>NC_140359.1:23008610-25734927 GCF_963514085.1 Chelon labrosus
GTTGTGATTATTATTGTTTTATTTTGAAGGCACTGACACCCTGCTTCCGGTATTGTGGTGGTTTTCTCCATCCAGCTTTACGCACTTCATCCCGTACTGGTCCGCCCAGGGACGGAACTTCTGGAAGGAGTATCTGCTCCAGCCACGGTTCATTCTTCCCCCTCCAAGATGGAGGCCTTAGGGGGCTACCCTGCCAAGTCCTCCAACCCAAAAGCAAAAAGGTTAACAGTCCTGCTGAGCATGACGGTCGGCGTGGGCTGTTTGTTCCTCCTGCAGACCCAGCTGGTGAGACCCCGAAAACCGAAGGATTTTTATTCTTTCGAGGTGAAAGACGCGAAGGGGAGGACGGTTTCCCTGGAGAAGTACCGAGGAAGAGTATGTCCACATCATCACTGGTTGTGTGGGTTTGGGGAGAAGTCTGTGCGCAGTTTGTCTAAGTTATCCCGTGCATGTTTTCCACTGCATGATTTCCAAAAGCGTTTTACACCATAATAGTACCCTGCTCCTCTCTTTCTTCCCCCCCTGTACAGGCGTCTTTGGTTGTAAACGTGGCGAGTCACAGCGAGCAGACAGAGGCCAACTACAGGTTTCTGCAGGAGCTTCACAGGGAGCTTGGCACCTCTCACTTCAACGTCCTGGCCTTTCCTTGCGGACAGTTTGGGGACACGGAGACCGGAACCAGCCGGGACATCGAGGCTTTGGCCAAGTCCAGCTACGGCGTCACCTTCCCCTTCTTCAGCAGGATCAAAATAATGGGCTCAGAGGCCGAGCCTGCCTTCAGATTCCTCACAGGTTGGCAGAAAGCCTTTCATCCGGAGCTTTACCAAACAACACGAATGCACAAAGTGTGATTATAGAAGTTTCTGATGTACCCTTGGATGCACCAGATATCTACAAGGAAGTTTAGTTTGCACCTTCACCAAAACCAAAAGTCAGGTGATTCTGGATAAGAAGAAACCAAAGACTTCTTTATCACCACTTTGCAGCAACTAATAATGATTGGAAATTGGAAAACCAACCAGGTTGTTGCATTTCTGAAGCCACAAATGGCATGTGTTTGGGATTTTTACAAGATAAATGGAAGACATAAACACAACAACCATAATCTTGCTTCTCCTGAGAGAGAGAGAGAGAAAAAACACACGTTACTGTAGGGCTAAACATAAAGTTTTGTATTTATTTAGTTTATTTAATTCATTTGATTAACTATTGTGTGACCTCCAGAGATAACTTAAACGAAAGATATAGGTCTGATAGATGCCGTTATGGACTTGTCGGTCTAAATTTAGCCGTATTGCTTAGCTAAGTAACGGTTCATTTGATATCTATGGAGATGTGAAGTTTACATCCTGACCAGTATCATAAAAGAACTTCAGCAGCTGTTTATCCAAATGCCAATAATTTCCAGTATAGGCACTTATAATGGTGTTTTAGTTAAAAACTGACTGTTTGGTTAATGTGTCGTTGCAAGTTTCAAGGAAATCTTCAAGATATAGGTTTGTACCATAACAGCAAATTGCATAAACTGTGCGATTTGGTCCGTTCGATTGATAATAAAGCCAATATGCGCCATTTAAACTCGTTGTAAGGCCATAAAATTTAAGTTTCTGTGGCAAATTGTCCACAAACTAAAGTGTTAGCTGGTACGTGTGTCCTTGAGCAAGACCCTAAAAGCCTGAGTTACTGCCAGGGCTTGGCACTGCTGTGTGAAAGTGTGCTTGTGCAAACGATTGGGTTAGATGTGCCATTGTGACTGAAAATCTCTTAATAAGTTGTAAATGCAAGACAGTTTGCCAAAATGATCTGCTGTTGGATTCAGAGTTTGATGTTATTTGATATATTTAGAATATCTTGAACACAACTCAACCAGTACATTGAAATGTGACCGGCAGGAAATTTAGACTATTGAGATATTCAGCCTTTATGAATGGGCTCTCAATGTTTTTAGGTGTATTTGAGATCCTAAGTCGCCAAGTTTCACTGTTTCACATTGGAATTCGTCGTTTTAAGTTATTTCTTTCATCTCAGATTTAAAAGCAATTGTGTGTTGTCTTCAGGATAAAGTCTTGCACTTCTGTTTTGTCTGTTTTATTGACTTATTATTGTCATCGTGGCCAAGATACTTGATTTCATTTAGGTTTTCCTGGTTAAATAATAAAGTAAAGATGGTTCAAAGTCAGATGCACTGTTATTAACTAAGTCGTTTCGTTTTTAGATTCCGTCCAGAAGATCCCAAGGTGGAACTTCTGGAAGTTTCTGGTGAATCCAGAGGGGAAAGTGGTCCGGTTCTGGCGAACGGACGACCCCATGGACAGCGTCCGGCAAGAGGTCACGGCGCTGGTGCGAGAGATCATCCTGAAGAAACGGGTGGAGCTATGATGGTGCTTATAGATAGATACTGGACGTCCAGGTGTGTTGTGTCTGTGCTTCCTGCGCTTTGACAGCCAGGGAGGGACTGAACTGTTAACAGTGAGTGCGCTTGAGAGGAGAAGTCTCGCTCCAGATCCACTAGTGCCCGAACACAAAGGCAAGTCATGCAAGGCAGGTCAGAGTGTTAGTGTATGTGTGTGGGGACCATCGTGTGTGTTTGTGTGTGTGTGTGGTGAATAATGACAGCCTTGGTGAACATTCCTTACAATGACCACTGCTGGAGCCGAAGGATCGTCAAGCGTCTGAAGCTTTGGATTTTTTAACTAATGTTCAGTTGTGTACTTGGTCAATTTTATCTTGTTTACACTAAAATCTTTCTGTAGATGATGCAAAACATTTTAGCCCAGTTTCACTGATTTGAGCCCAGCAAATAAAACCGCAATAAAATCATAATTATTTGAGTTCAGGATCTTTTGCGTGATGATTACAGCTCCACACAAATATATGCTGGTGCAGGTTTTCCTCGATGTAGAATTTAAAGATGTTTGAATGGCTGCACAAAAATCAGTTGTCAGATGTATAACATGAGTTCTGAATCACCTCCTATTGTGGCTTTATAGCAGGAAACAGTCAGACATCCTTGTTTGCTGCTGCAGCTGTGGATTAAATGGACAGCTGGAGGGCAGCAGCAGGTAAGCTGGCACGTGAAGAACCAACCAGCTAACAAGACACTGCCTCCCAGACGTCCACCTTCATACCTGGTGATATTGTCCTGAGCAAAGCTGCTAAACGTTTCATATATTCCGATCTATTAAGCATTCAAATGTGCAGTCAAGGGTAACCGTTAGGGTAGCAGAGCAGCGTGAGCTGGCACTAGAAACGTCAGCTAACATTACACTGCCACCCAGCCGGTCACTACTATTCCTGGTTTTAATTAACCAATTGGGACGGGTCTGAGGTCGGTTGGTAGCAGCAGTGAGGAGTGCAGCTGACAGCTGTCGATCAGGTAGCACAGCCTGCAGCAGTGCACTGCCACACTGTCGTCACCAGCTCCAAACGAGGGAAAGCAAGGGAAAGGGAGGAACAATTAACCTGAGATTGAACTGATTTAATGCAGATTTGCCCTCTTACCTCGAAGGGACAGTGTCTCCTCCTTCCTATAAAATCCCCCAGCATCGTCCTGATCGTAAAGACAAACATAGAGAATTTCGTCATCATAGATGACAACTTGTTGAGAAATATAGCGGCTTTAAATGCCATATTTTAATATCATATACCACTATAAGTTAGTTGCTATTAAGCCTATTGGGTAAGAGAAGCTGTCCTGTGTTTAGAGTTTGAAGGGGTTGCCTAGTAGCAGCAGCAGCAACAACAGCAACAGGTCAAAAGTAAGACAATCTTGGTAATTTCAATATAATTTTATAGTTTAGGCTACTCACCCATTGTTTAGAAACTTCAATCCTGAGTTTTAGGCGCATCTGGTGTTCCCATTATTTCTGCAAAAGACTATTTTCTCTCCTCTCCGCTTGCATGAGGAGACCGGAGACTGACCGGGCCATGCCTGGTGCACCTGTCGTCTCCTCCGCTGCTCGGGCTCCCCTCCTCTAAATACTCTCCCCGGGCGGACAGCGGAGCGGGAAGCACCGTCCTCTGCTCTGCTATTGGCGGTTACCTCCAGTTTTTTTTTTGTTTTAATTAACTCTTGTTAGGGATTCCCTCCGCGTCCCTGTCTCTACTGGAAACAAATAGACAAAGTAAATAAAAAAAGAGCAACGCGGTAATGTTTTCAAGGTGGAGGCGGCAGCGTGTTATCAGTTAATAGTCTTGATCCGGAAAAAGGACAAACTGTTTCTTTCTTTCTTTTATTTCTTTACAGGACGGGGGGGTCAGTTCACGTTGTTTATTTCGCGGCTTACTGATGCCATAGCTTGTTTGTTAACCTTTTTTTGCCCTTTGGATAAGAAAGTATTATTTAAAAAATACTACGATGAAGCATATACACTTTAGGTACAATTTAAAGCAAGGGATCGCGCGAAATAATTAAATTAAACAATTTAATTTCTAAAAAATGATACTTTATATTTTTATAATAAAGTTTAGTATTATTGTTGCAGTAAAAAAAAAAAAAAAAAAAAAAACTAAACTAGAATTTAGCATATTTGGTGAAGTCATCTTAATTGGGCCACTTTTGGTAAATCATTTTTAAACCATCAAATAATCTATTTGTGTGATTCGACATAGGTTTCTTAAATGTTTATTTGTTTTTAAAAAATATATTATTTAGGACTTAAAAGCAAGGCCCTTCTTGAGCTATGGTTTAACGTTCAGGTTAAATAAAACTAACAATTAATTTAAAACATATAATGTGACAGTTGAAAAAAAAAATACCAGTATTAATGTATAGGTTTTTATAGCCTAATTATAGTTTAGTATATACGATATTTAAACACATGAAACTAAATTTTCTGGGGGTTTTAAATGTTGTAGGCCTGTTTTAGACGCTTATTAAAGTGCTCCCCAAGTATCCAAGCGTTTTCTTTGATAACAAATATGAGCAGGAGCATGAGCAAAATAAATCTGCGTCGTCCACAGGCCTGTAGCAACACCTGTGACCGTTTCCCGGGTAACCGTAGCAGCTTTTTTTTTTGCGGGTGAGGGCCGTGCATCCGCGCGCTGCACCGCTTTAATGAGGAGCTGCCGTGGCGCTAAGTGGGCCGAACGGCGCGAGCGGGCGCACGTTCTCGCCACCTGCCACCACCATATGCGCTCACGCAGGGAGCTCGAGCCTGGGACTGCTCGACAGGTGCTCTCGATGACACGCGGAGCCCGGAACACCGTGACCGGTGCGTGGCCTAGTGTGGGCTGACATGTCCCCCGTTATTACAGGCGATTAGTAAACACTTTTAACGTGCCCATACATTAAAAGAAATTTTTTATTTACTTCTTTTTGTAATTTATTTTTCATTATCCCCATAAATCCCCCTTCAATAATACGACTTCATTCACAGTCACAAAATAACAATACAATAAAAACAGAAACATGGTTTGATTAATTCAAATGTTTTTAATATTTACACTGGATGCTTTAATATTTTCTCTAAATGTGTTGGGGTATATTGCTTAAAAAGTGCAAACAGCTTAAATTAATAATAATCTGAATCCCTCCACAGGAAAAACAAATAAATATATATATATTTTCTCCCCCCTCTTTCCCGCGCCACTCCGTGCGGCTCGCAGCCTCCCTCTAGGTTTGGCTTTAGTCACCTTAGAAACTCATTGTGTCCATATTTTCCCCTTTCCCCTCCCCGCAGTTTGGCGGTAGCTTAACCGGTCGAATGTGTCACAACCAGCTCAAACAAAGCAGCTTCGCCCCTTGCGCCTCGCTCCCGCCGCTGCTGGTCAGTGACAGACTCGTTTGTTTGCAGGAGAAGTGGCTCGAGGTGCGCCTGCTGGCTTCTAAGAGGCCCAAGAGGGTCTGAGGTTTGACAAGGAGCGTCCTGAGTGATTTACGTTGGCAGCAGGAATTTAAATGGGTAACGGTGGTCAAAGCTGTGGTCAGAGACTGAGAAGCACACAGTTACACTTCCTTTCTCCTTCATGTAAGGACTGGATGATTGATTGATACCGATCAGCCACAACATTAAAACCAGTGAATGGGGAAGGAAATAACATTAACCATCTTGTGACAATACAGTGTTCTGCTGGGAAACTTTTGGACCTGGCATTCATATGGATGTTACTTAGACATGTAGCACCCACCTCGACCAGACCAGGCACCCCCACCCCATAGCAATGACACTCCTTGATGGCAGCAGCCATCCCCAGAAGGATGCAGCCTGACACATGTAAAAAAAAAAAACATGAAGAACAGCACAAGGTGTTGACCTAGCCTCTAAATTCACTAGATCCCAAACTGATCAAGTATCTGTGGGATGATTCACAGAGGCCCCTCTCCTCAACCCATAGAACCTAAAGGCCCCACAGGACACCCTCAGAAGGCCCATATCCATTCTCTGATGAGTGACGACAGCTTTTTAGGAATAAGGGAGACCTACACAATATTAAGAAGGTGGTCATAATGTTATGCATGATCAGTGTAGATGCTGTATATAGATAAAAGCTATGTTTGCCCTACCACACTGTGACACTTCACTTACCCAGTCTAAAACTGTTTTTACATTCATGATCCAACCCTCCCATCAGTTATGACAGAACGTCTTACGTAGCTGCAACTTCGAATGAAATGTCCAGGTTCTTGTCATGTCCATCGTCAAAATTGTTGATGACAGCGTTAAGACTGTAAATTTGCTTCTTGAAGCCGAGGGGCCGCAGCGTTGCCTTCGCTGCTCTAGAGCAAACAGGCCCCAGAATCTGGAAGTTTAAACAGGTGCCTGACCTGAGAGTTGACATTGTCCTGTGCACCCATTCTTGACAGCTAAAGACCACAACAGGGGCCGGAGGTAGATTGCATTGCAGATACCCAAGGGTCAGAAGGTCACGTCCTCTGAAGATAAAATGCATCCAGTCATGCTGTTTTGCTTTCCTCTGATGCTTTTTCTTGTGTAAAGTTTTAAAATCTGACTTACTGTATAGGGTATAATGAGACCTAAGATCTTTGTTTCTACTGGGAATCCAGTTCTTGTGCCAAAAGGTGTCAGCAGGCTGCTTCAGAAAGCTGACAAATGATGCAAATTTCCAAAAAGGATACAAACAAGGATGTTGGCTGCATTGCATCATGACCCCGTGCCCTTTTCCAGACCACACAGTCACTCAGACGGAGACAAAGGCTAAGGAAGTCCTTGCTCCTTGGAGCAGGTCATGGGGTCACATTTGTTTCACTGTTCAAACACGGAAAAGTTCACTTCTTTCCTTTCACTTAAGTGTCCCACAGGTCATTTTCACAATAAAAAAAAATCTCTGCAAAGAAGTCTCTTTAAAACATTTTATTTCCAAACTTGTAAAAAAAATGTGTACATACTTCAAGATAAAAATATGTAGTGTGATGCAAAAATAAGCAAGGCATGTAAACAGAAACACAATGTAAACAACAGCTTGGGCAGTATTATTTCCTTTGTCAAGCGCCACCTTTGACTGATTAGCTTACAAGCTACCTGAGGAAGACATCATTTAATCATTTACAGATATCACCATAGATTATTAGTTAAGCATTAACCATTCCTGCCCACCCACACTTCCTCCTAGTTCCTTCCACATGTACGGCTCCTTCGTATTATTAATCAGAACCACATAAGGGCTCCAACTTCACATGCTAATCTCTGATTTCAGCTCTGGTTGGGAACCCAGCGAAACCGGTATCCGCCTTGCTGAGTCCTCGAGGTGAAGGCATGTCCGTGAGGAAAGACCTGAGTCCGTATGGTGCAGTGTTCTCTGATGGAGGTCCTGAAAGACGAGACGCTCTCTCCAGATTCTGCTCCATCAGTCGTCATGCCGCCGTCTTTGGATATAGACGTTTGTAGGCCTGAGAATGCGCCGTACATGCGTATAGTCTCTGATTCCTGCTGCAGGCCAGTTCCAGCGGTGTTACTGTGCAGGACGGCGTTGCAGCGTGTGCTGACGTCCCTCAGCATGTCCTCCACTGAGTCGACTGAGGACTCTGTTTCATACCCTTCGTCAAGCCGCTGCCGCTTACAGGGACTCAGGGAGGCTTTAGCGGCACAGGGCATCACAGGTTCTCGTATATTTGGATCTCTGACTGTCATCAGTTTCTGAAAGAAAATACCACAAATACACATTAGACATAAATTATGACAATCCGTAAAACAGATTTTATTGCATCCAGGGTGAAACTGAGTCATGCACTTACTTCTAACACCGAGGCCAGGTGCTTTGCTCGACTGGCCAGCTGCCTGAGGTGAAGGTTTCTCCTCTCAAGGGCGTCAATTTCTTCCTGTTGACTGTGGAGAGTCTCGTGGAGCTGCAGACACGCAAAGCAAAATCTGTTCAGTCATGTAACCAGTTCACGTACAGTCCTTGTTATCATCATATCTGTTTGATCGAGTGTGAACCACTAAACCTGGGAGTTCAATCTCAGTAAAGTTTGCAGTTTTGTAATTTTAACCATGAAAGATGCACGGTTTACTGTTTCACGCAAATTCTGCAGCTTTTGCAACTTATAAACCAAATAGGGCTACAAATAATAAGAAAAATACTCCTGACACAACAGAAGGACTGAGTTTGTGACTGACAAGTGTCAATTTTCCAGGTAATTAGCAGCGTTATATCATTTCTTTTGATTCATCATATCACTAATGACATACACTGTAAATATTGCCTGATCACATCTGCCGTAGTCTTCAGTCCGATCATAATTCTCACAGTGAGGTTTTACCTGTTTGTTGGCCTCTATAGAATGCTCCAGTGCCCTGACGTGACACTCTGTGACGCCCTTCCAGGGAGCTCCATCCTGGGCCGGTGGGTTGCCCGTTTCCGTGGATAAGTTGACCAGACTGTCCTCAGGAGAGAAGTCTCGCTGAGGGGTGAGGGGAGGTATGACACATCCCTGAAACGGCACCAGTTCACCTGGAGACAGACTGCTCTCCAGGGTGGCAGGAGACTCTGACCGAGGAGACAAACAACCAGGCATCAGGTCAGCATCATTTTAAAGAATCCCCAGCCCCTTATTGATGATAGCATTGATATGATGTTAGCAGCAGCTGAATAAAGGTCAGTTTCTCACCTGCCATAAAATCCAGCGCATAGTCTCCAAAGTCTTGGTCATCTGCATCAGATTCATTCACCTGTGTACAAAAGAAAAACTGACAGTTAACACACGTATGAATGCACCTCGAATAAATCAGACGATAAAGACGACATATCTCTACCTGAAAATCCCACCAGGGCCAAAAAGGGCAATGTGCATTTATGGCAGAGAATGTGGTCATTTTAGCGAAAGTGTCGCAGCGTTATGAGTTAAGAGCGCAAGGTGATCTGTGCCAGAGAGGCAGTTTGTGGAGGAATCCTGTGAGGTCCGACCAATTAGTGGCTTGCGTGTCATGGGTAAACTACAACGCCATTCGTGCAGGATTCCAGCACAGCGTGTCAAACATTAACAGCATGGGAGTGATGCAGCCCTGCAGATGTGCCACATCTTTCTCAGGTCCATGCAGTTTACCAAAAATACGCTGAATGATGCTAAATATATATATAAAAAAATGCATTTCTTTAATGAATCACCTGTGAGCCCAGGGAGTCTCTGTCCTGCCTCACCACAGACGCACAGTCCTCCAAATCATCCCATGCAATTGTTGAGAAGGCTGTAACAAAAGAACAGATGTATTTATTAACACGTTTTATATATATATACCTATATTTACGCACTGAAGTCGTGCATTAAGTTCAGCCACGGTGTCACACCTTGTTCAATGATGCGAGGGAGCTCGACATACACATTAACAGGACTGCTGCTTCTTGGCATCAGCATTCTCTCCTGCAGGTAGAAAGTATTTCTTTTTATATAGATTGCCCAACGCCCAACGACACATGGTTGTGTTTAGAATAACTGTAAAGAGCAAAACTTCATACCCTATTGTTTACTGCAACTCTCCTTCCCCGTTGGCCGGTTTGGTTGGGGCAAAAAACACCAAACGCCTTTCCGTCTCTCTGCATCTCCATCACTCCAGCCCCGTGTGCAGAACTGAGGGGGACATGATTTGTTTCAGAGCTCATATAGTCGACATTCTCCCGGTCTGTGCGTCTCTGTGCCGCGGTTTCGCGCTTTTAACCCAATCAAATGCACTTGTTCGGTCTCCAGGGAGAGGCAGCGTCCTCGGAGATTAAATTGGTGCAGGCTAACGGTTTTCTGGTCTGAAGTGTAAAACTGGTACCGCGCACAACGGCGCCATACAGCAGGTGCTCTCTGCTTCAGACCTGCCCTCCCTTCGCCTGCGGCCAAATTCTCCTTGCGACAGAAAGGCATGCTTGCCAGGTCTTTGCCCATTCACGTCTATCTTTTGTCGCTGTAAAAAAGCAATACGGTCTCCATGATCATCAAGAGAACGAAGACAACCGACAGAAGTTGACAACTTGCGTGCCTTTAAGTTATTATCACTACAGCTTATTGTCTTTTATTTCAGATAGCGATTTCATGGCCAGGGCAGTGTGCGTAATTTCTATCCAACCGTGCGTAAAATGCCCACTTAAAATACGCCAAAAGGCTGTTGCCACATTTAGAGTGAAGTGGGAGAGGAAAAGGGCAATTACATCAGACAGCTCGGTAAACACTGGTGACAAATGCCTCTAGTAAACAAACACGAGTGAGCCTAGTTGGCCCTTAACGCTGAATGCACCTGTGTGGTCGACACTGTGTCAGCAGGTCGAGCTGCCACGCGTAATGGATTAGCAGATAAAGCTCCTCAATTGCTCAGACTGTGTTGGCGCAGTCGGGTTTCAGGTGATACAGCCAACGGTAAACAAAAAAAACGATGGGGTGCTGACCTTGAGGCAAATGAGCACAATAGCTATAAGCTGCAAGAATGAGTACTCTCAGAGTAGTATTTATTTCTGCCCTTTAGCCTCATATTTACTGCACTTTCTTACCACTTATTGTCGAGTGGTTTATTAGATTTCTGTACATTTATAGGGATGTGCTGTCTGCTTCAGTGGTCTCATCTTCCAGTCTTAACAAATTCATGATTTATGCCAAAGATGACATAAGGATTCTTCTGTTTGATTGCAACAGACACAAATTTCTAAATCCCAATAAAGTTTCAAAAGTCACGAGATCATCAAACACCAGCTAAGATGTAAACACAAGTTCAGAGACCAACACAAATTCCTTTACAGATAATTTAATTCATAAAAACAATCAGTTCATTACAGCACATTTTTCAGATCCTTCATAAAAGACGTTTTTGCGAAAGTGACATAAATCATAAACCTGCAGCAAATCAGTGCATAAACAGAAAATAATAGCTCTGCATCACAGTACGTTAAATACATAAATACATAAAAACATACAACAGCAACATAATACTAAGTTGTAAAACATTCAACGGCTGCAAACAAGTGACTCTAAATGAGGTATGCGTGACGTTAAGTGTGCAAAAACACCAGACTCCCGAACATCATCTTCATCTCAGCCCTAAAAAATACACATTATTTATTTGAAATGTTTAAAATAACCTCCTGTGTTTAATATAACCTCAAAGAAGAGGGACATTTGGCATTTTCATCTGAACGGTGGCACAGTTGCATTCACATGGCAGGCATCTCTTCCAACGTCTCCTGGTTCAGTGACACCAGCAGCCTCAGGTTGTCTTTGCATTCCTGGGCCAGATCGGGGTTGTAGATTTCCTGACCTACAGCCGGGAAGTGGTCCTCCACTGCCAAAGAGTCACCCTCACACCGGCCAGTGCTTTCAGACGGCTGGATAGAAATATGTTCTGTCCATAGCTCATCCACAAAACTGTCACGCAGTTTTTCCTGTGGCTGTATGGTTGCACGCTCTGCTTGGCCCTGTTCAGTTTTCAACAGCTCGCTGGCTAGTCTTAGTGCACAACTAGCAGTCAGTGATGGTGGGTATTTGTTGAAAGCATAATCTGCCAGAGTTAACTCACAGACCTTTTGTGCAAGGCTGCCGCACTGCCTTGGCGTTTTTGTGTCTGGCTTCATTCTCGAAAACCTGTCACCACTCGTGTTCTCAGATACAAGCTGGACGGCCTCAACGCAGTTTGCGTAATAGTCCAGGAAAAAGGCCAGCGTGGGAGCGGCGAGGCGGAAGTCAAGGCGGAGGAGGATGAGACACTCCAGGTTGCAGAGCTGCTCCTTTGTGAAAGCGTCGCAGCACAGTGACAAGAGATGGCTGATCCGCGGCGAGCATACCTCCACCTGCAGAGAGCGGAGGAAAGCAAGGGGTTATATTAAAATTAAAATCCACGAATCCACCAAACTGCCTGCTCCGCAAGCAAATACAGACCTGTTTACTGGCTATGAGAAGAGCAGTGACACCCAGGAGCTGGAAACAGTCAGCAGCGACCGGTGTGGACGCCAAGAACCTGTCCATGATGTTCACTGCCAGGCAGCAGCACTCAAAGGACAGACGGAAGTGTTTGTGTACAGGGATGAGCCAACTGACCAGCTTACATCGTGCATCTGTAGTCAACTGCAAGTAAAACACAGAATCATCAAGAGGCCCATAGAAGGTAATAGGTTAGATTTTGAAACCAAGCCTGCCCATGTATTCTTTCTCTCATTTGTTTTTTTAATTTACAAACTGAAATGAAAGGATTTAAAACTTAAAAGAAGTTTAACTTTCTGAAATACAGACTTTGCATCAAGGGAAACTGAATGATAGAGTTAGATGGCACAATATTCTAGGATTGTGTTTGAAAAATGTGGGACTACGTGTCTATTTTTCCATTCAGCAACTGGCTAAATAGTGTGTCATAGCCTACTTGTGGCTGCCGTGCCAAGCTCTTGCAGGGATGAAACTGCGCCTCTTTCTCCCTCTGGATCTCGAAACCGATGTCTCCATACTGAAGGTACCAGCTGGACAGCTGTCCTGCAACAGGTTCGTCTGATCTGAGCGGGGACGCATCTACTGGAGGCGGGGATGAAATCGGAGAAGGTCCCAGATCTTCCTCGAAACCAGAATCGCTCAGTTTGGACATGAGCGTCTGTTTTCTGTGCCGGGCCGTCCGCCGCTGTTGAGCCGGTGTGAGCGCTTCTGCTGCTGCAGGAGACGGGCCGTTCATCCGCCTCCTTTTGTAAACGCTTTGGGATCCACACTCACCGCTCACGAATGACACCATCTCCGGTCTCTACCTGGAGCCCGAGTGCACGTAAGCTTCCAGTCCACCGGCTGTGTTCCACTGAGGCCGCAGGCTTCCTGGAGGCTGGCTCTGGGATGGAGAGGGGAGTTCCGCCTGGTAACGTCAGCTTTCCCGGGGTCTTCCCCGCTCCTGCAGCTCACATTTCTCATGTTGCTCCTGGAAACAGCAGCCAAACAATTACATGTCCCATGTAGGAATTAATTGCCTTGAAACATATGTTATGGCCTAGTTTTTGTTATTTGTACACATGCATAAAATAAAAAAATAAAATAAAAAAAACAGTGACTGAATCCATTTTAACTGCTGGTTTGTGGAATTTATAAAGTTTCATAATAATTTCATATAAAAAGCCAAACTAAAAATAGACATATGACATTACCCTAATAGTATTAGTATTAGTGTTAGAATTCAAATTTATAGGTCTAGTAAGTCTATTAGTATTATCAGTATTGTTTGTATTAGTATTTGTATCAGTGCTAGTATTGTTTAAGTCTGTTAGTATTAGTATTAGCATTAGCATTAGTATTGGTAAATCTATTAGTATTAGTATTCGTTTCAGTACTAGTATTGGTCAGTCATTTAGCATTAGTATTAGTATTAGTATTGGTCAGTCTATTAGTATTAGTATTTGTATCTGTATCGGTGCTAGTATTGTTTAAGTCTGTTATTACTAGTATTAGTAATGGTAAGTCTAGTTTAAGTATTCGTATCAGTGCTTGTATTAGTAAGTCAATTATGGTATTAGTATTGGCCTGTCTATTAGTATTAGTATTAGTATTAGTATTGGTAAGTCAATTAGTAGTATTAGTATTAGTATTAGTATTAGTATTAGTATTAGTAATGGTAAGTCTATTAGTATTATTATTCGTATCAGTGCTAGTATTGGTAAGTCAGTTAGTATTAGTATTGGTCAGTCTATTAGTAGCCTATTAGTATTTATCGGTGCTAGTATTGTTTAAGTCTATTATTACTATTAGTGTTAGTAATGGTAAGTCTAGTAGTATTAGCATTAGTATCAGTGCTTGTATTAGTAAGTCAATTAGTATTAGTATTGGTATTAGTATTGGCCAGTCAGTATTAGTATTCGTATCAGTGCTAGTACTGGTAAGTCAATTAGTATTAGTATTGGTAAGTCAATTAGTAGTAGTAGTAATAGTATTAGTATTAGTAATGGTAAGTCTATTAGTATTAGTATTAATCTATTGGTATGTATTTGCATCTAGTAGTGATGCTAGTATTGGTAAGTCTATTAGTATTAGTATATTCACAGTACAAGGCAGAATAGCAACATGACAACATAACAAATGGATGGAAACTGGGGTCCTGTTTATCCATTAATTCTAATTTCAGTTTCAAACGGTTGGACATGTGAACATATGGAGTTCATGTCATGATAACCGCCGTACGTTAGGCATTTTTTGTCAAAATTTTAAAAATCAGCGTCTTTTTATTATTATTATTTACAGTGGGCGGATCTTTGACGAGAGGAAAACAGACGTCACCTTTCAAACTCCAGTTCAACCAAGGGATCATGCCAAGTCAGACCTGAACCAGGCTTCAAGTATGTCCTCTGCACACGTACATAAGGTATTTAAATGACTCTGATATTATTTTATCAATGGCTATCGCCGGCGTTTATCAGAAGGCTGCCTTGGCCGCTGTTGCTTATTCTGACAGCTTGAGAGAAAACGGCAGAAAGGAACAGCAACGCTAATTGTTGCTAGCTGTTAAGCTAGGTGTTAAGCTAGCAAGCTAAACACGAGTAGCTACCAGCATTGCTGTAACTGTGTGGCAATACTGGCCAAGGTTAAATACGGCGAATAGCATTGATTTGTTTGCGGGGTGCCCGCTGTGTATGTGATAAAATTGTACACCTTTAACCCTAGGACGTGGGAGGAGAAATGTTAGAGCTAAATCTCACTCAGAAGCTAGTAAGCTAGCGTATGCTAACACAATCTCATAACAGGCTCTTGAGAACTGTTACGTCGGTTAAACGGCTACCGTTACCCGTGCCAAGTAATTTTGGTCCTTTTTGTAACGTTTGTCTGTAAGCAGCGACCGTAATCAAGCGTAATCAATTATATTTGAATATGTGTGGTAATTAGAGAAGCTCCAATATCAACGTTAGTTTCCCCCACAGGGTCAGATTTTCATCCTGGAGCTGTTATTGTTCATAGCCAGCAAAAAGTCTGTTAAAAGTTAACCTGAGTTTACAGAACACGAGGGCTAAAAATCATCGAGTTTGACACCAGCTCTGCGTTGGGTCAACGTGTTCAAACGGGATGGGGGGGGGGGGGGGGGGGTTGAAAATGCTGCTCCTCCAAGGCTGAAAAGCTATTGCAGCAGCCTTGTGTGTGAATTACATGACAAGTTGCGAAAGCGATGAGCAATTTGCAGCCAATGAAAGCTCCTGTGCAAACAAGTAAAGGAACTAAACTGGCGTGCGAAGAAAGGCCGTCAAAAATTGCAATCTTTTGACATAGTTTGTGTCAGTGATGCTTTCATTACATTACGGACTGTTTCCGCGTTAACTGGACTTTTAATTCTGCAGTTTTAGCATTCGTGAACCATGGAAAACTCTGGCAGGACTTACCGGGCTAAGCAAGGCAGCAGAGAGAGGGGATCGGCCGACAAGTCGGAAAGCTGGAGGACGCAAGACCACGCTCGAGGGCAGAACTTCAGATCAGACGGAGGTCAGCACAGCAAGAAGAACCAGGGTGGACCCTACTGGGCCAGTCCCAAAAAGGGAGGGCTTGGACCCCTGAGCTACTCCCCTGGCGGATTCAGAGGTGGTCACAGCCCCTCTCAGACGGATGACCTTCAGTGGTTCTCGGGTCCCGAAAACAGTGGTGGGGGTCGGGACGATTACTGGAGAGAGCGCCCGCAGCAGCAGCACTGGAGGAGGAGTAACCAGGGAGACGGTTCAAAAGAGGACAGGGAGCAGGGGAGGAGAGATCCTGGAGATGAAAGTGCTTATAAATCAGGTGAGGATTTGGAAATCCGTCTGAGACTTTAACAAAAAATCTAAAGTCATCAGAGCTGTCAGTCTGAATTGACATTTTCTTGATGTACGGTAAATTAAGCTCCTTGAGTCAGACTGTGCTTTATGTACTCACTGCACACAGTGACACATTCACACATGCAATTCTTATCTTCAAAGGGAGAAGACGGAGAAACAGAAACAAGAAGAAACCTGAAGAGAACAGGGGCCCCGTGATAGAAGATCCTGCACTCTCAGCCATAGAGCTGCGCTGCCTAAAGCAAGCAGAGAGGAGGCTCATGAGGGATGAGGTCTATAGCCTCAAGAAGGTACAGGTTCTCATCAGCCGAGCATTTTTGCATTTTTGCAAACGTGTTTTATTAGGCTTAACTTCAGCATTTGAATTGTGCAGCCAAGTTGCTTACATTTATTACACTTTAAATATCTGATATCTCTGCTTCTGTTTTTTTATTGCTGGTCCAGAAGTCCCACAGCAACCCTGCTGCACTTTACACCTGCACCCTGTGTGATATTCTCCTGGAATCTGTGTCTGAGGCTTACAGGCACATCAGAGACAAACGACACAAGAGAAGGGCCAGGGTGAGAAATGGTCGCGTTTTACAAATTGCCATTTATACGATAACGGTTACAGTTTGTAGACATGGACGGTGCTCTTATACTGTCGTTGTGCTATGGTGGACCTTGCTTATGAAAAGCTGAGATGAACACTTATTTGCTTGTGTGTTCATAGGAGAGGCAGGAGCAGGTAATGCTGACTGAGATTCTGCTTCCCGGTCCAGAGCAGATCAGTGCAGTGAGTGCTGCACTGAATGCTGTTGTCCAAGAACATGGCTTGAATGACCAGGATGTCGAGAGGAGACAGTATGTTGTCTCCATCATGCAAGACCTTCTTCTGTCCGTCCTGCCTGGTGAGATGCCTAAGAATGAAATTTTTATTTGGTGACCGAGACATGAATTCCGGCAATAGCATCACTTTGTAGCGGACGGAAAGTTGGCCGTTAACATCAGGTAATTATTCGTTTAGTTACGTTTTAATGTTAATTAACACTATTCTCCCTCCCTTTCTCTAATTTGTAGAGATCAGGCTCAGGCTATATGGATCATCTTATACAAAATTTGGATTTAAGGATTCTGATGTCAACATTGACATTCAGTATCCACCTCACGTGAGTAGCCCTGTGTGAGTTTGATAACATGAATACTGTTTTATTCTAGTATTTCTGTTACATAAAGTTGTGAAAACCTCTCAACCTTACAGGAGAATAGTCAGAACAGCAGTAAGTTTGAACCAAATAGATATACAAGACACAATGCAGCAAACTTTTACAAGTTAGGTTGATTATGTCATATCTAATATGAGTTTATTAGTTACAAGTGTGTGTCAGAGAGAAGTTATGATAGTGTGGATGGCAAAATATGATGCACTCTTTACATTTTAGGTTAAAAAAGTGGTTGATTTGTTGATGTTGTGCTCTTTAGACACATCCCATTCATACATCTTTTTATATTGTATTTATGTTGTATAAAGGCTTTGAAATGGAATGTATTCACAGATGCATCAGCCAGACGTCTTGTTGATGGTTAAGGAGTGCCTCTCCTTGACCCGTGAGTCACCTCTTTTTCATTTCACTACAAGATTTCTCTGTACTGAGACGTTTCTCCAAGAGAAAGTTAACCAATGTACTAGAAGATTTAAACCGTGGAACATGCTTGGTTCTGTCCTCAGCTCTCTTTGTTGATCTGGAAGCTGATTTTCATGCCAGGGTGCCTGTGGTCATTTGCAAAGAGAAAAATAGGTTGGTATCTAAATTAGATAGTTCAGAGTCGCCACTTTATTTGTCATTTAAACTCTGTGGTTTAGAGCAGCTTTAAAGTCTTGGTATTTAAAGGAATTACAGAAATAACAAAGAGATTTGCATGAAAGCATTATGTCTCATATCTGGGTCACATTAGAAGAGCTGTAAATGGAAACTGAAATTGTTAATTCTCTCAACAGCGGCCTGATCTGCAAAGTGAGTGCAGGGAATGAAAACGCGTTCCAAACCGCCACCTATCTCTCTGCTTTAGCCGATAGCGAGCGTCTCCTCCTCCCGCTGGTTCTGGGCTTCAGACGCTGGGCCCGGGTACGTTTCCACTATCAGACCTCGACCTCGCATCGACCGATCAACTTTCTTTTCCCCAAACATCACATTAACCCGAGATGTTCTTGCTTCCGTTTTAGATCTGTGAGATCGACCGTGCAGAAGAAGGTGGGCTGCCGCCGTACGTCTTCGCCCTCATGGTTATCTATTTCTTACAGAAGCGCAAAGAGTCCCTGCTACCTACCTACCTGAACCAGGAGGTGCGTTTCTTTTCATCTCAAACCTGAAATAAATAAAGCTTGCTAGTTGTTCTCAGTGGACTCTAATCAAAGCTTCTTCTCTTTTTAGGTTAAGGTGTTTTCACTCAGCAGGCTGTCAGACTTCAATCTCACGCATGTGGAGGATGGATATTTACACTGGGCCTACACCCCTTCCTCCAAAGACTCATCGCAGCCAGCAGAGGGCTGTTGTATAAAGGGGAAGGTAATTATGAATGTAGTTCTGTAGCTTCTAAAGAGGCAGCTTTTCTAGGTCAGATTCTTTAGTTTTATTTACCGTAGTAAAGCACTAAATGTTTGCAACTTGGAACCTTCAGATACCATAGTCAATCTCTTGTGGTGAACATCTCTCCCAGGATTACTTTTTGTCAGTTACAAAAGATTTCCTAAATTTTCCAATCTGAATATCTGGTTTGCTTTTAGCTTTTTAGAACGTTGTATTCTATCACTATCACAAATGTGCGGTCTGTTTTCCTGCAGGTTCCGCTGGTGTTTCAGAACCCTCGCCCAACGGAGGAAGTTGGGCTTCTCTGGGTGGAGATGCTGCGCTTCTACTCCCTGGAGTTCAACATGGCCGACAATGTGATCAGTGTGCGGACCAGTGCTGTCCTCTCCAGAGAGATGAAGGACTGGCCAAAGAAACGCATCGCAGTGGAGGGTTAGAGTTTTTTTTAAATGATTTATTCTCATTTGTAAACAACAAATCAATATTTTCATGCTTTTGTACGTGCGAAATCTGTTTTATTGTCACTTGGCTCTTAGTTTTGACTAATTCTTCACTGTCAATTCCATTCAGCCTTTAATTGAGGTGTTAATATTGTAAAGTTTGTCTGTGGTGTTTTGAGATTTTGTGGCTGGACTAACGGATCGCTCTGTATTCCAGATCCGTTCGCCGTCAAGAGAAACGTGGCCCGCTCTGTGAACAGTCAGCAAATGTTTGAGTACATCGTCCACTGCCTCAAAACCACATTCAAGTACTTTGCACTGCCACTCAATGCGCCAACTTCTAATCCCAATAATAAGTCAAAGCAGGGACAACTTCAGGGGACAAATGCTAAGGCTTTGAGGGAAGAGACTGCGTGCTTGTCAGGCTTCAGCCAGCTCAGCATTCAGTCGCAGTCTACAGGTCAGCCCAAACCCGGAGAAAATGGTCCTGAAGACTCTGATTGCATTATTGAGGAAGAGGAGGAAGTTGAAGAATACAGCGACTCAGATGAAGAGCGAGACAAAGAAGATGTCGACCTGTGCAAAAGCAGTCTCTCAGACCACGAGGAGGACGAGGAAGAGCAGGATGAGGATGTAGATACTGATGCGGACACACACAACCGGCACCACCTGGACAGCCTCACCACAGAGGATGAAGACATTTTCCTAGCGGACGACATCTCGGGGGAGGAGCTTTTGTCCGACGAGGAGGGTCCAGATTTTGACACGCCTGGCTCAGTGGACGAGGAAGAGGAAGAAGAGGCGGAGATTGCACCTGTCAGTGTCTCACCTCCACCTTCAGCGGATACAGTTAAAGATGAGGGACCAGAAAATAAAAACCAAAAGCAGAGCACACCGTCTTATGAATTCACCAAGCAGGCTTTCACCAGAGGAAGGGTGAGTTTAGCTTTATGCTCGCTGATGAATGCAAATGAAACACATAGCTAATTTAAAAGATGTGGGGACGTTTGAAGTTAAGTGGCAGTTGTTTGGGTTGTATATTAGTTAAAGTAAAATTGTGGCAAATAAGCTTGTGTGCATCACCTAAAGTAAACCCCTTTCCAAATCACTTAGTCACACATGGTCGTGTGCAGCTTGTGCAAACGTGATGGACATCTGAAGAAAGATTGTCCAGAAGATTTCAAGAAAGTGCAGCTGGATCCCTTGCCCCCAATAACGCCAGAGTTTCTCAGTGTCCTCGACAAAGTCTGTGAGCAGTGCTACAGTGAGTATCGTGTGATTGTGTGAGCGTTTTAGCGAGTACGTCGCCTACCTGCATCCCGCCAGCATCAAACTATTCAAATGTTCCCCAAAAAGCTTCAAATCCCCAGTGTCACAGATTGACAGAGGACAACATAACTGATAAAGTAATGAGTAGTGGAAGTAAATAAGAACACAACGGTAAAGCGGATAAAATTGCGTGTAAAACCTGATGCAGCTGTTTATATACTTATCTTTGTATATTGTTGATCTTGGTAACATGATTATTTGTGACATGTGGTTCTTGCATGAGGCCCATTGTGTGCTAAACACCTTGAGGCACCTTGTTGCTTGTGAATGAACAGGAAGTAAAGGTTTGTCTTCCCTTAAATTGGGACAGTAATCCGTGCCTTTATCTCATTTCGGCTGGATTACTGTAACGCACTTAATTTTGGGGTCAGCCAGTCCTCCCTCGCACGAATACGGCTGCTCGTCTCTTAATTGGAGCACGTAAGAGGGAGCACATTGTGGCCTCCCTCTACTGGCTGCCTCTGCATTTTAAAGTCCATTTTAAGATTGTTTTATTTGCCGTTAAATCTTTAAATGGCCTCGCCCCGCCTTACCTCTCTGAGCTTCTCCATCCTTACACTTCTGCTCGGTGTCTCAGGTCAGCTGCTCCTGTAGGTACGGTGTAAGTGGAAGCTCAGAGTGGCAGAGCTTTTTCTGTTGCTGCTCCCAAATTATGGAATGGTCTACCACTGCACATCAGACAAGCCCCCTCACTGTCCATTTTTAAACCTTGTCTTTAAACCCGTTTTTATTCCCATGAGACCCTGCTCTTGTTTAGTGTTTGTTTTATTGTTCTTAAATGTTTGTCTTATGTTCTTATGTTCTTATTCCCACCTATGTGCAGCACTTTGTTTCGGCTGTGGTTGTTTTAAAAGTGCTCTATAAATAACGTTGAGTTAAATGATTCCATTTGTTTTATTCCCCTTTTAGGCGACTTTGCCCCAGATGAACTGGAAGTCAGTGTAAGAGATCACATCCTTCAAGACCTGGAGGCCTTTGTCAGACGACAGTTTACTGGTGAAGTAAACCAATTTCTTCAAGGCGTAGCATTTTTATTTACCTAATGATACGTTTCATTGACTCATTTGTTAAATACAAGACGTGTGATTTAGTTTGCAATTTGACAAATTATGTTTGACTTTGTGACGCACAGGGGCTCGGCTACAACTATTTGGATCATCCAAAAATGGCTTTGGCTTCAGGCAGAGCGACCTGGACATCTGTATGGTGTTGGAGGGGCATGATAACATGGATGTGAGTTTTATTTCCACGCCCTTATATTTTTCTCTGTCACCTTTATTTGTACGTAATTTTTATAATTGTAAGAGATGAAAGGTTAGGTATTCAGTGGTTTTAATCTAAAGTTGTAAGCAGTTCTGCGGAGTTTGTATTAATTAATACTTGACTGTGATACTCAGTCTGATTTTAAATACTTAATGTGTTTGTTCTTTCCCGTAGGATTCTCGCTGCATCAGTTTCATTGAAGGCCTTGCGAGATTGCTGAAGAAACACCCTGGTAAGGCAGAGCAGATGTGGTTTGTTTACTCTTAGCTGCCAGTTCATTAGTTACACTAGTGAAAACTAATGCCTCTAATTAAGAGTCCTTCTCTAAATCCCTCGCATGTGTGTTAGAGTGTTTAATTTATGATGAAACATGAGTAAGGTGACAAGTCAACTGTATGATCATTCTGGAAGATGAAGTTTGTGGTGCTGTTAAGTTGCTCCTATTGTTGTTCCTATTGTTGTTCCTATTGTTTTGACCACCCCATTTTAGTGAGTGGGCAAGGCTAAATAAGAGAAACGCTCTTCTGTACCACCAACAGTAACTACAGCCTCCAAATCTATCATACTGTTAGATCAGCAGCTCTTTTATTTTAACCAAATGCTGAATACTATTATGAAGATAAGATGTAGTTCAGTGATGTATCAGAATGCATTTGTTTTAACAATAGTGTACCTAATGAACTGGCAGGTGAGTGTGCTTCTGGTGCATTATTGTGTTTTCTTTGTTCCCATGTTTTTTTGTCAGCTTACAGCCAGTGTTGGTTTTCAATTATGAGCAAATGGCAACAAGCCATTGTGGTTTATTTCAACTTGTTATATTTCCCATTCCTGTGGCTTTAAGTATCATACTAACTATGAATTTCTCAAGCAGCAAACTGGCTGTTCCATGTCTTAACTTTTAGTCAGACTGAACAACAAATGTTGAAATTGATTTATTTTTTTGGAAACCTGCAGGAATATTGTATTTTGTGTGACTCTTCTGTTTTCCTCAATCTTTACAATAGACGCAGAAAGTACAACCTTAGCATAGCACACTGCCCTAATAGCCACATTAATGGGAATACGTCTAGTTAAAATAAACCAGAAAATGTGAGTGTTTTCCTTTTAACCTGTCAGCCTGACATCTGTACCCTGTCTCCAGGTGTAAAGAACATCCTCCCCATCACTACGGCAAAAGTTCCCATTGTGAAGTTCTACCATGTTCGCACTGGCTTGGAGGGAGACATCAGCCTCTACAACATGTTGGTAGGGATATTTTTTTCTTGTCCATGTGTTCTATTATAATAACTGATGAATGTGTAAGTGTATAAGCACACATTTCAAAGTTGATTTTAAAAGACAAACCTTTTTCTTTTTTTTTCTTTGCAGGCCCTGCACAACACACGTCTGCTTGCTTCATACGCTGCCCTGGACCCAAGAGTGAAGATCCTCTGTTACGTCATGAAGGTTTTTGCCAAGGTGATAATGCTTCAAAGGCTTATACCGTTTCATGCCGTTGTCTTGTTCAGCGTTACTGTATTGCTTTTTCCTTTTCGTTACAGATGTGCGACATTGGGGATGCTTCACGTGGCAGCCTCTCGTCGTACGCCTACACCCTCATGGTGCTGTTCTTCCTTCAGCAGAGAAACCCACCAGTAATCCCTGTGCTGCAAGAGGTACAAAGGACGTCTTTTAATTTAGCTGTGCAAATGTCATACTACTAAATGATGATTTCTATATTTTTATGTTTTACTTTTGCCGATACGAACACTTAACTGAGTGGTTTGTTGCAGATCTATGATGGAAAGAAGAAGCCAGAAGTGCTGGTTGATGGATGGAACGTGTACTTCTTTGATGATTTAAAATCACTAGTGAGTACTGATTAAAACACTGTAGTGAAAATACACGTCCCACTGCTTGTCTTTACACCCGTACACTAATTATCCTCATCGCCCTGCAGCCCAGCCGTTGGCCACAGTACGGGAAGAACACTGAGAGCGTGGGGGAGCTGTGGCTCGGCCTGCTCCGCTTTTACACTGAGGAATTTGACTTCAGAGAGCACGTTATCTGCGTCCGCCAGCGAGCCCGCCTCACCACCTTCAACAAGCAGTGGACGTCCAAGTACATCGTCATTGAAGGTCAGCCCGACATGAAGCTCAGGGCACAGACTAGAAATTAAAATAAAAAAATAAAAACTTGCTACATCAGACTTGAACTAATCAAATATCCAACATGGTTTTCTTTGAAATATTTTTATGATGACGTTATCGTTTTGTGTTCGTATTACAGATCCATTTGACTTGAATCATAATCTGGGTGCTGGTCTGTCCAGGAAAAGTATGATTATATCCTTATTTCTTTCTCCCGAGCCTTTCATATTTTATCTTTTCACTTTATTTTTTTGTCTCTTTAAAGTTATTTTTTTTCCCAGGCTTCTGATGTGTTCTTTTTTTGTCTTTGGATTAGTGACCAACTTCATCATGAAGGCTTTTATTAATGGCAGAACAGTGTTCGGGACCCCGGTGAAAGTCTTTCCTCCTGTTTACAGCAGTAAAATGGTCAGTATTTGTTGTCTAAACGCTACATTTGCTCATTGTCTTGTTATTGCCAAAGCGCTGACATTGTGATGTTGCCTGCATCTATCCCAGGAGTATTTCTTTGATCCCGCGGTCCTCACGGAGGGCGAAGTTGCTCCCAATGATCGCTGCTGCCGCATCTGCGGCAAGATCGGCCACTTCATGAAGGACTGCCCCATGCGTAAAAAGTACGTCTGAACGGTCGCACTGCGTGCCTGGTTGAAATGTCGTTCTGCAGATGTTAAAATTATATCGTGAATGATTTTGTCTCAGCTCCAAGCACCGAAGGGATTCAGAGAAACGAACGGAGCACCTGCGAGACAGAATGGATACGGCGGAGGACGGCAAGGATCAGGTCCGACACAAGAGTGAACACTGGAGGAAAAGAGATGCACTGGAGATACGCTGCTGCTACCTGTGTGGGTCCAGCGCCCACATCAAGAAGGATTGTCAGCTTTACAGAAGCCCTGCAGGTTCACACATAATTTTGCTTTCATATTGTATGTCCCTGCAACTGCAACTGGCAGTTTTGGCAGTTCAGTGACTTAAAAAGTTAAAAAGCAGGAATTTATTAGGCATTGATGAATACACATAAAGAATGCTACTTATTCTGAGTCTTCATTTTGCAGGCAATGTGAAGATGGAAAACTTTTCTTCCTCCTCTTCACCCCACTTGAGGATTTTAAGAGAAAAGGAGAAGCAGGTATGTTTCCTGTCAAAGAACGTTCTTTTTTTTAAACAGGATTCTTATTGGCAATGTTATCTGCAGCTATACACACCGCTACATCGGAGCTTTTCTTTTGCAGGGTTTACCTATACAAGAAGAAAAGAAGAAGAAGAGAAAGCAACAAAATATAACATTAAGTCCACAAGCAGGTATTTAAATCCACTTGGCTTTCTTCTCCCACTGGAAATGTGTTGTAGCACTGAAGGATGTCTAATACATTTAATTGCTTTGAAAATGTGTTGAATGGAAGTTGGGAAGTAAATTAGGCCGCCTCACCTCAGGAATAACTCCTAAAAACTGCCATTAAGGTTAATACCAAGAAAAAGAACACATGCACAGTCAATAGACCCCTACAAAGAAGGTGTTTACAGGCAACTGCAGCATTGTTTATTAGGTTTTTGGTCAAAACATAATTGTACAGATTTTTTTTTCTCTGTACTTGCATTGTTTGTCCCCTTTGGGAATGTGCATACACTACAATTAGTAACTGATGTTCCTATTAATGGGATTGCTTTCCCTTCAGCACACATTGTCAGCCCATGTTTGATTCAATGTTAATGCTTCTGCACCAGTGGCAGAGGCATTGCAGGGTCACACAAATGTGTAGTAGGATAAAATAATGAAGTGATGGCACTTAAGGCCAGCTTCCTGATCATAATGTTTTGCAAAAACCCTACATTTAAACTCTTTCAAAGCCTGCACTGTCATGAATCTGGAAAGACTTGGATTAACATTTGGTGGCGGCTGTCTGTTTAGGGCTGGTGAGGGGAGAGAATGAGAGCATGACATGTTTTCTGCCTGATCAGGTTCAATATAGTCCAAAAATGTATAATGTGAGTGATACTACTTGTGGTCTGAAATTATTTGATTGATTTATTTTGTGCAAATGAAGGAGGACATAACAAATATATCTGTCAGTTAATTCCAATTAGGCAGTCTGACCTATTTTATTAACCATTGTGTATATTTTACTGCAGAAGTAGCCATCGAGGTTAAAAATATGTTTACAATGAATGCTGACAGTTGCTCTCTGGTGTGTTTCAGGAAGCTTAGCCTGCCGAAACTTTGCTCGCTCTGGTCACAGGAGGAGCCCGGTGGAATGAGCTGCACCTCTGGACACACAAACCACGAGATTCTTCTCTTGTCCGGGCAGACAGAAACCCTTAAAAATCTGAATGGTACTGTTGGGCCAATTGGAGCCCGTTAAAAGCCAAAGCCAGGACGCCTTGACTTGAAGCCAAATAGGGCCTTTTTATGTGTGTTTCTTTTTTTTGCCCCCCTTAATGTTCTCCTCCTCAGAGGAGCTTTTTAAAGGTTTCATTTTAACAAGGCAAGCCATTATGCATGCACCCCATGTTTTTGTTTACCTACTCTGACAGTCAAGTAAAAAAAAAAGAAAAAAGTCATCATATTTCAAGCAATGTCCTTTCAGCGTTTGTGTGAAACTGCTCAAATTAGAATTGAATAATTCAGAACTGTGTCCGTTCAATGACTGATAGCTCAGATCTTTATAATCAGAAATCTTTTGAGGATGGCCTATTATATATTTGTCTCATCCTTGATGCTTTCTGACACTATAGAACCTCCACTGTCCTCACAGTCACAAGGCTATTTCAAGTAATCCCAAAAGTCATTAGCTACACTTATTTTCACAATTACAAGAGTTGTTAAGACATTTCTTGAGATTTAACACAAAAAAATAGAGATTTGAATAGCAGTGTGTCTTTTGTTATGGCCATGGTCTTTTTTAAAAATTAAATTTAAGTCCTGTGTAATTTGTCCCGACGTAACATTCATCAGTCCCTCTCCCCTTCAGCTCTGAAAGCAGTCCTACCTGCAATAAGGCTTGTCTTTGTTAGAGAAAGCAGTCTTTAATTACTTTTTCAGTATCATAGTCTATTTTCTCAGACTGCTGGCCCATTCATATTCATGGGAACATACTGCCCCACTCACACTAGCAAGTGTTGTATATGGTGCAAGAACAAAGCTGAGAAAGTTGGGTAAAAAGTTTCCTGCTTAAATGAAATCAGTTTGCTGATCCACGGCGTTCACTGCTGCAAACACTGCGCTCACGCCGAAACTGCAAGTGAACTCGGTTAATTGGAAAAGATAAAAATGTTTATTTGCCACAAACGCTTCGTTTATTTGTTACGGTGCCACAGATTGGTAGCTGCACTGTGAGGGTCCACGCCCTTGGAATTATGTTTATATATATTAATTATAGTTTTGTCTCAAAGACCTGCTTGTCATTCAACTTTGAGTATCTCTCTGGCTTTATTGTTCTCCTAATACAGCGTAATTTTATAAAGATAAACATGTTGCTGGCATTTTAATCCGACTTCTTATTTTAAAGCAGGTTTGTTTTAATGCCAGACTTGTTGTGTTTCTTTTGTTGAACTCAAATGGAAGGTTGAGTTTGGTATTAAGGAACTCTGATCCTGGAAGGAAAGCTTGTCCTGCAAGCCCTTTTTTTGTGTCTGGAAGGGTTGATTAAACTGAAATCAAATCCTAGTCTTGGAGTATTTCTTTATTTTTTTTTTATTTTTTTTTTTAAACGTGTAAATACTTAACAAGTGTGTATACAACGTGCAGTCTTATCATAATCTTTATTTATTTATTCATGAAGCTGTTCCCACAGACGGGTTCCATAAGCGACGATTATTTAGAAAGCGGTTACGCAACAGAAGCTTATGTACATCTTTGCGTAAGTTCATTCGTAATGTGATTGGCTGTCGCGTCTGTCTGTCATGCTATCAGCCAATCATTGAGCGGGATTCTCATTTGGGGCGTGTACCAGTTTTTTTTTACACGCTTGCGCAGTTCTATGTTGTGATTTTTAACTTCTTCAGCAACATGTCTGCCTCCATGGTGAGAGCGACCGTCCGAGCGGTCAGCAAAAGAAAGATACTGCCTACCAGAGCCGCGCTGACATTGGTAAGTTCTTAATTAGTTTTTGGTTATAAACTTACGTCAAGATCCTCTTTTTTTTTTTTTAATCCGTTCGGTGTAAGTTATTCGACAACGTCTGTCGTTAAAGACAGGCAGCCGTTATGTTGTGTAAGTTGGCTAAGCTAGCTAACAACCAAACGGTCGGAGGAAGTCGGTTTCAACTTTTAGTGGGCTTTCTCTTAGCATTTAAATTTTCACCATGTTTAAACATGGTTCTAACGTCTGAGTCACATATAAGAGACGGTTCTACGAGCATCGCATTAGACTTAGCAACATGCTAACATTACTCCCAGGTTGGATTGGTTGCTCACTAAGCTGCTGCTGCTGCTGCTTGGAAACGTACCATCGTTTAATTAATACACTGTCTGGCCAAAATTAAGTCGCCACAATAGGTACGAGCCTCCTGTTGGATAATTACTGCATGGGTGATTTATCTTTCAGCTGTCAACAAGTTATTTAACCCCAACTGATGCAATGAGTAGCTTCTCATTTCTTTAACAACCATGTCCAAAGACACACCCCGTGCCCAAAGAATGAGGTCAGGTGACTACCTGAATAAACTGAATGACCAGGTTATAACATCAGTGGATTCTTTTTTTCCTAACCTGATGACAAGGGGATATTCCAAGATGACAGTGCAGGATTCATGGGGCTCAGATTGTGAAAGAGTGGTTCAGGGAGCATGAGACATCATTTTCACACACGGATTGGCCACCACAGAGTCCAGACCTTAACCCCACTGAGAGTCTTTGGGATGTGTCAGACTCTCCCGTCATCAATACAAGATCTTGGGGATAATTAATGCAACACTGGATGGAAATAAATCTGGTGACATTTCAGAAGCGTATCGAGACAATGCCGCAGTGAATGCCTAATCTTAGCTGTAATCAAAGCTAAAGGCGGTCCAACGAAATATTAGAGTCTGTGACCTTTTTTTTTTTTTTTGGCTGCGACTGTTATTTTGGCCAGACAGTGTATATTAGCAATAAAACACACACAGAGATTGCAGGTAGTGCTTCCATTTTGAATATTGTTGTAAAGTTGAGCTGCAGGAAGAGAGCAACTAAATAACATTAAGATCTTTTCAAATTAAAATACACTTCTGGATTAAATAATGAAAATCCATAATGAGGAAAATTAGTGATTGTTGAGAAACCTCCTAAAATGTCATCTTTTCAGTTTGATGTCAGTGCAGAGTCATGGTCTGTTTTTTTATGGGCGGGCTGGAAATGCACTGGCGGCCAGTATCAGCCGATGGGCTCTTAACGGTGCTGTTGACAGATAGTGTGTTTGTATGGTGGTTTGACTTGATAATAGTGGGCTGGAGTCGAGCTGAAGTAGTAGCGGGACGCCTCTTAAAAAACAGCTGCTGCAGCTGGAGTGTCGTGTAATGGTTCACCTGTAGTTATTATTTTCAGTAAATGTTAAAAATGAGGCATTGAACTTGACACAACCTTTATTTAGAGATTAGTAATGTGTTTATTCATCCTATCCTTTTATAAATTATGATGAAAAGAAAAAAACAAGTCAAGTTTTGGACATTACCATTAAAATTGCAGTCGATAATAGCTATGAAAGTATTCCAGTCAGCAGCACGTAGAGATAATCACACTTTAATGCTAACATCAGAGCCTGGCAGGTACTTTTAACTTTATTTCAGTAAGTACTGCCAGAAAGGAAGGATCCAAATGTTTGGGCTCTCATGTAAACGATACTTCTTCATGGGGTTTTCACAGTAGGTGATAAAGGTGTCAGAACAGCCACAGAAACTTAAACCGACCTGTCTGTTTCTCTTTCATTCTTCTTCTTAGTATATTTGAAACGGTGTAGTTTTACAAAAATAAATTCCTTCCGTGTGAATCCAGTGCCTTCCTTACCTTCTGTTGTCTTTTCCTCAGACTCCAGCTGCTGTGAGCAAGATCAGGGTTTTGTTGCAGGACAAACCCGAATATGTGAGTAACTGATCTGGTTGTTGTACACTGAAACATTAGATCAACAAGACAGTACTTCTTTAGCAGAAAACATTGTAATTTTAATAGTAATTTTAAAAAAAAAATGCTCCGTCTTTTGCTGAAGTTGCTTAAGATTTGTTGCAGTGACATTTAAGGATCACACAGTGAAAATATAAGTTAAAGTCTGTCGAAGGAGACCATAGCAACAACTGAGGCAAATTTGTTTATTGCACTGTAGCTCCAAATGTCAGGTTGAGCCTTTCACGCTGAGCCTTGCTAGTTCTCTCCATTTTGAAAGTGGGAAAGTTCAGCAGCTGTTGAATTACACAGTTTTTAACTTATCTGCAACCAAACTGTGTGGCTTTGTGAGGATGAGTAAAATATATGTCAAAAATCAAAATGTGTCTGTGGAGAAAGTAATTACAAGGCTTTCCTTTTGGCTTTGACTAACGCGTTAGTTCTGCATACACTTCACCCTTTATTAACATGCAACTGGTTCTTCATTAGATCGGTTTGAAGGTTGGAGTGAGAACACGTGGCTGTAATGGACTCACTTACACACTGGACTACACCAAGGACAAAGACAAGTCTGATGAGGAAGTGTTGCAGGATGGTAAGCAGCTTCTTATTGTCGCATCTTCTTTATTATTATTAAAGATTTCAAAAGTGAGAGGACATGACGTTATGATGTTGTTTTTGTGGCTTTTACTGGAATAAAAATGTGTTTCACTGCCATAGCGATGATTCTTTTGTGACTCTTTTTCAGGTGTGAGGGTGTTTATAGAGAAGAAAGCTCAGTTGACCCTCCTGGGAACTGAGATGGACTTTGTGGAGTCAAAGCTGTCCAGTGAATTCGTCTTCAACAATCCCAACATCAAGGGCACGTGTGGCTGCGGAGAAAGCTTCAACATATGAGCGACAGGGCGCCTCCGTCCTCCCTCACCCTCCCTCCCTCCTGCACCCTGTCCCGTCAAGTAAGGACCGTCGATGAGGAAGTCGAGCGTGAGGAAATCTTCGAGATGTGGACATCCTCTAGTTCCTACCACTGCTCTTCCTGCAGACCACTCACGCGAGCATACACATACAAACTAATGCTTAGAGGAAGATTTTAATACAGTCAGCGTAGTTGAAAACTCCAAATGATTTTAGTTGTTCACAGTGTTTTCTTTTTTTACTCTCGGCTCTGCGTCCAAAAAAGCTAGGATCTCAAAAGCAAAGGAGGGTTTTAATGTGACTGGTTGCCATATCACACATGTACGCACATTACTCTGAGAAATTCAGTCAAATCTCACCACGTCTTGCAAGAGAGAGAGAGAGAGAGAGAGAGAGGGAGGAAATGGTACAACTGGGCCGCCTAAAGCTGAGAATTGATGAGGATAAAGCATGATACTATTAAATATCCCGTCTAACAAAACCCATAGAAGGCCATCATCGGTGTGCTGTACCAGTAGTGTGCAAAAGTGGAAGAGTTTGAGTGTCTTGAAACTGTTTTATCAGTTCGTAAAGTTTTTTTTTTTTTTTTTTGAAAGGTATATATTTATCTCTGTGTGTAAATATAAAGTATGTAAATCTCTTGAACCACACGAAACGCACAAAAACAAAATACGTCAACGCACAAAACATGTATCCCTCACATAAGAGTACATGAGGTTTCTGCTGTCTTTTTTTTTTTTTTTTTTTTTTTTTTTTGCTTGATCAAAGCCAGAAGTTTGTGTTTGTATAGACTGTGTGCTCTTTAAATTGTAAAGTGTGCAATATGCCTGTGTACATATGAAATAATAAATGGCTAAACCCAGTAATGTGGCCACTGTCTGCTTTGTAGAACTCTGACCAGTCGTCATGGAGACTGTTTTACTCTGCTCTTGCCCTTTTTAACTTGACGTGTTGCGTTCAGGCAGGAGGAGGAGAGGGAGGTACAGTTATTCTGAAAGATTTAATTTTACACATCTCTGTTTAGGGATTTTAATATCGCAGAGTTTAGATGTTTGCACTTTGCTTGTACGTTTCAAGGTGTTGGAGATCATGGACGATCCAAAGCAGAATGGAGGTTCTGACAGCAGAGAGCTTTATGGAGTTAAGGTAGTGAGGAATATTACATAGTTGTGGCTAATATTTGATTTAACTTTTCATTAATGGTGACTATAAAACATAATTTCACTAATAATGCAAGTAAAATATCTTTCAGAAATACCTGTACTCTTTAGTTGAAAGCTGTTTGTAGTATCTAAAAAACTGAAAACTGCGAGAGAGAAACCTGGGAAACATCATGGGAGGACAAACCCCTGCGAGGTTATGTATCACCAGATGATAGGAGAAGTGACCGGTGTTTAAAAAGAACTACCAGAGATATTTTAGAGATGCCTAAATCAGCTGGTGGAGATGTTATACTACTGGGCCAATCTCTCCAAATTGCCCTATTGGATTACATCATTCAGAACAGGACAAAGCCCTACTTGGGTCGCCATGGAAACTGAAATATGTCCCTCTTTTTCACCAATATTTAGCCTTTGTACTTCCTTGTCTAAGAAATCTAACTACTCTTCTTCAAATGACAAGTGACAAGACACTGTCTCAGAATATTACTCATACAAGTGGCTTTATGCCCCTGACTCATAATCATATTTTTACTGCTGACCCAGCTTTTCGTTCTTGGTATGATAATGGCATAGTGTTTTTTAAACATTTATTTGTAGGCGGCACCTTCATTTCATTTGAGACTTTGCGTAAGGACTTTACATTACCTCAGGTTCACTTCTTCAGGTACCTACAGGCCTGTAGTTTTGCTAGAGAACACTACCCATTCGCACACCTACCTGATAATGATTTGCTTGACAGAATATTGGGGCGTGATCCAATCCTTAAGGGCAACATTTCTTTTTATATACGACACCATTCTCAATTACAGTATGCCTTCATAGGAGAAGACTAGATGCGCTTGGGAACAGGACCTTGGCGTCCAACTCTCAGCGCAGACCTGGGAAGGTAGCCTAGATTTCATTCATACTTCCTCTTTGTGCCTTAGACACAATCTGATACAATTTCTGTGTAATCATACACAGGCTCTCACTTCTCTAGGGATCGGTTGGCTGCCATCTACCCAAACACTGACCCTCATTGTTTGCGATCTCATCAAGGCATAGCTACTACTGGGCACATGTTCTGGTCCTGCCCGGCACTGACAAATTTCTGGATCCAGATATTTCAGGCTTTTACACATATATGTGGCAGGTCCATCTCACCAGAACCAATCACCGCTGTCTTTGGTGTTACAGCTGGGGAGGTTCAGATCTCTACATCCCAAGCACGTGCCATTGCATTTGCTTCACTTTTAGCTAGGAGACTTTATTCTACGGCAATGGAAGTCTGCTAATCCCCCATCTTTCCTTTGCTGGGTAAAAGAAGTCCTTGCTTTTCTACCCCAGGAAAAACGTAGATACTCTAGGGGTAAATCCTCTAACAGATTTCATAACACCTGGAGTCCTTTCTTACAATTCACAGACAATCTGCTCTTCTCTTGTAAAAGAGAAGGTCTCCCTTGTGCCTCCAAAACAGTTGTGACTCATCAGAGAATGGACATGGACCTTCTGAGGGTGTCCTGTGGTGTCTGACAACAGAACGTTGTTAGTGGGGGGGCCTTTGGGTCCTATGGGTTGAGGGGAGGGACCTCTGTGGATCATCCCACTAATACTTGATCAGTTTGGGATCTAGTGAATTTGGAGGCCAGGTCAACGTCACATGGAACAGCTTCACCAAGTTGTTTCTATAGTTTATGGAAACGTCTGTGGTGGTTCCAAGGTCAAAATGGGAGACATCTCCGAAGGTGGTGTGGAATATGACCATGCCGAGATCCTGCGGGACTTCCAGGTACAGACTGACAAGCTGCTGATGGCTAACCATGTAGCTGGTGGACGAACACGGCGTCGTGATGGATGTGGCAATCCTAAACGATGACAACACTGGGTAGAAGGAAGATGAGAAGCTCAAGAAATACTTGGAAGAAGATGTTGAAGGTGAAGGCAACATGACCGGAACATCTGGGACAGTGCCTCCAGCAGATTCCAAAAGAGTGCACCCGTATAGGAACAGCTAAGATACCGTGCAGGTCCTCTCAAGCTCTCTGATAGAAAGGCCTCTGGTTTAGAGGACCAAAGACTGAACATACTACATTATTATTTTGTAATGAAACGCATGCAAAATTTGATTGTTGTGTCAAACTCTAAGTGTCTCTGCTACGTTTCTCAGGTTTCAAACTTATTAAAGGCTTTGGCTGAGTGGAAACCACCATGTTGTGACCTCACACATATCGATCCCAGAAACATCGGCACCACCCTCTCCCTCCTCGAGACCACGGGGACGGGTCCACGTCACGCCCGTGGGACCTTTAGACACAGAGCCCTCCTGCCTGAACACATCAGCAAACTGTCCAATCGTCAATTTAAGAGGCGAGAACCTCTGAGGGAAAGCTCACCGGCTCTGACACCTCTTCCCGCCCCTGTCACTCCAGCGGCCTCATTTCAGGACGGACAATCGCAACCCAGCTTATCATCCACAGTCACTGCCATCCTCGCACACCTGGTGGAAAAATCCATGATGCTGGCCTCTGATTCAATCTGCTCTGTTGGAGAGGAGCTTAAAGAGACACAGCTGTACATCCTGGGTGTGAATGCTTGGTCCAAACAGCAATCCTTCAGATCACAGTGGATGCTGCCTAGACAGTTTCCTCAAACTGGTCAGTAAACAGTCATAACATTCACAAAGAGACACTGTATTTCCGTCCAAACAGAAGCAAAGCTAAAGCTATTACACATTTAGTTTGTTTAATATACTGTTTCTAGGGTCCCAGTTATCCTAAAGCATTGGAGATAAAAAAGGAGTAAGTGTAAACTGGATCAATGGTGGATCCTTCACTGATTGTCACTGCTTCCCCTTGGTCCAGGTCCAACCAATCCGTGGTTCTTTAAGGACTTGGCAGACCTCCAGAGGAAGCTGTTCTCGGGAGCCTCGAAGAAATTTGGAGTCCTGAGGAACACTCATAAAGGAAATGAAGAAAAAAAGATGAAGACAGAAAAATAAAGCATGAGTGGAAGCAGCAAACGTACTGGCAGGCTGATCATTGATGCGGTCCAGAAACAAACATAGGCACACGCTGACTTATTTATTTAAAAAGGTATGAAACCAAATAATAGGAAGCCTCCATGCAGGAGATGACGACAAAGTAAGATCATCTAAAGCATTCAACATTCTTACATTGGTGTAGCCCACACAGCACATGGATGCTTCTTGTCCTTCACAGAGAAGCTTTTAGACCTCCGGAAATCCACTACCATCTCCTTGGTTTTTAGCTGTATTGATCAGAAGGTGGTTTGCTCGGCACCGTGAGACAAAGTTCTTCACCAGATTCTGGTACTCCTGCTCCTGTCCAAACCTGATACACCCCACGATTGCAGTGCCACCTGAGAACTTCTGCTTATGACACGACTCTGTGTTTGTACTTGAAGTCTGAGGTGTACAGGCCGAATAGGACAGGGGAGAGCACAGTCCCCTGTGGCATGAAGTCAATGAAGGATGTAATGGCTGCTTTTAAAGAAGTGGCGGGAGGTTGAGGGAGAACGTCACCACAAAAACAAGCACCAGCAGACGAAGATCCACCTCTACATTAACATCTCTGAGGATTGCGCACTTTGATCGCTTTTTGATTTATTCCTGTTCGTCCCTTTCTCCAAGTTCTTCGTGAAAGTTTCACTTGATAGAAAGATTAGGTATTAGGTTTTATATAACCATTATCATCATGACTCACAAGAAACTGATGTTCTGCTCTTCTTCTGCTTCTATCTAACTTAATTAAACTGATTTAACCCACTCAGCATCAATTTTACTTTTCTGGAAGTCATGCGTGTAATAAAAGCACTATGATGATAAAAACACATCAAATCATAGTAACTGCTTAGTGGTAAGTGTAAGTGCTTTGAAATGATCACTAAAGACATAAAAGTGATATTTTGATATGCATTTTTAAAGTCTTGATTAACATTTGGGGAGTGTATATGCCGTCTCCAGCAAATGAGACACACACACACTCACAAAAATGTCAATGCCAGAAATTTCTGTCAAAAATAAAATTGTAAAACCGGCACTGTAAACACCATAGTCCCAATTAGGATGGTGCAGTACCATGGTATTGATAATATCATGGCATGCTAGCCATGTAATGGCATTGCACAAATCGTAGTATTAAATCATGCCACGACATCTCCCTGACATCTTCCTGTGGCACACATGGGTTGTAAGAGTCAGGGCGGATATATGGACACAGAAGCAGAGAGAGAGAGAGACGGCTCAGAGGCCATGTGGTGCGCCTAAAGGTCAAGCTAGGCATTTGGACAACCTCACAGGTTACCAGACGCATGACCACACACACGCTGTGTAGTAATTCCGTCCATGTGACCTCTTTAAAAAAGACAAATCAGCCTCTTGTGACATTCACGAGCTGCTGAAAATACATTTATCATTTTAATTATCCAGGTTGAGGTGTGAGCCCCTGGTTTCTCAATGAGTTGAAGAAACGGCACAAGACATGTGACCACGCGGATAGCAGCTGTCGTGGATAGTGTAATAATTCTAAAGTGTATGAATGAAACACTCAAACCAGACAAATGACATGTTGGTCTGTTTTTTTATGCAATGTTTCACTCTCTTTTATCTCCTCTCAATTTTATCTCATAATTTTTTTGTTAAATCGGCCATGTTGTCTTGTAGTTTTCTGCACCTTGTAGTTTGTTTTGGGACCATAAATTCTCCTGCATCTTTTTTAAGTTACTGTTTATCTGATATTACGCACACTTTTAGAGTATCTTGCAAATAATAGCAGGAAACCAGAACCAAAGTTTCATGAAAATAAATCACAAGACGAGTGTGCATTGATGGGTTCAGCAGTTTCCAAATACATGATATTTGTTTATACCCAGAAATGATTTCTCTCCTAACCCAGTGGCGAACGAAGAACTCAGATCTCCTATGTACTTGAGAAAAATTAGCAATAGTGCAATTTAAAATAACTCTTATCCTACATTCCAGACCATAGTAACGTAAAAAAGTATGTAGAGCTGGACTAGTAGTTAGAGATAGACTGTAGGGTCACTAATTGAAACAATGGCTGAAGTGCCACTGGGCGTCTTGTCATGTGAACAAATGTAAGTTTTAGCTGTATTGATCAGACGTATCAGTGACTTAGAATTTAATTATCTTTACTTAGATAGTTATATACGTTATTAATCTCAAACTGTTACATCTCACTGTTGCAGCAATGTACATGCACTCAGCATACCCGCCATACTTAAAGACTGATACTGGATCTTTGCAGAAACATGTGGCTTTACAAGAACTGATTGTGAAATGTCCAAATTCCTGCAGAATAGATTTATTGGTTTGATCATGTGAAAGAGCAGCTGACTGTTGCTGCTTCTATAACTTCAGGTAGGAGGCACAGGTATGCAGCGACAACAAATCAACTGCAATTACTTTTTTTTTATCTCGGCTGTTGATCCTTTTAGTGTTAGGGTTAGTTAAACATACATAACACATGAGTTTATTGAACATTCTTCTGTTATGCTACTCCTCCCGTTGTTTCTCGCGCGTTCACGTTTTAGTGGTGTGACCGCGCAGCCAATCAGCGCAGCTCCCAAATCAATACTCACCAATGACAGCCGTTTGCCTAACAAGGCACGTGACGCCGGCCAATAGGATCCCTGGCTGGAAGTTTCAGGATCCTGGTGCTGCGTTCAGGTGAAGCTCGAAAAAAAAAAGTATTTCCAGAAGAGCACACGTGAGAAGTAAATGGCAGCAAAGCGCTTTACAATCACAGTTCAGAAAGCAGCCAGCAGAGAAAGAGACTGATTGTAAATCCTAACAGCTAGATAAAAACACGAGGCAACGGTGTTTTAATATCATTATTATTCTTTTGTCTGTCTGATTCTATATATATGGTTTTGCATATTGCATGCTGCTCCTAAAGCCACATGAGTACTGACACACAGTAGGCCTGGAGTTAATCCAGCACAGGAATTAGCACTGCTGATGTTTCTGAAAAGAGAATGAAGCGGCCGTATAAACTCACAACTGCACACGTACAGGGGGAATCAGGGGGAACGAAACGAGACAAAAGCCCCTGATCTGTGCAGAAATGTGTAGCCTACAGAGGCTTATTTTGAGGTTAAAGTGATGCTTCAGCATTCGGAATCAGACTACCCAATTTATCTTTTAAAATTGCAGCCTTTTTTTTCTTAATCCCATCCTTTTGTTAAGATAAGATAAAATAAGATTTATTTGCTATACATAGTACAATGCACGGTGAAAAGTATTTTTGTACCTGCAGCCAGTAGTAAAAAAGTAATACAGTAACAACAGTAATAATTGCACGTAGAACGCAAGGTAAACAATATAAGTATAAATGTATAATTGAGTAAAATAAAATATAGACTGTAAACTTGAAATGTAAACTTAAACGAGATAGCTTGTATATACGTACATTTACTTCAGTTCAAACACAACGAGGTAATCCCACACTGAAAACTGCAGGTTAGGACGATATCCACTTGATTTAACTCAACACAACTTTATTATTTCGTCCGTTTTCACCTTCACGGTTAAAAGAGATCTGGGGAAAAGCTTGATCTGACATGCTTCAGTGCAATTACAAGAAAGCAAAAACAGAAAAGAACTGAAAATAATCCTCCTTTCGTTGCTCTTTCATTTTTCACTATGCTCTCAGTCATCTAACTGGTTGCTCCAGTTGTCATAACCCTTATGTATGTATGACATTGCTGTCTAAAAGTCTGTAACGCTGTAAATCCCAAACTCCTCGCTCTACTGAAAAGTTGTTGGAAGCAGAGACGTTTGCACACAGAACAAATTAACCGTGCCACATGACCCTCATCTGACTGCAAATATCTGTCCATTTAAACCACAGGCAGTATAAAGATATATATATTTATACAGTCTATGGCTTAAACCCACAATTTCCTCCCTGTGTGTACTCAAACTTGGCTGGTAAATCTCTGCACCTCTTTGCTCCGCTAGCACGTCTGATTTGTCGTTAATGTTCATTTTTGCAGACACAGTTATATGACAAACCCTGCTAAAGTGTGAAAAATTGTCTTCCTATCAATAACTGCATGTTTTTGGGTAACTTATTTCGTAACTTGAGTTTACGGGGTGCCCCTGAACGCAACGTTATGCAAACGTTTAATTGGCAACCAGCCTGTTGGGTGCAGGAGGAGGAGGAGGACAGAAGCTACAGAGGCGAGGTTGAGGGAGGGAATCATTCACACGCCACTGAATCAGACGCAGACAACATCTAGCGGCTGCACGCAAGAGATCCTTCGACATCATGGAGCAGAAACCAACCATCAATTTTGGCGCAGGACCTGCAAAACTCCCCCAGTCCGTAAGTTAAGCTCTCCATTTTGCTTCCCTGTGATGGTGGATGATTTTGCAGCCTCCAGACTTGATAGTTGATCTCAAAATCGGCGTTAAAAACACAGCTCTTACTTATCTACTGTAAGATTCTTTCTTTCGTAATGGCACGGGGGTGGCACGGAGCGACGCGTGGCCAGTGACTGTTGGAGTTAGACTCGAGGTCGCCTTGTCGTTTCCCAGCAGCTGCGAACAGGCTGAAAACGGTGTGTTGAGTTGCATCAGCCTCATTCATTCATGTGGAAACCGGCTTCTTTGTGCTGACAGCAGCAGAAACGACCTGTAGATGGCAGGAATGAGCTTGACAGAAATCACTGCCATCAGGTTTATTTGAGGTTATTAAAAAAGTGGTCTCGTGTAGACTGGTGCAGTTTGTTGAGCCCCTTGGGTTTTAGTCATTTGTCCTTAAAACGAGATTTGCATTTACAGCCCTCAACATTTCGACTGCCGCTTTTTAGTTTTTTTGTTTTTTGCAAATTTTTGCAAAAAAAAAAAAAAAGACCTGAAAAATCAACCATCAAAGTCCTGAAAGTAGACAAAAATACTTTTATAAAACGAATGAAACAGAAATATTATACGTGTGCATTTGTTTATTCAAGAATATCCATCATATGTTCACATCTGACTGTTGCAGAAGCATTGATTCGCACCAATAACGCCAGCTAGACATTTCCGGTAACTGCTGATCCGTCGTCTACGGCAGCTAGTACAGAACCACTTCAGTTCTGGGATGTTGTTGATGGGTTTCCTTCCTCACATGAACTGTTTGCTTCAGGTCCTTCCACAACATTTCTACTGGACGAAGTTCAAGACCTTTTCATTCCAAAACTTTTATTTTTCTCATCTCTAACTATTTTTTTGTAGAACAGCTTGTATTCTTGGGCTTGTTGTCTTTCTAAGTGACCCATTTTTTCTTTTGAGATTCAGCCCATTCTTTTAGAATTTGACCAATTCAGAAATCATTGGTCCATCAGTGATCCATCTATTTCTTTTTGTTATTTTGATTATTTGTGCGTTTGCTCGCAAAGTTCTATTTATTAAAAACCTCTTAAAAAGCGCTCATTATTTCAGTTTGTGATCATTGAAGACTAACTTTTACATTTGTTGTGTTGCAGGTGCTGATTCAAGCACAGAAGGAGCTTATCAACTACAGCAGCACTGGTATTAGTGTCCTTGGTGAGTGCAGCTACAGACATGTTTTATTTAAGTTGTTTTTAAAGAAAACCTTTGTATAATTCCCTACGATCACATTATGTTGTACCCAATAAAATACTGAGTTTTATTTAATTATATATTTGTTTTTACAGTAACAGGCACAGAGAGATTGGAATGATCTAAGGACACGGTCACAGTTTTTCAAGTCTGAAAATAGTAACCACGGTGACCATATGAAGATTAGATTAGGATTCTCTAACTGTTATAATTTCTCCTGCTCATACTGGCATCAGTTGTAATCAGCTGTTATAAAACCAAGCAAATCAAGTAGATATTTTCTGAAGTTGCTGTGTTTTTAGTGGAAATGTCCCGTTTCGATTCACTGAGCCGTGTTTCTTTGATTAGCCGTAGTGGAGGCATTAAAAATGATAATTTTGACCCCAAAAGACCTAAACCTTTTAAGATTCACTCAACTGATTTGCGTAACTTGGCTAGCCGATGCCTCATTTATTTCCGATAACAGTTTCAAAAGCATTTTCTCATTTAATAAGGGCCGTGTGCTTCACCACTTTTCCTGAAAGTGGCATAAGAAACGAAAGGAGTGATTACACAAAGCACGTGTGCATATGTTAAAGGTCATAGATATTCTTAAAGATTTTTTTAAAAGTAAATCAATGACAGCGAGATCACATTCCAATACTTTTTATTCTGTTTGATCCAGAGATGAGTCACAGATCGTCAGACTTCAACAAAATCCTCAACAAAACGGAGAGCCTCCTGCGCGAGTTGTTGTAAGTATTCTGTATCATCTTCTTTCTTCAGTCGCTCTGTACTGCTGCGCCATCAAGACACTTCCAGACTTGTTATTTTTTTATTTTTTGGTGTTGACAGTACATTTGAAACAAATGTGCTCAAGGTTTCTTCCTGTTAAAAGAGAGTTTTTCTTTGCCGCCACTGCATTATTGCGTGCTCTGAGGGTTTTAGGCTGTAGTTTCTTGATGTTTATATTGATGCTATATAAATTAAATTTAACTCAACTGGATTTCAGAGTGAAATATAACCTGTGTAAAATGTTTTTGAGTTTCTACTCGGCATTCCTTGCATCAGGCTGTAATGTGGAATTATTAAGAGTGAATTCTAAAATAATCTTTATAAAACTGCATTTGGTTTTAATTAAATCTGAACCACACACAAGCTATTATACTTGTAAAACTGAGCTGCGATAATTTAATTGCCATTACAGTACATGTTGTTGATCAGCATCATTTAAATTAATCATCTTAGAATAATTTAAATAAAACAGACTTTATAAGGCTTACAAAAAACTACTCGAAACAAAAATGTTGATGGTTGTGTGTTTTCTTTAAGTCATTATTAAAGAAACGGACACACAAATTATTTTAATATCCTTTTTTTTTTTTTTTTAATTTGTGCCAATAAATTTGGTTTTCTACCAGTTTACTAAGTCGGTCTGCAGTTTAAGGATCTGACCGCTGGACACGAAGATGTCTTAACACTGCGACCTTTGTCCTCGTAGAAATGTCCCAGACAACTACAAGGTGATGTTCCTGCAGGGCGGCGGGTCCGGACAGTTCAGCGCCGTTCCTCTCAACCTGATTGGCCTCAAAGAGGACCGGTGCGCCGACTACCTGGTGACCGGCACGTGGTCGTCGAAGGCGGCAAAGGAAGCGGAGAAATACGGCAAAGTCAACATTGTCCACCCAAAGCTGGACAGTTACACAAGTAAGCGCGTGTGTGTGTGTGTGAATACAGATACACAACTATCAAGGACTTTTCTAACTACAAACTTTCCTTTTATGTCATGAAGAATTTAGTTTTGATGAAATCACATCAAAAACGAATTTTTTAACTCTTATGAGTTGGTGGGTGACATTCAGGCTACATTAGGACAGTCTCTGTGTAGTGGTCTGGAGTGGAAGTGTGGATGTGTGCCCAGTCCGTTGCGTAACAAACAATAGACTCGACCACCAGTGAAAGAATCTGGTATGCGAGCAGTCTTTTCTGCTTGGTTGTGACTGACTGGGGCTTTCTTTGGGGCTCTTGTGCTGGTCCAATATTTGGTGGTAGTTATATAGTGTAGTTTGAATTTCCTTGAATTAGAAATGCAAAGTTTGGTTTGAAAAATATCTATAGCCTATATTAAAAAAAAAAAAAAAAAAAAGCATAGCTTGTTCTGTTGCACTTCTGGATCACCATTAAATAAAACAAGTTGTTCATGGTCTCCAGAGGATGAATTCCTCGTACGGTTAACATATTAGTTTGATATATTTGCTGACAATGAGATGGATTAAAATTTGGTAGCATTGTGTGCATGTCATATTAAAGAGCCTCTAGGGTGGCTGTAGACTCTTAGTCTTGAGTAACGTTGTTATATGGTCCTGTTGCCCCCCCACCCCTCCAGAAATCCCTGACCCCAGCAGCTGGACCCTGAACCCCTCAGCCTCCTACGTGTACTACTGCTGCAACGAGACAGTCCATGGCGTGGAGTACAACTTCACGCCTGAAACCAACGGGGTGACCCTCGTCAGCGACATGTCCTCCAACTTCCTGTCCCGACCTGTAGATGTCTCAAAAGTAAGGACAAGAATGCGACTGAAAAATGTGTTCTCTTCCACAAATGTCTGTGTTGAGAAAATATTTATGGCAGCTTTAACTATAATGCAAAAGTTAAAAACGGACACGAGATATCTACTAAAAATCTTCCTCCTGCAATTCCTCTCTGGACAAATTCAACAGTTTCAGCCCCACACGTCCATAGTGCTGTATTTTGATGTGTCCTCTTGCATTGTGCAGTTTGGGCTGATTTTCGCCGGGGCTCAGAAGAACGTGGGCTGTGCCGGGGTAACGGTGGTCATCGTGCGGGAGGACCTGTTGGGGCACGCTCTGAAGGAGTGTCCCATCGTCCTGGACTACAAGGTGCAGGCGGAAATGAACTCCCTCTACAACACGCCGCCATCTTTCAGGTACAGACTCACCTGTTTCTTTGTAGAACCTTCTCCATCTCCTACAGATTGATGATGGTCAGTATATTACTGTCAGCCACGTAAAATGTCCACATAAAATGGAGATGCTTAGCTTACAAAAAAATAAAAAACACACACACAAAAGTACACTGATTTCTGTGTATCTCTTAGAATTGTTTACATTTTTGAGCAGATAAATCTTTTAAGGAGCAGTCCAGCATTTTGAAAAGTGCAACTATCGCCATAATTTACTTTAAGAGTTGAAAAATGCACCAGCTGATTGGCTACAGTTTAGTTTGTATTTATGTAGGGCATTTCTACCTATTTGTACTCAAAGCAATTTACAATCGCATGGCACATCTACCCATTCACACACCAGTGCCAAGAACTGGGAGCAACTCAGTGTATTTAGTGTCTTGCTCAATGACACTTTTGCATGTGGTCCATGTACTGGGGATCGAACTGCTAACCATTTGGTATGTGGACAGCCTGTTGTACATATCGAGCCACAGCTGGTGGAAATCATGGCTACTTTACACATAAAATAAGAAAAAGTGGGCAGTCACCCGTGGTGCAGTTTTAGGGGTTGGATACCTGTGTGGGTGTGAAGAGGATTTGAACCAATGAGTCCCAAATCGACTTCGAGGGTTTCCCGTACTATGTTAATGCTATGGCGGCCCACCAGGGTCTAATTTACTCCTCCATGGTCTCGTAACAAATTGGAAATATTTTTGCACGTTTCAAACAACGTTGCGCTTGCGTTGTTTTTCCTGTTGCTCCTGAAAGCATCTCTCCCTCCGTTTTGAAACGTTACTACCAATTTTTAAAACCCAATGTTGGTGCTCTTGATTTTTTTGGTCCAAGGAGATTTACAGTTATTTAAAGAGAGTAGGTCAAAAGACGTAACGTAATTAGGGGCTTTTATTACGACAATAAAACCCCCTCCCTTTCCAAAAAGTCATTATATCATAGAACCACAACTTGTCTTTTTCTCTTGGCGTTCAGCATCTACATCATGGGTCTGGTCCTGGAGTGGATTAAGAACAACGGCGGCAGCGCTGCCATGGAGACGCTCAACAAGCAGAAGGCCTCCATGATTTATGACATCATCAACGCGTCCAACGGTTTCTATGTGTAAGTAGAAAACCTTCAGTGATAAGAACCATCTGCGACGGTCCAGTTTAAATTCCAGTACATATATCATATATCATACACATATACAGATACATATATCGGCTTAAAGTACTGTTCAACATACCTGGCAGGTCTAACCGTGCAAGTGTTGGTTCAGCAGAATGGAGAGTGAAACACACACGGCTGCAGTTTTGCAGAACTGCGTCAGAATCTAGCCTTATAATATTACAGTGATATCAGATCTTGTGTTGTAAACTTAAGACCGATGGTGTTATAGTTATACTCCAGCCATAAATTTCCAGTTTCTATCTTGAATAAAATGCCAACTCTGCTAGACGGCTTCAGCTCAGCATGTTTAACTTCAGAAGTAAAGGTCAGTTCTTGGCTACAGTCAGGATAAAATTAATAAAATGACTCGCACATGAAATACGCAACTTACTTTAAGTGAGTTTCTGTTGTTTGTTAAAAAGATAAAATTGCTATTTGCTTTCACGTAAGATAAATAAGAGGTGTAACGCAATGTAAAAGTTTATTACCTTATCAACCAAGTGTTGCGCAAGCACAAAATGCTGCCACCATGCTTGTGTTTCTTAGTGTGCCTCTGGCAAAAATTACCTTTCAAAATAAGAGTCTGCTTTCAAAATATAAGTCAAGATAAAAAATAATAACACCGCCTTGAGAAAATACTTAACGTAACGTAAGGCAAAGTCCTTAAAAGAGGACAACTATGTCAAACTTTAACTCCAGGCTTCCCTAAACTCCACCCCCTTTTGTTTTCTTGAATCATTCCTTGATTCTATTGATATTTTTTACTGAACAAACTGTATAATAGTGACGGTCACAGCGAATGCACTGATTCAAGTAATGAAGGGAAATATCAAAACATTTATTTTATCGCTGTGTCCACCTGCTCAGATGTCCCGTGGACACGGCTTGTCGAAGCCGAATGAACGTGACATTTCGCGTGGGGAAGAAAGAGGGCGACGACGCCTTGGAGAAGGAGTTTCTGGACGGTGCGTCCAAACGTGGGATGATATCGCTGAAAGGACACAGGTGAGTTTGCCAAACGTTTGCTTATGTTGCTGTTGTAGTTTATTTTTGTATATGTCTACGTTTTGTGACGGTTTGTTTTTGTCGCCCCCTACAGGTCAGTCGGAGGAATGCGCGCCTCTCTGTACAACGCTGTAACGCTGGAGGACACCGAAGCCCTCGCCGACTACATGAAAGAATTCCTCAAACAGCACCAGTAAAGCTAGGATGTGATGGAGCACGGCGGCGTTTCACTACTTTACTACAGTTTTTAGAAAGCTATCTTGAATGTGCGCCTTTAAAGCACAAGTTTTGTAACACCTCTTAATTGTTCCTAATAAGCTCAAACCACTGATGTTGTGATGCGTTAAACGACTTTGTTGACTAACAGTACTTTGATGTACATACTCTAGGTAATTCCTGTTACTTGTTTACATTCCAGTAAATCTATCGTGGCAATAACTAACTTTTTTGCGGTGTAATTGCTTTGAAAAATGTTTTACAGTGAAGAATAAGTATAATGTCTGACGTGGGAGAAGAGAGAGGCAAACAACGAAACTAGTTTCTGTTAAATGAGGTATTTTATTGAGAATAGTTAGAACACAGATCAGTGTTGACTGGCTGTGGTGGTTAAATGGTATATAACATATCGCTAAAGGGTTCATCAAGCTTAACACATGAAATAAAAGCACATAGCTTTGGTTTTACAGCATCCAGAAACTTTTTGCTGAACATGAAAACATTCACCTCCGTTGTCTGGGCTGGAGGCAGAAAATCTCAAAGCCTGGGAAAAAGAAATGATACTAAATCTTTACATACACCAACCAGACATAACATTATGACCACCTACTTAATATTGTGTAGGTCTCCCTTGTGCCTCCAAAACAGTTGTGACTCATCAGAGAATGGACATGGACCTTCTGAGGGTGTCCTGTGGTGTCTGGCAACACAATGTTGTTAGTGGGGGGGGCTTTGGGTCCTATGGGTTGAGGGGAGGGGCCTCTGTGGATCATCCCACAGATTCTTGATCAGTTTGGGATGTAGTGAATTTGGAGGCCAGGTCAACACCTTGTGCTGCTCCTCATGTTTTTTCTGAATTGTTCTTAAACCGGTCTAGGTGGGTGCTACATGTCTAAGTAACATCCACACGTATGAATGCCAGGCCCACCAATCTTTTGTTGGAGTGAACTGTATTGGGAACATTGGGAACTGATTATTCTCCGGCATATTTCTGCCGAGCCAATCAAGTCATTAAGGAGGGCTTTGATGAACAGACGCTTCTCATTGATTGTATTTCTTCTTCTGTATCGGTTGTGACATGTCCCATAATGAAACCTTAGGACTCATGTTCAAACTCGCAGGACATTCCTTGTAGGGTGCCGTCAGTCAGTGTTACTGTAGTTATACAGTACTTTCAACATGCCACCTGCCACGGGGTTGGACATAAAAACAAATGGAAGTTGCACAGTTGCTCAATACCTGGCTTGTTGTTTAAAAAGAGGAAAGCTAGGCTTTTACGTCTTCAGGGAAGTTAAAAATTAATTTACAAGCCCAAAGAGCTGAGGAAGTATCCCAGAGGCAAAAACTTTAATTGTTATTGGTGCTAAATAAAATAATCTGTCTTGAGACATAGTTTAAAACCCACAGAGCAAGCACTGAGAGCAAGAAGGGAGGAAAAGAGTGGAGGAATGTCCACGGCACCAGGACCCCAGTGTATTTAGCACTGTGAGGATGTTATGTGATGAGTACAAGGAATGAACACAGTTTTGTTCTCTTTTGTTCGACCTCCCTGGAGGAGAAGCATAAGAGGCAGGAGGTGGCAAAACGAGAATTTAATTACAGGAACCTGTGACGTAACACAATCCTAAGGGGCTACTGAAAATGCAAAGTGTGTTGGTTTGGTTCACAGTGACTGACACATTTCTGGAGAGAACATGTGAGGGGGTCATGTGAGACGTGGTGAGTGTGTAATTATCATGACCGGCCACAAGCTTCACGTTCTGCCAACAGCTTCTTCACTTTATCAGTCGACATCTCTTTAGCAATTAAAAACCACAATGTCTGTCCTCCGTGGCTTAATAAACCCCTTAAAAGTACACGAGATAAAGCAATGTTGACTTGAACACATGAAGCATGTTCTCCTATAGACTGTATATTAACAGTTCTTGTGTTTTCCATGCCCACGTCTCTATGGCGGAAGTTATTGAATATTATTATTAGTCCTCTTTTTGCACTGGGTAAGAAAAAAGTAGGTAAAAACAAGTCCCTATCCACTGCTCCAATAAAATGACAGACAGATCTCTTAAATGAGATTCCCTTACATCTTATAACTCTATACCGATCAGCCACAACATTAAAACCACTGACAATTCAGTGTTCTGCTGGGAAACTTTTGGACCTGGCATTCATTCATGTGGATTTTACTTAGACATGTAGCACCCACCTAGACCAGACCAGGCACCCCCACCCCATAGCAATGACACTCCTTGATGGCAGCAGCCATCCCCAGCAGGACGCAGCGTGGAACAACTAGGAACAACTCAAAAAAACATGAAGAACAGCACAAGGTGTTGACCTGGCCTCCAGATTCACTAGATCCCAAACTGATCCAGTATCTGTGGGATGATCCACAGAGGCCCCTCCCCTCAAAGGCCCCCCACTAACAACATTGTGTTTCCAAACACCACAGGACACCCTCAGTAAAGGCCCATGTCCATTCTCTGGTGAGTCGCAATTGTTTTGGAGGCGACCTCCAGGGAGACCTGCACAATATTAAGCAAGATGTTTTTGCATCACGTAACCTCTAGGTGGAAGTGTTCATCAAGGAACTTCATTTTGTTTTCAAACGTCTCCATTCATAGTGATGTTGGGTGTTGCCCACCTCATTTAATTAGATGATATTTGTGTAAAATCACATTGATTTGCATGAACTTACTATTGTAGTTTTTAGCATTATAACGAGACTAATTATTACGTACATACAGTACATTAATCTCTCTCTCTTTCTATGGATCCAGCACTGTAAATACATCCATATTAGACACAGAACAGCACATTATTTATAATTATTGTTGTAACGTGCATGATATAATTCTCTTCCCCAGGAGCTGGACATTTAAGGTGATAAACAGGGTTAATGTCCCTCCAGGTGAACCTGACTTTTATATGCTTTTAGCGCGTGGTGTTCATAATGAGAACATCTTCCTTGCTTTACAGGTCTATTCTTGCATGAACAGAAATAAATGGCTACTGAACTGTTAACCTGCTAGCCACTCAATGTGTCTTCGGGCTCAGGATGCAAATTCATTTGCAGCCCACTTTTGCAGAAGCGAGATAGTTCAAGTGGTATTTAGTTTTACCTTTAAACGCTGTCTTGATGGCAGGTGTTCGTGACGTGCGACCAAGTCAAACTGAGTTTCAGCGTCTATCTGGTCGCCCCAGATATATATAAAAAAGCAACTCGCCATTTTCTTCCTTTCATTTTGAAATGTAATGAAACACAAGGTAAAGTTGATCCAGGAGTTATTATTTTATATAACGCCCCAGATGATTCTTTCCAAAAAGTAATTTTGGCTGTTAGCAAATATCAATACCAAAAGCAGGGGAGAAAGTCTGAATGCTGGTGTTGACTGTGGATCTCCAGGGGGGGGTGTGATGTTGGAGTTGCAGCGAAGCTTTGTGTGCTGAAAGGTAAAAAGTGTTGGAGTGGAGCGAGGCACTGCTTTAAGACAGATTTGTCAGCGCGATAAGACGCCTCGTCGTAGCCGCGTAATTTTCTTTGCATTTAGTGTATGTCTGCAACTTCCGTACGTCTTCCAGTCTTCCTCAGACGTGGCTTTGAAAGCTTTCATGCCTCCCATCAGCATCTCACACCTGTCCTTTCTTTGTCCTCTAGTCGTGCACCCACGTGTAGTTTAGAAATTCTGCATTATTACAAATATCCAAATAGTTGGATACCGGAGTTCACCTTTATTTGCATCATTCCTTCCCACCTCCTATTAGAACCACGGAGGCATCACTCTGATTTCCTCCGCGTCCAGCTTTCCTCTAGCTTTATTTAGTAGCTGACCTTCGCTGTACTGAGACTCGAGGCTCTCTGCATATTCATCAGCTGCACCTACAACAGATTGCTCTACTATTTTAGCTGATTTCTCGAGTGTTTCGGTCACCGCACCTAGTTTTAATAAAATGGTTTTAGCACAATTTGCACCTGCTCTAACCGGAAACGTAGAAAGAGGATGTCTGCTGTCATGATCTGCAAGATAACAACTAGGAAACAGATGATTGGGATTCGGTTCAGTGAACAGAGCAGCCTTGGTCTCTGAAGTGAGATTAATTTGTGTTGAGGCCCAGTGAAGCTGATCTTCAGCACAGGGATGTTTTTGGGTCATTCTTGCTGTCAGAATGCTGATATACCCACGATGCCGAGGCCAACATGCTAATGTCTGGCAGATGTAATATTCACCTTCTTTGTGCAGTAACTTGCCAACGTCTGCTACGTCGCCGTGGCTTTTGGAAATGCTACTTCAGGGGGATCACATGGCCAATCGGAAGTTTGACTGATAATTATGGAGGCAGATGAAGAGTTAAATGATGACCAAAGTCATCACAGTGGCTAATATGACTGTGTTTGCCAAATTTGAAAGAAAGAAATTTCGCATCCACAAATGTTCATGGTGCTGCAAGAGGCAAAGTCAGGGGCTCATTGACAGTCTTAATTTGGAAAAAACCTCTTGCTTTAAATTAGAAAGTCCATGTGGTTGGATGACACCAAAATTATAAAGGCATAACATTATGACCACCTTCCTAATATTGTGTAGGTCTCCCTTGTGCCTCCAAAACAGTTGTGACTCATTAGAGAATGGACATGGGCCTTCTGAGGGTGTCCTGTGGTGTCTGGCAACACAATGTTGTTAGTGGGGACCTTTGAGGGGAGGAGCCTCTGTGGATCATCCCACAGATACTTGATCAGTTTGGGATCTAGTGAATTTGGAGGCCAGGTCAACACCTTGTGCTGTTCTTCATGTTTTTTTTTTAGTTGTTCCTAAAGCTTTTTTTCTGTGTGTGCCTGTGTCAGGCTGCATCCTGCTGGGGATGGCTGCTGCCATCAAGGAGTGTCATTGCTATGGGGTGGGGGTGCCTGGTCTGGTCTAGGTGGGTGCTACATGTCTTAGTAACATCCACATGAATGAATGCCATCCAAACGTTTCCCAGCCGAACACTGAATTGTCACAAGATGGCCGATGTTATTTACTTCTCCTGTCAGTGGTCATAATATTGTGGCTGACTAGAGGTGGGAAGGAGCGCTGCAGAGGAAGCTGACCTGGAATGATCTAGGTGGGTGGTACATGTCTAAGTAACATCCGCATTAATGCCAGGTCCAAAGGTTTCTCTGCAGAACACTGAATTGTCAGAAGACGGTCAGTGGCGGTCATTGATTGCTCATTAGGAGGATGGTTGTTAATGAATCTTAAGACTTTGGATGGTGCATTAAAACATCTCAAACACAAAGACAAATGATCTGCAGCAGTGGGCTACCACTGTGGCCACTGGAGGGCACAGTAATCAATAGCGGTCATGCATTAATTTGAACAAAGCCTTCGACGTGTTTGCAAGTGTGTGACTGCGTTGAACAGAGCTCGCCGCTTGCGGCTGTGAAATGACTGAGGTGAGACACAAACCTTACACGAAGGACCATGTTTTGAGAAAAATCCCTGTCAGATGAGGTCAAGACAGTCGTTAAAAGAAGCTCATTTCATTTACTACTACAGCTAGGTTTGAATAAAGGGATATTTGAAAAGGAGATGTGCAAACGCTTTATGCACCAAAAGTCTGCTCAGGTGTACAGGTGCAGGTTCTTTGTACTCTCCTGTCTGCCTGGATGCCATTTGGATTCTGACAAAACACCTAACCTCTCAGTAATTTTCCTAAAAAATATTGTCCATGACCCTGCGGCAGATCCACCTCAAAGCAGAAAAAAGCAAGTGAAAGATAAGCAGAGGCAGAGGGGCTTTGAAATGCGAGTAGGGTTACAGCAGAGATGGGAGGTTGTGACAGGATTGTGTGGTGATTCTCGTCCCGTCAAGCCCACTAATGTCGAGGTAATGCCACCGGCAGGCTGCAGTAAGACGCCGATAATGAAAAACACCGGGGAAGACAATATCAAATGGCTCCTCTACATCCTACAGTGGAGATTAGTCGACACAAAAGTAGGGTGGCAGAGGCAGAGGAGGCAGAGGCAGGCTTTAGTGCTGCTGATTGAGTCTCATGTCAAGAGCTCCATGCTTGCAGCATGAAAAGTTACACACACACGGTTTGCATTGCCTCAGAACCAGTTTTCTATAGATACTGTATATGCTGCCTGCTTTAAGAAAGTACTATCCTTGAACTAGTTCATTCATTTCCCTGGAAAAGCTCTCTCTGGGTTACAAAATCTTCCAGTACAGATTTTCCAAAGAAAGAAACTTGCCCTATACATCGTTTCTGCACTCTTTGACACCATAGCAGGTGCGGATCAAATATCCAGCCAGTATTTATGTATGTATTTCTGTTTTATTTTAAATAACTCCCTATTATCCTTAACTCCACCTTGGCATTGCAACAAGATTTATATTTTGAGATATAAAGGCTGTTGTCTAACTAGCACAGTCGTGTTATTGTCTATTCTCGGTTAATGTAAGAGCAGTATTTATTAATATTTTCTCTACCTACCAGGTCCTGAGGAATATATGTGCCTCTGTTTAATGCTCTATATTCACCAGCTGGTTACTATAGCTGCTGTTCCTTGGTGCCAGGCCGTTAACATACTCTGAGTAAATCAGAGCTCTTTGGTCTCGACCAGCTGCCTCCTCCTGCTGCAGCTGCTGAAGGTGATGATTGGTACCAGAAAGCATTGATTAGTTCAGCTTCAACTTGGCCAATTCAGCAGTTCCACACCGAATCAACATAGTAATCATAGACGCCATAAACAAGGAGGTCAGAAATGGTGTTCTCACATTCGAAACTTCTTGTTTCACTGTGTATTTACTTACTTGACAACCGGGCCTCAGCCCACAAATGAGCTAGTTTGTTCAGCAGAGCTGCTACAAAGTCGATGCCAACGCGAAGTCAAGTCTGAATTAGAAAGTGCTGCGTTTTACTGAACAAACTGAATGGCCGCGGCTGTATTTTTTGTGCAAATGCATGATGTTGGACTTGGACCAAATGCTGCTTCCTGTCTCTCATAAAAAAGACAAACACTAAGTGAAAAAATAGCAAGCCATTAAGTGGGGGAGTGGGGTTCTTGGATGCTCATCCGGCTAACGTCATATGGGGTTATTATATGTTATTATAGTATATCACCAACGTAGACCAATATGCGGATGTTCTGCTAATGTACCATATGTGACTACTTTGGTATCCAGTAGCATCATTACACACACACACAAACAAGGAATTACAGTAAGCAAAAATAGTAAAAAATAAGAGTATAGTGAGATAAAATGTAATATAAATATATATAAAGGGATATGAAAAAAATATATGCAAAGTATATATAGAAATATAAAAAATATATATGTATTAATATATGTGTATAAAGTATAAATAAAAATCTACAAAAAATATGAATAAAAAATGTATGCAAAGAATATATAAAATTTACAGAAGTATATATAACAAATATATATATATATAAGTACTAAACAATTCTGGAAACTGTTCGTGGTCAATCGTTTAGACCAGACGTCTTCAACAGGGGGTCCGCGACCCCTAGGGGGTCCGCGTAGGTACTGCGGGGGGGCCGCGAAAGTTGAGGGTCGCAAATTTTTCCACAAATTTAAATGTCTTCAAATATAATATTCAAATAAAATACTTATGTACATATACATAAGTAGGGGGTCCCCGCTCCATCTCTCCAACAGTTTGGGGGTCCTGGGCCTGGAAAACGTTGAAGACCCCCGGTTTAGACGGTTTATGCATTAATGTTCGTCCTAGGCAAACCGATCGTTGTTACCTGTTGACACCTGACATGATAGTGCGTCTCCACATGCGTCCCCAGCCAGCACTGGAGAGCCGATCTCGGTTTCGTGTTCTGTGTACAATTAATAAATATCAACCTCATTTGGGGTGCAGAAGAATATTGCAACAAGTGCTGTCTCGGATGGATCTCTACTGCTGTTTCAGAACCACGAACACCGCTGTTTATTGCATGTGCATCACAGCCTGGGCACACATGTTAAGTTGTTATTCATTTATCTTTTCAGGACTATCGCATAGCCAGTAGGAATGTTGAATGACTTGACAGTTGTTGTTGTTTTGTTTTTTTTTAAATGGTTGCACTTGGTGCTGCATTCACACGTCGACGAATTGACCAACACTTCTGTCATTAAAGGTTCTTCTTTTGCAATAACTCTGATGCAGGAACCAAGAAAAGACCACAGAGACAGAGGCCTAGCAACTCTTAGTTCCTGCAGTGCAGACACTAAAGAGAGGGGGAACTTTCTCCCACAGTTGCAGGAACTACTGTATGAAAAAGTTCCTTCTGTCCTAAAGCGTCTCGTGTGAGTTTAACCTCCTCTTGAAGCCATGTGAGGAACTTTGACCCGTAGCACCACTTTGATTATTAAAAACGGGATGTTTAACGTATCTCCTCAAAGTTCTGTCCACCTGATGTGGCATCAGGTCTAAATAATAAAAATAACATTATGAACAAATACCAGACTAAGTAATGCCATAAAGACCAATTAATGTAATCGCTACCATGCTAAACGGTTGATGTGGTAAACTTTATAGCTGCTAAACACTGTCACACTGTCAAACATAAACTCTTCTGTCCTAATCACTCAGGACCAGGACCTTATTTACTCAATTTAGTAATAAAAGAGTCCCTTGAAACCTGTTTGCCTACTTTTTATAGCAAACCACAGTCTTGGGACCGGCTGATTTAATTACTTATATTGATTGTTTAACCTACATGTCATAAACCGGTGTCTAAACATAACCTGCATACTGCGTTTCCTTTACGTTCTGAGTGTATTTATTGCCCCCATAAGCTCCCACAGATAGACTCAAGTATTGTTGGCAGTTAAACCGCGTTACAATCAGAACTGCTTCCTTCCCCGTCCCCGTTATGATATAATGAGCTCATACAACTGAATGTCCTTTATGCAACGGTTCATTTAAAGGCCACTGAAAAGGATGAAAAGGAAAATAGGGGGTGAAAAAAAAAAAAAAGCTCGCATCAGAAGGATTTTACTGTCATGTCTCCATTTCTGCTTCTTTTCGCCCTTCTCTCCCCCGTTTCATTTCTCTGCCTCCATTCATCCTCACGCCTAATCTCAGCCGTATTTATCTTCACTCTCTTTTCAGCTCCTTGCATCCGCGGCATCTCTTTTCTCCCTCCTCGCGCCGTCTAATATATTTCTCCCCCAGCTTTTTCCTCCTTTCTCTGTGCCTGTGTGTGTGTGTGTGTGTGTCTGCCTGTCTCTTGTAAACTCATTGCTCCATGAGGCTAATCTTGTTAGCACCAAATGCACCATGTTCCGCTAGCTCCTCTTAATTGCTGTTGTGTTATTAATGAGTGGGGAGCGGGGAAATCACTCTTAATTAGCTTGTCTCATTCAGCAGGCATCTCCAGTGAAGCGGCGGCGACAGCGCTCAGGCACAAACACACTGGGGATAATTAAAGCACTTCACTTGTCGGAGTATTTATCTAAACCAAAGAGCAACAAGCCGTTCCCGCAATTAGCCTTGTCATTCATTAGCAGCAGAGTGCCATTCATTTGAGTGTTAACGTTGTCATTTTGCCATTCCTTCATTCAGCGCCACTGTGGTGCAAGTGTACTTAACTTACTCATGTGGCAAAGTCATGGCATGGCCTCGGTGCACATTTGGGTTTTTATGGTTTTGTTGAGTCACTGACTGCGCCTACTCACCTGATTGCTGGAGTAAATCAAGCAACACACATCAGAAATCACGTAGTGCATTTTGGATTTATTGCGTTCTGCTTACTCCAAAACCCCTGCTGTCTCTAAAAACCAGTTCCTGTCCCGGGCTTTGTCATGCAAATACAAACCTTTCTGTCCAAAAAAAAAAAGAAAAGAAAAAGCAGCTGCTGAGCGTTTACGTAGCCAAATAATTGGGTTTCTCTGACTGAAATGTACGATGCTGTTACGCCGAGATCACGAGGTAATTATGTTGTTATCTCGAGATAACAAGCCTCGTTTTGATAATTAATTTATGGCAAGAAAACAAAAGGCAGATTTATAAGGGTATGACAATTTATTGGCTTTTGCTTTCTGGAGATCATGGGATAATTATCGAGAATTCAAATGCAATTAGTGTTTGTATGTCTGTTAAGGTTCTGAACCATCCAGGTCATGGTATAGAGCTCCGGGCGTCATGTGACGTTTTTTGTTGACGCCGCCATATTGGCAGGAAAACTCTGAGGGAAAATTAACGGCGCTGATTTCACACCGTCAGAGTTTACTGCGTGCTTTAAACAGATAGAAATTGACCAGCACAAGGCAAAGCGTGACAGATTATATATCACGGACCCTTATCATGCCCCAGGTGAGCATTGAAGCAGCCGGCGTGGAAAATGTTCCTGACCTGCAGTATCCGGATATATATATATATATATATATATAACTACCTCATTAACTTTCCTTTGTCCTGCTCCAGAGAGTCACTGAAAGCATACACTGAAGAATTTTTATGAGGAGGTTCATGACAGTAACACAACTACAATAACAAGTAACTGTTTAATCCTGAATTTCTTTCTCATTGTGGGTAGTTTTAGTGCTGAACGATCAATGACCCTTTGTAATCCACGTTATAAACATTAGCCTAACTTATCTTTATACCTGCCTCTTGCGCATTTTATTGCAGTAATCCACATCTGCCGTCTTGCGGGATCTTTGGGAATCCTACAAAACGGTTTCCCCTTTGCTTGTCCCCGACAATTCTGGCATCCTGGCGCGCAACAGCTGTCGACCATTTTTAGATTTAACTGGTACAAGGACAAGTTAGTTAGTTGTTTGCAGTTGTCAACTGAATAGTAATTTGAAAAGCGCCAATATGGCGGCGTTATGATTGCTGGTGGAGGGTGACGTCAGCTACCGGAGCTCTAGATCCAAAAAAACCAAGCTAAAACAAAAGGCAACAGGTTAATTTGGTTTACACATGGTTTCAGTCTTCACTGTCTTGACTGCTGGGGAACCTTCAAGGAGAAGTTTGTACTCGCGTCTCTTGTTTGGTAGTTCTTGCAGCTTGTTCTCGACACATCAACCGGGCAGAACTTTTTTCTCATGTGTTGTCTGGCAACTATCCTGTGATTGGTCAGAATTTGGAAGCGGTTAAAGCGGAAAGCGGAAATGCTAGCGGCCACTCTAAGCGCTCAGATGCTAATATTCGCAGTGTGACAGCTTGTCTCTCCTGGGTAGAGATCAGCGTACTGTTTGTGGGTGCATGCTGAATGAACGGCTGGCCGACATCTGAAAATAATCTGAAAAGTGCCTCTCGTCGTCCATCTCCCGCATCTCCCACAATGCTTAGCGCGTGTGATGTTTGCTGTAGTTGGAGGGCCCTATGAGGACTTCCCTGGAGTTTGGCACATGTGTTTCTCGTGAAGTATAAAGTTACCTGGCCAGAATAAACTGGAGCTTTCTTGTTCTTGCAGGAACGAGAACAAATTTCTCGCTTGTAGCTTAGTGTGGAACGCTTGAAGCACACTTACCTTTCATCTCAGAAATTTCACCTTGCCTTATATTCTCCTTAAGAGTCTAGGGCGGATCTGAATGTGATTGTTTTGCCATCGAGGCTATCTGAAAGAAAGGCTTTACGGTTTGGTAAAGCCTGATGTTGAAAGGTCCATTTGAACCAAACCATAATCTTCTCCTTAATCAAACCAAGTAGTTTTGTTAGCGAAACGTAACCAACGGCATACAAACAAAAATTCAGTTTTGCATTTGCACAAGACACAAACCTTGGTCTCCTTGGTGAAAGTCCTATGTTTAACAATTCAACAGCTCTCCTCTGTGGACCTTGTTGCTCTTTATACTTATCTACATCCTGAACTCTCTTGGATTGGGCTTCACTGGACACCATCACTGAGTCCAATCAGAATATTTCCCCAACTTTTTTATTTTATTTTACACAATATGCCAAATGAAGTCACGTCCTAGACACTTTTCAACCTTTTCTTGCAGTTAGTATCTAAAGGTTCATCTCATCTCATTGCTTTAAATCTTGAAAATGATTTATTCTCTCTGGTGTTGGCTGCATTTGTAGGAAAGCAAACCACTTCTCCCATTACATCTGCATGATGCCAGATACCCAGAATGACCAGGTGGAGAAAAAAAACGTGCAAATAATACGATGTGCTGCCCTCATTTATAAATTTTATTTAAAAAAAAAAAAATCATAATTCATTCAGGGGAATGAGAAAATAATTTATGACGGTGAATCCAGCTAACGCTCACTTTATTTCACAGGCGTGTAACTTTAATTTAATTTAATTCCCTTTAAATGTTCAAGACGTTTCCTGGAGAGTACTTCACAGTGTTTAACTGGTACTATTGCAATTAATTAATGTAATCAGTGGTCATACCTGGAGGCTGTTTTAACCAGTGCAGATTCCGTGAACGTGTAAGAAATGTTAAATGTCTCTGGCATACATCAAATTTTATGACCAAGAACACCAATAATCTATCAGTGTATTAACAATATTTGTTTGGGTTCAGATTGGTTAAATGCTAGTTTAAGCTCTCAGCATTATATTCGCTCAGTCATCTCATTAGATTACCAGTGTGCTTTGCTGAATCTCTTCCAGCCGTCTCCAACACCGCCGGTGTTTTGTCTGGTGATCGTCACCATAAAGTTACAAACAAACAGCGTGAGAGACGAGGCTGACACCCTGCCGCTAAACAGCGAAAAATAAATGAGATGATAAAATGGGATTAACCTTTAATGCCCCCAGTGGCTGGAACGTAATTGCATCTGTTTGACAGTCCGACTCACCGGACCCACTTGTCTGTTTCTTCAGCCTAAATGTTAGAGACTCTCATTTGGTCAAGGGAACAAAACAGATGATGAAGCTGAAAGAAAGCGTGCAGTGCTACAAGAAGTTTAATGCGGCCATTCTGTAGCACTGAATCACTATGAAGCAGTTGCATTGGAAATACACTGATCAGGCATAACATTATGACTACCTTCCTAATATTGTGTAGGTCTCTCTTGTGCCTCCAAAACAGTTGTGACTCATCAGAGAATAGACATGGGCCTTCTGAGGGTGTCCTGTGGTGTTTGGCAACAGGATGTTGTTAGTGGGGGGCCTTTGGGTCCTATGGGTTGAGGGGAGGGGCCTCTGTGGACCATCCCACAGATACTTGATCAGTTTGTGAATTTAGAAGCCAGGTCAACACCTTGTGCTGTTCTTCATGTCGTTTTGAGTTGTTCCTAAAGTGTTTTTTGTGTGTGTGGCTGTGTGTGGCTATGGGGTGGGGGTGCCTGGTCCGGTCTAGGTGGGTGCTACATGTCTAAGTCCACATGAATGAATGCCAGGTCCAAAAGTTTTCCAGCAGAACGCTGAATTGTCACAAGATGGTCGATATTATTCACTTCTCCTGTCGGTGGTTTTAATGTTGTGGCAGATCGGTATACTTCATTGTTTTGGAGCAAAATGTTGTCTTTCGATATTGATGGATTAAATGATCTCAGTCACTGCAGGGGCAGAGGAATCGGCCACAATCTTTTCTACTGACAGTGTACTTCGCAGCATACATAAACCCCACATGGTGGAGTCAAGACGTTTGATTCACAATTTAAAAAAATAAATAAATTTGTAATTGTGTGTTTGTGGTGTGCCCATTGTGCTTGTGAGTGTGAATCCGAGCACCTGTCTTTGTCTCTGCGTGACCCTGACATGTTCTTGTACGATGAGAGACCGGTGACAGTGCATTAAGACAAATTTAATTTGCACCTACAGCTCGGTGAGATGAGGGAGGGAACTCTTACGGGGCTCGACTAATTGCTGCCTGGGGATCTGTGTTCGTGTGTGTGTGTGCTGTGTTTCTCCGGCTGTCTTTCTGCCAATATAAACAGTTTAGTGAATATTTAATGCACGTGTTTATCTGCGTGTGCCTGTCAGTGTGTGATAACAAAATGTCAGCAAAGACAGAGGAGCTAATGAGGCTTTTTTTTTTTTTCGCCACGAGGAGTGGATTGAACACAGTGCACACAGCTCTTTGGACACTATTTCTGTCTATAACCATGACTCTCATGAGTAATGTGTGCAGCCGTAGTGCAGAGTGTCAGAATGAACGCTGAAATTTATCCTCAGTGTGTTAAAATGTTAATCCACTCGCCAAAAATAACATCGATGTCGGACGATTACGCAGACCCAGATGCAGCCAAATTGGCAGGTGAGCCTTCTTTTATCACGAATAAGTAAATTACCATTTTAATTAATAATACCACGGTAAAATGTGTTATCATCTCCTGTTTGGAGAAGAAAGCGTTGTTGGGTAAAGATAACGTAGAGGGAGGAAACAAAACTTTAGACAATTGTAGTTTTGTGGGCAGTACGTATTCTAATCTAGAGTGAACCTCATAAAATTACTGTTTGAATTAACACATTGTGCAGACAAAATATATTTCTTGTCTCGCTCATTAACTTTACAAAGCAACATATAATCAGAAAAACTTGCTAAACACATGAATAAACTAAATGAACGTCCATGACACATTTTTTAAATTAAAAATGGGACTTGTTAGGACAATACTGAGCTGTTGCGCTGATGAGCTGATATGATTTATACTCAGTCAACTTGCTTCCCTGCAGAATTCTGCACCTGAACAGGGAGGCATCTTTAACCTGATGTGCCAGATGGTTTCCCAAACGGAAACATCTGAGAAGTCGTCCTTGGATTTTTGGAAAGGGCAACAATCTGCACGAAATAATTGGTGACAGATTGGGTGAACCATCTGTCTATCAAGACATCACGGGCTAACGTCAGCCAATCAGATCACTTTTTGCTGTTGACGCCACAGATTGTCGTTACACCTTAGGGCTGTGACCATAGACTGTATATAAATATGAATAAAACGCACCCCAGTTGCTTGATTTGGCCCCACTTTTCTGGGGTTATCGGCGGCGCCATCTTTCGAGTTTGGAGCCAGAGTCTGCGCAGTACGGTCCAAGAATAGAGCCATGCGGAGCCGCTTTATCGATGCCCCGCCCACAACAGACTCACTCGCATTTTTGTTTCTCTACCTCCACCAATTATAAAGAAATGTTGGATTATACACTGTACCTATTTATTTATTTATTTTTCCTGCTCTCAGGGTCTTACTGGACGGCTTTATGGAGCAATTGGCATGGCAACTGGTAGTCGTCATTATGTCACATCCTATAACTCACTAAAACTAAACTAAAACAAATCTGAAAAATGGACACTTGAACATACTTGAACATTATTATTTAACTTCCTAAAATGGGATAAACTATCCTTGAAAATAAATTATTTGACGTGAATTTTAGTGTTTTAATTTGGCCCAACCCCCATCTACAAAAATGGAGGGGGTGGAGCTTATGACCTATACTGCAGCCAGCCACCAGGGGGAGCTCTACTTGCTCTGTTCCGCCTTCCATCTTTATTTACAGTCTATGTCTGTGACACACCAAGCTGATGGTTGGCTGCTGGTCAGTGGTGGGCAGCCGATGAGCGTCTGTGCCTCTAGTTTTTTTGCATTGTGTCCCGCACAGTTGGACCCTCGTCACCAGCCTTTTGGACGACTGAGCATACTGAATCGGCGAGTCTGGCGGTGAGAGAAAGAGCCCTCTGACTTGACTGGCTGTTTAGCTTGACAAACAAATGACCAAAACAGGAAAATGTCAAAGTCGAGAGGGCTCTCCTCATTTTTCATCCTGCTCTCATCTGAAATATTTACACAATGGCTTTGCCATCTGGAATGAAGAAATAGTCCAACTGATCAGGATGATTCAGAGGAGCCCACAGTTTGTCTCCTTACTGTACATTTTTATATGGAGAGCCTTTTCCTCTCAATCAGAGACAGAACAGAGATGCTACTCGGCTGTACCGTTTGCTGTGCAACTTATAGGTCCAGACATAGGCAACAGTCGGCCCTCATTGCCGCTAGTTCGTGTCTGGAACCCTAAAACATCAGTAGTTGCCTGTTGACTGGTCTGATAGTTGGTCACATCTTCACGTTGCAAAGAGACTTCAAGACTGTTTAGATAGAAATAACATACTGGTTTTGCCCAGTTTACGTCAATAGACATTTGGATTATGACATACTGACCCCCAATCTTAGCTCCTGTTGTCGTTTCTGCTGAACTAGGGTGACAACCAAATGTGACTTGGTCTCTCTCAATCGCTGGTTGTGTAGCTTCAACCTTTATTGCAATTCATCTAAAATTTTGCTTCTAAAACTTGTTTTTACCACCAAAACCGCTGGATGCACATATCCCGCTGACATTACTGCGTCCGTCTTTTATGTCATTGCTCTACTTTTCTATCTGTAATATTAAAAGTGTGTTTCTTGGTATGTTGTATTTGCACGTAAGGGTGTATTTTAGTCGTGAGCTGTTACAGTTCTTTTGTTTTTTTTGTAAGAACAATCTTAACGCGATGCCTGGTGTTTGCATTTCTGAATAAAGCGAGAGAAAAAGTACTACCAGGGGTAAAACTTTTTGTTCTGTGTAATCTCATCTGATGTAGTGCGGCAGTGTTTCCTCTGTGTCTGCACGCTCGTGTCCTCAGCAGGCAGGCTCATAAATTGGGCAGCTAAGCCTTTCATAAAGTTTAATAAAGCGCTGTTTCGTGGCTCAGGGGAGCTGGTATTAGTGACGAGAGCCACTGCTGCCATTCCAGCAAATCACATCATCATAATGAGGCTGTACTATGGGAGTAGCACACCTCCCTTACCGCCCACGCAACCCCCCTCCCCCTCCAACACCTCCCCTCCACCCCCTTTGTTTTCTTTATCATTCCTCTGACACAATATGATGTCTTCACTTCACAGCATTTTTCCAATGGGAATTTGGGGGATGGCGTTGTTTAAACGTCGCGGCCAGCTTGGACAGGCTAGGGTTATTTCTCATTTAGTAAAGATCACAGACGCTGTAAATGCTCCGGCGGCATGCCGTGAATGCCAACACCGCCGTGATTGGCAGCTTGACGGCAGCGGCAGCATTTGCATGGCATTTAGCTGGGCGGGCGACGGCCACCCCTAACACCAAGGTGGGTAAATAAGATGACTTCTCTGTTCACACAATGTACACACGCGCAAAGACACACACGCTTATGCACTCACGCATGCAATCTCACTTCTCAACAACCACCCCCACCTCCCCAACTATCTTGGCCTGCCAAACCCGGAGCCACTCATAATTGTGTGGCATTTAGGCAGAGGAAAGCGACATCTAGTCGTGTGGGCGAGTGGACCACTGAAAAACTGGAGCCGCCCAGTTTATTTGTCACATTTGAGGCTGTTATTTGAGAATGATTAAGCACAGTTGCAGTTTTCTTGAGCCAAAAAAAATGTGGGTGGGGGAGGGGGGTTACAAATGTTAATACAAACTTGGATAGAGCTTGTATGATTTGAGAATGCAATTCCCTTTTGTTTTCGAAAGCTTGTGTTGGGTGCTTGAGTTAAGCCAGAAAATGCGCTTTATCTTAATTGTAAATACTGGCTTGGGAAGTGATGGTGCTAACCTTATGTAGTGCTAATATGTAAATCATGTTTTGGACTTGTTTCTTGCCAAAAAAAAAAAAGAAAAGAAAAATTAATGGATTCAGCTTTAACTACACGTTCATGTGGTTTTCACCAGGTTTATTTGCGACTGAAATTCTCCAACAGATCAGAGGGGTAGAATAGTTCTGAGGGTGAACACCATGACAACGGGTTTGCTCAATCTAAAGAAAGAAAATGATGACCCCACTCAACAAGACCAACATACAGTATGTAGAAAAAAACAGCATTAAAGAAGAAGTGCAAGAACTGGCCGTCGCCCTCGTGGAATCGGTCTGATCTATCGAGGGGTTCTTTGTATCATCAGGCTCCGATAACAAGCTCCCCGATCCAATAATACAAGCACTGTTTAGACAGTTGCTTTCCCTGGACAGGACGGGCAAAGCAGACAAACGGCTGGTTGCATAAGCACAAAGCAGGCTGGGGGCGCAGATGCGCGGAGCTTCCTTTATTTAGCGGTGGAGGGTTAAAAGCTGACAGGTACCAGATAAAGGCATCCCACGGTCAAAGTATTCTCAAACCCTGCAGTGCCGAATGAGAGGGATGAACCGCACTGCAGATTTTGGGCATTAATTTGTATGTTTGTTTTATTTTTGTAAATTGTGATTAAAAGAGCAGAGCAGTACAGACACGTACTGTTTTTTTAGTTTAATATTTCTTGAATGTGATGCTAGTTCAGTGGTTTTTGTGTCTAATCTCTTTTCCACATAAGCAATCTCTCCGGCCGTTAAGTTTCCAGTGGAGGACGGGGCACTATCTGCTTTCAATTCACAATATAAAAACTACTGTCACCTTTAAAGGTGCATTAAGCGATTTATGATCACTAGGGGGCACTAGAAATAAGACGTATGCCATCTCCTTCCAATAAGTATGCCAATATCGTTAGAAAACTCTTGCCTTTTAACACGTCTTGCACAATGGGATCAGTATATCATGTGTGATATATCAACGTTTCTAAAAGAAGAGTATGGTGGCTTTATATAGGAATTTGTAGTTGGAAAAATTGACCTTCTGCAGCAAAGATTGACCTCGATAATTTGGTGAGAACAGAGCCTGCATTCGACTTTCTCATTGTCCGCTATTTTGGGATGAGATGGGGTTGAGACACATATTTAATTTTCAAGAACAGCTCTACCGCAATAACACATGTACATAGCAGATTGAATTCGGTGCTAATTTCTGCATCGTTTGCAGAAATCTGGAGAAATCTGTTACCCATGCAAGCTTTTTGCCATGTTACCATCTCTGTTTTAGTTTAATATTTCTTGAATATGATGGTAGTTCAGTGGTTTTCATGTCCAATCTCTTTTCCACATAAGCGATCACTTTAGGCGTAAAGTTTCCAGTGGAGGACGGGGCACTATCTGCTTTCAATTTACGATATAAAAACTACTGTCGCCTTTAAAGGTGCGTTAACAGAGTTATGAACACTAGGGGGCACTAGAAACAAGACGTATGTCATTTTGCCATGTTACCATCTCTGCTACATCCATTTCTCACTGAATGTTTTTTTCCCATACTTGCTTCCTCCGTAACATTAGCTGCTGCTAGCTGATACAAGTTATGAGCGTAACCTCCGTACCTTTCAACTTCCACTGCACCAGTCCCTTTTGCTTCTCCTTGTTCGTCACTGACACCTCAGTTGTTGGGCAAGGTAAAATCGAAGACAATAGCTAGTTAATATGCACCTCATCCAGACAAGAGGAGGCTGCACAGGTGGTTTACACATACATCATTTTTAAAGGTTTATCCACTGTATGCCTGAAGGACTTCTGCAAAGAGATAATTCTACAGTGTAATGTTAGCTTAAGTAGATTACATTGCTTTACGATTTATAAGGGTGATCTAACAAAAACATGGGCTAGTCTTTAAATTTTCCCATAGATGTTTAGGAAATTGGGTCAGTTACGGAAAGAAATTCACGATTATATTTGCCCTCTGCGGTTTTTGTGGACAGTAAAACAGTTCATTAATATGCTAGACATCTTTCATATTACACATAATTTTATTTGCTGTAACTACTGTAAGTACCGATTATTGCAGGTTTCAGGAAGGTAAATGCACATTTGTCATGATCATTAAGCCGTCATTCATCTGCATATCTGATATTATTAAGGGTTAATACATTTCTACATGCATACGGAGGACCTTTGGGTTTGCGAGGCTGAATGCTGACATTTAGGTAAACAATCCCTTTGCTTTGTGTGTGTGTGTCTCCTGCTTGTGTAGCTTACTTTGGTTTGGTAACCTTCTCAGGTTTTAATTAATGAGGAAGGACACCCGCTTGGACTGTTTGACCGCCCACTGGAGAGCATCTGGGCCAAAACCCATTTTAGTCAGTAGCATTAAGCGCTGTAACTGTAAACATAAAATACGCAGACGTAACAATTTAAATCTTTATTCAAGCTTCTTTATGATTTGATTTATTAGCCTCCATACAAGGTACAGGATGTATTAGTGTTCAGAACAGTTGTAGCAGTGATGGAGGTAAAACTAAGCCAGGTTTGCTATTTCAGTGTTCAATTTATCACTCCCTTTTCCATCATTTTGAACCCCTATAAATTAAAATCCTTGCATCTGATCGCATACATCTTTCTAGTCCCAGAGCGGGTGGGGGGTATTTGTTTGTGTCAGAAGTCATATTAACCTCTCCGAGTCCTCTTATTTCCTAATATTTTATGCAGCCGCAGACGCTCCACGTGTGCACACACCGTCCCTCAACTTTTATTCACCTGAAATGATTCTGAAATGACATTACCGGGCGACAGCCAGGCAATAACAAAAGTACAAAAACTTCTTTGAAAAACAATAAATCAATAAGCCTTGCCAACATATCCTGTTACATTCCCGACTCCTTGACACCTGAAGCTCATTAAACAGCGCCTAATGTCAACTTAGAAGACGGAGAGTACACAGAGGCTCGCCTTTTCACAGCCTATCACAATAAGAGCTACTGAGCAACCTTGATATATTGTATATACTAGAAATAAATATGATTGTCCTTTAATCTGATTTTATTATACTGGGGACTCCCGCTGGCAAATCTACTGAGGGCTGATAGCCTGTAATCTTATTGCAGGGAGCTCGGTGTATTTCATATCCCCTTCTTGATGGTGTTTTATCATGTCAGGACTATTATTGTTCCTATTGGTATATGTGTTTCTCCATTTATATGCGCTGGTGTATATAACCTAATAAATCGAGTTATTGCACATTCTTGAGCATCTGTCTCTGTTTGCATATGCATGTGTGCATGTTTGCGTGCACGCAGAGGTCCCTCCAGCTCGGACGTGGGTGCTAATTTTTTTGCCCCTCAGCGTGCGGGGGCTGCTTGGAGAGTTCTGCTCTGGCTGTTTATGGACCAGGCATATTGACCCAATGTGAGGCCCCGGCGTTTTCTCTCTCTCTCTCTTTTTCGTCTCTGTCTCTGTGTCTCTCTCCTTTCATCCTCCTGCCGGGGCCATGCTGCGAGCCTGCACGGTTGGAGAGACGGGCGCGCTCGGTCTGAACTAAACGGCACACGCATCATTGAGCAGCATTACCAACCTCTCCCGACTCATCGCTCTCAGTGAATGCTGCAGGTGTGTGTGTGCATGTGTGTGCATGCGTGTACAACATGTGTCCGTGCAGAGGCCCCATTAACTAGAAGGTCTAATAAATCAACCTGTCTGTCCACAGCCTCCTCCCCTCCTTTGCTCTTACCTATTCCCCCATTACTCCTCCCTCCTCCTTTCTTCTACCCACCCATAGTTTGCTCCCAATTCCTCTCTCTCTCTCTTCCTCCATCTCTCTCTCTCTCCTTTATGTTCTGTAATTCTTCTTTTAAAGCTCAGGGGGTGGTGTTGCAGGCATTACGTGCCTCCTGATAAATCACTGTCTGCGAGCAGAGCCGAGCAACGCGGCCATCTGCAGATCAACTTACCGTTGTGTGTGTATTATCCCAGCGATTGTACACTTTTTCTTTTTTTTTTTTTTAACAGTCTGCATGTGTGCGCACTAGCGTGTACGCGTGTCTCAGGTATTCATGATTGTATATTGCATGGCATGCACTGCGCCCGAATGCAGTATGTGGCCAGGACTGATCTCCCTGTCCCGCTGAATGGTGGCTGATTGAGACACATGGACTGCCTTTGTGCCCTGATCTAGTTGCCATTGATTACCTATCAGGGTTTTTGATTGCATCCTGGAAGTAATTCTTTTAAATAGGCCCTAATGGCCTCCAATCTGGGCTGATGACGAGAGTCAGAGAGTCCAATCGCAGATCCATTTAGGCCCTTTCAGACCCCTCCGTGTACACTCTGAAACTCTCGCTCGTAGCTCAACCCCCCCGGCGCCATCCACCACCGCGGCTACCTCCTTTGCCTTGTGGGGTGTCAGCGCCAGAAGCCTACCTTCTGTTATTCACATGCAAAAAAAACACGGCGAAGATAAGAAAAAAAAAAAAACCTGCCTCGAACTTTCGATATCTTGCACGCCCTTTAATAGCCTGCGCCGGGTCTTTGTAAAGATTAGAGGAGCTGATGATAGCAGGAGGGTGAGCAAAGTAATTGAGAGAGACAACGAGTAAGATAAAGTAAGGCTGCGAGAGGCACAAATAGAGTGTAAGCCTGCTTTTAACTGAAAAAGATTAAGTGAGAGGGTAGAAGTCAGGTTGCAGATCCGCAGAAAGAGGAGGAATATGACGCCAGGGAGAATGAAGAGGTATGACAGATCTGTTAGGGATAAGGGAGAGAGAGGAGGAGGAGGAGGAGGAGGAGGGGGAGGAAGAGGTGTGTGTATGTGTGTGCTGGCTAGGTGGTGGGTGGGTGGGTGGATGGTGGGGGCTGATCGTCAGTATGTCAGGCTGTGTTATTATAGTCTGAGGGTTGGACGGAGGCATGAGAAGGAGGAAGAGTAGGAGGAGGCGGAGGCGGCGGCGGCGGTGGTGGTGGTGGGGGAGTTACAGCAGACAGGAAGAGGGCTCGCCGTCTAATCCTCCAATTTTCTTACATTACCGCTCCCCCTCCTTCTCTCCACCTCCGTCCTTCTCTCCACCACCACCTCCCCTCCCCTCCCCTCCTCTCCTCTCCTCTCCTCTCTCCTCTCCTCCCTCCACGCTTGCCAGGCCTGTCGACAAATGAAACCGGAGACAGCGGCAGCTTCGCGGAGATTGACTTGAAGGGGTAAAACACACAGGAAAAAAAAAAAAAAGATAGAACAAGACAGAGACCTCCTGCACCTCTAACAACGCAGACGTACCTGGAAAAACCCCCGCGGCTCGGGCCAGCTATCGCTCTGTTCTGGACAAAAGGGTGGAAAAAAAAAACACAACATAAACCACGGCGTAGCGCTGTATTCTTTTCACATAATAAATCACAGTGAGATCATCTAAACTCACCTGCTGATTTGAATGACACGTCGAGAGAAGAGAAAAAAGAAAAAAAAAACGTTGGGAAAGCTTTCCCGAGCGTGATCAATAACTTCCTGCTGATGAGGAGGAAAAAAAACCTGATGACAGAATATTAAATTAAAGAGATTGTTTTACGCTGGGAATGTATTAACAGCTCACTTAGCAGAATTACGAAACAATGATGACAAACAAGGTTCCTTTGCCAGGCAGCGCTGCTTGTTCGTGTTCACGTTTAGCCTTGTTTATTTATTGATACAGTTTTTTTTTATGCCCCCTTCATCCCCCCTCCACCGGATTTTATTAAACCCAGAGACACACTGTGCCTGGTTGGCAGGGCACTGATTTGATAAATGGGTGCAGTTGATTAAATCTGGGTTTCAGAATGGGAATGAAGCTGAGCTTTTAGGGGAATTAAAATCATTTTTTTTTTTTTTTTTTTTACAATTTACAGTTGATTACCTTCGAATAGCATCGGCCTTCGGCTGCCTTTCTCTCATGGGAACACAGCATCATTCTCTCTAAGAGGCGACCAGACAATGCTTTCCGAAAACGGTCTTCAAACCCCCCCTCCCCCCACCCAAACCCGCTCCTGCTCGGAACAAACTTCTCGAAATTGGCTCAATCTTGACCTTTCCTACTTTTGTCTCTAATTTCCCGACAAACGAGCTCACTTGAATTTTCATCTCCTCCGAGCTAAAGCCTCGACGTTCTCATCCTCTCCTCTCCTCGCCACAATTTCGCGAATCCCATTTCCCCGCCCTCTTGATTGATTTGCATTCCAATCACTTCTCATTGGGCGAGGCAGAACCCCCCCCCCGACTGAGTGGGACTAATTTGCCATGCTAATGAGATGGCTCCGACAAACAGAGCCAGCTGGAGACCAGAGTAAATGATCCTGTCATCAGTCAAGAACACAAACATGGCTAACAGCTAATTAGCTCGCGGCAGTTTGTAGAGGTGACATTCTATGTGATCTGCGCGGCGGTGGAAGAGACGAAGAAAAAAAGAGGAAAAGGGGAGGAGGAGGAGGAAGGAGGGAGGTTGGGCCCTGGTTATGAATTTGGCTTTTTTGTATTTGCCCAAACACACCTGTGTGTGGCCTGCAACGCATAACACACACACACACATGCTCGCCTCCGTCTCTAACTTCCCCCGTTTTCTTGGCGTTGCTCAGAGCAATGAGGATAAGAGCGAGTATGTGCCATCAGGACGAAGGGAGAAAATATGCTAAGCAGACAATCAGAGGTGTACCCCCCGGTGCTAAACAGCCAATCATGGCTGTCCCAGTGTGTGTCACCAGCCAGCAGGAGGCAGAATTAGTCCTGGTTAGCAGCCAGAGCCCTGCCGAGTGGCTGATTAGTCTTTTAGACTGAAGAGGAGACAGAATGTTAAAAGTCCGACTGCCTATCTGAGACTCTTCGGCGCAGCAGACAAAGGCAAGGACTTTTTGTATTGAAAGGAAAAGTTAGCAGCCGCCCTGCGCCTCATGAATGTGATACATTGTTTTTTTTTAGCAAACATTTAGGAAATGATGGAATAAACATACCTGAGTTTAAGTGGACTAATGCCTTTTAGTACAGATACAATGATTACAGGTCCAAATATTCACTTTTTGTATTTTTAAAGACGCTGATCGACCGCGGCATAAAGCAGTATTTTAATGATTTTCCCTTCCGCGTAGGTGACCCCTTCTGTGTCCCCTTACTGTAAATGTGAACTGGTGTATGAAAGCAGCACGGTTGTAATGTGAGATGTCCTCATAGAAGCTGTGCCTTAGTAATTCTTCAATTTAGTGAGTTGGAAACATTTAAATATGTCTCTACACTCTATATAGAGGATAAATGGGGCTAAAGTTACACATAATACCTTCTTATACGGTGGAGCATTGTAGCTCTCATTAGCTCTCTGTTTTGTCTGGGCCCCCAGGATTTCTTTTTTTCAGACGTTCTCCATGTCACCACTTCCCCGGTAATTAATTGTTCTTCTTCTAGGTCTGTCTCTTTTTTTTTTTTTTTTTTTCCTGCTTTCTGCGTCTCGGTCTGTTTGTCATCTGGTCGCTCCATGCTATTTCGGTTTTTATCAGCACAAACACTTGCATCCATCCATTTGTAATCTAATAAAGAAATGGCAGCAATCTGTATGTTCCTTTCGGAGGACGGGGGTGGGGTGGGGGGGGGACTGGATGACTTTGAGCACCAGATGCTGATGTTCCCCCAGAGTCGTTACCGAGATGGAGCCGATCCTTAACTGTCTCCAATAAAGACACACACATCCTCTTCGTCTCTCTCTCTCTCTCAAACACACACACGCAGACACACACACACACTCACACTGCCTCCCCTCGCTCACTCAATGTGGAGGCAGGATTAACCTGCTGGTAGCGGAGTAAATCCAGCATCGCGCTGCCTCCGCCTCTCTGTCTCTGTGTCTGAGGGAGTCTGGTTATCCCTTCACACAAGCTCCATGTTCAAAGGGGTGGCCGCCGGGGATTAATGACGTGTTAAAGGGGCAACCATGAGGGATTTAGACGCGGCTTGCCGTAAGGACAGGAGATTTAAGAACACGGACCAGTGGTTACTGCTCATTGAAGTATGATTAGTTAGACACTGACCTGCCCCCCACCCCCAGCGCGCACATGAACCAATGACAGGCAGGTGCTATATTATTATTCTATATACCCTGAGGATGGTGTGGTGGCGAAAGGACAATGTGCTTGTCTCGTGGTAAATATACCTCTGTAACCCTGCTGACCTGTAGGACAGCACCAGAAGCCTGCAGGATTGTTGTTACAGCCAGAAGCAGTGCTGCTTCTTAAAGTCAGCTGTGAATGGGAGACTTATTTCTTGTCTTTTGAAATAACTTAAAAGATTTCTTTTGCGGTTTAAGTCTTTATTACATTTTAGGAAGTAAAGAGCTTTGAATTCTCTTTACACTACGAGGCCGATACCATGAACTAGAAATAGATTTTCTTTGAAAGTTTAATTGGCAGGATGTTGTGAGGTACATTTGATGAAGCTAGAGTACGTGATAACAACATCTCAGTTGCGTGCAAAGGTGCAAAGGTTAGGTTATACGTTTACGGCGCGTGTGCGTCTTCATTAAAACTGCTGCGTGCATACGTGCACGTAGAACAGTCTGGAAGTGTTGGTGAAAGGATGGTTCCACGGTGCTAATTCAATGACTCCAACACTCAGACATGCTGTTATTGCTGGTACACTGTCATTATCATTTCAACAAGTGTCACAGTAGGAAGGTAGGGTATTGATATGAACTTATTTTTTTTATAAATAAATTTTTGCCTTGCCTTATTTAATATGTCAAAAACTGAGCAGAGGACGTGTCTGTGCAATACATTGCACATTTGCACTCAATAACAACATTAATTCGACATTTGTTTGCGTTCCACTCATACCAACACAGCATTCAGACACTACTACTACTACTAAATGAAGCTAAAATCATCTGAAATGTCTAGATATCCTGTGGAAACAAGTAGTTATCGGCTCGGATGTCACCCAAATTCCCATTTGTGCTTCTATCATACACCTGCCACCTACTCCAACAAATCTTCACCCATCTTTTCACCCATTTAAATAACCCCCCCACTCCGTCACATATTAGCATTGTTCTCAGTGGGATGTGTCTAAGAGTGTATGTTCACATATTCATCATTAATCTGCTATTCTATCTGCTATTGATCAGAATGTCCATTTTTAGAGCCCGGTTCACTCGATCGGATTAACCGGTGCCCATATACTGTATATACATTAACTGCGGTCTGTGCATCACTAGCCATTAGTGGTTACACGACTACAGATTTTTTAAAGTCGACTGTTGTGTGATTAAAGTCAAGTCGGCACTGTCTAGTTGCTGATGACGTCACTGATGAAAGTAAAGCTTTTGCAACAATGAAATCTATATTCTTGACCTGAATACATAAGCTGAGAACAGACAGCTCATGCGCTACATACTGTGCACTTCAGTTATGTATAGCCTGTATAAAAACAGGCAGCACTTCAGCACCATCAATAGCGTTTAATAGTGCTCCACAGCGTGTTGTCAGGTGGCATAGTGTAGTGGGGTTAAAGAGCAAAACGCAGTATTTCTCTGAAGCATTTTCCATGTAGTGCAGCTAAAGGTTGACAATGAAATTCACCAGTAAATTGTTGATGTGCAGCCTCCTTGTCTCTGTTACCACAGGGTGTTGGGTGAAGTTGTTAATTGACTTCTGTTGAGAGGATCCGGACCGTTCATCTGCTAGCGTTAGCATTAGCCTTTTCAGATGAGTGTGCCTTGCAGTAGTACTTTTGTTGGATTTCAGGACTGACTTACATACAGTATTTGTATTTGCTTCATCTTATTTCCACACACTTCATGAACCACTGCTAGTTTATTCCAATGACCCACTGGGCTCCTCAGCTGTCTTCTCTGAGGCGTCCGTGTTGTTATTGTCAGGTGATCAGTGACTAGTCGACGTGATGCTTAAAGCGTCACGGCACAGCAGTGAAGTCGACAAACTGACTAGTCGACTGGTCTTTACAACCCTTACAAGACAGTACAAGGATTTCCCACCCTCATTCTTTTAAAAGCAACCTTTACAACCTGAAACATAGTACTATGTGACTTTCGCAACTTTTTGTGAGTGATTTTGGTGAACCTGTTGAGAAAAAGTTGCTACCATGACATCCGTTCCTTACACATTACATGGGTGTGAGACAGGACTGAGTATGCATGGCTCTTCCATTAGCAGATGTTGTAATGGCATGCAAAAGAAGCTATGTATGCTAATGTTAGCAAATCTGACTAGTTACTACTTTAGTTATATGTTCCCAGTGCTCAACAAACTTACCAGCACGATAAACTGTGACAAACTGTGAAAAGCTGACAGTTTACTTGACTAATTTTAAATGACAACCTCCAAGGTTTCAAAAATTGCGCCAAAAAACTGCAGTTCCCCAAATGTCCACTTGAGGCTTGCTCCAAAAGCATATCAATCCCCACAGACCTGCATCTAAAAATGCCCAATTTACAGCAGAAATAAACATGTTTACTCACCCATTTAAATAGCTTCAAAGATTAAAGTCCTGCATATTTCAGTCATGGCTGACTTTGCCAGTTGGCTGTCCTCACAGGTTGCTAGCCGTCTGATTAGATGTCCCCTACCTCCTCATCTCCACAAACACTCCACCTCTTTGCCCCCTTTTTGAATTGGCCAGAAGTTAGTTGGAGTCGGGCACTGCCAAGATAGTGACACCGAGCGTTCGCCCAGATTCACACAGTTTACAGTCAATATGCATGAAGCTCTCCAGTCGGCCGGCGGCTATCTCGCCAGACGTTTGCGGCTCATCTCCCTGTGTCTCATTCAGCCGCTGTTTCAACAAATAGCACAACAGAAGTGATATGGTTGGGGGTTTTATTTCCCAAGGGGACTCCTGACTTCGCATTTCAGTTTGACATCGGGTCGAGCGGTGAGATGGAGATTCAAGTCAAGTAATGCATGGAAATACTAATACCTCGTACGACTACATATCTGAGTACATCCAGCGTCAGACTTGGAGCTAATGTCGTCTGTGCTTTGAGACAAATTTTCTACTGAACTCCAGAGTCCTGTGGAACATGAAAAAGCAGCAATCAGAGTTGCCAGACTGGGCAGTTTTGAATTTTACTTTATGGGTAAAAATAGGTGGGTGAATGAAATTTGGGCTTTTTGCTGTTTTTTCTAATTGCCTTTTAAAGCTGATTTGAAATGAAACCAAAGTGCATTCACTCTTCCAAAGGCGGTGTGTTTGTGAACGTACGCTGCTTGTTCCTCTAGTCTACGGAGAACCATCATGGTCCTACCAGGGAACCACACGACGCCATCAAGGCTTTGCAGTAGCTAAATGTGAGTCGTTGTGGTGGTTGTTGCTGGATGATTTCTATGATTTCTATGCTTCTATGCCTCCTTTTTTCCCATACACTACACTAGTGTGAGTGATCTGGGTGGTTAAAGCGCCAAACAAAATATTGATTGCAATTTTTCTGTAGCTTTGCGCGTGTTTTGGTGGTTTTGAACAGCTTTTGGGCCGCTATCAGTCAATCGGTATCCTCACTTACAGCAAGTCTGACGATGCACATAATTGGCTTAGCCCACAATGGTGCTGCCAAGATGCGAGTAGTAAATACAGCCTGGTTTATAATTTGTCATCCCGTACGCCCTTTGTGTGTTTTCTCACCTAAACACTGCCTCGTGCACCGTTTGAACTGGATGCGGTCGCGTGTTAATAAAAAAACAATGGGTGCTTGTGCGTTGCAGTTTAAGCCTGACAAAGGCACATATGACCAGTGGCCTGTGTTTGTGAGATGTAATAAAGAAGGAATATTAAAGATAAGCAGATACAGTAGGACGGTCTGTGTGTGTGTGTGTGTGTGTGTGTGTGTGTAGGAAAGAGTGAAAGGAGGGAGAGGGAGATTAAGAGACATATGTATAGGTGCTGGTATCTAGATGGGATCAGTGCACCGAGCAAGATGTTAAGGTCGGGTTTCCTCCCCACCCACTCTCCACCACCACCCTTGTCAAGCTTACCTCCTCCCCCTTAATCCCCCCCTCCCACCCTCTGTAAGCCACTCTGCCCCCCCCCCCCCATCCACACACACACACATACACATCCAGCTTGCTCCCCATCTACGCTCAAAATCCGCTCCTGTGCAATCTCCCGTGCATCAGCTGCCAAATGAAGTTCCTCTTTAGAAAAAAGAAAAAAAAAAAAAACTTGGCTGTCGAATCGTCTGAGGCATCGCGCCCGGCGGCAGAGGCAGCCCTTGTGTTGAAGCCAATAATCCAGCGTCAGGGCTTCAGGTGCGCAGAGGGCTGTGATTGACAGGACTCGATATGAGGCCCTCGCCTCACTTGACATTTGGGTTTCATAAGGTCTGGAACAAAAGGCAGGGGCAAAATAATCAGAGAGGGGCGCAGGCAAATAAATCTGTTTATTCCTCCTCACCTGCACCCCCCCTCCCTCACCCCTGCACTTCCTGCGCTCGTCCACATCATGGCTCAACCCTTGGAGGGGAGAGAGGGAGGGCATGATATTACCTTTTCAGAGCCTTAGTGGATTCACGCGCCGCGACAGCAGGTCACTTTAGGCCCCGTGCTTACCTGAGATATTAGTTTGTATGTGTGGTAGATAGAGATGTGTATTTGAATGGCTGAGGCGGCGTGTGTGTGTGTGTATATGTGTGCACAATCCCGTGTATGTATGAGGGAGAGGCAGAGACAACAGAGAAGACAGAGAGACAGGGGCAGAGAGACCGACAGGGGAAGAGGATATACGTGCTGTCATGTTGTGGATAACCATTTGTGTGCCTGTTTGAGCAAGAACAAAGAATATGTAACAACTAAGATGTCCCCTTTTCTCGGGTTTGTCACATCCTAAATAGCAAGTGGCTGTAAATTCAAAGTAACAGAAGAGAAAGTGTAATGCAGCTAACGGTGATTAAGATTTTTTTTTTGACACAGTCAGTTAGTTCTGCTAAACGACTGAAGGCTGTGGCTGAGAGAGCTGCTGACCCAGCAGCGGTGTCTTTCATCTGCCCACACTGAACATGTACTCACTGCCACAAATGCAGGCTGGCACGCTATATACACTCATTCCCTGGAAATGAATGGTGTCAGCTGTGTGTGAGAGAGAGAGAGAGAGAGAGAGAGAGAGAGAGGAAGAGAGGAAGAGAGGAAGAGAGTCATAATATTTCAATTTACAGCGTGAGGTGTCTTAATTGGATTGCGGCGCTTGGAAAATAATGCAATTCTTATTCGAGCTCTTTTATGTCATTTTATACACAAGGGGTATTTATGTGCATCCAGAATAAATACAGTTTACGTGTATTTAAAAAAATTATATTAGGTTCATGCAATTGCACATGTACACTGATCAGCCACAACATTAAAACCACTGACAGGAGAAGTAAACAACATTGACCATCTTTTGACAATTCAGTGTTCTGCTGGGAAACTTCTGGACCTGGTATTCATTCATGTGGATGTTACTTAGACATGTAGCACCCACCTAGACCAGACCAGGCACCCCCACCCCATAGCAATGACACTCCTTGATGGCAGCAGCCATCCCCAGCAGGATGTAGCCTGACACAGACACACACACACAAAAACACTTTAGGAACAACTAAAAAAAAAAAAACATGAAGAACAGGACAAGGTGTTGACCTGGCCTCCAAATTCACTAGATCCCAAACTGATCGAGTATCTGTGGGATGATCCAGAGAGGTCGCTCCCCTCAACCCATAGGATCCAAAGGTCCTAACATCCTGTTACCAGACACCACAGGACACCCTCAGAAGGCCCATGTCCATTCTCTGATGAGTCACAACTGTTTTGGAGGCACAAGGGAGACCCACACAATATTAGGTCATAATGTTATGCCTGATCGGTGTAGATTTTATATTGTGCTGGATAAAATCCTAAATCATCAATATTTTTACTTTGCAAGAGTGTCTCAAGAACTTTGCAATTGACCGACTACATTTTTTAAACCTGTTTATGTATTTTCAGTTCACCCGTGATTAGGCTAAAACACCGACAAGAGACATTATTCTGCAAAATCAGGACTGACTAATACCTCTTTTTGTATTTTCGATGACTGTTTGGCTACTTATGTTTCTAAACCGTGGTTCTGCTTCCTGCTTAGGGAACACCCCTTCCACCAGTGGCCACCCAAACTGCAGGCCCATCAGTCAGAGCGAGACGACAGTGATGAAACAATCCTGAAATTCGTGTACACGTTCTCCAACATGACATAGAATGAGGTCTGATTAGCGTCACGCAATCAAACACATCCCACCTCTGCACGCTGCAATCATTCACGTCTAAGTGTTTACATTTGAATGCTCTGCTTATTGTGCGATTTGCATCCTATATGCAAGCAGGCTGAGGCACCTGAGAGGGAGCTAAATAAGAATTTAATTGCAGGGTTGTGAGTGCAAGCTGTGGACTTAACTGCAGACTGTTTAATAGGGGATTCAATTAAAAAACAAGAACGGAAAAAAAAAAAATATGAGACACCTAGGGGCCATATGTTCACGTCATCCTGCAAGTGTCTATAAAAACGCATAAATCAACAGATAGTTTCCAGATTAATCCCTGCAACATCTTTTAGCACCAGACCTAGCCCCCCACGTGGGGAGTCTGCATAAATCGCATCCTTCCGGCTGTGATTGGACGCCTCACGCATGATTGGCAGGAGGATGCAAGGCAGTGTGTACACTTTTCTGTCGCCATTGGCCGCCTTTAATGGCCGCTCCTCCCTCAGACCACACACCATTGGCTTTGGGGGCTTCGCGGAGGAGCCGGGAAGTTGTAGTTCTTTACGGCGAGCGCACATCTGCGGGGCTTATTATCGACTAATATGAATTAAACTACACGTCCCGACGTCACGGTACGGGCCCTTGTAATTGTTGTGAATATGTAATTGCGCTCGTACGACTGGTTGCTTCTAAATTTGGCGTCGCAGGGGCAGGCTGCCACAGTCTCGTTGAGGTGGTCGCTCGGCCGGTGCTGCGTGAGGATGCGAACGGTAACGGAGGCTGTAGGAAATAAACCGATAAACGCGTGACAGCGGGACGGAGAGGAGAGGAGAGGAGAAGAAAAGACGCGGACGCGCGGGGGTCATGATGTGCCAGAAGTTGACGCTTTGTAGGGGAAATCGGAGAAAATAGAAGGATTCGTTGTTAGTTTCGAGGGAGAACGCTGAGTTCTGTGCGCACTGAATAAGGTTCTGGAGCAACTTCTGCCTTTGATTATCACACTGAATGGACTTTTGAAATACTGTCTTATTATCTCTGACCAGACAAAGCTCCGAGGATGTTTCCACTCTTCACGGAACCTGCGCGTAGCCCGCAACCCGGCTGCTGACTGACCTTTTACGCACGGGCAAAGATCGGTCCTCGCACATTCCATTTTGTTTTCTGTGTACGTGGATGAACTTTACAATACATTTTAATGATTCGAGACCTGAGCAAGATGTACCCCCCGGCACGGCATCCGGTAAGTAGAGAGCAGTAGCAGTTTAAGGCAGGATGTCAAAACAGCGCAGATTAACAGCCGCGCGCCTGATGCGTAATCAGTTTAGATCAAGTTTCCGTGCCACTGCGCGCTCCGCACGGACAATTGCGCTCATTGTCAAAAACCGCTGCAGCTGTGCATGAGTGTGTCCGTGAGTGTGCGTGGGTCAGCGTGTAAGGAGACTGGGTGAAACCAAAAAGGCCATCCGTATCACAGAGGCCTATTGTCAGCTACAGTCATGCCTGTGTGTGTGTGTGTGTGTGTGTGTGTGTGTCGTGACACTGAACTTTGGTGGCTCAGTTCTTCCTCTTCTTCCCTCGCACGCCGTTTGGTTTGGGTTGAGGTCCCCCACCAGCCGGGACAGCCGTTCAAGTTCACAGTGACCGAGTCCTGCGACCGGATCAAGGAGGAGTTCCAGTTCCTGCAAGCCCAGTATCATAGGTGAGAGTTCTGATGGAGCACGACACAATTTATTTATTGGGATGAAGATGAATCATTTTTTTTGTGTGAGTAACAAATCTTATAAAATCATAATGTAATAAGAAATTATTGCTTTCAACATTTTTCTCAACAGTTTTGTTTTTCAAATAATAATGGAAAAATAGATTATCTTTAGGTTTTGGGATAGACATTTTAAAGTTACCTTGGACTCTAGTAAGTGACAATATTTCTCACAATGCTAACATTATAAGGTCAAATTATAAATCCAGACCATAGTCAAGTCAGTCAGTAATATTTATTGGTTGCAGCCTCAGCCCATGTTACAGCTGAACCCCCTGGATTAAATTAGAAAAAGCCTGATTCCTGTGATGCACCAGTCATGCCTGAGTCACACAGTATGACCAAATTATTAGTGAAATGAATGATGCAACGACATGAAATAGTGCAAGAGAGGAAATAGATTTTTGATTTAGAAATTGAGCGTTCTTAGTTGGATGTAAATATCCTTCTTAGGATGTTTAAAATTAATCTCATCAAACAGTGCTTATGGTGGCTGGTAGTTCGTTTGTCTCAGGTCCATTCATCACAGGTGACCAACCTCAGGTAAACCGCATCGACCTTGGCACGCACGCCTCTCTCTGCGAGTGCAAGTGGCGTGAAATACTTTTTTTACCCGACATGATGAGGTGTGAAATACACCGCTCGGGGCGGAACCACAAGCACGACACCAATGCATAATAATCGTCCACTTCTGCCACCCACCCCCCTCCCCTCGGTGTAATTATTACCCAATCACCTGGCGGGGACGAACCGGTGGTCCGGTTTGTTGGCCAATCCCGGGGGCTGAACAGGCCGGAACCGAGGTTAGAGCGCCGCATGCTTAGTGCTGCAGCCGCCCAGATCAAACCGTTTCATACCAGGGAAATGTGAACAGGAGGGAGGCGCTGATTTGGTTCACAGAAAGGGAGCAAGGGCGGGTCGGACACGCGCTGAGGAGTCGACTCCCAAGTGCTGCCTTCGAGATATGACTTTTTATTTGAATTTTTTAGGAGAGGGTTCCTTTGGACGAGACTATACTTCAGCCTTCTGTGCACTGTCACCATCAAGCTAAAATCAAAGCTCATATATCCAGAAGGTTTTCAAGTTTTAACTAAGATTTAAAGTTTTCATCAGTAGTGCATATAAAGAAAGCTGAATTTGGCCTTTATATCTCAGTTACATTTAAAAATATATGTCTAGAATATGTGTCTTTTTCTTTTAAATCTTTGATGTATAGTTTTTGCAACCGTGACACAAAAGTTTGCTCCAATCACATGCCTGATGATGTTCTCATTAAAAGGCTGAAGATTTCCAGTAACAAACAACATTTAAAAGAGTTAAGCTCTTGTGTTAAATGGATCCTCATTATATGGTTGCCCCTTTTTTTGTTGATGGTGCAGTTTAGGCTTTCCACTCGCACTGTAAGAATATATGATGAGGTTTGTGTGGCCGCCCATTGATCCATTAATTACTGCACTGCACCTGCTGAGTAAGTGCCTGTGTCTGGAGTCGGGTGGGTGGGTGGGTGGATGGGGAGGAGGGGATGGTGTAATCAAAGCAACTTTTATTCTTTGTTTCTGTGTCGCGCACAGATTTAGAAATGCAAATGTAAAGCGACAGGATGTAATGACTCGCGAGCCCGGCGCGTGCTACTAGTCTTTATTTTTGTCTCTCAAGTTTCAGTTTGTTAGCGTGGATTTGTTTATTTCGGAGGCGGTCAGAAAGTCAGAAACTGCCCGTTTGATCGAGACGCGCGCGCTAACAAAACATGTCGCTTCTGCCTCGCAGTCTGAAAATGGAGTGTGAAAAACTGGCCAGCGAGAAAACCGAGATGCAGCGACACTATGTCATGGTGAGTCCCGCCGAGCGTGGCCATTAGTAGTTTTGGTGTCTGCACAAAAAAAGAGGAACAGAGAAGACACGTTTCACTGACCCTGCTTTGAACTCTGTGTTTTGTTTCCCCCCCACAGTACTACGAAATGTCTTACGGGCTGAACATCGAGATGCACAAGCAGGTAAGAAGTCAGTTGAAAAGGAAGCAGAACTGCTTTTAAATTTGTCTAAGATATCCTCCTGGCCAGAGGTCGGGGCATTAGGAAATAATTTATTTATCTCCACAGTTGCTGCAACACTATCTAGCAGAAGAGCACCGGGGATAGCTCAGCTTTCATACTGTCAAGTGCACCTTTTCTGCAAGAATACATTATTTTTAATAGTTCTTCCTCCGCATAATGGTGCCTTTGCCTTTCCTCCTCAGCGTACTGTAAATTCCCTGCTCGTAGTATTCTGGTATTAGTCTCCTTCGTGTGTCAGCTGCAGAGCTGCACAGACGGCTGATTTATTTCTCATGTTTTTTTGAAGGTATCCCCAAAGAGTCTTCTATACACGTGGATGTTTTCTGCGCGTTTAAGTACGACTTATCATGAAGCACGCTGTTTCAAAATAAGACAGCGGCCGGAAAGGACGCCTCCATGCTTAATCCAGTCAGTATGTGCTCATGTGCAGCGACCACATTTTGACGTTTTCTGGAAATACCTACATTTCGTGAAAGCATTTTATGTCTTTAAGAAAATTTAACGTATGGGAAAACATGAGCAGCCGTGAGGTGAGGAAATCGGGACATAATCTATATAAAAGGTCTTCGCAGAAATGCGCTGGAATCACGGGGGTGACAGGAAAAAAAGAAAAAGCACTCTTAAGAATTTGCTCCCCTTCCTCGCCGCTTCTATTTTCGAGAAGGCGGTTTGCCCCCGTGGAGGGTTGAACAGTCATTTCGCATGTGAATGATAATTTCGTCAGTTTAATTGAACAAGAAAATGGGGCTGAAGAATGACTGGAGCGAGCGAGGATTTGGCCTTTAACGAGCCTTTACATTATTGCTGCCTTTTTTTTTTTTTTTTTTTAAACTACCGGAGGTCATTAGCATAAATGTCTGTGTTAACCACACGTCAGCTGCCAGGATAAATGGACCACGGCTAACCGGCTACACACTCATTTCCAGAGAAATGGTGTGTGTAGCGCGTGTGAGAGGAAATGATAGATACTTGGCTGTTGTCTTGCCGTGTGTGTGTGTGTGTGTGTGTGTGTGTTTTCTGTATCCATACTGAGTGTTTGCTTTGCTTTTTGTGTGTGTTTAGCAGCATGTACATACTGTACATGTTTACCATGCGCGCGTGTGTGTGAGATGTGTGTGTGTTTGCCTGTAGCCACGCTGCTGCTGTTTATTTAGTCCTGTGCGTGCTATTTGTGCGTATTGTAGACTTTTACTTGTGTGTGTCCTGTCCTGCTCCTTGCGTGTGTTTGTGTGCCTCCGTGAGTGAATGTTGCGCACACATTCGGCTTTTTTTTTTTTTTTTTTTTTTTTAACTGGCGCGCTAATCAGACTTGTCTGATGAAACATGGGGTGTCTGCAATAAATCCCTGCCGCCTGCTGCGGTTTGCGTGTGTGTGTGTGTGTGTGTGTTTAAACGGGCAAGAGAGACAAAATAGAAAGCGGTAAAATGTGGCCTGTAGCTCTGTTTGTTTGGTGTCCAAGAGTAAATCCCTTAATTTCTGACAGCAGCCCGTGTGTGTGCACGCTTTGTGTGTGTGTGTGTGCACGGCTTGTGTGCGTGCACGTTTGTGTGTGTGCACGCTTTGTGTTTGTGAGTGTTGGAAGCAAATTTTTACGCTAGCATGCTTAATGCATGCTTCCTATTGATATGAATATACGAGGTATGTTGCCTCATTGAGAAGGTGCCGAGATTGAAGAGAGCGGGGGGGAAGGGGATGTTGTTGGGGGGTGGGGTGCCATTAGTTGGCCTCCAGTTGGCCTCCAGTGAGTCGCTAATATTGCTTGTTTAGCATTTTCTGAGGGTAATAGGCCCATTGATTTTTGGCTCTGCTCTCTGTTTTATTTACACAGAAGGGCTCTGGTGCCCGGGGAGTGAAATGTACCGACGCTCGTTAAAGAGAAATTGACTCGTGGATGGAGGAGAGGACAGGCTGGCGGTGGTGGTGGCGGGGGGGAGCGGGGGATAAGGAGGGAGGAGGAGGGTACGACGGAGGCGGGGTGGGGGGCCGAGGGTGTAGAGCATGGGACTGAGCTGCCAGAGGACAGCTAATCAATTGCAAATTAGCGAGGCTGGAAGAGAAATAAAGCGAGCGGAGGATGTGGAGAGAAAAAGGGGGAAGGCGGAGGGAGGGAGGGAGGGGAAAGTGGCGAAAGCAGGAAGTAATGAGACGTTTTGATACTGACGAGTGGCAGTGATTTCGATGAGCTATGGCAGTTAATTTTTACGCGGCGGACAGGGAGCCGTTTGTTCCAATGTGAGGATTTTGGTCGCATGGATTTTCTATTTGGTGTTTTAACGCTTGGATTTGGCCTCAATGATGCCTTTAAATTACAGTATATGACATTTAATCCTGTTATTACTTCTTATATTTTCTGATCTAAGTTTTAAAAAAAATGTCATATACATTAACACAGATCAGGCATAACATTATGACCACTAGCAGGTGAAGAAAATAACATTTAAACCATCTTGTGACAATACAATGTTTTGCTGGGAAAATTTTGGACCTAGCATTCGTGTGTTACTTAGACATGTAGCACCCACCTAGACCAGACCAGGCACCCCCACCCCATAGAAATGACACTCCAAACGGTTTAGGAATAGCTCAAAAAACATGAAGAACAGCACAAGGTGTTGACCTGGCCTCCAAATTCACCAGATCCCAAACTGATCAAGTATCTGTGTGATGGACTGGGGGCAAGCCTGATCCACAGAGGCCCCTCAACCCACAGGACACCCTCAGAAGGAGCCCTACACAATGAAAATGTTATGCCAGGGTATTGTTATAAGTCCCAACCTGGGATTTGAACATGATTGGTCAGTTGCCCACTAACTCCCAAAACAACACATGGGATAGTTTCCAGAAATTACATATATTGCCATTTACAAATCGGTGGGCAGGCAAGATGGTATAAAGAGCGACAAAGTCCACTCTTTAAGTAGGAGTTGGTGGTCGATGACATAAATTAACTGCTGTATTTTCACTCATGAGACTTGGGTTCTTGTCCCCTGTCACACGTACTGTAGATCTAGACGTATTATTCCCATTTTGGATGACTACTTCTGTTTTCAGTCTCAGTTCAGTTAGGTTTAGGCATCAAAACAACTTAGTCAGAGTTAAAAAAAAGTTCATGGTTTGTGTTAAAAGATACACTTTCACAACGTTAGGGTTATGGTTTCTTTTACATGACACGTCCGTTGCTTGAATTTGAAAAATTGGACCACTTCTGTTGTTTTTCGGGTGGGGAGAAATGCACATATTCTCTTTTTTGCTGGTAGTTACATGGTGATTGATACCGCTCCTGCATCTTTCCAGTGTGTATAAGGCTATATCTGTCAGGAAATTTCCAAAGGTAAACAAATTGGCCTTCCAGCACCTCTGGTTAATTATCTTTTTTTTAGTTTAGCGCAAAAACTAAGACGTAAATGGAGAAGTTGCAGTTTTTATGTCCTGGACTCATGTAGGTCTCGGTGCCTCTTCAGCTCTTTTATTGTATATGATTGTATATAGTTTTATATGAACTTCTGAAAGCAATTCAAAGTGGACAAAATCTCTCTTTTAATTGTCCTTTATCATCGTTTCACTGACATAAATGTTGCTTACACACAGATCGCAAATGGTGGTTGCGTCATGCTCTCAATTAGCAGCTGATCTCTTCCCCATGCATGAGTCACCTTCAGTCTGCGGTCACATTGTAAGATGTTTGGTGAAATGTTAACAAAAGAGGAAAGGATTTCATCGAGCAAGTCCCACCTTGCTCTGAATTTAGCGAAAAAGGGATAACTTACACACCTAAAGGTTGCTTCACTTTTCAAAAGTAGAATATTTATATGTTAAAGACCGAATGTACTCTTGTTTGCAGTTGATTAAGACGGTGTATCGCCACTAACCTCGCCTGGAGTTTATATCACGTTAACACCAGAGTGAATCTTTACTTTAAAGCGTTTGTTTTGCTGCATGAGCTGAGTCCTGTCTCTTTGTTTTTCCTCTCCGTCCCTCCCTGCTGATCTTGCTGAGTCTTCCACACACCCACTCACACACACATACAGTCACGGGAGAATATAGCCTTTATATGGCGGGGTCCATTAGGTGTATTAGCTGGTGGTGAAAAGTGGTGCTGATGTGGTGCTTACAAAGCTCCGCAGGGGAGATGGACATTTGATCTCCTATCTGACCCAATCTGACTCCAGGGCTGCGGCCTGATCTAATTTCTTTGTTGTTATGAGTTAAAGTGGGAGTATTTGAGCTGTTTCTCTATTTTTTTTTTTTTTTTAAACAATTATCATCCTCCTTTCGGACAGCGTCTTTAGTGATGAGTATTTGTTGCTAGACTGTGCTCACCAGCTTGCTGTCACAAAGAAAACCCTGTAATCCAACAAGTTAATAGATAATAGGTTGGTTCTCTCAGATAACTAATGAAAGCATATTCTGCGGCAGTTTTCTTTTTTTTTGTTTTAACTGGAGGAAGGTTTCTTCAGACACACACGCACAAGATAAATTCAGAGCACATGATCTCACCTCTGAGGTTGCTGCTGCTTTATGTGACCGCAGAGCCCTATAATCTAGCAATAAGCTCCACGGATCGACCCGGGTTGATTCTTAACCTTAGAGGACTCTCCGTTCAGTCGTTTCCTATTATTTATTCACTGTCAGGCCGGCGAGAGGTCCAGGTCGAAGCCGAGCCCCGATCATTGCCGAAACGAATTCTCCAGGTTTGCACAAACTGCAGGACACGCTCTGGGTCTCTGCAGAGTGAACGGGCGTGTTGGCCACACCGACTGACATTCCTGCACTCTGGACGACAGTCACAACAGTTTGCCATTGATGTAAAATGTCAACTGAAATTGATTGTGGTTGCCTCTTGGACAAGCACCTCTGTTCTCTTTTCGGCTCCGGCGCTTTAGTTTCGGTCTTGAGCATCTCGGAGTCAACGCTTCAAGCTGTCAAGAGATCTGCATCTTTAAAACTGACCAATTAACTTTCAAAATCCCTCGAAAAGAAGCAGTTTGTCAAGTTTTAGCCGCTGTATATGAAATACTTTAATGCTCCGGCTGTTAATTTTTTTAAAAATCTGTTTAATATCTTGATTTATTGGTTAATTATTTTGTCCATAAATTGAGAATCTGGAGCCATCTCCATGACCAACATTAGCTGTTATTCTGTTAAACTGAAAAATAATTCCACTGTGCCAATTACTTTTAATTTATTACTAAATTAACAAACAATAATTAGCAGAAAATTAAACGAACTTAAGTTGATCCTACTAAATTTGTGATAGCCGGGCGGCCAGACCAACTTCCAAGCTCACAATTGTTTTTGTGACATCTGATCTGGAGTCTCTCCATTGGGAACTCATTATGCTCTGGCAAACATCTGCCAAGTCAAACAAATTGATCTTACGACCTCTGATTGGTCGCAGGGCGATCCAGTATTGGTTGAAACACTCCCCACAGTGAAATCCAAATCTAGTAAGAATTAAGTGCGCCTACATCAGGCTAACTTTTTGTTTGGTGCTTGCAGCTGTCGTTTTGATCCTTCGACATTGGCTCTTTCTTTTATCGTGAAGCACATTTCACCAAACATTGACTTGTTCATTCACTAATGGGGTACATTAGCCAGGGGTTGGCCAACTTAGTTTTATCCTACTCGTGATAAGTTCTTGCAGGTTGATTAGAAAAGTTAACACAATTAAAAAGTGAAAGATAATTAGTGGCTGAAATGGCCTGTTATGACCCAGCTCTGTTAGCGGAGAGGGAAGCAACATTGAAACCAGATGGAATTGGCTTTTTGTTAAGGTTTATTGTGAAATGATTAAAGTACAACAGAAAGCGCAGCACTAAGCCTGGACAAGGGGTGTTGAATAAACCAAAGAAATTAGTAAAACAAAACAAAACTAAGCATGTAGACCAAGTCCTTGCCTAAAAATAAAATCTCAAAAGAATACCCTAACTATTTAACCAAAATCAAAACAAATCAATAAACAACAACCTAAATGTGACTATACAAGCAACATCTAATCAAAGTGAACCAAAAAGATGTTTAAATGAAAACTACAGCTCTTTAGGGACAAAACAACGTGCTTAATTAACAAAGTTTTCACTAACTAAATATTTCGGAGCTAATTCAAACTAGTGATAAGCACAGGTTCAAATACACTGTGGGGAAAACCAGTGCCGGGCAAACTGTAGATCTTCCAGCTGCCCCCAACCAGTCGGTCCTTCAAGGGGCATGGCAAAGAGTCTCCACAGGAAACTCTGCACACCTGGGAACTCGCAGGACAGAATTGGCAGGGGCCATAACGTGGCCTTTGTTGCAATAAATGCCCTATACCTTGCTTCAATCCAATAGTAATGGTGATTGACCATAAACCCGCAAAAGCATTGTTATCACTGATCGCCTCGGTCCAATTTTTTCATTGTATCGTGTTTAACGCACGAGCTATTAACCTTACTCCCACGATTCTGGCCCCCTACAACAAAACAAGATGACATGTTGATAACGGTAGCCTCCTATTCTGATCTTAGTCATGGCGCAGGCCATAAAAGGCTCTACATGTTAGTATCTTATACTGTATAGTCCAATCCTCACCACTCTAGCTGTGAGCCATCCGTTCACTTTGACAAAACCACTTTCTTTATTCATTATAAACTGCAGCTGGGGTTGGTATCAGCCTTATGGAAGCTCACCGGAGTCACATCCCAGCTCTGAAATACACTCAACCTGACCCAGTTTCCCTTCGACGCTTAACACTAAGATGCCTTTGAGCAAGGCACTTAAACCCCAACCAACTGTTTCAGTGGAACATCTCAGAGGCTAATATGTACTGGGCGGCTCCCTGGTGTGTCTGAATGTGAAGAAGAACCGAGCTGAAAAAGGGCATGTGTGCTCAGCAAGTCTTCCCTGGATAAACGTTAAATATAAAATGTCAGTGTTTTATGTTCAGTGCCAGAGTGTGTGTGTGTGTGTGTGTGTGTTTCTGGCACTGTGCTAATAGCAGGTAAGTTGAAGTGAAACCCTCCCATGAGTTTCCCATCTGCTTGACACTAAATAGCTCCTTGCCTCTGCTGCTCGGCGCTCAGACGTCACGTGTCTCGCGAAATTATCTTTAATCTCTGCGTTCGCGGCCTCCGAAGGGCCGCTTTAAAAGTTCAGGACAGTTCGGGTAAAAGAAAACACAAGAGAAGAATGAGAGCATGTGAATGTCAAACATTCTTTCTTTCATTGTCCTGTGAAGGGTCGCAGGGAGGGGGGGGGGGTGCTGGAGCCTATCCCAGCTGTCATCGGGCGAGAGGCGGGGTACACTCTGGACAGGTCTCCAGTCTATCACAGGGCTAACGCAGAGAGACAGACAACCATTCACACTCACACCTACAGCCAATTTAGAATCAATGTCAAACATGTTTAATTTTTTATTTTTAAGCATGGAGTGGTATCATAGTCAGTAATCAAGAGTCAGTATAAATCCTTTTGACTTCTTTATCCCTCAAATATTTCAGAATGATGCTTATGTCTGAAGGATGCTTCTCTCTTTTTAAATGGCTTTCTCTCTGCACATTTTATTTTTTATTTATTTATTTGAGAATATGGTTATTTTTTTAGCCACACTTATTTTCTGCGCTATCCAATCTGAACTTGCAAAGTCTTAACATGAGCGCACGCTGCTTCTTTGGCACGGCGCGTCGTCTCCATCTTCAGCCTCAGTCTAAGTGACATGTCCGGACATGTAAAAGTCAAATTTCATCCCTGGATGAATGCTGGTCCATATGCTGGTTGCAAAGTATATGATAAAATACATAAGAATGAACTTTATTATATAGCTGCATTTGCAGTATTTGCTTTACATTGTTAAAACTCATTAAAAACATCTTATGTCTGCCTTCTGTCAATTAATCAGTCAATTAAGACAGGTAGTGTCTTATTTTGATCATGTTTAAAGCCAAAATGCTAAATATATTAGTATATTGCTTCCACGCTATGTGTAATGTGAATATTTGTTGACTTTTTTTGTCTTATATAACAATAAAATACCTGGATTTAGGTTTTATATTGTGCAAACTGTGTAAATGTATGATCTTGGCCTTTTTTAATGAATTATAAATTGATTAATGGAAAATAGAGATCGTTAGTTTAAAGGGGAATTACTGTTTTTTACAACCTGGACCTTATTTCTGGGATAAAACATGATTGTTTACTCACCCATATAACTTTGGGGATATTTGGAGTCATTTGGACGATAACATGTAACTCCGGACTCAACGGGGAATAGCACCAGCGTATCATAACAAAATATTGAACAAGTTAAGATAAGATAATGCGTTACTTAGAGGCTGTGTTTCGGTGCCCCATTCACTCCTACTATATGGATATACGCGGATCTAAATATCGTCCAAATGACTCCAAATGACACCAAAGTTATATGGGTGAGCCAGAAATAAGGTACCGCTGTAAAAAATGTTAATTCCCCTTTAAGTCCTGACTAAATCAAAATTTTACTTTGTTGAGCCCAAAGGTCACACATCAACATCTGTGGCTCTTTTTTTAGCTTTTTATGTCACAAGAACGCACACAGTCTTCCTCCAAAATCGTAAAACAGCATAAAATTGTTCATCGCAAACAGGATTTTGCTTACTCGCGGGTAAAGTTTGAATCTTGGAGAAGTAAATCACACTTTAAACAGCTCACCATTACCTTTGGATCAGGTGTTATCAGGTCAGCTAACTAGACATTACCACACTGTTAGTAATCTGCTGGTCAAATTCCATCAAAAAGCACATTTACACATAACTTGCCACTCGGCCGTTTCCCAAAATATCAGGAGTGTCTCACAACAATGTTATCAGTAAAGCTTTGCAGAACAATTTCCGAACACACTTACCTTCTGCAGGAGTTGAAGCTATGTTTATCTCAGTAAAGTCTCAAGAGGAAACAGTGTCTGTTATGTAGCTGGACGTACTCAGGGTTACAAATGAAGAAGTAGACGTTCATCCCCGTGTGCCCATTAGTATGTGTCTTTGTGCGAGTCTGTCTTTAGTCTGTGTTTGTGTTTGGATTTGAGTTGCACTGCTAGCACTCCCTGTGGGACGGTGGATCAGGCAATTTCCTGTTAAAAAAAAAAAAATCCTACCTGATCTAAGAGAGAGAGAGAGAGAGTGAGTGCTGTATAATCTTTAAAAGCCAACCCTTGGGTTCAGTAAAAACATCTTATGAATACAGAGAAGGTTGTGGAGGTGTGTGTACTGTTATGGATGTGTGCGTGCACACGCTTGTGTTTGCGTCTCCCCGTCCTGCTGCAGTGTTGCTTGTGCGACCGTCTGAAGGGTTTATATCAGTGTGAGTTAGCTGTCTTAGCCTCTGGGGGATTCTGTTACCACTGATGCCAGAGCAAAGTTCACCTCTGCCAAGGTTATGTACATGAAACAAGCGCTTGGCAAGGTTAGAGGTGGAGGAATTGTGGCTTTTAATGTGGCTGATTAAGTTAACAAGAATCTCACGTTTTTCTTTGGCCGTCTGCTCGAGTGGACCGCTGTCTCTGTAGCTTCTGTAGCACTCTCAGGACACTATAATCCTGGATTTCTAGATGCAAATAATCCATTAGACTGGTGTCGATTGAGTGCAGCAGTACAATGACCGAACTGAAGGATATAGACTGAAATGTTCTCATTTGGGAGATCAGAACAGAATCACATAGCATTGCTAAAGTATATAGTCTTCATACTGTACATATCAGATTTGTCTCTCTGGTGGACTCAGACCTTTGGTTGCACATCTGTACTGCAGTTTCTTGTCACCCAGTAATTGTGTAGTGCCCCCAAAGCCTTTGAGGGGAGGGGCCTCTGTGGATCATCCCACAGATACTTGATCAGTTTGGGATCTAGTGAATTTGGAGGCCAGGTCGACACCTTGTGCTGTTCTTCATGTTTTCTTTTTTTTGAGTTGTTCCTAAAACGTTTTTGTGTGTGTGTCTGTGTCAGGCTGCATCCTGCTGGGGATGGCTGATGTCTAAGTAACATCCACACCAATGAATGCCAGGTCCAAAAGTTTCCCAGCAGAACGTTGAATTATCACAAGAATGTCAATGTTATTAACTGACAGTGGTTGTAATATTATGGCTGATCGGTGTATCTCAGTTTCAAATCTGTTTCCGTAATCTCTTTGCATGATCTAGTGAGATTTGTCGTGTGAGACTAGTCTTGCGAGAGCACTGCGAGATTTTTTTTTTTAGTAATGTATACAGTTTTAAAAATGCACTTATTGTGTGTTTACAATGATTGAGAGTCCTTTGAAATGTTAGGGCAGATTATATTTAAATGTTTCATATTAAGAACTGTGGTCATTGTTTCTGTAGTTAAAGGACTGCTCCAGTTTTAAAAATGATAGCCTGGCCGTGGAAGAGCTTTTCTTCTCTTCTCCGCTTGAGGCCGAGCCGCTCGACCGAAGGCTACTTTAGTTAGCTATTAGTACGACACACCCAGGTCCTCAATCAGGAGTAGTCAGCCGTCCAGCTGCATTGTGGGTAATGGTGCCATGTTTAGCGAGGGAGAAGAATGGAATGAAAAAAGCAATACCTCTCGCTGCGCTGCATTGATTTTTGTGAGTCTGGTGTGCAGTGCTGAACTGATGCAGTCCTTCTTTGGACAATAAGCGATCAGAGGGCTGAGTAAACTGCATTGAATTGCCCGTTTACTCAGTTCTCTAAACACACATATTCTTCTGTTTGTGGCTTTTGCTGGGCCGAGTGACATTTCTGTTCCACGGTTCTGTCAATGGATGGATGCATCTTTGAAGGACTGTGTTTGAAAGGATGCAGATTTGCATTTTAATTTGTTCATGTAGATCACCAAACGCGGGGTTTTAAGACTGGATACGAAGCGCTCTAGCTCAGGAAGGATGTACATGTAGCCTGAGAAAGATACATTAGTACTAAGGTGAATGACTGAAGGACATTTCTCACATGAAAGTTTTAGCCCTCCTCACTCGTGTGTGAGGGGAGTTATACTTCTGTTTATATCTCTGTGAGCATATGGATTTCCTTACTGAAGCCCTTCGCCGTCCCAAACACACAGCATAACAAGCGGCAACAGCTGGAATATAGAATGGATTAGTATGTGTGTGCTCATAATTGTCTATTTCAGTCAAGCTAAATGCTTTAGGAAAGAACATGTGTCTCTGTGAATGTAATCTCCAAAACTGAACGCAGTAGGCAACCCACTTCCTGGTTGACATGCAAAAGGTTTACATTTTAGTTTAAATGTGAATATTTTATGAAAGAAAGCATGATGACAACACCTGTATATATATGTATACAGTTTATATACTGATCAGGCATAACATTATGACCACTGACAGGTGAAGGAATTAACTTTGACCATTTTGTGACGATACAACGTTCTGCTGGATGTTACTTAGACATGTAGCACCCACCTAGACCCAGACCAGACCAGGCACCCCTACCTCATAGTAATGACACTCCTTGATGGCAGCAGCCATCCCCAGCAGGATGCAGCCTGACACAGGCACACAAAGAACAACTAAAAAAAAGATGAAGAACAGCACAAGGTGTTGGCCTGGCCTCCAAATTCCCTAGATCCCAAACTGATCAAGTATCTGTGGGATGATCCACAGAGCCCCCCTCCCCTCAACCCATAGGACCCAAAGGCCCCCACTAACAACATTCTGTTGCCAGACACCACAGGACATCCCAACGCAGCCCAGAAGGCCCATGTCCATTCTCTGATGAGCCACAACTGTTTTGGAGGCACAAGGTGGTCATAATGTTATGCCTGATCAGTGTATGTGCTGGTTTTTTTTTTTTGGATGATGCAATGTGTTGACAATAATATCTCACAAATGTCATTTCAGAGAGCTCTGTATCTGTGAAGTTCTGCTTTAGTGGCATCGGTGGTGGATCTTAAAACAGTGTGGGCGTTACTTTGGTGTCTTGTTTTTTGTTTTTTTTTTCTCGCATTTGTCTGCTTCTGCAAAGCTTCACCAAAGTTCACAGCTTCCAGCGAGCCAAAACCTTTCAAAGGAAAAAGCCCACCAGATGATATAGGTTTCGAACAAGCTTGAAACCGTGCACAAACCACTTGCGTCGCGTGCGAAGTGGCCGCACGGACGGAAGCTGTGTGGGCTATTACTTTAATATAACCTGAGCTGATGTCAGCAGCTGAAGGTGGTGTGAAGAGGACACCGCCTTCTTGTCTGCCGGCGAATTTTTAAGGCTGACTGTGTTCTCTGCGCCCACCTCTCTGTCTTGCAGGCGGAGATCGTCAAGCGGCTGAACGCGATCTGCGCCCAAGTCATCCCCTTCCTCTCTCAAGAGGTAAGACTCAAAAATGCCTGTCACTGTGAGTTAAGAAAGAGGTGGGAGAGAGAGAGAGAGAGAGAGGGAGAGAGGGAGAGGGAGTAAAGAAGACGGATAGAATGCATAGAAGGAGGTGGAAGTGTGTGGTGGATTTTGAGGCAAAAGATGTGGACACACACACACACACACACATGCACACACACAGATTATCCCGGGCTAATCCTCCCTGCTCAGTTTAGGCAGATATGCTCTGAACTTATCAAATGTCTCCCACTAGCATATGCAGGAGCCAGAGGCTGAGTGTGTGTGTGTGTGTGTGTGAGAGAGAGAGAGGAAATACTCTTGTGTTAAAAAACATAATTGCGCACACACAGAGCAGTGGGTGCGAGGAGTGTGTCTCATACAGTGTGTTTGTTACAAAAATCTTTTAGGTGTGTGTGTGCTGAGCTGATAAATCCTCCCTCTGAGGAGTTAACAGTGTGTGTGAGTGTGTGTGTGTGTTGAGGGGTGGGAACAGCAGGAAAGAGTGAGTGTGGACTCCAAAAGCTCTCCTCCAGATTAGCCACGGATTAGGAGGGTTTAAGGTGGATTAGGAATAATGGCATTAGGCTGTGGTGCTGCTACACAGCCCTGAGGCCCGCAGAGAGGGGAGGCAGGGAGAGGAAGCCGCTTTGTTTCGATGCACCGTGTGTGTGCACGTGAAATGTAACACACTCGTGTTATTATTGTGCGGCGAATCACATCGAGTGTGTCTGCATACGTCTGTGAGGGCGCTTTGTTTTTATTTTTGTCACTTGTATTGCATGTTGTATTTTGGACTTTTCAGTTGCACTGCTTAGTTTAATTTCAAAAATTGTCGTATACAAATGAGATTGAGTCAAACATTAAGTAAAGTTTGAGGGACTTGACTGTGTGTGCTTGACTGACATGTTTTTGCAGACAAATCATTTTTTTTGTAGATAAACATTTCCACTCATCATGTTATGGGATTTAAGGTGGACTAAAAGACATAGACGACGTAACCTACGCACGTAGCCTACGCCATTGGTTGCGAGCCATTGGTATTGGTACTTGTGCGCTCGTCAGTCTGGCTAGTCGCCGTTGTGTCATTTTTGCCAGTCGGGTGAAGTTTTGTTTCCTCTTCCTGCTTCACTTTCAACAACAGCGACTAAAACTTTTGCTGAAATGTTGACTGAAATTTTGCCAGAAGACCGTCTGTTCCATCTTTATATATGCATACTGCTATTGTTTAGGCCAGGTCTTCATATTGATGTCTTCATATTGCTTGGTAGCTATGGTTAGCTGCTGAGCGGGCCATACAAGCCAGCAGCGTTAGGTTAGCTTATGTTTCACAATGTTTGAATTATCTTCTGCTGCTCTGTGGGCCCACAAGCCAGCAGCATTTACTTAGTTTATTTAGATTTTAGGTTAAGCTAGCCAGTAGCATTTGGTTAGCTTATATTTCACAAGGTTTGAGTTAGCGTCTGCTGCTGAGCGGGCCATACAAGCCAGCAGCATTTACTTAGTTCATTTAGATTGTAGGTTAAGCGTCATATCACGTGACTGTAGGTTTGTTAGGGTTTCTCAGCTGGACAGGGCCTCTAAATGTTTTGCCTGGGATTTTGGCACAAGGGATTGTTACATCTAATCCTGTGTATTAATGAATGTTATAGATCCAAAACAATCAATTCAAAAATTGCGTAGATGGAGAAGCAGCTGGAAATACTAAAGCGGAAACACGCTACTACCAAGCGGACCAATCACAGCTCTTGCAGTCTGCATCGCCGTGGTGTGTAGTTAACATTTCTGGGCAGGTGGACGTCAGGCTACAGCGCAGGGTCTGGGCTGTACGGCATCAAATTGCCGCAGAAGCGTAAACCGCACATACGCCACTCCTCCGTCATGAATGTGCATCGCCATGTCAGTGAAACCAAAGGACAGTAGCTCTCACATAGACGTCAGGTTTGCAGCTTTTTAGTCCTGGCAACAGTTATGCAGCTTTCACTAGTTCGATAAGTGATTAAAAGGCTTATTTCCAGACGTTTGGCTTAACGTCAAAGTCAGAGTCTGTTGCCTGTGTGTGTTGTTTGTAAAAATCAGGGAAAAGAGTTCCAGAATCTTTTCAGGCAAGTCCATTTCTGTTGTGTTTTCATTTGTTTGTGTATTTCTGCTACTTTACTGACTTTTATATTTAAAGGTCCAACTAACAGTTATTGTTATTAACACAGATGATTGAAAACTGCTTACCTGTTACAATTAATTTAGGCATTTCTTCTGCTCCGGGCTTACATTTAAGTAAACGGAGACAGTTGGGAAACAAGGGGGATTTATTAATATGCGTTCCTGTCTCTACTTGCGTTATTGTGGAATTGCGAAACGACATCAACCATGTCCAAGTCTAAACTACGCATCTGGCCAAGTGTGCTCCAAATGCTGGGATGAGTTCCCGACCCGCCCGTTTAATCGAGGCTGCGTTGGGATGTAACTTGTGTGGACTTGAGACAATCAGGTATCCCAGGATGTATTTCACAGGCATCGTCACAGGCATCGTCAAGTAGTAGCTGTTCCAGTTATAGAATAACTTCCGGTCCTGCGTCCTCCGGTCTGCTCTTCAGACCTGGACTTGTGAAGTCCAAACTACCAAATACGCAAATCTGCAAGTTTGCGTACTTGGTATTGAGAAACGCCCAAGGTGATGCGCTCAGCAGTCTATGTCACAGGGGTTTGCAGCTGCCCCCGCTTTTTCCTGAGCATTTTTCAGATGAAAGTTATTCATATTCAGTTTCCTACACCCGTTATTTGGTTCTAAACCAGACGTTCTTAGCCTAACGTTAGCCAGACTTCAGGTTCGTCAAAATCTGAAGCTAACGTCAACCACGGTAGCTAACAATCACTATGCTGAACATGGCTGGTAGCTGTGGAAATGTCTAACATTAGCAACGTAGAATTTGAATATTTCATCCACCCACCCTTCACCCACTTAACGTAGGAGACGGCGCAGCATGTCACACTATTAACACAGCTTGTAACGTGTCCTCTGTGTGCTGGAGCATCTTCTTCGCTGTTGCCTTTTCCTCTTGGGTTGTTTCACGGCCATCTCTCTCCTTCTTGGCCGTATTTACCGTCCCCTTTCTTCTGCCTTCACGAATTTCCCTTTTGCTCGCAGTGTCCTCTTTCCCCTCACGCCTCCTCCCCCACACCAAGGTGACAGCTGAGGAGGTTTGCTGAATTTAACAAGAAGTGTATTAGATTAGCTTCTCTGATTTAATATTTTTGTTAATTTAACGTTTTGTATCGATTGGAGGGCTCGTTTGATTTTCACATTCGTGCTTTTACTTACAGGGAAGTGTTCGGCTATCCACCCACTTGTCTGACCGGGTTATGATATATATTTTTTTTTTTTTACCATAATGTTAGACTGTGTGGTCTTTTGGCAGTGCAGGGCGCGTGGCACACAGGTGGAGGGAGAGGAACAAACAGGTGGGAGGTTCATTCATATTCATTAAGGCAGTAACAAGCGAGCGGCGCCTGTTGTTCAGAGCTACTTTATTCTGTAGGGGAAAAAAAAAGAAAAGAAGGAGATTTCTCAGCTCCTAGAGCCTCCGCGGCCGCATGAAGGCGAAGGAAACGTCGTGTGCTGATAAATCCGCAGCCTCTGATTTGATGAGTGCTGCGTCAGAGAGCGGCGGAGACATTACTGTACGCGCGACCGTCCGCTCTGTTCAAACCCTGCAGGCTGCAGCAAATCGAACCCACACGCCTCCATCAGACGCCGGATTACCGAGGCTTGTTAACACCTCTTGTCATGACCTCCTTCGCAGCTTTTCATACTATTTTCTTGAGTTATATAACGTGAAGGGCTAGAATTAAGACTTTTATTTCAAAAACCACAGCCGTTAAAAAAAAGACATCCACACTACACTGGGATTGGCACAACATTTCCACCTCTACAGCCTTTTGCACTTTGTTGCATCTACCAAACACAGTCTGGAAGAAGTCTTTTATACTTTCAGCCTCCCAGCCATGAAGCACAATGAAATTATGAACATCTGCATGAGCTGAACATAAATTATTAAATACAGCATATTATGAATTCTGTTTTCTAAAACTAAAACTGTTCATAATAATTGTGTAAAAGCCAGTCGGCGATAGTGATCAGAGCGTTTTTTTTTTTTTTTTTCCTCTGGTGTGTGTGAGTCACGTTCAGGCAGGTTAGACTCAGTCTGCGAAAGTGTAGCTGAACTCGGTGGTCAGGTTCATTTCCACACCTGATAAGCTCTTTCATCTCTGGCGTACTTTGATGGTTTTTTTTTATTTTTTTTGCGCTCCTGGATGAATCTTGCTGCACTCTCTCGCTGTCTGGATCTGTCTTGCTCTCTCGCCGTACCCTTTGAATGACTTTGCCCCGGTAGCTGTCTGCCTCCCTGGGTGTCTGTCTCTTTCGCTTTCTCTGTGTTGGAAGTTTTTGCAGCTGTACAAATCAATTTTTGGAAGCAGAATTAACGAGATTAAAGTTTTTTTTTGGGATAAAGCTGCTGTGCAATAAATATGTTAATTGGTGGAAGATTCTGGACTAACCCAAAACATAATCAAGCCCATGTCAGGTAGACAAATGAACTAATGGCTTTGGATGTGTAAAATAAGAAAACACACGGGCAAAGATATAAACGCATGAAGCGTTTGGATTTATGCACGAATGTTCTTTGCAGTGTGCTTCACGATGACATTGTAGCAACAACGGCTCCTCCTGTTTGTCCGTAAATGTCATAATCCCTTTTAAAAATCCAAAATTCAACAAATCGTCTCAGCTGCGGGTTCAGTGGCTCACTTTCTCCCGATCATTTGTCTGTCTGTCTCTCAGCATCAGCAGCAGGTGGTGCAGGCGGTGGAGAGGGCCAAGCAGGTCACCATGGCTGAACTCAACGCCATCATAGGAGTGGGTGTATTGCACACACACACACACACACACACACACAAACATGCACACAAAGGAAGACGATGCAGAAACAGTTTTTTAACTGGTGAAAAGGTTATAGAGAGATTCATTGGAAAAGAATGGTGTGAAGATGACAGAGGGGCCGTGCAGCTAAACTGGACGTGCACATTGAATGAATCTACAATAAGAAAGATGAATCCACCAAAGTTCAGCGAGTCTTTGTCAGGATAGTGGATCAGGTTTACAGATTATCTCATAGCAGCATTTCCAAAAAACACCTGTTGATTGCTTTCTGCAGGGATGTATATGCGAAATTTCAACACTAGCTATAGTCCTACCTCCTTCTTCATCCCACATTTTTTCATCCCACGTGCTCGTTCACCTTCCATCGCGTGCTGTCCTTCGAGTCTTAATCAGTGTTTCCGTGTGTTGGCTTCAGCAGCAGCAGCTCCAGGCTCAGCACCTCTCCCACGGCCACGCCATCCCCGTCCCTCTCACGCCCCACCCGGCGGGCCTCCAGCCCCCCCTGCCCCCCGGCGCCAGCACTGCCAGCCTGCTGGCTCTGTCCTCTGCCCTGAGCCACCAGCTGCCGCTCAAAGACGAGAGGAAGCACCACGATAACAACAGCGAACACGCGAGAGGTAAGGCCCGCTCTGTCTGCTGTACGTTCGGCGTCAGTTTGGGCGCGTGTTGCTATTATTCATTACAGTTAAATCTAGAAAGAATGCAAATAGCTAGTTCTCACCGAGATGTACCACGCCTCATTTAGTCTATAAGTGATCCAGATTAACTGCTGAACTACATATCAAGCCGCAATGTCATTTTATTTATCCGAGATCTTCTCAAATGCAGAATCTTGACACAAAGTTAATACAAATCGCTGTCACAAAGCGTTTTGCTTTGTTTCACTCGTGAGTAGACGCTGAACAAGTTTAATGGACATAAACACGGAAGCTTGAGTCTCATGTTAAGTTAATGATCCCAAACCAATTTTCCATGTCTAGAATGTTTAGCCGGCATTATGAATTACATCACCACTTGTGCTGGCGGATGCTTAATTGTTAGCGCTCTGAATGAGCAGCAGCTAAAACAATTAAAAACTGATTTGTCATTATGCTGCTTTAATTGGCCTAATAGGGTGCAATACACAATCGCCGCAATGCCTGTTTTCACTTGTACACACAGGGCGCCTCTAATTCTTCTCTGAACTGACTTTGAGCTCAAGCATTTAATTACTGTATGAAGACTGTGTGTGTGTGTGTGTTTGTTTGTGCTTGATAGAAAGTGTGTGCGTGTGCCAGCATTTAATTACTCTGTTGCAGCGTCGCTGTGAAGGTTTTACAGTGTAGTAGAGCAGTTAACCTCGGCCTTTAGCTGCAGTAAAGCTAACAGCTGCTAACTGGTAATGCTCACCAGCATTAGGAGCGCAGTCAATGAATGTGGTCCTTATTTATCTTTTTTGGACTTTTTAATAACATTTCTTTACTGTAACTGGTCCTGTTGCGAATGTTTTAACTTGTTCCAAATGTCATTTTGTGCTTCATTGGCAAATCCAGCGACGTTTAAAAAGTATTCCTATAGAGCTCCGGGCGTCCCCTGGCTTTTTTTTGTTGACACCGCCATATTGGCAGGAAACTCTGAGGGAAAATGAATGGTGCCAGCGCTGATTTCAGGCCGTCACAGTTTACTGCGCACTTTAAACAGATTGAAATTGACCAGTACAAGGCAAAACGTGACAGATTATGTATCACAGACCCTTATCCTGCCCCAGGTGAGCATTGAAACAGCCGTATCCAGCAGTATCCAGATATATATAACTACCTCATTAACTTTCCTTCGTCCTACTCCAGAGAGTCACTGAAAGCATACATGGAAGGATTTTTCTGAGGAGGTTCATGACAGTAACGCAACTACAATAACTAGTAACTGTTTAATCCTGAATTTCTTTCTCATTGTGAGTAGTTTTAGTGCTGAACAAGCAACGGCCCTTTGTAATCCACGTTATAAACATTAGCCTAACTATCACGTACAAATCAGGTGGACACAAATGGAAGAGTCAGGGATCAGGCAGGCTCAGAGGTTGTTTAATCAAATGCTGGGTCAAAAGCAGGAATTCAGGAATCAGGCTAAGGTACAGAGGTCCGACAGGCAAAAACTCAGGTAATATAGAAAAGCTAAAGTCACAACAAGAAATCACTCGTAGAAGATACTAGCTGGAACAGTTAAGGTAAACCTACAAGACGATCTGGCGCAGGAGGAATGGGGCACAGCTTAAATACAAGGGAGACAATGAGACACAGGTAACACATGAGGGCAGGGAAAGCAATCACAGACAGAGCTAGACAGGAAGACAGACTTCGGCAGACTCAGACTACAAAATAAAGGACTGGACTAAAAAATAAGACGCTACGTGGTCCTGACACTAACTTGCCTTTATGAAAACTAATCTGTTGGACATTGTGTTAAAAACATGCTAAATAAACAAGACATTACACTTGGAAAACCCTGGATTCTGTACTACTATTCTGGCATCCTGGGGCACAACACCTGTCGACCATTTTTGGATGTAACTGGTACAAGGACAAGTTAGTTAGTTGCTCGCAGTTGTCAACCCGAATAGTAATTCGTAAAGCGCACTTTCCTGCCAATATGGCGGTGTTGTGATCGCCGGCGCAGGATGACGTCAGCTACCGGAGCTCTATAGATGCCAGGATCACCCTTGACTTCTGGCAACCTTTCTCTAAATTGCTAGAGAGTTGGTTAAACACAGCTTCTAACCTTTGTTATGTCACTTTTTTTTGCTTGAATAAGGTCTTTATATTGTGTTCAAGATTGTGATTCAGATCCACTGTATATATTAATTGGCAAATGCTAATGAGCATGGACCTAAAATAGGAAAACACAAAATTCACTTTCACTCTTGTATGACATAAAAACTCCACCCGAGACGGTGCAAAAAATCCAAATGGATGCAGCAGCGCCACAGAATCGTCTTTTCATTCTGCTCATCCTACTTCCTTGTTAACACCTGGTTTCTAATATAGAAGCGGCTCATTTATCAATGTGCTTTTAGCCTCTATCAGGCTTCAGACAGACTAGTAAACTCAGTTCTTACTTACTCCACACGCTGACTCAAATGGCATCACGTCCTCTGTCCATGTGTCCAAGTGTCCTTGGGCAAGACAAAAAAACTCCAAATCCCCCATCATGCAGACCAGTCAGTCATAATACAAATCCACCTTTTCCTGCATTGCTCTCTTGTTTGATGTTATGTTGTGTGTGTGCGTGTACATACTTTAACTGGTCCTTTGTTTCTGTCTCATGACCTCCGCCTCCTCAGACAGAGACTCAGTCAAGGTAAGTCTTTCCTTTATTTCTTTTGCAAAAAGACAAGTTTGGAGTAGCTGTTGCTTAATTTTTGCCCATTCAACATTTGACCTTCAATAGACGATTCACTCACAATAAAGCAATGAACGGATTGAGAAGTTTTATGACATTGACTGGGCAGCAATGGCTTCTTTATTTCGTCTTTTTTATATTTATATATTTATATATAGAGATGTAGAGAGAGAGATTTCATTTAAGCCACCTGCTAGTGGCTTCCATCTAACGTTTAAATAGCTAGAATGAGTTTTATTCAAACAACATGACAGCTTTCTTCCGGCTTTAAAACAGTGTCGAACATGAAAATTCGCAAATTAATAAGTTAAAAGACTTGACATGTGCTGTGGTGGTAAAGGTCCAAACTGGTTATGATAAGATGGTATTATGATACTTTCTTGCGATAAAGTTTGACACATTTGATGTAGGATTATGTACCAACAATGCTTCTGCATAAGTCTGAGACACAGGTAGAGAAAGGCTATCACGTGGAAAATAGCCCAATTTTCAATATTCATACATAAACTGTTGCATTAAAAAAACCTAACTATGTGTTCTAAAATGTGAATTTAATAAAGATGGCCGTAGCTGATCACACTAATATAAGTGATAGGACCATTAGTTCTAATCAACAAGTAGAAGCTTCTGATCTTCTAGCTAACTTTTACTCTGCTGAAAAAAACTATTTAGAAATGATAACTTAAGAAGGAAGACAAAACTGGCTGAAACTAAAAACTTGGTCTGGTTGGCGAAGGAAGGAAGGAGGGAGCAGAAAGAGGCAGCGCATCAGATCGTCGTTACATCCGGCGCTTGTAGTAATTAGTCCCTTAAGCAAAGCTTTTCTCCCAAGGCAAACATTTGGTTTGTTGAATACTCAATGAGCAGATTAGCATTTCTTTATACCAGCAGCCCGAGCTCACACACACACACGCATATGTGTGATTCAGCAGGCTGTGAATGTGTGTGTGTGTGTGTTCTCTGGTGTTTTGAAGTAGGTGGAAACAGGAGGAATGTTTTAATATGTTATCTCCTGCCCCCCTCCCCATGTAGTACATCCTTCTCCTCCACGCTGAAACACACACACACACACATAGAGGTGCAGGCATCACCATGATGGGAGCGATTAGCATTGTCTGTATGTGTGTGTATGTGTGTGAGGTTGTCAGAAATCAGTGATAAAGATAGAGAAGCCAAAATGATGAATGCCTTTCATTAGCGCCCTGTGAGATCGCACACACACACACACACGGAGCTGCTCTTTGACACGGCGGCCAACAGTCACTTCATGAAACCAAAAACCTCCTTGTCAGTGGTCCACAGTTGCCTTGGCAACAGTCCACAGAGCACAGTGTGTGAATTGCATGAACATCTGTGCCTTAATGTCCTTGGCGTTAGCACCTCACACTCTGATAAAGGTGTGTGTGGGTGTAAACGGTGCGCACGCCTGTGTTGTGTGTGTGTGTGTGTGTGTGTGTGTGTGTGTGCACACTTATTGTTGCCAGTACAGGCAGTCAGTTATGCAGTCATGGTGCGTTCAAGGACTACTCCTTTTTCTCCGACTGGGATTGAGTGCACTTATCAAATGATTCTAATTGATTTGTTGCTTCTGGATTTAAGGTGTCAACGAAGTCTCCGTCTTCAGAAAAAGTCTTTACACTTTACAATTAATCACCTGTTTTTTGTGTGATCGCTAGAGTGACCCTCAAACTTTATTTTTTTTCATTTAAAAATTCATGAATTCTGATTCTCTTTATTAATGCTCCGATACTGTCTTAAAAGTCTGGCCTTTCTCGCAGTGTTGGCTGCAGAATAAGAAACAAATTGTGTTGAACAGGGTGAGACATGGATTGAACCAAATGACTTCAACCTGGAGCTCTGAAGATTTTCAGTTGGTGCGGAAATATTTTGTGTGCGTTTGTGCGTGGATTTCCTGATGATGATAATGTGCTGTTTTTTTTTTTCCTTCCTGATTTTCTCTGATAAAGTTTAAGGGTAATCTGATTGTATGGGACCCTGTGTGCGCTTGTTAATCAAACCAAAGGTTTCTTCTTGGAAGAACAAAACAGTGAGAAAAGAGGAGAAGAAAGACAATCAAAGTTGAAAGTCGCTCATTATCACCACTCAGGTACTCTTGAAAAAAGCCCTCCATCTGCTCAGAGCTGCTCAGCGGCCCGTAAATCTGAGGGCGGTTGAACTGGGAAGCTGCCAGGAATGTGTGCAAAGCATAGACTGTATATAAATATGGACAATGCGTCCCCACTATTGGTCACACTGACGCTATTTTCCCGGGGGTACGGGCGACGCCATAATGCAAGTTTGGAGCCAGAGTCTGCACAGTAAGGTCCACGAGTGTAGCAGCATTATTGATGCCCCGCCCACGTTTTTGCCAGCTTCACTCGTGTTTTCATTTAATTAATACTGCGATCTGCTCTACCTCCACCAGTTATAAAGAAATGTTGGATGATACACTGTACTTATATATTTATTTATTTACAGCTCTCACGGCCCTATGGGACCGCTTCCTAGTTGGCATGGCAACTTGTAGCCATCATGAGGTTAACTAAAACTAAACTTACCAGAAAAACGGACACTTGAGTATGCATCAGCATTATAGTAACTGCATAAAATGACTGAAACCATCCTTGAAAAAACTGTATTCGATGTATATTTTAGTGTTTTAGTTTGGCCCATCCGCTAACATGGAGGGGGTGGAGCTTATGACCTATACTGCAGCCAGCCACTAGGGGGAGCTCTACTTGCTTTGGCTTTAATGTTGAGGAGCTGTTCTGTCGTCCATCTTTATACAGTCTATGCTGCAAAGAAAACAAAAATTTGTTGAATAAATCTGTAAAAATAACTGCTAAGCAATAATACAGTACAGTACATGGCGATAAACTAAACAATAATCTGTTCGTAGCTTTATTATTATTCAGCAGCAAATTATTATTATTCAGTCGACAGCAAAAATCTTGGTCATCCTGGATCTTCATACCTGATTACTGAAGTGACACAGAAAATTAAAAAAAAAATAAAAAAAACTGGAGGTTACAGATATTATTACCGTTACTTGCAGAATCAATTTGAAATGGGAGGCAAATATAATTACGGCGTGTGAATGAAAATGAATACTTTCACTCAGCCCCGCCGCAGAGTCCCTCACAATCACCGCCCTTGTACTGCCGGCGGCGCCTTCATTTGTCTGCGCCGCAAAATTAATTTGCTTTGATGTTTTCGAAAGAGCTAATTTGCGGCCTAATTAATCTAATCAGTCTGGAAAGGGGGCGAGGAAAGAGCGACGGGCCCCGGCTTGCTCTGCCTCACTCAAGGCGAGGGAGCCGTGTACGCGCCGCTGACATCTCAACATTATTTGCACATACGGAGTACTAAAATGTAAACAGGTACAAGTGCTCCACAACCTCACACACGGTGGGCGAGCGTCACTCTCCCTCCTCCCCCCACACAGAATCTTTGTCATCAACACTTGCAGCACGCCAAAGGGCAGTGGAAAGGTTACAAGCGTGAGTTAGTGGAAAGGTCGAGCTAAAGGTCCTGCTTTATTTTTCTTCCCTCTGTCCATCGTCTGCTGGGTAAGGAGTGCCTCCCAATGAGAGAGAGCGATCAGCAGAGACAGGCGGAGCAAGAGGGGGAAATGTTCGGCTGACCTTATTTTGATCTTTGCTTCTCAAAGAAGATTAATCCCTCAGTAATGGTATTTAAAGGATGCCATATTTGATTAAGAACGAGAGACATCAATGGGCGTGCTCCCCCTAATGCCACGGCGGCGTAGTCAAACTGTCAGGGAGGCAGCGGCGTTTTGGTATAGCGTGATACAGTAAAAACGAATGCCTCTGACAGGCAGAGCAGTTTTTGAAGCCGTGAGGAAATCTCGCCGTGGAGTGGATCACGGCGGTGTCGGCACACTCTTCGTCTTCCTGTTTACGCCGCCGACTGGCTGCGAACTTAGTGGCAGATTTCCCCCAATTTGTCTGAAAGCAGAAATCTTCTTGACACATTCAAAAGACTTTTACAATAAAAGCTGTATCTTACATTTTGCCTTTCACCCTTTTTGAGGGGGGCGATATAAGTAATTTGTCTCAACCTATCATTTTCTTGAACAGCTAGTTTTGCCTTTGACAGCCCCATCTCCCTCAGTGCAGCCTCCAGTTCTCTTCCTGTTCTCAGACTGTGTCCTTTACACATTAACTCTGCTCATATTGAGGCATTTTTTGGGATCTAATTAGGTTGTGTTGAATGTCCAAACAATCTGAACCTTTCATTCATCTTTTTTTCTAACCTGTGCACCTTTTAGGGGTTGTCTTCTTGAGATTTAAGCCCATTACAAGGGAAATAAATAGGATTTTTTTTTTATCTGGCGTACAACACATCAAAAAAAACTTCTTGAGAACTTTTCTCGGATATGCTGTGAAGAATTTCCGTCATTTGATCTATCCCCAAAGCTGCTTCAAAGCGCTAGGAGACACACGGAGATAAAAATCAGGATATACTTTATTCAGATGCGCACAACACATCCTGATAGATGACGCATTTTAAAACGGCCCCCGGTGAGCGTCTGCTTGTTGTTTCCCCTTTTTCCTCCAGAGCTCGTCTGTGTCTCCGTCGGCCAGTTTTCGGACCGGAGAGAAGCACCGGAGTTCAAGCGATTATTCCTCCGACAGCAAGAAGCAGAAGACAGATGATAAGGAGTTGACCTCTGCGCGCTACGTGAGTGAAAATGTTAAAGTTAACCTTTTCTGTGCCGGAGAGGAGATTTATTATTAAACCTATTATTCTTGAAGGAAAAATTAAGGAAATGGGGTGGATAAATTATTTAGTTCCCTTGTAATCAGATGGCCAAATATTCGCCATTTCAGAGTTGCAAAGGTCTCAATTTTTAATATGCAAGGCATTATTGCTTTACCCTTTTTTTGCACATACAAACACACAGAGAGAAGCTAGCAAAGGTCCTTGTACCCAGGATGTTGCACTCTGTGGTCATTTTGACAAGTGTGGACTATAAGACACTGACAAAGGAATTATTAAAAACAGTAAATGTCTTGTTTCATGGTGTTAATTAGTTTTAGTTTTTTTTACATAACAATTTAATGAGGTGCTGAATCAGGTAAACACACTGATCTAATCTGTTTTTGCTTGCAGTGAGAACATAAATGTTTTCAAAATCAGAACAGCATTAGTTAAAGGGGAATTACCTTTTTTTTACAACCTGGACCATATTTCAGGCATAAAATATGATTGTTTACTCACCCATATTACTTTGGTGTCATTTGGAGTCGTTCGGAAGATATTTAGATCCAGTATATCGATATAGTGGGAATGAATGGGGCACCGAAATGCAGCCTCTAAATAACGCGTTATCTGCCGCGAAACTTGATCATTTCACCAATATTTTGTTATGATACGCTAGTGCTATTCCCCGTTGAGTCTGGAGTTACCTGTTGTTATCATCCGGGGTCTGTAGATTGACCTACTAACCTCTGATTTGTATGATGTCATCTCTGGGCGCCGTGCGCACCCGTGATCGTTGGCTTGTTTACCTGTAATTTGCTACTGCTAGTTTTTTGCAACGTGGCTGAATATTTTTCCGATTCTGAGGTTGTGGATGACGACTTTGTTTATGATGGATGCTCTTACCGTTTTGAGCCAGAGTATACGGATGAGGAGCTCGTTGAACGGAAAATGCGGAGGCAGCGAGAGGAACAGCTGGCCAAAGAACAACAAACCGCTGCACGTCCGCGAATAGATAACAGGTAACTCCGGACTCAACGGGGAATAGCACTAGCGTATCATAACAAAATATTGGTGAAATAAACAAGTTTCGCGGCAGATAATGCGTTATTTAGAGGCTGCGTTTCGGTGCCCCAGTCATTCCCACTATATGGATATACACGGAGCTCCACTGGATCTAAATATCTTCCGAACGACTCCAAATGACACTTAAGTTATATGGGTGAGTAAGTGATCATATTTTATGCCAGAAATAAGGTCTGGATTGTAAAAAACAGTAATTCCCCTTTAAGAATAATCTTGTTAGCACCAAAGTAAAATTCTCAAAAACATCAAATATGTCGCTTCTGTGTGTCCATCCCAGGAAAGTGATGGAGAGAAGAGTGATGACAACTTGGTTGTGGATGTCTCTAATGAGGTACAGTTCACCGGTCTCCTGTCTTACCTGTTCAGAAAATATATCCTGCTTGCTCTCGTGTCTTCTCACGTTCCTTACCCACCACAGGATCCGGCATCCCCGAGAGGAAGCCCCGCCCACTCTCCGCGGGAGAACGGAGTGGACAAGAGTCGCCTGTTGAAGAAAGACGCGCCGCTGAGTCCCTCCTCCATCGCCTCCTCCAGCAGCACACCTTCATCCAAGTCCAAAGAAATTAATTTGGTGAGTCACTCGGGTAATTATAGCCTTCTGATGTTCCTTTCCATTACTTCTCAGCGTAGGTTTCCATTTTTAGGCATTTGGGAAAGTGTAAAAATGATAAGAAATCATTGTAGAAAAGAAGTGAGAGTTAATGTAAAAGGTAGCAAACTCTAAATTTCATATAAGACAGTAAAAGATAAAGTAGGCTCCAGTTGAAAAACTCCAGATTATATCAATTACAGAAAGCAGTGCTTCATAAATTTTTTATAGTATATCAATTTTATCGCCCATAAACTCATTCAACACATGAACGGTTTCTGTATTTAAATGTATCCGCTCTGCTATCAAATCTGGAAACGGCTGCGTGCTCTAAAAGAAGCTGCAAAACGCACCTGTAGGTAGGTATTTGTTTCAAGATTAGTTTGCTCTGTGTTGCAGAACGAGAAGTCCACGACTCCCGTGTCCAAGTCCAGCACGCCCACATCCCGCTCTGAAGCCCCAACGCCCAGCAGTGCCTCCACCCCGGGCCTGAGGCCTGTGCCCAGTAAACCGCTTGGAGTTGAGACGCTGGGTGCGTGTATGCATCATACACAGTTTACACATATCCACAGTTTTCAATAAGTCATAAAGTACTGTTTAAATCTCAAAATCTTTTTCTATATCAGAACATCATAATGTTTGAAGTTAGATTATTGATTGAAGTGGAAATGTACCCTTTAATAAACGTTCCCACACAGTTGGAGTAGGAATTATAACCTAAGATGCAAATATCCCTCTTGTGCGTGCACCTGTTGTAGCTCCTGGTCTTCGCACGCCGCTCGCAGTGCCCTGCTCGTACCCCGGCCCCTTTGGAATGGTTCCCCACCCGGGTATGAACGGAGAGCTGAGTGGAGCCGGAGCGGCCTACACCGGCCTGCACAACATCTCACCGCAGATGAGCGCGGTGGCCGCCGCTGCTGTGGCGGCATACGGGCGCACACAAGTGGTACGTAAATGTCTTATCAGGGGTCAAATCTCTACATCAGGGGTGTCAAACTCATTTTAGTTCAGGGGCCACATACAGCCCAGTTTAATGTCAAGGGGGCCAGACCAATAATACGATAGCGTATTTACCTATAAATTAGGACAACTCCAAATGTTTCCCTTAGTTTTAGTGCAAAGAAAAACATTATGAAAATGTTTACATTTAATGACTGGACATTTTTTAAGAAAAAGAAAAACTAAATCTGTGTGAACCCTAGGAAAAATTGCAGTTAATGTCTTCAATGTAGTTTTTGCGATTTGTAAATTCATCCCGTGGGCCAGATTAGACCCTCTGGCGGGCCGGTTTTGGCCCCAGGGCCGTATGTTTGACGCTGCTCTACATCAATCATCAGGGCTCAATCCGAGTTTTTCTTCCTGTTTAAAGGGAGTTTTGTTTTACCCTTCCACTGCCACCTTAACACTTGCATTGGGGATTTCAGGCTCTATAAGAAATGCAAAACATTCCCAAAAAATCCTAACTAATGTAAAAATGTTCCCTTAGTGATGGAAGAATTGCTTGGTAACGGTGTTATCCTTTTGAGATTTGATGGTTTGCAGCTCAAAACATCCAGAAATCAAGGTCAAAACAGGTCAAAGTTTGACTGAATAAGAAATTCCTACATCTCTCAGCCGAATCCCATTTCTATATTTGAGTTTTTGTTCCTTAAAACTCAAATACTTCTTCCAAGTTCAGTTAGGCTTAACGTGGACCTTTTTAATTAACATATCAGTGCTTGCAGACTAGATCACGGTACAGTCTATGAATACCTTTCTGCCCTGCACACCTGTTAGGTTTATTTTTATATTTCTGTGCCCCATCCCTGCTAAATAAGTGCCCTGTCATTTCTAATCATTTTAAACTGTGTCACCGTTTCTTGTGCTTAAGGTGGGATTCGATCCTCACCACCACATCCGTGTCCCTGGCCTTCCTCCCAACCTGTCGGGCATTCCTGGTGGAAAACCGTACGTTTCCCCTCCTCAGTCTTAAATGGCACATATTCCTCGGCCACCCCGTCTTTTCTCTCCACTCTTTATCCCTCCACATAACCGTTTTCTTTCCTACAGAGCCTACTCCTTTCATGTGAGCGCCGACGGACAAATGCAGCCTGTGCCTTTTCCTCCGGATGCACTGATTGGCCCCGGCATCCCACGCCACGCTCGACAGATCAACACTCTCAGCCATGGGGAGGTGGTGTGCGCGGTTACCATCAGTAACCCGACGCGCCACGTGTACACCGGTGGCAAAGGCTGCGTCAAGGTGTGGGACATCAGTCACCCGGGCAACAAGACTCCTGTATCCCAGCTGGACTGCCTTGTGAGTGCAACACATTTTTAGAATGCAAGCAGGCCTATTTGTAATTACTGTCTCACATCCAATGTGGATGCTTTTTAACGACCGTGCTGTGTGTGTCACATCAGAACAGAGATAACTACATCCGTTCCTGTCGGCTACTTCCGGATGGACGAACTCTCATCGTCGGGGGCGAGGCGAGCACTTTGTCGATCTGGGATTTGGCTACGCCGACTCCTCGGATCAAAGCGGAGTTGACGTCGTCGGCGCCCGCGTGTTACGCTCTGGCCATCAGCCCCGACTCCAAAGTCTGCTTTTCCTGCTGCTCCGATGGAAACATAGCCGTCTGGGACCTTCACAACCAGACTTTGGTTAGGTACGGAGATGGAAAGGGTGATTTTTGAGGGTTTGGGTTTGTACTGTAAAAAAAACCATCTAATTCATACAACATTAATACAAAAATAAAATAATTTTTTGTGAAGTTTAGGGTAGGCTGGCCTGTATTTTATTTTAATGGACATCGTTGCCATGGATGAGGATTTGCTTGTGTTGCTAGGGGATTGCAGGACCCAAGTGGGGTTATCATTAGTTTGTGGGAGTATCATTACTTCGGTAAGTGTTACCACTTGCTGCTGAAAAGTGTTGCCGCTCTCAGCAGCTAGCGGCTCAGGCTACTGTTTGGTGACAGGCTAGTACAACTCTCCATGCCACGAACAAAGCACCCTGAGATTATTCTTGGCAGTTAAACTAGGTCTGGTAAAGGCACTTGGCACCAGAGGAAAGGAATGGAATTTGTGCTCGCACCGAGAAGAGGTTTTTGAATGACCGGCAGCACAGTGTCCATCCTTTTCATAAGGGGAGGGTCTTCACCCTCCAGTACACTAATGTGAATACCGCAGATTGCGATAGGAGCTTCTAGTGAGGTCCTGTTGTAGGCGTTCCCAATGTGAGGCACTCTCACTCCGGGGAACCGGGGTTACACAAGTGACCTTTTTTAAGTGAAGTTTTTATTTCCTGTATTAGCTAGAAAATTAAAAATTAGTTGTATTCATCCTCATCTCACACTGCCCCTCATAAGTTCTCCAGATGCTGGCACTACTGATCAGTCTGTAGTTGTGTAGTATATTTTTGTGCATTCTTGTAGCTCCATACTTTTACTCAGAATGGGGCCTATATTATATACTGAAAATCCAGCGATGCTTTCTGGACTTTTGCCTTTTCCAAGACAAGGATATTCATTTGGTTTTTGGCTGTGGGTTCGTTTCATATTTTATTTTAACAGACATTGAGTGCTGTGTTTTCTTTGCAGACAGTTCCAGGGCCACACTGACGGAGCCAGCTGTATAGACATCTCTAATGATGGCACCAAGCTGTGGACTGGAGGTCTGGATAACACTGTCCGCTCCTGGGACCTGAGAGAGGGGCGGCAGCTGCAGCAGCACGACTTCACCTCTCAGGTACTGAAGAAAGTCACAAACACAAACATTAACCCCAGTCATGTTTGTAACCTAAACTGGCTTCTTCATGGCTTGCTCTTCTCTCTGTGCATATGCAAAATGTCTGCATGAATCATAGTTTATGTGGCAGTGTAGTTCAGTCCCTCCACCAGTTTGCAGGTGTAGGTTTTGTGATCAAAAATCTTGCTTGTGTCCAGATGTCTGTTATTATTATTTGGCGGTTGAGTAAAAGTAAAATGTCACAGACAGATGAAAATTGTGCCATTTGTAGTTTGTATGATTACTGTCTCAGGTTTTGAGTTATTGCAGTAATTTACAAGCTCAGTTCAGAACATTTAACCCACACAAAAGGCCGGGCCGGGCTGTTTTTTTGGCCTGTCCTCAAATACTTTTAACGCTAATAATACTGGCAGTTAGATTTTTTTCAGGTGAGGAGAAAAGCGGCAATAAAAGACCATTATTGCAATTTTCCTGAATAGACCCATTTCACAACCTCGGTGTGCACACGAGGAGGTGAGTGGGCATTAAAGGGAGCTCAGCGAGGTCAGGGCTGACAGGGAGAGACACGGCCTATAGTGTTCTTATGCTTTTTAGCGGTATCTGGTCTAAACCCACTCCCGCTTCCTGATCTCTGGCGCTTCTGCAATTTTAACACAGACAATCTGACCAAGAAGTATGAGTATTCTGTTTACTACTGTGTTTACCAGGTTTGTCAGTCCATCAGGTATATATTCAGTGCATTTCTGGTCTCCACCATGCAGAAAACTATCGTTGGGATGTGTTTAATAGATGCGAGCTGATTAAATCGTTCACCCACCTTATATCATGAGTAGCTGCGTTTTTTTTTTCTGCTGGCAGGTTTGTTGCATATTCATTTTAGAAACACCTTTTTTTTTTTTTTTTAACAGATAAAGCACAGCGAGGGCTGACATCTGTGATGCTTTATTAAATGTGGACATTTGCCAGCATTTACAGACGTGTTAAAGTCACTATAAAATTAAATCCAGTGTTTAAGGGTTTTTATCAGACGGCACATTCTGGGGCTGAAAAATGCAAGTCAGGTCCTATACAGGTTTACAGCCTGGTTTTGGGGCTCTACATGTAACTTTGCCCTTCACCACAACTACGTGAGGAGATGAATTTGCTTCGTATTCATTCATTTCCGGTAACCGCTTGTCCTCTGGAGGGTCGCAAGGGTGCTGGAGCCTATCCAAGCTGTCATTGGGCGAGAGGCGGGGTACACCCTGGACAGGTCTCCAGTCCATCTCAGGGCTAACACAGGGAGACAGACAACCATTCACACTCACACCTACGGCCAATTTAGAATCACCAATTAACCTAATGAGCATGTCTTTGGACGGTGAGAGGAAGCCGGAGTACCCGGAGAGAACCCACGCAGACACAGGGAGAACATTCAAACTCCACACAGAAAGGCCCCAGTCGGTCGATGGATTCAAACCCAGAACCTTCTTGCTGTGAGGCATCAGTGCTAACCACTACACCACTTTGTGTTGAAAATTATATTTTAGAGTTTTCCTTGCAAATCAACCAAAATAAATGTTGATGACTCATCTTGTACTAAGGGGCGTGTGCTAAATTTTGCATCCAGTGAAACACTTTCTCAGATTTTTATGCTCATTCCCTCTCCCTAAGTGCAACAGAACTGCACCTGCAGGGCTGATACGGAGTGATGGGCAAGACCCGCTCAGGTCATTGGTGCTATACCCCTCTTAATGTCATTTCACTTTAAAATTAGTGCTCACCTCCACATATAAACACAGTCTCCACGTAGTCAAAAATATGCAAGACTTGACATAAGACATGTTACCTTTTCACAGTAAAGGAACAATAACGCATGACCAGTTACTAAAAGGAAACTCTTCTGTTTGTTTCAGATCTTCTCGCTGGGATACTGTCCGACGGGCGAGTGGCTGGCGGTGGGGATGGAAAACAGCAATGTGGAGGTCCTACACGTCACCAAACCCGACAAGTACCAGCTCCACCTGCATGAAAGCTGCGTGCTGTCGCTCAGATTTGCTCACTGTGGTAAGACACAGCAAATCTATTGAGGGGATCCTGTTTTCAGACGTGATCCTACCGTACGGCCGTTTCACATACGGCAAAATTACCGTATGTGAAAAGGCCTTGAGAAAACTGCCTTAACTGTTGTTTGAATCAACAACCACCAATACAACTGTGGTATGCTCAAAATGTAGTTTTCCATCCTTTGCAGGGAAGTGGTTTGTGAGCACAGGAAAAGACAATCTACTCAACGCGTGGAGAACTCCATATGGAGCCAGCATATTCCAGGTATGTGTGGACGAGCACGCCGCAAGAATGTAAATATATACAGCATGCACGCTAATAGCCAGGCGGCCGTAGAATTTATTGGTCCCTTTCTACTCGCTAAATGTAAAAATAAGTATTTTCATGGCTTGAAATGCGGATTGGAAGAAATATAGTCAAAAATGAAGGTGATGAATACATCCGAATAAGAAATCTTGAGCAGTACAAAGCCCCACTCTCGGAGCTTTCATTGTGACATTACAAATACATCAAGGACATGAAAATTTGAACAAGGAGGCTTTCAGCTTAGGGAGACTATGTGACTGCTCTTTAATTTTTATAGATGTTTTTGACTGGAGCCGGCTAAAGTCACTGGGTCAGTCTTCGGCTGTTTTTAGGTTCACTTCAGAAAGAGGGATCTGTTGAACACCCGCTCTGCCACGTACAGTACATGCCCTCCATCCTTCTAGACTTCTTTAAAAAAAAAAAAACATATTTTCACACTTATTTCATTCCCTCTTACAGTCCAAGGAGTCGTCCTCAGTGCTGAGCTGCGACATCTCCATAGACGATAAGTACATTGTGACGGGCTCAGGAGATAAGAAAGCGACCGTCTACGAGGTCATCTACTAGGAGCGGCGGCGGCGGCAGCTGCGTGGCCGTCCGGGCCCGTGGTCTCCATCACCCATGTACAATTTTTAATGTGTATAAAATCGATTTGAACGGAACAAACCAAACCCTTTCTTGGACCGTGACCCTTTTGACGTTCCTGGTTGGTCGTAGATCAAAATGAGCAAGCGGAACCAAGCACAGAGTTGTTTTTTTTTATTATTTTTTTTAATGGCTTTTTTGTTATTGTGAGGATGAGTGAATGTCCATGCAGTGAATCTGGAGTGGATGCTGTTGGCTGGATAACATTCTGTCGACATACAGTAAGCCTCTAATATATTTGTTTTATCCCAGCATCTAGACAAGTGGCTGCGACCCAAATTGACTGTTCTCTGTACATACCTGGAGGCTTCAGCTTGGTGGCGGATCAGCAAATGCAGCATATAACTAACCAACCAACCAACTAAAAATGAGGGTGTAATATAGTTTATGTGAAGATGCAGTTTCAGGTTTCTTCTCAAAACTTGTTGTCGTCTGCTGCTGACCTTTCCTTACATCCTGACTTGCCTGCGTCATTTCTGTACTTAATTGCATCTTGCAGATCTGGAACGTTAATTTGTGCGGATGACACATTCCTGCAAAGGACACAGGATACACGGGGGTAGCAATTAGGCGTATGTGAATGTGGTTTTTTTCCCCAAGCAAATATGTAAGAGGCTTCATTCACAAGCAAACTGTTTTTTTTTATTAACATGAGCTCTAAAAGCAGTTTACTGTGTTCATCTTTGTGAATTTGTTGATTCTGTTTCGCTTTCTTGTGCCATATTATATTGGCTCTTACCAAAATTTCATCTTTTCTGGGCATTTTTCTTAAAATCATGTTTACTTTAGAAAAAAAAAAGGTTGCTAAGAGCTCCTATATTAACTGAACACAGGCCACAAAATGAAAACAGCGGCATTGTCCTTTAAGCAATAGTTTTTTTTTGCAGATAAACAGCCTAGAACACCCTAATGACTGAATGCTTGATGAAGTTAGAGCTAGCAGACAACTAACTAACTTGAGACTGGTAGCAAAGGTTGGTTTGTCCAAAACAAAATATTCCTACTACGAGATTGTTGTCCTTGTGAGGTTGCATGGCATCCAGAAACAAATACAGGAAGTTTCCACTCCCATCAAAGTAAAGCGCGGTTCATGCCTCTGCAGGACATAGACGCCGTAACCTACGTACGTAGCCTACACTGGTGCGAGCCATTTCTACTTGTGCGCTCGTCAGTCTGGCTCGCTCTGTAACAACGCCACCACAAACGCAAATCGCCGCTGTGTATCGGGTTCATTTTTGTTTCCAATTCCTGCTTCACTTTCAACAATGGCGACTGAAACTTTCGGCAAAATTTCGCAGAAGACGAGTCATACAAATGTTTGGCTCTCCGAACCTCCCCAGTTAACCTTTCCTTGATGTGTTCCATCTTTATTGATCCAAAATAATCATTTTGAAAAGTTGGAGAAGCAGACAGAAATACTAAAGCGGAAATGTGCTGCTACCAAGCGGACCAATCACAGCTCTTGCGTTCTGCATCGTCGCAACTCATAGTTACATTTCTGTGGAGGTGCACGTCAGGCTAGGGCGTTGGGGTCTGCGCAGGGTCTGGGCTGTCGCCGTAGCTACGGTGTCAAACTGATGCAGAAGCCTAAACCGCTTATAAGACCACAACTTTTCATTTACTCTAGTTGTTTGTTTGGATTAAACAAACAAGATAAGCCGTGTAAAGTAGTGTACTTTAGAAGTGCTGAGAGGCATTTGGACAGAGCAAGATTAGCTGTTTGCCCCTACTTCCAGTCTTTATGCTAAACTAAGCTAAGCTAAGCTTACCAGCTGCTGGTTATAGCAACATATTTAACAGACAATGCTACTGATTTTTTAATCAAATTGTTGGCGAGAAAGCAAACAAAACTGCCTTTAAAAAGTTTATTTAAATACACTTTGTGCGTTGCATTTTTCTACATCTGTTCCTTAATATTTTTTTTATTTTTTTTTTGTCTTTTTTTTTATTATTACAATGTCTGAGTGAGGTGTGAGTCTGTGTGTGTGTGAGTGTCCAAGTTTCGACCCTATGGCCACTGAACAAACAAACTAACAAGATTGCCCTCAGTGCCCTCACTACTGACTGACCTTTGGACTCGGTTCTGCCCCCGAGTTCGGACTCCCCCCGGATGCTCGCTGGCTTCCTTCTGACGGATTTCAGTAAAAGTGATACATCTGTGCTTGGAGGTCAACCGCCTCTCCATTTCCTGCCTGGATTTTCTGTTAAGACCTTTGGGCGTTTATCTAAGAAAACAAGCGGCCAGTGGTACGGTCAGAATTTCTCTTGGATTTCACTTCTGTCGGCTTGTAGAAATAACACAGTGCCTTTATGCTGCTACGCTTCTGGCCCCATTTTGTCTTCAACCACACACACAGCGCTGATACGTGACTCTTCTGTTGGAGAGGTTCTTAAAAATGACTGTTTTTAAGCCTTGCAACATTTAAGGATGGGTTTTATTTAAAAAAAAAAAGAAAAAAAAAGAAAAAGAGACCATTTATCAGTTTGCATCAGCCATCCACTCGAAAGTAATCAGGACCAAACTTCTCTTTATTCGACTGCTTTGCTGAACACATGCATGTGAAATACACTATTCATGACTACTGCAGGTTCAGTCTCATTGTTTGAAACCTGGTGCAATTAACCAGAGGTAAAAGGCTTGTTTTTCTTCTTTGTACTTGTACTACTTATGTGTTGTGTATGCTTTTTGCACAACACATAAGACCGAAGTCCTAACTAGACTCTAGACTGATGTCAACTGTCCTCAATCTTAACTGAAACAGCAATTTTAAGCATTATTATTAAACTTATCTATCAAGAGACTCATTTTTCAACAGCACTTGTTTTAAATTGGGTGCCTGAACTCGACCTCTTGGTTTAACTACTGCCAATAACCCTTGTTGGGTTATTTTGAGACCAGAGTTTGAAATATACCTGTTAACAGAGACTGGTGTCACATCATTTATTTGATATTAGGCTCACTGAGTGTAGACTTGGGCAGATTGAGAAAAGAAAACTGTACAACGATATGGTGTCTACGGGAAGAAACTTTTATTGTTCTTCCCTTCCTTTTCCTTTCACTACTCTTAACAGTTAAACTCTTTATCTTATATATTCTGGTCAAATTGACAAAGAAAGACCCGTTAACCTGAACTCTACCAGCCGGTCTTATGTTTGTGAGAGGTCTACATATCTAAAAACCCCCATGCAGCTATGGAGTCTTCTCTAGGTTTTTGCAGAAAATGAATACACATAAAATATGTTTCTTGTTTTATTCCTAATTCTGTCCTCTGCAGGTGAAGGAGAAGAAGTCCTTTTTCTTTATAATATGAATTGTTTTATGACCAGATATGTTTTTGTAAATTTACCCGACACATACGGCCTCCAGTAAAGCATGTGTGCAACAGAGCTGAAGAAAGTCTCGTAATAACTTCACCGGTGATGGACATTTTATAACGGCAGAGGGTGTAATGGGTTTGATACAGGGGGAGGACACATGAAAGATAATTTGCTGTTATAACAGATATTTTTGTGATTTCTCTGACAGCCGCACACAGAGGCTCTGTACATTCTGGGGGACGGCTCGTGACAGTGGTTAGGGTTCTCACAGTGTTTGCCTTATCCTGTGTCTCTCTTCTTCTTCTTTTTTTATTTTCTTTCTTCTCCCCTCTAAATCTGAATCATTGTCTGTTTGCCACAGTCAGCCACGCTTTCAAATTAAACCGACGAGGCATTCATATCGCTGTCATCGACTGCTCCGCTGTGCTTTCTGCTCTTGAATGAGTCATAAAACCCGGTGGCACCTTCGTGTACTGCGATCTTCATGTGGGGAAAAAAACAATATGACATGAACCCTGTGGTTGTTTCTGGTGTCAAGAGTCAAAAACTGAATGTTGCTCGTCTCATCTGGTTGCTACCAAGTTAGACGGCTGATACAGAAACGATGTTAACGTACGGTAATGATGTGTAAGAGCGTTCAGCTCGACTGAGCTCGTGACGGTGATGATAACTTTATTGTAAAAACGTGTAATTAATCGAGCTTACGGCAGAAAACTTCCTGTTGCTAGTTGAGCTTTTTTCATTCAATACAAAAACGCCTTTGCTCTCCTTTTTTCTAGTCTGTGGTGGATTTTATTAAATTATTGTGTGGAGTATTGTCTGTCTGAGCCTCATTCACTCTTCCAAATGATAGTAATAAGGCCTTGGTGCAGTTTATTTTTTCTTTAGGTTAAACCTTTATAGGGCACTCATTGAAATACTTGGAAATTCTAAATTGTTATTGTAGGGCATAAAAAGACTTTTTACTTCTGTGAAAATTTTTAAATTTTGTCATTTGTCATGTAGAAAATCAACGTCAGTGAAGTTCCCATATGTGGTTCCTTTCCCTTCAGTGGTAATCAAATGTAAATATGTATTTAGACCATTAGAACGTAAGTGCTGACTCAGGCACTTGTCAACATACACATTATCTCATCAGACTACATTAGGCCACTTCTTCCTGGTACCTAATAAACCATTTACGTCATTGACCATATAAATATGAAGACTGAACTGCTTCTCAAAAGTGAAGCCAAAGCAAGGGTTGTGAAAACAAAACAAAACAAAACAAAAAAGTAAGTACAGTTTATAATTCAGCATTTTCTTGTAACTGGTGGAGGTAGAGCAGAGCGTAGTATTAATTAAACGAAAACGCGAGTGAGTTTGGCGGAGTTTGGTCGGGCCATACGGCTTAGGTAGACTCTCGCTCCAAACTCCCAAGATGGCGCCGCCCGTATCCCCGGGAAAATAGCATCAGAGCAGTTCGGCCAGTGGAAGGAAGTGGCGACGCATTGTCCATATGTATGCAGTCCATGAGTTAAGCTCAGCGTTCATGCAGAGGTGGACCTTGTAGACCACATTTGACCTGAGATCTTCTCTGATTGGTCTGGGTGAAAACCACGTGCTTCTAGACCTCACTGAGAGGCACAGGGAAGCAATTTAAAATGTGTGCAGGAGTTACCAAATATGGTTCCTTCCCCGATAAAGGGTTAATAACAAATAAGGTAATTCGTTACACTGAAATCACCCAAGTAGAGCCGAGTTGAATTACAAAACCATCCGAGAAAGTGGTGAGTGAAATCATTCTGAGAGATTTTTGCAATTTAATCGTTTGCATGAACACAAAATAAAATGGTTTAATAAGATGTATGTTCATCCCCTAAATCACATCAACTTTTTGGAGACATAACCTTTTCGGTTCATTGAGTGGTTTTGCAAACTTGAATCTAACAGAAGACATGTTTCTAACCCTCACATTATTGATAACACTGAACTCATTTAGCAGAATAGGATGACCACGATGGACTCATGTTTGCAACAGTGCAGCCCACGTCAGTGTTTCCAGATATGAAATGAAGAAACATTGCTCTAACTAAATATATCTGGACAATGCGTTTAAAATCAAAGCTATTCTCAGTGCATGGAACTGCAATGACCCTAAGGAATAAACACAGAGTCTCGGCCATTTGAACGAAACAACTGCTTTATTCATTGTCAGTCAAATGGAAAAGTATGTATATTTGCCCTTTTATATCCTATGGGCCCTGAAACTATCGTATAAATAGGATAATTATCGTATATCTGGCAACACTGGCCCCACATCAACCCGTGGTTTCGCCACTGTTGTTTTTCTCCCGCTGTCTTCTGTCCCAGACGTCACCTCATGTTTACCCCATGTGGGGCAAACGTGTGCAAGCATTTATTCCATGGAGAGCGAAAGATTCGGATCAAACGCGCTAATATCTTCTTATACAATGCATACAAAATTTACAGGTTTACAGGTAGAGGCATTTTCTTTGTGACTGGGCTTTTATTCTGATTATTAGTTGGATAAATGTAAAAAAAAAAAATGTAAAAACAGCAAGTGATTCTGTGCACATATATTGTGCTCCAGCTTTAAGTGAAAATTTTAGGGGGTATCTTGGAAGAAATCGGCCTCCATTCCCCTTCATTGTTCTACAGGAGGCATGTATTTGTGAAGCATGTCTATGGCATTTGCTGATATGTCGACAGAAATGGAAAAAAAATAAAAAAAAACGGGAGTGTGGATGACGGACTTGAGACGCAGGAGGATAACATACAGTATAACCAGTGGCAGCAGATCCGTGCCCTCGTTGCAGAAAGATATTAAATGCTCGCGACAGAACACTTGACTTGTCCGCCGGTCTCTGCATATTTCACTTTTTAATTCACACGTTTGTGTGTGGCAGCGCGTTAATAGCCTCATTATCAACCCTGCCTCTTTTCTGTGCGTGCCCGGGGCTTTAATATTATAATGGCTTTCCTGAATATGAAACATCACCGCCACACCGGTGCACTGAAAAGCTGCGGAACATCCACTAGCATTCGGGTTTGCAGCAGAGCTCAGTCCAGTGACCGCTCGCCGCCTGCCCTTGAAACAAACTCGCAGAACTTTCTCGAGGCCAAACTGTAAGAGACGATTTTGTTGGCGTTTCAGCTCTGTACTTACAACTAAATCTACTCTAACACCCTTCTCTATAGATGCCCTAGCCTACTTTTAACTTCTTAACGTGCCTCAGAATCCTAAATAGAAAGTATCTGGCTGAATAAACTGACCAGATTAAGCTTTAACCCTATCTGCTAAGACTGTTGGATTCATTTTATTGCTACAAAAATACTAATATCACAATAATTACCACAATAAATCTGGGTCTGTCTCCACTTTCAACTTTTTTGAGGCCGAAAAATGTAGATTTTGACTCATCGAGTGCAGCAGGCATACTCTCCGGCACATCCATATTAAGTGAGCTGCGAGAAACAAGGGTTTCGAGTGTTTTAGTGGCATTTTAGTGCAAGCATACAGGTCAGCGCTAGTCTCCGTCTAACCTCCCATCGTGAACGTGCTGTGTTCACACAGAGCACAGCGCTGGACTGCTAAAGTGGATTAAGTGATCTAAGTGAGGGCTGTGGAGGAGGAGGCTCCACCATTACAGTGAATGATACTCCTGTTACGGCCCTCCAACCGGCACTTCACGCCGCCAAAAGTGGACGAGAAGGAGGAAAGGTGGGGATGCAATGTGGGAATGAGCCACCCTACTTCAGCGTTTTATATTAAGAGCACTTGCCGCATGCAAATTGCCCACTTTTCCGACAGACACAGAAGTTGGATTAAACAAACAGGCCACACAATAGCAAGATGGCGTTGGCTTTTTTTCATGTGTTGCATCGCGTTGCTGGTAGATCTGGCTCACAAAAGCCCCGAAGGCAGCACTCATTTACTTAATTAAAGGACTGCACATGTTCGCGACCGCTCCTGTCACGTTTCCAAAAAAAAACCCACGATCGCGTCAGTGACCTAACAGCCTGCCGGCATAATGTTTGCAAAGTGCCACTTTACAGGACCATTACAATACTCCGCTAACTTCAGAGCCCTGTCGGAATCGCTCTTAATTAATTCACAGTTTTACGGCGCTGACAGCACACTCTTGAGAGGGGAGGATTACAGATGCAGCAGAGTGAATATTTACTCCAGTTCCGAATGAATCTCCTTTAGATCTGCTATTGTAGAAAACAGTACACAGTGATGCACCTGGGCGTAGCAGGTCCTTGAACTATGCTAACATCAGAATAATCATAATGCAAACATTGTGTTGGGTTTACCGTCTTAGATTTGCATGTTCTGAATGATTTGCATGAATCTGGGAATGAAAAATGAATAAACCAAACTGAACAGAGTACAGACAAAATATCTGGTTGTGGTTGTGCCATACAGGAAGTTAGGATCTCACCTGCTGAATGTCAGCATTGACAAGCACCCAATAGTTGCACTGGAGGGAAAGTCAAGAGATCAGTCGCTTTTCTCCTCTGGGATCCGTCCATGCATTTAACCAACTACTTGACGGACTTTTCAGTCCCCAGTAACCGCTTGTTCCAGCCTATCCCAGCTGTCATCGGGCGAGAGGCGGGGTACACTCTGGACAGGTCTCCAGTCAATCGCAGGGCTAACACAGAGAGACAGACAACCATTCACACCTACGGCCAATTTAGAATCACCAATGAACCTGACGAGCATGTCTTTGAAGCCGGGGTACTCGTAGAGAACCCACGCAGACACAGGGAGAACATGCAAACTCCACACAGAAAGGCCCCAGTTGGCCTGGATTTGAACCCAGAACCTTCTTGTGGTGGTTAGCATCAGTGCTAACCAAAGCTGGCTAAAAACTAAGAACATCAAGCTCAAAATTCCTCAATTAAACAATGCTCTTCTCTTATAGTCTCGTCTGATCACTGGATCATGTGATAGGGAAGTCCATTAAACCGCTGCATAAAAGTGCTTTTATTCTGCCATGGCATAGCCGGTCAGAGGATTGCGAACACCGTTCCTTTTAAGTGGCTCTGGGTCACTTGAACCTACTGGCTATACTTTTGATGGCCAGGTGCTGCGTCTCCTTAGTCCTTTAGAAGACATGCAGAGGGAGTTATCACACGCTGGTGAATCGCCGTAACGTGTGGTGAACAACAGCGGTGGTGAAAGAGTGACATAAACCTGCAGAGATAGCGGAAATAAAAAAATAACAAAGAAGAGAATAACTCAGAGCTTTAATGCATGTGATTAGAAAACATGGCATGCGAGCAGTGATTTCTTGGTATCTGGAGATCTGGAGGGACATCCTCTTCATGTATTCACCATGCACTTTGCTGTATTTTTAATGAGATTGTAACACATCTATAAGCTTTGGAGCATTCTCTTTTATGACCCTCTGTTGCATTTGATGAAATCTGCCCTTGCCATGTCTGACTTGCTAATTTTCATTTCCTCCCATTTTCCACCTTGCATCTGTGAAAGAGACTGACTGGATGGGTTTGGGGGGGCAGGCGGTGGTTGGGGAGGGGGGCGCATGTGAGGGAGCACGTCCATCAGCTTACCCGGTGAAGTAAATTTGACAGTGATCCTGTAATGAGATGAAAGATTTGTAAGGGGCTTCATACTTCCCAGCGATTCAAAGGGACATTTCTCGCTAACAGCTGATGCTGCTAACAATTTCCTGCCCTGTTACAGGGTGGACTGATGATTAATTCATGTCTGCGCCGTCTTAACGAGGCTGTGCCCGTTAGTGGGCGGGAGTGGGGACGGGGAGGGGGGGGTCGCACTCTGCGGCGCTTTGATATCTTACATTCGAGGCTGTGTCACACATTAATGATTTCTTTGAGCTGTGAAACGAGCATCATTATCTCTTTCCAAAAAGGGAAGGATGAGAGATTTCAGCTCAGCTCCTGTAAAGGCAGGGGAGGAACCGGTCACTGTGTGCATGTGTGTGTGCATGTGTGTGTGTGTGTGTGTGTGTGTGTGTGTGTGCATGTGTGCAAATGTAGCAGTGAGTAAAAGTGAGCGACACTTGAGCACTGCAAGATGCACCTGCCAGGAGAAGAGGAGAAAGCTGGCACCCAAAATTTCTATTTAAATAATTTCTTTTTAAACAGATTTAATTGAATAATAAGTTAGGTAGGTACATTTTTTAATGGGTTAACCTCAATTCCTCTTGAAGAAAGCACACCCATGGCCACCACAGACACTTGGGCCTCTGCTTATTGTGAGCGTCGCGCGGCAGGGTACATATTGTACTTAATTCTTTTGAACATGATGAGGTGGGAGAATTTAGTTATTTCATTTTATTTATTTATTTATTTTTTCAAGTTCATTGTGAGTTCACAAAGTTTTATTCCAGCGTAATTTATTTCAAGTCTATTTAGTCCAAAGAAGGACTTTTTTCTTTTTTTTTTTTTTTGCAGGTGACACAAAATTCAAAGTTAATATAGGCTTCTATTCAATAAGCATCTCCAGTGAGCTGGCAAGCACAGTAGTAATACCCTGGAAGCAGATTAACATTTTAAATGTAATCGCTCACACTTGTGGTGGTAGGAATATCCTGTAAAAAAAAAAAAAAAAAAGTAAAAACACCAGTTGAATCTGTGTAAATCCACTTCTTTGCTTTTAACAATGCCAGTGCTAATTTTCCAGTTTCTCCCCAGCAAAACAGCCCATTGCATTTTAAATCCTCTCAATGATCCCTCTGTGTTTCCTCTAGACTCGAGCATACGTGTCAAACATACGGCCCGGGGGCCAAAACCGGCCAGCCAGAGGATCTAATCTGGCCCGCGGGATGAATTTGCGAATTGCAAAAATTACGTTGAAGACATTAACTGCAATTTTTCCAATAAAAGTAATTGCTATTCCTAGGGTTCACACAGATTTAGTAAGAGTTGTGGACGTAACACAACACTGAGACCTAGAACTAAACAGAAATTGCATTTCTTCTTTTTTTCTTAAGAAATGTCCGGTCATTAAATGTAAACATTTTCATAACATTCAAACTCGAGCAGGACCCAAATAATGTGGAGGGGGCTTGAGGCCGGGCAGGTATAGACATAAAAAGGATGAGGTGGGACAAAGAGAATGCAAAGCAACAAAATAGATTCACGCATTCATCTGAATAAAAGCAACAATATATGACACAAACTTATAGGTGATGCATATGTGGAAGATTGATAAAGCTACTGTTAAAAATCATAAGGATTGATGTAGAGCAGTGTCAAACACACGGCCCTGGGGCCAAAACCGGCCCGCCAGAGGGTCTAATCTGGCCGGGATGAATTTACAAATCGCAAAAACTACATTGAAGACATTAACTGCGATTTTTCCTAGGGTTCACACAGATTTAGTTTTTCTTTTTCTTAAAAAATGTCCAGTCATTAAATGTAAACATTTTCATAATGTTTTTCTTTGCACTAAAACAAAGGGAAACCTTTGGAGTTGTCGTTATTTATAGGTAAATACGCTATCGTGTTATTGGTCTGGCCCCCTTGACATCAAACTGGACTAAAATGAGTTTGACACCCCTGCTCTACAGCCAAAATCAGGTGAAGAATTTCAATTCAAATCACTTTATTTGTCGCTAAGGTGCAATTTAAAAGGACATAAGTAGCTAAAAATAGACACAATCACACACGAAGACATAAAAACAACACACACACAATACGGCACAATTCCAAATAATTTATAAAGTGCGTGCAATATCAATATAGCATGCATTTTTTTAAATAAAACATGTACACAAAAAAAAACAATTTTCCATTATGATATATTCCACAAAAAAAGATGCCTCGTCTTTTTCATCCAACCCGAGTCGGCTTTTCAGCCTCTTCCCAGCACTGACCTCCCAGTCATCAAAATATTTTATCTCTTTTTTTTTTTTTCTTTTACTGTGAAAGACGCTTTTCATGCCTCTACATCCATTCTGTCACTTCACCGCTGCCGCTGCGAACGGTTCAAGGGTCACGGAAAAGTAGAAAGTGCCGGATGAGTGAGAGGGGTTCAAGTTCGCCCGGAGAGTGGAGGATTGTATATTTCCTAAGAAAACAGGAGCAGCCATTTGAGTGGAGGTCATGGACGTCCCTATGCATGCCGTCAGAATAGGTGGAAGCGTTGGAGGAGAAAGGGCTCTTAAAACCAAATGAACTAAAAGCTCTTGGTTTGAATGCTCTTCAGCTCATACTCTGCCAAATGTGCTCCAGCTCCAATAAAGCGCTGGGGTCAGAGGGGGGCGGCTTTTTTGAAGCTTTTAGGCTAACTCTGATTCCCACTTAAATCCAACTTTACTTCCAATTTCTAAACGAGACAAGGCCTTTTCTCTGCTCTGGCTTCGCCGTTACTGTGGCTGTGTGTTGTGAGAGAATATGCTCGTGTACGTATTGTCAAATTTATTTGGTATCTACACAGTACACATTCTGTGAGAATACATGGAGGAATGATGACGCCCAAATTTGCACCTACGATGAGTCAAACTGAAATGTCTAACTAACAGAAATCTCACAGCTTTTAAATAAATCTCATCTGCAGTCAATATTTCAGCAGCCTTCCAGGCTTCTTTCTCAGCTCAGTGCTGCAGCCTTTGATGTGGAGAGCCGAAGACGGTACATTTTTTGAAATTACATGTGGATCAGTGAGAGTGAGCCGATAGTCAATGGGACGTGGAATCACTCACTCACACGCTTGTTTTTTGTCCCCGTAGTGGAAGTGGATCCTCTCACAGTGTGACCAGTGTGTCCCCGTAATACATATACATACACTGTAGTGCTTTAAAAATCCACACGGTGGCGGCTTTGATATATGATGCTCTTGCCTTCCTCAAATTCAGCTCCAGGCTTAAAAGGAAACGTCCTTTTCCCAAGGCAGGAGTCTACTGCACTGAGCAGCGTAAATAATATCCATGTAGCAATGAGTCTCTGACACTGATGCTATTGAAAATGTCCTAGAAATACTGCGATGCATGTGTGATAAAAATGAGCCAGTACACATTCTTCGTGCTTTTTAGTCCTAGCAACACTAAGTGATTGCTGCGTTGAATGTGCCATGCTGGACAACTTTAAAAAATATATATTTTTATAACTGATACAGCCAGGCTCTTCTAGTAGGAATCTCCAGGGTCTGAAGAAATATGGCATGAATGAAAACAAACAAAAAACATTTTATCTAATTTAATAACAATTCAATTTTATTCAATTAAATTAAACTGATTATTGAGTATATGCCTGTAAAATGATTACAAATTGCCTTGAACATAGATGAATGTTGGTGTATATGTAGATTTTTCCTCAAACTGTTTAAATCTTGTGCTAGTAATATATATTTTTTATGTCATCTAAAAATAATACAGCAAAAGTGTTCATTCATGACCATGTTAATATGTGGGATGCAGTCAAAAGAAAAAAAAATACACCAAGTCAATATATTTTGAAAAATATTGTTTATAGTGATAAATGAATGAACTAAATCTCCCTTAGTTCCAAAAAGGTTAATTGAAAAGCTAAATATTATTATCTTCTGAACTCCTACAAAATGTTCTGCACACGCTTACGGTGAACACCAGGTGGCGACGTGGATCTTTGCGGTCACAATAACCACAGAAGAAGAACACTGCTAGGTTAGCTAGCAGGCTAGCTAGCGCTTGCAAATTCCAAGTTTAGTCAGCCCTCAGCATCAAAATGCTTCTACACAATGTCAGGCCGTGGTTGCTCCGTTGCAGGACTCTACCGCTGGCTTGCACAAGAACTTACTACGCCGATAAAGTAGCTCGACTCGGCTCTCAGCCCGATAAACAGTCTCCTGAATATCAGGTAGGTTAGCTTGTCGCTAACGTCTTGCTAGCCAAACTTCAGGTCGCTGCTAATGTCACTGTCATCCGCTCCTCTGGTTGAGGTGGCTCCCACTTGACAGAAAAGTGTTAAATAATCACTTGAATGTAGGCAAATGCTAACAAGCATGTAGGAAATTTATTTATTTAGTTTGTAAACTATGCAGAAGCAAATGCTAGAGGTCAAAACCCCCAGAAGCTAATGTTATAGCATCATAGCTGTGTTGTGGTATTTAATGACAAATGACTGGATTCCCCGAGCAAAAACAGTGTATAATAAAAGTAAAAATAATGAAAGACATAAAGGGCAAAATTTACAATAAATGTCATGCAGCTTTAACCTCTGACAACCTCTAGTTACGTGGGAGCATTGCTTAAACCATGATTCAAACATATGCAGTATAATATTTGGAGTTTTTATTTATTATTCAACGCTTAATGCTGCAAAGCTTCAAGTGTCAGCTTGTGAATTACAATTTGATCACTTAAAATATGGTGCATCAGTAGCTTTGGTTGTGTCCTCATTCAGTTATCTGCAAGCAATTCATCCTCAACGATGCATCACCAGCAAAGTCCACTAGATGGCACAACAGACACATTTTTGTTTTTGTACAGCTTCATTTTGCAAAGACTTGTTTCTCATTGACATGTCTGTGCACCAGTTGTGTCCAACATTAAAGCAAGTGGAGCCATGTTCTTGATCATTTAATTAACCCTCTTTTTAATAAGTCTAGCAGTACGCCAGCCAAATCTGTGTCAGTCCCAGCGTATGAATTTTAACTCTAGAGGAAGCACTAGAGAAGTTTGTCCTGGTTGATGCTGAGATGCTTAGAAAAGTTATTTCCCAATTAAAACCAGCAACCTTTTTTAAAAAAAATCAATTTGTAGCTTTTTAGATGAAGATGTTCTTAATATTGTAAACTATTCTCTTCAGACAAGTGCTTTCCCCACACTTCCTAACAACTACAGACCAGTCTCCAATCTGCCATTTTTAAGCAACATTTTAATGAGTTACATGATTTTATGAATAGCCACAATATCTGTGAACGATATCAATTTGGATTTTGGGCAAACCACAGCACTGAAACGGCATTGGTCAAGGTTTTAAATGACCTCAGGTAAAATACGGATATGAGAAAACTATCTGTATTTGGTCCTACTTGATCTTACTGCTGCCTTTAATACAGTGGATTACTCAATTCTTCTAGATAGACTTCACAATTTGATTGGCATATCTGGTACTGCTTTTAATTGGTTTAAATCTTATCTTGGTGACAGAGAATTTTATGTAACCTTGGAAGAATGTTAATCAAGAAGCTATAAAATGGACTGTGGTGTCCCTCAAGGTTCTATTTTAGGTCCCAGCACTTTTCAAACTTTACATGCTACCAGTTGGTAACGTTATCAGGAGGCATGGCATAAATTTCCATTGTTATGCAGATGATACATAGCTTCCATGTCTCCTGATGACTCTGGGCCAGCTGATGCCTTTTTTAATTGTATTTTAGATATCAAGTCATGGATGGCAACAAACTTTCTACAGCTCAATCAGGACAAAATTGAGGTCTTAATTATGGGTCCTGAGGGATTACTGATTAAAGCACTTTGTGGTACATTTTGTTTGTATGAAAAGTGCTATACAAATAAAGTCTGATTGATTGATTGATGAACAGTATCTTGTAGCATTTTTAGTATTTTTGCCTGAATGATGTTTTAATTAAAGTGGATAAATTGGTTTTGTGTACCATTACGTGGCGTTATCTTTTAATTTACCATGTATAAATTAAGTAATAGCAATCAGTCTTTACTCTGCCATCACTTTCTAAATGTGTCACCTGTGTGTGTGTGCGTCACAACCTGTGATGAGTAGAAATCATGCAACGTGCCGAGGCAAACCAAGGTCAACGTACTTTTGTTGTTTTTCAGGAGAACTACGAGCGAATGAAAATTCTTGCAGATGAGCTGAAAAGTCGGACAGAGAAGATTAAACTGGGTAGGTGTGTGCGCACGAGACGCTTCACACGTGTCAACTCTAGAGATATATTTATCACTTTGCGTTTTAATTCCAGCAGTGAAAATTACTCTCTGAGTTCGGGCAATTTGGGTGATGAAGTTGTCGATTAAAACGACTGTACCTGCGCCACAGTAGATGATTCACGCTCATCTAATAACCTTGACTAGGTCACAGTGTGTACATACAAAATGTTGGATTTCTACACTTTAACACATTTTAGTGAGATAACAATGAACTCTAGACCGTCGGAGTATTGGCATTTAACAAAATTAACATGTTTTTATTTCATTAATCCAGGCGGGGGAGAAAAAGCAAGAAGACTCCATACTTCTCGTGGAAAACTGTTGCCTAGGGAGCGTATAGACAGACTGCTGGATCCAGGGTACGCTCATCTACATTCCTTCTTTGATTTTCACCGAATCACAAGTGATGGCTGCATAAAATGTGCTGTTTAGACCCTGGTGCAGGTAGTTCAAATGTCGCACACATGACGCTGCGCACACTTCACTGTGCACTGAGAAAGACAGAAAACAAAGATTGCTGTCATCTAGAAAGATTTGTGCACATTTCTCCTCTACATTTTAAAAGGAGCTGTATTACACTGATGTTTTCGTTTTATCTACAGAACTCCCTTTTTGGAATTTTCCCAATTTGCTGCATATGAGTTGTATGGAAAGGAGGAAGTCCCAGCAGGCGGTATAATTACTGGGATTGGGCGGGTTTCTGGGTAAGTGCTATGCTAATATTTCTGACATTTAACTGCCATTATTATAGTTACTGTGTTTAAATGAATAAATAATTAGTTAAACTTGATCAAACTCTGTCACAGCTTATAAATCTACTTGAGAGCTCCAGGTGCAACTATCAAATCTTAATGTTTTTTATAGGGTGGAATGTGTTATTGTTGCAAATGATGCTACCGTCAAAGGAGGGACATATTACCCAATTACAGTGAAGAAGCACCTTCGCGCACAAGAAATAGCCCAGCAGAACCACTTGCCATGCATCTACTTGGGTGAGTATTTCCAAATTTGTTTAAATAAGAAACATTTACCTACAAAATGGATTAAAAATCCCTATTGGCGCCCAAAATGAAACGTAGTAATATATATCTGAACGTGCCGCTGCATAAAGAGAAGAGCCGTATTTCAGCGCCTTCATAAAATGAACATATTAAACTTTCACAGTCATTTGCTAAATTCAGCAATTTGGTCAGCTGAGTCTTCTCTCCAAGAGCCCTGTGGGAAAAATCCTCACAGTAATTTTGGCAGTATGTAGACGTGGGACATCCCAGAAGGCCTTGGCTGAGGGCTGCAGGCTGCAGGAGAGTCTGAGTCTGTAATATAGCCAGAGGGGGGGGTGTTAATATTAATAAGTGAGTTCTCAGAATATGCTGATGTTCCGATCCTCTTCAGTGGATTCTGGAGGAGCCAACCTGCCCAGACAGGCCGACGTATTTCCAGACAGAGATCACTTTGGGCGTATTTTCTACAACCAGGCCAGGCTGTCTTCAGAGGGGATAGCACAGGTGAGGATTTCATGTGTTAATCTAATTAAGACACGTAACAGCTGCATGATGGGGGGCCTTAACCACCATCTTTTACCACAGCCTGTTGTTTTGTTGTTATCCTTGCACTTAAAAACAAAAAGCTGTTTGGGTGACAGCTGATAAATGCAATGGGTAGATATTCTCACATCTCTTTGGGTGATAAACAGCTGAGTGTCCATTCATTCATAGGAACTTTGTCTCCTCAGTTAATCATAATTGCACTTTTATTGGGAATTTTATTGCTATGTGCTGTCATTTTCTCTCTCCTCCCTCTATTCACCAGACTTGCCTCTAAATTACTGTATTAAGATGTACAGTTCCAACTTCCTGTGCCCATAATATTGCTGTTAATCACACTGACAATTCAAAACGATTGTGGAATTCACTTCCAAGTATTGGCTCATGCGCTGATGTAACACTGAAAAAGTAAAACCACCGATTTGTTTAAAATCTTTTAGTTTTCGTGTTTTGCTAAAGTTTGATGTCCATTTTTAAAGCCCTCCTCCGCTCACAGATGTTTTTTCTTTGGTTATTGTTCTCTTGCGTGTTTGACCCTCGCTGCGCAGAAGGACGTACTGTATGTGCGGATGAGTCTAGAAGGCTGTTTTTTTGCAGAAAGAGGAAAGTTTCTCTGTGCTCAAATATGTATTTTGGTCAGTGTGTCTTGTCTTTGATGGTTGACCTTCGCTGTGCACAATGCTGGATGATTGGAGTTTGCCACTGGAACGATCTTTTTCGAAACGCTCTGCTCAGAACTTAAAGTTTCTCTGAGGTTACGTAAAACTACAGCTAGTTTGGAAGCCAGTTCTGGTCCTGTATGCAGCTCAAAGCCTCCTGACGCTGAGATTTGTCTTTCAGCTATACAGGAGATATTTAAAATGAAAAATAGAACTTACAGTTTCTATTTGGAGCAGTTGTAACTAAACCTATATCAGGAAAAAGCAAACAAGAGCTTTAAACGCGCTTGGAGGGGTTATTTTAATATACGTGTTTGTGTCTAATTTTCACCACTCTTCAAGGTTGCTGTTGTGATGGGCTCATGCACGGCCGGAGGAGCGTATGTACCAGCCATGGCAGATGAGAGCATCATTGTGCGGAAGCAAGGGACCATTTTCCTCGGAGGACCTCCACTGGTTTGCTGATTTTTAACTATGCTGAATTATAGGACCACCGAATGAATATGTATAGCGTGTACTTTTAAAGAGTCCAGCAGGGTCGTATACAAGGCTCTGAATGTAATGGATGAATAATATCTCCCATGCACACAAGTGAAGGAATGTTTTGCACGGATAATATTTCTGTTTCCATTAAGTTGAGAATCTCTGCGCTTGGGTCTTCGTAGGTCAAAGCTGCCACGGGGGAAGAAGTTTCTGCAGAGGACCTTGGTGGTGCTGATCTACACTGCAAGTACGAATGTGGTGTTTTTCATGGGTTGAGACACAAGCAGGCGTTTGTTAATTATTCATCACTGTAAAACACAACATTTATTGTGTTTATTTAGCTGTATGTAATTTTTTTTATTCCCAAAACACCTGCTCTCATGTCCGTAATAGCCTCCTGACGATTTGTGTGCTGTGATACTTTCACACGGGGACTGATTTGTTGTTTATTTGACAGAAAGTCCGGCGTGACAGACCACTACGCTTTAGACGATAACCACGCGCTCCATTTAGCCAGAAAGACAGTGCGCAGCCTCAACTACAGGAAAAACATTGAGGTCATTCCAGTGATTATAATCAGTAACAATTATGGCCGTTGTGTGCGTGTGTGTCTGGATTCTGTGTTGACGCACACTCTGTTATGTTTATTTTTTTTCCAGGTTACTACAGAACCTACTGAAGCGCCTCTCTACCCTTCAGACGAACTCTATGGCATAGTTGGAGATAACCTGAAACGCAACTTTGATGTCAGAGAGGTATTTGTCCAGTTTCCTGCGCGGCTTCAGGCCATCTTTAGGTTTAGTGATATATTTATGTACAGTGCCGGTGAAAAGTTTCTGCGCCGCTCAGAATCTTCCGACTCAAAACATCAGCAGATTTTCACACAAGTAGACACAAAAAACACAAACAAATGAAACGGGATTATTAAAAACGTATTCATTTATTACCAGTTACACCTGGTCTGTGCAATATTTGACTATTCATCTGTGCAATTTCTTTTATCCTATTTTATTTCATTATTTATCTTTTATACACTACTCTTTTTACTCTTGATATTTTTTTTGACCTTTCCATATGCTGTTGCAAACTGCAATTTCCCCATTGCAGGACAAATAAAGGTTTTTCTTACTCTTCTTCTTATTTATCCAAGAAAATTCATCATTTGTGCATATGTGTGAGTTGCAAAAGTTAGAGACGGTTCAGACCTCTGCGTCAAAGCATATGCAGACCTTGCGCAGACCCTAGCGCCGTAGCTGCTTCTCCATCTCCGCAATTTTCGAATTGATTGTTTTGGATCAATAAAGATGGAACACATCGAGCAAAAGGTTAACTGAGGAGCCTCGGAGATACGAACATTTGCATGACTCGTCTTCTGCAGAAAAGTTTCGGTCGTCATTGTGCTGGGTGGCGTTTTTACAGAGCGAGCCAGACTGACGAGCGCACAAGTATAAATGGCTCGCACTGGTGCAGGCTACGTGCGTGTTCCGCAGTACCCTAAAAGAGCCTTACGTCAACCCTCGTATCTGGTGTGACCACCGTTGTGCAGCAATAACCACAACTAAACGTTTCCGGTAACTGCTGATCAGTCGTCTCCAGCATCTTGGAGGAATTTTAATGAAAATCTGCTGATGTTTTGGGTAATTCTTATGCGTAAATGCAGAAAATTGTGAGGGATGCAAATACATTTAAGTGGCTCTAAGTGACATGAACATGTGAATGCTTTTAGAACACTTAATACACTGTGGGATTGCATACTGTAATGGTTAGTTTGAAATCGTTCTTTAGCTCCACTTAGACTGCTAATTCGAGTGCGTTAGGCAGATTTATATCATTAATTAAATAGGTATGTTATAGTATTAGGGTCAGAAATAATGATTTATAGAGCATATGTACACACGCTACTGTTATATTCTAAGGATTTGTGAATGAACCAAACAGACCGGGCTTTTTTTTTGTTCACTGTGCACTCTAAACATTGTCAGGTTCCTCCGTGTGGAGTCGATATTGGGTGGCTGACATCAATCACTTTGTTTTTGCTGTCTGGCAGGGCTTGTCAGATGTTCTCATTTAGTTTAAAGCCTGTGTCTTTGATTCTTGATGTAAAACCCAGGGGCAAGAATTACTGCTAACTCTGGAGATGCCAGAGTGTTTTGTAGTGTAGAACAGTATTGGCAGTCCATTTAGGTCACAAGATCAACTGACTGCACCCTGTTTACAGGAGTTTCTCAACTGTAATAGCCTTCTCAACACAGGGGACCCTTAAATAATTTAAATACAGTCGCTTAAGTAAAACCAAAGTCTTCTATTTTATGACTTTCTAATATTCACCATCACATTCCAGGTCATTGCCAGAATTGTGGACGGCAGTAAATTTGATGAATTCAAGGCGTTCTACGGGGACACGCTTGTCACAGGTATCTGTTTATGCTGTTTTTCAATTTCTACGACACGATGATTAACGCCGCGCCTCGTTCCGATTCTGCCAACACTCACAGTTTTGTTTCCGACGTGTACCTGCCCGCAGGATTTTCAAGAATATTCGGCTACCCCGTTGGAATCATCGGCAACAACGGAGTCTTGTTTTCAGAGTCGGCGAAAAAGGTAAGTGTCCTATGTCCTCGCCGGCAAAGTCAGCGGTGGCGCCGAGCATTCCCTAAAGAATAAATAACCGCAGGCAACACCTGTGTCTGAGCCCCGTGATCATGCTGAATTGTCAGGAGAGTGAGCGCCGCGCTGGTTATGTGCCTCTCAGAATGTCAAGGATTTTAAACACAATACCGAAGCAGTTTAGATTGTATTCTCCGCAGAGATTTGCTGCTTACATCCCTGAATACCAATATTTCTCTCTTGAGGGAGCTTTAGTCTTTGTAGATGGTTTGTCGCTGACCCTCCTCAGTCGAGGCGCTCAGCTCCTCTCTTACAATAAGCTCTCAAATTGCGCTGCATCGTCTCATGAGTACCCTGATGAATGGCATTGTAATAACGTAGCATTTAGAAACCATGGACAAGGGACAATCATCATTTTCATTCAATATAATTCACTTAATTTGCAAGCCAATTGGCTGTGAACAGGGCTGAACTTTACACAGGCTTTGGGGGAAGATGAGGAGCTGAATTTGTCATTATAGACTCATAAGTTTTTCCAAACACGTTTTGAATTCGATTACAAGCTTGACCGGGGAAAAAAATAAATATATATATATATATATATATTTCTTCAATTCGAGGTCTCAACATGACAGTATAAGCTATCTCATCAGTGTAATTACTGCCAGAAGGGGACTGACGAAGTGCTTCAGACAGACACAGATGTGGAACAGACATGCTCGCCGAGCATATTCAAGAAAAATCAATACAGCACCTGCATTTTCGAGATGCATCTTTGAGACACGCTGTCATCACTTAAGACAGGCCCGGGCTTCTATTATGCTAACTGTTAAAAGCTTTTTCCCCCAGGTATTTGTGTTGGTGAGAGGCAGAGGTAACAAAGAAAAGATTAGATTTCTGTCGCGCACGCGTCCAAGGAGCGAACCGACGAATCACTTTTCTGCCGAGCGACGGTTTCTAAGAGGCAGCCGTCTTTCACATTGTCTCCAGCCCCTGTTTACACTTTGCAATTCGAGGCATGCCGCTTCGGTGAAAGACAGCCAGCAGAGGTAGCTGCAAAAATAAAGAAAACACCTGAGTAATTCGGCAGCACAAAAGTATATGGAAATGAGTTGTCTCCACACAGTGCACAGTCTTTTGTACTTGTTTGCCTGTTCAATAGCTTCTGGCAGCTCTGTGTTGAGCAGCAATTTTATTTATTTATTTTTTTTTCTGGCACAACTGAAGGATGTTCAGCTCTTTTATATTCAATCTGAAATCTTGCAAAGCCTGTGTGAAGCCACGCGACCTCCCTCTCGAGGTGGCTTGTTCCTGTCCCGGTTGCGCTCGTCTCAGATGAAGATGTTGATTGAGTTGAGGCCACTGTCTCAGGTGTCAGGCCGATTTCTTTGAGTTTTTTTTCCTGTCGCCAGATATGAAGCAAACTAATCACTAGGGAGATTCAAAATTTGTGTTATTATTTTGCTAGCTTGTTGTTGTAATCGCAGACTTCAGATGGTGATCCAGACGGGGTCGTTTCAGTGGGTCGCTGAACAGACACTACTACCTCAGGCGGTTCAGCGTGTCGCACGTACACTGTATATATAATATATTCTGTTACAGCCTGTCATTTGTTTTGGCATTTCATTTAAAGTTTATATCCTTGTTTATTCCTTCAGATGCCCAGAGACATAAATCCATGCCATCTTAACATTTTATTTTAAGCTAGCGATACATGTCCATGTCTGCCTTCTTTTTTACCCCTGGGCAGTTTGTTCTTGTATGTTTGTTCTTACATCGACTGAATATTTGAATTTCTTTCTTTAAGGGGACGCATTTCATCGAATTATGCTGCCAGCGAAACATTCCGCTTATTTTCCTGCAAAACATAACAGGTTGGTGGCGGCCGCCGCGGCTGAGACCTTGAGACTTCTGGGGATTATTGACGAATGAGGGTTTTAATTCTGTCGCATGAAAAACAAGGAGTGTTAATTCAGTCAGCTGCTTATTGCAAAGTGGTATGTGATAATGAGAGATGTCACAATTTAAATCATAGTCGGATCATATTGCATAATACACCGATCAGCCACAACATTAAAACCACTGACAGGTCAAGTAAATAACATTGACCATCTTGTGACAATTCAGTGTTCTGCTGGGAAACTTTTGGACCTGGTATTCAGTCATGTGGATGTTACTTAGACATGTAGCACCAACCTAGACCAGACCAGGCACCCCCACCCCATAGCAATGACTCTCCTTGATGGCAGCAGCCATCCCCAGCAGGATGCAGCCTGACACAGACACACACACAAAAACGCTTTAGGAACAACTTAAAAAAAAAACATGAAGAACAGCACAAGGTGTTGACCTGGCCTCCAAATTCACTAGATCCCAAACTGATCAAGCATCTGTGGGATGATCCACAGATGCCCCCCCACTAAAAACATCCTGTTGCTAGACACCACAGGACACCCTCAGAAAGCCCATGTCCATTCTCTGATGAGTCACAACCGTTTTGGAGGCACAAGGGAGACCTACACAATATTAGGAAGGTGGTCATAATGTTATGCCTGATCGGTGTATATGAATCTCCGTTAGAAATCCCTCTGTATTACTTATTCATTTTTAACTCTCCCAAAATTTCCCCATAAAGATATGAATACAGACAAGGCAGACAATTTTTTTGTATTTCATTTTTCTCTATCTCTCTTCTCCATCTTCATCTCAGGCTTCATGGTGGGTAGAGAGTACGAAGCAGGAGGAATTGCCAAAGATGGAGCTAAGATGGTTACTGCAGTGGCCTGCGCCAATGTGCCCAAGATTACTGTAATCATCGGCGGCTCCTACGGCGCAGGAAACTACGGCATGTGCGGCCGAGCCTACAGGTACGAGGGAGTCCGTCTCTGTGGGGATGAGCGGTTTGTCGGAATAATAAACACGGCGCCGGCAACGACTCCAGCTAACGGACCGGCCTTGACCCGTTGCCAGACATGAAGCTCATTAGCTGCGTCTGGGCGCAATTTAAGCGCACAAGATGTGCTGCGCACGTTGTTCGAGTTTGTGGATTAATATGCATTAGATGCCCTTGGATTATTTACGTGCAGGTGGACGTGACCTTTTGTAACGGCGGCAAAAGAGACTTCCAGAGTTAAGAAACGTTTTTTTTTAATGATGAAAACATATTTATAGTAAGAACGTTCATTTTAATTAGAGTTTTTTGACATTTGCTGCCACTCCGGGGTGCTTCGTTATAATTTCTTACTTTTAGTCTAACAGTATCGTTGCCATAGAAATGGTAAGACACCGAGAATTTTTCATTGTGTAGGGCCAAGTACTGACTTTACTCCTATAACTATCCGAAGAACTATTGTGTGATATATTCTTCGTCACTTGAGGCAGTTTATCAGCTTCGCTATCACCTTCCTCTGGAACCACAAAAGGGCTTTATACAACCCCCCCTCACCCCCCACATGTGCAGCAGTGCTCACCAAAACCTATAAAAAGACTTTGATGTAAAACCAGAGGAGTTGCTGCTGCAGGTTCCTTTATTTATTTATTTTTTTTGTCTTATCGGCGGTTTTTGTGATTTAGGCAACTGCTCTGGCTCAGCGAACACAGTCAAATTGACACCGTTTCTCATCCCCGCAGCCCCCGATTCCTGTACATGTGGCCAAATTCCCGGATCTCGGTAATGGGCGGCGAGCAGGCAGCCACCGTCTTGGCCACCATCACTAAAGATCAGAGGGCGCGCGAGGGAAAGGAGGTAATTATTCACATTAATCAGCCCATCTGCGCTCCGGTGGAAAGAGGGATCTGCTGCCAGAAGCATAAACATTATGAAAGACACTTTTCTTTCAGTAATGGTTTGACATGGCAGGATCAAATTATATCTCTGTTAAGTGTTACTGTGATGACTTATCCTGGATAGTGCAGTCGTTAAATGGCTGTAATTAAACACTGTCAGGTATGCTGTTATGGGTGTATTACCAGTGCATTAATAGCTTCGGAAAGACACCTTGCCTCAGAGCCTGGATGACAGGCATTTCAATGATGTTTGAGATGGTTCAACAAGAAAAGGTAGCCTAAATTAATTCAATAATGCGCTGAATTCATTTAATAAAAATGTTTTTATTGTACTTGTCTACAGTTGAACTGAAATGGAGCTATTTGTAGTCGAACCAGCCCCATCTCTCATTGCCACCTGTATATCCACTCAGAGTAACACAGCACTGTGGATGAAGTGATCGTTGTGACATCTAACGAGACGTGTCTGCTAATGACTGACACTTGGAAAATGTTTTCCTTTCAACGCGTCTTTAAGCGACGTACAGCTGCAAGTAGGAGTTTGCGAGCCCTTTGAGAAACCCAGGATTTCTGCAGTGATTACTCCTCAAATGTGATCTGATGCTCACACAAACAGTCGATCTTTTCATGTCTTTGTTGAACACGCTGCGTAATCACTCACTGCAGCCGGGAAGGAGCAAGCGAACCTGGTGGGCTAACAGCTTCTCCTCACGCTAATTGGAGTCAGGTGTACCAATTAAGGCAGTGGGACTGGAAGTCTGGGTTGTAGAGGTGTTACCCAAAAATAAAGCCACACAGAGATTGATGGGTGCGATCTCTCCCTTGATCGCGACGACTTTCTCAGGACCTTTGAATAAGCACAAAGAGGCACAAAGCTGGAAAAGGTGACGAGATATTTCCAAAGACTGGAGTGTTTTATCAGTCCACAATTAGACAAATGGAAGAAATTCAAAAGTGATGGTACTGCTAACTGTGAGTTAATCCGGAAAGAGATGAGACCACAAGGGCAAACAACAGTTAATAAGGTGTTTATAGAAGGATGCCACAAATGCTCTCCAAAGAATACATTGCACATTGAAAGTTTGCAAATGACCTCCTGGCAGTTACATCTGATGGAGGTTGTTGCTGCTAAAGTAATTTCTAAATTCAAGAGTTCACTCATTTTCTTTGTTCCATTCTGTCACTGTGTTCAATGTAGACATGAGAAGTCAAATGTTTTGCGTGTTATTCAGCATAAAACCTCGTGAGAGGTCGCCCTTGAAAACTCTTTGGAAAAAGGCAGGCACTATATATACATATATATATATATACACAAATATATGGAAGGTGATTGGACAGACCATCTGTGCATTACCGTCACCAAAATGTTGTTAGTTATCTAGTTACGTCGTAGACCTAAAACGTCCCCATACCTGCCAGTAATTCCTCATACGACACCGATTGCTCTGCACCTCTGTGGATCAGTGACAAGCGCTTATCTTGAAGCCTTGCAGGATAGATTGTGTAGCTGCCACGCAGGGTAACCATAGTTGAAGATATTTTATGATTTAATAAATGCAGAAATCTGGGTCGTCACAAAGAGTTCACAAAGTTTTTTTTTCTGTGTTGCACACATGGTTAATGGTTCCGATCTAAAACAGATGAATCTAAATATTATATAGGTTGTGATATGATAGGTTTTTGTTGAAATCATTTACAAAAGGATTTTATTTTGGAGGCTGTACACACCGATCTGCCACAACATTAAAACCACAGAAGTAAATAACATTGACCACCTTGTGACAATTCATTGTTCTGCTGGGAATCTTTTGGACCTGGCATTCATTCATGTGGATGTTACTTAGACATGTAGCACCCACCTAGACCAGACCAGGCACCCCCACCCCATAGCAATGACACTCCTTGATGGCAGCAGCCATCCCCAGCAGGATGCAGCCTGACACAGACACACACACAAAAACTGTTTAAGAACAAATAAAAAAAACACGAAGAACAGCACAAGGTCCAAATTCACTAGATCCCAAACTGATCAAGTATCTGTGGGATGATCCACAGAGGCCCCTCCCTTCAACCCATAGGACTCAAATGGCCCCCACTAACAACATTCTGTTGCCAGATACCACAGGACACCCTCAAAAATCCTATGTCCATTCTCTGATGAGTCACAACAGTTTTGGAGGCACAAGGGAGACCTACACAATATTAGAAAGGTGGTAATAATGTTATGCCTGATCGGTGTATACTGTAGTTTGTGCTGAATGTGTTTTAAATCTTTTTTGATCCTGCAGTGAGACAGTTACACACAATCTGTACTAAAAAAAAGTCTGAAAGTATTCTAGAATAGGTAAAAATAAATAATAAAAAATCGTCACCGTTGACGAATAATTTAAATGTGGAGATGCTACACGGAAATTGAACAGTATGTTTTCACTGACATTTATTGCACAGGGTTCTGTCCCAGTAATGGTAATGTGCAAAAGGGATTTTGTAATATTTTATATTGAGAATTGTTTCCGATGTTTACAGTAGTTCACGCCAGTTATATCAGCAAAGATATGGGAAATCCAGTGACAAAGTTTACAGTATTTATGGTGATTATGAGTTATATTTTCACAAGGACCCGCTCGGTGTTTTCATACCGAGGAAACAGGCCTTGAAATGTCTGTGCGCTCTCAGCTTTGCATTTCACTACGCCTTCAATTATTCAGACAGCCTTTAAAATGCCTTTGGCTCAGGTCCTTATTGACTAATTCTGTTTCCACAATTCATTCACAGTTCACGGCGGAGCAGGAGGCCGCCATGAAGGAACCGATAGTGCGACGGTTTGAAGAGGAAGGCAGTCCGTACTTCTCGAGTGCCAGGTGAGGTTTGGTCTTGACACGTCGTAAGTCTCAGGCAGGTGTGGAATGAAATAAAGGCCAATGCAGCTCTCAATCAGTGTATGAAGTAGTTGGGAAGTCCTAGCAGTCTATTACTGAGAGGAAATTGCATAGCATTATCAGGGCAGAGGTGGACTAACTGGCCACCAGTGTGTGTTTCTAATTTATTTCCTTAAATATTTTCTATTACATCATGTCATCCTGCTTTTCAAGGAACTGAGAAACCACAAGAAAGGGCCTTCATGCATGGGCAGTGATGCTGAGATTTGTCTCAAGTGTGTTGCTTCTCAATTAGATGTCCTGTTGTTTTGCTAATATGAGCCGTCTTTTCATTTAGTCCCGTGGCCTATTTTATACGTGGGCGTGAAATGACGGGGTTCTTACAAATAATCACGTTAGCATATTCTATGCATATTATGAATATTAAAAATAGGCAGATTTAATATGGATTGTATTTGTTTCACTGGGAAAGGGGCCTCGCTGAAACGAAAAGCCTTTTTATAGGAGTGTACTGACCAACATGGAGCTTAACTGGCATTTTCTTTGGTTTTGTACAGTGAAAGGCATAATTTAAAGAGATAAATCTTGCAAAAAAGAAGGTCCAAATAGATGTTGACTTTACTGACCGGTCCTCAACGCCCCATTTAAGACAATAAATCATTATAATCACAACGTACCTGTTAGAGTTTACTAGATTAGTATGAAGCCATAATTATTGAAACCAAAGGGATCATAATGTGATGATTCCTCAGAAATGAGAGGATGATTAAGCATATGATCAATTATTGTTGTTTTATTTTTTTTTCTACAATCAAGTAAATGAAGGACTTCTGATGTAAATAGGCTCTGGACTATGAGTTGGTCTCTCTCTAATCACATGGAGCTTTTTACTAAATTTAATGACTTAGTAATCAAGAAAATGACCAGCAGTGTTTATCAAAATTTAAAATGAAAGACCGTCTTGTGGTGTGATCACGCAATCGCCAACGTCCACCGACATGTTGTTGTCTCCACCTACGTGTATTCAGTGCGTACTTGTTGAAATTATATCCAAGCTATGACACTTAAGGCTTTGTTAAAGCACTGCGGGAGTAGACCCCGTAACCTACGTACGTAGCCTACGCCAGCGCAAGCCATTTATATTTGTGCGCTCGTCAGTCTGGCTCGCTCAGTAGCCACGACACCCAAACACTAGTCGGTGCTGTGTCTTTTTGGCAAGTCGGGTTAATTTTTGTTTCTACTTCCTGCTTCACTTTCAACAAGTGCGGCTGAAACTTTCCTAGAAATTTCACAGAGGACGAGTCATAGAAATGTTTGCATCTCCGAACCTCCTCAGTTAACTCCAACATTCGATTCGAAAATTGCAGAGATGGAGAAGCTGCTGGAAATACTAAAGCAGAAACACGGTACTACCAAGCGGACCAATCACAGCTCTTGTGGTCCGTGACGCGTAGTTACATTTCTGGAGAGGTGAACTTCAGGTTACAGCGTTAGGGTCTACGTAGGGTCTGGGCTGTTGCTGTAGCTATGGCGTAAAATTGACGCAGAAGCCTAAACCGCCTATTAAGTGTTGATCACAGATATATAAACACTTCACAAGGACAAGACAATACTAGCCACACTACCACGACTGGAATTAACCATTAGATGCTGCCCTACTCATTATCTGTTGACTGACTAGTTGTATTTTTACATGAAAGTCTGAAAAATATTAAACGATTTAATGTTTTTTTTTGATAAAATTAAAATCAACAATAACATGCTATGTAAAAGTCATAATAATGAATATAATTACGTAATAGTGGCAATAATCAAATGTTGCTTTCACCATTATATTGATGGAAAATGTGGTCAGGCTCTGAAAATAATGAGAAAGATGAAAGATGGAGAGAAACACACACACAATCACAACACTGCATTAAAGTAATTGATTATGGACAGGCACACGCTAGCCTACCATGTTACACAATGAGCCATCTAATAACGTGAAGCACTGTATTATTCTTCCAGGCTGTGGGACGACGGGATTATCGATCCTGCTGACACCCGTCTGGTTTTGGGACTGAGCCTCAGCGCGGCTCTCAATGCACCAACGAAGAAGACGCGCTTCGGGGTGTTCAGGATGTAATGCACATGTGGTAGTTTGTACAGGTGTAGGTCCAGAGTTTTGCTCTATGTATATTAGTGGTTTGTGTTTTTGTGTCACCAGATTAGGATTAATAAAAATACAGAATAACACACTACGAAAAATAGAATGGATGCATGAGGATGTGGTCACATGATGTTGTGCCTTAACCGTTACTACTCCAATGTAAATTCAACTGCACTTATAAAACTGTTCCCTTTGGTGGATTTTGGTTTTCTATCAAATACTGTAAATGAACAATTAAATAAAAAAATAAAAAAGTGAAAACTTTCTGGTTTTTCTGTTTGTTTGTTTTTTAAATTCAGGACCAGACAATAGTGGAGAATGAGTGAAAGCCTTTCTTCTTAAGGGGGCACTGTTTAGCCATAAATAGCCGAGGGCGGCTGTGGCTCAGTAGGTAGAGCGGGTTGTCCACGAACCAGAGGGTTAGCGGTTCGATCCCCGGAATGTGCCACATGCCGAAGTGTCCTTGAGCAAGACACTGAACCCCCAGTTGTTGTGAATGTGTGTGTGCTTGTGTGAGCGAATGGGTAGATGTGTCTATGACTGTAAAGCGCTTTGAGTACCAATAGGTAGAAAAGCGCTATATAAAAGCAAGGCCATTTACCATTTTACCATTACATTGAATGGTCCAGAGGGATGGGAGGGGGAAAAGGGCAGTGCTCCACATTTTTAAGCCAAACACCTTTTAGATATTTAGATAAAACACAGTGGTGTTCCCTTACTAACAAGAGATGTTTTGAGGGAAGTTGTCTTTTATTTTTTAATGTCTACATTTGTGCATTTATATTGAGACACTAGTTTATAATTGTGCAAATATTGTTTTTATAGCAGGCAGAGCCGTTTCTTGCTGTAGGCGAACTGGGCGAATGTTTGGGGCCCCAAAGCTACAGGTTCATCCTCATCTGAGGAGAATCAAAATGTCCTGTCTTTATCTGTAGCTATCTTGTGTGTTTGTTACATCCCCTTATATGCTTAAAAATAAATGTAGGTCAGGATATAAATAACATAAACTGCAATGATAAGCAGTGGCTGGTGTTTTTGTGGCAACATTGCGTCATATTCGTTGGACCGCACTGTCTGTCGCACAGTAAGTGACGTAGCGGGCCGCCGACAGGTGTGATCGTGATGGGCGTGATTGACAGTTACCCATCATTCCCGTTAGCGAGAATATAAAAAAAAAAAAAAAAAGTAATGGCAACAAAAAGAAGTTATCTCAGTTTCGGGGAAAACGGAAGAAAAAGAAAACGGAGGAAGAAAAACGGTCAAAAGATAAAGGTAAGACATTTGTTGGTGACGTGGGCTGGATAGGTGGAGGTGAAACGCCGTTTAGCAAAAGTTTGTTTATTTGCCCTGCTAGCCAGCTAACTAGCCCTGGATAAACGTTAGCTAGCCAGCTAACTAGCCCTGGATAAATGTTAGTTAGCCAGCTAGCTAGTCCTGGATAAATGTTAGCTAGCCAGCTAGCTAGTCCTGGATAAATGTTAGCTAGCCAATTAGCTAGCCCTGGATAAATGATAGCTAGCTGGCTTGGATTTGTTTGTCACTCAGCTTTAGTGTTTGCTTCATGAAAGTTGGCTAATATAAAGTTAATATGTCGCATGTGAATGGACAGTCTGTCCTGTCCTGGTCATGACTGACTGACTGACTCCAGACCCCTTTATTCATATTATTATTATTATTTTTATTGTCAGGGCCGTTTCTAGCTTCGTGGGGGCCCTAATCAAGATGCTGTTTGGGGGCCCCTAGTTTGTCAAACTACTACGATGAAGAGATTCCTAACCCTTAGATAGATTCAAGGAGTTTTATTGTCATTACACACATGTTGGTACATGAGGTGGAACGAAATCAGTTACCCTGGTCCTGGTGCAAGCCACAGCAGAAACAGTAAAACTAAGAGTATAAAAATAGAATAAAATGAGCTAACTAGGTATAAAAAATAGGCAAGTAAGTAATATAAATATAGAAAGTGACAATTGTGCACTACTGGAGTCTGTGCAAAACGACTGCATTCAGTGCAAAATATATCTGTTATTTGTTTGTTTGTCTGGAGGGAGGGGTGCACTAAGATGCCACAATCTATTACACTTCATGAGCCTCTTAAGTTGAGCCACACAAGCAAGTTAAACTGATAAAAAACTGTAATACAAGGAAAACAACAATCCTCTATATGTATTGTTGTAGTCTGCTCTGTCAGTGTCAGTGGAAGTTGTCTCGTTTGTCTTTTAAGTAATTTGTAAATATGAGGCATTGTGTTTGTTTTAGACTGTTGTGGCAGTGGATCATTCGTCTTAGTTTTATTTCTTTCACTAGTCTTATTTGTAAATTAATGCAGAAAACTCTTAAAAGTGACAACTTTGTAAGTAATTGGGTACACTGTACATCAAAATGTTTAATATAAGAGAGTTTCTTAACTTTACCAGCTGGCAGCCCCCGTTCTTCCCTCCCACCCTTGTTTTCATTTCGCTAATTTATCTCTTTGACTGAACATGTTGCACACAGCTGGGCATGCTCACATATTAGTATAGACCATCTTGAGTTCACTACGCCAACGAGTTACTGTCTTCATACTCTGTAGGGCAGGGATTTGGTGCAGCAGTGGATTAGGTTTGTATGGAGCCAGCTGGTTAAAATGCTTAACCAGAGGCTCTTCGTGCTCCTGTGTGGGTATATATATATATATATATATATATGTGTGTGTGTGTGTGTGGCTGTGGAGAGCCTCACCTGAGGGAGAGCAGAAATAACTCGGGCCATGATGCTCGGGGAGGATGTGTTTGTGTATGTGTCGCCCACGCTCGTGCGCACATCCTCCACCAAATTTTAAAACCGGCGTTCTGGTGAAGCCTTCATCCCCTTCCACCAAATGTCACCGTGGGCGATGTTACCAAACGGCAGGAAACCTTCTTTAAAAAGTGAGATTTTACTGTAGTAAGAAGTAGCAGCTTGAATCCATCCAGAAAGTCTGAAACAAATACAGACTATTGATTAACAGTGGCACTAATGATAATGTATTTCATAAACAGATCTGACCTTTCTGTCTGAGTTTAGAGGCTCTTAATTGCAGCAATAATCAGTGGGTCGTTTCGAGGTCTCCTCTTTTAGGAGGGGGAGTTTTCTTTTGTCCAGCCTGAATATCTGACAAGCTTTGCATCTGAGCAGTCTGAGCAAATTGCCAGACACAGACAGATACTCTCAGCAACATCTACTGTACGTGTAGACAGTGCACTGCATCTAATAGGATTTAGAGGAAGCTGAAACCAGTGAAAGACGTTCCCACTACGGCAAATCAGTCAATTCCGCCTTGAAAAGGTCAAAGGTCTAAATCCATTCTGTGGCAGCGCCTTGCAATTTCTCTACACCCGTGCTCCGCGCGAATTAAAACCGTTCATAGAGCACGTTAATGACACAATCGTCGACCGTGTCTGCACCTAAAGAGGAATACTACGGGTCATTTCAGTTGCAGACAGTGAAGCTGCACGCTAGCGGTGGTGATTATTCCGGTATGGCAAGGTCGGTCATGCACAATGGGTTGCTACGCGTGGGCTGTTGCGGGGAATCTGGCGATCCATACAGCTTTGAAGAAAATGTTGACTGCAGCTGACGCTACACCATTATCTCCATAGATCACATGAACTCAAACCCTTTATTTCTGTTTCCCTCGCCGCGCTATTCCACATCTTTTAAGAAAGCATGTACACAACCCATCCTACGGGTTTTCCTTCACTCCATTTAACACCACTGCTCGTCTTTGCCTTCCTTTCTTTTGACGTTGTTATTTGTAAGCCTTCATTTTGTATGATGATGGGAGCAAATAACTGTTGGAAACGGCCTCAACTTGGCACTCCTCCGGTTAATAAGCGAAACAAAAGCTCTCAGTCAGCGTCAAATTAATGTCTTTATGAGAGGTAAGTTGGTTTTCCCAGATTTAGATCAATAAAATAGCAAATTACAGCTGTTATTAAAGATTCAAACCGTGGTTTTGTGGCTTTTCTGAGACTTCCTTCTGTTTACCTTTCATAAATTAGATTTGTTCAGAGCAAACTTGTGTGTAGGTTGCAGCCTTAATGAAAAACCATGCAGACTGGGCCTGAACTGTGAACGTATCCGCCTGCTGAACTAAAGTTTGTCGTTGACTTTAGAACAGTGAAGTTCGCTTCTTGGTGTGTCGGGTTTATTGGAGCCTTTGTGACTTGTGCATTTTGCATTTTGAAAGCCAAACCAGTGGTGACGTGGCTAGGCTCCTTGAATTCTTGACATCTAAGACGTTTATTCTCAGATAAGCCATTAAATCATACCAAACCATCTCTACAATATTCAATTGGAAGAATTCTAAGTGTACTTCTAGGTGCTCATGGCACTCACGGCTCGTGGACCAGTTAACTCTTGTTTGGGGACCGTCTGACCCCATATCTTTGCAAATCTTTTTCCATTTCACATATTTTTATTCTTTTATCAGATTCAAAAATGCATCCGTTTGACACTGACATTGGCGGTAGGGGTTATTTTGGCTACTTTGGAATAAAAATTTACTCTTTATTTTGCCAAAAATGATTTCACAAAGGCGTGTGCTCCTATATAAAGTTATCCTACACTGTTTTTGGCAACAGCACCAGAAACCCATTCTGGATTTGTGGCGCCACCACTCACAGATATACAATTTAAAGACTTTTAAAACCATGCCACTGCTATAAAATCACATAAAATGTTTCCATTAAACTGTGAAGGTGAAAAAGAAGCAATGTTGGGACGGGTCAAGTCCTCTACATCCCCTCCTCCTCCTCCAACTTTCTGTCCCGGGTCCTGCTGGAGAAGAGGAGCCTGCAGCCTCCGGGAGCAGCTGCAGCCTCCGTCGTACCCCTCGCTCGTCCCTGGCGTGCGGCGGCCCCGGCGCTCGGGGGACGGGCCTTGTGGTGCAATCTACGTCGGCGCCGTCCCCCGGACTGACGGGGCCGGAGGTCCAATGAAACGCGTCGACATATTGAGGTTGTCAAATCAAAGCCGGAGAGGAGGCGCCGTCCCGTCGTCGTCCGGATTACGTCATGCACAAACAGCTGGTCGCTGGCAAATATCTGAAAAAATGTAGACCAGCGCAGCGACTGAGGACTGCAGCCGGGCTGAAGCCCCTCTCTAAATATTTGGCTTTTAACGATGTGGCAGCTGGAGCGTCCGGGCTCAGGATGTAGCCTCCCGAGGCTCCTCTTGCTTGTTTACACCTTTCTCTGCGCCCTCGGAGGTGAGTGCTTCCCGTTCGCCTGCCTTTTTTTTTTTTGATTCGCGGGGAGCTGTTCCTTTTGTCGGGGGTGCTGAAATCTTCCGAGCGCGAGCGGCCAGCGTCGCGTCCGGTTTCTGCTCCGAGCGCAGTCTCGCTCCTAACATCCACAGCTGCTGATGCTTTTAGCCTCGACACTCTGACATAAAATTATATATATATAAAATAAGAAAATTTAACAAAACGCTTTTCATCAGCACGGAGTGGCTTCAGTTCAGCGTCACGCACGGGAAAGGTTGCTGCTAATTGTGGCACGCAACGCACTGACAGATGCTCCCGTAGGTTGTGGGCTACGATACCCAGGAGGTGAATGTGACCACAGGACAGACAGCACACCGGGCTCTCATTGTTGCTGCCTTTGCTTCTTTTTTTTTTTTATATGTTTGTTAGTCTTTGTTTGTTGGAGACAAGTTAAGACGCGCTGGCACAGTACAAAACATGAATTGGATGATCAGATGTTCAAGTTAAACCTCATTTTTCCCATTTTGAGTTGGAAATGAACTGATTCAGCTGGATGTAAGGTTAAAGTTAAGCTTTTTATTCATCTTACAGGCGATCATGAGATGTGAGCAAAAAGTACAACAGTTTGTGATTAATAATTTGTCCGTGCGCCCTTTCAAAAAGAGAAATCTTACATAGAGAGGAATCAGCGGGGTTTCATCCATCCTCCCAAGATGTGTTTGCCGCCGTTAAGACTTGAGGCAGAGCAAAAAACCTGAGAGCTGAATTGTGGGGCAGCGGTGAATCCATATACACCTGCAGCACACGCTGTGCTGGCCGTGGTCACAGAGGACCTTAAATGTCTGTCTGAGGATGTCGCCGACTTGTTGCCGTTTTGCTCCACCAGTTTTGGTAAATCCCTCCACTTAGCCGGAAATCTCGGTTCACCACTTGACCCTTTTTTTTTTTTTTTTTTTTTTTTACCCCCCCCCCCCTCCTCTCTTGCCTTTCTGGGGATATAAATAAGCCGATATCACAGTGGTGTGAGAGACTCTTACACAGAAGAAAAAATTCAGAATTGAACACTTTCTATCCTCTATAAAATGAGCCATCTTGATAGACAGTTAGATTCTGAAAGCTCGGTTGTGAACTGTGAACATTGGCGCCCCGGCTCTGGTGTGTCAAGGTGGAAGGTCTGGTAACGTTAAGGTCCGTGCGTCGTCGTCGAGGCGTTTGTTCGTGGGTGTTTTTTGCAGGTTGAAGCCGAGGACGGTGCGTTTAACAGGGACCGAGAGTCTTAAAGAATGAGCAAGTCCCTTTTAATGCTTGTTGTTCCAGATGGTTCATTTTTAGGGGCTTCTTCTTTTTTTTCCCTCCCTCCTTTCTTATTTTTAGATTTTAAAATCTTACAAGGCATTTTTTTTTTTACCCCGGCTGCTCCAAAATAAATAAAGTTTAAAGGCGAGGCAGCTTAGTATTCAGGCATAAAGCTCATGTCGAGATGACAAAAAGTGGGATTATGTCTATATTAAGCCTCTAACCGAGTAAAACAGTGGTAGGGAGGCGCTCATTGAGGAGATTACAGAATTCACAGGCGTGCTGTAAGAAAGCCTGTGAGCACTCTGCTGCCTTTATCTTCACATGAAGCGTCTTTATTTAGCTGGCAAGCCAACAAGCGTATTCAGATATTTTGTCATGTTTACACCTTCACATTGAGTCTAGTCCCCGTGTGTGGCTGCGTTGGATCGTCACTGAGACGGGCGCTGATTTCCTCTTTGGAAGCAGTTCCTTTTGGCAGAAACGTGTGTTTTATTTTTTTGCGTAGAGGTCTGAAAATAGACACACGCCGGTTTATTATTCGTGCGGTGGATGTGTCACAACGGTCTTCGGATGCTGGTGCGTCTCCAACGCCTTGTGAACTGAGCTCATCTGCCTGTATGTACCTTGAACGTTAGAAATCAGTAAGAATCAAAAATGTCATGTGGGATATCTGTCCACAACAAGGCGGTGACATGCAATAAATTCACCCTGTTTCACAATATCCCTCTAATTGCAGTCCATGAACATGATTAGCAAGTGACTATAAATAGAACAAATGATGTACTGAACCCTGTCAGCACTAAATGTATTATATAGCTCTGCTTTTGAACTCTTCTCATCAAGCACATCAACGCAAACAGCAGATGTGTAGCTTTGGTTTGCACATTTTATCCGTCTTTGACTCCTTCATAGAGCACCTTCATGTGTACTTTCAAACAGGATGCATAGCCCCGAGCCCTGAATGAAACCCTCAACAGCATTTCATCGACGCAAAACGAGCAAAATCCTCCTCCCTCCTCAAATTAAAAGCTAAAATATGAACAATAAACGCGAACTTGTGTCGCAAGAAGTTGATTTTCTCACTTCCCACACCCGGTGACCATCTCGCGACTCAGTTTTCAGGATCTGCTGATTTAGAGAGTGCGGCGAAGGCTCATTTTTTGATGATAATTGTGACTTTTGTGCAAACGCGGACTGAGGAATGTGGCGAGATTTCTTATGAATGGCGTAATCACTGTCCATAACCGGTCTTGATGTCCCTTTAAATGTTTTTCTCACCGATGAGCAATCAGCTGCGGGCGTTGACTTTTAGCGGGCTGTGATCCAGAGCTTGGATGATGTGCGTCTTCCTAATCGGACGTACGGCAGGCTTGCAGGAAAGCCCAAGTGCTAAACTCTCGCTCTTTGAGATCCAGACTGTGACCCCAGCCACTGTCGAAGAGCCTTAATGGAGAGAGGGCTCCCATATAATAATGCAGATAGCCTGTCCAGAGGAAGGCACGGCAGAGTAAAATAAATGCTCGGAGCTTTGTAAGAGATTAGGCTGCAGCTCCTGACCGCGAGACATGCTGTATTCTTTTCAGTTTCTGCTTCCTTATTCTGCGTCTTTAGTATTCAAGGTTGCCTTCATAGGTGAGAACCGACACAAGCTTTGAGTGCTGAGGGGGGTGGAGGGGTACACAACACGTTAGAAAACAGAGCACATTCAAGAAAGCCTTTCTCCTTCATGCATCTGGCACCTCGGTGCCCTGACGGTGAAGAGGGTCACTTGGTATTCATTACTCCGTGTGAAAGGCAGATACAGTTAGAAAACGTGCAGCAAATCACAGGATTAGTACAGAGTGCTTTCTTAACTTCCCAATCAGAAAAGCGTTTTATTATTGCGGCAGATCCAGAATCGCTTGGGTCACAGGGACATTTATGGACGTTATGAAGCCACAGAGACTTCAGGGAGAGTCAAACGTCTTATCAGTGGGTCATAGAAACGTTAACAGTTTTTAGAGGTGCAAGATTTTCATCCTCAAAACAGTGTAATGTTATTATGCTGTGCAAATTGCAGGTGAGGTAAATGATTCACCCCAGGCCTTGTAAGTGCAGATGGTAGAAAAAGGTTTGACATGCGCAGTGACAAAGGGAACGTGCCGCAAACGGGAAACGTTCTCCCACAGCCAAGCGTCGAGGTGCCTCCACGTCGCTCCTGTTAAAACTCCTCAGCCTCCTCTCTGCTGTTGGGCTCGTGTTTATGTTTGTGATAACACTTACCTGAGAGATGCTTTATGTTCTGGTGCGGCAATTAACTGACTCACACTCAATTTCCCCCAGTTTCTGCCCACCCGCTGGGCGTGCTTGATGCCAGCCGAGCTCCTGTAGGTAATGTGGCAGATTACACCTGCCGCTTGTTCCGCCGCTTTTATATGCAGAGAAGCTTTTGGCGGATGTAATCCAAGGATTTGACATTATGCAGGACGCGAGTGAGCCTGCACGCGCGCATCTCCCTCGGCTGCTTTAAAGCGAGTTGCGAGTCTGTGATCGCATATGTAGATGATCTGGCTCTTTGCGCGCAGTTTGCTTGGTTCAAGGAGATGCTTGTCGTTGTGGACTTAAGACGCCGTCTGCCTCTGTGCTGTTTAGTGGAAGTGTTGTAGTGACAAACTGGAAAAAAGCCACAATAGTCAGTCATCATTTATGGCTGGTCACGTATGTGAGGTGATTGGCCCAGTCTGTGGTTCAGACTCCAATCTGTGGACAACTAGTGAATACACCGATCAGGCATAACATTACGACCACTGACAGGAGAAGTGAATGACATTGACCATCTTGTGACAACGCAATGTTCTGCTGGGATCTTTTGGACCTGGCATTCATTCGTGTGGATGTTACTTAGACATGTAGCACCCACCTAGACCAGACCAGGCACCCCCACCCCATAGCAATGACACTCCTTGATGGCAGCAGCCATCCCCAGCAGGATGCAGCCTGACACAGGCACACACACAAAAACACTTTAGGAACAACTAAAAAAAAAAAACATGAAGAACAGCACAAGGTGTTGACCTGGCCTCCAAATTCACTAGATCCCAAATTGATCAAGTATCTGTGGGATGATCCACATCATCCTCCCCTCAAAGGCCCCCCCACTAACAGCATCCTATTACCAGACACCACAGGACACCCACAGAAGGGCCATATCCATTCTCTGATGAGTCACAACTGTTTTGGAGGCACAAGGGAGACCTGCACAATATTAGGAAGGTGGTCATAATGTTATGCCTGATCGATGGCATGAAATTTTGCACAGATGATCTTCTCTTGATCTAGTCTCAGGTGGAAGTTTACACTCACCTTGTGAAATATGACACAAACGTAGCATGTTAGAGCTAGCACTGTAGCATTTTGGCATGCTAACACGCTAAACTGAGATGCTAAACATTATGCCTGCTTAAGAGTACCAGCAGCCTAACCCTAACCCTAACCCCTGCAAACAGTTTCAGCAAGCCAATATACTGAACTAGTGAATAATGTTCCCACGTACATCAGGATGTCACTGGATGTGTCTGCCTTTATCTCAAAGCAGAAGTACAACACTTCTTGATCAAACGCAGACAGGCTTTTATCCCCTAAACGGGGCGTCTCTCGTGCAATCCTCGCAGAAGTAGCCCTCGCAAACATTCAGGGACGCTCTTCCTTTGGTGCTGTCTCTCCACAGATTGCCTTTTCGTGACCGAATACTTCACCCGCACGCCTCGCAAGCTGAACGCTTTCAACTCCTTCGCCAGTGTGGAGCTGTTCCACTTCAATGTGCCTGACGACACCATGATGGCCGTATGGAACCTCATCACCTTCAAGGAGCAAGGGGGCACGTTCGGGGACAGCTGCCCCAACCGCAACGTGACTGTGTAAGACAACGGGTTCTCTCCATTCCTTAAAACCTTTTGTTGTTTTTTTTGCATCTAACTGTGAGCCAACTGTAGCTGGCAGCCTCGACATATGGAGGCATTAGCCGCATCAAGCTTTTAATATTGCCTGTCTATTTTTATCCTGCCGGTGAGCAGGTGAATCTCCTGCGTCCCTGTGATGTTGCTGATGATTGACGGTTGTTTCAGATATGTACACCATACCATTAATGTTCAGAATCTGAATTATTCATATTATAAACAGGAGAAGCCACCTGTGCCCAAGCTGTCAGCTGTTCCTATAGACGAATTTCAAATTCAGCAGATGTCTAGAGTTGTTTGTGATTATTTATTTTTTTTCCACCTAAGAGGGTTTGAATGGTGGCTTTTTGTGATTAATAGGTACTTCAGGTCTGGCGCTCCTCCAGTAATCAACCCCCTGTCCACACGCTTCCCCGGGGACACAGTCGTCCCAGGGTCCTTCGCCGTGACTCTGACCTGGACTCTTCCAAACCGCACGACGGGGGCGTTCAACGTGACGAGCCCTCTCCCCGGAGACTGGTTCCTGGCCGCGCATTTACCCAAGGATGAAGGCAAGATTTCAGTCAAGGTGAGCCCGGGCATTTATCACTAATAAATGACACAGGTCTGAGCTCTGCTGAGGAAAAAATAAATCCTAGTATTGAACCAGCAGAGCAGCATAGACATTGTTACAGCCTTAAATGTGGCAAAGAAATGCAGAAATCCCAGATTCAGTATCAGCTGTTTAGAGAAAGAAATTAAAAACGTGATTTCCTGTTGTGCTGTGCATCACCCACCAGTGGCGGCTGGTAAAATTAAAGCTTACTTAGATGAAAGTGTTATATAACATAACCTCAATAATCATTTCTTATTCCTGTGGTTACTTAACTTCTCTTTATGATTAAATAGAATCAGACGAAAAGCCATGAAAGTAGACACTGGGTATTATTAGTATTCCGGCTCGTGCTGCAGAGCCCAAAGAGGCAGAACAGTGTCAGAGAGTTTTTCTTCATCTCATCATGTTCTCCTATTTGGCTGCATAAACACCTGCTGATTTCCATTTCAGGCAATTTATTTGTCACTTGCACGGCGTTCAGTTGTGGCTGGCAAAAGTGCACCTGGAACACACAACAATCAAAAACATCATCAAAAAGTCGCCATCAACACGAGATGTACAAAAGAATTGGTTTGCTTTGGGGTGGAGGGGATATGGTGGAACGGACGCCACCGTGGCTAAAAAAATCAAAAAATAAATAAAAAATGCGACCAGCTTCCGATGACACGCTTTACTGACGGATAAATAACATACCTTTTCCAAATTCTGCTTTCTGATGCAATTTTCTAGCAGGCGAGCGTGCTTTCATTTCAGAGAGGGGTACACAAATGAAGGCAGTGCAAGCAGAACAGGGGGTGCACTCTGCATTCGGTTAAATTCAGGACTTGGCACAGCAAAAAATAAAGACGCAGCAGGAAATACCACATGTTTCTCTTTGCACACCAAAGATCGTAAAAATTCACGCTACCGTGCACGTGAGCGTGTTTGGGTAATTCCGGGAACCCCTTCTTTGGATTATTAGACTTCCACTGCACCTTACAGTAACTCATTAAATGTAAGAGGTCCAGGACAGGTCTCCGTCCATATGCTTCTTCCCCCCAATTCCACATCAAGAGCAGGTGTTTCATATCCTGCGTGAGGTTGTTTCTGATCACACTGTTCACAAAAAATGAGGAAATTGGCTGGTAATGCCAAAAATATATTAATTGTTTTCCATCTTTGCGATTCTAGCTGTTGTTTGTCGCCACGACAAAGCATTGGGCAACCAATTTCTAGCGTCTGGGTATCAGTAATCCTGGTTAATATAAGCTGAAGTAACACGGAAGTCAAAGAAATGATGGTACAGTAGTTAAAGGGGAACTACTGTTGTTTACAACCTGGACCTTATTTCTAGCATAAAATAAAAATTTTTACTCACCCATATAACTTTTGTGTTATTTGCACTCCTTCAAGAGATAATTAGATCAGTGTATATCCATATAGTGGGAGTGAATGGGGCACCGAAACGCAGCCTCTAAATAACGCATTATCTGCCACGAAACTCATTTTGCCAATATTTTGCTAGTGCTATTCCCCGTTGAGTCTGGAGTTACCTTTTATCATCATCTGTTCTGTTATCTCAACGGGTAATAGCACTAGCGTACGATAACAAAATATTGGTGAAATAATAATAATAATGTGTTATTTAGAGGCTGTGTTTCGGTGCCCCAGTCACTCCCACTATATGGATATACGCAGATCTAATTATCTCCCGAATAACTGCAAATTACACAAAAGTTATATGGGTGAGTAAACGATCATATTTTATGCTAGAAATAAGTTCCAAGTTGTAAAAAACAGAAGTTCCCCTTTAAGTGAAAAAAGAAGCTAAATTATTAACTCTGCGTAATTTGATTAACAAGAACGGTCTCCCATTTCATTCATTTTTTTTCCTCTCACTTATCAATTATTTAAAAAATATCTCACTGTTTTATGGTGGTAATTAAAATCAGAGTTTGACACAGCGTCCTGGCGGCGTACAGTATATTAGACTTCTGTCAGATGCTGGCTTTTTCCGGTTAGCTGATGGCCTCGGGCAGCCTGTATGACATTTATTTTTAAATTAACTGCAATGGAATATAGTTCTTCCCTCCCATATTTAACGCGTTTGTTTGTTTTATCTAAGGGCCGAACACATCTTAGCGTATAAACCACTGTCTACTGTCAATTCAATACAACGCCGCTAACTACAGCTTTGAAAATATCATACCAGAGAGTTCGATGACGTTGCGTTCATTGTGTTGTTTTTGCAAAGGATTGCATTAGCTTGTTCAGGTACGCCTAGTAAACTGAAAACCTCGCCATGTACCCCGGAGCTGACCCTAAAATTGAACTGTCTCAGTGGGCAATTTTGACTGAACGAGCAAAAACTGTGCAATTAGTCCGGGGTTTCACAGGGGAGTTGTACGCCGCTAATGGAGTTTAACATCTGCCGAGGAAAATAAACCGGTGTCTACATCCTTTTTGGGGTAAAGATGGTCACATTTAAAGCCGTTGAACGCCCATCTAAAAGCTGTCTGCGCTCATGGAGCAAAACATTGGTCCTCGGAAACCCATTTTGGTCGAGCCTTAATTAAAACGCAACCTGCTCTACAAGACGCATGTGCAGGTCCGGCTGACAGGCCGTAATAAATCAAAGGGTCACCCCGGCAGCTCCCAGACTAACGACACGCCACGGTAATTGTGGCTCGAGCAGGAGGGGTTAGTGATCAGTCGACAGGAATGAAGGACCTAATTTGGCATTCACACCTGTCCTCTGGAATCAGCCGCAAAACGCTTCTGTTGCTTCCCCAAACAAATTTTACAGCCGATCGTGTGTAGGAACGATGCACGGTCGCCTGGCCTCTAACTCATTCTGACTGCTCGGCTCATCTCACAAAGTAATGCACATCAGGCATTAATGGTTCAGAACAACACAAGTGAAATAGTGGGTGCATGTTACGCCGTGTGGCAGCGAGGGGGAGGACGGAGTGATATTAATCCAGGAGGCTGACAGGCTTAATGCACACAGTCCATTAGGAATTTTTCAGCCAGTTTGAATGATATCTAATCTCCTCCTTACCAGCTTTTAAAAAATATTGGGGAGTTAACCACCCAGGCCACTGCTGTGTTACTGTTTGTAGGGTCTCTCTGAGGAGTGCCAGTATCTGTTCCAGCCTCAGCTCATTGTCCAGAGGCTGATTGGGATTTCGGTGCTTTATCCCGGATACTTCATCGACCAGATGATCCCAGTCCATAACAGATCTGCACTCTACAAGTAAGTCTTCTTATCTGAGCTTCCAAAAACCACGGGGTGAGCGCGGATCGGCTTTGAAATTATGCGCCGGGTGAAAAAAATGCATTTATTTTTTTTTATTTTGCACAGTCTAATTTTAAGTTATGACTTTCCTGGAGCCTCCTCTATAAGCTTATCACGCATTTTCATTATAAAAAGATGCAATTTCAGTGTGTGCTTATGGTTTGCACACCTTTATCAACTTCCCCTGCTTTGAATCCTGCGAGCAGAGCAATATGAAATTCTTTCAAGGTCCTTTTTTTTTTTTTTCTTCTGTGCCTAAAGGAAGCTGTGCATGAAAAGGAATGACGTGAAGGGAATCTAAATGTATATCATTTAAACAGAATAGATCATATTTACATTTAAAGGAAGATGTTGGCTTTTAGTCTTTGTTGTGTGGATGTAATGAAAATTATGTTAAGATGTAAAGCACTAGTCTGGAAAAAAAATTTCAAAAAGACCATTAATTCAAATTAAACTCGCATTATATGAAAGGGAGTTACTATAAAGGTAATGCTTAAGAACAGTAAGGTATAACTATAAATAAGTAAGTTTACGACTTCATAGGCATGCTGTACTCTTCCGGGAATAATATACACTCACAGGAACGCATTAAATATACAACAGTGTTTTACATTTTGCTGCTAAATGCCTAAATCATGTGTCTTTGTGTGCCTGCGCAGAGTGTTCATCCCCAATTATATATCAAAGGTGAAGGTTCAGCTGGTAAACTGCAGCACCAAGAACAAGAGCAGCGACAGTTGTCCCGTGGTGCTGAAGATAAGAGCGCGGGCGCCGCCGGTGCATAACTCAAGTGCCCTCGACTGCAGGGAGTGGAACCCTTGTGAATTACTCACGCTTGTACCGGCCTGGGAGCAGTGGTACTACATCCTGGTGGAGAGATATCTGAGTAACTCAGACGTCTACTTCCGCATCGGGGTGCAGGTCACAGGTGAGTGGGTTCTGCTGGCGGAGTGTGACTAATGAGCCTTCAAGGCTTTTGTTTCTGGTTGGGGTTGGGTTTACAGCACAGTTAAAAAGGCAGGGCGCGCTGTCAGCGCAATTAAATAAACAAATAATAATGATAAGACATAATCGATGCGGCTGTTCACTCTTCATTTCAATCAGCTTGATGGGTTCAATTAGAAAACGATATAATTTAATTGTTTGGTTGAACGGCAGCCTTTTCCAGCCAAAAGAAAGTAACGAGATAAACTTTAAAACTGTAAAAAATAGCACAGGCAGAGAAAATGTCAGCAAACTGACTCAGTTTCTTATCATTAGCTAACATAAGCCACTGTTCCCTAGCGGTCTTTCCAGACCTAGTGCTGGAGTCTGACGAAAAATCACAATGGATTTTGTATCTTAAACACAACAAGTATGCTACATCGCCAATCCATCATCAGAATCAGAATACTTTATGACACTGTGTTCAAAGAGTCCAGCTCCTCCCCTACAACAGCCACACACTTACCACATGCTTGATTGGAGGATGTAGCCACGCTCAATTCTTCAATTCAGAACACGAGCCTGGTACCACGCCACATGGATTTCATTATGGGGCGTGTTGGAATCGATACAGAGAGAAAAAAAAAACAACCCGTGCACGCATTTAGACCTAGGAAACCAATCAGATGACAAATTCAACTCAACCGTGCTCAGATGACATATGTGACATACACTGTATTGCCAATAGTATTCACTCACCCATCCAAATAATTGAATTCAGGTGTTCCAATCACTTCCATGGCCACTTTTGTATAAATTTAAGCACCTAGGCATGCAGATTGCTTCTACAAACATTTGTGAAAGAATGGGTCGCTCTCAGGAGCTCAGTGGATTCCAGCGTGCTAGTGTGATAGGATGCCACCTGTCCAACAAGTCCAGTCGTGTCAGTGGTATTATAACAAAGTGGAAGTGATTGGGAACGACAGCAACTCAGCCACAAAGTGACAGAGCAGGGTCAGTGGATGCTGAGGCCCGTAGTGCGCAGAGGTCGCCAACTTTCTGCAGCGTCAATCACTGCAGACCTCCAAACTTCATGTGGCCTTCAGATTAGCTCAAGAACAGTGCGTAGAGATCTTCGTGGAATGGGTTTCCATGGCCGAGCAGCTGCATCCAAGCCATACATCACCAAGTGCAATGCAAAGCGTTGGATGCAGTGGTGTAAAGCACGCCACCACTGGACTCTAGAGCAGTGGAGACATGTTCTCTGGAGTGACCAGTAACGCTTCTCCATCTGGCAATCTGATGGATGAATCTGGGCTTGTTGGTTGCCAGGAGAACGGTACTTGTCTGACTGCATTGTGCCAAGTATGAAGTTTGGTGGAGGGGGGGATTATGGTGTGGGGTTGTTTTTTTAAGAGCTGGGCTTGGGCCCTTAGTTCCAGTGAAAGGAACTCTGAATGCTTCAAGAGGTTTTGGACAATTCCGTGCTCCCAACTTTGTGGGAACAGTTTGCGGATGGCCCCTTCCTTTTCCAACATGACTGTGCACCGGTACACAAAGCAAAGTCCATAAAGACGTGGATGAGCGAGTTTGGTGTGGAAGAACTTGACTGTTCTGCACAGAGTCCTAACCTCAACCTGATAGAACACCTTTGGGATGAATTAGAGCGAAGACTGAGAGCCAGGCCTTCTCGTCCAACATCAGTGTTTGACCTCACAAATGTTCTTCTGGATGAATGGTCAAAAACTCCCATAACCACACTCCTAAACCTTGTGGAAAGCCTTCCCAGAAGGCTGTGAAGAGATATTAAACCCTGTGGATCAAGAATGGGATGTCACTTAAGTTCATATGCGTGTAAAGGCAGATGAGTAAATACTTTTAGAAGTATAATGTATGTCCATCAAAGCATAAAGCCCACCAACTGATTTGATTTGCCCCGGCAGAGCCCAATCAGTTCTCAACGGAGTGGCCTGGGCTGTCATCCAAGACTTTCATCGTAGCTTTAGACCAGATAGAGTAACTTTAATTATGTGATATTCCACCAAGAACTGAGATCAATTTACCTGATCCCTGAAAGTCCCTGAAAAATAAAAATAAAAATAACACCACATTTACATATCACATCAAAAGCCGCAGAAATCTAATGATTCTTTTCGCCGCTTGAATTTTCCACGAGGAATCAAAGGTTGCTTACCCTTTTTTACTCATTAGCTTAATGTCACGACGCCGTATTTTAGCACAGTGGTGAAAATAACTGACGATATTTTATTCACATGGTTAATTCCCATCAGGGTTTATCACACTGTGAGGTTGCACGCCGTTTTGTAAATGAGACTTTTACTTTTTTTTTTTACCAGTTTTGCCAATTAAACCAATTTGTTTAATGATTTATTAAGGGTAATGTGTTAGATTCCTATTTTGCCTCGTTATTTTCAAATAAATTGTGATAGCGTTTATTGCCGCAATCTGTGAGCCTCTTTTCTTTTTTCTTAGCTTCCAGCTTGTTTCATTATTTTCTTCATGCTGCTTTAGATGCGTAATTTAAAACGACGCCAGGGCGGCCGCTATGAATCCGGGAGCTCGTAAATTAGGCCAAACGAAAGAAGCTCAAAGTAGATCTCTGCAGCATGTCATATCCTGTATCTGAAATGACACAGTGCGGCTTTCAGTTTGCACAGGTGGTCTGCGTCTGAATCCGAGATGCACAGATATGTGAGGCGTTTGACTTTTGGACCTGTGTTGTGTTGGGAAGAGGGAGTTGGGAAGAGAGAGACCAGACACAGTCGGTGGACCATCAAGAGGCTAGTTCAAGCAAAGTCCGTGGCCCGAACTGTAGTGATTCATACACCGCTGCTAAGAGGCCAGAGATGCCGTGCTTAAGTGCTACGTGCTGTTTTTTTTGGGGGGTCGTTGTGGAGAGCAGAGATATTCTTTTATGCTCACTCCACGGGGATGGCTCACAAATCTGTGGGAAGTCCACTCCCGTGCAGCAGTCCCCTCCCTCCGCTCCACGCTAGCAGAGTGCACTTTGTCGCCATGGCAACACAGAGACTAATTATTCACACACTGTCTTCTCTTCTCGCCTGCCAGGCAGATCTTACTTGACCTTTTGGCGGATTTAAATTGGAGAACACCTCAGGTTCAGGGAGGAGACCATCTGGAGCTCTCACCTTCTCGCGCTGCCTTGTTGTTGTTGTTGTTGTTGTTGGTTGTTGGTGGTTGTTGTTGTTGTTGTTGTGGTTATGAGCCGCCTCCGAAATGTGTGTCTTTGCTCGGATTCAGTCCGGTTCGCTGGTTTCACGGTCGCTGGCTAGACGGAGTGAGGCGGAACTAGGTTGCACTTTATTATTTATTATTGTTGTTTATGCTCCATTTTCACTGCAGGTGTCCTGGCCTCAAGAGCTGATTAGACACCGGGGAGAGTTCACGTCTTATGCTCTGTATTATGGCAAATAGAAGCCAATTCTTTAACTCAGGGATGTTATTAAAAACTGTATGTTTACACAGCACCTCCTCCTCCAACCACCCACAGACATACATACATATACACCGATCAGGCATAACATTATGACCACCTTCCTAATATTGTGCAGGTCTCCCTTGCGCCTCCAAAACCGCTGTGACTCATCAGAGAATGGACATGGGCCTTCTGAGGGTGTCCTGTGGTGGACTTTGGGTCCTATGGGTTGAGGGGAGGGGCCTCTGTGGATCATCCCACAGATACTTGATCAGATGATGAATTTGGAGGCCAGGTCAACACCTTGTGCTGTTCTTCATGTTTTTTTGAGTTGTTCCTAAAACGTTTTTGTGTGTGCACCTGTGTCAGGCTGCATCCTGCTGCCATCAAGGAGTGTCATTGCTATGGGGTGGGGGTGCCTGGTCTGGTCTAGGTGGGTGCTACATGTCTAAGTAACATCCACACGAGTGAATGCCAGGTCCGAAACATTCCCAGCAGAACATTGAATTGTCACAAGATGGTTAATTTTATTTACTTCTCCTGTCAGTGGTTTTAATTTCGTGGCTGATCGGTGTACATGCAGTATATGGAGCTATACTAATTTTACACAATTTTATTTTTTTACCTAAGTTACTTTTGTCTCTCAATCCTGCAGTAGTCGGTATTTTGGTATTTTTAGGAGAGCCCCCGCATTCTGAACGGACATCATAATACTTCAAACCCTTCCAGAGACAACACTATGCAAACGAGGCTGAGCTAGAAAAGCCTTTGAAATCCTTTCCCCTTGGGGATTGACGGTATTTGATGTTACTTTGCCAGTTGCCATCAATGACCATTTTTGCAGTGAGTTGCTTTGTGTTGAGCAATCACAGTGAATCTTTGTCTCATTAAAAAGCAGCCAACTGAACTTTGCTGTATACATTATGGAAGCCAGCCGAAGGGGATCGTTTCAAACATTTACAAACAACACGGTTGCTTGGCATGCATAATTGTGCGAGTAAAGTAACTAACTGGTTGTCACCGGATTTTGTCTGTTTGGTCTCATCACGGGGATTATTACTTTTCACGACATTTTGCAAAGCCAGCGAATATTCAACATAATCTGATCTTTCTCTTCTGAACAGATTGTTCCAAGCCCAGTTTGTCCAAGGACCAAGTGCAGGCCAGCTCCTCCATGAACATGCCTCAGTCTTTTGGAACGGCGATGGGTTTCTCCCTGTCCGAGACGCTACTCATGGCGGCCCTGCCCACCCTGTCCCAGAACGCCAGTCACCTGCACACCTCGGAAGACAGCATCATTTACCTCGCCCCCACCGCCGACACTAACAAGTGCTGGCCCATCCGTCCAACCCTGCGCAATGAGCTGGACACCTTCTCTGTGCACTTCTACGTCTTCTTTGGTCCAAATATATCGATTCCCCCGGACAGAGCTGCTGTGTTCGCCATCAATCTAATGCCTGTTTTGGACAGCGGAGGAGTCCTTAACATGGAGCTCAAACTCAACCTGGTGAGTCCCACTAATGATTCTGTTGCTGCATGTTTCAAGGGCACGGTGCATATCCTCAGGTATCCATTTGTCTTTCGATATTTGAGGCACGGGTAATGCATTAAATAACTATTGCACTCCTGCACAGCTTGCCGAAGAAGGCGGCATTTGTGCCAAGATGCTGGACAAGGGCTCAGCTGCCACCCTCACATGCCGCGCGCTTTGCCATTGCAGGGGATCAGATTATAATCAAGGAAGTAAATATGCAACAGTTAGTGAAGAGAAAATCCCCAGCTAGCAACGGTGAATAATTGGGCTCACAAAGTGTCTGGCTGCGCTGGGCTGCTAAATATGGATGCACGTATGGTCACAGACTTTGTGGTGGCAACAGAAAAGTGTTTGGGCTTGTGACATATGTCTCTAATTGAGAGAGAACAAAATGCAAAAATCAGCCAGGCAGGATTTGATACGTCTCTGTTGATGTGTCCTTCAGATAGTAATGGCATAAGAAATGCACCTGCAGTGGCTCTGGAGGTCTACTGGGAGCCGCAAACTGGAGAGCTACAGGCTGGCAGATGGATTTTTAAATATTTCAGTCCTAACAGAAAGCAGGCCAGACAGCCAGTATTGAAAAAAACTAGAGAAAGAAGAAGCACAAGACACTTACAGATATCTTTGATTGTTTAGCTCAAAGGAAAATCCTGACATTTTGGGAATACTGCCTCTTTTTTTTTTGCGACATCCTAAGAGCTGGATTGATATCAGTTTTCTCTGCATTCAGAAAAAAAAAAAATAACGGCCGAGGGTATTTTTAGCCTACAACGTTGTTGGTTTAACACAAAAGCAGAATCAGGAAGAAACACTCAAATGGAGGAGAACAAATAATCCATTCCAGCAGCTCTCGAAATGAACAAAAACCACATTTAAAAAAATAATAATAATAATCAATAAATGAATGAGACCTTGAAAATACTTATTTGTCGCTGCCCTTCTCGTGCAAATGACAGGTTTGAAGTTTTTGAAACGCAGCAGCCGCGCTCTTCCCTCCCCTGCTTCCAGTCTTTGTGATGAGGTACGCTAAGCACATCCTTCCTCTCTGCTGAACACACAGAGATGAAATTGTTCATCGATCTTCTCATCTAACCCCCGCTAAGGAAGCGAACAGCTGTATTTCCCCAAATGCCACGGAGAAACACAAATTGTGGACTTTTAAGGAAATGAAAATAATTGACTGTAATTAATTTAACGGTTTATTGATTGACTGCTCGGCGGATGCGGCCACTGTCACGGCGCAGAAAATGCTCCTGGCTTTGAATGGCTGCCATGCTCCCACTTATGAAGAGTGTTTATTTTCTTCCTTATGTTTATGTATGAGTGTCTCATCCTGCAGTCCAGACAGGTGAACTTACCTGCTTCTTACCTGTGTCAGCTTAGCAATAGTCAGTCAAGTCCTGGTCTGTAAAACCATGCATACTAGGAAAGACCCTGACACCTTCCCCCGTCCTCAGTATCGTTAACTATGCATAGATTTTAACACATTCTGCAAATGTCACAGAGGCAGTATGCTGTGATGAAACCTGGTTTGGGTGATTGTTGTACGATCCGCAAGACGCAGTCTTCACAGAGACTGTCATGCTAAATTATTCTATAGACAGATTTCTCCCCCCTCAGCGATGATCTGTCACTTGCTTGTCACAGGCACCAGGATCCAGTCAGCCGCTGCCAGTCGGGGGCTCTGGCAGATTTGCAGGGCTTTAGGAGACAATAGCTGGAGCTGCTTGTCTGCCTTGCATCACTCCCCGTGCGAGAGTGTGAAAGGAATGCATATGGCTTTTATTTTCCACTGATACCTCAGCTGGCAGTGTATCGATTTAATCGCTTTAGAGCCATCTTTCAAAGTTTTCTTTAGGTGGGGATTATGCAGAAGGGGGGATGTAATGGGTGTTAGTGCCGTATCAGTGACTCGTTCGCTTTTATGTTGTTGTTGTTGTGTCACATTAATTCGCTATCCTTTTTGTACGGGGGTCCAAAAGTGACTATAAATATAGGGGCTTGGTACATTAAAAATACAATAATACATACACAAATTTCCAATGAATATTAACTAAATGGACAATGGCAATACTTGAATAATATATTTTCTACATGCATTTGTTCTTTTGATATTTATTTGTTTCAATATATACACATATAGCAAGGAGTCAAGAAATATTTAAATAAATTTAAAATGAACTACGTCCTCCTTTATTCGTACATATTTGAATAATGTAATGTATAAATATGTAAATACCTACCTGTAAATATGTTTTTTCCCAGTCAATCTTTCCACCCTATTTTGTTGCTGTGAAATGAATTTTTTTTTGCTGTTGCTAAGCAGCATTTGTATGTTCAGAGAGCAGATATGTGCTTAAAATATAATGCTCAGTATGAGTCAGAACATCAGGCGGTTTAATATTTTCATTGAATAAAATTTAAAACCTCAAAAGAGTTTATTTTAAGCTTGGCCACTTGGATGTGCAGCTTAAAGTACTCATGCCAGCTTCATTCATGTGTTCGGCCCATAGACTGTATATAAATATGGACAATGTGTCGCCACTTCCGCCGCATTCACTTTTCATTTAATTAAAACTGCGCTCTGCTCTACCTCCACCAGTTACAAGGAAATGTTGGATTACACACTGTACTTACTTTTCTCTCATGGTCCCACAGGACCACTTTACAAAACGGTTGGTATGGCAACTGGTAGCCGCCGTTATGCCACGTCCTGTTTCTACAGCGTACAATAACTAACTAAAGCGAAACATCCAAATAATTGACACTTGAACATTCATCAACGTTATATTAAAGGGGAATTAATGTTTTTTACAACCTGGACCTTATTTGTGGCCTAAAATACGGTCGTTTACTCACCCATATAACTTTGGTGCTTGCAGCTGCTTGCAACAGCTCTTACTCTATCTCTCTTTTTTCCGAATTTAATTCACTTTTTGCTTCCCTTTTTGTGGACATTACTTTTGTATATACTTTTTTCAGACAACATTGCACTTTTTTAGTTTTGTTTTTTATTGGGAGTCTCGCCATAGCCAAATATTTTTAACAACATCCAGACCGTTACTATGCAGGAAGCCGGCGGCGTAACAATGCGAGAAGCGGCCAGCGTGCACATTGGTTACAGAAGGGAGCGGCTGATCGCCCTGCGTGGCGCTGTGGTTTTCCCTCGGGACGGACATGGGATCCCTCCGGAGATGCTTCGTGGGACCCGCCGTGGATCCCGAGCAGGAAAACTACATCGAGAAGAGAAGAGACGCTTCACTTTTCAGCGCTGTTTTCTCCGTAACCATGGGCAACGTGAGATCGCTGACGTTCGAATTGGCCGCACTCTGCAGGCTCTGTGGTGGCGTCGGCCATCCTGTGTGGAATGATCTGGTGCAGTGGCATCGCAGAGAGGGAAAGGAAGAAGCTGGAAAAGATCATCAGGAAGTCCAGCTCTGTCCTGGGCTGCCCCTTGGACTTGGTGGGGGAGGTGGGTGATGGGGGAGTTCTGGCTGAACTGTCCTCCATGCTGGACGATGAGTCCGGCCCCCCTCCATGGTGACCTGACGGGACTGAGGAGCAGCGTCAGTGGCAGACTTCTTCACCCTCGATGTGTGAAGGAAAGATATAGAAGGTCTTTCCTTCCTGCTGCTGTTAGGCTCCATGGCGAGCACTCCTAATATGTGCAATATATCTATTATCTGTTCTATCTCTGTCATTTCTGTATGCTGTTGCAAACTGCAATTTCCCCATTGTGGGACTATTAAAGGTTTTCTTATTCTTATTCTTATTATTTGTATGGTCCATATAGTGGGAGTGACTGGGGCACCGAAATGCAGCCTCTAAATAACGCATTATCTGCCGCGAAACTCGTTCATCACAATATTTTGTTACGATACGCTAGTGCTATTCCCCATTGAGTTACAGGAGTTACCTGTTATCATCATCCGGGGTCTGTAGATTGACCTACTAACCTCTGACCTGGATGATGTCATCTCTGAGCGCCACGCGGGAGTGTTTACCTATAATTTGCTACTGCTAGTTTTTTGCAACATGGCTGAATATTTTTCCGATTATGCGGTTGTGGACGAACACTTTGTTTATAATGGACGTCCTTACCGTTTGGAGCCAGACTATACGGATGAGGAGCTCGTTGAAAGGAGGATACAGAGGCAGAGAGAGGAACAGCTGGCCAAAGAACAACAAACCGCTGCACGTCCGCGAATAGATAACAGGTAACTCCGGACTCAACGGGGAATAGCACTAGCGTATCATAACAAAATATTGGTGAAATGAACGAGTTTCGCGGCAGATAATGCGTTATTTAGACGCTGCGTTGCGGTGCCCCAGTCACTCCCACTATATGGATATACGCGGCTCTAAATATCGTCCAAATGACACCAAAGTTATATGGATGAGTAAATGATAGTATTTTATGCCAGAAATAAGGTCCAAGTTGTAAAAAACGGTAGTTCCCCTTTAACTACCTAAAATGACAGAAACCATCCTTGAAAAAAAAATTATTTGACGTGTGTTTTAGTGTTTTAGTTTGGCCCAAGTCTCATCCGCTAACATGGAGGGGGTGGTGCTTATGACCTATACTGCAGCCAGCCACCAGGGGGAGCTCTATTTGCTTTGGCTTCACTTTAGAGGAACTGTTCCGTCGTCCATCTTTATTTACAGTCTATGCACCTGTCTGGCACATATCAGCAAATCTCCTGCGTGACTTAGCAAAGCAAAAGCCACATGATTACACGACAGACATGAACGTGCATTCATCAGGTTTTTTCTTTTTTTTTTTTGAGTTGATGTATTGGTGCTTGTTGTAGTAATGCGTTAGGAGAGATGTTTACTCGGAAGATTTGTTTCCCTCTGTCACTACCCTTGAGCATTACTTTGTTGGTAGATAGCACTCCTGATTTAATTATGGCTCTGCCACTCACATTCACCAATCATAACTAACAGCCGCACAAGGAATTGGGCATATAAATCACAACACTGAAGGTGATTAATATAGCAATGTTCCAAACAATGTTGCGAAGTGCTTTACACGTGAACGCAATAAATAAAAAAAGAAAAAACACATGCAAAACGAACATTAAAATTCAAGGCACGAGTTTTAACCGCAGAACAAGCAAAACAAGAAATGAACATTAATTAGCAACAGATCACATAAGGCCCTGACAACAGAAAGGTATTTGAAGACGTGATCAGAATCTAAAATTTTAAATGCAGGGCTCTGGACGGCGAAAGAGGCAGGCTGCTGAGGAACGGTTGGCATCCGCTTGAGGGGAAATTATATGAGACAGACCTCGAAGACAGACCAAGCGTCAAAAGTTATCAGTGAGATCGTAATTTCAGCGCCACACTGGGGGAGAGTGGAGTTCACAACAAAGGAAATAAAGGAATTTCCTGTTCTTACGCGGTACACAAATGGTTCAGATGATAGATCGGAGAGATCAAACGGATCACAAAATAAGCATCCGTATCTTGAGATAATCTGACTTCCTCCATTTCATGTGTTTTCCGGGAAAACTAGGATGCTTACGAGCAAATAATGAAAAGGGATCATTTGTCAAAGTGTTTTCTTCGTTTTCTGACTTTATGAGGAATAGACTGTGAGCTGCAGACCAGTCTGACCTTCAATGGAAGTTCCTCAGACTTAAGAACATGCTGACTACACTTTTTACTTGGATGAACTTGTAATAACCTGAGCTATACCATTAAATCCACGTTTGATATGGATTAATTAACTCCAATGGTTGCATAATTTGGCATTTTTCTGTAACACCATATTGGGATTTGTTATTTTCTATGTCTTGCACACAGTTGAATCTTCATTAAACCTTGACAAACTGTGCTTTGTCTGACAACACAAAGCCTCAAACGTCTGTCAGCTTAAACCATTTCAAGATCGCTGTATTGGTGCGTTAACAGTTGGTCATTCTGTGACAGGAACGCATAAAAACAGACATAAAATGAGTTAGACTGAATATTTATATAAAAAAATGTTATACAGTAGATTCTTTTAGAGGAGACCAAGGTTATGACGCAAATAAAGAAAATTTAGGCTATTTTATGGTATTTGCACAGTAGCTGTTTTCTCATTTTTGGATCACGACAGGATTTAAATTGAAACGTTCCCAGGACATATTGATCATGTGTTGTCATTTCATGTTAGGTAAGATAAGATCACGATTTTCTATACACTCTTAACATATCAGTTAACATAGAAAGTGACAGGGACTTACTTCTTATTTGTTCCTGTTAACTGTTAGAGTAAAACACATGACTAAAGCCCCATTATTTTGTGCCCCTTCACTGAGGGGGGCGGTAGGAGTCACATAAAAACTTCTTTGGGGTTTTATCTGGGCCAGAGGCTCATGCGGCTCTGTACCAAATTCTGTGTCAATCTCGCCAATATACACTGATCAGGCATAACATTATGACCACTGACAGGAGAAGTAAATAACATCGACCATCTTGTGATAATTCAGTGTTCTGCTGGGAAACTTTTGGACCTGGTATTAATGTGGATGTTACTTAGACATATAGCACCCACCTAGACCAGACAAGACACCCCCACCCTATAGCAATGACACTCCTTGATGGCAGCAGCCATCCCCAGCAGGATGCAGCCTGACACAGACACACACACAAAAATGCTTTAGGAACAACTAAAAAAAAAAAACATGAAGAACAGCACAAGGTGTTGACCTGGCCTCCAAATTAACTAGATTCCAAACTGATCAAGCATCCACAGAGGCCCCTCCCCTCAAAGGCCCCCACTAACAACATCCTGTTCCCAGACACCACAGGACACCCTCAGAAGGCCCATGTCCATTCTCTGATGAGTCACAACTGTTTTGGAGGCACAAGGGAGACCTACACAATATTAGGAAGGTGGTCGTAATGTTATGCCTGATCGGCGTATATGTATGTATATTTGTGGGTGGTTGGAAGAGGAGGTGCTATACTGTTTCATAACATTGCTGATCTAAAGCATTGGCTGCTATGTGCTATAATATAGAGCATAACATGTGAACTCTCTTCAGCCGCTGTACGTTGTTGCTCGTGTCGTTAGATAAATCCACCAAAGCCATTAAAAAGAATATGTGTAACTACTTTAAGCCAACATTATATCCAAAGCCAGTAAGTCTGTCGGATTCATCAAACCGCTTGAGTCAGTAGAGAAGAAGTCAGAGGATCATCAAAGTCAATAGAATTTACTTTAGATACCACGAATATTTGTTGCAAATGTCATAGCAATTCATCTGAGATATTTCAGCATGGACCAAAGCAGGCCGACACATCGACATTACCGCGCCGCTAGAGTGGATAAAAACATCTCTGCTGTTGACTGACGGAGCTCTTTGACTTGCCAACTAGAAAAATAGAACCCTCTGCCTCCCCCCGGGCCTGCATGCGCCGGGCTCGGTCGGTATTCTTCGAGTGTTACTTGAGTCTTTCTTACTTAATCCTTCATCTTGAAACTGTAGAGCGAGAGTTGCGAATGAAAGAGTGGGAGGGAGGGAGGGACGGAGGGAGGGAGGCGGGGGAGGGACTATCTTGAAATGCCGGTGGGCGTGATTTAGTCTTAGTACCAGGAGAGTGCAGGCCAGATGGTGATTTTAGGAAGCCTGAAATCTCAGCACCTGGCAAAGTGTTTGTTAGTTATTGCATTAATCAACAACTTCACCAACTCCCTGCATATACATTAGGCTCATTTTGTGCTAAAGGGGGCAACAGGAACCTTATTTATTCGAGAAAATATTTGCTCAATATTTTTTCCTAAAAAAAAAAGACCCCAAAAACTGGAGGATAGACAAAGTCCTGCTGGTTTTGAGTGCACCTTCTGGTTTAGTAACATAGTTGGACAGTTCTCAACAATAAAACGCTTCAACGCTCTGCTACACCTGATCTTCAGAGACACTGTGAATAAGTTAGGAGGAATTTCTGAAACTTGTGAAGTGTCAGATTTGGTGCTCGAGCGCACACTGATACTTCACATCCAGTTATTTTTTTTATTTTTTTTTTTGGCTGCTGCTATTTGTCCTCCTGTTGTTCTTTTACAGATACACCAAATTAGACTGCGCTGGCCTCCATCCACCCCTCTGCAGAACGAGCCAATTTGTATAAGCATATGCAGTTCCCAGCGCTTGAATAATTCTCCTGGATTTATTTATTTATTTTTAATGCATGAGCAATGTATAATTGATGCTTTAAGGAGATAATCTGCCGACATCTTCATTTAGGTGCCCCGGGCGGACGGAGCAGGAGCAGGAGCAGTTTCCCTTGATTTGTTGGTTTTATTTTTTTTAAAGTTTAGGGGGATATAGACTGGAGGTGTGTAATCAAGAATGCTGTTAGCTCACTATAGAGCGATGGCAGCAGCAGATGGTTGACGGTGGGACAGATGAATGACGCTCGCCTGTGTTTGCTTCCTGCAGTCTACGCTGAGAGGAGCTAATCTCACGGTGTTTGGCTGCCTGAACCACGGCATGCCCCTTTTCATACAGGAAAACTCGTCACTGAAATGCGAATCAGGTATGTCAGGTTTAACTTCAACTTCAAATTCCGTTTTGGCAATATTACAAGTATTATTCTGTATAAGCTCCTTTTTTTGCTTCACTGTCTTCATCTTCTTTCCCTTTTCCTCAGAATCAGTGGCTGGGTTTTTCCTCTCCGTGAACGCCTCGGCCAACATCACCAAGCTGAGGATTCCCTACCCTCAAACAGGCACCTGGTACCTCAGTCTCCGCTCTCTGTGCGCCACTGAACACGGGTGAGGGAGGCTATTCTGCTTCACTGGACAAACTTCACTCAACTACATTTGTAATTACTTATGAGCAATTACTCAAACTGCTTTCACAACAAGATTTGTATGTCTCAAAAGGGAAAGTCTGACACTTTCGGCAACACAACTTGACTAGATGTAGTTAATGCTGTCGTTTCTGACTAAGCTTTGCAAAAAGACAAGAAAAAGATATTGTAGGGGTTTTACCGCAGCAGATTATCAAGTGTGTGGAAATACTTCACTTAAGATGAAGCCCATTCTACCGTGACATGCAGAATAAGTCAGTGCTGAAATACAACAAATGTATTACTGCAATGCACACTCATCTGAAAAGACATCCGCTAACGCTAGCAGAAGAACGGTCCATATCCTCTCAAGGGCAGTCCATTAACAACTTCACCAAACGTCCTGTAGCTGTTATACATGGAAAAGGCTTTGGAGGCTACATTATTCTGTTTTGCAACCCACTGTGAAGTATTAAACGCTATTGGCGGTGCCCATATAGGCTATACATATCTGCAGCGCACAGTATTGATAAGCGCATGTAGTGTTCAAATATTTGACACTGCTGCTGTGGTCGTAGAGCGTGTTTTTTTTTGTCCTTGATGTCAGTGAATGCACCACATGAGAGATGGGAGTTAAAGTAGAGTTTAGAGCACCGGTTTTTATGGTGTTGGCAACAGTAGCTTGTGTTCAAGCATCAGTAAACTTGTAGAAAAGCCTCCGTAGCATCCATAAGTAGATTTCATTGTTGCAAATCATTACTCTCTACTGTGTTTTTATGTGTGGCGTCATCAACTAGTTGACTCAGCTTTCACCATATTTTAGTCGACTTTAAAAAATCCGAAGTCGTTCAACCCCTAGTATACAGGTATGCATCCTCTTCCCAATGCAGCTCTTGCCTGGAAAGTCTCTATTCTCTGGAGTGCTCAACCCTGCAACTCTCAAAAAACACCATTTACAAGCTTAAATTTACCGAATCTGAAGTTGAATGACTGTTGCTCATAAATTTTTGACACTCTCATAATCAGTGCTCACGCTCGGTCCCAGTGCTCCGCGGCGACCTCGCCGAGTCAATATTTGCCGTCAATTACAGGGAGACAACTCCAAAAAATAGGACATTCGGTATTTCTTTGGAGCTCGTCTCCCTACAACAATCAAACTAGTTTGTTTACCGAAATTAATAATTCACTGCCCCAATGAAGACGCCACGCTTGCTGTTTGAACAGTGCAGCCTCTCCCTCATTCAGTCACATCCTCTCCCATCTGTCACCCAGCAGTCTGATTTGGCATTGGCTTTCGTTAATGTGCTTATGGTGCACAGCTACCACATGACATGGAAGAGATTCTGAGGTTTCACGTTTGCAAATCCAATATGTATACATTTACATTTACCTAAAATAAGAACGATGTGCCTCTATTTATACAGGTATAAATTCATTTTAAAGGATGTTGAGGTGAAAGTTGTTCTCTAGCTATAATATACTCAGCAAAGCAAAACACAGTGCCACCTACGTGTACTATTTAACACCACAAATTAATTCAATAAGCGCTCGCTTTTTCTCAGAGAGTTGCTTAAAAGGATGGTAAGAAATACAGAAAAGTTGAGGAGAAAGTTTCCATTAAGTTTAAGTTCTTAAGTATTAACTATAGCACAGATTGAGCCGTTCGTCGAAACACTTAATGGCAACAAAATGTGAACAGAACGAAATTGAGCAGATTTATTTATTTTTTCCCGGGCCACCCGGGAGTACCAATTGAATTTGAATAACAGATAATAACAGATGGTGTGGGACGTGGACTCATCCTCACGCAGAAGCTCCGCCGCGGTATGAAAATGTGGACGGCGTTCAGGCTGCCGCGCGCCAGATCTCCGCGCGTTTACATGTGCTAAATCAATCAGGTCTTGTTAGAGAGGAAAAGTGGTGGTGTGAATGACAGGCGCTGTTCAAGGCCGCAATTAAGTTGATTGATGCAACTTAAAAATAAAGCAGTGAACAGCTGTGTCAATTAAAACATGTGCTGTGGGAAAAGACAAAGAAGCGCGTTCGTTACCTCCTGTAGCTTCGGTCTCTGTAACTGATTGGATTAGCTAGCAGTTTGGAAAGTTTTATTTATCCCAAATAGAGAGATACACAAATTATTCATAGGTGCATGAGCTTTTAATAGTTCAGTCTGCATAACAATAACTTCTGTGCAGACTTGGAGAGAATGCATCATTTGTTGGTTGTCTAAAAACTGTTCTCTCTGAGTATAGGCAGTGTACTGTGTGTAATTCCAGTTGGCTAATGGAACTGAAACATCACAGCCAGGGCTCTAGTTTCCTTTCCTCTATACTCAGTCTGCATGGAAGAGACATCATTTGCAGAAAATTACTTTCACAATTGTTTTAAGAAGTTGGAGATTGCACAAGCCCGACAGAGTACAGTTGTCTGACATCTGACAAACCTTTTGATCTGCATTGTGCCGCGGTGATGAGAGCGCTGTGGGATATGGAAAAAAGAAAATAATAAAATAACGAGAATGAAATCCTACAGGCGGGCGCTGACAGCTCTGCGAGGCTTGAATATTGCAGAGAGTGAACTGGGAATCTCGGCATCACTACGCGCTGACAATTAGCAAATCCTTCCTAATGTCTGCCTGCCGTGTTAGCAGCTACCACTAAACACGGCGCACAGCTGTTTGAGAGGCTGCATGACAGGGCCATAAAAACCAGACCCTTAGTATGTATGTATGTGCCTTTTTTCCAGGTTTGAGTCGTGCGCCAACGTTACTGCAGAGGTGTACATGCGCTCGTACCTGACTCCGTGCATCAATGACTGTGGGACGTACGGACAGTGCAAGCTTCTGCGCACCAACAACTACCTGTATGCTGCGTGTGAATGCAAAGCAGGTACTTGCATTTTCTGTGTGTTTTTTTGCAGATTCACATGGGAAGCCTCCTTGTTTGTTGATTTCATCTCAGATGACGGGTTTTCTAATGTCTTCTTTTGATTGTCTGTGAAGGTTCTCAGTCATCCAAGTCATGGTAGATCCAAAGAGCGTTTAAAAAAGGAGGGTTTTTTTTTGGCAAAAACTGGCAAGTCAAGCAAGTTTCTGATGAGTTATACCCACAGATGTTCCTATTTTAACTTCAACTTTCCGCCAGCCCCTTAGAACCAAAGAAGCTAATTCTTCTCAAAAAGTCCAGTTGCCTTTTCAAACGCTTTTTGCATGTGTCTTCTTTTGATCATATTAAAATGTTTGGCTCAATCAGCCGCTAATGAAACTAAAGTTGTTTCGCGGATGTGAGGAAATCATTACCGTGATGTATATTCAACAATGCCCTTAATTAATCATAAGTAATTAATAATTAGCAGAAAGTGTGGCCATAAATTAATCATTCTGGCTTGATTTGCACAAGTCTTTTTGCATACAAGATAAGATAAAAACTTTCTAAAAACGAAACAGGGTCATCGCCGTTGCAAAGAAAATACATCATGCAGAGTGACAAGATAATGGGAGAGAGCCAGGTGGGATGGCGTGGGTCATTTTCCCAGAAATGACCTGACAGAGCCGCAATTAAATTGTATGTGCCACCATCCAATGAGTCATACAGCGGCCCCGCATTAATCTTCTAGTATAAGCCGTTTTGATAAGACAATAAAACGCACTGTTAATTACGAACAGCTTTTCAATAAAAGATGAGCTTATGAAACTAAACAAAGCATGTCCTCTGAGGCGTTTTTTAAATCCTGCCTTTGATCTTCTTTTATCGGAGCGGGTTTCTCTTCAGTTAAATTCATTGTCATACTTCATATGTGTGACTGCTTCCTGGCAGGCACTTTGCATTCAGCACTTGCCCTTGGCTCGTCTCACTCTGCAAAACCTCTGTTCAGCCGCGCTCGCGAATATTCAATTCTCGCTGTCTTATCCAATCCGCCACTTGATTAGGATCCAATGTGGCAAAGCAGGGACGTTTTAAAATACAAGGGTGTTCACACCAAGGGGCTCTATTGTGCAGGATAAACAACTTCACACAACATAATCTGGTTTTGATTATTTCTGTAGAGGTCGGGCGCATAAGAAAGGGAATGATAAGGTATTCGTCTTGTCGAGAGATTAATATTTCATACGTTTTAAGAGACTGTAAATTCAAAGCGTTAAAAAAGAAAAAAAAAACGTTTGATCTATGAGAAAATTTCTTCTCATCCATCAGCCGAAAGATTTAACGAGACTTTGTTACAGTTCATTCAGAGTTTAAGCCAGTCAGAAAACATTGAACTCATATTCTTTTTCCAATCTATAAAAGCCTGCCAACACAAAAATCTCCTTAGATCTCTACTTTCTCAGGCCAACATACAGTACTGACAGAATATGTGTGTGTGTGTGTCTGTTCATTAGGCTGGGATGGCTGGGGGTGCACAGACAACTCGGAAGCCTACTCATACAGTTTCCAGCTCCTCTCCACCCTGCTGCTCTGTCTCAGCAACCTTATGTTCGTCCCTCCGGTGGCCATCGCCATTCGCAGCCACTACCTGCTGGAGGCTTCGGTCTACATCTTCACCATGTTCTTCTCCACTGTGAGTGACTGCCGTACGATGAAAGCGAGTGACCTGAGGATATTTTGTGAATGATACGGGCACAAACATTTGGAACACTTCATCTGCAGATATGAGAGACATAAAGTCAGTTTCTGTGCTGACATGTGGTGATCATCGCAGCAAGTAGCTGAGCCTCTAGCTACGCCGTAGAACAATGTGTTAATGAATGGGTTTCTGGGTTGTTTGTGTTGTGTATGCGCACTAAGATGCATGTAAATGAGAGTAAGCAGGCAGGTGATCGAACACTGGTGGAAAACGTGAGACCACAGGCAAGCAATCGCGGTGGTAAACCAAACCACAATTAGAAAGAAAGAGGGGTTTATTTTTAAGTTTAATGCAACTAATTTACACATTTTGAAGCATGAAAAAACATCACAAAGGCAGGTGTTTTCAGAAAGTGACTAGTGTGACTAAAATAGGAAACAGATAAAGCATGAAATCTCACTGTATGTAGATGACATTCTCCTATTTAATAACACATTCCCATCCATACCATAATCAGAAATAAGAGATTAGACTAGGCAATCTTGCAATTATTAAACGATTTGTTGTATTAAAATAACACCTACTTGCATTGCTTGTTCAATTAAATACATAAGTAGATCATTTTGAATGATATACGCCCAAAATGACATGATAAAAGCTTCAATCTACCTCAGTCTATGTATTATCAGTGACCTAAGACTGCGATTTGTCACAGAATGGACTGAAGATGAAATTTTATCAGTATTGTGCCTTAGTTTGCTTTGTTCTGGCCATAGTTAGAAACATATGCTAGTCCTTGAATTGCTGCCTGGCCAAAAAAAAAGTCACCACCTGGATTTAACTAAGCAAATAGGTACAAGCCTCCTATTGGATAATTACTGCATGGGTGATTATCTTTCAGCTGGCAACAAGTTATTTAACCCCAACTGATGCAATGAGTAGCTTCTCATTTCTTAAACAACCATGTCTAAAGACACATCCTGTGGTCGTGGAAAAGATGTTAGTCTGTTTAAGAAGGGTCAAATCATTGGCATGCATCAAGCAGAGAAAACATCCAAGGAGATTGGAGAAGAACTGTCCAACTCTTTATTAAATCCTGGAAGGATAGTGGGGAACCAGCGCATCAGGGTAAGAAGAGAGGCAGATGAAGTGATGCACCCATCATGCCTAGTTTCTACTGTACAAGCCTGTGGGGGCAGTGCTATGATCTGGGGTTGCTGCAGTTGCTCAGGTCTAGGTTCAGCAACATTATGTGTCCAAAGAATGAGGTCAGCTGACTACCTGAATATACTGAAAGACCAGGTTATTCCATCAATGGATTTTTTTCTTCCCTGATGTTCACGGGCATATTCCAAGATGACAATGCCAGGATTCATGGGGCTCAAATTGTGAAAGAGTGGTTCAGGGAGCATGAGACATCATTTTCACAAATGGATTGGCCACCACAGAGTCCAGACCTTAACCCCATTGAGAATCTTTGGGATGTGCTGGAGAAGGCTTTGTGCAGTGGTCAGACTCTCCCATCATCAATACAAGATCTTGGTGAAAAATTAATGCAACACTGGATGGAAATAAATCTGGTGACATTGCAGAAGCTTATTGAAACAATGCCACAGAGAATGTGTGCTGTAATCAAAGCTCAAGGAGGTCCAACGAAATATTAGAGCGTGTGACCTTTTTTTTGGTGGCCACTCTTTTCTGGCCAGGCAGTGTATTAAACAAAGTTAGCCAGTATTCATTTGTACTTGTTGCTAGTAATTGCTAACGTCAAATGAATGGAAACAATCGTCTTTTTCTTGCAAAAACTCGTCCAAGGAACCTTTGACGCTAAGCAAATAGTCTGGCTTAGTCAACAACCAAAGCACAGTAGAGGAATCGCATCCAGCTTGACAATAGCGTGTATGTTAGCAGTAGCTATAAGTCAGGCAAGAAAAACAGCATGCACCACTCTGTTAGCAAAGAGTACATTTTAATTGCAGAAAACAAGAATAATTGGTGTGATTCCATATTGTTTTGACACATCTGCTGCTTTTTTTCCCACCTCTCTCTCCTCTCACAGTTCTACCACGCATGCGACCAGCCAGGCATCGTGGTCTTTTGCATCATGGAGTACGACGTCCTGCAGTTCTGCGACTTCCTCGGGTCGCTCATGTCAGTGTGGGTCACTGTCATTGCAATGGCCAGGCTAAAGTCCATCATCAAACAGGTGTGTGTGTGTGTATTGTCTTTCTGCATTGTCCAATTTTGTCAAAGAAAAGTGAACAAAGGCAGCATTTGTACTGATACTCAGACTTAGATCCTGAAGAGTCCTGAATTTCCTGAAATAATTTTTACTCTAAGACAAGTGTGGTGGACATTTCTTAAAAATACAGACCAATAAACAAATAAACAAAAACAAAATTCATAATTATCTGATGCTGGTAACTGATCGTAATAGCCATGCCATAAATCGCTTGCACTGATTTTTCTTTTTCTTTCCTCACTCCGTCCATGAATTGTCTGATTTGCTCAGTTGCGTCTCTAAAAAGAGAAGCAGCCGTCCAGAAGAGAAACTCAGCTTGTTTGATTTTCTGGACAAAAATGTAAGATGTGGGCAGCGATTCAGACGACTGGAAACAGACATCTCCGCGACCCTAATGCATTTCCACTGTCATGCAGTCTGGCAGCACCTAAACTGTAGGAGAGAGTGTTAGAGGGAGACTACCTGAGAAAAAGCCCTGAAGCAAAGACAGAAGCTGCAGAGCCGTGTAGGGGAGCTATAAATGAGCAACCCGTTTCGGCGTGCGTCCACTTCTAGTTATAAATTAAAATATCAACGTGTTAAAATCAACAGTGCGTGGTGATAAATTCTCTGGTTGTTAACATATTGCGGTGGATAACGGTAAACACTAACAGGTGCACCTTCTCCCTGGGTCAGTCCCTGGCTGCACACCAAGGATGGAGCAGTCTCAGGGAAAAGTGTGTGTGTGTGTGTAAATGTGTGTCCATGTCCATAAATGAGACAGAGAGAGGGGGTGGTGTAGAGGGAGAGAGGGAGGGAGGGAAGGAGGGAGGGAGGGAGCGTGCACGAACATCTGCTGTCCTCTAGAGTTTTCATTTTTGCTTAGCGCTGCAGTACGCAGTCACTAATCAAATCGCACATGTCAGGACTGGCAAGTGGAACTGTGTGTGTTTGCGCACTAGAAATAGACACTGTGTGCGCGTGTGTGCGTTTGTTTTTGTGTGTGTTTGTTTGTTAATGTCTATGACTACAGCAGCAGCAGAGGGTGAGAGGCCCAGGAGAGCCTGATGGCGTGTGTTTGTGTGTGTTGTATTGTATGTGACTCTTGGACCTTCGCAGCTCTGAAAGTCCTCGCAAAAATGTCAGCAGAATATCCTGCGAGGATGTTTTTACTGCTTTGTATATAGGCCGATTTATTTTTTTATTTTTTGAGACTGTGCTTGCCGAAGGATACCGCATCTGAATCATATAAATCAGTTTAAAGGATAATTACGTTTTATCACATCTTCATACTTTAGGCGCCGTTTCATTGAGCAGATATGATAACGTTGTTCCCACCAAAGGAAATGCAGAGGTTTTGGTGCAACAGGACATTCTTTGCACCCACAGAATGTATATAAAAGAATTTGCACCATAGGCTGTATAAAGATGGAGGGTGGAAAATGCTCCTCAAAAGTGAAGCCAAAGCAAGTAGAGCTCCCCCTGGTGGCTGGCTGCAGTATAGGTCATAAGCTCCACCCCCTCCATGTTAGCGGATGGGACTTCGGTCAAACTAAAACTCTAAAATACACATCAACTTAATTTTTTTCAAGGATGATTCTATAATTTTAGGTAGTTATATATAATGTTGATGCATGTTCAAGTGTCAGTTTTTTGGATAAGTTTCGTTTTAGTTATTTGACGGGATGTGACATAATGGCGACTACCAGTGCAGACTGCCATGCCAACCGCTCTGTAAAGCAGTCCCATAGGACCGTGAGAGGTGTAAAAAAGAAATAAGTACAGTGTAATATCCAACATTTCCTTCTAACTGGTGGAGGTAGATCAGAACACAGTTTTAATTAAACAAAAGCATGGCTCCACTCTCGGACCGTACTGCGCAGACTCTGGCTCCAAAGTCACAAGATGGCGTCGCCCGTATCCCCGGGAAAATAGCGTCAGTTTGACCAATGCAAGGAAGTGGCGACACATTGTCCATATGTATACAGACTATGATTTGGGGGGGGGGTATCCCAGCTATCATTTGGCGAAAGGTGGGGTACACCCTGGACAGGTCTCCAGTCTCACACCCTTGGCCACTGTAGAATCATCAGTTAACCTAACAAGCATGTCATTGGACGGTGGGAGGAAGCTGGAGTACCCGGAGAGAACCCAAACAGACACAGGGAGAACATGCAAACTCCACACAGAAAGGCCCCAGTTGGCCGATGTATTCAAACCCAGAACACAGCTAAACAGTTTTCTCTTTTAATTTTCAACTTCCCTTGAGGACTTTAAAGGGGAACTATTGTTTTTTTACAACCTCGACCTTATTTCTGGCATAAAATAAAGTCGTTTACTCACCCATATAACTTATGTGTAATTCGTATTCCTTCGGGAGATATTTAGATCTGCGTATATCCATATAGTGGGAGTGACTGGGGCACCGAAAGGCAGCCTCTAAATAACGCATTATCTGCCGCGAAACTCGTTCATTTCACCAATATTTTGTTATGAAACGCTAGTGCTATTCCCCGTTGAGTCTGGAGTTACCTGTTATCATCATCCGGGGTCTGTAGATTGACCTACAGACGGATAGGTGTCTTCTGACCTGGATGATGTCATCTCTGAGCGCCGCGCGCACCCGCGACGGTCGGCTGGTTTACCTGTAATTTGCTATTGCCAGTTCTTTTGCAACATGGCTGAATATTTTTCCGGCTCTGAGGTTGTGGACGAACCATAGAACCGTAGAACGAAACAGTAGTTCCCCTTTAATGCCAATGTGACTTTCTGTACTTCTTGTCTCATCGTTTACATCTTATTTTGTGATGTTGGCGAGCAGAGAGTGATGACCCGAATCAGAAAAGTCAGGCCTCAGTTGTGGGGGGAAAAAAAAAAAAAATAGTCCTTTTAGGTGCAGGAAATATAAAATTGTATTTATATTTCAGAATGCCTTTATTGTGCTGTATTTTCCTTGCAAGAATTGCAGAATTACGGACCATTATCGAAATCGTCCTGCCAGTTTGAACAAAGCGACACTGTTGCAGCATTGTTACATGGGGGATAATGCAACACTGTGATGTGCGGTAGATTGACAAAAGGGCTCGACAAACTGGCTCCTGGGTAGACAGAAGGGAAGCAGCTGCGGACTATTGTCGATGCACCGTAGGGCCTTCATTTGCTGTTGTCGTTCCAAAATATGGCAAAAGAGCCACATTTACCAAAGCCAAACAAGGGCTCCTTTCTTATTTATTTATTTTTTTTAATATCTTCACCACAATTGCTTGGTTTAGTTGTCCTGACGTTGGCCCGCTGCAGACATTGCAAGCAAAACATCTTGATATTGTGGGAAACCGAGGAATCTATTACAGTTTGGAGCACTCTTATAGGCGAGTAGATCAGAAGAGTGTAGAGACCCACGAAGCGTGAAGCTATAAAAGCATGTGATAATACATAACTCTCTTTGTGATGCATCCTAGTTTCGTTCTGCTCTTCATCTTGTGGTGTAAACAAAAGTGAAGTGAAGTGAAAGTCAACCATAGTCTTGTATTTGGGAAAGGACGGTGAGATTGGTGCTTTATGCTTAGACGCTCTCCATCACACAACGTTTCAAAAGGAATAAATTACCAAATTATTTAGATCTAAAGTGACTTCAGACATGTTTCTTGTAAGGGTGCACTGCCACTGGGCGTGTTGTAAAACGGCGAAGGTCCGCGTTACCGCACATTTGTGAGTATGAGAATGTATGTCGCAGATAAAAATAGACTTCCTGCCAGAATTTCTACAAGCTCGTCCGTTACGTTGACAGATAATGATTCATTACAGCGAAACTCCCGCCTGTGAGCGTCAGTGCATTCACCCGCGCGTACAATGCATGCATGTTTGGGAGAGCTGCTGTATAATCCAGCAGCGGTGCAGCATGACGGATGACTGTTGCTGCGCCGAGTCCTCGGTGTTGCCCCGCGCTATTCCGTTCCCTCCTTGGTCTGTGCCAATTAGTCTTTTTCTTCCTCAGGCAGGTCATTCCTTCCATGCTCAAAAATCCCCAATTTCTCCTCATGCTGCCCACCAGACAGAAGAATGCACACCCCGGGCGTCCTGGACAGGCTTAAATTCTCCCAAAGAATGTGCAGCACAGCTTATTGATTTTTTTTTTTCTTCATTCTCACTTTATTTCTTTTATATCCTGTGGCTTTCTGTCCAATTGCGAGCTTGGCAAAAACTAAAAAAATAAAAAAGCGACTGGTATTATTTATAGCACTGTGGCTCTATTGTTAGCATTTTGTTGTCTTTGTTGTATTATGTTTGGTGTATTACTCTGCGAGCTCTTTAAAATACCGTTTTTGATTGCACCTGAGCCCAGCAGACGCGCAGTTATTTTCCGTACTGACCGTTTCCCCGCTCGTACATTAAACTGCCGGCTCATTTACATAATGAGAGGCTTTTACCTCTTGTGCCAACGACTTACAGTACATGCTGTTTGCGAAAGTCAGCTGTAGATATGGTTGTTAACGTTCCAGGATAAGGCTGTTATTATTTTATATTCTTTCTTTTTTTTTTATTGTCGACAAATTGCAGAAACGGACCACAGAGCGTTGAGCGGTCTCTCATTACCGTGTAACTGCCATTGGTTTTTAACCCGGGAGCCTTTTGTTCCTGTGGAGTTATTTAACAATAGATCACAACTATATTGATTCATTTAAAAATGTTCCAGAGAAGCTGAGCTCTGTAGAGCTCCATCATTAAACCAGGAAAAGCCCAGATGTGAGATTTTAGGTGTTTGATTTGGCGATTCCTATAGTTACTGGTAGACAGGTAGAAACAGCATATATAGTTATAGTACAGACCACCTGAAAAACATCAGTGCTTTATTAAACCAATGGAAGAGTAGTTGGAACTTTTATACACCGATATGGCATAACATTAAGACCACTGACAGGAGACGTAAATAGCATCGACCATCTTGTGACAATACAACGTTCTGCTGGTAAACTTTTGGACCTGGCATTCATTCATGTGTATGTTACTTAGACATGTAGCACCCACCTAGACCAGACCAGGCACCCCCACCTCTTAGACACCCCTTAGACACTCCTTGATGGCAGCAGCCATCCCCAGCAGGATGCAGCCACAGAAACACTCAAAAAAACATGAAGAACATCACAAGGTGTTGACCTGGCCTCCAAATTCACTAGATCCCAAACTGATCAAGTATCTGTGGGATGATCCACAGAGGCCCCTCCCCTCAACCCATAGGACCCAAAGGCCCCCACTAACATCATTCTGTTGCCAGGACACCCTCAGTCACAACTTTTTTGGAGGCACAAGGGAGACCTACACAATATTAGGAAGGTGGTCATAATGTTATGCCTAATCAGTGTATATGTGAGGATCCATGGTCTGACTAAATGTTGCACACAGCATGCAACTGTGAACATCAGTGCGTAGCAGAAGAAGCAGGTCTTCATCTAACAGCTCATCGTGGCTGCTCCTTCTTGTCCCATCTCTCTCAGCTACAATTTCAAATAGATCTACTAAAAAAAATGCTAAAAATGTAAATTGTCTTGTCACGTAGATACAGTTTTGATGAACAATGACAAAAATGTAATTCTAATAATACTAAGTTACACTGTATTTATCCCACATGGGGAAATTACTGTACTTTTCAGCCTTTGACCCGTCCATTCATTCACACAGTGTACACTTGGAGCAGTAGGCTGCTAATGGTGTACACCCAGGGAGCAATTTGGGCGTTAGGCGTTTGCTCAGGACACCGTACGTGGGGCCTGTGGTGGCCCATCAGTCCCAAGCTACGCCACATCTCCCCCCAAATGTCTACACGTCACCATTGTCTTACCTCATATGGCAACAGTGGACAGACTGGAGACCTGTCCAGGGCGTCCCCCACCTCTCGCCCAATGACAGCTGGGACAGACTCCGACCCTCCAGGGGACAAGCGGTTACAGAAAATGAATGAATGAACAGATTTGTACTCACTTTATTTATTTTAGTAAGGAGCAGCTTTCTTTTTTTCTTATTTATTGTTCATTCAAGTGTTTTTCAGACCTCAATCTTTGGTGACAGATTTAATATATAATGTGTGCACGTCTAGGGGGAAAGACTGATATGCTCACGCTCGACCACACAAACATCCTCTTATTTACAGGAGATGTAGCGATGTTGACTGAGTTTATAGAGGGCGGTTATTCATCCGTGTTGTTGTTTTTTTTTTGGTTTGTTTTGTTAAGGTGCTGTATCTGCTGGGGGCGATGTCTCTGTCCATGGCTCTGCAGCTGGACCGTCACGGTCTGTGGAACCTCCTGGGACCCAGCCTGTTTGCCCTGGGCATCATGGCCGTAGCATGGGTAAGGGAAAAATGCACACATTCACTGCACAGCAAGAGTCTTCAACAATAACAACAACCAACCAAAAAAAATAAATAATAAAAACTCATTTATTTTCACATGTATTTAATTGCATTTGAGGAAAAAAAGTGGTTTATTGATCTTAGGGGGGAAATTCACACGTTGCAGCAGTACAAGAGGATAAATGACAACAAATAAAGAATATTGAATGGAATAAAAAACGAGGGATATAAGAGGGACGGCACTAAAAGGCTGGATAATTATTTTCGTGCAATAATTTGTTTAAAGGAAATCCAGAAAGTGACAGTTTTCAAAAACAGTTTGAAAATATTTCTCTGCGTGCACACAGTCTGCAAAAATCTGCAAAAACTATCTCTTCAGTGGGTGTTTTCGCACAGGACGAATCATAATTATTTTAATGCACAATGTGCCTTTTTTACATTCACGGGACAAGCTCGTTCAAACACGCAGACCAAATGTGTCGCCGCTGTCCCCCCTAGTGTTCCTCGTGACAGTAAACCTGAAAGGATTTAATACGTCGCTTTAGCTAACACAGGCTTGGAACGCGTGCCCGGCTAAAGAAACGTGGTTTTTCTGACCGATGAAGCTATTTTACATTAGTGCGGAATGGGCTTTAAAAGTTTTTGCAGCTTGTGGGTATTAGTCATGGGTTGTAGTTCCATTATAACTCAGCTTGTACTTTCACTGACTCTTCTTCGAGTCATAATGTGCTCCCTGAACTGAGAAGATAAAAAATAATAGTCTTTCAGGCAAGGTTCTAGAGAGAGAGAGAGAGAAAAAAAAAAAGCCTTTAACACCAAACCTCTGACATGAGTTTGAAAATAAGGTTTGCGCTTCTTCCCTTGGAGAAAGCTTTGCGTCGAATAAAGTGTGGGAGTTGCAGCTCCGAGAGTTATCTTTCCGCGAGCCGAAGGATCCTGCAGAAACTATGGAAGATGAAGTGCTGTTTAATTCCAGCATGTAAACCCTCCAGCTTTAGCACAAGAAGAAAAAAAGTAGGATACGATGTATTTTTACCATAATCAAAAATCTCTGATTCACAACAACGCTTCAAAGTTCATGCGAGGCGCGATACGACTGTGGGAGATTTACATAAAGCTGTTGGCCTCTTGGATTTTATTTACGCTTTGGCAGATTTGTAATTCAATTATAGATGGCTTGTTAAAAATGTGCTATTTGACAAATATAAAATGCAAACATTACAGTCTGGCATACAGAATCTCAGTCTGCAAATGAAACCACGCACAAACGACAAGAGTAAACTCCGCGCAGCAACTCTTCCACAACTCTTAGCTCATGCCAGTGTTGCAGTTTTTAAAGATAAACCTGGGCTCTGGTTGCACGACGCTTCATAATTCATCGGCTGTTCGATAGCGTCTGTCTGCATCTCAATATTTTTTTCCCCCCCTCAGCGCTGCACATCTCCCGAGTTCGAGCGCAATTTTCCCACAAGAGCCCTTTCATTTTCAGCTTGTCATGTTTCTGCAAAGCTTGGCATTCTGAACGTTCCCAGACACAACCGAATTAGATCAGTCAAGCGGAGGGCACAGAGCATCTGCCGCTGTGCAGGGGTGTCATTAGCAGTAAGAGGAAGGGGAGAAGTTCAAATCTGTCAACGCCAAATATCCCTAATTCTCCAAACTAAATGAGGTTCCCGACTCACACATGAAAAGGCCACTCTGGAGTGGAATTGTTCTCCTTAACCAGGAGAATATACTGCTCCAAAAGGGACTGAATCAGTAGAAATGCATTTCGTATTTTACCTCACTTGGCTTCACATAGATTATTAGCCTTTAATCTAAACTGCACGCAGCATAATAATTTAATCAGAGCCGCTTCCTGCTAGAATACATGTAATTACCTTTGTCATTCAGCAGCAGCATTTCCCCTGATAGAGTGGGAATGCTTTATAGCAACGATCGGAGAAAAAATATATAACGCGAGCGTTCGGCGTTTATGAGCTGATGAAAATAGAGACTGAGTACAACAACAAAGTGCTTTTTAAACGCTGGCTGGAAGGAAATAAAATGAAATGTCTCAGTCTCTTTGTACTTGCAGCAATTCTGGGCCAGTTACAGAGAGAATGAGCAATATACTCCGGACCGAACAAATAGAGACGTCATATCCAGTTACCGCCAAACTGAACGCGAGCGTCAGTAGCTGAGTAGGAAATGCAGTAATCGCCTATCCATCAAGCGCCCGTGATCAATGTGATGGACCTTTGCCGCAGCATTAGGTGTGAATACAGATTCCAGACATTAAAAGCAGTTGAGATTTATTAAGATTGAGATTTTGTTGCTCCAATAAAGGAGAGATGCCTCCTGGTGCCTCACTGAAGAACCTATTGATCTCCATTTTTGAGTGACTCCTCCCTGCAGCATCTCCCACTCCAATATCCATGTCATCACGCAGGAGTTAATATCAAGGCAAGCACGACGCTGAACATGCTCACCCTGCTCCCTGTGACTCGCATGTATTAGACCCCTCATCATGCAAGCACAAAACAAACACGCAAGTGCACCGTAGCTCCGGTTTGTACGGGCGTTTCGACAAATATTTGAACGAGTTGAAGACGTATTGATCATCAGATGGATCTCAGGTGGCACTGTGCAGTTATTTCCTAGATAAATCTAAACACATTAGTGGCTTTTAATTGACCATACCAATGGAATACAGAAAGCTATGTTATTTTACCCAACTGACACCGATCAGGCATAACATTATGACCACCTTCCTAATATTGTGTAGGTCTCTCTTGTGCCTCCAAAACAGTTATGACTCATCAGAGAATGGACATGGGCCTTCTGAGGGTGTCCTGTGGTGTCTGGCAACAGAATATTGTTAGTGGGGGGGGCTTTGAGGGGAGGGGCCTCTGTGGATCATCCCACAGATACTTGATCAGGGTGGGATCTAGTGAATTTGGAGGCCAGGTCAATACCTTGTGCTGTTCTTCATGCTTTTTGAGTTGTTCCTAGTTGTTCTACGCTGCATCCTGCTGGGGATGTCTGCTGCCATCAAGGGGTGTTATTGCTGTGGGGTGGGGGGTACCTGGTCTGGTCTACGTGGGTGCTACATGTCTAAGGAACATCTACATGAATAAATGCAGGTCCAAAAGTTTCCCAGCAGAACATTGCACTGTCACAAGATGGTCAATGTTATTTACTTCTCCTGTCAGTGGTCATAATGTTGTGGCTGAGTGGTGTGTAATGTATAAGCAAACTCTTTTTTTCCAGCCTCAAGCAGATGTGTCCCCCTGTATGAGTTGGGTTCCTGTTGAGGTTTCTTCCTGTTAAAAGGAGTTTTTCTTGGCACTGTTGCCTTAGTTCTTGTTCTTAGCTCATGTTCTGGGGAGTTCCAGGCTTTGTGTTCTATAAAGCATCCTGAGACAATCTGACTTGAACTAAATACATGTAAAACATGCTGTTTCATGTGTCTGTTGGCCCGTCAGACGGTGCGCACCATCCGCCGCCGGCGCTGCTACCCGCCCACCTGGAAGCGCTGGGTCTTCTTCCTCTTCCCGGGCACCATGATCGCCACCTCCGCCGTGGCGCTGTACGCCTTCGTGGAGACGGAGGAGAACTACTTCTACATCCACAGCATCTGGCACATGCTGATCGCGGGGAGCGTGGGCTTCCTCCTGCCGCCCCGCGCCAAGCCCGACGCCAAGGTGACCCCGCTGAAGCGCCGGCGGGGCTGCGGCTACCAGCTGTGCGTGAACGAGCACGAGGAACTGGGCCTGGTGGACCCAGCCATCATCTCCATCAACAGCATCTGCACCAGCTGATGAACTCCCCACGGCCAGCCTTTTACCTTAGAGACACTTACTTCATTGCCTTCTTTTACTTGGGAAAATTCACACATGGGAAATTAAGCCACAGAACTTGAAAAAGCAATGTAAATACTTAAAAATGCTGATGTGACACACTGGATTTTCTTTTTTTTTTTCTCTTGTTATTGTCATGGTAATTCCTATGAGTACAAATGTAATTATTATTATTATCTATAGTTAAAGTTCTGATGAATTGTGGGTGTACAGTGACACACTGTTGTTTGTGAATATGTATTTAAAGTCAAAGCTGAAACACTGCTGCTATCTGACGGCGACTGTAAAACTGCTTCTGTTGGTTATTTATTGGTGGTCTTGTAAACAGGCCGTTCGTTTTACTGTATACTGTAAGGGGGCACAGGTGCAGGGTGGGGGGAGGGGGGCGTTTATCAAGGGCACGGCTTTTCTGAAATTCTTTTGAAATATATCTTTTGCACTGAGACACAAAAATGTCATTCTGTAAATTTTTATAATATAATATCAACAGTGGGCACCACAAATGTAAAAACCTAGTTGTCATGTGGAATGTTAGACTGTCTTTTGCATTTGCAATGTACCGCTTTTACACGAATGTGCTGATTGTGTGTGATGTTGGGGGAGGGGTGCAATTTCCAAAGTCCAGCTGCCTGTTGTTGAAAGAGCAGAGGGGGAGGCGGGATTTACTTCAGAGACCTCAAACCAAGACCTCACCTCCCCGTTCTCTCCTGACGGGCCTCGTGTGACACCACATTCATGAACAATAAATGTTTTCTTTCTTTGCCTCCGTATTACTCTTCTTCTTCTGCCGCTGCCGCTGCTGCTGCTGCTTTCGAAGCTTTTAAAACGCAACTGGTGGAAAAGCTCGCCGCGCACAGAGACATCATATTGCAATCCCCGGCCCTAATGGAAGCCGGTGCTTCTCAGACAGTGAGATGAGACGCTGTCAACAGCATCCTCCCAGGAATAGAGCGAGAGATAAATAATTCTCCTCCGGAGCAGCGGCATGAAGGCTTGAGCTTGAGAGCATGCTGTCGATAGCCTCGTTCTTCTTATGTAAGAAGAAAACAGAAGAGCTGAGAGAGTTTTAAGAACTGCTCTCTATATTCCCGTCTAGCTGAAGATCCATCAGCCTCCTCATTTCTCTTTGTGCGCGGCAGGTTTTTCTCTTTTTTTGTTTTGTTTTTTTATATCACTTTATTTCAGAAAAGATGAAAGAAAGTATTATTTTGGCAACTGCATACTGCGAGCTAAGTGAAGATACCTGGCCTTGACATTATGAGAATAAAAAATCATCGCAGCCCTCAGAGGAATGGGTTGACGCTGGTACGCTTTCTTGCCTCTATTCTAAACATAAAGCTACAGCCATCGAGCGTAGCATTAGCGCGAAAAAAAAGGGCCGGGAACACGAGGAATCGGCTAGCCACGCTCTGATCAGACTAAACTGATGGAAATCTTTGGAGATTTGGTGCCGCTGTGGCTTTAGTTAAACAAATGCGACAGCGGTATAAGAGCGAAGGAGCGTACTTCCTAGAATGTCAAACTACAAATAGAGAAATATACTCAAATAACTAAAAATAGACGTTAGCAACAAGTGTTGTCAGTGATTAAACGAAGAAAAAAACACTTAATCACCCAATCAAATCTCATTTTTCGTTGTTTCTGGTTTGCAAGCTTTTATTTACAGAGCCAGATAGAGGATTTCACCAAAGCCTCAACCGCTGCAGCTAATTATGCCTCCATTTTATTTTTTTTTAGTGTCTATTCAAGCTTTGAGAATATGATGGAATGAGGTCAGCGGAGGCCATGTGAAAATCCCGACGTCAAATTTCCATCTCACCGTTCAAAAGGGAAAAATCACAAATACACACAACGTCCAAGTGTCTAAATAAAGACGAGTACGCGGCGCTTTATGCTTCTGTCAGAATTTAGCTGAATCGCAGCGTAAACTCACATTCACGTCCTTTATTTCACGTTTAACGCGTTAAGGATTTCGTATCAAACCGAACAAGGTGCTTCCCACACAACCTAACCTAGTCTTTGTAGCGTTCTTCATCTCGGCGAAAAGAAATGCAAATTGGCCCTTCTTCCCCCCATTTTCTTATTTTATTTTATCCCCAGCAGATAATTTAAGAAGCCCCGTTCGCTCTTAAGGGACCTTGTTGATACCGAAAGGAAAAACACAAAGTGCCATTGAAATGCAAACCGAAACCCGACGCTTCAAATCAATGCAAAAACTTCGAGACACTGTATTTATTCCGGGGCACTTTCTCGCTCCCTCCCCTGCTACTTCAATGAAAAGCCAAGTAATGGAAATTCTTGTAATAAGAGACTCAATATTCCAAGTGCGGAGTGCACCCCTTGGCGAGAATAAAAGGCCTGTGACTGTGCTTAATGACACAAATTAGACCAAAATGACAGGGTCTTAGATATTGAAATTTCAAACTGTGGATACCCCCATACTTTCAACCACACGTGAAATCAAAGCAAGTGCCTTCTTTGTATTCATGGATTCCTGGCTAACATAACAGGATTATTACTCAGACACACCATAACCTACAGCACGGGAGCTATTTCAGCTCGGCCTATTTGCATGTTGTTGTTTTTTTATATATTTAGTAACTGCAGCGCTGTTGATGAGCACAGAGCTACGGTCTTAGGCTGAAAAAATGACGGACGTGACTGTAAGTGCTGTATTTGTGTGGGATTTCGATGCTGGTCCGGTACGGTCTCGTTTTAAAGAGGAACTACTGTTTTTTACAACCTGGACCTTATTTCTGGCATAAAATATGATCGTTTACTCACCCATATAACTTTGGTGTTATTTGGAGTCATTCGTCAGATATTTAGATCTGCATATATCCATGTAGTGGGAGTGAATGGGGCACCGAAACTCAGCCTCTAAATAACGCATTATCTGCCGTGAAACTCGTTCATTTCACCAATATTTTGTTATGATACGCCAGTGCTATTCCCCGTTGAGTCCGGAGTAACCTGTTATAATCATCCGGGGTCTGTAGATTGAGTAATTTGCGTTTTGAGCCAGAGTATACGGATAAGGAGCTCGTTGAAAGGAGGATGCGGAGGCAGAGAGAGGAACAGCTGGCCAAAGAACAACAAACTGCTGCATGTCCGCAAATAGATAACAGGTAACTCCGGACTCAACGGGGAATAGCACTAGTGTATCATAAAATATTGGTGAAATGAACGAGTTTTGCGGGAGATGCGTTAATGCTTTATTTAGAGGCTGCGTTGCGGTGCCCCAGTCATTCCCAGTATATGGATATACGCGGATTTAAATATCTGACGAACAACTCCAAATAACACCAAAGTTATATGGGTGAGTAAACGATCCTATTCTATGCCAGAAATATGGTCTGGGTTGTAAAAAAACAGTAGTTCCCCTTTAAAAAGACTGAAAGTCCTCAACTGTGCCAGCAGTTCTGCGACGGCGGTGCTCTGAGCTAAATGCTAACACCATCATACCATGCTTGCCTACAGCAAATAGGCAAAATGCTCAACTGCACAGCTACAGAGCAGTTATAAAAATAAGTCATGAGCAAGACATGAGGCTTTAAAAAGAGAAATGATGTGCACCTAAAAATTGCAGAAAACGGTTGAACGCTGCGCGGCAAAGTCACAACAACTTTATTCCAAACTTTTACAGACTACCCCAGCTAGAGCTACCCTTTGGTCTCCAATTCTGCTCGGTTCGTAAATCCCACCTGAATGTCAACGGAGCTGCACATCACAAGCATGTAAAAGCAGGGGGTGGAAATGCAGTTTGAGCACAAAGTACGTCCAAGGTCAACACAAGGATGCATAATGCTGCCTTAGGAGCAGCAACACCGAATGCATGGCGAGATAATGAGTCATCTTTTTCGTAAGGCTTGAATTTGGAGAGAGCCAAGGGAAGTGTTTTACTTACAGTGTCTGCTGTTTCCCACTTTTAAAGACGTTAGTTCTTCTGGATCCGTCTGGAGAGTCATCAGTTCCACTGTTTGTCTCGTATGATTGCATAGCAACCAGGAAATATAAGCCCATTTTATTGGACCAGATGCACTCGGGGGTGCAAACGCTAGTCCATAATCAAGCTACATTATAGATTAAGTTAATTAGGAATTAATTACGTCTTGAGCATGCTGAACCACTTAGAAGAAGCATAGTCTTCCCCACTTTTACTGTCATTCCTACTTTTTCATGAAGAAGTCAAAGCTTGTCGTCCAACACAACCATGAGGGGTCAAAACAGTGGCTTTTCCCACATCCTCATCATCGTATCGCTCTCTTAAATTGAGCTTGAAACAGCAACAAGCCTCATTTCCCTTATGAGCCTGGCATCCTGCATAAAGTTGTGATTTAAATATAAATGAGAGATTAGCGAATGACCATGAGGGAGATGAGAAGTTAGCGGAGGGCAAAACCTGTTCTGATGAATCTGTTGCAGACGCTGCAGCTCTATCAGCTGGAGGAGGAAGACGGAGCTCTCCTTTCACTGCAAACTGCAAAGACACTGAAGGGGAAAGCGGAGACTGAATTTTTTCTCGGCTGCCGAGCTCGAGGCTGCGGGTTAAATACTGTGCCGGGGGAACAAGCATAGCGGTGAACATGGCTGTTAATGGGAGACGGACGAAGTCTGCTGAGTTTCAAACGTTTCAGCAGAACATTGTTTAACCAGACGCTGTCCGGTCTAGTTACCTCTAATGGGAGCCAGTCCGTGAAGCGCAGCCTCTACCTGCTGGTCACTTGCCGTCAGTGTGCAGCCAATCGATATCATGCGCAGAAACCCCCAGGCTAAATCATATTGTTCCTTTGGTCTCTGTAGACTCATCGGTGCTGCAGTAAAGGTCATGCTGTCATTTGACTGATGTAGTGACTTTGTTTGCTTTATGTCTAAGTTACTTATTTGTAGCATGCTGGAAATACACCGATCAGACGTAACATTATGACCACCTGCCTAATACTGTTGTAGGTCTCCCTTGTGCCTCCAAAACATGGGCCTTCTGAGGGCGTCCTGTGGTGTCTGGCAACAGAATATTGTTAGTGGAGGGGGGGCCTTTGAGGGGAGGGGCCTCTGTGGATCATCCCACAGATACTTGATCAGTTTGGGATCTAGTGAATTTGGAGGCCAGGTCAACACCTTGTGCTGTTCTTCATGTTTTTTTTAGTTGTTCCTAAAGTGTTTTTGTGGCTGCTGCCATCAAGGCGTGTCATTGCTACGGGGGTGGGGGTACCTGGTCTGGTCTGGTCTAGGTGGGTGCTACATGTCTAAGTAACATCCACATGAATGAATGCCAGGTCCAAAAATCTTCCCAGCAGAACACTGTATTGCCACAAGATGGTTAATGTTATTTACTTCTCCTGTCATAGAAGGTCATAATGTTGTGGCTGATTGCATATTTTGGTAAAGTATATCCAGGGTTGGGTCAGATTACTTTGAAATGTAATCCATTACTGACTACAAATTACATGGCAATTTTTGTAATCAGTAACGTAATCAGTTGGATTACCAAAAACATGTAACGTAATCTGATTACTTTTAGATTACTTCAATAAATATGCACCTTAAGTAAAAGACACCGTCACAGAATTGATCAATGAATTCTCTTTTTATTTTTCTCTTTATTATTTCATTACATCTAAGAAAACTTTTTGCTCTCAGTAAAGCATTCCTTTGTGAATGAACTAAAAACTGTATTAACTAAAAACTTTATATTTATTACTAAGTACTTTCTTTACTCTGAACATATCCGTTTTTCAGACCATATCCTCATATCAACCTGCTTAACTCTTTTCTCACATCATATTGAATGTTTACAACTAAAAACATTCCTAAAATATTTTTCTATATTTTCTCATATTTCTCTTTCTGAACATTTCTCATAACATATCCACAACATGTCTTTCAAAATCTCAAAATAAGTCTGTAAATAAGTCTGTAAACATATCATAGAACAAAAGTGAACATGTTCTTTTTAAAATGTAATCAGGTAATCCCCAACAATGTAACTGTAATCTGATTACACAATTTTTGTATTGTAATCTGGGCTGATTATAGTTACTTGATTTTTGTAATCTGATTACGTAATCCAGATTACATGTAATCCATTACTACCCAACCCTGAGTATATCTGGGTGTATTCACGCACTCATGCAAAACTCATCATATTTCCACCAGCCTCCCCTTCAGTTAATTAGCTAATTAGTGAATATTTAAAGCTAAACTAAGACGGTGTGGTAAACACTACACCTGATTTATTTCAACACGTTCTCACTTCGTGTCTCAACAGTGTGAGGAACAGCCTCATGTTCATGTCTGTTCACTCTGTAGTTGTGTTTCTAGAGTGTATGTGCAGATATAATTAGATTGAAACAACATAGCATACTGGTATACAGTTATGCATCTCTGACCGGGGCGACCAAAGCAGCTGCATTCATTGAAATTTCATCCGTTCACGACTACAAGAAACAAACAAAAGCAACAATGACAGCCATTTTGTATTCAGCTGGATCTGCATCCAAAATAACATCTTTGCTGGTGACATTAATAATTCAGACGGTTCGTGGATTTTGTTTATGAAAACTGAAAGCAGGCTGACTCCACGTATAGAACAATGTTACGATTATTTCAGATATTACATTAGATTACCCAGGAAGCCATACACGATGACACTAAAGCACCTGTGCTTTTTAAGATCTGTATTTTTCCTTCTTTTTTTTTACATAATCCATGATTAGTCTGCTACAAAACATTTGGAAATAGCCTGCGTGCCATCAGCCTCAAGTACTAACTGAAATTAGACAAATTGAACATGCATGAGGGTCTGTGCACCCATGCATTACGTACACACAAAAAGGGAGCAGGGGTCCAATTATGTAGTATTTTTGACATGTACGCCTGCTGAATGCTGATCATCTGAGTTCCCATGAGCGCTCGGGTTGTGTTACCCTGAGATAAAAATGAGGGTATTTCCAAATTTAGTGCTGGCAGCTCATCACCATACAGGCATTTTGACTCTTTTACATACTGATCAGTCAATGTCACATGAAATTTAAATGCAGGGGTGTTTTAAAGGTAGTCCTAAATAGAGGGGTGTAAAACGGGGAGAAAACTGTCAAAGCCGGGTGGATGTGAATAAGCAGCTTCACATCTCTGATTTGACTCCAGTCTGCTCCTCCTCCGAATTCCTGTCAGCACACACACCGGACCCAAACACATCAAGAAGACAGCCCGGCAGTCTAATGGGACCAGAAAGGTCATGCTACATTTCAGATGCTGTGTAGAGAGGGATTGGCTGAATATTGGAGCTGGGAGATTTAATAAAGTCTGTCGCGGGTATGTGCAATGTGTAGCCCCTCACAGACATCTGTCATGCAGGACTAAATGATGACTGGCTTCTGAAAGAGATGGGGAAAAGAGCCCTGGGTTTGTAGAGTGCTAATGATGCTCCCAGTTTAAGATGAAGTGATGTTGCGACTTGTGAATCAAATTGTTGTGTGGTCTCAGATTTGACGGCTGCTGGTCAGACGGACTGGGGTTCTAATTATCACTCCTCAGTGTCAACGCTCTGTCGTTACTGTAAGACGTCAAATCTTTCAGTGTCCTTAACGGTTTTATATAACTTAAATACAAGTGCAGTGAGAGTCTTCAGAATATTACAATAAAATCTTTGCTTTGCTTCGCTGCTGGGCTTTAACCCGCAGAGAATTATCGGCAGAGTATGCGGCTTGCCTCAGCTTTACTGAGAGTTTCGGGTCATACATTAGCAGGTCATCCCGCAGTTTTATTGATTTGGTGATACAGTATTCCCATAAATAACTTTGTACCAGCAGCTTATTATGACCCATAACTTAGTTTCTTTATGAGAATAGTCTGTAGCAGATATAGTAGTTATTACAAGAGCAAATGAGGACATGAATTGACCTGGTCATAGCACCACAAAGTCTAGAGTAGGTTGGAGTGGATGAATGGGTTGGTAAAACATTGTAAATTGATAAAGAAGACCACAGTTTATTTCCTAAACTTGTAGTCAACATTACTTTCCCAACCTTAGCCATATTTATTGTTTTAATCACGTAATTTAACCCCAAACCAAGCAGATGCCTACGATATAAGATATGATAATACGATACAGCACAATACAGCACGATACAATACGATACGATACGATACAGCACAATACAGCACGATACAATACGATACGATACGATACAGCACAATACAGCACGATACAATACGATACGATACGATACAGCACGATACGATACAGCACGATACAATACGATACGATACGATACAGCACGATACGATACAGCACGATAAGATACGATACGATACAATACAGCACGATACAATACGATACCGCACGATAAGATGCGATACAGCACGATAAGATACGATACGATACGATACAGCACAATACGATACGATACGATACAGCACGATACGATACAGCACGATAAGATACGATACGATACAATACAGCACGATACAATACGATACAGCACGATAAGATACGATACAGCACGATAAGATACGATACGATACGATACAGCACGATGCGGTACGATACAGCATGATACGGTACGATACAGCACGATACGATAGGATACAGCACAACACGATACAGCACAATACGATACAATGCGATACAGCACGATACAGCACGAAACAATACGATACGATACAATGTGATACAACATGATACAATACGATACAGCACGATACAATACGATACTATACAATACAATACGATATGATACAGCACGATACGATACAATACGATATGATACTGCATGATACGCCATGATATGGCACAATATGATACGATACAGCATAATATGGCACGATGCGATACAATACGGCATGATATGGCACGATACAGTGCAGCACGGGATGCTATGATACGGCACAACGATCAAAATGCAGTCAACAGTGAACAGCGGAAATATAATACATAAAAAGTAAGAATTATATCAATATATATTTTTGTATATACATAATATAAATATACGGATTGGTGTTTATGTGCTAAATATGTCAAGACCAGTGCCTGACGGATTAGCCAACATGTTACATGTTCTCGTTATCAGTGAGAATTATTGCACCTAATGTTAACAAAAGGGAGAGGAGTTGTCTAATTTAATGGCTGTAGGTAGAAAAGGCTTTCTGTTGCGCTGTGTTGGTCCTCGGTAGTCTCAGTCTACAACTGAATGTGCTCCGGTAGGTCTCCAGTTTGGCATGCGAGGGATGAGATGCCTTGTCCAGAATACTGCACCTCAAAAATATACATCTGTGTAATATTTTCTGCTGCCATTAAAGACAGTATTTCAGGAAACCCTCCTTTGGATTTAATTCAAAAGACAGGGGAGAGTAATAAGTTCATCTGTTTGTTGTGTGGAACTTTGATCTTCTTTGAAATAGCGCCTATTCAAGGTGAGACACTGAGACGAGAAGTGTCCAAGAGAGCTGACATGGTAATTTTATTTAAAATAAGACCCAGAAAAAAAAAAGAAAAAAAAACTAAGTAGGCCTCTATATTTAGTCCCGCCTTCCAGTCCATAAAATTAGAATCACGGGCTCCAGATCTCGTTCCGATGATTAGAACCGCCTTAGGTGGTGGCAGGTGCAACCTGACGACTTCTTTAAACCAATGACATCTGTTCTGAGTTTTAAATAAGGCAAAGACAAACAAACAACAACTCAGCAATTCCACGTGAGACCGATGTAAGATGAAAGACGTTATTTCTTTAAATAGTAGCCTCTGAGGCTTTCTTTTTCCACAGCAAAGAAAGATATTACATCTGTCTGAATGAGTGACTGAACAAGCTTTTCTTTGTGGTTTTGTTGTTGCAAGTATGTCATTTTCAAGCGTAGCCAATGTATCAACGGTGTACAAATATGTCTAAAAAAAGACAATAATCTCCATGGGATGAACTTGATTTTGTCTCATATGACTGTGGACGGTTATTCGGGTTGTATTAGTGGTTTAGAGGTTGGAAAACAAATGGAAGTAAGTGATCATAGCTGATAAAAGTAGTGTCTGTATATTAGAATTCGCCATAATGTACATATACCATATATCATCCACTACATTATGACCACTGACAGAAGAAGGGAATAAAGTTGAGCATCTTATGACAATTTAATGTTCTGCTGGGAAACCACATGCATTAGTGCAGATGTTACTTAGACATGTACCACCCACCTTGACCAGACCAGGCACCCCCACCCCATAGCAATGACACTCCCAGCAGGATGCAGCCTGACACACAAAACTGGTTTAGGAACAACTCAAAAAAACATAAAAAACAGCACAAGGTGTTGACCTGACCTCCAAATTCCCAGTATTAGGCTGGTAGTTTTAATGTCATACTCTTCCCAAAATCTTCTGATTTAATTCGACTTAGACTTACAAAGACAACAAAACGTTTCCTTTCACAGGTTCAGAATAAAGACAGCATCCCCAGATGTAATGCCATACCTGACAGCATGTTAACAGCAGAGTTAAATTAGATTTTTTTTGATATTCTGATCATTTTACAGAAATGGTGGTGCCCCCGTCTTTCATGTGTGCACAACTGCCTGATAGGTGTGATCCAATGCCCACATGTTTCCATCAGTGTGGATTGCTCACACATTAAAGGGCAGAAGGTTTCCAGCTTTCGTTTTAGTCTCTCTTTTCTGCTGCTGAGACTGCACCGACGCTGACATCAGAGAACTGGCATATTCTGCAGCAACGTTTTATGGACTGATACCAAAATTAACCTTACCAGAGTGAGCGTAGGGCAGAAAAGTGAGAATCCCAGAATCCAAGTTATTTCACCTCATCAGTGAAACACGGAGGAGGAAATGTTAAGGTCTGGGCATGTACGGCTGCTTCTGGAAATGGCTCACTCGTCTTTGTTGATGGCGACAGGAGATGGTGTTGGCAGCGGGATGAATTCTGAAGTGTAGAGACACGTTTTGTGTGGCTTTGTGCAAAGTAAGTTTCTACAATAAGACCGCAAAAGCTTTTATCAGTGACAAAGGCCAGGCCAGTCACTAGATTTAAATCCTACTGAGCGTTTTACCTGGTGGATGAAGAGCCCCTGGTTTCTGTGCCTGGAAGAGCATTTTTATTGAAGATACTGAACCTTTTCTTATGCCAGTGGCTCATAAACTCACTGCCACTCACAGTCACTGCAGCCAAATATTAGCATGTGGCAATTTTATTTTCCTTTGACATTTATCTTATAGCTCAGTTCTGCTGAAAAAAAAAAAGAGGGGAATAAAAGTCAAAAGCCAGTTTCTTCTGTGCATCTGTGAAAAAGTGTGTGAGAGCACATTATTCGTCCACACCTCAACCAACATTGCCATAGCACAAGCTTGTATAGCCATGCTTGTTAATTGTTTAAGCCGTCATTCCATCGTTAATGTGTAGCTTGCAGACGCTCACTCACGCTCACTTGTTTGTGTGTTGCGTTATATATCGTTACATTTCACAATAATCCTAAATTCTGGTTAAAGTTAAGCATTGCAAAGTGGTGAGTTTTAGCCTTAAGGCTCATTTAAAGTACTGGGGTAACCTACACACGTAACCCACGCCAGTGTGAGCCATTTATACTTGTGCGCTCGTCAGTCTAGCTCACTCTGTAACAACACCACCCAAGCACTAGTTGGCGCTGTGTCATTTTTGCTAGTCGGGTTAATTTTTGTTTCTACTTCCTGCTTCTCTTTCAACAATAGCAACTGAACCCTTGGCTGAAATTTAGCCAAAGACAAGTCATACAGATGTTTGTATCTAGCACAAGCGTATCATAACAAAATATTACTGAAATGAACAAGTTTTGTGGCAGATAATGCGTTATTTAGAGGCTGTGTTTCGGTGCCCCAGTCACTCCCAGTATATGGATATGCGCAGATCTAAATATCTCCTGAACGACTCCAAATGACACCAAAGTCATATGGGTGAGTAAACGATCGTATTTTATGCCAGAAATAAGGTCCAGGTTGTAAAAAAAAAAACGGTAATTCCCCTTTAAGCATCAACATCAGTAATAGACATCACTGGGAGAGACCATGTGTGTGTGGGGGGGGGAGGGGGGGAGTTAAATTAAGAATGTGTTGTATTTAGCGCATGATAGAGGTGCTCAGTTCATAAGTGGTGGGGAAAGTGTTTTATGTAATAAAGATAAATGTGTTTAATTAGTAGAAGGTAGAATTGAATACACTTGTAACTTACCTGTTTCCGGAAAGTCGCTGTGTCCCGTCTGTGGTTCAGCCCAGATCGGTTTGTTCAAATTTAGGTGACTATAAAAGCAGAGGCGCGTCAGAGTGTAGCTGTATGCTTGAGATGTTAAACTAAAATGTGTTGCTATGAGTTTAGTGGTAAAAAAAAAATACTTTTTTACTAATCAAAAGTATGCCTCCTACACGATTCATTCCACTCTGGCCAGGCTCCCCAAGGTCTGTCATTTCTATCACAAAAGAATTTCAAATTCCACTCTACTTTTCGGAAGTTTTGGAGGTCACCTTTAGTTGGAAAGTATGTAAGATCTCAATAAAATAGCTTCCCAGTGTGGAGTTTTGAGCGTTTCTTAATTTGTCGACAAGCGAAGCGAAGGGCATTAGATTTGACTGCAAGCTCAAACTGCTGCATGTGTTAACGTAAATGAATTTCCGTACCCGAGTGTGCAAGCCAGCCCTCACCTGTGCTGCAGCATGCTCTTGTATCGTATGTTATAAGTTTGTCAACTGCTCTCGTTTGCCTTTTTTAAAAGCTGTAGCTTTTTCTCTTTAGTAAGTTCTCCCGCATTATAATTGCAGAGAGTTTGTCCCCCTGGTCCTTGGTAGTCATTTCGTATCATGAGAGACATCTGGCCTCCCTGTTGCTTCCAGGGGTGTTATGCATTATGCTAAATTGTCAAACCTATCAGCTCGCCGCATGTAGGCTTGTGCCAGCTGCTGAGTGTTATGTTATTATGGAAATCACTCTGAATTACATGATTAAAAGAACTAAATTACTTTTAACAAACTTTTTGCAGACTTTGTACCTGTGAGGTTGTCCTTCATTAGCGTGGGTTTGCATAGTCTGCAGGTGTGAAAAAAAAAAAAGAAAACCCTTCGTGGACAAATCTTATCTGGAAGACTGAGATCCCGGCACACAATATCATTACTGTTGGTTTTTCTTTTGTTGCGTTTCCTATCTGCCTTCTATTTTTCTGTAACGGACATGATATTCAAATCCTGTGAAATTGAACAAAACCGCTATCGTCCTTATTATTTTGCCTCTTACAGGAGTCATCAAATGAGCACCCCCTAGAGATTAAAGCTGACATGAAGGACATTTTTTTTTCCAGCTCTCATCACTCACTGCCGTCTTTTGAACAGCAGGGTCTGATGTGACCTGCGCCGTGATCTGTTCACAGAGTGTCTGTCACTCACGTCAGACTCTTCTCCCGTTCGTGCCGCAGGCCTTCAAGGTTTAATTTATTTTTTTTTGATGATAGCTATGCTAAGTCTGTCACTTCTTCCGGGCTGAAATATCTCGACGAACGCGAATGTATTTGCTGCCGCGGGGGCTGACGTTTGCGATTTAGATCCGCGCGGTGCGTCTTGACGACTGCTTGATGTAATAATGGTGCCGTTATATACCAGCTCTCTTTGATTACAAACCACTTACCGACGGTTTTGTTTTGATCAAATGCCATTTGTTGCTAAAGGCTTGAAAGGTAGTGTGATTCATTACAGAATGTTTCACTGTGATGTTATGTACTTTTCTCAAATGCACCACATCAAATTTCCACTCAGTGCCTTCTAATGGGGAAGAGACAGTCGGTGATTTGAGGTACTATGCTGCACGCCTGTTGTGTGTCTGTGTGTGTGTGCTGCTGCCGCTCCCATGATGCTAGCAGTAACTATGCCTTAACAAGCACCACAGCCAGCGTGCAGTTCCACTACCGTGGAGAAGAAGACATCCTGATTGGCTCATTCTTCGCTATAAGCCCACAGTCTTCCCAATTAGGGGCCCCCGGAATATTGCTGTGGGAGGTGAGGGACAGGGGAGCCCGGGAAGCTGGGTCAATCACCGAGCTGAAGCCGGTCAGCTCCGTGCAGCTTGTTGCCGTGTCTGCGGGCTCTTCAGTAGGAAAGATGCAGCGTTGTTGTTAGACTGCAGATGTGCAGTGTTTTGTTAAACAAATGTCTTCTTAGTTTTTGACACTTAGGAGTGTGAGGCTATCATGGAAATCCGGGGAGCTGGTACTCACACAATGAAGAAAACCACCTTTTTTTTTTATTCAATGTGGAAATGTGCCAGTGCTGAGCCAGTAGCAACGTTTGCTTAAGCTGCAATATGAAGCATTTTGGCATTAAAAGGGCAGTATATATATATATATTTATAAAACGTTGGCTCCATTCCACATTATCATCCAGCCCAGGCCTTGATCTCCTCGTTCACCTGGAATTGGCTGCGAGTGAAACTGAGGATGATTTGCAGCTCCGACATTTGCTGAGGGTGTGACATCTGGTTGGGACGAGCAGGTGGAACTGATGTCGGAAACGAGCCAGGAACACGCACTCAAGCACGCAAAGAAAAAAAAAAGTACCGTGGGTGGCAAATACAAAAAAAAAACCACAAAGACAAAACATGTTCATTAACAGCTCGCTGAGATGATGAGATCTATAACATGACGCTACTGAAGGTGACAAAAGCTGTGTGATTTGTTTTTTGTTTTTTTACATGCTGCTCACTGTGGCTCTTTGTTGTTACAAACCCTTCGGTTCGCCCGCGTCGAACGGTCCAAACACCTTTCCCTTGGAGTGTGCTCACGTTATCCCAAAGATGCCGCCTCTTCACAGGGACGCGCCGTGTACTTGTGAGTCGCGAGACTTCTTACACCTTCTCAGAGCAACTCATTTGAATATGTTTTGTTGTTCTGAAAATGTAAAACTATTCAGGAAATCCAACAAAGTCGAAATTTAACAACAGAACAAATCTCTTCGGCATCTCCACCTCGCCGTCTTCCAAAGCTCTTGTCAGAAGGATCGCATAATTTGCTTCCGTTTTCAAAACTGTTGAAAATAAATGTTGAGTAGTAATGTAACAACACTGTAGCTGAGGTTTTGGATTTTGGCACAATTAAGGTTTGGAAAATCCAAACTTTTGACTGACTGGTTTCCCTTAAAAACAATTAGACTTTTTTATTTTCTTGCTTTTTGGGCCACATTTTGTAAAGGAATAAAAATAAACATAGTTTCAGGAAGCAAGAAAGGCTGTCCTTCAGTCTTATTCCTGTAACATACAGTAGTTGTTAGTGCTTCACATTTATCCTGAGACCCCCTGAGGGGATGATGAGCAGCAGAACTCTGCACTGTGCCAGCCAGCGGCATAAGACAGACAGGCAGTGTATTGGAGTCATGGGGGAAATAAGGTAAAAGCTTAAGTACGTTTATCAGTATCAGCGTAATTGTATTTTTGTTTTTTATCTTGTCTTATAAAAATTAAGCCTGGTACAGTTCTTCAGACAATTTTTCATTTTTCATTTTCACAGTGATAATATTTTTTGCATGGATTGAAAATGTCTTTTAGAGTTCTGCAGGACATAGAAGCCGTAACCTAACTACGTAGCCTACGTTGGTGTGAGCCATTTACACTTGTGCGCTTGTCAGTCTGGCTGGCTCTGTAAAAACGTTAGTCGGTGCTGTGTCTCTTTTGCCAGTCGGGTTCATTTGTGTTTCTACTTCCTGCTATACTTTCAACAATGGCGAAAGAAACTTTCGCCCAAATTTCGCCGAAAACGAGCTATACAGCTGTTTGTACCGCCGAATCTCCTCAGTTAAAGGGGAATTATCATTTTTGACAACCTGGACCTTATTTCTGGCATAAAATACGATCGTTTACTCACCCATATAACTGGAGTCGTTCGGACGATATGTAGATACGCATATATATTAAATATTTTGTTATGATACGCTAGTGCTATTCCCTGTTGAGTCCGGAGTAACCTGTTATCATCATCCGAGGTCTGTAGATTGACCTACTAACCTCTGACCTGGATGATGTCATCTCTGAGCGTTTGTTGCGTCTGTTGCTACTGCTTGTTTTTTGCGACATGGCTGAATATTTTTCCGATTCTGAGGTTGTGGACGACGACTTTGTTTATGACGGACGTCTTTACCGTTTTGAGCCGGAGTATACGGATGAGGAGCTCGATGAAAGGAGGATGTGGAGGCAGAGAGAGGAACAGCTGGACAAAGAACAACAAACCGCTGCATGTCCGTGAATAGATAACAGGTAACTCCGGAATCAACGGGGATAGCACTAGTGTATCATAACAAATTATTGATGAAATGAACGAGTTTCGGGGCAGATAATACATTATTTAGAGGCTGCGTTTCGGTGCCCCATTCACTCCCACTATATGGATATGCGCAGATCTAAATATCTGACGAACGACTCCAAAGTTATATGGGTGAGTAAAATTGCCCTTTAACCTTTCCTCAATGTGTTCCATCTTTATTGGAGAAGCAGCCGGAAACACTAAAGTGGAAACGCGCTTGAACGTGAGGTTCAGAGATAGAAACATTTGTATGAATCGTCTTCTGCGAAATTTCGGCTAAAGTTTCAGTCGCCATTGTTGAAAGTAAAGCAGGAAGTAGAAACAAAAATTAACCGACTGGTAAAAGAGACACAGCACCGATTAGCATTTGGGTGGATAAGCGCACAAGTATAAATGGCTCGCACTGACATAGGCTACATGCAAAAGTTATGGGGTCTATGTCCCGCAGTACTCTAAGAGAGCCTTTAGGGTTAGTGCTGTTGCCATAGCTATGGCGGTTTAATAGCCTAAACCACCTATTAGAACCATATTTTTCTTGCACCAAAAATACTGGACACATAGAAACAGAGTCAGCTAGAGAACGTTTCAGTGTTTTACTTGCTTGGATTCAATACGCACATCAGCTTTTTGCTAAAACTGAGTGACTGTCTGTAAAAGGTCACGCAGACACAACACATATCCCACTAATTAGGCCTAACTGCCGCCACCAGCCAGCGTCTACTGCACTTTTAAAACCAGCCTGTAAGTCGCTGCATACAGACGCCGAGTTACCCCCACTTCTCTGGCAAAGAGCACGTGGCGACAAAAGATAATTTCACTTCATCTGCAGTAATGAACGCAGGTGCACCCCTGAGGTGTGTCCTTAGTTCACTTTTTCTATATTCACATTTCACTCATGGCTGCGCTGCAAAATATGATAGGGACCGCATCATTAAATTTGCAAGCAGAAGAACCGATGGAGGAAAGTCAGAATAATGATGAGTCCCTTTTCACAAAGAGGAGTTTGTGAGACTCGCTGGAGTGAAAATAAAGTTGATTTAAATGCCACCATGAAGCAAATCAGTCCTAAAGGCAAACAGCAGAAAGCCCACTCCTATTAGTGCCAATGGTGCTGCAGTATAAAAAAAAAAAAAAAAGTTTATGAGGTCAAATATCCAATGAACTCAAATATATTCACTGTACAGCCAGTGGCAAACAAGTGGAGCAATAGCTAAAAAAAAATAACGGCTGGTCTGACAGTCAAGATTTCCATATCATGGTCTAGTCAGAGAGCTGCACCGGTGACGACTCTGAGGTTATAGACAAGGCTGTAAAAACCCGAAGCAGCCAGCTCTGGGACACAGTTGCCATCTGTGGGTGTCGTTTAAGTGCCGTGAGAGGGAGACTGTCACAGATGGAAAACCAACGCGGTGACAGGCTATTCATTCCGCTCTCGTCAGGTAGATGATGTTACCGGAAGAGCTGCTCAGACCCAAATGCAAAAGTATTTTGTAGCCAAGAGTCAGAATAATTTTTACTCCCACGCCGTCCGGGTTTTAGATTCGTTGAACCCTTTCACTCAACCACAGGCTGTTGCACTTTGCTCACGGTTCAAGTGCGGTTGTTATTTTCTCCATTTTGCATGCATGTGTATTTTCATTTGTGCATTTTCTCATTTTTGACGTGTTTTCTCGTTGTGTCTTAAAAGGGAATTGCCGTTTTTTTACAACTTGGACCTTATTTCTGGCATAAAATATGATGGTTTACTCACCCATATCACTTTGGTATCATTTGGAGTCGTTCGGAAGATATTTAGATCCAGCAGAGCACCGCGTATATCCATATAGTGGGAGTGAATGGGGCACCGAAACGCAGCCTCTAAATAACACATTATCTGCCACGCAACTCATTCATTTCACCAATATTTTGTTATGATACACTAGTGCTATTCCCTGTTAAAACAACAACAACAAAAAAAAGTAAAAAACAGTAATTCCCCTTTAGGGCTCATTTAAGGTACTTGCAGGACATAGACGCCGTAGCCTACGCACGTAGCCTACGCACGTAGCCTACGCAAGCCATTTATACTTGTGCTTACAGTTGTGTGCTCTGTAAAAACACCACCCAATCACTAGTTGGTGCTGTTTCCTTTTTTGTGTCAGTCAGGTCAATTTTTGTTTCCACTTCCTGCTTCATTTTCAACAGTGGCGACTGAAATTTGTCCGAAGACGAGTCGTAAAAATGTTTGTACCTCCAAACCTCCTCAGTTAACAATTCGAAAACAATCAATTCGAATTGTGGAAATGGAGAAGCAGCCACAAATACTAAACACGCTACTACCGAGCAGACCAATCACAGCTTTTGTGGTCTGCATCGCCGCAGCACATAGTTACATTTCAGGGGAGGTGCACGTCAGGTTACGCCGTTAGTGTCTCCGTATCATCTGCGCTGTCACCGTAGCTACGCCAACAAATTGACGCAGAAGCCTAAACTGCCTATTAAGGGAAAAGAAGACATTTGAATACTTGGGTATTTTCTCAGATTTTTCAGATTCTGTTATCATTTATTGTCATTATCCTCCAAATAAATCAATATAATGTTTGATTCATGCCACCAGTCCACAAATATACATACATTTTATTCATTTTGGACACTGCCATTGATTAGAGGTTGTCGTTTTTTAATAACCTTTACCGTTTTTGACATTAAGTACTGAAGACATCAAGACTATCAAATAATTTTTTTTTTTTAAAATGTCACCATCTTTTATTGTGTTTTTTTCCCCTTACTGCGAAAATGGAATCATAATTTAGAAAATTAACATAACGCTGCATTGAAGTTTGTCTTCTGAGGTAACACTCAAGTGAGAGGAAGGGTTATTTTCATATGGGAAGGCGTGGCTGTTAGTAGATATAACGAAGGTAAAAAGGCACTTCCGTATTGGCTTGACATTTTCGTCCTTGAGTCTGTTCCTATTATTCAGTACATTGGAGAGACACATGCAAAAACTGCCCTTTGACCTTCTTCGTGTCCCAAAAGCACACGGCGGCGGCGCCGCCCCAAAATCTCCCCATCAAGAACAGATTGCCACAGTTCTAATATCCATTCCTCGTTTCTTGGCTCAGGCAGTACTCTTCGTATTATTTGTCTCCCTCGGTAATGGCTTCTTTGCAGCAGTTCGATCACGATCTCCTCCAAACTGTTAATGTATCTGAAATGTGTCTGCTACTCGGCAAGCACTGATGTGGGCTCTAATCTGGGGTGCTGCTAATTGGTGATTTATGAGGCTGGAAAGTCTAATGAACTTATCCTCTGCAGTAGGCATAACTCTTGGTCTTACTTTCCTGGAGAAGTCATATTCAGAGCCAGTTCCAGCGCTGCGTTTGATGGATTTTTTTATTTTTATTTTTTTTTGGGATTTGGATTTTTTTAGAACTTCTTGAAATTTTCTACATCTATTGATCTTCATCAAGTAATGATGGATGGACTGCTGGTTGCAGATTAGTAAAGTCCTATATGCTCCTATATGCAGTTTTGTCATTATAATTTATGTTGTGTATTAAGTTGTGCAATATTATTTTAGGGCTTTGCAGGTTTAAGCGTTTTATATAATTATTTCTTCATCAGCTCCTGCAGAGTAGTTACCTGATCCCCTTAGAGAGGGAAAGTAATTTTAGTTCCTACCTGACCTTGCTTACGGTGGGACAATTAGGAGTGTGGCGCTCTCGCTGTGCGCGTGTGATGGAGGTATTTAAGTTGTGTGTTTACTGCCCGGTGTTGATTAAAGAAGATTTAAAACTGCAAACAGTCTGGAGAAAGCCACGCCAAGAAATCCGGGTTGCAAAATTAAGAATGCAATCCACCAATTAACTCTCGGGGAGCCGTAAAATACAAGACACATAAAATCCTCTAATTCCGTATGTGCATGTATATAAGGTCTAGTCATATAATGGAAGGAATACATTTAGCTGCGCACATCCAAAGAGGGTGAAGTTATCATTCAGCTCATTAGGGGTCACTTTTGCTGAGTGAATAGATTCACTCCACTGTGAGCAGATTTTTAATGCACTGCTCGCCCTAGGTGCTGAGTTGATTGCAAAACTTGAGCCATGGTCAGCCTTTTTCTTTTTTTTTTTCACACATAATAATCCATGTCTCCTGTTCAATACCCAGCTCAGACAGACTCCACCGCCCGCCCCTGCAACCTTGTGCAGAGTGACAGATAATAATGGACAAATTCCAAAAATGAAAGCCAGTTCACAAGCACTGGATATCTATGATTAAACACGATGTCGACGTGTCTGTGCTGAGAAGCAGCCGCTCGCTACTGAATTAGCGGTTTCAGTTAGTAATTTATGCGACGTATTTGTCTCCTATTCGCCGGGTAACCACGACCAACCCGCATTTCTGTCTCGACTCACTCTGGAGGCGAGCACTTATCGCCGTTCTGAAGAAAGAGAAAGATTGCATGTTTCACGAGGGGCTGCGTTACATAAGGGTGATTGAGTCAAGTCAAGCTATTGTGGCTCCTCAGCTTGTCATAAATGAATCGGTAAAAGCCAAATTGCCTCGTTCACAGCGACCAGCCTTTCAAGACGCTGTTCCCAAATTTCACCAACATTTTTCACGTAACAACTTTATGCTTGACAAGTTGAAAGGCGCACAAGGGAAAAGAACATACAGGGTATACATATAATTACGTGCATCTGCATCCAGTGGTGGACCAAACCCTGAATAATGCAGTGTCTATATGAAGCAGTAAACTGCTCATACATCTCAGTTTAGCTCAGTAATATTAACATCATTAGTTATTTACTCACACAACTGACCGTAACAGTTTGCGTGACGTCATTACAGTTTGTACTGACTGGGGCATGAATGTGTGTATGAAATACACCAATCAGCTACAACATTAAAACCGCCCACAGGAGAAGTAAATAACATTGACCATCTTGTGACAATTCAGTGTTCTGCTGGGAAACTTTTGGACCTGGCATTCATTCATGTGGATGTTACTTAGACATGTAGCACCCCCCTAGACCAAACCAGGCACCCCTACCCCATAGCAATGTCACTCCCCAGCAGGATGCAGCCTGACACAGGCACGCACACAAAAACGCTTTAGGAACAACTAAAAAAAGCATGAAAAACAGCACAAGGTGTTGACCTGGCCTCCAGATACACTAGATACCAAACTGATCAAGTATCTGTGGGACGATTCATAGAGGCCCCTCCCCTCAAAGGCCCCCACTAACAACATCCTGTTGCCAGACACCACAGGACACCCTCAGAAGGCCCATGTCCATTCTCTGATGTGTCACAACTGTTTTGGAGGCAAAAGGGAGACCTGCACAATATTAGTCAGGTGGTCATAATGTTATGCCTGATCGGTGTATAAACTTAATTATTGCACTATATTAAAAATCCTGTAGTACACCATAGTCGCAAGGATTTGTCTTCTGGGAGACATCAGTGTAACTACAAACTTTAATCTCAAGCTGTTCAGTAGCTGTTGTTGAGTCTGGACTAAAATGTTGAACCAGCACTGCCATGCTGCAAGCAAAGCTTATATATTTTTATGGAAAAGCAAAATAAATATCAAGATTTTTTCCGGTTTTATTGCTTTCAGGTTATCAAAAATCTCTCCTGTTACAGACTGGAGAATCAGAGATTTCTGTCCAGACCATTGGTTGGTTACAAATTCAACCTAAAAACACCCTGAACTGTCTCAGAAATATGTTTTGTGAAAGACATATTGAGAGACTTACATTGAGAGGATAATAGTAGCTACGTGTAGTAGCTCAAGATCAGGAGTGGACAGTGTGGTACCTGCTGCCTTGGAGCGTAACAGACTCCTTTAACCATCTGGAGGTAATACGAGTGCGTGGATGAGTGGGAGTGACGGGACTTTCTAGGTCAAGGGAAGTGAATCCCAGGAAAGCTTTTTACTTGGAGCAACACGATTTGCTTATCTCGAGTTGCCAAAGCCGTAATCACATTGTCACTCTGCGAGGCTCCACTATTTATAGGCTTTTCCATTCACATAAACAGCAAATTACCACAAAAGTAATCATCTTCAAAGTCATCCTCAAGCCAGGCCATTAACCTTGTTGCCGTCCCCCTTTTATTTGGGACATAATTCTGTATAAGTTTGACTGCACTTGCGGTTTTAAAAGCACACTTTTCAAAACTTCGGGAAGCGCGTATGGAAATCGTTGACACGGTTGCTTCAGTCGCCGGCGCATTTGCATATTTTTGCCACCCTCGCGTGGATATCTCTTGGACGACGTCCAAACACACACGGGCCGTTTGTTCTGGAAACATCATTTCGTCCAGAAGTGAGGGTTTGAGTGACTGTCGGCCCGTGCCAGCTCTGTTATTAACTGGAGTTCTGCCCGGAGCGTGTTGGGTTGTACTTCAGGCCCCTGCAAACAAACAAGACAATGAATAATTTACAGTATGGAAAGGTTTACAACAGCCATGCTTCTGGTGTTAGCTAAATACCATCACAACCATTATTCATTTTCTGATTCACTTGTCATTCGTGCATTGTTATGAAATGCCAAAATGTCTGCAAGGATTTTTGCATTTATTCACACACTCCCTCAGTCTTAAAATTCTGATGAACCCATAATGCCTCCTACACTCTCCTTCACAGACAGCTCATATTCCACTTCACCAGGCTTTGTTTTGAGACTAGCATACTTTTGGTTAAGTACTCTGTGGAGGAGCGTTCGCAGTTGCATCCCAGACTCTATTTACTACCAAAGAGCGGCACATATATCTGTAGATCGCAACGGTGGCTAACCGCGGTAATTCAATGATATACTTGAAGTGATTGTTAATGACTCCTCTGCAAAGAAAGTTCATGAAGGATGTTTTATTTAGACTCGGAGGCGAGCGCTTGGAAGTGATTTCTGTTGTGTGTGCTCATCTGGATGCTCACAATTATACGAGAAGTGTGGAAAATACTGTAATTTTCCTTAAAGTGATGCGGAGCAGAGCGTTTCTGAGGAACTTAAAAACAATAAATCTAGCATAATGGTGTGAGGGTTAGCGACACAAGCTTTTTATTATAACTATTGGATGCACTTAGCATTTAGTTTGGCCTGCTGACATTTATAATATACGTATTTTCTATTCAAAACTCCTGCGATACATTCAACCACTGCTTCCATTTCGAGCCTTCAGATATGTTTGAGTTGCTGCGTTGCCAGCAAGATAACAGACAGCACTTAGTAAGTGTTCTTCGAGTGCTCTGCTGCGGAGGTGAATGGACAGCCTGTAACCTTCTGCTTTATTGGATTCTGTGAATGCCTGTGCAAGGCATTAGGCTAAATAACTTCTACTTCCCCCCCAAACCGTGTAATAGTTTTTAAGGACCTCTGTCTTCTAAAGGTCACTGCCTGTCAAAGACAGTAGCTGTTAAATTAGAATGCCATTCGCTTGACTGCGTGTAGTTGTGGTCCCATCAGGTATATTAGCAAAAGCGCCGGGACAGAGCATGTCCCTCAAAAGCCGCTGAGGCTGTAATAGCATTTCCTCCTCATACGTCAGGGGCCGATTGTGAACAAAGAGACTGACCTTGTCTCGGGTCCGTGGAAACTTGACATTTAAAAAGAATTTATGGCAAGAAAGTTTGTTTCCATCAGGTAGAGCAGGCAGGAAATGTAATTTTTCATCGTCGCTGTCCAGATACTGAAGGGTCTTTAAAGAAAGGCACTCCCCGAATTCTGCTCAGGAAAAATATCTCAAAATGAGAAATAGCGGGGCCGAAATTTTCTATCAAGGCGAGTAATGATGATGTGTTACCGATTCCAGGGGAAGGCTGAAGTAGAGCACAGAGGAGAAGGTGAAATCTGAGGGTGGACTGCAGGCGCGGGGCTTAGAGTGCAGTGGCTGAATGCAATTTTCCAACAGGTGATTTTAACATTGAGGGAATAAAAAGGATTTCTAGTGCTGTTACTGGACCACAAACAGCAGTGAGTAGCCGTAAAGTGGATAAAAAGATGTCAGACGGTGAGCACCCTACCTTTTTGTAACAAATCCCAGTTTTTGAAATCGTAAAAAGGCACTGCACGACTTCGATATTGTTGGTATTTATCGGTGCGTCTGGCAGCTCAGGTGGAAGTTGTTCACTTTATTGACAAGTTGATGGGTAAATGCAAAGGATTTATGGAAAATTCTATTGTCGTCAACTTCTGTCTCCGTCTGTGCGGTCAGTAAAGACAAGCAGCTATAAAAAGAAGAAGATACCGTAGCCCATTAATATTTCAAGGAGAGGTCAATCCCGCTTTCTTCTCAAACAGGCTGGGTTTTAAAGAACATTGTGATTTGTTCGTCTGGGAACTTGCCCCAAAGAAGTGCTGCAGTTTGCAAGAGGCAGTGAATGCATCACAGTCGCAGAACAAACAGAGAGCTAAAACACGACTATAAAACACTAATCAGCAAAAGCGTTATGGACACATTCTGTATAAACACGGCCGGCGCTCGCGGGCCATGTTTCCCCAAATGTGTCGACGTAAAATGTAATTTAGGCACGATGCCTTCTCCTCCAAGATATGTTTGAGAATATGAATATCTATTTCTGTGAAGGAGAGCTCAGTGTGTGCATGTGCATGGGGAACATGTGACTAAAGCAAATATTTTCCGTTCGAGCACGGCACAACCTGCCTGAAAACCCTCACTTCCCCAAACTGCACACCTTGTAATACTTCCAAGACTTTCAGTCTGACTGAAACTGAACTTGCAAAGGTGTTCTTTGATCTGCGGCGGCTGTCTAACTCCTTATCAGACAATGGTGTGACAAAAGCGGAAAGCTCTAAGGTAATCTTTGTTATTCTGCTAGAAGTGGTGTTGCCCACAGGGACAGGATTCCCAGACTGTTTAATCAGCCATATTAATCATACATTATTTATTACAATTACAAAAGCTGCTCTGTGTGCAGCAGTGGCCTCAGCCCCTCAGAGGCAACTGCATGAAAAAAGGCTGTGTGAATAGATTAAAGTGAGCCTTCGGCGCTTCTCAAAGAACAAAATGTATCGTTCAGGACCGAGCGAGAAGACATCTTTCTATCAGCCCTACATGATGTCAGTCCAGAGGCGAAAAGGAATGACACACACGCTGGTGCTGTGCGGTATATCTCCCCAAAATGTCAGAAATGCCCAGAAAGCCTGCACTTCTCTATAAGTTGACAATCTCCCCAGATACAAATAAGGCGCGGTGGGGGAATGCAATAATTAAAAGGGCGAAAATGTGGGAAACATTCGAAAAGTACATGCCTCACTTGTCCTGATCTGTTGCTTGGTTCGCCACCACACTTTCCGAGCGTGAGCACCTGGCTTGCCAAACACAAAGCCCAGAGTTTTACCATTACAGGTATTTCTCCAGGCCATCCATCATCATGGCACAGCAGTGCTGAGGTATGCTTAGGTGAGCCTGATTAAAGCCAAGGATGCCTCCCGACCTGCTCCGAAGGAAATAAGAGGGGAGGGAGGACGCGGGGCCCCCGCTCCATCCATCTCCTCCTCCTGCTTTATTCATGTGCTATCTGGTTCACTGGCTTTTGCTTCGTGTTCCCTCTCCATTACTTGGATTCTACAGCAGGTGCTGGTGAATTGTGCATGCCTTATTATATGTTCCACAATACCTTCCTCGCCGCTCTTTTGTGTACAGATGACTGCGCCTGGAAAGATTATTACCAATCATCTATTCACAGAATCTACCTTTTCAGACAATAAGAAAGGGATTAACCATTGAATTTATAATGTTTTTCTTCTTACAGTTCACAGAGAACACTAGCACAGCTGCTGTTCCTACTGCCAATGCTTTTAATTAAAAATACTTTCAAATGTTTTTTTTTCTTAATTATGTAAAAGAACATTATAAAATAATGAAAAGTAAGCAAAGGGTAGGTGCCAGATGTGAGAGTAGTCATCTGGCAATGGTGCATTGCAGAATAACATGCATATATTACATTGTTAGATTATGTGCACGCCGCTTAAGTGTTGCATTAAAAGCTCAGGTTAATTACCTTATGTGCTGCTGTGTACTGTAGCTCGTAAACTGAATCCACATCGGTGGAGTTTTATCTTAACCTGTAACAACTGAAATAAATTAAGTTGTAAAATATAATTAGTACAATATTCGCCTCTGAATGGTAGTAGAGTAAAAGTCATTAAGTTTGAGTATAGCTAGATAATAAACCGACAAATCCTAATCTCGACTTTTAAATCTACAACATTTTAAGAACATTTAAATGATTTTTCATCTTTTTACAACACAGATACACATATGTGCCTGCTCATCAGTCACCATCAGCTTTGACATGTTTCCTGAGGTTGAATAGAAGCTTCCAATAGACGCTTACTGAGTTACCGAGTGTTTACAGCCTGGCCCGACTAGACTGGATCAAACCGTGCATTCAAATAATCAGTCAAATTCTAAATCCATTCTCGATGGTTAATCCGCGAGAAGATGCCTGAATTGGAATGGTGTGATTTGGTCCGCCGTTACAAAATGGGATCCGAGGCGCGGTACGGGGGAGCAGGATGGAAAGGCGATAGATGTGTGACTCGTGTCAAAATGGAGCGTTTAAACAGTCTAGCCTGCTTTATGAAATTAAGAGAGATTGGAAATTACTTTTAACAACTTTAGAGACTGCTCTCAAAGGGAAGAACTCGGCATTAGCGTTTTTTTGTGTGTGTGTTCTTGACAGTTGTCCTCATTTGCTGTGTTTGGATGAATTCCCTAGGACTGTGTTTAATATAGAAGACTGTTAACTAGGCAGGAAACAAAGTGAATTACAATTCAAATACCCATTGTATGTGTATTTTATTGTAAGATATGTATTTATCGTAAATAATAGTTGGAAATTGTTGAGCTTTTTGAGTTACGATAAGTGAAACTAGGACGCAGAAAAGGTGACTAGGTGCATTGCATTTCATTTTTTAAGCAAAAGATACCGTTACAGTGTGTCAGTGCAGACATAAAACAAAACAACTGCCCAATCATAGCCTGGAAGTAGGACCCTGTATGGAAATTAGTCATGTGAACCGTTTCTAGTCATGACAGACAGCTTTGTTGGTCAGTTGTTGGCTGGAGGGATGCTGTACATTCAAGCCACTTTTGTGATTGGCCATTTGCAGATTGCTGAAGGCAGCTCTACAAACAGCTCAGTGGATTAGTCTTTAAAAAAAATCATCTTACTATATATCCTCGGCAAATAAAGGGTAAAAAGAACAGGGCCTACGATTGAACCTTGAGGAATCCCACAAAGTAATATGCGCTTAAAATAAATAAATAATGAAAGCTACAGTGGGAATGTTGCACTGGTGTGAATAAAGGCTGTTTTTCCCTTCAATGTAAGCCCCCAGAATTGGGGCCGCCATTAGATTATGTGTTGTCAAATGGTCCAATAAGAACTAATAGGCTTAAAATTGAACTTTGAACCACAATTTGCTGGACGAAGATTTATATTTTGCCTTAAATGCTCTAAAATCGAGATGGAATCTTTGTGTCTGGATTAATTTTTGAAAAATATGCGGGAAATTACCCCTCACGTTATGTCAGCTGCGTTGCAAGTTTGTAAAAGGCGAGAGGGCGAGTGATTAACACGCATTCAGAATACAGATTCTGTCAAACATGAGAGAAAAACTCTGCAAAATCTTCCCTTTCTCTGCTGCATGGAGGTCAGATTTAGCGGTGAACCTTTTTGGCACATGATAAAGTTAAGTGTCACGGCCTCAGAAGAGTGCACTGACTAGAGGTGGGCGGCGGGGCAGTGCAGATTTGAGAAGCATCTTTACTGACAGCATCAGCGCGTCCTAAATCTCAAATAATGGAAGAGGAAAACAAGACGCGAACCCAGCATTGACATATCAGCAAACAGTTGGTCATTTTAACATTGGGGCAGTTACAAAACAACATTATTGGCTGTTTGGAGTCACAACTTAATGATTCACTACACATCGGCTCTTTGTCATGTATTATTTTTCGAAAAATAAAAAAAAACATATTGATTAAAGACATTTCATACTGTACAAAAGAGCATTTGATCTTTCCAAGAGGAGCACGAGATTTGGATCATTTTTTAAAGAGCACAGTTCCGCAAAGGGTAACCACAAAGGATTTCATGACCTTTTGCTTTGTTTTGCTGTTCTTGGAAGGCAGAAAATAATATATTCCATTCCACATTCTCTACATGAATGTATGAGCTTTCTGGATTTTGTAGGACTCTCTTCAATTTGCAAAATGAAATGGGAACGTGCGAGATTAATACAGCTATACCTGTGTGGATCACCGAGGCGCTTTATTTTTTATTTTTTTTTATTACCATGCAATGCTCACCGCAGATGTGGGAATGACTCAGAGAAAGTCGTGCCGAAGCCCCGGTCGATTAAGATTTTCTTTCCCTGTTTTTATGCTTCTAATGAGCTGTTTCATCTCGAGAGGCTCATGCTGCTATTGAAGTGAATAAACCGAGCGTAATGTATGTGTGGAATTCAAAATGAGTTTAACTTCCTTCCTTTTGTGTAACGCAGCACCTTCTGAGTCTATTGTGGTGTCCATTGTACAGCCAAGGTGACAAAATGTTCCGTGGAAATAAATAAGTGTCCCCGTTTCTGTGACGTGTGCTTAGTATTTATGTACTTATGTATTTAAAAGTATTTAAAAGACGCTACTAATCGGCTAAGGAGGATTCCCTGGCTAATTAGGCGGATACCAAACAACACTGCAATAATAAATAACTGCTCAAGTTGCTCAAGCATGCGGGAGAAATATCACCAACAAGATTCTCGGCCTCCCGGGGCATTTATCAACATTTGTTAATACGAGGCATCCTCGAATTGACGAATGTATAAGGTGGTTTTTTTGTTTCAGGAGGGGTGCATCAGGATTGTTGGCAGTAGCTGCACAGGCAATCCTCTAATGACAGCCGGGCGTAGCTTGGCTCTCATATTATTGCAAAGAGGTAGTAGCTACACACATCCTGTTAGTTTCAATTTGCTTACTGCTGCTGAGCCAGCAGACTGAACTGAATGATAAGGGACCAGATTCGAGCTTAATCCTTCTATCCCGCTCCGCCTCTGTCTCTCCCCTTCAACCATCCACTACCGGTTGATCTGCCTTCACCCCTGGCTGTGGGAAGAAGCCAATAAATGTTCCTCTGGGTGCGATGTGATGTTCATTTTATTGTCTTCCGCGCTGATGTATTCTGATTTCTTTCTACTAAAAATGCAAGCGGAGAAAAGCGCCTTTATTTATTCGCATTCTGCTTTTTCTTTTTCTTTTTTTTGTACCCCAAATCCTGGCAGCACATGGGGTTTGGAAAAGGCAGCCTTCCCTTGGTGTATCTGACATTATGTGGCGATGCAGAGATGGAAGTCTAAGCAGTATAATCTGGACCCCCTACCATCTGCCTGGAAAGTGACCCATCCTCTTTCTTTGAAGAGATATTTCACACGGCAGTGTGGCTACACTTTCAGTGGCAGTGTGAATAATTTATTTTTACCTTCGTGGTGACGCGAGTACTGGCGCAGCCGATTTCTGAAAATGTTTGGTGCCTGCACTTAAATGGAAGCAATGGAACGGGAAGGCTGTGCTTTAATAGAGCTGTATATTTCATTCCACTTCACCGTTAAGTAGGGAAACATTTTATGGGAGTGATTCACCTTGAATAAAAAGAAGAAAAAAAAAACAAGTCGAGCTCTTGAGAACTCTCTTCCTCTGCAAAAGTTTTTTTTTTTTTTTCCTTCTTTTCTTTTCTCCTGCTCATTGTGCTTCATTTGACTGCTGTCAGAACGGTGTCGTGTGCAACAGCATTTGAATTTCAGCTCAAAGGGAGCAACTCTGTCTGAACCAGAAACTCTGCAGGAAGCTCAGCAGAGGAAGTCAAACGACCCAGAAACAGACCTGCGTGAGTGTTGTCTCCGTGGATGCATGTGTGTGTGTATGTGTGTGTGCGAGTGTTGTGGAGAGGAGCGGGTTTGGATGAGCTGCTGCAGATCTGAAGAGCCATTTTTAAAGTTTGTTATTTGTATTCACACGGTGCCAAGAGCCTCAAGTAACGGATTATTCGTAAAGAAAGAAAGCGGAGCTATGACAGACGTCTCAATTTGTGTTCTCTTCCTTCAGAACAGCGGACCGTTGTTAAAATTGGGATAGAAAATGGTAATGAATTAACATTAGCATAACAAATGTATGCTGCTAATAAGCTGAGGAACGCGGCAGGTTTTGATTCATGGGATCATCACATTCACATTACGTTTCTAATAATGATGCATATAGGAACAGCTTTGAACTGCATTTCCATAAAACGTACAGGTGCTATAGATTGATTATTTTGGATTAGCATAACCTTAAGCCCTACATCTTTGTTTTCCATATTGGTTTCTGAATACAAATACTATTCTTGGGAAAATGGTGTAAAATACATTATTTATGTCTTTCTAAAGACCATACAGAGCATTTAGATTTGGCCAAAAAAAAAGTCTCCACCTGGATTTAACTAAGCAAATAGGTAGGAGTCTCCTATTGGATAATTACTGCATGGGTGATTATCTTTCAGCTGGCAACAAGTAATTTAACCCCAAATGATGCAATGAGTAGCTTCTCATTTCTTAAACAACCACGTCTAAAGACACATCCTGTGGTCGTGGAAAAGATGTTTGAGAAGGGTCAAATCATTGGCATGCATCAAGCAGAGAAAACATCTAAGGAGATTGAAGAAACTACTAAAACTGGGTTAAGACCTGTCCAACGCATTATTAAAAACTGGAAGGATAGTGGGGAACCATCGTCTTCGAGGAAGAAATGTGGCCAGAAAAAAATCCTGATTGATTGTGATCGGTTATCACTTAAACGTTTGGTGAAATCAAATCACAGAAAAAAAAACAGTAGAACTCAGGGCTATGTTTAATAGTGAAAGTAAGAACATTTCCACATGTACAATGTGAAGGGAACTCAAGGGAGTATGACTGATCAGCTGTGTAGCCTTAAGAAAACCACTAATCATTGAGGCTAACCAGGAAAAAAGGCTTCAATTTGCTAGGGAGCATAAAGATTGGACTCTGGAGCAATGGAAGAAGGTCATGTGGTCTGATGAGTCCAGATTTACCCTGCTCCAGAGTGATGGGGGCATCAGGGTAAGAAGAGAGGCAGATGAAGTGATGCACCCATCATGCCTAGTGTCTACTGTACAAGCCTGTGGGGGCAGTGCTATGATCTGGGGTTGCTGCAGTTGCTCAGGTCTAGGTTCAGCAACATTATGTGTCCAAAGAATGAGGTCAGCTGACTACCTGAATATACTGAATGACCAGGTTATTCCATCAATGGATTTTTTCTTCCCTGATGTTCACGGGCATATTCCAAGATGGCAATGCCAGGATTCATGGGGCTCAGATTGTGAAAGAGTGGTTCAGGGAGCATGAGACATCATTTTCACACATGGATTGGCCCAAACAGAGTCCAGACCTTAACCCCATTGAGAATCTTTGGGATGTGCTGGAGAAGGCTTTGTGCAGTGGTCAGACTCTCCCATCATCAATACAAGATCTTGGTGAAAAATTAATGCAACACTGGATGGAAATAGTGACATTTTTTTGGTGACAACTTTTTTTTTTTGTCCAGGCAGTGTATATATAAACATAAACATAATCCCTTCAAGTGCCAAAGATAGAGTCTTTTTGTACTGGCAACATTTCTGACTCTAAAGAATGACAAAAGAAGACAATACATGCTTCACTCCATCGGAACAAAGTTAAGTGAGACAGAGAAAGCTGCTGAAAAAAAGCCATAATATGCAGCGTAGGTTTAAATTTGCATTAGGATAACACAGAAATTATGAGAAAATGCTTCTGGTAAACAGAACAACACCAGATAGAAATGGTAGCAGGTTCTACACTCAGCCATTTGTTGGGGATTTACACAGGGATGAAATCTGTTTACACTGTCACATTGTGGGCACCAACCTCACTTCTGGAGATAAAAAAGTAAGTCCACATAAAATAAATCACAGAACATATTAGGGATTAGGGTAAGGCTGGGAATACACTCGCTTATAACCTCTTGTTCGCATAGAAAGCTTGAATGCAGTTCTTTACATACGTGCCTATGTAGCTCATTTACCATATTATATTAGGAAAACTGATTATGGACGAAAGACTCCGTCGGCGTCGTACCTACCTGCATTTTCTACCTTGCACAGATGCAGTTGTTCTGGACTTCCCCCTGCGCTGCTCATACCACAACCGTGTGTATTGCATCTTGCGTCATGTACTCAATTTCTCCTGCTGTACGCACCCCCAGACTTCACAGGATGCATGAGGCAGCCACCGTGTGCATGCAAATGTGTAGATAAAAGCAAATAGCATGTATCTCCTTGAATGAAAGCCGTGTAAGTCAATGTAACGCCCTTACAAATGATGGGAACGTAGCTGGGTGTGTGTGTGTGTGTGTGTTAGGGATGAGCGTTAAGATCGCTGGTGGGAGACGTGTGACAGCTCTGAGGAGGTTTGGACCACATCTCATAAAGGATTTTGCGGCAGATGGTTGTCTGCCAGGTTGGGGCGTGCGGCATATCTCCCTGCCCTTGTCATTGTCCTGGTGTCATCCTTTTCCAGTGTGGAGGGCAGCTGAAGGCCAGGGATTTTTTTTTTTTATACTGGAGGTTGCCCTCGGAGGAGGAGGAGGAGGAGGAGGAGGAGGAGGAGGAGGAGCACGAGCAGGCTGCAGGAGTATTTTCTCTTACTGACCTGTATTATAAATCTGGGTTGGTTCTGAGGCGTTGGTTGATGACCCTCATTAAAGAGTATTAAAAGGTATTATCCACAGCATCCAGCTCCCACAGCTATCATATCATCTTTCTATGTTCCTTCTTTGTTGCATAACATATTCAAGCTTTTGTTTTGTGGATCTTGGCCTTAGGTGGAAAGTTGTTTTTATCTGGGCTCCTCTAACATTTATGAATTCCTTTAGAAGGAGGTATTCCCCAGTACTGTATAATTGTATGACAGACAATAGCAACAAATGATGATTTCATAGACTTAAAAAAATAAATAAATAATAATAAAAAAAATGTTGTGGCAGAATAAAATATTTATGACGCATTTGGAACAAATCCCGTCATGTACTCGCCCCTGCAATCGCCTTTGAATGTGAGGCAGAGTGAAAGAGGCAGGAGTTTCGAGCTGCCATCTCCAGAGATGCCTGTAGACAAATGCTGGCTATATCAAAACTTCAGTGAGGGAGGTGACAGTGTCAGCTGCAGAATTGTGGGGGAGTGCAAACTGCAGCCAGAAAACGGAGTGTTTGAGAGCGGGCTGCTGTTGGATTCTGGCTCAGGTTCGTCCTTTGCGAGGTTTCTCTACTGACACCTAATGGCTAGTAGTATGAAATATTTAAAACGTCTCCAAATAATGGCTGAGAGAATGACTATAGACATGTCACCTTCTCCTTAGTACCGCAGAAACTCCCTAAATAAATCCACTTTTACGCGTTCTTTGTCTCCGTCTCATTCCCTTTCTCCTCCTCACATCACATAATAATGTCTCCCTTCTTTTATGTTCTGATTTATAAGTGGAAAATTTACATCTTTAAACCCGAGCCATTCAAAAAACAAATACACGTCCATAATCAGACACTCAAAACTGCGTATTTCTATAGCCTGGTCTAACCTTATACATCAACCACACCTTCATATGCATCTGAGCCGAACAGGCACGGTGTTCAAAGCCCAAAGCCGAGCCAAGAAATAGAACATGGTGTCTGACTTTTCAAGTGCTTGAAGGTTAATTATTCAAGACTTCCCTCTCCTCACAACAAGCCAGGAACAGCGGGGTAGCGCGGCGAGCTGCAGCTTCTTCTTTATTCCCTCGGAGAGTGTCAGAAGTTTAAAACCACTGTTCGACTATAATTGAAATGCACGCGTTGTCTGAAGTCTGGTGCCTCCAAGCAAGGCGGAGGAGAATGTAGGACAAACACAACCTCGGAAATCCTCTTGGTAAGCGAAGCAATCAGCGGTGTGATTCTAATCAGCAACAAGGCTAATCTGTCCTCCGTTACTTTGATTATGGATGAGTGTAAACTATGTGAGTAGATTAGTTGCTTCATCTGTTGAAACATTAAAAACACATATGCTGGGCGTGTAGGCGACGGAACAAGATTGCGTTTCTTATAATTGGGTTTAAGAGCAATTTAAATCCATGTTAAGTCCAAGATTTTTGAATTGGTAGTCAATATATGTTCCAAGATGAGAAGCTTTTGGACTCTGGATAAGATCTCACAATTACAAACAAAGGTCTCACACTGACCCAAACTTCCAACATCATTCAAAATGGCTGCATAATCATTCATTCATTCATTTCTGTAACCGCTTGTCCTCTGGAGGGTCATGGGGAGGTTAGAACCTATCCCAGCAGCCACACTCACATTACCAGTGAACCTAACTAGCGTGTCTTTGGACAGTGGAAGGAAGCTGGAGTACCTGGAGAGAACCCACACAGACACAGGGAGAACATGCAAACTCCTCACAGAAAGGCCCCAGTCGGCCGATGGATTCGAACCCAGAACCTTCTTGCTGTGAGGCATCAGTGCTAACCACCACTGTGTCACCCCTTCCATAATCTTTATTAAAGGGGAACTACTGTTTTTTACGACCTGGACCTTATTTCTAGCATAAAATACGATCGTTTACTCACCCATATAACTTTTGTGTCATTTGCACTTGTATAGTGGGAGTGACTGGGGCACCGCAACGCAGCCTCTAAATAACGCATTATCTGCTGCGAAACTCGTTCATTTCGCCAATATTTTGTTGTGATACGCTAGTGCTATTCCTGGCACCCACTCACGACGGTCGGCTTGTTTACCTGTAATTTGCTACCGCTAGTTTTTTTGCAACATGGATGAATATTTTTCCGATTCTGAGGTTGTGGACGAACCCTAGCAGTAGCAAATTACAGGTAAACAAGCTGAGCGTCGTGGGTGCGCACGGCGCTCAGAGATGACATCATCCAGGTCAGAATAGCATTAGCGTATCATAACAAAATATTGGCAAAATGAACGAGTTTCACGGCAGATAGCGCGTTATTTAGAGGCTGCGTCTCGGTGCCCCATTCACTCCCACTATATGGATATACGCTGATCTAATTATCTCCTGAACGAGTGCAAATGACTCAAAAGTTATATGGGTGAGTAAACGATCGTATTTCATGCTACAAATAAGGTCCAGGTTGTAAAAAACGTTAATTCCCCTTTAACCTCATATCGCCCTCAGCATTCTTTATGAACCAAGAAGAGCTCGCGCACAATATGTGTAGGGCTCATGATGATGCAGCAGGCTAAAGACACCCCCACCAGTAAAAACTGAAGACAGCAGTTGGTATATATGGTACCACATTGTGTATTGTTTTCCACCTTGCGGTCGAGCTGTTTGTATCATCATCATGGCAAAATGGGGTCCTGGGGACACCTTGTGTACCAGGCACTTCCATAAAGGTGGTTCTGATTGCTTTGGCAGGTGTTTAGATGCCTATCCTTCTTTCTGCCCATCTGTCTGTTTCTCTCTCTCCGTGGAGTCCAAAGATGAATGCGAGTCGAAAACACATTGGCGTTGCCCCTGGCGTGATCCCTTTATAAGATGGTTTCTAGTTTTTAACGGCAAGAAACTGTGAAAACTGTGTTCGCCGATATTTATTTGAAAACGGGAGAAGATGAGATATGTTTTAAAAAATACTCAGACTGAAGGGTAAGCTGTTTTATTTGGAAACAGGAGCGGGTAGTGCTCTGTATAAATCATTTTCATCAGCGACCCAACATGTTTCAGAGCAGAGAAATCTGTAGAGCACTACAGAGAAATGTGTAAAGGTGCAGTTTGCCAGCGAAGCACGGCACACTAAATGTAGAAATCGAAATATAGCGTACTGAAGTTAAACAAGCAGATGAATAAAATCCCATAATGATTTAACATAAAGCAATTCTGGCCTCGACCGTCCATCTAATGAGCAGATAAAAAATATGTTTACTAGTACTTGCTTGGCTGAAGAACTGACAAAAGGCTGAAGATCACAGCATCTGTTAAAACTGCAACTAGTGGAGGAGTGGTTGCTACTGGCAACTGAATATTCAACGGAAACCACCTGCTGGTGGCAGAACAGTGAGCACTAAGACCTCCATTGTCTTTTCTTCCTCACTTCACAAATGATCTTATGTTCAAAAGTAGATCTGTCAGAAGAGAACTGTAAAACGTGATGACAGCGCAGTAGCTGTGCGCCGCGAGGGCAGTTCAGTTCAGTGCAGCGCCTGGAAAAGTCACCTGATGCTGAATAGAAGGAAACCACGCTTCAGACTAAAGAACAAAGGATCTCAATCCTGATCAATGCTGGTCTGACAATGCCTATATGCTATGTTTCTCACGTCCCTTCTGGGCAACCACCAGCAATAATTTTGCTGTATTTAAAGGAGATTTCATTCAGAACATCTAAAGAAACACGAAGAATAGTGAAACTACTGTTCTATTCAGTCGTTTTATCCAGAGTGGTGATCACGCTGCATGTGTTGTCCTGGAACATGCCACTGAATACCGTGTGTATGCAGGCTGTACACAAATCAAACATAACTGACACTGATGTAGGCTAGCTCTCTGGTTGTAGGTGTGTCAAATAGTGACAAAAAAATTGCATCCAAGATGTACACCCATCAGGCATAACATTATGACCACCTTCATAATATTGTGTAGGTCTCTCTCCCTTGTGCCTCCAAAACAGTTGTGACTCATCAGAAGATGGACATGGGCCTTCTGAGGGTGTCCTGTGTTGTCTGGTAACAGGATGTTGATCATCCCACAGACACAGATCAGTTTGGGATCTAGTGAATTTGGAGGCCAGGTCAACACCTTGTGCTGTTCTTCATGTTTTTTTTGAGTTGTTCCTAAACTGTTTTTGTGTGTGTGCCTGTGTCAGGCTGCATCCTGCTGGGGATGGCTGCTGCCATCAAAGAATGTCATTGTTATGGGGTGGGTAGGGTTGCCACCCGTCCCGTAAAGTACGGAATCGCCCCTTATTTGGCAATATAAATATTATATACGGTCATCTAAAAAAAACAAATCATACTAACAGATTAACAGTTAATAAATAAATAAGCAAACAAATAAATAGATTCTGTTAAAAAGTTAATTGGTACAGATTTCAGAGCCAGATTTAATTAACTGCACTGTATAAGAGAATGTGTTCATTGTTAATAAAGCATTTCAAACTTTAAGTATGACCAATTGCTTTCTTGATCATCCCTTTACTAAAAACACCAGCACAAAATAAAACATGCCACTGCTGCGGGCACCACAGGAGTCGGCCCGTGGTGGTCATGGCCCAGAGGAGCCGTGGTGGGCGTCCCTTATTTTCATTTCTGAAAGGTGGCAAACCTAAGGGTGGGGGTGTCTGGTCTGGCTTAGGTCGGTGCTGCATGTCTAAGTAACATCCACACGAATGCCAGGTCCAGAAATTTCCCAGCAGAACATTGAATTGTGACAAGATGGTCAATGTTATTTACCTCTCCTGTCATAGAATAAAACTAGCCGCTTGTGTACATTATTATTATAGCTCCTACTGGACTTACACAGGTAATGACCTTAGTATGATTTCAGTGATAGGCTGTTCTCAGTATTGTTTTATATTGTATACATCGTGTACTATTTGTATCTGTAAAATAAAATGACAAAAATTGTATTGATCATAAATCAGTTATTTAAACATTTTAGAAACTTTTATTAATTTTAATAGTAGGAGATTGTGTTGGTGACATTGTGGGGACCTGACCTGATGATTTCTAGGTAGCATACACCTGACTGATTTCATTTTACACTATTGTTTTGACTATGCCTAAATGCTGTATTGAAATCTAAAGGTAAGTGTTTCATCATATGTAAGCTACATGACATCACTCTTGCAAATGAGCTGCAATGTCTTATCACAGTCACGCACTTTGCTTGAAGATCACTGATTTAATAGCAGCAGCAGCAGCAGCAGCAGGAGAGCACATTGTTCTGCTGTCACACAAAGCGCCGCCTAATAAAGCAATGTTGCATCAGAATATCCGGGTCACGTCATCATCCCTCACCCGGCACCGTGTCCACTTAAAGTACAACACCTCAGACTTGACAGAAGTTATCTCAGAAAGTGGGGTAGCTGTTTACTTGTTATGGCTGAACAGACTGTCGTGGAGAAAATGAGCGAACTGCAAGTGGGCGAAGGCAAAAAGGTGATACTTCATGCTACTCTTCACTGGCTTACACTTAAAGTCATACTAGCCAGCTAGCCAGCTAGCTTAGCCTGTAGTTCAGTTCATGCTGTCATTTAGCAACCGGCAATGCGGTGCTAATGCGTGGAGCTAGCTCGATTTTATGGTTAACATTAAATTGTTTTGGACCTCATTTGTTATTATCAAGGTAATATATTTGTTGTTTCATTATTTTTTTTTAAAAAATGTGTTTATGCGGAGAGTGTTTGCTACGTTGCTATTAAGCTAACAGAGTCTGGTTATTTCGGTTTCGCTAACGTAGCTAACCCTTCGCCGAACTCCATTCAAAATTCAGCACATTTAATGTTTCTTTGCTTATGGTGGTTTTATTCTTGTCAGACCAACTATGACACGAATCGCTTATGTTCCCTTTTCCAATCGGCGCATACTGAGTGCATCAGGATATTTTTTCCATTAAAGCTACCTCTTAAATACTGGTTTCTGTTACTTCAGATTTCTAATTATAACCGCAATGGGCGTTACAAGTAAGAGGTGGCTGTTACAGGAGTTAGCCACCTGTAAGATATTTTTGTATCACCTGTATGCCCGGTTTACTTCAGCATATTTAGTGAAAGGGTTTGTCATGTCCTATAAGGTATAATTACCTGCAAGGAAGTCCCTTTTTAAACAACAGATTCTCATATAATGTTTATGTGTTTGCATGTATGTTGAGGTAAACATTGTTTAGGTTTGTTTCATATTTGCATTTAAACACTGTCCAACAACATCATCATCTTTTTGATAATGGTTTAATTAACCCGCATTTTTATGTTCATGATGACAGGGAGAAACTGAAAGTGGAAAAGATGGAGGAAAGAAGAAGGCTAAAAATGCCAGTGTTACCCCTGCAGGCAGGGCTGAGGTGAGTTACTAAGATAAGATTATCCTTTGTTTAACACACTTACATCATGGCATGTATTTGTTTAGTTCTCTAGCATTGTGTACTTGCATATCTTTATCACTTATATAGTCACGACATTTAAAAACCTGCACACATTTCCAGAAGGCAATGAATAAATATCACAATATTTCCAGCAGTAATACGGTAATATATATTTAACCAATACAAAAAATATGAGGTGTAGGTTTCAGTACAGCAAAGGCCAAATATCATGTTGGTGTGTTTACTGGTGTCCCTTTTTTGGCCTAATGTTTGTCATATAATTATACTGTAGAAGAAGAAAGTAGCTGAGGGGGTGGGCAAAATAATGTACATGTAGCCACCTGTAATGCCTTATAATGATCAGGTTGACGTGCAGTTAAGCCTGACCGTCATTAGTTAGATTATATAATTTAAAGGGGCACTAATGAGCTGTGCAGATTACAAATTATAATAATAATAATACATTTTATTTATGAGCGCCTTTCAAGACTCACAAGGACACTGTACAAAAAACAAAAAGACACAAAACAAGACAATAATCTTAGTCATCATTTTGTATTACCTCACCGTTTATGTGCAACTGCTTTCTCTCTGTCTAGCTGTCGCCGCCACCTCAGTACATCGATGAGCGTCTCAGTTTGTACGCAAAGTTGAAAGCGGAGCATGACGCCCTTATGGCGGAGAGGGCTGCAAAGAACAGCAAACCCATCAAGGTGACGCTGCCCGATGGAAAGGTGGTGGAGGCCGAGTCCTGGAAGACCACACCATACCAGGTGGCCTGTGGAATCAGGTCAGTTTAATGACAGGCTTGATGTAATTGTTATTCTAATTATACGCCTTTCTTTCCTGTAGTTCAAAAAGAAAGATGGAATCGCTGGCGCTGCGTCGGGAATTTAATTTCCAAAGATTGGCTGTCAAGTTAACTTGTGCAGCCTGTAATCATTTTTACACTTTCAAAAGACTTCACGACGCCCACAGTATGAAAACAGTAATTGAAAATGACACCCGCCAACCTTTAACAGTGAAGACAAAAAATTGCTCCGATGGGGAAAAAAAAAAAAACTCATTAGTCTTAAAGACGTCGAGGACACTTTGTCCTGGTATTATCTGAGAACGTTAACTGTGTCACCGTGATCCAATATGCAGTAGGTGCCAAGAGATATAATGTTGGGAAGCTTGAGTAAATGTCAGCAGCTCCATAACCATCATTATAAGGAAGATGCTGGTGTTGCCCCATGTAAGTTAAGAGCCCCTGCCCAGACCAGTATGTCATTTCTTAAGACTTATCAAGACCAAATAATAAATTGAAGAGTTTTTAATTGTAATTTCAAAAGCATAGGGGTAAGTTTACATAACCAACATCATTTTATGTCCTTTCAGTGTATATTTAAATAGCCAATAAATATAATCGATGTGTTTTTTGATCTGAGTGTCTGTGGTTTTGGATGTCGAGCATGTCATACACTAATCTGAGACTGTTGGTCTGTACGTCTGTGCATTGTCTTGATGTGTTGTCATAATTTGCCGTCCAGTCAAGGCCTTGCCGATAACACGGTGATCGCCAAAGTAAACAACGGTGTGTGGGACCTGGACAGACCTTTGGAGGACGACTGCAGCCTGCAGTTGCTCAAGTTTGACGACGAGGAAGCTCAAGCGGTAAGTCCACCTCAGGCCTGGTCTGATTTAGGATTTTATTTGCCCCCCCCTACATGTTGATTTGTGCAGGGGGAACATAGAATAGTGAATTATTTTCTGGTTAAACAGCGTGATTCTCTTTGAGCACCGCTACTCTACTAACTGATGTGTTTTATTCTGGGCATGCTTGTGAATATATATATATATATATACACATACATATATATATAAATCTCTTCAATATTGATATGTATTCTGGGCAGGCTAACCTTAGCATGCAGAGTGGTCAATTAGAACTTTACAATCAATAGTAAACCACAAACCCTTTGTTGTTTACCACATGTGTGAGCCGCAAAGACAATTAGAGAATAGGGGGCGATATAAAATGCTGCAGTTACTATGCAGTGTTATAAAAGCAGCAGCAGCAGCAGCAGCAACTAGTGTCTGTTTTCAGCTTCATTGCTTAATATTTTACCGAACACAGACGCATTTGGCACTTGACATACTTAGAGAGTAAGAGAATCCAGAGTATGACATTGTTATTCATGGCCACAGTCTCCCATGGACTGCTTTTCTTTTTTTGTATTGTTGGCATTCAGAGGAAAGGCTGCATATTATTTTAATGGTTTCAATATTTTCACAGGCTTTAGCAAAGTCTTCTGTGCCGTGAATGACTGGAAATTTGGTCATAGCATGTTAATATCATAGAGTCTGATTAAAGCTGTTTTGCTAATTGGACAATTTGTGTATTCTTTAGGTTTACTGGCACTCCAGTGCCCACATCCTGGGTGAAGCCATGGAGAAGGTGTACGGAGGATGCCTCTGCTACGGTCCCCCAATCGAGAATGGCTTCTACTACGACATGTTCCTAGATAACAACGAGTGAGTCGCTGAGGCTTTGGGTGCAGATTTGTGTGGGTAATTAATGGTGTTAGTCAGCATTCAGCTTTATTTTTGGTGTGTACTTCAGGGCTTAGCAGCTGTCTTTCATGTTTACTGTCGGAGACAGAGACACCAAGGCTGTCTAGCTGGATTTACTTGGGTGTGGATTTTAAATGACATATTTCTGTATCTGCCCACGGAACTGAAATCCTAACAGCAAATCTATTCAAATTACAGATCTAGATTGCTTCAGTGAAGTGTGTTGAGACACCCGCAGAAATGCTAACACATTTTCCTCATAAACAACTTTTTCACTTGACCTTTCCCTGCACCAGATGTATTTCACCCTGCTTTAGGCTGCAGAAGCGCTTGAGGAGGGCTGTCTAATTAATTCTACAACCTCCTTAATGAAGTCGTTTTATGCTAATGGCATTCTTGGAGATGCTTTTTTTTCTTTTTTTCTTTTTTACAAGGGTGTTTTGACATTGCCTCAGCCCTAAAGCCAAGGACTTTAAAGTATTTGTCCATCCTTAGCAGAGGTTATCAGTTGCAGGAAGTCAAAGTATTGCATTATTGGTGGACAAAAGGTCTGTTCGCATCCGTGATGCCCTTTGAAAACTGTGGCAGGCTAAGTTTAGCAGTGGAGATGGTGCACATATTAATGCAGACTTCAAAGTGATAAAGCTGTTGCAGGATGTGCTGTTCCCGTTGTGTTTATCTCTTGATGTTTTGGACAGGGGTGTATCGAGCAATGACTTCCCCTGTCTGGAGAGCTTGTGCAAGAAAATCATCAAGGAGAAGCAGCCATTTGAGAGGCTGGAGATAAAGAAGGAAACGCTGCTGGATATGTTCAAGGTATCTTAAAATATTAACAGACAAACATAAAAAAAAGAAAAGAATGCATACATACCCAAACATTTTTCTTTTCCTTTTCAGTACAACAAGTTTAAATGTCGCATTCTGAATGAGAAGGTCACCACTCCCACTACCACAGTTTACAGGTGAGTCCAGTTTTTAACTTTATATTATCATTCCAGTGGTGTACTTGTATTTTTCAAGATAACAAACCAGCAAGACGTTTGTCTCCGCATCCAAATACACCAGATACACCTGATTGCTGTGCATTATAGACTTTGTAATAGTTTTTGAACAACTGTCTGTAAATCAAACACATTAATGAACTGCATTTTTGGACTGGGAGACATGTTCCTTCCTTATCATTAATATGAGCTCTGCTGTTACCATTTAGTCGATCTTGCATACACGAACAGAAAATAATCCCCAATAAATACACTAGTTGTAGAATCGTCTTCCTTTGTTTAACAGCCCAGTCCCTACACCGAGCCTAACGCTGTAGCTGACATGCACCTCCCCAGAAATGTAACTACATGTCGCAGCGACACAGACTGCAAGAGCTGTGATTGGTCCGCTTGGTAGCAGCGTGTTTCCTCTTTAGTATTTCCGGCTGCTTCTCCATCTGTGCGATTTTTAGATCAATTGTTTTGGATTAATAAAGATGGAACACATCGAGGAAAGGTTAACTGAGGAGGTTCGGAGATACAAACATTCATATGACTCGTCTTCGGGAAAAGGTTCAATCGCCATTGTTGAAAGTGAAGCAGGAAGTAGAAACAAAAATTAACCCGACTGGCAAAAAAGACACAGCGCCGACTAGTGTTTGGATGGTGTTGTTACAGAGCGAGCCAGACTGACGAGCGCACAAGTATAAATGGCTCACACCAACATAGGATACATGCGTCGGTTATGGCGTCTGTGTTCTGCAGTACTTTAAATGAGCCTTTAGAAAGTAAAATAGTTGTAGTGTACATTGGGAGTACACCAGTATTAACATCAATTTTATTTATGGATCACTTTTAAAAACAGCAGTAGCGGGCCAGAGTGCTGCACAAAGCAGCGTACATTAAAGAAATATGCACACAGGCTTGCAACTGCTTAGGCTACATGTGTAGGTTACAGCGTATATGTCCTGCAGAGGTATAAACTGCACTTAAGAATTCATATACATACTGTTGTCATTTTGATATGGACTTATTTATCCTCTGATTTATTATTTTTGTGGTATTTGTAGGCAATAACAAAAATATATTCAGCTTAGTTATGAAGTAGTTCTACCCTAAACACAACTGATCATCATTCCCTGCATTATATTCTGTATTTCAGATGTGGCCCCTTAATTGACTTGTGTCGGGGGCCTCATGTGAGACACACTGGAAAAATCAAGGCGCTTAAGATCCACAAGGTTAGTTTTTTTTTTTTTTTTTTAATCACCTGTACATTATATAAAGCGAATATGTGCATGTATTTATTGTTAAACCAGGTAAGACTTTTCAGCTACTTAATTCTTCGCCCTGAATGTCCCGCAGTAAGAAAGTTTGTCCCCATTTCTCGAGCCGAGCTAACCTATGTTTTACTCTCGAGGGATTTAAAGGACCCAAAAGAATGATCAAAGCTAACAAAGTCTCCCTTGTGGTTGTGCTAGAATTCTTCTACATACTGGGAGGGAAAGGCGGACATGGAAACCCTCCAGAGGATCTATGGAATCTCCTTCCCTGACCCCAAAATGCTCAAAGAGTGGGAGAAGTTTCAGGAGGAAGCCAAGAACAGAGATCACCGCAAACTGGGCCGGGTAAGAACTGAAATGTGAAGAAGGTGTCGGTTGAAAATGGACCACTGCTGGTTTTATTCTTATAAAGGGATGTCACAAAGTAAATGCGAAGTATAGGTAGATTTGTTGAGACAAGAAATTCAGTGTTATCCTCCAACAAGAAAGTCTTTTTTTGTTTTGTAAAATGTAAGACAGACGCATTTTAAATCACAGAGTGTCGCCTCCTTAATGAATTGTTGAGACAGTTGTTCATTTTATTTACATAGCAGTCTGCATGAGTAAAAAAAGTGATAGCGTAGGCGTATAGCACCGTTCAATTAGATGCATTTCACACGCCAAGTAACAGTTTTGCATTTATTGTTGACAGGGTGTTGATGGTTTGTTGTGTGTGTGTGTGCGCGCTTAGGGTGTGTCGTGAGCAGGAGACTCGCCACACCGGCAGACAAACCTAAATTTAAACCAGTTTGACCTGAGTGGTAGCCCTTTAAATTTTCCATCGTACTAATGAATGACCTTCTTCTTTTTTTTTTCTTTTTTTTTATTTATATTCAGGAGCAGGACCTGTTCTTCTTCCATGAACTGAGTCCAGGGAGCTGCTTCTTCCTGCCGAAGGGAGCCTTCATCTACAACAGCTTGATTGAGTTCATCAGAGTAAGTCGGAGGTGTCAGACCCTCGATGGATAATTGCTTGGATCTCGCTCTAAGCTTTGAGAAGCAGGAAAAGGCAGAATTAATGAGGCAGGATATTTAAATTTGCAGGAAGACGCCTAAAGACAATGAAACTTAGACTTGGATCAACTTTATTGATCCACAATGGAAATTGCTTGGTCTCAGAAGCTTAGTTGCACATAAAAAACACTCTTAAGAACCACAAGTAATGGTCATATTTGTACCATTTAGTCTGCATGTCTGACTGTATTCACAAAAATAGTTTAAAATGCCTTCATCTCTTAGACGGGGCCCTCAAACCAAAGCGTGCAACACTTGTGCCTTTATTGTTTTTGTCCAGGTATAGAGAAAACATGCTCATTGTTCTGTTTACATTGGAACACAAACGTATTCATTAATCTCAAAAGACTGTATTATTATTGTTTCAGAATTGAAATAGGAAAAACCTGCAAAACAGATGTGATAAACTCTCTATCGCACCGGCTCTGTTATACAGAGCCACAAAATCAATGTGTTTTGTTTTTTTTGTTTTTGTTTTAAAAAAAAAAAAAAAAAAAAAGCATTTACTTCCGTGGTTTTCAGTCAGTGCAGTGATAATAGAAAACACATTTCACTTTAATGTGGCAAAATAGATTTCTGACTGAGCAGATTCTGTGAGTAATAAGGTTTCTTTTAAAAACGGCTCTGCCTGTGTAAACGACCAAACGCCTCAAACATCCAATTTGTCGCATATATGACTGTCATGATGTAATCCAATTTACATGATATAATGTTTTATTTTCACTCGGTTGCACTGCAAAACTGATGTAAATAAACCCCCAAATGCATTAAAGCGCTGTAGAAATGACATCCTTAGAGACTTTTTCATTGTCATTTTGACTGACAGGGTCATAAAAATCCCGTCATAATCTATTTTTACCCGTCACTTTAATTTTAAAAATGATAATAATGACATATTCAGTTGCATTTTAATAATAATAAAAAATAAATAAAGTTTGGGCTGCCGACCTGCCGACGCATCTTGTCCGTACTCGGACCAGGACTGCTAGCGTAAACGGCTCTTAGATGGCACCGTAGGGTTGAAGTGCTTCGGTGGTATGCAGACTTGTTTTTTGCACAATTTGCACAAAACCCTGCTTTTTATCCATCAGTCCCAGCAACGTTTCATCCGATTCCTCCATTTTGGTAGCCGTTAGCCGCATAGACATTGACATATATACATATTTATTGTATGTCTATGGTTAGCTGAGCTCTGACGTGTGCGTGCGTCAGTGTAATCGGTGTACCAGGAAATTGTGCACTGACTGTGATGTTTGGAATGCAAACTGCGATTAGAGACAAGAGACAATTAATATCGCCACCAACTGATCAGGGATGTGAATTGCAAAAATGACAGATGGTCTTCAGATTTTTCTGTATGGATGATAGAAATATTCGGTTAACGCGACCCCTGCCTTAGAGGTAGTTTTCAGCCTTTGCTTTCAGAGTTGTTGACCGTTTTCTGTGTGCACACTCTTATCAATGAGTCACTGTGTCTTGATAGAAACCACCTGAACCTGTTGTTTGCTTTTGTGATGTGTCCACAAAATTATTTATTTTTGAAAATCCGTTTCTGACAGAGTGAGTACAGGAAGAGGGGCTTCCAGGAGGTGGTGACACCCAACATCTACAACAGCAAACTGTGGCAGACGTCCGGACACTGGCAGCACTACAGTGACAACATGTTCTCCTTCGAGGCTGAGAAGGAAACCTTCGCCCTCAAACCCATGAACTGCCCCGGACACTGGTGAGTGTTCCTCGCCTTCAGAGATGCTTGAATGTTTGGTTTAACTGTCGGCAAACAACTAGAAAATAATCGATGTAAACTGGAAAGTCTCCCTGTGTATCAAAACCTGCTGTAGTGTTAAATGGGTATTTACAGTTGTATGTCTCTAATCAGAGAAACAATAGCCTGCTGGAGGCTTGGATGTTTGTTGTTCTTCAGTTCTAAATGTGTTCTTGCTTTTAAATGAATTTGGAGCATTGTCTCAACACAATACAATTCTCACACTTGAATAGGTTTATAAGAGTTTACACAGGGGTTTGATAACGGTTATTCAGTCTTTGTGAAATGGTTTCATATTTCACTGATATTGTTTTTTTTGTCAATCGGTTGAGTTCATCAGTAATGGACCGATGCTCTTGTCATGTTTGCTGTTGTCGAATGACCCAGTTCAATTTACTGCTGAATGCTGCATTGCAGTGCAAGGACCCAGGCTGCGGCTCTTTGTATTCTCTTCTTTTATCTCCTTTTTATTGTTCCAATCTGTCTGCTACCCACATAGGCTGTGCTTCTGTAGATCACACTGGAGCTGAAATTGAGTTTCCAGACACATTTCTGTGAAGACCCGTTCAGTCAAATATTGAATTCAGTCCTTAACAGCAGTGCTAAATCATCTTTTTTTTTTTTTTTCTTACACTCACTTTACACTTCTTTGTATGTTTGACAACAGCCTGATGTTTGATCACCGGCCTCGCTCATGGAGAGAGTTGCCCATCCGCATGGCCGACTTCGGTGTCCTGCACAGGAATGAGCTATCCGGAGCCCTGACTGGCCTCACCCGTGTCCGCCGCTTCCAGCAGGACGATGCACATATCTTCTGCACTATGGACCAGGTGAGGCCTGCACTAACGTTCATATTCATGTATCGATCAAGCATAACATTATGACCACTGACAGGAGACGGGAATGGCATTGCTCATCTTGTGACAATACAATGTCGTGCTGGGAAACTTTTGGACCTGGCATTCATGTGGATGTTACTTGGATACATTCCACCCACCTAGACCAGACCAGGCACCCCCACCCCATAGCAATGACACTCCTTGATGGCAGCAGCCATCCCCAGCAGGATGCAGCCTGACACAGACACAAAAACGGTTTAGGAGCAACTCAAAAAACATGAAAAACAGCAAAAGGTGTTGACCTGGCCTCCAAATTCACTAGATCCCAAACTGATCAAGTATCTTTGGGATGATCCACCGAGTCCCCTCCCCTCAACCCATAAGAGGGTCACCCCACTAACAATATTCTGTTTCCAGACACCACAGGACACCCTCAGAAGGCCCATGTCCATTCTCTGATGAGTCACAACTGTTTTAGAGGCACAAGGGAGTCCTACACAATATTGGGAAGGTGGTCATAATGTTATGCCTGATTGGTGTACAAGTCTAATGAAAAAAGTTGCCTCATGGGACCAGTAAAATTTACTCTACACGTCAAAGTCTGTTTATAATCTGGGGGTATGCCACTGCACATGTGTCAGGGGAAACCAAAAAAACATTTTTATTAGAAAAGGCTTCGTAGAATTGAGTGACATTGCTCAAGGCAGTGTCAGTGATGCTGAAAACAACAAGTTGTCATTTGGAGTTACACACTACAATCTCCCCTACTGGACTGCCAGCGGTTATGCTGCATTGTGTGTTATTTAGTTTGTGCAATGATTGGACAAGCGAGCAAGAATGTAGAATGAAATACCTCTGGTGCTGCCGTTCTGAAACGGCAATACATACATTACATCGAGTTAAGTCTGGAAAAAAGTACTGTGGACGATCGTTTATTCCTGTTTGGAACAAGCCCAAGTTTGAGGGCTCTCCGTACATGAGTTTCTTGCCGGGACAGTTTATTGAATAAATTTCAGGTAATGTTTTCGTTGGATGATCCGTCATATTCTCGGAGAATGCCACAGGCTGCTGCTGTAGCTTGATGTAGAAATGTACAAGTCCTTTGACTAAAGAACAGCACCGCCAGCGCTGACGCACACAAACAGGATTTTTGGAAGACAGAAGACATTTCTTAATTAGTGTGTTCAGATGTAACCTCTTGCAGGCAGGATCCCACTGATTTTGTTTTCCCTCTAGCGGTAATGACGGTGGATTGGATGGTTTGATTGCACTTTGTACAAAAATGATTGTGTGCCTCAGTGCCGTCTGCTTCAAACAAACTTGAAGCAGATTGTAGAGGTTATGTTCTATCCTCATAATCGTGTATTTTCTCCTCATAGTGATAAAATGTTTGTGCTAAAAGAAAAACTGACAAAGAGCTGTCCAGTTTTCTGTAAACTTTTGGGTCATATTTCGATCACCTTGTATAATTTAATTAGTTTTCTTAGTTCCTAGCACAAACAAACATGAAAGCAGCCACTACGCGAGAAATAAAACTTGCAGCCATGTCCAGATGGATGATAAAAAATTCCGTTTCATTTTATTATGACCCCAGATCGAGGAGGAGATCAAGGGCTGCCTGGACTTCCTGCGGACTGTGTACGACGTGTTTGGCTTCACTTTCAAACTCAACCTTTCCACACGACCAGAGAAGTTCCTGGGAGACCCGGATGTCTGGGACCAAGCAGAGAAGGTAATCTCAAGACCCTCTTGTTTCGCACATATAATAAAAAAATATATATATACGCAACACTCACACAAATGTCGCAGCAGAGAATTAAGATGCTGATGTGTGCTGTTATCAAGATGGATACTCCAAAGCCACTCCACAGACGGCGAAGGGAAGAGACCAGGGAACATTTATATTTTAATGAGGTTTTTTTTTTCTGTAGACCTGCCACAAGTTGTGAAAAAGAAGAAAACACTTGTTCTTCTCCAGAGAATCCATCCACACATCAGCACTGTCTGCTTTTGCTGTCAAATCGAGTTAGCTCTCTGAAGACCAGCTCCACATTTTACATCTGTGGCTCGGCTCTAATTTTTCTCGGCTCGCGTTTTAAAACAAGCATGAACAGTTAATGACGAGAGTGAGTTGGAGTGAGTGATAATGAGTCTTTTATTTGCTGGGTGCTTTTAGCCTTGGATGAACAACAAAAAGACAAATCTGAATCTGTAGAATGGGTGTTAAATGACGGCGTACATATGCTGCGTTGCATTATCAGTGGTACCAGTGCATGAAAGACAAAGATGGTGTTTATTTTTTAAATCTGGAAAACTACCATAGACCTTTACCGGCTGGCTTTGAGTGGATAATGTGTTAGTTGATAGATAAAGTGGGAGCTGGGTTTCATGGTGGGCGACACAGTGGTGTGGCGGTTAGCACTGATGCCTCACAGCAAGAAGGTTCTGGGTTTGAATCCATCGGTCGACTGGGGCCTTTCTGTGTGGCGTTTGCATCCGGCTTCCTCGCACCGTCCAAAGACATGCTCGTTAGGATAAATGGTGATTTGAAATTGGCCGTAGGTTGGGCTGTGTTAGCCCTGCGATAGACTGGAGACCTGTCCAGGGTGTACCCCACCTCTCAGGCTCCAGCTCCCCGTGACCCTCCAGACAAGCGGTTGCAGAAAATGATCCCACAAGATGTTTGTTTTGTTGTGTGTTATTTTACACTGTTGGAGACTTTCATCTTACAGAATTAGCTCTGGGATTTTTCGGTGCCTTGCTGTCCCCCACTTCATTGATTTTGATAATATTGATTGTCTTGTTGTTTTCTGGTGTTGAAGAGTTTGTCGTTTTAATCTGCTGCGGAGTTGGTGGCGGACTGTTAAGGAGTTTCTTAAAACAGAAAATCTTTCTCACCCGTTGGAGATTTTTGGTCTTGGGCTCCAACCAATCGCCGGGAACTGTGGTCACATTCATACTTGAATAAATGACAAATCAATATGGAGGAGAAGGGTAGAACACAGGGAACAAATGGAGGTAGTTATTCTTTATAATTAGCTCCATTTGTGGTTCTGTTTTTCAATTTATGGGTATTTTATAAGCCTTAAAGAGCTCCTTTTTCAATTTCTGTTCCAGTTTTATAGTCGTTGGTGTCATTGTTTTGTCCTCAGTGCCTTGGTTTGTGTTTCATTTTCAATGATATCTTTTGCCTTGTGGAAAAAGAGCATTTCTGATGGTGTAGTTTATTTTTAACATGTCGTTCGTTATCAGTGAATTAAGTGGTAACAGTAACAGAGGTTTGAAATTCTGTCGATCAGCGAAGTGTTTAATAGTTAAACAGAATTCAAAGATTATGGTACAGAGATAAAAATGTGCCATGTCTCAGTGACTGCACGTGTTAATTGATGGCATGCCTCGGTCTTTTTTTAATTAACAGTTAGTCACACTTCTCAGAAACGAGATAAAAGCCATTTAAATGAGTGAAAAGCTGTTTTGTTTGTAAGCTGTACCACTGCCTTACCTCTCAGAGCCTATCGGAGCCCTTTTATCTGAGGAAAACATTCTTTACATTCAATTTTATTAATGTTTGCACGCAAAAAGGTGGAAAATTGTATAACGCAAAAAGTGACTGGTAAACTTGGCATAGTGACTGGACCAGAACTTGCTTCATGTTTCCTTCACCACCTCATTAATTCCCACAAGCAACCATAAAATATTATTGAGGCTTTAACATTTCTCAGGTCGGTGATTGGTTCCAGATGAAGAAAATGTCAGGTCTAAACACGCAGCTCTGCTCAACAGTGTTCACCTGCATGTTGGTCAACCGTTGATACTCTAACTGTCGTTTATTTATTTTTTTGTTGTTAACAGCAACTGGAGAATAGCTTGAACGAGTTTGGAGAGAAATGGGTTCTCAACCCAGGTGACGGAGCGTTCTACGGACCCAAGGTGAGCGCTGCAGTGATGATATAGTTAAACGGTGAAAGAGCAGAAGAGCTGCAGCTAATCACGTGTCCTTTGTCTGCAGATCGACATTCAGATTAAGGATGCCATCGGTCGATACCATCAGTGTGCCACAATACAGCTTGATTTCCAGCTACCCATCCGCTTTAATCTCACCTTTGTCAGGTAACTAACAGCTTTTCTGTTTAAATTAAATATTAAATACTGAGTGTGTTGGGAAGGCTCCTGTGTATTACAGAATTCAACATATGGTCATAATTAACCTATGCAAAGAAATAATTTGGGGAAAAAAACACATTCAGTTTTATAATGATGTGTTTGTTTTATATTTTACATATTAAACATTATACCTATAACCACCAGGAGCATTTCACTGTGCATTAGTTCATAAATTACAAAAAGCAAGTGGTACTATTTAATAAAATGGCGCCGATGTCATAGCAGCTAGCAAACAGGTTGTGCTTTGACTTCTTGTTGTGGAACATTTCAGGGAGGATGTCGTAGCCAATACAGTAACTGATAAATAAACAAATTAATAAATAAATGTATATATACTTTTTAAAATAACAAGTTTATTTTTCTGATACAGCACCAACATGTAGGTAGGTCTTCAACGCCCCTAGTATTAAGAATACATGACTGCATAGTCATAATTTAGACAAATTTATACCAGACCATAGCAGTGTCTTAGATCAGGCTCACATTACTGACAAGCACATATAGGCTAAAAAACAAAAATGTAATCAGTTAACTTTTAAAATGTCTATCTAAAACCGTTCAGTTTCACCTTTGAGAAAGTTGTAAGTCTGTTATAATAAAACAGGTTTGTGGTACCATTTATCCACTCCTCTGTCCTCCCTCTGCTGCTGACATGAAGAAATACACTGCTCTGTGTGTACTGCTGGTAGAAAGCAGGTAGACTTGAACTTTAATCATCCACAAGGGACATTGCTTGGTCTTGACTCTTGAGAACTACAAGTAAAAAGAAAGATGAAATAAAATAGTGTAAGCATTTACATATGAACACATGCAAAAGAAATAGAGCTGGAAGTAAATATATATTATATACATTATATACAGGATTAATAAGGTGCAATAATGTGCATTAACATGAATAGCATGGAGTTATCTGTTGCAGAAAGGTGAGTTATTGTACAGCTGGATAGAGTAGGGGATGAATGACGTCCTGTAGCGTTCACTGTGGGAGCAGAGTCTGTTGGAGAATGAGTCCCGCTGCCCCTCTAGTGTCCAGAAAGGTAGTTCTGGTCTGTGGTTTGGTTCCTGAAAGATGTATAGCTAATTGGGCAAAAGGGTATTTTTTATAAAGCGGTTTAATCTGTAGCTTTGTTCTTAAGAATCAATCTGCTATTAGAATAACAAACACCAACACGTTTGTGTGAAAGACTGGCTGTGGATGTAGTGTCTCTCTCTTACTGGCAGATCTTGCTGCATCAAACATAAAACAGGCAATGAAGCACCCAGCAGTGGAGATCGAGGCAAAAACCTCCGCTCACGGCATAATTATTATCTGAAATTCCATTATCGGAACAATACGGATTACCTAATTTTCTTCCTTATCGGCTTCAAATAGATCAGACAGCGAGAATTTAGCGACGTGGAATGGTGGAGTTGAGTCTATGACAGATGGAAAAGATAAACACGTGGATTATACGCAAGAGAAAAGACCTCAATGATGGCAGCTCTTCTCCACTAGTGTCATCTAAGGGGACTCAGTCTTGTGATTGGGGTCATCCTATAGTCGGGCTCATGCGGTATGTGTCTGACGAGGCAAATTTAAATGGTTTCCCATATCATCAGAGTAATATAACTGTCTGTCACTGGTCTCATTTCATCACTGCCGTAGCCCATTATTCAGATTTGCGCGACTGAGCGCACACACGTGGGCGTATCCAAGGAAACAGCAGCTTACATTGACTCCCGGGAACTGTATTTCATTCACTAATCCACGGCTTGAAGCATATGTCAACAAAGATGGGTTTTAGTTAAACTGATAAATGGTCTATTACTGAGTTTTTGTAGCTAAAATTCACATCACTCATCATCTTTCAAATGATATTTCCTTTTTTTTTTTTTAGCCACGATGGTGACGACAAGAAGAGACCAGTGATCATCCACAGAGCCATCCTGGGATCGGTGGAACGGATGATCGCCATTCTGACCGAGAACTACGGAGGCAAATGGTTTGTGCTTGAACCGTTTCAAAACGTTGATTTATCGAGGAGGACAGTGGTTTTTGTTTGCAGTTGTTTCCAATAATGATTTTCCAGATTTATGTAATAGATCTCTAAACACTGTGGCTCCGTGGAGCTGTAAATATTTGCTCAGGTTTTTTTTCTAATCAGCTAAATGCAAATCCGTTCCATTGTGTTTCAGGCCCCTGTGGCTCTCTCCTCGTCAAGTGATGGTCGTGCCCGTGGGACCAACCTGCGAGGAGTATGCAGAAAGAGTAAGTGTTGACCTCAGATCCTTAAGTACATATTCACATTTCAGGGACGGTACAAAGTGTACCCTGAAGCTGTTAGGCTCATTAATTTAACACTAAGTAGTTTTTGAAGCTGTTTTACTCGTGCCGTCTGTTTCATCACTGATGTGCAGCGCCGCAGGCTTGAATCCTGTTCCGTTTATGAATCACTGCGAACTGTGGTCTAACTATTTTGTAGTACACTTTATGATAAATTCCAGTCAACTTTGTTGTCATGACTTTAAAGTACACATCCCAGCCACAACATTAAAACCACTGACAGGAGAGGTAAATAACATTAAACATCTTGTCACAATACAGTGTTCTGCTGGGAAACTTTTGGACCTGGCATTCATGTGGATGCTACTTAGACATGTACCACCCACCTAGACCAAACCAGGCACCCCCCACCCCATGGCAATGACACTCCTTGATGGCAGCAGCCATCCCCAGCAAGATGCAGCCTGACACAGACACAAAAACGATTTAGGAAAAACAGCAAAAGGTGTTGACTTGGCTTCCAAACTCACTAGATCCCAGACTGATCAAGTATCTGTGGGATGATCCACAGAGGCCCCATCCCCTCATCCTGTTGCCAGACACCACAGGACACCCTCAGAAGGCCTATGTCCATTCTCTGATGAGCCACAACTGTTTTGGAGGCACAAGGGAGACCAACACAATATTAGGAAGGTGGTCATAGTGTTATGCCTGATCAGTGTATGTATCTTGAGTCAGATTGCTCGACTAAACAGCCACTGCAGTCATATAAATTGTAATCAATCTCTCAGTTCAGCCATAATATTCTACTTTATTAGGATTTAACAGCCTCTTTCTCCCTCACTGCCATCTATGAAAGGTACAGACATTTGGGGCCTTGTGATTGCGCCTTAAAACCACCAGTGGGGGTAACTTAACTTAAATCTGAGCTCACAAACTACAGTTTGAGCCAGTAAAGTGGGTCAGAATGTATCAGGAGGCTGTTTGGCGCTCACTGACGGATTTTACAACTGACAGTTTGAGGGAAATAATATTATAACCCGGTTTTTGCTTCCAAACACATTTAGCTAACATGTAAACAGTGATTGTTCTTGTTTGTTGCCCGTTTAGAAAGAACTTTTGACAGCGTTCCAACCGACAGAACTGATATCCAGAGGTACCAAAACAAAACTTAAGCTGTAATACACTGCACTTTTAATGAGGGCCCAGTAGCCGTGTAAACACATGGGTTATTTTCTCTGCGTGGAATGAATGCATCCCTTTTGCACGTTTCAACTACATGGGGAAAATCCTGAGTTTCTGACGGTAGAAAAATCTGTTGTCTGAAAAGATGAACGAAGCCAGAATCGATGTAGCAGCGCTGATAGAAACGCAGGTCTGTCCTCTTCTATTGGACGAATTTTATTCAACACTGTCGACAAACCGTCAAAAAAATTATATTCTCATTGATGTTTTGAGGCATATAAAAAAAACATACTGTATACACCGATCAGGCATAACATTATGACCACCTTCCTAATATTGTGTAGGTCTCCCTTGTGCCTCCAAAACAGTTGGGACTCATCAGAGAATGGACATGGGCCTTCTGAGGGTGAATGTTGTTAGTGGGGGGTCTTTGAGGGGAGAGGCCTCTGTGAATCATCCCACAGATACTTGATCAATTTGGGATCTAGTGAATTTGGAGGCTCTTTTAAAGTTTTTGCAGATGAGAATATTTTTGCATTTGAAGGCACAGATGCAACTTTCATGTTGTGATACTCTTGCACAGGAGTTTATATAATTATTTTCTTCCTTCAAGAAATCAAGTGGCTTGTCGTCATGCTCTGGGATGTGCTGCTTAACTTGTTCAGTTTCAGACTGTCGGCATATTTTTAGGCAGCCAACACGCTGTGGTCTCTCTGTGTTTAGAGTTGATGAGGAGTTACCCTCTGCTGTAGGTTTAGCTAGGAAGCCTCTCACAAACCTCTCAAAGGTATGCTAGCAAGCCTCATTCAACGGCCGCCACTGCAATAGCTCCACACGTTATTGAATGATTTTATATAAACAGTCAAGTTGGATTATGTAATCAGAAATATTGTCCATGTAATAGGCAGTTTAGGCTTCTGCGTTAAGTTGACGCAGAGGCTACGACGGTAACGCAGACACCTACCTAGACCCTAACGCCATGACTGACTATGTGCACCTCCCCTCCCGCAAAGCGCAAGAGCTGTGATTGGTCCGTTTGGTAGTAGTGTGTTTCCGCTTTAGTATTTCCTGCTGCTTCTCCATCTCCGCAGTTTTCGAATTGATTGTTTTGGATCAGTAAAGAATCGGAAAGGTTAACTGTCAGTCGCCATTGTTGAAAGTGAAGCAGGAAGTAGAAACAAAAATGAACCCGACTTGCTAAAAAGACACAGCGCCGACTAACGTTTGGGTGGCGTTTTCACAGAGCGAGCCAGACTGACGAGCGCACAACTATAAATGACTCACACCGGCGTAGGCTACATGCGTAGGTTACTGCGTCTAGGTCCTGCAGTACTATAAAAGCACCTTAAATGTAGACGTTAAGTGTTTGGGACACGGACCCCATCTGTTAAAGACAGCAGGCCATGGCTTCTTAATCTACAACTGCTCTCACTGTAGTCATATAAACTGGTCTGACATGTGATAATTCATATTTGAAAAACAGAATTAGTAGAAGGCTGTTGATTAAACATGTTGGCCTGAACTTAACTGCTGTTTGTTTCTGTGGCAGATCAAACAAGATTTCCACAAGAGCGGCTTCATGGCTGACGTGGACGTCGACCCCGGATGCACTCTGAACAAAAAGATCAGAAATGCACAGCTGGCACAGTACAACTTCATCCTGGGTCAGTGTGACACTTCTCTTTCACTCCTGTCTGTTGTTCTCTCTTCTTATCTCTTTGTAGCCGTCCGTAAAAGTATTGATTTTTCTTATCGCTGCTCTTCTTCTTGGACACAGTGGTGGGAGAGAAGGAGAAGACGAGCAACACGGTGAACGTACGCACCCGTGACAACAAAGTCCACGGCGAGCGCAGCGTGGAGGAGTGCATCGAGCGTCTGAAGCAGCTGAAGACGTCCAGGAGTCGGAACGCCGAAGAGGAATTCTGAGCGTTCTCCCAACGGCTTCTCTCGACAGTACCTCACGTTTCTTAAAAGGGCCTCTCGGTTAAAATCTGTTTTTGATGGGGCGTAAAACTGCCTTTAAATCTTGACAAGTCTTTGCAGAAATCAGAGTTTTCTTTTTTTAATAGGGTCTTTCATCGCCTGTTTTGTATGACCGTTATCAGTAGACATTACTGTTGCTGTCCTCCATGGAATGAAGTAGTTGTCCACATGTCTTTTACTGCAGTCTGACTACATCCAATAATGTCTTCCAGAACACCTCCGTCTCAAAACCTTTCCACATGTATCGAACTGATCAAAACAGTTGAATTGGGATCTACAACAGTGTCTCAGTCACTCATTATTATTTCTTCAGGGAACTGTATGTGAGCTACTATTTTGATAATTAAATGATCTATTCTTGATTGAGCCGTGTGAAGATTTTGGTCTTTGACAGAATTTTTGAGATTTGTGTCTTTTAATTGCCCTCCTACAAACATCCATCCGTCCAGCTGTCATCTTCAAAAGCAGCCACAACATTAAAACCACTGACAGAAGAAGTGAATAACACTGACCATCTTGTGACAATTCAATGTTCTGCTGGAAAACCTTTGGACCTGGCGTTTGTGTGGATGTTACTTAGACATGTAGCACCCACCTAGACCAGACCAGACCAGACACCCCCACCCCATAGCAATGACACTCCTTCAGGATGCAGCCTGACAAACACACAAAAACGGTTTAGGAACAACTAAAAAAACATGAAAAACAGCACACTAGATCCCAAACTGATCAAGTATCTGTGGGATGATCCACAGAGGCCCCTTCCCTCAACTCACAGGACCCATAGGCCCCCCACTAACAACATCTTGTTGCCAGGACACCCTCAGAAGGCCCATGTCCATCCTCTTATGAGTCACAACTGTTTTGGAGGCACAAGGGAGACCTCCACAATATTCGGAAGCTGGTCATAATGTTATGCCCGATCGGTGTAAGTAGTTTTGTTGGAAGTTTCAAAGTTTTTGCATATTTAGGTCGATGCTGAAATGATTAGATGGTTCCGCTCTGAAAAACATCTGATGTTCCAATTTTCCACAAGGAAGAGGTGAAATTGGGGAGACGGGTGTGTGAAGGAGGTGGATCCTTATCAGGTTCCTGCTCCGATGCATCCCCACTCTCACCTCGGATGGAAACCAACGATGCTCCTCGTATTTCATGCTTGCCGAAGTCTGGGAATCAACTCCGAGTGTATCGCTGCACTAAAGGCGAAAGTTATAAACAGATTTATGCTCTAATGTTTTCAAAACCGTAATAGGAGGACATTTTTTTCTGATACAAAAATTAAGAGGAGGTGACACAAATATGCCCATGGCAGAGCTTTACCAGCCCATCTTCAGTCTGACACTATTATTCCAGCCACTAGTGGGTGCTATATATTTGTGCCTTGCTTACACAGCTGGAACAAACACATTATGAGCTTCATGTTCCAGCAATTTAACAGCTGGGAAAAGTGTCTCAGCTCAGACCACTGCCAAGAGAGGAAAAAAAAACAAAAAGAAAACACCACAAATTTGGTAAAATACTCGGAAATGCTTAGCTGCTGCACTTATTCGGTCACTCTTTTCTCACTCGGCGTCAGCACTTATGAAGTACTTAACACGTTGAACATTTGGAGGCAACCGCCCTTCTTCCTGCTCCGAGAGAAAATAAAAATGACCTATTTAAATCATGCAAACGTCTCATGAATATAAGTAGGAACGAAGCAAAAAAAAAGGCGCCGCTGAGGTTAGTCAAGAGTTGGTTGCACGGTTCCACAGAAGAGGCGGCAGGCGCCAAACTGAACGCGGGCCAGCGAAAACATTGATTCTGGCTGCTCAACAAGTTGCCAGTAATTAAAGTATGTGAGAAGCCATCAGTTATTTTGGCTAGTTCGAAGTTTTCAGCACCAAATAAAATATGTCCGCAGGTTCGGTTCCTTGTGTAAGGGCTGTATTTCATTCTCGCTCAGACTTGAGCTTCAGAGTTTGAAAGCGGGACGTAAAGTGGTTGAAAATAGGGTTTCGGCTTTGTTGCTTAAATCTGATGAAGCTAAAAAGTCATTGTTCAGTGCAAACACTGACTGGGGCCTTAAAACGTATTTCTGAATGCACTTAAAAAAAAGTCTCAGGGCCAGAAGACCTGATATCACCTCTGACCACAAGGGGGAACAGCTGAACCAGGATCCTCTGGGGCAGGGGGGTTGGGGAAAGGAGGGAGGCTAATATCAGTGGAGTGTGGGAGAGAAAAACATTTTGATAAGGGGTTAATGAAAAAGCCAGCAGAGTAGGAGAGTGTCAACAGGCGGAGCGAGACAGCCGGGAACCTCTGGGGACTCGGCCCGGGCCCGTCGGCTCTCGGGCCTCGGCGCGGATCCTCTGCTCCCCTCTTGTCCCCCCCCCCCCCCCCCTCCCCTCCTCTGCTGGATCTTTCCTGTACGCTTCACCGACGACCTGACCGCGAAGGGTCACGACGCTTCAGTGAACTGCGCAAACTTTCCTCTCTTGTGCTGCACGTGCATTTTTTTGGCGGGGGGGGGGGGATCAGTTCACACGTTAAAAACGTCCCACTGCAGCCCCTTAACATGGACGGTGCCGGACGAGAGAGAGCTCTATTTTCTAGACAGTAAATCCAGATTTTTATTAGATTTTTTTTTCCCAGTAGCAGCATTTTAATGCTTCGAGTTGCTGGTTTTCTTAAATACTTTACGACTACCTTGTTTCAAATTCCTCAAAAGAGTTATGAATAATGATTTTGAAAGCTACACGCTGCTTCTGAAAGGATAAAACATGACAAACTACCTCTCTGACTAGGCGCTGTGGAAAATAAACTTCGAGTTACACGAGAATAGCCGACGCCACTCTCGCATTTGCACGGACTAGCCGCGAGTCATTTAGCTTATCTGTGCGTGGCGACTGGAAACAGAGAGGAAGGCTTTTATCTCCGTCTTATCTGAAGCAGATAACAGCACAGTTCACCAGATAATAGGTCTTATAGCTTTCTTAAAACCTGTTTTGAGGGATGTGGCTTTTGTCATGACTTCCCCATGTCCTGAGTGGTCGCCTGGCAACCGCATCCGGTCAAGTAATAGCTGAGCTCAATTAAACACTTCTTGAAATACACACACGAGGTGCGCTTTGCTTCCCTCGGACACAGCACTCTCAGTTTTCAGTCTGCGTGCTCGTCTACAGCTGGCTTATTCAATAACTATAAATGTGGTGTAAATCTTCTCATCAAACACCAAGAAGGCAACACCGAGTGAAACCCCCCCTTCCTCAAAAAAAGTGTAAAAGCATTCTTGTGAAACCACATCATGCGTCGATGCTGCGCCTTCTCATCGCATCTGCCCCTTTTCCCCCCCTCCACAGCATTTGAGTAAGTTGTTGTCCTTGTTTATATGTTTATTTTCCTCCGTCGCCATGACAACTGACAGCAGTCGCTGCTGCCGTATAGCGAGCCCGTGTGAAGTGTGCAGAAGAAGGTTTATTTTTTTCTTTCCCCCCTCTGCTTATTTTCTCCGACAGTGACAGCCAAGAAACCTCCCTCCTCTGTGACACACTCATGTTCCTACCTACTCCCTGCCCTTTCATCCTCCAGTCATGTCGCTCCCGGGCCAAACAAACGCACGTTGGAATGACGACCCGACCGCTTTTCCTCCCCACAATGCTCCTCTGTCTCCGGAGCAACCCCTATCAGCCCTAGCACCCACACACACACACACACACACATGCGCAACCTCCTCCTGCACCATTACCCCCTCTGCATAAATGCAACCCAGAATTATGGTCAGCCGCTCGTAAAGTTAGTTTTGCTTGGGAAAACCAAGCTGCCAGCTTTAATATCATAATGTTACCAAATTATATGGTTCTAATTGGGAACTGTTTGATCACGCTCGCTGGCAGATGGAAAGCTAGCGTGTGACCTTAGCCTGGGTGTTTTTGTTTTTTTTTCTCATCTCAAAACGTATGACCTCTGTTTGTGACCCGGCATAAATTAAGCAAACCACTTTTACACCAAGGAGAGGCCTTCACCGCCAGTCACACCCTGCACGTAGCCAACGGCAACAATTCACCGCGGATATCTGCGACGGAGGTCTGGAGGATCTGGAAACGCAAGACAGCTGCATGTCAAGGCAAACTGAGCAGCAACAGCGGGGTCTGGGTTAGTTAATGCTACAGCGGTGTAAAGGGGGAGGTTCAAATGCAGAACTAGAGAATGAGATTTGTGGCAGAAACCAACCAGGCATAACATTATGACCACCTTCCTCATATTGTCTCCCTTGTGCCTCCAAAACAGTTGAGACTCAGAAAATGGACTTGGGCCTTCTGTGGGTGTCCTGTGGTGTCTGGCAACAGCATGAGGGGAGGGTCCTCTGTGGATCATCCCACAGACAATTGATCAGTTTGGGATCTAGTGAATTTAGAGGCCAGGTCAACACCTTGTGCTGTTCTTCATGTTTTGTTTTTTTTAGTTGTTCCTAAAGCGTTTTTGTGTGTGCGTCTGTGTCAGGCTGCATCCTGCTGGGGATGGCTGCTGCCATCAAGGAGTGTCATTGCTATGGGGTGGGGGTGCCTGGTCTGGTCTAGGTGGGTGCTACATGTCTAAGTAACATCCACATAAATGAATGCCAGGTCCAAAAGTTCCCCAGCGGAACATTGAATTGTCACAAGATGGTCAAAGTTATTCACTTCTTCTCCTGTCAGTGGTTTTAATGCTGTGGCTGATCGGTGTATTTAAACGGTTTCATTTTACGTAATTATTTCAATTGCTCATTTATAGCAGCCTAGTTTTTGCTAAAATTGGACTCCTCTGCACACACGCTGAGTAATTTCCATGCAGTATTTAACTCAGGTGCGGTGCACTCAGCCTGCTGCAGCTGGTAGCCACTCGTTCCACATATTCCCCGAGCAGCAGCAGCAGCAGCAGCATCGGTATCTACCGTTTGAAAATCACTCATCTGGACGGCAACATCTTAACTTCCTTTCTGAGCCGTTTCCCACAAACTCACTTTTGCAAGCATTACTTTAACAGGTGTTTAATAAAGTTCAAAATTCTTGACTTGCAACTGCAGTAAAAGCAATCAGCCCCGTGACACATTATAACCTCGATGCCTTTTCCACGAATTAGTTTTTGTCTCGAATTCATCGCCCTGAGAATCAGTAGCCACCAAAAGTTTTTTTTTTTTTTTTATTTTTGTTGCTAATATGCTCCTCATGCTAAAGAACACAGTAAATCACCCTTATGCACCTTCCTCTCATTCCTGTGTTTGTTGAAACTGGCTCGGGGCGTTGGTCCAGCACGAATCTAGCAACCTCATTACAAGCAAAGCAAAAAAAAAAAAAAAAAGCCATTATTCTGCTCTAACCATGGGGAATAACACCTTTTTCATCATCAAGCACCGAATAAGGACCGTTACCCACAATTTCCATGACTTTGTACTGTACAGCCTGACGCAAAATAACTCAAGACTCACTTAACTGGCTAATTTACCGACATATTTCCCCCTCAAACACATTCTGTTCAGGAGCGAACGAGCCCAGCATTAAGTGAGATACTTTTGCATTTATAGAGAAAACAGTGTTTTTTCCTAGAAACACTCACGCAGCCTCCGATTCCCCCGAGCAGCGCGACTGTTAGTTGGCTGTTCAACCATGAATTCCTCCTTTCTCACCTTGCTGTAACCCAAACACAGTCTCCTCCTTATACGCAGCCAGCCAGATGTTTAGGCTGGAAGTTCTCCATAGAGGAGGCCTCAGTGGTTGTTATTTATCTGAATTCTATTTTTCTCTTTAACAGCACTTTTTTTTTTCTCTCCCCCCCTTCCCTTCCCTTCCCTTCCCTTTCCTTTCTGCTCTCAGGGGTGGTTTACTTTAGCCCCGGAGTAGGAGGTGCAGCAGGGTAGTCCTTGCCAGCATACCCACAATTCACCAGTGGCTGACGGAGCTGATGAAGTTGGAGCTGACAGCTGCATAAATCACCGGCTCGCGGCGCTAATAGGTGGCAGTGTAAAATCAAACGCGGGACCACCCATGCTGCGGGGCAGGAATAGCAGGAATAGGAGCATCAAGTCATATCTACCGTGCAGCACTGTACAGCCATCCGAAACACTTAACCCCCCCCCCCCTTTGGCCGCCCAGCTTGTTCCAGTCCGAGGGGCTCTCTCTTAGCAACACAGGAAAGGCCCGTCTGGCATCCGCGGTGCAGTGATTCATATTTGGCACTTTCATAAAGGTTCCAAGCGGCAGGAGTTTTTTCGGGCCTATTGTCGAATGTTTCACTCCTCCATCGCGCATTCGGAAAAACCCATAAACATTTCAAGGCCGATCGCCGGGACGGGAGCTTGCGCTTTCTCCCCTTTCACGTGAAGATCCCAGCACATCGCCTGACGCGTTTATTTATTTATTCATTTATTTTCACTTTTCACACCCGAGGAGAAAGGACTGCACACTCGCCATTACCCTGAACTTTCCCCCGTTTGTGGAGCATTTCCACGTGTGAATGGAGTCGTGCTCGAGCTCATTCAGCCGGGCTGCAAAGAGAGGTGTGAAGGTGGCTGTTTGCGGGGGCCTCCTGCTTTGTGAGAGGCGGAGATAAAATACAAGCAGAGCATGAGGGGGGCGGACTCTTGTTGAACAAAGCGGAGCGTATTGCTCAATAACAAGGCCTGGATCCCGGGTGTAGCGCAACAAAACTTTACCTTGGGTGAAGGGCCCCTGTGCCACCGGGTTAGAGCACGCATATGGAGACTGAATGTGGCTTCCTATGAGTATCGCATGAGACGTGTGTACCTCTAGTTTCCAAGACGTGCAGTAGTACAATAATAATGATGCAGAAGCTGGAGCACATCGTTCTGTCTTTTCAGATTCTTTTTTAAACAGATGAGGTAATAAAACAGATCTCATCATGAGTCGTTGTAAGCTCTGAAAGCATTTGTTTATGGTTCATGACAGATATTTTCATATGCCTAAATCTGCATTACCTAATTACTGAGAAGGGTAAAGAAGCTGTGTACACGGTATCATTATGAACACTGATCAGCCACAACATTAAAACCACTGACAGGAGAAGTAAATAACATTGACCATCTTGTGACAAAACAGTTTTCTGCTGGGAAACTTTTGGACCTGGCATTCATTCATGTGGATGTTACTAAGACATGTAGCACCCACCTAGACCAGACCAGGCACCCCCCACCCCATAGCAATGACACTCCTTGATCTTGATGGCAGCAGCCATCCCCAGCAGGATGCAGCCTGACACAGACACACACACAAAAAAGCTTTAGGAACAACTAAAAAAAACATGAAGAACAGCACAAGGTGTTGACCTGGCCTCCAACTTCACTAGATCCCGAACTGATCAAGTATCAAGTACCCCTCCTCTAAAACCCATAGGACCCAAAGGCCCCCCACTAACAACATTCTGTTTCCAGACACCACAGGACATCCTCAGAAGGCCCATGTCCATTCTCTGATGAGTCCCAACTGGTTTGGAGGCACAAATGGAGACCTACACAATATTAAGAAGGTGGTCATAATGTTATGCCTGATCGGTGTATGTAGTTCTCCAGTTTAAAAAAAAAAAAAAAAAAAAAGATTTACGGTACTGCACTTCAGATATAAATATGTTACTGTCTTTTGTTTCTGTGCTTTTTTTTTTTTTCAAAAGCTCATAAAATAAATAAATAAATAAATTGCTAATTATAAAGAGAACAAGCCAAGCTGTTAATTACTTTTTGGGTTTATCATTGATGCTAAAGTCGTCTTAACTAGAGTGAACTCTGAAGCTAATTTAGATCAAACTGCAGCTACGCTACAGTTAACATGTCTACAGGACGTCCACAGTAACACACAAGGGAGAACTCCTCCCTTCACTGGTTCCCAGCGTGTTGAAGGGCCGATATTGAAGGGCCCCAACTTAACTCTCTGATATCCGACAAGCACACGTCCCATCGGCTCCACTGACCACTTGTTTTCTGGTTGCCTCAAGAACAAAGTTCAAGCACAGGGGGAGATCGTGCTATTGCTGCTGCAGACGGTTTGCCTCTGCATGTATGGCTGAGAAATAAAAAAGTCAACCGGTAGAATTATGGATAAAGCGAATAAGGATTTTATGTTCGTTTTGCTTTTTTAAAAAAACTATTTTATCAATAAAGTCCTGAAATGGCCACAATCAGCAATAACTCTAAAACAATATAATGCCAGTTTCATGTGCTAACGGCTACCTTTGAGGGTTTCTCATCCTGCCCACTGACTTTACTGACCGTTCACTCCGGCCTCTGCCTGCGATCTCTGGCTCCGATGCACTTAAGCTGCTTACAGGGTGTCCTTTACAGCCTATAAATGGCTCGAGGTCATCTGCCATTAAAACTAGAGTGCGCCACAAAAAAACGAGTCCTGGCTGCGTTTGAGCCCAGACGATAAAGCCCGAGTGTTTATGGCGACTACCTGTACTCCACTCTCGCTCTCTGTCCAGGTGGCTAATGGAGGGACGGGGAAAATAAATGATGCTGGTGTTTTTAACCTTGAAGGAGGACACCCGCCTGCTGTTCGGTTTATGTTATTGGATAATGTCACAGACGAAGCCAAGTACAAGCTTTTGCAAAAAAAAAAAAAAACGTGCTTTGCTTGGGAATTTGTAATAATGATCTGTGGCTGATTAAATAAATATGTAACCTTGTTCCAATCTTCTCATTTAAACTATAGAAATTTAAACTTCAGTATGGATGTGAGCTGATGTGTTACTGTGGACAAATAGCAGTTTGTGGTGTGCGAGTAAGTTAGGTTGATGAATTACCACTATTAATCAAAACTATGGCCCCTAACAGTGAGCAAAGACGTCCGAAAGACCTGGAATCGGCAGGTACAATTGTTTTAAAGACAACAATAAGTAATGCACTCAACCGCCGTGGCCTATGTGCACGCTCAACACGAAAGAGTCCAAAGAGAAAAGCACGTTCAAGCTCGTTTAAAGTTTGCTGCACGACATTTAGACAAGGAATATCAGGAGATTATAGCCAGGTCAGATGAGACTAAGAACTCTTTGGATGCACATCACCTCCCCAAAAACACCACACCATTCAGCTACATCAGGTACATCATGATGTGGGGCTGTGTTTCAGCATACAGAACTGGCAAACTTCATATAATTGAAGGACGCATGAATGGAAATATGCACCGAGACGTTCTTGATGAAAAAATAAATAATCTGCTGCCATCTACCAGGACGATGAAGATGATACGAGGATGGGTGGATATTTCAGCAAGACATTGCTCCCAAACACACAGCCCTCCCTGGTTTCAAATATAGGGGATAAAATAAAGCTGCTAGAAAGGTCCAACCAATCACCTGACTTGAATCCAACAGAAAATCCATGGAAATAACTACAGGTCAGAGTTCATAGAAGAGGCCCGCTGAGAAAAATCACAGACAAATACGTTTCAGTGTGTCATTGCGACAGTCCATTTTAACTTAACATAACTTTATTTAACATGACTTTAATGTAACTTAATTTATGGACATCTATGGTGTGGATCACTTGGGTTGTTACTGACATCTGGTGAACATTTCACGTCAATAGCGCCTTTAGACATATAAAAAATGAGAAAAGAAAAATTTGCCTCAGAGTGGGATAAAGCATTATTTTATTTCGTGTTCAATATTTATTTTACCCGCTCAATGTAAAATATATTATATTATAATAAATATATATATATCTTTGTTTAAACCTGTTTTAGGACAGTGAGCAAAAGTGCAAAATCCCATTTAAAGAAAATTTTAGTAAAATAAATTGGCTTTAAAATAAATTATATTTAAACTGATATATTAGTTTTTGTACATATATAGTTTATATTAGTTATATTATATATATATATACAGTTTAAATATAATTTATTTTAAAGCCAATTTATTTTACTAAAATTTTCAAGGGATTTTGAATGTTTTCCCATGATCTGGGGCTCAACATGTCATTCCTTAAAACGCAGATGTCTTTTTTTTACCTCATAAAGTTTTGAAAGATTTGAAATATACTGCATATTAGCTGTGAATCTGATTTTAAGCTCAGTCCTGTCCCATGTCTGATCAAACCACCAAACCAACTTCCTGAAGCAAGTGACTTATTTATTCTACCTTCATATTATTTCACCTCGTCACCTCGCCCCATGTCCTTAGAGCGGCCAAACACAATTTCATTGTACTATATATAATGACAATGAAGCTCACAAGAAATATTGGAACAACTGGAAAAATTTGTTAACTTCTTAATACGAAAGTTTCACTAAATTATTTAATTATTTATCTTTTAATTATTAGTTATTCTAACATTGCCTGGGCCAGTACTCACCAAACTAAACTGGAACCAATTTTTCGCTTGCAAAAAAATGACGTCCAAGAAGTCATTCATTACCCCTGTTTTGCAACCTTGGCATACTTATCAATATTTATCAAATCAACAAACTCTTCCCCCTTTTTTAATCATAATTATCCTGCCCGAACAGCTCTCCAGCTTCAGCCACCCCCAATCACGTACCACGTCACCACATTTTAGTATAACATCCAGAGGTCCCAGGACGTGGAGTTCACTTCCTCCTCACTTGAGCAAACTTTATCTAAGGTCATTTAAAAATTCTGTCAAAAATGTACTGCTCTGTGAATAATCCATCACTTTTTTTTCCTGTTCTGCTTCTGCTTTTTGTGTTTTTTCTGTCTGTTTTATGCCATGATTGCTTTTCTTTAAAGTTTAACTGTTATTTCGGGGAGCCCTCCTATTCAAGCCCCTTGAGGGCTTTTTGGGGTTTGCCTTTTTGCCTTTTCTTTTTTTAACTGCTTATTTTTAATGTACTTTCATTATTGTTATTGTTGTGTTTTATCGTATTTTAAATGTGCCAAATAAATGGAAAAGAAACCACTGCTGCCCAGTGCACTAGACTGAAGGCTGGATTAAGGCGTCTTAATTCTGTATAATGTGAATGACTTATTATATAAATCTTTCTATACGCTTCGTGGTACATGATGTTGTCCAGGTTGCAAATATAAACTACTGCACAGACAAACAACAGTATACTGTATTTGCATGAAATCTGAAGTTTCCAAGGGTATTTTTTTTTTCCAAAAAACACGCTGTAATATTTTCCCAAGAATTCCAGGGAAGTTAATTTCAGTCGAACTCTAGTCAGCCTATGGAGTAATGGAACACAGAAATAAATGCATGGTATAAAATACAAATAGTAAGCTGTTATTTCCTCACGGTGACGCATTCACAGTGGTTCAGTGTCCTGTCTGAGCTCAGGTAATATTACTGCTGACAGGATCGCACCTGCTCACAGACCCGTCTCTGTGGAAGAAATGCACACCTGCTGCTATTTACATTCCCACTGTTGGCAAAACACTGAGTTGCTACGTTTTTTTTCTTTTTTTTTTCTTTAATAGTTCAGTTTAGTTAAGTAATGCTCTGTGTTTAAATCAATTTATCGCTGCTCCTTTCTCTGCAGCTTTTGCCCCAACGCTCTCTGACGCGACGTCCCGCCCGAGGGTGACCTCATGCCACGGAGAAACGTGACTTCATCCAGCGTCTTCAGGCCTTGTTTTTTAATGTTGTCATGGGAGAGGTGGCCGCGTTCGCGAGAGTCCAACAAAAGGCCTCTTTGTCCCTGCGTCCACATCTGTCCAAAATCACCTCCCCTAATTACCGAGGTTAGTCCCTGGAATTGACAGCATAAATATTAAACTGTCAAACCCTGTCTGTTGGCAACACGTTCCGGGGTGAGTCAGCGGCTGCCGAGGCCCGAGGGAAACAACGACGGCTTTCTGCCAAGGAGGAGGTCAGCGAAGAAGAAAAGAGAGCACCTTCAGTTTCCCTCGTACCTGTTGGAGTACTCACATTTTACCTTTGTGTTTTTAGATTACTGCTTTTTTTTTTACACCTCCTAGACCAAAAACAGCAACTTTAAAAAAAAAAAACATACTATATTGACTGACCTGTTTATGTGCATTAATGGAGGAAAGTATTAAAATGAGAGGTTACACACTTTGGGAAGCACATATACAGTATCTGTGAAGAAACGATCAAGCCAGTCCCGTCACGAAACATTTTAATGAAAATCAACACCACATCTTTATTTTTTTACTGGCATAGGAACGATTGAGCCAAAGAGGTGGTAATGTCATATTTTATCAGAATAAGGGAAAAAAAAGAGAGAAGAATTTTGGATTTTCTCTTTTAAAAGCTTATTTTCTAGGCGGTATGAATCAGGAATTTTTTTTATTAACAAGTTCTTTACGAGGTGGTTTCATAGGACTTTTTTTTATCCATGCATTTACAGTATATCACACATTTTATGTCTTTTTATATAACTCTTATTTATTAGAATTGTAACTACCTTTATGTTCCCTTTTTATACAGTATTTATTGCTTGTATTGTGTTTATATATATTATTTTACCACTCATCTCTATTGGGGATTCCTCTCTTTTGGCTAGTTGGTTCAATGCTGGGCCGTAAACCACACGATAATATACCCATCCTGCATTTTTAGGTGTTCCCTGGCTGGTATATGTGTATGTGGATGTACATGATTGGTTGTCCTGAAGCCACATGAACAAGCCCACCTTGCAAATGCCCTATTGGCTTATATGTGTATGTGCATGTACGTGACTGGTTGTTTCCATTTACGTTGTTGTTTTTACATCATGCATTATTTAACTTGTCCTTTGCAGTGTGTTTCTTGATGACCCCGATGATGAAGGCTAGGAGCCAAAACTCATGCACCTTAGTAGCGGATGAAGTCGCGCCAGGATCACATTTTTTTGATAAACAGTATTTGCCTAGACCAGGGGTGTCAAACTTGTAGTTTGTTCAGGGGCCACATACAGCCCAGTTTGATGACAAGGGGGCCGGACCAATAACAAGATTGCATATTTACTTATAAATAACGAAAACTCCAAATGTTTCCCTTTGTTTTAGTGCAAAGACGTTTCTTACGAAAAAGAAATGCAGTTTCTGTTTAGTTCTAGATCTCACTGTTGTGTTATGTCCACACCTCTTACTAAATCTGTGCGAACCCTAGGAGTAGCAGTTACTTTTATTGGAAAAATTGCAGTTAATGTCTTCTATGTCGTTTTTGCAATTTGCAAATTTATCCTGTGGGCCAGATTATGAATGAAGTTCACTAAATAACAGTGAACAGTAAATTTACATCTAGTTAAATTAACGCATGTGAAAAACTAATAAACTACTAAAAATAAAATGGCAATTTATATATTTGGCTGCGGTCTGCCTAATGTGCCTTGAAGTTGTAGTTTGTTTTTAACAGAACAAGCTATAGAGATGCTATAGGTGAGTCTTTGCTGAGTCTCCATGCTAAGCTAAGCTAACCTGCTGGCTTCAGCTGCATAAACCAACAGAAGAGTGTTGATCCATCATATAACTCGTGGCAAGTTTGAAAAGAAGTTTGATTTTGTATTTTCTAAATCATACACAACTATTTATGTCATATAGATTAGAACGTACTGTACTATAGTGTACACGGGAGGTGTAGTATCCACCTTTGGAGACACTGAACACCTCTTGGATCACGTGTGCGCTGAAAAGAGAGCGAACTCGCAGACTTCCAGTAGCACCAGGGTGTTTTCTTTGCCGCTGTTAAGGATGAAACACCCTGTTAACCTTAATCGTTTTCCAGACAAAGCCTGGGATTGTGTCTGAGGAAATGCTCCGCCCGCAAGTCCCGTCGCCGGTGATCTCCTCTAGATGTGGGCGATACCTCGAGGAGGAGGAGGAATACGGCTGTATTGACAGGCATAAAACCTAAACAAACTGCGCTGACAGGACGGAGAGCTGTGCAAACAGAAGATTAGGGGGGAGATGAAAGAAAGAGTTAGGTCAGCCATTGCTTGCAGTTGGAAAGGTTTTGCTACTGTATTGAATGGAGGGTTTGGAAACCTGAATGAGCTAGAATCCAGAATCTAATATGTATAATATAAATGAAAAAGAATGAATGAATGAATTGATAAAAAAGCATTCATTTCTCAACTTAAATCAACATACAGCAGTGTGTTCATTTGAAAGTGGAGTGGAGTCAAACTATTTAGTTGTACAGTTAAAGATGCATAAGTTCAATTAGCTGTCGTGTACTGTAGGACAACATCATTTGTTCCAACGGTTACTGATCCGTTATGACGTAAAGGCTTTGTTTACGGAAAGGTCATGTTTTCAGTTACAATCAGCGCTTGGTTAAGGTTAGGGAAAGAGTTGACATTAAAATTTCGGAGGTCAAGCTTATACAGATGCTGACCGTGGTTTGGAAACGGTAGACATCTTCTCGTGCCATCCATCTGTCTGAGCCTCCTCCTCCCCACTGCTGCTTTCTTCGTTGTTAGTGTCAGAAATACTGCAAAAGGTCCCCGAGGGCAGTCTTCATTAGTCATAACAGTAAATGTATCCAAAACTATAATGCAGCCTGGGAGAAAGTTCAGTGAAAGTTCAGTTTGCTTATCTCTTCAGTTTTCCTGCCAAAATCAGTCCGTGCTCAATCTCTGCTCCGCTACCATCATCCAACGAACTATTTTCCCACCTTCTTCCAGCCAAACTACCACTATCATTTCACATGTCACTCCATCTGCAGGCCATCTATTGCACAACCCTCCTCCTCTCCAGTAATCCCAAGAGCCTTCTTCATCATCGCCTCGTCTCCTTCAGCCACCTGCCAACTTTATCCACTTCTCCACCAGCGTCTAGACTTCGGGAGGAGTTATGTCCACGCATTTATTCTGTACCAGAGGCTGCACAACAGTTATGTGATGAAAATCAAAGTCCATACTATCTAGTCTCTGATGACGTGATGATGCATTGTGACAATAAAAATCTATACATGCAGCTCATGTGCTACATACTGTGAGCTGCAGATATGTATAGCCTGTATAAAAACATGCAGCACCTCAGCACCATCAATAGCATTTAATAGGACTCCACAGCATGTTATTAGATGGGATAGTGTAGCAGGTATTTATCTGAAGCCTTTTCCGTGTACGGTAGCTAAAGGTCTAATAATTGTGACGATGAAAGTCATGAATGAATTGTTGATGTGCAGCCTCCTTCTCTCTGTTACCACAGGACGTTTGGTGAAGTTGTTAACTGACTGCTGTCCAAAGGATTTGGACTGTTCCTCTGCTAGCGTTAGCGGACGCCTGAATGGGCTTCATCTTAAGTAAATTATTTCGACACACTCGATGAACCGCTGCTAGTTTGCTGCAACGACCCACCAGGCTCCTCAACTGTCTTCTAGGTGGCGTCCATATTGTCACATGATCAGTGACTAGTCGAAATTATGCTTAAAGTCGACAAAGTGACTAGTTGACTAATCTGTACAGCCCCTATTCTGCACCCACTTGATCTCTTCTCATTGAAACGATATTTAATCCACTGTTGTAAGCAAAAGTGCAAAAAATATATCACCACTGCAAAATTTACTCGTATCACAGGGGAATCTATCTAAAACACGAAAATAAAACTCCAGTCCAGTTGCCGTCGCTTTAGACACAGCACGACCAGGATGGCTGAGAATCTTATTGGACATAACAGAGGATCCTTAGACCAACCAATTCTGGACTTTGGGACATTTCCAAAAGCTGAATAACAACCTCATAGGATATCATAGGAAATTTTGCAAGATGACTTCATGCAGAGTTTTCCTTCATCACTCTCGCCAACATTTTGCACAACCCTGGCCCTGGGACATTTGAAAATTATCACTAGATTAGATAATAGCCTAACCAATACTGCTCTAAAAAACTTGGGATATGAAGATTGAAAATTCACTGAACAGTAAAATGTGTGGTTAAGAAGCTTTTTGTGACTCTCGTATAGACTACTACATTGTGTGTAAGTCTATTATGTGTGTGCGCTCGCTCTTCCCATGACTCGGAGGCACAGAAGAATACATAGAGGGATTTCCCGATGGCTCCTCCTCTTTATTGAGGCGACAAAGGCGGCCATCGTGTTGTTTGGTTAGTTTCGCTGTAACCCCCACATCCATTGCCCCATCACGCAGCAGCCAAACACAAACGAACAAACGCTGTCAGCCGGAGTCGGTTGCTAAACAACCAAGGTAGGCATCCTCGGAGATGAGCAGGGCCGCCCCGGGTCTAGAGGACCTCTGGCTGTGCCGGGGGCTGGCCACGTCCTGCCTGCAGAGAAGTGTGACAGAGAGACCTGACAGCTCTGCTGCCTTGCCCAAGGACACGCTGTCACCGAGGCATAATAGGAGCGGACTGAGTGCCCCCCCTGCCGCACCCGGTCGTCACCAACACCGCAGCCCCCGCTGGACGATTAGAAAGAACTTTCCAACAAAGAGGTGGCCGACAAAAGGCCCATGTTAAATTAGGCATTTAATTCAACACTCGGTCACAAGGGCAAAGTAATCAGAGGGAAATCGTAAAAACATATTAACAGGACAAGAAGGAGAGGCATAGTGTCACATAAAATCACAGGAATGGCTGTGATGTAGGATTTTTTTTTACAAAAAGCTCAATAAATAGAATAAATCTTGTGTGTCTCTGAGCAAGTGACGACGGGAAGGCACGGAGCAAATCTCAGGTTTAAAATAATTCTCAACAAATCAGACAGTGAGACTTGATTCTATATTTATAGTGATCGGTTACGGGGCCAGCTCTGCGTGTAACTGAAGCCACAACTTCAACAACAGACCAGCCCAGCGTGGCCAGAAACAGAGCAGACTGCGCCAGAGTGGGACAGCCCTCCAAAACCTTTCTGTTTGAGTTAAAACTTAAGTTAAAGAGTCTGCGCCGCTCTGCAGCTACACTGAGAGTCGCTCTCTAACCGGTAACCTGTTGAAACTTGTAATCTCCTCAAGTGTGTCACATTACACAGTGACACTCCTCAGGATGCTGGTCCGCGTCTCGCCGTCAAAGCCCCCACAGCCGGACGGGTGCCCGCGCAATAAAGGAATGATATAAGTTCAGTGAACTCATGTGGCACGCACGCGTTTCCTCCAAGTCGCAGCCCTGTTTTGAAGAAACCCCGAATTTGCAGTTGTTGTTATTTTATGATTTAATTACATGTGTAAAGCTCTGAGGTAATGCAGGGGGTTAAAGGAGAGCCGCTCTCTCGGCGCTTGTTGAGCAGAGGATAATTATATGGAGGGAAAACCTCGTCAGAGTCAGAGGAATTCGCTCTGATTTATTCAAGAGTGAAAGGATTCCTTGTAAGCCTTAAATAAATTTTAATTGCAGTAAGCTGTCGAACACAAGAGACCCCCGCCCCCGCCCCACTGAGCCCTGGTGAGTTGGGAACTTTGATTAGATTACAAAAAAAAAGAATTGAAGTGAGTATTAAGGAGCCACAGGGGTCCACATACTCTCAGAGAACCCTTAACTTTACATTTAAAGACTTTTGCTTCAATGCAAAACAGGCTTGCATGCGGTCACACACCTACACTGCACAGCAGGTGACCCAGAAAACGTCTCACAAGGTGTACCCCGAACGCAAAGCTGACTTCCACGTGTCGTGAAAACTTGCAAGCGTCGAGTTCAAACGCAGAAGTAAATTAATAAGACGGCGAGACCTAATTGCCGCGCTTTTGGAATGCATGTTTCCGATATCCTTTGGCAAAACAGCCTCCTGCCCTCATGTCTCGCTTGTCAAGTCATGTTGTGGTATTTATAGATTCGATTTTCCAGCTTTTGTTCCTGTATTTCATCCTCTTTAAACCTCGAACGCCCGTGCGTACGTGCCGCTTCACCGCATGCATGCGTCTTTGTAGTGGAGTTTTATTGCCTCGGATTACTGACGAAATTACAGCGTTTTCTTCACACATTATATGCAGATTGCTGAACGGAAAATGCGTCATTCTGGATGCTCCTCGCAGATGGTGGAGGTCCCCGTTTGGGTCGCAGTGATGCAAACGTGGAACCTTGTTTTTAGCAGTAAAAATGTATGAAAAAATTAAATACAATATGCAGTTAAATTATTCTCAGGGACAACGCACAAACAAACAGAAGACACAACCAGAGCTTCTTCAAAATCTAAGCACTGGCAATGACTTGCAGATACGGGAGAGGGACGGACTGAGGCCGAGCTTGCATTACGGGCTTTCAGGAAAGTGCACTCTGAACACCGTCCTCTCTGCATGTGTGTGTGCCCTGGAGAAATGGGCCAGTAGGAGTTTTAAATGAGGGTGTCAGGAGTCTTTTAGGAAAGACAAATCTGTCCACAGCGTTTGGATACTTTCCCTGCAAAGCTATCTGGGCGGACAGGGAGGAAAATAGAGATGGATGGATGGAGGTAAGGAAGGGAGGTGCATCTTGGAGGGAAATGAATACCTACGTACAGTATATGCTTTACCTCTGTCTTCTTTCTCTCTTTTCTGTAATATCCTTTTCTGTCTGCCTGCAGGAATCCACGAGTGAATTTATAGATGTTAGACTGATCAGTTTTGAGTTTCTGTGTAACTAAACTACGACCTTTTTGAGGTGAAAAATACGACAACATCAAGTCTGAACAAACCAACGTCGGACGGCTTGTTACTCCAAGAGACACCGTTGTTTCTGGTTCAACCAGAGTTTTGGAGACCACTGCACACAAGTTGAAGCCTGCTGCTCGGTGCTCAGGCCCCGAGGAGTTACAGGGGCCGATAATTGGGCTAGAAGGAATGAAGGGCGGGAGTGACGACGATGAGACCAAAACAAAACGCTGCCAGTTCTCTTCATTAGTCAGCCGTCTCCTGTCTTGCACATTCACTGACAGAGACATTTTGGGGAAAACCGTGGCCAAGAAAAAAGAAAAGTCATTTAACAAAGGTCAAGCAAGCAATCAAGCAATATATTGGTTATATTATTATATGATGGACATTTAAATAAAGATATTGTTAATTCAGGGACTGACGTTCGTGAACTTCCATTTTATATATTTTTAATTTGATAAATGCAATTGAACCCATACATTTATTTATCTTCCTCTATTTCCACATAAATATTGTGATTATTTACAGACTGTGGCTTATTAGAACCACCTAAATCTCTGGTTTGGTAGGTGCCTGTGCCTTAATCTGCTATTAATAGCCTGTTCAAATTTAGATTAATATAATAAATTAATTTACAAATATCTGACTCAATAACTTTAAGTGGATGCATGAATTTCACTAGAGCCCTAAGGTGGGGTTTTATTTTCCTTGGCTGCTTAGTTTTAGCCCATTTAGTATTGATTTAACAACAAATTTAAGAATGAAACAGAGTGGCAGACTTGTTAAAAACAAGTCTAAGACAACAAAGCAATCCAGTCTTGTGGATGGTCAAGAGTCCAACGACCTGATTTCACCTTTCCCTGCTAATTCCCCTCTCTGTGACAGACAAGGAATTCAATTAAGTGAGAAAACCTTAAATTTAAACCGTGACCTTTGCTGGCCAAGACGGGATGATCTCAGCGGAGATAGCCCTCGAGGCCGAGGTGGTGTCGCTGGCTGATTGATCTGAGCCTGTCAAAGGTCTTGAGGCTGCTTCTTCTGGTCTTCAGCGGCTCTGATGGCTCAGCGGTTTCTCTCAACAGACTGATCTTTCTGCGGCAGCTGCTTCATCCTGCAGGGTCACAACCTGCGGCGGACAGGAAAGACCCTGCAGGGTTTCAGTCACTCGGTGGAAGAAAGACCTTCTGCATCTGACTGAAAGCTATCTCTCTCTGGATCTCCTCCTCCTCCTCCGTTTCCCCCCCTTTCTTCCTTTCATGAGGCTTTAATGAATGTGTTGTGTGGCACCTCTGTTTGGAAATATCAGTTTCTAGTAGCTTAAATTAATATTCCAGGCCTTGAGCCAAGAAAACGGTTACATGGAGGAGAATTTGGGGGTTTTCTGTGCAGCCGTCCTGATTAGGTTCTCCTCAAAGTGGCAGTAGAAGAAAAGAGGAAACCAAGAGGAAGAGCAAACCACAGGCGCCTCTGTGGAAAGCCTTAACCTGCCTCCGCCTTGATCCCCTCCACAAAGGAGAGCTTTGATGGGCCGATGCGCCGGTTTGTAATGAATATCACCGACAACATCTTCACACCTCCTCCTACGCACCACTGACATGACACAATGGCTATGTCAACAGATGCGCTCTAGTATGAAGGCAATTCTAAAAGACGCGTGTTGTTCCTTTTGTGTGCTTTGGTACGTGCATTGGCTCTCTCAGAAATCAGCCACAACATTAAAACCACTGACAGGAGAAGTAAATATCATTGACCACCTTGTGACAATTCAGTGTTCTGCTGGGAAACTTTTGGACCTGGCATTCATTGGTGTAGATGTTCTTTAGACATGCAGCACCCACCTAGACCAGACCAGGCACCCCCACCCCATAGCAATGACACTCCTTGATTCCAGCAGCCATCCCCAGCAGGATGCAGCCTGACACAGGCACACACACAAAAATGCTTTAGGAACAACTTTGAAGAACAGCACAAGGTGTTGACCTGGCCTCCAAATTCACTAGATCCCAAACTGATCAAGTATCTGTGGGATGATACACGGAGATCCCTCCCCTCAAAGGCCCCCCACTAACAACATCCTGTTGCCACACACCACAGGACACCCTCAGAAGGCCCATGTCCATTCTCTGATGAGTCTCTCTGTTGGCTCTGCCTTCCTCGCTGCCTCTTCCTTTCCTTATAGCTGCGACTGCAGGTGCTGGATTAACTTCCCCTCATTTCCCACCGAGATGACAGAACAATCACTCCCCCCCCCCCTTCCCTCTCTGCTCACGTGAGGCTTCGTAATGGTCGCGTTATTTCCCACTCCTCATTCGGGATGGCAAGAGCGCTGGCTGTTACTCATTACCCCCGGCAGCTGTTTCTACGGGGGGACACAACTCACTGACCTGTCGGAGAGAGGGCAGATTCTTCACTTGAGGTCTTCATTGCCAGGTCGCTCCCTTGCACTGACACTTGTTACGGCCTCATATAGGGCTGTGAAATGTGCGGTAGATACTTTTCCCTTTTTTTATGACGCTTCGGTCCTCTTCTGTTTTTGAAGTTTCTAGATAAGGTGGATTCAATTACGAGCAGCGCTGTCAGCAAACAACAACTAAAACCCTCTTTGTGGACTTTACAGATATCTGAAAAACTTGGCCAGTGACTGCACACCTTCATATAATTATACACTTCACTTCTTGTGACTGCAATAAATACTACACCATTCATGCATCAGATTAGAAAGTGCAAGTTAATGTGCATGACTTGTATTTGTACCATTTATTCAAGTACAAACACTTTTTCCTTGAGAAATGGTCGCAGTAATTACAATAGTCTACAAAAGAGTTCTCTCTAAGCTGAGCGAGACTTTTGTGTTTTAATATTTTCTGACATGGGACCACTGTTTCACGCCGTCTGTTTCCGTCCTGTCATTTTTCTTTGTCTCCATAGTCACTGCAAAATATCACATAAACCAAATACTCAAATAAAAACTTGAAAGACGGGGCAAAAAATCTAATAAATCCACATCTTCTCCTCGCGCCTCGTTCCTTGTTGGATCAGAAGGACCTGAGGCGATCCCTTCTTTTAACAAAAGCAACTTGTTCCGTGAGAGCCACAATTAAAGAGTGGGAGGCAGGAAGATTACACACAGCCTTTATAGGCACCTCCAAAATGACTCAAGAGCAGACTATTTGCCAGCTGGTAAAATTATCCAGCATTGTCACGAAACATTCGATGTTGGCCGTTCCCCCTGTTAACAACTCCCGCCATCTTCCCGCGAGGCCAGGTTACCTCTGTTGGGGTTGCAAAAGTCGAGGGAAGGTTGAAAATAGTTCTGAGGTTTCGGCAAAGTGAAGAAGAAAATAGAAAAAGTCAGTCTGGCTGCTGTCAAAACAGATAAAGCCACAACAGTCTTCAAAAGTCAGGAAGATCAAGCACAGTAGATTAGTGCTAAGGAATTGGGTAATAACTTTAACACATGACATCTACCACTTTGCATCACGTATGAAACTTCAAAGGGAGAAATATGGTATTTATTGATGGGCCCATAATTCAATTCCCCCTCTAAAGCAGGTCGGATTTCATTGGACAGGGCAGGGAGAATAGAAACCAGATGAGACGAGGTCTGGGCCCCAGCTCTGGCAGAGCTTTCACTTTAGGCCTGCAGAATGGCAGGTCAAATCCTGATAGGGCGAGAACCCCTGTCCTCGTCGGATCGCGGAATGAAGTGAAAAAAACAACTTCTCAATCAGCGGTTCCCAACATGTACCCCAACATCCCTGTCACGTGAGCTCAGCCAGCGTAAGTAGTTTTTTAAAGCAACTATACAACTACATCATTTTGTCTTGTTGGTGCTTATAGTGCTGTTTTTATCTCAGCTCTTTACTCTAAAGCGCGGTTTATGCCTCTGCGAGACACAGACGTCATAACCTTCGTACGTAGCCTACGTCGGTGCGAGCCTTTTATACTTGTACCTCGTCAGGCTGGCTCGCTCTGTAAAAACACCACCCAAACACTAGGCGGCGCTGTGCTTTTTTGCCAGTAAGGTTAATTTTTGTTTCTACTTCCTGCTTCATGTTCAACAATAGCGATGATGATAACAACAGGTAACTCCGGACTCAACAGGGAATAGCACTAGCGTATCATAACAAAATATTGGTGAAATGAACGAGTTTTGCGGCAGATAATGCGTTATTTAGAGGCTGTGTTTCGTGCCCCAGTCACTCCCACTATATGGATATATGCGGCGCTCCGCTGGAGCTAAATATCTCCCGGATGACTTCAAATAACACCAAAGTTATATGGGTGAGTAAACGATCGTATTTTACGGCAGAAATAAGGTCCAGGTTGTACAGTAGTTCCCCTTTAACCGTTTTATCGATGTGTTCCATCTTTATTCATCCAAAAGAATCAATTTGAAAACTGCGGAGACGGAGAAGCAGCTGGAAATACTGAAGCGGAAACACGCTACTACCAAACGGACCGATCACAGCTCTTGCGGTCTGCGTCACGGGTCTGCGAATGGTCTGCGCTGTCGCTGTAGCTTCTACGCCAATTTGACGCAGAGGTCGTAGCTGCGACGTCACATTTAGCTAATCATTTTACATTTGTTTGCCAACTTAAATAAATGTATTGATGACTGTTACATATTAACTACTGACATTACAGATCTGAAACCAAAACATTTTGCAAACTATTTTAACTTTAACTACTGGATTCTCTAGCTTGTTTTCATGAGCTCCCAATCACACGATGTGGTTTTAAACATGACGTGAATAGTTCTAAATAACAAACTGTGAATGAACACGGAAGCTTTTTCTTTTTTGTGAACACAAAATGCCCAGTTAGTTCACTTGTCTAATTTACCTGAATGTTTCCTTCCTTAAATTAGAAACTAAAACTTGTATTTAAATATTTTTCACTGACAATAAAAACACTAATTATTGGTTCTTTTAATCCGTAATCTGATTTTTTCAGACCTTTAGTGTAACATGTATTTTGTCTACACTTTGTCTAACTTAATTTATTAAGCACTTTAAAAACCACCAAAGAGAACCCAAAGTGTTGTACAGTAGAAATAAATACATAAATTAAAGAAAAAAAAAACATAAAACATAAAACATGAGTAAAGTAAAACCAGTAAAGCCATACAATAGAAACAATAAAATAAAGTCTACATCTTACAGGGTGTCAGCGGCCCAGGATTAGAGGCGGGTTTGAAGAAGCGACTTAAACACAGAACCACTACATATCTAACTGGAAACACACAGCCTCCAACACAAGGCAACGCAACACGTCACTTAGGAGGAGAGGGCAACTGGCTTGTGTGAGCCATCCGTCCCATCTCACTCTGCAAACGCCAAAGGGATTTCCACAAAGCAAACACTGGTTAGCCTCGCTATTTAGTGTGGAGAGCCACCGCAGCCAACGACTTCACTTCCAGAAAATAGCTCAGTCTGCCCCTGATAAGTCACCAGTGTGTGTGTGTGTGTGTGAGTGAGTGTGTGTTTGAGAGAGAGTGTGTAATCCATATGATTTTCTGCACTGGCCCAGATAGCTGAAGCAATGAATAATTCTTCTGGCAGGGATCCAAACTGGATGTGGTTTGACTCTTTGCTGTAGATTTTCTCCCAAAGGGGGGATGGTGGTTTGACTATCAATTACAGTGACTGGAGCCCTGCAATCTGAGATCCTCTGTGATTCAACCATGGTATGCCTGCATGCTTGACTGCTATTCATGTTCCCTTAGAATAATCACCATCCAGATAAAAAAAAAGAAAAAGAAAGACAAACTTAATGCTTGTGTCATGTTCATGCCTGCTGTCACTTGCAGTTGTCATCTGGGAGCAGCTGTGAAATTTTAAGAATGGAAGATATCAAGAACAAAGGAGTGCCGTTTTCTTGCATACTTTAAGGGTTGCTTTCGGTCTGCAACTGTTTAAATACAGCTGTTTGTGATGTACTTTCCATTTTCTGAGCATTTTCCCACAGATAAGTAAGACGAGATGTGACGTCATGCATATTTCCAACACAGTCTGATTGTAAATTTTCTCAGCAATCTAAAACATCTGAATTAAGTGTCAGGTTTGTCCTTTTGCAATCAGGCAAATAAAGCAGTGCTGCTCAGCAGACATACCGTTAAGAAAATCACTGTCAAACAGGGAGACACGCCAGCTTTCCAGCAACGTTACCCCCGGTAGGCCAGACGGCAACGCAGCCGCAAAGGCTTCACTGCAATTTGAGTGACGGACAGGCCCCACAATCAAGGAGAGACAAGAGCCCTGATGCACTCCAAAAACAGATTCAAACAATGCCAGATGCGGTTCTGTACATTCCGTATCGGGTGTCGTTTTACATGGGCAAGTTTCACGCATGCACGCCAGACATCAAAAACACTGATGCAATCCTCGCACAATCGCACAATCTTGGAAGCGGCGTACTTATGAAGGTTGTGTAAATCTGAAGGATGCAGCTACATGCAGTAAACCAGCTCTGGATATACAAAGGAGGCCGGCGTGTCTTGCAGATTGTGGGTGAAAGTTCTCAGTCAGACAGGTCAGTGTCATCTCCAAAAAACAAAGGTAAGTGGGGAAAGGTGTTCAAGAAAACCCAACGGCTATTAGTGGAGCATTAGGCTACCATTCATTGGGTTAGGGTTAGGGGAAACTGGTGGTTAACTCTAGTCATGCGAGTTTAAAGGGGAACTACTGTTTATTACAACCTGGACCTTATTTCTGGAATATAATACAATCGTTTACTCACCCATATAAGTTTTGTGTAATTTGTAGTCCTTCGGGAGATATTTAGATCTCTGTATATCCATATAGTGGGAGTCACTGGGGCACCGAAACGCAGCCGTTATCATCATCCGGGGTCTGTAGGTCAATCTACAGTTCGCTTGTTTACCTGTAATTTGCTACTGCTATGGTTCGTCCACAACCTCAGAATCGGAAAAATATTCAGCCATGTTGCAAAAAACTAGCAGTAGCAACTACAGGTAAACAAGCTGACAGTGGCGGGTGCACGCGGCGCTCAGAGATGACATCATCCAGGTAACTCCAGACTCAACGGGGAATAGCAGTAGCGTATCATAACAAAATATTGGTGAAATTAACAAGTTTCGCGGCAGATAATGCGTTATTTAGAGGCTGCGTTTCGGTGCCCCATTCACTCCCACTATATGGATATACGCAGATCTAAATATCTCTTGAAGGAATACAAATTATACAAAAGTTATATGGGTGAGTAAACAATCAAATTTTATGCCAGAAATAAGGTCCAGGTTGTAAAAAACAGTAGTTCCCCTTTAAGGTGGGCACCCCGCACAGATGTTCCTAAGTAAAACCTTATCTCGCCGAGCCCACAAGCCACCTCGAACTTCCCCCACCCACAAAATGTTTTGTGACAGAAAGCTGGTATGGAGTCCCTCTCTTGGGAGTTGATTATTCTCCAACAAAGATTCCGGGCCAATCACATGGTTTGGGTTATGCAAGGGACGGACAGAAGAGTAACAATGAGGTTATCATACACGTCATCTGGGCGCCGTTGAGTTGAATTCTGCCAAGAGACAATTCTTGCTACGCCAGGCTAAAACTGCCTTCCAGTTATTTTGAACTGAAGAAACCACTTGGATGACTCCTGAAACATCCTTGCTTTGTTTTTTAGGATATCTTACAGATTAAAATGTTGTTTTCCTTGTTTTCCAAAAGTTGGGTTTTGGGAGACAGAATTATTATATTGTTGAACTTACAAACTTATTGTGTGCAAAAGGTTGATGCAAAATAATGCACTTTATGTGTCAAAAAATAGAGGCCCTGCATAGATACTGTAGGTTTAGATCACAGTTAACGTTATGCTTATACTGTTATATATATTGTGCATTTTCCTCTATTTTGTTTTCAGTTTCTGATGAGAGGGCCTGCATAACAAATTGCTTGACCATTTACCTCAAAATAAAGCCTTTAATTTAAATAGATTTAAATTTATTTCCAAAAAACTGCTTACCAAACTACTACCAAAATGATTGGAAGATATAGTTGGTAAATTACACATTTTACACACTTTTTAAACAGTTTTTAACTAAAACTATTACTGATATACTTCATTATATGTGAAATCCCTCTCCCGTGTGAATTTCTATAGTATTTTTTTTTTATTTTGTGCTGGCTGCCACGTTTACATCGCTCATTAGAGACCGGGGAGTGAGTAACCCCAAAGAAATGTCAGTAGCTGCTCTGTGAAACAGAGACATTCTTTGATTGCTCATTGGACAAATTGATATACAGCGACTAAAAGAGGCTCTTACAGGCGCACATTATCGCACACACATGCAGAGAGCTTCCCGTTAGTGTTCGGGCCTCTTATTGTGCGGCTCAGCCATCTGTCTCTCAGCAGTGGGTCCTTGTTACCTGTTGTACCCTTTCTTACCCTGCTCATTCACCAATCCGCTCTCTGTGCCAGCAGTCCCTTTCACGGTCTCGTTCAGCAGAGTTTTCAACCAAAATTCCTCACAGAAAGAAGGATCCAAGTGTCTTAGACTTTGACATAACGAGACAGAGGAGCCTCTCTGTGCTGCTTGTTTAAACTCTTAAGCATTAGTTATTAAAACTTCCGACCTCTCTGGTTCTTTGGGGTGATTTGATAAAATTAAATAAACGAAGAAACAGAGCACTTCAAGCTGTGTGAGATTTCAAATGTAAGCTGCAGTCAGGCCCCTTGGCAATGGGTGAGGTAGATATTGAGAGCGATGGGGTACAGATGCTTCTCCTTAGAGCATGGGAGGGGGGTTTGCCTTTGGCATCTCAGATGAGATGCTAAGTTTACACTGAACCAGTCTGCAACAGTCTTAGAAGTCAGTTGGATGTCCAGACCTGTACCATATGGAGTTAGTTAGAGGCAAGCCTTGGGCCCTTTCTGTCTCCGTACGGGACCAGCAGTGAGCAGTCGCCTCAGTGAGACATTTTCCAATCGCTGCAGGCAGCATAAAGCTTCAAAGATTACCGTCAAAGTTTATGTTTTTTGGACATGAGAACAAAAAAGCTGGCATCTAATAATGATGAAAGGATCCCTGAGACGTGCAGTGAAACTTGGATCGAGGTTACAGCACAGGTTTATTTTTGTAGCTGTTTACCAGTGACCCTATAAGCATGTTACCTGATGTATTAATTAATACCGACAGAACTGCATTCATAAAGACAATCAACTCTTGTGTTTCTACGTGACTTTCCACACTTAGTCAAATTCTAACCACATTAAAATGTCAAACTATTTTTCGTAGGCAACAAATCACAAAGCATTAGTTTGACTTTAGACATCCACATTCCCATAGATGTTTGGTCAAACCTTTTCTCTGGCCAGAGCTGTTTTCCATTTTCAACATGTAAAAAAACCCAAAGCAGCTGTTTGTGTATGGCATTCTCTCTAACAACCCTTAGTTAACTTTGCACCTAATGGGGTCATTATCATTGAATAACAGGAAGTTAATTTTCCTGTTCCTAAACTACCCAACCCTTTCTGACCAATGACCTCTCCAAATAAGGGGTCAGGGCCAATTATAAGCAGGCTGCTAATAGTGCTTTAGTGAGTCCAGATGTTGTTGGCCTCCATTAGTTAAAGAGGCTGCACGGAGAAAATGACCACGGCCAAATGTATGACGCTCAACACAAAACCTGAAGACAAAGGAGGACATTGTTCTAAACCTATTTCATCTAGCGCTTTTAAATTAGTTTCCTGCAGAGTTGTAATATGCAGTTTTGTTTGGGCTAAATGTAATTACCCGAGATTTTATTAAATCAGCGTTTTTTTTTTTGACAGCTGGCTTGGTCGAGGATTTCACCAATTCAGCCACTTTTCAACCTCAATGTGTCAGCTTAAAGGGGAACCACAGTTTTTTTTACAACCTGGACCTTATTTCTGGCATATAATATGATCGTTTGCTCACCCATATAACTTTGGTGTCATTTTTAGTTCTTCGGAAGATATTTAGATCCAGCGAGGCGCCGCGTATATCCATATAATGGGAGTGAATGGGGCACCGAAACGCAGCCCCTAAATAATGCATTATCTGCCGCGAAACTTGTTCATTTCACCAATATTTTGTTATGATACGCTAGTGCTATTCCCCGTTGAGTCTGGAGTTACTGGTTATCTATTCACTGACATGCAGCGGTTTGTTGTTCTTTGGCCAGCTGTTCCTCTCTCTGCCTCCGCATCCTCCTTTCAAAGAGCTCCTTATCCGTATACTCGGTAAGGACAATTTTCAAATTGATTGTTTTGGATCAATAAAAATGGAACACATCGAGGAAAGGTTAACCGAGGAGGTTCGGAGATACAAACATTCGTAAGACTCGACTCAACTCGGCATTGCTGAAAGTGAAGCAGGAAGTAGAAACAAAAATTAACCCGACTGGCAAAAAAAAACAACACAGTGCTGACTAGCGTTTGGGTGACGTTGTTACAGAGTGAGCCAGACTGACGAGCGCAGAAATATAAATGGCTCGCACCTGCGTAGGCTATGTACGTAAGTTGCGGCCTCTAATCCTGTGATACTTTAAATGAGCCTTTATTCCATTTCCAACTTCTTTTGGAGCAAATAAAAAGGGCTTCATTTGAGTTAAACAGATCAGATGGCATCTTCCATAGTAGCTACTTTGTGGCCAGATTCACTGGATTACCCTAACCCTAACCCTTGTTGAGCTGCGGTGCAGTTGCTGCTAGCCCTGTAGACTTGCGGCCCAGACAAAATGTCAGCGATAAACACAAACATTACTAAAATTAGAGTTTTCCGCAGAACGTAGACACAGACATTACAGAGAAGCGCACCGCTACAGTGGGCCTTTAGAGCATATTCACTAAAAACGTCTGTACAAAGAGACGGTACAGCTTGTGGGATCAGCGATCACATGTACCCTTCCCTACATAAATGTATCGATTAAAGCAGCTTCAGCACACAGACCTCGAGACAGACCTCGGCAGGTTCGCCCGTCTGACAGGATTTAACACGTCCAACCTGCGCGTGTGACATCTTTATTTCCACGTGCAGCAGCCTGACTTGTTTTTGCGAGTTGATGTCACGCTTGAGTGGGAAAAAGCTCGGTGGCAGTCTAGGTCACGCCACTCATTCCATCTTTACCAGGAAGAGAGACGAGAAAATGGCACAGTTTGTCTTCTCGCCGCCTAAACAAACGTTACACGTTCTCGAGTTTGTATATTTGAACTTTTAAAAGGCGACGCCGCTGCAGACACATTAATACTGGGCTTGTGCAGTCGGGATTTTAGTCATCGCTGGGAATGGCACAGCACATAGAGACAGTGATGCAGTAAGTTGTGCAATGTCTCCTGCAGGGTGTCTGGATATAGTCAAAGTGAGCGATGCTTTCAGATTGATGTATTACTGGTTTAAAAAAAAACAAATTGTGTAACTTTAAAGCTCTCAAAACAACAACACTTAAAGCTGAACGTCATGTAAAGACGGAGTTTATAAATGTTCTCATTGCATAATCGACTGTGGTTTAATAAAAAAAAGATTAAACTAAAATCCGTCATTGTAAGTTTGTCATGTAAGAGGCTTGTTGCTTGCTACAGAACTGCTTCGAGGGTTTGGGGTTTCAGAGGGTAGTCCATGAACAATTTATGTGCTTTTCTGTTTGTTTACTGTGGTTTGCTGGCCATAAAAATAAAGTCAGCTGAAGGAATCTCTCTCTTGCTCACGCTCCCTCTCTCTTGACTGCTTTTCTCTCTCACACTCTCTTGGCTGGCTGTCAAACCCTCCGAGCCATTTGGACCGTCACACCCACCCTTGGCCGTGGTTGAAATTAATTGCCGACTAGAAAAAGCGCCTAGCAACTCCTTCGACGTGCAGCAGCAAAAAAAAAAAAAAAACACATCAACAGGTTGTCACTTGTGATATCGGGCACGGTTGCACTGACACTAATGAATGATGCACCAACGCAGGAATTTACATGACATCACCGAGTGTGCCGTGTTGGGAGGAAAAACATACGGTGCAATGGATCTCGTGTGCATCTTTAGAACCCAAAGAAGTAGTCTTAAACTGCGGTGCAGAGGACGCAAAAAAATGGACGCATCATGGAATTAACTAGTGGTTGTCGTGCAGTAGGTGCAGCAAGCTATCCGCTAATTGCAGGGATAGGGATGCAATCCTCTTTTCATGTCTTACAAAACTGCTCTGAATGTTCAGGTCAGCCCCCCTTTCAGCATTTTCAGCTGTACGATGCGGCCGCATCTCCTAAAAATCACGGCTCTAATTAATGCTTTTATGATGGGAACATGAACGCGAGGTGATGGCGAAAAGGGACAAACCTGCAGACAATTATCACCTGACGTTCCAGCTTCCCTTTTCAGATCATTAAGCTAACTGGACTCTAAAGAACGGATATATAGACATAGACGGCGTAACCTACGCATGTAGCCTATACCGGTGCGAGACATTTATACTTGTGCACTTGTCAGTCTGGCTCACTCTGCTATTTGTTTCTACTTCCTGCTTCATTTTCAACAATGGCGACCGAAACTTTCTGTGAAATTTCACCGAAGTCAAGTCATACAAATTTTTGTATCTCCTTCAGTTAACCTTTCCTTGATGTGTTCCATCTTTACTGATCCAAAACAATCAACTCGAAAATTGCAGAGATGGAGAATCAGCAGGAAATACTAACAAGGAAAAACACGCTACTACCAAAGGCACCAATCACAGCTCCTGCGGTCTGCGATGCCGTGGTGTGTGGTAACATTTCTAGGGAGGTGAACGTCAGGTTGCTGCGTTAGGGTTTCAGTGTCACGCAATTGTCGGACAAAACACAAAGCTAAAAGAGAGTGGACTTATCGTCATATTCAGGTGGCAAGAAAAACACCAAATAAATGAGAAAATTGCTCCATAATTGCACTCAGTCACTCTGGACATTCAAAGTGAAGGACACCTGCATCCTGTGTTTGGTTAGGTTTGATATTAGGTCTAGATTAAGGGTTTGGTTAAAGATTCAAAAGGTAAACGCATGCTACTGTTTCTCATTTTGCCACTGACTTTGGCTGTAGAGAAGAGGAATTCTTCACAAGCTTGTGCTTTTAGTTGCCATGAGCAGTTTTTGCAGGAAACATCTTGCAAATATATTCCCCATGAAAAGCATGTTTGTGGAAACATCCATTAAAAAATGTTTTCTGGAAAATTAAACACGGGCATCATTGGAGGGAAAATGCAACGTTAAGTGGACTTTCTGTTCTCTGCTCCAGTTACGGTTACATATGACTGTTCTTACTTAATATACGTGGTATACAAATAGAACCTTTATAAATACAAAATATAAATTGTTGTAAAGAAACAGAACTATTTACAGTATTTCAGACTTTAAAAGCATTTAATGGGTAAAAAGCTCTAAGTAGGGACTTGTCCACCGGCATGCCTTGTCCCCTACAGTCTGCTGAGTCCGCAGGAATGTTCACGGCAGAAAATTGAAAACTTACTCATACAAGTTCGGGGTAGCGGAAATTAAAATCAAACGTTTGAAGGCCTATCTGAGACTTTTTTTATTAACCTGTGTCTTTGCTTGGAGGAACGCTTATGAAGTGCAGCTGGCAAACGGCCCCCGAGGCTAAACGTGTTTGAAATGGACCGCAACAACTTTCTCCGTTTTTTTTTTGTTTTTTTTTTGACTTCTCTTGACCACATTTAGGTTTCTTAATATTCTGTGTTTCTGTCGCCATACATTGCACTGCATGTGGCAAATAGTTGTAGCGTTTGCACGGCTTTCCGGCTGGTTTTGACGGCGTTGGACATCGTCTACCGCGTCTCTAAAAACATAAAACGCAGGCTCCTTCCTGATTCAAACATCACAGCAGCAGAGTTCAGGCTTTGTCTCTGTAAATGCTGAACGCAGAAATTCCTGGTGCGATTTTCTGCCTCTAATTTTTACTTAAAAGAAAACATGCATGTCATGACAGTTTTTTCCCCTTATCTCGCCATCTCCCGCTGGTGCTATCTTACACTTCTGGCAAAGAATGTCTGCTGCTGTGTCAGAGTGTGCAGGAGGAGGCCGTACGAGCGAGCAGACGAGCAGAGAAATGAGCAGACGTAAAGCAGAGGTGACTTCTAAATGCCTGAGGTCTGACGGGATGTTGTTGTTGGAGATATGATTAGCGGCCCGCTGTGTCCGTATCTCAAAGATTTCACAAGTTAAACTCTACATTAAAAACATAAAACTACAACGGGATCTCAAAGCCATCCCATATTCGTTTCACGTCACCAGCTGCAATCTACCGTGCCGTTTCTGACTCTCCCGCTCGCACAAATGAAAATGCGTGCAAGCGCGTTTTCGACATGACCTTCACCGAAATGTCTGTTGTGTAACTGAGCTCCACTTTGCTGCAGCTAATTTGCATCCAGACAAGGAATAAACATACTTGACATTTTCAAATGCAGTCAAGGAAAATGTTACATCATTTGACTGTGCTCTGTGTATAATGACTATGTTTTCTAATCAGGTAAATTACAGATGAATAATGTACAATTTCCTGCAACAACATGACATGTCTGGACCTCTGCACAGTCTAGAACTGATCAACATGTGCATTTTTTTCAATTTCCTCATAGAGTGACATATTCCACAGCCTGTTTTGTCACAGTTTCATAGACTAAGCTTGAGCCCATCTCAGCTGTCATTGGCCGAGAGGCGGGGTACACCCTGGACAGGTCACCAGTCTATCACTGTCTTAATACAAAGAGAGAAACAGCCATTCACACTCACAACCACGTGCCGTCCATTGTCAAAATACACCGATCAGGCATAACATTATGACCACCTTCCTAATATTGTGTTGGTCTCCCTTGTGCCTCCAAAACAGTTGTGACTCATCAGAGACTGGACATGGGCCTTCTGAGGGTGTCCTGTGGTGTCTGGCAACAGAATGTTGTTAGTGGGGGGGTCTTTGAGGGGAGGGGCCTCTGTGGATCATCCTACAGATATTTGATCAGTTTGCGATCTAGTGAATTTGGAGGCCAGGTCAACACCTTGTGTGATTTTTTTAGTTGCTCCAAAAGCGTTTTTGTGTGTGTCTGTGTCAGGCTGCATCCTGCTGGGGATGGCTGCTGCCATCAAGGAGTGTCATTGCTATGGGGTGGGGGTGCCTGGTTTAGGTGGCGAAGTAACATCCACACCAATGCCAGGTCCAAAAGTTTCCCAGCAGAACACTGTATTGTCACAAGATGGCTGAAGTCATTTACTTCCCCTGTCGGTGGTCGTAATGTTATGCCTGATCGGTGTTGATGCTGATCAACTATATCCATGCAGGACAGTTTGCAGTCTGGGCTGATGTAACAGCAGCCAACTAAATTATTCACTTTTAGCTGAGAAGTGTCTTGACTGACTCATAATCTCCACCGTTTGTCCCCAGTGTTACATGTTCAGACGTTATTTCCCGAACAGCTAAAAGTGCAAAGACCGAACAGATATCTACATAATACACATCTGTGCACGTCTTGCACGGATGGCATCTGGTCCCTTAGGCCTCGGTTGACCCAGGACGGCTCTAATTGTGCGTTCATTAAAATAGTTTAGTGGCTGGAAGGCCTGAACGTCGCTCGGATAGTTCAGGGTAGCACCCAGGGAGAGGGACCATGCTCTAGGGTATCATGGAGGGGGGAAGATTTTTATCTATAGCTCCATTCATGGGGAAATATTTCTGTCCATTTGGCAGCGGACCGCTCTCTCAGTGGGCTGAGCCAGAAGATAAGAGAGATGACTAAGGGCAGGAGACAAGCTAATGGGAGGGAGATTTCCCATGGCTGGCCAAAACCACTAGCAGCTGGCCATCTGCAAAAACACTACAAAGCATGAACAAATGATATTCCCAACGAGCTTAGACCGTCATCCGGATCGCATTTACAATTTCAACTTCTTTCGTAGTTTTGAAATGATGGATCTTGAGGTGCACAGAGGAGCACGGAGAATTGCTTGTCACACCGTTCCTGATGTGGTTTAAGTTACAGGTTGAGCAAACTCTCGGCAAACAAAAACCCTTCTTTGAGCCAATTTATTCCACATAAAACGCACAACATTTATTTATTAGGTCCCTCAATGTGAGAAAATAAAGAAATAATGAGGAGAACATGCAAAAAAAGAAGTTAAAGCTAAAAGTTTTGCTCACAAAAGAAGCAACGCTCCAACGAATTCTCGTGTTAAACATTCAAAACAACACAACATGCAGTATTTTACACACTGTGCGCCGTGTTACGTCGCTGCAGGTGAAGTTCAAACCCACGAGAGACCGCCGCAAAAAAATGGTCTGCCCTGATTACTAGCTAATCGTAAATTTGTAATTAGCTTGTCCTCCCAAAGCGCGCTATAGTTAAACATCAAAGGCCTCCAAAACATCTAAACATACAATTACAATTAAAATACTGATTAGAGTGAGATTTAAGGGTGGAGAAAAAAATAAAATCTTGTTGGAAATCACAGACACACACACACACACACACACACACACATATACTCTCGTGGACCCATCCAAAGCAGCCACCGGAAAGCCTGCGGTCTGCGAGAGAAAAAATGTCCATAAACACGAGTGTGGGTTTGCCTTGGCTAGAACATGTTACTGTCTCTCCTCACTGGGTGTGTAAATCTTTTCTGCCTGGTGTGCTGTGAATCTGTGTATAGCCTTAAGCTTGTCTGTATGCCAGCATGTTTTTTTTTTTTTTCCTTCCCACGACAACTTTGCGGCGCACAATCGTCTCAATGTTTCCCGTTCCTGCCCAAGGCCTCCAGCCAACGCAGGGATGGAATATGGAGCCGTACGCCAGCCAGACTAACGGCCGTGGCCATTTCCTGTGGCGCTGCACCGTGCGCTGGGACTGATCATCAAGGGACTCCACAGTCTGAGAATCTCTCTGTGCTTCGTCAGGGCTTCCTACTGCCGCCGCTGACCTGTCTTCTGTCTTCGCCTGCTCCGCTCTTCACTCCGTGATCTTTGGCCTCTTTCATGCCTGCATGTCTTCACTTCCTGTCTAAGTCTAACCCTGGCGGAAAGCACTTGAATATTCATCCTTCATAGCGCGAATTGTTAAGTGGATTTGACGCTGTGGTTAATCGGAGGTTTATCGTTTCTTTGACCAGTGTTAATTTTGTGGGAAAATTTAAACCGCAGCAAAAAGTCTGTTGATGAAAACTAATATTAAGACAGACAAGGTCCTGAGACTTATTCAGCCAAAGAAATCAGAAGAGAAATCCAACCCCAAGGCCGATGAGAACATATTTCTGCTCTAGTTATGTGGGTCCACCACCAGAAGAAAACCTGTGACACATTTGGGTTTCTGACCAGCAGTGGCCCAGACCAAGTTTTCAATATTTTATTTATTTTACTAAATTTTACTTATATTTTATTATTTTTTAACTATTATTTTCACCAATTTTTCTTTTTTACTTGTGGTTCTCAAGAGTGTTTCCTATGTGCAACTGAGCCACTGTGACCAATTTCCCTTGTGGATGTATAAAGTCTAAGTCTAATAATTCTTTCATACGATCTAACAAATGGCACACTTTACAGAAAATACATTATCCCAGTTTATACAAGGTTTCTGCCACAAATTGTGGATATCACTGACAGTCTGCGAAAAGCTCCTCACACCACTCCCAGCATACACAGAACAGGATTCACGTTAAATAGTTTTGTATTCATATAGCACTTTACAGTCGCAACGACACATCTCCCCATTCGTTCACACAAGCACACACAACTTAGGGGCACTTTACACGGAAACGATTGGAGGTGAAAAGCGCAAAACATTTTATCGGATGTCCTATATCGTTTAGATGGTGACAGCGTTTTTGGGGGTTGAAAACCCAAAAAAGTGAAACCACCCTCCAGAGTGGAAATCTTAAAAACGCTCCACCCTCGCGTCACCGTGCAAAGGGTGGATAACGCAAAACTGCATTTCTCGTCAAATAGAAATGACGTGACAAGCATGCGACAGGACCGGAAAAACAAGTAAACAACATGTCGAGCTCCGCGATGGAGGTTCAACAGGCCCTAGCCGCAATAATTTGTATCCAAGTGGTTGTTTTGGTTAATGTATTTCGCGCGCTAAGCGTGGAAAAGTAGAAGAAAAGTAAATACCTCTACGCAGGCACTATTGGGAGTGTTGCCACCTAGCCATCTGGCGGTATACTGCATCTATGTGTATGAAATTTCACACACTTTTGCGTTTCCGTTTGAACACAGATTTGTTTCAGAAACGCTCGTCTAAATGCGGAGTTAAAAGTGAAAACGAAACGCCACTTTTGCGCTTTTGGTTCAGATAGTTTCCGTGTAAAGGTAGCCTTATAGTAGGGATCTTATGCGTTACGGTGACAGCCCAGACCCTACACAGACCCTAACCTAACGGCGTAGCCTGATGTGCACCTCCCCAGAAATGTAACTACGGGTCACGGCGATGCGTGACGCAAGTGCTGTGATTGGTCTGCTTGGTAGTAGCACGTTTCCGCTTTAGTATTTCCGGCTGCTTCTCTGTTTCTGCAATTTTCGAATTGATTGTTTTGGATCAATAAAGATGGAACACATCGAGGAGGAAGGTTAACTGAGGAGGTTCGGAGATACAAACATTTTGTATGACTTAAAGTGAAGCAGGAAGTAGAAACAAAAATTAATCTGACTGGCAAAAAAGACACAGCGCCGACTACAGTTTGGGAGGCGTTGTTACAGAGCGAGACAGACTGACGAGCACACAAGTATGCGCACAAGTATAAATGGCTCGCACCAGCATAGGCTACGTACGTAGGTTACGGCGTCTACGTCCCGCAGAGGCATAAACCATGCTTTACTCAGGGACACTTGGTCATGTGGTCCATGTAACGGGGATAGACCTGCAAACCTTCTGGTTCATGGACAACACGCTCTACCTGCTGAGTCGCCATCGAACAAGTAGTGAGCTTGGTGTTTGCCCTCTTTGTTGTTGGCTTGCGTTCATCACTTTCATTTCTCTTTTCTTTGCCGGACAGTCCCGTGTCTTTTTTTTTGTTTGTGTTTTTTACCATTGGACATTATGTAAAACGTGAATATCATCCCTAGATAAAGATGTTAATGTTGACGGCAAACCTGAAGAATGAATTTCATGTTTTAATGGGTAAATACCTTATAAATATTTCTCTCTGCTCCGTCCATTTAATAAACTTTTAATGGAAACTGTTATTGTCATATTTTTGTGCAACAAAGCAATAATGGATTAATGTATTATGAAAGAGAGGCATAGAAAGCATTGACTTACACACCTTCTTAAGGGTTGCATTATAACAGGCAGCCAAATTAGATTAGATTAGATTCAACTTTATTGTCACTGCACATGTTCAAGTACAACAATCTAACCAGAAGTGCAGAAGCAGAGTATGTGCAAATATGCATATGAGTATAAATTAAATTAAAATGCACCTGAATACGAAATGTCTGCAGACTTTCTCACCCAGACCTCCAGGGTCAGCTGCAGCAAAGTTTTTTTTCCCCTCTTCATGAATTACCTTTGGGTAATTACTTATCTCTTACAGTACCGTTTCAAGATAAAAAGTGCTTCACAAACAAAAGGGCTTTACACGGATCAGGAGGGCTGCTACTTCCTTCAGTGCCGCTCACATTCAAGGTGAATGAAGAGAGGTAGTTTACTTTGGCTAGTGCCGAGCAGAGCTCTCTAAAGCAGGGATTTGAAAGGAGATCAGAAAGTTTCACGTTGTGGTGATTTTGTTTGATTGGACTTAATTCCTCTGAGTGCCACTAGCATGCTTTCCTTTGTCGATGGACTGTGAGTGACAAAACGCACACAAAGGCTGCTCATTAGATAATGGCGAGCGCTGAGTGAAGCCGTTCAAACGGTTTTAATCCAGGTTACGCTGCATGTACCGACTCAAATCTGAGGCTTCGCCACACGTTCCAAACTATCACTAGGCTGCAAAACCCACACAGAAAACAATTACCACATGAATGAAAAGATAAATACGGCGACAAAAGGTGTTATCTAACAAGGGCTAAGATTAGACAAGCAAAGGGTTAGAAAGTTAAACGTGGCTCCGTGCCCTTTGCTCTTCTCACTGAGGTTTTGTTTATTTAACAGCGTTAGATCCTGGAAGCTCTTGAGGTGCTAAAGGGGGGAGGGGGTCAGGCCGGGGTGTCAGGAGGATGTTCCACTTCCCACCAAAACCAAAAGGTGGCATTTGTTATGTTGGTTTTAGTTTCAGACACAGACAGGAGGAGTGGGTGTTTTACTCTGAAATATATCTGAGCAGAACGAACGTATCTCGGGGGCGAAATGTGATGAATGTGTTTTCTACTGTTTTTTGTTACAAACTAAGCAATTCACTGAAATTAAAAATGGGAAAAAGTCTGAGATGATTCAAGGCACTGTTTGCAATATTTACAAGAACACAAGTCAGTGGAAATTACAACAACAACAATTATTAATTGTCTCTGGGAGGTTTTGCTTTACAGTGTGCAGCGCCGGCTTGCATGTTAAGCACCTATGCTTTTTAAAATTGCTCACCTCTGTGCTTTAGCTTTAGCTTTAGCATGGAACCGGAACCACAATGACAAGTCAGTTACCAAAGATTTCATCATTTATTGGGATGGGGCAAAGGAGTGTACCTAATTTAATGGCTAATAGTTACTAAGAAAGGCCTGTAAACGACATGGCCGTATATAGTGACATCCAGCTAGCAAGGTTAAAAATGCAGTGCAACCATTATGGATAAATTTGCACTATAGTTAATTTATTTTTTAATTTTTTCCTCATTCTGTGACAAAGTTATTTTTACCTTACGGTTTTAAGGTAAGGTAAGGTCAGTTTACTGTCCTATATCACTATCACTTTCATTCGCCGCTGTGCTAATGACATCCATTTGTGTGCTACCATGTGCTTTTGTTTGTATATATTTTAGATTTTATTGTGTATTGCTGCTATAGCTTTTATTTTATTTATTGCTTCCAAACCAGAGAGCTGCTAAAGTATATTTTGATGATTTTTTTTTTTTTTTCACCAGACAATGACGATAAAACTTCTTATTATTATTTTAAATACATACTGCACATACAATATCTTTTGTATTTAAAATGAGTGAATTTTGTACCTATTTAATGTTTTTATTACTTATTTTTATCTGTTGTCTTTAACCTTTAAACTGCTGTAGGATGAATAAAGGCTCATATTATCTTATACACAAGAGAATATACTGTATATATTCTAGATAGATAGATAGCTCCTTTATTAATCCCAAATATTTACAAGAATAATAAAATAATTGAATATTAAAAATGAAATTGGAATGAAATTAGATGAATTTGCAACCAACAACCAAACAACCATGTGCATTTACTGTACATTATTTTCATGATTGATTGATTTTATTATCAGTAGATAATAATTCATTTAATTGCTTACATAAATAAAATAAATATTTTTTCAGTCCAGATTATTTAATGTCTTAAATCTTCAAAATGCTCAAAATAACAAATCCCATTCATTTTCTGTTGATTGTCACCTCAGCTGATCGACCGACTTCGAGGGTATGAGCTCGTTGAATCATCCACATTTGAATTCCGCTGCAAAGGCTCACCGAGACACATTAAGGAGATCGGCGCTCATTTGTGTGAATTGTAATTACCCGTTTCATGATGCAGTCACAAAGCACCCGAAGGGGAAAACAACTATTTTCCAGATGCTAACGGCCCAGCTTGTCATAACACAAACATCTTCATGCAGAGATGGTTTTTGAAGTGGTTTGAGGGAAGCTGTGGTGACAACATGATGAACCGTGCATATGAACTTGGTGATTTCACTTTTAGGAAACACTGAGGTTTTTACAACAGTGGTGGTAAAGAGAAAATAAAACATAAAGAACGGGTCTCAAAAACGGAGGAAGTTATAGCGTTGACGAACCGAGTGCAGCTTTGTGAAACTCTCTCCCGCTCTTCCTCCAGCTGAAACTGAGCCATGCTAGACAAAGATAAACACTGGGGAAAGGTTTCTGTTGTGTCCAAACAGTGGCTGCACAGCTCATCTCATAGCAAACGCGGCATGTCTCCACCTTGCAGTGACTAACGGAGAGAGGAATCGAGCCGAACAGCTGAGGGCCGCCAGCTGGCCCATTTAACTCCAAATGGAGCAAGTGAGAATTTAAAAAATGCCGTTCTAGAAACGAGTCTCGGACGTATCAGACTGAAGACAAACCACATTACGGAGAATTATTGTCCTCATTAGCTCAGGTTTAGCACCATCTGATGCTAAATAGTCTGTTTCAAGTCACAATGGAGACTTTCAAGCATGAGCACCTGCACTTTAATCCTGGATAATAGCAGGAAACTGAAGGCGTCCAACATATTTAAAAAGAGTTGAATTTAACTTTAAATTTATAATTATTATAACCTATGGTGACCTGTCCAGGGTGTACCCCTGACTCTCGCCCGATTACAGCTGGGATAGGCTCCAGCAGACCCCCGCGAGCCTTAACAGGAATAAGCGGGTACAGAAGATGAATGAATGAATGAAAGAATAACCTATGGTGCTAAAAAAAAATATTTGCCAGAAGTTGCAAATTGTTCTATCTGATTAGCTGGTCATCAAAGAATATTTCATTTATAGTTTCCTGTTAATGCATAGAGCTTTTTCGTCCATGCACCGTATTTTAAAATGAACAAACCCTCTGTGATTCCACGCTGTATCCCGAAAAGCAATTTAGAAGCTCAGCGTGGTGGCTCTAGCCAGTGTTTCCAGATGGGAAATGAAGAAATATCATACTGTCGCATAAAATTATTGTGTTTTAACCCAATCGTATGTACTAAAACGACTTGCATTTAAAATCAAAGCTATTCTATGCGCAAGGAACTGCAGTAACCTAAAGAAACGACTGCTTTATCCATCGTCAGTCAAATGGCAAACTTATATTATCGCATATTTGCCCTTTTATATCGTATGGGCCCTGAAATAAATGTGATGGCTCCAGCCATTACGGTCGTAGCCCATCTTCCAGCTATTCCTTAACTGGGAAAAGAGTCGAAGCGACAGCAGACGTTCGTCACAGAGACCAAAACCAGTAAAGTCGGGCATTTTAACACGGACGTATATGGGGAACGGACTCGCCACCGGAGCCAGCTTCAAGTGATCATATGAAAAAAAAAAAAAAAAGCAGGGCTTAGTACTTCCTTTTAACCTTAATGGTAATTACTTTAAAAGAAAGGGAAAATTGCGACTTTAAAAAGCTGCAAAAAAAAAAAAAAAAAGAAATGGCAAAGAAGGAAAGAAAAAGAAACAGAGACAGAAATGGAAATTCAATTTCAAAGCGCTTTTATGAGGCAAGAAATGCAGCCAATTCAACTTGAAAATCACTTAAATACACATGGTACCAATGAATGTGGGCTTTATTTCAGGAAAATTGCCCCTTTCATTTTAAGACATATTATCAAAAACAGCAGTAAGTGTATATATATCTATATAGTGTATATCTATAAATGATACTGTACTGTTATATGTTCCTCAGGCTGAGCTGATGACTACACAGGTATCTCATTAGGATCTTTTTCTTTTTTTCTTTTGTCTGGTTAACCGCCGCCAAACATACACATCCTGGTTTCACGCCTGTTAAAGAAGTACTAATGTCAAGATTAAACATTGTGGTTTCCCCCTAAAATGAGTTCGTGTAAATGCGTGTACACAACACACACACACACAGAGACACGCCGACATCAAACGGCTCTGGTGCTGAACCTGCACAACAACGCTCTGCAATTAGCTGGTGTTTTGTTTGATGATGGTATCTCCTGCCCGGGGCACTTTGAGGTACACGATGAACGTGTCCAACTAAGCTCATTGTACACCTCCATCCTCCAGATGAAGCTCTTTCTCTCTCTCTCTCCGCCTCGTGCCACAACATCATATTAGTTGGCACGGAGAGAACGCCGGGTTTCCTGAGTGGTGTGTTCATACGCAGGTTACAGGTTCAAGGCTGGTGAGGATGTCATCAGCCTCTTCTGATAGCCAAACCACAAACAAGTGAGTCAGAGAATCGGGTTTCCAGAACGAACCTCGCACGTTGCCGGTTAAGCAAACACAAGTTATTGTCTTTAATTATGTCTAATGAGATTTAATGGGAATTTGAGGCAACGCTTATCTGTAAATCTTTATTTTTTTTTTCTCAGAAGGATTCTGTTGATTTATGGAGATGAAGAGGAATAACAGACTAACTCTGCTGAAGCGTCTCCGCAACTGTGGATGAAGCTAAACTTATAGGCAAGCAAAGGACGGAGACGCACAGTTTTTGTGATGGGGAATTTTGCTTTTAGGGCTGATCTTGGGGGATGGGAGGCTGGTGTCCAGTTGGATAAAGGTGAAAGCTGTTGTGTTGTTTCATCAAACACCGCCGACACAGGTCTCATGACATTAGACTGAATAAACTTGATCAAAACAACACTTCAGATTTGTTTCCAAACGCATCACAGCCCCGACATCAGATCTGCTCCACGGAGACGGAGCCACCTGTCCGAGAGGCCCTTCCAAAGACGCTGAAGGCCAGATCTCCGGCAACATGTCGGATTCTGTGATTAACATTCCTGCTCAGGACTCATTTAACGGCTCTGTCAACAGGTGGACTCGGGGAGAGAGAGGCGACCCACAGACAGAATAATTGGGAGGGAATTCTGACCGTGTCCTTCATCGCCGCTAATAATGAGACAGGTGAAAGAAGGAGCTGAACCTGTGAGGTTTCTATTCCCCTCCTCCCCCCGCACGAAGACGAGACACACAGTTTGGGTGTGTACTTCACTTGGGTCGAAAATGGAGAAAGAAAAGGAAAGCGTGTGGGTGTCAGAAACAGAGAGAAAGGTCCGCGAGTGGCGTCAATTTGGAGCCGCTTCCTTGGGTTTTTTGTTTTAAATAAATAAAAGGGAGTTTTTTTTCTTTCTTTCTTTCTTTCCAAGGACCCGGGGTTAGAAAATCCTGTGAAAGCAACAGCTGTTGTTTCCTTTTCTCCAAACAAAGGCCAAGGACCCACTGGAAGCCGATACTCCATTCAGGGGGCAGTTGTAAAATGAAACGGCCGCAGCGGAATGAGTCAGTTTTAGCCTAGAAAGCCTAAAGACAATTTGCCGCTTCGGTGAAACGTCGTCCAGAATATCTAATGGCAGCATTATTGGTTTCAACCAACAAGCGAGGAAAAAAAAAATAATCAAACTTGCAAGCAGGAGGATTAATTAATTCAGCTCGGCTGCCAGCTGGGAGGTGCCAAACAAATGAGTGAATAAAAGACACACAAACAACAAGACTTTCTCAACTTGTGTTTTGCTTGCACTTCACAGCTAATAATTCGAAGGGAGGGAGGAAGGGGAGTGGGTGGGGGGGAGTCGTATATCTCCAAAACCAGTCGGTGCCATTTTCATTTTGCAAATAAACAAACATTATTTCCAGCGTTTGGTTTTGCAAATCTGGAAATGATTGCCTGGTTCATAAATCCTACTGTAGCCCTTGTCACGAAGCATTAAGCGAGATGCTGTCGTGCTATCACCACTGCACCGATGCTGCTGCCGATCGCTCAAGTCAAATAGAGAAGGAATCGGCTCTACTGCAGGAACGGTGCAATCTCTTTTCCTGCTGTCTGAGGTGCAGCCGTAGGTCAGACGCAAATCTAAATATTTGAGTCAGTCTCTCTACAAATCCAATTTGGGGGTTTTATGTTTGACTGTCTCAGTAAATAATCACACGGCTCAAAGTCAAACAGAAGTCCATAATTCTCTGCTCTGTCACCGTCTCGGACCGCGCCAGCTAAATTAATTTCTGAAGCCAACCGCAAGCTCGACACAAGTGTTGCAATAGCTGCCTTTGGCGGCGAGGACCGCGGGCTCTTGTGAAAAAGAACAGACGACTGCAGAATGTGTTTGAGTTTGCGCCGCGGGACGGAGCAAAACAACACGGATTCCTTTTTTTTTTTCTGAGTACGAGAAGGGAAGGACGGAGATATTTGTGTTTTTCTGGAGCACGTCAGGGACATCTTATCACCTTATCTGAAACAGTTTGGCGGTTCTCAAAAAAAACACGAGTGCACGGCCTGAGAACTGCACACTCGATCTGTCTGACAGAGTCAGCTGATCGCATAATGTCTACGGATTATGTGATTAGATAAAAATAAAAGAACTGTTGGCGTGCTCTTGTCAATATTCAGACTATTATTTGGATTATTTGCTTTCTTGCTGGGAGTTTCAGGAGCAGATTGATAAAACTCTCTTGTCAGTGCATCAAAAGCCAAACTATAGCATACAGTTCAATCTTAGCTTTGCATTAATACTGGAAATATGGGGAAACATCAAAAAAAAGAAATCCTCAAAGCTCCAAACAGAAAACAACACTAGACACTGCACTTCTTCTTCTTCTTCTATGTCTTCATCTGTTCTTTTATACGGATGAAAAACCAGAAAGAAATAACTAATGAAGGCGATGGTGTCTTCTCGCCTTCATGCTAAGCTAAGCTAAGCTAACCTGAATCCCTTCATATTTAACGGACAGGAAAGAAAGTGGTGTGAATCGGCACAACTGAGCTCGTCAGGCTGTTCCTTTTAAAGCCAACATGTTGTTATATTTTTATTCTTGTAGTTTTCTTTTCCAATTTCGTTCTGGTCATGTGCGCACATTGGGTAATTTAAGTTGGGGGTCGGGGGGACTGAGTGGAAACAGCTGTCTCCAGAGGTTTACCTGTTTGACTGCTCACCAGAGCTGAACGGCGTGCTGCTCTTTTTAAACACACAGACTTCTTTTTAACAATTAAACTTTGTCCCTGAAGAAATCCTAACAGCTAGGGAACATCAGAGGTTATTCTGATCTGAGGTTTGATTGCAGGAAGCTCAATGTCCACGCAGAAGAGACGCGTCTACTCTTACGAATAAACCGCAGTGAAAGAGCTGCTCCGGGTTTGTCTAAATGTGTGCAATGCATTTGCAGTTCACTATTCAGAACATTGTACATCTTCCATAAAAATACATAATTTATGAAGCATCTGTGTAAATAACAAATATTGCTTTTTTCCCTTTTTTTTTTATTTTTTTTTTTAGGGAGGTTATGCGCATGACCATTCCCCGGCTCTCCTCCTCCTCCTCTCTTTCTGTCTCACTTTCGCTGACACAAACACTCCCACATTCATGCCAAAATTTTTGACCTGTTCACTTTCACTCTCGAGCTTGCTTCTCCGGCACTACCCTCCCCCCAAGGCGTGCACACACACACACACACACATAAACACAACTCCTCTGTTGCTTTCTCCAGAACTCAGCAACTCCCCGCTGCACACGCCCCGCCTTCCTCTGCCGTTCCTGCGGCGGCGTCCTTAACATGACACATGAGCGGTGCAGGAAAAGACACGCTCAGCTTTCTGTCTTTACTGGGGAGCTGCTAATCTGGATTTCCACATGATGAGGGGGGGGAGAAAAAAAAAGCTCTTGATATGATCCAGGGATCCAGGAAATGAGCGTTGGAGGAATAGTTCTGGATTTTTGCGGCGTTACTTTTGCATGCATCATTATTAGACAATTACATATTTTAAATGCACACTCATGTTCCTCTTAAACATCACTGTTTATGAGTAAGCTAACGAACTCCATACCCCCAAACAACCACAGAAGAAGTGAAATCTCTGGCCTTCTTACGTTCTAGTCTGTGGTTTCATCTGTCATCCTAAAACAATGCACACACATCTAAAAAAGAAAAAAAAAATCTTCCCGCTCCCATCATGAACTGAGGCACAAAGGGAGCTTTATTAATGACTCTGAATCTGAATCACCAGTCTTGCCCTCAGATGCTTTTTTTTTTTTTTTTTTTTTTTTAAACGGGGCCATTGTGTGCAGCCCGAATGGGATAATTCATTATAGTGTTTAACTCATGTCAGCACAGTTTATTACACATTCATTGTGTTTCACGCCTTTGTACGTTTCACTTTGAAATAAGTTTGAATTGCATATATGCTAATGGTCTTAGCTGTTTAAATCATTTTTTTTTTTAATAACAAATGTTTAGTAGTTGCTGTGAATGGGAAACGATGCTACATTAAGTATTATTAGCAAAATAAAACCCTTTTTTCTTGTTTTTTTTGTGGATGTGCCCCTTTAAATCAAGTAATTGCTTCCTGTTCCAAGTTACACTCAGCACTTCTTTTACTGCCACTTGTTGGGACTTCAAACAGAGACGTGCTCTGCCCTGAGCCTCTTTCAGCTGAGAGGTGAAGTACGGCCCCGCTGAAGGCTTTGGGATGTGTTTGCTCTTGGGATTTCACTTGAAGATGTTTACAAATGCCCCTGCAGGAAGCACAACAGGAAGAAAGGAGATTTAAAGCGGTGTTTTGAATGACACACTGAGCCCGTGTGGATCATTTACTAATCTGTTGAATGAGTCGCACTGGAACATCTACTCTTTATATAAGGAGTGGAATGGAGACGTAGGATATTTTACGTTAAAGCATGTTTTTTTCTGTTCATTTAAGTGAAGGGTGAAGCTCATTAACAAGCCGGGAAACGCTAACTGAGACTTAACAGTGCGTTCAGGGACACAACTTGGAGCCCTATGTCGTGATCGGTGTCCTTCGCAGCCCTCCCTGTCCCGTGCCTCTCTTTTTTCATTAATTACTCTGAAGGCTCCCCCGTTTGTGTTCCGGTTAACAAAGCCGCGCCATCTCACACGCTGAACAACATATTTATGACCTACAGTCTGCACTGGGGCTGTTCTGCATGAGCCCGCGCTGCTGCCTGCCCTCCGCTGTGAAAAGAGAGGGAGCATAAAAGAGGAAATGAATGTGTGAGGGATGAATACGTGGCCCCGGGGGTCAGCTTAATGGAGTGAGACCCCGGCCCCTATTGACTTCCAATGCCAAACTATTAACTCCCCACAACTCCCGAGCTACGGCCTCATTATTCATTTCGGGGTGAACGCACATTTCCTGTTTATGTATGTTTCTTTTATTTGTCAGCAGATAAATAATCATGCCGTTAGGGAGTAATGATAATTTACCTTTGCCAGAACAAAAATCATCACCAATATGTAACATAAGACTTCAGTGTACTTTAAGAATTTAACATGGTGGAGCGGTTTAAGTAGACTAATGAACTGAACTCTCCTCCAAACTTTGCAGCATATACAGAAATGTGCAATCACATGGTGCGTGCACAACCTTTAAAAGCCTTTAATGGTCTGAAACTGATTGTCTGACACCCCAAAATGTTCACTTTAAGTTGACTATTTAGGTAACTGGCTACTAATTTTTGAATGTAACATGCTAGAAGCATATAAAATAATGTATATTAGAAGTGAAAATAGCAACACGTTTAAAGAAGACATGGCTGTGCTGGTGAAGAGCCTGGTCAAAACAGAAATACAGTCAAAAAAGTCCTGCTTAAAGCTGCACTGTGTATTTTCTGACCACTAGGAGTGCTATAGAGCCGTTTTTTGCTAGTCCAGTAATCAACGAAATCACAGAAACTTACCCAGAATGGCAGTAAAGAGGACGACTGCAAGGTAAAAAATAAACAAAACTATTCTACAATAAATACAAACAAATCTGCTGAGCAAATGTTTTCTGAAGAACTTTGCTCGGAAATGCCGAATTTAAAGCGTAATATATTTTTCGGTTTGTTAACAAGCAAAGTAAGTAACAGAGCATGGTCTGAAGGATTAGCAGGGGGCAAAACACTGCACACTGGTTTACACAACAACATTGAATTTTACAACTCTGAAAAGTTATCATGGCATAGATTGTTCAGTCCTATTGTGGCTTTCACCAAAAAAATAACACAATCAATGAAATTTGTTGCTTCACGGCATCAGATTGTTTTGCAGTGAAACTTTTTTTTTTTTTAAATACAAGTTTATGATTTGTTTTGCAGGATGCCTAGTGCAATATGATCCACTTAAAAAATTCCTATGGCTTCCTGAGATGTTACGGCAGCTAACAATCTCACTCTGTGTGTGTGTGTCTGGGGGGGCCGGGGAGGTGTTATCAATAACAAGTGAGAGGGGTATGTTTCTTTAAGACAAGCCCATAAATGGTGGCCCGGTCGCCACCTCCTCCGCTCAGAGGGGGCTGGCCGCAGTTCGAGTTTTCCTTGGCGGGTCAAGCCTGCCATTGAAGTCTGAATGGGCTGCCATGGCAGATTACACTGCACAGCTGTCCCCCTACCGTGGAAATTAAGTTATGCCCCGTGTCAGCAAGTTTTGTATTTTTCCTCTCTCTCTCTGTCTCTAGTCCCTTCCCCTCCCCCCTTTTCCCCTCTGCTCGTCTCTTCTTCTTCCTTACATTCTAGAGGCCCCTCAAAAGAGCCAGAGGAGGCTTTTTTGGAGGTATGAGCAATCATGCCTGGAGCACGTGAAAAATCCCAGCGCCGCGAAACAGACCACTATGAAACTGACCTGCGTTCGTCCTCGAAGAAAAGCACGCTTCCAGCTGCACATCAAAGCATTTGCATGCACACCACGCCATTAACACAAGCATCCAAACAGAGGCGGCCCCGACTCGTTGTCTCGGCCCTTCTTGGACCGCTTCCTGCTGCACTTGTGGCCCCTGCCTTGCGTTTTGTTTATTTGTGGGTGAAGTTGTTTGTGTTGTGGTCAAAGTGTAAAGCAAACACTCGAGCTCCTCCAGTAATGTGTGAACACGCTGGGAATGTCCCCCCCCCCTCCCAACCACCCCCACACACACAAGCCCACAGCTGGACCCGCTGGCTGTTACAAAATGAAGGAGGGTGAGGAGGAGCGGCTGCAGCCAGGCAAACAGAGCATAATAAACTGTTAAATGCCTCAATTAAAGGGCAATAAATAAGTATTTCACTGCACAAAGTAGCCACGGTGTATACGTGGGGGTGATTGAGCGGATCGATGCACAGAGACACACTGCCAAGTGCTGAGATATTTACTTTCACTGCTAATTTATATTTCATATAACCATCTATCCAACCATGGGAAAATGAATTACAGTGCATTGCTGGAATTTGTTGAATTTGTGTGCGTTCGGCATCTGACGTCCTTATCCTTCACTAAACGCAGTGCATCGACAGCACTATGGCTATAAGGTTTGATGAGGTTTAGGCACAATGATGAACCACAACTCTATTCAGACGTCCTCTGTAAACTCAGACATACAGCGGCTACATATTCTTAACTTGCTTCCACCAGTTGCTGCTGAGATCCTTTACTGCTGAAGGACTTTTGTCACTTGTCGCTTAAACAAATTTCATATTGATTTTTCCCTCTTCTGTCTGTTGTAGTTATGGCAATATGCTAGTATTTTAATTGCATTTTCTTGCTAATGATTTAAGCTGCTCGGCTTTATCCGTCTCATTTTCTTCCCAATTTTGCTACTTAATGATCTACACAGATCAGCCACAACATTATAACCACTGACAGGAGAAGTAAATAACATTGACCATCTTGTGACAATTAAGTGTTCTGCTGGGAAACTTTTGGACCTGGCATTCATTTGGGAGAATGTTACTTAGACATGTTGCACCCATCTAGACCAGACCAGGCACCCCCACCCCATAATAATGACACTCCTTGATGGCAGCAGCCATCCCCAGCAGGATGCAGCCTGACACACACAAAAACGCTTTAGGAACAACTCAAAAAAACATGAAGAACAGCACAAGGTGTTGACCTGGCCTCCAAATTCAATGGATCCCAAACTGATCAAGTATCTGTGGGATGATCCACAGCCGACCCTCCTCTCAAAGGCCCCCACTAACAGCATTCCCCCACCACAGGACACCCTCAGAAGGCCCATGTCCATTGTCTGATGAATCACAACTGTTTTGGAGGCACAAGGGAGACCTACACAATATTAGGAAGGTGGTCATAATGTTATGCCTGATCAGTGTAAACTGTCACTGTCTGACGTTAAAATACATCTAGTGGCTTCTTCACTAAATTTTAGACTGCATCGTTGTATAGTCCTAATTTTCATTGTACCTATGCTGACACTCAAGTACAAATCATTACATCTAGATTTATTTATGCTCATTTTTAAATAACTTCACAATACTTCCTTCAGAATGAGTAGCTTTCTCTGCAGGAAGCATAAACATTTTATCTTCCAAATTTTCTCCTGAGACATTTTCTGATTCCTTCAACATGTTTTTGACGCTTCAACGCCGAATACGTACTCTTTAATATTTGATTCAGTCAAGCCTCTCTAGCTGCCGTCCAGATTCCATGCTATAAGATACTACAGGTACTATAGCACACACCATTTCAGTTCGCCTTGGTGGTTTATGTTTCATTTCCGTCGATAAAAAGAGTTCAGGTGAAGACAGTCTGTCTTCACCTGAACTCAAACTTTAGAATCTATACTGTGTTATAGTTAAAGTTCTTTATGTTTCAACATAAAAAAGTTATTTCCTGTTCTTCCGCAGCTAAACCACTATAGGTGTTTTCTTTTTTTCTTTTACACCACCTTTTTGATTTTTCCAATACTACACCGGCTATATAAGCACTTGCAGCCCAGCCAACAAAACCGGTGTGCAACACTTTGTGACCCCTTTTATGAGACACTCAACAGCAACATTTTTAAACAGTGAATATATCAAATGGCTGCCACAAACAGTCAGGTAGCAAAGGGTTCTCTGGGTGACAGTGGGATTAGTGCTGCAGGTTTTCTCTCAGGACCCGAGGAGTCGCGCTGCAGCTTGAGTAACTGGATTACAGGCCTTTTTCTCATTTCAAAGGGTTGTGAACTCAGCAGAGGTCTTGCATGATGAAATCAAAGTGGCAGCTGAAATAGGAGGGAGAAAAACAACAAGGCTCTCTCGAAAGTCTCCTGGCGTCGGCGAAGCAGCTAATGAGAGAGATGCAAAATCAATGATCTTTGCTACGCCGTGTCACCGGCGTCTCCCGCTTATGGCACCGATTCAGAGCGCTATCTCCCATCGAGGGCGAGGAGCTCGGCATCGCCGGGAGAACCGAAATAACTTACGACACGAAAGCGCGTTCCAAGTGAGGACGGCGAGGGAGCGACCAACAACAACGCACGCCTTTTAGAACCACTTTTTCACAAACGCAGGAGCTCAGAGGGGAGTCGAGGTGCAGCCCACTCCGTCGAATACCTTGTGGTAACTTCAGGGGATTATTTCTAAATCCTCTCAAATGAACTTTCCATCTCAGTGCCTCCTCCTCCGTCTCAGCCATTCCAACTGTCCGGCCGTTTCTTCATCACTTTTTTGCACAACCTTTGCCAACGCCAAAACAAATGCCTGCGAGAAATATGCACATTAGGAGCAAGGAGGCTTGAAAAGGATGAATTGGGAACACCGCTCACTGTGTCGGTGTGGAAATAAGTCACAACATGTGCACAACTAAGAAAATGTTGTTGGAACGTAGCAGCGAAATATGCCCAACTTCAGACCTTCCATAACTTTCTCAGGACGACTAAAAATAACGACATTGTGTGTGCGAAAACCACAAGACCTTGGAGAATACGCTGAAACACTGAAGCATCTTGTTTTAGATGGAGGATTTTTTATTTTTTTTCTTAAAGTTGCAGCTGAATACGCTCCATACAGGTTTTCCATTTACCTCTCCACAGAAAAACACCCCCCCCCCCCAACCCCCAACCAATGCCAGGCCTTAACTGAAAACCCTGCAAGGAAAAGTAGGGCTAAGGTCAAATATTCCATGCATCCCTAAGAGTAATCAAGCAGGCGTATGCTTGAATATGAGAACATAACTTATTCCACACATTGGAAGGAAGGAAATGTCATTTTGGAGAAAAAACATTTAGCGAGAACGACTATAGATCTCGTTGCAGGCGGCTTAGAATTCACCTCCAGCGTCGGCGGTTGAGAGAGGAGCTGCACCTTTGTAAACACCGCGCTGTGATAAGCATGGGGTGAAGGGGTGACGCGATCTGCACGGGGTGAAGTGTGGGCCGTTTTGTTCGGGAGGCCAAGGAAACACAGCTTGGAAGTGAACTGAGCTCAGTGAAGCAGAGTCGATGGCAGAGATACCTTACACACGCTCAAAGAGCTGGAACACAAACAGCCACAGTTTGTAAATTAAACCAGAACCCAACCCTCCCCCCTCCCCCTCCTCGCCCCGCTTCACACACACACACTATTCTGCGTATACGGGGAAAGGGAGGGAGGCGTTCGACAGCAGCATGTCCTCAAAATCAGCTGTGATAACATTGCAATTCTGAAGCCCTTCTCACAATAGCTTCATAAATTTAGCCGGATGAAAATAATACATCGGAAATTTTCCCCCCTCGCGAGCACGGCACTATGAAATCTATTCAGGCCTCCATTGTGCATCCCCTCCATGTATGATAAGCAGTCCCGTTTTGTGAGATTTTTTATATTTTTTTTTTTTGCACCTTATTCATCTATTCACACTCGGTTTTATTATTATAGGCTAATCAAGGCATGCTGTGCTTTTTCTGAGTGCTGAAACCGTCCGAACAAATGTGAGAGGCAAAAAGAAAGACAAGGAGGAGGAGGAGGAGGGAGGAGGAGGAGGGAGGACAGGCCGGGCTGTGGAGCTATTCTCCTGCCCGGAAAGCTCCATGCACGGTGGATCGCATTACCGACACTGCAAAAAAAAAAAAAAAAGAAAGAAAGAAAGAAAGAAAAAACTGACAAGGAACTGTGTTTATGAGCCACAGGATTTATTTGGGGATTTATTTTGCATTTATAAACATAAAATATAAAGTAAAAGGTCTTTCCTATAAAATATAAAGTGACTTTTTGTGTTAAATTTGTACTTTTTTTTTTGGTTATTTCTTGAGGGAAACAACAAAATTAACAAATGTAGGTAGAAAATATAACAAAACCACTAGAGCACGTTCAAGATAAAAACCTCCCCGGCCCATCGTGTGTTTTCTTCTCCCTTTTCTTACACTCGGGAGCGCTGAGACCCGAGAGGCAGCAGATCGTTCCCACATGCTTCCCTGCCGCTCGGCTCTCCAGAGGTGTCAAGCCAGCCTGAAAGAATGAAGTGCCTCCCCATTGTGCTACCCAACTATTATGTGCTTAACATTTCCATGACAAAGATGCCACTCGACTTCTCCTCCATCCATTCAACTGGAGGGCCCTTGCCCCCCCCCACCCCCCGCCCCCCTCCCTTTAATAAAACATTTTGCAGCAAATCACTGATTTAAAGCCCCTGAAGCTAACCAAAGAGAGGGGTGGCAAGATCTGCCATATCACTTGCAGATAATAACTCCCCAAACGCTAATAATATTAATGCACATGTACTCACAGCAATTACCCCGCATAAATTAGCATTTAAATAAAAGAGTGAATGAAGAGTGAATTTGTAGCACACTGCATGAAACTGCAGCCAATTAAAAGAAATAATCCGTCATTTTGATTAAAAAGTGGCCCCAGGCAGTTATAAAATATATCATAGTCTGTAAATAAATCCAACTACATTAGTTTGTAATGCTTCTGATGCTATAAAAAAAAAAAAAGTTGGTTAATGTCAGCGAGATGCAGAGAAGCACTCCTGGTTAATTTCATTTATATGTGAATATTATGACAAGAAGAAAATACAAAGGTACACACTCTGACACCCAAGAGCGAGGGAGAGTCCGGCAGGGTTAGCGGAGGAGGGAGAGGGTGTTCCGTTGATTTACGGTGACAGTTGCTTTTGACAACGAGCGGCTAAATCAAGACATAGCAGGTCATTGGGCGTCAGTCAGCAAGGCAAGCTCGCCTAGATGAGTTTGGAGATACCGTACTGTTGCTACAAACAACGCTACAAAGCGTTGGAGCTTTTGTAAAGTTGTAAACTTTGTAAAGGTGTAAAGTTGGAAACGGAGGAAGCCACCGATATAACTTTTTTTGGGGACAAACATACTTAAAGCATCTTTATAAGCTTTCACAGAAAGGCCAGCATGTTTTACTAAATTCACTTATATAGAATATGAATTAACAGCGTAGCAACTTTACTTATATAAGCCAGTTTCACCTTTAGCTGAATAAGATTTTTAAAACTTGAGTGAATCAGATTTACATTATTGTTACTAACCGAGGCACATAGAGAGTCAAAGTGATGCAACTTAAATGGGTCATCTGAGAATTGTAAACTTTTTTTTTGTTTTGTTTATAATAAATCTTTGCTCGCACTGCTAGTGTATTGACCCCTGACAACTAATCCGACGTCTTGGAAGCAAAACAGCAGGCCACTGTTGTACCGTTTACAAAAACAGAAGTGTCATAACCTTTATACTTTTCACCCGAATTAAGGCAAAACTGTGCGCCGAACACGCCGCGGAAGTAACGTGGCCACAAATAACTCACAGTCGAGGATGATATCTTCAAGTTTCCTTTATGCCTTCTATAAAGGTATATCATTAAGGCAATCATACAGTGGATTTAGACATTTCTTTCTTTCTCTAGGCTTTACACAGTGAATAAATCATCAAAACATAGAGGATTCTCTGGAAGAAGAAGAAAAAAAAATCTATATAGGCTATACACATATATACAATCAATGTACACTATCTTCAGTCAAAATAACTTCCCTTTAAAGCTGGAATTCTCGGTCTTTATTCACATGGTGGCAATTTGGATGTAACTAGGTGGCATGTAATAAATTACTGTTTCACTTTAACTCCTGATCTATTTACAAGTTCATGGATTCCGGCATTAAATACTTGTAGTACAGCCTGCTGCCAAAACATTGGCAAGGGCCTGTCACACAAAAAAAATAGTTCATACCTTAAAAAAAAAAAAAAGATTGGCAGTGCACAGCATATTCTGATTATTACCAAAAAAACAAGCCAACTGTGTCTCTGTCGTGACAGAGTCCTTGGCAGGGGAAAGTAGACAATCCTATTTAGCTTATCACATGAAGCAAAGCATCAGCAGAGCCGTGAAGTGGTGTGGTTTGACAAGAGCCTGGAGATCAGACAGTTTGGGCATCTTTCTGGCCTCGTTTGCATAGAAACATCCAAGATTGGACATCCTCCGGGGTCTAGACCTCTTCTCAAAGAAGGCCTGCGTGCGCCCAAACACCCTTTACTTCAGTCTTTGAAGGCTCTAACCTTTCACAATGGCAGCGGGTCAATGAGTGACAAAAGTTTAGGTTGCCTTTTATCCGGACAATAGTAGGGGCAGTTTATGAACCCGGGGATTAAAAGAGGGGTAACAGAGCCAAAATGGAAGCCAGCAGGGTCAAAGCACAGCGAGACGCTGGGAGAGAGGCTCCGCTCCCCAGCCTCTCCGGATCGTGGTCTGGGTCACCCCTATCCTCGTCGTCATCGTCGCCGCCGTCGTCGTCGTCGTTCCCGCTGGCGTCGTACGGATCGGGGTTGTCGAAGCACAGCGCCTTCATGCTGTTCTTCACAAACTCGCAGATGGCCCTCTCCGTGCCGTCGCACATGCAAGTGTCCAGCTGCTGGCCCTTGGGTATTTTACGCATGTTCGCGATCACATTCCGGCAGGCGTTCGTGCAGACCGCCCCGCTGAAAAGTTTCCCGCAGTGGAGCAAGTAGTCGCGCATCGCGGAGCTGCACTGCTGGTCCCTCTCGCACTGGTGTCGCGCTTCCGTGCAGCCAGTGCTCGTAGTCCTGGGCAGGCAGGGCTCGATGGACCGTTTGGCGTTCATGCAAATCGCATCGCGGCCGCAGCTGCAGTCCTCCAGAGCCGGCCCGTTCTTGGTCAGGTTGAGCTGGACGAGCGAGGAGATGCAGTGGCTGGGGCACTTCCTCCTCTCCCCGGTCAACACGGGGCGACATGCGCGACTGTAGTGTTCGTACGCGTAATTGCAGTCGGCCTCGGCTTGGCAGTTAATTATGGCTTGCCAGCATATCAGCCGCTGACCGTGGGACGGCGAAGCCAGCGACAAGCAGCCGAAAAACAAAAGCACACAACCGAGAGGCCAGACACATCTGCAGGCGCTCCGTGCCAGTGCGCCACAGTTTGCCATTGTCGAGGCGGCGAGGGGACGGCGAAACTCACAACAGTGTCATACGTGAAACTTAAACGCTACTTCCATGGACGGGTGTCTTCGCTGGAGAGTGATACTTATTCCGAGGCAGATGGTGCGTGAAGGGGGCCCGTGTGTGGGCGTTCAACAGGCTGGCACTGCGCTGTGTAATCCCGGCTCCATAAACCCCCGTCAGTGCTGATCCATTTGAGCCGGATACTCGAGCGAACCCTCCGTTATCCGTACATGATTAAAACTAAAATAGAAACTCGGGAGGAAAAAGGACACGCGGAAAAGGGAAAAAAAAGTTCCCCAGAAGTGTGGGAAGAGTTTCTGCAGCGGCTCATTCCATCGCACTGATTCGGAGTTCGTGGAACAACTGCCTCCGGATCGGCGGCTCCCTGTTGCGTTCGCTCTCCTGCTGGATCACCAACAAGTCCCGAGAGTCCTCTGGTGGACTGCTCCGGATCATTAAGAAGTCCTTGTGCGCACGGGAGTGCAAACAAATAGTGCACGGGGAAAAACAACAGCCCTTGTGGGTCGCAAAGTGGTCCTCTACTCTCTCCCCCTTGAGTAGTTGTCTTTCTGTTCCTCAGACCCCTCTCCATACATTAGAGAAGTGCCTCCCATTGGTTGGCCACTTGTTGAGGGTTTCTACGTAGCGATGGGCGGGAGTTTGGGGTGGGAGGAAGATTGTCTTGAGAAATACAACGTGAGCAAGGATGAGAATTTGCTCCTGAAAACCGCTGAATTGCGCAGTGAATTTAGAAAATCTTAAAAAACAACAACAACATACGATAATAAGGTTGGAAGGAAAGAAAAACACAAGTTTTAATGAAAATATTAACCACCAGCTTTGGTTTATACTTTTATTAATTTCCTAAATAACTCATACTACAGTGGCCTAACTTCTTTTACATTCTAAATAAAGCTATTGGAGCTTTCCGTGGCTTTTTAAGTGTTTTCAGTGTTTGAACATTTCAATTTAAGTGTTGATTTTTCTACTTGTTGGAGAGTAAATACAGTAGAGAGAGCAGTGCTACCTGTTAGATGAGAATTATCCTGTACCAAAACACAGAAATATATTTAATATTAGGTTATGATCACCAGATTTGGGTCATTGTGTTTAATTTACACTGCCTGGCCGAAGAAAAAAATCGCCACCTGGATTTAACTAAGCAAATATGTACGAGCCCCATGTTGGATAATTACTGCATGGGTGATTATCTTTCAGCTGACAACAAGTTATTTAACCCTAACTGATGAACAATGAGTAGCTTCTCATTTCTTAAACAACCATGTCTAAAGACACATTATGTGGTTGTGGAAAAGATGTTAGTCTGTTTGAGAAGGGTCAAATCATTGGCATGCATCAAGCAGAGAAAACATCTAAGGAGATTGTAGAAACTACTAAAACTGGGTTAAGAACTGTCCAACGCATTATTAAAAACTGGAAGGATAGTGGGGAACCAGTGCATCAGGGTAAGAAGAGAGGCAGATGAAGTGATGCATCCATCATGCCTAGTTCCTACTGTACAAGCCTGTGGGGGCAGTGCTATGATCTGGGGTTGCTGCAGTTGCTCAGGTCTAGGTTCAGCAACATAATGTTGCCCAAAGAATGAAGTCAGCTGACTACCTGAATATACTGAATGACCAGGTTGTCTGTGAAGGTTCTCAGTCATCCAGGTCATGGTATATCCAACAAAGGTTCAAAAAAGGCAACTGGACTGGAGTTTTTTGAGAAGACGTTTTACCACTCATCCGAGTAGCTTCTTCAGTTCTAGGGGACTGGTGGGAGGAGTTCCTATTTAAACCTCAGACTTCCCACCAGTCCCCTAAAACTGAAGAAGCTACTCGGATGAGTGGTGAAACATCTTCTCAAAAAACTCCACAAGTCCAGTTGCCTTTTTTTAAACCTTTGTTGCAATGACCAGGTTATTCCATCAATGGATTTTTTCTTCCCTGATGCTCACAGGCATATTCCAAAATGACAATGTCAGGATTCATGGGGCTCAGATTGTGAAAGAGTGGTTCAGGGAGCATGAGACATAATTTTCACAATTGGATTGGCCACCACAGAGTTCAGACCTTAACCCCATTGAGAATCTTTGGGATGTGCTGGAGAAGGCTTTGCTCAGTGGTCAGACTCTTCCATCATCAATACAAGATCTTGGTCAAAAATTAATGCAAGCTTATTGAAACAATGCCACAGAGAATGCGTGCTGTAATCAAAGTTAAAGGAGGTCCAACGAAATATTAGTGTGTGTTTTTTTGGCGGCGACTTTTACCAGTTTATTTTTACTTTTTGAAACTTATCCAAGGGTGAGGAACTGACAGAAAGTGAGGGGAGAGAGAGAGAGGTGGGGAGATTGTAATCACGCTATATAATATGTGCTTGAAGCACCGCGGCATCACGACCTCCCAGTAAACACAACATCAGATGACACATAATTACACTGTGACTGCACCTCTGTACAATAAGGAATTGGAGTCCATTACTCGGTGCCTGCGGCGCTAACGATCTGTGCAGCATCCTCGCTGGTTTAATCACCCACGTCCAATTAACTCTTCCTCCGCAGAGCAGCCGAGTGCAAATTAATCGAGGTATAATGGGGCACTCATTGAACATCATTCAACGTAATCACTCACTATCTTAGCCCGTGTTATCGCAGCGGATTATCTGCTGTCAGATGTTAAGCCGGTGAAACAGAGCTCGGGCTCCTTCATTTGCAGTGAATACTAATCATCCTAACATCAATTAAACCTGAATGACGGACTGATGTCAACCTCATTTACACTGTATCATCCGTCTATAAATTTTAAGTGTGATTAAGTGACTCGTTTATTGTTCTTTCACCCAAACTGCCACAACCGTGTGAGGCAGTCATTTTTCATATCTATTATTAACCGTCAACAGCTTAATGGTTTGATAAATATAAACATCAAATTAGCAAACTGAGCAACATATATTAAATGAGGCAGACAGCTAGTTTTGCTTCTCATTGCAATTCCAAATACAGTAACTTGACACAAGCTGTAGCAGGCTGGCCGTTGGTGGATATTTGTTCCTTTATGATGGAGTTGTTGTTGCATAACTGCTAAAAGATTCAGGAAATGAGACTCAAGAGTTTATGTGGCTGCTTAATTCTGAGGGATTTAGACTAAAATCTTAAATCCTGTATGTTTCATATGCCCTAAATATCTTGAGGCAAAGATGTGAGAAAAAAATATGTCACCAAACAACCAAGACAGCCCAGAGAAGCAATGTTTATATGGCAGGAAATGTGGCTTTGACATTAAATCAGCTTTATTTGCCGTGTATGTACAGTACGACAAGGATTTTACTCATAGAAGGAGCCCGACTAAGTGAGCAAAGTTGCAGCAGAGGGCAGCCATGTTTATGTGGTTTTAGGTGCTTGTGGTTTAGGCACCTCAGCCATGAACACAGAGGGGATGGAACCGGGGACGTCATGGCTCTAAAGCTGCTGCTCTAACCTCCTAGTCCTTGTTGTGCATGACATCTGAGTTTCAATAGTCTCTATTTACACTGTTAAATTATCTCAGAACTACACTGTAAAACAAGGGATAGGTGATTTTATGAAGATTTCAAATGTAACTTTCTCTGGTTTTGAGTTTTTTTTCCAGACTTGGAGGGTTTTCTGACAACGCAGGACATAGCAGTTTGTTAATCCAAACAAAACAAAAACTTTGAGAGGGTCTGTATGCAGGTTCAGTGTTTTGAGTGTCTGGTTTTTGAGATAGAGTCGGTGGATTTACTACTCAACACCCTGACTGAGCACAACAATAATAATTAAAAAAAAAAAAAAAAACTCATCCAGGCAACTTTTTCAGATTATTCTTATTGATTAATATGCGGATTACTTTCTTGATTAATCAGTGTTTTGGTCTAATGAAAAAAAAAACAGCAACGGGAATAGAATACCAATGACTAATACGATACAACACAGGTGTCAAACATGTGGCCCGCGGGCCATGAGCGGCCCACCAGAGAGTCTAATCTGGCCTGCAGTATGAATTTGCAAAGAGCTATTCCTAATTTGTCCACTGTTTTAGAAGGAGAAGAAGTGAATGGAACACAACACTGAGACCCAGGACTAAACAACAGACAGCAATATGTCCAAATTGCACTTTTTTTTAAAGGATTATTAAATGTAAACATTCTCCTAATTTTCTTGTTCTTCTTTGCACTAAAACAAATGGAAAAAGTCTGGAATTGTCGTTATTTATAGGTCATTGTTCTGTCATGTTACTGGTCTGGCCCTGCTTCAGATCAAATTGTGCTTTACATAGCCCCCGAATTAAAATGAGTTTGACGATATGTATACAGTATATTGTATTGATACAATATACTGTATACACACACACACACATATATATATATGTATATATATATATATATATAAACATCAAAACATGTTCAGATTACTATCAACGAAAACGAAAAAAAAAACAAAAAAATCTTCACATTTGAAACACAGCGACAAGTGACATTAAAACTATTCCAACCAAATGTCTGGGAAATCTGCAATTAATATTTTCCATGTAAGTTTATTCAGAAAAAAAAAAGTTGTTCTGATGATTTTCAGACATGGACTGACTCTGTTCAAAGGTGGTAACTTTAATCTGCTTTTAACAATATGCACTTCCAAGTATAACAGTATAAAAAATAAAAAACACAGACCAGGATGCTGCAGAGGAAAGGGAAATATTTTAAGCTTGAGCAGTATTTTTATGAATGTTTACAGGTAAGTGACCGTCCTCGACCTCAGACTGAGCACAACAATAAAAAAAAAATTAAAAATTCATCCAGGCAGCTTTTTCAAATTATTATTATTGATTAATGTGCAGATTACCTTCTTGATTAATCAGTGTTTAGGTCTAAAACATGTTAATTGATAGTAATTCATGAATAAATTAATGAATTAATATTAATCTGCTATTAATATTTTCCATGTAAATTTATTCAGAAAAAAAAAGTTGTTCTGATGGTTTTCAGACATGGACTGACTCTGTTCAAAGGTGGTAACTTTAATCTGCTTTTGGCAAAATACACTTCAAATATAATAGTATGAAAAACTACAAATGCAGACCAGAGCTGAATATGTATTTTTATTTTCTTAATTTTTCTCATAATTAATCAAAAATAATGATCAAGATCAAGAAGGTCAATAAAAACCAAACTCACCAAAAGTTTGGACTTGGCAGCTTTTTGTTTCCCAAGAGCTTAGATAACCGTAAGATGTCTGCCTACCTGGACCACATCATCAAAATGACACAAGCGTGTGTGTGTGTGTGTGTGTGTGTGTGTGTGTGTGTGTGTGTGGGTGTGAGTAAAATGATAGCCCACATGTTGACACATGATAGAGAGGAGGCAGTTTAGTTCTCCAGGCTTGATGTGGATGAGGGAGTCAGGGAAGGAGAGCAGCGAGGGCACAAAGGCTGTTTGTGTTTCAAACAGCATTCTGATCTCAGGAATGTACCTTTAGGCCACAGCCGTGAGCTTCCCACTGCAAACAATGCACTCAATGTCAGTTACGGCTGGCTAGCGCAGACGTTGCTGGCGCTCCTCCAAGGTCCCAACTCGTCGAAAATGATGGATACAGGGAACTCAATACCTCAGGAGTTCCTCTCCTGCTTTTCCCCGCAGCTCAGAGAATGGAAACACTGTGTTTCGACAAAAGATTTCCAAACACCAGCGTCTCCATTGTTTCAACCACATTAGTGTAAATAAACCAGCAATCTTTACTTTCAGAGTCTGTAATGATTTTTAAAAAGGGACAACACTGAAACCTCCACTTTAAAACATCATCAACCGCACACCAAAAAAAACTTTGATCCTTAACACTTAGAGAAGAAGAAAAAAAAAAGAAGAAACAGATTGAATCATCCCACACGTTTGTCTTTGCCAGCAGCTGTACGCTTAAACCAGATGTGGAGCATTGAGAGCCCAGCGCTGTTGCTTTGAGGGATCAATTAAAACCCAAATTCCCGCCGCAACAGTCCAATTAAGCGACAAACACAATTATATCAAACACGTCCCCTGCTCATGTTCAGAGCAGAGCTAGCAAGGTTCAGTCATGTTTTCTGGTGAACATCCTCAAGTTTGACTGAAACAAAAACTATTTTGTTAAACACCAAAGCTTAATATTAGCATAAACGTCTCTTTGCGATCATTTTCAAATGCCATATTTTGTCCTTAATGAGGGTCCAGTTGCAGAGCGTCATCTCATTACTGTTCGTAGGGCTGTTGTATACAGAAAGTTGTGCTGTGACAATTTTACATGAGCAAGCCGTATCCGAGCAGAGCAGGTCAGCAGCAGAGGGGCCTACGCCATGTTGTCTGAAAAAAGGAAATATCCAAATACAGGAAATGAGTTGGCAGGAACTATCCCATCAAATTGCTTCCTCTTTTGGATTTCGGAGAAGTGATAATGGCAAGTGATAAGTTATTTGGAACAGAACCAAACAAGATTAAGGCTTCATTTCCTTCCTCGTGTCCGTCTAATAATTTGCCTCTGTTTTCGTCCATCCTCTTCCGGGGGGATTTGTGTTGATTTGTTTCGGTTTGGAACTGCGGAGTGACGCACGAGTGATTAAGCTTGGCAGATAATGGCAGAAAGCCATAAATACACCACCTATTTTTACCATTTTCTAGAATGAGTTGCCTGCAAAAGCCACAAATCCCTGGACATTCTGGTGACGGAGAAAATCCCCTGAAGTTCTGAACGGCAACAACACTTTATCTCTTTACACAACAACTTTTCAGTGAAAGAACGCTATCTACCCCTCTAAAAACTGACACACCTAAAATGTATGGGAGCAGGAAACTGTTGTGCCTTAAAATATCCATAAGGTTTTTCTCTAAAATCCTGCTGACTGGGTAAAATGTTAAATGGAGTGTTATGGGGGCGTGTTCCTTTAATCAGTAAGATTAAAGTCATCCATCATGTCAAAGAAGCAGAGATCCTCTTGACCCGTTTAACACAGTTCACAGCACCATAATTTCTACACATTTGAAGAGACAAATCCTCAGAGTAACACTAAATCAGAATGTAAAAATGTGTTAACTGAGGTTTGACTGTAATAAGCCAACTAAAACTGTAAAATATCTAAATGTCATATTCCAGGCATCATGTCGAAGCAGCAAGTTTAACGTTGAAGTGAACCATGTCTTAAAAATGATAAGCTAATGCACGATTTATGCCTCTGTGCAAATTTGACACCATAGCCAGGGAGACAGTAGAGATCCTACGCAGACCCTAACGCTGTAGCCTGACCTACACCTCCCCAGAAATGTTGCTACAGGTCGCAGCGACGCAGAGCGTAAGAGCTGTGATTGGTCTGCTTGGTATTAGCATATTTTCGCTTTAGTGTTTCCGGCTGCTTCTCCATCGCCGCACTTTTCAAATTGATTGTTTTGGATCAATAAAGATGGAACACATCGAGGAAAGGTTAACTGAGGAGGTTCGGAGATACAAACATTTGTATGACTTGTCTTCAGTAAAATTTCAGTGAAAGCTTCAGTCGCCATTGTTGAAAGTGAAGCAGGAAGTAGAAACAAAAATGAACCCGACTGGCAAAAAAGACACAGCGCTGACTAAGTTTTGTGGCGTTTCTACAGAGCGAAGCAGACTGACGAGCGTAAAAGTATAAATGGCTCACACCAGCGCAGGCTATGTACGTAGGTTACGGCGTCTATGTCCCACAGAGGCATAAACCGTGATTAACACTCCAACTAACTAAGGGTAATAGTGGTATTGTTCCCCAGAGAACCAAAAACACACGTCTACACCTTCACAAACTGACCTCACCACCAAACTACAAACAAAGCAGCAGGTGTAGTCTTGGTGGTACAGATCCTTTTCCAGCAGCCTTTTAATCAATGCACCCAGAGGTCGAGGCCATCATCTGGAACCTGCAGACATTCTTATAGGCGGTTTAGATGACAGCAACAGCGCAGACCCCTACACAGATGCTAGCACCATAACTGACGTGCACCTCCCCAAAAATGTAGCTGCGCAGCAGGAACGCAGATCCCAAGAGCTGTGATTGGTCCGCTTGGTTGTTGCATGTTTTCGCTTTAGTATTTCCAGTTGCTTCTCCATCTCCGCGATTTTCGGATTGATTGTTTTGGGTCAGTAAAGATGGAACACATAGAGGAAAGGTTAACTGAGGAGGTTTGGAGATACAAACATTTGTATGACTCGTGTTTGGCGAAATTTCAGCGAAAGTTTCAGTCGCCATTGTTGAAAGTGAAGCAGGAAGTAGAAACAAAAATGTACCCTGTTTGGGTGACGTTGTTACGAGCGCACAAGTGGCGTGTAAGTTACGGCGTCTGGGTCCCACCGTACTCTAAAAGAGTCTTTAGAGGGATCATCATGGCCGCCATAATCATCCTGACAATGGAAACAGTCCTCATCTTGGACAAGCATGTATACCGTGAGTGAAATAAGTTTAAAGGGTAAAAAGCTACCGTAATCGCATTTGTGTTTTTAATTATAGCCGAGTAACTTCAACATATTTACCCCGAAAGACCTCTATGAATCACTACACAGCACATATCACACGAGCAGCTGTCGCAACACATGCCGCTCAGCCACCAGCCCGCATGAGCGGCTGTTTATACAGGCCCGAAGGCCTTTCATATCGCTGCAGACAAACACCGGCACATATGGACCGACCAATAAAGCCCTAACCTCCGACACACACATACGACCTTAATCTCTCAAACATGAAGTGCAGCGAGAAAGAATGTCGACGGTATAAAAACACAACAAAGCCCCACCGCAAGTGCTAAACATTCCTGATCCGCTGCCAAAGGCTCAGCTTCATTAGGGAGTGATAGAGACTTGTGACAGTCAACACTTTGGCCGCGCAAAACACAATGCTTTATTTAGGGAAGGAGTCAAAATAGAACGTTTGATGGGAAGATAGTGTCACTGATGCTTGGCTGCTGGGGGGAGTAGTGGAAACAAGTGGCAAACTGACACTGCTTTAAGTTGATACAGGTGATAGTAGATGAGTTGATAGGTCAAACTCTTTAAGTTGACTGGTCTCTCCCTACTCAGCTAAACAGCTAGCGTTGGACAGGAAGTGGATTAAAAGTCGGCTTGCTGCCACCACAAATAACATAACGCCAACTGTCGCAATGAACTTGCAAGATGGACAATGACTTGAAACTCTCTGCAAAGCTCCTTCAAGCTGCGACGAGCTACAGATTTAGATAAGTTCATCATCATCACCGCTTCAAAATTTTTCCTACCATGTTTTACTGCCAACTATACATTGTTGTAATAAAATATGCATTGTAGACACCTCAACATCTCGTCTTTTAGATGTCTAACCCTAATTATACCCTGACATGACTCATTTGCTCTAACCGCAATCATTTCCTAACGTAAAGAATTAACATTTCAAACACTTGTCAACCTGGGATTCTGCAGTAGTCCAATATCAAAAATATTCCATTATTGCTAGGCGTTAGGTCAAACTAAAATAAAGTTAAATAAAAAAAGAACATTATCCCAATGCATTTCTTATGCTTCCCAGTCTTTGCACAGCTGATGAGATATGCAAACGACAGAACGCGGCGGAATACCGTCACGCCCTCCACGCCGTTTCTGGCACGTTCCCAAACCTAGCGGACCAATTTAAGAGATTAGACCCAGAAAACGCGCACAAGCCCAAGACAAATGGCCACCACCAGATCTCCCTCCCCTTAGCCCAGCCTCTGGCATCGCACTCTTGCTATAGAGACGTCAAGTAGTGGAGGAGGGAATGTGAAACCCTAGCATGTTCCCCATTTGGCACGTTCCTGAGGCTCCAGCGCAGTTATGAGGCCACTTCATAGGAGTGTAAACTGTGTATTTAAAAAGCCGTCATTGTGGGACTAACATTGGCCCTGGTGTAGGTTGTTAGAATAACTGAATGACACAATGGTTTCTTTTCTAAATAAACAGATGTGGGCAGGCTGTTAAAACCTTCATTTTTTTCTCTTCCTCCTCGTCTCCTCCTCCCCTCCTCCAACCCATCTGCAAGTAGCCTCACACACATGTACTCTCTCTCTCTCTTACTCTCACTCTCCCCCTCCATCCACATGTCTAAGAATGGCAAAGGGCCGGCTTCCTCCTGCAGCTGTTCAGTACAGACGGGCCTCTATTCCAGCCTCCGCGGCGAAGTGATACCGGTCGTCTGCTCGGGCTGATTAATTGTGTGTCATTCTTAACTCCTGCAAGACCACTAGCCCTCTAAACGCAGCCCCTCCTCCTACTCCCACGCTGCACATGCAGGAAATGAACTCACCACAGTCCTGCTGGCACTGGGCTCCTATCAAACCCAATTCTCAATGAAAGATTAATGTGGTATTTCAAAAAGATTGAGGCTGGTCTTAATATTAATAAGTCATAAGTTCTGCGGATAGCTAATGAAAAGCAGCATACCTTACAATTAGAACTCAGTAGACGAGTAAAAAAGCTGGTGCTACAATTTCCAAACGGCTGGTCCAAGTTTTCTTTCTGTTCTCCTTTTGTTTTTATGATTGGAATAAAGAGTCTAAGCAATGAACGGTGCGATGTGAGATAAATTTGGAATTGATTTCCTGTTGTTACTTTCAATCAACCAGTTTTAAAATCATTGACTGTGTAATGCGACCCTACACAGACCCTAACGGCGTAGCCTGACGTGCACCTCCCCGGAAATATAACTACGCGTCACAGTGACGCAGATCGCAAGAGAAATGGTTCACACCAACGTAGGCTACGTACGTAGGTTACGGCGTCAATAAAGATGGAACACACCGAAGAAAGATTGACTGAGGAGGTTCGAAGGTACAAGCATCTGTACAACTGGTCTTCGGCCAAATTTCGGTGAAAGTTTCAGTCGCCATTGTTTAAAGTGAAGCAGGAAGTAGACTGGGAAACTAGGACACAGTGTTTGGGTGGTGTTTTTACTGAGCGAGTCAGACTGACAAGCGCACAAGTATAAATTGTAGGCTACATGCGTAGGTTACGCCGACTTTGTCTATAAACTACGCTTAAGAGTCACTTATCCAGTTCTGTGGTAACAGTAGTCTGTGGTGCACCGAAAACTTAAGATCTTCTTGGACATACTTTTTTTGTGTGTGTGTGTGTGGGGGGGGGGGGGGGGGACCAAGTTCTTCCAATCAGAACTTGGTTCTTGAGTAGGAAATAGACCTTCTAAAGTTGTTTTGTTTTGGGATTCTTGAGTGGAAATTTGGCTAGAATCGCACACCATGAGCTTGAGAACAACAGGAAAGGTTGAAGATAAGGAAATGCGTTTGGAAAAACCGAAGCTGGAAAGTGTGTTTTGTAAGTCAGAACATTTCAATGTCCCTGTGAAGCCGTGCAGGAGCGCATTCCCAGCTGGTTCTGCTATGCTGATAAGGCAGCGTGGCTGCCTGGTGACCAAATAAAAAGCATATGCCTGACATAGCGTCAGAGATGCATCAATCCTCCATGAACTCTTGACTCCGAGGGGATTATTGTGGATAAGAGCGATGTGACCGATCCATACTCAGAAACAGAGAGGGAGCATTTTTGGAGTGTCAGCTTTCAGAAAGTGCGTCTTTCCAATACATACCTGTGAAAGTTTTGGCATTTTAATGTTGATGTCGTTCACATTTGAAGCTACAGTCACTTTATTGAGGGGATTCTGTTCTAATATATCACTGTGCTGTACTCAGCCTGTACTGGGCTGTCAAAAGGTGCAATGAACATGATACTGGATCAGTTCTACAAAAATTCTTGGACCTAGGCTTTTAAAGTTGCATAGTTTCTGCCCAGTTGACTTGATGTTATTTGAAGGATAAACCTGCAAGAATCCATTCACGACACCAGAGTTGCTGTTTTTTTAAACCACAGATTCTCTGCCCCCCCTTCCTTCAGCTTCTTTTGACTTCATAGCTGCCAATCACCAAGGCCTCTGGCTAGTTTTAGTATAGCACAGTATAGATTGCACACCAGGATGACTGATGTGCAACCAGGCTACAGTTTGCCAAAACCAAAAAGCAAACAGTTTAGATTAACAAAAAAAAAAGAAAAACTAAAAATCTCCAATACTAGACAGAGCTCAAGTAACTCCCCGGGATTTATATATCTGATTCTGAAACAGCAGAAGCTTCACAAACGTAACTGAATTAGTCAGGCACATCCATATTCTGTCCAGAAGACAACTACTACTACTACATCTTGCTACAGGAGTTTTTAGAAGCAGGATATCACGTAAAATTCTCTTGCCACAAAATGTTATGCCTCTTGGCAAACAGAAGTCTACATTATTAATGCAAACAGTCTACTCACATGTGTTTCCTGATCTGGGATTTCCAAAATACCCCATTAAATCATTTCAGAAGGACAAGTTAATTGTAACTCTTGTGCAATCAGAAATATCTCAGATAAGGTGGATTCAAAACCGGCACATCACGATGACTCTCACGTTAGCTGTTCAATTTTTAAACTCCAAGGACCCACTCGTAGGTTTTTTGAGTGCTCTTTTGTTTTTGTGGGAACGGGATAAAAAACCGTGTAAAATGTTAAACAAAAAAACACACCTCGGTGTCGGTGTTTAGCCACAACATACCCCGACGGTGTCTGCTTTCAGCCGATAACAGCCAGGCTATAACTCTAGTGGGGCCCCAGATGGCTTTGGACAGATTCATCACAACTAACGCCCCAGGTCAGCCGCAGGTAATCCATCAGGGCGCTAAGCTAATTCAGTAGTGTCAAAATAAGTCTTTTTTTTTTCCTCCTCTACACTCAGTTCAGGTTGAGGTTATATCTCTACTGACGGTTTATTGCTTCCACCGTGCGCGCAGCTCTGTGAGCAGGTTTTGTTCCGATATAAACACAACAAATCAACAAAATCCGAAAGGCAAATAAAGGTTTGTATGTGAGCATGTGTAGTCAGCAAAAGAGACACACACCTAAGCTAATCAGCCGTTTCTTATTATTTCCTTACAGCAGCTATTTACCATCAAGTTAAAGAACTGTCATACTCGACTGCGCCGTACGATGTGCTGTTCCACATAAAATCACAGGAGCTACTGACAAAAAGTAAACTGGTCAGCGGCCTTCATTACTCAGCACTCTGGGCGCCTCCAAACATGGCAGCACAGGGAGACATATGAGCCGAGAGCGATCCCACACTCTGCTTCTGCTGTGTCTTGGTTGCTCGTGGCAACTGCTAACAAACAAATCACACAGCCTACGATAATTATTAGAAAGAAGCAGGCATCGGTCCAATCTTTCTTTGACCTTTACATTAAAGTCAGATAAAATAAGACATGTTTTCTTGAGTCAGGGTTTTTTTGTTGTTGTTGTTGTTGTGCCTTAGAAACTGATTCAGTAATGGAGCATAATGGAGCAGATATGTTGTTAGCATAAACTTAACATGTGGCTCATTATGTACTTTCATCTGAAGGCCAAGAAAAGGAATGACATCCCATACTGGATTGCTTTTCATTAGAACCATTGCAACAGTGGTTCTTGTTTGTTTAGTTAATGCTTTATAAAAAAATAATAATAAAAAAAGCCTCTTATCTGAATATGAGTCTGGTGACATGGTATTTGGATTTTATTACGTGCTCCAATCAGTACAGCATAAAAAAAAAGACATCTGCACATAATCGGATGGTCCTACAACAAATCAGAGCCACTGAGTTCAGATGATGCGTTTGACTACGTCACTGTTATTCTTCTTCCTATGATTTAAAGGAGAACTACTGTTTTTTTTTTACAACCTGGGCCTTATTTCTGGCATAAAATACGATTGTTTACTCACCCATATAACTTTGGTGTCATTTTTAGTCCTTCGGATGATATTTAGATCCAGTGGAGCGCCTCGTATATCCATATAGTGGGAGTGATTGGGGCACCGAAACGCAGCCTCTAAATAACGCATTACCTGCTGCGAAACTCGTTCATTTCATCAATATTTTGTTATGATACGCTAGTGCTATTCCCCATTGAGTCCGGAGTTACCTGTTATCTATTCGCGGACGTGCAGCGGTTTGTTGTTCTTTGGCCAGCTGTTCCTCTCTCTGCCTCCACATCTTCCTTTCAACGTGCTCCTCATCCATATACTCTGGCTCAAAATGGTAAAGATGTCCATCATAAACAAAGTCGTCATCCACAACCTCAGAATCAGAAAAATATTCAGCCATGTCGCAAAAAAAGTAGCAGTAGCAAATTACAGGTAAACAAGCCACGCTACGTATGCACGGTGCTCAGAAATGGCATCACCCAGGTCAGAGGCTGGTAGGTAAATCTATAGAACACGGATGATGATAACAGGTACCTCCGGACTCAGTGGCACTAGCACTAGCACTAGCACTAGCGTATCATAACAAAAGATTGGTGAAATGAACGAGTTTCCTGGCAGATAATGCATTATTTAGAGGCTGCGTTTCGGTGCCCCATTCACTCCCACTATATGGATATAGGCAGTGCTCCGCTGGATCTAAATATCTTCTGAAGGACTAAAAATGACACCAAAGTTATATGGGTGAGTAAACAATCATATTTATGCCAGAAATAAGGTCCAGGTTGTAAAAAACGGTTGTTCCCCTTTAATTTGCCGGACAGATCTTTGGTGCAGAATAATCAGTTCCCTATGAAGCAAATGCAAACCAACTTTCCTGCACTAAAATGTAATAGTTTAGTGGTTTGGTTCAGCACTGATCTGCACAGAGCTCAAGATAGTCATGCGTGACGCTTATAGGTGGTTTCTGTGTCAAATTGACGCAGATGCAGACCCAGCAGAGACCCTAGCGTCGTAGCTGATGTCCACCTCTTCCAGAAATATAACTACGAGTCACGGTGACGCAGACCGCAAGAGCTGTGATTGGTCCGCTTGGTAGTAACGTATTTCCGCTTTAGTATTTCCGGCTGCTTCTCCATCTCCGCAGTTTTCTAATTGGTTGCTTTGGGTCAATAAAGATGGAACACATAAAGGAAAGGTTAACTGAGGAGGTTTGGAAATACAAACATTTGTAGGAGCTTCAGTCGCCATTGTTAGAAGTGAAGCAGGAAGTGGAAACAAAAAATAACCCGACGTTTGGGTGGCGTTTTTACAGAGCAAGCCAGACTGACAAGCACACAAGTATAAATTGCTTGCACCGGTGTAGGCTACGTACGTAAGTTACGGGGTCTATGTCCCGTAGTACCCTAAAAGAGCCTTTAATCCTGCCTACCCAGAGGATGTTCTACCAGGAGGTAACGTCATTTTAAAGACCTCAGTGGTGCATTAAAACAACTGAATTTTGCACAATTCAAAATATTCATGCTCTGATTTTCCTGGACACGACTAGCTGGTTTTCCCAAAACCCAGTCTGGCATTAGAGAAAAAGAATACTGGTCTATTGTGAAGGAGCCGTGGTGCCGGCATGTGCTGCCTGAAAGCCTTAAGCTAATAATTTGATTATTCAGCCTCAGTAACATCCAGGCTTGTTCAATTAAAGTCAGTACCTTTTATGGAAAAAAAACTGAACCCTTGCCCATGTCTGTGGGCACCGAGAATCACTGTTTAAAACTATTAAAAGTAAATCAGACACTACATAAAAGCCAAATTAGGAGTAATAAGGTCCGGTGGAATGTGTTTAGTTTTCCTTAAGAAGTAGGAAACAGTGAAGAACTGTCCTGGCCGGGGTCGTTTACAGAAACAGGAGAAGAGAAAAAGAGCACATCTGAATACACAAGAGGCTCCTTAACCTTTTTGTCGATTACACTGATGCATGAAATATAGTTACAAGCTGTTTCACATTATCATCTCGTGGATTCGTTCTCTGCCAAACCGAAGAAAACATTTTTGAAATGTTTATTTTCACGTTGTCTTCTGTATGACCGGTTTGCTTAACATTTAGCCTAATGAGGACAAGGACCCGGGGCTATTTCAGCTCATGGATCGTATAAAGCAAAACCTATACGCTGTTACGTAAGACTTGATTAAAGCATGAAAATGTTGTCAGTCTACTTCAATCAGTGCTCTAAAGTTTCACCCTTCGGCTACACCCTTTGCTTTTAGTTGCTGCACTCGCATTTCTAGCCCAGGTGTGCATAAAAGATTCCTCTCTATGGAGCAGATGTTTAAGCGAAGGTGTGTCCTGATGTGGCGGCCAAAGGTTTATGACCTCGTGCGCAGCCATTTTCTTTCGCCTGTAGCCGTCCTCTCAGCCAGCAGGAATGCGAAGTGTGGATGTGCAGCGGCTTGCTCAAGACGCCTTTCATGACCCTTGGGTGCTTGTTGAACAGCCGACTGTTCCGCTTCTGCAGAGCGATGTTCACTCAAAGGAAGATATATTCATGTGCAAGAATCCGCAAAACAGACAGATAGATGTCTAATTTTGGACTTTATCAATAGAGGCCCATGGGACAGCAGGGGCTTTAACTGCGCCACATCTCCCCTCTATTACATACCATATCCATCACCACAAGGGACACTGAGGCATAATCGTGGTCATTTCCTGGACTCTGCCACGCACCCCGGCCCATCTATGTATGGAGTCTGGCAGTCTGGGCCCGTATAGACGGCGCAAACACACACAGGGAACACACTCATCCACGGCGCACACAGCAGACCTCTGATCCATCTGCTGTGGCGGCCCGAACAATCTGCTCCTTCTTCTTTCCCTCCCTGTCCAGACATACTTTCTGTCGCAATCTATCCACCCACGAATGCAGATAAAGGAGAACACCACAGCCCGATTTATCAGTCAACATTGAACTATCTGAAAGTCCCCTTGCACAGATGGCTGGATAATGTCAAGCTGAAGACCTTTTTTTTTTTTTTCCCCTATCTCCTCCAGACATATTCCTGAGAATACTCAAGGGTACTAATGATAAGCCCAGAAATCAAAGATGCAAGGGGGGGAAATAAGTGGCTCTCCATGTCTATCGTTACCACAGCAACAAGGCTAACCTCACATCTTAAGACGACCGCCGCAGAGGCCGCGGTAATAACTGTAAAAAGAAGACGACAGCTTCCTCTTAGTGAATGCCTGAGGTGATCTTTTAGGTCAGGAATGTTTGGCATCTCCAAGCCTAGTTGGTAAAGTTAGAAAAGGGCAGAAATGCAGCTTTAGTGTGTAATTTATAAAGATGTTACCAAGGTTGCAATCCTGACTTTCCCCATGTGATTGCATGGAACTATTTTATCCCATTTTCTATATTTGATTGTTTGTTCACGTCAAGTTTTAATATTTAAAGACAGATGCAGGCCTTTGCTGCACGCGTCAAGGTGCTCAGCTGAGATTTCACACATTTTCAGTATACAGTATCGATCCAAGAGCAAACGGAGCCCTGCAAGAACGCTAAAATGAGACACACACACCTCCCCGTGTCAGTTCACTTTGTCCTTTTCGGCTCATCTGCTCCCTCGACAAGTTAAATGCTTCGGTGGCAATAGGCTAAAGGGCTTTTCTCGTCTGTCGGCGCGGCTCAACCCACAAACACATGATATCAAAACTGAAGTGGCATTATCTGTAGCTGGCATCGAATGCTCTTTCTACAGGTGTTATACTGTGACATTTTGAGATTGTTTCAACCTCGGACCTGTTTTGGCGAATCTGGCGTGTACCGACCATTTGAGTTTTTTTAGCACGCATACTCCGAAAAATGCTGATCTCTGTAATTTTCTTGACGCAACAGGCTCTGAATCAGAAGGCAAGGCCAAGTGGGGGCAGAATTCCACAGGTGAGACTGATTTCCATCATCTCTCAGGTAGATTTTTTTTCCCCCTAATAATTACGCTTAGAAAGCTGATCCATCTCAGACATCCTTCAGCCAAAAACATGTCCGGTGGCATAAGGTTTAAAATGACGGCTGCTTCACTTCAGACGAACAGCCTGGATGTTTTCTCCTCACACAGAAAAGGTCAGTACGTCTGGTCCTTGAATCTTTGATATCCAACTATCCAGCACCCTCAGGTCTTATCATAAAAGCATTTTCTAGGGTTTAGTAAGCCTCCTCGCAGAGGAAGAAAGACAGCCGGGCTGTGCTTTGAACTTGAGATAACGTGCTCTCCACATGGTGTGTGCTAAGGAAGTGTTTATGTGTGTGAGCATGCATTTGCATTTTCACGTCAAAATAAAATTAAGTAAAGGGAACATTTGGGAGCTGGACTCCACAGAGAACATTTTCCTAAATGTTTCTTTTCTCATGCAGGCATCATGGAAAAGGAGTAATTAAGGACAGAATGTTTGCTCAGCTACAGATGTTAAACATCAGCACACTCACACGAATAAAAACCTACCAAATGTTAACCTCTTTGCCACATCGTGATACGATTTCTCTATACTTTAATGGTGCTCTCAACCTGGAACTCATTCCACTTTTATAGACATCCAGAGGACAAACTTTCCTGTAAGTGAATCCTTCAGAATCGAGAGGATTCCTTCTGACTGGCCTGATTTTTACATCAAGGTTCGTACAGGTCTCTGGCTGGGGTTTTGGGGGGGGGGGTAAGCAAAACCTGATTTACACATCTTTCAGTCCCCTCATCGACCGCCTCCGCTACCTGACAGGAGCAGCTGCAGCACATGACATGCAGGCCATGTCATTTCCAAATTCCCGGAGCGCTGCCCTGCTCTCAGCATTTCTGTCAACACTCAATATGACGTTCTAATTTTATCAAGGCTGGCACGCCTATGCACACTGAGCATTCACTCTCTCTCTCTCTCTCTCTCTCACACACACTATATATATATAAATTCTATCAATACAATCCATTGCTCCAACTCCCCAGCTGTATATAAAGCAGCTACAATGATCTCCACAACAACCTGTTAATGTTGCTTACCTGTTAATTCATCAGCTATAGTAATCCAATTAAATAATCTAAAAATATATACCAATATTACAATGACAGTGGCCATTTATCCTCCATAATGTGTTTATCTTTGTAGCTGCACTACTTTAAATGCAGGACTTTAACTTGGAGTACTTTTGCAAAGTGGTATTCACAGTTGTAGGCGCCTAAACACAAACCAAATCCAGTTAAAAATAAAAAGACGGATTTGAGACAAAATATATTTTAATGATGAGAATGGGATGTCATGATATTGCTGCGACAAATTCTAACTCTTCGTCGGGACCGGTCACACACAGCGCCAATGCACAACCAAACCGACGCGGGCCCTCCAAGGTCTTGTTAAGGCCGTGGAATGAGCTGCGCAGCCCTCTGGGTAATGGGCTGGGGATGTGCTGGGAGGAAACTCAAGCCTTCTTGCCATTCCAGGCAGAGCACAGCGGGCCGCGCTCAGTATCAATGACAAAAGCAGACAGGCAGCAAGCACTGATGCATAAAACATGAGCCTGAGAAAGTTAGTGCGACCGAGTCAATTATAATTTTTTTGGGGGAGAACGTGGAAGGAGAACGTAAAAATGATTGTTTGGTAAACCACGTAATAACTCCATATGCAAAAGTAAGCTGTCGTTGTTAAAGCGGAGCCCGTGTGAATAATCCTCCCTGACTTCTCCTTTGTGAGATATTATTGAAGAAGCTGAAACGCGGAGCTCAGATTATCGCATAAACTGTCAGACTCCATAGTGCGACTCAAAGTAATGGCTGAGTAATGTATCGCAATCCGAGTAGAGATAACAATATTTAGTGAAAGATGAGTTTGTCAAGGAGTGTTAACTCTAAGACAAACACATTTAAACAAGCATGTAGTCGAAACTACTGTGTAGTCCACAAAGATACAGCAGTTTTGTATAAATTCAGACAAGGCCAAGGAGTTGTTTTGGTTGAAGCCATATGGGACTCATTTGCGAGGGAACTTCTGGCATCGATTCCGGGGCCTGGTTTTGATGTGCAGATACGCACGGTACACATTTCGGTCAACATGAAACTATTCCAAGATAAATGTGTCGCTGTCACTGTAATAGCGAGGAAAATTCGTAACCTAAACCATGCACGCATTAAAATTGCTTTTATTTCAGGAAGGGATCAGCGCGCCCCAACCATTCCACGCTGCAGCCATAAAAACAAAAAAGTCAGTTTTAATATTTATTTATTTTTCTGTCTATAAAGTTTAGAATTTTTTTTATGGCAAGATATTTCAAGCATATGAGTTTATATAAAAAAATAAAGTGTGAAAACAATAGTGTCTCTATAGTTACAGTGAACGTCTCTCTGTTCAGCTTTAACAGGCAGATTTGTGTCTGCTTTTCTCTCCTGCTTGGATCAAATTAGTCGAGGGGGCCTGTTTAGGGAGAACTTAAGCTACAGCCGGGACCGGCGCAGGGTTCAATCCAAAAAACTCTTTTGTTGCATCAGCTTCTGCTACAGTTACATCAAATCTCCGACAAAACAGGAACAAGAAGCCTCATGATGACTTGTTGAATAACCTGCGACCCTTTAAGAGACGGAGCCAAAGGCCCATTTGAGAGTAGAGTATTCATTGCAGCTTTTAGACGGTAGTTTTTTTGTTTTTTTTTAGGATTGTAGCATTTATTTCACAGTTTACTCCTTTCCCCCAAGCTCCTAATACTGGGAAAACAAAAGTATAATGTCATGTTGTTCAACAAGGTTCTCACGATTAGAACAAAAGTGCAGTGTTGAGTATGGGTCCCTGGAGCAGCCAGATTTAGCTAGTTGCCCAATCAGGCTCCCACAGTTAAAAGAGCGCACAGCAACAAAAATCTACCGCCGAAAGTGCTTGAGATTGCTGCCGATTATAGCGAGGGGTAATAATTCAAATAGTGCCACAACAGCAACATGCAACGTAACCGGCTTCTTATAAATCCGGTGTGCCGCCCTTGAAACTTGAGCGATTCCCAGAAATGCCTCCCTCACCCATGTTAGCCATGCAGAGATTACAATCTGAGCGGCTATGAGAACGCCATTTGCTTTAGATATGTGGCAAATTGCAAGGAAAACAGAGCACGCACACCCACACACGTATAGTAACATGCAGACATCGTGGCACCAAAACATGCACCGTTACATAGCTCACATTTTGCCCTCGTGTCAGTGCCTGTACATTACTGTACCTATGTCGTGACGTAAGGCGCTACAGAAGAAGCCTACGTGAAGTTTTGTATCGTTCTCAAATTTCCACAGACCAAATTCTTGCTCTTTCCAAACTGAAGGAAACAGATGAGGCTTTGATCGGTCCCGGACTCACAACAGGTCAAAACTACCTGTAAGCTTAAGTGGTTTCCTGGCAGATGGAGTCGTTCTCTAAAGTTAGCGAGCAGTTTAATCTTGTGTTTTTTCTTGAAATGGATGAAGTGAACTTGTCCTTAAAGCGGCGGCCGTTGAATGAGGCTTGCTGGAACACCATGGAGTGGTTAGGGAGAGGGTTCCCAGGTAAACGTGCAGCAGAGGATGAGTCTTCATCAACTCAAAGTCCAACTTTCAAAGCACGGAAAAGCAAATACGACGAGGCATATATCGCCGTCTGTTTCACCTGTACCACAGTGTGTTGTGTGTCTAAAAATATTAGCTCCTGACAGTTTGAAACCACTTAGACACGGCAAATCCAGAACATAAGGACAAGCCTGAAATAAACCGTCAAGCACAGCAGAAACGCTTTATGAAAGCAGCATGTGTGTCTTCAAATGCTCAACGTCGCCTCATATAAAGTTGTAAAAATGGCACACTATAGCATAGGATTTAATACTTCCCTCTGCTATCGATAAGGTCTCAACAGTGGTTGATGAAGCAACAGCAAGCTAAAAGCAAATCTTCTATTAAAACAATGCAATTGCAGACGTAGGACGTGGAGGAGCAGATTAACGACAAGGTACGAGAAAGCCGGCGCTTTGCTCTGCAGGCGGATAAAGCGACTGACAGCAAACTCAAGGGGGGCAAAAATATTCTTATCTGCAAAAGGGGGACCTTGCAAAGTAGATTCACAAGCCATATCTCATTTATATCAGTCCTTGTGTCACAATAGAGCCTTAAAAGAGCTTTCAAGTGCTTTGAGACAGGAGAGGCAGTGAGAAAGCCTGCCAGAAATGATTCAACTCAGCTGAAACCGACGGGTCCAAATCAAAGTTTATCCGTATGGAGACTCTCCCTTCTCTTTATTTCATGCAACCCTAATACACCACAAAGAAAGGCCCTCTTCTTTGAACAGTAAAGAAAAAGAAAAAAGAAAGCACACTGCAGCTTCTTCTCCTGCAGCTTCTTCTCCTGCAGCTTCTTCTCCTGTCTCTTTCAACCTGTAACTTCAGTCTGCCAGCACCTGCGCGCCCGCATATGAGGCCGCCTCCATGAGAGGTCCAGCGCCTGCCATTCGTCAGGAGGACGGAGAGAGATTGAGGATGCAGAGCAGGCTGGGTGACATGCATCGCAGGTTAGGTTCAACCAGGAGATCCCTAGCTCGGTCTTAGGCATCCTAAGGCCCTGGGCAGGTCACCAGTCTATTCACACTTTTATGCAAACCTACAGCCAACTTAGAATCACAGATGAATCCAAACAAACATATCTCTTGAGTAAGTCTTTCGAGTTCAAACATGCAAACCTTTGAACCTAGAACCTTCTTGCTGTGAGCAGGTGACCGTGCTAACCACTTCACCACCCTGTAGATAGGAGCAAAAGGTTTAAGGGGTTCTATCTCCAGATGCGAATCAATTAGAGTTTAATGCCAATATTGAATGTAATGCATAGTGTGTTTTTGGTCCAAAAGTGTTGATCTGGCCCCTTATTACCGCTCGGTTTGTTTTTAAAGGAGTGGTAAGATGCAAGAACTTTGAGCATCTATTGTCAAACCACATTTATGATTCCAAGTATGGGCCAAATACTTGAAGGGAAATGAGATACCTTGACTTCTGGCGGTGACAGCTGGTCGTGGAGAGCAAGACGAGCGCAGTGTGTGTGTGTGTGTGTCATAGTGTGATTGAGTAAGAGAGAGTGGGCGAGGCAGAGAGAGAGAGAGAGAGAGGGAGAGAAGAGGATGCAGCTGCAGCCTGGTTGTATGATGGTAGGGGTCCAGAGGCAGATGGGGGCTTCGGGCTGCACTGCAACATGATAGCCATTTTGAAATACCCACATATGTTTTAAAACAAAATAAAAACCCTCTATCTGTGCCCCGCTACTTTACCACCAGCTTTTATCTTTTGCGTTTTTAAGCTTATACTGTATACCTGGCTGACATTTCCCTTGTCCTTTAAAAATCACTTCCTGCCATCTATAAACACTTTCAACTTTGGCACTTTGTTGTGAAATGTTTCATGACAAGATAGGTGCCCTGCACTTCACTCATCTGCTGATGCATTGTCTGACAAAATAAATAAATAAAATAAAAAAAAACTGAGATGTCAAGAGGTGTCAGCTGATCCTGGAGTCCTGCGGTTCAGGACTGGAATCTTAATTTTGTCCACAGACTGCAGCTTGGCAATGACTAAAGAACTTCTGGCATCTGAATTGAACTGAAGGAAACCTAATATTAGAAAAGCAGCCCCCCCCCTCGACTAAAGCATTACCCCTTCTCTCCCCCTCTCTCTCTCTCTCTGACCCGAGGGCTTTTAGGCTACAGCCTCCCTAGGCCTCACTCTAATGATCCCAGCAATTTTGGTTGAACAGGAATGTAACATGAAATTTACTCCAGGCCAGTCGTAGACGTGTGTGTGTGTGTCTGTCTGTGAAGAGAAATCAGTTTGAATTGGATCTTCTGTAGAGCAGAAACTGGGGAGAACGTCTAATACGTAGACCCAATGGTATGTTAAAAATTAAAGATAACTTCAAACATTACTAAGATATATTTATACACTGACCTGCCAATGAAACCCAACCTTTGTACTGTTCTGTGGGAAAATCTGGTAAACTAAAGAAACCCCAAACCAAAAAAAAAAATGGGAGAAACATAGAAATATTCCATTCACGTAGCTTTGTCATAAAATATTTAAATCTCGCACACCATTTCAGCAAGACTTATGTCCAGAACCGAACATAATCCAACAAATCTTACACATCTCTGTCAAGCAGTATTATGAATTACAGCGTCTCAAATCAACCTCCACAGCAAAGGTTTTCAGCCTCGGTAGGGTGAAATGGATATTACAGGCTGAAAGTGATAAAGGAGAGAACTCCCTCGCTGCCCTGCATGTGACCCAGACCTGCCGTCTCTCCGGGAGATCATCCCCATGAGTCCTGGACCCCAGAATCTCACAAGAATGTTATCAGTCTTCTGCCAAACGTGGGTGATTACTTCTACTGTTCTCATGTTTGTCTTGTGTGACAGCTCTGGGAAAGATAAAAAAAATTCCACTGCGCCCGAAGCTCCGCTGTGGAACACAGCTGAATTTCAGGTGACATCTGCAGTCGCATGGATGGCTTCTAAAGATAGGGCCAAGTCGTTCATTTCTGTCTACAGCCTGACAGAGAACAGCAGCTAGTTTTCAGCCAGAATGGCCAAATACACATCACTGTCAAGACTATTTTTTCTGCGTAATGTTACATTTATCAGTTTATAAGTTAGTACTTGATCAAAATGAGTCCTTCAACCTGAATGAACATGTCAGAGTGATAATTTATCATCTGTGGCAGTGCTATTGCAAAGGTTTTAGTTACGCAGAGGTAAAAAAAACAACTTGGTTAAGAGTATGGAAAGTTTGTTTTCACAGTTACAGTAATAGAAATCAGTTTACGGTTTTGGAAAGGTTGTGGTTAAAAAGGGAAAATGCTGATTATTGGCTAAAAAACAGGAAAATGGAGAGCAGACTCTTGTGCTGAAAGTCACTTTGACAAGTTTGGCATTTTGATTGCCGCCATCTTATTTCTGGAATCAGTAATGACCCTGTTTAGGCAAGAGGCAGGCGCAGCAGAGGAGCAAGGGCACGCCTAACTAAAGCATAACTAGCTTTACTATTTATTTTTTTTACTCTAAATATGAACATCATTTACAAAACTAACACATTTTGTGGATTTTCCATGTCATTTCCTAAAACTAACCATCTCTAAGTGCTGTAAAATAAACAGAAAGTGTAAAATGTGCGATAAGAACATTCGTAGATCTGGATGGTGAAGATGACAAGCGTCAGGGCAATGAGGCAAGGCCATCAGGTTTAAGTGACAACAACCAGGTAATGTCATTATTGGATCTGGACAATTATTGGATCTTCACCACAGAAGCGGGGTTAAATCATAAAATGACATTTTAGTGCAGATAATACATTTCAGGGGGGTGTCAAACATACGACCTACTGGTCAAAACCGGCCCGACAAAGGGTCTAATCTGGTCCAGAGCATAAATTTGCAAAGTGTGAAAATTACATAGAAGACTTTAGCTGCAACTTTTCCAAAAAAGTAGCTTCTATTCCTAATTTATTGACTGAGTTAGTCAGGGCAGTGGACAGAGCACCACACCCAGAACTAAACAACAGAGAGCAATGTGCCAGAATAGCACTTATTATTCTCACTTATAGGTTATTACACTGTTAAAATCAAACTGGGCTGCATGTGGCCCCTGAACACTACAAAGACTGAATTCTCAACATCTTGCATGTTGGTGGATTTTGTAACCTTATGAGCAAACAAGACAAGCTGTTTCCCTATTACCTCGTCTTTATATAAAGCTAAGCTGCAGACATACATGTATATATTAACTAGATCATTTAAACATGTAGAACTAATACTTTAAGTGATATGTTGTAACATATGTTCACAAATCAACAATTAGGGTTGAATTAATTAAGAAAAATTAGTTAATAAATGTTTCCACCTCGACCCACCAGAGCATAACTCAGTATGTGGATGCCTCTATATGTTGCCCAAGTCTGGACATGAGTTACAGCGGCTATAATGCTGTGGCTGTTTCACTTTTATCGCTCCAATTATAGTTAAAAACATGACGCCTGCATAAGTGCCTGTTTGAAATTTCACTGGTCAGGGGGAGAGGAGGGGCGAGGGAACGGCTGCAGAGCGAAACATACGCTGAGCATTGTGAAGCGGGGGTTTATGAAGAGTCTATCCCCCCAGCAGGAGATGTTTTATTAGTGGTGTTTAAATGACCGGCTTGTTAAACATCAAGCGGCGGGCGGGCAGCCAGGCGGCTGTGGCCTCAGGATCCGCTGCATTGCTACATCGCTGGCTATTTTCACCCTCTTCGGAGCTTTATTTGACATGCTAGTGTGTGGACAGGGTTGTTTCGAGACACAATAATCACTTTTAACTGAAGCTGAAACACTAGATTCCCACCTGTGAGGGAGAGCTGGGGCTCGGGTGGTCCCGGGTTATTCGGTGATTCAGTATCTCCAAGGTGTCATAGAGAGAGAGAGGGAGAGAAAAGCAGGCCAGGAAAAAGAGGTTGGATAAATAAGGCGGCTTTCCTGAAGTTGTGATGATAGTAACACCACGACACATGCAGAGAATCTACTTTAAAAACCCCACAGGGAGTCCCATTCACACATAGAAAGTTGCAATTGCGTTTTCCATCAAATCCAAAGCCCATTTTTACATTTTATTTTCACATTTGCGAGATTCATTTGCTAAAAAGGTCATGGGAGAAATGAAAAATAATCGATCCCCAGAGATGGGGGCTGTGGTCATGGAAAATAACGGGACGTTAACTGACATCTTTGATGATTATGGTGCAGATGGAACATGGGAAAAGTCATTTAGAATCAAGAGTCGATTTATTTTAGTGAATGACTTGTTATTTATGATCCCTGATTATATCCTTTCATTTACCTCGGTCCAGAAAACAGCTCATCTGCACCGTTGACGTCTGGCTTCCATTAAGATAATGACTTTTGTACAGTATTTATTTAACAGTTCAGTCAATTAATCAATGACAGATGACCAGAATATGTTTGTAATAATCTCACGTGAAGACAAAATATAAAAAATTCTGTAGTACCAGTTGGTTAAATGTAAATATTTGCTGGTATCTTTGGTCTTTCATGAAGGTAAACGTCTGTGTGTGCTGCAAACCTAGCCATCTCATGTGTCAAGAATCAGAAAATGTTATTATTGGATCTGGGCAAGTAATAGTTCACCACATAACCAGGGTTAAATCATAAAATGTAATTTTAGTGCAGATAGTAGTGTGCGAAACATAAGGTCTGTGGGCCAAAACCGGCCCACCACAGGGTCTAATCCGGCCCAGGGCATTAAACGTAAATATTTGTTTCACACAAAAAGTTTCATCTTACAAATAAAAAAAGCAAATAGTCTCTAGGTTAATCACTGATAAATATAAAAATCCTGTATGTGTTAACACCAAGGTGATTAAATAATCACTTCCTGGTTATATTCATTCATTCATTCATTCATTGTCTGTAACTGCATTTAAAAACAAAACACCACTGCACAATCTTAACATTATCCCTCTGCTAGAAACACCAAATGAAAATGCAAATTCTCAAAACCTTGTAAATATAATGTTCTCATATTTGATTCCAAGAAAAGCATCCCCAGCCCTCTTAACTAGACACGCTGCTACCGCATATTATAATTTATCTGTGTTCTGCACTGTCAGTAATTTATCAGCAAAACCCGAAGACGCTGCAGTATCATATATGTCACGGCAAAGGTGCTTACAGTCAGTTAATACGGGGAGATTGCATTACAGTGTAGTGTAATTAAGAATATTTTTGCAAGATTTGTCTTTCTCCGTCTCCATTTCCAGTCGTATTCTCCCGTGACAGAATAATGTGATCTGAATATGTGTCAGTGCTGCTTGAGGGGGTGGATTTGAGAACTTCTCTGGCACAGGAGGCGAATTTTAATTTGACTGTAAACCTCAAACTAGAACATTTCCAAGAGTTGTTTTTTTTTTTTTTTTTTCTTCTGAGGATTGCAAATATAATTTAGCAGCGAGTGGTGCTGGCGAGTGACTTCTGATCCTGTGATGTATGCCTAACAACGTCTGAAATCTGAAGATTTACTGAGATTCTCTGATGCAGCTTTGAAGCTCTCTAAGGTGACAAACGCCTCGATGGTATATCACTCATCTCAGGACCTGTTCCTCAATAGTAAACTTGTTTGTTGAGTGAAAATATCCGTGACATGTTCTGTTTAACCTGTAGCTGTGTTGTAAAGGCCTATAGCTTCAGTCTAGGGAGGCAAAATAGTTCCTGTGAGTCCCGCAACTTCGTGGCAGAAGTATTTTGAAGGGGAATTACAATTTTTTACAACCTGGACCTTATTTCTTGCATAAAATACGATCGTTTACTCACCCATATAACTTTGGTGTCATTTGGAGTCATTCGGACGATACTTAGATCCGCGTATACCCATATAGTGGGAGTGACTGGGGTTTTTTAGAGGGCTGTGTTTCGGTGCCCCAGTCACTCCCACTATATGGACAGAAATAAGGTCCAGGTTGTAAAAAATGGTAATTTACCCCTTTAAGGGTGACCAGCTAGTAGTACCAGAATAAAACCGTGAAGAAAAAGACAGGTTTTTGCCAGTCTCCACCAAAACAAAGTGGAATAAGCACAATATATCCACTTCTATATAAAGAAATACTAAGCTTCATACATGCATGCAGCACATGGCATGCTATTCCGTAGCCAGTCAACAGGACAAGCAATAGATCTTGAAGCTATTCCAGAAACAAACCACTATAATTCACAGGAACACAGTTTATCTCTGTAGCAACTCAAACAACACACTGGATTTAGAAACCTTATCAAATCCACCTGCAACGCTCTAAATAAAGCCTTGCTGCTCCGTTGGACTGATTGCTAGGCAGCCGAGCAACACTCTGTGCTCCCGGTTACACCGCAAAACTAAGGGGTGGTCTGGTCTGTTATTCAAAACTGTTACTGATATGTTATCACTGTTTTCCATGTCCTGGCCCAAAATAACTCCCAGTTTTCTTTGATTAAAATAAATAACAGCTTGTCTTCACTCGGGCTTTCCCTTTGACTGAAAAAGATAGAGGGGCGTCTTAAAAAAAAAAAAAGGTCTTGCCTGAGTATTTAGACTGGTTTTCTGTGAGATGAATCACTTTGTCAGGAACATGTTTGACCCAATCAGAGTATTAGCCCAGACCAAACTGTAAATGCTTTTTAGAGGCCATTTCTTAAGATCCAATGTGCAATTACACTCTGGTGTGTTTGCAAAGTGAGTATAATTTGTCTTTGCTGGTTTGAAACCTGTCAAAGGAACCCTGATGGAGACCCGAACCACACATGCAAGAGTGCGTGACACAGAAATGCCCGCTGAAACACGTGTTTGTACAAGAGATGTCTTTTTATTTATCCATTCATCTAGAGCAAGGTTTTTGGTTAACGTATTAAAAACCAATCCCAACCGGACAGGACGCCCAAAGCAACGCAGTTTCATATTTTCCCTCTTCTAGACCGAATGACCTAACAAATGTTTGTCAGTGCACAGAGATTGGAAGAAGTTCTGTTTGCCCCATTTTCTGTATTACGCAGGATAGCCAGCTTATTTCAAACAGCTGTTGTTGGTGGTGGTGAAGGTCTTTGGTTTTGTTTTCAAGGCAGTGAATACCACAAATGCCGTCACTAGGCAGCTGCAACTAAATGGTGTTGTTGATATAGTTTTTTTGTCAACCTATTGGTACTCAGCGCACTTTACAGTCACAATGACGCATCTACCCACTCGCTCACACAAGCGTACACCAGTGCAAGGCAATGGGGAGCAACTAAGGGTTCAGTACCTTGATCAAGGACACGTCAGAATGTGGTGGATGTACCGGAGATCAAACCTCTAACCCTACCAGAGAAACTAAGCTAAACTACGGCAAATAAATATACAACATTACCAATGACCCCAACTGGGTCAACTGGCAGCTGAATGCCATCTTAACCGTGTTACTGATATTTTAGTTCTGATCTTTCCAAGTAAAAGTGACCACAAATTAATCAAAACCCGAGCTAAAATTTTCCTAAAAGGTTGTCGTCTTTCATTCATTTAACTTTTTCCAGTAACACTGATGTGACTTTTTTTTTTTTCTTACAGGGGAATAAACAAGCTTTTATAAGCTAATCCTGGGGCGCTCATGTGATAGATGTGATTCTGATCCTGTTAGAAAATGTCCAGACTGCCTGTGATTTATCTGGTGTCTCTAGATTAAACAGTGCACGGCCTCGGAGACGAGCTGCACTCTGAACAATTTCAAATGTAAATACAACCTGACTATGAAAATCTATCTTTGAGCTTTGGGGCTTCACTGTGTTCTCAGAGCAAACCGGAGCAGGGAGCGGGGGCCGGATGATTGACTGTGCAGGGAGTCTTCCTTCAGCTGGTGGAAATATGAAAACCCGAAACCAGGAAACTGTGCAAAATAGATCATTTTATTTAGCTTGATACACCTATATTATAGTAGGTAAACGACAACATGAATAGAGAGCTAACATTTGGTGTAGTTTAAGCAGAACAAGCTGAACAAGCCTTCCTGAAAAGTGATTATATTAACCTCAGCCTGTTTCCCTGTAAGAAAAAAAAAAATGTCTGAAAGCAAATGCTGGCAGCACAAACACGGTGCTGTATTAATGATGCACTGGGGAGTGGTTTGAGTCCAAGACATATTTCATGAGTCAGAAGAATGAGCGTTGAGGTTTCTGGTTTGGGGTCATCTGAAGAGTCAAGACCAAACATCCCTCATGGAGTCCCCACAGGAAGTCATCGCTAAGAGGGCAATTAGAGAGAAGAGGCCTCGGTTTCTGCTTTGGGAATCTTCCTGTCTCAAAAAGATAGCGTCGGCATCTTTGTGTTGTGCTAGGATGTAAAAAGTTAATGGTTCAGAATGAGAAGGAGAAAGTCAGGACTTGTCGCTGTTGTTATGTAGTCAAATCTGGAAGATGTGACTCATCTTATGATGTTGTGTCTTCACAGTTAAACCCGCAGAGCACAGATTACAAACAGGAAAAGATGATGGCAACAATTTAAGGTTGACAACACATCAACAGTAATAGGCGGTTTATACTTATGCCCGAAACCTACGCAGACCCCAACGCCGTAGCCTGACGTGCACCTCCCCAGAAATGTAACTAGGCGTCTCGGCAATGCAGACTGCAAGACTGCTGCTTCTCCATCTCTGCAAGGACTCGTCTTCTGCGAAATTTCTTCTGCGAAAGTTTCAGTCGCTATTGTCGAAAGTGAAGCAGGAAGTGGAAACAAAAACACAGCGCCGACTAGTGTTTGGGTGGTGTTTCTACAGAGTGAGCCAGACTGATGAGCACACAAATATAAATGGCTCGCACCGGCATAAGCTACGTGAGACCTTAAGTCACATATTTTCAATTTGTGCAATAAAATCACTGGATTTTCTGTAAAATAAGTTAATATTTTAACTATATTTACACAAACGTTTGACTTAATCCATAAAAAAACAAGTTCTCTTTCAAAACATAACTGGCAAATGACTAATTTCTAGGAGAAGGGTTCAAAATACTTAACAGTTTGAGATTTGGTGCACGTGACAAAATTTATTTTTTCAGATTTCCCACATTGTTTCCATTTTGTTCATCTAAAAATTATATTTTTGCTTATGTTTGAGAGGGTAATCTCCCCTGTAGAGCTCCCTGGTTTAAGAGAAACTTTTTGTTTCTCTAATAATATGTCTTAACAATTAAAAGTCGCTTATAGCCAGAATGGAAAACTGTTGCACTGGTTGCAGTCTTAACAGTGATCGATGAAAGTAATCCCTCTCACAATTTATCAGCTCAAATTTACAAAATGAAAGCATCACATTTCCTTGTGTTTGACGGCTACACTTTAACGCCGCCAACCAGTAATCTGAAAATCAGGTCACAACTTTAAAGCACAACTTTCCAAGTCTCTGCACGTCGATGCCTCCAGTCGCCACGACTTTTACGTGACCACTTACTCGCAAAGCTGAATGATGTGTGTTTACACGTGGAAGAGTTTGGCATTAGCGCCGGGCGAGCTCCTGCTCCAGCCGATTGTTTATGTTCATTCTGGAGACCAACCACCTTCGACTCACATCAATTCAGGCGAGAGAGACACAACCACCATGCGTGAGTGTTCTCTTACTGTAAATATTTCCTTAGCTGTGCATTTGTCGGCTGCCCTCCCTGCCAGCGGTCACAATTTAAAAGAGGGGAGGTGGGCTAAGACAGATTTAGTCAGGGGTGGTTTATGTGCTACGGTACATCAGGGGCTACTGAGGATTACTGGCCATGTATGTGTTTCTACATGAGGACTTTGGAGAGTTTGAAACAGGCACTCGTATTTATGAACTCGCTCTGCCCTCATCATTAGAATACGTCAGTGGTTACATAACTGACACGTAAACCTGATCTCAAGCCAGTATTCGTGAAGTCTTAACACGCAATTTGATGCCTGAATAGACGACACATGAGACACAATTGATCAAATGTGAATATTTTCACGTTTTGTTTCACGTCAGTGACATTAATAGTAGTTTGTTGCAGCTCTAGAGACTTCACCTAGGTTTAATTTCACAACCTCATTGACAGTAGATGATTACATTTTTAGGAATGGACTGTGAGTACATACTTATACCAAGGCTGTCCTTGACAAATGCATTGACTCTGGGATGTGTGCCCAGGTCCACCTTGGCTCTTTTGCATCGACCAAAAGCACTTTTAGTGCAGGCACTTCCTTTACTATACTACAACTGTTTTAAAGAAGTTGGCTGTCTACAGCGAATAAGATGTAGTGCCAGGCAGTAACAGTGTCAGATATACACCGATCAGCCACAACATTAAGACCACTGACAGGAGAAGTATATACCATTGACCATCTTGTGACAATTCAATCTTCTGCTGGGAAACTTCTGGACCTGGAATTCATTCATGTGGATGTTACTTAGACATGTAGCACCCACCTAGACCAGACCAGGCACCCCCACCCCATAGCAATGACACTCCTTGATGGCAGCAGCCATCCCCAGCAGGATGCAGCCTGACACAGACACACACACAAATATTATTTAGTAACAACTCAAAAAAACATGAAGAACAGCACAAGGTGTTGACCTGGCCTCCAGATTCACTAGATCCCAAACTGATCAAGTATCTGTGGGATGCACTAGAACAAGAGGCCCCTCCGCTCAATGCATAGGACCCAAAGGCCCCCACTAACAACATCCTGTTGCCAGACACCACAGGACACCCTCAGAAGGCCCACGTCTATTCTCCTATGAGTCACAACTGTTTTGGAGGCACAAGGGAGACCTACACAATATTAGGAAGGTGGTCATAATGTTTCTGTGAGGTATCCTTCTCTGAACAGGGGTAACACCCAGAGATGTGCCTCTTTAAACTCCAAAACAGAAGAAGCTACTTGGATGAGTTGCAAAACGTCGCCAAGAAACTTTGAAAGTCCAGTTGCATTTCTTCAACATTTTTGGATAGTGTCAGATTGTGCACTGTCAGTTTGCCCAGGTAACTAGATGTAGCATTAAAGATATTTACTCAAAGGAATAAGACATCGAATACCAGGGAATATCGGGGAACAATACCGTATGTGCTTGATTGTACAATAAAGAAATAATCATCTACAGGTTCGAAATACCTTACATATTATCAAACATCCTATTTTAAACGAAAGAGTATCAGAACAGATTATCTGGACTTATGATGAGACTGTAGCGGGAAGAAAAAAAAAAGTGAATTACTGAATAAATGGCTCATTGCTCACGTGTACCAGGATGGGATGGGAGGGTGTTGTCATGAAATTAATCTTGTGTGTGAGTTTTATTTCACAAAAGCATGACTAATATCACAGGTCAGTTACTTCTGTTCTCGTCTTTTTCAACACGTTTGGCGATGCTGCACCATTTTTCTCCCCACACCGCGTCAAACGTTAAACAAACACTTTTATATTCCAATCCAGAAATTAATGAGCAACCATACCATAACAGTCGGGGCTAGAAATGGATTTTTTCACAATAAATAATTAGTTGCTATGGCTATGCTGAAGGGAAAATATGATGTTGCTCCATTGGAATGTCTCCTCTGTGTCCTGCCAAATCTGAGCTGGAAACACTTAGTAGGGAACCTGTGTGTACTAGGAACTGCTAATAATTTGCTTAAGGGAACCCACATCTGGTCGGATGGCTGAGGCCGAGGTTAAGAGTGTCGAAACTGGGCCACCGCTCCTTGCCAGTTACAGGACTGAGATTAGGGCCTAATGTTAAACAAAAATCTTAACTACAGGAAATAGGCCTGTTATCATAATATAACCATTTGCCTTGGCTGACAACCAGACTAAAATTGTTCCTTGTTTACTATTTTTGAGTAGGGCCAAAAGTTTATGGACGGATGAATCACAAATCCTTAGCTGAGCAACCGTGCTCCTGGAGCTGTTTATTTTTGGTATCGTGGCCAAAAAGTAAAGCAAATAGATGGAACAAGTGTGAAAAAAGGCAAGTTTGTTTACACAGCTATCAGCTTTGTTTGAGGGCTTAGATGATAATCCAAAGAGTTCCGCCCTCCGAGCTACTGAATGCTGACGACTGCTCCGACGCTTCGCAACTTCTCGCAACAGCTGCTTTTTGGAAACGGGAGCAAACGCAGGAGAAAAAAAAAAAAAAAAGTGTTTAAAAGTTACAACCTGGCTGGAACAGAACCTAAAACCAATTAAACAACACGAGGAGAGTGATGTTTTTTCAGCCTGCAGAGGATGTTTCTGTCATTTTGGGAGGTTATGAGCAGAAGTTAGGAGTCTTGAAGTAGAAAATGTCCAGAGGGAGACGGGAGGGGGGGGGAAAACAGATGACAGAGAAGAAAGATGAGAGGGAATTTTTGGCGAGGCATTTGTTTCTTAGCATCATGGATGAAAGTTTGTGCGTGCATTTTGGCCTCGAGGATCTCACCTGTGTTCTCCAAACACCATTAAACTCTGCTGACAAAGCATTCCTTCCATTCGCTCGACTTTCACTTGTGTATGCAATAAACTAAACTCAAACTGACAGCGGTGCACAGTTTGACAAGACGCGACAGTGACTTCTCAAATCCCCTATGAAAGAGCCTTTCAGATGACGGCAGCAGGACCGGAGCAAGCTCACTGCTGACCGGGAACAAACCTCAAGTCTGTGTGCTTCCTTGGCAGCGCCCTATGCTGATGGAATCAGTGTTTTGGTTCCTGCATTAGGGTGTAGTTTTTCCATCAGAAATAGGGTAAACCACATCCATATGAATAGCTGCATATTTGAGGTTATTAAAACAGGGGCTTAGCGGCCTATGCTGGCAAGTTGATCCCGAGTTCTGTGTATGATAAAGTTGTAGGACCTCGGGACAGCGCGGCACCTTTGTTACTACCCACGGGAGAGAGAGGCCTAAAGTAAAAGGAAAAAAAAAAAAAAAAAAAAAAGCTGCAGCTGGTACCACTTAAAACCAAAGCTAGCATGTTGAGTTGTTCCAAAAACAAAGTAAAGGTCTTTTGACTTCCATCACAAATATATTTTCATTTCTGACAATTTATTTCACGCTTGTTGCTTTGTGTGCTTCCTATTATTTTTTAAGAAGGTCCTTAGAAACTTTAAGGTCAGGGTGGGGCTGACCGAATGTGTATTTATGTGTAATATGCTTTTTATTGTATTTAAAGACAATAAAACACTTGATAAATTTAGTGCACTGCATCCACACCTACCATATATTATATCATGAGGTATATGTAGTTACACACCACTTTAGGGCCGTTTCATCGCGTGTACATATTCCACGATGTTAAATGACGTATTTCACGATGTTAAATGAAGTTACCCGGTGTGAAGTAACACGCTGAACCACAAAATACATGACCTGGCGTGCTACTCTTGCTCCATTAGGCGATCCCAGGCTGAGCCAAACTTGTTCTGGTTGCTAAATATTTGCTTGCGGTATCCAACCTTCCTGATAAACCTTGCCGACTTCACGGTTACGCCACGCGTCACCTTGTCAGAAAACAAACACGTTTGACAATACATCACATGACATGAGTGCACTGATTTTTTCCCCCCATTTTTTAATCCAACAATAAGTGTGCACTTAAAAGAAATGCAACATAAATCTAGACTTGGAAGGAACATAAAAGTAAAAGTGAGTATTGCATGCAGTGTGTTGTCTTACTATCAATTACACCAACACGCTCTGCAGACGACTCCAGAAGGATATAATTAATGTCTCAGACCAACAAAAAACAGATGTAATTCTGTTCATAAAGAGGCCACCATGTAGCCTCTACCCGTGTATTACCGAGAAACTATTTGCTCCAGGCGCTGCTACATGCGTATTTTTCTTTTAACAAGGATCTTTTTTTAGGCTCAAGATTGTCTTATATCTAATTAGTAAGACAAAGAGGAGAAAACTAGATGAGGAGCGGATTAAAGGTGATATTTATGGCGATGACTAGACAGCACCAAGCATGTTAGGAAACATCAAACCTTTCCTACGGGGTGGAAGACCTGATTCAGGTTGTGTTGCTGCGTTTGTAGCATCCACAGCTCCTCAGAAAAAACAAATGAACATGTGCTGCAAGTTAAAAACTGAGAAAGAGGAGAAATAATGGGGAGCACAAACCTTTCACATGTGTGTAAGGTCATACATATCACAGACAGCCTTTCATTTGAACACCAGTTAAGAGCCCTCTTTGTGAAACTCAAGCAATTTGAGGATTTCTTTTTCAAAATGACAAGAATCAGAATAATCACTCATAAACATAATGATAAGCTGCAATCCAGAGAACAGTGGAATTTAATTGTTATTAAGTACAATGGTACTAAAAACAAAGTGTTATTATAAACTGTGGTTCCTCCAAAAATTAGTTAAGGCGCTTTTAGAGTACTTGCGAGACCTAGACGCCGTAACCTTGTGCACTCGTCAGTCTGGCTCGCTCTGTAACAACGCCACGCATACGCTAGTCAGCGCTGTGTCTTTTTTCCCAGTAGGGTTAATTTTTGCTTCCACTTCCTGCTTCAATTTCAACAATGGCGACTGAAACTTTCGGCGAACACGAGTTATGTCGCTAGGGTCTGCGCACTGTCTGCGTAGGGGTCTGTGCTGTCGCCGTAGCCTCTGCGTCAATGTTAACCTCAATGTTAAAATACCAAATTTAGAAAAAAAACTTGGCCTTGCACTTATGTCCTGTGGGTTGAGGGGAGGGGTCTCTGTGGAACAGGCTTGTTCCAGCGTATATTGGTGTATAACCTGTTTCAAATTTATCAAGTTATGCATGATTAAGGAAATGGACACTTTGAGTGACAGCTGGATGCTACAGCCACCCGCCTTTTCCCCAATCATGTCCATTTTTGGAAGTAGCCAGGAGTTAAGGCTCAAGACAGCCTACGCAGTAGCCTACGTGAGCCATTTATATTTGTGCGCTCGTCAGTCTCGCTCGCTCTGTAAAAACAACACCCAAACACTAGTCGGTGCTGTGTTTTTTTTGTCAGTCAGGTTAATTTTTGTTTCCACCATTTGCTTCACTTTCAACAATGGCGACTGAAACTTTCACTGAAATTTTTGGGGAAAGATTGTGGAGATGGAGAAGCAGCCGGAAATACCAAAGCAGAAACACGTTGCTACCGAGTGGACCAATCACAGCTCTCGTGGTCTGCGTTGCCGTGGTGCGTAGTTACATTTCTGGGGTGGTGCACGTCAGCAACGGCGCTAGGGTCTGCGTAGGCTCTGTGCATGCATTGTGCTGTCGCCGTAGCTATGGTGTTGACGCAGTAGACTAAACCACCTACTAGGCAAAGTAACACAGTGGCGTCTATGGTGACATCTGGAGACACCACACTGAGCCTCAAAACTGTTCTTCAGGAATTCTCACATAAAATAGGATTTGTCCATCTTTATATAGCCCATTGTTTATCATAGCATTTAAAGTACCATAACATGTACACGTGAACACACATTAGCTAGCTCATGTAATCAACAAGCTATTTTAAAGTACACACAGTTACTCCTCATTACATGCTGGATCGTCAGGTTTATGAGTCATGTGTAAAATCCCAGCTTTTTATTTCCCAGACACGAAAACGGCGTACAACATCTTAAAGTGAGTGCATGCCAGCTTTCCAGCTTTTTATTTTTTTTATTTTTTTTTGTCTTTGGTCACCCTGACTAACATGATGACTCACTTTTTAAGAGGGAAACTCAACAGGTCTTTGAGGTTTACTATTATTTTTTAATGGGGAGGAATGGGCTTGTGAAGTCATGAGTTACCGTAACACATCAGCCCACTTCTCTGAGGTCATTACGATGCACGCGGAGGAAAATGAAGGAAATCATATAATTATAGATTGCATTACATTACATTTGTGTTAACTTTACTAGATACTAGATCTTGTTTTTAAAGCTTTAACGGGACAAAATGAAGGATTGAGTCTTAACCTCTGCACCATGCGCTTTGAAAAGATTCTTATGCAACCTAATGCTGTTGTTTTTTCTAAAACTGATTCAACTGTTTCAGGGTGGCACAGGTAAAAAGTCAGACAGAGCTGTAGATGTTTGTCTGCAGGCCTATCGTCAACATCTGAGGGGAACCTAAAGCAGGGGGCTGTACCCAAATCTACAGACTCTTGTCGGAGTTCATTTCCCCCAAACCTCCTCCTCTCAATGAATTCCAGATGTTTCGCAGACGAAAGTGAATTTTAAGGAGTGAGGGGGGTGCTGGCGGTTGTTGAGAGCTGTTCTTTTTTGTACAGTACAGTATGTATAATGAATGTATGTATGTCACCTTCCCAAAAAAAATATATATAGGCGCCTTACATATGGCAGGAACCCAAGGTTTCACCATAATCGTTTAAGAAGTAGTGTAAAAATCAGCTAAACTATTTGCATTTACAGTAAATGCAAATGCAAAAAAAATATATACAGCTTGTGCAGCTAAAAGCAAGCCCACACAAACTATATCATAGCCAACTGAGTTCAAGTAACACCCTGTACAGAAACTATTCCAAGTCTAATGAAGTCCTGACTTGCACATCTTTGGCACAGAAAGTCCACAATTCTGTGAACCCTCAAATTTAAATAGTAGGTCAGGCAAACAAGCCGAGGAGGCGTTTCAAATCTTCTGACTGTGTGTGGTCCTCCTCGCTGGAATAACCTGGGGTAATGAAGTCATGACTGGAAGAAATATACCGCTCTCCATTTTTAATAAATATCAAATCCTTCTTGCCGGAGGGCCAGATGAAAAGAAGCCACAATCCAGTGTTCCTCTTGGCTCGTAGTGAAGTGGCAGCCCCATTGCAAGATTCTCATACAAGGGAATCAAATGAAGCAATGCAAGAAATGCGCTTACTGTCCCGGCGATTTCTGGAATCTAAAAGTACAAAACATTGGTGGGATCCTTCTGCTCTTCTAAACATAACTTAAAGCTTGTAGTAGGCATTTAACACCTTTACATCATTAAGCATGTTTTAGATTTTTGCTTTTAGTGGTTTTTCTGGCTTTCAAATATGACGAAGGCTAATTAGTGTTTTACCATGAACTTCCCCGACCCCTCATCAGACCCATTACAGCGTCCCTCAAACCGATCCAAACACCACCGTCCCCAAACTACTCATGGAAATCGCGGTTTCGCGCCCGCCACTCGTTTGCCTGTCTCACTCAACCATTACTGCGGACTCATTGTTTGCTTTCCTTCCTGGTAGCGGCACACGCTGGCTACCGCGCATGACATTGGCAGCAGATGTGGCGGGGGCCCAGAAAAAATAAACCGGCCGCCGATGATGCCGTCCACAGAAGCTAAATATTGACTTAGCGACCTGTAATCAGATTCACACACATGACAGAATGGAAATAAACAGCAACATTCGCCCGTGTCGCCTCTGCCGACCCTCCCACCACAACACAGGAACCCCAGCTCGCAGGGAAAAAACCAGCCGCCTGTGGCTCTCGGCTCAGTCGATCTGGTAATGAGAACTTGCCTATGACGCCAAGGGGTGGGAATAAGAAAATGGGAAATATATTATGATGTATAATTACTTGTATGACAGTCCTGCCTCCTACCAGCTCTAAAATCAAGCTTTGTGAAAGCTTTGGTGTGGACTCCTAAATTTCTTCCTAAAATAGAATTTCACTTTAAAACCAAAAAGATTTCGAAGCAGCGCAACAGGCTCCCTCAGCGTAAAACTGTACTGCACATAGCTGTTTCATTTTGACCTTTTATTATAGCACAACAGCAAGTAAAAGTATTTTCATAGCGGACTCAGATGGCCTCAGAGAACCGGTTGCTGTGTGCGACCAAGACAAATGTACGCTGTTTAAGAGATAACCTTTCTCAACATCTGTTTATAAGATCAATGTTAATCCAGGCATCTGTTTATCTGCCTGAGTCACAGCGCTGGCTTCAACTTCCACAGAGAGAGAAAACATTAAGCCTGCATTCTCTGAGCTCTATAAATTAAGGTTCCAAATATAAGACCTTCATGTGGTTGGAATCTGGAGATTAAACAATGGTCGTAAATCACGCACATCTGGGGTGCAATAAATCTGTCGTTCTATCTTTGGGCTCATCTCACTCCCGAGTCCCGTTTACCAGGATTTGAAGAGCTCTCGGCGCAGATAGAGGGATCACTTTGGGGTGGGGATTATCTCACGCGGTTGTATTGTTCAGCCGTGAAAATCACTTTTTTTCCGCTATGGAACAGCATGCACTTGGAATCAAACTGTCCGTGAATTTCACCACCTCGACACTTGCTTTTAGTTCCAAGGATTGCTTTGGCTCATAGCGTCGGTTTTGATTTCAAATGATCTGCAAAGAGGGTCTTGATTGATTCAGAGGTGGCTAAGACATCTTTGTTTTGTGACCTGAAAACTTCGAGCAGGTTCTCCACTCGCTGGTCTACCTACAGGAACAAGTCAACAATCCAACCTCATGCGCATGAAAACTGCGTTCCTCTGCATTTTAAGTCACGCAACAACATCATGTTAATGCATTAGTCAAGACACCAGTAATTTCTCTGGACACGCACAGCCACACCCTTCATTATGCGTTGAAATATGGCACTCATTCTGTCATTACGGAGTGTTTTTATGTGCTATTCAGAATGCCATTGAATGTGTTATTGTGTCATTATGTAGCTGGAGAAAAAAAAAAGAACGCTTTGATCAAGCTGTAGTCTCGTCTGTATTTGAGTTACGCACATAATTATTATTTCTCCCTGTGTCTCCCCGGTTTATGCGCAGCAGATGTTTGGAAATTGATTTTGTATTATAGTGCGAAACATCTGCTATTCATTCACTCTTTATTTGTTTTGTTTTCTATGAATTGAACACGCTCAAAATGAATGCCGAGAATCTTTTATCACTTGCCAGTTGACCAAACTAATGAGGGTTATTGAAAGCTTTGTGCTAGGCCTTATGTTTTGGAGCCTTCAGACACATGCTTTTGTGCATAATGTACACATACACTGATCAGCCACAACATTAAAACCACCTGCCTCATACTGTGTAGGTCTCCCCTGTGCCTCCAAAACAGTTGTAACTCATCAGAGAATGGACATCAGAATCAGAATCAGCTTTAATGGCCAAGTATGTGCACAAACAGGGAATTTGACTCCGGTAACTTTACTCTCTTGTACATAAACACACAGAAAATTAAAGTAAAAATAAAATAAATCTCAATCTATACACATAAAATATAGAATAAGAGCAGATATGGGCCTTCTGAGGGCGTCCTGTGGTGTCAAGTCTGGAAACCGAATCTTGTTGTTGGGTTGAGGGTAAGGGCCTCTGTGGATCATCCCACAGATACTTGATCAGTTTGGGATCTAGTGAATTTGGAGGCCAGGTCAACACATTGTGCTTTTTTTCATACGTTTGTGTGTGTCTATGTCAGGCTGCATCCTGCTGGGGATGGCTACTGCCATCAAAGAGTGTCATTGCGATGGGGTGGGGTGGGGTCTGGTCTGGTCTGGTCTAGGTGGGTGCTACATCCAGACAAATGGCAGGTCCAAATTTTTCCTAGCAGAACATTGTATTGTCACAAGATGGTCATTGTTATTTACTTCTCCTGTCAGTGGTTTTAATGTTGTGGCTGATCTGTAAACATACATATCTTAGGTTCAAAGAGCCTGGAAGTGGAGGGTGACAAAAAAAAATATCAGAGGAGTATTCTGAAGAGAGGTTAAAGGCATTCTGCTAGTATAAAATAAGTGAACATTTTGTTGATCTTTGACCTTACACAGATTTCCCATGCTCTAAGCTTGCAGGCTTAATGAAGGATTACAACCACTAAAATGTGCAACCTCAACAATGTCAGCCCTTCTTCACATATACATATATTTATCCTGGACCACAAACTTTTTGCTTTGTCCAAATTTTGTCCAGTAAAACAGAAACAGAAAATCCATGACTTTACTGTTTTGTTTTTACTACAACTATACATACAAGGTTTTAAAAGTTATAAGAGAGTACTGCTGATGCTTCTTTTCTGAAACGTTCTAAAAGCAGGGTTTGAACCAAACCCAGGTAAGACGACATCCATGTGGTTCCATTTACTTGTGGGAATGTGTTTTGACGTTTCCTCTCTGTTGTTAAAATCTAAATGAAATATCTAAATGTTGCCTAGCAGAAGGCTGTAATTGTCGGATGCCTGAATAAACTGTCAGCATAGACCAATTTTTATTTATTTATATTTTCCACAGCCATCTGGACCATTCACGATTTGGCCCATTAGACCCCCTTCAATGGCTGCACATTTTTGGCCTCACTACACAGAAGGGGAGATAGCGACTCAGATGACGCCAAAGGTAATCACAGGAACTTGAAAGAGCCCCCTGCCATTGGTGCAACTGACCAGACTGATAAGTTGGACGAAATGCACTTGGAGGTTGAGGAGGAGATTTTTTTAGCCCAGGCCAGGCTAATTGCTGCTGATTGGTGGGCAGATTGGTTGGATAGCTGGCCAATCAAGATGGCAGCAAATTGATTAAACCCCGGCCAGTCCTTTGAATGAGGGTCTGTTCCCTCCAAGTTAAATGACCCCATTAAAAGGGAAAAAACACATGTTTCTCCATCGGAAATGTCACGTTTCCATGCATGCGTCATGTTCATACGCATGCATCTTTCTGGTCTGATTACTGCAAGACTGTTGCCAGCAACATGCATGTAAACAAAACATATTTAACATTCATCTGGCACTTCTAGTTCTTAGGGAGCTGAAGTTGAGAAATGGTTGCAACTGAAATGAGTACTAGCCACGCAAATTTAAAAAACTGTTATAACTTAGGTCCTGTTGTTGGCATGTTGGCATCCTGAGTGAGCCAATCACAAGTAGCCAGATTACAGTTTGGCATACATTTGAGCCTGGCTGGCGGCGCAGTGGTGTTGTGGTACAGCAAGAAGGTTCTGGGTTCAAATCTGTCGGCCCACTGGAGCATTTCTGCCCTATTATAGACTGACCTGTCCAGGGTGTACCCCGCCTCTCGGCCATTGACAGCTAATATAGGCTCCAACCCCCCGCAAACCTCCAGAGGACAAGCAGTTACAGATAATGAAGGAATGAATATGTATCCCAGTCACACTGACTGACTGCAACTGACGTCCTCAGTTTTGCCTCATTCATTTAGGAAAAAAACACTATTATGATTGATCAGCAGAAAAGGAAAAAGCACCGTAAGGATTGTCCGTTGATTAGCAATTTTAAAGTATTTTGTCCTTGTAGCGGTTAACTAACTAAATTAATAGTGAATTTAAACAGTGTCCGAAATGATGTACATGTTTATTTGCACAGAGTGCAAAACTGAGATTGGATCTCAAGTGGTCGCTCGGGACGCATATGGAGGTGCATTTTAATTCTAGGTTAGAGCACAAGTACTTAAAGTTGCAATTCAGTCATGCTAGATGCATGTTGATTCCCAGTTATAACGGGGCCTAAGTACATTCTGCATGTGCGCCCCGTACTACTGTCAAGGACAAAAACGTTAACGATTAGGCTTCTAGTGTAAAAGCAAGCTTCTGTGTGGTATATTCGACAATGTTCAGGTGCATTAACACAAGTGTTTCCACGATAAGAATAACATTCGTTTAGTTTTTGGGTGTGTCTGCATGAAAAAATATTTAGGATAGTCTTTAGTATTTGCTATAGTGACAAACTTAAGTGACTTCCTACACTATGGACTGTACTTGGAAGCTCTTCCTGGCTCTCCTCCTTGGGTGTTACCAGCAGATCGGCCAAAGGCAGCTGCAGAAAAGTGAGCCAAGCTGCAGAAGTCAGAAATCCCAACGGAGACCAAGTGTTGTTTGCTTAGTGACACTTCTTCAAAGAGAAGCTGTTTAGCTTGTCCAGCTGTTTAAAGCGTGGGTTGTGAGCGTGACACATGCTTTTGAAGTCTTCTAATGATGATAAATGGGCGGATGTTACGTAAAGAACGTAAAAAAAAAAACGTATTACTATCAGCTCCTGGAACACGTCAGATCCCAAGAAAATTAGCCTGGAGAATGCATCATCTCCACCTTTTCCATTTCACCTAATCCATTTTCTGTGGGGCTTTGAAACTCTTTGCCCGTCTCTGGCTGAGGGAATATTTGGAGCGTTTGTTTGCTACTGCAGACTGCATAGATAGCACAGAATCACCAGTTTCCTATTTGAACTGCAGAATTGCCACAAATTACTCTCGCAGGTAAAAAGCCCTAAAGTCATATTTTAGGTGAGCATAAAGAAAAGTTTCCTCTCAGTAAAATATTTCTTGTACTTTCAGAGTCATACATCTGAAGGTGAAACATCTGAGAGAAGTCAGGGGGATTTGAAATGTAAGACGATACAAAGCACTTAATATTATTCTTGGTTAAACACCTTTTTGTAAGGCAAAGTGATTTAACAGGAACTAGAATGGCAAAGTGCAGACAGTGCAGTGACTCTGAAAAGTACATTTAGATGTCACATAAACAGATTTGAGCTTCAACCACTCTGTTGTATTTTACAACTGTGCTCCAACTTCAGGCAACAACTGTGGAGATTTTTGTAGGTCTTGAGCATAGACTGTATATAAATATGGACAATGTGTCCCCACTTCCTTGCATTGGCCAAACTTCCCAGGGATACGGGCGGCGCCATCTTGCGAATTTGGAGCCAGAGCCTGAGCAGTACAGTCCGAGAGTGGAGCCACGATATCGATGACCCGACCACACTTCTGCCAGACTTGCTCGCATTTTTGTTTAATTAAAACTACGCTCTACTCTACCTCCACCAGTTACAAGGAAATGTTGGATTATACACTGTACTTATTCATTTTTTTAAAAAATGCTCACAGTCCCACGGGACCGCTTTATGTAGCGGTTGGCATAGCAACTGGTGGTCGCCATTATGCCTCATCCTGTTAAAGTCACATTTTTCAAAAAAAATGGCACTTGAACATGCATTGACAATATACCAACTAACCCTAACCCTAACCCTAACCCAACTACTTAAAATGCCAGAAACCATCCTTGAAAAAAATTTATTTTAGTGTTTTAGTTTGGCCCAAGTCCCATCCACTAACATGGAGGGGGTGGGGCTTATGACCTATACTGCAGCCAGCCACCAGGGGGAGCTCTACTTGCTTTGGCTTCACTTTTGAGGAGCAGTTCTACAGTCCATATTTATACAGACTGTCTATGGTCTTGAGTGTCACAGTAAAGCCACACAACGACCAACAATAAACAATATAAGGCATCCAGCTGAGATTTGCGTAGGTTGAATCTAAATCCTCCCTATCTCCGTTTGGGAAGGCCCTTCAGAGACGCAGTCCAGTTGTTTATTCTTTAGCTTTCTCCAAGGCTCTAAAGAAAATGCCAACAAGGTTTCCATTGTGAAAGAACAGACATCCTTTGTGTGCCCTGCCACTGAGTTCTGTGTTTCCATAGCCTTCTGCTCTCCACCCCCTAAATCATATAATATTCCTGAATTACAATGACATGTGCAGGATAGGGTTTCTCCTCTCTCAGACGTTTCTGTCAGAGTGTCTTAAAGTTTTGCCTTGGCCAGGAAATCCGAGCTCTGCTCCAGAGGCGGCTCTGCACACTGACTGGAGACAATGCCTTTCGGTAATTTATTGGTTGGAAGAACTCGTGCATAGGCCATAGAAGAGGAACATTTACAATTGATTTTTAAATGTGGCAGATTTTGGTGCCAGCAGCCTCTCAAGTGGATTTATGCGACGAACCAAGTAAAAAGACTTTGAGTCTACAGCGAGCAGATCTGTGTGTGAACAATAATAGAATAATAGAGAGCAGTTCCCACAACACTGACATGCTCATTATTAGCAGCTATGACCATATTCAGCATGTCTTTTTAGCATGTTAGCGTGCGAACAATTGATGAATTGTATAGTGGCTGCTCGTGGGAATGCCATTACTTTTGTTGTTTTTAATCTTGATCTAATGATAGTCCAAGTTGTTATACTGTATTGTGATAGGGACAATGCCTAAATTGCAAAATCAAGTTGTCATACAACCACCGGCCCAGTTCTCTGCAGAGACATTTCCTTTGAGTGTTTTCTGCGATATTAACTTTAAATAACAATTTCACAGGGACATGTAGTAGTTTGTGTGTGTTTCTATAAGATTCTGACGCCAGCTCCCAAACCAGCTCCAAAAAAAGCACAGATGAAGCAATTTAGAGCTAAAATGAACCGTCCAGCTGCAAATATTACACACAATGACACCTTTGTAAGTGCTGCCTTTTCATTATACTCTTTGTTTCTTGATACATGCCATGTAGTTTTCAGCCCTGGAGACATTTCAGACCATGCATTGCAAAAAACAGAACTGTTATCGGCAGCATGGCCTTTCTGGAAATGCACGTTAACATCTGGTACGTGTGAAAAGTGTGCTCCTCAGTTTCTACCTGCCCACAATTCCTGCGCATTGGCTGAATTGGCTCTGCTGCAATTTCCTCTCCTTCTCTCATGCTCTCACCCTCCTTCAGTCTCCCTGCAGCTCTGCCTTCGCTCCTTTCTCTCCTCTTATTGGCTGTCAGAGACATGTCTGTGGTTCTGTGGGATCCTCCCATGTAAACAGGCGAGCTTTACCGCCAGCATCCTGCCAAAACCCCTCAATTTGTCACTTCCCCAAGTCAGTTGGTGTTTTGCGGCTTGCAAGGTGCTAGCGAAGGTACTTAAAGGGGAAAACCTCAGGCAGAGTGAGGCCAGAGATGGGAGAGATGTGGTCGAGGGTTTGCGCTGTTCTGTAGGTGTGCTGAAAGTACAAACCACCAGACTGCCTCCAACAGAAACCAGTACAACATTCATGTGTTTACACTTCAGACTTTCTTTTTAGCCCGACAGATGTTGCTTCGTGGCGAATTAGACCGGCAGGTGATCGTATTACTCAAAAGTTTAGCTAAACCGTGGAACCGATGGTCACTGGCAAGGCTCTGCACATCCACAGCTTGGCATCTGTGTGGTCTGAGCCACAAACCCACCATTCATTAGCAGCACATGGCCGTGGAGGGTTGATATGCAAAGCACAGCGCCGCTCAAAAGATGCTCTCAGGAATATATTTCCATATGTCAGCTCGTGTCAAAACAGCATTCATAAATATGTATTGAAAGAAAATAATCTCAAACCTTGTTTAAATGACACATCAGTTCACTTTGACTTCATCTAACGGGGGCTTAACTTTAATATTCACCCGTAATTAAATCTACTTTAACGAGAGGTTTAACGAGATGTTTTGTTTGCCATGTGAGGGGTCAGTGTTTTGAATATGTGCTGAAGAAAATTATCTTGTAAATGGCATGATTGGGTAATTATTTTTAAAGATAAAAGTTCAAACTTATTACTGGTTTTCAACTTTTAAATGGGGAGAGGAAACTGCGGTGCAGCAGGAGAACGGAGGACAGGAGGAGCAGTGTACGGCTGGATTAAAGAAAAATAAAATAAGCGTGAATTTAATTTGGTTTGGTTGTTTATAATATTTTATAACCGATCCATCAAGCAGAGTTCTCCACACGTCTAGAGGTAAAGCGCAAGCGGCAGCCTGACCTAATTCACCGGCAGGCAATTATCCTGAACGTGATACTCACTGATTTCACAATGGTCTCAGCCGTTTGTACCTGTAACAGCCTGTCTGAGACTATCTACGGCTGCATCTTGATAATCCTGCAACAGTTTGAAACTTGAGGTTTTACGTGCACAAGAGTTGCCCAAACATTAACATTTAACTAGCGAAACTCTATTTGATCAAATCTGTATTATTTTCATTGTAATTACATGGCAATGTTAACGATTATTGTAATTGCCCAAAGTGCAAAATTATTTATTTGTAGCTATACTTTACAGTGGCTCCAAGAAGTATCTGGGCATTTAGTCCACTCCTAAAAATGATGAATTTCAACGCAGTGGATTTAAAAAATAAAAATAAAAATTTGGAATCATGCTAAATATACTTTTCTATTGATCATTTACAATTTATGAAATAACTTTATGAAACTCGTGAAGGTTTGCTGATACTTTAATGGTCCAAATACCTTTTTGTGCCGTAACTGTACACGTTACAGGATCTGCGTTACCGATCAATAAACACACACAACCACCAGATTTAGAAACACCGTCTAACCCCAAGCCTTCGTCCTCCTCGGTGATATACTGAAATCACATGAACCACACAATTCACGTGAACGGCTGCTGTGCATACGATGGCAATGCGCTTATAATGAACAGTGGATATGTAGTGTGTCGGAAAATAGAGTTTGTGTGTGTAAATGTGTATAGATGTCTACATATACATATATACACTTTTCAACATATGTATTTATTAGAGAAATGGTGGCGCAACGGAATTTTCGTTGTATGCTCAATACGATGACAATAAAGAGTCTTGAATCTTGAATAAAATGTCTAGCTGAGATTGGAGCAACTGGTGGAAAATGGTAGATCAGCAATGTGACATCGACTTTTCAAATGCAAATACTTGTAAACCTCCAAACAAACCATATTTTTACTTTTGAGCCCAGCATTTCTGAAACAGCTACCATCCAGATATATCCAAGAACCTTTAGTTGGCTCAGAGGGCAAAAGCACCACAGATTTCAGATGATGTTTACTATGTGTAAACGGAATCAAATGGGAGAAAAACATTCAAGTTTGAAATCTATTTCTTACTGCACTTACAAAACAGATGAACCGTATCCATAGTCACACAGAGTCTGCACCGAATGTAGCTGCTTTTGAAGTATTTAATAGGCGGTTTAGGCTTCTGCGTCAATTTGATGCTGTAGCTACGTCGACAGCCCAGACCCTACGAAAACAGTAACGCCGTAGCCGACGCGCACCTCCCAGGAAATGTAACTACACATCGTGGCGACCCAAATTGATTGTTTTGGATCAATAAAGATGAAACACATGGAGGAAAGGTTAACTGAGGAGGTTCGGAGATGCAAACATTTGTATGGCTCGTCTTCTGCGAAATTTCGGCGAAAGTTTCAGTCACCATTGTTGAAAGTGAAGCAGGAAGTAGAAACAAAAATTAACCCGACTGGCAAAAAACATACACAGCGCCGACTAACGTTTGGGTGACGTTTTTACAGAGCGAGCCAGACTGACGAGTATAAGTGGCTCGCACCAGCATAGGCTACGTACATAGGTTCCAGCATGCTTTAAATCTTCTGAGGGCTGCCGTGTAGAAGAAGTCAGTCCCCTGACATATCAGCCGCTGTATTTATTCTGTCCAGTTGCTTCTTGGACCAAGACAGATGGCCACACTTGCTGTCAAGGGGATCAAATCTTTGATAATCATGTTACCGGACGGACTCACCAGCCACCAGGCGTCTTTGCCAAAATGTTCTTGATATCATGATGAATCGGTGCATACTGAGAGACTTCTGTCGAGGTTGTTGGACGGCCTCGAGACTCAAGTGTCTGTGGTTTTGTGGGTGTCGGTTCAGTGTGGGTACGGAACCAAAAGCTCACATAAAAAATACTTGCAGACTGGATTTTTTTGACAAAGACATACAGTTGCCTTTGTCATCTGCACATATGTGCACACACACATGCAGATGTGCACAGCCGCCCCCACACAGCACACACACTCGCACACACACACCCGCCTACACACTTCTCCCATTACTTGTCTGTTGTCTTTCCACGGCTAATGTTCGCCAGATGCACCAGGAAACAGATGAGAGAGAGTGACAAAGACAGGAGGAGAGAAGGAGACAGAAGAGAGTGAGAATAATGAGGAGGCGTTTGACAAAGTAAAGGAAAGGAGATAATAGAGAGAGATGGAAGGGAGGAGAAGGTGAGTGCATAGAAAAGTGTCTGATGATTCACGCCTGCAAGGTGAAGGCATCGAGTAGAGAGGTCAAGGGGCAGGAAAGTAAGGGAGAATAGGGGAGGGAGGGGAAGAAAGAGAAATGGATGGGGGGTGTGAAGCTCATTTGGCCAAGCTGAAGAAAACACATGCTGGCCTCCCGGTGATATCTGTGTTAGCCATGAGATCGCTTCCGATCCCCTCGCTTTCTCTTTCTCCATTTTCCATCCACTCTTCGTTTCCTCCTCTTTCTCTTTCCTGTTTTTAAGCAGTCATATATTTGCATATCTTCTTTCTATCTCGGCATAAGAGCTGAAACAACTACATATTCTTTATCAACTACATATCTTTTCTATTTTTTTAATATTTTTTTTTTTTTACTTTTACAAGAAATTAACAATGAATCTGTTCTAAAATCCATTGTAGAGCATAGATAAGCAGACAGACGCAGTAAAAAAAATAAAACAATAAAAACATCTCATCGGCTCAGTCACATGTACTCAACCAACAATACTGTACACTGTAATAATGTATAATCATCTCTCTTGTATCAGGACACTTCTGAAACCCCTGCAGCAGAGACACCAGGCTCCGAATAATTCACGAGATTTATCTGATTTCGAGATTTATCTGATTACATAGTATGTACGTAAGATATTCTAGCAGCGCTAAATCTAACAACACTCCATGCCAGCCTTTGACACCTGGTTCCTTTACACTGATCCAGTGCAGTAAGATGTTCTTCCTTGCAGAATAAAGTAAGAACACAATACAGTCTCTCTAATTTCACATGGTTGGTTGGGAGGACCAAAACAAGAGACACTGGGTCCACTTCCAGTTTCTGGACCAGTATCTTTTCTATTTCTAATAAAACATCAGACCAGTACCATTTCAGCTTGTAACATGACCAAAGACAGTGAGTTAGAGTACTATTTTCTTGTGTTTAAGGCACATGGGCGAAGAAAGTTAGAGGACATATTAGGGGTGTAACGAATAACCGATTCAACTCGGAAAATAGTGTGTCGGTACGCAGACTCCTGAATCGGTCCTAATGTAGCTTGAACTGGCCAATGGCCCGATTACAAACATATAAATCGATTTAATGACGCTGATCTCCCTCTATGACTCCTTCTCGCCCCCTTCCAACGCACCGACAAGTTTAAAGTCCAAAGTGTGGAAGAAATTTGGATTTTACACGAAGAATGGAGCACCGGGTAAAAGCATTGCCATATGCAAAGTGTGTAAAACTTCCACGCCGGCTTGGTAAGACGACGTGGGGAAACAGGCGGCGATGAGGAGGCTAGCACAGCTGGCACAAAGACGCGGCAAGACAAAGACACAGACATCCACAGATCCCTATCTTAGTTCTTTTACTTAATTCATTTGATCCAACAAAACTTGAGCATTGTTTGTTTTTTCAGCCAGAAGGGCTTTGTGGAGTTCTTACAGTTACACGTTACGCTAATAAACATGACAAAAATTACAATTTGATAGATCTTTTTCAAGGAAACGGCACATTTATAGTACCGACGTGTTAATTCGTATTGTAAAAGGATTGTCTGCTTTCAACAAGGCATCAGATTGCATCGTACCCCCTCTAATTGGACCGTGCCGAATCGAACCGAACCAAATTTTAAAACGCATGCTTCCTGAATCGTATCTTACTCCCTGTATTGAGATATGTATCGCACTGTCTTGTATTGGAGAGATGCGCACCCCTAGGATATATAAATTAAGTGTATAATCTTAAGCTGTATGGCTTTGGTACGATTGCAGACTGAGATTGATTTATCTTATCTCTATATATCTTCCCGTTCATTGTCATCAATTGTGAGAGAAAGATCCCTTTCCCATTGAGCTCTAAGTCCTTGTATGTCAACAGGTACCTCAGCACACATGACCTTATAGAAATGAACTAATAAACATCTTCCCGACCGGACAATTTCTCAATTATCAGATAAGGTCGTGCCGTATCTGTAAATAACGGAAGAAGTCATGTCTGGGGATGTTGTATTCCTCAGCCGTCGGTTTCAAATGATCCCAGACTGTTTTCTAAAGTCGTGCATCTCCTGCGTTTGTCTGTCTCACATTTCCACACATCCTTCCACGGGCCACGGGGTCAAACCAGAACACAGAAAAAGCCCAGGAGCCTCCTGGAGATATCTGGAGAATGCCGAACATGGCCGACAAATGAAGACACAGCTGCGCTCGTCTGAGAGCTCCCAGTCTCTCAGGAACGGGGAGTTATGAGGCCGCTCACACACACACACACACGACTGTGTTTGCTTAGTCTCTGACACGGAAAGACAACCAACACGAGAGATGGGAAGAGAGAGAGAGAGAGAGAGAGAGAGAGAGAGAGAGAGAGAGAGAGAGAGAGAGAGAGAGAGAGAGAGAGAGAGAGAGAGAGAGAGAGAGAGAGAGAGAGAGGGAAGAAAAAAAAAAAGGAGAGGGGCTGAGACGAAAAGTGGGTGGGTGAAAGACTGACGGTTAAGATCAAAGTTTGGACAAAGACGGATTCCATGAAGAAAGGGTAATACCAGGAATATGTTGGAAGGACATTACTGTTATGGGAAAGACCCTGCAGGCCCCATGATGCATAACTAGCCAAGACTGCTTTCACAACATGTGGAAGCCAGACTGTACACTTGTTAGAGTCATGTGTCCATTTAAAGGAATATTAAGAAGTACAAACATCAGGTGCTTTTTTGTTAATTATAATAAGCAGCCAGAGGGATGTCTGGGCTTTTTCAGATAACTGCAAACAGGTTAATTCAATTTCCTTCACGAATACAGAAGACGCGCACGTTATAGAATTACAATATCGAGAAAAATTGTTTCCCAATTTCTAGCGTCGCTGTTTAAAACCATTTGCTGAGTAGCTGTATCACGTGGCAGGGTTGAGGATAATTTTTAACCACAAATCTTAAGAAAATAAGAATAAAAAGGTTTGCTTTTTGAATAATTCAGCTTAGGGTCTCAGATTAGACGTGTCCCTGCATGTTTTACTAGTTTTCTATTTAAGCAACCGATCCCGCGACCATCCGATGCTGCTGTTCCAACTATTTTAGGTATTATTTGATTATTATTAGCGAGACTCACTCAGGAGACAGAAACGCCACAACATTGCGCTCTCTTCCCCGCTTTGTATGTTTTATTTTGTTCTGCAGCAAAAATTCCAAATTGGATCCCTCCTCGAGAAATATAAAATACACTCTGCACGGTTTGACAGGTTTGTTTGTTTGAAGACCCCGTGTACTTTACATGTTTGATGACCAGCAGCCCTTGGGTCTGCAAAACCAGCTGAAATAAAGCAAGTTTGACAAAATGTACACAACGACGCTAACAATCAGACAATGCAGAAGGTCCTAAAAATAACAGTAATAATCTTTTTTTATTTCATTTAATTTATTTCAGTTCATCAGTTTAATGTTTGGTTAGGAAAAAGGGTAAAAATATATTTTTTTACAGTATTTTCCACCCATCTTTAAAAAATATGTATAATTTTGACAGACCAAAAGTCCACAGTTCAATCATATTCATAAAAACTTAAACACAGACCTTGGAGGTAGACAAGGGTACACACAGCAAAGTTAGGCATCATTTGTACTGGCACACACACACACACACACCAAACCTCATCCAAAAGGTGTCAGTCATTTCTCCTGGTTGGTGGCCCACTGATGTCAATCTCAAGACTATACTTGCCCCACCAGACACACACACACACACGGTTGGAACAGCTGGCCAAGCTAAACTAAACCTGCATCAGTGAAGGCAACAAGTTCATTTGAAGACAGAGGCTCTCTTTGAAGCTGTGTCACTTGGTCAGCGAGCCAACACTTTAGCGAGCTGAGGAAGATTTACGACCACTCGCGCTCACCTCTGCTTTCCAACAGCTGCTTTCACACTATCAGCCGGTGACAGTTTGGCAGGGCAACTGATAAAGACCCGCATAAACGGCAACACGTGCACTGGCTGATTTAGTATTTACACACAAAGCTTTGGTTAATGTGTGTGAGCCTCTGAGGAGTGAAACTACAATCATTTCCTAATGCAGGTATGGTGTTAATATAGCATTGGAATTTTAATTCTGATCCTTTTGGCAAACTGTTAAACCGTGCCCAGCCCAAATCCAGACTATAGGGAAAACTGGTTTATGTTGAGGCTCAGAGATCAATCTACCAGTGAACTGGTGCCCCCTGCTGACCTGCTGCACTCAGTATTGACTTATGTAGACTTATAAAGAAATCTGATTTGATACTTAGGTTATTAGTTGGGCTGGATGATATTAAGTATAATCAGTTGAAAGATAAATCATAACAGTTAACCTGATCATCATAACAATAGTTACATCCAGCTCTGCTCCCACAGTGAACGCTACAGGAAGTCATTCATACCGTACCTCTCTGTAACAGATAACTCCATCTTATTCATGTCAATGCTTTTCCAACTATATTACTGCACCTTATCATTTATTTTTCATATGTGTATAGTGTGTATTAACTTAAAATTATATGTCTTGTAGATTTGTACATATGCAAATCTTGTATATTTTTGCTCATATTGTTGAATTTAATTTCATTATTATTATCATTATTATTATTATCACTATTATTTGTATTACTTATTGTATTACTTATTGTGCAACTATTGTATTTTATTTATTTCATTATTGTTTTATTTTATATTTTATAATTATTTTTTTATTTATATTACTATATTTTATTACATTTTTCTATTATTATTATTATTATTATATTTGTTTTGCTAATACTATTGTATTTTATTTATTTTATATTCATATTTTTATATCTTATTTTATGATTATATGCTTAATTTTAATATTCTTTTATTTTTTATTTTTTTTATCTGTATTACACCTATTTTTATTTTTACTAGCGGTTTTCAAGAGTGTTTTTTTTTTTTTTTTTTTATGTGCAACTGGGCTACCTTGACCAAGAAATTTCCCTTGTGGATCAATAAAGTCTGTCTAAGACTAACTCTAGTTATTGTTTGAACTTTCCAAGGTAGTTCTTCTAATAAGTGTGTCCTTTTAAATGATATGACAAAACTCCTGGGCTGCTTGCTCACTGGTCGTTTGAGCTTCTGCTTAAATGTCATTGATCGCCGTAGTTATCGTCAGCGTACAGACATTGACTGATATGCATCAGTTTGTATGTAAGAGATTTGTATTGATGTATTGCACACACTGTACATGCTACTTCACAATAATTTAACTTAATTTTTTGGGGAGGATTTCACGTCAATCAGTAAATATTCACATTTGAAAAAAAGACAGAAATTGTGTGGTTATTTTTGTCGTATAAAGATCTGCTGACACGATTCACATTTACATCTATGGCAACAGATGTATTGTTTAACAGTCGGCTTATTAATGCTCCCCCTGCTGCTTTAAGGCCCAAACTTTAAGACCTTTAAGGGCTCACCATTATATTTCTGTTTAAAAAAAAAAAGCGAGGAAAAGCCTCACTGCACTCTGTCTATATCACTGCAACAACCGAGCAGCACTTAAAGGTCATTATTTATGTTAGAGCTCCGGCAGAGACCAGAGCGCTCATCTCTGCAGCAGCAAAAGGAGGAAACGGTGCAGTCTCAGCCCAAAGAAGCAACGTCACTATCGCTCCCTCTTGGCTCTGCGGTGGTGGAATAACTGTGTCCTACTGTGATCGGATCCACAGTCGCCTCACTTTAAAACACTAAAAAAAAAAAAACAGCTTTTCGACTATTATCACACCATGTCACCTTGACAATCCCAGGTTCCCACTCAAAAGTTTCCATTAAACCCCTGTCTCGCTTCTTTCATTACATTTTATTTGTTTTCAGAGCTCTTAAATGATTATACTGAGGTCATGGGAATATCGGACGAGAGATATTTCCCTGGCTATTGTACCGCTTTTATTTGTTTTCCAGTGTAAGTACTGGAAGTCTGGAAAACAGACTGAGGCAAAGACTGAGAGCAAACCTCTGTGGATGTTTTCTGGAGAATTATGTCCGTGACTAATGCCAGGCGTCAAAAGCAGAATAAAAAGACACACAAGAAGTTTTTTTCTGCCTAAACACATCAGGACATCCATAAACAATTGTCAGAATGAAACGTTTTTGTTCGGTAATGAGAGTCTGATCAACAGTTTTAGGCCTACGAGTGCTCAAACTCTCCACAGTGCACCTGTCGCTCTGGATTCGTGCGCTTTCTGGACACAAATCAAACATTTATATATATTAAAAAAAAATCCCACATCCTGCGCAAACTAGATCTCCGTTTCAAAAGACACGCAGAACGTCTTACGCAAACAAACAAAGCCCAAGCAAAACTGGGGTCTCAAAATTGCCACGTTGCTAACCGTGAAATTACAAGGTAACTTTTACAGTTTATACAGCTATAAAAACATAATTATGCACCGCGGGTTTATGAATATTGTGGCTTTCAAAATTAGGTCTCTCAGAAAAGCTAAATACCTTCCTGTTAATTTGTCCCCTTTTCCCCGGGCCTTTGATTCGGCCAGTGCGGGCGAGATAAACGTTTATAAATCACGGGGTTAGCAGCACAGACACTTTCTGAGAGCGCACGAGTGTGTCGGGCCGGAATGAGTATGGTTTTGATTTGGAGTACATGCCAACGCTCCAGCCAATGCTAATCGCTGGGGAAAGCTTGTGAAAACCATGATGGATTTCGCAGACATGGCTGTTGAGCTTTGGGTTTTCATCACAAATCCATTTAAGCTTTTATGTAATTTGGTTAAATATACTAAATCCTTTTTATCTTTTTTATGTGTCCATATTGGACGCAGCAGCGTTACTGGAAAGTATGATATGGAAAAGGGGGAAATTCCCGTTGAAATGAACTTCTTTTATGAAACTTAAACTCTTCTGTGTGTGTGCCTGCATGTGTGTGTGAGAAAAAGAGAGTGCATGTGTAAATATGCCAAAGTATAAGGGCGACGCTGATTGACAGAAGGTAAAGCCAAGCAATGTTTGACCTTAGTTTGCTCCGGTGTTTTGTTGAAAGAGCTCTGCTGGCACCAGCATAAGGGAACGGCTCAGCTTCCAGGCCTGACCGGCGTCCAATCCAATTTACACAGCGCTAACGAGAAAAAAAAAATGATTTACTGAAAAACAAAATGTCAGCCAGGCAATATGGGCAGTGACTGACGCTTCTGAGCCTAATGAGAAACACAACAGGCAGACAGAGTTGTTAACGACGGCTTGTTTTCTGACCTGCGACGATCCCCGTGTATTTAAAGTTCTAATCCCTCTAAGCTGCGAAAGGTTTCGACCGTTATCTCGGATGCTGCGTGGGTGCATTTAGGGGAAACAACTTTGCTTTAGGGAACTTTTCCAGCGAATTGCTGCAAGACACAGCATACATTTGTTTTCTGCTGTGTTCTCAGACAAAAATTTGGATTTCAGATATTTCTGTTAAACACATTACAGGGCTGCAGAGACAGGGAAGTACAGTGTTGTAGTTAGTGTTGGGTTTAGTGCAAAATGAGACATGGATTAAGGTTTGCCTACATGTGCACAGTCATACAACTGCAAATATAGTAGGACATAACAAATACTCTATACGCCGATCAGGCATAACATTATGACCACCTTCCTAATATTGTGTTGGTCTCCCTTGTACCACCAAACCAGTTGGGACTCATCAGAGAATGGACATGGGCCTTCTGAGGGTGTCCTGTGGTGTCTGGAATGTTGTTAGTGGGGGGGCCTTTGAGGGGGGGGGGGGCCTCTGTGGATCATCCTACAGATACTTGATCAGTTTGGGATCTAGTGAATTTGGAGGCCAGGTCAACACCTTGTGCTGTTCTTTATGTTTTTATTTTGTTCCTAAACCGTTTTTGTGAGTGTATCCTGCTGGGGATGGCTGCTGCCATCAAGGAGTGTCATTGCTATGGGGTGGGGGTGCCTGGTCTAGTCTAGTCGGGTGCTACATGTCTAAGTAACATCCACATGAGTGAATGCCAGGTCCAGAAGTTTCCCAAAAGGACACTGAATTGTCACAAGATGGTCAATGTTATTTACTTCTCCTGTCAGTGGTTTTAATGTTATGCCTGATCGGTGTATATTCCAACTTTAGCTGTGAGGCTGGCGATGAGACCTACCAGTAACAGATCATGCAATTCTCCATTGGGAGTTCTTGGATAGAAGATGAATCAGCAATTACATTCAAGTAACGTTTGATCCACATTATCGCCACAACAATGAGTAATCATCACGTCAGCGATGTGCGTGTGTCTGTTACTGCTGAACTGTAAGCAGGAAACATAGAGGGCTTTACTTAAAAAGAAAATGACAGCGACCGTAAAGCAGCCTTAAAGACAGCTGCGTCGCGTAAAGCCAGCGAATAGACACACGGACGAGTAAATAAATATGAAAGAACTACAATACCCAGACACGTCATAACAAACATGACACAAACACCAATTCAAACAGCCCTGAGTAAAAAGATAGAGTTTAAACAATGCCGTGTTTTGGGAATGATACGACGTTTAGATTTGTAGGTTTCCCGAGGATGTGAAAAGGGACACAAAGGGGGCAGCCGTGAAACCAGGTTTAACTGACACAAACCAGAAGCCGGGACAAACATCTTTGTTCTCCATCATCTCGATAGCAGTCTTTGTTTGGGTTAAAACCTTTCACATATTCTGGCCATTTTCAAAGCGGACGGCACTTTCCCGTTTCCATTAATCACCGCCAGATATCCGTCTTCTTTCACAGATACTCTGGCTGCTGCAGTTACATTTCCATCATGGAGGTGGAATAGAAAGAAAAATAGCAAAAGAATAGAAAATGGCATCAGAACATAGATATGTACAGATGAATGCAACAACAGTGTAAGCCACAGCAGTTTAAATGCGACTGAGAACAGCAAAGCAGGAAACATAAATATGCAACAAAAACAATCTCAAACATCCACCTCCTCTGTCCCCAGCTCACGGGGATTCACCAGCAGGCCACAACAACACCACGGTGCACTTGCCAAACAGGAAACAAACAGATCAACTCGCATTAAAAAGCCAATGAAAACCCTGCACGGGTGAAGCAGAAGGCACAAATTAGCAGCCAGCAGAAGCCAAAAAGTGACCACAAGCGAATGTGCACAGAATACTAAACTGCCGCCAGCATCAGCAGCCTCTCAGCTCTAAATGTCGTCACAAAAAGCCAGCGGGACGTCACGGCGTCACAATCGACAACACACCAGCAGCAGGTTCTTACCTTGCAGAAGCAAAGCAGATGATCTCAGCATGAGGGGAAGGGTGTTTTCCCAAAGGTCATCAAAGAGAGTATCCATACATCCATTGTCTTTTATCTCTTATCCTGTAGAGGGTCGTAGGGTCGGCCTGGGTGGGGGGTCTATCCAAGCTGTCAGTGGAGAGGAGACAGGGTACATCCAGGACAGAGCTAACACAGAAAGACAAACAACCATTCACAATCACACACACACACACCTACGAGCAATTTAGAATCACCAATTAACCTATCAACTGTGTGGGGGCAGGGAGGCTGGAGCACCTGGAGAAAACTCCTGAAGGCGCAGGGAGAAGATGCAAACCCCAAACAGAAAGGCCCCAGGTGGCCCAGAACCCAGAGCCCCTCTTGCCGTGAGGTAACAGTGCTAACCACTACACCGGCGTGCACCGACAGAGCAACATGATGGGGCTGTTGAATAGGTTAACAACAAAACCTGTTAAGGTGCAGAAGCAGTGCTACATGAATTAGGCAGAAGCTCTGGAAAACCCAATATGCTGAAGGTGAAAAGGTGCGTTTAATAATCTAGTTGCAGTGAACGGAGTTTGTTATATGTGTGTGAACTTATCAGGATTAGCTCCGTGCTTTAATTATTCTGTGTGGCTCCATGCACTTATGCTTTCTGTACAATTTAAAGCAAAGCGTTTCCAATCAAACGTTTCTTTTAAAACAATACAACGATCAGACGTAACATTATGACCACCTTCCTAAAATTTGGTTGGTTTACCTTTTGCCTCGAAAACCGTTCTGACTCATCACAGAACAGACATGGTGGGGGGCCTTTGGGTCCTGTGGGTTGAAGGGAGGGGCCTCTGTGGATCATCCCACAGATACTTGATCCGTTTAGTGAATTTGGAAGCCAGGTCAACACCTTGTGATGTTCTTCATGTTGTTCCTAAAGCGTTTTTGTGTCCTGCTGGGGATGAGGGCTGCTACATATCTAACATCCACATGAATGAATGCCAGGTCCAAAAGTTTCCTAGCAGAACGTTGAATTGTCAGTGGTCATAATGTTGTGGCAGATCGGTGTATATGTTCTATCAAGACTACATGCAGACACACACACGGCCATATACGACGTGGTAGATAAAGAGCTTCCAAAACAATATAAAGAGAAAAATACCTTTTTATATCCTGTAGTTTGAGGCTGGGTGTTGTTTCCCCACAGGCCCGCTCCTCACACCACTCCATCCATCACACGACAAAATTACAAAGCACAAGTCATCCAAGGTGATTACAAATACCTGCCTGTTTGAAAGTGATACGGCAGTGGTGGCTGGAGTCAGGAGAGGTTTGCGGCCAGCTGTGTAAACACAATCTGGATGATTCATGAAGCCACCTGTGAGCTACTTAATGGTTCGAAATGACACTGGAGCCACCGCAGCTCTGGAACCTCGACCCACTGATTAGCCGCCACAAATCAGACTGATAAATGTACAGTACGAAGAGGACGGTAGGTGGTCCCACAGGCGGACAAATGGGCAGTTTTGGCTGCGTGTCTTCCATTCTAATCCGTTTTTATCAGTTTGTATATGCGGCCACGGCCTAATACATGCACTATCTGACGGCAGCCTCTGCACTAAAATAATATTTTGCACGGAGTAAAAACTTTGATTGTGTGACTGTATGTATAACAGGAGAGAAGGAACGATGAAGAGATTGGAGAGAGTTTGTGTGTGTGGTTTTGCGTTTATTAAGTTGGGGGGGGGAGGGGGGCAGTTTTTCATGAAATATTAATGCTGTGAGAGATAAACTCAGAACATGTTCCAGAGTCCCATCAGATGAACAGGATGTCCTCTTTGTGTGTCTATATACTCAGATTATGGCTGTTTACATATGTGGTAGTTACCAAGACTTGGCCTGGGGAACAGTGTCGCCAACAACTATTTATTGAATCTGTCAAACTTCCAGCTTAGGTCTCTTGTGATCCAGGGCTATTTATTAAGTTATGGTGGGCAATTTTCTCATGAAACACTTACATTGTGGAGACATTTTGTTTGGACCCCACAACTTTTTGATGGTAAAAACGGGTTAAGGTTTTAGGATAGAGGTTACAGTAAGGGTTAGGATTAGGCAGTTAACCAACAAAGGTTCAAAAAGGTTCAACAAAGGTTCAAAAAGGCAACTGGACTTGACTTGCCTTTTTGAACCTTTGTTGGATATACCATGACCTGGATGACTGAGAACCTTCACAGACGATTAGGCAGTTAGTTGAGATGGTTATGGTTAGATCAAGGGTAAGGGCTAAAATCTATAGACTTGCTATTGGAAAGATTTGGAACTGAGCTAGGGATGCACCAAAAATTTTACGCCGAAAACGCACTTTTGGGCCATTTTCGGCCAAAATTGCTGCGGTTGTTGCTTGCACGTGCTGTCTCGGCAATAAAAGTCCGAACAATTTTCGCCTAAACAACACGGCCGAAACAGGATGTTGTGGTGATGCAAGCAACAACCGCAATTTTCGGCTGAAAATGGCCCAAAAGTGCATTTTCGGTTTTTCGTCTGAAATTTTTCAGTGCAACCCTAAGAAAAATAGATCAAAAACACTTTTTTGAAAAGGAGTCAAAGCATTAATGGTGAGTTCTCTGCACGTTAGCTTTTGAGCAGCAACTGCAGCGACAGTTTGATCACCCAAAAAAACGAAAATGCACTTCTGGGCCATTTTCGGCCGAAATTTTTCGGTGCATCCCTAAACTGGACTGTAGTAATGATCTTTCACTGCAACGTCTTGGGATTCCACATAAAAAAAACTATAAAATATATGTTTGTTTGATTTTTAATTCAGGAGCAGAAGCCTGGATTTTTAATATTCATTGATTTTCTGTCACTGCTGGTCTTCTGGAGGGCCGCAAGGGGCTGGAGCCTATCCCGGCTGTCATTGGGCGAGAGGTGGAGTACAGTCTGTCGCAGGTCTAACACAGATAGACAGACAACCATTCACACTCGCACCTACGGTCAATCTAGAATTACCAATTAACCACTGGACGGCGGGAGGATGCCGGAGTACCCAGAGAGAACATGCAAACTCCACACAGAAAGGCCCCAGTCGGTCGCTGTTTTCAAACCCACTACCTTCTTGCTGTGAGGCATCAGTGCTAACCACCACACCACTGTGTCGGCCCTTAATTTTAATATAACTACGGAAAACGTATAAATATAGCCAGCAGTTGCAGTGCACCCCCCAGAAGTATGTTTAAAGTGAAACTAGCTTGTTTTCGCTACCTTAGGCATTCGAATGAGATGAAAAAACAAAAGAAACACACAAGCTGAGACTGTATTTTAGCTTATATTTGACCATTTGTGTGCTAACATTTAGCAGTTTTATACGAAGATGATGCAATGATGCAATGATGCAACGGCAGCCTCAAATTACAAACCGTTGTTCAGCATAAAAATGAAAGGATGTAAATTGTATAAATGACCACATGATGGCGGAATGGGACCATGAGTGACTCAACTCTGCTGCAGCGTTGGGAGACTTTTTCAAAGCTGTCAGCTTGGTTTGTTCTGGGTTCAGCAACTGATGTGCTCTCTGAATTGCGCAATGTTGCCATGGTTTTCGCCCCAGAGACCTTCGTTATTTTCTACACTGGTGCTGGTGTCAGCGAGGAGAGCCGAGGGCCACTGTCTGATTCTCAACGTCAGAATGTGTGTGACTGCCTCTCTAAATTTAGAAGATTAGAAGGGCATTGTTTCTACAACCCAAATTAGACTACTGCTTCCTCTTGTAAGGGGCTAGTGTCACTGCAATACAAAAACATATCTTCTATATGGATCTCAAGGATGTGATTGAGAAGCGGCGTGCCCTTTGCATGGTTTCATTTCTCCTTGTGACTATCAGACACTTAGAAATGCCTGTACCGTATAAACTGCTTCAGAAACAGGTGCTTGTCGAGCTTTGCAGTTATTAACGACTGGATGTAAACTGCCACTTCCTTACAGCTGCTGCCCGCTTCTGCATCACAACAGAAAGCAGAACTAAAGTTAAGACTATAAGGTGTGTCATGCGATTTCTGAACCCTGTCTAGACTACACTCCAAGTCTGTTTTCTGTGATGATAATGACTAATAGGTGGGCTACTGACATTTATAAAACATGAATGGCTTTTAAATCACACAGTATGTGCATTGAGTAGACGCTTCATGTGATGCAACCAAGTTTTACATTATACTGTGATGTGGTATTTGTAAAGATAAGGAAGCTAATGTCAAAACACCCTTTATTTGCGCGTAGGAAGACATTTTGATATCGATTGCGAATCTCAAATTCAGCGATACAGATTAACTGGAGTTCAGTGTACAGACTGTAAGACAAGTTCAAATTCACAGGAAATACAGTGACGTTATGCTTTCAAATGCAGATAATATACATCAGAACAGAGTGAAAGGGAACTGTTTCTGAAAGAAAATGAGGGGTCCCATTTATTAAAAGCATGGATCTACCTGAGTGCTTTTTGAGATGAATTCATAACATGTGCCAATGTCAGATGAACAGGATGTCCTCTTTGCAGTATTGTTCATTAACACATTAGTGCACTGGCTGTTAACATACAGTATGTGGCTCCTAGTTACTGTGACTTGGCTTCGGGGATAGCGTCGCCAAAGGCTAAAATGACAATATTTAGTAAAACTTTCAGCTTAGCTCTCTTGTGATCCACGTTTATGAGGAAAAAAAAAAAATCTAACTTGCTCAAAACTCGTTTTACCATCACATAAAGTCCCAATAAAAAAAATATATATAAAACGTATACATCTTCAAATCCAATATAAAAAATTTTAAGTGTATTGAAGGAATGGAATTGTACACAGAAGCATATTTTCTACACATCAGTGGTCTCTTCTACCCAAACAGGATCTAAGGCACATATATAATTTATTAAAACGTATAACATTCATTAAAGGCACATGTACGTAAATACACGACTGGAAAAATTAGGGATGCACCAAAAAATTTTGTCCGAAAACGGAAAATGCACTTTCGGGCATTTTTTTGCCGAAAATTGCTGCGGTTGTTGCTTGCACGTGTTGTTTCAGCGATAAAAGTCCAAAAATTTATCGCCGAAACAGGATGTTGTGATCTTGCAAACAACAACGCAGCAATTTTTGAAAATCCCTAAGAAAAACGGATCAAAAACACTTTTTTGAAAAGGAGTCAAAGCATTACTGGTGAAATAAGCCATTGCCGTTTCGCTATCTGGACTTCTCTGCACGTTAGCTTTTGAGCAGCAATTGCAGCAACAGTTTGCTAACCGTCTACCAAGCTAATGCAAGTTATATCACTTTCTGAGTCATTATTCGCCCTCTCTTCTTAGTGTTGGTGCCTTGGCAGTCCAAATCCATTAATCCCGGGGGTTGAGCTTCTGAATCTGACCGTTTGACGTCGAGTTGAAATATCAATAGGAATGTCTTTTTCAGAAATGGCTTAAGACACCAAACTACAACAAAGTGGCACCGTTACTTTTCATCATTCTTCTTGTACAATCAATATCATCCCATTTAATCATACAATCTCAGAGAGCAAAGACATGTTAAATTAAGGCGAACATTTCTGGGTATTTAACGATCCAGCACAAAACTTTGTGGGACTTTGTCGGTCACGTATAAAGGTGCTCAATTTCAATCTAAGGTCCAGTATTCCAAGATTTTTGGTACATTCGTCAAAAAACATTCTTACATTCATTGTCGACTTCTCAGACGAAAGTTGTGAATCTACAGTGTCAATAAAATCTCGATTGTCAATAAAAATGATTGTCACAATACTTGACATGAAACCTCATAGATCTTTTACTCACACCAACTTTCCTGGATTGATTTCTATCTTCTTGCTAAAAGCAGCAAACCAAAGCTGCCCTTTGTGCTTTTAAAAGCTGCCTCAACACCCTTTAAGTCCAAAGTGGGCTGTTGGAAGTCTGATAAAACGGCATGTATTTATTTTATTCCAACTGTATCAAATGCAGATATGTTACAAAGTGGAGTTTTGTGCATCACTTGAGTGGATACGTTTATGTTTGTTGAGTTTTATCCAGGTGGAAAACTGTTCCCCACAAGTAGTGCATTTGTAAGGTTTCTCTCCGGTATGTAGCCTCATGTGTCCTTTCAGGTCAGTCCTGTGACCAAACATTTTATCACACACGGTGCACTTATACGGCTTTTCACCCGTGTGCGTTCTGATGTGCCTCTTCAAAGTCGTCCTGGTGGCAAATTTATTCTTGCAGTAGTTACACTTAAAGGGCCTTTCCCCCGTGTGCACTCGCCGGTGATTTTTGAAAGAGGAAGAGTCTGCAAACTCTTTCCCGCAGTCGCTGCAGGTGTACGGCTTCTCACCGGTGTGGATTCTCATATGCTTTCTCATATTGACACAAGCGGTGAAGCTTTTCCCGCAGGTGCTGCATATGTACGGCTTCTCCCCCGTGTGAACCCTGATGTGGAGGTCGAGGTTGTACCGCCGGGTGAATCCGTTTCCGCAGACCTCGCATTTGAAAGGCTTCTCCGCAGAGTGAATTACTAGATGTTTATTTAAATCCCAGCTCTCCCTGAACATTTTACCGCAAGTTTCACATTTGAACGTCTTTTCGACGGTGTGGGATTTCATGTGGAATTTGTAGTTTTTGAAATTTGACATCACTTTACCGCACCGGTCACACTTGTAGGGGTTTTCGTCATCGTCGATGCTACCGCTTGATGTGTTCCCATCTTTCTTTTTAGATGCTGAGCTCTTTCTTGATGATGTGCTCCTTCTGTGACGTTTCTCACTTTGTTTTTCCTTGGTACCTCTGCTTGATGAGGTTTTCTCATCCTTATGTCTCTTCTTTTGTATTGGGTCAGCACTTTCATTTGAGGGTGTTGCACTTCCACCATTTTTTCTCTTAAGTGATGGTGTTGCGTCCTTATCTTTTGCAGATATTGTATTTTCACCGTCAGGTTTCGTTGTGGTTGATGCTGAGTCTCCATCACTATTTTTCTCACTTGGTGTTGTTTCAGTGCTTTTAGTCAATTCTGTGTTCTCGCCGTTTGTTTGTGTTGGCTCAGAAGTTGTTTTCCCACTAGTGCGCTTCTTACTTTGTGTTGCTTTAGTACTTGATCTTTCTTTCCCCTCGCGGCTTTTCCTCTTTGCTTTCCGATCTGTACTTCTATCCGATGTCTTCTCGTCAGAATGCTTCTTTTTTGGTGTAAGTTCAGTACTTCTACTGGATGTTGCAGCCTCCTTGTCGCCGTTCTCATCTCGCAGCAGCTCTGCACTTCCGGCTGACGTGCTCTTATCATCATAGCTTTTCAAATTCGGTGATGGCTCACTGCTTGCTTCTAATGGTGGCCTGTCATTATCAGAGTTCTCATTCGGTGTGAAGTTGGTGTACTCGGCATCTGTTGTGATCCACGTTGTTGTTGTTGTTGTTGTACATTTTCTGTTTGGTGTTGGTTCAGTACTTCTGGCTGATAATGTACTCTCACCGTTACCGTTCTTATTTTGGGTTTGCTCCTTGTTTCTAGAAGACGTTCTTTTCTCACCTCTGTGTTTCTTGGTTTCTTTTGGTTTGACACTTGAAGATGATCTGCCCTCACTGGGTTTCCTTTTTGCCTTCTGATCTCTCCGTTCCTTTGCCTTCATCCTCTCTGTACGTTCAATACTTCTACTTGACGTTGGAGTCTCCTTGCTGCCGTCCTCTTTTGGCGTTTTGCCGTTCTCATTTGGTGTGACATCGGTGGATCCAGCTGCTGTTGTCTTGGTACATTTTTCATTTGCTGTTGGTGCAGTACTTGCATTTTCACTGTGACCAGTCTTTTTTTGTGTTGGCTCAGTGAATCCATTTGAAGAGCTTTGCCCACCACAAGTAAGAGATCGAATTCTGCTCGATCTCTTACTTGTCCTTGACTCGGTACCTTCAGCCGATGTGTCATCATGACATGCAGTATTTGGTATTGGCTCAGTATCTGCAGCTGATATTTCAGTCTCCCTGTTATCCTTCTCGTCTGGTGTTAGCTCTGTACTTCCGGCTGATGTTGTGTTCTTATCGCTGCTTTCCACGCGTGCTATTGTCTCAACACTTCCAGATGAAATTGGTCTCTCATCACGGATTATCTCACTTGGCATTGGTTCACTATTTCCTTTTAATCCTGGGCCCTCATCATAACTTTTCTCCATTGGAGTGAGGTTGGTGCATCTACTTTCTGTTGGCATATTGTTACAGTCCTCATTCTGTGTCGGTTCAGCAGTTTTGGGGGACGCTGCATTCTCACCATTCTCTTCTGAATAAGCCGTTAGCTCAAGAGTTGTGCTTAATGGTGTATTTGGTGATAGCTCTTCAAGTATATCTGATATGATCTCATTGTTCCACTCTTCAAACATTATTAGCTCAGTGCTAATGGATAGTGACGTGTTTTCAACAGGACTTTCCTCGTTTGGCGCTGGCTCAGCACTCCTAGATGCTTCCGTGTTCTCATCAATGCTCTCTTTATCTAATGTTTGCTCAGTAGTACTTGCAGCTGATGTGTTCCCATCATTGCTTTTATTATTTGGTGTCGACTCAACATTTCCAGTCAGCGTTTCACTTCCATGGTTACTTATCAAGTGGTCTTGGCCCTCGGGTCCACTTAAGTCCTGAGAGAGGAGCTGTTGCTCGCTGTTAGGTGCCGATACTGCAGAACTCTCCTTCTCAGATCCAGATAATACATCTTTATCCGAGATGTCAGACTGAGTTGGATCTTCTATCGCTGCACTACCAGCTCGGTCCAGGCCTAAAGGCTGAGGCTGAGCATCGCAGACGCTTCTGTCACAAGCTGGAGTTAACGTGGAGGCATCGGTCTCCTGCTGCTGTGTGCGCTGATCTCCTTCCTCACTGATGCTCTCCTCCTGAGAGAGGAGCTGTTGCTCGCTGTTGGGTGCTGATTCAGCAGAACTCTCCCTCTCAGATCCAGATAATACATCTTTATCTGAGGTGTCGGACTGAGTTGGTTCTCCTGTCCCTGCACTACTAGCTCGGTCGAGGCCTAAAGGTTGAGGCTGAGCACTGCAGACGGTTCTGTCACAAGCTGGAGTTGACGTGGAGGCGTCGGTCTCCCGCTGCTGTGTGCGGTGCTCTCGTTCCTCGCTGATGCACATCTCTTCATGCTCATCTTTAATATTTGCAGCATCTGCTTCAGTCAAATTGGTCTCATCGTTACTGTGCTGCTGCCGGTTTGGGAGAGCCTCATCCTCCTTACTGAGAGATGTCTGTGACAGCTCTAAACAAGAGGACAAAGGAATGGGACAATGATGAAATGCTCTACATGTTTAAGCTTTTAACAGCTGCAGTCCAGGAATTCTATAATAAGCAACACCAACAGGAAACACAGCAGTTCCTCTTACCAAGAACTAGGATTCAAATACATATTGACAGCCACTTTCCGTTATACCCAAGGCTTTTTCGCTAAAATAAAATAACAAATCTTGGATGTTACTGAGCTACAGTAATCTCAAATTTAAATTAAACAGAATGCATTTCCCTTTACATTTTAAATCTAAGCAATGGCTGTGTAAGTATTACTTAATATATCAGGGACAATGAGGTGTTATAGCCCCTATTGAGCCCTGGTATTCTGATCATACTGTAATGTATGTGATTTTTCTCGAATATATACTAAGACTTAATAGTATTATTTAGGTTTATTCTGTAATGAAGTCAATGTCCCATTGCAGGTCTGTCATTTTTAATTTGTCCTTTAAGCCATTTTATTGTGAAATGAACTTTCAGACAGCACAAATGTCATTTAAATAACATTTAAGAACAAAATAAAAGTAATTTGTGCTGTCGCAATGATCTCGTTTAAATACATTAAGTGTTGGTGGACATTTAGGTCTAAAAATAAATGTTACAATTCCCTTTACATAGAAGCAGTGAACTACATCTTCTGCTGGATAATAATTTATAACAAGCGTTGTAAGCAACTTAACCTTGAACCATCTCTGCAGCATGTACTTTAATGGGAAATGTGCAAAAATCTGGCAGTTAATAAATGTAGTGGATCGTCTACAGGAGCTACACTGGTCTGGCATAACATTATGACCACCTTCCTAATATTGTGAAGGTCTCCCTTGCGCATCCAAAACAGTTTTGAGTCATCAGAGAATGGACATGGACCTTCTGAGGGTGTCCTGTGGTGTCTGAGTGAACAAAATGTTGTTAGTGGGGGGGCCTTTGGGTCCTATGGGTTGAGGGGAGGGGCCTCTGTGGATCATCCCACAGATACTTGATCAGTTTGGGATCTAGTGAATTTGGAGGCCAGGTCAACACCTTGTGCTGTTCTTCATGTTTTTTTTTTAGTTGTTCCTAAAGCATTTTTGTGTGTGTGCCTGTGTACCCCCATCAAGGAGTAGGGGTGCATGGTCTGGTCTAGGTGGGTGGTACATGTCTGAGTAACATCCACACGAATACCGGGTCCTAAAGTTTCCCAGCAGAACATTGCATGGTCACAATATGGTCAATCTTATTCACTTTTCCACTCTAACGTTGGCTGCTTGTGAATGACAGGGTCGTTTTATTACTTTGAAACCTCCAAGCGCCGTTATAATTAAAACCTTCTGAGGAAACGTCACTTTGATAAAGCTCAAACACTGAACCGTGTGGTAAGCTGTGAAGAGCTGAAAGGGTTGCAGAGCACTGGGTTAATCTTTAATCGCCCCAACAGTGTACTTTACATCCTTTCACGAGATAAGACTAAGATGATAAGTGGCTATTTTTAAGATGAAGTCAGAGGACGGAAATACCAAATACATCAAATTCACCTCAGCAAATAAGTAAAAGCTTCTTTTTGCTTTAAACCTGTAAACATACCTACAGTAGGTTAAGAGGTCAGGTGGGTGGGTTTAGGATCAGTTTGTGTACTATTGCCCCCCCTCAAGGCTAGGGCACTTTAAATTACAAGAGGCGACTTCCGCATGTGATATTGCATTAAATATTCTATTAAAATTGGCTTAAATAAGCATTCATATAGTTATAAAGTCTAGAAAACTTCACTTCTGCTATTTATAACCACAGCATGTGTCTAAACCAGACCGTCCACCTGTCAGACTGGTCTGACCGCAGCCAGACAAAACTATGAATGCGGGTGAAGCGACACTTTGTGCTGCTGCTGGAACAAAAATAGTGGCTTAAATAAATAAAGAAGTCGGCGACGTGACCAACCTGCCTGTTGTAACTTAGTCTCGGGTGTAAACATCGTATCCAGCATCCTGCGTTGTCGAGCGATTTCTGCCTCGTAGTCCTGAACTTTCTTTTCAAACGCTCCCAGGATTTCCTGAGCAGCCAGCGTCAGTCGATCGCAGACAAACTTGCGCATGCTTTGAACAGGATACATTGTCGGATTAAAAAACCGGAGACCGCTAAAACTTCATTAAAAGTAAAACTCTTGAGCTGAGGAGGCTCAACTTCGAGCGCACGAACTTCTGCTGTTTACTTCCGCGTTTGATGACAGACCCGAGCAAACGAGCAAACAGAGTCAGTGTCAGCGCCGCAGAACGTGAAGCTTATGCTGCCACCTAGTGGTCTGGCGTATGTACAACATCTAACACACTAACTCAGTGGTTCCCAAACTTTTTTTTGGCTACACTGCATGGCCAAAAAAAAAGAAGTCACCACCTGGACTGAACTAAGCAAACAGGTAGGAGCCTCCTATTGGATAATTACTGCATGGGTGATTATCTTGCAGCTGGCAACAAGTTATTTAACCCCAACTGATGCAATGAGTAGCTTCTCATTTCTTAAACAACCATGTCTAAAGACACATCCTGTGGTCGTGGAAAAGATGTTAGTCTGTTTGAGAAGGGTCAAATCATTGGCATGCATCAAGCAGAGAAAACATCTAAGGAGATTGAAGAAACTACTAAAATTGGGTTAAGAACTGTCCAACGCATTATTAAAAACTGGAAGGATAGTGGGGAACCATCGTTGTCAAGGAGGAATTGTGGTCGGAAAAAAATCCTGATTGATTAAGATCAGCGATCAAATCGAATAAAACCAACAGTAGAACTCAGGGCTATGTTTAATAGTGAAAGTAAGAGCATTTCCACACGTACAATGTGAAGGGAACTCAAGGGATTGGGACTGAACAGCTGTGTAGCCTTAAGAAAACCACTAATCAGTGAGGCTAACTGGGGAAAAAAAGGCTTCAATTTGCTAGGGAGCATAAAGATTGGACTCTGGAGCAATGGAAGAAGGTCATGTGGTCTGATGAGTCCAGATTTACCCTGTTCCAGAGTGATGGGGGCATCAGGGTAAGAAGAGAGGCAGATGAAGTGATGCACCCATCATGCCTAGTGCCTACTGTACAAGCCTGTGGGGGCAGTGCTATGATCTGGGGTTGCTGCAGTTGCTCAGGTCTAGGTTCAGCATCATTATGTTGCCCAAAGAATGAGGTCAGCTGACTACCTGAATATACTGAATGACCAGGTTATTCCATCAATGGATTTTTTCTTCCCTGATGTTCACGGGCATATTCCAAGATGACAATGTCAGGATTCATGGGGCTCAGATTGTGAAAGAGTGGTTCAGGGAGCATGAGACATCATTTTCACACATGGATTGGCCACCACAGAGTCCAGACCTTAACCCCATTGAGAATCTTTGGGATGTGCTGGAGAAGGCTTTGTGCAGTGGTCAGACTCTCCTATCATCAATACAAGATCTTGGTGAAAAATGAATGTAACACTGGATGGAAATAAATCTGGTTGTGTGTTTCTAGAATAGGTTTGCTCCTTTAAATACGTTTTTATTTTAATAGACATGATTAGCCACAACATTAAGGCCACTGAGAGGGGAAGTAAATAACATCGACCATCTTTTTGACTATTCTGTGTTCTGCTGGGAAACTTTTGGACCTGGCATTCATGTGGATGTTACTTAGACATGTAGCACCCACCTAGACCAGACCAGGCACCCCCACCCCATAGCAATGACACTCCTTGATGTGCAGCAGCCATCCACAGCAGGATGCACAATATTAGGAGGGTGGTCATAATGTTATCCCTGATTGGTACATATTACTGGCCAACGTTTTAACAGATGTTGCCCCAGGACTGAGACCAACATTCTCCAGCACCTATTATATTTTTTAACTCTTATTTGTCATACATCATTAGCATTAGCATATGCTTAATGATTATGTGTCAATGGAAGTTACAGCATGAATTTCAGAGGAGTTTACTCTTTCCTAAATACTAGTAGAACAAGGTAACAGGCTGTGGAGATTTGAGATTTCAATTTTATTGAACTTTGATATCAGGCAATATACCCCCTGCAATATGTCCCAACATGAATAAATTAAGTTAACAACTTACACCTCTTCACTGCGGCTTTCACTAACACTTTTCATTCGGGGACGTGCAGGTTTCGTATGCAGAATCGAGTGCTGTTTGCGATTTGAGGAGGTGGTGAAGCTTTTGCCGCAAGTCTTACATTTATATGGTTTTTCCCCCGTGTGGATTCTGTAGTGGATTTTTAGTGCCGAGTTGATATTAAATCTTTTCCCGCACAAGTCACATTCATAAGGCTTCTCTCCCGTGTGCACTCGATGATGCCTCGACACGGATGAACTCGCGGTGAACTCTTTTTTGCAGAACTTGCACTGGTACCGCTTATTGTCTGCATGCATTTTCATGTGCAGGTTCAAGTCTGCATAAACACTGAAAACTTCCCCACAAACGGTGCACTCGAACTGCTCCCCGATTGTTTCAACATCCTGACTGTAGTCGCGACGTAGCACAAGGACTTGTAAAGTTTTCCTGTCAGATTTACTTGGCACCAATCGCTCTGGAGAGCTGGAGGGAGGCTCTTCCTCTGCTGCACTTCCAGTCTGATCAAGATCCATAATCTGCAACTGCTCTTCACCGCTTTCACTTTTCTCGTGAGTAGGACTCGGCTTCAAAGCTTCAGTTTCCAGTTCAAAGTGCTCGTCCTCTTCCTGTTTAATCATGGAAGGCTCTGGGACATCTTGGTGTACATTGGTGCTCGTCTCCGGATAAAACCGCTCCAGACGGAGAAGAATTCCCTCCTGTGGGGCACCTGAAGGGAAGGACAGAGAAATACTAATAAGTCCCAACCTCGACAAAACCCTAAAAGGTATCGAAACGCCTTTTTCAGAGTTAAAAAAAAAGCCAGACTTCCCACGCCTCACACAAACTTCCAAGCATCTTTCTACTGCAAAGCATGGCCGAGCGATATCTCAGCAAAGTGAGGGTGGTGATTTTTTAATTTTTTCAGCCTTCTCCGTTCATTTCAATGGGAAAAAAATGGCAATTTTTGCCGATCATTCCCACACCGTTGGAAGAACTGCTTAGCCGGGTCATAGCACACGTTTCCCGATTAAGTTACACATATAATGAATAACCAGACCTTCAGTTTCCAGTTTAAAGTGCTCATCCTCCTGACTCGTGCTGTACTCCTTCACTTCCTCTTTAATCATGGGAGGCTCCGGGACATCTTGGTCGACACTGGTGCTCGTCTCCGGGCGAAACAGGTCCAGGCGGAGAAGAATTCCCTTCTCTGGGTCACCTGGTGGGAAACACAGAGAAATACTAATAAGACCCAACCTCTGCACGGCACTATTACAGCACTGTGCAGCCGGCTACTTCACCCTCTGTGTCTCTTACCATGTGCAAAAACATATTATATGACTGCAGGTTTTGTATGCAGAAGGATTTTAAAGCTCTGAGAATGTAATGGCAGTCTGCGTGAGTCTCTAAACTACAAGTCCTATTGGGGAAAATGAAAACATTGTGAGCGACATCGATCCCACACCGTTGGAAAAATCGCTTAGCCAGGTCATAGCACGTAATTCCCGATTAAGGCGTACATATAATGAATTACCAAACCTTCAGTTTCCAGTTCAAACTGCTCGTCCTCTTCCTCTTTAATCATGGGAGGCTCCGGGACATCTTGGTCTGCACTGGTGCTCGTCTCCGCTGTGCATCATACCATGTGCAAAAACATATTATAGGTTTACACGTCCTTAAACTTCTATGTGGCAAATTCATCTATCCTTCCATTACACATTTAATCTCCATTGTACTGATTTATTTTATTTTCGTACTTATGTAATATTGTATTACTCCTAATAATAATAATAAAAACAGATTAAAGTACATAACAATGAGTGGGTTAGATGGAGCAAGCTATTTTAAAAAGATGTGCTTTGAGTCTGGATTTGAAACGTGCGACTAAATGCTCCTGAACCCATGGTAGACATCTGGGCAGATGGTACAATAAGTTGGGTGGCTGAGGAAGATCTGAGAGTACGTGAGTGCAGATAGATATGATGGAGTGTGGTTGTGAAGGGTCTTGAAGGTAAGTAGCAGGATCTTGTATTCAGTGCGGGATTTTATTGGAAGTCAGTGGAGCTGCTGAAGAACAGGGGTGATGTGGTCCACCATGGATGGAGTTCGGGTGATGATACGGGAGTATACCAAAAAGAACAGAGTTACAGTTGTCGAGTTTGGGAAAAATCGTTAGGCTGGCTTTTGAAAGTTTGTTTTGTGTACTTTCAAAATTGTATGTACGTATAAAGCTGGAGGTGCAAGTCAAACTTGCATATTTGTCTGTACATGCAATGGTCAGTGTATGTTTGACAGAAATGCAGGCCCATGGAGTAATGACGAACGGATTTTCGACGAAAAAAAAAATGGGACTCGATTATCACCACATGGGTCAATGACGGATAAGGTTTTTTAACAGGTCAGTTTTAAAATACAATAAATATGAATTTCTATTGCAGTTGGTCAAAGCTTTACAATGTCATGTGTAGATGCATACATGTTAAAATAATGAATTAAGATATTTTGGTGTTTTTTCACGTAAATTAATTGGTCATTACCCTTCAAAATGTCATGTGGTGCGACTGTCAAAATCATCTTAAAATATATATATTTATTCAATATATTTACCATTTTTTCACAAGTTCTTAGTAATATGATATGTCTAGAAGTTAATTATTCGGATTTCTGTAGAATTGTCATACATACTGATATAATCCTCATTCCTATAAAGTCGCGGTCACCTATTTACATGTAGTTTGCACGCTTATTTTTCCTGTAAATTGCATAAAAATGATGCAAATATAAATAAAATGCCATTAACTTCAGCTTACCCCATCAGTGATTAACTTTCTGCCACAGAAAGAAGGCATCACTTTTTCATTTTTCTACAGATAGTCCTATTAATGGTCGCGCCACATGATGGGTGGTCGCACCAAATGATGAAACCATCTTATATCTTTTAAAAAACAATAGAACAGGATACAATAATTTGAATGGAATATATTTAAAACAGATTTCATTCATTTGAATATTGAAGACAAATATCTATTTTCAACCCATTTCATTTCATTTCATTTTTGCTAAGACATTAACTTTCACATGTCATTGTCATTCTTTTAAAATCACTGTGTTGAAGTGAACTGCACATTCATGTATATTTTTCTGAACATTTCACAAATCAGTAAGGAACAAGATGAATTCAGAAACCTCAAACTTGAAGACATCAAACTGTCCATACCATCATCCTCAGTGTTCTCCATTGATGGAGGTGTTACTGCATTTGCCATCTTTTTTCTATCTCTGTATGCACTGGATGCCGCCTTCCATTTCCCTCTCTGCTTCTTCCTCTCTCTGTCTGACAGCTCACTTGACTTTACGTAAGGAATCCTTCCCTGCTGCTTTCTTCTCTGGTAGCTGAAACAAATCATTGCATTGCATCAAACAAAGCATTGTGTCAAACTACAGTGTACACAGTTTATCTTTTTTCAGATTCTGCAGATTGATATTTCACTGAAAATGTGTATGATATTTTAAATGTCCTCCACCCAAGATAACTTAATGTAGTCTAAGTTGCTTTTCAATCTATAGTTTTAATCTTTTTCAGCTTTTACAACAAACCTTTCTCTTCTCCTTTCAAGATACGCTGCCCTCGCTGCAGGGTCAGAGTTCACACGCTGCCTGTAGCGCGCAGTCTTCACTTTGCTTGAGAGCGGCATCTAATGAAATAGAATTGTTTTTAAAAAAACGTTAAAAATGAAGACATAATGGCAGAACGACATGCTCCAAATACTTTTTCTTTATTTTTTTTCAATATTATCTACAAGAATTCAACATAAAGCGTTTTCTCTGAAATTCATGAAAAAATGAAGAAAAAGCGCTATTTTATCTTTTAAAATAATATAACAATTTACTACTTTTATCATATATAAACCATCAAAATGACATTAAAACACAAAAACTTCCTTTAAATCATGTATACAACTCATGGAAAGCTAGCTGCAGTAGTCGCACCACATGATATTTGGTCGCACCACATGATATTTTCACTTTCAATCAGAATTTACAGGCATAGCATTGGACACCCAAACAAATCCTGCTATTTTCTCGCAATCGGTTAGAATGATATTTATGATCAAATTATGAATTTGTGAAAGTAAATCAATATTTATCATCTTTTTGAGGTCATACCACATGACATCCAGATTGGGAAACTATCTACGAGCCATTTAAAAAGCGTTTGTTTTTAAAAGATGAGAGAGAGTTACAAACCTGCTAGCTGCTTCTGTGGGTCCTTTGCAAATGTGGTATCTCATAGAACTTCCTGTCTTGGGGTAGCTTTCAAAATAAAAGCTCCAAAATAGTGGTTTCTTCATGGTCGCACCACATGATATTTCATAAAATGGACATACTTGGACAAAGTTTACTTGCGTAACATGAGGGAAATATCATTACAAGATCAATGTAATTTCACATGAGGTTACAAAACACTTTAGAATATATGCCAAATAGGGCAGAAAATAAATTTGAATAGATTTAGATTCATTTTAAATAAATGTCCAAAACTGGATTCATGACTGGACGGTCGCACCACATGATATTTTTACACTTTCAGTAACAAAATAATTGTAAATGCCTAATGATTTTGGAAAAAATGATGTGGTTACACCTAGAGGACAGGAACTAAATATATATGGTATAATTCAGATTTATAAAATAATATTTTTAACAAGAAAAAATGCAGTTGGACAATATATGCCTATTGAGCCGTCACGTCATTGACCCACATACGGGAAAAAAATCGACAAGTGGTCGGCACACTCCCCGCTCGGTTGAACTTGAGCCTGCAGTCCAAACCGTAGGCCCAAAAGAAATCAGAACCAAACCATCTGAAAGCCAACAAAAATCCCTACGTTTTTTTGAATTTTTGAATTTTTTCGGCCTTCTCCATTCATTTCAATGGGGGAAAAAACGCTCGCATTTTTGCCGATCGTTCCCACACCGTTAAAAGAATCGCTTAGCCAGGTCATAGCACACGATTCCCGATTAAGACGCAAATACAATTAATTACTAAACCTGTTGACGGTTAATTTTATTGAATCTTAATAACATTAATCCTACTATTTATGAAGCTGCTATTATGTTCAGGTATTGGGAGACCGTTTTATAGGACGTGTATCACGTTTACAAATATATTACTTTATTTCATTTATTTTGGCAGACTGTGTGATTTAAAATGCAATGCAAACACACTGTCGTACTCACAGATCCTTTGCAATTTGATCTCGGGCTTCTTCAGGAGGCAATCTAACAGTCTGCGCTGACGGACGATCTCTTCCTCGTACACCGACAAAGTGTTTTCAAAAGCTCCGATTATTTCTTCAACTGCGGCAGAAAGTCGCGAGTTGACAAACGTTTTCAAACTGTGAACTTTAGACTGAATTTCCATTGTTTCCATTGTTTTGACAGTGGGAAATAAAGACGGAGAGTGGAACAAAAAAAACCAGAACCATCGCTTTAAGTTCCCCGCTTAGTGTTTTACTTCCGCCGGACTCATTTTAATGTAACTGCAATTTTTTTTTTCTCCTTAAACTTTATCAACAAGTTCAATTTACAGGTTTACACATCGGCGTATTTGGATTTAGCAGAGTATTCGTAAATTGCGATGTGAATTAGGCATAATAAAATAAATGATGAAAAAATAATAATTTAAAAAAACAAAGCAACAATAATAACCGATGCAACACAAGAACACAATGAAAGCCACGCAGTCATAAATAAATAAAAAAAATACATATGTATTAAAATAAATAAATACATAAGTAAATAAAATAGCAAAATCAAAAGGGAGATAATCTATTCCATACTTCTGTCTGGGGTCGAGTGAACAGAAAGACGTGATTCTTGCATACAACCAACTTTAATGACTGCTTTAAAAATAAAAGAAAGGGACACGTGGGACAGCTTTTAAGAATTTACATTTGTGTAAAAAAGTATTTGGCAACTATTATTAAGATGTTGAGGGAAAAAAAAGGATCCAATTTCTGGTCTTATATAATGTAAATCCAAGTTTTCTACTGTTGTAGATCAAAACAGGCGTCTCCCTACACTCAGTGGCGTCTCCAGGTTCCAGAAAAGATCCTCCACTGTTTCTGTTCCTGATTCACAGAACTCGTATTGTCTTTTTAAAGCTTCCACAAAGTTTTAACGCTACACCGGTGCCCTCTTGACTTAGTGAATATTGTTAAGTAGCCTTCAGCGGTGACGATAAACTATACCCCAGTAGGACTTCATCTTGAACAATTAAACAATTTTTATGTTACACCAATTTGTTTTCACAGCAGCACTTATAGCCAAGTATTCTTTGATAAGGGTAGCTGTGTAACGTTACCAGTTAGTTCAGTGACTCGTCTGTTCTCACACTCACATAGAAGCTTAAGGCACATATTCACTAATGATTCGGATCTAGGTAAGCAGTCAAATATGCTCCCGTCCACTTGCCATCCTTGCCACAGTTGTCACTTTATCTCAAAACTTACAGGCAGCTGTCAGTCTGCACTGAAAAGACTGAGTTCATTGAAAAAGCTGAAGTTTTTACTCTTTTTCTAACGTGCTGTGAGTTTTTTCTTTCCAAGAAATGTATGCAGCACCTCTAAAACCCTGAGCAGTGAGCTTCCCCTTGCAGTGGGTAGATGCAGCACAGACGTTTATACGTTTATAATATTTATATAGTCTATATTTTATTATTCAACTATTTTTGCAGAGTCAGTCATGACCCAGTAATAAACGCTTTGCAGAGCGGTTATCTATATCTATGCATTAGAGAGAGCCACTTATGTACTCAGAGAACTGGAGTTACATGTAGTAACTACTATTCTTTTCCCAGAGACATTAATTCAAGTACTTTTATCTGCACTACATTTAACTAGCATGGCATAGGTAGATTCATTTCTTATCAGGAGATAACACACCAGGAAAACTTACATCTGCACACCATTGGCTATTCTTGTTTTAAACAGATTCAACTCCAATTAGTTCAAATGACGTGTATAACTTTGTCGCTTCCACTCACCTCAGCCAAACTATCTGAATGGCCCAGTCGATCACTGCTGGAGCACAATTGATTCCCAACACAGCGACACCAGACCAACTTTCTGCCACAAAAATATTGTGGACGGGGGGAAGTCAGGCTAACCTTTGACTGTCTGTTCGAACACATTTGTATAAAATACAACAACAATCCTCTCACAAATCTTTATTTATGCAAAAACAGCACTATATTGCCCACTGATAACTGGATTAGACAACATTCATCCATTTAATTAAACTGGGAGCACCAATCTGATACTTTAATCAACAAAACTCTTCGACAACATCGTGATTTCAAAGTCACATCCAGCACAATTATGTTGGTGTTTCGCCCCTTAAGCCTAAAAAAATAAAAGTTCTAACTAAGGTCAATTACTCTTGTTTGTAACACCATTTCTCCTGTATTTTGTGGCCACATCAACTTGATAAAGTCCTACATTAAACAGAAATGCTGTGACATCTTAAGTTTTACAGTCATGAAGGAAAAGAGTTAATCAACGAAACCTCCGCGGGTTCTTCGTGTTTGGTCTTCATACAACAAATGAACCCTCTCACGCTACATCGGATGTAAGCGCATATACAATGTCACTTGCCTATATGTAAGGATATATGCCTCACCAAGAGGGATGAAAAAAAATATCCTTTCCCACAGACGTCACACTGATACGGCTTTTTGCCGGTGTGGCTTGTCATGTGGATTGACAAATCCATACCAGATTTGAAATATTTCCCACAGGTTTTGCAATGATGTGGGTTTTTATCCGTGTGAATTATTTCATGCCTTTTTAAGTATGTCACCTGACAAAATCTCTTCCCACACGTGTTGCAGGCGTAAGGCTTCTCCCCCGTGTGTGTTCTGATGTGTTTTTTCAAAGCTGACGTGTCTTTAAACGCGTCCCCACAGGTCTCGCAGGAATACGGTCTCTCTCCCGTGTGGATTCTTTGGTGAACTTTCAATATTGACGTCTGAGTGAATCTCTTACCACAGACGCTACACAGATAAGGCTTAACTCCCGTGTGGATTCTTTTATGAACTTTCAGCGCTGATTTCTGAGTGAACGTTTTACCACAGAAGTTACAAGTGTGTGGCTTCAGTCCAGTGTGGGATTTCTGGTGTCTGATCAATTTAGAATGAAAGGGAAAGTCTTTCCCACAGGTGTCACATTTGAAACAGTTTATGTAATCTCCCTGACCTCTATTACAAGAAATAGGTGGCACAGTAGAAATGATTACACTGTTACTCTGCATTTTGTTGGTGTTGTGCATCTCCTTGGGGTTTTCCTCCGTGTTTCTACTTGACCCCTCATCCTCATGCTCTCCTCCTCTGTGATCTTGGCTCTCAGCTGAATGTGAGCAGTGAGGGAGGAGCTGGTGGTCAGTGTTTGGTTCTGGTTCATCTTTTTGAGTTTCAGCATGATTCAAGTGCAGAGTTTGATCTTCACTCTGGCTCTCTTCCCCATATGAAAGACTCAACATAACTGCATCGGTCTCCTGTTTCAGTGCAAGCTGATCGCTGTCGTGATCGGTGCAGATTTCCTCCGGTTCCTCTTTCATCTGTAAAGGCTCCGGCTCCTCTTGGTCCAAATTGGAGTTCTTTGCCTGGTTATGAATTTGCTGATGAGGAGGAGCCTTTTCCTGGCAGACATGTTGTTGTGGGAGCTCTGGAAGGAAAAAAAGTGTTAAGAGCTAGATTACCAACATGATGGCAGAAAAAAAACAGTGTTGTAGTAGAGGCTAACCACAAAATAATCTGTTAAATAAAAGGTAGATAACTATCTCATCAATTTCTCATTACCCTTATTTTAAATGTCCTCTTTATCTAGCTCAATCTTAGATAGTTAGACTCGATGAAACTCCACAGCTCACAACCTCCATTTAGACTTCATTATCCTTATAATTATTTATCACAATTATTACAATTATGTAGTACTAATACATAGATCAGCCAAAACATTAAAACCACTGACAGGAGAAGTAAGTAACATTGACCATCTTGTGATAATTCAATGTTCTGCTGGGAAATGTTTGGACCTGGCATTCATTGGTGTGGATGTTATATAGACATGTAGCACCCACCTAGACCAGACCAGGCACCCCCACCCCATAACAATGACTCTCACATACACACGTCAAATGCTCTCATATATACACGTCAAAATGCTCTCACATATACACGTCAAAATGCTCTCACATATACACGTCAAATGCTCTCACATATACATGTCAAAATGCTCTCACATATACACGTCAAAATGCTCTCACATATACATGTCAAATGCTCTCACATATACACGTCAAATGCAAAACACTCACATACACCCGTCAAATGCTCTCACATATACACGTCAAAATGCTCTCACATTCAGATGTCAAATGCTCTCACATATACATGTCAAAATGCTCTCACACTCTCACATATACATGTCGAAATGCTCTCACATATACACGTCAAAATGCTCTCACATTCACATGTCAAAATGCTCTCACATATACCGTATTTTTCGGACTATAAGTCGCACTTTTTTTCATGGTTTGGCTGGCCCTGCGACTTATACTCAGGTGCGACTTATATATTAAAATATATAATTTCACGTGTTCGTTATTTTCACACTGACAGCCGCGAGAGGGCACTCTCGTATGAGGGGCCGTTAGGGACATTATTCAGAATTAGCCTCTCACATACACACGTCAAACGCAAAACTCTTACACACACACGTCAAACGCTCTCACATGCACACGTCAAACGCTCTCACATATACACGTCAAATGCAAAACACTCACATACACACGTCAAATGCTCTCACATTAACACGTCAAACGCCCTCACATTTATATGTCAAATGCTCTCACATATACACGTCAAAATGCTCTCACATATACATGTCAAAATGCTCTCACATTAACACGTCAAATGCTCTCACATTAACATGTCAAACGCTCTCACATTTATACGTCAAATGCTCTCGCATATACATGTCAAAATGCTCTCACATATACATGTCAAAATGCTCTCACATTAACACGTCAAACGCTCTCACATTAACATGTCAAATGCTCTCACATACGTCAAATGCTCTCACATATACACGTCAAACGCTCTCACATTAACATGTCAAATGCTCTCACATTTATACGTCAAATGCTCTCACATATACACGTCAAAATGCTCTCACATATACACGTCAAAATGCTCTCACATTAACATGTCAAAATGCTCTCACATTAACATGTCAAAATGCTCTCACATATATACGTCAAAATGCTCTCACATTAACATGTCAAAATGCTCTCACATTAACATGTCAAAATGCTCTCACATTAACATGTCAAAATTGAATAAAAACGGAAGGCATTTGAGTAGGAAAGGAAGTTGTTGAAAGAGGCGAAAAAAGAACAGACGCATGCGCAAAACGGCTTAACTAACTGAAACTGTACTGGTGGTTTGCAGTCACGTGATTCCAATGACGCGGAAATGATGGGGGCAGGAAGTGGAGAACGGTAATTAGAAATGATGGAAACTCGAGTAGGGTGAGCCTGCACGTAGCAGGTATTATTAAGAAGTAGAAAAATATGTAGGATATGACCCATACACACTAAGTAAAGGTGATTTTTCGTACCTGTTGTCGGACTTGCCTCGTTTGGAGGCCATCGACATCACAAATTATTCATCCTCCCGACCTCCTACACCGCTAGCCAAATGAAGGCATACAAGTGATTGGGTCAGCGGCCTCGGATCCAAAGCAGCACTGAATGACTCCTGTCATATTTTTGCCCGGGTGAGTAAATGTAATTCACTCTCTTTACATTGCTGTTTCAACTTTAATGTAACGTTACATGAATGCACCACTGGCACCAGGCTACAAGCTAACTGGCTACCTGTAGCTAACTGGTTTCTACCTAATGTTTCTAGGTCAACCATTGTCAGAGGTCTACTGAGACACCGTTGAAAACGTGGGTCGTGGCTAAGGACAACGGAGAAGTTGTTACAGCACATTGCAATTGTAGTGGTTGGGTACGTCATAATAAATGAACACCAAATCAACATGTAAACAGTCAAAATTAGACCACCTTTATTCCTGCTTTAGTAATTTGTCCAGTTGTTTGAACATGACAATGTGACAGCATCATATCATAGAGGACTGTCTGGTGTTTAAGAGTAAGTTCAGAAAGCAGAGAAGCACAACTAAATTAGGTTCTCAGCAACGTAAACAAAGCAGTCTGTTAGTTGTTTGTTACTTAATAGTATCACTGTGCATGTCACTGTGAAAAACAGATTTGATCTGTAAATGCATAATTCCTTTTCTCTGTCCCTTTTACCAACAGATTGTCAGAATCCTGCTCACATGTTGGAGCAGTTCTATGTGCCATTGAAGCTGGTGTTAAAATGAAAGAGTGAATCTTGTACTATGGAAAAGTGCAAGTGGATATCTAACTATTATCACCCACTCTCCAACACTGTCAAAATGAATCAAATGTTTATATGTTCTCATGTCTATACATGTATGTCCATAGGTTTTCATAGAATGTGACCATAATGGGTCAAAATCTTATCTATCACTAAAAAAATAAATGAGTTTCCGAAATATGCCAAGGCCACTTTGTGATGTCAATTTAAATGACTTTTATGAATTAAGTATGGCAGGGTGATAACTCAATATTGTCTATCATCTTTAGCTGGAAGTAAGTACATCAGGATGATTTTGGGATATTATGACACAGTTTCTAGACAAAGTATGAAATATTTTTAATACCTATCTGTAAGAAAACAAATATAAAAACACGTTAAATATACAGAGGAGCCCAAAGTACACATCTTTACTCAATTGGAAGAACAGATACTTGTGTAAAAACAGCCTCACAAAGGTAACTCAATTGATTCAAATTAATTTACTCAAGTAATAGCATTAAAACATTTTAGGAGTTTCATATATAGAATATATTTGGCAAGAGGATGAGAGGGAGTAAGATAGGTTAGTTGTATAATTTACAAATTGTATTCATCAAGGTGGTGGTAATTGTTTAGGATGAATTCTGAGGTAAACAAATACATGGGTATGATACATAGTTATCAAAACAGTTAATGTAACATGGCTACATGCAACCTCCATGCATTATTCTGTATTTCACGGAGGTGGAGCAATGCATCTGTGGTGTCGGTGCACGTCGCTTCTGCATCAGTGTTGGTCAGATCAGCTTTTCTGGCCCTCAATCTTTCATGTTGACGTGATGCCTCTGTCACTGGTTTACCTCTCTGGTAGCCAGGATGAACCGTACATCTGTGACAGCACTTGGGCAGCCTAGATAAAATAAATGTGATTAACACCATGCACTGAGAGTAAGGAGGGAGAACTGCAGTTTACATCATGTTATTAGTCTATGAAATAATTCTCCACCGTTTTCATATTAAGTCTATAGGGCCATCTCAATCTCAATCTATCTCTGTACACTGTACAGAGATAGACAATGTCATCAATTTGAGAACAACTGGTTGCGATAGCTAACGTTAGCTAGAAATGCTAAAAACAAAGACACTGGAGATCGCCACATAGCTTAACGTTAGAACTCCAGAGGGTTATCAGAAATGTATAGCTATGTTGTAATATTATAATACCCTGCTCTGTATTTTTGACAGTTTTAGCCAGCTCTGTAAGTAGCTTAATCACTGTAGCCTTACCTTTCACGAAGTGGTCACTGCAGACACAGGCGTTGTCGGACTCCGCTCTCTCTGACCGAAGACGTGGACCGAAGAAGTTTTTCAGTCACGTCCGTCGCCGTTTTTGGTCATTTTTTTAAATTGATCCCCTTTGTGGGTTACCACTTTGGGAATTCTAAAGACACTTTTTTTGTTTTCCCCGGTTAGTACAGCCATATACTACACAAAACTTGAACATTTTCCTGCCGTTGTCCTGCCGGTATCCTGCCTGCAAGAAACTTCCTGCCCCCCCATCTGAAATTTGCGCGTCATTGGAATCACGTGACTGCAAACCACCAATACAGTTTCAGTTTACTCGAACACCTTCCTTTTCTACTCAAACGCCTTCCTTTTCTACTCAAACGCCTTCCGTTTTTATTCAATTTTGACATGTTAATGTGAGAGCATTTTGACGTGTATATGTGAGAGCATTTTGACATGTTAATGTGAGAGCATTTTGACATGTTAATGTGAGAGCATTTGACATATAAATGTGAGAGCATTTTGACGTGTTAATGTGAGAGCATTTGACGTGTTAATGTGAGAGCATTTTGACATGTATATGTGAGAGCATTTTGACGTGTTAATGTGAGAGCATTTGACGTGTTAATGTGAGAGCATTTTGACATGTATATGTGAGAGCATTTTGACGTGTATATGTGAGAGCATTTGACATATAAATGTGAGGGCGTTTGACGTGTTAATGTGAGAGCATTTGACGTGTTAATGTGAGAGCATTTTGACATGTATATGTGAGAGCATTTTGACGTGTATATGCGAGAGCATTTGACATATAAATGTGAGGGCGTTTGACGTGTTAATGTGAGAGCATTTGACGTGTGTATGTGAGTGTTTTGCATTTGATGTGTGTATGTGAGAGCGTTTGACGTGTGCATGTGAGAGCGTTTGACGTGTGTGTGTAAGAGTTTTGCGTTTGACGTGTGTATGTGAGAGGCTAATTCTGAATAATGTCCCTAACGGCCCCTCATACTCTCGGCTTGTGTGCCAGTATTTGCTACTCCTTTTACTCCTGCGTAATAGCGGCGGTGCGCCGTCTACCTCCGAAGTTCGCGGAGTTGCTTAGAAGTGACACAGAGGATGAAGAATTCAATGGATTTAGTGATTTGGAGTGAGATCGAGAGTTTGGTAAACTTGTTATGTTATGTTGTTTATGCTATAGTTATCTCTCAAAATGCTCTCACATTCACATGTCAAAATGCTCTCACATTCAGATGTCAAACGCTCTCACATACACCCGTCAAATGCTCTCACATTCACATGTCAAATGCAAAACTCTCACATTCACATGTCAAAATGAGAGCATTTGACGTGTATATGTGAGAGCATTTTGACGTGTATATGTGAGAGCATTTTGACGTATATATATGAGAGCACTTTGACATGTATATGTGAGAGCATTTGACGTGTATATGTGAGAGCATTTTGACATGTATATGTGAGAGCATTTGACGTGTATATGTGAGAGCATTTTGACGTGTATATGTGAGAGCATTTGACATGTGAATGTGAGAGCATTTGACATGTATATGTGAGAGCATTTTGACGTGTATATGTGAGAGCATTTTGACATGTATATGTGAGAGCATTTTGACGTGTATATGTGAGAGCATTTGACATGTATATGTGAGAGCATTTTGATGTATATATATGAGAGCACTTTGACATGTATATGTGAGAGCATTTTGACGTGTATATGTGAGAGCATTGTGACATGTATATGTGAGAGCATTTTGACGTGTATATGTGAGAGCATTTTGACGTGTATATGTGAGAGCATTTGACATGTGAATGTGAGAGCATTTGACATGTATATGTGAGAGCATTTGACGTGTATATGTGAGAGCATTTGACATGTATATGTGAGAGCATTTTGACGTGTGAATGTGAGAGCATTTGACGTGTATATGTGAGAGAATTTGACGTGTATATGTGAGAGCATTTGACATGTATATGTGAGAGTATTTTGACGTGTATATGTGAGTGTTTTGCATTTGACGTGTTTATGTGAGAGCGTTTGACGTGTGTATGTGAGAGGCTAATTCTGAATAATGTCCCTAACTGCCCCCCATAACAACCTGACACAATCACACACACAAAAACGATTTAGGAACAATTAAAAAAAAAAAAAAAAAAAACATTAAGGACACCCTCAGAAGGCGAATGGACAATGGGCATCAGAGAATGGACATGGCATTCTCTGATGAGTCACAGCTGTTTTGGAGGCACAAAGGAGACCTACACAATATTAGGAAGGTGGTAATAATGTTGTGCCTGATCGGTGTATAATTGTGCTGTCAAGTGCTGTCACATCATTAAAAACAGGCTTCCCTCTCGTGTTTTGATCCGTGTTGGAAAAACAGACATCAAATGTGTGTCTGCCTTTTATTAGTTTTACCAGTGCACCAATGAGAACAATCACAACTGAACAAATAATTAAAACGTTATAGACCATAAGTCCATAAAGGTTTTACCGACCTATCCTGTGTATCTTGACTTCAGGTTTCAAAAAGACATCCAGCAGTTTTCTCTGACGGCTGATCTCCTCCTCGTACTCGACGATAGTTTTCTCAAAGACCGTGAATATTTCCTCAGCAGCAGCTGTTAGTCGCTCGTTGAAAAACTGCCTGAAACGCTGAACCGAAGGCATCGTTGGTTTATTACAGGTGGAAATATTTATCTACAGTTCAACCGTGGTGACGCTACAAACAGCTTCTCTCGTTTGTTTTAGTTTTTTTTTTTTTTTTGTACTACTTCCGCTTGCGTAACACGTCACACCGCAAAGGTGTTTTTTTTTTTTTTGAATAAAGCTTTATTTAAACCAGCTGCATTAACAAAAAAAGTTAAACAATTTACACGGACAAAATTGAAATTAAAATTAAAATTATTTTCCTACCAACACATTTATATGTATAAGTGTGAAATTTAGCAACATGACAATGAGATTATATACAGAATGTCTTTATATTTCTAGTTTTTCTCTATATATTTTTTCGGAGTATTGCTATTTTTTGTATATTTTTTTTATATATCAAAATTTTGTATTTGTGTTTTTTGGTAACTTTTTCCCTGTCGAAGGTGTCACTGTTTTTCTGTATTTTTTTTTTTTGCCAAATTCCATGCTACTGTGACAAGGAAATTTACCATACATGGGATTAATAAACATGTCTTATCTTATCTTATTAATCAAGAATACCTGTTGTTCAGTGAGTGTTATTTTCTATTTTCATTAATATTCTCATTTACAAAGCCACATAGTTTCTGCCAGAAACTTCTGGGGCATTACTTTCTGTAACAGCCCCATTAGTATTTAATTTATAAAAGTTGTTATTGTCATTGTGTTTTTCTAGAATAATAATAAAATTTAAAAAATAGCTTGAATTGTACTACCCTTCATCAAGCCATTAGGGTTAAGGTTACCAGGGCATAGACCTGATGAATGCACCTTTTGGTTTTAGCTGTATAATTCTTCATATTCATCTCAAAGGTTAGTTATCGCCTACCTCTCCTCCTCTAATAAAGAACAGGGGTTTGTTTTATGAGATATCCGAGTGATCCTTGTTATTTTCCCCGCCTCTTCAGCTCTTCTTGGTTTGGCTTTATCTAATTTTTGTAACGAGTGTACCAGTTACAAATTCCACTACATTCCAATACACCTTTCTTCTCTGGACCAGAAAATGGTTCTGTGGCGTCTTTTTCACTTTTCTTTCAGCTCTCAATTCTTCTTCTTCTTCTTCGTGCATGACAGCATATCCCTTAATAATAAAATCCAGACTTACTTGTTTGGCCACCTTTCCTCTCTGGTTTCAATCAGATTTCCTTCTTTTCACAGGAACATTACATTAGTTGCTCCTACGCCGTTACATTAAACACATGACCCTTTGTGCAATTTTATTGACAATAATTTAGTAGAAAACATACAAAGGGAGGTGGAAGAACTTAACAATATTATACAGTACAGAAAAGTTTATTCAGTATGAGGAACTCCTCCCTGTTCAACATCAAATCAAACTTCCAGCACTGAAACACCTCTTATATTTCATAACGAATACCACTCTGGAAAGAACTACGACTTATTTTGTTTTTATTTATTGTCCAAGCTCATCTTAATACAGTTGGCTGAAAACTTTCTGATTTATTTTTTTTTAAAAAGAAACACAACTAGTTCACAATCCACCTGTAACACAAATTAGTTAACATCTCAATAGGGCCAACCATTTCTGTTACAAACTATGCATTCACAAAAAAAAAATCCATTGAGATTCCCATGATTTAAGAAAAGGTTTAAGTAATTGACAGTACTTTTTGTACTACATTAAATTAAGGTATTGTGACATCTTATAAATACGGTCAACAGAAGAGTAGGTTCCAATGTGTCTACACTACAACTAACCACTATCCACTTGCGTATATTTCGCAACTCTAAGCTCACTTGTGGGAATGTGATGTTAAATGTCTCACCTTTCCCTCGGGTGTCACACCCATGTGCTTACTTGTCCGTGTGTGTTTTCATGTGCACTGACAAATAACCAGGAGTTCTGTAATTTTTCCCACATATTTTGCAAGAGCAAGTCTTTCTTTCTGTGTGAATCCTTGTGTGCCTTTCGAAGTTTGACTTCAAAAGAAATCTTTTCCCACAGGTGCTGCAAAGGTACGGCTTCTCGCCCGTGTGTCTCTTCAAATGCCGCTTCAAAGTCGACGCGTCTCTGAAGCTGTACTCGCAGGAGGTGCAGGAAAACGGCTTCTCGCCCGTGTGGATTCTTTTATGAACGATCAACAGTGACTTCTGAGCGAATGATTTACCGCAGACATTACAAGGAAACGGCTTCACAACCGTGTGGATTCTCTTGTGCACGTTCAAAACGGATTTCTGGGCAAATTTTTTACCGCAGACGTCACAAGAATGCGGTCTCAGTCCCGTGTGGATTATCAGGTGTCCGATCAGTCTGTACTTAGAGTCAAATATTTTCCCACAAGTGTCACATTTGAAAAATTTTTGCACTCTTTGAATATTGCGGGGGATCTTTGGCACAGTGTTGAACACGCTGTAACTGTGAATTTTATAGGTGTTGTACGTCTTATTTTGTTCCGTCTCTGTGTTTGCAGCTGATTCCGAGTCTTCATCTTCCTCTCCTCTGTCATCTTGGCTCTCAGATAAACGAGAGCTGTGAGGGAGGGCAGTGTTTGTTTCTGGTACATCAGAGCTTTTACCTGGTATGCTGTCTACAGACTCGTCATCATCGTCATGATCATCATCATCATCATCATGATTCAAGTGCAGAGTTTGATCTTCGCTGTGGTCTTGATCCCCAAAAGAAAGAGTCAACATAACTATATCCGACTCCTCCTTCATCGCAAGCTGCTCTCTGTCCTGACCAATGCAGGACTCCTCTGGCTCCTCTTTAATCTGTAGAGTCTCTGCGTCCGCTTGGTCCGGACTGGAGTTTCTCTCCTGGTTACAGAGTTCCTGATGAACGAGAACCTGCTCCTCGGAGACATCTTGCTGTGGGAGCTCTGTAGGGAAAAGTGACACAGGACATAGATTACTAACATGACGACAAGAAGAAAAACTTTCTGGTAGTGGAAGCTAAACACACATAAGCCTTTCTGACCTGAATGTGTACGCACATTTCACATCACTTAACGGCTCTATATTTTAGAATCCAAACAGACTAAATAATAATTGTTTCTGATATTTCATACAGTATTTATATATCTTGTATAGTTTCATACATATACTCATATACATATATTCTTTGCTATAGTGTATATTACTGTTACGTGCGGCTGTTCTTCCCGTCTCCTCCTGATCACTCATCCCCTGGCCTGCTGAGCACTTGAATCTCATTTGTGCTCAGGTAGGGGAGAAGACTATATAAGGAGGCGAGGGAGGCGTCGCTCTCTCTCATTCTCTGACCATCGCCGGTGCACGTCGCGACAACTTCGGCGTGCAGGTTATGTCCATGTTTCTTTGTGTTTAAGCAGGTGGATTATTTCTTTAACCTGTGAAGTATTAAAGACTTTGTAGGCTTTATTATTTTAGTTTGGATTGTAGGTGACCGGTAGTCCTGTTTTCGGTTTTTGTTTTGGTTTAGTTTAAATAATTTAATCTAGTTGGACTGAGGTCGGGGTCCTACAGCCCTATGTGGGCTGGTCCCATTTCCGAGTTCCTCTTTTGTTCTTTTTGGCCGGCACCTACAGTGCTTTTTAGCTCTTTGAGTTTGTATGTTGTTTTTTCTCCCCTGCTCTTGTTTTGAGTTTAAATAAAACACACTTTTTGTAGAACCTCTAATTGTTGTCTGGCATCCCTTCGATATGTTATGTGTCTATTGAGCCTTTTAAAAGAAGAGGCCGTAACAATTACATAACATAATATTTGCATATACATATAATATAGCTCATATCCATATTTTATACTGTCACATATATATTATATATTATATTAACGCTTATCCACTTTGCCCTGTATTTTTCAATCACTATATACTGTGCACAATATTTATACATCTTATAAGATATAATATCTATCTATCTATCTATCTCTTTTCCCTGTCAAGTTCATGTAGGTTGTTAGAAATCAGCATAAATTGCAATTCAGATTATAAAACTCAATTTAAATGACAGTGTAGACTTTTCTTTTCTTATAAAACACTCAAGCATGACTGAAATAACTCATAACAAGTAAATAAGAGAACAAATAACGGTGAGATATAAAATAACTTTGCATGTTAAGACATATAAATATTTACTGTGATTCTGCATGTGTAGGCTTTTTACAGTCGTGAGAGAAAAAAAAAAACCACTGCTGGGTAAATAACTACAGGGTTAAACCATTATGTTCACGCACAAGTCATAATTTTCTGTTACTTTTAAAGAGCACTAAAGTTGTACAGACCTACGCTGTGTGCGTTCACGTCAGGTTTCAGAACCATATAGAGCAGTTTTCTCTGACGGTTGATCTCCTCTTCGTACTCGACGATGGTTTTTTCAAACACTGTGAATATCTCTTCGGCCACGGCGGTTAGTCGCTCGTTGAAAAGCTGCCTCAAAACCTGCACCAGAGACATCGTTGCTGAATTAGAGGTGAAACAATTTAAACAAGCGACGCGACGAGGCAACGAGCAGTTTGTATTTACTTCCGCTTGTGTCACACGGTTGTGCGGTCCGACGGTGGAAACTTGCCTCACTTTTTATTCCGTTTTTCCGGATCGTTCTTCTTCTGTGGTGTTTGTGTATATTTGCCTCACAAAACTGTGCACATTATAGCTGCTGTACTGAATATAATTATAATTTGTTACTGCCTATTTCTTCCACCCTTTGACATTAAACCACTGTTTAAAATTTCGATAATTTAGACTAAGTCCAGTTTGACCATCATCTATTCTCCAATAACAAAAGTTAATCTGATTTCCGTAGAGAATAATGTTACATAAAACATATAAGGAAAGGTGGAAGAACCTAACAATACTATACAATATACAAATGACACACCACTTTCGAGTAGAGAACTAATTATCACTAGTTTCACTGTGGTCGTGCTAATCTGCAGCCTTAATACACCTTGATTGCAGTTTTATTTGTTTATTTATTTGTTTATTTAAAAAGGATCCCCATTAGCTGACAGCTAGTCTTCCTGGGGTCCAGTCAGTAATATTTAATACAGCACAACAGGCATTACATATCTCAAGTAATTATAAAATATATAAAAATGAAAAAACAAAACAATATACAGTCATGTATCACATAACCCAACCACACGCAAGTAGGATGATGATATAATTAAGGTATTGATATCGAATACATTCTTAATCTTCTTTTAAAACCAGCCTTTTCTCTTAATTTCACAAACCTCACCTGGAAGACTGTTCCAAAACGCAAATAAAATACTGACAACTTCATAGAGTCAGACTTAGGTAGTGGTAGAGTAATCAGTCCACTATTCGCCCCTCGAGTGTTTTAAGAATGAGTATTTGAGCAGTAAATTATATTATTATAAAAATATTTAGGAGTCTGGGTATTAATTATTCTATGCAAGTACATTAGCAGATAGTCTATCCTTGACTCTCAACCAGTTGAGACGTTCATGCATTTCTGCAACACTAGTTCTTGGACCGAGAACTAGTCTTGCAGCCTTGTTTTGAGCCACTTGTAATTTGTTTAAAAGACTGTTAGATGCAGCAGACATAAAACCAATGAACAAACTACTTGATGAAACAACTGTGAGTTGAGAAACGGAGCACATTTACGCGTTGTGGCAACAGCACTGCCCATTTTGTCAATCTTAGGCGCTTTCACACTGTGAATTTGGTATTTGTACATTGTCACCTTTATTCTTAAAATAAATACATACGATCAGAAAACAACATTTCATTGTCCATATTCATCTCAATACAAATGACTCGACGCTTCACGGTGATGATGCTGTTGATGATTTTATTGTAACCCCATTCGTGCAATTCTCTCAAAGAAGAAAATCTTACCATGCCTTTGCCAAGATCATGATTTGTACATCTGTGTTTTACCACAAAAGCCTAAATAGTGAGAGGTCTATTAAAGGAATGCAATTAAAACATAATAATGAAAAAAAAAAAGATGAAAAAAAAAAATTTCTAGCCGGAAGGATACCAACTCGAGTGTCTCAACAAGTACAACAGCAGAGGTAGAGTACACAGATAGTACTGTAACAAATATTAATTTCAGAGGTCCATCATTTGCAAACATGCGCTCAATATGAACATTTCAAACAGTACTACATTAAACATTAAGATACTGTGACCTCTTATTAATACAGTTGTATCAAAGAAGAGTTGATGGTCAATGTGGGGCTTTTGTTTTGTCCATGAATACGTGGTCACTCACCTGTATGTGATCTTGTATGCCTTACCAAGCTAGACGCAACAAAGTACGCTTTCCCACAGATGTCACACTGATATGGTTTCTTACCCGTGTGGGTTCTCATGTGGATTGACAAATAACCCGAAGATCTGAAAGCTCTCCCGCATGTTTTGCAGGCGTACGGTTTTTTATCTGTGTGAACTTTTGTGTGCCTTCTTAAGTTCGACATCACACGAAATCTTTTCCCACAGGTGTTGCAAAGGTGAGGCTTCTCGCCCGTGTGGATTCTTTTATGAGCGATCAACAGTGACGTCTGAGCGAATGATTTACCGCAGAGATTACAAGGAAACGGCAACACAACCATGTGGATTCTCTTGTGCTTGTTCAAAACAGATTTCTGGGCAAATTTTTTACCGCAGACGTCACAAGAATGCGGTTTCAGTCCCGTGTGGATTATCAGGTGTACGATCAGTCTGCATTTAGAGTCAAATATTTTCCCACAAGTGTCACATTTGAAAAATTTTTGCACTCTTTGAATATTGCGGGGGATCTTTGGCACAGTGTTGAACATGCTGTAACTGTGAATATCATAGGTGTTGTACATCTTATTTGGTTCCGTCTCTGTGTTTGCAGCTGATTCTGAGTCTTCATCTTCCTCTCCTCTGTCATCTTGGCTCTCAGATAAACGAGAGCTGTGAGGGAGGAGCTGCTGGGCAGTGTTTGTTTCTGGTACATCAGAGCTTTTACCTGGTATGCTGTCCACAGACTCGTCATCATCATCATCATCATCATCATGATTCAAGTGCAGAGTTTGATCTTCGCTGTGGTCTTGATCCCCAAAAGAAAGAGTCAACATAACTATATCCGACTCCTCCTTCATCGCAAGCTGCTCTCTGTCCTGACCAATGCAGGACTCCTCTGGCTCCTCTTTAATCTGTAGAGTCTCTGCGTCCGCTTGGTCCGGACTGGAGTTTCTCTCCTGGTTACAGAGCTCCTGATGAACGAGAACCTGCTCCTCGGAGACATTTTGCTGTGGGAGCTCTGTAGGGAAAAGTGACACAGGACTTAGATTACTAACATGACGACAAGAAGAAAAACTTTCTGGTAGTGGAAGCTAAACACACATAAGCCTTTCTGGCCTGAATGTGTACGCACATTTCACATCACTTAACGGCTCTATATTTTAGAATCCAAACAGACTAAATAATAATTTACCAAAGCAAGGGCCAAAAAGTATTTCATCATGAGGCCTTAAGCAAGAATAAAGCTATTTTATAGTGTTGTTTCTGATATTTCATACAGTATTTATATATCTTGTATAGTTTCACACATATACGCATATATTTATATTATTTGCTATAGTGTATATTACATAACATAATATTTACATATACCGATTTACATATCGGGAGGCAGACACTCTCTCTATTTTAAGGTCAGGCTTAAGACTTTCCTTTTTGATCAAGCTTATAGTTAGGGCTGGACTGAACCATCCCTTAGTTACGCTGCTATAGGCCTAAGCTGCTGGGGGACGGTGCACCAAACACATGTCCTCCTTCTTTCTTCTCTCTCCTCTCTGGCATCCTCCACTTTCTTTTCTCTGGCACAGAGCTCTTGCCCTCTAATTTCCTATCTACTACTAGTCATGCAATTCTGTGCTATTACTGTGTAGCATGTTTACTGCTGTGTGTCCCTCCTCCTCCTTCTTCTTGCGAGTATAGTGAGCCGAAGTCCCGCCCCTTCCGATTGCCTCCATGGGACCTATCTTTCGAAAAAATATGAACGGCAGTCGATGGCGAAAGATAAATTACTTTCTGGTCCCGATCGACTTGTGCCTTGGATTATACATATGTTGTTTTTCAGAATAAAAAATGATTTCACATGTCAAGAATGTCACAGTTTGTCGCAAGATAGTTAAGTAAAACGCTATGGAAAATACGTAATTAAACGAACTACAAGTCCCGCATGCTGGCGCGTACAGAACCGACCAAAACTCCCTTCGTGTAACTACAGCTCTCGACATGACCCGATTTATAATGATTTTCACCTCGTTTGATGCTTCTGCCTTCGTCCCGGAAGAAGACGGTAAAGCTCAACAAGGAGACAGCCATAGTTCTCTAGTGACGTACGTTGTTTGAGACGAGAGATGTAGTTCACTAAGCGATCTCATACAAAACCTAATGTTGTTCAGCTTATTTACGTCAATTTATCTCTTGACGTGAAAAATTATCTTTTAAATTCACACACATCATATGTGAAATTCATGCCACAATTCGAACGGGACCAAAAAATAATCATGATCTCTCCATAGACTCCCGTTCATATTTTTTCGAAAGATAGGTCCCATGACCCGGAAGTAAAGGGGCGGGACTTCGGCTCTCTATCTCGGGCCTGGAGTTGTGTGTTTCCTGTGGAGCTCTATAGATTCTCTTAAAATTTTGTCAGGACAGACTTATGATCACTCCCTGCGAAAATTGTGAGTTTTCGTTAAACTTTGGCCAGTGATGGTAGTGAAAGTGAAATTTTTCACCGTCTCACTGTTTCTATCATCAGTGCACGTAGTTCGCTACTTTGTCCAGCAGATGGAGCCAAAGTATTTCTCTCTGATGACTGAATGTCAGTGTGTGTGTGTGTGTGTGGTGTGTGTGTGTGTGTGTGTGTGTGTGTGTGTGTGTGTGTTGGTTAAACTTCTAATGATTGGTGAGGCTGTTTTAACATACTTTGATGACACAGAGAGAATACAGTCAAAAGAGCCGCGACTACCTGTGCTGCCGCTTCTGGCATGCACGTCTCCACCTGAGGGTGGCAGTGTGGCGATTGCGATTGTAGTAGTTTCAAGAGAAGAAGTCGTTTTTCAGCTAAATATATATATATATTAATAATATATAAATAGCTAAATATCAGCCTTACCGATCGTTCAAGAGTTAAGAGAACATATGTCTGTGAGTATTATAAATGCATAGTTATGTGTGTTACTGCAACCGCTGTTTGTATAAGGTCGCGGTGGTTTGATGTTGCCGCCGCTATGGCGATGCTAGTTCCGTTAGCCTGTCTATGGTGTTTCGCATTGTACATTAGCATTAAGCTAGCGGAGATTACTCTTCGTTGTTATAGATAGATAGATAGAATTTATTTGTCCCATGCACAGTGAAATGTATTAAATGAAATATATAAGTACTACAGTAAACAGTAGTTTGCACACAAGGTAAGCAATATAAGTGTAATGTACACCGATAGAGAAATAAAATGAAATAAAAATAAAAATATAGACTGGTAAACTTAGAGGGGGGGGGGGGGGGGGGGTTAGTAGTTGTATATGTACATAAATTTACAGTATTTGTCAGTCTTTACTAGATGTAAAGAGAAGTTAGAGATACTTAGAGACACTTAAAGGAGAACTCCAGCGCAAAATGAACCTGGGGTCAATAACACATATGTACCGAGTTCGACAGTTCTCTGGTATTTGTTTTCATGCATTTGTTTTGTTAGTCAAATGTGACCAGTTTTCTTGTAAACCGCTAATAAGCGTATAACGCTAGCCTTCGGGGCACACTAAACACATAAAGAGAAATCGCTATTTCTACACCACTAACAAGGCTCATAATATCACCACACTTACACGGTAGCATAACTAGGGTCTCTACATGTAAACCGAAGCATTGAGAACTTTGCAAGTATACAGGCAGTTTATTAAAAAAAAGGAACACAGTTGGCGTCTGGCTTGCATATCCAGGCGGGCGCCATTTTTTTTTTTTTTTTCTTTGTTAGTCACATTTGACTAACAAAAAAAATGCATGAAAACAAATACCAGAGTTCTCCTTTAATTTTCTGTTATTTTTAAAGAGCACTAAAGTTGTACAGACCTGCGCTGTGTGCGTTCACGTCAGGTTTCAGAACCATATAGAGCAGGTTTCTCTGACGGTTGAGCTCCTCTTCGTACTCGACGATGGTTTTTTCAAACACTGTGAATATTTCTTCGGCCACGGCGGTTAGTCGCTCGTTGAAAAGCTGCCTCAAAATTTGTACCAAAGACATCGTTGCTGAATTAGAGGTGAAACAATTTAAACAAGCGACGCGACGGCGACGAGGCAACGAGGAGTTTGTATTTACTTCCGCTTGTGTCACACGGTTGTGCGGTCCGACGGTGGAAAGTGGCCTCACTTTTTATTCCGTTTTTCCGGATCGTTCTTCTTCTGTGGTGTTTGGGTATATTTGCCTCACAAAACTGTGCACATTATAGCTGCTGTATTGAATATAATTAAAATTTGTTACTGCCTATTTCTTCCATCCTTTGACATTAAACCACTGTTTAACATTTCGATAATTTAGACTAAGTCCAGTTTGACCATCATCTATTCTCCAATAACAAAAGTTAATCTGATTTCCGTAGAGAATAATGTTACATAAAACATATAAGGGAAGGTGGGAGAACCTAACAATACTATACAATCTACAAACGACACACCACTTTCGAGTAGAGAACTAATTGTCACTAGTTTTACTGTGGTCGTGCAAATCTGCAGCCTTAATACACCTTGATTGCAGTTTTATTTGTTTATTTGTTTATTTAAAAAGGATCCCCATTAGCTGCCAACAGCTGAACCATCACTAGTGACAGCTAGTCTTCCTGGGGTCCAGTCAGTAATATTTAATACAGCACAACAGGCATTACAATCTCAAGTAATTATAAAATATATAAAAATGAAAAAACAAAACAAAACAATATACAGTCATGTATCACATAACCAAACCACACGCAAGTAGGATGATGATATAATTAAGGTATTGATATCAAATACATTCTTAATCTTCTTTTAAAACCAGCCTTTCCCTTAATTTCACGAACCTCACCTGGAAGACTGTTCCAAAACGCAATTGACCTATAAAATACTGACAACTTCATAGAGTCAGACTTAGGTTCAGACTAGTTCTTGGAGAACAACCGAGAACTAGTCTTGCAGCCTCGTTTGAGCCACTTGTAATTTGTTTAAAAGACTGTTAGATGCAGCAGACATAAAACCAATGAACAAACTACTTGATGAAACAACTGTGAGTTGAGAAACGGAGCACATTTACGCGTTATGGCAACAGCACTGCCCATTTTGGCAATTTTAGGCGCTTTCACACTGTGAATTTGGTATTTGTACATTGTCACCTTTATTCTTAGAATAAATACATACGATCAGAAAACAACATTTCATTGTCCATATTCGTCTTAACACAAATGACTCAATGCTTCACGGTGATGATGCCGTTGATGATTTTATAGTAACCCCATTTATGCAATTCTCTCAAAGAAGAAAATCTTACCATACCATTACCAAGATCATGATTTGTACATTTTTGTTTTACCACAAAAGCTTAAAATAGTGAGAGGTCTATTAAAGGAATGCAATTAAAACATAAAAATGAAAAAAAAACAAAAAAGGATTCTAGCCGGAAGGATACCAACTTGAGTGTCTCAACAAGTACAACAGCAGAGGTAGAGTACACAGATAGTACTGTAACAAATATTAATTTCAGAGGTCCATCATTTGCAAACATGCGCTCAATATGAACATTTCAAAGACAAATGTTGTTACAGACGGTAATGAGTAAATGACAGGTATTATATTACTAAATTAAACATTAAGATACTGTGACCTCTTATTAATACAGTTGTATCAAAGAAGAGTTGATGCACTTTTCTCAACAAAGGTCTCTGTGGGGTTTTTGTTTTGTCCATGAATACATGGTCACTCACCTGTATGTGATCTTGTATGCCTTACCAAGCTAGACGCAACAAAGTACGCTTTCCCACAGGTGTCACACTGATATGGTTTCTTACCCGTGTGGGTTCTCATGTGGATTGACAAATAACCCGAAGACCTGAAAGCTCTCCCGCATGTTTTGCAGGCGTAGGGTTTTTCATCTGTGTGAACTATGATGTGCCTTTTTAAATTCGACATCACACGAAATCTTTTCCCACAGGTGTTGCAAAGGTAAGGCTTCTCGCCCGTGTGTCTCTTCAAATGCCGCTTCAGAGTCGACGTGGCTCTAAACCTGTATCCGCATATGATACAAGAAAACGGCTTCTCGCCCGTGTGGATTCTTTTATGACACTTCAACAGTGACCTGTTCCCAAACCGCTTACCGCAGATGTTACACGAATGCGGTTTCTCGCCCGTGTGGATTCTTTTGTGCACGTTCAATATTGACTTCTGAGTGAATCTTTTACAGCAAACGTCACAAGTATATGGTCTCACTCCTGTGTGGCTTCTCTGGTGTCCCATTAACCTGTACTCGGAGGGAAACACTTTACCACAAGTGTCACATTTAAAAGACTTTTTACCTGTGTCAGTATCGCAGGGAATTGTTGAAATGGTAGAATTTAATGCACTGTAACTGTGAATTTTGTTGGTGTGATGTGTCTCCTTTTGTTTGTCTGAGTCTTCGCGCTCTACTCCTCTGGGATCTTGGCCCTCAGTGAAATGAGAGCTATGCGGGTGGAGCTGATGGTCAGTGTTTGGTTCTGGTACCTCAGAGATTTTAACTGGCACGCTGTCTGCACACTCATCACCATCATTATTCAAGGACAAAGTCTGATCTTCACTGTGGTCATCTTCCCCATAAGAAACAGTCAACATAACTATATCAGGCTCCTCCTTCAGCACGAGCTCCTGTCTGTCCCGACTGGTGAAGACTTCCTCTTCATCCTCTTCCTCTTTAATCTGAGGAGGCTCTGGGTCCTCTTGGTCCACACTGGAGCTCCTCTCCTGGTTACAGAGTTGCTGGTCACAAAGAACGTCCTCCTCCTTACACACATGTCGCTGTGGGAGCTCTGGAGGGTGAATCAAAAGGCAAATTTAAACAACAAGAAAAAAAAAAACACCATGTAATTCAGCTGCCTGCTCCTAGTCCTATGTGAATAAAACAAATGTAAGTGGTGGGAGGAAAGTTAGCTTAACACACAGTGACTTTTAAGCTAGCAAACATTACTCTAGCATCAACGGCATATCGCATTCTTGGCACGGTAAGGCAGAAATGGATGTAATAATGATGACTGAAACAAAAATATAAAAGAAAAAAATTATAAAGATAGAGGATTAAGTGAATTGTACAAAAGGGGAAAGCCTATAGGAGCAAAACAAATATGTAAGGGGTACCACAGAAGAAGAAATCACAGAGGAGGGGGCTCTGAAGCTAAAGTGACACTTACGTACTTCTAAAGGTTTTGACACCCATGTATGGAAACACATTGTTAGTAAATATATGACTACTAAATAATACTTTAGCAAACCAAGTATGCCAGAAATCCTTAATTAAAACCAAAAAAAATAATAATTAAAAAAAAAAATTAAATAGCATTCGAGTAGCTTTGCTGAAAGGGTACACATACATACATCAAAAGACAGCTGTCTGTAAAATAAAATTGTAAAATTGTACTAAAAAATGACACACAATATATCAAAGGTTTTACCGACCTATCCTGTGTATCTTGACTTCAGGTTTCAAAAAGACGTCCAGCAGTTTTCTCTGACGGTTGATCTCCTCCTCGTACTCGACGATAGTTTTCTCAAAGACCGTGAATATTTCCTCAGCAGCAGCTGTTAGTCGCTCGTTGAAAAACTGTCTGAAACGCTGAACCGAAGGCATCGTTGGTTTATTACAAACAGAAATATCAATCAATGATTCGACCACACGAAGCCGTTACTCGGGGTTGCTGTTTACTTCCGCTGGTGTCACACTTTTTGTGGTCCGTCATGGTTGGCTTTTACTTACTACAGTTCTTTTCTCGTCAAAGGGGCGTTCACGTACCCTCTTTGCAGTGTTGGATTTAACTTTTGCCTCTTTAAACAGACAAGAACTTACAACAGTTAATTAAAAGCACCAATAACTCACAGAGTCCCTGCGAGTGTTACTGATGCAGTGGTGTGCAGTTTTTGTTTTTAATAATTACAATAAGGTGTTATGCTTTATACGCTCATCAGATGTTATTTATACATTAGAGGTTATATAGGTGTGAATGAAATCAATATAGTATAATATTTTCATTTGTGAACTACTGTTGAGTAGAAATTTACTACTACTTTTCAAAGTTTCATATCAGCGCAGTGGTTTGGTGCAGTCTTGGTTGTCTGAGATCTGTCAATGTTCCACGTAAATACTGTACAGTATTAAGTTACATTTAACCATTGCATATACCCTATGTTTGTTTAACAGGAGGAACTTCCTCTCAAACATTAACTTCCAGCAGGTGAGCTTAATAGATTGACACTGAAATCCAAAGCTTCAGTGTCAGTCTGGTATTCTGATATGATCACCTTTATTCTTTGAGGAAAAACACGAGATCAGAAAAGTATTTTATTTTATGTCCGAGTTAATTAACACACAGACAACGCTGCTGTTGGGGAGTTTTGTAGTTACCCCATTCATCCAAATCCCAAATGTCTGAACAGGAGTCAAAAGGGATATTTCTTACAGTTGTGCTTATGAAGATCAAAATAATGATAGTTCATCAAGTTGATGTGGATGAGATGTGTAAAGCATGTAAAATGTAAAGCTGCAGATGAAAAGATTCTAGTTAGCAAGATGTTAGAAAAACACAACAAGAATTCAGCTTCAACATCAGAGTTCGCAATTTGAATAACAGAGAAAAAAGAATATAGTGAGGAAAGGTAACATGTGGGATAGCATTGCAACGTGTCTTAATAGCTCAATTATTTACAATTGTAAGAAATTTGCACTCAGTGCAAACAAAAACAATCAAGAAAAAATTTCTACGCTCTTCAAGAACAAGTCTTTTCATCTGAATGAGTTATAGTGTGGTTTATGAGGTCGGACTTCACGAGAAATCCTTTCCCACAGGTGTAGCAAAGGTACAGCTTCTTACCGGCGTGTCTGCCAACATGTCTTTTAAGAGTTGACGTGTCTCTAAATTTGTTCCCACAGATGTCACAAGAATACGGTTTCTCCCCCGTGTGGATTCTTTTATGACCTTTCAATATCGACGACTGAGTGAATGCTTTACCGCAGACGTCGCATGAATATGGTCTCACTCCCGTGTGGATTCTTTTATGAACATTCAGCACCGACGTCTGAGTGAATGTTTTACTGCAGATGTTACAAGAATAAGGCTTAACCCCAGTGTGGACTCTTTTATGAACATTCAGAGCTGATGCCTGAATGAAACTTTTACCACAGATATCACAAGGATACGGTTTCACTCCTGTGTGACTTCTCTGGTGTCTTATTAGTTTGGACATACATACGCATACTTTCCCGCAAGTGTCACACTTGAAAGACTTTTTGACCCGAGTATTGCGGGGAATTGTTGACATTGTAGATTTTAACATTTCGTCGGTGTGTTGTGCATTTGTACTTGACACAGAATCCTCTTGGTTCTCAGTCAAATGAGAGCTGTGAGGGAGGAGCTGGTGGTCAGTGTTCTGTTCTGGTACCCCGGAGATTTTAACTGGCATGCTGTCTACATACTCATCGTCATCATTATTAAAGGACAAAGTTTTATCTTCATTGTGGTGATCTACCCCATAAGAAAGAGACAACAAAACTAGACCAGGCTCCTCCTTCAGTACAAGCTCCTCTCTGTCCTGACTGGGGAAGAGTTCCTCCTCCTCCTCCTCCTCCTCCTCCACCTCCTCCACTTCTTCTTCTTCTTTAATCCGCGGTGGTTGTGAATCCCCTCGGTCCAGACTGAAGTTTGACTCCTGGTTAAAGGGTTGTGAGTCAGCGAGGACCTGCTCCTCACACACATGTTGTTGTGGGAGCCCTGGAAGGAAAAGGCGCACAAGAAGTAGGTTAACAACACCGTTGCAGGAACACAACAACAACAACAACAAGCGGAATTAAACACAGAGAATATTTGTAGTAGCCTTCATGCAGCCATCCTGCAGGTGTGTCCTCAACATCACATCACTTGACAGCCGTTTACTTTAGATTCAACACTAAGTAATGATTTGTCAAATAAAAGGCCACAGTGTTTAAGCTATTTCACATCCGTGTGGTTGCAGCTGTCGAGTTTATTAACTTGATATTGGTGTATTTAACTGCTGTATTTATTTATTTTTTTTAATTATACAAAATGTGTCTTATAAATCTTTATATCTTACATATTAGAAAACACATATGCAGGACTGAAAGAACTCAAAGCAGTAATAATTGAGATATAAATAAGTGCATGCAACATGTTAGGAAATATGAATAATTACTGTCAGTGACATAAAGTTTAATCTGAAGGTTCCCCGTGCACAAGATCCTCCTTTATATGTTTTCTTTATTTTTCTTTTTTTTTTTTAATTAAGCAATTTTATTTATGAGGCAAAACACATCTGAACAAATGCAGAGGTCCAAAATGAGTAATAATCCTGCTGTTTTTTATTTTATTATTATTATTATTTTTTATTATTTTTTTTATTCACTTATTTATTTCTAGTTTTTAAAGACCCTAAAGCAGGGGTCTTCAACGTTTTCCAGGCCAAGGACCCCCAATCTGATGGAGAGATGGAGCGGGGACCCCCTACTTATATATATATATTGTATAAAATTGTGTTTTATATTAAACCGGTCCTATAGTGCCTTGTAGAAATGTACCTTGTTGTTCTGCATTCAATACTAAGATATTAAAATAACAAACAGGTTAATATATTCATGTTTTTATTTTGAACATGCAAGGTACAGTGGTATGGGTGGCCGTGCCACTGCCATTTATAAACATACCTCAAACTGAGGTGAATATAAAAAAATGTCTAATCAATCAAAACATTTTCGCGACCCCCCTGCAGTACCTCCGCGGACCCCCTAGGGGTCGCGGACCCCCTGTTGAAGACCTCTGCCCTAAAGCGTTCACCGACCTATCCTGTGTATCTTGACTTCAGGTTTCAAAAAGACATCCAGCAGTTTTCTCTGACGGTTGATCTCCTCCTCGTACTCGACGATAGTTTTCTCAAAGACCGTGAATATTTCCTCAGCAGCAGCTGTTAGTCGCTCGTTGAAAAACTGTCTGAAAAACTGAACTGAAGGCATCGTTGGTTTATTACAAGGTAAGTATTTATCTACGGTTCAACCGCAGTGAAGGCGCTACCGCTACTGACATTTGTTTTGGTGTGTACTTCCGCCTACGTCACGTTGTTTCTTCTTTTTCTTCTTCTTTTGTTTTTTTAAAGACGGCTGTCAAACCAGCTTAAAAGCGCATTACCGCCACCAACTGGACTGGAGGGTGGAGAAATTAAAAACAAACACAAACCCTACTCCTCTAAAAAAAAAATATTACGATGTAACGTGGTGCTCTGTCTGTTGTCTTATTCAAGAATGAAAAATTACAAAGCTTTAATCTTCCTCAATGACTGAAACTGATGATATCTTTGCATATTATACTTGGTGAAATGAAGTATTACACGTTCAACTGTGACACTAATTGTGTCGCGCTTTAAGCTTTGAACTTAACTTTGAATATGAGTTCACTTTGATTTCTGTTTTCAGTTAGTGAGTTCACGAGTCTCATAATTTGGGTAATTTTCTCCGCATTACTCATTTGAACCGGTGGCTTTTTCAAATACTTTATCCCTTTGTATGAAACAAGTAAGAAGAGTTGAATACGAGTTTGCATGTTCTCCCTGTGTCTGCGTGGGTTCTCTCCGGGTTCTCCGGCTTCCTCCCACCGTCCAAAGACATGCTGGTTAGGTTCATTGGTGATTCTAAATTGGCCGTAGGTGTGAGTGTGAATAGTTGTATGTCTTTCTGTGTTAGCCCTGCAATACACTGGCGACCTGTCCTCCACCCCCCCGCAATCCTTCACAGGACAAGCGGTACAGAAGATGAATGAATTGAATGCATAAAGAGTCGAATACACGGTTATAAAGCAATAGGAATTAGTATAAAATGGAAATGTTGTCAGTTATTTTCTTACATTATCAATTTTATTTTTAGAATAAATACATAAAATCATAAAACCATCATTTTGATGTCCATGTTCATTTAGATACAGATCATTGTATGCATTACTGTATGATCCTATTGGTAACATCGTATACATCCCATTTGTCAAATTCTTCAAACTTAGGACACATTTATCGGAATAATCAAAACTGGCTGTAATATGCATTAAACGTGTTCGACGACATCCCAGTGTCAAATGTACATCATGTAGACACGTTCCTCCTCTCATCTCTAAAATTCACCAAGTTGATGCAGATAAAAAATACATTAAGATGCAAAATTAAATTACAAGTGACAAAAAATAATAAAAAAGATTCCAGTTAGCAGGACGCCAACATGGGTGACCCAAAAACAACTAGCACTCAGCTTCAACATCAGGGTTACACAAACCACTTTTGTAACCGAGGTAGTGTATACAGATAAATATGAATGTAAGTGGTCGGTCATTTACATTTGCAGGAACTTTATGCACTCAATATGAACACATTTTTCATGATATAGGAGATTAAAAATGGTTTCAGAGAAACAGCTGTAACTAACAAAGTAAACTGCATTAAAGTACGTTAAACTCCCCGTGTCATGGAGGAAGGAAGGAAGAAAGAAAAGGACGATTTAAGTAGGTTGACCCCTTCTACGTCCGTGGATGGAAGGGTTGAAAGCAGAGAACAAATTCCTTACATGTGTGTACATATATACATGGCAAATACGTGTTAGGGCTGAATCCTTTCTCCACAAGTGCAACACTAAAACGATGTCGAGCATAACTCCACGCGGGCCGACAAGTATCCAAAAACATCTGAAATCTTTGACAAGAAGATTCACAACCAACAAGATCTTTTCCCACGTGTGTTGCAAAGGTAAGGCCTCCTCAAATGCCCTAGAGAAGTTGATCTGTCCTCTACTACAGACGTTTTTGAAGAATATGGCTTAACTGCTGTGTGTGCACTCTCAGATGTTCGATCAATATGGATTCACTGTAAACTATACAGGTGTCTACGCGTGATTATGCTGAATACGTAGGCATGGGACACATTTTGGCACCCATTCTGGTTTCTGATTGTAGTCTGAGTAGTTTTGGGACACCTTAGTGTAATCGTTAACACCCACAGATGTTCCTATTTACACTCAAACTCCCCACCAGTCCTTTAGAACTGAAGAAGCTACTTGGATTAATGCTGAAACGTCTTTGAGTCCAGTTGTCCCAGCTTGTGTCACGTTTGAGCATTTCTATATGCAGGTAAATGGCGCACGTTTGAGAGCAAAGGAGGCAGAGCACCATGTCACACCGTGTCGGCAGGCAAGCTCACATGTCGTTTATGTCGTAGCATTTTTAAAAATCTTTATTGAGTGCAAACTGTTCAGTTAAATGTCTCCTCTGCACTTCAACATTCATCTACAGCACTGCTTGTGCTCCTGCTTCAGTACAAGCTGTCTCTGTCCTGACTCGCGCAGAGCTCCTCCTCCTCTTCCTCCTCTTTAATCTGCGGAGGCTCCGGGCCCGGCTGATTTCGACTCACGGTCCTTTCCTGGTTGCAGAGTTGCTGGTAAGGCTTCTCAGTCGTGTGCCTCTTCAGGTGCCTTTTAAAAGTCGACGTGTCTCTAAATCTATACCCGCAGAAGTTACAAGAGTATGGCTTCTCCCCCGTGTGGATCCTTTTGTGTATGTTCAGCGCCGACTTCTGGGTGAAATTCTTCCCGCAAATGTTGCAAGAATATGGCTTCACTCCCGTGTGGATCATCAGGTGCCTGATCAGTTTGGAGTTACATGGAAATGCTTTCCCACAAGTGTCACATTTTAAAGACTTCTGACCCGTCTGCGTATTGCTGTTTTTTTTTGACGTGGCAGTCTTTATCACCTTGGCGCTCTGGATTTTGTTGGTATGATTTGTTTTCTGCAGTTTTGTCTTTTTTTTTGTCGATTCCGAGCCTTCGCGTTTGCCCCGTGCGAGTCCTTGGCTCCCGGCCGAACGTGAGCTGTGCGGCAGGAGCTGTTGGTCGGCGTCTGCTTCCGGTACATCAGAGCTTTTAACCGGCAGGCTGTCCGCGGACTCTTCCTCCGCCGCGCTCTGAGCTTCGTCCTCATTCAAGCACGGCGCTTGATCCTCACTGAGGTCGCCGTCCTCGTAAGAAACGGAGAGCGTGAAAGTGTCGGCCTCCTGCTTCAGCGCGAGCACCTCTCCGTCCTCACTGGTGCAGACTTCCTCCGGTTCCTCTTTAATCTGCGGAGGTTCCGAGTCCTCTATGTCCAGACTGGAGCTCCTCTCCTGGAGCCGCTGATCGGTGAGAACGTCATCCTCCTCCTCCTCCTCCTCCTCCTCCTCCTCGTCTTCGTAGTCCTCCTCCTTACAGACATGTTGGTGTTTGAGCTCTTGGGAGGAAGCAGCAGAAAGAAATTGATTATTAACATGACAGAAAATTGTGATTTTTATACTGTGCTTATCTTCTTTGCTCTTACACAAAACCACAGAGGATTTGTCTTTAATTATCGTTGCACGTGTCTGTTGCACGCGTAGAAATACTGTTGCATTTATTTAATGTTTACATTCAAATGTCCTCAACTATATGCTGTAGTAATAATACAAATTCCTCCACTGTGGGATAAATTAACTCCTTAAATCAGGGGTCTTCAACGTTTTCCAGGCCAAGGACCCCCAATCTGATGGAGAGATGGAGCGGGGACCCCCTACTTATATATATATATTGTATAAAATTGTGTTTTATATTAAACCGGTCCTATAGTGCCTTGTAGAAATGTACCTTGTTGTTCTGCATTCAATACTAAGATATTAAAATAACAAACAGGTTAATATATTCATGTTTTTATTTTGAACATGCAAGGTACAGTGGTATGGGTGGCCGTGCCACTGCCATTTATAAACATACCTCAAACTGATACCTACCAAGATTATCAATGTCAGTCAATTGCATGTAACCATGCACAAAAAATATTGAAATTGACATTTTTAAAACATGTGCATATGCATACAATACTTAACTATAGCCTAACATTGACAGATTCTTTTCCCCATAATCCCCAAGCTGTATAACATTTAAAAAGAACTTCATGTGTGTTTAAAAAAAATTGTGGAGGTGAATATAAAAAAATGTCTAATCAATCAAAACATTTTCGCGACCCCCCTGCAGTACCTCCGCGGACCCCCTAGGGGTCGCGGACCCCCTGTTGAAGACCTCTGCCTTAAATAAAACTAATTTTACCTCAGAGGTGTTTTAACTGTCCAGTTAATCTAGCTTGAAAGTCGTTACAACTCATAGCCTCCGTTCCCTTGACATTAAATCATTGTCTACTTCCATTATCAGCGTGCTTGCAGCTCAATTTTGCAAAAGATTATGGTTTAAAACAGATGCATGGCTACATGTTTCTCCATCAGCTGACTCCTGACATGATAAACCAGCTTCATACACATCTCTGCCGCCATTGTTAAAACGGGGCGTGTCCGTTTTTAATTTTTTTTAACCACTGCAGCCATATTAAATATAATAATAATAATATTTTTTGAAATGTTATGTCCTATTATTACAACTCGCAATTCTGTGTCGGTGTTTTAAAGATGACTGGTTTAACAGACCTATCTTGTTTACGTTTAATTCGGGTTTCAAAACGATCTCCAGCAGTTTTCTCTGACGGTTGATCTCCTCCTCGTACTCGGCGATGGTTTTCTCAAAGACCGTGAATATTTCTTCGGCAGCGGCGGTTAGTCGCTCGTTCAGAAACTGCCTGAAACACTGGACCGAAGGCATTGTCGGTTTTTATTTACAAGTGAAAATATTCATCAACGGCTCGACGGCGAGAAACGCTAACAGAAGCGTTATTGTTTACTTCCGCCGGCGTCACGCTGTTAGAAGTCCGGATTACGCGGACGCGGTTTCAAGTCCGTTCCGCTTTCAAAATGGGATCGTTCAGATCCAAGATTCACTCACTGCATTTTGCATTAATAATATATCTTTGGTTTTTTTTTTGGTTCATAGAAAATATTTTGTAGTAAATATAGTTGTAAATGGGCAAAGGGAGTTGTATCATAGTAGAAGTTGACTCAAACTCAAGCGTGAACCGCAACTCCTCTTAGATTCAGATTCAGATTCAGAAAACTTTATTTGTTCTCGGGGGGCAATTTAAGGCACAAGTGAGCAGCTTAACGTGCAAGTACAGACATTTTAAGGTGCAAAAAAAAAAAACAGAGGCAGAACAAAATACAAAGTATGTACAAGTTACCATGCCATAAATGTTATGACTATCCAAAATGTCCATGGAGAACGTAAACAGACTGTATAAGTAAAGTGACTAAAGTGCAAATGTAAACAGTAAACAGTAGTTACAGGTTACAGGGAATATGTATTTACAAGTTATAGCTGAGGAAGAGTGTGTAATAAATAAAAACAACCAAGAGTCTCTGGTATGTGAGTATGGGGGAGGGGGGCAAGGGGAGGTTGACTGTACTGTGGCTGTGTGTGAGCTGGAGAAGAGTCAGAGGGAGAGAGAGAGTGTGTGGGGAGGAGTTGAGGAGGAGGATGGCTTTTTATATGTTTTTTTTATTATTTATTTGATAGGGACAGTTCACATTAATGAACATCTAATCCGACAGCAATAGATGTAAATATGCTGGACTTAAATCTACAGTCCTTAGGCCGGTAACTGGCAAAAACATGATGAGGACATAGGACAGGACAATAGATCACAATAGCAACACATCACAAGACAGTACATGGAGAGAGGATGACTGTTCCAGACTGAATATCACTCTGCAAACAGCTATACTTCAATGTGACTGAGTTAAAATACTCAAAGACTTAGTGAACATTATTTGATTGCAGCTTTGGACTTCAGTGTGAATCTGGTATAATTCTTATAACTTCATCTTCATTCCTAGAGAGAATTACATTAGAAAAAATGCATTTTATTGTCGACGTTAATCAAGAAACAGATTATTGCGTGCTTGTACAGTGTTGATAAAATTGTAGTTAGACCAGTCCTTTGCCATTTACATATAAATCCATACCCATCCTTTGTTCACGGCGGCATCTCTATACGATACGATTTGTCTACAAGCTCACATATACCCATTTACCAATAAACACCTCACTACAGAAAACTGTGGTATAAAGAGCTTTGAGTGATTTTCCTCATCAGTTTAACAGTATATCACTAAAATTCATCTGTCTGCTTCTGTCACATCATTGGAAGAACATGCACGCTCGTGCCGTCACACTGCCTCCACCGTGTGTTGCAGATCATATTGTAAGCTTTAGATCCAGTTCATGAACTACTGCGAGGCTTCTCCACATTTTTTTTTCATTTATCTATTTTTTATTTTTGTATGTGTTTGAATTATTATGTTTATAATAAATATGCAAAAATCATTTCCATTTAGTTGATGAAAAGTATATGTAAGATTAAAAATAGGAGACAATGTCGCACTCATTAATGTAATATTTGTCAGAAGATGGGAAACCTTGCGGGAAAGGTGGAAACACCACAACTGTTTTCTACTTCCGGTCTACTTCCGGGGGGAATCATTTCGTGACGGAACCGCTTCCTGTAACACACTACTGGCGCTAATCGTTGCTAGCCTACGTTGGTCTGTGTTTTTTATGGTTTCATCCGAATGGGCTGATTAGTAAAGACTGAAAAGGAGTTGATTATTTGTTTTTTTTATCACGTTTTATGTCAGTATTTGTTCGAGGACCTCACAAAGTGTCTAAATGGGTGCACATTACTGCGCCATATGCAGACAAACAACATTCACTGGCAAGGGACACATCTTCGGAAAAAATCACCAAAGCAGACTCAGAGTGGTTGTTCTCAAGTTCATAGAAAAGGTAAGCAGGTTAATGTCTTTTTTTCCCCCCCTGATGGCTGATGTCAGGTTTTCTTCATGCTGTGGCTGAACTTGACCTTTTAGCGTGCTAGCCCCGATGCTAACGTTAGCTGTGGTCAAAACTCAAATGTCCAGGTTTGGTTTCTCTCTAATAGACACGGATTAAAGTGTTAGTTTTTACAATGAATATGTCGTGTTGCCGTTAAAAGCCAGATTTTGAGATTAATTCATTTAATTTCTACTAAACGGCCACAGGGAGGTGCATTAAAACACATTTAACCAGTCTAACAAAATAGGCATAATGTAAACAACTGTAATTAGTAGAGAAGCTAAAGTTGTAGAATTTGCCCTCACATTACATAAGGTACATTTACTGTTTTTGTGTTTAACTCTGTTATACTATAACATGTTTTCTGTCCTCTAGGTATTATGTAGTTTACTGCTGTACTGTTTATATATTAATACTGTCAATTCTGTTGCTATACTATATATACTGTTAAAGACATACTATTCCCTGATGTTGAATATTGTTTTTGTATAATTCTCTTTCTCACACACACAGCGATTATACTGAATTATTATGATTATATTATATATTGCACACCTGCAATAGCTGACTGTTATTTTAATATCAATATTATAATATCAATTAACTCGAGTCACGACTTTCTTAAGGATGAGTTTTGTGTTTAGATGATCTGTTTTGTTCACATATTTGATCATTTAATTTCAACAGTCTGAGACATTGCAGTGCACCTATGTAAGACTATGCCACCTGTATATTATACAACAATAAATGTGTTGTATAATTTAATAACATCACAAACGACATAGTCCGACATGGCCACAACATTTTGAGAAAGTTAAAGTCTTCCTCAATCTTCTCAGATTACACATATTTTCTCTGTTTCTCATCCACTGTCTCGAAAGGTGAAGGAGGCTCGGCGGACGCTTAAAAAGCCCCAAGTGGAGAAGTTTGATTATACCCAGCACAAGCAGACGTTCTGGTGCTACTGCTGCGGGCTTGAAGTCGAAAGAAATGTCACGGACGGCAACATGACTGTGCTGTACGGAGGCTTGTTGGAACACATGGCCACGTGAGTTTGACTTGATGAGTTTTCGTGTTGTGTTAGCTTTATATTTTCCGCAAGATCTGTAGAGGCTTGGTTTTGTTTGTAACTGTATGTGTTATATTTCAGCCCAGAACACAAGAAGAACACACATAAGTTCTGGTGGGAAAACAAGGCCGACCCGAAGTTCAGAGACAAGGTCATTGTCACAGAGGAGGAAACGGAAAGGTAGGCAGAGTGAGACAAATGAATAGAATTTGCATGGAAAATAAAAGATTTGCTGCACTGATAGTTGTTTATTTTGTTCAGGTTTAAAGCCGAGGTGGAAAAAGTGTTGGAGTCATTCGTGGAGAAGGAGGACGAATTCATTAAAGAGGTAACGCAGACTCTTTCTTTTAAAAGGGGGCTCCTTAAGCTTGATGACGGCAAACTGATGATTCACACAGACGATGCCAACATGCTGATGTTAAGAAGCCCTTAGTTCAGTGTGCTAGAAAACCAAACCAAAGTCAATTTTAAATGTTGACCTGATGATTGTGCTAAATAGAAACTCAAGGGATGTCTGACATTATTACAGTCCATCATGAGAGTTGCTGAAACATTTCGGTCCACCGACTGCACCAGCATGGCTGAAAAGTGTCCTATGGAGTGTTATGTGAAATGAACTCATGGTTATGTTATTATTTCTTGTTTTTCTTTTCACGTTTGCAGGAGGCTGATAATATCCGGGCCCAAGAAAAGCATCGTCAAGAGGTCTTTCAATCGCTTTTAGAGGTTTGTTTGCCTTGGATGCAGTGGCAGTATCCATCATTGCCTTGATTGTCGCATTTTTATGTAAGATGATAAATCCGGTCATTCTTTAGCTTTATGATTGTAAATGTCCAAAGCAGGTAAACAGCAGTCGCGTTGAGATCCTGTTTTCGTTCTGAAACCGTTGTGTCTGTTGGTCGGGGTGATTTAAGGACAAAAGCACAAGCAGGAAAAGAGTGGTTTATTTAGGGTGCAGGGGTTGAGATAAAGCGCAATCAGATGTTAGACTTCCTCTGTGAACCACTGTTGGCTTTTCCTGAATCAAAATCAGCGTGACGCAGAGCCGGAGTTGTTCAATGGATCCAACGGCGTCGAAACGTCTGCAGAGGATCCTGTCAGGTGACACTGTTTAACCTGCATCACTTTAATTATTTATTGCACTGGAGCGTCAATAACACACCAAATGACTTTTGTTTGTCTGGGGAACAGCTCTCGGTTTATGTCTCAAGGATCAGCCCAGCAGGTCGGGAGCCGCTTTGTCGACTCGATGGCTGAAGTGCCGTGGGCTGCAGCGGGACCAGGCCTGACCTTCATAGGTTATCAGGTAGAGAGGCCGCAATCATGAACAAAAGCGTTTAAGCTTAATGACTAATTGCTTTCTTTTTACCCTTATAAATGCCACTCAATGGATTACTTGTCTTCTCTGTTACAGGATTCATCAAACGGTGGAAATGTTCACACAGGTACAGTGACACAGTATTGTATGGAAAGGCCAAGAGGAAGCTGAAAATATATACAGTACACCGATCAGCCACAACATTAAAACCACCACCCTGTGACGTGAATGCTCTCTTTACGATGTAATGTTCCTCTGGGAAGCCTGGAATTTTTTGGATGTTAGATAGATAAATATGCTTTATTGTGTGTCCCAAAATGGTGACAGAAATAATTCTTTGACAGGGCTCACAAGGAACAATCACACAATTCCCATCAAGACACATTCAACATTAAAAAAATGCATTAGAGAAACTTAAAACACACATGACTGGTGGAGTGTTAGAAAGCGCAGTGTCTGTTTCAGGGTGTTCAGGACGGTTATTGCAGATGGAATGAAGGATTTTTTTGTAGATGTTTTTCCGGGCCAGTGGAACTTTGTACCTTCCGGCCTGGCCTGCTTTGTTAATCGGGAGAGTTTGATCTTGAGCCCGGTGGCGAGAGAGTTATACCGGGATGAAATGTTAAATGTGAGAATGGATTCAGTGAGTGACCGGTTACTCCGATAACATCCCGAGCATTGTTGCAGATCAAGCCCATCCCAGTGGTAACAGCTAGGCGGTGTTCATTGCATCCTAGTGCTACATGTTCCCCAGATAATCTACGCATGTGCACGTACACCCGGCCATCTATATGATCCAAAAGAAGATATGAATCATCAGACCAGGCCACCTTCTTCCATTGCTCTCTGGTCCAGTTCTGATGCTCACATGCTAACTAGCTAACTGCTAGTACATCAACTTTGAGGACAGACTAATTGCTTCCTACCTAATATATCCCGCCCACTGACAGGTGCCATGACATTTCAGTTAATCTGTGTTATTGACTTGACCAGTGATTATGACGTAATGTTCTGGCTGATCGGTGTATGTGGGTGAACAAAACTGAAGGGAAACTTCCTTAAATGATGCTATTACGCTACAAGAACCTTCACAGTAAGCAGCTTTACTTTGGGAAGTTGAGTTGTACGATGAGTTGAGATGGAAACTTTGTTAGAGTGAGACCAAGGAGATGTGTGATGATGAGTGAGGGCCTAAATATTTTGCAGTGTACCAAAGGAACAAACAGTGGTGCAGAACTCTGTTCTATCTAATACCTGTGATTGATTAAAAACTAAGCATTACAGCCTCTGTCTCGTAGGTGCCCTCCCTCCGTGGCTCCAAAACGATCCTCTGGAGGGGACCTCAGGAACTGATGGACACCCAGAGATTGGCCCGTCGCTTCAAGAATTCCTCAAGCAGAGTACGAACTCCAGGAATGTCTTAGCAATGCTGTTTTTGTGCATTCATGTGGATAATGACTCTTTGTCACATCACTGTCACACAAGAAATCACAGCAACCAATTAATGTGCTACTACTATACTTTTAGAAATCCCGGCACTTATCCCAGCAGTATCAACATAATAGCCTCTGATCTTAATCTAAATCAGTTAGAATGACACAAAGATTACATCCATGTAGATTTGTAAAATTGTCACAATCCCACAGTTTAATAATAGTAATAACGTCGTTATCTGTGTTTTGTCAGAGGAGCAAGAGAAGCTGAAAAAGCTTCCTCCGAACAGAGTGGGGGCCAACTTTGACCACAGCTCCCACACGGACGCCAACTGGCTTCCCTCCTTTGGTAGAGTGTGGAACAGCGGGCGGCGCTGGCAGTCCAGGTGAGTCCACAGAAACCATCACTGCATTTGAGACTAATGTGACTTTGTTCCATATATATGGTTTTTAGACATGTATCTGTATTTGTAAAGTATGTTTAGCGTCTTCATAGGATCTTAGCGCTTGTCAAAGTTTGCATGTTCTCCCTGTGTCTGCATGGATTCTCTCCGGGTTCTCCGGCTTCCTCCCACCGTCCAAAGGCCGTAGGTGCATTGGCTGTAGGTGTGAGCGTGAATGGTTGTCTGTCTCTCCGTGTTAGCCCTGCGATAGACTGGCAACCTGTCCAGGGTGTACCCCGATGACAGCTGGGATAGGCTCCAAGTCCCCCCACGACTCTTCGCAGGACAAGCGGTTACAGAGGATGAATAAATCAATTTGATTTTTTTTTGTTTCTTCCTTTTTCCAACAGAAACCAATTCAGACAAGAGGAAGGGCAGAAGAACAGACAGAAGAGGAAGAGGGAGCACAGCACAGAGGCTTCAAAGAAAACAAAAGCCACCGAGCCGCCATCATATTCTGACAACTCTTAAAACTAGCTGTGTGATCATTCATCATACAGTGACGTGTACATACTGTAGCTTGCACATTGTGAACAAGGGACTGTATTTTTGATGAGCTATACATAAGCGCTCAGGCTGAAGAGACGTTCCAGTGTTGGCCAAGTGAGCGTGTGCTTTGGAAATTGTACATAAACTTTATTGCTGTAAATGTTCGCTGTAATATGTTCTTAGTAAAAAATAAAGTTGTGGCTACTGGGTAGTTATTCTAGAAAGACACATTGTCATTTAAAACACTGCATATTCCACTCATGTTCATAACTAATAAACACCCAGTTACACCCGGCTCCTTAGTCACAAATTCAAACCAAGTTGGAGCTGCAACTTAATTGATCTGGAAGTCGGCAGCTGCACATCTACTCCTGGGTTCTGACCTGAGCTGATTAGACTGAGATCTGAGGACAACATCACTGTTCTGGCTCATGGACAGCAGGGGGCGCAAGGCACTAATCTAACAAAGGCAACATGGTGCATAGGCCATGTTAGTCATTTTCAATGATATGTGACCTTTCCTGCATGTAAATGGCAAAAGGGTAGCAAGTGATTCAAACATTAACCTATCAGGACTATTTTGACAACAACTCCAAATAGTGGTACAATCACTGAGGCAGCTAGTTCTGTTTCTCAAGCATTAAGCTGTTCATTTGTGCGTGTAGCACTGAACCTGTGCACACAATGGGCTTTCATTTCCCTTTTCAGATCACGTTAGGTGATGAATTACTGGAAGATTGCACATGCAAATGTTGTCGCTTTAAGCTGAATAACGGCCTTTACGTGTGAAATATCCTGACTGTCAACAAATGTAAAGGAAAGCACCAACACCATCGGTATTTTAGGTGTTCGCAAGGTGTCCTTTAAAGCAACCACGCTCGACCGGTTTCCCGATGAGGAAGGAAGTCGGTTTCTCGCAGTGATGATTTCAGCTGTATGGGGACGATCTCACAATTAAGATTGTCAGATAACAGTCTGCCAACTGACATCATAAACAAATGTACACTGTGCACACTCCGTTGGTAACTTCTGCCACTTTTGAAAGAAACAATCAGGGCCCTAGAAAGCCAAAAAAATCCAACCTTTGGACTTCTGCTTGTCTAAACTTGATTAATTGTTTGGACTGACCAAGAATTAGCTTGTTTGAGATGACAAGAAAATACTAAAGGATAGATTCTGCAGTGGCTGTGTGTGAGAAACAGGCAGTGGTAGGTTTGCACAGGGGAACATCAGTATGCAGAGATTAATGACAAGAAAGGAGCAGTAAATCCTCGTATTGGCCTCGTTGGGTTTGCAGGCCTTTCTGTCTTTTCAGGCGTCCTCCTCTCTCTCCAATGCAGAGTACAACAAGGCCCCAGTGTACTCTGGGTAGATGGGCGTGGAGCTCCGTGCAGCTGCGAGGGGATACGACGTGTATCTAATCTATTCTTAGCTCAGTGACAACATGGCTATAGCTGAGGGGAGAAAAGAAGGGGGCTGACATGTTTGCAGCTGAGTTGTAAATTCAAAACGTAAATAATTTTACCACGCACTGAGTTTTTTCTTTTATTTCATAGCGTATTTCTGTTAAATATTACGGGATAAAAGTGAATCTCGAGGCTCCAGCACAAGGCCTGCCTTGGCACGGAAAACTGGGAGGAGAGGAAAAAGCACGTGTACTGGGCGGGTCTTGTGCTAATCCGGCGGCCAATCACGGAGCGACATTTTTGAATAAATCTGCATGTATTAAAGAAACCGTCATCGCTCAGTGCTGATTGGTCGGGCGAAACGGAAGCGGCCAATCGCTTAAATGACAGTCGCTCAGCTGGGCCCCCGAAGCCCCGCCCATCTTAATATAATTCGCCCAAGAAAACCCCGGAAATGCATTCGCTTAAAGGGACAGAGGAGGAATTTATTTTTTTTTTTTAGGCAAAGGTTGAAACAACGAAAACAGCTGCGAGCACAGACACACACAGACAGAGAAAAAAGGAGACAGGCACAGAGAGGAAGGGAAGGGACGCAGCTTAGTGAAGCAGCAAGCCAGCTATGTGGCAAGACAGAGTGGGAGGACGAGACTGAAGAAGCTGTGAGAGTGTTTTAGCCGTTTAGCCGTTGACCAACGGTTAGCTTCGAATTCGAATTTTTCGTCCCGTAGCGTTAGCTACCTGGAAACCGACAACGCAGCAGTCAGCTCAGCAAAGAGATAATAAAAAAAAAAGAAAAGGCCAAACTCCCAGACGACAGGGACGCGTCAGCTCCTCTTGCCTGGCTCACCTTCCTCACTCAACCTTTTTTTTTCTTTTGTTAGGTGAGTAGACTCCCAATATATATGTCAGACATATATTCGTGTGTAAAGTTTAAACATAGCTCTGGATGGAGCCTGGACAAAAGGCTGTTTGGGCTATTTACGTATGATTTTATTGAACTCTGTGCGTCATGATTATTATATTTGTTGTAACTGTGATCGTTTTCTCTTAATTGTGAATCTGAGACAAAAAAAAATAAATAAAAAATGACAGGAATCCAGCCTACGCCAGCTGATGACCTGACAGTAGCTTTGCAGGGTGTAAGGGGGCGTTCCCTTGCTTTGTCTGTTTTCCTCATACCTTCTTTATGTGTGTGTGTGTGTGTGTGTGTGTGTGTGTGTGTGTGTGTGTGTGTGCTGTCTGCAGTGATCAGGGACAAAACGAGAGAAATCCCGATGCATTAATCACCTTCATGCATGTGTGTGTATGTGTGTGCGTGCATTTGTAAATACTCAATTTAGTCATAATTCACTATCACGCCCTCTTGGGATTGTGCACATATGCACTATGCGAGAAGGAGGGATCAACCAGCAGTGGCATATATCCATGAGATTATGACTGTAGCTCAGCGAGTGGAGTGATGATGATGATGATCGCTCAAAGCTTAGAGGAGAGGATAGCACTCAGTCGTGCAGTAGGGATGCATTGTTCCCTTGGACTGCATTTAGGAGCTGCATTGCATCGTGCAACGAGCGGAGAATTGACGCTTCTTATCTTGTGTGTAAAAGCCTGAATATGTGCATCTGACAAGCAGTGCATGATTGCATTGACATACACACAAGGCACACTGCATCAGGAACCTAAAAGCCTTTTGCACACACATATATATGCACACTGCAGCAGAGGCAAATCCATCTGCAACTCATTTTTCTCTCTCTCTATCTCTCTTGCATGTCCATTTATTGCTCTGACAGCCCCCCCCCCCCCTCCCCAACCTCTCTGTCTGGGAGAAGGTAGTGGGCTTTTGTCCTCAGCTGAGTGTGACGTCATGCAGATCTTTGCTGTAACCAACCCCTGGAGGCGAGGGTGCATGTTGTTCGGCAGGCCTGGGTCTGGGCTTGTCCCGTGCGCAAACACACTCTTTGACTTCGGCGGTTTCCACATGCTAAAAAAACAGACAGGGGGGGGGGGGGAATCAAACTGAAGGCATTGTTTCAGACTCCCACATGACAAAAAAAAATTTAATAAATAAATGTATGCTTGCTCTCAAATGTAACTACAAAAACATTCGTGCTGCCCCCCCGAGTTAATTGGCTTGAGCAAACATTCAATCATGAGGAGCTGTGTGTTTTCTCATGAAAATATACGGAGCCACCAGTGTCTAGTTAGGCTGTTTACGGAGTGTAATATAGACGACATGATGCCAACTCGAGGCTTGTAATTGCCCTGTTTCTCCTGATTATCCAGACTCACAATGTCACAGTCTTTTACACATTACTTGCTCTTCTTACGTTTATTTCCATATCAGCTACAGTGTACTAGCCTAGAATCTAGACGCGCCCCTAGCGGATGCAAATTACATTTGCTTCCAGGGTCAGTCTAGTTACTCTCCGTTGACTTGAGATTTCGAAAAATCCAAGATGGACCGGGCCAATCACGAGTCGGTGGGCGGGCTTAACATGATGACGACTGACCTGCGACCATAAATTCCGTGAATTACGCGTGAATTCCCCCGTCCTGCTAGAACTACCAGAGCGATGGCTGCTGCTAGCGAACAACTTTCTTTCGAATCGGCTTTGGCCGCCACTCTGAAAGACTTGAAGTTAAGCTTTTCTCTGAGAAAGGAACTCTCTTTTCCGTCGCTCTGACTACGTCGCCTTCTTCGTTGCTCTGATTGGTTGTAGCGCTATCCTATTGCGTGGAGAGGGAGTTTGAAAGACAACCGTTTATCCCACCCCTCCGGTTGAGCCCTGTCTACTAGGAGAGTGCCCAGACCCTACATTTAATGTGGGTCTGGCTCGTCAGGCTATGTGTACCTGGCTTTGTACGTGGAAAGTGGGGGGGTGGCTATAAAATGCTCGGGCTGATGAATGCTTGTGTCTCTGCGGGATTTGATGTCAAGAGATTACAGATTATGTAGGTTAGATCCAGCACTCGACACTGCTCTGGGGCTATATTGATTGATATTTGGTCGATGCGCGAGCGCAAGTACACACTTTACTTCCTTAACAGACGATGAGCATTCATGTGCAATAGAAGTATGTGTTTGTTAAAAGGCTGTAGTTTCATATGTCAGTGTTGACACATATTCTTAAAGACTAAAACAATCGCAGAGCTTGATGGCATGTTTTTCTCATTCCACGCATCATCTCATGACCCGCTTAGGGAGCCTCCAACCCTGGTTTGAGAACCATTGCGGTACAAGCGCCGATCCGAGTGATGCTGTTGGCCAGAATATATCTCATTCAACCAAGGAGCACAAAAGAGGCCGGATGAGATGTCAAGTGCTTTCCAATAAGATGAAAAGTGAGGGCCAACGATAAGCTGCGCTAGCCTCATGACAACCAAAAGACAAGCGGGAAACAACTTTATTAAGATAAAGACATTTGAGGAACCCCACTTTCTAAAGTGCGTCCGTGTGTGTGTGTGTAATGTGCAGTCTTTCTTTATCAGCAGCAGCTTAAGCCCGAGCTCCTAAAAATAGCACTCGCACGGCTTTGACAAGTGCCACGTTAACCCTGAAACCATCACTGTCACCTCTGGTCTTTCCGCTTGTGCACACATTAACTAAACCCGGCTTCAGGCATGCCAACAGAGGTCAGGTAGTCCACTTAACGGTCTGTCAATATGTGGAAGCAGTTAGGCCTCTTAAAAAAACCTTCCGTGTTCCTGTTTTTTGTAACTGTGTTCTCCCGGCACTGTCTTCTGCGGTTAGTAGATTAACCTATTTATAGTGCAGTGAAGGAAATGCCAATGACTTCAAGGATGCTTGGAATAAGTGAGCATCGTGAGACTTATTTCGGCGGCGGTGAAGGGCCCTCTCACAATTAGAACTTTTAATGCAGTAATGAAGTCTCAAAATAACAGGGTGGTCACCGGTGCAGTGTTTTTTGACTTGAGGCATTTGCGGGTTTTAAAATTGTGTAACGTCTGAGTCCAGTTTAAGTGTCTCAAATAGGGCAGAAACTATTCAGAGGTGGACCACCCGAGCGCTCCAGCTAGGGTCAAATGTCACTTTAATATGATGCTTCCGATTCATCTCCCAAATGGTATATAGACTGCTTGTTAGGCTTTTTAGATGCCCGGAGATGGAAAGAGACAGAGCCATAAACCATCATGAAGCATTTATCTATTGATATAATGATGTAAAGCAGCTTTTCAGTCGTACTGCCCCGTGAAAGACCCAGACAGTTCTCGATTTAAAACATGAGAATGGGTACGGTATATGTTTCTATTTTGTGAATTTTAATGATCTTGAAGAAAGATCGCGTCACTCGCGTTTCAGCGTTGCCAATGTGCAGTTTTTTGTCTTAAGTTCTGTATCTTAAAGCGGAGGATTGCAACGCGACAGAACCTCCTGCTGAATAAATAAATGTGGGTTGACGTTGCACCCTGAGAAGCAAAGTCCCGTACAGTTTTGTCTCCGGCTGTCCTCAGCTTTGCTGGCAATACTTGTACTCAGACCTCTGACAGGTACGTAAAATGCCAAACATTTACCGCAGAGCTGGAAACAAACACTAAGTTGTCAGTTTATTAGGTACACTGAGCTAAAACCAGTACATGTAATATGACGGTGGTGTAATAAATCCTACCGTTGCTAAGTTTATAATGTTATATTTACACTGTATGGTCATTATGGAACGTTTCATTTCTCATTCTGTTGAAGCTGATACTCATTCCCTAATTCCAGCCTTTTTCATTGTTTATTTCATTCAGTATCTAATGGAATAATAATCTATTTTCCTCTATTTTCTAACATCTTGCAGTTAAACTATCATCCAATGTTTGTTGCAACCTCAATTTAGTGATTAGGGTTTGGATGAGCAGTGTTCGTAGCTTTCCAGCAGGTTGAAGACTCAATGATTCGTTTATTATTCTGGAAAATAATTGACAGGGTAGTTGGATGCAGAGTCACAATGACAATACTAACGAACAAAGTACCAGCCTGGATACTGGAGGATTAAACGGCAAATAAACTGCACTGAGACAATATACGGCAGCAACTGGACACCACCTATTGTTTGCTACATTGGCTCCGGATTGATTTTCTTTTTCGTCGTTGTTTTATTTATGTGTAAAATGTCCTTTGTTAAAGGGCCGTGATACATGGGTGGAGTTTTATACTTGAGCCTAATGGATAACTTGGCTTACAAAATATAAGTCGGTGTAAAGCACTGAGGTCAATTTCCAGATACTAAAAGTTTACCATCAAAGATAACGTCATGAATGTTTCATTTGTTCATTAACTTTTGGAGAACTTGTCATAGTTCTTCAGGCAATCTAATTGGCTGTGTCTCTTTCTAAATCCATCTTTTGCAACGCTGCTCATTCCTCTTGTGTCCTGGGACACTGATGGTATTGCACCATCTACAGTGCCAAGTATGTAACCTGTAAGCCGTTCACAGCGCTGCCTGCCTGGCTGACATCTCATAAGCTCAACCTGGCCAAGGCCGTGCATCTGTTTCTTTAGAGGAACGTATCCTGTCACCCAAGACCTGTCCACCACCAGTGGCAAAACTATGGTGGTTCCAACTCGGATAATGAGGGATCTGGGAATGATCCCGGTAAATTATGAAAAAGTTTTTTGTTCAGCAGACGTTTCAGCTGTAGGAAAGTCCCGTTGATGGCTCCTGTACAACATCAGGAGGATTTACACTCTCATCAGCAAAGAGGGGGCCTAGGCCCTCATCCAGGCACATCCATCCAACACTGGACTGCTACAACTCCCTCTGTGCTGGTGCCCCCATGTCTACCACCGGACTCCTGCAGCTAATCCAGAATTCTCCTTCTTGTTTTTCTCCACACACCACTTATTTATTTATTACAGTCCCTGATGCAACTTGCATCCAGATGAAAACTCTGGGTTTTAACGTAAAGGTCAGTGAGACCGTTCTTTCCCGAAGCCAGGATTGCAGAGTATCTCCCCAATCTCCTGCTGCAGCACAGTACATCCGAAACCCTTGCTCGCACACATGTTTTCAGTCATTTTGTTCAAAAGCAATGCAATCTCCATTTTGGATCAAATCTCAGGCTCCTGCACGGTTGTAATGCGTTTAGTGTCGCCTTAACAAAACACATGAATGCAGTAAAGTAGTACGTCTTCTACGCAAGCCTCACAGTTAATGGGTGGATGCTGGATGTCGGATATAGATCTCTGTGCATTATATAGGTCAACGCAGAGCTTATCAAGATCAGACATGTTCACTCTCTGCCTCTCTCGTCCTTGTCTTGTTCATTTTTGTCCATTGCTTTCCCGTACGTTGTCATTTGTCTTGTTTCCGCTGCTTAGCATCAAAGGCCTCCATCTCTTCTTCATGCTGCTTATATTCCCCTCCTATTAAATTCTCTCCTCCATCGAGTGAACGTTGGTTATGTGTGACGGGCCCGGCTCTTGGCATGCATCATTTGTCACTTAAATTGACTTTTATACAGATTGAATGTTTAATGGTTGGATTAGAAAACGAGAGTAATGATGTTCAGGTAGTGGATGGTGCGGGTGCTGTAACACCGGGAGCGTTTTTTCCCCCTCAGGCTGGTTCATTTGGGCTGGTGAGAAGACGGCAATTGCTCTCTGCTCTGGTACAAATGAACTGAGCTAAGCCTGGTTTGAGAGGGTGGCCTCTAGGACTTCCTTAAAAATAAATAACCAAGTAGTTTTCCTGATGCATCTCTGGAAGCGTGCACGAGTGGAAGACGTGCCTGCCAGCAGTCGTGCGCCTTCTCGTCATGCGTAGATAGATTTGATTATATTCCGAATGCCAGGATTCGTGATTTTCAGTTTGCAAGCGCATAGTTTTCATGAGCTCATCAAAACTTCGCCTTGGTTGCCCCGTGAACACAAACAGAACCAAGGTTAATAAATTCAACATCATGACGGTTATTGTATCAGTTACGATTGGAACAAAACACAGATGTGAAAGCATCCTATGCCTTTATTTTTTGGAGTTTGCAGTTTGTATTCGTGGAAGTACATTGGTCTTGAAAGCATTAGTAACGTTTTGCATCATTCCAGAGAGTTATAAAGCTGCGGAAGCCAAAACCTGTCTCGGTAAGTACGGGGTTGTACATGTGCATTTGTTTGGTAAGTTGGCCTACGGAGTGATGCGGCGCCCTGAAGCATTTTTTATTATTATTATTATTAGAGAATATCTGTGTCTATACTTGCATTATAGCATAAATGTTTTGTATGTGTGTCTGTCCAGTGTCAGGGAAGGGAGGCTTTGTTTGAGAAGTGTTAGTCCTTGGAGGGATCCCATTGATTTTGGGTTTGATATAACACTCAGCAGTCACCAGTTGGGCTGAAGTGTGTGTGATAGAGAGAAGGAGAGAGCGACAGGTTATGTGAAGAGGAAGACGGAGTTTACTGTATACTGTATCTCCCGTTGTTATCAATGTGTACACTCAACAGCTGGCTGATTTATCCTACATGTTATCCTCGAGGATATCAGTTAGCCCTTGGTCAACGCGTCGCATGCAGCTTACCTATTAAGGCACGGAACAGCCTCAACAGAAATTATTTAGGTAAAATGTTAAGGGGCTGCGTCATGCTATTAGTGATTTACATAATGATCTCAGCGAAGTCATTATGGGCGTAATGGCTTATTGTCTCATCTAAACTGACCTGTGCAAGTCAGAAGTAGGTAATCAAGCAATTAATGGACTATGTTAGGCTTCCTGAACTGAAGCCTCTTTTAAGCCGTGGCGAGGACGGATACAGGAGTTTAAATGATGGGCTGAATATGCAGTGGCAGCTTTTGTATAACTAATTTGGTTTGCGTGTGTAGTGTTTGGATTTGCATGCATTGTCAGTCCAAGACACAGCCATGTGTTAGCCTTTAAACACGGTGAAGCTCCTCTTATGGTGCCAAAGCTGTTCATTATTGACTGCTGCTTAACAACCACAAGTATGTGTGTGTGTGTGTGTGTGTGTGTGTGTTGGATTGATCTCAGGATTAACCCTGGCCAGACCTCTCTCTGCCCTTTACTCTGAACCCCACCCCCCCTACCCTACCCGAAAGCGAAACGGATGCGACCCTCTCTCGCGTTTGTGCGTGCACTTTCTTTTGCAATTCCGTTACATTTAACGCTCGCCCTCGTGGATCACACACACCTCCAACGAACGTGGGTGTGAATGAGCTCAGACTGCTATCGTACTGTAATCTCCTCCAACCGTCCACTTTGGCTGGTTAATCTGATTCACCGTCCACTTTGGCTCGTAACCAGTCCTCGTAACCAGATTGGCTGGTTAAATAGTGACAGTATGTGGGTCAGGTATTAATGAGCTCCATAGCAAAGAAAGTGGTGTTGTTGTTTTTTCCCTTATCCTTTCACGAGCCAGATGGCAGACTGCACTACATTCAGCCGCTACCAGTCAGAGTGGTGCAACACTATCACGCTGTGTGAGTTTCCCAAGCAAGGAAAAAAAAAAAAGGAATTGATTTAAACTGAAGGAAGACGGACAGGAGAAAAAAAAAAAAAAAAAAGTACCCAAAGGCCCGGGAGAAGGGAGAAGAGGAAGAAACGCACGCAGATACAAAAGTGAGCCGATAGGTGACGAGGCTGGCAGCTGAATTCAGAGCGAAGGATTGAGGACTGAGAGGAAAAAAGAGGAGAGGTGAAGTGAGGGAGCGAGGGAGAGAGAGAGAGCTTTATTTCCTGTCCTCCATGAATAGGCAACATATTTCTCTGGAACATTCCTTCCTCTGAGCTGGCCCGGCTTGTCACCAAGACTCAGGGTGCCACACTACTCCCCATCTCTTTCTCTTCTGAACTCCGTCTCTTTTCTTCTTGTTCGCATCGGCCGCCGCTCACTTTTGTCCCTCTCTTCTTTTTTCGCCAAACGTGAGCTCACGGTAAATAGATTAAATACCAGATAAGGGAACGTAACAAAAAATACTCACATGTTGTTATTGGGAGACGTGTGTCGGTGAGTAAATATGTATATTGGAAGTGGCTTGTTGAAGAGAAGGCTCAGCTAGATTAGAGCCGACTTCAACTGCAGTGTGTGCAAGTATATTTAGTCACAGAAGCCCATTGTGTGACATGCAAAGGGAAAACTTTCCACGCTTGCAGAATCATATCATGTCAAAGTTGCATGCATATTGGATTATCGAACAGCGGAAATGATTGCGAAGGATTAAATGTTATTTAGTGAATGATTTATTTGGATAGTCTGGTATTAAAACGTTTATTTCTTACAGTTATTACAATATTGTCAGAACAAGATCTGACAGTGGTGCCGGCTTCACTTGACGGTCAACTTGTCGAGACTGGACTGCCAGATAAGCTTCTCTGAAAACACAGACTTTGTCTTTAAGAAGTGTTCGCAGCGGCTTCACCTTCCGAGAGGCTGTCTCGGTGTCAGTCCACTGATTCTGGATCTTGTGCATGATGCACACATGGAGAGAGTGTCCTAACGTTTTAATCTCTCTGCTTGGTTGGGTCACTTAAGCTGTAAGTGCAAGAACAAATTAAATAGGGTTGTGACAATGGCCAGTAAAATTGTGGGAGAACCCCCAAAAGTCTATACTGAAAGCTAGGGGAATCCTGGCTGATAGCTCCCATCCTCTTTTTAATCAGTTTGAACTTTTGAAGTCTGGGAGACGGTACAGAGCCCCTCTGGCCAAGGGTGTTCTTAAAAAGTCTCTTATCCCTCAACTCAGCTAAGTGACCTATCCACATATAGTGACTTGTCATTCCACTGCCTTATTGTACTTATTATTGCGTCCATGCCATGCTTTGTACCTGTACATATGTCAGCTTTTGTATTTTAGTACTGTCTGTCTCCTGTGTTGGTGAGAAGAAAGAAAATTTCCCACCTCGGTGGACAATCAAGTTTTATTCTATTCTAAATGAATGCGTTCTACTATAACCAGTCCTGCACTAACTTCTCCTTAATGATTGTTAAAATGTTTGGTTTACGTTGAAATGGCTTCAGAAAGGTTTTAATTCAACTGTACGATCATTGTGGAGGATCCAGTTTGTGGTGCTGTTAAACTGGACTGAATGAAACTCTAGAGTGTTTCTGTTATTCAGCCTAGGGGTTTGTTTGAAATAACAGAATAACCTTCGTGAAGAAAAGATTTAGTGCAGGAATGTTATCTTAGATTGCATTTGTTATCACTGGTGTTCCTAATGAACTGACAAGTGAGTGTATATGTCTTCAGGCCAGGCAGACTCACCCTTAATTTGAGTAGAACTATGTCCGTACTCTACAGTAAGTCCTTTTACTTCCTGTGTGTGCCTGAAGTATTTTCCCCAGCAGTGGTCTCAGAGGCCTTCTCTGCAGCCACTTGCTTGTGAGGCCAGATCCCTGGCTTCAGCCTGGTCTGCTTCTGACACATTAGGCTGAATCTGAGCACGCCGTATGCGCCTGAATACCTCTGCATTTATCCTGCTGCTTCTGTCTGACCGGCTGGAAACAGTCATGTCACTTGACATTTATAGTCACTTGATGGGTGAGTTAAGTATAGAAATGTACAGTCCGTCTACTGTGCATTAATTGGTTAAATATATCAAACAAACCTTTCACCTTGGCGAGTTTATTTCTTAACACACAGCTACTAGTCAAACATCAAGAGGGAGTTGAGCTCACCAGATCATTACAGTGCTCCAGAAATGTAAACATAAAGAAACCAGTCTGCGTCGGGGGGGAGGAAGGGGGAGGAACAAGGCGTTAAAACTTGCTGTTCCGATGGCGACGACGATAAAGTTTGCATGTGGGATTATGTTTGTTGGGATTATAGCACTCAAACTGGCAGGTAAGCGTCTTATTCCGAGATCCTGTCCGGCCGCCAGCAGAAAGACGGTGGAATGTTTCAGGACGCCGCGGCCTGCGGAGAAATGGGGGCCGAAGCGAAAATAGAGAGCAGCAGTGTCGCCGCGCGCTGCTGACACATAATGACCGAGGCTGCTCCAAATAGAAAATGAAGTGCGGACAAAAGGCATGCACTGTAACGGTACAATGATATGTTTGCACTTCTGTCCGTGGTCCCGCAATATTTCTACCTTGTTACAACATACAAATTCATTTAAAAGGTGTTAGTAAAACCAAAATTCAAATGGATTTGAATCATCCAGTGAACAACACCCCACTGCTTGTGATTCCCTTCAAAACAGTAGCTGTGTTACTTCTTAAACACGCTGAAAATGACACACAAACACACTTTGTATACACGGCAACAGAAAGCGCATGGGGGCTCCATGCCTCTTTAAACATGCTCAGTGTTGCTCATGCTCGGCAGACACCCCTCCCTCCCCTCCTCTTCGCACATGCAGATCAAATACACTTACTTTCCTTTCCCACCCTTCCTCCACCTCCTCTCATCCGCTCCTCCTTTTGTTCAGTGGCTTCCCCGAGCAAGAGAGCGACTCGGGCCTTGTTTTTATATTTACGAAACTTGTCATCCAAAGCTGCGTCTAACAGATTTTTGAGCTGGTAAAGTCACTTTTAAGCTCTTTATTTTGGAGGATGTGGTTGTTTGGAGCGGATGGGTAAACTCCCACCGAAACACAGCTGGTGTCACTTTGAGGGGCCTAGAAAAACAAGGCATGTGCAAGGCAGCGTTCAACGTGGCCGAGACCCCCAACGTTCTCATGCAGACACCAAAACAAACACGGGCCATGCGCCCGAGTCGCGGGATTGCATCAGTGTTTGAAGGAATGTGAGTCAGTGGGTGTTTTCAATGCATCGCTCTCTTCAGCTGCACTCAGAGTGCCCTTGAAGAGGGGACGGGCTTCATCGGCGAGACACACCCTTTTTTTTTTCCAAATATGGAAGGCAGCTTCGACTCTTAAAGGGACAGGATGGTGCAAGCCTGTGTGTGTGTTAGTGTATGCCCATACACAAGATCCTAAACAGAGTGCTGCTTACAAGCTTCCCTGTCAAAAGCAGCAGCAGAGCCTGTTAACAGCAGAAACACTGCCTCACTTCTGTCCCCGTCTGTCGGCTCGTCTCGCTCCGTCTCCCTCGGTTCCTCCTGTGCCTCGCCCCTCCCCTCTCTCTCTCTCCCCTATCCCCACATCTCTATATTTGGAGGTGCGTAGCTTGAAGACGTGTCTTGTTTTTCAAACCCCTTCTCTCTGCTCCTTTATAGTGTTCACACACACACACTCAAACAAAAAAAAAACTAATGTCGTGTCTTTCCATGCACCAGTGCCCACTGCGTCCGCCTGTGAGTGTAATTAGTACGTGTTGAGCTGCAACTATTAGTCACTGAATCAATTAGCTGGTGGCAGAAAATTAACTGTCGATCAATCATATAAGACAATTAAAAAAAAAATTATTATTACCATTAACTGCCCATGAAGAATTCTGAATTGTTTATCATATGAACGAGTATAAACCCAAACATTTAACAGATTTATTAAGACTGAAATGTTTGATACGTGCTGGTAGAGATCTAACATGTGAGCCTGTGTTTACCAGCATTTAGGATCAGCCACAACATTAAAACCACTGACAGGAGAAGTGAATGAAATTGACCATCTTGTGACGATGCAGTGTTCAGCTCGGAAGCTTTTGGACCTGGCATTCATTGGTGTGGATGCTGCTTAGACGTGTAGCACCCACCTAGACCAGACCAGGGACCCTCACCTGACACAGGCACAAAAAAAAAAAACATGAAGAACAGCACAAGGTGTTGACCTGCCCTCCAAATTCACTAGATCCCAAACTGATCAAGTATCTGTGGGATGATCCACAGAAGAACCTCCCCTCAAAGCCACAGAACCCAAAGGCCCCCATTAACAACATCCTCTTGCCAGACAAGGGAGACCTACACAATATTAGGAAGTTGGTCGTAATGTCGGTGTTTTATGGTTAAGCAGCGATAATTTGCCTGCGAGCGTTGCAGTCTCTAAAACATACGACCTTTGATTTGTCAACCGTAAAACTCCATATATGTCTCCACCATCCTCCTGTGTCGCGGAGATAATATAATATAGCAGCACGGCAGCAACCGGCGTCCTATTTTGGAAAACCGGCGCAGGGTGCCACAGATGGTAACTGAGCAGGAGTTAGACAAAGATCAGGGAGTCGTGGAAAGACACCGACAGACACTGAGTGACGCATAAAGAGACGGGAGCTGTCAAAAGGTTTGTCTCGCGTGTCTCGACCAGCACACGGCTGATAAAACCGTCAACCAGGTGGATGTGTGTCTCCAGCAAGAGGTCGGGATAGTCGGATGGTAGCGCTCGGTGTGTGTGTGTTCTTGACAGCTTCAAGTATGTTTTGTGTAAAGTGCAATCTCCACCCACTGTGTATGTGTGTGTGTGTGTGACACATTTGTTTGGGCTGCGTGTACTTTAACCACACCAGCCTGTTTGAAATAGTTCTTGCGCAGCCAAAACGCTGTTCCTTATTAGCTCACAGATGCCGAAATGCTCATGCATAACACACACACACACACACACACACACACACAGCTGAGGGCTGCTCCTGCTACTCAACTGATAAACTTTTTCACATGTGCCTCGTTCTCTATCTGTGCTCCAGCCACGAGATAAGCCTCCTGCTTTTTGTGCTCGTGCAGGCTATACATGCGCACATCATGCTACACACAACAGTCTCCCGTTGTGTGAGAGAGAGAGAGAGAATAAGACGGCAAAGAAAAGGGGGGGAGGGTGAGCTGCGTAGATGTTTGCATCCTCATTCTCTTAAGGCCTTAACTCCTTTTTTATTGAATGTTGTTCTTAAGCTTATACACGCATAAAGAGAAAACCGCACATTTGGAAACGGCGCGCTGTGGGAAGAGATTACAAGTCGAGCACCGTACACAAAACATGCTTAACGCACACTTTGGTTAAAGTGATCTTTTATCTTGTTGTGTACTTCTGCAGAACAGGCCAAGCAGGAGCAGGTGGGCGGGACTTTGGGTCCCTGCACCTCCTCCCCCCTTTAACTCCTTCCCCCTAGCCAATCAGGACCTCGGCCACTACAGCTGACCCCCCTTTTCTCTAGCCAATCAGTCGCCCTCTTTCCCCCGTGTGCCTTCACTGCTGAGTGAGCAAAGCACGCCTCGCTCTATCAGCTGAGAGGAAACCAACAGAAAGAAAATACACAGCGAGAGAGAGCGAGAGAGAGAGAGGCTTGGAAAGCGAGGAAGCGTTGAAAGGAGGGGCCTGAGAGTAGACAGAGGAAGAGGCGAGAGGGTGAGGAAGAGGAGGAATGGGAGGAGGAGAGAGGTAACTGTAACACGTGAAGCTTTTTGTAATCGGGATACTCTGGAGGTGTGCGAATGAGAGAAAACGAAGAAAGGGGAACGGGGAAGAGGGAGGGGGTTTGAAAGAGGGAAGGATAGGGAGGGAGCAAGCGAGACAAATAGGGAGCCGAGAGATGTTGATGGGTTTTTGATTTCTGTGACTGAGGGTGGAGAGAGGTAGACAGGAAGAAAACAAGATACAGAGAGAGTGTGTGTGTGTGTGAGAGAGAGAGAGAGAGAGAGAGAGAGAGCAAGACAGTGTGTTAGACTAGTGCAGACTATTTGGACATCCTGACAAAGGGGCAGACAGAACAACTTGACTTGTCTCTGCGCTTCTCAACACCACCTATACAGGAGGAAGGAAGTAGAGAGAGAGACTGCAGACCGGGGAGTCGAGACAAGAGAAGGCAGCCTGACCCAGTGGAAACAGAAACGCAGAGGAGGGCAGAAAGAAGAGACAGCAGTCACCCATCCAGCCGGCGGACGAAATAGAGGAAGGAAGGAGAGTGGCAGAGCGAGGCGGCGAGATAAACCCCGTCTTTCCGAGAGGGTGAGTGCGATGAGTTCTCCCGCTGTCAAGTGCACCGGCGTCGCTCCCGTTGATCGCTGTCATTATTGTCAGCCGGGTTCAGATGTCTCCTAAAATGGCCACATGAGAGGCGGACAGACAGACAGATAGGCAGGCAAACATACATACGGACAGACAGAGGGAGGGTGGGAGAGAGACAGAAAGGGACCCTGTGTCAAACAGCATTCTCAGCAACTATGTGACTGAGCCAGCTTAGTTTAGACTGCTGTAACTCCCCAGCAGAGCACTGTATATATGTGTGTGAGGTGTGGCACAGTCTCAGTCAGTGGTTTCTCTGTTTCAATCAACTTCACCTCTCTCCTTCTGTCACTTGCTTTCTTTCTTTCTTTGCCACTTCCTGCCTTCCGTCTTTGTTTGACACTTAGAAAACACGCTCGCAGACAACAGTCAGCTGTCATTTAATCCCCTTGTGGACCGGGGGGGGGGCTCCTGTAATCTAATCAACAGCTGATTGTTTGCAGGATCACCTAGAAACTTTTGTGCGCATGAGTCTGTGTGTGTGTTTATCAGCCTCCAGGCACGGTACAGGGCTGGGAGTAGCTCGGGCGGGGATCAGCTGAAAGTTGATGAGACAATCGGGACATTTGGGAGGCGTCTAGCTTCAATGCTGATGCTATCACGCCTCTGTTGTAGGCGAAGAGTGGACCGAGGGCTATAAGGACGGCCCGAAACTAGAAATAAGTGTGTAACAAAAGACCCATTCGGGGTGACAGCTTGTGTCACTGATCAAAAAATAAATTCATGATTTGGTTGTCCACACTGCTGTCAATCACATTTTCTAAGAAGTGCATTCAACGGGTTGGCTTTACGTTGTGTTTTGTGCGTTTCGGATGGAAAACACAAACTCTGGCGAATTGTACTGTTGGATTTCTGTAGCATTGCACGTTATATTTACCAAAAGCTTCCCTCTTCCTCTGCCACTTGTTCCATTTTTATATTCAAGGCGAATGCTGGAGAAATGGCATCAGCAGTTTCTGATTCAAACTTTTCACTGTACTGGAGCGAATGAAGAACACAGAGGAAAGTACTTAGTTACATTCCTCTCTTTTTATTAAATAATAGTCTCGGTCCAGACAACTATAAACAGACCAGCTCTTTTATGGTTTCTCAAAATCTGATTTATGCTCTGCTTCTTGCTCTTCTTCTGATGAGGAGCGTAATTTAGCTGTTGTAGTGTGACTTGAATGTCCTTTGAATGCAGTGCTCTTTGTGTGTGTGTGTGGCATTTTTGGCGTTGTGATGAATACACACAGGCCAAATGTCAGGCTAGTTTCTGAGGATAGGTGCTGGCTGTGAACTTTGCCCTGGTGCCACACATTTTACAGAGAGCTGGTTTTCTCTAGGTTCGAAGCCTTCCAGCGTACGCCCCCAGTGCCGTGTTCCTGTAGATGTTTCGTGTGTGAGTGTGTTTTATTACATGAAGTGTGCTTCTCCAGATGTTTTTCTTCCAGTTTCCACTCAATTTGCTGATCGGTCGCCTCGGTCTGAAGGCCGTTCAGCGGAGCAAACAAAGTGTAAGTCATTTATATGCAGATCAAGTCGCTCATTGTCTTACCGTCGGCCTTCTACCACCTTTCCGTAACACCACCTCTCTCGTGCCGATGAAATTAAACCCCTCTGGGCCTCCTGATGCGCTGTAAGTCACCTGACCCGAGGTGGCCTTTGACCTCATGACCACAGTCTTCCTGTGCCTAAAATATGCCCACACACTGACGCACAATGGTGCTTATGTGCAGACCGTTTTGCATTCCTCTGAACACAGACACACATATTAACACAATTACAATTAAATATCCTTCATGTCAACCTCATGCAAGACTGTAAATAAGAGCATTAGCATTCTTGATTGTTGTTTGGTTGTGATGTCTTTGTTTGAACTGTAGCTTTAGTACGCAATACCTTTTAATAGCCAGGTCAGGTTTTAAACTGTAAACAGAATCTTAAGAATAATGATGAGCTACCCCATTTGTTGTCCTAAAAGTATTTATTTTGGAAAATCATTGCCTGTAGTTTGGATACTGGCTGATTTAATTTGCAGTTTTTATATGCATCGTTCAGTTGGCTCTCATTTTGGTGCAGATGTAGAGCTGGGCGAAGGCAAACTGTACCTTTTTTAATGCATTTTGTCTTGGTATGCGTTCATCTCATTGGATTCTTGTTCTTTCTGCCTTTTACGTTTTTTTCTCATTTATCTTTCTTAATATAGTGTTTAATTCTCATTATATTGCTTGTTATTTGTGCACCGAGATAAGAATATCAAGAAAGCCTCTTTGTTTACTCACAAGGATTTTCTTTTTTAAATGACGTTACACAGTGGGTTGCCATTTTGGTACATCTTAATTCTTAGGCCCCGTCTCAGAACACGTGCAGGTTTACGCACCGTAGCCATGAACACTGCGCTTTAGCCCTGACATTGAGGGTTCTGTGTGTTCCCTTCTCTATTTATACTTTCCTCAAGGTCTTTGGCTGTGCTGTAGTTTCTCTCTGTTCCCCTCGTCCTCAGTCCTCCTCTCCTTCTTTGTCCCTGTCTAGCTGTTTGGTTTCTGTCAAGTTTTTTATTTTTTTATTTTTTCTCATCCCCTTTTCATGTCATCTCTTTCCTTCTAATCTCAGTCCGGGTCTTGATGCTGGCCCATTTTTTCAGCGGTGCTGCAGATGTTGTGTTGAGACTGCGCCTGGCCTGCTAATGATATGTGAACTCGTCATTACCTAATGTCAGTGATTATAATGTTCAGTCAGTGGAAATGTGAGAATTTTAAAGGGCGCTGAAAACAAGCATTTAGTAACAGCCTTTAAAAGAACAAAGATAAAATATGAGTTATGTGTCGAGCAGCAACATTTGGATTGAAAACATGAAATAACGAATGAATTTATATGAAGTTGTTGTTTACATATGTTCAAATTAACATTCTAGCAAAGAAGCTTATTATATATTAGCCTATAAGTTGTAGTATATGTTGCTTTTTTTACTGTCTTGAAGGTGTGCGTAGTACAGTAGGTGTGCACGGGGATTATGCATTTCACTCTGATCAGATTGTGCAAGAAGATTACAGGTGAATACGAGAACATTTTGATGGGGGGGAGGAGAAGGGAATGTGAGCATGTTAAAGCCACCTCCGGTGCTCGGCGATGCAGTGAAAGAGAATGAAGTTCTCGAGTTGGTATTGGCGCGCACACACCCAGCAACCTGAAGCATTTCTTGCGGTGATGCCAGGGTTTCCCCTCCTCTGCTGGCTACTACTTGATCAAGCCTGAAAAGGGGCTGGGCACCCTCTGCCAGCCTCCTGCTCAGCTAGTTCAAAATAAGGTCAGAAATCAAGTTGCACCTTTTGCACTGAACCTTTGGGGGCTCCCATCGAGCTCTACTGGCGATGACTATAAATACTTTCGCTGAGTCTTCTCTTGGTTCTCCTCACCTCCTTCTCCTTGTGGCCGCCCTGGTACCGGTGTGACAAAACGAATAGGTGGGGATTCCTTCTTGCGTGTTGATTGCACCTGCATGTGTGAGTCATGCTGGCTATCTTTTGTCATTCTAGTCTGTAATGTCCTTAACCTGATATCCCGGTTTGACTTGGACAGATCTTGTTTTAGCACTCCCCTCTCCTTCCCCGAGGGTCTTGCAAATGTCCCGACACTGGCAGCAGTTAATATGCAACTCTTAAATGTTTTCAGAACTTAAAGAGACATTGCAGTAGCCCCTCATATTTGCCGTATTCCAGTAAGTAACCAATATATAACCGTCACATACCAGATGTATAGTTCATTGCTTCAACGGCATTTGTGGTCTAGGTTGGAATGCTAGCATGTTGTGTGTTTTGGATTGTGGTTTTTCTGTGGCGCAAACAAAAATCCAGCTTCTTGCAAGCTCAATTTGTGTCGTAAGAAATGTGTTTTATTACATGTTATTGTGTGCGATGGACTTGCCAGATGTTTTGTTTTGCAATTACAGGAGAGGTACTTGTGTTTGTGCTAAATCTGGGTTTTCCCTAAGGTGGTGTTGTGTGACTGCATAGAGACCATATGTCATGTGAGTAATTACAGGTGGCGAGGGCTTCACTCCTTACATCATCTCCATGTGATTCTGTGTATGCAGCGGCACGGACGCGTGACCACCTGATGATATACCATTATGTCAGCAAGTCGCATATAAGCAGGCTATAATGTACTGTATGCGGGGATTGGGGGTGACAATTATGTCTCCATTTCGACTGTTATGTCCTGCTATCAGGATCCTTCTTCTTATTTCCATCACAGTTTAATGTTTCAGATGGGTTACACCCACCAATGCTCTTCATAAAACCCCCACCAGTCACTAAGAACTAAAGATGCAACAAGTCCAACGGCCTCTGTTTTAGATTTGCTTTTTGGATGCACCGTGTCCTGGACAACTGAGAATCTTCTGACACACATGAACATACACCGATCAGGAATAACATTATGACTGATTCCTAATATTGTGTAGGTCTCCCTTGTGCCTGCAAAACAGTTGTGAGTCATCAGAGAATAGACATGGGCCTTCTGAGGGTGTCCTGTGGTGTCTGGCAACAGAATACTGTTGGGGGGAGGGGAGGGGCCTCTGTGGATCATCCCACAGATACTTGATCAGTTTGGGATCAAGTGAATTTGGAGGCCTTGTCCTGTTTTTCATGTTTTTGTAGTTGTTCCTAAACCGTTTTTTTGTGTGTGTCTGTGTCAGGCTGCATCCTACTGGGGATGGCTGCTTCCATCAAGGAGTGTCATTGCTATGGGGTAGGGGGTGTCTGGTCTGGTCTAGGTGGGTGCTACATGTCTAAGTAGCATCCACATTAATGCCAGGTCCAAAGGTTTCCCAGCAGCAGAACATTGTATTGTCACAAGATGCTCAATTTTATTCACAGGTCAGCGGTTTTAATGTTATGCCTGATCGGTGTATGAACACTGTTTGCACCTGGAGTGCAGCTAGTCTGAGCATTTCGTATTGATGTTTTATTTAACATCCCTTACGATTCAAGTGGCGGGTAAATTACACTTGTGTTTCAAATCCAATGAAAAAGACACTAAATTGACTCTTGTCCTAGCTTTATGTCCTTTTCTTTACTGTTCTTTTCTTTCTTGCTTGATTTTAAGAACAACCAGCACTATTATGTGTGCAATGGGTCTTAATGTGCGTCATCACCTGATGCTTTAAAAGGAAATTGGAAAAAAAAAAGTGAAGTAACTGGTTGCTGGTAATAAAGCTCTAAAAGGGAACCAACTGTACATTTCGTCTTCATTGATTTACGTGAATGGGCGGCGGCAGATTTGGCTTCTTTAATTTCTTTGGGTGAAACCTTTAAGCACTTCAGTCAAATTCTTTTTTGTCTGCTTTAGATTAACAGGACGTAATCACAATTTTTGGCCGGCTATAGACATCTCAGACAAGACAGACATTTTATTATTATTATATCGTTTAGATGTCTTTGCTGGTCTCCCCCTGCACCCCTGTCCCCCTAGCACTCCCCCCCATCCTCCCCCACCATCCACCCTCTCTCTCTCACTCTGTCTCTTTCTAGCTCCGCTTCTCTTTCTCCCTCTTTGTGGACAAGCACAAAGGAGCCGTTATCCTTGGGCTACTGGTTGCCACGGTGACAGATCACTGCGACCCCCCCCCTCCACATTCCCAGATTCTGGTCCAAGTGGGTCGGGATACGACCCTCTTTTCTTGGCCGAGCACTCTTCGGTGCCAAGTTAGCTTCACAAGTGACGCCTCGCGTTTGATCCTCAGCTCGGACTGCTGCGAGGCCTGTGTTAAAATTTGAGATATTCTGGCTATGCAGACTGAGAACGGTAATACCCCCCCACCCCCCACCCCCCAATCCTCCATTTGGTCGGTTGAGAGCTTAAAATAAATTTCAAGGGGATTGATTTGTGTTGCATCAGTCAGCAACAAACTGCAATATTGACTTCCTGTATGTGCGTCTTTGTGGCTTCGCCTGCAGCAGCTGTGAGGACATACATAAGTTTCTGTGGCTTTCTCTGGTGCAATTTTGAACGTGTACATCTATTCTAATCAGAGGGTGTGTCGCCAGAAGGAATCCTTATGTCGGTTAATGGTGAAAGCAGCTCACATGCTACTGGTTTGATTTCATTTTGGATGTTTTTCCCACTTTTTCAGGGATTCTGGGTGGAATGACCCTGTCATGATGCTACAGCTGTGCCACACCTCACGCCTATGTGACCAAGGAGGGCGTGTCTGGCTATCGGCCAATCACAGAGAGAATCCCAATAGAGTCACCACCAACTTGGAGTCAGAGACATTTCCTCTCAAGAGATTCTTGCATCACTGACACTCACTTATCTCCCTGCGGTAAGTTCTGAGCCTACAGGACGATGATTTGATCCGAACCGCTTTCTATATCACACGTACCAATCTTTTATTTCCCCCTCAGGTCTTTGCCCTTCTGGCCCACCTCCCTCGCCCCTTCTCCCGCTGGAGTCCTCGCCGTTTCCTGATCACCTGTCTTGGGATGTTGGCGTCATTTCGTGGCAGCTGCCATGGAGATAGACGGGTTCCTTTAGTAGGCCATTTCAGAAACAGCTTTCAGATGTTGTCCCAGAAACAACTCGTCAACTCTGGAAGAATTGGACAAGGACGGGCACAGAGGTGAGACGTCGACGCTGGGCATTGTATTCAGTATGTTATTTAATTACACAAACTGAGTTTATTCCTCGCCTAAATTACATTATGTACAGTTTGTCTAAGTACGTAATTTCCCCTTAAGTTTTGTATCAAAAATATTTTCTCAGGGCAGCAAAGGTTTACTGCCTAGGACTTGTTCAGTTAATACCATCGTGACATCATTGTGTTTTAATGTCAGACATACCACAGGCAGCCACAGACATGCCATTCCTTAGTAGTCACAATAAAGCGAAGTGCTAAAGTGGATTTAGCCCAGCAGCTTTAAACATTTTTAATGAAGCTGGTATCCAGCATACAGCATGAGATATGCCTCAAAATTGTTGGTTAACTTACAGACATTAAATATTCACTGTTAGACTAGAAAAGCCTCAGTACCCTCCGGTTCTTCTTTTTCATGCAGTTGTATGTTTCCACCTCTCATACTCTCCACAATTATTAATTGCCTAGTAATACAATATTTTGTTCCTGCCAGGTGCTGTGCGGCTCAACTTCCCGATTCACACTGTTTGACATCGCAGCAGGAACTATAGGACTTCCTATTCCTGTGGAACATCTTGCTCTGCCCTCCTGGCACTTGTGAGGTCCTACTTGACCCTGTTGCACAATAGTTAGTTAAGACTCTTGTCCCCCTAGCAGCAAAACCATGCGGCACATTCACGTGGAGTTAGCCCACAAAAAGGCTCCGCTAGAGCTTCCAGCACAGGAGGGGGACCTGCCTCCACCTACACCCCCAACACAGGGCCTAGACCCTGGGGTCAGACCGGGCGTGCCCAGGCATTTTGGCCAGGAGGAGCTGAAGCTCCAAAAGGTCTACCAGCTCTCGATTTTCTCCCAGTTGGGAGGATTTTCTACCTCCACAGAATCCCACACTGATGCTCAACAGAGGCCTGTACGGTTAGGTGTAAAAAGGGGGTTAGAAGAGCCTCAGCTGACTCATAAGCGCCCCCACCTGGGGGACTCCTCAGACAGGGAGGTGCTGGAGGGAGGGGTGCTCTGTGGGCCAGCCCCAGCTCAAGGTGTGGGGATGGGTTTAGCGACTGGGCCTGGTTCCATTCCTGTACATGGTTCCCTGTACTCTTGCATACAGATGGAGCACAGAGACTCAGAGGGGGGGCTGTCACCTAAGTCTCCACCTCTCTCCCCAAGCCACAACCCCTCCCGACGCCCAGCTCAGCACAATCATGATAGGCCCGTTCCTGATGTGTTCGCTCCACTCTCACCCAAATCACCACCGATGTGTGACCCACATGTATATCTCTGTGACCAGGGCCATTCCCTTGGAAGCTCAGCCAGAACCGAGCCACCTAACGGGGGCCGTACGCCAACACACTCTCTAGGCAGCCCTGGAAATGACAGCTGTAGTAACGGCTCATCTGGAGGGCAGCCCAGCCCCCACTTATATGAAATGCCCACGTACGAAACTCCCAACCCTGCCAGCCCCACCAGTCCCCCAGGTCCTTTCTCCCCACCGCACCACACCGAGCTGCAGGAGCCAGGGGAGGCCACGGAATGGGACGCCGGGCTTGAATCCTCCCCACCCGAGCGAAGCGCCACCCAAGCCGCCTCCACTTCCAATGGCCTGGCCTCCTGGGAGAAAACTCCCAGCAGCAACGGACACCGTCTACTCTCCGGAGGCCACTGGCCTGCCAAAAAGAGGCTGCTGTCCCCGAGTGACACAGGGGAGTCGTGCTCAGAAGATGAGGGACCCTCCACATCTAAGAGAAGCAGGCTGTCGCTGCTGGCTCCAGGAATTGGCCCAGCCTCATGCCGTAGCACCGACTCTAAAGCTGCCCCTTACTGGAACCACCTGCTGCCCTCTGTGTGGGACCGGCCTAAGGTTAGCATACTCGCATACATCTCTGTCAGAAATGTGGTTGTTCAACTACTTTACTAACAAGTAGCTAGCATTATGTGTTATGCTAGTACTTAGAATTAAATTAGGATATTCTGAGCCCCAGTTAACACTAGAAAGAGTTTATTATAGCGCACTGTACAGAAAACCAGCACGGACACATCTGCATGCAAATACCATGCTGTTAAACCAAAAACATTTAGGCCACCATATGTGGAGGCTAAGAACTGTGAGTACTTGCACTTCAGTCAGTGGTTGTAAGACATGTGTTGTCCTTGAGTGTCCTGGAAAAGACTCTGGGGTGTAAATAAAACGAAAAGATAAACTCAGAGTAAAAAAAAAAAGTGGAAGAATGAAGTGATCATTATCACGCCACGCTGGAACAGCCACTGCAGCTCCAGAATAAAGCCCATTGAGGGAGGGTCCATTGTTCCCCCACATGGGTGTGCTGTGTGTCTCATACACATACACACACAGAGAAACACACACATATACATGCATCCTGCTTAAAAATGGTTCTGGAAGTGAATTGGCCATTTTTTTTTTTTGCACACTGGGAGGCCAGAAAGAGCTTTGAGTGTGTGGGATTGTGGGATGGGGAGTGTGACAAAAGGGTTTCATACGGTGGTAGGATCATTGCGACCGCAGGTGTTTAGAGTAGGTGTGAACGGTGGACAGGGAGGCACAGACGGACCTAAGAAAACCACAAAAGGGAAGCAGAAAAAGACAGAGTTTAGTAAAAAAGGAAGAGAGAAAAGCTATATTGTCAAAGGCGATGTTTCAGTAAATAAAAACTAGGTGGGACGGAGAAATATTTTAAAATGTCAGGCGTGGATTTAACCGAGTGTGATGATGAGCTGACAAGCTGACAAACGACTCGAAGCTCTGTAGAGAGCCTCTGTAGCCAAGGGTTAGCGAATACCTATGAGACAACCATGGGTGAAAGGTTTGCTGTGAGAACATGGCCAGCGGGTAGCGTAGGTCCAGCTGGTGACGAGTCGTCCGACCGCTGGGTGGCCTTTACGATGAGCGGAAGCCTAGAAATGGGGAACGTTTGTGCGCGGGACACAACGTCCAATAGTCAGTGCTCAGTAAGTAAAAGGACCCCCGAGATACACAATTACACTTCACCAAAAAAAACAAAAAGTAACCACAAACAGAAAAGATGTGAGATATGATTCAATTCAAGATATTAAAAGGTAAAAACTAGTAATAATCTTTTTTGTCTTCTGTTTTTCAGACTGCCACAGATTGCACACGATCAGGGAGACGACTTAAGAATGGGATGCGACTGAAAAGGTGAGTCCTCCATCACATTTCTAATCTTGAAATAACAAATATCAATTGAACACTTAAACTTCAGAAGAGCCACTGGGTTAAAGTTTTATTTAAGTGCACGAACGTGTGGTTGGATGACAGCAGTTTGGTGTCCGTCAGACTGACTCCAGCAACAGAGAAAGGAGGTGGGAGGTTAGGTTAGGTTTCTTGTTATTCTAAATGAAAGGGTTTTGCGCTCTGACTTGTATACCTAGACACACTCGGAGGCATGTGGCATGTCGGTTGAGACGAAATTAGTGTAATCTCGACCACTAACGACCGGTCTGTTTTGTGTGTTCTCGCGGTCATACTCAGCCGCCAGCTGCGCAGCGGCAGACACACGGACACCGGCCGCTCCACGCGTTCCAGCTGGCCCTCGTCCTCCATCAGCAGGTCGCTACTCGGCAACTTTGAGGTACACATTTTTTAAACATTACTGCTGGAAACCAAGGTGAAGACATTCCAGGTGGAGCCGGGGTTGGGGTGGGGGGATGTGGGCGCTTCCTTGAAGAAAAACATTTTGGCAGATTTGTGCAATCTAATCCATTTATAATGATCGATGTTGGCAGCAATGTAAGAAAAGTTCAATTATATGCTTACTAACATAGATAAACAGGGTGTTTATCAGAGGTGTTCGTAATAATATCCTCCCTTTTACACATATGAGACAGCAAAGTCTTCAGTATCATCTGAAACCTCTAGTTTTTACCTCAGGGTCTACAAAAAATAAAAAAAAGAGGTTTGTGATTATATGATAGGGCTGTTCAATTGGATTGCATCAGATTATCTTGGCGTACGTCATAAAGTGTCCGCCTGTGAAAGTGTTTCCAAACCAGAACTTTTCATTTTCGATTGAAACGGCAATGGAAGAGACACAGTGATGACGCAGGAGCGGCTAATTCAATGCTGTTAAAGTTTTAATCTCTTGCTTTTGATGAGGACATTAGTTATGAGTTATTGCTGTTTGGCGATTATTAGTGAAAACTACTAAGAACTTTTAAATGGTGCGCAGTTAAAATGCAGAAAAATGTCTTTAGTTGTTTGGCTGGCAGCAGTGTTGCTGGCTGACAGATGCGTATTTTATTTCTGTGGTCAACAATGGTATAGTTTCTGTTAAAATAAATAATAAAATATGGACTGACGTTTCAACGCTACGTTTTACAGTATAAATAGTTTCTACAGACATATTGTATTTTCCTGAGTATGAATACAACCCTGTTCTCTGTTTCTTGCGTGTTCCAGGAGTCCATACTGAAGGGACGATTCTCCCCATCCGGTCGCATCGAAGGCTTCACGGCAGAGATCGGTGCCAGCGGCTCATATTGCCCCCAGCATGTCACGCTGCCTGTGCAGGTCACATACTACGACATCTCCGAACACAGCGCACCTTCGCCCTTCCTGGTCAGTCTGTGTGTTTGTGTGTGTGTGTGTCTGCAAGATGTATTGGGCGCGTACTGAAAGGCGCGTGGGAGAAACCAAACATTGTGTCAGCACGAGAATAATACACTAATTGAAAGAAACAAAGCGAAATTAGAGATCAAAACGACCATCTGAAACAATACAAATATGGAGCTGGCTTTGACGTCTTGTTTCTGGCTTTTGTTCTTTTGAACCAGATGTAAAAAAACAAAAAAAATATGTGGCTTATTTTTCCCTTTGGTGCAAACGCAATGCAGCTATTTTCCCACATGTGTTCACTTCAGCGCTGAATACTGTTTATTCACCACATATACATTTAAATACCACAAGAATCATCAAGTATGCACTCAAGGTGGGACCAGAAGTAATCTGTAAATGATTTTAGCAGTGCTTACCAGAACTCTTGAACACCGGACCAATTGGAAACCAGCTGTTTCCACTTGCTTATATTCAGGAGGCGTATAAAAGTGAATGTCATGCCTCTTTATATTCAGCTCTTTGAACTGTTAATTGGCATTCAACGTATTACCACTCCGCACTTTAGCCTCAGCACGTGTCTGTGAAGGTTCTCAGGTGGGGATCCAGGTCAGGGTGTTTCCAAAAAAGAGCAAACGACAACTTGAGATTCTTGAGGACGTTTCACCACTCATACAAGTTGCTTCTTCGGTTATAAAAGACTGGTGGGGAGTTTAGTTTTATATTGGGAACATCGTTGGGTGGCGCCGGTCTATTAACGACCAACTCTTCATATTTATTTTGATTCGGCACGTGGTTATTTTAGTCCGCGCCAATTCAGATTACATGTAGTTTTATTACTTTTGATGATGAATTGCTTTTCCCGGCGTTATCTGTACAGATGTGCGTGACATAACAGATGGCAAGAACCAGAAATGGAAATGACTATTGTAATAGCTCTGTCATAAAAGTTTAATTTCTGTGCACGTGATCCTTTTTTTCTGATGGAGAAGTTCACAGCTATTAAAACGTAACAAAGGATAAGGGTTGCTTCATAATCGCAGTGATTTATTCAGAGCCACATCTCTGTCTCTCTGTCTCTCTGTCTCTCTCACAGGGGGTGATATCCCTCGAGCCTCTTGGAAAGAAAGGATATAGCATACCCAAAGCAGGGACCATTCAAGTGGTATGTTTCTTTCTTTCTCGTGTCATTCTTTGCACAGTAAAAGACCACGTTACCCATTCATCTGTATTTTTTAAAAACATTTATCTGTGCTATCACAGCTTTTAAATAACTGAGGAAAGAAAATATTTCCATATCGTAGTATTTATATTTTAAGCGTCATGTACTTTGTATTGAAACCCTACCGTTGCTTCGATTCATCTCCTCAGACCTTATTTAATCCCAACAAAACTGTGGTGAAGATGTTCCTGGTGACCTACAACTTTGGCGACATGCCCGTCAACCACATGACCTTCCTGCGCCACCGCATCTTCCTGGTGCCAGTAGAAGAGGGGGTTGAGGGGAAAGGCGAGGCGTCTCCCGGGGGCGGGGTGGCAGACAGGAAGAAGATTCTCTGCTACCTGATACATCTCAGGTACGACTCGGGTTTCATCTGTTGTTTTCCTTTTTTTGTGAATACTGTCCTTTTGTTACACCGTGTAAAGTACAGAGTGTCTTTTCAGCGTTAGCAACCTGTTTTTGTGCTAAAGCGTTTGTTTTTGGTTCTGACTTCCCCAGATTCCAGAGCTCCAAATCTGGGAAGATCTACTTGCACAACGATATCCGGCTGCTATTCTCCCGTAAATCCATTGAAGTGGACACAGGGATCCCGTATGAGCTGAAATCTTTCACCGAGGTGCCAAGAAACCCTAAATACTCCCCCCGCGTGTAACCCCAGCCTGACGCCCCCCCACCACCACCACCCCCGACGCCAACGCAGCAACCTCCTGTGCTTCCTAAAGAGGAGGGAGGGAGGGAAACGGGCGGTCTGCTGGAACGATGGACACAAAACTTGATAAGACTTGTCGAGACACACCGCAAGCACACAAGACACATGTGCACATACAGTACGGTGCAGCGTGGGTCTTTGAAAAAGTCCTCCTTTTCAATGCATTAACTGAAAACTCAAATACTAGATAAGAGAAAACAAGGTATCATCCATTTACAGAAAATATGACGGACGTTTAGTTAATAGATGTTAATAGATTATTAGTGCGTTAGCAGTCCAGCCCAGCATTCAATTAAAAGCAGGAGTTTTTCAAGACCTTCATCTGCACAAAGAAAGAAAGGCACAAACACTGACACACACACACACCAAAACAGACTGACAAGACTCATGCACATGACATACTACAAGTATCACAGTACTCCTGGTGGCAACTCTCTTGAGTTCAGTGTTAACATGCATGCCTTGTGACTTAAACACCTGAATTTTCCTCTAGTGCCGTATCACACTGTCCTTCACTCTGCCTGCAGCGCCAACTGCCTCATCGGACCAATCATTTTAACCCTGGATTTAACAGAACGCCGCGAATAATAAGCGCGTCCCACATTATAGGAGGATGCACACTTGGGCACCTTCCGACAAGCAGAGAGGAGACGAGCAGACGCAAACACTAGTGAAACCGAGGGCTGAACTAGAGTCGGCCGACTTGACTGGATGTCTCACCATAGAATACAATACGATTATTAAAAAAACCAACAACACCAGACATGATTTGACCAAACTCAGGACGTCTGTTGACGAATAAAGTTCTCTTTGTACTATTTAACCTATCACGGTACAGACCACTGTGCACACATGTCGTGAAAAACATGGGAAATCCAGTTCATTGTATGTAGCCAGACTGAGGGACACTGTGCTGTTTTCTTTTATTAAAAATCTTTTGTTTTTTTAGACTCTGTTCGGAGCAGTCAAGATGTCGGAGCAGAAATTGAAAAAGAAAGAAAGAAAAAAAGACAAAAAAAAAAAGACGAGCTGTAGTATTTTTAATTTATGTTTTCGCAAATGTCTTAATAAGCAATATGCTGCACAAAGTAGAGTGTGTTTTTTCAGCTGGACAAGCTTTCTCCATGGAGGGCGGAACAAAGGAAGCAAAGGATTGAGAGTGAGGGAGGGAGGGGGGGAGGGAGGGATGACGAGGGAGGGAAGGGTGGTGGGGTATTTAATATGGGGAAAAAAAAAGTCTATGTATATTTAAAAGAATAAAACTCTGCGACTGGCGAGTATGGCTCTGTGCTTCTTGTTGTTTTTGATTGACAGCCAAGTTGAACTTGTTACCATTTAAAACCACTGACGCTGACCTGTTTCTGTCAATGCACACCAATCAGGCATAACATTATGACCACTAATATTGTGTAGGTCTCCACAACAGTTGGGACTCATCAGAGAATGGACATGGGCCTTCTGAGGGTGTCCTGTGGTGTCTGGTAACAGAAGGTTGTTAGTGGGGGGGCCTTTGAGGGGAGGGGCCTCTGTGGATCATCCAACAGATACTTGATCAGTTTGAGATCTAGTGAATTTGGAGGCCAGGTCAACACCTTGTGCTGTTCTTCATGTTTCTAAACCGTTTTTGTGGCTGCTGCCATCAAGGAGTGTCATTGCTATGGGGTGGGGGTGCCTGGTCTGGTCTAGGTGGGTGCTACATGTCTAAGTAACATCCACATGAATGAATGAATGAATGCCAGGTCCAAAAGTTTCCCAGAAGAACACTGAATTGTCACAAGATGGTCAGTGTCCTTACTTCTCCCGTTGGTGGTCGTAATGTTATGCCTGATCGGTGTATATCAATACACTTGCACTTGTTTTGTTGGGGGGGCACAAGAGTTAGATTCATTTTATGCTGCAGTCAGTTGATTTAATTTCATTTTGCACACTAATCTGAGGAAGCCCAGTGAGACGGATCAGACTCTTAGAAAGCGTCACTGAACCGGAGAGAGAGAGAGAGATTAGACCATGTTCATACTGAAATGATTGTGATTGGGGAGGATGCGATGATAACAGTGTGACTCGAGGGGTGACGCGGCAATTTAAACTGAACTGCTGCGACTGGAGAGAGAAAAAGATTTGTAAGAGTACTTGAAGCGGCGGAGGTTGAGATATCCAGACACGCGGAGCCACCGTTTCCCATGATGCAGTTTGACTGTGTCCTCCGTTAGGCCTCCATCTCTTACTCCGCACCCACAGTATACAGAGCAGGGTTTCTGTAATAAGCTTAAAGGATTCAGGTGAATTATATGCCTATATGTTAATCTATTTTGACCCAAATCATTGTGTTGCGTACAACATTATTGTCTCACACTATAAACTGTAGGTTTTCCAGCAGTAACTGAAATACCATCTTAGAATTACCTGCACAAAAGCATGAAACATTTCACAAAGAAAGTAATGTTCCATCAAGCTTATGTTATGTTTATTTACAACATATTTAGCATCAGTTTTTCTCACAGGCTGTACTTTGGGCTGACCAAAAGCACAAGAATGGAGGTTTTATTTCCACGCTTGCAAATCTGCACTAGAGAAACCTTTACCGTGCTTTCTCCCCGACTTCTTCTGCAGCACTGAAACCGCTCGGTGGCTACGGACGGACAGACTTTGATTGTTCTGGACGGATCTGCGAATATTAATGCCAAAGTGGGTGCATGCCATGTCATTCACAGGATGGCCCAAGAAAAGCAAAAACAACGCTGCCCGCAAGTATCCCCACTGCTAAAAATACCGAGGAACATCTGTATGGATTCCACCAGCAAAACAATCATTGCTGAGAGACACTGGTCATAATATATCAGAAGTATTTGCAGGATGGAAATCTGAAACTTAAACTTTTGTGCACCCAGCGGTTTGCTTGGCTGGTGCACCTGAAGTTCTCCTCGAGAGCTCTTGAATGCATCTTTTCAAACCTTCCACCACACCACACCTAATCCAGAACCAAAATACTCCAACTTTTTTTTTTGACTCAGAGTTCAAAAATAAATGAACTCACCAACGCAAACACAGTTATCCATTTACACACCAGTGGCGTCCCTGAGTCAGTCCACAGCAGCTCCGAGGGCTCTAACGGGTGTGGCTAGCGCTGCAGACGTTTGCCAGAGTAGGAAAAGGCCGGACAAAACCGGCGAGCCCTCGGAGACCCGTGTTTACGAGAGGAGCTGAATAGGAAAGAACATGCGAGGTCAGATGGTTCTTCATGCTTCTGTGACTTTTTTTTTTCTTTTTTCACAGATTTTCACTTGATTAATATCTCACAGATTTCTTGGCAGTGTCGTCTTAAGACGGACCGTTGAAATGACTTTGCCAGATGGCTGATTTGACTTGATTTGCAGCTTCCACTGTCACTGAGCTTTTGTGACACAACACTCCCAACGCTTCTAGTCTCATATCCTGGTCTGGTGCAGATCTCGTAGCATTTTCTGACCCCTGGTGGCAGGAAGCAGAACTACACCTCCACTTCTAGGCCTGTGGTAGGGCAGCAGGCTTGTAGCAAGGTGCGATTAAGGCCCACAGAGGTTTTCAGCAAGGTGCGGCATGCCGTTGCTGTCAAAATCCACACTTGGGGCACCCACTTTGCTCACCTGGTGGAGGTAAACCGAGGCTTTAGCCCTCACTGCAGTGGTGGTTCCAGCCTGCACCCTTTGCTGCATGCCATCCCCACTTTCTTACTCCATCGCCTCCTGTCTCTCTCCACTAGTAACTGTCAAATACCACCAAAACTGCATTCATCCAACAGGTCTTTGCATCAAGATTACTAATTCAAACTGTATCCCTTCCTCTGTGTGCCATTACATCATGCAGTAGCTGCAATGCGTGGTGGTCTTTGTCCATTAAAGTCCCAGTAAATCTACACTACTGCACCAGTCTCCTTCCATGCCTCTGCAGTGTCTGTCTGCTATCCTCACTCACAGACAGCGAGGTGGCTCAGGGGTAGACGAGACGGCGTGGGCACGCACCAATTATATTCGTGTCTCATCCTTCCTCATTGATTATGTTTGACAGAGCAGGTATGCTTGGTTTGAGCTCTTTTGTAAGACCACAAAGAAATGAACTGCACTGTCTATTGTAACATTACACTATTACTCTTTAAATTGTATTCATATGAAAATATTAATTGGTGTAATGTTCAAATAATATCATGCATGAGTAGCAGTGAATGATCCGGCCTCTGATGAGAGAAAAATAGTCATAATTTCCCCTTTAATGAAAATTACACGTGACGTTTATATATATCAATCTTGTGACAAAAATAGGGGACATCATCACCACAGTGATTCCCACATCCCCCCTTGCATAACATCATTCATAAATAGACACATCAGTGCTTATTAGACATCAGTCTCTTGATTAAATTCCTGAGTTGGTGCGTTTCCTCCGCCGTCGGTTTGGTGCCTATATTACGTCAACCAGTGTGCTGGCGGCGCCGTCGATGGCTTGGCTCAGCACTGACACGTGGTAGTGGACTTTCTCCCAGTCGCTGGGCTGTCCAGAAGTCTCAGCGGCGCGGTAGGCGTCGGCTAGACCTGGGAAAGTGGAATCGCCAACGCTTCTTGAAGCCCAGATAACGTGCCTGTGAGACGCACATGGACAGAAAGAGTGGCACGAGATGAGTCACATATCAGAATCCTGATTTGTCTTGTCTGCTAAATGCAACAGAGAAAGGAGTCACATGGCTCACACGGCCAAAAAAGTGGAGGCTACTATATTCCATGAGCTTCCATCGACTGCTCATTAGTAGTGTCTTATACCGCCTGGCCAAAAAAAAAGTCACCACCTGGATTTTACTAAGCAAATAGGTAGGAGCCTCCTATTGGATAATTACTGCATGGGTGATTATCTTTCAGCTGGCAACAAGTTATTTAACCCCAACTGATGCAATGACTAGCTTCTCATTTCTTCAACAACCATGCTGAAAGACACATCCTGTAGTTGTGGAAAAGATGTTCATCCATTGGCATGCATCAAGCAGAGAAAACATCTAAGGAGATTGAAGAAACTACTAAAATTGGCTTAAGAACTGTCCAATGCATTATTAAAAACTGGAAGGATAGTGGGAAACCATTGTCTTCCTGGAAGAATTGTGGTCAGAAAAAAATCGTGATCGGCGATCACTTAAACGTTTGGTGAAATCAAACCGAAGAAAACCAACAGTAGAACTCAGGGCTATGTTTAATAGTGAAAGTAAGAACATGTCCACACGAACAATGTGAAGGGAACTCAAGGGATTGTGACTGAACAGCTCTGTAGCCTTAAGAAAACCACTAATCAGTGAGGCTAACCGGGAAAAAAAGGCTTCATTTTGTTAGGGAGCATAAAGATTGGACTCTGGAGCAATAGAAGAAGGTCATGTGGTCTGATGATGACTATGATCTGGGGTTGCTGCAGTTGCTCAGGTCTAGGTTCAGCATCATTATGTGTCCAAAGAATGAGGTCAGCTGACTACCTGAATATACTGAATGACCAGGTTATTACATCAATGGATTTTTTCTTCCCTGATGGTCTCGGGCATATTCCAAGATGACAATGCCAGGATTCATGGGGCTCAAATTGTGAAAGAGTGGTTCAGGGAGCATAGATTGGCCACCCCAGAGTCCAGACCTTAACCCCATTGAGAATCTTTGGGATGTGCTGGAGAAGGCTTTGTGCAGTGGTCAGACTCTCCCATCATCAATACAAGATCTTGGTGTGGATGGAAATAAATCTGGTGACATTGCAGAAACTTATTGAAACAATGCCACAGCGAATGAGTGCTGTAATCAAAGCTAAAGGCGCTCCAACGAAATATTAGAGCGTGTGACCTGAGCGTGAAGCAAACAAGGTCCACAAATTTGGGACACTACTTTGCATACCATTGCATACCATTCCAGAAACCACCCCGTACCCCTAATTACCATGAAAAATCACATATTATTATTATAATAATTATTATTATTAACTGACAAATCATCTCTTCACCTGAATGCATATTTGTCTGGGAAGGCCAGAGGGTTCAGGAAAGCCCGGTCAAGCAGCATGAGCTGGTCATTGATCTTTCGCACCATCAGCGGCCTAGAGAGAGAGAGAGAAAATCATTGATTTCTGAGTGGATGCATGTAAATACGTTGTTGTAAATATGTTTATACTGTACATGCGTGTGTACTTACGATTCTTTCGCCAGGTCTGAATTCTGAATCAACTTGTCCAAATTATCGGCTGCACTGCGAAAGCTGGCCACTGCACGTTTTAGTGGTTCTGAAACAAGACACAGATCATTGCAGACTCTCAGAGCAACTGTGGGACAGAGCCTGCTTTTGCTACAAGAAGTGTTTTGGTCAACGTGCATTATATGTCAGTGTCTTCCCCTTACCCATAGAGATTTTTCGATTTTTAAGTCCCTCCTGATATAGGCTCACTGCTTCGGTCAGGTAGTCCTCCAGAAGCTCAGCGTAGTCACCACAGTTTAACGGCAACACCAGACTGTCAGCCAGTCGGATCAGAACGTTTCCTGCCGTCCTTGCAATGGCCTGATGACTGACGAACCCTGAAAGAAAGAGGGGGAAGTATGGTAAGATATGAACAAGAAGAATACTTGGGAAAATATTTTGATTTTGATTTGTCAATTCTGACATTAAAGGGGAATTACCGTTTTTTACAACCTGGACCTTATTTCTGGCATAAAATGCGATCGTTTACTCACCCATATAACTTTGGTGTCATTTGGAGTCGTTCGGACGATATTTAGATCCGCGTATATCCATATAGTGGGAGTGACTGGGGCACCAAAACACAGCCTCTAAATAACGCATTATCTGCCGCGAAACTCGTTTATTTCACCAATATTTTGTTATGATGCGCTAGTGCTATGAGTCCGGAGTTACCAGTTGTCTTTTCACGGATGTGCAGCAGTTTGTTGTTCTTTGGCCAGCTGTGTTTCGGTGCCCCAGTCACTCCCATTATATGGATATACGTGGGTCTAAATATCGTCCGAACGACTCCAAATGACACCAAAGTTATATGGGTTAGTAAACGATTGTATTTTACGCCAGAAATAAGGTCCAGGTTGTAAAAAACGGTTATTCCCCTTTTACTGTTGTAAGTTAGCTTTTTGATATCACGAAAGTATAATCGCCAGCACCGTGACAGACAAAATGCAAAGCTTGTGATTTCTTTCCACTGAGTTGACTGCATAAGCACTGTTGCTCACCAGGATCAATGAATTTTGAGGCGTAGTCAAATGTGTCGTATGCTGTGTGGTACGCGGGGTAAATCCGAGCACTTGTTTTAGTCTGCACAAAGAAAGGAAAAACAATATTTACTGTAAATAGAATTAATCAGGCTTGACTATGAATGAGTTCAGTTCAGTTCCAGTGTCTCCACATACATATGAACGCAGTTGCTATCTGATGAGCAGTAATATATCCATAATACATATATATATATATTTTTACAATTTCTACTCTACGCCTTTCAGCAGATAAACTAACACTAGACAAAAAAAGGCTCTGAAATCAACACATCACGTCATTAGTACCCTGTCATATGTGTAAGACATGTCCATGGAAGCGATTCCCAGGTAATGGGTGAAGGCAGCATAATCGCTCCCAGCTCCTGTCAGATATCCCATCCTGTCAAAGGAAGACAGGACAAATAAAGCATCTTTCATTGAGAGAAAAACAGATTTGCCATTTCTATTGGTACACATAGACATTAAATATATATGAACCCATTCACACCCATTCATTCTGCAAGGGAGCATTTGCAATACGCAGATTTGACTTTTAACAAGTAACTTAACATGGATATGCCGTGATCACATACTATAGAAGAAAAAGAACCAAAACTAATTACTACACAGTATATTATCCATTCATGGATTTGGTGTAAACATTTAGCCTGATACAGAATTTAAACAGGGAACTACAATGTTTCTCTATTTGTGTAGGAGAATGTCAATGACGTCCATACATAGTCTTAAAAACTTTCAAACAGAGATGAGGGATTTACGAACACATTACCTGGGAATGACTCCATGAGTAGGGCTTGTCCTGTTGGTGTAACGGATCCAGTTGTCATACACAGACGTAGATTCCACTCCAGGTGCACCGACCTAGTGAACGAACACACAGTTAAAACGCTGGAAAAAAGCACTGGAACTGATTAGATCGTTATTATTATTATTATTATTATTTTCAAGACATCACCTGTTTTGAAGCTTTGAAGATGACATTCTGCATTGATGGCATTGCTGAAGCTCTGAGAGTGGCATTGGCTGAAGCATGTAAGATAAAGGATTGTTTTAGATTAGCATCAGTCTGCAAAACCAATGGCAACTAACTCTGAAGAAATAAGCAGCTCGATTGATATTGTTTAACACCCAGAACACAAGAACAACAGTTAGCGTTTTCGTGTGCTGTTTTGCTAAATCAGATAACCCTTTACTTCTTATACGCAATTGATTTGGAGTCCGAAGCCGCTTACCAAACACAGCTATGTCCACGTTTAAGTAAGCAACAGTGCGCTCACTGAGCTTGGTGAAGTATTGCTGAAGGAGACACAAACCAATGTCATTTTTGTTGTACAAAAGGAATACTTGAAGAAAAACTACAGTATATAACTTGCTGAAAAGTGTAGAACAAGTTTTATTTTTTTTTAAATGTAAGTAGTCCCGCTATAAACAAACAGTTTATAATTGTATTTTCATTTTGCTTGTTGTTGCGTTTAATCTTGTGGATGTCCAGTCACCTCTGCGTATTCTGCTGACCCAATGAGGCCAAACTCCTCAGCTCCCCAGCTTCCAAAGATAATGGACCTCCGAGGCCTCCATTTTCCTGCAATAGAGTCAAGTCAGGTTCAAGTTTATTTTTATACCACAAACAACCTTAGTTGACCAAAGTGCTGCACAATCAACACAAATATAAAGCATTGCTGTTAGTTTTGTGTGGGCAGATAGACTTGTAAATTATTTTCAAGGGAAGCATGTATTACGAGAAAAGAATGGGGCCCAAGATAGAGCCTTGAGGTACTCCACAGCTAAGGGGGGATGCAGATGAAGAATACTGGCCTATGTAGACAGAGAAACTCCTGTCTGATAAATATGCTAAATAAGACGGGAACCATTTAAGGGCTGTACCTTTAATGCCTACAGACAAGTCGAGATGTGACATGAGGCAGCAGTCAGGTCCAAGAGAACCAGCACAGCAGAAATACCAGAATCAACAGTTTAAAGCAGTTTGTTAAAAACTCTTAAGGGACTGTTTCTGTGCTATGGCATGATTTAAAACCAGACTGGAACTTCTCAGAAATCCCACACAAGTCAAGGTATGACTGCAGTTGGTCGTAAACTACCTTTTCTAAAACCTTTGATTGAAAAGGTAGCTTGGAAATGGGCCTGAAGTTAAACAGAACAGAAGGGTCGAGATTGTTCTTTTTGATGTAGAGCTGTACTACAGCGTGTTTGAAAGCAGCTGGAACGCAGCCAGACATCAGAGAGGAATTAATGAGGTCAGCAATACATGGCCCAGGGGAATTAAAACAGCCTTGAGGAGACGAGGTGGGATGCAATCTAGGCGGGCAGTAAGATGGCCACAAATGTTGAACTATTTCAATTTAAAAGGAGAGAAACACTTGCTCAAAATTCTCACAAACAACACGAGAAATTGCAGGAAAACTGAGGCAGGAGGAGAGGAGAAAGACCTAATAGCAGATATCTTATCTTATCTACACGGCCACTCATTCCATGTATGAATCTCCTCACCCTCTTTGACCATCCTGCCCAGCACCCTGGTCAATTCCAGCATGACTGCGGTCCCGCTGCTCGGGTCGATGGCACCGTGAACCCAGCTATCCCTGTGGTTCCCATAGATCACATAACGGTCTGTGGACAAACAAAGAGCACAAACACAGAGCAGTCAAATACTAATTAAGAGCTGGAAGCGGTCGATATTGATCCACTGAAATGGACTTTCACCCTCCCCCCTCCGGTTCTCTCACCTGGCTCAACACTTCCTCTGATAATTCCCATCACATTGGAGGAGTTCCTCAACTCTTCAGAGTTGAAGATGTCTAGTTTCACATCACTGAAACAGATTCAAAAGGGGATTCAGGGTTGTAGAAAAATACAACAATTGTGTTTTGAGTGAGGATTTAATACTCAGACTTTCACATTTCTTTGTATCCCGTTACCTACCAGTCGCTGAAGTTAGACGTAGCTTTGAACCCCGGACCGCCGAAATTGTAATCACACTTGAATCCTCCCTGCCACAAGTCTGGAGCCTTACCGCCGCCCAACTCACTGCAATGACCGATGGGAAACGGAGAAAAATCATAACTAACACACTTTCAGCTGTAGCAACAGCAGAGGCAGATTCGTCTCATCACAAACCAGATTAATTTTTCGGCATCCTCAAATCCGATTGGTTGAATTGGAATGGGAGGGATCCCTGTGATATCTTCCGTAGGAATTCTGTAAGTGTCCTCTGAAAAGTAAATTATTAAAAGATTAAACTAAGGAATGATGAGCTTTGGAGCTATAGCTGAGGGTGTTGTAAATGTCATCATTTACCTTTGGCAGCCAGGTAGGGTGTGAGCATGTCTCCAAACATGATGTTATAGGCTCCTCTCTCCACACCGCTGGGAGGCAAGTACCAGGAGTGAGGGTACGTCTCATTAACGTCTGACATGAGACCGTCGTTCATGTCCCCAGGGTCTGTGTAGACAAGCACGCCGATGACGCCGTAGGGTTCTGCATTGATGGCCTGGATGAGACACATGTAGCATTAGAGAAATAACTGTATTTTGCGGCGCAGTGGTGTAGTGGTGCAGTCGCCTCACGCCAAGAAGGGTTCCGGGTTCGCCTTTCAACCCTAACCCTAACCCTAACCCAAAAGTTTATCAGCAGAGCATTGAAGAACATTGAATTGTCACAAGATGGTCAATTTTATTCACTTCTCCTGTCAGTGGTCTTAATGTTATGTCTGATCGGTGTATATATTTTTTTCACAACTGCATTTAACCCTTTCCACATAGGAGGTACCTGCGCTGGGACCAGGCAGTTCTTACAACTCTTTGCTGAACATTTGAGTTACACCTGAAGTCTTGCATGTGGAAAAAGGCGGAAAAAGGTTTGAGAAATTCAACAGTAACAACTTTTTGTGTGTTTGCATATTTGCACATATTTATCTTTGTGCTCACCTCACTGCTAACCTGTTGCTGATATGAGAAAATGCTTCAAACCACGTGAGTCACTGTGTCAGTAGTACTACTCATGATTTGTAAACCCCTCTTTGAGCAGAACAATACCAATCATGTGTGATTTTGTGCGATTCTTGTCTTTGAAACATGGATAACATCTTATTTTTCTGACAGCGCAGTGAAAACAACTTGACTCGGACCATAAACCAATCACACTTCAATAAGACAGTCCTCCACAGTTTTTACCACCTCAATAAAAAAAAATCTTTATTGTTTATTGATACCATGTTTACCGATGCCAAAGCAATTAAAAGCTCAGGCATTCATCTAACCGTCACATTTGGCACTAAGTAACGCGTCCCACTTACTTTAGATGATCGTCCTGTGCCTCCATATCTGGTGATCGCGATGGTCCCTCTGAGGTCCACGGTCTTGCTCAAGAGCTCATAGTCGCTCGCTTTCCCCTGATTGGCGTACACCAGTTTCCCCTAAAATTGCCAGAGAGATCAGCACTTTGTCGACAGCAGCAGAGACTAGAATATTTATTATCATCATAAGGCAGTTTAAAATCAGTGTGCAGTGTGTGATTACAGATTATGAAACTGAGCATCTTTATTTGAGTTCTTATCACAGACTCGTCGGTTTATTTCAACTTTAAAAATATACAACTCTTTATCTGTACGCGATAAGACATTCAAAAAGTTATGCATTTACTTAAGAATAACAGGGGTTTAAGTTGAAAAAGAAAGAAAGAAAGAACACTATTAAAAAGAGGATCTTTTAACATTTGATTTCATGTAGCCTCTTTGTTTTTTAGCTTACCATTGTTTTCCTATCTTAAGAGTTTTAGTCATGCATTTTAACCTGCTTGGGAACATTATCTATTTATGGTTTCCACATTCTACTGTTGATGCACTGCTGTTTAAAGCGGGAGTGTCCTTGAGGAGTCCTTCAGGATTTTTACGAGGCGGTCGTCGCAGTCGAGAAGCCGCCGGGGGTCAAACGCATGCCTTTCCCTTACATCAAATACATTGCGTCAAAGAATAACAGATGAACGCCTCTTATCTGTCCTGGAGATGCAAGGAGTTCCGAAGGTTACGCACGCGCTGTTTTGCCAATAAGTTAAAGATGTGACCATAATGTGATTTATTTTTATTGTGCCAATACATCATTGTTACGATGAGGTTATGTATCTGTCATAGTCCAGGCTGCGTTTCTGTGCGTCTGCCTAGGTGCGGTTCAGTTAGGCCCTGGCTCTTGAGGTCACGCTCAGACAGTTTGATCAGTGCTATGGGCATTTTTTCTTTCTTGAGAATTTGTATTTTTTTATCCTGCTTTGACTAAGCATTGTTACTCTAAGCCTCCTCTGCCGATGCCAACAACCTGTTCTCCCATTCTCACCTTCAACTGTAAGCATTCAATCATGCAGTCCGCAAAGATAACGCTCCATCTGCCTCTGAGTCCTGCTTTTGTGTCCACGAGCAAACAAGAGCTATTTGAACAGTATCATTTAAACGCAGGAAGCCCCGGCAGGTTCAATGCCGTGCCCATGGATACTCCGGCAGGCGGAGGGGCTCGGAAATTGAAATGCCAACCCCGTGATTAGCAGACAACCTGCTTTAACATCTGATCTACAACCTATACATATTTAATGTGTTATTTTAATTATTCCCTTGCAGGTTTCTCTCCCTAGCTGTAGCCTCTTTACGCTTTGTAAATCATGAAGTGATGGTAAGTCCGCTGTAGAGTCAATACTTTCTCACTTTACTTTGAGGGATATGCAGTATGTTAATTAGCCTGATCAAATAACTTGAATTTAAACATTTACCAGTTAAATTAAGTGTTTTGCAGTATGTAAGGGCATTTAAACAAAGTGGATGAAGTTGTAGTTTTTACCTTTGGGTGTCCTGCAGGAGAGTATGCGGCGTATGGCTGAACCACGGCAGGATCTTCTTGGTCTGGGGTATAAGGCTTCTCTTTTTCTCTGACAGTGAACACTGTACTATTAGTCCGGTTCACTGAAATTAAAAAAAGCTCATGGTGACCGGTCTGCTTGTGTGTATGCATGTAAGTAAGTGAAACTGGCAGAAAGAGAAGCTCTTTAATATAAGACACGAAAGAAATTTGGTATGAAACGTAAGCAACATGTAGCAAACACTGCTAATGCTGTAAATCATACAGCACAGCACATGCCCGGGTCGAACTCATAATCTCATGTTTTATTTGAACGCTTTATATGCCTTCCTTGTTTTCGACCCATTACCCGCTAATTGCCCTTTATTCATTAACTTTTTTTTAAAACACGCTGAATGGGGAGGGATGGTGTGACCAACCACTCATTCCGGGACTTTTAACAACCATTTTGCTCACCTACTGTGACCTTGTTGGGGTTTTTAGAGTCGGGGAAGGACAGGTAGACCATGTACTCCTCTCTCCAGGCCTGGTCCAGACCGGTGTTGGGGTCCTGCCACCTGTTCAGCATCAGCTGCACTGTCTGCTCGTCTCCAGGTGTGGTGGCCATGTGGGGGACCTTTGTCAGCTCCCTGTGGAGGAAGATGAGGACAAAATAAAAGCTTGATTAAATCATGTGTTGACTATTACATTGTTAAAAATCCAAATGGATCATGTTGAAACTTTAATGACCATGTATTTTTTTTAATTTTTGTTTGGATTGACATGCTTTCCACTTTCAGATCTCCTTGTCTGATTTCTCATTCTTGCATTTTTATCACTTTCATGACAAATCAAGTAAAATAAAATGCAGAGAGAGGTTGACTGTTGACTGAGAGGTCAACAGCATCTAAATTTGATCATTCATCAGCTCACCTTAAGTTTTTTTGAATCTGGATGTTATCCACCTCAGACAAGAACTGCTCAATGAGGATCTCGTCCACATCCTTCGCCATATCATCCCCCGAGGCTGGCCCCGAACTGCTGCTCTTTTCGATAGCATAGTGACCGATCAGGATACCCACGGTCAGTACGGCAGCGCCGCACAAAATCCCCAACAACACCTGTTTTATCATGGTGCTGACCCCGAGGTGAGCTCCTCAGTGATAAAGTTCACCGGCCTCTTTGGAGATGAGTCCTGCGTCGGACAGTGAGCTAAGGAGTTTTTTTGAGTACTGCTGATGAATCCAAGCTTCTCTTGGAGACAGTCCTTGCATCTGATTCCCAATATCAGTGCAGGGGCTGGATTTACCTCCTATGAGACAACTCTCACTGTAAAGGTTACTCATTAATGTTTGCAGATTGGATGGACTTTATCCTTTTGAGTTTGTGTGTGAGGTCCTTGAAAATCGTTTCTTTTCTTTTTTTCAATGCTTACAATTGCATTTTTTTTAACTTCTTTTTTATTTTTTACTGAAACTGCATTTTTGAACTGTTTCTGTTGAGATTTATTATTTAGAAAGTGATTTAAGAAAACTCAACTCAACTCAACTCAACTCAACTTTATGTATAAAGCACTTTAAAAACAACCACAGCTGAAATAAAGTGCTGTACATTGGTAAGACAAACTATTAAAAACAACAAAACAATAAAACAATAAAAACAATAAAAATACTAAAAACAATAAAAGCACTAAACAGAAGCACAAAAACAGGGTCTCACACTGGGTCAAAGGCCAAGGAATAAAAATGGGTTTTAAGACAAGTTTTAAAAATGGACAGTGAGGGGGCTTGTCTGATGTGCTGTGGTAGATCGTTCCACAATGTGGGAGCAGCAACAGAGAAAGCTCTGTCCCCTCTGAGCTTCCGTTTAGACCTTGGTACCTCTAGGAGCAGCTGATCAGCTGACCTAAGCGACGAGCAGCCTCATGATGCTGATGTGTAAGGAAGGGCTTAACCTTTGCCAGCCGCCTATGGTGAAAAAAGCTGGACTTAACCACTGCACCAATTTGCCGATCCAATTTAAAATCACTGTCCATCTTGAAGCCCAAATTTGAGACTACTGGCTTTACATAAAATGACAAGAGGCCCAAATCAACAGGGTAAGGTTCACAGATCCCACTAGGACCAAACACCATCACTTCTGTTTTATTTTCATTGAAATTTAAAAAGTTTAAGTTCATCCAGGTTTTAATGTCTTCAAGACACAACAGGAGTGGTTTGAGCAAAAAAGCATCCTTCTTCTTTAGTGGCATATATATCTGACTATCGTCGGCATAACAATGAAAGGAAATGCCATGCTTTCTTAGGATGGACCCCAGAGGCAGTAGGCCTACAGTAGTCCCTCGCTATAAGGCGGTTCACCTTTCGCGGCCTCGCAATTTTGCATGCTTTTTTTTTTTTTTTTTTTTTTAACAGCGCATTGTTTTCTGCGTCCTGATTGGCTAAGGGAGAGCCCGTGTGTCGTCTTTTGCGTCCTGATTGGCTAAGGGACTGTAGACCATTGTCAATCAATCTCCTCGTACGGTGTCTCTTGTACAGTACAGAATGCGCTCAGCTTGCCAAATTTACATATAGGCTACAGTATCTTTAATCGCTGGCAGTGTGACTGAAGTGCGGTATGTTTGCAAGTTATTGAGAAAAGTGTATAAAGTGTGTAGTGAGGGGTTTTGCAACCTTAAAACATTTATAATCATTGTAAAAAATAAAGCTGACTACTTCGCGGATTTCGCCTATTGCGGGTTATTTTTAGAACGCAACTCCCGCGATAAACGAGGGACTACTGTAGATACAATGAAAAAATCAGGGGCCCTTAAATTGAACCCTGTGGAACCCCATATGACAGCGGAGCCGAGCAGGACTCAGAAAAGCAGGTTGTGGGTTTTGGAAAAATTAACTCTCAGGGTTAGCACAGGACGAAAGACTTGTTAGACCATACCAACGCTGAATGGATTTGACCTAAGTTTACATGAATCTTTGGAACTTTTTATGTCAGTGCCAGATTAATGAAATCTTAGTCTTAGCCTCTTTCTTGTTCAAATAATTAAAGTCCTGCAAACAAATTAACTTGAAACAATACAAATATGGAGATATGGAAAACAGCTGTGACATCTCCTGTTTGTTCTTCCATGAGTGTTTAATTTGTTTTTGTACAAAATGGACAAATTTAAAGAGTAGAGTACATAATTAATTTTATAAAGTGCTTAAATGTTACAGTCCTATAATCAAGTGTGAAAAGGCTAGCAACATATTGTTGATTCAGGTGTATTTACGTTTTATTTTGTTCTTTCTATGCTATAGTAACCTGTTTATAAATTCACTGTAAATCAGTTTAAAACTACTTTTTCTTTTTAAAATGATCGATGATAGGTAGAACTGTAATTCTCAGATGATCTACTTGTGCCTCCAAAGCAAGATTTAACATTTGGCTGAAAAATCCACCTCTGCTGGTGACTGTTAGGAAATAAACGTTTTTTATAAGAGAATGCAGATTTTTCTGACAAATATTTTTACCATCTGTAGGACTCCATATCTCTGAAGCGCTGTTGTTGTGTTTTTTTCATCCTGCAGGGGGCAGTGGTGCGCACAGTAACGTCAAAACTGACCGAAATGAAAACCCGCGAAGAAGAATATGCGGAAGTGGAAAGGGAAGAACTATCCAGAAACTTACCTAAACAGACAAACTAGGAGACCATGCTTTCTTTCACAAAAACATCACGTCTTTATTCACGGATATGTCACCTTACAAACGCGCAGCTCAGCGCGGTGTCAGCGCACAGAGCCAGGGACCTCCCGAACCAGGTGACTTTCTGAATCTATTACCAGTGGATGTCACACACTGCTGAGTTGATGTTACATAGTTATTGATGTTAGAGTGACTGAGAGCACATTGGGTTAACTGTCATGTTTACGTTATCTTGGCATTTCAGCTCACAGGGGTTCGGCCATTTACCAAACACGCGCTGCGTCCCATCTGTCGACCTTCAAACAAAGTAAGTTCTGCTTCCAGCTGACTATTGGGAAGATAAACCCAGAGACAACATTAAAACCACTGACAAGAGAAGTGAATAACATTGACCAATGTTCTGCTGGGAAACTTTTGGACCTGGCATTCATTCATGTGGATGTTACTTAGGTGGGATAGGTCCCATAGGACCCAAAGGCCCCCCACTAACAACATCCTGTTGCCAGACACCACAGGACACCCTCAGAAGGCCCATGTCCATTCTCTGATGAGTCACGACTGTTTTGGGGCCACAGGGTGCCCACACCACTGGTAGGATCCAACCCTTACTGCAAGAGAGACCTAGACAATATTATAGGTCATAATGTTTTGGCTGATTGGTGTGTCGTGAATAGACGCGATCTTACTTTTGGCATGAGGAGCCAAAAAGTCATATTCTACGCAAGGAAAAATACTTATTGGTGAAATGGATAGGTTACAAACCTCCAACAGTAACTGGCATCAGGTAATTTTTCACATTGTTGCAGGTCTAGATCTAAGATGGAGGCCTTTTACAAAATCTGGTCACCCTTCTTGAAATATATTAGTAGCAGACTGGCAGCCGTTGTGTTGAAGTGTTCGACAGATCGCACTCAGCAGCCTAATACCATAGGATGACTGATGGTTTGAGAGCCTAGACACATAGACATGTATTCTACTTGAACACAGGACTTTGAAGCTGTCTCCAATGGGGCTGGTCCTCTTTTGTTTTTAATAGTAACATGATCTTTGTGTTGTTTAGTTGTTAGTTTATGTGGATTTGACTTGTTTTATTTTTCTCCTCTCCTGAGAATCTACTGTATACAGAGAAACACGAATTAGCCCCAAGTCACATTTGTGGAGTGGACCTTTTTTTGTGTATTTAAATAAAGATATTGTTCAGAGAAACATACCAGCCCACCAGAGGGTCCAATCTGGCACATGGGATTAATTTGCAAAGTGTGACTCACAATTACATAGAAGACATTATACAGGACCCTAGTGTCATATTGTTTTAGTAAGAGTTGCAGACATAGCACAACAGTGAGACCCAGCAGATGGCAGCAGTGTGCCGAAATTGCACTTTTTTTTCCCTTAAAGAAACATTTTCATAATGCACTTGTGCGTCTTTGCACTGAAAAGGGAAACATTTGGAGTTAACTTTATTTATGGGTTATCAGGCTATTATGTTACTCCTCTACCCTTTGCATCCAGGGTGGATTAAACATTAAGTCAAAAATAATCCAAATGGAAACAAATCTACACTGAAGCAATAGGTAATAAATAAAAATGCCGAACTCTAACATGGTTTTCAAATTAATGGGCAATATAAAAATAGAAGTAGCAATAGAAAAAACAAATGAATGCACCACTGTAATAATTTTATTTGGCCATCTTGCATCCTTGTGCACTGCCTTCTTCAAGCAGCCTTACACTGCCATCCTGTCTGTTGTGAAGCATCCAGTTCCACAGCTCAGAAACACAGCGGAAACGGGTTCCTCTGATGTCCCAGGCTGCTTTCACCTTTGAGGTTTCAAAGGTGAAATTTTGGATCAATCCGAAAAGTCAGTCAAGTCCAGATCAAAAGTTAGGTGTGAAAAGAGCCCTGAAGCCTTTCCTGTTGTGCTTGTAGGTCAAATTTGTCCAGAGTGGGGGCAAAAAATCAAATACAGGAAGAAGGTCATGTGTTGTGGAGTAGTGAGATGACAGTAAATAATATGCACAGTGTATACATTGCAGAGAAGTGGTGAAATTAAAGGAACCCTAACTGATTTTGTAACTTAGTTACAAAATCAGTTAATAATCAGTAATAATTGAGTCATTGTTACACCTTGCTTAGTAGCAAACATCTCTTTTTCTCTGTCAGTGTTTTGGGAGCAGAATTGACGGCGGTTTGTGGAGCAACGTCGTCCATCTCACGTCAGCAAGGCAAGAGAAATCCACCTTTGTGGAGAAAAGGTAACCTACAGTTACAGTTTTCTTCTCCGGGCGTCAGTAGCAAACGTTAAACACAGAGCTGAATTAATTTGAAATTTTTGTGTCTCTTTCTAAAAGCGAGTTGACAGAACCTGCATATGAGAAGCTAGCAGATGAGACATTGGATGCTCTCGCTGATTACTTTGAAGACCTGATTGACGAAGCTTTCACTGGACCAGAGTATGATGTTGTCTTCTCTGTAAGTCGGTCTGTTTTCCCCCCTTTGACTGAGGTGAATGGTAGTTTTACAAAGTATAATAGGTAGATAGCAATAAGGTAATTAAGAAGCTTTCAGGCTTTTCATTATGTTTCTTATTAACATCATTAATTGGGAGGATAACTACATAGAACTGTGAATAAAATAGTGAATGTTAATCCTCAAATTTGAGAATATGTAATGATGAATTCTACTGAATAATTATTTTTAAATCCTAAAAGTAAACAACATTATTTTATGGTGGGATGGGGTTCTTTCTCAGCTCTTTTAAAAACCAACCACCAAGTGGAGTAATGGTCTAAGTTTATTGTGCTCACCCCTAAAAATCTCAAAATTGCATATTAAATCAAAAATTTCAAAAAAATTGCATAAAATTTGTATAAAATTTGCAAAGAAAATGAAAACCTTCACTGTCTTAAATCTCTCTCTCTTGAGGAGGCCCTTTTCAACCATAAAGTAATTATTTTCATCAATTATTTTACCTACAACAAAAATATCAGATATTATATATATATATATATTATATGTTAACTTCACTTATTTTCAAGAAATCAACCTTCAGTAATATGCAAAATAAAAAATAAAAAAATATTATTAACCGTAACCGTTAGCAAAGTGCGTCATTACTTTTTTTTAAACATGTTCACACCTAGAAACACATACACTTTGGAAATTAGTAAAATTCAGTTAATACTAATGTAGATTTCAAGGGTGAGAAAACAGTGCTTTATGCATGCACTCAGCACACACGGATTACTCAGAGAAACCCACTGGGTGCAGGTATTTTTAAAACGCGTTTGCATGCGTAACCTGCAGCCTCATTTATAAAACAGCGCGTAGAATCCATACAAAACATGTACGTGTACACACACACACACACACACAAACCTCTCTAGGCAGCATATCTGTGTTGCGATGCATTCCTATACGTGATGGATTGATCCATTAAGATTTTTGTCATTTATATATTTAGATGTATTTGTTTCGCGTAGTAGTATTGTATTGTTAGGCCAGCGTGGGTCCTATTTTTAGAGATGTGAATGTGAATGTTCTCTGTGTGATCTGTGTACAGAGTGGAGTTTTGTCAGTGAAGGTCGGTGGGGAGCACGGCACCTACGTTATCAACAAGCAAACACCAAACAGGCAGATCTGGCTTTCCTCTCCCACCAGGTAAGAAGAATGAATGGTACACGTGATCCAGATGTCTTTTCCCATCATTTAAGTGTGACACAAGCATCACATGGTCACACCGTGGTTCTCCGTGGAGGCTGACCGATACTGGTTTTCATACATATTGTCAGTAATCAAGTCAATGACAATCCATTTAAATCAACACTGTCAGTTACTTCTGTTGTATCCTTCTTCAGAAAATATGCTGCAGCACAAGGATTCTCCTATCATGTAATATTTCACAGAGAAGCCCTGTTCTAGACTGTATCATTCACTACACAAGACTCTTTCTGTTTGACCTCCCCCACAAAAACAGAGTACAATGTTGATTGAATAATTACTTGTTCACCAATCTGATAATGCGGCGAGCGTGATACTGATTCACTGTTGACTACAAGAAACAGAAAATGTTCAGTGAGAGGAGGCTGCATCAATGTCAGGGTGCATTTTCCATTTTATTAAAAGTCAGATCGGAAAGTACTGATTACAATAATAAATAAAACGATGATTATTGGCCCTTATAGTCAGACAGGTTCATATTCGGTTGATACAAGTTGTCTACTCTCAAAGGTGAAAGTCTGTCAGAGTCTTGTTTTTCCCAGAACCTGCTTCGGGCTTGATGAGAGCAGGGTTTCTGCAACGTCTTAAAAAGTCTTAAAAAGTCTTAAAAAGTCTAAAATTTGATAATGCCAATTTAAGGCCTTAAAAAGTCTTAAATACGAGCATATTTCGCATTGTAGGTCTTAAATTACATTTAGTCAAGTCTGAAATCCTTACGTCCATTTACCGCTTCATTCGCATTTTGTTCAATGCGTTGGTGGCATTCACAGTTAGTTCCGTGTGTTCCGTGTAGTTCATTATGAAATATAACTATTAGCATAACTATTAGAAAACTCTTGACGGCCTGAAATCACGGCTGTTATGAAATACATAACAAAACTATGCATGGCACATAGGATGGAGGAAGTTGGGACATGTCTCAATGCATGTTAAATCACATCTAGAGGGTATAAGCTTTCAGGTAGTTTATGCTGTTTTTAGATTTGTGAATGATGAATGAAAACGGAAAGTTGTTCCCTTATTTTTCGTACTTCGAGTAGGTCTTAAATTTAACCCATAATGGTCTTAAAAAGGTCTTAAAAAGTCTTAAATTTCACTTGCTCTAACCTGCAGAAACCCTGTGAGAGATGGTAGCGTCATGTTTCCATAACTTTGTTCCTTTGCATATCAAAAGATATTATTCTTAAATATACCAGGAGCTGGGAAATTGCTGCCAAAGTTTGGTATTTGGTTAGGTAAGTAGTAGGTAGTTATCCTCCTTTGTTTATAGTTAGACAGATACAGTAACTCTGGCCCCTGTTCCGACCTTAAATACGTTCACACCTCCGCATAAGTCTGGAGATACCCAGACACCCGACCTCAGTTTGGCACACTAGTGCACTATTGTGCAAACAGCTGCTCTATCAAAACAATGGATCTTTATGTACCGCTGTTTCAGAACCACAAATGTATCAGACATGTTACGTTACTATTTACTGATCTCCACCCTGTTGTAAATTATTATCGAAACCAGTACAAAGTTCAGATTAGAACTCAAACCCTGGAAGTTTCTATAGGTAGAATAAGCTCTGTGTTATAATCGTATTATTGAGAAAGTACTTAGCACCACATGGCTATTTTACAGACGTCAATACAAACACATGCCGATGCATTGTTGTTGATGTAATATTTAAATGGTTAAGTCTTTAGATTAGTTATTATTCAGTTAACAGCTACAGCTACAAAAATCTCTTGCTAATCTTTGTTCGTATCTCCCAGCAATAAATCAATGCCTTTACCAAACACACCTAGTCTTGTGTCGCTTCCCTCTTCCTCTCTTGTGTTTGCAGTGGACCAAAGCGCTACGACTGGACGGGTGAGCGCTGGGTTTACGTTCGCGATGGTATCAGCCTGCACCAGCTGCTTTCTAAAGAATTCTCCGTCATCTTCAATAAACATATAGACTTGCGTGATCTTCCATATTCCTGAATCCTCTGCTGACGACCTACCTAAGATTTAACCACTGTGATCCAAAGTATGTACAGTAGACGGAAGGAAAATGGTGATAATGTGATCAATACTTGGTCTGATATTTATTCTATAAAGTGTATTTCTTTTAGTCACATGCAGATTATATATGGAGTCATTCTATGTGTGGAGTAGTAGAGATTTTTACCTGACATTCATGTCCAAATACAGTTTTTATACGCAAGAAGACATATGAGCGGAATAAGCATTTAACACTATGGCTCAGCACTTCTGTCTTGACATTAAAGACATTCAGTATTTAATTTATATTATACCTATAAAGAACCAATCCCATCAGTTAGATTTGTGAGGTGCCACTTAGTCATAATGAACAAGATCCAGAAACTTTCTGTTGTGTTTTTCTTCTGAAAATAAGCATGGAAGGAAACAGAAGGGAAAAACTAGCTAAGCTGTCACATCTGGCAATTGATAATGAGGTTCAGCTAAATTTGGCAACACACTATTAGCTGTTTGATAGCACAAATCAAGTCAAACTCTCAAGTTGTCTATCACTGTTACGTTTCTAATGCAGAAAACAGTTTTTGACGTAGTTTAGGTCTTTAAGACAAAATACACCTGGAACAGATATGCTTTGATCTACATCCAGAACTCCGTCCCTTTGCATGTCAGTGTTGGTATTTTCTTCTTTTTGTTATTTGAATAAAAGCAATGTTACGCACACGTTGAATTCTCGAGTCTGTGTCTTTTGTTTTAGCTTCTGTGAATTGCTACTGAGATGGATATTTTGTAAAAGTTGAGAGAGCCAGAAGTAAATCTGCAGCATTAATTTGGTGAGCCAGCCAGGAGGGCAACAATCCCAGCACTGATCTGAAGGGAATAAAATGTTCTACTGGGATCCCGACTATAACTGCAGCTGGCAGTGTATGATATACTTTTGTATAATAAAAATGTGCTGCATCAGTCTCAGGATGTTTTTGTGGTCCATGTGTACACGACTCCTCTGTGAACCAATGACTAAAGCGGGATTCTACTTGCTAACATTATGTTTTTTTACCTTATTTCTCCTTCTTATTTCAAAGCATGATTGTACATGTGGTAGTTCATATCCATCTCCGTGCCACTATTGGCAATGCATTTAACGTTAAGGCTCTTTTAGAGTACTGCGGGACACAGACGCTGTAACTTACTCATGTAGCCTATGTACGTAGCCTACGCGAGTCATTTACTTGCGCGCTCGTCAGTCTGGCTCGCTCTGTAACAACGCCAAACAAGCGCTAGTCGGCTCTGTGTCTTTTGACAGTCGGGGTAATTTTTCTTCTACTTCCTGCTTCACTTTCAACAATGGCAACTGAAACTGTGCATACTTTTGCAAATACTCTTTATCTTGTTCCCAGAAAATGCATTAGTTTGTTTTGCCAGTGACGTTTATCGAAACTACAGTTACCAAGATCTTTAGATTGAAGTTTACCTGCTTGCATTCGGCTCTGCTCCTACAGTACACATGTACAAATGATGATGGGATTAAAGCAGAGTTTATGCCTCTGCGGGACATAGACGGCGTAACCTACGTACGTAGCCTACGCCGGTGTGAGCCATTTATACTTGTGTGCTCGTCAGTCTGGTTCGCTCTGTAAAAACGCCACCCATGTCAATTTTTGTTTCTACTTACTGCTTCACGTTCAACAATGGCGACTCAAATTTTTCCCGAAATATCGCTGAAGACGAGTCATACAAATGTTTGTATCTCCGAACCTCCTCAGTCGACCTTTCTCCTCGATGTGTTCTATCGTTATTGATCCACAACAATCAATTCGAAAATTGTGGAGATGGAGAAGCAGCCGGAAATACTAAAGCTGGAAAAATGCTACTACCAAGTGGACCAATCACAGCTCTTGCGGTCTGCGTCGTTGCGATGCGTAGTTACATTTCTGGAGAGGTCTACGTCAGCTACGGGGCTAGGGTCTGCGTATGCTCTGCGCTGTCGTCTAAACCGCTTAATATACTGGACATTGGTAGCAAGAGCAGTGACATACTACATTACTAACCAGCCAGGCTCAGATGCTGATCCGCAAATCATATTTTCATATATGAACTTCTGTGTTGACCCCGCCTCTTGCTCGATGACGGCTGGGATAGGGTCCAGCAGACCCCCGCGACCCTTAACAGGAATAAGCGGTTACAGAAGATGAATGAATGAACTTCTGTGTAGGCACAGAGATATAAACAGAAAGACACACGAAAAGATACTTAATATGTCCCACAAACTTTAAGAAAATCACTTTCACTACGGTACTGGACTTGCCCCTGTCAAGATGACAGTGTCTACACGTTATACTGCATACTTAGATTATGCGTGCGTTTCTTATCCTGATTGAATTCTTGTGAAATACTAAGCGCCGGCACAAATTGAATCCCCACTTTTAATGACATACAAGAGGCTTTTCACTGTAGGTCGACCGATACTGTTATTGTTGGCTCTGTCATACTAAAGCAGAGTATTAGATGCGCCCTCACACACAAGCCCCTGCACTCACACACATACACAGAAATCTTGCATACGGCTGCAGTAGCGGGGCAGCCATACTCCTCCATCTCTCCCTCCATCTCTCTCCTCTCCTTCTCTCCCCCTCCCGCCCCTCTCTTTGTCTTTATCTCTCTCCTTCGCAGTCCTGCAGGGTGTCCTCTCTGTCAACAGCTCCTGCATCCCTTCCCATCTCTCTTCTCTCTTTATTTGTTTATCTCTCCGTCACTGGTATCGGCTTTCACCATGCGGCTCGGCATCTCTGCCTTCATTTCGGATATCCTGAGCACCTCCAGTAACGTCTGTTTCTGCTGGACTGAGGACAAGGTAGAGTCAAACTTCCTCCACCATAACCCCCCACTCCTCCTCCTCCTCCCACCCCCCACCTCCTACCTCCCTGCTGCTGTGCTCCAGAGCATCCAGAGCACAGCAGCAGCAGCAGGACTCGGGGCCTCTGGGTGCTGCTGGGGATGCACATGCTCCAATTTGATTACATGATGTTCCAGTTGCAGCTGTGTGTGGCATGTGTTTATTGTGAGTTAGTTACTGCGTGTGTGCAGGGTTTGTTGGTGTTCAGCTCGCTCACATCTTTACTACTGTCTCAGTGGAGTTGATGTTACGTTGCAATTTATAGTAGAAAATTGCCAGTGTGTGTCGAGAGAGAATTTGCATTTTGTTCATAGAGATGATATGTCGTTTTAGATGTTGTTAGCCATAACTCTTCCAACATCTTTTTGTATTAATGGAAACTGTTCTGAGTAGTAAGTTGTGTCTTATGAAATATGAAAAGTTCAGTCCTATTAGAGCAGCTTAACTCGAATAAATGCATGTAATTGTTGGATATCACATCGGTTTCATCTGGGACTGGAAGGGTGCAGCTTTCAAATGTGGAAAGCTACACCCTCCAACAAATTAAAATTCTGACTCATAAACCGTTATCAGCCTAATCTGCATTATCACATATTGCCACACTGACAGAAGTAAGACGCTCTGCAATATCTAGTTGCTACAGTATTGTTAGAACAGATGGATTGAATACACTATATTTCTGTGTATTAAAGACTAAAAAAAATTAAGATTAACTGATTGATGGCTGACCATCTGACATTGTTGTAATTTTTTTGGTGCTAAATCCGTGGTTTTTCAGGTATGCTAGCTCAGCTGTTAGCATTGGCTAATGTCTCTCCCTCTGCTTCTCCTCCTCACCCCCTGCTCAGCATGTCCGATCTTTAGTTATTCCTCTGCCTCTTTCAGCAATAAAGATACGTGCACTAAAAGTAGTCCTTTGTAGCGACGGAAGTGAGGCTTAATGTACTGGAAGCATAGCTCCGCAACATGGAAAACAACCCATTAACTCAAGTACCTGCTGTTTGCCATTCCCCCTGGCACGTCTTGGGCAGCAGTAAAGCCAGGGGCGAATGGGAGATAGAGCATAGCCCCAAACAAAGCCCCAAGCTTCACCGCCAACATGTTGATGTTATGAAACAATTTTCCACAGAGAAACAAAATTGGAAGCTCTATTTTGTGAAACTTGAACTTACAGACTCCAGCAACCACATTCAGATGTATTCCTAGTAGTAATTTTGCTGCAGGTCTTGTTTTGTTGGACTGCTTAGGAGGTATGTCATGCATCCAGCCAGCTTTGCATGTTGCAGCCGTAATGTCTGCAAGTCTGGCCGAGATTATGCAATGATTCTTCCACCTACGTAAACGACAGTCTCGGTGTTCGCATACTTCTGTGCTAGGACCAATACTTTTCACACGTTCCCCGGTATCATTAGGAGACTCTTTATACATTTCCGTTGCTATGCAGACGACACCCAGCTATATTTGAAGCCCGATGAAACAAATCACTTCAAGACAAACTTTAAGCATGCCTGAAAGACACAAAGGACTTGTGACTTTGTAATTCTAAAAATAGGTGGTGTGCCGCTAAACACCTATATAATCATATAGTCACTCTGTATGGAGTTACCATGACCTCCCATACTACAGTTTGAAATCTTGGGAGTTGTTTTTGACCAGGACGTATCCTTTAACTCACACATAAGTTCCCGGGACTGCAGTCTTTCCTTTCCTTTCTCTGCATTATTGTCAAAATTAAGAACATCTTAGATCTTACTGATGGAGTTTATTAGATAAGTAAAGTGCCTTCATCACAGTGCAGTCCAAGATTAAATTCATTTGCACAGAGGCACAAATGTAAAAGTACTGGATATGGATTATTTGACTTGGTGCAGGACGTTGCAGGTTTACTGATCAAAACTAGTGTCTGGGTCTGAATTGCATGAGCTACTGTAGGCGGGTGAGTTTTCCCCACCTACATATCAGATGCACTTTGTACATGTTATAATACGGTATGCTTGGTTGTAAAAATTCATGTTTTCTTCAACTGTATTTCGTTTCGCTTGACTTTGGGTGTGTGCTGTACAAGAGTAACAAGCAGGAACAGTAAAAGAGACAGAGGTGTATAGAGACAGACTCTGGATTTTTTACTGGAACTGGAGCAGTGTTTAAAGTGTTGAGTTCTGCAGAGGCACTCTCTCTCTCTCTGACAAGCCAGTCAAATATTACAGCAGCCCCTCTGTAGCAGAGAGGACATAGTGCAATCCTGCACTGTTTCTCCAGTTGTTATTACTGTAACCCACCGAGGCACTGATTCAGCTTAAGCTAGGGAGTGGCAAGGTCAAGGTGAACACTGTCAGGAGTATTATCTCATACCGTGCACAGTGGGAGGTGATACAAACTGCAGAGGATACACTGATGATACAAAAAGTAGTGCAGTCCTGCAGTGCAAACACAGCAATGACAGCAAGAGAATGATATATAATACCATGAATAGCATAAATGATTAAAATCACTACACTATCTAGGGTTTCATACGTAACAAAGCTTAGGAATCAATCCCATTAACCCAGGAGTTGGACCATAGGGAACTGGTGGATAATTTGTTATGATCGGGGTGTAGCATAAGCAGCAGGCTCATGTTATCTATTACATTCACCTTTTCTGATGGCGGCGGTAATAGATAGCCCAAATTGTGATAGTCTAGACGGTTAGTCATAAAATGAATTACCATTCTAATACATTGATTTGTTGGTAAATGGCTTGTATTTATTATATTGTGCCTTTCTACCTATTGGTTAGGGTTAGGGTTAGAAAAAAAGAGCTCTACAGTCACATTTATGCACTCATTTACACATTCACACACCAGTAACATTGCTCAAGGACACTTTGGGATCTGGGAATCAAATTGCTAACCCTTTACCTACCGAGCCACAGCTGCACTCCGTCTGTATAATACAGTCTTCTTCTACATAACTGGTTTCAGTTTTGAATAGATATGGATGAATTAAAGGTGGTTTAGGCTTCTGCGTCAATTTGACGCTGTAGCTACGGTGACAGCCCAGACCAAACTCTATGCAGACCCTAACGAGGTAGCCTGACGTGCACCTCCCCAGAAATGTAACTACACATCGCAACGATGCAGACCGCAAGAGCTGTGATTGGTCCGCTTGGTAGTGGCGTATTTCCGCTTTAGTATTTCCGGCAGCTTCTCCATCTCCGCAATTTTAGAATTGATTTTTTTGGATCAATAAAGATGGAACACGTCGAGGAAAGGTTAACTGAGAAGGTTCGAAGATACAAAACATTTCTACGACTTGTCTTCGGCAAAAGTTTTTGCCGCCGTTGTTGAACGTGAAGCAGGAAATAGAAACAAAAATGAACCCTACTGGCAAAAAACACGGACTAGTGTTTGGGTGGTGTTTTTACAGAGCAAGCCAGATTTACGATGCACAAGTATAAATGGCTCGCACCGGCGTTGGCTACGTACGTACGTAGGTTACTCCATCTATGTCCCACAAAGGCATAAACTCCACTTTAATTCCATCATCATTTTACATTTGCACTGTAGGAACAGAGCCGAATGCAAGCAGGTAAACTTCAACCTAAAGATGTTGGCAACTGTAGTTTCAATAAACGTCACTGGCAAAACAAAATAATGCATTTTCTGGAAACAAGATAAAGAGTATTTTCAAGAGTATGCACAGTAAAATACAACAATATGGCATTGGGCTGGTTAGTGCTGATGTTCATTGTGTAATACCCTTAGATTTGTTTGTAAGAAAACTTTTCACTGAATTAGAAATAAGAGCTGGGACTGAGTCATAAAATGTCCTTAAACCACTGACTTGCCTTACATGTACAGGAATCTGAATGTCTGTGGACCAGAGCGCCTCTCTTCCGCAGTGAAGACTGTTTGTGTCAGCACAATGACACCCTGGGCTAGAGATGGGAGGAGCTGGGTGTCATTTTTAGTTTCGTGCCTCACCCCGTGTGTGCGTGCACGTGTGCGGCCGGTGGCGGAGTGCAAGCATCATCATTAGCGAGGGCTGGTGGGTCCATATTTCTTATTCTAATCAAGAGCTGTCTTGTCTGGGCTATAGGCGGAAGCTTTTACGGATTGATGTGCCTCTATTGATTAATCCATTTGATAGTATAGATAGCAACCTTAAGGTGACAGGAGGGCGACACTAGCCACCATCTTTCTTTGACTGATCACACACAGCTGCACACTGGAACACACTAGAATAATACTGACACACACGTGCCTCTAAGGAGTAGCAGAGTGCTTCAATAAGGGATAAACAGCACCTGCTACATGTTCAACAGTCAGATTTAACCATGAGGGGACAAGTTTCCCTTGGGTTCAGTAGCTCCACATCTACACCTTATTACATTTTATTGACTGCCGAATCCCACGGGTAATAGTGCAGCCTCTGTAATGTCCCTGAAAGGTTTCTTGTACAAATGTGTTTTCTGGACAAAAGTGTTCTCTGTCATTTTAAGCACTCTCCACCAGTAGCTTAGGCAGAAATCACTGCTGGTGTGCACAGAGGAAATCAGGAAGGGCTAACCCGTCCAAGACCATAACGTTAATGTTATTATGACCTAGACAAATATTACATAACTACATTTGGAGGAGCAACAGGCACAACAGCGCTAATGTTATTAAGTTTTATCTGTTTTTTGTAATGCTTTGGAGCCATCATGGGCGCCACAGTGGTTAGCACTGATGCCTCACAGTAAGAAGGTCCTGGGTTCGAATCCATGGGCCGACTGGGACCTTTCTGTGTGCATGTTCTCCCTGTGTCTGCATGGGTTCTGTCTGGGTACTCCGGCTTCCTCCCACCGTCCGAAGACAGGTTAATTGGTGATTCTGAAGTGGTCCTAGGTGTGCATGTGAGTGTGAATGGTTGTCTGTCTCTCTGTGTTAGCCCTGCGATAGACTGGCGACCTGTCCAGGGTGTACCCTGCCCGATGACAGCCCCCCCCCCCCCCGCTACCCTTTGCAGGACAAGAAGATGAATGAATGGACCCATCTAACAGAGAGATATATTTAGTAGTAATCTCTGTATCAGTTAAAGTAACTAGCCACTTGTAGCCTGCTAACTTGATGTAATAATTTAATTTATCATTACACATTCATTTTAAACAGTTAGCTTCTCTGACTTGATTGATCAAGCTGTCTCACCTGGCATTCAGTTTAAATACAAATACAAATGAACAAACCAAAAAGGAAATACATAATTAAAATAAAATTAAACCAAAGACATGAACACACTGATATTCTTACAATACTGACATGAATCCTGACTGAACTAAAACTACTTTGTAGTCACAATGGCTATTCAGCATTGCAGGTACAGTAGGTTTGTCAGCATTCATGTCTGTGTTATCTACCTTGAAGTTGCTCAAGTTGTCAAGGCAGCCTGGTATTCAAGGCCATGCAAAAATGACCTTTTTAGATGGCACAAGACAAGAGATGGTGGCCATGCTTGTGGTAGACATGGAAGAAAGTCATGGGCTAGGGGACGTGCAATTAAAACAACTTTTTGTTTAAGCCAGTGCTTCCAATGTAGGTGTACACAATCATTAACATGGTAAACGACTGATGAAAAGAATTACCTCAACTAAAACCAGTATTACTCAAAAAGAGGTTGGGAAAATCAACGTTTTTCTTCATTTAACCAATAGGAACATTTCTACGATCATGTTCTAGACTCACAAGAGCAGGTATCATGGAGTTCCATCTCTCCTACCCCCTCTCCCAGTAAGTAAAGTCAAGTTGGTGTAGGAATGTTGTTCAGCTTGGTCTACCAATGAAGCTTATATTCCGTTCGCGTCTGTACGTTTATCTCAGAATGTTTTGTCCCGAGCGTGACCTGCAACCTAGAAAACAGTGGGAGTGTTGAAGGCAATTCATGTTGCTGTGTCGCGGTTTCTTTGTACCTGCGTTGACTCTTCGATGACTCAGACCAAACCCGCCAACAGCGAGTTTGGTTTTTCCAAGCCTTTACCTTTCATCCTTTTCTACTCTCTTGAAAAACACTCCTAGAGTCATGAATTTGAGTCTGAATTCCCCGTAACCACAGGTACACATTTGGACAAAGACTGAAATAACTGGTGACTGCTTAAGAATAACAGTGACACGTGGTGTTTCTATAGTTTAATGGAATATGAATGTACAAAGGCACGTGTTACAGTACAAGTGGTACAGACTGATTTCTTTTTTGGTTCATCCCAAGCTCCAATACATTTGATGTAGTATCACTGCATGTCACATACACAACGAAATTACGATGGCTCTCCTTAGAAGACACAAAAGACAGAAACAGTAACATAAATTACATCCCATCCACCTTCCCCGAGCCCATATATAGGTTCCTGCTGGACTGAACCTTTTAATAACAGACTTTATTGCCTGTCTGCCGCCCAATCCTGGTAACTGTGGTAAACTCAGGGCTAAATTTATACTACAGTGTGTGTGTGTTTGTGTGCGCGCTCAGACACCCTGCAGCAGTATTAATTAGCAGAGGTCAGACAGATGAGATGACAGCATGTTGCTTCGCCCTCTGCAACACCACTCCAGTTGTCCGGCATGTGCTGATATACAAACGTTTACAAACCCAAACACAGTGCAGCGCAGTGAAAATGTGTTCTGATTAATAGTTACTCTGGGGTGAAAATGATCTCTTCTTTTAGTCGTGTTGCTATTTTTGGTTCCTTGATAAAGTGTATTTTTGGTAGCGGCTCAGAGGGTGAGGGTTGAAGATGAATACTTAGATTTGTCTTTGTGTGACAATCATTTTTCACACCGCTCCAAAAATAATGTTTTCGCGTTTTGACTCGATGGAACTAGAGGCAGTGCAATCAGACGGAGTGAAGTTTAAACTGTTGAGATGCAAAACCCATCAAGCTTGTCAGGACCTTTTGGGAATTATTCAGGATTCATGTTATAAAGCCATACTATGTTAGCAAGTTTGGCTCCACAACCTTGACAAAACTGGAGCTTGGGCTCTGGTAAGGTCAGGACAGGTGTGGAAACAAAAGGTTCTGTAAACCAAGTCTGCTTTGGGGTAAGGTGGGGTTACAACAGACACCCGGTGCCAGGCATATTGAAGGCATGAAGGGGCATCGGCGAAGCTATAAAACTTAAAGACAAGAGAGCGAATTCCACCACTGAAGGGACAGGACATGTATTTTTCAGAATAAAACACGAAACATATTGACCCATTAAACTATATGTATAGCTTTTCTGCCGTTACTGTTGACCTGAGACAACAAATTGCTCAATTGCTGCAAGGGTACTATATTAGCAGGCCCAAACAGAAAGGTTACGTGCAACGTGCGTGGAGATTTGGTATTTCCAGAAGAGGACCAACAACCGAACTGACTAAGAAATAGAAGGTACACAGCTGGAGACTGAAAGGCTCCAACAGCTACAGTGACTGAGCTGAGGATGAAAACTGATTAATTTGTGAATCTAATTGAACTGAATTGATCTTGGGTATAATGTCAAAGCATGCAACATGCAGAGAGTACAAGCCCAGATCAAAAAAGCCTGGAGGTGTGTTAGTTTCAGATCCCACACACACTGGATGTAGACTTTGTCTGTTTATTACGCCTGCCATCGGCCTCTCCTTCGTATTGTGCTGGCGTCCACTGAAAATGTGGTATAGCGATTTGCTCCTGTTTTATCACGCTTGATAAAAGTCCTGTCCCCAACACATCTACATGTCATTTTATTTAGCCGAACCCACAGACATAAGGAAGTTACATGGGCTTTTATGATCCGTTGTTCCAATCTAGACACCTTCTGGTGCTACATTGTGAAGTCTGCGTTTTCATTGAGTGCTGAAGTCATGCTACATGCCGTAACCGTGGGGTTCGCCATGATAAAAAGCAGTTGTAACTCCACGATCTACCAACTATGGGTAGTTTCTCCATTGAGGTAATCGGATCACCAGCTCAAAAGTTGGGAAGGAAGCTTCACACCATCTTCAACCAACCATGATGTCTTTGTTTTTTGTTTTTGTTTGTGGTCCTCATGCTCTATATACCTAGTCCAATCTATAAATAGTCCAATCAGTGTAACGCTGTGTTCTATTTGCTGAGTGAGGTTTTGTTCCTGCTATGAAGTGCAGGTTGGGTAGCCTAAAGAAGTTGGGAATGCTGAAATCCGAACAGAATTAATTAGAGAGCTGAAATGCTTTGCATTGATTAGCTGACAATCAGGCGATGTGACGTGTAACAGCTGCAAATTTAAACGCTCAAGTCCAGTCTTAACTGAATTAGCTGAAACAGAAATGCATTGCGTTGCTTTGTGGAAAACAAAGCAGGCGGCTGAAATATATAAACTTTAGTTGATGGATAATAAGAGGCGAGGAGGGAATGGAAAAAGGAGAATGGATCGAGGGATGAGGCAAGGAGGAATGTGTGTTGAGGTCTGCCATCAGTCTAGCAGGGATCCTGGTAAAGTACTGTAATGACTGGTATGATGGTCGAGAGAGCTAAAAAAAGACTGCTGAATATTACATGCTTAGATATAACATGACTTCATATCTATTGATTCTAACCATCCTTGTATGATTAAAGTTAATGAAGGGAAAAGGGGTATACGTCAAGCCTGTAGTAATCTGATTTATTAATCTTTGTTTTAACAGTGTTGGACTCAGTGGAACCAGTGATGTTGCCCTTTGGACAGAAGGATGGTTGGCAGGGCAGGAGTAAGTTTGGTGATTGAGATGTTAGTCATTCTGGTTCTCAGTTATCGTCAACTTCCTAATTAAAAATGAACAGCTGTGCGGTGTCTGTGGGCTCTGGGCCCTCATCACATGCAATCGACGAGTCTTCAGTTTTGCGTTTCTGGACATGTCACCATCTGAGAAAGTTCCCACATGTCGGGCAGTGAGTTGAGGAATTTGGGTTATGTTTGCAAAGTGTGAAAATTACACAGAAGACATTAACAGCAATTTAAAAAATGAAAAATAAAAAAATAAAAAGTGCACTTATTCCTAATTTGTCCACTAGGGGTTGCGTTGTTTTAGTAAGAGTTGCAGACATGACACAACAATGAGACCAAGAACTAAACAGCAGATGGCAGCAATTTGCCGAAATTGCACTTATTTTTCTGAAAAAAATAAATCAGTTTGTTCATGTATTTAAAATAAATAAATACAGCACATGTGCTTATTTGCACTAAAACGAAGGGAAACATTTGGAGTTGTCATTATTTATAGATTATTGTGCTATACACCGATCAGGCGTAACATTATTACCCTTTCTGCCTCCAAAACAGTTGTGACTCATCAGAGAGTGGACCTTCTGGGGGTGTCCCGTGGTGTCTGGCAACAGACTGTTGTTAGTGCGGGGGCCTGTGCATCCCACAGATACTTGATCAGTTTGGGATCTAGTGAATTTGGAGGCCAGGTCGACGACACCTTGTGCTGTTCTTCATGTTTTTTTGAGTTGTTCCTTAAGCGTTTTTGTGTGTGTGCCTGTGTCAGGCTCCATCCTGAAGGAGTGTCATTGCAATGGGGTGGAGGTGCCTGGTCTGGTCTAGGTGGGTGCTACATGTCTAAGTAACATCCACACCAATGAATACCAGGTCCAAAAGTTTCCCTGCAGAACATTGAATTGTCACAAGATAATGTTATTTACTTCTCCTGTCAGTGGTTTTAATGTTGTGGCTGATCGGTGTATTTTGCAGCTCTGACCCACTTGAGATCAAACTGGGCTGTATATGTTTGACGAGTTTGACACCCCCGTTGCAAAATTTATTTTAAAAGCTCAGGAGAATGTGGAGTGGCTGCAGCTACCAGGAAAAGGAGCTATACTGGTGCGTGTTTGCTGTAGTTGTGCTCTGCTGCCACATTTAGATTTCCAGCTCAGGCCAGATAGAGCACACACAGCACGCAATGTCTCTCCAGTGGAGAAATGTGCGTTTCCCACGATTGCTGTAGCTGTCACAGAGCCGAGTCTGACGAGGAATCGTGTCGGTACGACGGACCTCCCTCTTTCTGCTCCAGCTGGCCGTCTGCTGGACACGCTGAGGACGGATCTAGCGCGGCTGTCAAGGGATTTCATTTCATTCCTTTCTTTTATTTATTTATTTATTTATTTATTTTTTCGGACATCGACTTTCTGAACCTGCGTGTTTTGACCGTGCCCAAGTTCCCGTTCTGCCAATCCGAGGAGCAGAAGAGGCAGCAACATGCCGGTGAAAGGAATAATGGCTTCTTATCCGAGCAAGAGCGAAAATGTCGGAGTAAGTGGCGCCGTGCCGCGATTGCGCTGGCGACGTTGCATTTGGCAACACTGACAAACTTTGCTTTAACGCAGTCACGATTTAGATCAAACTGTCCACGTGGATCGTTTCACAGTGTGAGGTGCAGGTGTGGGAGCCTGTAGTCAGAACACCTGTTGTTGTGTCTCAGGCAACAGAAAAGACGCTTGCACAGCTGAAATAATACTTTATGTGTGTGTTGCTGTTTCTAGTTGCTATACTTGAGAAAAAACTGGTGGAACAAACTTCAGCAATGTTCAGAGGTGACTCAGTCTCAGTGCAGGGACTGTGGTAACGTCCAGTTTTGACACCTTTCATTTGATATGGCTGTTCTCTTGCAGATTGCACCGATCAGCCGCAAAATTAAAACCACTGAGAGGAGAAGTAAATGACGCTGACCATCTTGTGACAATTCAGTGTTCTGCTGGGAAACTTTTGGACCTGGTATTCATTCGTGTGGATGTTACTTAGACATGTAGCACCCACCTAGACCAGACCGGGCACCCCCACCCCATAGCAAAGACACTCCTAGATGGCAGCAGGGTGCACAAAAACGTGTGAAGAACACATGAAGAACAGCACCTGGCCTCCAAATTCACTAGATCCCACTCTGATCAAGTATCTGTGGGATGATGTGGATGTGTGAGGCTCCATCCCCTCCACCCATATGACCTAAAGACCCCCCACTAACAACATCCTGTTCCCAGACACCACAGGACACCCTCAGAACAGAAGGCCCGTGTCCATTCTCTGATGAGTCACAACTGTTTTGGAGATCTACACACGATATTTGGAAGGTGGTCATATTGTTGTGCTTGATCTGTAAAAGTGAGGACTCATACCCCTATAGGGAGGCGGTGTTGAGTGTGATGGTGGAAGATGAGATGCCATTGATCTTAACAGACTGCGTGACCTGTTTGTCAGGACGTTCAGGAGCCAGTTACAGAGAAATGGATTTTATCCAAACAGCAGCAGCTTGCCGACTACCAAAGTCTGCAGAATGATGGTATTTAAAGTATAACTAAATTCCAGATAGAGCAGTCCAACACGAGTCCTTGTTCTCCAGGAGGGTGAGGGTGGCGTGGACAGACCGGTTCCTTCTGTGAGCAAACCGATGGGGGTCTATGTTGACGTTTACTGTGTGCTTTATGAAGTCCGAACCGGCGTTTCATGACTATAGGGGAGAGTGCCACCGGAGGGTTTTCATCCATGCTTCACACAGTTGAGTTTCTGGTCTCCGGAACGATGGTGGATGTTTTCAGACAAACAGACACCGCACCCTGGGAAAGTGAGATGTTAAAATATATCTGATAACATCCCTAGGTTCCCATCCTAGGTTCCCATCATGGGAACCTAGCGCTGTTGGAGGGGTTGGATGACCTGACGCAGACATGGACTGAGTCGTGACCCTAGATCGCGCTTAATTGAATTGTACTAATCCGTGCGGCCAACTACAACATTCAGACATTTTCCATTTGGCTGTGCAATGTAACATGCAAGCTAAGTAAAAAGTCCTGAACAAGTGTCTCAGGTCTGAGGTTAGTGTTTCAGCACGTTCATGAGTTATTACCAGATTTTAAACAACCTACTAAAAATAGATCAGTCGGTAAAAAAAGGACAGGATTTTCAGATAGGGTCGTTGGAGCAAAAACACAGATGAATTAAGAGACTGACATGAAGAAAGACATCTGAGGCCATTTGTGGGGCTAATTGTGAGGTGATTTTGGGTGAACTATCTCCTTTTGTTGCCCAGAAAATGCGGTGCCATGGTGTTATTAAGTGGTATGAGACTCCTGTGAATCCTTAAGTCTCGCAAATCGATTATAAAACTAATAGTTGATCAATTTTCCACCAGTTTGCTGCAGTTTTGCTCAGGAGGAGGGATGTACAGATCGTGATCCTGTGAATAAATACTCATGAAGGAATAACGAAGTTACCGCTGTTGTGCCGCTTGTACACAATTACTGGTTAGACTGATTCAAATGCTGTTACAGTCATTTTATTAACGGAGTCAGTCCTCTAAAACCGCACAACGCAGGGACCAGACAGAGTGGGGGGTTATTCCTCTGTGATCAGGACCTGTCATTGGATTTTGATAATTGATGATGTGTTTTGGTGTCACCATCCAGCCCACAATAGATGGTGATATTGATTCTCCTGCTCTATGAAGCTGTTAGTCCTCCCCACTCTGCAATGTGATTTAATACTGCTGCTGTACTGCTCGTGTAAATGCTTGCAGTGCTCCTGCTTTGGGGGTGCTTAGATGGGCCCTGCAGCTTTTTTTTAGTAAACTCAGAGTTGGTTTTGTGACCAGAACCACACATTTACCCTGGCTCATATTAGCGTTAGTGAGGATAACAACCGGAATTTTGTGATAATTGGTGCTTCTGCGAGTGTTGTCAGGGAAGGACACCAAAGTGACCGCTAGCTGATGCTGTCCCACCAGAACTTGTTCAAATTATTTGATTTTCTGGTCAGTTTTATTCAAGTTTACAAACTTTTTAACTTCTATTAATCAAAATAATTGTTATCGGGGATTTTAATTTGCATGGTGGCAGTACTACCTGTAGAGCAGCCGCCAAATTCCTTAATATCGCATACTTTAGAAGCCAGTCACACATCAGAGCTATTTTTTTTCTGTAGTAATTAACCCTATTTGCCATGAGGACCTTCTTATCAGTTATCATAAATACATTTTCTTTGAGTTCACTGTAATTGCAGAACTTTTGTGCACTAAAAAAAAATATTTCCCTCTTGCATCTACACTCAAGTATTTTTTGCTTTGATCGACATCCAAATTTGTAATGACGTTGGCTCCTTAATGTTTCATGTCTTTTAATTAGCATTACTCCACCGTGCGGGACATAGTAACACCAGTCAAGACCAGGAGGAGGGTCATTAGCAACACTCCTCAGAGGTGTCAAAGGCCTGAGCTTCAAGTCGCTGAGCTAGGGGGACGTTGCTTAAAATATCTCACATCAGTAAAGGAGGCACAGACTAAAGCTTGTTGCATACTCCGCAAGAAACGAGAAGTTTGTTCTTGCTCCTAGGGCTGCGAGAACAAGATTTTTATACGTCATGAGAAACTCAAGTGCCAAATTCCGGGGAAGTACTCATAGGCCCCTTCCCACTGCAGCATACGTCACACATGCTAAGCATTGTAGGATATGTGGGAAATGGATGAGGAGAAGCACTTTGCGTATTATTTTTGGACGTCGGGTACACACAGTATACCGAAAAAAAGTTCTGCTCTGTTGATGTGTCAGGAACAAGCTGCGAGAATAAACTTCTCACTCCTCGCAGAGTATGTAACAGCCTTAAGTTTGCAAACCTTTTCTCCCTCAAAAAGAAACCCCAAGATTTTATTTGACCTAGTTTCATCCTTTCATTTAATTTATTCGTTTTAAAAGTTTGTGGCTGTTAGGGCCAGTATTCATCTTCTGACTTCCTGCTTCTGACGTGTCCACACTTTTCAAAGCAAGCTAGGCGGAGGCAGTGTACGCTGTTCTCTGAGGGAAAATAAAGACCCGGTTCACAGAAAGTTGCGAGGGTGTCACGCTCTTCTCCCCCTTCGCTGTGTCCAGATGTTTAAGATAGTTACCGGCACTAGCCAGGCCAGAGTTAAGAACAGCTTGTCTAAAGAGCTCCCTAATACAGCACAGAGCCGGTTGACAGCCTGTTTTATGATATTGGGTGCTGGTGTTAGAGATTAAATTATAGTTAGTAAGTTTGGGCTGATAATTATCAAGGTTTTGTGGTAGTTATACAGTTTAATAATTCTTTGTGGTATCATTGTGCTGTGTGATTTTAGCATTCATAAGAGCCTTTTATACTCAAACACATATTGGCAGCTGTTCCTCTGGCCTATTTAAAGGGCCAGTTCACCCAAAATGCTACAATCACTACTTTGTCTACATATACAGTATAAGCATAGCTTTCATGAGGTCAGTTTACGATCATGATGATGAATGTTATTTCATAGTAAAAAGCCTTCAAATGTGTTGTCACTGATCCATGACTGCAAATAGTTGCATAGCTTTAGTTACAGTGTTGATATTAATTTTATTAAAACCATTATGCGTGGCCGGTTACACAGCTACAATCCTGCATAATTTTCAAGCTTTCCTCCTACGTGGCTCCAGATACAGACGGCCTTGCTATTCTCTGGTTCTCTGCAAGTTGCATCTACCGGCTGCTGCCATCTGCAGCAGCTGTGAGCGACTGGAAATAACTTCCAGCACTGCATTTTTTTTTATTTTTTTTTGAGGAGATCCATATTTGTCTCTTGTTGTTTTTGAGGTCTCTGTCATTAAACCACAGTTCACATGACATAAATCTTGTAATTTTCATGTCTGCCTGGAAAACAACAACTTTTTTTCTTGGAAATCTTTGGTAGTTTCACATGCGTGTACTTTTTAATGAATGCACTGATATTATCTATATAATATAAAATTTAGTATTGGCATATATAATGTACTTCACATGTACTCTTCTGTTTAAAGCAGCATCATGTGATTTATTTATTTCTTTATTTCTTTATTGCTGTTCTGGAGACACTGCGAGTCTGCTGTTATTTTTAGTACCTATCCACCCCACCCCCAACCCTCATGCCCCCACGCCTAAACTAATCCGCCTCTGCACGGGCTAATCCAGATTGCAAGACTTGCACCTGTGGGAAGCCTACTTTTGATGTAATGCTTTCTAAGCTACCTAAACTGAGCCAGGTCATACAAAAGCAGGATTTTGCTCGTCTCGGCGGTGTGGTTATGACAGGGCAAGGCATTCATTTTTTTGTTTTACTCAAAGGAGCGCGGAGGAAGCTCTAGGCTAGCTATGTCTAGAGTGAATGCATATGGGCTGTGCCAGATAGTCCAGCTGGCATTGGTGCAGGCATGGGGAGGCTAGCAAGATTGGGTCGACAGGATCCTGTTAAAGAGGCTGGACACCAAACAGCTTAGAGGCAGGCTGGTGTTCTGAAGCAGGCACAACATTATGTTCCTAATATTGTCTCCCTTGTGCCTCTAAAACAGTTGTGACTCATCAGGGACTGGGCATGGGCCTTCTGAGGGCGTCCTGTGGTGTCTGGCAACAGAATGATGTTAGTGGGGGGCCTTTGGGTCCTATGACTTAAGGGGAGGAGCCTCTGAATCATCCCACACACACTTGATCAGCTTGGGATCTAGTGATTTTGGAGGCCAGGTCAACACCTTGTGCTGTACATGTTTTTTTTAGTTGTTCCTAAATCATTTTTGTGTGTGTGCCTGTATCAAGCTGCATCCCCCCGGGGATGGCCGCTGCCATCAAGGAGTGTCATTGCTGTGGGATAAAGGTCTAAGTAACATCCACACGAATGAATACCAGGTCCAAAAGTTTCCCAGCAGAATACTGAGTTGTCACAAGATGGTCAATGTTATTCACTTCTCTTGTCTTATCCTGTTTTAATTTTGTGGCTGATCGGTGTATGTTTTCTCCTGTCTGCTTAAATTTGTGATAACTGCATGCATGGATGGATAGTAGTTTTTAATTTATTGCTGGTAAAAGGCTTAAGGGAGTTTAACATTGTCAGTGCGGAGGAGTATCAATAAAGATATAGTTTTAAATCCCCACTGCCTCACAGCTGCAGGATCATCGCAGAAACCTTTCACAATTTAGGTTCATAAAAGCTCCCAGTTCACGTCAAAAATGATTTGGCTTTAGATTTTGCTTTTCTTTTATTAGTTTCAACATAATCTCAATGAAAACTGACCAAAAAATTAAATTTTCTTTTGTTTTGTATTCTTCACCTCACGTCATAGCATTTATTTGTGTTCAAAAAGTTGGGACACTGTGTAAAATGTGATTAGAAATATAAAATCAAGGATTTGCAAATCATTTAAACCCCTTATTTAACTGAAAATAGTGCAAAGACAAAATATCAAATATTAAAATTGAGATATTTGTTTGTTTTTTTGAAAAATAAAGTAAAGCTGTCATGGTTTATACCTGAAATTCACTTGAACAGAGTTGATGTTTTTGCCAAACTGAGATGTGAACAGGCTGAGCTGTTGAGGAGATTTGCCAAGTTGGTCATCTTAACATTACTGGTGTTAGTGTGTATAATTGCTCTTCATATGAGTCTGTATATGAAGACGAATAATTTAATTTGTTACTGGCAAGAAATGTGTTTTAATAAAACGTATCTAGTCTTAATCTTATTTAGTAAGTTTTGACCAAGAAGGTAAATTCACGTAATGTTTAAAGTGTAGATAGAAGTAGAGATTTCATTCAAGTCATTCAATACTGTACAGAGAGTGCGTGCCATAAAAGCTGGCAGCTGGCGCCCAGCTTTGCGCCTGGCAGTTCTCAAATGTGCACTCAAATTGAATATGAGTTGGAAAAGCTTTGCAAAACAATCGATAATTTTATGAATCTTCACAAGATTTTGAACTTTCTAAGACTGCCCTGTGTTGCTCAGTGAATTGTAACTACCACTCACATTTCTTGTTGCGTCTGTCTTTCGTGCAGGGCTCCGGGATGGAAGACACGGTCTGGGAGCAGTACACCGTCACACTGCAACGCGTGAGTTTTCCTCACCTGTGCTGTCAGCCCGAGAAAAACGCCCGTCCATCTATCTGTTCATCTGCCGGATGAATCAGTATCTGGGGACCAAATTTTGCATTGATCCTGGTTTAATTCTAATAAATCGGAAATTCCCATCACATAGATCAGGGATGGAAAACATGTGGCCCGTGGACCAAAACTGGCCAGCCAGAGGGTCCAGTCTGGCCCTCAGGATGACTTGAAAGAAAGAATGAAATTTACAAAGAAGACATTAACTGCAATTTTTCAGTAGAAGTATCTGCTATTCCTAATTTGTCCACTAGGTTTGCATTGTTTTTCAGTTTGTTCATAAAAGGTAAACACTTTCGTAATGTTCCTGTATGTCTTTCCACCAAAACAATTTGGAGTTGTCTTTATTTATGGGTTGTTATGCTTACGTTTGAGATCAAATCGAGCTATATGTGGCCCCTGAACTAAAACGAGTTTGACACCCCTGACGTAGAACATCACGTTGCCTTAGAATAAATTCTCTACATTATTAGATGGACCAAATTTTATCCAGTTAGTTCAATTGTGTTTGTTGTTAGCCAATGTAGGCCCAGCTGTTCATTGGTACTTAACATTTTTAAAAGGCCATGAACAAAAAAGGAAAAAGACTGCAGCTATCTTTCTTATGAAATATACATATACTTAAAGCAGGGGAACATAAGAGTGTCTAATAGGCAGCATACAATATTCCATTTACTGATGTTACATAAACTTAGATCTAAATTATACAGAAATACAGAGGGCATCCCTGAGCTATATCAGAAAAAGTCTAAGGTTTCAAAATTGTATGATCTCACAGTGCACGTATTATTTTTATTTTGAAAGGCCACTATTTTGAATAGCTCTGTCCTGACCCTAGCTAACCCACCCTGAGGATGACTTTCCTCAATGGACTGTGTCCACATCACTTTATTGGAGCAGAAAGAAATGAGCACCCAACTGAGCACCACTACTTACAGTTACATCAGCAACCCTGTCTCGGTGTATAGCATTTATACACAACTAAAGAGCAAAATAACATTTTGAAAGACAGTATTCATTCAAGTAATGAACATATCTACCAGCAGATGATGAACTTAACTGCAGGCTTTCCCTGTTGAGGGATTATTGTTACCTAATACCATGTGACACTTTTGTGTCAACCCTTCGTCCCATGCCTGTCTTGTCACCACCTTGCCATTACTTTTACTCAATTTTGAACCTGCAGGTGTTGCCCCCTCTTCCTTGTCAGCAGTAGACTTGTAGCATTGGCTTGAACGTCAGCCTGGCCGGAGTAACCAGCATTTCTCTGTTGTCCATCATCTCCTTGCCCTCCACCACCTACTTTGTTGTTATGGTTACCCATGACTACTCGAGTGGGCTGTCGTTGAACTCTCGACCTCATCACAAGTCCTGATCCTGATTACCATTCAGCCAACTTCGATAGCAGATGTAATGTTGTGGCAAACACAATGACCAGTTGTGCATTGTGTCACTGTAGCTACTTCATGCTTTTGCCGTTCTGTTGCCTCGCGTTGAATCCACCAAAGTAGTCTTTCATGAGAACTCATGTCTTACAAGGACGACTGTAGTGGCCAGCCAACGTTGAATGGGGCCATCTCCATTATTGAAGTGCAGATGGCTCCATTATATGAGACAACAATGTCAGTCGTGTTCTTTTGCCCTAGGGATTCCAACACTGCTAGAGCCTAACCCTAACCCACCCTTCTGATTTGTATGGGAATCTAAAAATATGAAAGCTGAGTGCATCCAAATAGTTGAAAAGATACAAATTCAGTGTACCATAAATCTACAATAGACAACAAATTCTGTGTTAGTGTCGCAGTTATAGAAAGTTAACAATGCATCTCCAAAGTCCACCGACAACTATGGGATTATTGCATTTTATTTATTGAACTTTGATTCCTTAGTTTGGCCTAATATCCAGTGGCTAGCTTTGTGAATATGTTGATTGATCCTGCATCTCTGGCATTGATCAGTCCACCACAGACTGGTAGAATCTGCAATCCCCTTCTTTCCTACTGCCTCTGTGATTTTAAATACAAATACTCGTAATGCTCAACAATTCCAGTCACCTCACCCATGATGTTTATGACCTCAATCTACTTTTCTCCCTCCATGGGTCTTTCAGCCTTTATTTTTGTCTTCAACAAATTAAACGCATGCTAGATCGGGTTGAGATCAGGTGTCTGACCCTGCCATTACATAATATTCCAGTATTATAACTTCAGCGACTCCTGGCTTGCTCTCACAGTATATTTTGGGTCACTGCACAATTGATTTGCTGCATTTGGCTGAATGTGAGCACACAGTATATTCCCTTACACTTAGGAATTCATCCAGCTGCTTCTGTCTTCTTTCATATCTATAAACACTACAGATCCAGTGCCCACACTGTCTCCACCTTGTTTTATAGTTGGTGATGATGATTATGAGCTGTTCCAAGCCTTCTGCATATTATTTTCCATGTGTCTTTTAGGTTTACTCTTCAGGTTTATGGATGGTTTGCGCCTCATGCCAAGCCTTCTGTATTTGCTCTCATGAAGTCTTTTCTCTGTTGCTATAAATATACTCAGCCATACAGTAGTTTGTAGAATTTTAGTTAAAAAAAACCCCAAAACATTTCAGTCGCCTTCATCACCAAAGGCACAAGACATAAGTCAGTGTATTGAGACGGTACTTGACCTTGTTGATTTGTGTTCGTCTGAAATTTAAATTCAAGTATAGTGTGGCCACTACAGGCATCCTCCAGAGGACAGTCATCAGACTCCAATGTTGTAATAATAGATACCTTCTGGTCCCAGAGTAGACTTCACTCTGACCTTCTGAACCACCTTTCTTACTTCTCAAAGTCTTGGTTCTGCCATCTCAAACCCTTCCTGTGCTTCTGGTTTGTTCAGGAGTCTGTCACACTCCATTAGATTCTGGTTCCTCCTTGGGTCACAATGTTCCTCTACTTCCTCTCTTTGGACAATGTGGCTTGCCACTCCATTTGTCCGTTGTGTGGTGGACTTGTAGGAAGTCAGTGTAAATGCTTTCTTGCTCTGTTTCCAAAGAGATGAAGGCTGATAAATCTTGTGCTTTGTGCCTCTTTCTCTCTGTTGCACACTACCCCTTCTCCTGAGGGTTTCTTGCCTCTTGGCATCCAAAATATACTGTGTTATGTAAATTATTGTACTGTACTATATAAAGTAAAGCCGCTTGTATCTAAAAACATTTAGCCATGAGACACATAACTCATCCTTGATGGATAATAATTAAGGAGATGTCCATTGTGTACATATGACAGTTTCACAAACCGATCAGCGCCTCCATGAAGGTGTTTTCTAATTGATTGATTTTTCCTCTAGGACTCTAAGATGGGTTTTGGCATCGCTGTGTCCGGTGGTCGTGACAACCCCAATGTGGAAAACGGTGACACGTCAATCATTGTGTCAGATGTGCTGCAAGGAGGACCAGCTGATGGATTACTCTTGTAAGTCTCTCTAACAGCAACCAACTTTCCGATTGGGCTGAGTTGGAAATCTTTACATCTATGTTGCTTACACCTGAGTTAGTAGTCACAACTTTATATCAGAGCTCTGGAGGGAAATGTCCACTGTGTAAATGTATAAACTTTATACTGTTAAACTGTACAAAGTCAAATGTTCTTTGTGTTATTCGTATGTTTTTTCATCTAGTGAGAAAGATCGTGTCATTCAGGTCAACTCTATTTCCATGGACCATGTGCCTCATTCCTTTGCTGTACAGTCCCTCCGTAAATGTGGAAAAGTGGCAAAAATAGTGAGTATAGACCACTGACTTAATATAAAGATGGACAGACCCTGCATAACGTTATTCACAGGATTCCTCACGGCAGGGTGGTGTGTCTCCAGCGGTTGGCATCTTGGCAGAACCTGACTTGTCTTAACGGTGATGCAACTATAAGTTGATCTCAGTAATCCTCATCCTAGCACAGAACCCTGGGGAACTCCACGACTAACTTTTGTGCATGTGGAAGAATCATCATTAATGTGAAGGAATCTGAATCTAGAAATAGATTATGTCGTATCCAAATAAGATGCAAGGCAGTCTGAAGGTTTCTTTAAACCCAGTGACATATTCCAGTCTCTGCAGTGATGTATTGTTAAATGCAGCACTGAGATCTAGCAGGACAACTATCTGGCAAGTCTGGCAATGGGAAAAACTACAAATTTCTCCCTTAGAAAGGAAAAGAAGGTTGGATATAGGTCTATAGTTGGCTAAATTAGTAACTTGTTACTAAACAGATCCATCTGGCTTAATATGGCGTTGGTGTTAGTTTAGGATATGACATTCTTGAGCAACTTAGTTGGGTGTTGATGGTTTAGATGAAAAAAGAAAAAAAGGATTTTAATCAAAGACTTTTATTATTTGTTCTTCCTCTGTTAGACAGTGAAGAGACCGCATAAAGTGGCGGTCCACTCCATGAAGCAGCCCCAATCCCCAGACAGCGGCGAGTACACCCCATTCACCCACTACTATGACGCTGACAACGACAACGGCTGGTACGGCGAAGACAGCCAGGACAACATCCCTGACAGCAAAGGCTACCTGGACTCTGAATACAGAGGAGGACAGGGCCACAATCAGAGAAGGAGAACCAACGGGCAGAACCAGAAGAAAGCCTCACCCAGCCCCGATAGATCCAGGAGGGAGGGAAGGAGTTCGCGTGCCCCGGACACGGGCCATCAGAAGCACCACAGCCGAGGACGCAGTCCCGGGGGCAGTTATCACACAGAGGACAAGTATGAAAAAGGACAAGGTGGGAGGTTCAGGAGTAGGGACGGGTCTCCATCCTCACAACCCTCCAAACATTTGAAGCCATTGGAGAAACCTGTCAATGTCCTGCTAGTGAAGGAGAGATCCAACGAAGGTAAAATGAGAACTACTCACATCGTTGTGATGTTTGATTGTGGATAAAATGAGCATCATATCTTGTGTTTTAAGACTGTGAGTGACTGTGTGTCACTTGACATGCATGGGAAGCACAGTTGATGGAGAAGTGGAGTGGTGTGGTGGTTAGCACTGATGCCTCACAGCAAGAAGGTTCTGGGTTCGAGTCCATTGGCCTTTCTGTGGGGCCTTGGAGTTTGCATGTTCTCCTTGTGTCTGCGTGGGTTCTCCTAGGTACCCCGGTAGGTAGACTGCCAACCTGTCCAGGGTGTACCCCGCCCAATGACAGCTGGGATAGGCTCCTGTCCCCCCTCGCGACCCTCCAGAGGACATGGTATTTTCTTTTCAAAAAGAGAGTGGTGGCGGTGACGGCAAGAAGAGTGAGTTCTTGGTGATGTCAGTTCTGCTTGTTTCACTCACTCACATGACCCAGGGAACTGGGGCCTGAGATGTCCACAACTGTCATTAGTGACGAGCCAGTTGCTTTGTGTGGACGGAGCTACTCCTATTTTCGGACCATCTCCCTGACTTTGTTCAGACCTGGTATTAACTTGCATCCTGAGTGCCCACCTTTAAGCACTTGTGTTCACACTTGACATCTAAATGCATCTCTAGAAGCTTCTAGAGCCACAACTTGAGATCCGATCACAGTTTTGCTCTCTGTGCGTAATAAACATAGACGTCATTTGGGCACACTGGAATATTGTACGAACAGCTGCTGTATCACAACAATGGATTTACTGTATCCAGCGATCTTTCAGAAGCACAAACAGTGCTGTTTGTTGTGCGTGTGGGTGCCTCTTGACAAGGTGACGTAACACAAATCTTGGAACACAATGAGTTGTGGAGTCGCCCGCACTCAAAGCGCATGCGTTAAGTTGATATTTATTTATATATCCCCCACTGACGCTAGTTATTGTAGTGACAAGAAAAGCACAAATCTCAGTTTATAACTCAAACCTGGGAAGAGTCAACACACACTGTCTGCATACGTCATTATTGAAGAAATGTGTATCTTAACTACACATGGCTGCAGAGCTATATCAACATAAGTAGATGCTGATGTGTTTGTTTATAAAAGGCCTTCTCTACTAATGAACACTAGCCTTTTTTGGCAATCACTCAATAGGGGTTGTGTTTGTTTTCTCTGAATGAATGAGGCCATAACATCCGCACGTAGCCAACACCATGTTCGAGCCAGTTATACTAACGCTAGTCGACGTTGTGTCTTTTATGCTAGTCGGGTTTATTTTTGTTTCTACTTCCTGCCCTTTCAACAATGGCGCCGAAGACAAGTCATACATGTTTGTCATTCTTGTTTGTATTTCTGAACCTCCTCAGTTAACCTTTCCACAGTGTGTTCCATCCTTATTGATCCAAAACAATCAATTTGAAAATTGCGAAGATAAAGAAGCAGCCGGAAATACTAAAGCGGAAATATGCTACTACCAAGCGGACCAATCACAGCTCTTGCGGTCGTTGCCGTGACGCGTAGTTACATTTCTGGGACGTCAGGCTACAATGTTAGGGTCGGCGTAGGGTCTGGGCTGTCGTCGTAGCTACGGTGTCAAATTTAACCACGGCAAACACCCCACAAGACTTGTAGTTTTGGAGATACTCTCCCCAAGTCTATCTATCATAATTTATCCCTCAGATTATTTTTGCCCATCTTCCAGTTTCCAACACATCAACTTCAAGAACTGACTGTTCACTTTCTGTCTAATTTGCTACATCCCTCCCCAAAAAGCTGGCATTGTAATGAGATAATCAATGCTCAACTTCCAATGTCAGTGGATCCAGTGTAGTCCATCGATGTACTGTATATATAAAGTCAGATCCAGCAATGGTTTACAGTGTAACTGTAATGTGCTTTTCTTTTTTTTGTGTCTATTTTTGTAGAGTATGGTTTACGTCTGGGGAGTCAGATTTTCATCAAACAGATGACCAGCACGGGCCTGGCTGCAAAGGATGGGAACCTGCAGGAGGGAGACATTATTCTCAAGGTGAAAATGCATTCCTTTGCAAAGTAGTACCTTTATCACAGTGGGACGTAATAGAAAAATGCATGTTAATTAAATAAGATTTTCTAGACATTTAAAGATATATAGCAGATTTTTAAGAAAGCGTTAAGTTACGCTTTCCAGCCAATAGTATCTAAAGTACTAACAATAGTATATATAGTGTTTTAAAGAAGGTTTATAATGCTATATCCTGGTCTTTTTACACCATCGTGGTCATGACATTTTGGCTGGGCCTCACTTATTTTCAAGCCACTTGAGTGTTAAGACTTTTAGGGTTTTAGGGTTGCAGCTAGGTTAGGGTTAGGGTTAGGGGCTAGGGAATGCATTATGTCAATGAATGTCCTCACAAAGCTAGCCATACAAACATGAGTCCGTCCGTCCACATGTGCAGATCAACGGGACGGTGACGGAGAACCTGTCTCTCCACGACGCTGGGAAGCTCATAGAGAAATCGAGAGGAAAGCTGCAGCTGGTGGTCCAGAGAGACAGCCGCCAGATCCTCGTTCGCATCCCGCCCCTCACAGACTCTGACTCGGATAATGACGGTGAGTCACTGAGTGCATGTCCTGACCAACAATGTTAAACCATAAGGAGGTTTGCAGGCAGGACCACTGTGTTGGCTATGGTGTGTATATGTACATTATATGTGTATTCGTGTGTATATAGATTGGGGCCCAAATGTCTGAGACCATGCAGTTAACTTTTTTTTTCTTTTATTATTATTACAAATTAATGAAATGTTGGCTGAACAGTATGATTGTAAAAGGTGAATTTTAGTAATCTGGTCTCAAATAAAAAAGGTGTGATTCTTGCATTATCTTGCTGCAACATGAATCTTTCTCCACAAAGAGGCCCAGCAGGGAGTAGCATGTCTCTGTAGAATGGAGTCTCCTGCTAAATTGTCAGTTTGGAATCATATCGCTAGTACAGAGTTTAGGAGGAATGGATAAATACCAGAGGTGTGCAACATTCGTTTGTGCAACAAATTAAAAAAATAAATGTTTAGTTTGCATGCAGAACTTATTTCCGTGTGAAGTGTAACTAACATGTACTCAGCGATGTGGCAAAGCGAACTAAGAACCTAATCATCAACAGCCACAAAAATAAACAGCAACAAAAGTTTAGCGGATCTGTGGCTACCCGTTTGTACGGATTCCCAGTTGTTTGCTGTTTTTTTTTTTTTTCAGCTGCCGATCGAGAGTTACAGGTGGCTCCTTTTGTTCTTGGAGAGTTAGCAGCTGGGTGTTGGCTCGTTTTGTCGTTTTTTGGTTTTAAATTTTGCGCAGCTTCTCCCGGCTAAGGCATTGAAGGTTAATGAGAAATCGGCAGTCGTGTCGGTTGGTGCTGAAGTCGGTCTAGAACGTCTGGCAATCAGAGCATTCACAAGAAGAGGGATAAGAGTTTGGAGAGGGAAAAATAGGCTTGTATAAGCTTCTGTAATCAAATATCTGATCAGTGTAAGGAATATAACTCAAGAAAAAAATCTGCAGGTCAGTGCAACTTAATTGCTTAATTCTGATTGCTTTATATGTCAGAGTACTTTGTCTTCTCTACATATGTTTATTTCCATATTTACATGTAAATATGTGGTCTCGGGCCTTTGGACCCCCATTTATAAATCATCCTGTCACCTCCACATGTGGCGGTTGTTGTTGTTGTGTCTTCTTCAAACACAGGTTCTCTGTTCCTAGGACTGCGCTGTATATACTGTATACAGTATGTGTGATTATACAGTACGTAGATGTATGTGTGCCCATATGTGCAGTATGTTCTGTATATTTAGAATAATCATCATCATTTTATATAAACATCATTGAAATGCAAATTGAATTGATATATGAAAAGGAGTTTGAAAAGTGTCCATTGGCATTATTTCAACTGCTTCTTAGACGTACAGACATACCTTTACGCAAAAGTTAAACATGCAGTTAAAACTACCACCTTAAACTGAGCAGCTCTGAGTTTCTGCTTGCACCTCCAGGACTGCATTTAATCATCAAGCAACAAAGATTAAAATGTGTTTGATGAAAAGCTTTCAGCCTCTTATGTATATACGTAGATACTGGATCGTACTCACCTAGACAGGCAGAAGCAATCCCTGCAATCGCTCAAAAGTGCCATCTCTGTCTTGTGTTTTCTCTTTCAGATAAAATGTCATACTTTTAGATGAAGGACCACCCAAGACACAGCATGTGTAAACAGTCTGTTGCCTTTCTGTCAGTGAAAAAAAATGGCTGCGACACAAAAGTTGTAAAGCTCTCGTAACTATTTTGCGCTTCCTCTTGAGACTGCTCTAACCCCTTTTAACTTTTTCATAAATTACTAATATTCTTGGAATAAATAAATACATATAAATCTTTATCTAATCGTGTGATTTCATTAAGTGTAGATGTTGAATAATGCCATTGGAAGATGAATGTGCTTTATGTTTGTGACGGTGCCGGACACGAGCGTACTGGATCGTAATGTTGGATTTAAGGATGATATATTTTTCTACAGAATGTAGCATGAGAAATTAGACATTCAATTTTATGTGTAGCAGCCGTAGACTGTATAAATTTGGCCAAAAAAATATTTGACGTGTATTTTAGTGTTTTAGTTTGGCCCAAGTCCCATCTACGAACATGGAGGAGGTGGAGCTTATGACCTATACTGCAGCAAGCCACCAGGGGGAGCTCTACTTGCTTTGGCTTCACTTTTTTTGCCATCCATGTTTATACAGTCTATAGTTGCAACTCACAGTTATCTCTCTAGCTGATATACCACTTTTCATGTCACACAAACATCCCCATATCATTCTCACTCATCTGACAGCAGCACTATAATCCACAGATACCTGGGACTGGCATGGTCTGTGCAGATACTGATGCTCTTGTGGCGTGTTAGCATTTAAGCATTTGCTGTGAGGAATGCATATGCACAGTAAGAAGCGGCGCGTGAACGACAACCACAGAGAAACTCCTCTTCAACAGAAAACACCCCAGTCAAAACAAAGACTGTTGCACCAGCAGCAGCAGCATCTAAAAGGCTATTAGGAAAACATTATTCTGTGTTTTAAAACTGCGTTTGAAGCTACGGCCTCCCCTGCGTGTTAAACGGCACGGTGAGAGTAATCCAAAGCAATATGTGGTGAACGGGCTAGTGGGATTGGATTTTAATATTTCATTTTGCCCATGTGTTATTAACCAGGGTGTGCAGTTCTCCGAGCAACTGACCCATTTAGCCTTCGAGTCATTCCCAGTATCATCTTGTGTGTGTCAGTCAAAGAATCAGTCCACATAATGTATGCATATTAAATGTTTTGGAAGAGCTGAAACCATAAACATTTTTTTTGTGAAAAAAAAAGTGTTAATTGTGATAATTTACATCAATATAGAAGGACATTTTAGGAGTATCTGAGGTTTAGGAGCTATTGGACAGCTACTCTTGCAGTATATTTAGTTTTTTTTTTTTTTTTTTTGGATAATCCCTTTCAGTCAATGATTGCCTGAAGTCTTGGATCCTAGACGTCAGCAGATGCTTTGTATCTTCTCAGGTGGGGCACTCCCAGACCTTCTCTGCGGCCACCTTCAGCTCTTGGTTGGTCACTGTCTTTAGCCTCGTCTTCCACGAGTGGAATGCAGTTCAGTCATATTGAGATCAGGTGACTGACTTAGAGGACGTTCCCGTTCTCCACCCTGAAAAACACTTTGGTTGGTTTGGGTGCATGATAAGGACCATTGTCCTCCTGAATGTTTTAACGCCCGGCAGTGAGCCGACAGAATGCTCCTCGATGGCCGTGGATCATAAGCTGTTCATTTATTTTTTTTTCCTCCACAATTCCTTCCACAAGTCTTTCATCTTCCACTTCAAATTATGCAGATGACTTGTTTTATATTACTTCCAGCTCAGTCTGAATGAAAACTGTCAGCTCTGAATCATGTCAGAGCTTTTCTGTACATTGACATTTCTTGAAGATGGTAGGAGAGGCAAATGCATCTTAATGCATAATGTCCAGCAATCTGACAGATAAATCTGATGTGTTGTGTTCACAAGACAACAATTTATTAATTAATTGATGGAGATTACAGTACAGTGTGGATATACACCAGTCAGGCATAACATTATGACCACTGACAGGACAGTAACATTGACCATCTTGTGACAATTCAATGTTCTGCTGGGAAACTTTTGGACCTGGCATTCATTCATGTGGATGTTACTTAGACATGTAGCACCCACCTAGACCAGGCCAGACCAGGCACCCCCACCCCATAGCAATGACACTCCTTGATGGCAGCAGCCATCCCCAGCAGGATGCAGCCTGACACAGACATACACACAAAAACACTTTAGGAACATCTAAAAAAAACATCACAAGGTGTTGACCTGGCCTCCAAATTCACTAGATCCTAAACTGATCCCTCCCCTCAACCCATAGGACCCAAAGGCCCCCCACAAACAACATTCTGTTGCCAGACACCACAGGACACCCTCAGACGGCCCATGTCCATTCTATGATGAGTCACAACTGTTTTGGAGGCACAAGGGACACAGTATTAGGAAGGTGGTCATAATGTTATGCCTGATCCAGGTATCCACAAAGTCAGAACTGCCTTCCTATGACATCCACAAGTTATAATTATAATATGGATCCAGAGTAATCATTACAGTCTTTAATCTCATTATGTGTTTTAAATCACCTTCATCCAACTTCTGTTTTAACAGCAGCATACTCTGTTATTCAGTTCAACTTTATCCATTTGTCCTTCCACAGCTATGTTGCAGCAAGCCAACTCAAACATTCTACCGTTGACCCTTGTGCCAGCTCCTTGCCGGCATTGTCTTTTCAGGCCAGATGAGATGTTTAGCTTGTTCTAGGTCTGGTCATGACTCAGTGTAGGCGGCATCCTAAGACTCTTTTTCACACCCGAAGACCTCAACCAAGGTCCCGAAGCAAGGTTCATGAATTTTACATTGTTACGCTGTACGCATCTGATATGGATCCTTTTGGTTTCACATTGAAAGTATGCTAGGGCACAAAACCATTTTACACTTGAAGCATCGGATGTTGGCATATTTTCAGCTTGGTGGATAGCTTTCTATCACTGTTTGATTGAGCGCGTCTGTTTTGTTGCCGTTATAATAATAGCACGGCATTAGTTCCTTTTGATGTAATTGGCTGTTGTTACCGTCCACACATTACGGCCCATTAGTATAGCATCCCCAAAGCTGACTCTCACTGTCTACCCAATCTCTCTACAGCAGCTGAATCTGAAGGATTATATGCAGCATTATGGAAACATCACTAAAAGGTGTACTGGTATCAATGGGAGACCAATGACGTTATATTAATGCTTGATATTAATGCTGTTTTCATCTGTATTGTTTGCAAGCTATTAATTCAGTGTGTTTAACAACTCTGTCTCATCTTCCTTTATCTGTGTTCTGAGCTGTGGCAGTAGTCACGGCAACTGTTTCTCGTGATTCTAACAACATCCTCTGTTGACGTCTTCACTCTGTGACATGGGTTCATTTGGTGGTGGTGGTGCTGGTGGTGGTGTTGCAGCTTCTTGTGGCAAATCATTTCATTTTTCTTTTTTTTAATGGTGGAAGGTGGTGAATGAAAGATGTTTTTTGTGTCTAACTAAGATGTCTGTCTGCTTGTCTGTCAGACATATCAGAGATGGAGTCATACCGTTCCTATTCTCCTCCAGAAGACCTTTCCTACCGCTCTCCTCATGAAAGAGACAACCACAGGTAGGACGGATTGACGCTTCATAGATGCATGAAGTCAAAGCGAGGCTCACGACTGGACGCGACTTCCATTAGTTCTCACTGAGACCTGTGACCTTGTCCACATAGAAGGTTTTCAGGCAAAGACTTCAGCCTGTGTTTTGGTGACTGGAAATTACAACATAAAATATTCTATAACAGATATGGTTTTCACTTGTGTAAAACTAGTGTTTGGTTCCCAGAGATGCGCTGAGTAGGGTGAGGTGTGGAGCAATATAAAAAAAAAAAAAGGTCAGGACTCCACAATGCTTCATCAGGGCCATAAGCCCAAATGTGTCAGTCTAATATACTATAAGTGCTGCTGAAGTCTTGACCTTTTTATCTTTTCCTCATCCACACACCCTGGTGACATTGTGCCATAAATATACACCGATCAGCCACAACGTTAAAACCACTGACAGGAGAAATAAATAACACTGACCATCTTGTGATAATTCAGTGTTCTGCTGGGAAACTTTTCGACCTGGCATTTATTTGTGTGGATGTTACTTAGACATGTAGCACCCACCTAGACCAGACCAGGCACCCCCACCCCATAGCAATGACACAGCAGGATGCAGCCTGACACAGACACACACACAAAAACACTTTAGGAACAACTAAAAAAATCATGAAGAACATGAAGAACAGCACAAGGTGTTGACCTGGCCTCCAAATTCACTAGATCCCAAACTGATCAAGTATCTGTGGGATGATCAACAGAGGCCCCTACCCTCAAAGGCCCCCACTAACAACATCCTGTTACCAGACACCACAGGTCACCCTCAGAAGGTCCATGTCCATTCTCTGATGAATCACAACTGTTTTGGAGGCACAAGGGACACAATATTAGGAAGGTGGTCATAATGTTATGCCTGATCGATGTCAAAGCAGGAGAAACCAAACTGAGGCATAATTTAACTATAGATGTTAAACAACACCCGTGACCCTTAACAGGAATAAGCAGTTACAGAAGATGAATGAATGTTAAACAACAACCGAAAACTCAAACTATAGACTTAAGTGTTAGCTACAAAAATACGGATGTCTCTTCCATCTCGCTCTTATCCTTCCTCATGTGCACTAAATCACCTGCTACACAATGATGGATGGGTAGCACCTGGAGCACAGCACTCACAAAACAGATGTAGCATTCTCAGCCGGACTGATTAGATTAGAGTCAAGACGGACGACTGTAAATTTTATTTGAAATGTCTTCTGTGCGGATGCAGCTTTACCGCAATGTCGCCCTTCTCCTGCATGCACCAATTTACTGTAGTCATGCTTAAAATCAGTTGTTGATACACCGTGTGGTTCCTTTAGAGCAGAGGTGTCAAGCTCATTATAGACCAGGGGCCACATACAGCCCAGTTTGATATCAAGGGGACCGGACCAGTAACATAATATCATAATGAGATAAACTATCCTTCTACAAAACATTTTACCACAACTCTTACTGAAACAGTGCATCCCTAGTGGACAAATCGCAGTTAGTTTTATTGAAAAAAGTCAATTTTGCACTTTGCAGATTCATCCCGCGGGCCAGATCGGACCCTCTGGTGGACCGTTTTTGGCCCGCCTGCCCGTATGTTTGACACCCCTGCTCTAGAGCCTCATCCTGTGTATGTATGTTATGTATCTGTGTGTGTCTGGGGGGTGGGGTAACAGGAACGAACCCATGAAGACCCAACTCAAGGCACCAGCGATGGCCTCTCCTTTTAAAGTACCTGAAGACCCCCAGACGTCAGCTGAACTGGACACGGATACGCCGCACATAGAGGAGCCTCCAGGTCATCAGTCCAGTCCTCACACTGACGCATGCATGGCGATTTTATTTTCATGTTGAGAGATGTTTAGATCGTTGTCTAAACTCAGAAACTTCTTCCATTTACTGGAATAAATTTTAATTTATATGACATGTGATTATTAGCGTTAGGATTTTAACATGTCTAATTTGTTATTCCTAGTCGCTGTAACAACCACGCCAAAGATTCTCCTCCGACCAAGTCCAGAAGAGGAAAAAATATATGGGTGATTATTCCTTTTTATCTTTTCACAGCTTTTCTGTACTATTGGGCAAATTGGGCATTATAAAATTGACAGACCTCTTCTCCATGGTGAAGGCAGCTGAAGCTCATTTTGTGCATATTCCATCATTTTAAACCAAATCTCAAATTTTGACTTCAGTTGGCTTCGTACGTCCGTGTTCAAACTTTTGCATTTAATTTACAGTAGAGCAGCCTCAGGAGACATAGTGATGGAATTACACTCACATTATCATCAAACAGAGAAAGAAAGAAAGAAAGAAAGAAAGAAAGGTGTATGAATAATGACACATCCCGCTGGGTTTACACGTGTCTAATGGTTGTTTGGATCAGATTTATATAGAAACTCTGTATATTTGTAGTGTACTTTCATGTTAGTAAGTCTTATTAATGGCGACATGTGTTCCTCTTCCCGCAGGCCAAACACAGTGATGGTGAATTTCCAGAAAGGCGACAGCGTCGGGCTGAGGCTAGCGGGAGGAAATGAGGTCGGCATCTTCGTTGCTGGTGTTCAGGAGGGCAGTCCCGCTGAAGTGGAAGGCCTGCGCATCGGAGACCAGATCCTGAAGGTGCTCTGATCACACAGAATTTACCGCATGAACAAAATACAGTTTGTTCCTTGTTCTTTGCTTACATGGTTATAATCTGTCAATCTGTCTCAGCCTTTTTGATTATTTAATATAAACTCGGACAATTATTGAACTGCTGGATAGTGGTCTGAAATTGCATGACCTCTCCAGCATTTAACATTTATCTCAGTTAATTTTCTCTCTTTAAACGTGGACCATAGTAGTTTATTTAACATGAAGAGCATCCTGTTGGAGAGACTCTGTAGCTGAATCAGTACAAAGACTTTATTATTAGGCCCTAGTGATTTTGTTAAATGCTATGAGTGGCTTAATTCTACGAAATCAAACGTTCAAAAACTGTGGCGACAGCTCAACAATCATATTTTATGACAAAATTTAGCAAAAAATTCTTGACCGATAGAACGACAAAGATTAAAGGTCATTCGATCTGCAAAAACACTTTTATTAAATTCTTCACAGTCTTCACTACAGACAGTGGGTATAATACAGTACATTCCTGTTAAATCAGTGGGTTTTTGGATGTAAAAAAGAAATCAAACAAAGATAAATCATATCAGATTAAAAATGCAGATTAATAAAAAGTAGTATAAACTACACAAGTGCAGCCTTTGATTTTATTGCAGTGCCCTGGATAAGAGTCTTATCAGCTTGGCACATGTTGGCAAAGCTTGTTCTGATATAGATATAGGCTTTATATACAAACTGTTTGAGTATTATTTGAGTCTGGACAGACAGAGATGTAAACTGGCTGACTCCATTAAATTTACAGAGAGAAAAATGAGTTTATCAAAATAAAATATTCATATCATGCTTTATCTATAGGTTCCATGGCACTATTAAACAGCCCTAATTCTGGTTCACTCTGCTTGTGCTTTGAAGGTGAACAACGTCGATTTTCAAGGTGTATTGAGGGAGGAAGCAGTGCTCTTCCTTCTGGACATCCCTAAAGGGGAAATGATCACGATCCTGGCCCAGAGCAAACCTGATGGTAATACACGTCCTCTAGAAACATCAGTTAACACAAAAGCATGGTCACGGTTCTTCACATTAAGTTCAAATTTGAATGAGAATGCAACCTTTGTTTTTTTTTTTTTTTTTTAAAAATGACAAATATATTCTGTGTATTATCATGACAGATATTTCACCTTTACACACACAAAAGAGAAACTTTCATTAAAAAAATGAATACATATCCCATTCTCCCCTGTAGGTAAATATGATATTTGTTTTCAGTAGAAACTAATATAATTGCAGGTCAGAGCCACAGACTCTTTGTTGGTGGTGTTATTTTCAAGTGGGGTTTGTGAAGATTAAAGGATATATAATATATATATATATAGTAATCAGATATAGTACCTCTATAACTTTGTTAAAGTACATATTAACTACCCTGCCCTCAAAGAAACCTGCTATTGCAAAACTTTGGGTGGTGACCAAATCACTGTTCTGGGTACATAACCTCACATTAAACAGAGCATGCCATTTGTTTTAAATTCTTGTTTGTTAGGATTAAACAAATAACAGATGACTTATTCTTTATTCAGACTTCTTCCAGTTCACTGCCTCAACCCACAGGATTTTGTCTTTGAAGAAAATTATACAAGGGCAATCTTTGCGTAACCTATTTTATCAGTGTGTGGCTAAACTAGTTCGTATAAAATCTCATGTGTCCCTGTGTTCATATGTTCCACATGTTCATGAACAGGATGAGGTGAAGCCGGGGTAATGAGGGTGTCTTGGTATGGGAACCTCCGGATTGCATCTCTGCTTTTTGCAGATGACGTGGTTTCATTAGACCGTGACCTTCAGCATGCGCTGGGGTAGTTTGCAGCTTGTGAAGCAGCCAGGATGAGAATCATGATGAGATGAGAGGTCATCGTGCTCTACAGGAAAACTTTGGCTTGCTCTCTCTGAGCTGGGGCTGACTCGCTGCACCAAGTGAAGGAGTTTAGTGTAGTTCATAAGTGACAGTAAAGTGAAACAATAGATGAAGGTGGAAATTGGTGCAAATGTCGGTGTTGTGGTGAAGAGGGAGTTGAGCCACGAGGCAAAGATTTCAATTCATCATTTACTCTGTTACTCCCTTCCTTCTTCGTTTCCTACATCAACAGTTGTCTCACTGTTTTTAATACTTTAATACTTTTATTTTCACCTCTAACTTTCTTGTCTTTCTAGTCTATAATGATATCTTGGCGACGGGCCGTGGTGACTCCTTTTCCATCCGCACCCACTTTGAGTATGAAAAGGAAATTTCTCAGAGCCTGGCTTTCAGTCTGGGTGACATTCTCAAGGTGGTTGATACCCTGTATGATGGCAAGCTGGGCAGCTGGCTGGCAATCCGCGTTGGCAAGGACAATCAGCTCCTGGAGAAGGGCATTATCCCCAGCAAGAGCAGGTAGGGCCTGGACTGTGATAGCTTGCTTTCCACCGTGCCTTAGAATGTGGACAATTAGAGGACGTAAACCACTTCAGACATGTCCAGACCACATCTTCATTTGTAGCACACTGAGGCCTTGAGAAACAGAGCCAATACCTGTTCTTCTTTCTTTTACTACCGTGTCAAATCTCCACCTTGGGTACACTGTAGAGATAGTGTAGCTATTAGAGGTTGCACTACTTCAGATTTTTTAATGTGATGAAAGTCAAGTCTACACCGACCAGTCACTGATGACGTTACTAAAACAAAAACAGCAGAAAGTAATGCTTTGCAACAATGAAACCTATATTCTTGACCTGAATACATATGCTGAGGACAGACAGCTCATTGTGCTACATACTGTGCACTGCAGGTATGTATAGCCTGTATAAAACAGGCAGCACATCAGCATTCATCAGTATTTGGACTGTTCCTCTTCTAGCATTAGCAGATGCCTTTTCAGATGAATGTGCATTGCTCCTCACCTGTCTTCTTGGAACTGTCCATGTTGTTGACTAGTTGACATGATGCTCAAAGCGTCATGTCACAGCAGTGAAGTCCACAAACCAGCTAGTCAACTAGTCTGTACAACCCCTAGTAGCTATAGTAATGGATATGGAGCCTTTGATCACAGGTGGCAGGCTAAAGGCTTATTGGATGGTGGATGGCCATGCACAGCACTATTTGATTCTGATCAGGCTAGGCTGAAGTACACATTATCTGTAACAGCCTGTCCTCCAGACTCTTTGTGTTGTCGTGAATAATTTAACATTTGTATGTTGAGGTGTTAATCTCTTCAGGTGCCGTCAGGTGCCATTTTTCCAAGTTTGAAAATTGAATGGTGGTCCATTCACCTCTGCTACATAACCAAGATCAGCGTCCATCATTTCACACATAACAGTTTAAACATTATTACACCATGAAGGGGGCTGTTGAGGTTCTTGCAGTTGAGAGTTAAGCTGGGCATGGAAGTGAAAGTTTGTAACACAGCGAGAGGCTGTACTTTGAAGAATGGTACAAGGACACTGTTTGGTTTACTCCATAATACCATATGCATTCTTAAGTATTTGTTTTGTCCTTAAAAATACTAAAACAGTACTAACTTTAATACATTATCCTCCCCCGACAGAGCGGAGCAGATGGCCAGCGTCCAGAGATGTCAAAAATCTGTTGTGGGCGATCGAGCTAATTTCTGGCGGTTGCGAGGCCAGCGTTCTGTGAAGAGGAATGACCTGAGGAAGAGCAGAGAGAGCTTGGGCAGTCAAAGCCCGACTACCCGATTCCCAGCATATGAACGAGTGATTCTCCGCGAAGGTGGGTGAAGCACCTGCTATGGGACTCTAGGGATGTCAGTGACACTGAACCATCCCTTAATTATGCTGCTATACGCCTAGGCTGCTGGGGGATGATGCACTGAGGACCTGTCCTCTACTCTCTTCTGTCTGGGACCAAACTCCTATCCTCTAATTTCTTATCTAATTCCTTCTCCATCTCCCTTTGTCTCCCCTCTGCATCTACGATCAACACTGTCATCGCAGCCGGTTTCCGACGACCTGTGGTTCTCTTTGGCCCCATTGCCGATGCTGCTACTGAGAAGCTGGCCTCTGAAATGCCCGATCTGTTTGTAATTGCTAGTGAGTCTCCGTCTGTTCACACATTTATACCTTTCAGTCTTTTTGTCCTGCGTGAAAACACAAAAGACAACCCCATCGCTTCTCTGTGGTTCTGTTAGAAACCGAACCAAAGGATGCCGGCTCTGACAAGACCATGGGTGTGGTTCGTCTGAAAACCATTCGGCAAATCATTGAGCAGGTACTTACACCTACACGCAAGCTCTCGGTTTGATTTGATCACTGGCTGGAGTGGCATTGAGCAATTGACAATTTTGCATTGTTGCAGTAATAATAACATACGCCACATACACCTCCATGTCCACAATTATTTCGTGTCTCTTTGTCCCTCACACCTAATAGGACAAGCATGCCCTGCTGGATGTGACACCCAAGGCAGTGGACACCCTGAACTACACCCAGTGGTATCCCATTGTCATTTTCTTCAACCCAGATAGCAAGAACGGCATCAAGGTCATGAGACAGAGGATCATACCCAACTCCAACCGCAGTGCCCACAAACTCTATGAACAAGCTGTCAAACTAAGGAAAACCTGCTCTCACTTATTCACGGGTACAATCATACAGAGATTCAATCATTGGAAAGCACTAGTCTTATAGCTGTGCATATTTTTTTAAAAAAAATATTTAATTGTGTGCTGAGGTTGGATGGTTTTCTCATCCAGACACCATTGATCTGAACTCTGCCAACGATGCCTGGTACGGCAGCGTCAAAGACTCCATCCGGAGGCAGCAGATGCAGGCTGTCTGGGTCTCTGACGGCAAGGTAAATACATAGACACACAAACAGTTTTACCTTGTGTGTTACTGTAGCCTTTTACCACCTGGGAATTGAATGCCCTGCATTTAGAAAAGTACCAACATCTTTCAGATTACCACAGTGCATTATGTTTTTGTTTAGTTTAGCAATCTAAACACCGTTTTTTTGCTTTCGGCATCTGCATGTTTCGTAAATTTAGCAAACTGCTGAAGTTGCCATCTGTGCTGCAGACTGACACTTGCCCTAAATAAATGGAACTGCACATCCAGAGTCTGCATTGCCCTGGGCATAGCGGTGTGGAAACCATGAATTCTTAATAAAAGCCAGTGCAAACATGATTGGAAAGTCATCACACAGACACCTGCTTCAGTCAGTTTACAAAACAAAGAAAATTCAATCTGGAATTCACCTCTTAAAAAAACAGTATCCGTAAATGGGAAATGAAATACAATATTGAGGCACTGAACAATTTTTAAAAAACGCATTTTAAAAAGAAAATCTACTTCACAGACATTTCAGTTTATAATTCCCTATCCACTTGAGATTGTGCGCCTCATATTCTCCCAACTGCAGTCAATTGAATGGTCAGTGCAAATCCCTGATGGTGTATCTTGTTCCTGCAGAAAAGGCTGCGTTAAAACAAGCCAACAAATCCAAATATGCGAGGCTGACGGCTGCAGCAGCAGTTTGTGCTACGAGTGTTTGACATGGAGTGTTTTTGTGTCCATCCAGTTTACGTCAATGAGAGTGACCTAAAACAGACACAAACATTACAAGCAACATAACAATATAAACTTGGTTTTAGCTAGGTGGACCTATTGAACTGGGAACTTATACACTATATCGTTATTCAGCCTCAGTGTTGGCTAAACTGCTGATCTCCAACTTAACTCCACTCTAGCCCCTGCCACATGTCAATCCAAACCAACTAGCAGTTGTTAAGTGGTTGTGGGTAATGAAGCCTTCTGTCACACGGTTGGTGCAAGTTTATCAATCTCAATTCTTGCAAAATCTACACAAATGATTTCTTAAATTTCTTAAAGACAGAATGGCTTTCTGGAAAATGTGAAAAAAAGAGAGATACTGGCAGGGATACACATTTAAAGACATAATCTTGGAGTAGACTAATGTCTTGTTTCATGCAAATAACCATAAACACATATCATTTGCTGAATGCTAGGAAACAGAGTTTGTTCTTTGCTGTAGCAGCATTACCTACTGAATTTAGCCTGTACATCCGGGGTGTGGAGCATTTTTCTGTGAGAGCCTTATTTCAACTTTAATAACATCTTTGGGGGCCTTACTAAATTATTGACCATCATAATGCTGTGGCAGCAACTGTCTCTTTTTGGTGAGGCACAGCGACGGTGCTGACGTCCATCATGTGTCTCTTTTAGTTGGAGGCAGAAGAAAGTGACCTGGAATGCCAGGTCATGGAGGATCTGTCCTTTCTGTCCACGATGTCAGCTGACTACCTCAGCATAGACAGCCGGCTGGTCTCCAACCCAGATGACGTCGCGGACGAGGGCGGCGCCTTTACCGACAATGAGCCCGAGGGGGGAACGCTTCACAACTCTGCCATAAGCCGCTCATCCGAACCTGTCGCAGTTGACGAGGTGAGAGTTGAGGTTTCACACGCACCAGCGCATGTTTTTATATTTGAAAGGACTTTCCTTTGTTTTACACATAATGTCCGAGTGTGGAGTCGAGTTATCGATGGCCCATCCACACTTCCAATAGATTATACACTGCACTTATTATTTTTTTAAAACAAGCACCATTATGGATTGAGACTTTGTAAATGCTAACTACTGATTTCCAACTTTTCCCAACAGATCTTACGCTGGAGTGTTGTTTTAGCTAGGTAGTTATTTACATTAATTCACTTACAATCTCACAAAACAACAGTTTAACTTAATTGTAAAGAACCCTTAGACCCTTGAGATCGGTTAGCACAGCTTACAGCACAACTACTCATTTTGTAGGTTTTACACAGACGGTTATTTTCCATGTTCCTGGTATGGTTGTCATTGGCAACTGTCAATCGTCACGATGTCACATCCTGTTTTTATATATCACCAAAATAACTAACTAAAACAACATCGGCATTATATTAACCTCCTAAAATTACAGAAACCATCTTCAACAAAAAATAAAAAATTATTTGACTTGTATTTTAATGTTTTAGTTTGGCCCAAGTCCCACTCACTAACATGGAGGAGGTGGAGCTTATGACCTATACTACAGCCAGCCACCAGGGGGAGCTCTACTGGCTTTGGCTTCAATGTCGAAATCTATCATGGCATCTACTTTTTTTGCAGTCTATGGGACCACATGCTGAAGTGTCACTGAGCACGACACTGAACCCTAGAGCTCGGCTATGAAGTGCTTTTTATCATTTACCAGTATATACATGTGCCCACTTTGATACCCCACGTAAAACATTCTATACTTTTCTTCTAATTCCTGCAGTGCAACAATTAGAGTGTAAACTAATTCTTCTGTTTTTCTAACAATAAACTGCATGTTAATTGGATACCAGTCAAAACCACTTTCATCATCTCTGTATTTCCAGGTTGAAATCGCTCGGATGCACCCAGACATCTACGCTATTGTGAAGACTGCCAAGCTGAATCACAGTCATCCGCAGCTGATCGGGTAGGCTTACCATTCTATCCCAGCTTTGCTTTGACTGTGTTTGTAAGTGTATTTAAAGTTTTTTTTGCAGTGTTTGCCTTCCCCATGTCTTCGAAGTCGTGATCTTGGGCCTCATGCACAAACCGTGCATGTTCACGGATCTGATCTTAAATTGCTTGTACGCACAATGTTGGAACTGTAGCAGGTGATCCGTACATTATTACAGTAATGCATCCAATAATTGTTGAGATAACTCTGGACTAAAGTGTTGCTGTGTCTTTGCAACCTGATTTACCAAGAATAGTGAAGCACAAGCTGCACTGGCTCTGGCGGCTGTGGCTCAGTAGGTAGAGCGGGTTGTCCACATACCAAAGGGTTAGTGGGTTATTCTTCATTTTGTATATTGGAGTTTAAATGTTTTTTTTCTGTGCGCTTGCAGCTCGAGCTATTGTCCTGAACCCCATACTCCTCCATCGTCCAATGAGGAACATCCCTTCAACCTCAGTGAAGAGGAGGCAGAGGAGGAGACACTGGCCGGCTACTACACCATAGACTCTCATCATTACCAGGACACTGAACTTTAGGGTCACCGCCGAGCAGCCGTGCCAGCAGCCGTTCCAGCTGCCCTCAGCATTCACAGACACATACACGAATGCACTGCACATGAGGTGCACTCCCTTATTTACTAATCATTCCATCTCGCCCCGCACAAGTCCACTGCTGACTTTAAAGCGACTCTTGCTTGTTTGATACCGAGGATAAATACCTCCCCTGAACAGTCTGCACTGTCCGTCCGCGAGCGGAGGATAACACGCGTCACTTTGCTTTTATGTTTGTAACTTTTAAGTGTCAAAACCGAGTGATCAGGAAACACTTTTGTATTCTCGCCTATGCAGCTCTTTCCGTTTGTGCACAGCAAGTGAAACCTCCTACTGCCACTGAGTTTTGCTCTCACTACAACCACAAACAAAGAAAAAAACAAAAAACACAATGCGCTTTATCTGTGGCCTTCACTTTTCAAGGTCCTGTTACTGGAAGTTATATCCAACAAATGTATATAAATGTCTATACTCTTCTATAATCTTTGCATTCCTTTATGATAGTGCCTGTGCTTAAATACAGTATCTATATATCTATATATCTATTTATCTATTTATCTATTGAAGTGCCTTTTACTTTCTTTGTCCCATGAGGTTTGGGTTGTATTTTTCTTTTAACCCAGCCGCACTAAATCCTCTGCTGCTAATGTAATGTGTAAGAAAGCTGATACTGTTCAGTCTCTGGATTTCCATATAGTCCAGCTTTAATCCACTCTTCCCCAGATGGATCTCTCTAGCTCTCGTTTACACCGGCGTCTCACCTCCTGCAAGATTTATTTATCTTCCTTGAGTGAAGTCTCATACACAATAGTGTGTCCCTCTCATAATCTTGTCCAACACACATTATAATTCATCATAATTTCAAATATACTGTTACTATGAAATTTGCAGGGAAAAAACACACAAAAGAAAGAGAAAAATAACCCATCCATTTGTTTCTGTTACTGATTTTCAAGTCGTGAAATATTAGATATGACCATATCCACATTGGTTTAACTTAAAGGGGAATTGCTGTTTTTTACAACCTGGACCTTATTTCTGGCATAAAATACGATCGTTTGGTCTTATTTGGAGTCATTCAGACGATAGCTCCAGTGGAGTGCCGCGTATATCCATTTAGTGGGAGTGACTGGGGCACCGAAACGCAGCCTCTAAATAACGCATTATCTTCCGCGAAACTCGTTCATTTCACCAATATTTTGTTATGATACGCTAGTGCTATTCCCCGTTGAGTCCGGAGTTACCTGTTATCTATTCGCGGACGTGCAGCGGTTTGTTGTTCTTTGGCCAGCTGTTCCTCTCTCTGCCTCCGCATCCTCCTTTCAACGAGCTCCTCATCCGTATACTCTGGCTCAAAATGCTAAGGACGTCCATCATAAACAAAGTCGTTGTTCACAACCTCAGAATCGGAAAAATATTCAGCCATGTTGCAAAAAACTAGCAGTAGCCAATTACAGGTAACCAAATATTGGATTTTCGCGGCAGATAATGCGTTATTAGAGGCTGCGTTTCGGTGCCCCAGTCACTCCCACTATATGGATATACGCGGAGCTCCGCTGGATCTAAATATCGGCGACTCCAAATGACACCCAAGTTATATGGGTGAGTAAACGATTGTATTTTATGCCAGAAAAGAGGTCCAGGTTGTAAAAAAATGGTAATTCCCCTTTACTTTGTTATTCTTTAAAAATCTTGCCTCCACTGTGCATTTTTTACTTCTCAGCTCTGATAAAACTGTGCAAATAGATATTCATATAACAGCGTTTTATTGTCAACATGTGCTTGTTTTATTTCGCTATGTTGAACTGAATCTGGAAATGTCATTCAAACAAGGGTGCAAGGATCTCAATTCACCTTGAGCTACACAGCCAGGGACGGCAAAGAGGCTTGATATCTAAGTAATTGTACAAATTTGATAAGAAATATAACTTTGTTCGCCAAAACTCACACTATAATATATTCATAACTCCTGCAAAAACACAAGAATGTTGGTCTCGTCTCCTAAAACCAAATGGAACTGGAGGTGCACTATGTTTGATGCAGAAACAACACAAGTACATCAGCGTAAGAGTACCACATCCATGGTAAAGCATGGTGGTGGCAGCATCATACACTGGCTTTGCATTTCTTCAGCTGTGACTGGGGCTTTAATGGAGATTATGGAGAATTATGACTATCTCCAAGGGCCAGTCTATTTTGGCATGGTCTAGAAATCAGACCAAGAGCTTTAATAAAACCAAAGGGTGAATCAGTTTATAATTAGTTTAGGCGTTTGCCAACTTATAAACTTTTCTCTCTGAAATGTGTTATTTCGGGGTTGCACAGGTTTTAATATTTACATTAAAAGGTTTAAGTTTTGATATGATTTATCTTTGTTCGTTTTTACATCACAAATTCCTGCAGCTTTAACTTAGCGTCTAGATTTATTTATTTTTATTTCCACTGTAAGTTAGTGTAAGTATTTATTAGACCGCACACTTTTGTAAAATCGTATGCAATCTGGAGGTTGTTCACAAAGTCACAGGGTATAATCCACAAATGGTGCACATTCATCCAACTTGCAAGATCAAAAATGCAAGTTTCAGAAAATCATTTGATGGTAATGTTGTCAGTTAGCAGGTGCCGTTCCATCTGAGGAACACGAAGCATTGAATGTGTGATAAATGGTTCATGAGTTATTCAACAAAATGTGTTAAACTTTATTATACCCCCCCCTGTGATTTTCTTTTCTTTTCATTTTACACTCGTCAAAATCCAAATTCTACGTTCACTGCAAAAAAAGTGTGAGTGACGTATAACCCAATTTGGGTTCTACCCAATTTTAGGATGAGAGTGTTCACTTGAAATATAAAGGAAATACTAACATAGTAGTAAAGACTGTTTTCATACGTAAGAGGAACATTATCAAAAAAATACAATTCAACGTAAACGGACTCAGGATTTTTTACATAAAACCTGTGGACACGGGGAAGGAAAAGATGGAATCGGAAACAAGCTGATCAAATTTTTACACTCCGATCAGGCGTAACATTATGACCACCTACCTAATATTGCGCAGGTCTCCGTTGTGCCTCCAAAAGGGTATGTGTATTCAGATGAGTGTGCATGGCAGTCGTAGCTTTTGTTGTATTTCAGGACACGTTACGGTAGTACGGGCTTCATCTTTAGTGAAGTATTTCCACACACTTCATGAACCGCTGCTAGTTTGCTGCAACGACCCACTGGACTCCTTCGTCCGTCTTCTCGGAGGCGTCCATGTTGTTATTGTCACGTGATCGTTAAAGCGTCACGTCACAACAAACCGACTAGTCGACGAGTCGGTACAACCCCTAGTATTGCACATTGTATTCTATTACATGTACATAAGGATAGATTCTATATTTTACTCATTCAACTCTTGGTTATTCCAGACACAGTTTCTTTATACTTGTTATATTTACTTATTACTCAAATGTAAGGAAGCATCTTTCTTGTTGAGTGTGCTGCTCTTGTGGCAACTCAAATTTCCTCATATGGGAGATCCATAAAAGTACGTCTTGTCTATTATGAGGTCTACCCCAGAGTTTGTCAGCTACTAAACTATGGAGTGGTAATAAGAGACACTTTCATACATTTGGTGGAGGTCAATTAGATCAAACTCTCATTTTCCTCTTGACCGAGCAGTTGTACCACTGAAGGGAGGTTTAATAAAAAGATGTTGTCACCGGGAATCTTGTTGCCTGACGCCCGTCCTGCAATTGCTCCCTCACAGCCTGGTGTAAAACATCCATTATGTTATTTCTTTTTACATGTGTTGTGTTTTGCTTTTCCGCATCTGTCCCGAAGTTTTATTTCATGTCAGCGTTGTCGAATGTTATGTCCCTTGGTGAATTTAGGGACGACCGCATGACAGCGAAGGAAGCTACGTCAGGATAGAAGACAAACTGAACAGATTTATTTTAACGCATTACACACTAACTGTGGGGAAGGATGGGACCATGCGGTTGTGCCAAATAAATAAAAAGAAATATAACAAAACAAAGCATGACTGGTGAATTGCTCTACGTTACGAAAAAAACAACCTTCCACCACATATCTATTAACACGAACATAAAGCATATACAGCTCAAAGTATGCACAGGCAGGAGACTGGATCCTCCAGGTGGTCCCCTTCTCATGAGGCTCCCTGGGTAAGTTGGTAAGTCTGGGGTTGAATCAAGCAATTAGCAAGAGCTACCAGACTTCACAGGTGGAAGCCAATTGTGCAATCAGCTCCTACGAAACAAACCTGAGAGAAACACAAAAATACGCTGCCCCTGCCTGGCATGAAGAAACAGCAATAAAAAAACACATTTTCCATTAACTTCAAACTTAAACAAATCATACTGTGCATACTTTAAGCCACATTAATGTGTTTAAATTAAGGTCAAGGGCATCGCACAACTCTTGTGTCTTATACACCAATCAGGCATAACATTATGACCTAGTATTGTGTAGGTCTCCCTTGTTCCTCCAAAACAGTTGTAACTCATCAGAGAATGGACATGGGCCTTCTGAGGGTGTCCTGTGGTGTTGTTAGTGGGGGGCCTTTGAATCCTATGGGTTGAGGGGAGGGTCCTCTGTGGATCATCCTACAGATACTTGATCAGTTAGGGATCTAGTGAATTTGGAGGCCAGGTCAACACCTTGGGCTGTTCTTCATGTCTTCCGCATCCTGCTGGGAATGGCAGCTGCCATCAAGGAGTGTCATTGCTATGGGGTGGGGGTGCCTGGTCTGGTCTAGGTGGGTGCTACATGTCTTTAATTTCCAGGACGTCTTGCTCAGTCAATAACCAGAATCTCAGCCACAGTCTTTCTGCCAGTCATTTATTGTTGCAATTATTGTTACAAACATTCTGTGAGAACATCACAAAAAAAAGCTAGCAAATAAATAAACATTACTGCCGCTTTACAGAAATTGCAATTTTCTTGTACTTGTTTTATTATAATCATTTTTTTATTTTAATGTTTAGAGACGACGAGAGTTAATGTTTCTTGTACATTCAAAATAAGTGCATTTGTAAATACTTTGCCAGCCCTGCCTACCAGCAGGATCGAGGGTTGTTGCCTCTGACTGGCCCAGCTATCATGAGTACAGTCCCTGACAAACCAGAGAGGGAAAATATCACACACACACCTTGTGCTCTGGCTATATACAATATATACTGTACATGGATGTTATTTCACACGACCAATTTCCTACATTTCACCCAACTTTTAGCAATTCCTTCTATTTACTTACTTAATTCGCCTACAAGTCCACCCAAACACACACAAACAACCGTTATATACCTTTACATAGTTTTCTATATACTGTGTAGTTCACCTATGTGCATATTTTATACATCCAGCTGTTTTTTTGTGGTTGTTGTTTTGTTTTAATATGGTTGTAAATCACACACCACACAGATGCAATGTTGCCGTTATGTTGTTGTCAACGTGTTGTCTAGTCAATGAACACGAGCCCTGTTCACGACATCCGAAGGGAAAAGTAAAAGAAAGCTGGAGCATTCGCAGAAAAAAAAAAAGAAAAAAACAGGATGGAAAAAAAGGCTTTAAGAATAATAAAAAATAAAATGTCACTGCTATAGTTGATGTCCGGTCAGAAGGACATAATAAAACCACCTCTGGCGATGAGCTGCCGTTGAAAAGAACAGTTGCACGTGCATGCACCGCTACTATTTCTGTTAAAAGGAAAGAGTATGCACAACGCTTTAAGCTCTAAATTAAAATGAAATTGACTTTTTATATTACATACTGTACTGGTTGAGAAATCTATTTTTGCACTCGCAGACTAACGTCACTTGAGAATTTACAGAAGCTTTATCAATTCAACCAATCGGATTGACTCGATTTTACTTGAAGGGTAATAACGCAATTCAATTCTGAAAAACTATTTTTGCTATTACATAAATAAATCCTTTATGTACTGGCACTGTACGTGTATATATATATATATTTATTTATATATATGCAGTAAAGCTAAAGACGAACAACCTGCATTACCTTTAATCTTTACTTTAATCCTTTAATATTAGACCAGTGGCTTTTATACGTGACTACTTGTTACACAAAAATGACATGAATAATATCCTCCAGTAAAAGTAGACCTATTTAAAATTTTTGCTGTCATGTCTTTTAGTGGTGACATACACCGATCAGTCATAACATTATGACCACCTTCCTGATATCGTGTAGGTCTCCCTTGTGCCTCCAAATCAGTTGTGACTCATCAGAGAACGGACCTGAATGGGCCTTCTGAGGGTGTCCTGTGGTGTCTGGAAACAGAATGTTTTTAGTGAGGGGGCCTTTGAGGGGAGGGGCCTCTGTGGATCATCCCACAGATAGTTGATCAGTTTGGGATCTAGTGAATTTGGAGGCCAGGTCAACACCTTGTGCTGTTCTTCACGTTTTTTTTAGTTGTTCCTAAAGTGTTTTTGTGTGTGTGTCTGTGTCAGGCTGCATCCTGCTGGGGATGGCTGCTGCCATCAAGGAGTGTCATTGCTATGGGGTGGGAGTGTCTGGTCTGGTCTGGTCTAGGTGCGTGCTACATGTCTAAGTAACATCCACATGAATGAATGCCAGGTCCAAAAGTTTCCCTGCAGAACACTGAACTGTCACAAGACGGTCAAAGTTATTCACTTCTTCTCCTGTCGGTGGTTTTAATGTTGTGGCTGGTCGGTGTACAGCAGCAAGAGTCCTGATGCTACGGGCCAGACTTGGTATCAGATTGTAAACTCAGTCTGGATTTGGGTGAAGAGACAGAAGACGCACAGAAGGACTGACTGAGGCACATTCTTCCAGAGCGCATGAAAACTCTGTAAAGGTGTACCAAGGAGCACTGGGTCTGCCTGAAAAGGCAAAGTCACTAAATTCTGACTTGATCGAGTTTGTTTTCATCTGTTTTCCTTTTTTTTTGCAGGTTTGACATGTGTGCCTAAAAGATTTGCACAGCGCTGCGCAGGATGTAGGACACTCTCCACAGACAGGGCAAATCTATTTCCCTTTGTCTCTGTGTTTGAGTTCACGTCAGTTTAATTAGTAGAAATGCATTTATTTTTTAAAGTTGAAATACCTGCTGACTATTTTCCACAGCACAACATCCATTTTTTTCTCTCGATGCAGTCACTGATCAGCTTGTAGAAACTAGAAATAGTGATGGATCATTTAACACAACATCTCAGATCTTTGCAAGATTAATTGGTGACAATATACAATATATTTAAGGGTATAGCCACATTGTTATCTTATAGACAATTGATATATGTATATATTTATGTGTGTGTTATTATAGCAGCAATAAAAAACAGACAAAAAAAAGCTACTGTATGATGCCATTATCATGTACAGATACAAAATATTATCAAAACGACACACGCACGCTCACACACTCACACACAATCTAAATCCCATTGCACTTGTGGTGGCGTAAGAGTCGAACCTTTGCTGGAAGATAATGGAGCGCTTGCAGCAGAGCCGTGGTGGACATTAAATTCGGATTAGCATGGTTTTACTTTATGATCGAAAACAAGTCGGCCCCCGGAAAACATGCAGCAGATGGCTGTGAATCGTCTGAATGACTGTACACCGGTAAGACGAACGCACATTCTGTGTTTCAGTTAAGACTTAACTAAACACAACTGCAACCTTGTGTTGTGTTGTCTTCCTTGATAGCGGAGAACATCTGTGTAAATAGGTTGGTTAGGTGTCTTTTTATAATAAATGAACTGCTCGAACAAACAGCTCCAAATTGAGGAGACTTGTCGCCCTCTGCTGGCCTGATTTGGAGCATCAGTCTGTGCAGATGGGAGCTGCTGCAGGGCGTTACACAAATAGTCTGGGTGTGAAGTAGCCTCAGTTCAGATTCATCTGGGGGAGGGAGACGTTAGGGGCTGTGGAATTAGTAGAATGATCCGTTCTCTTATAGCTGTGGAGGAAATATTGGGAGTGAAGAGACTGGGGGGATTTAAATAACAGGAACTACTCCAGTGACGTCGTGGTTCACCGGTCTGAGTCCCAGAGAGGTCGTCAGTGTGAACTCCTTTTGCAATAAAGTAGATCACCACACTCTCCTTTAGCTTTCCTGTCTACATACTGCCTGTGTTTCCATGGTAAAGCAGTTACACTGTTGTGTCTAACATGATGCGATGAGTTGTGATAAAAGCCTTTGTGGCACCCGTGTAAAGCTGCAGTTACAGTTGGAATATATTTTGCAGCACAGTCCTCGGCAGACTGACATTAAAGGTTATGATATTTATGTACTGCTATGTAGCTATCAGTCCGCAGTTCTTGCAGATTTTGTTTTAGCTATGCACACAGTGTGCAGAGAAAAAAATGGTATATGTGTGTGTGTTCTTGTTTTTAACATTGTAGGGGCCAAACTCTTGTGCAATACTGATGCTGAGGGGCCACAGCCTCTTAAAAGACTTGGTTTTAGGGTTCAGGTTACAGTTATGGTTATGGTTAGGGTCAGGATTAGGGTTAGGCACCGTGTTGCATTCTTTCTATACTGGTCCTGGGCTTCCTGTGCATCCGGTGCCTTGTTTTTCCCTGCACTCTCTCTCCCTCTGTCACTCTCATTCGGCTCACCTGGGCAGGAAACCGGCGGGAGCACCTGACCCTGCTGCGGCCAATCACCAATCAACTCTCTTTAAAAGGCCGGCCTTGGCTTCACTCCAGTGCCAGATAGTTTTGTGTGTTTCGGTCTGTGCCAGCACTTTTTTAGAACTCCTGTGTTTTCTCTTTTTCCCTGTTGCCTCCCTGAGAGAGCCAGTTACCTGCCCTTGCAGCCGTTTTGCGTTTTTTCCTCGCCCCTGGAGTTTCCAGCGCTTTTTGTTTGCCTTTTGCATTTTTGTTTTTTTCTTTTGGATTTACCTTCCCGCTGAGTTTTTTAACAAACTCATTTTAATTGACTTTAACACGTTGCCCTTTATTGTGTTACATTTAGACTTGTGATTATATTTGCACAAAACACCATGACGAACACCACCACGTATGTGTGAGCACTTCATAAGATAATCCTTTAATTTATCCCACAGTGGGTACGTAACGCTCGCACACACAAGGGCTGTCAAGACTATTTCATCATATTTGTACCTCCCTGTTTTCTGTCTTTTAATTTGCTCCTGATGCAAACACAACACGTCCTACAGGTTTACCGTCTTTTCTGTGTTCACACTGCCCAGCGATCCTTAGTTGTTTCATTCACAGTTAATCAATGATACACCAACAACTCCTATCGTTAAAAACCTTTCCAAAAGCTTCTGATTCATCTCCAAGTAGTTCTGACTTTCAGTGTGCACTAGAAGGAACTGGAATTATTTATTAATATTTATAAATGAATGAGGTAAGAAAGTAAGAAACTGACTGTGTTAAAAAGAAAAAAAGAGCACCAAAGCAGAAGTTAAGACGTGACGTACGACATGTGCAACGGATATCTGTCCATGATGCATCCAGCTATCACATGACGCATCTTGTAGCATGTTTGAGCACGGTTAGGTTTACTAGTGTACATCCTGTAGGCAGTGCACAGTCCGCTCTGTATTAAGGAAACAGACTACTCATGCCGTGCTGCATGGTGTGTACATTCACATACATAGCATGATTTGGTCACAAGCTCACGCTACATTATTTGGGGTTATATCATCTGTTGAATGTATATATATATATATATATATATATACACAGTGCTGTTTAAAAGGTTTTACACTGCTAAGACTTTTCAACATTTCTGCATAAAAATGACTCAGAACAGCAGCAGATTTTCACACGAGTCCTGACAGTACACAAGGACGACCCGATTAATCAAATAAAACAGAAACGTGATGCGTTTGCATTTGTTTCTTCAAGAAAATGAATCATTTGTACACATCTGTGAGGCTGGACAAACAAGCCTGCTGCCAGTAGACCACAAACCTTGCTATTTTTGCATTCATTTAATTTAATGTTAATATTTTCTTGTCTTGTGCACCGTCCTCAACTCATATGCTGCTGTAACGCTAAAAATTTCCCCCACTGTGGGATAAATTAAAGGACTATCTACCTATTTATCTTTTCAGAGTCTGGTGTGACTCCCTTGTGCAGCAATAACGGCAAGAAAACGTCTCCGGTGACTCGTAATCAGTCGTCTAGAGCGGCTGGGAGAATTTATTCATGAACTTTTAACATTAGCCAATGTGGGAGAGGCCTTCAGCTGCTTAGACATTACCCTGGGATCCCTTGCGACCCCTCCAGCTGTTATGCTTCTTGCTGTTAAGAGTGACCTTTGCCGGTCAGTCGTCTTAAATCTCCTCCTGCTTGTTCACAGCTGTCTGTCTGACAGTAGATTTGTTGGTTTCGTGACCTTTTCCAGCCTGACGATCAACAACAAATCTTCTTCTCAGGTCCTCAGAAAGCTCAGTTTTCCGTGCCAAGATGCACGTCCGCAAAAATGTGTTGTGAAGCTCAGAAGCTCAGACTGTGACAAATAACTGATTTCAAAACGGGGCGCTGAACAACGCCTGAGTCTCACTGATTGGATTTGGCCTTGAAATTAACTTTCTAGAGATGCACTTCTGTTTGCAACTCGCAGATATGTAATATAGGTTCATTTTCCAAATACCAAAGCATCATATTTCAGTTTCATTTGTTTGATTGGGTTCTCTTTGTCTACCTTCATGGCTTGTGTGAAAATCCGCTGATGTTTTGAGTCATTTTTGTGCAGAAATGTAGAAAAGTCTGAGTGGTGCACATACGTTTAAGCAGCACTGTTTATAATATATGCTGTTTGTGCACAAAACCATAGGCAGAGAAGTGTTTTTGCCACTGAGCCTCATACATTCCACTGATATTCCATTCCTGGGTCTTGTGCAAAGATTTTTTCATTGTAGGTTTAGCCGAACAGTACCGTGTTATCAGCTCAGAGGGGTTTAACGGGGGTTATTACATGATGACTGGAGATAGCGCTGGTGTTATTTACAGAGAATGCAAAAAGGAAACTAAAGGAAAGGGAAACGCAACCACCGTGATCCACCTCTCGGAGACGTGGATCAGACAAATGAGCTGCAGCGCTGACTCAACAACAATGCAGCTACTGTGGGGAATGTGTTGAAGTGTCCTCACGCTCTCTGGGGAGATCTCTGTGGATCAGCTCACAGAGAATGTTTCGTGAGTGAAAACAAGCTTTGAAATGCAACTACTGTTTCTGTTTTTGTAATATTGTTAATTTGTAGTTGTGCGGTGAAGGGAAAGTAACTGGACACTAGACAGTGTCCTGTCAGTGAAATAGCAGCATTGGAAAAAAAGGTACAATCAGCGTTAGACATGCAGGCTTCAGGTTGCAGCTCTCAGCTCATGAAAATAAGGTTTAATTTTGCTTATTAGACACTGACTAAACAGTCTTAAAGAGCATCTTTTACTCAATGTCTCAAAACATCACCAGTTAAAGAAAAAGGATTTAGGATCCCTGGGCGTTACTAGGGGCCAAAAATGCATCAGAGTACGAAAACAAATCTTTTAGCGAAGACACGTGTATAATAATTCGGGTTACCGTGTCGCCCCGAGACTAGTCTGAGCAACAGAACAACTCACTGCAATCCACCAGCCGCAGAGGCAGAGCACTGAGCTGGGCTGAGGGGGTCCGACTTGACGGGAGAGAGTTGACTGCGGGAGCTTTGAGGGGTGCGAGGTCAGAGCTGTGCTGTTTAAATGTAGACGGGCTGCTCCTGGGCGGTCAGCAGGCGGTACATGGCTGCAGGCATGGTTTTCATGTGAATCTGAGGCAAACACAAACAGGACAAGGGATTCTGTAAGCTCTCCTAGAACCCAATCATGCCAAAGTCAGCTCTCGACAAATGAATACAACATCCAAATAAAGAAAAACTTCTTAAATCTTCTTTGATAAATATTCCCGAAGTCCCAGAACACCCGTTGCCTTGAGCTTATGCGTATGCAGTTATAAAATCAGGATTTTGTCTAGACTTTACACAGGGCTGCAAAAAGCAAAAACTGCAAACACTATGTACATGTAAAACAAAGGTGGGACAGGGAAACTAATAACTCTGATTTCAGAGGAGTCATGGGTGAAATATTGTGAATTTCAATTTCGATAATAAGTGTTTGCTTGGTCTCATCATTCAGACTGGAGAAATTGTCATCACCACATATTTTGGGCATGCCCATTAATAATTTCTTATAATTCATACTGGATTTCTAAATTCAAAAAGGATTAATATAAAAGCAAAATATCTGTTTGGTTTACTACTGAGTGTTGCTGCAAGAAAAGCCATCACTAAGACGTTTCTTAAACCAGTTCTGCCCTCTCTGGATAATTGGTACAAAATAATCCCTGAAATTTTCATAATGGTAAGAATCACTTTCTCCAGGAAGTTGCGGGAAGCTAAATTTGATGAAATTTGGAAGAAATATATTTACACCACACGCCCTTCCTTTGTTTAGCGTGTTTTTTTTGTTTGTTTTTTTTGGTAATTTGCCCCCCATGTGCCGTTCCAACGTTGTGGAAACTGTTAAAAATAAAGAATTACACCAAAACATATCTGGATTTCAGCAGTGGGGAGCAGCAGCTTGAAAACAGAAATAACTGCAGTTTAACACAGTCTTAATGTGCCACTATTTCATGCTCATTAAGTGAAAACAGGAAATCATGTAAATGAGAATAGCTTTACTGAAAAGTCAACTGAATTAATATACAGTATATGTGAGTTTATATTATTGTTCGTGTTATTATTGTTGTCATGTCAGTTTCTGCATTCTCAATTAAAAATACTTTGAATAATTTAACCATAGACTGTATAGATACGGACGCTCCTTAAAGGTGAAGTCAAAGCCAGTAGAGCTCCCCCTGATGGCTGGCTGCAGTATAGGTCATAAGCTCCACCCCCTCCATGTTAGTGGGCGGGACTTGAGCCAAACTAAAACACTAAAATACAGATCAAGTAATTTTTTTCATTTTTCAAGGATGGCTTCTGTCATTTCAGCTAGTTAATATAATGTTGATGTCAAGTGTCATGTTGTTGGAAGTTTCGTTTAAGTTATTAATTTGACGCTATAGAAACAGGATGTGACATAGTAGTTGTAAAAAACAAATTAAGTACAGTGTATAATAAGTGTGTAAGGTGGTTGTAACTCCTTTTGCAGGGAACAGGAATGCAAGATGAATTGGTGGATTATTCAAACCTCAGCAGAGGCTCGCAGAGAAACCATAGGATGAGTAAACTGACAGTATCACTGCAAGGGGAAAAATACTAAAAATGATTGCATTATTTCTCATCAGCTTATCTCCCTGAGGTTGCGTCATGCCCTGCTTGGTCAGCTCAATGCAAACTCAATCATCCTGCTGAGTGTGCAAACAATACTTTACATTATAGTTAATAAATCCCATGTAAATACCAAAGTTAGTCCATTAAAACTAAAACGTCACGGGCAACCCATTATTACTCTTACGTAAGATACATTCCATAAGACATATTAGATTATTTACTGTGCACTCTGCTCTAAGCACTAAGTGTATGCCTGATATTTGCATCCATGTGAAACATAATTCAATTTAAACGGCATTTTGAACTTTCCGACCTGGGATTTCGGCCAGATCCGGGATGTGAAGGATAGAAAGGATACAAAACACAACTTATCCAGCATGGTGTCTCACCTCTCCTACAGCACTGGACAGAATGTGGACAATTTTCTCATGGGGTGTGGCCACCACACTCTGGCTGTTGATCTCAATGATGCGGTGGCCCACTCTGACCCCGCCACGTTCAGCAATGCCTCCACGCATAAGGCTACAGATCTGTTGAAGGGAGGGACGTGTTAGTTCTTTTAAATGGCATTACATTTCCACTTAAGCTACGGAATTGCTTATATCTTCATGCTGCCACCCACAATCCCATTCTGGACACTGAAGCCCAGCTGGTAGCGGAGGTCTGGGCGTCGGATGAGTACAGTAGTCACGGGGGGACATCTCACAATGTTCAGCTTGATCCGAGACTGGTTCTTGAGACCCTAAGTAAAAGAGATGCATAAAATTACGGCTACATGTCTAAGTAACATCCACACAAATGAATGCCAGGTCCAAAAGTTTCCCAGCAGAACACTGAATTGTCACAAGATGGTCAATGTTATTTACTTCTCCTGTCAGTGGCCATAATGTTATGCCTGATCGTGTATGTGACCCTCTTGTCAACATTATTTGTTGCAATGGCATAGGGGGAGCTGTGGACTCTACCTTTATTATGCTCTGGCAGGTGGAAAGCGGCAGTCCGACCAGACTGGTCCCATTGATTGACATGATCTGGTCTCCTATGTTCAGTCTTCCAGACCTCTCAGCCGGCCCAGCATGCATCATGTTGGCAATGATGACTGTAGGTAGGATGGAGCCCCATCCACTCTCCACAATGACCACGCCAAGAATCTCCCCTTTAGCTTTCTCTATGAGCACCTGAGGTCAAAGAACCCACGATAATCAAATTTCACACAAACAAATTATAATAAACATATATTTTATAGAATAGTGCAGTTGGAGTTGGTTAATGCATTGTCTACTTACATCTTTGCAGTTCTCAGACTTGGAGAAGTGGATGAGATCATCATTGTACATGTCCTGTGTGTTCATCAGGTCACTGTATTCCTTCTGGCTTAGGTCCTCAGGGTTAATACCGTTGGCCCGTAAGAATTCCTGGTAAGCCACACTGAAGGCCTGCCCAATAGACTGGGCAATCAGTTGTGCCTAGGGGACACGGCAGACATTAAATTCCTGGCATAATAATCATGGTCAGCTCTGATTAAACCGTGAAATTTAGCGTTCCATCGCAGGAACGTCAGAAATGTTGGACTCACATCCTCAGACTCAAACACGTGGCAAATCATCTTGTACTGCCGCTTGCTGTCTTGACCTGGGTCTGAGTCCTCCAGGTTCTCCTGAGAGTCGGGTCGGGGCATCCTGCGCCGGGCCATCAGAACGACAATGTTGCCGATGTCCGCAATGTAGGAGATGGTCCGCAAAGGGTGGTCAATCATGGTTTCCTTAAAGTCAAAGAACAGTCCTTAAATAAACTAAAGTCCTATTTGCATGGGATTGGTTTTTACCCCCGTCTGTGTTTCACACCCTTCATAAAGCTAAGATGCAGGGTAGTTTTATTCGAAAGTAATGTACCTAATGACTTCAAAGTTGCACTGCTTCATTTTGCCATTAGAAAGGATTTCTTATTTTTAGCCTGTGCTGAAATTGATGCGATACCATCTCCCACTCCATCTTTCTCCATAGACTAGCATCCATTGGATTATCTGGCACCCCTCTGGACTGGTTCCACTCATATCTCACTAGCCGAAATCAATTCATTCAATTAAAAACTTTTGCATCCCAGCCATCTCCTATCTTCTCTGGTGTACCACAAGGTTCTGTCCTCGGTCCATTCCTCTTTATCATCTACCTCCTCCCCCTTGGTCACATAAATACAATATTCACTTTCATTGCTATGCGGACGACACCCAGCTCTACCTTTCCTCCAGAGAGTGTACTGTGGTACTGTAGTACCTGGGAGTCTGCGTTCAGGACTTTGATTCTCTGAGTGGAGATGAAGAGATCCACCTCCGTCATGGGCTGAGTTTCTCCCTCCGGAGCCTACACATGTACAGAACCACATACACAAGCAATATTGATGCAATGTACAGACATACAGTAAATGTCCTAGAGCACGCACAGTAAAGCAAAAAGAAAAGAAAGAAAGAGGAGAACAGATAAGAGGAAGGTCTGGACTTAAAGCTGCACATTTATCATTACTGAGATCTGATTGAAATACTGTCAGGGTCATCGAAACTGTTCTGCACAGACTTAAACTGAGGTCTGGATTTTCTCAGTCTATGGATCAGGAATGGTCAATTTGTCAAATGTACAACCATGGGAGCAAGTGTGAAGATGAAGATGCTCAGCCTTGACAACTGAAAACGTTCAGTACATTCAGCAGCTCAATGGATGGATGCCAACAAACTGTAAACTCAGGGAAGTACTCCCTCAACCCGTTGATATTTCACCTTCATGAATTAATTCATCCTGCAATGGGACATGACTTGGCTTGGACCAACCGCCCAATAATGTAGCTCAAAAGAAAGTGGTCACGCCTTTTGGGGTTGTCAGTATTTTATGAATACTGTCCTTGGCTTGTTTTCTTCTTCTAACATAATAAAGCGTGATGGGATTATCTGCTTATGTTTTGAACACAAGGTTTCACGAGATCTATTCCTCATGTTGATGTAGTGCAGTTTTGTGATTGCAGATTTGAGCAACGGTACATGTTCTTATTAGACCGACCAATTACTGAACAAAACTAAATGCAACTACTACCAAGTGATAATGCATGTTTAAGTGTTTGCAGATGTGTTGGTTGTAGAAACGGAGAATTGTTTAAATATTCTGAGTTTAAGTAAATGGAGATTAGCTATTAATAGCGATTAACAGATTATACATTTTAATGGAATGAAAATTATGTTGAGTTGTACTGGAGATCCAAAAGGCAGGACTAAAAGCAACGAGCAACACCAGCAATACAATAGGCTTGATGCTGGATTCAGGAAACTGCCAGCGATTCATCAGAGTGACAGAACACGGAGAAGGATACAGAGGACAGGATAATAATATAGACACACAGAAACAGAGAGAAACACAGCGCCGAGCCGACAGAAAGCTGCACTGAGCCGTGTAGCAGATGAGACAGATATGTGGGGTACTGCACCTTCTTCTTGTTGTGGGCTAATTTCTGGGCCGTCTGTCAGGCATGGAACAAAGCAGACAGGAGAGTTATGGGTTAGAGCAGTGCACAGGAAATAGTGGTTAGATCACAGGGAGGGAGCCAAGGATTTGCTGTGTGTATATGTGAAATTGTATGCATGGCTGTATGTACCTGTATTTGTATATGGTGAACGTCTTAGTTTAATAAATATGTGCAGTATTTGAAGATGAAGGAATACTGTTTTTGTGTTTAAGATTAATGAGATGAGAGTTACTGATGGAGCTTCATAAAATTACTACTGAAGAGTGTGGTGTAACAGTTTTAGAACGGTAACTAGGACTTTTGATGACTTGCTGTGGTTTTCTTAATGTGTAAAGGAAAACAATACCAGTCACTGCATTATTTTATTTGCAAGGATTATCCTTCTACTGCTGAAAAACAATACAGAGAAGGGTTTTTATTCCTAATTTAACTATCAGCCCAATTCATAGAGGGGATTTTAAGATACTAAGCAAAAAGGGTCAAAATAGGGTCTTTATCCAGACTCATGTCATGAATGATTTTGCACATTTCGCTTATTTCCCTAATTCTCAGCCTTACTTTTTGTAAGTATGTAAGTCTAGTGCCGACTTTACACATTATCGATCATACAGAAACACATGCCATCATTAATTTGATTAATTGATGTACAAAAAGTCATTTAAAAGTATGGAAAGTTGGTGACTCGTTGGATTGAAGGACTGAAGGATTTGATTGTTTTTGTGAATTTCTTACATATATTTTTGTGCCTTGCAAGTAGCATTTCTGGTTCTTCCTTATTTGTTTGCAACACAGCCAATATCTATTATTAGGTGATCAATGTTCACGCCTGGTAAAATGACCCGGACTTTCTGGCAAGATGGGAAACTGTACTCGTATCTGCTTAAACGTCATCCCCTTGGAATCCCTAACAGGTTCAGAAACAACTACATTTCTTCAGTTATTAAAACTGATAGGATGATTTTTCTCCTGTAAAAGGAAACTAGGAACAAAATGTGCAGCTGTATTTTTCAGACTGAAGTGATATACTCTTACTCTGATTAAATGTAGCTCAAAAGAACATCAAGAAGACTATGGTCAAGGAGGGGAAGGAAAGTAGCTGAATATCTACCACCAGGGTCAGGCTAAGGAAACAGAACGCACTGATGAAAGACACACATGAGCATACCCTATGTATTATTGTGTAAAAATAGAAAATGTATGTATATAGATATATATACATACATTTTCTATTTTAAAAAATATATCATTGCGATTAATCCCATGATTTCCACAGTTAATGTGCGATTAATCGCCACTGATTATGCAGGATGATGACACAGGATCTCTGCAGGGATAATGTCTGCTCTCTTAGGCGTGCCATTCTGAGTTACATGCAAGACACCACAGGAAACAACAGGGGAAACAAAGGACTTGAAAAGGTGGAATATAACAAGACCGTCCCTGAAAGGTTTAGCCTTGCAGAAGTGAAGAGCTAACAATTAAACACCGCATAACGTAACGTAAAATTGCAAACAATTTGTGGATTTCATCATTAACTCCACTTTATGTAGCATCCCAACTTGATCATTATACAGTGTTGTATTTCTTTATAAGCACAATGCACATTTCAGTGCAACTGTGGCAATAAAATAAAATACATATATCCACATTCATTCACCTTGATGCGGCTGACGGCCTCCTGGGCCTGCATCATGCGGATGTTCTTGGACGGTGTCTTATCCGACAAGAGTTGAGTAGAGCCTAGGTAGTTGGCTGCGAAGATGATCCCATCAATCAGGTCCTCTGGGTCACAGGGGCCAGGCACTGGAGTAATGAGAGCGGTTCAGTCTCACTACATGACACAGTACTTACTCCCACTTTGGGATTAACACAGTAAGGTGCACTAATCAGTATTATACTGTTACAACTGATTGCAGTTACGAGTTGGGAGAATGAGTTATATTTAATTCCATGTCTTATTAATGATTTGATATTGTTATTGCTATGCTATATAAATAAAATTGAATTAAATTGAATATGAAAAATGATTATTATTATTATTGTCGAAAGAGTATTCTCTCAGAAACTCCTTTGGTGGAAAACTCACCTTCTACATAAGTGGGAAAGGACGCAAGGCTTCTCCTGGACTATGAATAAAAAGAGATGAGAATGTTAATATTTCTCAAACTGCATTTTTACTCAATACAGTTTAAAAATGACACACCTCATAGCAATTAGTCAAACCCTGAACACACCTCTTTACTGGAGGGAGACGATTCATAGCTGTCATCCTGCAGTAGGTGTCTGCTGGATGACTCTGCTCCTAGAGGAGATGGAGAGCCTGAACGAGGAGACTGTAGGGAGAGAATAAGGAGTACGATCATTAAGCAAAAATCTTCAGTCCTGAACAAACCAATTAAATGCATATGTAACCGGTGGAATGAACCAAATGGTTTGTGTCCGTCAAGTTTTGGTGTAAAACAGACGCCTGATGGTCAGGTGCATACCAAAAAAACCCAATCTCTTAATGTACCCAATCTATTCCCACAATGGCAGATGTCAGATAGAGATGGAAAATGTCAATATATTGTACAGTATATATTCATAGTATGTAAGTATATACGTTTATGTTCTCATTTCCAACTGATTACAGCTAATTTGAAGTCAAACTGTTGGCCTGATCTCGGTGCCCATTGTTCGTACATGGATTTAAACATCCTTCCCTCTTCTTGTTATCATCAGACCAGATTTATCCAATCCTAATGACGTCCAGATGTCGTTGCTGTAGATCCTGGTGGTGTGCATCAGCGAGTCAGTGTCTCGCTCACTCCTGACATACAGCTTGATGTCGTCTATATAGAGGGAGTGGCTGATGGTTGCACTGTTAAGGACTGTATCCGTAACCAGTCTTGGTAATGATCTGGCTCAGGTGGATTTAGGCCTATGAAGATCAACATCTGTTGTCTTCAAGCGTTGCTTTCCACAGCCCCATTGAGTACTTGATGGAGGCTCTTTAAAGCCCTATAGGGGTCGTAGTTTCAAGAATCCATGCATGTGAGGCTATGAGTTGTAGGCTTTCTCGTAGTCAATCCAGGTGGTGCATAGGTTGGTCGGTCTGGTCTAGTCTCAGGTGACTGCTTTATCTACAGTAGCCGGTGGCCCTGGTTTTCCTACTGGTGCCTTTCTTTCTTTTTTTACACCGTAATTGTTATCAAGCATTTCCAACCACGACACCAAGACAGCACATATTTGAAAGTCTGACTAATTTACGTCAGTTTGACTTTTCTTTGTATGACTCCCTGACATTAGATTCAAATGACATAGTTCTCAGTGTGTCTCAAGAAATGTACCTCTATATTTCAGTGGGTAATATCATAGTTTTAAGTCTGAATATTGTCAGTTATCGCGTTGTGCAATTGTATTGTGACTGAACAAGTGATCAGACAGTTTTAGCATAAAGATTCTGTTTCTGTATGACATTGTATTTTCTAAAAAACAAACAGATTTTTGCTTATTTTCAGAATTTGCCTGAGACAACTGACACCATGACCATAAACATAAACCATCAACACCCCATGGAAAAATTCACAACAAACTCAGCCAGTCAATACCTCATCTGGATCCTGTTTGTCAGGCTGTTGCTTCTCCCTGGCTTGTTCCTCCTCAAGCTTTTCTACCTGATACATCCAGAAGTTCTCCATGACTTTCAGAAAATGCACAAAAGCAGCCGAACCTCACGAAGTGCACGAGAGAAACTAGCACTGAGAGAGACGGTGCGTGGTTAAACGCAACAGCCCGGATCAACAGGCTGCGTCAGCTGCTCAGGTGACAAACGTGATATCAGGGTTCATCATGGAATCAACAGGCTGAAACTGTATATCAGCCTGGGTTTGCTCTGGCGATACTGTGATATTTCCACAGCCCCACTGACTTCAGATAATCCCTGTGGTACGTTGCAAACATGTTTATTGAAAAATAAGGGAGTTTAAAGCATAAGTCTTATCAAAACCACAATGTGATTATGAGACAGGAAAACAGCCGTGATCATTCTGTCACTGGATCCTCACTGAATTATTTAACCTGTCGTACCCATTACCTTTCTCTCCCTTCTGAATAAATCATTGGGAGGAGGGAGCAGCAGAATGAGAGAAGAGAGAAGCACAACATGACTGGGATTTTATTGAGAACCAGAACAATGTTGGGATCAGTCACCGTGACCAATGCAGAGACATATAAGGTCTAAAAAGCACCACAGTTCTAAAATAAGGTTTCTGAAGGATCTGCAATCTTGGCGTTATCTATCAATCACTGCCATCTTTGCTCACAGCAAATACCTTCTTGAGTATCTTTGATAAATCCCAGGAGTTACGCTAACCATGCCCATACCAGCCTTGTGCAGACCACAAAGATCTTCTTATTTCACAACCCATGTAAAAAGAGGTCAACACATGTACAAGTGATGAACACCTGGTGAATGTGTGAATGTGTGCCTGTGTGCGTGCATGGGTCCCTTTTTTTGCCCAGATTACTTAATTTGGTTAAAAATTAAACAGAGTCCTCTTATTCTCTATTTTTTACAGGGTTTACAGTTAGTATAGAGGAGACAGTCACGCACACGTTTCTATTTCCATCTCTGTGAGGACACTCGCTGACAAAATGTGAGACTGTCCTCACTCCCAAGGTGACTGAACACTAATGGGTCCCCAGAAAGATAGATGTACAAACACACAAACACACACATGTACACTCGCACAGATACAGCCACCCAGAACAGCCGGCTTGTCCATAACAGGTCTGTGGCTAGTCCTTGCTTGATCCATGACTGGAATGACATCCCCCAACACTGGTGTAGTGAATACAGCCCCAATTCCTAAATGTGCAGTATATTGCAATGCTTAATTAAGCCACGAGAAGCAGCACTGACTACAAGAGGAGGATTACTTTGTTCCATGAAATTTATTTTGTTCCATGAAATCTCCAAAAAGTCATAATGAATATAAATGACCACTTAAGGTAGTTAGAGCAGAATAGTAAGAAGAAAATCACTGGCGTTTTTGGAGGTTTAGCTGCCACGCATCATGAGAAATCGAGGATTCGCACTTAATAGGTAAATCTCTAGCTTTATGACATATTCAGTAGTTCCCAGTTTTATTGTAGTCCATTTATCTGGTTACACAATACAACTGCAGTTATTGGTTTGTCTACAGCAGGGGTGTCAAAGCTCGTTTTAGTTCAGGGGCCATACACGGCCCAAATTGATCTCAAATGGGCCGGACCATTAACATTATAGTATAACAACCTCTAAATAATGACAATTTCAAATGTTTCCCCTAGTTTTTGTGCAAAAAACGAATATCATGAAAAGGTTTCCATTTAATAAACTATCTTTTTACAAAACATTTTATGAGCAACCTGAGAATTCTTAAGACAAAAATTCACAATTTTGCTGTTTAGTTCTGGGTCTCACTGTTGTGTTATGTCCACAACTACTTAAAACAACACAACCCTTAGTGGACAAATTGGGAATACGTGCCAAATTTAATGAAATATTGGCAGTTAAGGTCTCCCATGTACTTATCGCACTTTGCAAATTCATTCCACAGGCCAGATGGGACACTCTGGTGGGCCGGTTTTGGCACATGGGTCGTATGTTTGACACCCCTGGCCTACTGTTATGGCCAACGCTAGGTGTAAACACACGTACCTAAAGCTTATCACTTGCAGTCGGATTGCCCAGATTGGATCTTAATGCAAGTTCTGAGCAGGACCTTACCTGTGGTTCGAAGAGTTCCAGTTCTTTCCCTGAACCCAACCTAATTTGTGTAGTTTTAGCAATTTCTATAGCAGCATCATCAAGTAAACTCGTACAATAATAAATTAATCAAATCGAATCAAACTGAATTGAATTACTATCCAATACTTGCTGTACTTACATCTCCCCCAAGTGAAGGCTGTAGATCACATTCAGCTGTGGGACTCAAGTCCTGTCTCATTATCCAAATGGGTTCCTTTGGCTCATCAGGTGTGTAAGGAGATCTTACTGTTCTGGTCTTCACCTCCTCTATGGCCTCCTTAATGTCTTTGATAGCCAGAGATATGGCATCCCTCTTCTCCTGACTATTCCTTCCCGTTACAGGTTCCTCTGAAACACTCACAGCCTGCTGTCTGGCTGATTTCCTTTGGCTGGCAGTTTGGTGATATTTATCAGAATTAGTCTCAGGTTGGGGTTTTTCTTCTTCCTGCGGTAACTCATTTTCCTCCTCAATGATGTCTTCTGCAGCACAATCAAGGCTATGAGAGCTTAGGCTTTCTTTGACTTCAGCAACAATGCTGTCAATGTCCTCCTCCTGATCGCAGCTGTCAGTGCGTGGGTATGGGGCAAACTCAGCCTCTTTCTCCGGGCTGTCTGACTCGCCATCTGAGCGCTCGTCGTAGTGCCGCAGACGGGATCCCACCGCCTCCCGCTGATGATACTCTCCGCCTCCCGCCTGGCCCTGCAACAGTCGAATGCCGCTCGTCCTCTTCTGGAGAGACTCTGTGTCGTTCGCTGCACCCGCAGAAGGGGAAACTGGCGTGGGAGCATCACAAATCTCCTCGTAAACATGCTCGGCGAGTGAATAGATGTCATACGGCTCAGAGTAGGCCTCAAGTCCGGCATCTACACTTTCCGAGCCCTGACTGTCTGAGACATTGTCCCTTTCCACAGAGTGACTTAAAGGCTGTGTGTAGACATAGTTGGAGTATCCAGCATTCAGTATTTCCTCTGCTTCATTCTCTCTATGGGGGCTTTGGATGTCTGGCAGGGGTTCATGTGGCTGGCTTGAGAACTGAGGATAATTAAAACATGGAGGGATATGTTGCTGATCAGCTTCTGCATTTTCAGTGTACCCCTCTGCCTCGGGCCGTAATTGGAGCCCGTAGTTGCCCACTTCATCTTCCACCTCTAACTGCCCCTCAGGCTCCAGAGACATCATCACGAGACCATCGTCGCCCTCTGCCCGGTCAGTATGGGTGTGGAAGCCGCTCTCAGTGCTCGCTGAGCGGGCCAGCACGGAATCGTCCCTCTCTCGTTCATCCTCCTGGGTCATCTCCGCATGGTGCTGCTTTTCCTGTTGTCCCAAGTGTTGTGCCCTCTCTGCCTCTCTCTGCTGTCTCTGCCTGTGCCTCTGCTGCTGGGCTCTGATCCGGGCCTCGGTGTCCCCCTGTCTACGGTAACGCGCCACCGCCGGTCGGGGAATGGGCGGCATCTGCTGAGGCTGAGGAGACTGAGGTCCATGCTGCAGCTCCATTTCCGGCTCCTCCTGTGACCTGCGCTGCTGTGGCGCCCTGGATCTGCTGCCAGCGTTTCCCCCGGCGGAGGCCTCACAGCGTCTGTAGCGCTTTTCTTGGTTACGGGACCGGCTGTTGTGGTTGTTGGTTCGATGGCGAGGAGAGGCGTCTGTCTCCTCCGTCGCTTCCTGGCCGAGGTTCATATCCTGGGGGTTCATGGCTGTCTGCTTCTGGTTGGTTCAGTGGTGTTAGGGAAACGGATTTAAGAGTCCATCATCAGCATGGCAACAGCTGCTGATGAGACACTGGATGTGGTGGACAGAGAGGAACAAAACATGAGTAAACCAAAAGGACAAATACAAGAGAAATGCATCAAGTCTCTGGTCACACTAGAATCTTACACAGTGAATCATAAGCTTCTTATGCTTCTTATTTGACGCCGTAGCTACAGTGGTAGCCCAGACCCTAACCAGACCCTAACGGCGTAGCGTGACATGCACCTCCCCAGACATGTAACTACACATCACAGCGACACAGAACGCAAGAGCTGTCCGCTTGGTAGTAGTGTGTTTCTGCTCTAGTATTTCCAGCTGCTTCTGCTTCTCCATCTCCACAATTTGTGATTGATTGTTTTGGATCAACAGAGATGGAACACATCGAGGAAAGGTTAACTGAGGAGGTTCGGAGATACAAACACTTGTATGACTCGTCCTCTGCGAAAATTCTGTGAAAGTTTCAGTCGCCATTGTTGAAAGTGAAGTAGAAACAAGAATTAACCCGTCTGGCAAAAAGACATAATGCCAACTAGTGTTTGGGTGGCATTGTTACAGAGCGAGCCAGACTGACAAGCACACAAGTATAAATGTTTTGCACTGGTGTAGACTACGCGCGTAGCTTACGGCATAAACGGTATACGGTATAAACCGCGCTTCAACTGTCTGAAGTCCTATGTCTCATGTGTGGGGCTAATTTTAGAAGTTTTCTAAACCTTTGCATTTCAAATGAAGGTTGTCTAATCAAGATGCAGTATCTAAAAACATGGACAAATCATTTGGCACAGGATACCTAATTTGTTGTGTGCACAATAAATGGCTCAGTCAAATTGCCAACTGACTAATGACACAAACCGGCTGGACAAAGGGGAGTTCAAATGAAATACATAACAAACTGGATGAATAACCCATTAGTAACAGAGACTATTTAAACCCGAGTCTAACATAATTTAATACAGACCACCAGATAAAATGGAGGAAACTAATCACCAGTTGATGAAGTGGGATTTATTAATGACGCAATATATCCAGACATACACAGAGTTAACAGTGTGATAATGAAACACTTCTAAGACGGAGGGCTGATTGCTCACATTAATGTTTTTTTCAAGACAAACCAATAACCTCAAAATCTAATTTGTAAGAGCTAAAAAAAAAACAGTTGTCAAATTTCACATTAACAGTGATTCAGCAAGTATTTTAATAATGTTTGCTTTTTATACAGAATTTTTAAAAATGCACAGACAAATAGAAATAATATATTGCAAAAAAAAAGAGAGAAATTGGTATTAAAATAAACTAAGATAAATCATATCAGCATTTTGTAACTTTGTTTACAACAATGACAAGCATGCAATGACACTGAAAATCTATACTAACATATAATGCTATAGTATATTCAGTATTACATTAATATACAGTACATTAGTACACTATTGGGACTATTTTTACAAGTTTTCATTTTCTAAAGAGAAGCGGTGCAGCTATTAACCATTCAGCAGGACAAGCATGTGCGCTCTGCAGTGCTAAATTTCAATTTTCTTTTCACTTTATTGGAAAAATATAACAAATACGTTCAAAAATTCCATCCAGTGAGTTAAACTTATTTTAGGAGATAAACTTTCCGATTGTCATTTTCTTCTAAGATGAGGAGTAGTTGCAGCAGACAGTTTCTCTCTTGAACCGAGTCATTTTTTTTCCTGACGCGTTGATTTTATGCAAATGACGAAGGATTTTTAGATCGTAGCCCTCCCAACCTTAGACTTAGACTTAGACTTTGATAAACTTTATTTATCCACAAGGGAAATTGCTTGCTCAAAATCTTCTCAATTAAGCTTTAAAACTGAAAGATGTATGTCTCTGAGGCATTCATTTTATCCAGATAGTATTTTATGTTCTGGTCCCTCTCTTCCTGCCTTATCATTGTAAGAAATCTCTGCAATAACATGGTTTAGCCTTTTCAAATACATTCATTCATTCGTTTTCTGTAACCGCTTGTCCTCTGGAGGGTCGCGGGGGACTGGGGCCTATCCCAGCTGTCATTGGGCGAGATGCGGGATACACCCTGGACAGGTATCCAGTCTCTCACAGGCCTAACACAGAGAGACAGACAACCATTCACACTCACACTCACACCTACGGACAATTCAGAATCACCAATGAACCTAACCAGCATGTCTTTGGACGGTGGGAGGAAGCTGGAGAACCTGGAGAGAACCCACGCAGACACAGGGAGAACATGTAAACTCCACACAGAAAGGCCCCTGTCGGCCAAAGGATTCAAACCCAGAACCTTTTTGCTGTGGGGCATCAGTGCTAACCACGCCAAGGAAATCAGATCAGCTGACTCTGTGATTTCTTTTAATACTTCACTTAAGACACACTTTGATGGGCGCGCATTTACTGGTTTTAACTGATTTTAATTCATTTTTGAACTGGATTCAAGTGAATTGCATGACACAGGTTCACACTCTACACTGTAATTGCAAATTCAACATCCTACTGCGGTTTTTCCAGGTTGCAGGACACAAAGGAGGCCAGCTCCTGAACTCTGACCCCTCCTTGCTCCAGCATCACATTGATTGCTCTGCCCATTAGTGTTCCTCCCCAAAACTGGACTGCATGTAGCACTTTTGCGCTGAGCACTTTCGCGGTCAGGAACAGTCACGGTGCACAATACCTCCCGCGTTGATTGCATTTTGCACATGTTGTGTTTTATTTTTTATTTCTTTTTTCCTTGTCTGTGTTACTACTCTCTGTGCCTTTTTGAATTGAATTGAATTGAACTGAAAGAGCTATCTAAAAGTTTGTTGGCTTTTAGCTGCATTCAGAAAATACATTTGAATATGGTAATATTAGCTTCAATGCAGTTTTTTATAGGGTTTTGGTTGTGTGCAAACCGTTGGCATCACATTACACTCAGATGATTGTTTTGGTTTGAACTTGATGATTGCTTTACCACTGCCCATGCTAATCATCTCAGATTCAGAATTCAGATTCAGAAAACTTTAATTGTCCCTGGGGGACAATTTAAGGCACAAGTGAGCAGCGGGGCGTGTAAGTACAAGACACTTTTAAAGAAAAAAATGGAACAATCCAATCCAATCTGTAGTGTTTCTGTAACCAGCTCATGATATATGGGCTATGACAGGTCTGAATGGGTGGAGAATGAAGATGGGTCTTCTTGTTATTATATTTAATTATCAAAAAAAGATGGGCCAGTGATTTTATATGACTATTAACTCTTTGCTTCTTCCTGATTTATCTGCTTTTGGCCTGAATTGTGTTGTTTACGCTCTGCTCCCATTATTCCCGTGCATGTCTGTCATTGGTCATACGTTGCAAACACCGCCCCTGTGGTGTGAACACGCTGATGGCTACCTTAGAAAACCCGGGGTTGCTTTACTACCCAGATGATAACCACAGTCGAGTGAGCGCTTGGAGAAAAATGTTGCATCTAGAGCCGGAGAATGAAAAGAGAGTGGTTGATGTTGGATGTGTTGAGCTGGCATCGTAGTGCAGGCCTCAGGCCAGACTGCACTACTGAATGAACCGCTCTGCCGGGGCCCGACACCTGCCAAGAATTGGGCCGATGCGTTCAGGACACCCGTCATAGGCGCATAAAGCTGCAGCCCGGCGCAAACCCCTCATGCACCGGGTTTTTTTGTTGTTGTTTTTTTTGCGTATTTTTCCATCACAATCCCGGTATGGCTTCTTCTTTTATTTTTTTATTTTTTTTTCCCTGAACGGCGCCGTTGCATGTACCCTCCTGCAGCCCCATCATCCTCAAACAGTCAACAAACCGAGCAGCAGTGACAGTTTAATACCGCGCAGCCCGACGAGATGCTTGATGTATGGCCCGAATGTCGGATGTGAGGGACTAACCTGCTTCCATGAGTGATGTGGTGTGCTGGAGGTCTGCTCCGCTGCTGCCACAGCCGTCCTCCATCTTTCCTGTAGCGGCTGCTGTCTCTCTCTCTCTCTCTCTCCCTCTCTCTCTCTCCCCCCTCTCTCTGCGTGTCTATGTGTGTGTTCTGTGTGTCTCCCCCAGCCTCCCAGCTCCTCCCTCTTCGCACCGCCACCATCGCAGCATCGTGGAGCGCAACAAATATCCTGTGCGCTGTTTGACTCTTTGCAGCAGTTTTTAAAATCATATCTGGTTGAGGAAGCTTCACACAAAATCAGAATGAATTTATTCTCCCTGCATCGAGGATAACTCAAACCATCTCTGTTTTTTTTGTAAGAGCCAAAGACGACAACAACTTTACAGTATAATAAATAGGTTAAAACAGCAGGAATAAATCTGTACACAGAGCAGGCATAACATTATGACCACCTTCCTAATATTGTGTATTGATACAGATACAGATACAGAAAGCTTTATTAATCCCCAAAGGGCAATTCAGTTTCTACAGTCCACCATCTAGACATACAACCATTCACACAGCAATAGTATATAGCAGGAGTAACGTGATAAGGTCTGGGTCCAAGTACAAGTTATAAATAACAAGACATCAGAAGCAGCTTTTTTTTTTTTTTATTGTGTCTCCCTTGTACCTCCAAAACAGTTGTGACACATCAGAGAATGGACATGGGCCTTCTGAGGGTGTCTTGTGGTGTCTGGCACCAGGATGTTGTTTGTGGGGGGCCTTTGGGTCCTATGGGTTGAGGGGAGGGGCCTCTGTGGATCATCCCACAGACACTTGATCAGTTTGGGTGAATTTGGAGGCCAGGTCAACACCTTGTGCTGTTTTTTTTTGAGTGTGCCTGTGTCAGGCTGCATCCGACTGGGTCACTGCTATGGGGTGGGGGTGCCTGGTCTGGTCTAGGTGGGTGCTACATGTCTAAGTAACATCCACACGAATGAATGCCAGGTCCAAAAGTTTCCCAGCAGAACACTTGAATTGTCACAAGATGATCAATGTTATTTACTTCTCCTGTCAGTGGTCATAATGTTGTGGCTGATCAGTGTATCTATGAGAGCACCATTAGCTCAGGCAGCATTAGGAGATGTTTACTATGTTTAACTGTTACAGCCCAGGATGCGGTGCTCCCTGCTGCCTTCATGACTCCTCCTCCGTTCTGCCTCCCGCCTCCACCCATCCACCTGGTAGTCGAGTATAAGCGACTGCTTCCTCTTCGGTTTGTAGATTATCTGTTGCTTCCGTTAAAACAATTCATCGGCTCGGCTCAGAAACGAGCTCCCAGCCACAAGAAAATTTCATCAAGGAATTAGTTGAGAAGACCAGAAGTAAAAAACAAAACAAAACATGTAGACGAATGTACTAACGGACAGAATAAAAGGAGGAATCACTGGGGAGCACAGCAAACCCAAAAGCATGAAAATCTGACAACCTGACCACAAAGTGGAGGGTCGACGAATGAGTTGCTTGGTCAGTCAAACCCTCTTCACAGCGTGCAGTCAAGTCAAGAAGACTCTTTACCAGTTGTGTCACGACCCAAACATTTATAGAGTTGGTGCTATTTAGGGAGGAAAACCAACCTGCAGTAGTAGTCAAGAATTAAGAAATGACACAGAAAAAAGTGACATGGTTAGTAAGTGTTACCGCCCTTGAACACATGAGTCTGACTGTGCTTATAAATCTGCAGAAGCAACAGGTGAAAGCAAATGTCCTGGTGTTGCACGTCCAATAAAACTGTCACAAGAAAGATGAAACAACATCTCGTAACATCTTCAGAATTTATTAAATTAAGTGATATTTCTAGTCAGTAATTTATAAATGTTATTCTTTATGTCGTAACGTCCTATTCATTTATACAATATTGGCGAATTTAGTATTCAATACAATCAGGTCTAACTACCTGAAGTGAGTCAGACGGTGTAAATTGTGTTTCGCTTTCACATCCGACATTGCTCCTCCTCCTCCTCCTCCTCATCCTCCTCCTCCTCCTCATCCTCCTCTTGTGGCAGCTTCATTAATTACTTTTAGCTGAAATACCTTAACAGAAATGAAGTAAAACATGCAGACGGATACCAAGCCGACAATAATAATAATAATAATAATAATAATAATATAATAATAATAATAAAAAAAAAAAAAAACTCTGGAAATTTGACCTGAGGCATTGTGACACCTGAAATAAGACGAGGATGTACTAACAGACACATAGTGAGCCAGTAGTCTCTATGTGGGCAGATTTCCCGTCCCGAAGGGGGTACTGGCTCAGATGAAGGTCAAGAATATCCAGATGTTTCTGAGGAAGAACATCCCCATCCTTAATACCTATAGACAGGAGTATAGGACTGTAACTAGGCTGTGCCAGGACTGGCTTCTAAAGTCATCACTGCATTTAAAGTACTAGTAATATAAGTCAGCACTACAGATAGGTAAGCCAATCCTCAATCTGTGTCTAAAGGCAACTGCATTGATGAGAAAGGATTGGGCTCAGAGTTCCTGCTCTTTCTTTCTCTCTCTCTCTCTCTCTCTCATGACCGCAGGCCAACGACGGTGTCCAACCACTTCTCGTACGCCACGGCGAACCGTCTCTGCTCGGGGTTACAGCAGCTGTCCAGAACACCGCTCACGAAGCCGTGCTCAGAGGAAAGGGTGGGGGGGCTCGGCAGCGGGACGCCCCTTTTCAGCCGCTTGCTGTCCTGCGGGTCTGGCAAGGACACCCCGTCCACCTCCATAGATTCTCTAGCGTGTCTCTGTCCGTTCAAACTCTCGCCCCAGCCCGCGCAGCTTTGGGGGCCGACGTCTGGGACGCCTGGGTTAGTGTCGTGCGGGCCGACTGACTCGCTTTCTCTCCTGCTGCTACAATGGTGCTGGTGCTCCCTCCTCCACTGGTTCCACAAGTAGAAGACGTACCGCCTGGGGAGGGTGGGGTGGAAAAATAAATTCTGCATCAGATTTAAATGTACTGTACAAATGCATAATCTGGCTGTAAATATAGTAGTAACTCTCAACATTTCCTCTTTCTATCAGCCTACTGGGATTTAAAGGAGTAAACTGATTATAGAGAAAGAAAAGCCTTATAAATCACTTCAAAATAAATGCTACCATGGCCTCCTTGGTCTCACCTGTGACTCCAGAGTGTTTCATGTCCAGGGAAGGACTGAATCAGGTCTGTGCACAGGTCCATCTCCCGGTGGAAGAGCTGGAGGACTGTGGCAAAGCTGAGTTGCCTCTCCTCCTCGTGGCCCGCCTCCGGTCCTGACAGCTCCCCGTTAGTTTGAGTGCAGATGTGCTGATGGGAATTGCTGCTGGACCAGTGCGGGGACGAACAAGTAGTGTTGGTAGTGGAAGCTGGAGTCTGGCAGAGCTCAGTGACCAGCTCCTTGAGTAGGAACTGGCGGTAGTGGAAGCCGCTGTGGTCAGACACGTGCATGGACACCCATAGGTGCATAGATGACAGCTCATCATGGAAAACCTGCGGGAAACACGGCAGCACAAGTGTTTATTATCCATCTCTCTCCTTCAGGAGAATTGAAATGAAATCATATTAAAACCTTACCTTGACATTGCCCTTCGCCATGTGCTGCAACACCCAGATGCGGTGGGACCAGGCATTGTAGTTGCTGGGATAGCGGCAGGCAGCGTCAGAGCACACCTTGATCTCCTGGTGGAGCGTCCTGGCCAGATGATCGCAGAGCTCCTGGCTCCTCTCTGCAGCAGCCGGCTCTGCTTCAATCTGCTGCTGCTGCTGCTGCTGCTGCTGCTGCTGCTGCTGCTGCTGCTGCTGCTCCTCCTGCTGCTGCATGTTCTTGTTGTGGCCCACAGCAAAGAACTGATGCAGAATCTGCTGCAGCACCCAGCGTCTGCAGGGACACATTGATCGCTAAGTTAGGAAACTTTATTAACCACTCCAGTGAAATCACAACCATGCTCTGGTCATTTGCTGTTTTGACATGCGTCAGTGTCAAGTCCTCAGAACTCCAATGACACTGAGAACTGCACTAATATGTACAAATGTTGCCAACTCCAAAAACTTGAGATGCATGTGGAGAAGATTTAGCTGCCACCTTGTGATTGGACGGATGATAATACCGATAAGTGTGAACAGGGCCAGTCTGTGGTTTGCTAGATTTGCTGTTTTCTGCCTTTATACGTAATAAACACTGGTTATTATTCCACAGTATCACCTGAAGCCATTTTCTCTCAGCAAATAACAGCAACTGCCTCTGTTAGACTGTTAATTAGCCATCTAGACACCATCAAACTCTTTTTTAAATTTATTTATAACAAGGTCTTTAATCTGGATTGGGTCTGTTGATGTCTGGGTTGCTATCTATATCAGATTACGAACCAAAAAGGCAAACACATAATGTTCGATAGCGAGTCAACTTAACATTCTTGGCATGTTAACATAAATGCTAACTGTGGAAACAAGTTTGGTTTAAGTGGTGGAGCATTAAACTACATGTTTAAAAGTTAGTAATGTCGGCTTTCGAGGGTTTAGTTGACTCACATGTGACAGTTGTCTTGTTACATTTGGACAGTGATTATATTTCAAAACTAGGCCGGATTCATATGAGTCATATCCCATAACTTGCTGAGGCGCTGAGAAAGTTTCAGCCTCCTAACACCACCCGTCGCCTGTGGTTTTGGTCCCTCAGCCGTTAAAGCGAGCTCATAGTTTTCGCTCAGCAGAAACAGTAGCATGAGTACAAACAGTAGAAACTATTATTACAGCAGTTCCAACACCTCTGTTGCACATAATTCTCCTCGTACTGTAATAATGCTGCAGAGACAATGTTGAAAGATGAGCTGAGTGTAACAGTGGCGCTCAGAGACAAGCTGTAATGGTGAGTCTCACCGGTGTATCCATGTTTCTGGGCTTTTGGGGAATTTGGTGAGGGCTAGCTTGCCCAGGTAGAGATCCTTCTCTGGGTTGAGAACTCCACACTGTAGCAACTCCTTCCTGCAACAACAATGAGTCATATGCATTACAGTCACTGTGGGATAGATAAAGGATTATCTATCTGTCTGTCTATCTATCTATCTATCTATCTATCAGGCCCATACCTGACATTCCATGCAGTGGTGAAGTCTGGGTTGAGCAGCAACAAGGTGCCGGTGATGTCCACTAAAGCTGGGGGACACATAAGCACAAGCTGTTAAAATTTGTGGCTGTGGCAGAAAAAGCAGAGTAACTGTAAAATATAATATATCACCAGGACAGGCTGTATTGCTTAATGAAAAAATATTAGCATTTAAATTAAATAAACACAAAAACTTGCAGCTTGTGGAGGTAGAGAGTGACTTACCTTCCCTGTCTAGCCAGAGTTTGCGCTGGCGGTAGAGCAGCAGCTTGTTGTGGACATATGGCAGCAGAAATTTGACACACCAGCTTTCGACGCCCAGCTTGTTCTCCACCAACACGATGGGACTCCGGTTGTAGCGGGCCTCTGGACACGGAATCACACCAATCTCATCACTGAGGGGGCAGACAGCAAGAACGAAGTTGAAGAGTGCTGGACATGAGAAAAACTGTACTGGCGGTAACAATATTTTGTAGGAATAGCTTGACTTGAGAGACCCCACACCTCTGACACTGTCACATCTGCTTAATTCAATTCAGTTCAATGACATTTTACATTTATTTTCAGCATCAACAACAATTCCAGCTGTCTCAGTTAAAGCCAGGAAAGCATTTTACAATAATAACACCAAAGAAATAAGAAGGGTTCACAGAAAGGCAAAATGAAACGGGGATAATTACAAATCCTACTTCAAATTTTACAGGATCTTTTGGATAAATAACAGGCAGCTGTCAAATATTTCAATATGACTGTATATGCTCTTGTCTGACCATTGGTTGTACAATCATCAGTACATTCATAGGAGGAGAAGTTGAACATCAAAAGCCTTCCAGTATTAATCCTTTGCGTTCAGAAGCAGAAGGGACAGAATAGCTGTCAACCTAACAGAGATCGGCTCCCACCTGATATAGCACATATAAGATGCTATGGGGTCGGCCCCGATCATGTCACCATCAAATAATTTGGTGAAAGTGATTTTATATGCTGCAGATACCAGCTTCTTATCTTTATTTATAATTAATTGATGCTGCTAAAAGCTACTGTTCACTGATGCTGAAAGCTACCGTCAAACTACGCACGGTAGCACGCTGTGACTAAATAATTGACGTTAAAGTGTATTTACACGTCACAAGCAGCTGTGCAGTCTTGTAAAGGGAATTATATTATTGTGTAAGAAGCACAAGCCAGAGATGTGAAGATTCAGAAGCAGAAGAAAGATAGTTCGGTGATGGTGCTGCAGAATCTTCTGACTTGTAACTACACATTTAGGGAACACACCAGCACATCAAACGAACACAGCACTTCCATCTATAGCCCATTAATAACTGAAGTGTTTTGTGAACGCTGAGCTGAGTGTTTCAAATATGAATTTGAAAGGCAGTTTATGGCAATGGAGGACTAGAAGATTTCCGGAGTAGAAAACACAGGTTTTCTCCATCTGTTGGAGCTTCTGCAGCCAAGGTACCAGCTACCATCTCCTCACAGCTTGAACAGACCTATTTATTGGACTTAATACACTTCCACGGTGCACATGTGATACGAAAAGCCTTAATGAATCTCTGGGGGAAGAAATTTCGTTTATTTAAGATCAGATTTCGACTCGGATCGGTTGATACTGTATACTAAATCAGAACGGGGCACAAGAAAACTCGATCCCTAGTTTTAAAATCCCTCCACAACATAGTTGAGTAGAGTGGTGCTCTGCCAGTTATTATCTCTAACAAACTACTGCAAATAATGGATGGTAGAAACCACAAAGAACATCCAGTTTAAAGATAATGCACCAACCAGCTGTTAAGTTCATACCAAGACGTCCAAGCATCATTAATATTAAGCGGACTACTAACAATAAGAGCAAACAGATTTTGAAACAACTGATACTACTGAGCTGAATACATCTTATCTTACCTTATCGTGATAAACTCTTACTGCACTCATAAAGGTGCACCATAACTCCATCTATATTTGGAGTCAGGTAGCAGACAACTCAAAAAACTATTTAAATGAGAACAGTTCAACTGCCTCAGACTTTCATTTTCATCTCTGGTAGAAAGGAGTGGAACAAGCAATAGACTGAGACAAGATAAAGCGAAAATGTACACTCATCAACACGCGTTTTAATATTGTTATATCGCGTTTATTTTGACAAGACTACCCTATAACACGGAGAAATAGTAGCTAACAAAATTGCAAAACGAAAATTAACAATTTATTTGGAACTGACTTAGACATAGCAACCTAACGTTGCTGACCAGTGCAAGGATGTGTCAGGTTTGACAGCTCCCCTTAGTTGCCGCTTCTAAAGGATAGCGAGCCGACTACACCAAATTACACACCCCTTACTATATTCAGGTTATTTAAAGGAGGATTACTGACCCCACATGTGTACGTTGGACACCAATTCATCTCGATATTTAACAAAACAAACAGCTAAGTTAGCTTGCGAAGCTGCAAACTTTCTCTCTGGACCGCTCTAATTCCAGGTAATAGCCCAAGCCCAGCAGCTGAAACGGTTCAGGCTGTCTCCCGGGCTGAGGACCCGCTGGACGTCAGAGAAGCCGCGGGAGACCGTGTCGCATGTCCACGGTCAGTTCCACTTACATGTTTGGGTTCCTCTTGAATGCGTTAGTGATGTCTTTGACAACTCTCTGGACTAAGACGTCCACCTCCTCCTCCGACATTTTTACACACCGACTGACGTCACACGGCCAACAAACTACTTCCGGGTAAAATATCAATACTACGGAAGCCCGCATAGACCATAAAGAACAATATTAGCTTCATTCATTACAGTCAATGGTCTCATTGGACATATCGACGCACCAGCGGCGATGATAACAACTTTATTATTGTTACTATTATTACTATTACAGTTGCTGTTACTGTTACTACTATTAATCTACCATCGACACCGGGCTATGTCTGTTTTGATCCCCCTGCACGGCCGAGATCGAAAAGTGGCTCATGGCATGCCGCGCCTCACTGACGCAATGCCGGGCATACTGGGGCATACATATTTGTAATTCAGATTAATTGAGAAAACTTTATTTGTCCCCTGGGGTTACACACTTTTAAAGAAACAACAACAACAAAAAAATAGAACAGTACACAATATATATAGAAAAATTATGCCATACATCATACGTGTCAAACATACGGCCCGGGGGCCAAAACCGGCCCGCCAGATGGTCTAATCTGGCCCGTGGGATGAATTTGCGAAGTGCAAAAATTACATTGAAGACATTAACTGCAATTTTTCCAATAAAAGTAATTGCTCTTCCAAGGGTTCACACAGATTTAGTAAGAGTTGTGGACATAACAACTGAGCCCTAGAACTAAACAGAAATTGCACTTCTTTTTCTTAAGAAATGTCCAGTTGTAAAACAAAGGGAAACATTTGGAGTTGTTGTTATAGGTAAATATGCTAGCGTGTTATTGGTCCGGCCCCCTTGACATCAAACTGGGCTGTATGTGGCCCCTGAACTAAAATGAGTTTGACACCCCTGCCATACATGTTTGAAACTTGCCAAACCATCTATGGAGGATGTAAACATGACTGAATGAATAAAGTGAATAAAATGGATAAAGTGCAAACAGGGTAAGTGTAAACAGGAGTTACATTGATTATATATTTACATGTTATTCAGAGGTAGTGTGGACAATAAATGATCACAAATAACAACAGGAGATAGTTGCAAAAAAAATCTTTCATCATCGTAGATTCAGTTCATGACGAAGTTGCTGAGTTTGTTTTGCATTTCCATGTAAAGGGTTTTTTTAAAAACACATTTCTTGGCCCTTGTGACCACTCTGGATCATCTACAGAGTTGTGGTTTGAAAGATTATCTACTTTCATCTTAAAATAACAAAACTTCCTCCATGGTCCAGTAAACTTGACCTCAGCATATTTCATGTTGTTTAGCTCAGCTCATCACTGACACCTCTGAAAACCTTTGAGATGATTAGCATGAAAACTGCTTCAGTTTGCTGCTTTAAGTCAGTACCTAAACTTGCTGAATGACCACTCTGCATGTTTCTGTGCACTGAAACAACCAACAGGTGGCAGCATACACTACACAAGCAACCAGATAACAATATGTGTGTCAGAGAGCAAAGATTCCCCCCTGCAGAAACAGGATGTGTCCAGACATGGAGGTTTATACAGTCATGTGATCCCCCTCTTCTCCTCGCCTCTTATGTAATCCACATCTCCCTCATGTGCCCCCGTCTGTAAACGCTGACATGAAGATTATACTTTCGATCACTTAGTCACAGCCATTAACTGCCTCTGGCAGCAGATGTATAAATGACATAATGACTCTAGGGGATGGTGCGCTCGGAACCATGAGAACTGAAAGGCAGCAGAATTACGTGGCGAATTCTCCAGCCTACACACATGCCTTTGTTCAAGAGGCCTGTAGTTCACAGAAGCAGCTGTCACACCACTTCCTCAGTGGCAGTAAACTAGTGAAAAAATAGGTTGTTCTTCCTTTCCACAGATGATGATTAAAATGTAAAGAAGTGTTGAGAGATTAAATTTATGCACACTGAGGAAGTAGCATGCCTTACAGAGCGATAAGACTTTGTGGGCAAGAGTAGTAGCAAAAGACAGATCAGAGTTTGGATTAGTATTTTTAACAGGATGATAAAATGGAACGGAACGACATTTCAATGTAGTCCGTGGTTTATTTATTGGTCCTTGCAATGCATTCTTTCCAGCCTGTTCTATGGTCTTCTTCCTCAACCAAAGTCTGTCACTCATCCCGCCCAGTCATTGATGAGCATTTTCTGCTTCTTACGGAGGCCTAATGTTGCCTAAAAATGTTATATCATTCTAACAAACCATTTACTAGTTTAACGCAAGTAATATTAAAAAATGACTTATTAAGTCAATGGAGGGCAGTCTTTTTTTTTTATTTTTTTTTTTTTTATCAAGCTCAAGTTCTCAGAGGCCTGAGGGTTCTGCGCAGTCTCTTTTGAACCTTGGGTTAAGCAGTTCTGGATAAAGAGCTCGGATGTTGTTCCCGGAATCTGCTGGAGTCACTCTCCAAGTATGGATGAATCAAGGTCTCCATCAGCTTGCTACCACTTTCTGTATTACCCTCCATTCAGCACATGCTCAGCCAGGTGGTTCCCAGTGCCTGATGGTCCATAGTTAGTCAGTTCATACTGTAATAATATTCTCAAGAAAGAGAAAGGAACCACATAAAGGACACAAACAAGGTATGAGTCAGAATAATAAACAGTGCTAGTCAAACAAAAAGGGTCCACAAAAGAAAACAGGAATAAAAAAATCAAAAAATCAAAAGGTCAAAAAACACAAGGGGAAGCAAGAAGATCCATAGCCAAGAACATGCAGGAACAAACAGATAAACTGACAAAAGACAGGTGGAGAGGCAGGACTACACATACACCAAGGGCTGACGGGAAAACAAGAGACGGGTGAAACCAATCGAAGCACATGGACTAAACACACCATGAAGATGAGGTAACAAGACAAGCATGGAGGCAATGAGAGAGGATCAAATGATCATGCTGCAAAGCTAACAGAATGTCACAGGGACAAGAATCATGGAAGCGTACAACCGGATGTAGGCACAAACTGAATAACTGATAAGAGCTAAAACTCAACTCAAAATGTACACTACAACAGATAAAAGTCCAAACATAGGGGTACATACCATGCAGGGGTTTGTTCTCTTTTTTCCCTTCCTCCTCAGGTTTCTGCTGCCTGTTGCATTCACTAAGCATTTCACTGGTGGGGGCCATCTTCCTTGTGTACTCTTGGATGTTTGTTGTTTCATGCAGGATAGTGGCTCTGAATGCTCACCAGTGCGCTTTCCTTCCACTTAGTGTGCAGCCTCAGCCTCCACACTGAGCTTCAAAACTGGTCTTAAAAGAGAAACTTGTGGGTGATGTCACCGGTGGTGAGACTTAATTATGTGATGCAAAGTTATTTTTTTATTTTTTTAAGAGAGAGAAGACAGATGGTTTGAAAGAGGACTGAATGAAGTCATGTATGTCAATTTTGGAAATGCTTTTCTGAACAGGGGAAGTGGACTGAGATATAATCTGCTACCAGTCGACAACACAGTCTCGACACTTGTCAAGACTGGAGCATCTAATTGACAAGGGGTTGCTACAGCACCATTCATTGGACAAAAAGGACAGGGACAAGCTGTCTCCTCCAAGAACAGGTAAATATGTAGTTGTTAACAGGCTCTAGCCATGTGAGTTTCTGATGGGTAACACCCTCAGATGTGCGTACTTAAACTCCAACTCCCCGCCAGCCCTTTAGAACTGAAGAAACTACTTGGATGACTTGCCTTTAGTCGTCCCTCAACGCCACCTCAAGACTGGAGCATCTGATTGACGAGGGGTTGCTACAGCACCATTCATTGGAGAAAAAGGACAGGGACAAGCTGTCTCGTCCAAGAACAAGTAAATATGTAGTTGTTAACAGACTCTAGCCATGTGAGTTTCTGATGGGTAACACCCTCAGATGTGCCGACTTAAACTCCAACTCCCCGCCAGGCCTTTAGAACTGAAGAAACTACTTGGATGACTTGCCTTTCTTTTGATATACCATAATAACCCTTTCATATATACCATGACCTGGATGACAGAGTGCCTTCACAGACATTATTTTTAAAGGAACTCTTATGTTCTCATCAAGTGTAGCTCTTTCTTAATTAAATAACTAAATATTATTATTTCTTCTGTAATATACATTAAGAGATAATAATAACACGAATAAAAATAAGATGTTGTACCTCAAATTTGACTTACCAGAAGTATTTGTATTTTCCATCATGTGCAATTTCATTCATTTTTTTTCTCTTCCTGTAGTATTTGTGTTTCCATACATTCTCCATTTAAAAAAAAAATATTTTTTCTTTTGTAAATATACATTAAGGGGAAAATAATATGACAAATAAAAATAAGATTTTGTACCTCAAAAATTTTACTTACCAGGAGAATTTGTATTTTTCATCATGTGTAATTTCATCATTTTTTTCCTCTTCCTGTAGCATTTGGGTTTCCATACGTTATCCATTTAAAAAATATTATTTATTTTGTAAATATACATTAAGGAAAAAAAACATGACAAATAGAAATATTTTAATGTAGCAGGAGTATTTTTATTTATTAGATTTTTATTTATTTATTTTTTGCCCTGCGTGATTTCATTCATTTATTTTTTAATCTCATTCTGCCATCATTGAGCTTCCATACATTCTTCATTTACACCAATCATAACAATGGGAGTGGGCGGGGCCACGTCAGGTTAGGTTGTCACTTCCATAGGGTAAATAACAAACCAGGCAGCCACTTATTTAGAAGCCCTGTCATTTGGGAGTCGCGAGAAGTTTACCGTTAGCAGCGCCCAACGACAATGATGCTGACAAAACTGGAGGTGTGGACGACTTCGCTTCGGGGTTTCTGACATGTCGCGGACGCCCACTCGTGTCCCCGCAGCCTCTACTTTGTTAGCCCACCTGCACTTAGACGGGTATCTCGTCTCGTAGAGGAACCGCTGTGGTTTGCTAGCGAAGCTCATTAGCTGCTAACTACGGCGGCCAGCGAAGCTAACTAGCCGCTAAAGTGAAGCGAGTCGCGGCGTGTGACGCGAAGGCTGCTCTGGGAGGACCGTCGGTTTGGATATACTCCCGGGAGTGAGTCATTGCCACCCGAAGAGGTGTTTTCGACGACGGCGCTAACTGCATTGTTGTGCTTGTCCCTCTTTTTCATTGTTGTTGGGGGGGGGGGCGTCCTGACACCGCTGAGTCCATGCATGCTAGCAACGGCTGCAGTCAGCTAGCGTGATGTGTCACGTTAGCTAACGAACATATTCCGCTTTTTTTTGTTGTTGTTGTCGTTTTACGCGAGTGGATGCTACGAGATTTGGGACACCGATGTGGTGGAATCATATCGCCACGATGCCTGGATATTAACTTTAATGTCGTACACACGACGGCGAGTAGTCCCTCCAGAAGAACCGGACGCGGAGCATGCAGGAGAAGAAAAGGTTTCAGATAAGTAGATAGAGGAGACGTTGGACACAACCGACTTCATTTGAACTGTGTGTGTGTGTGTGTGTGCGCGTGTGTGTGTTGATTCACCACCGATTGGGGTTTGCGTTTTTGGTGGTCGGTCTGACAGAGAAAGTAAAAGATGAAGAAGTTTTCCAGAATGCCCAAGTCCGAGAGCGGCGGACTCGGAGGGGTGTCCGGGTCCAGCTCTGGAGTCAGCAGCTACTTCGGGAAAGTGTTTGCAGTGGGCCGATATCAAGTCACCGTGGAGGAGCTTATTGCAGAGGGTATGTACACTAGATTAGTTTTTTTTTTTTCTGGGACACACCCGCAATCTCTCACACAGACAGCACTGAAACAGATTCCTCCTACTTTGTTCCCTTTACGAGTTACTAATTGGTTTACACTTCACAGTAAAAGCCCAGTTTCCCCCTTAACATCTGCTTTATGTCCTAAGAAATTAACTACAGTGTGATTGCAGAGTACATCTGGCCATTTTTTATTTACAATTTTCTTTAGTGCTTTGACTTTTCCAAGTCCAGTTTAGGTTAACTGATAGGTTAATTACTCCAAAAGACTGTAAAGCTCTGCTTTCATGTCAACTTGCACTAATTGAATTAGAATGCACGACAACAGGGCTTCCTGGATGAATGAAGACACGAAGGAGGACTTGAGTTCGTTGGAAACTTCCTCCCTGGCTTAACAAAGCTTTGTGTTCAGAGATGTTGAAATATCTCCTATGCTCGGACGGACGGGCAGAAAATGAGAAATGAGGAAGTGTGGAAACAAAGATGTTTTTGCAAAAGGGCATGTAGTGCAGTGCTTATCACTGTTTTTTTTTTTTTTAATAGGAAACGTACAACTCACGTGCCTGTTCATCAGGCATTAAGTCTTAGCTTTATGAAGGTAATGGTATTCAGTATGTGTTTCAGATAACTGAGACAGCTGGTGTTTTTATTTTAGAGGCTGGGGTTTGTGCTACTTTTCAATTTTATTGTTTTGTATTGTGGCCTAAGCTAAATAACAAACACTCGACTTTAATTCAGTCCGGTGTAACAGCAGCACCACAAACTGCATCCTCCAAAATGACCTTTCTGATGCAGTTTCAACGTATACTGATTATTTGTGTATGACTTTTATGTTAAACGCAGTTGTGTTCAATGTGTATCCGTTGTTTTGGTGAGTGTATATTGATGTGCAGAGCTGCTCCAACTAACCTCAGCCAATTAGACGACTAAATCGAGTTTTGCGTAGCAGGAAGTAGTTACCGTAAAACTCTCGTGCGTTTATTATCACATATATGTTTCAGTCAGTAACGAGCTCTAAAGTTTACACTTCCCCCTATTCAGCACTGAATTGTCTTGTGAGCAATCATAGCTCTGGACAAATATTTTTAGCATATATATCTGTCAGCGTCAGCCCAAATAATTTAAATGTGGCAGGTCGTGCTCACTACTCCCACTTCATTTTAACTGAAAGATCAGGTAAAACAACGTTAACAGACATTAACATATTTTGGCTGCTTGTTTATATCATTACCAATCACATAATCAGTCTTTGTAAGCCGCTATAAATATCAAAACACTTAAGACGTGACAAGTACGTCTCCTCAAGTAATACAACACCGTAAACATGCTTGGACGTTGGACTATAAACCTGATCTCACTCTTCCCAAATGACAAAACAAAACGCAACACAACCCTTCCTGCAAGCAGTCATGAGTCTGTGTCATCATATAATCATGTGGTTGTGGCTGGGTATGCAACCAGAAGCACAAGGTTACATTGTGACCTGCGCTTGTCAATCTGGTCCAAGGTAAGAGCTGCGTGTCGGAGCTGCGCAGTCAATCAAACAGCGGTATAATTCATTTCACTAGTCGTGTCTGTTGCATATAAAAAAATAAAGGAAATACTGTAGCAAGAGTTTGAAAGATTTGATTTAATGTGGAAGAAGTAGTGCAACTTAACTGACGACATTGTGGAAGTAAATATTTGGTCAACTGTACAGGTCTTAAATCTGTGTCAACAGTCATTTGAAGGCTTATTCTGAACAAATCTTATAACATATAGAAAGACAGGCGTGTGTGATGCATACACTTCCAAAAATGCTATAAGGTAGCGGTCATAAGTGTACCACACATGTGTACTCTAATTAATAGATAAGCACTGTATTTCAGTAAGAATGTGCTCAAGCAGAAATAAAATGCGTGGCATTTGAAAATACCAAAGCACTCTAATAAAACAACCACAGCTAAGCGCTCGTGTGTTTCCACCCTGCCGCTTCTCCACTAGCATTTGGGATGTGAATCAACTCTTGAGACGAGGAATGGATGTTTTTTCTTTTATATAAATATTGCACTTGACAGTGTCATGAGTGCACAGGGATCTGAACACGTGTGCTGCCTCTAACCACCAACCAATGGCTGCAAAAATTTTGCCGTGCTTTGGAGGTTTGTGGTTGGAAGTGCTTGGCATTTCACCCACCAATGCTGGTATCACTCTACTCACAGATTTACTAGGGTGGTAAGAAATTATAGTTAAAATGACAGGTTAAATGTACCTGCCGTTGCTGCACAGAAGCCACCGAGTAAATGAGAATCAGGCATCCTTGGAAGTGGGTTTTATATACCAGTCTTGCTTGTTTAGGTCTTCTTTTTGACATTTGGACCTTCAGCAAGGGCATACACATTACAGAGTTATGTTGCAGTGTCTTTAAAGTGAAAATGAAACTGAGTCTGCCATAAATTTATATTTTTTATGTGCAAAGTGAAGCTTTTGCGGTTACTGCAGTAATACTGCCCTTCTCAAAAAATTATCTCAAGATCAGATGAAGCAACACCACAGTATAAACCGATGCGCATATTGATCTACTTCTTTCCATATTCTTATTCTTGCCGGATAAAGCATATCGTGTCGATTTGTCTCTTATTTTTTTCTCATAAAAGACATCCAGTTAGGTTCTTCGGCGTACGCAACTCTTATCAGACTGACAAAGCTGCTGCAGGACAGTGTGGCACTGGGTCACTTGTGCGATTCTTCTCTGAGAACTGAATGGGTCATGTGATGTTTTTGAGCGCCTCATCTCCCCATTCCCTTATTCAGCTGTTATCCAGCAGCTGTGCCACTTTTAATGAAAAGCACGCGATTCTCTTAAAGCCAAGCAATTTGTTTGCTGGAATAGAGGAACAGATCATTTTGTGGTATGATCAGGTATCTGTCCCCTCCCAGTATGTTCAAAGGGGGACTTTTATCACGCTCTGAAGTTCTCTTGACACCATGTGGTTTTCCCATATCTGCAGTTGGACAGATCATACACTAAGTAGGAACATAGTCATTTCCCTCCACTCAAGTTGAAGCCTCTGTGGTTTCTTTTGAGCCCTGTCAGCAAGCTCTCTTCTAGAGGAACACGGCAATGACTTGTAGAAATACTCTTTCTCCATTTAACTCTTATCATGCAGGGTCCAGTTTCAGGGCCTGGAGTTACGAGCTTAGCAAGATGTTGTACTTGTATGCACTTCAAACTAAACATTATGCCATTAGTCACAACTGCTCCTACAGTAAAGTTTAGTTTGTGTTGAAAGGAGTTTGGAGAGGTCATCCCAGTTGGCGTCATTTGCAGTATCGTTAGAATAACTTTGTATACGTAAAATATTCATTGACTGAACCTTAAATTTAATTTTAATCCAACATTTTTACATATTTTGTTAGACTTCAGACATGTTTCCATGTGATTGCTGCTCTATTTGATCTATTTTACATACTTTTAAGGTAAAATGTACAAAGCCTGGCAAACTGTTTCCAAACTAATCGCTCTGTGCCTTCAGTCAGAATATTTCATCAGGCTATTTGCAGAGCAGCTACAACACATTTAACAGAACTTGCCCCAGGAACATGTCTTGTTGTCAGCTTTGCTTACATAATACACCCTACAGCGACGGATATTTTTTTTTTTTTTCGACCGTCCATGTCAGTTAAACGGCTGCTGTAGTTACCTCCCACTGTGCTGTAGGTACAAAACAAACAGTTCATGTTTGCATGTGTTGGTAGATTCTTTATAAAATGTCACAGCTTCTTCAGCATTAACAGGAAGACCTTGGCTCAGTGGTTTCACTTCCTACGTTTGCAGTTTTACAAGCAGATTAACAACACGGTTAGGCTCCGTCGCTGTCTTATCTTATTAGGATCCACTCCATTTCCTAAGCACCAAAGATTTGCAAACTTGACTCTCTTAATTTATTTTTTTGTGCGTTCTAAGTGACACGTAACAAAAAAATGTGTTCTAACATGCACATGCTGACGTGACACAAGTATTGCCTGTTTGCTTCTTGTCAGCAGAATGTTAAAACGCATACGGCAATGCTTATGGGACTCGATGTATGTCACCAACTCAAGAGATCGTGGCAATGTAAGCTATCCAGTCTTGGTATCAGAGACTCCCTGACCACGACAAGCCACCGATCACGTAAACAAGAGAAATGCAAACACTGTTTCCATGCAAACAGCTGCTGTGTTCACAGTGAACATGTGGCTTTTCACCTTGTCCTTTGCCACTCGTGATCTGGGTAAACACTCTCTCAGCCTCTACACTTGGAGAAATTTGCAGGACAGAATTGTGGATACTTATGGATATTAGTTTACAGTTGCTTATTGTTGCTTATTGCTTCGGCACTGTTTGATTATTGTCAGAGAATAAATCAAATGAAGGCTTAAACCAAATATGAAGTAAATATACTGTACATATAAGCTCTCTTTGGGTCTCACACAGATATGAAATGAACAGTGGTTGGCTTATGGCTAAGTGATATGGTTGAAGGCAAGTCATGGTATCAGAAATGGCAGTATTTTTCTGAGATGGGAGAAGGATATTGCTTCGTTTGGTGTTTTAAGGTAGCCTGGGTGCCAGCCGAACTTAGCCCCGCCCACAACATGTTCGGTCTGGCGTTGCTCCGTTGGGGCGCAATTATGCTCGAACAGGAGCTGTTCGTACCAATCAGATTCTCAGGGCGGGCTTTATACGATGATGGACAGATGATCAACAGTAACGTAATCAACCACGTCACCAAAGAGCGCTTGGGTTGCATTTGTTTACAACAAAGATGGCTGCCGCTGGAGAACTGAGATGTGTAGATTCTGCCGTCGAGTCTGTTCTAGAAGATATCGACAGCGCATTGATTTTAAAAGAGGAGCAGATAAATGCGATCAAGGCATTTGTTAATCGGAAAGATGTTTTTGCCGTCCTTCCTACGGGATTCGGCAAAAGTTTAATTTATCTGGTTCCGATGGTCGCTAAGAAGATGGGACAATTAACATACGCCACACACGCCGTTGCTCTGATTGGTTATAGGTCTATCCAATTGAGTGGAGAGGCATTTTTTTTCCTGGTTCGGTTGAAACACGCCCCATAATCACAGCCCAATGGAGCAGTATCAGACTCACATTCTGACTAGAATTGAGTATGGCTACGTCAGGCTAGTTTTAAGGTGCATTAATACAGTCAATATCAATAATGACGTACAATTAAATTGATGTTAAGTGCAGAGAACAGGAAATCTGTTTAAGTTGTTTAAATGTCTTATGCGAACACCAAAACCCTGTTGATTTGTTTAGAATTAAACATGCAATGAATATATTTTGATTAAGATAAATACAGTATTTGTTTGCTTGCCTTTATAATGACTTGAGAAGGACATCGTCAGTCATTGCAATAAAGGTCAGTGCGTCCCTTTTGATAATGTTTTTTTTGAATGACCCATTTGATCCTCCCTCTCTGCCAGGGGAGGGTGGTGGTGAGAATGCATCTCATCTACATTATTAGCATACTGTACTGGTGATGAATAGGCACATTGTACCCCTTTGTTGCCTTATTCTAGCACCCTAGAAAGAATGCTGGTACGATGGCGCTCTCGGTCCCGTGATTGGTATCGCTGCCTTTGTGCTTGCTCATTGAGGCCTTCTGTGTCCGCATCTCTGTGTTGCCGACCATTCTCTCTGTGTGAAACTACTAATGAATTATGTTCTGCCCATTCTCGATCACCCGATTTGGGGAAGGCATGAAGCCAGATATGGGAGTGAACTAGAGTCATATGGAGATAGCAAAGAGAGGACCATTAATTTGAGTGTACACTACAGCATTTTGGTGACTGTTATGTGTCTTTGGACTTGTTGACGCCCTGACAAGTGTATATAAACTTTGGACCTATTACGAATGTGATGATATAGCTATTATTAATTTCAGGTTGCTAAAATAAGCAGGGATCCTAACCGACCTACAGACAGGAAATTATTTACTGGGATTAAATGTCCCACAATATTAAATTGTGAGCTTTAATTCATTTGATATAGTATATGTAAATTTCTGAGTTCAACTGCAGCGTAATGAGAGACGTTCTTGACCTTGAATGAGGACAGCTTTTATGAATGTGCTTCCTGTGTTGGTCAAACGTGCTTGATTCAGAAGTCTTATCTTAGAATAAAGATGGGTATTTTTGGAATAGATGATAGTTAGAAAATGTACTATCCAAAAAGTTTTGAAAAAGCCTCTACAAGTCCAGTTGCCTTTTTTTGCAATATATCATGACCTGGATGACTGAGAACCTTCACAGATAGAAAATATACTAACCCTGCCACACATTCCTCACATGATGAACAATAGACTTCTTGTGGAAAGTAATCTTTTATCTATTCTTGCTGCCAGTTTTCTCATAACTGCCACTTTGTCAGAAGATGTCGTGCAGCAGCAGCTGGCAAATGTGTCATTTTGATGTCAGCAACGGCATTAGCAGTCTTGAAACGTGAACGTACTATTTGTTATAAATATTATGTTTCAAACTAAATACACTCCACAGACGTAATAAGCCCGAAAACAAGCAACGTGTTTTCTGACTTGCTCCTACGCATGGTCAGTATTTGTCAAACCTCAGTACTTGCTGGAAACTGAATTCAGGCTTATCTAAGCTCACTTGAATGCATGACTACTCTCAGTGATGACTGACTGCCTCACTCTTAATGAGTGAGACTGTGAGCACTGTAACTAAGTTCAACCAACATGTCTCTCTGTTCTGCAAGACTAACATTTATCATTTACATGACTCTAATGCGGGGTAGTTTGCTTTCCTCTGGAAATTGAATGCACAGATGTGCTCATAATAACTTAAACAGGAAGAGAGACTTTTTAATGTACAGTGCATTTGCTATTTTTCTCTTTGTTGCCATCAGCAAACCTGTTGCTGAGTTTGATGCCAAATCAGTCGAGAAGTCGGTGAACGTTTGTGAGCAGGACGTGCGTCCATTGGTTCTCAGTTAACAACCTATTCACACACAGTTTATTGGTGTTAATCCAAACAGAGTCACATAAGGTTAACTATTCCCGCACCATTATTTATAGTTCAGAAATAGACTTTATATGTCTCTACTACCATGCTCTCAACAATCAGTTAAGACTTTCTTGAAGCTACATTTGAGTTTTGTTTTTGGTGTAAACATGAAACTGCACTTAAGCGCTGGAACTTTCACCCTCATCTATCATTTTCAGTTAGCGCACCCCTCTCTTTCTTTCCCAGTGTCAATATAAAGGCTCGAAAAGCACAGTGACCTCTATCTGCTGGTTTAGTTGTTAACGTTGTTGAAGTAAAATGTAATAGAGCTGACTGCCGAAACCTTCCCGCTCAGAAAGCACAGGTTAAAAATAAAAGATGCACAGTAATCGCCACGCCTCCTGTTGTTGTTCCTTAACCCACTTTCATCTGTGCCTTTTGTTAGTCACCTGAGCCAGAGGAATTTGGACTGATTGCTGTCACGGCTCCTGCGCTTTGCTCGTAAACTGAAGTGGAATAAAGTGAATAGGACGGGGGAGTTGTAGTCCAGGTTGACAGTGTTATGAGGCATGCCACAAACTGCAGTGGTGTTTGCAGTTCTCACAGGCAGGAAGGGGATATCGTGTACGCCAAAACTGAGATGTGGTGCGGGGAAGATGGGTCATATAATATTTTATGCTCAAACTTTGCACTGCAACTAAACGTATGTACAAAGTCCTTGCCAGCTGAAAGTGACCTCTCTGTTGTGAAGAAGAGTAGTGTGGTGTTGAATACAGAACCAACCTATCTGAGTTTGATTATCTGTCGTTTTTTATTTGACAAAATGTTACAAGAACAAATGTTCATGGGTAATTCAAGGATTTACCAAGTAGTACTGTTATAATTCATGAACCGTTTTGTGTTATTATAAGGGGTTCCCCTCACAATGGCCTTGAGTTCTCACAGCTTCGTTTATTTCCTTCAGTAAAGGTTTCCAATAAATCTCAGGGGATTTTTTTCCACTGCGGCATATTCATTTTCATCACGCTTTATAAGGTTGCAATTATTGAATCTCATTTATGATGCTGCATACCAAACTCTGGACAGTTTTTAGTGTGTGTGTTCTCTAAACTGATAAATTCTAAATGCAATCAGCACACAGGATATAACACGGTTAGAGGTTTTGGTTAGAGTTTGGTTAGATTGACTGTAGTAGTGACACAGGTGTTGATAATGTAGAATGCAATGTTGTCTCGGAGGATTGCTGAAAAATGTGTAAGCTGAACTTTTCCACTTTTGATATAGTAATTTTTATTTTCAACCTTGAAATGTCCAGTGCAAATATGCAAGGTAAGTGTGGTGTTCTGTCAGGAAAATGCTTAACAGCTGCAGAATCTCACAGCTTCCCTCTAAAAGCAAGTTCATGTCTATTTTTAGGTGCAAGTGTTGCTTCAGTGTAACTTTTGATGGTTTACAAAACAGATTAACAGATTGGTGTTTGCAAACTGGTAACGTCTAAAGAGCATGAAGAATCTCTCTATTGATTCCTTGAATGAAACTGACATATTGTATGTTGTGCTCTAGTGTTTTTTTTTTGAACATATACAGCATATGCCAGGCTTCATTTTGTTGACCGAGTTTCAGTTACCAAATAGTATTTTGGCCACTACAGTCGCTGGCCAAAGAATGAAGGTCTTTTCTCCATTAATCTTTGAAATACCAAATCTCAGAGGATTTCCCTAATCCCTGGGGGGATCAAAAAGTCATTATACGTAATTAGCAGGAGCAACTGGCTGGCAGTTCTGCAAACTGCCAAAAGCCTTCACATGTGTTAATGGAAACTCATTTATTACTTTTAACTGTGAACAAAAAATGCTATCTGCTCGTCCACATGAGGAGTTCAGCGAACTCGGCGTGTTTTGTTTAGATGAGTCACTTACTAACAGAGTGTAGGTAAAACTTTGCTTAATTTGAACTGATTAATGTTGGGAGTTTCCAAACGAATGGGCCCAGTCGGGGCACATAAAATTAAATGTCATTTCCCCGAAGAAATGTATTCCTTTAGCTTGTATCTTCCTGTTAGAAACATCTGAAAACTTCATTATTGGACAAGGTTGGCCTTTAGCTTTTGTTTTTGCTGATTTAGACTCTTTCTTCAGATTGAACCTGAAACCTACATCGCTGCAGGACTTCATAATAATATTTGTAATGTTGTTCTGGGACATATAATTTTTCATTAATTGAAAATGGCTACACTCCCTTGTATGTCTTAGATGCTGCAGAAGTATTGAACACTATTCATGTTCAAGTTCAGTTGGCGCCTTTTTAGGGATTGTGTTTCTTTTGAAAGTTTTCCCAGAACAGACATCCCTTTCCAAATTTGATTCTTAGGAAATTACACGTGAAGGGAAAACAGATGAGATTTGTAGGTGAAAGGGGGACAGAAGGCAGTTAGTAGCTTTGCAAAGCGCAACTACTACAATTTCATCATTCAAGAAAAGCGAAAAGCCGCTGCATTTAGGAAACCACTCAGCTTTGTTGCAAGTTCGAATATTCTTAACTCCTGTTGTAATACTTCACTGGCCAGTTTAAGTCTTTTACAGCTTGTTACTCTTATCTTCTAGTCTTACAGCTCTGGAGACTTTTAGGTGAACTGTTGTGGGTTCGTCAAGGGGATAGGGGCCTCAAGGAGGAAATACTTTAGCCCATTCTGAAGGTTCTCCCAAAGAAATGGCATCCTCCCCCTTAAAATGTGACTTGTTACAAAGAACTCAATGCGTTTCCTTTAGCCGTAGACCTACTTCTAAGTATAATATTAAAGGCTTAAAAGTGAGAGACATAAAAATCTAGAGAGATGAACATAAAACACAGTCGTTCATTGAGTGGTTTGTTATTAAAGATGACGTCAGGCTCCAGAGGAAGAACATCTGTGCCTTGAGTGTGAGCAGAAAACTATAAATGTAGCATTGCTGCATGTTACTAAATAGGGCTAGGTGTCACTACAGATTTCCTTCACGCCCTGTTCAGACCATGCGTTAACTTGCGTTAACTTGCGTCCTTGGGCACTTCGATCACAAATGGCCAGCTTTTAGTACCCGTGTTCACACCTGGCATTAAAATGCATTGCGTCCTCAGCCAGCACTTCAGATACAATCTTAGTTTTGCATAAACACTGACATCATTGTTCTAAATTCACTGTTCTTTAGTCAATTGAAGATTGCTTAAGGCAAAACTGTGTAACTTTTGTTGGACAGTGGCAAGTTGTCAGGAAAAAACAGCCAGTATCCAGTGAAAGATGAGAGTGGGTGATGTTTTGCCGTCCCTCATTTGTCCTGAAAGTTTGTATGCTGGGCACAAAAGCACCTCGAAAACAAATCATTCCATCTAAAGCCACTCAGCAGAATAATGCACTCAATAGCGTACCACTTCCGTGGCTGGCATAGTCATGGGAGTTGACAAAAGCCCCAGGATGGTGATGTAGTGAGAACCTGATCCTGGAGAATACACCCTCATCAGCGGGCACACATAAAGCAGTTTGGTAGGCTACCAGGGTTTAAAAAATAATATGTTTCTAATGACGGACAGAAGGATTGTCACTCTACATCACACATGATTTTGTTTCATCTTGCAAAAAAAGTCTTCTTAAACTACTGCACACTCTTTTACAAGACTATGTCATATGATTTAGTTTTCTGTCTTGAGCTCAGTTCCACCACAAGTGTCTGGATGGGTTAGCACTCAACAGTTTTGTATATATAGGGCAGGCCAAGTGTAAATTACTTTGACTCTGGTACTTTGTTGTGCCAGGACTCTTGGTTCTGCCATCCAGTATGCAGATACAAACACTAGGTATCTCTATTAGTTTATGCAGCAAACACAATATTAACCTTACTCTTTTGCATTGTTCTGTTCTGATACTTTCTCATTTCCCTGACACGTTTCTGTTCCCATATTTGTTTATTTTTCAAAGGCGGTATCACTCTTAAGTTGCACATTTAACAGCTTCTGCTTAATGTTTTCTAAATTCCTTGTTATGTCTCACTAAAAGTACTTTATTGTATGTGTTTTTATAATTTAGCTACATACAGCTGACCCTCGCCATCCCTTTGTGGTTCATGGTAGTTTCTCATTTTACTATTGCCCTATTATCATCTGCAGCTCTGCAATAGCAGGTTTTTCCGTTGTCTCATTAGCTGCCTCTTCTGTGCAGTAAAATGGAACCAGCCACGCTTTCTAATCTGATAATGTCTGCTACAGTAACTCTCAGTGTTGTGAATACACACAAGTGAAACTTCAAATTGTTTGTTTGCTCTGCCTGACTTTCAGTTCCACCGTCCTCACACTGGTTTGGCCTTCGTGAATTTTCGTTGTGCTTGTTTACGCTGCGTTGTCCTCAAAACAACAGAATCTCGAAGGGCTGTTTAAATGTAGTGTTGACGGGCTCTTCAGTAAAGGTCTTGTGCTCATTCGCTCAGTCGTTGTAAGGTAACCTTTAAAGCGACAAGCGCACCGTTATAGATCTTTCTTTCTCTCTCCTGCCACTGGACTTGCCAGTGATGCCCATCACTCAATGACTCGGTGAACCAATCCTAATGAGACCAGGAAGTGTCCCATCACAGTATCCACGCACCCAGAAAGACTTGTGCAGAACGGGGACGACAGCTTCTGGTTAAACATTGGTGTTTCTGTTAACTCGCTCTTCCCTTAAAGTAAAAATTTCACTACTGCCAAAAATCTGCTCCCCCAGTGCAATTTCTACTTCACATCTATTCCAAATATCTTCATGTACTACAGGATTAGTCTCTGTCCACTGCCTCATCATCTGCACCGTGTTCACACCCAGTCCAACCACTCATCAGTGTTTAATTTTTTAGATTTAAATTTAAAGATTTAAGTATGCCAATGTAATGCTGTAACTCCTACTTTTCCAGGAGGCTTCTCGGTGGTGTTCCTGGCTCGTACACACAGCGGCGTGCGCTGCGCTCTCAAAAGGATGTACGTCAACAACGTCCCGGACCTGAACGTCTACAAGAGAGAGATCACTATCATGGTGAGAGAAAAGCATAACTGTGTCAATTGACCTTTGGCTAAGCCCCGCCCCCCCTTAGTTACTGTTGCTACGTCCGACATTCTCTTCTGGGCTGTGGTTTTCTGGTTATCTATAAGGCTCTGGTATCAATATCAAGGAGCAACACTGTTCATGCAAAGCTGGGTACGTCTCTATTCACTTCTATAATCGTTATTACGAAGCAAACGGACTAACGTTACGCACGTATAACGTTGTATTTCTTCAGCGTGTGCTAGCGTATCAACAACTATGCAACTTAAGCTGTAACGGTGATGTTTTGGTTAGCTCCACAGGGTTTTGCGCGCACATCATTGGGCTTATCCATACCCTGGATGCTGTATATATACTGACAGTATAGCCTGCCGAGACCGAAAATATGAGACGCCTGCGTTAAAGTCAATGGAGCGCTGTGGAAAAAGTGTCGGACCCCTGTGGGAGCTCTCTTGGCTGTGATTGGTCAATCTACATTCTAGGGCGGGGCTTAGCCAAAGGTCAATTGCTGTAGTAGTTGGATACGTTATCATCCAACACAGCCAAAGGGTTCCTGCTTGACTTTATTGTGAGAGCTTTATAATTAACTTGAATTGATATTAATCATATATTGATAGTTGCATTATTAGTTGTGAGGCTTATCATTATACATTATAGTTTTAGCTCATTATTCTCTGAATTTCCTCATAGTCATATTCCACATTTCTATTGCGGTGTCTAATTATGAATTCTTCATTTAAGCTGTATTTCCTCCTCATCCTTCCCTGTCTGTGTCACTTTTTATGCATAGGCGGCTTCATTTGCACTTGAAGCTCCACCATGCTCATGATTTGAAAGTTTCAGTTTTCAGGTTTCTAATTTCACTGCGGTATTCCTTCAATCAAATGGGACACACGCTCCGTAAAGACACACTTTCTCACAAAACAAGATGCATATAAATGGCTTCGTTTCATCTTCTTACTCATCCAGTTATCTGGCATTTCCAGTCTGGCAAGAGCGAAGGGCTTTTGGCCTTGAACTGGTTAGCATTGTATTAATGCACCTGGTCTATTGATAAATACTTTTTGATCTGCCACACAGAGTTGGCAAAATTAATTCAAGGCGGTTTAAAGTCATTCAAAGTCAAATAGTCTCTATTATGCTGTAAACTCACAGACGTGTATGACTCGGGCAACAGCAGATGTCTTGAACATTCAACCTCCTATGTCGGTGAACAACTCGCACTGTGCTGTTGAGCCAGCTTTGTGTGTGTTTATTCACTAGCCTCATCATCTGGAACAATGTGTAACAATCATCCACACGGGCCCGTGGCTGACCTTAAAAACTGACACAGTCCTGGCCTGTTGGGACGTAGCCTTAGGTGTGTCGGTTTCCACAACACACAGCAGTCCCTCAACTGTAATGCATTTAACAGCCAGTAAACAAAACACGGTGCCACTCGAGTCCAGCAAATGGATCAAGTTAAGACAGATTAGTAGTGTTAAGAGATCAGCAGGGGTATAAGACCATGAAAGAATACACAAACATTCTGGACACACACACACAGTAGCTTGACTGCGACTGGGGTGTTTTCTTTTGGATGAACTCTGCATGGTTCCGGTCACGTCTTTGGTCTGTTACAGTCTTAAATTAGGTTTTCCCATTTTCCAGCAAGTGGGTTTTTATTGGACATAATTACATTTTTTTTTATTATATAAGGTTATACATCTTAAACGTTGTATTCGTAGACAAATCTGATTCCAGTGTACTACTTTGTTGCGTACACAACTTGAGCAGAGCATTATTTCAGGCTGCAGTTTTCATGTTTTATTTTGTTTTGATTGTACATCGAGAAGCAGCGTCCCTTTGCCAAACAAACACAGCAGAAACACTAGACATGTCCAAACACGAACGCACACTTGCTGAAAGGAGCAAAACGGCGTGTGCCCAATCCAATAAATCTTTTCTAGACCCATCAGTACCAATAGTTACTCTCTATATTGAGCAGTTTGTGTCTGTTGAGGGTTTATTTAAATATTTTATTTCAAAAGCTTCCGTATTTCTTCCTTTGTTGCCAGTATTGTCTGATTAGGTCTGTCTTACTATCCTGTTCACACCCATGTTTTCATTCCATCTGCAGAAAGAGCTGTCAGGCCATAAGAACATTGTTGGCTACCTGGACTCCACAATCAACGCAGTGTCAGACAGCGTATGGGAGGTCCTGATCCTCATGGAATACTGTAAAGGTACAGCCTCTCTTTTGCATTTTTGTTATTAAAGTAAAATAAATGAAATGTAAAAATATCAGCTATTTTTCTTTTCTTTTTTTTTAACATGCTTTATAGCTTTATGGGTTTGTTGCCTCTGTCCTTTGTTCAGTGGCTCAGCATGTCTGTTTAAAGGGTTATTTACATGTAGGCAGCTTTACATGTAAATAATACTCAGGTTACTGAGACTTATCAGGTTGTTGGGTCTTTATGTTTCCAAACACGCTGACTGATATTGGTTTCCCTGTCTGAACTGATGACCCGTGTTGAATCCTAAAAACCTGTCCCTCCACGTGTCTCCTGCAGCTGGTCAGGTGGTGAAGCAGATGAACCAGCGGTTAACTGTCGGCTTCAGCGAGGCCGAGGTCCTCCACATTTTCTGTGACACCTGCGAGGCTGTGGCCCGCCTGCACCAGTGCAAGACACCCGTCATCCACAGAGACCTTAAGGTGAAAACAAAATTCATCCGTTTCCTCTCCTCCCTTCCCTTCCTTCTGTTCCAACCTCTTAAATGAACTGCTTGAGCGTTCTGCTTAAACGTGCTATATATTGCAAGTGCTCTTAATACTAACCATGTGCGAAAGGTGAAAATGACACTACTTCAAACAGGAGCAGAAGCTTTAAATGTTTAAATGACGAATACGTTTAAACGGTAAAAGAAAAGTGTGTCGCTCGCAAACTTCCTCAAAAGAGGAACACCGTTTGACATGTTGTTTTGAAGCATAGCACTCTGCACGGATTCTACAGCAATAATTTCCCAAAATGTCAACTCAGTCAAAAGGAGGAACTTGTGGATGCCACATGAACAGTACGCGCTTAATTTATTGTCAGAGGATATTTATAAACGGAAGCAATAGAAATCTGCTAGGCCAGTAGAAGAAAGAATTCCCCGGTGCCAACAAAGTTACACTTGCAGGAGTTGTGTCCACTAATACTTTTAATTAAAGGGACTTTTAGACTAGATTTTTAATTCCCAGCGTGGCATAGCGCCAGATTCACCCTCATTTTGCTGATGTTTAGAGGCTCCCACCCGGGTTGAATTCTCCTCCGAGTCCCATCAGTGGGCCGCTGTACGCTGTCCAGTTGGACAAGACTCTAAACAGTGCAGTCCCTTCAGCTCCACAGACCTGTCCTCTGTTTGCTGACTATCTGTTCAGCCTACACTGCTTACATAACATTGCAAGGACACAAAAGACCATGGAGGCCCAGTCACGCATCGCCAGGGGAAGTGAGAGTGCAAAAAAGACCCTTAACCCTGAACTGTGAACAGATTGAGACACTCTTTCCTGCTTTCAGTAGCTCGGCTTTCCCTAGGACAGTTTTTAAGCCTCCTTACAGTCCCTCCTCATCCTCTGTCACATCGCACACAAGCACCTTAATCGCTTTCTGTTTTCTTGTTCTTATGTCTTATGCACTTATTTTACTTTCAACTTCTCACATGTTTGTTTCCTTGTTTCTTTCTGTCCTCTCTAATACCTCCAGCTGCATGCATTTCTTTCCAGTATGTACTCAAACATTCTTTCTACCCATCTTTGATGATTTTATGTTGTTAGCCAAACTTTTTTTTAAACTGTTGAGCTTTAAACCTGAAAATAATCAAGCTGTCCTGCTAAGTTTAAGTGAAACATGGCCGTGTTTTCTTGTTGTGTTTTAAGAATTCCTTATACAAACTTGAGATTCACAAATTTAACATCTACTAACTTACACAGAATGTCGATCATCCACACTGTAGGAGCCTGTATGCATTTTATGTTTTCTTATACCTGTATAGATTAATTAAAGACGTAACACTGCACATTGCATGTGTTTGTTTTGTCCTCTGAAACCCACCCCTTATGTCCCAAGCCATTTTTTTTTTGTTTGGACAAGAAAAAGGACAGTCATGGAGGGCAGAGGACACACATTGACTCTGAGCGGGTTCAAAATGTAAAATATTAAACCTGGCACACACACAGCTATACAAAACTCTTACTGGTGTCATTTTACTTTTCTGCGCGTGGTGCAAATGCATATTCAAATGTTCCTCGGCTTACAGCTCTATTACTGGCTTACTGTTTGTTCATCATTCAAAAGTCTAATGTCTCTGCTTCTTCCAGGTTGAAAACATCCTACTGAACGACCAGGGAAATTACGTGCTGTGCGATTTCGGCAGTGCCACACACAAAGTTTTGCTTCCCCATAAAGACGGAGTGACTGCTGTGGAGGACGAGATTAAGAAGTAATGTTCTGCATGTGACTGAGTACAACTTAAAAGTCATTCAACTTCAGTGTCGTGGGCGGTGGACAGAAGTTACTTTGGGAGCTCGAGATAAATATGTATCGTGGAAGAATTTGCAGTATTTCCTTTCACTGCAAGGATAAAGTGAAGCCTTGAGATTGTTTAAGCTTGGATTGGATGGAAATTTATCAACGGCTTGTAGTTCCCAATGTGGTTTCTGATTCTTCTCAGTTCCTGAAGTTAGTTTGTTGAAACTGGCCTTTACACTAAGCGAAAATGCACACAGTGGGACTTCCCCAAAATGGAATGCAGCTATCATTAATACACCTGTGCTGTTTCTGCTGGAACAAATCAAAATGCGCACCCGTTTGTTGCACGTCTGGCTCTGTTTGTTGGTTTAGCCTGTAAGTCTCACATGCGTAATATCAGAACAGCTCAGTTACACAAAAATACCTCTGTATCACTTCATCCAAAAATATACACGCTGCTGCAAACACAGGTGACCGTTGCAAATGACTGATTTGCTCATTTATCATCACAGCCCATGCGCTTGAGCTTTCCTGTGTCTCATTCATCTGTAGTATATGTATTCCATTTGTGTATAGTCAAATCACAGCGGTCCAGTCAGCTCAGGCCTGTTAACTTTCCCACATTTACAACTGCAATAAAGTGCAGTGTGTGGTGCTTATCAGATTATATGGCCGTGTGTAAACTTCTTCATGACAACGGCCATTAAAAGAAACACATCAGGCCTTTGAACTACTGTGACTCACAAGGTTTTTGCGGTTTCATAAGTCGGCTGGGTTGATTCCAGACGAGGCCGGCTGGTTTGGTTATCATCCGAATGATTCTGAATTTGAAATATAAAAGAAAGTGGGAACTAGGACAACCTTTGCCGGCAGTTTCTTGTCCCTTCTTTTCTTCTCTGCATCAGTCAACAGAAACACATGAGTTATCAAATAAAAATGTGCTTCCTTAGTTAAATAAACACAGCAGTAAACAAATTTATAAAAATTTCCATTACACTGAAGAATCATGCCGTTGCCAGAACTATGGAAGTAACTGCACCATTCCTTGCAAGAGAAAAGAATAACAACAGGCTGGCCTGATCAGAAGGAGTCATAAATGAATTATGAATTTGAATCAAATTGATAGGGAGGCATTAAGTGATTTGTTGGCCCTATTCAGACTTTGCCTTAACATCCATTCTGGACAGTCTGATAGTAGCTTTTGGTATGCATGTTAGCGTTAACGTCATGCATCTCCAAATGCGTCCCCAGCCAGGTCTCTAGATCCGATCTCGGTTTTTCGCTCTGTATGCAAATAAAGACAGACATCCTTTGGTTCGCAGGAGAATATTTTAACTGCCTCTAATGGATTTCTACTGCAGCTACTTCACAACCATTAACAGCGTTGTTTGTTTTTTGTGTGTGCATCATGGGCGCACACATTATGTCATTTATTGATCTCCAAGCTGACGTTACGGATTTTAGTGACCTGCACAAAACTCGGATTACAACTCGAGTACAAAATGTTCTGTTCTGATTGATGTTTTAGTAAACCCGTGTCTTGTGAGATTATTTAATTTAGCGTTCCTGTACACCATTCAGTTGGAATTTATTATCTGTTTGACATCAGTTACGTTGAATACATGTCGTCCACTGATAAAGCCAGTGTGAAAGGATGTGATTGTAGGGAACAACCAACAAAGAATTATGGCTGTAGTTCCCCTCAGGTTACTAAGATAAAGTATAACCTTTGGTTTGACTCAGTCTGACCACTCTCTACAAAAAAGCTCCACTCTACACTACCTGTTCAGCACCAAAGAACAGACAAACAGATAAACGTTCATGAATGTTGCACCTGTAGAACCAGGTATCTCCATCTGATCCAAAACGCCTTAAATTCACCAGGTGATAAGAAACACTTCTCTAAGGGGATGCTATATGTCCAGTGTGTTACTAATTAAATATAGTATATAAGCAAGCACCTTTCTCAGCCCTGCCATCGACTAATTCCTGTTGTCCTATTTCACAGGTACACAACTCTTTCATATCGGGCTCCAGAGATGATTAATTTGTACGCAGGAAAAGCCATCACCACTAAGGCTGATATATGGGTAAGGGCCTCCTTTGTCCTCTGTGAGCGTGCACAGTCTATGAGTGTTTGCTACGCATCCTGCAAGGCTGGTTTGTTCTCTGGCAGCACGCTGGGCGTCACTCTGCCCCGACAGGTTCCTCCTCTCTCCGTCGTCTCTCTTTCTCTCTCCTGGCTCACTCCGGGCTATTTGCCTTCCCCGACGCTCCGGCAGTATTTCTTTCCGTCATAAAGCATTAAGTAACAACAATTCACAACAAAGCCAGGACACCTTCTCGTTTATTCCTCCCTCCCCGCCGCCTTCCCCCTTCTATTGTCCTCTTATTTGAGATAATTAGGCCCAGTCGACGACCTTGATAAGCTTCCGTGAAATGGGCCTCTGCTGTTGTGAAGGTGTGAAACGGAGAGGCAGGAACAAACGCTTGGATGGCAGCCACTTTGAGGAGCAGTGTAAATTGTGATGGGACGCTTAGTGCTCATAAAACACTGTACTCGCACTTGGACATTTTCATGTTCTCTCGTTTAGTCGCTATAAATCAATACTTTTATTAAGACTGACAAATAATACGGAGTCTGACAGTGTGCATTAATACAAGTTATAAAAGTGTGTACATTGGCAGAGGAATAGATTAAATCTGGGACATAATCGGCATCAGACTGTATAAGCTTGTGGAGTGGAAGACAGTGAAGAATATCTGTCTTTAGATCGCATAAAGGAAAACATTCCCTCCACACTGGTTATTTCCAAAGTTGGGATAATGTGCCTGAATGGCTTGGTGATGGTTTGCCCTCTAAATTCCACAGATCTCAGTCCAATTGAGCATCTGTGCTGGACAAACAAGCCCAGATCCACAGAGGCCCCACTTTGGAGGACTTAAAAGTATTCGTTGCCAGATACAACAGCACACCTTCAGAGATCTAGTGGAATCCATGTCCGTGATGAAGGGTCAGGGCTGCACAAAGATATTAGGCTGGGAGTCATATTGTTATCGCTGATCCATCCATTTCGGTTCAACGATTGGACAATCCAATGCTGCTATCTGCATGGGGAACTCTGTTTTTGCATTATATGTCAATCTGTAAATCGGTATCAGTTGCTCCCATTGGTCCTCGACTTTATCGCAAAGTTGAGCTGAGTTCAACCTGGTACCCATCCACTTGTCACTAAAGGTTTTTTCCACTTATCATCTCTGCATCTAGTTGAATTTCCTTTTTTAAAAAAAAAACAAATCACCATTTCTCTTCTTGTGTGTACGCTCCTTTAGTTTGTTGTCTGATTTTACTCTAATTAAGTGTAAAAACAACTACACTACTGCATAACAATTCGTCCAGCATTAATTTTTTTTTAACTCTAATGTTATAAGTGAATATTTGAAAGTCCATGCTGTGAATAGCACCAGCTTTGAAGATTTCAAGCCCTACCCACCACTGAAAGTGACGTGAAGTGAATAAAAGTGTTATTTACCAGATTGTCTGTGTTTTCTCCACAGGCACTTGGATGCTTGTTGTACAAGCTATGTTTCTTCGCACTTCCATTTGGGGAGAGTCAAGTTGCCATATGTGACGGAACCTTGACTGTTCCAGATAACTCAAAATTCTCCTTCAAGTTGCACTGCTTAATCAGTAAGTGGATGGTTTAACACGCTCATATTATGTATTGATTTTGGTGCATTCTTGACACAAGGCCAACACTTATCATCATTAGATTTTTTTAGATTGAGTGGGAAACATTCACAATGAAAATATAACAACAAACATGCTGTGTTTTGATCAGAAAGGCCTCCGTTGTTATGTAGCAGTGCACCACTTTTAAGTGAACATTCATCTACAAGACGGTGATGCTGCCGAGCTGAAGACTAACGGGAATAACACCAGAAGAAGAGCATTGCTTGTCAGTAAAAAATTAACAGTCAGGCTCATGTCGTGATGCATGGTACTGGTCCAGGGATCTGTTCTTGATGACTAAAACAACCCGTTCTCCAGCTGTCCAGTCTAATTTCATGTTTCATTGTAGTAGAGCTACCTCTGATAAATATTTGCGGATTAATGGTTCATTCTGTTATGATTTCAACATCATAACAAACTCAGGCTTCCTTCCATCTGTGCCCTGTCTTGTCGATTTGTGCGACTCTGGAAAAAGAGCAGCTAATGTTTTCTAATTATTAGTTGCGGTTTTGGAGCTTTTTTTTTTCCAGTTGCCGTTACAGATCTGTCATCATGGCACTACGTCTAGTTTTAATAACCATTGGACAAACTTTACACAGCACAGCAAAATGGAACAGTTTCCATACCAGGGAAGTAATGTGACTACGTTCATTTGGTGTTATTTCCTCCACTTCAGCAGCTGCAGCAGCCATTGCTCCAGCTTGTTGTGTACTGGCAAGACTTAGACGTGCTGATGAATCAAAGGAAACATCCCTAAAGAGAACTGTCCGCCCTTTGGGTGACAGGGAGGAAGAAAAACTAGATTTTTACACTTTTCATATTATTAAAAAACTTCCTTATTTTAGTTTATGTGGTTATAAAATACAACTTGAAAGGCATGTTTAAAGTCGATATTATACGACTTAACTATAAGCTTGACTGTGCCAAAGTGTTATTACTAATACGCTTACACATAGTACACCACACAGTTTGAGAATTTGTGGGGTTTTCCAGATACTTCTGTTTTCTCTTTCTCATCAGTTAGATTGTGATTTGTCCATGTTTTGTTGCCACTCTGGAGTTTTTCAGTGATACATTCACACAACCTGAGCCTGTTTAAACCAGTCGAGGGCTGTGCGTAATGACAGCCTTGTTTGCTGTCAAGTTTTTTTTTTTTTTTACTTCCCTAAATATCCTGCAGTTGTGCTTCCCTTTTAAAATACTGGTCTAACGGCTCCCTCAAGTGGCCAAAGAGAGAAGATGCACAGTAACCACATTAAATCGGACCATGTTTTTATAATCGGCGTAATAACATCATCTCTCTCCGTCTGTTCCAGGATATATGCTTGAACCAGACCAGGAGAAGAGACCAGACATTTACCAAGTGTCCTACTTTGCCTTCAAATTAGCTGGAAAAGACTGTCCAGTGCCTAATCTCTTTGTAAGTTACCAGAATAACAATACAATCGACTGGTCTTCAGCCTTCATGGACATACTTTTTGTGCCCCTGAGAATTTTTAAATATTTCTGCATAAAAATAACTCAAAACATACGAGGATTTTCACAAATCTTCAAGTCCTGAAAGTAGACAAAGCAATCAAACACATGAAACAGAAATAGTATGCTTTTGTACATATCTGTAAGTTGCAAACGTAAGTGAACCCTTGCTTTCAGTATCTGGTGGCCTTCCTTGTATAGCATTAACAGAAACTAAACATCTCCAGTAACTTCAGATCAGTCATCTACAGTGTCTTTGAGGAATTTTAACCTATTCCTCACTACAGAACTGTTTCAGTGCTCAGATGTTGGTAGTTTTTCTATTGGATTATGGTCAGGACTTTGACTTGGCCATTCAAAAAACATTCATTTTGAACAACTTCTTCTGTCTTGGGGTCGTTGTCTTGCTGCATGACCTAGTTTCTCTTAAGAATCACCTCACGGACAGATGTCGTGACATTTCTTTTAGAATATCCTGGTATAATTTAGAATTCATGAAGGCAAGTCGTCCTGTCCCAGATGCAGCAAAAGAAGCCCAGATAAGGACATTCCCCATGTTTCAAGGACTGGGACAAGGTTCTACTCCCAGTAGTCTCCTGGCTTGTCCACATGATGTTTGGCAAACTGCAAACGGGCAGAAATGTTCTTTTAGGAGAGTAGTGGCTTTGTTCCTAAACACCATGGTTGTTCAGTGGATTCATGAACATTAACACTTGCTAACGTGAGACAGGCCTTTAGTTGTAATGTAATATTGTCTCAAGTGTAATAGTTTTGCTTATTTGGGTTTTCTATGTCCACATTCAGGTCTTTCATGAAAATCTGCTGATGTTTTTAGTCTTTTTTTTTTTTTTGTGCAGAAAATTCTGATGGATACAAACACATGTACTTAACGTATTAATGTGAATCTCCTGCTGTTTTTCTAGAACTCTCCAATCCCTACGTCGCTGCCAGAGCCTCAAACAGCCAGTGAGGCTGCTGCTAAGAAGAGCATGACAAAAGCCAGGTACTGCTCACTGATGGGGAGTTTTTTATGAGATATAAACCAGTACTGGCATTGACTTTTAAAATAAAATAATGTAGTTAATTTGCTTCAGACTGATGAAACAGATATAGCGTATTAGACATCCTGATGACATACAGAGAAGTCCTTGCTGTATTTAAACCAAACACGAGGGGAACCACATCTTTTGCTTCTCCTTTCCAGGATAACGGACTCCGTGGGCCCAACAGAAACGTCGATAGCTCCCAGACAGAGGCCAAAAGCTGCAAACAGTAACGTCCTGCCTCTCGCCAACACTGTCACCCCCGTCAAAATGACCATGCCTTCAGCACCTGTCAGCAATGGACAGAAAGGTTAGTAAGATATAGGTTATTCTTGCATCAATGTTTTATCTAGCTTTCAGTCATGGATTTCACTTGCAATAAAACACTCATCCATACTTGTCCCCTTAGCTACCACTCCTGGCTCAGGGCAGACAGCCATGCAGCCCCAGCCCAGCAGTCAGCAACACAGAGTCCTGCAGCAGCTACAGCCTGGTGACCTGCGTCTACAGCAGCTGCATCATCATCAACAACAACAACAACAACAACAACAAGCAGCGCAGCAACACCATGCAAGTGTACAGCAACTCCAATACCTCCAGGTATGTTCACCATAGAAGTTTGGCAGTTGAGTAATTATGGAATTATTCCTAAGGATTTTCTTTTATCTCTTTATGACAGTACCAACAGGCTGTGCAGCAGTCCCTCCAGCTTCAGCAGCAGCAGGCCCTGCAGCAGCAGCAGGCCCTGCAGCAGCAGCAGGCCATGCAGCAGCAGGCCATGCAGCAGCAGGCCATGCAGCAGCAGGCCATGCAGCAGCAGGCCATGCTCCAGCAGCAGCATCAGCAGATGATGATGCAGCCGATGTATCAGCAGCAGGTTGCTCAAGCTCAGGCTCAGGCTCAGGCTCAGGCTCAAGCTCAGGCTCAAGCTCAGGCTCAAGCTCAGGCTCAAGCTCAAGCTCAGTACGCAGCCATGGTGAGTTCTATGCTGTAGACGATGTTCTGTACGCACAAAAAGGGACATCCATCCAATTTTGTACCAGTCATATTCAGACCTTTGAAAATGCATCTAATTCGGAATCGAGCAAACGCGGAGCAGAATATTTTATTTGAACTGCAGTAAATACTTTGAGCACATGACAGTGAAACACATGGAGACACAGCAGGAAATAACACAGACTATTTCGTTTAATGTCAGAATAGCCTAAATTTGCTTTCTGTGTTCCAAACACTGGCAGCCAGTCCTCTTCGCTCAGATCTCTTCGCGTCTGTGCCAAGCAGCATTGGAAGCAGACGCTCAGAAATCCTGCTGAATCTGTCCAAACATTCTGAAAACTAGTATTTACGCAGATACTGAATCAAACGCAGGTCCTCCAAATGTGCACTTGAAGCGTGGTGCAATTTTTAGTCTGTTTCCCACCGATTGCATACCATCTGTTTTATTTCAGAGGCAATCTGGTCTGAGCGAAGCCATGAGGGGATCGAACACAGGGTGAAATCGAGCAGTTTCCTCTCTGTTGCATCCAGACATATGAAGTAGTTCACAAGCAGGGGAAGAGTGGACCTCTCAGAAATACCGCTTTTAGTCCCTAGATACCTGCTGAGTGCTTGAAAGCAGCATTTCTTCTGTGATCTTAGACCCGCTCCTTGTTGTGATGGAGATACTTTGCTAATAAACTGCAAATTTCTAATACGGTTTGCAGACCTTGGATCGACTTCATTTGAATATTACTTTAAAAGCACAGCAGCAATGTGAAGAAAGGGCATTCACAAATATGGATGGTTAAGACAACGTGAAACTGTCTGAGCTTTAGTCTTCAAACAATACTGTCATATGCTTGTGGTGGCGTCCAAGTTAAAATAGATGTTGTAGAGATTCGTAAATATAAGAAAGCTTTCGTGTCACGTTCACTGTGAATTCTGAAGGTTGGTAAAAAGGTTTGTAATTCAGCAGAAAGTCTCTTGACATAGCTTTAAATTTCAGCCAGTATATGATAAGCTGACTTTCATTCCCTCACCCCCCAACCTCCACCGTGTCCCCAGCTTTCCAACTCCAGAACTGGTTTCTAACGACATTTCATCATCATCATTATGCGCCATGAAATCAATGGTCCGTCCCTCATTCCGTTCCCCCCTCTTCTCCCTCTCTTTCCTTTCCCTAACAGCTGCACCAATACCACCAGGCTTTTGGCCAGCAGCAGCAGCAGCAACAACAACAACAACAACAGCAGCAGCAGCATCAGCAACATCAGCAACATCATCCCGCTCAGCAGTCTCTTCCCTACATGTCTTCCCCTCTTGAGTTCCAGACTCCTCTCGGTTCTTATAATGCAACCACACCCACTGCTGGAGCTGGAGCTGGCCACATGGGGGGACCGTCCCCTGTAGATCCCTCATACACTAACCCTAGGTAATTCAGAGATGTGTGCCTTTAAATGTTGGCATTTTGATGTTCATCAACCCAACCAAAATGCCAAGGAGATGTCGTCAGTAAGAAGGTGTATTTGTTGTCTTCTTTCTGCCGTAGAAACCCTCTGCTCGATGGTATCACCCTGCCCTCTCAGAGCTGCAGCAGCGCAGTCAGTAACCCCCCTGATATGTCGGGCTGGAACCCTTTTGGAGAGGACAACTTTTCCAAACTGACCGCGGAAGAGCTCCTCGACCGGGAGTTTGACATGCTCAGAGCAAGCAAGTGACAGTTCCAATAACGTTCCCAATTACATGTGTAAAAAATGAAAACAGAGTTTGCTAACGTCTAGTAGAAAGTCGGCACACAAGCTGAGGAAATGTTTGTGCTTTTCTCATGAACCACTGCACATGGCACATGTATCCCAAGACTGTTTATCAATGTGTTTGTTTTGCTTCCGATAGAAATAGCAGAGCGCATGTACAGAGCCGCTTAAAAGTATGCACCCCTCAGAGTTTCAAAGCATCAGCAGACTGAAAGCAGACAAAGAGAACCCAATCAAACAAGTGAAACAGAAACATTATACTCTGCAATTTGTTTATTCAGGAAAATGACCCAATGTGACCTATCTGTGAGGGGCAAAAGTAATTTCCAGCTTCAGAACCTCATCTTATCCCTGAAACATGGTGGTGGTAATATTCTTAGATCCTGTTTCTGCGCCAGGACAACTTGTTATCATCGATGGATTCTGAATTATAACAACAAATTCTTAAGGAAAATGTCCGTGAGCTGAAGCTTGGGAGAAACTGGGTCATGCAGCAAAACAAAGAGTCCTATTATACAAGTTGTTCCACAGAAGAACGGTTTAAGAAGAACAAAATGAATGTTTAGGAACGGCCAAGTCAAAGCCCTGACTTTAATCTAGTGGAAATGTTGTGGAAGGACCTGAAGCAATCAGTTCATGTGAGAAAACCCACCAACAGCCCAGAACTGAAGTGGTTCTGTTCTGAGGAATGTGCTAAAATTATTCCAAGCTGCTGTAGACGACCGATCGGGAATTGCTGTTATTGCTGCACAAGGAGGTCACATACTGAAAATGAGGGTTTGCACCTCATAGATCTCAACAAATGATTGATTGTCTTAGACAAAAGCATAATATCTCAGTTTCATTTGTATAATTGTGTTCTGTTTTGAGTCATTTTTATACTTTGAAGCGGCCCTGTATACTGTATATTACTGTAACTGTGACTTTCATCTGTTAATGGTTCAAGTTTTATATTCAGAATCTAATTATCCTCCCCTCTGTGACCCCACAAACAGAAAAGCCAGTGGAGAGAACAGCGAGCGTGGAAACGGACCGAGCGCTGCCCGCTGCCTCCTCCGCTAAGCCCCTTCCACCAGAGGATCTGTTTGGCTCGGTCCCATTTGTGGCCAACGCAGGCAAGTCTTAGAGGCGTCTCTACCGTGAGGACCCAACACTGTGGAGCCACCCCGCCCCCTTTCTGCCCTCTACTGACCTCCGGTCAGGAGCACCTATGCCACACAGACCCCACAGCGGGCCATTAATAATCAATGACCAGTCAGATCTTTGTTGTTTCCCTAATGACACTCAACAGATTAAATATGCTTCTTCGGTCGATATAGAATAGAATGAAAAAAGTGAGCTGAGCGGTAGTAGCAGGTGCGTCGGTGTCAGTTTAATAGTGGGCTTATTAGTGATCATTTTCTTCTGCACTGCTGTAACAAATCTTTATGCAAGTCAGCTGGAAGTCTCCTCATTGATGAGCCTAAATCTGCCAGGGGTTTGCGGTTGTCTCAGTCAAGCACCTAAAGCAAGGTATCCATACACTTACGTTTCACCATGAGGGCTAAGAGTGAACAATCATAGCGAGTTTTTTTTTTTAGTTTTTTTGTTTTGCCAGTGTAAAAAGCAAAAACTTTTACTGCAAGGATCACAGCTGAAATAAATCACAGCTGTTCCGTCGGCACGAGCAGCAATAGGGACATAATGAGGCTGAGGTGAGAAGCTGAACATGACTCATGGCTGGTACGTCACAGGTCTGATTGATGCCAAAATTCTACGGCAGAGCGTAGTTAAATGCCCCCCAAGAGTTTAGAACTCTTTTATTATTTGTTTCATGCCTCTGAATTTTAAATATCTCAGAATAATGTCCAGAGAATATATTGTGGCGCCATGTTTTACCAAATGATCTTTTAGGCGTTCAGCCAGTGCTACCCCTTTGTTTTACCTACAGTTTTCTAAAAGTTTGTTTTTACTCCAAACAAGGTGTCAGTCGGCCTGTGCGTCTCATTCCATAACAAAAGGGTCAACTAGCTGTAGTAGATTTTTGTGTTCAGTAACTCAACCTAGAGTAATTATTTAGTTTTAGCCTCTCCACCCTCAGATTAGCTTGTAATCTAGCTCAAGTCTAGCTTTTTTGGAAGAAATGTTCATGCATCTCACCAAGATCATAGTCCTGTGTCTGCTACGTGTCCAATCCAATAACCCCTGGTGTTCTCTGAAGAACCCAGCCAAACCCATTCCTGCCTATTCAGGCTCATTTGGTAGAGTTGTAGTCTTTTAGCTCTATGTGATGTTGTCGAATAGCATTATTCAGCCCTGGTACTAATAAAGAAAAGGACACACTTGAACTTCCAAAAAGTTTGTTTACATTAAAATACCTTGGCGCGTCTGCAGCCATTCAAATTGCAAAGAATATTTGAAGCCTCAAATGTTCCTAGTGTGGACTGTGCACTTTACTTTACCGTGGAGGCCGACGCTAAAATCCACCGACGGTTAGCTCTCTAGTTGGCTTCACTAACCAGTTAGATCGCATGTGGTTCACACCTGACGCAGACCATAGCCTTGGTATAACAAATGTGAATATCAAAGTGCAGTATTTCTTCATATGTTACATCAGCGGCAGCAATAAGCTTCTGTGCCTCTGTGCTCTTCCTGCTCGTTAAATGTGAATTGGTTACTGTTTTGATAGGCAATTTAGGAAAAATGCTGTTTGTAAGTCATAGAATATATTTAATGGTGAGGAGTATCAATGCTACGACGCTTATTTTGTAGAGGAGAGGAGCGGGAGAAGATTTGTTTTTCTACAGTAACTACATCTCTTGTGTCCTTTTTAATATGCAGGTATAATGCAAATCCAGTGGCTACAGCGCAGAGTAGAATTAAGGCAAGATAACGATGCAATATAACCCTATAAGCACTTGAATGTAAGTGTGGAAATATTTTATTGTCTTCACTCGTTACTTAATGAATATAATCGATTTGAGTTCAGATTGGCTCGTAGGAAAAAGAAGAAACCAAAAAAACGAAACAAAAAAAAATAAAACGAAGGGAGTTTTTGTACTGAATATAAAACAGATCAAATAGAAATTTCTTTCCTTCAAGCTGGCATGAAAAAATTTGCAACAAATTTTTGATCAGCTTTTTAGCGTCCTGTGTTTGTGCCATTACAGCGTGTCAGTTAGTGCATTCAGGATTCACGTCATTTTTATTTTATTTTTATTTTTTTTTATGCAAACACATAGCGGCCAACTTTTTCTATGTTCTTGCCTTTTTTTTTTTTTTTTTTTTTTTTTTTTTGGGTTGACATCTTTAGTGTTTCGATCAGCTGCCGATGTTGTGTTTCGGCAAATTCGTCAAAGGCAGAGCTGCTTTAACACGATCCTGCCTCTGTCCATAACGTACAAAAGGGACCTAATTTGGAAGAAAGTTACGAGAGAAACACGACGACTTCTAGGTTGAACAAAAACTGGAAAGCTAGAGTCTGAACACTACTCTTTTTTTTTTTTTTCTCCTCAAGAAAACGATTAAATCACCACCTCATGGTGATGTTTTCAGATCCGTGTCTGTAAATCCTCTCAAATGTAGAGCTCTGGCGACCAAAGAGAAGCTGCTTCTGTTTTCTGACTGCGTTTAAGAAAAATTTAGGACCAAAGAAAGACGACAAAACAGGATGCACGTACGTGGGTGCATTTTCATCTAACACGGCTGCATTTTAAGAATACGAGTTGATGATTTTTCTCCTGCAGTTGTTTTTCATTTTGCTGCTAGACACGTTATGTTGCGGTATCGGGATGTTTTTAGGCCGATCTTGCGACGTGAGCCTGCGAGGACGTGAATACGTGTCTCTACCTGTCTGTCTAGTAGCAGCTCTGCCTTTGAGCAGTGAGATCCAGGAAGTATAACTGGAATATTTCTGACTTTGGTGACTCTTAGTTATCATGTCGGAGAGCAATGGATCCCACTAGACCACTTTTACAGGACTGTCTCAACGTAAGAATTTGAAACATGGTATAAAAAAATAAAATCGTTATAATAAGACTATTGGGAAGCAGCTAACATGGTAATTAATGGAACTGAGTGAAAGGAAAGCTGACCATCTCGGTGTCCAGCTCAACAATCACAAGTTATTAAATCTGCCTAATAAGGTTTTCCTGAGAACTGACATAACTCCGCTGTAAACCTATTATTTTTTTTACATCGGACGCAGCTGTCTGGTGAAAATGTTCTCCTTTAATCCATACAATCCTAAAGGGCTGTATGTTTAAACCACGTTGTGCTGCTGTTATTTCGCCTTAGAGCAAGAAGTGAGAGTTTCCCATCCTAATCCACGACTGCTCACAGGAATCATCCACATTTTGTACAAACTTATATTAACTGGCAAAAAAAAAAAAAAATGTAATTCACGTGTGTAGCTGAAGGTAAGTTTAGAGAAGTCGCTTCTGTTTCCGCTTTGTGTTTCCACTCATATCACCGCCTGCTTTTATTGGGCCTCAATCTCAGTCGAGTGTTTTTATTTTATTATTATTTTATTTTTTATTTTTATGTATAATTTGCTTAATTGTTTTGTTCATTGTTCATTTAGTTAAGACAGCCATGCTCAGAAACATCTTGTTCGTGTGTATTGGTGGATGGATCTCTTAATTGGGACAGGCGAACCATCAAAGCCAAAATGAGGAAGGGGGATAACCAGAGCCATTAAATGCATCTTATTTTAATTTTTATATAGAAACACGAGTCACTGCCTCAGAATTTGCGGCATGAACGAACAAACATAGACATTTATAATGCTGTTATATATTGTTTACATTTGCAGGTTTTTACTGTGCTTCTTTCTTTATTCCTCGGGGTGTGGTTTCACCCTCTGTAACTAATTTTTATTTTTTTTTGGTCAGCTTTACATCCTGCAGGCGTGTTAGAAGCCTCGGATCACTAAGACTTTGGGATTTTATTTTATTTTATTTTTTTAAATTCTCATTAGAAATGTTGACAATGATATCAGCAGCTCCTGGTACCTCTCCCACAGAAAAGAAAACCACCTATAGGTCACTAAGTTGTCTTCTACATATCTTGTTTTTGCAGCAGACTATGTAAAAGGCCCTGTATCATACTGTGAGTGTGAATGTATTTCTTTATAGAATGTTACTGATAAATAAAAAACCTTCAAAATCAAGATTCCCTTTGGTTCCTTTTGTATAGCTCCTTTAAGAGGTCTTAGAGTCTCTCCACCACTACGCCACAAGCAAGATGTACCTGATGGTTAATATGGCTGTCTTTGTCTGGGCTCTCTTTGGCTTTAACGACACTGGGTCAAGTGAACGTCGACGCACATTTATGTCAAGTGCATTTTGTCTCGGTCGACAGGTGTGTGTGTGAAACATTTAAAAACCAAGCGGCTTATTCTTTGTGCTCGTTCTGAGGGTGGTCAACGAGTTCAGTGACGAAGCTTTAACATTTTGCCGTGGCTGAATCTTTTATCCGTTTGCTCACAAGATTTCATGCAGAGTTTTGGACAGAATTACTTGATGTGTATGCCGTCATTTTACGCTATTTCTGTTTGTAGTATAGCTACATCTGTAATATTCAGTCAGGTACTTATGGCTTTTTGAGGCATCAGTGAAAGTAAAGTTAAAAAACACTTCATATTTATATTGATCAGCCATAACATTATGACCAGAAGAAGTAAGTAACACTGACCATCTTGTGACGATACATTGTTCTCCTGGGAAACTTTTGGACCTGGCATTCATTGGTGTGGATGTTACTTAGACATGTAGCACCCACCTAGACCAGACCAGGCACCCCCACCCCATAGCAATGACACTCCTTGATGACAGCAGCCGTCCCCAGCAGGATGCAGCCTGGTACAGACACACACAAAAACACTTTAGGAACAACTAAGAAAAACAGGAAGAACAGCACAAGGTGTTGACCTGGCCTCCAAATTCACTAGATCCCAAACTGATCAAGTATCTGTGGGATGATCCACAGAGGCCCCTCCCCTCAACCCATAGGACCCAACGCCCCCCACTAATAACATCCTGTTGCCAGACACCACAGGACACCCTCAGAAGGACCACGTCCATTCTCTGATGAGTCACAACTGTTTTGGAGGCACAAGGGAGACCTACACAATATTAGGAAGGTGGTCATAATGTTATGCCTGATCGGTGTATACAGCAAAAAATATGGCAAAATAGGATTTATGCAATTATGATTTCTCCATCTAATCCTTTTATTGAAGCCATAGTAACAAGCTATCTGGTTTCCATTAATATGAACATTTTCTTCAGTTTTACGGATCATCCTTTAACACCGTGAGGCTGATTTATTCCTCCTCAGAAACATCAGTGTCTCTGTGTCAACGTGGAATTCCAATAACCATATTTATTTATTTTATTTCGAAATCCTTTTAGTTGAAAATGCAGCTTGTGAAAAGTAGGTATTACAGCGTCTTATTCTGTAGTATCCTCCTCTGGTATTTTTGGCGATAATTGCACTATGCTCAAGTCTTGTTACGAAGGTATTAAAAAAATGGTGGAGACAAAACTGACTGAGCTTTGGGTCCTAAACCAAATCGGGTTGTCTTAATATTGTTAATCTCATAATAATAAAAAAAAAAAACCTGTGGAAATGAAGTCAGAAAACCAGCATGGAGCCCAACAAACTGCACTGGTTTGACATCTTAGCCTCATCTGATCTGACTGGGTCCAGTTATTAGAATAACATGTCATGTAAATTTTAACTTTTGACCCTCACTCTGAGAAACATCTTCATTTTACTATGAATACCATTATTTAAATGTAATGCTCAGTAACTTATTGTAACTCAGGGTCTGTGTTCAGCTGTACTGACTTCTTTGAGCTCCAGCTGTGGCGGGACATTTCTAACAGATTTATTTTTTTTTCTCTTCTTCCATCGTACAAGAGAACAATCACAGGAGCGCTTTCACCACTTATTTGTATCTTTTAAGAGATCAGACGCAGTTTGTAATCCCCCCAAATCTCTCGTGATTAAAGATGTTTCTATTGTTTGTTGAGGTGAGAACGATTGCAAGTTATAATCCGTGAACGCTCTGACGGGCCGAACAGATGCAGAGCGGCTCCTAGCTCCCGCATTAATACATTTTTATTCCTGCTGCCTTGTTTCATTTATCAACAACAAAGCTTTTGGCTAATCTGTCGTCACGTGCTGCCAGATTGGATGGTTGAAGACGTGGAGAGCTTTCCGTTTTCATGTTCACAGCAGGGGGTCCTTTCTCTGCTTTCCGATGGAGAGCCTCCTCCTATTAGGGAACAATAAATTGGCTCATTGTATACGGCAAAATTTACTTTCAATACAATTGGAGGCCGTCCACTCGCTAATTAGGCTAATTTCTAAGTTGCCATTATGCAAATCTCTTGGAAATAAATTTACACAAGGCAAATTTTTCATCAGATGCCAAATACATGCAAGAATTTATAGAAATGCAGAAGCAAGGGGAGGAAATTACAGAGCCGCTCTGTTCTTTAAAGTCTGAAGGGAGCGGCTGACTTAAAGCTTAAACCTTTTCACGGAGAGATTTGAATTTAAAAGCAATTTTGCAAATCTTGAAAAGCTGGGCGTCTTATTCCTCGACCTCTAAGCCCGTATTTCTTATTGCAGGATCAGAGTTAAGAAGTCAGAGTATCTTTTGGACCATATTGAATCTTTTGATTCTCCTCTGCTGCTCCTTCTGCTTCGATATTAGACACACTGCGTGCATTTTCGTTTCTGGGGATATTCTGTGTAAGCCGAGTAATCGTGATTTCAGTTGTGCCACGTATTATGGAGGTCAAAGGGGTATTGTAGGGGGAATTAAAACTTTATTCCTGGTTTCAACATTCTCCTTCCGTCACTCATCTTTTCACTTGAGAACTTTTGATTGTAAAACATCTGGAAGGACGAGGTCACATCTGTTTTATTTGTGTGTTGTGTCTGCAGGTGCCAGTGTTATAAAGACTGAGCAGGCCACCGAGGAAGTCTGCGTTCCCACCCCCGTCTCGGCGTCCGTAGAGGTTCTGCAGCTGTCGCCGGCCAAGGAGCACAAGCCAGGCAAGAAGAGCCACTGCAGGCCGGGCGACGAGTCCGACAGTGACTTTGAGTCGGACCCTTCCTCACCAAAAAGCAGCGAGGACGAAGAGCTGGAGGAGGAGGAAGCCTTGAACAGTGAGCACGGCGATGACACCGAGCCCGAGCCCGAGAACTTGGGACAGAGGCCTCTGTTGATGGACTCTGAGGAAGAGGGAGAGGAGGATGAAGACAAACGAAGCTCTGATTCGGACTTCGGCCCCAGCAGAGTGAAGAGCCGCTCGAAGAAAGCTCCGGGTTGTAAAGGAGCTTCTGCTGCGACTAGGAGTCCTCAGGGGGGTTCTGGCACGACTCTGATCACCCCTCCCGAGTTGCCCAGCGCAGTAAGCTCTGTGGATGTTTTTGGTGCCGTTCCCTTCTTCAGAGAAGCTTCGCCTGTCGGTCCTTCAGAAAGCACAGATATCTTTGCCAAAGCGCCTTTCAGGCAAGTCAGCCACGAGCAGCAAGCTCTGGACGAATTCGATGTTTTCACCAAAGCGCCGTTCAACCGGAACCTCTCAAGGTCGAGCAAGAGCGGCAGCGACATCCCCATGGGCCAAACGTCGCCGGTATCCCCTGAGGGCATTGACGTGTTCGGCTTCTCTCCCTTCCAGCCAGGCCCCGACGCCCCGCCTCCCACCACCTCGAGAAGCGCCGAAGACATCTTCCGCACACCTTTTGAGGGGTCGACGAGCCCTCAGCAGCAAAGGCTGAAGCAGCGCAGCCTCCAGAAACTCTCGTCCCGCCAGAGGAAGACCAAGCAGGAGGCCACGGCCGGGGGCGGCAACGGGAAGCGGCACCACGGCACGCCGACCGGCGGGCGCAAGAGCAACAAGCCAACTTACCGCACACCCGAACGAGTCCGCAGGCACAAGAAGGTCGGCCGCAGAGACTCGCAGAGCAGCAACGAGTTCCTCAGCACCTCCGACTCAAAGGAGAACATCAGTGTTGATATAACCATGGCTGAAGACAAAGACAAAGCGGCGTCTCTGCCAGTAGATGATGCCCTTTTAGACCCGTTTGGGGCCAAACCCTTCCATCCCCCGGACAACAGCCGGCACAACCAGTACCAAGGCCTTGGCGACGGTAAGGCCGACATGAGCGCAGCCAATGGCAAGTCCTGGACGGGTTCTGTTCACGATGACCTTGGAGAAAGCAAAACTATGGATGATTTCGGGGCAGTGCCCTTCACAGAACTGGTCATCCACAGTGGACCTCAGCAGCAGCAGCAGCAGCAGCCCCAGCCCCAGCCCCCCAACTCACAGCCAGGGGACCTTGACCCTTTTGGAGCTGCACCTTTTCCCTCGAAGCAGTAACTCTTCTTGTGTCTTCCCGCTTGAATAACCCCAGAGATTTTTTTGGTTTGGGATCATTTTTAACCAGGCACAGTACCCCAAGTAACACTTCTTTTTTAAGAACATTTTAATAAGTTTAAATGATAAACACCTAAACCCTGTGGAGTGAGTGGTGTTTCCACATATCTTTCAGCTGTAGCCGTTTGCTGACAAGCCTTTCATGCTGCAACTAAACGCTTGTTAAAAAATAAAAACATTCAGCCGATGAGACGAGAAACTGAAAAACCCCTAAAAAAAACAAAAACATACTGTGATTATTAGCTTAATATTTGACCGCTTGACTTGTTGCAAAAAGATCTCAATGGCCTGCCTTCTGTCCTACCGACATGTTATTAAGCACCACGAAGCCTTACCTGAGCTCGGCTCTGCCTTGCTTCACAGTACCTCGGAAACCTCGACGCAGTCAGCCTGCGCTGGCCTTTTGAGATCATTTGGGAGACCCTAACCACTTCTGTTTTATCTTTACTAGCCTTTTTTTTTTTTTTTCTGTATGCACAATTTCACCAGTAGTCTTTTACGCAGCCAACTGTGGAACGTGTTCTGTGTTGCATTTACACTTGGAATAGAACAAGGGATTTTATTGTGCTCCTTAAAATGTTGGAGCTGTTCATTGGGTCTGGTTTAAATTTAGGCTCTTAACTTTGTTCTTTATTTTTGAGCTGTAAACCTCTCTGTAAGTACTGTTAAGTTTCTTTCTTTCTTTTTTTAAGAAGCTACAAGTCAACGCGTTAGAAATAAGGAAAAGAATAAAACACAAGGACACGTTAGATCTCTAGTCTAGACCTACAGATACATGCTGTACTATATTCAGTGATCTGGGCATTCGGTTTTATGTCCTTTCCAGAATTCTCCATCTGGTTGTACCATCAGTTAGAATATAAGGTGGCAGCATTATATATATATATTTTTTTTGTATTGTGAACAAATCCCATGAAAAGACCAATTCATTTCTGACTCCTGATCCTGTTTGCGCACTCAACCCCACACCTTCTGGTTCCCACTTAGGATCTTTAAAGGAATAGCAAGGCATTTCATGCGACAGAGCTGCAGCCCACATCGAGTCCATTCATCTTCGAACAACTACTTGTTTGTCTCCCTCCATGTGTCTGATGTTTTACTCCACGCAGAGCACACGTGTGCAGAAAGAACTGATTTATTCCGAGCAGAGAGAAAATAACGTGCGTCAACGCTGCAAGTGATGACAGTGCTTCAGGAAGTTAATAGTTTTGTGAACAACTTCTTGTAAAACCACAGCTGGACGGAGTCACTTACAGTCAGAGAGGGCCAGGTTTCTTGATGTTAAGCTAACTATCTGCTGCCTCCAACTTTATACTAAAACAGGGGTGTCAAACTTATTTCAGTTCGGTTGCCACGTTTGAGCTCAAGCGGGCCGGACCAGTAAGATAACAGCATTAAGAACCTATACGTAACGACAACTTTTTTCCTTTTGGTTTAGTGCAATGAAGAACAAGTAAATTAGGATTTACATTTAATAAACTATCCTTCAATTTTTATTTTATTTTTTTTTTATTTCTTAAGAAAAATAAGTGCAATTTGGGCACATTGCTGTCTCCTGTTTAGTCCTGGGTCTCAGTGTTGTGTGCTGTCCTCTTGTCTTACTAAAACAGTGGACAAATTAGGGATAGCAGTTATTTTCATTAAAAAATTGCAGTCTTCTATGTCATTTTTGCACAAATTCATGCTGTGGGCCAGATTAGACCCTCTGTTGGCCCGCTTTTGGCCCACGCACCGTATGTTTGACACCTGTGTACTAAAAGAACAGCAGCATTGAGTGCAAAAATGTCAAACCATTCATTTTAACAGAGGCTACAGAAACATAGTTAAATTTTAAAAACTTATTTCCCTACAACTTTAGCTTTGGTCTTTTTTTGGGATCTGTTAACAATAATAACAAAAATATATGGAAAAAAATCTTATTCTTCAACACAGGCATTTCCACTGCAGCGTGAGGTGAACGTAGTTTGTTCATAAAGGGAAAAACTTTTAAAAACCAACACTTGAAAATCTATGACGTGAATTCAGCTCCTTTGTCTTCATGAATACGCTTCAGCGCTGAAACTCCTTGTGTTCCACGTCGGCGGCCTTAAGCACTGCATCTAGTCAGCTCCACAGCCACTGGTACATTCGCTCGACTTAAAGCCACTTTCCTTTTTTTTTTTTTTTGAAATCACCAGGGTAAATCTTATCTTGTATTTATCTGCTATAACGCTGTTTGACACAATAAAAAAACCCAACACCTTTCATCTCAGAGCAATGTGAGGCGGATTCTTAACTTTCAGGTTCGTTTTATTTTCGAGATACAAAAAGTTCTGCTGCTACAAAATGAGCGTTGGACACAGTTGATGTGTTTTGCAGCGACACAATAAAACAAGACAGCAGGTTCATGATGAATAATTTAAATACTGAATGACAACAACATATCTGAACGTTAAATAATCACTACGAAAGAAAAAAATAATAATAATAATACAGATGGCTTTCATTCCAAAATGAAACTAAAACATTACAACCAACATGCATTTGCGTTAAGACGGTTTCTTTTTGGAATGCAGCCATTAAAATACTAGACACCAGTCGGCCTTCAACATTGCACATTACCCTAAAGGAGCTGGATAGACATACTGTGAGATTATAATGTCTGAGTTTTTAACCTAGGCAGAAAAAGTCGTTTTTTAAAAACGTCTAGTGTAGCTGAAGGTATTTTATCAAAAGGAGAATATATAAAACTAATGCAAAAAAGTTTAATTCAGTGCTTTAATTAAGAAAAACTTAACTGCGTCCCAATTTCAAGTTGACAGTAGTTACAGTGATATCTGCTTAAAAATGCTCACGTACACATTCAGTGGTTTTTGTTCTAGGATGTAGAAAAAAAAATGCTTTGAATTTTCTAATTTTGTTTGTTATTTATTGCTTTAACAAAATAAATTAGTGAGCGCACTTAAAATAACACACTCACCTGCCCACCTAAAGGTCTGCAACTTCTATATAATATTACTTTTTTTTTTTTTTTTTTTAGCATTTCTACTGTAAACATTAGGAGACGTCAGTTTTTGTAATTGGGACCATTGACACTAGTAAAGACGTCAACGAGAGGACTTCTTCTATTCTGGTAGTGAACACTTAGGGAGGATTTTCTTCCTCGAACACTGTCATAAAAATTTGAATACAGGGTCAGCACAGGGAAAAAAAAAAAGATTATTCGACTTGTAGTACCTATATTAGAAAATACATTTAACCAACCTGGGCCCTTTAAAACAACCATCTTTGGTTTTCTTAATGTCTAAACACTTGTGCTTGATAATACTTCAACAGCAAATGATTTGGGTGGAGTTTAGCTCAGTATCACCTGTAAGAACATTTGTTTACTCACATCTCGTGAGGAATACTGTATGTAGTGTCACTAGGTGACAATTAACACCTACCATTTTATTTTCCCTTTTAAAGGACATTTTATTTGAAGACAGCCTAAAGGCCAACCTTTCAAAGAAGCTGTATCTCAAAACTGTCAGTATAAAAACTCCAAACAGATCTTTTAGGGAAAGAAACAATGGGTTTAAACCTTAAAATTTGAACTTCTTTACAGCAAAAACCTGCATAAGTTAATTTACCAAGAGCTACTGTTTAATTTACAGGCACTTACAGAAATACGTGGGATTTCATAAAGAAGATGCTACTTGACTGAAGATGCCAGCCCTTTCCAGATGAAATGTTCCAGTTACTGAGTCTAAAGTTGGACCCAGAAATTGTGTTTTTGTCGGTGACAATCGGGTAAAATATGTGCCAGCTGCTCTGACAGCTTACCTACAATCACTCAGAGGTCCTGTCTCATCTTAAAAATATTCAGTTAACGTGTGCGACGTCGCATCCTGCACCGACTCCTGCAGCTACCAAACGCTTCTGCCTTAATACAGACTCACAGGTCGAAGGGACTGAAGACACTTAAGAGGTCAGTATGTGTCTGTCTGTCTGCGAGGACACCGGGATGGACTGAAGGCCTTCGACAGTGTCCGCCTGCTGCTGTCCATCAAGCTGGAATACACTGTGGCCAACCTGGAGAGGGGGACAAGGTTATCAAAATGAGAACTGGTTCAAATCAGCCATCAAACAACATTTATATTTGGAGTGTTTTAGCTTTTTTTTTAACAACTTTAATTATGCAACAGCCTCATTTGAGCTGCTTCAGTAAGCTAGCACTTATAAAATAATAATAAAAACAAAATCTTTATTTAACATAGTATAGTGTGTAGGATTTACTGACATCTAGTGGTGAAATAGAACATTGCAACCAACTGAAAACTAAGTGGTTTGTTAGTTCTGGGCTACTGTAGAAACATGGCAGCACAATACACTGGTCCAAACATAACTAAAACAGCGCCATTTAAAGTCATTTAAAGCCAAGTCACAGAGCAGCTGCTTACAGTCGAACAGAGTTGGGTTCCCAGCATGCACGGCAGCGTTCTATGCGTGTTGCGGGGCGTCGGGACAGGGCTGGCTGTGTCTGTGCGCCATAATGAAGCCTGACGACTGATGCCACCAGTAGAACATGATTACCAGCAGCACGTGCCACACCTGGTGGCTGGCGCCCAGGTAGTTCAGCTGACCTGGAAAACAGCAATTAGACAGTTTAGTCTGGCTGCAAGCTCCTGATACACTCAGAGAGACTCTTGTTAATAAATTGCTAATATTTACAGGGCTTAAATAAGATCATATCACAGGTAAGCAGTCTAAAAAACAAAACTGTTAATGTAACTCATTGCACATAAGGTTTAATTAGTTCAAATGGTTTATTTGCACAGTGTACTGGCTAATCTTATGTCACATTAAGTTGTCAGTGTTGACATGTAGTTGGTTGTTTGTATTGGTTGTCACAGTCCAATCACATGATATAAGGGTGGGATTTCAATGAGAGGAGACATTCGAGAGATGGGATTCATGGCTCTTTGAAGGTAGCCAGATGTCGTAGTCCCGTTCCTTTCAAAGAGCTTATTTATTTAAGAGGCCAGCACGGGGGTAACTTATGTTATCCTTGAAATAAGCACCGTGATACCAAGATTTGGATTAGAATCATCCAAACTTAAGACATCCCACCAATACATGTAGTCTTGCTGGGATATGTGAGTCTATCTATATCTAATATATATATATATATTTTTTATTTTTTTTCTACATAGACAGATTTATTTTTATTTATTGCGTGAGAAATTCGTTAAACACGTTTGGGCTGACTGGGACTCGAACTCGCGTCCACTGTTAAGCGCACCACAGTTCCTATCGTTTGTTTTAAAGACCCCGGTCGATGGATTCGGTTCGTCAGCGAACTTGACAACTCTGAGACGCAGTCAGCGCGACGCATGGTGGTGAGGATACTACCTGTAATGTCGGAGGATTATACCAATTACAAGGACATATTATTGCGACTTGCCAAAGGTAAACGCTTTGTCAAAATGCTATAAAAATATGTTTCATTACGACACGGTGTTGTAATCTGTTTCGCTAACGGGCGATTAGCATCCGTCGCAAACTCGTAGCCCAACCAAAGCTAAATGTTGCTAATGCTGTAAAGCCAAGCTAAAGCTTAATGAACGCGGAAGTAGGTTCTTGCTTTTAAGTAGAGACTTTTCGAAATTATATGTAACTAAGATACATTTATGTATAACCAACAGACTCTTGTGGGCGCCCAGAGGACCCCGGTTATTCCTGCAAGCTAGCATCAAGGTTTCCTGAAGCTAACAGCCGTTGGATTTCCACGCTGAACTGAATGCACAGGGAGCGCGTGAGTACAAAAACTGTTACACGTGCATTATTTTATTTATTTATTTATTTACTATATTATTTATTGACTACAAAGCATGGACCTGCAAAGTTTCATGTTAAAGGATATTGTTTGCTTTCGTGCAGAGCAAGTGTGAGTGAACCAATGTGGATTTAAGTATTAAAAAAAACGGTCATTTTGTACATTTTGTCTAATTTATTCTGTCTTTTTCATATAAATTTTGGATTTAAAGTACAGAGTATGTGAACTTTTAATTAATTCCTAGCAGGATTTCTACTAGGTGAATGCACTGAACTAAAATAAAAGAGTTTATTGATATGGCGAACCACAATATTAAAAGAGCCCTACAGAGTACTACAACACCTAAAATATATTTGAACTAAATTTATTACTAGCTACATGGGACGGGTGCTATACTTGACAGTAGACAAAGAGAACCCAAATTAAACAAATTAACCTGAAACATTTAAAATATTTTTAAATAGCACTGTATGTTGTTCTCCGGGGTGGCACACCATTGCTCTTTTCCAATGACATATGGTGCTTTGTATTATTCTAATCATTAACAACCTTAAAGTATCAGTAAAAAAAAAGCAGAGTGATGGTAAATCAAAGAAGTGGTCTCACCTGGAAAATAGCGTTCAGGGACTTTTGAAACATAGAAAATAAGAGCTAACGCTGCAATGAAGTACATCCCCAGGACTCGAGGAACAAAAGCCTGAAGAGAGAAATATTAATTTAACTAATGGAAGATAAAACTGATCCGCAGATAACAACGTACAAGCAAAACGTCAACTGATGGCCGTGTGCAACAACATCTCCCATCCGAGTCATGACTATCGTGGTTATCGTGACGCCGGGCATGCTCACCTGGACGAGTTCGGAGGAGAAGCCTCCCGTGAGGAAGATCCAGTGGACAGTGGGGATGAGGCCGTAACCGGCCACCGAGCAGAAGATGAGCGAGCGCAGCTGCTTCCACTGCTTGCTGAGGTACTGAGGGTGGATCTGAGCGAAGAAGACGGCCAGGATCATGGCCAGGACTGTCACCAGGTACACCTGCCGCCAGTACTGTGGAGAGACAGAGACAGAGAGAGGGAGAGGAAGCTTAGTAGTAAATCGTTGCTCTTTATTTCTTTTTACTTTACAGGTTTTAAATAAATTCACTGTGCAGCAGGCTGTGTTTAATTTATTCCGTTCGTTTTAATCCTTGAAAAAGCAGATGATGAACTAATAAGTCTCCCACTGTTTCACTTGTTATCGTGAATATAAAGCGAACCCGCACTTGGTATTTAAACTGTGTAAAGTCTGAACAGCCTTGTCTCGGTCCCTTCTGTCCGTTTGTGTGGACGCAGGCCTCCGTCCAGTCACACGTCCTCATGTGACGAATCCTGCTGTATTTCACAGTGAATAAATTTGCACCAAGGAACAAGGCCTCACTCTGCTTCAGCCAAATTTTTTAAGCTCTCCTCCGAAACAGACTCCTCGTTCTCTCCTCCAAATCTACAATTTCTAAAACCCTCTGACGAGACAAGAGTTTGACTGGCTAAATATATATAAAAAAAAAAAAAGAAATATCTTCTTTAGGGACTTGGCTTGCCTCAAGAGAGGAGCCACCCAGAAGCGGAGCCCCAGTCTTGGCAAGGACGGGGAGGAGGGGGCCCTTCGCTGAGACGGCTCCCGGACTTGCAAACGTCATATGGTGGGGAACAGGAGTGACGGACCGCTCCGTGAACGCAGCCATCTGGTTTGGGCTGGAGCAGATTTCAGCTGTGTACTGGGGGCAAAATAACCCAGCGCTTCCAATATGCGGGGGAAAGCGAACAGCAAGGAGCACAGCCAAACACTTCAGGAGAAAAAAATAATAAAAAAAGAGAGAGAGAGAGAGAAAGAAGCACCCACGATGGGATGAGGAAAAAAAAAAAAAAAAACATAGTCGACATAGTCGTGGGCGGCTGGAATGAGGAACTGAAATTGGCTTGTGTCATCAGAGGCTGTTTTCCAAGTGGCGAATGCGGCGAAGGTGTCATTCTGCTTATTCACCGGGAACAATGAGTCAATCAGCGGATCCAGACTGCAGACCCTCCACTGCAGCTTTATTCAATTACTGCTTCTCAGGCTGAGGATGTTGAGCTAATAAGTCTCCAGGGAGGACTGTGGTAAGATGTTAAAGTGATGATCTATGCAGAAACATTCACGCGCATTGCACATTTGCATTATTACATGCAGTAAAATGACCCTGGATTGGGATTAGCTTTGAATCAGGGTTTCTGCAGCGTCTTAAAAAGTCTTAAATTTGATAATGCCAATTTAAGGCCTTAAAAAGTCTTAAATACGAGCATATTTTACATTGTAGGTCTTAAATTACATTTAGTCAAGTCTGAAATCCTTACGTCCATTTACCGCTTCATTCGCATTTTGTTCACTGCGTTGGTGGCATTCACAGTTAGTTCCGTGTAGTTCATTATGAAAAATAACTATTAGCATAACTATCAGAAAACTCTTGACGGCCTGAAATCACGGCTGTTATGAAATACAAAACAAAACTATGCATGGCACATAGGATGGAGGAAGTTGGGACATGTCTCAATGCATGTTAAATCACATCTAGAGGGTATAAGCTTTCAGATAGTTTATGCTGTTTTAAGATTTGTGAATGATGAATGAAAAAGGAAAGTTGTTTCCTTATTTTTTCGTACTTCGAGTAGGTCTTAAATTTAACCATAATGGTCTGAAAAAGGTCTTAAAAAGTCTTAAATTTCACTTGCTCAAACCTGCAGAAACCCTGTTGAATGCTTCTTAACAAATATGCCAGTATCTAATTTAAAATTCATTCTTGGTGATAGAAACTAGCCTGGTCGTTACCATCCTACGTTTCCGCCCGAAATTTGATTTCGGTCTGGCACGGAGTCTGGCCAAATATCACTTCTGCGGTTTGCGTGTAATCGCGCCAATCAGCGAACAGTTGAGTGATGACGCCGAACTCGCATGCCGAGTTGCTTCCAGCGTAGCTTGTAGTTCAACAGCATAGCAACAATGGCGACGGAGGAAGAGACGCTAGAAGCCATCCGCGAAGTTGTCTCAACTCTCGAGAGCATCATGGAATTAAAACCAGAACAAGAGGCTTGTCTTGTCAATTTTATAAATGGCAAGGACGTCGTAGCTCTCCTTCCAGCTGGCTTTGGGAAAAGTTTGATTTATTTAACTGGAAGCGGAAGTGGTAAGCGTAAGAGCCTGAACTCCGGCGCACAATATACGTCATTACCAAATGTTGCTGATTGGTTAAGGGAACTCCAATGATTTTAAACCTCAAAATAAGCATCCGCCCATTACGGAGACAGATTCCTATTACACTGGGCCAGACTAACGTGCCAGACCGAAATCTAATTTCGGGCGGAAACGTAGGATGGTAACAACCAGGCTAGATAGAAACAGGATCGCAAGGTAAACGCACACTTTTATGTGTGTTTTAATCGTATGACATGTAATCTGATTACTGCGAGAGGCCGTAAAATGTGTCTCTACAAACGCAGAGCAAGCAGCAGCGTGATTTCAGACCTCAAACTGATTCTGTTAATTGATTTGGTGCAACCGATTTGCTGACAATAAACCAATCACAGCTCACGACCAGGGGAGGACTTGATAATTTCATCTCATACATCTTCTTGCATAACTTGCCAGTGTCCATATCCTGCATGTATGCTTTATCCAGTTGCATGATTGGAACTGATTCCAAGATGGCTCTAAGATTGATTACCGGTCACAGGTAGGAGGGTGGAGGAGAGAGAAGACGAGGTTTCACAGAACGGAGAGCTATACATTAGGTTGTATTCGTTATTGTTGTAAGTTTAAGTGTTTTCTTCTTTCGTCTTTGAGAATTTGGAAGAGTTTGGGAAGCAGCTCAGAAGAGAAGCACATAAAACAATATGGTAGTGAAAACGGGGTTTAATACGCTGAAACTAAAACAAGTTTGCTCGCCACAGAATGTCTTCTGCTTCACTGAACTAGATTCCACAAGGACAAACAATAATCTGTTTACAATGAAACTGAACCGGAGCATTGCAGAATCACAAAGGACTGTCTGGAGGGCAGCACTTTTAAGGATTTATGCTTGGGATGCATCTCCAGAGGGAGAGGTGTGGTGTACAGCGGTCAGAGATAAGGGTTCATATGACAAAGCTTGCGAACAATCCGTAAAGGGTGTTCTAACTTTGACCTTGCTTATCAATGTAAAAGCCTAATACTTCTGTTGAACCCCTGAGTAAATTTAATCCGTTTTTTGGAAATGTGTTGGCAGCAAGAAGCAGCGATAAACTGCAGCTCTTCCTCAAACAAATGTGACATTAATGTTGGAAGTGAAACTATTTATTTTGTTACCAGATATAATTACAACACAAGAAAAACAAATAAGCAAGAATACACTGATGAATCAGAGAAGTCGACTTTCAAGCCGGCGAACTTACGTTGTTGCAGTAGAAGGTGTAGAAGACTCCAGGGACGTAGCAGCCGAGGATGCCGATGGAAATGCCGGCATAATCCAGCGCCATCCAGCGGCGGCTGGTCTTCTCTGAACGATGGCAGCAAAACAGGTGGTAACCCACCGAGCACAGCATACACAGCTGACGGCAAAAACAGAAAGTCAGGGACCACAGCAACAAAGGAAACTGGCAAAAACTGGGGAAATGACCAGATGTCACTGGCTCACCCACTATCATGTCATTGCAAATTCAATCGACTTTATTTATTGGAATCATACGAGCACAAAAGTGGACCAACAACACGTCTTTCAATGTTTGAATTTGCACATGATTAATATTACCTGGTCAAACTCTGAGTTTGACTTGAATCTATTGACATTATCCTGGAATATGATGGAGGAGACACACCATTATCATGCTTATTTCTCCTTGTTTTTTTACAGTAGTCCAAAATTCTGTCGGATTTTCTAATAGTTAACATAATTATTTACTAATACCGACATTTCTAACTACTCTCATGTCAGAAGATGAACACACAAACTCAGCACTGCACCTGGAAGCAGAAGAGTCCGATGGAGTAGATGACAAAATCCTCTCTGGAGGCGCCGACGGCCGGCAGCACTGACGCCATGTTGTACACCCCAAGACAGAAGAAGAGCACGAAGCCCAGCAGGTGACTCCAGATATTCACCGTCTCGTTAGACAGAATGAAGAGGCTGCGCAGATGATTTACAAACTTTAAAATGATCACTCAGAGAAATGTTTATTGTTTTTTGCTTCACAGAATCAAAAATAATGCACAATTCTCAAGCTGCAACAACATGCTGACATAACTGGTGAACTGCCGAAAAATAACTTGCTTTGAGGGGATTAACTCGACAGACCACAATGTTTTCATTCATCCCATATGATGGTGTTTCCTGCAGCCAAGCATGCTGAAAAAATTAGACTATGTCCACAAAAGCCCAATAGAGATGCACTCTTTATATAAATATAACTATATAATTCAAACTCAGAGAAGCAGCTCAACTGAGGAGATTCTGGGGCTTTCCAATCCCAAAGCAACATGACAGCAGCCTTGATTGGTGGTCTCATGCCTGGGAAAGATTGTTGTGTCCTCATCTGTTCATTTTAGGACAAGAACTCAATGAAGACTATCTGGAGCGGAGGATAGTGGCTAGGATGGCAACAAACCTTCCAGTGCATTTCCAAGGAATAATGAACAATTGTGTCTGACGTGAATCAGTTCAGAGAAACAAGCCCCTCTGGACACAACTAGATATTCCTACAACCAATCACCAACCATTTTGCTGTAAACAAATTCAACTCCTCAGCACTCAAACGACGTGTTTGACTATGTCATTATTTCTTTTCTGTCCATCTTCTCATAAAACCTGCCCAACGATTGGATTGGCCCGGCAGATCTTGGCGAGAGCTTAATGATCAATTGCCTCAAGAGCAATTCCAGATTAACTTTCAGCCGCAAAACGTTTGGATCACAAAGTAGTTATTATGAGAACATTACTGAATAATAATAATAATAACGGCTGGAAGATTATTGGGTATTTAGTGGTATATTAACCAAATGAAAAACATCTGTAACCGCTTGTTCTGTGAAGGACCACTGGGGGCTGTCATTGGGCGAGAGGCAGGGTACTCCCTGGGCAGGTCTCCAGTCTATCACAGGGCTAACACACAGAGAGGCAGACAACCATTCACACTCACATGCACACCTATGACCAATTTAGAATCACCAATGAACCTAACGAGCATGTCTTTGGACAGTGGGAGGAAGTCGCAGTAAAAACCCACACAGACACAGGGAGAACATGCAAACTCCACGCAGACAGGCCCCAGTCTGCCTGGATCCGTGTGTAATTAAATCCTCCTGGTCTGTTCTCTGCTTCTCACCTTTTGATGCACAGCCTGGAGGGGAGGTAGGCTCTGTATCCATCCGTGATGTAGGGGTTCTCCCTCAGAAACAGTGGAATCTGTTCGTAGGTGTACAGTCGGATACCCCTGGGCACCAGTACAGGCCAGTACTGGTAACCTCCCAGCTCGATGTAGTGCGCCGTCTGAGCGTTCTTCTGGGGTTTCTGAGGCATGGCTGAGCCAGCGAAGTCTGCTTTAGTGTGACCTGAATCGGAGAACGAAGAAGTTAGATCCAATTAGGGCTGAATCTTATACGGCAAACATTGCAGCCTGGGTTGACAAATTAAAAGCAGATTATGTTTGTGTGTGGGTTGTAACTTTGTCTGCTCTACTACATCAGTTTTAGCTAGAATACAACTGGTCAACTATGCTGAATTAAACAATTAAAGACCAGAAATATATATGGGACAAGAGGAGCCACTGTCTTGTTTTCCCACACAGTATAAGGCTACGTGTGTTTTCCAGCTTATCAATTCTGCTCTTTGACTTGTGTGGAGCTAACTACCACCAAACTGTGGTCAATAATATGGTAATTTATATATTTTTTTAGGGCTAGCCAACTGTATTGACTTTTACTACGATAATTCAATACAGTCTATATTGCTAGTTTGGCTAATGTTAAACTTACAGTCAATATTACACTGTGTAAATAAATTATTTTGATTTTGCTAACATAACAAGCTTGTTTTGAAACTTTTATCATCCCAACAATGCCTATGACATCTATTGAACTACAAATATGTTTGAATATTAGTGTTATTATGTTAATATAACGGCCGTTAACCAAGACTGTCTTTAAATGAGCTCATTTCCAAAGCTAGTCTAACGAGCTACTTACATGCTAACTAACATGTAGCTTCGTTTAGCGGCAATAAATCACCGACAGACTCACCGTTTAATTTGGAGTATGTGCATTTGGTCGCATTTGCGTTTTTATAATACGCGCTACGCATCTGTAAACATGTGGTAACAGCAACTTTAGAAAACAACGCAATTTTTATCAAGTTTCACCGACAACATCTTCCGAGTCAGCGGAAACGTCATCGATAACGGACCCATCCGACGTGCCCGGAGGAGTGCCTGAGTAAAAATAAATAAATAAATAAATAAAACAAAAAGGAAAAATAAATTGGTACGCCTAATAATTGTGTTGTAAAATTGCAGGATAAACGAATATATTTAGTTTTATAGTTTTATAAAAAACTAATATGTCAAGAAAATAACAATGTGTACTGATCGTACTGATCTAAAACAAAACTTTATTGACACTCAAGTATACAACAAGCTCACAAAGAGTGAAATTTCGTTGCATTGGCTCAGAACAGTTTTCAAATATACAGCAGTACACTAGCTATGTATAAAAGTGGGCATGGTGATTGCAAATACTATTATTTTTTTGCAGAGTGCAGCATAACATACAGAGTATTACCGAAAACCAAATAAACAAATTCAGCAGTGCAAGAGTGATCTGTAGTATTAAGTAGTAATGCCAATAAAGTACCCTGTAGTATTACGTATAGTGCAAATAAAGTAATCAGCCATAGTATTAAGCCATAGGGCAAATAGTCTGTAGATTGTGAAGTGGCAGAACAGTTATTCAATACAGGATTACATCCAGCATACTATAAATTGCAATAGTAATGTGCTACTTGTACTTACTAAGTTTGCTGGTCTTATTTGTTTTTAATAGGTATGTGCCCTTCTAAGTTTGCTTTGCTTCACACAGTAGAAAAATGCCTGGTAATAAAAGTGAGATGATACAAAGATTTGTAGCTGAAACCAGAGACAATGTGATTAGGTAGTGAGCATCTTAAAGCCCATACTCCATAAGGAGTATATCATATTTACATTCAATATTTAAAGTTCATGTTACACTTTGAGACGGCTAAATAGTGTCTTACTTGCAAGGGCCGATAAATAAAACTATATGCTGGAACACTCGGGCTAAATGTAAGCCATTCAGTGCAGCTCTCATTCTCCTCGCTGTCATCCCGCCGCACTACGCGACTGTGTTACATCCTCCTGTCGCTAACTGTCATCAAGAATCCTCATCAGACCGAGTGCTCTCCACAGACCTCTCAGGTGTGAGAGATGTTGGTGGATTCCCTCAGGAGTGGAGTCACACTCCGTTCTCCCTCTCCTGTTTACACCCCCACTTTAATTGCCTCGTTCTCAAGTGGAAGTGTGTTCTTCATTATCACTTCTAATACACCTCTCAGCACATCGACTCCAGCAAAGTGTCAGCTGCCATGCCAAGTTAAGACAGTAGCTTGTGCATGCAAGGGCAAACAATAATAATCTCCTGCTGCTGCTGTCGCTGCCTCGGTTATTAATTGATTTCAAGGTCTTACAGTTGGCAGTGACTTGCTGCAAACCATTTTGTAATAATAATAATACATTTTATTTATAAGCGCCTTTCAAGACTCACAAGGACACTGTACAAAAACTATAAGACACAAAACAGAAAAGTGGTTAAAATACAGAACATATTTAGGGGAATTTTTAATATGTTTATGCTTTAAATTGTCCTTTTTGTTCAGGAATTATTACCGTCTTTGTCGGGTAACCAGAGCCAGTAACATCTGACTATTTTAAATTAAATAAGGATGATGTTACTGGCTCTGGTTGATGATTGTACATGCACCACTGTGATTTCTGTAGTTTTGCATCATTTATGACAATTACTTTTGCCTTTATTTCATTAGAGATATAATATAAAGAAAATATGGTCAAGTCAAAGTCAGACAATCATTATTATTTATAGACAAACCACAATTTAGCAGATATCTGTAGGGGACACTTGTATTGTTACTTAAAAAATCACTGCACAGCATAAACTGCGTGGACACAACTATGGCAAGTACAGTAGTTAGAAATATTCCTTTTTTGTTGTTGTTGTTGTACCACAAAACCTACTCTTACATCATTGTGTATGGAGCAACAGCCAGGAAGAAGTTAGCCGAGCTTGTAATGAGGATGGGGAGCTTGCTGTCTGCAGCAGTCTTAAGTTAATAGCCGCCAAACACAGTGTCCATTAATGGAATAAGTTAATTTACCAATAAAAATAAATACAATTATTTATTTATTATATAAAAAGATAAAAAAGTTTAAGGGTTATCCATTGAATTCAACTAAATCTAGGTTCTCCTGGAGGCAGCATCTAGTGGCCGTGAACGGAACTGCAGCCTACGTCGTTTTCACAGATTATTTGAAATTTAAACCATATCAAATAAGATTTCAACTGAACCAAAATGCATTTAGCAGTTTTAGCCTATCATTTAGTTCAGAAAGGCCATAAATAATTGATAGGAGAATTTGAAGGGTTTGCCGTTTCTGCAAGCGTCGTAGTAGTGTCGTGTAGCAGTACTGTCCTGACAGAGGACGTGCAACTCCTAACGTTTTCAGACGCACGTCCTCCTGCTCTCCCGCCTCTCCTCCTTCATTCTGACTCGTCGCTCCTCGACCGAGACAATCGGTCACTGGTCCCTTTTTTCAACATCCGTCCGTCCGCCATTTTTCCATCAGACTTAACATAATGTGCCTCACTGTAACTGTGCAGCAAGTCATAAAAAGTCCTCCTACTTAGCCTCTTAAAGTTTCTTATAGAAGCAGGATGTGATTTTTGTATGAGTCCAAATCACATTTATAACGACTGTCCCAGAGATACTGCACGGGTTCCATGATACGACCAACTTGGGAAGCTTTCTTTCTTAAAACACGGACTGTGGATGTTTCCTTCAATAAAATAGTCCAGCGTAGCATCTTAGTAGTGACTGGCTACTCTGCCCTGGCATGTGAAAGTCTCTCCTTTCCAAACAAGGCGCTGTTAGACTGGTTTAAATAGAGACAGACAGGCCCCCGGGCTACCATTGTCCTTTGGGATTCTCAGGGTCATCAATGAAACACAAGGCAAGGCTGGTGTGCTCCTCAGTGACTCTTGCCCAGCATTTAATGGCACATTACCTCATGGTAAATACTTTAAACCTTATAGACTAATAAACGCACAGAGGAGAGGAGAGAACAATGAGATGATTTCCTCTACATCCACATCTTTTGCTTCCTCAGGTTCCTCTCTAGGAAGTTTCTTTTGCGCACCTCACCTTCCTTCTACCATCGTCTCTACCAGCTGCCCCTGGATTGAGAACAGCTTTGATAAAACTTCAAATGTCGGTGCTACGATCTTTATTCTCCTCTCAAACCCTGAACACAAAGCTTACAGGCATCACAGGCTTCAACGCTGGCCCACCAAATGTTAGTCCGCCTGCCATGCCAAGAGTAGACAGGCCCTATGCGAAGCTAACACGGCCTCGCGGCGGCTTGAGCTCGTCAGCGGCCGGCTGGTCTCATTGGCTTTATTTATAGTCGCCGCCACAAGACATCTGCTGGAGACGAGACTCTGTCCTCTGTGGCCACACAGCACTGCACAGAGGGAGCTTGTCAACGTTTTTTCGAAGGCAAAGTGTTTGTGAGGACCTCGATCCGAGTGGGGGAGAGAGAGGAAGCCGCAGCCTCCCTTTTTAATAGGATGGGTGTCCCCTCCGATTGCTTTCTCCACAGCTCTGATTAATGAGACCGGAAGACAGAGGGAGGCTTCACAGTTTGTTGTGTCTCGTGTGTTAGCCGATGTTTACTTGATCTGAGAGCTGTTGTTTGTTTGGTGTGTTCAGTCTGGTCCTTGCTCGCCACTATTTTGGGACACTGACACTTGGATGCAGCTCGGCAGTTGTCTGATGCAGCCTCGCCTTCCTCGTCCTCGCCCCCCCTCCCTCCCATCCACCCACCCACCCAGCCACCCCCCGTGTCACACAGTGTTTCTCTTCTTCTCCCGCTCTCTTCAGTTCACATTGAGGACGTCTGGATCTCTCAGTCTGACCGAGCTTCAGGCCTTGATGCAAAGCACCGGGGACAGCTCTCCGCTCTTCCCACAGAGCGGGGGTTGAAGTCAGAGTGCCGCGGAGTCCGAGGGAGGGAAGGAATGTGAAAATACTCCGTTCACGTGTTCCTGAAAAGATCCGACCTGAGAAAGACTCTGTTGGGAACGAAAGCAACCTGCTGAGTAAATGATACCGAAAAACCACAACTCACTTTTTGCACCGCTTCAAAGGTCTGCACACAATTCAGAAGTCTAAATAAAGATAAAACGACCTAAATGTGGTTGATGGTCGTTCTTGAACACAATGTTGCACAATACAACATCTCCTTAATGAACCACTAACTAGGTTTTTGTTAGAAAACAAAAAAAAAACATTCTCAGAAACAGGCCGGTAGCCTGCTGGATGCTGTGAGGATAGATTCTGACATTAGTGCAGGAAAATTCATTGATGCAACATTTAATTGTATTTTTCAGTTTGAGAAATACAGGTTTGTGGAAAACATCTGGTATATATTGAGTATATAGTCCTTATACATGTGTGTATAGGCGTGTATAATGCAATAATATGGATATTTGTATATATACCTCTGTATATTATTTTTTTATATACACTTTTGTATATTTTACATACTTTTTATGCATTGTACCTCACTTTTATTTTATTTTTTGACCCCTTTTTACTGAGTGTAATTCCGCCTGTCTCTGTGTAACGATGCCAAATTTCTGAATTTCCTACAGGATAAATAAAGCATCTAATCTAATCTAATCGGAATTCACCAGTCCTTCAATAAAGGGACAGGAAGTGTTTGGTTGCTTTGAACTGAATCGTTCACAGTGAGGGTAGAAAAAAAGACAAACTACAGATCTCCCTTTGGTTAAAGGCTGACTTATGAAACTTCACGGATATCTGGACAAATGTAAAAATGTAGGCTTCCACAGATATCTCAGTTTCTACCACAATATTTATGAGGAGGGGGGAAAAAAGAAAAACGGAAGAATCAAGTGATGATTGAGATGTTTCCATCAAACATAATAGTTTTGCAGCTGCGTGCTGTTGCTGTGTGGGATGAAAATGTGACTCACTGCCTTCACCTCTGACCGTTATTCTGCAGCATAAAACACCAAAGCTTATTTATCACATTTATCCTATTTCAGATTTACGTTTTGAGAAAATTTTTTCACAAAGGCAGAAAAAATATGCAGACTGTAAACATGCTAACTAAAATGTACTTGGAAAACTGAGCTTGTAATCAAGCTAATCTGTAATATAATATATATTTAATAAGAGTTTGTTTTGTTTACATGAGATGATTAAGATGAAAATATCAGTTTTGTTTCCTGAATATTTTATGTCTGAGGACAAATCGCTAACACTGAATGTTGGGCGGAAAAAAAGATGAAATATAAACGGCCATGAGTTTAAAAGTATCTCTCAAAAACAGACAGTTCATTTGCTTCTAGCGCCATATGCAGAGCTGTTCTTCACTTTAAACAAAAAAAATAAATAAAAGAAAATGAAATGTTGCATCAATGAATTCTCTCTGCACGAACGTCAGAATCTGTTTCTCACAGCATCTGGGCTACCGGGCTCTTTTCTGAGAATGGAATGGCACTGTTGCTTCGTGTCCTTATACAGTTTCATCCACATAACAATATTGCAAGGCATTAGTCTTAATCTCTGAGCATCCTTTTACTTTTTTTTTTTTTTAGTCTTAGAAGATACATCTGGTCTCCGACTTCTAATTCCTGGCGGGATTCAAAAGAAAAAACAATTTTTTTTATTTTTTTATTTTTACAAGAGAGGAAGGATTAGGGAGGAGGAGGGCAGAGTGGTTGTTTGAGGACATTTAGCTGCTGCTGGGAATGAGATTAATGCACTTTTCGCTGCTGGACAAATAAAAAAAACTTGCCGGTAATCCTTAATGGATCAGAAATGGTAAGCTCATCCTCGTCACTAAGGCCAAAGTCTTGGAGCTTTCTGACATGTATGCAGGGTTTTCACTTTCAGAACAATGCCAAAATAAGCCCTTTATTAGAAAACGGACTGCGAGCTGGACGTACATATGCGCCGTCAGTTATCCTCTTTCTGCAGCACTACATGGTTGCACAGATTGGTTTTGTTCCAAAGAAGATTTAAATTTTTTAAAAAAAATAATGTAATTGCGTATTTTATTTTTATTTTTTGAACCAGAAGAGCTTTTCTTGTGATCGTTACATGTTCTCATCAGATTGTACATTTGCTGTTTGTTTAATCCGTCAAAAGAGGTGGAAAGTTTGATTTCTGAAATATATATATATATATATATATATATATATATACATATAAAAACATAAAATGAGATCAAGAGCTTAGTTTCTAGAGAGGTCTCGGAGCAGTTATAAGACAGATTTAATCACACAAAACAGTCATGACATTATACTTAAAAACGTAATGTTTTACTGTATCCGTGAAGGTTCCTGGTCATCCAGCTGCTTGGTGTAGCCATAAACAAAGGCACATGGACTTGTTTGAGTTCTCTTGAAGATGTTACACCACTCATCTTCTGTTCTAAATATCTGCTGGGGAGTCTAGGCTTTTATTTGGATCATCTGTAGGTGCATCTGAAACCCACACGAGCAGGGTCTGTTAAAGGTTAAACCCAAAACACGGGAAGAAACAGAAACATTAATGTAGTGTGAGGATGTCACTGGCCTTTTTAGACACCGCTGAGGAGGACAAAAGACTCAACGTTGACGTATATAGGGAAACCCACGCGCACAGATCGCCACCTGCTACTTGGAACATGTGGATATCCAACCTGGGTTTTCATGAAAAGCAAAAAAAATCATCCTTTATGTGGTCGGTTTATCTAAAAACCTGAGAATCTTTAACAAAAGCCACATCCCTGTGTACTTCAACAACACACCAATACAGAAACATGAGGAAGCCACTTGGGCGAGTGGTTTCTATAGAGGCCCAATCATTTTTAGAGCTTTCACCTGTTATCGTCAGCAGCAGCAAATGGAATTGGCAATGGTGCCATCGGTATGAATATACAACATAATCATTATATATTTAGCTCATAGTAATGGTAGACAATTTCATTTAACATTTAAATGAACATCATGTTCGTCCAGGAGGTTTGCAGTGAAACTATTCAATGACGCCTAAAAGAACAGACACTTGTAATGTTTCTTCTCCATCACTGGTCTGATGAAGAGAGAATTCATTTGGGTTAGATTAATCATATGCGGGTGTCTATTTTTGCATAAATTACATCATTACATATAAAATAGATTCTTGGGATTTTGCTGTTGCGATAAAAATAATTAATAATAATAATTAATAATAATAAAAAAAGACATTTAGTGACACGAGGCTGCAGTTCTGTCTGCGTCCTGTGGAGGTCACTCTGTACCTGCTGTGGACATCAGCAGAGCAACCGGAGGACACGCAGGCTGCTCGGATGAAACACTGAACTGATAAAACTGTACTGGTGGTGAGGGGCAGACACTCTCTGCACAGTGTGCATCCACACAAGATCATTAGATATCATAGCATAATCCTGCTCCTTTTGCTCTTATATAGAGTACAGTACAGCGGGCTGAGTCATCTTAAATGTTTAGAAATTCAGAACTGTCACAAGAAGGCATTTATAATCTCATATGATTAAAATCTTGAGTAATGATTTTGTTTTTTATCTGCTTCTATTCTAGCTAAAATAAAATAGAGAGACAGAATGAAAACATGCATCAGTCAAAGTGGTGCACAACAAGTCAGTAATTTAACTGTGTTTTGCAAATGTTCTGTTGGTTTTAATTTACAACACCTCATTTTTTTATGTTTTTATATTTTTCATTCTTTTTCTTTTTTCAAATTTGCGTCAGATTTCGCCCATTTTATTTAATCGCCACACTTAAAACCAAGCCAAATTTACACAAAACCACACAAACGATGTCCACATATCTGGATGAGCAGCTCACTGACTCACACACAGTAAATAACTGACTAAACCCAGTTGTTTTTTTTTTGTTTTTTGTTTTTTTTACTTGCTGCTATTTTGCTATAACAAAAGACTCCCAGCTGCAGAGCAATGAATCAGAGATGAGAAATTTCCAGAGGATAATGGAGCCCCCGTTTCCCTCTAAATGCTGCAGGTGGCACTATGGTATCTGTCTGCTTTCACCATAGAGACATCAACTCCCCGAATGAGCTTAGGTATATATATATATGAGATCCCCTCCCCAAAAAAAACTGGCTCCTGCAACAGACCAATAATAAATAACACACCAACTGGGAGCTGTTTCAACTGGAATGACTTATTAAAAGTTAGTGCATTAGATCGGGGCATTAATTGAAGTTGTGATTAAGGAAGTGGAAGATTGTGAAGCACACATGATGAAAAATGGATGTGTGGATAGAGAGATTAAAAAACAGACAAATCTTGTTTGATAAATAATTCACGGTTGGATTAAACTGGATTGAGACACGAGCCAATCCTTTTTGTAAGTGCATTAAAAAAAAAAAAAAAAAAAAAAAAAGGAATTTTCTCGTGGGATTCCCTCCAAACCTGAAGCCAGGAAGCGTGCTGGTGGCATGGTGCTTTGAGGGTCATCATTGTCATCATGCAATCCAGTATTAAGATGGATGCTGCCGGATCCCATCAAGATAATGGGTTTCATGTCTCCTGGCGTCGGGGGGGAGGGAGGTGGCTGGTGGGACGGAGAAGATCTCTGCAGCTGAGTTTTTTTTTTTTTTTGTTTCTGCACTTATCTCTGCAGGCATCTTGACCCTGTGAGTCCACAGCACATGCTGCCATGCAGGGAAAATTACATCTCATCTAAATGCTAAATGAATACCTCAGAAGCTAAGGATGTGTCCTCTGGTTGGAGGCGGAGAGGAGATGTTTGGGTTACCAGCCAGAAAAGAGACTGTTCACAGCCGAGTGGTTGATCCGTCTCTGTAAGAGAGAAGAAGAAGAAGAAGAGAGGAACACACAGATGAATAGAGAAAGTGGTGGTTGATCTGCAGCATGTCAACCAAGGAGAGGTCATGCTGGATCTGTTCCTCGCTGCGTTCACAACAAATACATCCTTAATCCATGATCAGTCCCACATTTGTGGTTCTGTCTTTGAATAAACTGAATAAGATCATTTTATTCAATGTAACACGATACGATTTATACTTCAATAATAATTCAAATAGTCTCAAGAGTCTGAAACCCCTAGGGCAAGCCCCTGGAGGTGAAGTCGTCTCGGCAAATACTCATAAGAAGAACCCTTGACCAGGACCCAGAGACAGAAAAAGAAGAACGAGAGGAGAAGAGGATAGCACATTCCTCACAAAGAAACTCGTTTATTGCTCCCTCCTTGTCTTTCAAACCCCATGCAGCTTGTAACAAAGGACATTCTGTTATAAATGAGTAGACTCCATTAACAAGTGGAGATAAAGCAGAGGATCGTGAATTTTCCTGCAACCCGGAAAATGGTCTGCCCGTGCAGTAATAGCTTCACGAGATTCACATCCACAAGATTCATCTTCTGTAACCGCTTGTTCCTGTGAAGGGTCGCTGGGTGGGGGGGGAGGGGGGCTAGAGCCTATCCCGGCTGTCATCGGGCGAGAGGCGGGGTACACCCTTGGACGGGTCGCCGGACTATCGCAGGGCTAACACAGAGAGACACTCACATGCACACCTACGGCCAATTTAGAATCACCAATGAACCTAACTAGCATGTTTTTGGACGGTGGGAGGAAGCTGGAGTACGTGGAGAAAACCCACGCAAACAAACTCCACGCAGAAAGGCCCCAGTTGGCCTGGATTCGAACCCGGAACCTTCTTGCTGAGAGGCATCGGTGCTGACCACCATGGCACCGTGCCGCCCACATCCACAAGATTTTCTCATTAAAAACAAAAAGTCACAGACAAGGTTCAGTTGTTATCACATGCATGAAATTATTGGTCAAGTGGTGACAGGTGGTCACTAATTTTACTTCTGAAAAGTTTATTTCAGCGTGAAACTGGCAGAAATACTTTGCAATGTGGAGAAAGTCTTATTCAGCTGCTGCCTGTCGTAAACCAAAAATCAAAACCAACTGTGTGATTCACCTAAAACAGGAGATGAGATGGGGGGAGGGCGGTGGATTTGGAGGGGGGGTTGAGTGGGCAGGGGAGCGGATGTCTCAAGGTCAAAGGCGGAGCGGCGAATTGGGGTGGAAGCCGACTAATGAGTTTTTCCGTTCTCTCCCTGCCCCGGACTGGTGGCATCACCTCGCCGTCCTGTCAATCACCTCAACCCGCCTCCCTCCTCCCAAACCAACCCACCAACCTATCTTCTTGTCCTCCCACCTTCACCGCAGACGGAGGAAAAAAAAAAAAAAAAACAGGAAAAATACTGTTTATTTCAGAACAGGCCTCTTAATCTATTTGGACTGGGCGTAATAGGACATTTGCATGGAGAGCACAGCGAGGTGTCAGCGATAACCACGGGGTTGTGACATCCCCCGAAATATGCTGAGCTTTTGCTAACCTCTCATCAAACACGCTGATCTTTATGGACTGTATCATATTGTGCTGTAATGTGCTTTATTGTCCACAGAATAAGCTTTTCTTAAAGGTAATTGGAAAGCGGAAAATGGCCGCTATCGTCCGACTTTTTAAATACATTATTCCTGAAATGTGGCTTGTGTAATGACCCTGTCGGTGTAAAATGTGAGATTTATCTTGGCAGCAGAAATTGATCCATTTCACCTTTGTCTAATGGAAATTTTTATCAAGGATTATCTGTTTATGTAAATGAGCTTGGCCCCTGGAACGTAGGGGATAAAAGGAAGTCTGGGGAGGGGGGGGACAGTTAATCTAGGGCCTCTTGACGTGTCAGTCTGGATATAATGTATACAGCAGTCATCTCTGTGGGGGTGGTGTCTGTCTGCGTTCCTGTACTGCTACCTCTGTGAGAACCGGGTTGACTTGCAGACCTTTGTATTGAACACATTTGTTGTAAGGAAGATGTTTACAAGTGTTTTCCTGTCAGGACCTTTAGGACTATCGACTAATCAAATTGAGAAATTATCATCCTGTAACAGCATCATTTTTAATTCTATTCTTTAGTTCCATTACCAACACACCAATATTTTCCTTTTTGCAGGCATCCTTCACAGTGTCATGAAAATTTGGATTTCATTATGGGGCGGTGTTAGGGAAATTCTTTTATCAAGAACCAATGCAAAGAAAAACTAATAGGTGGTTTAGCCCAGACCCTACGCAGACCCTAACGCCGTAGCCTGACGTACCACAAGAGCTGTGATTGGTCCTCTTGGTAGTAGCGTGTTTCCGCTTTAGTATTTCCGTCTGCTTCTCCATCTACGTAATTTTCAAATTGACTGTTTTGGATCAATAAAGATGGAACACATCGAGGAATGGTTAACTGAGGAGGTTCGGCGATGCAAACATTTGTATGACTCGTCTTTGATGAAACTGTTGGAACTGTTCAAATGCGCCATTGTTGAAAGTGAAGCAGGAAGTGGAAAGAAAAATTAACCCGCCTGGGAGGTAACACAGCGCCGACTGGCGTTTGGGTGGTGTTTTTACAGAGCGAGACAGACTGACAAATGCACAAGTATAAATAACTTGCACCGGCGTAGACTATGTACTTAGATTACGGCGTCTACGTATGTCCCACAGTACTCTAAAAGAGCCTTAACTTTGCGAACAACTGGGTACTTGCAGTTCACCACTTAAAGGGACCCTGTGTATCTTTCTGTGTAGGACCAGTAGCTCTGTGGAGCAATATTTATAATCACACATTATTATATTATATGGTGAATGTAAAGTAAAATCATAGAGAACCATTTAAATTGGTACAGTATCACATCTGTGCAAGTTTCTAGTGTACTTAAACACCTGTTTATTCTAATGTCCACAGACACATCTATATGCCTGGCTCCTGAATCTTATTATGCTATACACAACAATCAGGAACAACATTATGACCACCTTCCTAATATTGTGTAGGTCTCAATTGTGCCTCCAAAACAGTTGTGACTCATCAGAGAATGGACATGATCCTTCTGAGGGTGTCCAGTGGTGTCTGGCAACAGAATGTTGTTAGTGGGGGGCCTTTGGGACCAACCCACAGATACTTGATCAGTTTGGGATCTAGTGAATTTAGAGGCCAGGTCAACACCTTGTGTCGTTCTTCATGTTTTGAGTTGTTCCTTTATGTGTGTGTGTGTCTGTGTCAGGCTGCATCCTGCTGGGGATGGCTGCTGCCATCAAGGAGTGTCATTGCTATGGGGTGGGGGTACCTGGTCTGGTCTAGGTGGGTGCTACATGTCTAAGTAACATCCACACGACTGCCAGGTCCAAAAGTTTCCCAGCAGAACTTTGAATTGTCACAAGATGGTCAGTGTTATTTACTTCTCCTGTCAGTGGTCTTAATGTTATGCCTAATCAGTGTATATAGTAATATGAGAGCATGTGTCATGTTTAAAAGGCCTTAAAGGCTATTTCTGGGTGTCATAATCTGTTCATCACAAAGGATCATGATACCTATAACATAAAACTTTTCATGGACAGCTCAGTTGTGTGCAGCATTGTAAAGTAACTCAGATGTTTGGACATGTCAGCTGCAGGATAGATGGCACAGTTTGGATCACCAACCGTGCAGCATGAAAAATGAATGAATAGCGTGGAAGCTATGTGTAGCGGCGGTGGGCTGCAGTCACTTAGAAGAAGGGCTGTAGAGACTGACAAGGCCCCCCCTCGCTTGTGTTTTCATTGCAGCGGACACTTTTGATGTTTTATGGGAGAGGCCTTGCCTTGTTGCCGGAGTCTTTGCCGTGACAGCAGTGTGACGGTCTTGAAATACAGCTGGTGGGTGTGTGTGTGTGGGGGGGGGATTCTCCACGGAGGACAGCAAATGGAGCTTCGCTGAACACTGGCGGTCCCTCTGTGGCCCCCGCTGTCATCTGCCATCCTGACAGGCCGACAGAGAGGGAGATCCAGAGGAAGAGTCAGCCAGGCTAAGTGACAGACACGCCAATGTGACCCAATCCACCAGAGGGGAGGCTTCATCACTGTCTTAAATGCGTCGACTTTCTCAGAGGCCGGAGACGAAGGAGATCGGGTCTGAGTGTGGGCTAACCTCAGCCTGCAGCACCCCCCCCTCCCCATTAGACAGTGACCATGATGCATCATAGCAACTACAGTTCAGCTTCAGCAGGCTGAGGCGGACAAACAAACAGAGAGACACTGTAACACCCAAGAGGATATGCGGTATCAAGCATGATGCTGCTCAAAGGTCAACAACATTTACCATCACACACTGAAGAACTGGATTCAGTCAGTTGTGGTAAATTTAGCCATAAACTGTATATCAAACATCAATTATATTGAGACCCGAGGACACCTGTTAAATAACATGCATGGCTAGATACAAGCAGGAGGATCTGAGATACATTTTTGGAAATTGTTAAGCCGTCCAAAGTACTTTGATAGTAGACACATCAAGATCAGAAAGAAGGACTGTTTCTAAGTTATGCATGGATTTTAGCTAACGCTACTTCCAATATGGAAATAGTTTGCTACCATTGACAGTATAAAGATGGATGACGTAATAGCTTCGCAAAAGTAAAGCCAAAGCAAGTGGAGCTCCCCCTGGTCACTAGGTCATACGCACCACGCCCTCCATGGTGGATGGGTCAAACTAAAACACTATAATACACGTCAAATAAAAAATTTTCAAGGATGGGTTCAGTCATTTTAGGTAGTTAATGTAATACTGATGCACACTCAAGTGTCCATTTTTCAGATAAGTTTTGTTTCAAGCACCTACAAGCCAAAGAGCCACCGCTGTCATTGTCTTTTAGTGTCTCCTGCTGTGGCCCACCATGGTGTTCTGCTGCTGGGACTGTGTGCGATGTTCTGCCTCCGTAATTGCAGGAAAGTGCTTTTCCAGCCAGTTCAGTCTCGTATCTGTCCCAGTGAGACACAAGTGGAGACAGTTTCCTCCTCCCCTCTGCCACTTCTGGGACTTTAAACTTCCTAAGGAACTCACAGCACCAGGGTCAGTCGTCAACTCCAGCGTCCCCTAGATCAGGCCTGCCAAGATCTCAGACGCTTCCCATCCCCCTGCATCCATGACTCCCTGCATATTGGGACCCATGTGTAATTAAAAGAGGGCATTACATTTCCCCCCAAGCATTAAAAATGGATCCTGTTGGCAGCAAATGGAGCATCTCCATTCTCATCTGCCGCCATCTTGTCTGGTCCTTGAGGGCTGGAGGCCCGGACAGATGCTCCATCAGGAGGCGAGGGAGGTTTGTTTGTGCTTCAGGAGGATTGGGTCAGAATAATCAAAGCCTTTCCGTCAGTGTATTGTTGGTGGAAAATGAAACAGCAGTCTGAGGCAATTTGTACACTTGTACACAAAGTAAAAACACCTCACATACACAGATCAGGCATAACATTATGACCACCTTCCTAATATTGTGCTGATCTCCATGGTGCCTCCAAAACAGTTGTGACTCATCAGAGAATAGACATGGGCCTCAGGATGTTGTTAGTGGGGGGGCTTTGGGTCCTATGGGTTGAGGGGAGGGGCCTCTGTGGATCATCCCACAGATACTTGATCAGTTTGGGATATGGGATGTTTTTCATGTTTTTTAGTCGTTCCTAAAGCGTTTTTATGTGTTTGCCAGTTTTTTGTGTCAGGCTGCATCCTGCTGAGGATGGCTGCTGCTATCAAGGAGTGTCATCGCTATGGGGTGGGGGTGCCTGATCTGGTCTAAGTGGGTGGTACATGTCTAAGTTACATCCACACGAATGAATGCCAGGTCCAAAAGTTTCCCAGCAGAACATTGAATTGTCCCAAGATGGTCAATGTCAGTGGTCATAATGTTACGCATGATAGGTGTATTTGCATACAGAAAACAGCAGACAAATTCAGTTAAGGTATTTTATAAATATGCAACTTAAATTCAAGGGCACAATCATGACTGATTTTGTCCTGCTCTGACAAATTAGATGATTTTTAAACAAGAGGGACACCAGAATGTTCCCTGAGGAACACCAAATTCAAAGAGTGATAAAATCCCCCGTTAAGCTCACATTTTAGGTTGGTTTCTTTTCTTTGTGGAAGCCACAGAAGTGAAGCACGCCCTTCTCTCCAACAATGTAGAGCAGCTGCTTGTGTCCTCATTGTAGGGAGGCTATCCGTACGAGCCTTGGCCATTCCCGCCACACTATTACATTATCATGAGCTCTGTGGCGAGGGCACCTCTGCATCATAGACATGGCGATTACTTGAATGTGCGGAGTCTCACTCTCTGTGCATGTGAGGAGAAGGAGGCCCCTGACTCTGTGGCAACCTCCCCCCACCTCCTTTCACCCTCACACACACAAAAACCCCTCGCTCCCGGTGTCAGAGCCTTCTCCTGTCAGTAATTTGTTGCTAATCAGCTGTCAGCTCGGAAGCGATGATGAGGTGATCATCGTGGGCGGTGGAAGGTAATGGCCTTAAAAGTCACAGAGTCAATGTCAATGGGATCACTCGGATTCAATCAGGGGTGGCCCGATGAAGGATGGCACCCGCTGACATTACCACTCATTTTGAGCCCAAGCATCTGGGCCCTAGTAAATAACCATCAGTGGGTGGGTCCGAGGGACAGGTCATTAGCCCTGAGAAAAATAAATATCTCCTCTCTCGTGAAGGCTGCAAGTCATTTAGCACAGACTAGGAAATTTCACCCTAGATTAAGTATGATGAGCCAATATCAGTCAGAGGAGAGGCCACACTGAGCGGGAGGGGGGCCCTGATGAGACGCAGGGAAAATTTATATGCAAGCCTCAGCAAATGTAATATGATTTTAAAGGCGAGAAAGTGTGTTGGCACAGGGCTGGAAGGAGGGACAGGGCCACTTGAAACTAGAGTTTGAATGATGGGGGTTCTTAAGCGCTGAAGTCTTTGGATTGAAGCTGCTGATCATCGCCGCTGTCTGCTGGTATTATACACTTTCTGATGTTTAGTGGGTACTGAAGTATTTGAAATATTTACGTTGTTTTTTTATAATTTCCTAAACACATACCTATCTGGGTTGGTTTGTGTGTAGTTGTGAGAGGAACCTCCATTATTCTAGAGTAATCAATAAACAATAAATTGTGAACATTAATCTCACTGTTAGCAAACCAATAATCTTTAAATTGTTGTCGTATGAGCACGACTACGCTTAAAGAATATACACAAAAATGTACAAAAGTAACATAAAAAATTTAATAATATAAAATAAGTAGAGCTCCATATATTTGTCTCTCTATCAGCCCTCATAAGTCCTTGAGAAGAGGAGGAAGGAGCATTATTGGAAATTTTAAATTGAAGATATTGAGCACATTTTACTGTTTCTAAGTTGAAAGAAGTGTCTAAATGCCTGCACCAATGATCTGATTGACCTCATAGATCTTTGCCGGAGCATAATCCGTTCCAAACGGAGTGACTCCAGACCAAAAAAATAATAAAAAATGGGGATGGGGAAGTTGACCTCCATGTTAAAATGTCCAACTTTACAGCAGAAATTAACACGTTCACCTTGTTGGATTATTCACAAACTCACCCCCTGATATGGTTTTGACCTTAGACCCACTTTTCTGTGATTTCCCTCAGATTATGATTGGTTTCTCCTGGTGTGCTCTGCCTTCATCAGTTTCACCTGTGTCTCGTCAACCCCTCAGCCTGTGTGTGTATATATATATATAGTCCTGCCTTTCACGCTTTCCCTTGTTAAATCATCTGTTGTGTTAAGTCTGTGGTGTTCACCCTGTTGATGTTTCCTAGTGTTTTTAGTTCAGTTCTTGCTTCTCTGTGTTCTGAGTTTTGCCTAGCTTTTGTTTTTTTGGATTACCCTGCCTACCCTGCAGTGCTTTTTGTTCCAAATTTAGCAAGTTTATTTTTGTTTGTTGCCTTCTCCTGCCTCTCCTTGTGTCTGCATCTTGGCCCTACATTGCCACACATCATGACAACCAGATATAATCCATGGTTTCCATCCCATCTCCTTGTGGGCTAGAGGCTCTCAACATGAACCACAGTTTGACCTTTTAAATTAAACTTTACAGAAGAAAACAATACAATACAATACTGTAATAAAAGAAGCAAACAAAATTCCAATGAAGTGCATCGTTCTATAGCAAGATATGAGACAATCACTCCGAACTGATGTTGATTCAACAACAAATTAAGATCTTTCCTTTTTTGATTAACACTAAAATGTCAAGATTCCATCTTTTAATGACCTGCTGTTGCAGGAACTGTCTGGAAAATAATTTCTATTCACTTTTGTATTACCAACAGAAGCTGCAAAAAAAGCGTCCAGTATTCTCAACAACAAAGAATTGCATTATCTTCTAACTGGGAAAATGCTCAGTGACAAGTGTTGGACTGCATTAGAAGGAGTTTCTATCCAACATTTCTTCTTCTAAAAGTCATGCATACACTTCCTCCAACTTGACTAATGCTAAGCCTCGCCTTGATGATGCGCAGATGACCCTGGTGGCTTTGAACTGTCATCAATCCAATTAATAGGAGATGGCTGTGAATCCATTACAGCAAATATAATAAAAACATTATTATATTAACCTCCGAATGTAGTCTAATTCTATCAACATAATTAATTGAATCCTTTTACAAAGTACCGGGTTCATGAATAATTAATACAAACACTTTAAATGTTAAATATTCATATTTGTTCTCCACGGAGTTCTGCTGAGCGGCTCTCAGTCAAAGCAAGAAAAATAATTAAACAAAAATAAATCGGCAATATTAATTTCAGCAAATGCTCCACAGCTACAAGTGGCTGCAAGAATTATGTCTGTCAGAAAAAAACAGCATGCCTTGTTTAAGAGCTATAAGGTCTGAGAAAACAGACTATTGATCAATTACTAGTTTAGTTTTCTACCACCAGTCAACTCTGTTTACATGGACATTAATTAATCAACTAAATATTAGAATAATAGTTCAAATAGAATAAAAGAAATGCCTCATATAACCTCATCAATCAGATTAAGTTGGCCTGATCAGAAGGAATTTTCAGTCCGATTGAGAGGGATGGTGGATACCTTTGTTAATCCATTCACTATGAAAATATTGGCGCCTAGTAACCATGTAAACTCTTCATCCGGCTGTTAGGGGTTATTAGGGGTTCTACAGACTAGTCAACTAGTCGGTTTGTCGACACTGCTGTGCCATGACGCTTTGAGCACCATGCCGACTAGCCACCTAGCAAACTAGCAGCGGTTCATCAAGTGTGTGGAAATACTAAACTAAAGATGAAGCCCATACTGCTGTGACATATCAGTCCTCAAATGCAACAAACGTACTACTGCAACAAACACTCATCTGAAAAGCCATCCGCTAACGCTAGCAGAAGATCCTCTAGACAGCAGTCGGTTTACAACTTCACCAAACGCCCTGCGGTAGTAACAGAGAGAAGGAGGCTGCACATCAACAATTTGATGGTGAATTTCTTCTTAGACCTTTAGCTGCACTACACAGACAAGGTTTCAGAGAAATACAAAGCTACACTATCTTCCAACAAGCTGTGGAGTACTAGTAAATGCTATTGATGGTGCTGAGGTGCTGCCTGTTTTTATACAGGCTATACATATCTGCAGCACGCAGTATGTAGCACATGAGCTGTCTGTTACCACCACGTATTCAGACCAAGAATATGGATTTCATTGTTGCAAATCATTACTTTCTAAAGTGTTTTTGTTAGTGTCTACTTGACTTTCATCACATAACAGTTGACTTTAAAAAATCTGCAACGAAAGTTTGCGGTTTTATTGTCCTCATGCAGCTCAGTTGTTGATTTATTCCTGAGCCGCACACAAACAAACAAATACCCTACACTCCCTTCCCTGCCACGTCCAGTGACAGAAGCAGGTGCTGATGCAGGTGGACTTGCCAACACTAGAGGCTGGCACATACATAGCAGTAGGAGGTCTCTCCCGGCGGCTGGGAGTCCACCAGAGCTGATATCATACTTCCAACTCTGCTGTAACCTGTTGCCAAAGCCCCTCTACAAACCACATAAAGCATATACCACGGCAAAGCGGTAGGGAGCGTGTGCATTCGCGAACGAGCCGCTTGTTGTGAAGTGATAAACTAGAGGGACAAATTAGCCCCAAGTTTGAGTCTGAGAGTGTGTGTGTGTGTGTGTTGAAGCTGATGAACCCTGCCTGGAAGATGATCATTAGTGAGTCAAATACCAGCACAAATGGCCGCCTGCGATAATAGCTGACATTCATCTATGTCTGTGACTTGTCCAACTCGCCGCTAAACACTCACACAGCGAAGGAGCTGGAGCTTAACAAAACTTTGAGAAGGAAAGACGGTGCAAGCTCGAGTCCAGTTATGAGCCCTGTGTCGGGTTACTTTTTATTCGTTTTGCTGATGCTGGCGTCACCTCAGATTAATTCCAAGGTGCTCAGTAGCACAAGATAACAAGCGAACAACAATAGAATCCTAAAAATAGTCTGGACAAAATGTTCCTCTCGTCTTACGATGATAATGAAGCGGTGCATAGGAAGGAAATAAAAGCTTGTTGCGTAACATTTTAACACTCACCCACTTTAGTGTGATCAATCAGGCGCCCGTGCACAGTCCATCCCTCTGCCCCCCCATCTGTTATTGCAAGAGCTGTCCATATAACAGGCGCCTGTCAAATTTGCCTGCTTTTTATTGACTCATCCTCTGAGCCACGGAGGGGTTTCGATCACAATTATCATTTTTTATGAATATATTTTCATGAATATATTAGCGTCCTCCCCACCACCGCCACCCACCACACACATACACATTTGGTGGAGTGTTGTTTTCTCACAGTTAATCAGTGGCCAGATAAATCAGAGGCCATATTTGCAGTCCATCTGTTGGGAAGGTGCAGTGGGCTCCAGACACCATTCAGACATGCTGGACAATAACAGGAAGTGGAAAGAAAGACAGCGCACAGACGTTGCAGGCATCACACTTTACTGCTCACTATGTTCCGTCAATACAGATGTCAGGCCAAGAGGGATTTCTTTGTGTCTGTGAGCACTTTAGATGCTACCTGTTCATCTCCTTGAAGTGAATGAAGGGACCTTCAGCAGACTCCCTGATACTACTCACCAGTTGCAGAAGATCAGAGGTTCCAACTTAATTGTTTAAAAGAGATATACTCATTTATATGCGCCAAACATCTGTCACTATAGGACTTTTTTGTCATGCAAGAAAGTGGTTCTGCCTTCTATGGAGTGACATATCTGCCAAAAATATTACGGCCCAACTTTATTGGCATGGAATTCATTCTATGGAAAAAAATAACCAAGATTGACCCAGGTTTCTAACATCGATTACGGCTTTTTAAATACTTGAACAACTCATTGTTTGCTACTTACAGAACGGGTTTGCGGTGCAAAGTTCTAGTCTGTGGAGTTCACTTTGCCTCCTAGATGAAAAGTCCAAGATTTTATTCAAGGTTTAACGCTGTAACCGATCCCTGATGCACACATCCGTTACAAGGACCACATGGTAGCAGCTACCTTCACGTTTCTGTCCTTCCTGGAAACTCACCTGACATCACCTGATGTTTACCCCACATGGTGCACACATGCTCAAAATGAATGGAAGAGAGAAACTGTTAGATCAAGTGTTTCTGTGGATGTTAGGCGCGCTACCATTTTCCTATTGAACGGTTTACGCCACACCTCCACACGAGACTGAAAATTGCTTCTCATCAGTTCAGTCTGTTTTGATTGAGGAGGTATTATTCTGATTGTGACCCAGAATCTCCCAAAGGACTTTCTCACAACGAGACTATGCAGCCATTACCAGAAGAAATATCACACGGCTTGAAACGGCTTGTTTCTCGCTTCCCCGCTAATTTGCATCGTGCATGACTCTGCAGAAGAAGAGTTCAGTTATTGTCATTTCTACACCTGTCAGCCTGCACACACCATGGGAACAGCAACAGCAGAAGTTTGGGAGCATGCTGACGTACAGGCAAAGAACTTAACTGCTCCACTAGCTTTTACAGATTTTATTTTGTGGCCACTGCTGACCCTCACGTTATTTTTGACTAAGATTTGTAGCTTCCAGTTCCTCGCCAATGCGAAACTATTCATGAGTGCAGCCTTGCGTGTTGATTGACTTAATTTGTTTTCTAAATTATCTGACAATTGTCGGTCAGCTTTAAAGACTTGTAGGTGTCAGGCTTTGCCAGTAGTAAAAAGGCTTCTAGATTTACTACATTTATATTTACTGCATGCATAAGTACAAACGTGACTTCTTTACGATGTTATTCACAGACATATGAAGAGATGCATGAGAGAGAAACAGCAGAAAGAGACAAAAACTGAACTACCATGGATTTGGGAACAGGTGTCATTACAGTAAAAAAAAAAAAAAAAAAAAAAAGTAACTCCACCGGTAACTCGCTGAAACCTCTGAATAAAGACCCAAATGGGAGCCGGCATGCTTTGTTATTCCAGATGGCTTTATGGGTGATGAAAGAGTGATTCACGCGTCACATTAAAAGTGCTTGTCGCAGGCCTGCCGTCTAACCGCTCGTCTCCTTAAAAACCAGGAAGCACCCCATCAATTATTTGCTAAGCAGCCATACTGAAGATCTCACTTTGAACAGTGTGTGGGGACGGCTGGCCTGTCAGTGTGATGATCGATGCACTGGAGGCTCACGCTGCCCCAACACGCCTCTCTGAGGGTCGGCAGCTGTACAAAGCCCGAGCTGTCTGTGTGTAGGTGTGTGTGTGTGTGTGCACAAGAGAGACAGAAAGACAGACAGGCCGCCATGCACACGCCTCAAATCCCAGGGATGTGTGCACAAGCTCTCCTGCACACATATGCAAACCTGCACAAATATCTTAATTACGAACAATAACAAATAGCTACAGATTGGCTGCCGTAAAATAAATATAAATCGTTTACATGTGTGACCTACATGTTAAAGTTAAAAAGTAATGATCCAAATGTACTTTTTACAGTGTAGTATTGTTAGACTACTGTTAAAAAATATGGAGCATGCACACAGGCTCAAAAAGTGAATGCTACATGCTATTAAACATGCAAACAATAGAAAAACAGACAAAAGATCAAAATATTAAACTTGGGTTTGAATTGTAAATCAACTTAAATCTGCACAGCTGCAAACCCACCAGAGCTTGGGCGACTAATTACGCCATTTGCCACTTTAATGTCCAATGTAGCCATTGAGAATTCAGCTGGGCCTAAGGAGAATTAACAGAGCCTTATTCAACAAGCATTAATTAGTTAATCACGTGCTAATTAAATCGGGTATTTAAAACCCTGAGACATGTAATGTTATTTCCACCGTACATGTGTAATTTACTGTAGTGGGAGAGAGACACAGTACGTCAGTGCAAATGTCACGGTATGGTGTTAAACTGAACTCTCATCTCTCCGCTGGGACTTCCCTCTTTGCGCCATTGATACCCCCCCACCACCCACCCCCCACCTGACCCCTGACTCCGCCGCACCTCCACCCTTAGCAGGTCCCGTTTCTTCTCCCCTGAGATCAGCCGTGATAAATTTACGCACAAGTAAAGCTTGCAGATCGATGTCGCCATACGGCGCGCGCTCCGCCGATGCTCGTACATCCAAGTGAACAAAACTGAAAATGACAGGAAGCCGATAGCTGGGTCTGTCTTTGAGGATGAGATCGGTGAATTACTTTGATATTGCTGGGACGGTGTTGCTTCCTGTAATGTGAAATCGATACGCGCTCTTCCACAAACCATCGTGTAACGCTTGACCTGAGGCCTGACTTTTTTTTAGTTTTCCCTTCTCCTTGTCTACTAAGGAAAAGCCTCAGTAAGTTTGAGGATGGATCATATTTTGCAGTGATACACATATCGCTGAGGCAGCTGTTCTTTCTATATTAGGAACATGAACAAAGCCTTGGTTCTGGGTGCTCTCCAACCATACCTGTGAATACCTGAACACTGAACATCTCTTATGTGATGGATATAAATGTCACCAGATGTTAGAACCTGGCTGCTGGGATGTGCTCCATTTCATTCATATATCAAATTGTCTCAAGACATTTTACCAAATACGGCCTAAAAACCAGCAGAGCAAGTACGGCGGTGAGGCAAAAATCCCTTTTAACTGGAAGGAACCTTGAGCTCATATGGGGGGACCCATCTGCTTGAGGCCAGCTGAGTATATACAGAAAAGGAGAGAGTTGCATTCCAGTTCATCCCAAAGGTTTTGGATGGGGCTGAGGTCAGGGCTCTGTTTTCAAGACAACAACAAAAAACACTCAGAAACTAGTTTCTTTAACAAAACTTTTTTTTTTTTTTTTGTTTGTTGAAATATTTTCCCCGTGAATATTTCTCAACTCATTGCCCAGGACAGTGGGGTCCAAACTGCGGGTCAACTGCAGCCAGTGGTTCACTTTTAATTGCAGCTAAAAATATAATGGGAATATGGCCCACACACTGTTTTATACTATTTAAAAACGAAACAGAAACAATGTTGGATGTTGGCTAGTTTTCATTTTCATTTATTGAGCGTAACTTACCTAGCCTGGATACCAGAGTCTGGCCTAGCTCCATTGGCAAACGTTTATTTCCTGGTGGGAGGGCACAGTTTGAGGTTTAAAATCATCGGAGTTCCTTTAACCAGTCACTAACGTTTGGTAATGACGTATGTTATGCGCCGGAGCCTTCAGGCTCTGCTGCCTCGTATTTCCGCTTTCAAGAACGCAACAAGTAAACAAATCGCTACTCTACCATCCCCCATTGCAATTAAGGATGCGAAATTGGAATAAAAGTGCTGTAATGCCAGGAAGCATATCCACAACAGAGCGAATGGCTTCGAGTATATCCGTCTCCGTTCGTGTAAAAATTTCAAACTCGGCGCGCAACTGAAACGTAATCGCTCTCAGACCCGCCCTCTGTTCGCTGATTGGTTCGCCAACCAGTTGGCCGGAGTAAACGTTAGCGGATCAAGCTATTCCAGACGGAGTACTGTAGGGATTGCAAATGAGCGGAAGTACGTAGGCAGGCGGAGCCAGGCGATAACTTACCTGCTTTTATTTGATTCTGCTAACCTTAATACAGTGGAGGTGAGGCGATATGTACCCCACACGAGTGGCCCAGTCCTTCATAACCCGGCCTGAGACCCCCAGGGAAAGCACTAAGGCAACAGTGGCAAGGAAATAAACTCCATTTCCACAGGAAGAAACCTGCATGTGGCCCTCAATGCATGCATTGACAGCCCTGAGAGCTGCCTTTTTGTTCTTATTCCTGTTTGTTGATACTGAAAATTACATATGCCATATATAATAATAGGACTGAAAATACTATTATTTATTGCAAAATACAGAATGAGATTTTGGCCATATTTCCCAGCCTTACTGTGATTAAGCAGACCTCTCTTCTCAGACGCAGAGAAGCTTCAGATAATATTTAAAGGTCTTTTTTTAAGGAACAATCCACCGCCATGTGACGTGAAAACCTGCTTAAAATCAATTGCTTCAAATCTCTCCACGGACCATGTTTTAATAAACCCCCTCCATACGTCCTCTTGACCCCGCCGTGTCGCTGGCCCCTCCCCCCTGTCCGTCCCACCGCTTCCACAACACCTCACTTTAAAGAAGGAGGCCACAGATCAATACGTTTGATAGGGAGGCAATAAGCAGCCCTATTAAGTGACAAAGGTTTACTCTGTAACAGCTGGGCTGGCGCGAGAGCCGAGCTTGTCTGACTAATGAATCGTGAAACAATCAGGCAGTAGCCATTTGTGTTTAGATCTGTAAATATGGCGCGGTACAAGTGCCAGACCATCGCTGGCACTCCAGCTGGGGCCACAGATGGTCTGGATTGGAGGCGAGGCACAGGCAAACCGTTAGCTCCTCCGGCCCACACTGCACCGCACCTCCTCTGTCTCTGAGTGACAACTTCACTTTCGCGCTAACTTAGCCCGCATGCCCCATATTGGGAGCCAGGATTTGATAAAAAAAAAAAAACCTGACAGCTCCTGAATGGGAGCCCAGATGATGAGCACTCTTGCTGCAATCCGGCAGAGGAAACCAGGGGGAGTAAAGAGCCAGGCGAAAGAGAAGAGCAATGATGATCCTGCTATTTAAAGACATGATCAACCTAATTAACCTTGGGATGCCAATGACTAATTCTGAAGTGGCTGGTCCACCAGAATAAAGGCGGCAAGGTGTAAGGCCTCATAAATCTTTCTAATAAGAGGAAGCGCTTTCTCAAATAGGAGGAGCTCAGTCACACAAGCTGGTCATTATTTAGAAAAGGGTAGAAAATACTGAACGTAGCGTTCTTATCAGTCAAGCTGGGGGTGGACTGTAATTCACCCGGTGACAGCTGAGTAAATACAGAAACATTCAAATAGACAAATAAGAATTCATTTCAAAGAGCTTTTGTCATTTGCCTGCACAAATGATTGAAATAGAGACAGAGTACAATGGCAGTGAGCAGGATTTTGGGGATGAGGGCGGCAGGGGAGGGGCGGGGGGTGTCCTTGAAGACGGCGCTGCGAAAGAGATGAAAGGTTTATTTAATCTATTTCCAAGGTAAAAATCATCTTCCAGCGCTCTCTCCCTCCGCACATTTCGGCGGCGCGGCGGATGTGAGAGCGGCGCGAAGCCATTACAATGCCCTCAAGTCTATTAAACTGAATGACAGACGTTGTTTACAACCCCAACTGCTTCCACAACCGCACCATTATCGCTGCATACTGATGTAAGCGTCAACAGCAGGACTGGCTGTCATTACAGAAGGACAGCAGTGTCTTAAAGCAACGTTTATCAGAGCGTACAAGGGGATTTATAACCTGCTAATCACTAGATGGCACGTTACATTCATTATAGTCATCTGCGTGTTCGGGACACACAGTGAACGTCACAGCGTGTTCCAGCAGCTCACTGGCCGACTATAGCATAAACTGGCGTCGAGTGTTTGTTTTTCCCGTGTGTGTGTGTGTGTGTCTTAATTATTCAGATTGCTCTATATGTCAAATATGTTTCTTCTTTTCCTAAAGATTTCTTAGAACTCATCCCGTTCTCTGAAAGAGATCTTGTTAGGAGCTGTGACAAGATTCTATATCTCCTAGTCTTTCCTAATTAATGTGTTATCTATTACATTTGAATTCAATTTTATTTATTTAGGAGCAATAACAATACAAACAGTCTCAAGAGGCTTTACAAAACCCCCAGAGCGAGCATGAAGGCGACAGTAGCAAGGAAAAAAGGAACCTTGAGCGGAACCCGGCTCATATGGAGGGACCCATCTGCTTGAGGCCGGCCGGCTAGAGAAAGAAAAAGAGAGAAGAGAGCAGGAGGAATGAGATCAACATACATCTGTCATAGATACGTACATCTGACTGAAGCGTACATATGGAGGAGGACGAGGAGATGGAGGGAGGGACACACGGCTATTAACATGCTATATAGCACACACATGCATGAGTATGAGATGGTTCAGTCCAGCCCTAAGTATAAGCTTTATGAAAAAGGAAAGTCTTAAGCCTAAACTTAAAGGGGGAACTTAAATTGCCGCCCTGGACCTTATTTCTGGCATAAAGTACGATTGTTTACTCACCCATATAACTTTGGTGTCATTTGGAGTCGTTCGAAGATATTTAGATCCAGTGGAGCGCCGCGTATATCCATATAGTGGGAGTGACTGGGGCACCGAAACGCAGCCTCTAAATAACATTTCACCAATATTCTGTTATGATACGCTAGTGCTATTCCCCGTTGAGTCCGGAGTTACCTGTTATCATCATCCGGGGTCTGTAGATTGAGGACCTTGTGACCTCATTCTTCTAGCAGTGTGAACGCACAATACGTCCTGGTTCACATTAAGGGCCAACAATTGTGCTTTTGCATTGATCTCATGTGGACGGAGGAACTGCTTCTCTAAAGTGAAGCCAAAGCAAGTAGAGCTCCCCCTGGTGGCTGGCTGAAGTATAGGTCTTAAGCTCCACCCCCTCCATGTTAGTGGATGAGTCTTGGGGCCGAACTGAAACTCTAAAATACACGTCGCATAATTTTTTTCAAGGATGTTTCCCGTCATTTTAGGTAGTTAATATAATGTCGATGTATGTTCAAATGTCATGTTTTTGGATAAGTTTCGTTTTAGTTATTTGATGCTATAGAATCAGGATGTGACATAATGGCAACCACCAGTTGCCATGCCAACTGCTCAGTAAAGCGGAGTTGCAAACTCACAAGATGGCACTGCTTGTACCCCCAGGAAAATAGTGTCAGTTTGGCCAGTGCAATGTAGTGGTGACACGTTGTCCATATTTATATACAGTCTGTGGTATCGCCTAGGACACATTTTAAAGCTTAGGCCTGAACACAGACAGTTTAGAAGTATTTATGAGGTCAGATTGATAAATCTGTGGCCTGAGGCAGAAAGAGAAGGGTTTAATATTCTTTCACTGAATGAATATGGCTTTGTAACATGACTGTTCTCCATGTTACTGTCTAGCAGACGGAACAAGTGCCTGGCTGCGTTCACAAAAAGACTGAAAGACAGTTTCTACCACCAGGGCATCAGACTCCTCAACTCACAACAGACTATTTTCTGGACACTGAACATACACCCTTGTCTGCCAGTACACTACAACACCTGTTACCTTTATAAATATGCTGTAAATTCTGTAATTTGTGCACTTTATCAGCAGAATTATGCTGTTGTTGCCTGAGCTGACCAGTTCTCTCATCCACAACATTTCATTGCACTGTTATCCCTGCAAACAAACAAATAAACCTCAATCTGACCTGTACTTTAACCTGCCCAGTTATCAGATTGCTCATGGATGTCTATGCGGAAAGTTTGTTCCAGTTTTTTTTTTTTTATTTGGGGTAGTTGAAAATTGCTCCATTGCCTGAGAAATAAGACATCTGCCTTTGTAGTTTAGTGTCCTACCTCGGTCTGAAGGGCTTGAGGACACGGTGGCAACACTAAAGGAGGCATTCTTACAGCATAGTGGAGAAGTGGGCTGCTGAATTCAAGAACAAGGAGTCCAGAGGTCTCCATTTCGACAGCCAAACGGTGAAGTCCCCAACTTCTACAAGGAAGGGAGCCCTTGTAGAAGTGGACAGCGTGTGCTAGGGTTTCTAATAATAGTAAATGAATTTCTAAAACCGACTGCCCTTCTTAAATCAGAACATCCTAAACGGTATCCTATATTTGCAACTGGATTCTGTTCTTGACCTTGGCAATCTCTCTCTGCTGTGTTTTAATTCATAATTGCATCTTTCGATCAAAATATCATCTGAAAAGCTTCGTTCTTTTGCTTCATTCCAAATTGTAGTTGCCATGTTGTACGTTCTATGTTGTGTTTAAAGCTACGTTATGTCCTTTGTTATGAGGTGTTTCTATAATTGCGTGAATAGTGCAGCTACACATCCGACCGACATTCAGATGTTCACCTTTACCACAGCATTTAGTCTGCCCCGGTGTCTGGAGGTTCTGCTCCAGCATGTGCTGAGGGGATATTTATGGGCATCTAAATGTGCATGAGCAGGTTTGCAGAGCCTTCGTTTCACAGTGGTAATAATGCCGGGCCCAGACCTACCGTCCTTGCCCCTTCAGCCCAGTGAATACAAACCTAGGCAATGGAACTTTTTGCGCAACGTTAACTGTCAGGACCCGCGGCAGCGGCTGGAAATGGCTTAACTAAACTGTCAGATCTAATAAAGCCAATAAAGGGATCAGATAAATGTTTATTACATAGTGGGAAAAGATCATTTCTGGACAGAAATTGAGGATGACCTTTCCGGATAATTCCTCGCTGCCTTTGCTCCCCCTCCTTCTGCTGGATAAATCACTGGGTCCCTTTTGTTTCACGGCTGATGGAGCCTTGCTGACGTGGGATTGTTAAAACCTCCCTAGCTCTTCTTTCTTTGTCTCCCCAATTACAGGAGCCCTCTGAGTCTGAATGCCACCTTAACGTGCAGACAGGGGCAGGCTGCTGTGTCCCTGCTGCTGCTGCAGCAGTCACAGATGCAAATGTTTGTGCTCATTTATTAAACTAAACTTAACAGTCACAAGCATGGATGTAAGTCACTGACTAGTTTTGGTGATAATTTGTGACATAATATATTCAGAGGGAAGAGGATGGTTTTAACATCTTTTTTTTTTTATTTTTCATGGTGGTTTAGCTTTTAATTTCCTTGTAAAATTATGTAGAAGGTTGACGTATCTTGGTCGATCTGGTAGACTTCACACAAAAACAGTCAGCTGGATGAAAGTCCTGGGAGAAATCAACACTTTAAGGAGGTCTCACACTGGTTCTCTGATCAGCTGTGACAGCTTATAGTACATGAACAAACGGCATCACGCGAACAAAACAGCTTAGATGAGAACGCAGCCTTTTTTTAAAAAAAAGACTGTGACTAGAAGATGTTAGCAGATTATACACAGTGAACTACTTTTGAAAACAACAAAATTTGCTTCTTAAATGTTTCACTGATTTTAATTTTCTTGCTATGTTTGCCGCTCTGTTACTGTGATAAACCAAGTGGCTGCAGACACAAATAATCCAAGTAAAGTCCAAGTTTTCAAAGTCACGAGGCATTATATGTGTAACGTCATTAATTCGCAGAGGGGAGGGGACTTGTAAAATTCAAGGATTGCACAAAAAAAACCAACCTGTAACCCTCATCCAATATGCATGACGACACCGAGGCCACGAGCACCTGCACCACACGGGTTCACACCCGAGCAGATGTGGCGTGATGAGATCAGGTTAGGAGGTGTTCGAAGAGGCTCCCTTCCTTCCTTCTCCCCGATTCCCCTTTATTTTCCCCCCGCGCTCGCCTCCGTCCCCCTGTTCTCCTCTCAGCGCCCCCCCAATCCGCCCCGCCCCCCGCCCCTCCTTGGCCTGTCCTCTGAGCTACATGTGGCATGGTTGCCTACTGCTTCCTGTGACAAGCCAAGCTGTCCACTGACCACTTCATTTTTGATGTTGGCAGGCAAATATCGAATTGCGGCGGCCAATGCATGCAAACGTGTGTGTGTGTGTGTGTGTGTGTGTGTGTGTGTGTGTGCAGCTACACACGCATGAACACACACTGGGTTCAAGGGAACATCATCCAAGAAGAAGAAGAGTTTCCAAATGACCAAACACAGGCTGCTTGATGAGTGTTTGCTTCGCCTCTTCTTTGTTTTCTCTCGGTCTTTCTTTCAGAAGTCCATCATTGTATCTCTGTTTATCTTTCATTTCGATTCTTTCTACTTCTGCTTTGTATTAATATTTGTATTTCTGTCTTTCTTGGCTTTATTATTTCTTTCTTTAAAAAGTATTTTTACATCTCTTCTCCCCGTGCCTTTTTCTTCTTTTGGCTTTTTGGACTCGTCCTGTTTTACTTTCTTTAATTTTTTTTGTTGTTGTTGTTTAGGGTTTTACTTTCTCTTTACCTTGTCTGCCCACAGTGTCTGTCTTTCTCTTTCTTTGTAATCCTCCTCTCTTAAAGTGTTTGCTTCCATGTTTTGTTCATCAGTCTTTCGCACTTGCTTCTTTTTGACAGTTTCTTTCTTAGTTAGTTTTTAGTTTCTCTATATTTTTGTCACTTTGTTTTTGTACTCTTCCACTTTTTACCTCTTTATTTTCTGAGAGATTCCTCTTCCACACAGTGCTGCACTTACAGTCCTGGTGTCATGTTTTCCTTTCACTGAAACATGGATCATTTCTTCTTTGTAACCTTGAAGGAGAGACGAAATGCCCTGGAACTGTTACGATAAAATATTAAAAAATCAAAAATCAGTGTTTTCCTGCTTTGAAACTAAACTAATGTATGTCTTACTGGGATTTTTCTTGTTAAAGTGTAAAAACCCAGTGGATTATCTTAAAAATATGTCTCGTAACATAGCTGAATAAAAAGGCTATTATGTCTTGGGTTATAAAAAGTGACGCTTTAGGCTAAATTAGGCTAAACCTGAAATTCAGCACATGCTCCAGTCCTCATACTAAAGAAACCATCCTCTAAGGTTTACCCCAGTAACACTACACTCTCAGTTTCTCTGTCACTGTAACACACTGATCGACTCTGGGGATCAAACAACACGACGGGGCCGCCGTTTTAGGTCAGACGCACATTAGACGTTGGGGTCAGGATAAGAGGCTTTGATTGGTGCTACCAGGCCGGGTTCATGATCCTTGGAAGCGGGAGGGGAGCAGCGCGCGTGTGTGTATGTGTGGTCATAGCTATAGACTGAGAGTATATGAGGCAGGAGGGCCTCACCCAGCCCATTAGATGTGCGCACTGGCCTGTGAGATGTTGTATCACTTTAATTAGTGGGGGGCCGTGGACCGCGGCGGCGTGAGGAGATGGGGAGAAGGTTGATCGTGTTTTAGTCATTGCCTAAAGCCACTGACGCACCTCCCCGTCCCCTCCTCACCCGCTCACTTCAACTCCCCCTCAACCTCGCCGTCCCCTCCACCGTCATGTAAAAATCTTTGTTGAGCTCGGCTTCCTCTCTGGACCTTTTGTTCAAGTGGCTGATGACAAAAATGACTGCTGTCAATTAGATGCTCTCAAGCAGGAATCAGTTTCTAGATTGGATGTTCTTATAAAATATTTTAATTTAGATTAATTTATTTTCTTTCTTTTAACCAACATCAACGCCGCCTTTAATCGTAGTCACGCTTCCATATAAGGAAATCTAAAAATCCGCTCATTCAGCCGTTCAGCCTCTGGCCTAATCAATTTGAGAAAACGGGGGAAAACCTAAACGCTGTCACACCGTCTGAATAAATTGCAAAATAATGAACATTTTAGATAATTACGGCGAATCAGAGCACGCCGAATGCACCCTGGCGCCGCGCCAGCGCCTGCAGACGGTCAAAGACAGAGCCATAGAGAGCGGGAACGAGGATACCGGGTAATTGGGCTCCCATTGTAGGAGCTAATGAAGTGATGCAATTGAAAGGAAGGTTCTTTGCCATTGTCTTGAAAGTAATTCAACAGCTTGTAGCATTAGACGGCCCGCGATGATGACAGCGGCGGCGTGACATTCAAGGAAAAACACGTCGGTTTGAAGCATTTGTTGCAGAATGATGCAAGCGCGGGGAAATCAAGCAGGACGTTAAAACAAATGTTTATAATTGAGATGGATTATATTAAAGATACCTGGAACACTGGTATGCTTGACATTTATCCTTAAACAACTCCACCTAAGTATGATTTTATGACCCCATTCCCAGAAAAATATATAAAACTGCTTCCTACGTATAAGGAGGCCCCATCATGACAGTAACACGCTGTAATGCATGTCACAACTGTGTCACGTCAGAGGTCACGTTTAAAAAAGCACAAGCACACACCAGCAAAACGGTGAAGATTGATGTCGGAGGTGAAAATCATCTCCACCCGTGTCTCTCTCTCTGTTAGGGACATAGACGACGGCTGCAGCTCTTTATTGCCGCCATAAAAGTTTACACGACTGCCATCTCTTAGGTTCCATATTGACAGGTGCATTCAGAAAAAGGCGCTTAAAGAGCACAAAAAGCAAAATAAAAAGAGAGAGGGTCATATCATTTTTTTTTTTTTTAGCCTTGGGTGCAACATACCCTTGCAATAGGCCAAGGAAAATGTGGACTTACAGAAAATGAAATGAGGCATAAATGACCATAAGTGCGAGGACAATTACACCCTTTGGAAATCGTATATTTGTGAAGATGATTTCTGGAGGAAGTCACCGCGTGCGCCCGGGCCTGGTGGGGTTACAGAATTCTTCCTCTTTCTCGCTTGAACTCTCCTTGAACTTCGGGACGATCCTCGCCGGAGCAGGACGCGGCTATCTGCCCCCTGCATCTGGTTATTTTAGCTCCCAATTTGCTGCCTAATGCCACAATTACCCTGATCTATGGCTCAAGTCACCCCTTTAATGGCTCACTGTCACAATCAGCACATTTGCAGGAGCGGGGCCCCGGAGAGGAAGTCCTGATTTCACCGCACCGTCGGCTTGACTTGATTGATCTGGGGGAGTATTTTCTTCAGGATGAAGCAGAAATCTGAATCAAAACAACCCTAATAACGACTGAAAACAACAGTTAAGTCCTTTAAAAACTCATATTTGGAACAAAATCTGCTGATTCATCCACATTTAAATTATTACAGGCAGTAGGATATTAGTTTAGAGGTCTTAAAAATAGGTAAATCCATAGGCCGTTCATTTCACTCACCAAGAAATGTCCAGTGTGTTGATGCCCTTACAGTTTAATACAATCTGCCATCATGATCTGAATACGTCCCTTTGGATGAGAGTGTAACGGTACACGTAAAATACAGCGCTAATAAAACGACGCTGAGGAGAGACACTGCAGTGTGCGGCGAGAGCGACTCCACTTTGGCCGCCCAGACTCCTCTCTCAGCGATGAAAAGCAGCCCCCCGAAGTCCACTTCATCACGGCATGGCTCTCTGCCCTCGCTGTGGCGTGACTGGGACAAGGATGAGTGGCGGTAAAGGACAAACTCATGGACACCAGTTGGGCTACCCGGAACCAGCGCACATTATTACCCCCCAGCAGAAGCCGAGCGGAGACGGCAGCCAGGAGCTCGTCCCCGGCACAGCTTCGGTGGGAGCTGCAAAAACAGATGGCCACCCCCAGCAAGACATTAGCAGTCAGAAAAATTTGAAAACATCTTGAAGCCCCCGTCGCACACACAGAGATGGCGGTCAGGAGGCTAATGTGAGAACAGTAAAACATCGCAGTAAACGGTTAAAACGAGCTGAGATAAGAACAACAGCTGTCCGGGATTACAAGGAACTGCACGCGACGTTATATTTGTTTGGGTCCGCGGTGTAACATTCACGAGGCCATTGTCTGCCTGTAAACAAGGAAACTGCTGAGACTTTCACTGGGCCGAGGAACGTGCCACTAAAATGCAACAACGAGCCAATCAAATCACCTCATTCATTCACTGCAGGTCATCATTCACTGGTATTGAGCACATTAAAGCTGAGATGTACTAAAAGTGAATAAATGAGTACACCAGAGTAGAGTCGGTCATGATGCAGGAAGTTACGCTTGGTAGTCTATCATCATGTTTATCCCTAAATAGAATTCAGTGATGCTTAAACTTGTTGGTGTTTTGCCATCGTGGCCTTGCGTACCCTGCTGAATCATGCAAATGTACTGGTCTTATCATCTAGCTAAATGTCAAATGGGAGTCTGGGGGTTGATAACTCTGGAAAAAGTTGTCTGTGGACTATTTCTCTCAAGTCTATTTGGAGCCTCAGCAATGGCGTGATTACTGGCATGATCTTCGACATGACTGATGACGTAAAATACCTCAATGTGAATGGAATACGTCCATGCATGGACGTCTGCCCATGCAACGGTAACATGATACCACCTGGACTATCGCTCCTCACTGCCCAAATGTCTCTAGGCCCATTCAGACATCAAATTAACATCTGACCTGGGTGATCCCAAAGCAAGTGTGCAGCTGTTGTTAAGGCCGCCAGTCATATACAGCGCCTGGCCAAGAACAAGTCAACAAACAAAGTTGCCACCTGGATTTAACTAAGCAAATAGGTACGAACCTCCTATTGGATAATTAATAGGGCCAATGGAGCAATGGAAGAAGGTCATGTGGTCTGATGAGTCCAGATTTACCCTGTTCCAGAGAGATGGGGGCATCAGAGTAAGAAGAGAGGCAGATGAAGTGATGCACCCATCATGCCTAGTGTCTACTGTACGAGCCTGTGGGGGCAGTGCTATGATCTGGGGTTGCTGCAGTTGCTCAGGTCTAGGTTCAGCAACATTATGTGTCCAAAGAATGAGGTCAGCTGACTACCTGAATATACTGAATGACCAGGTTATAACATCAATGGATTGTTTCTTCCCTGATGTTCACGGGCATATTCCAAGGTGACAATGTCAGGATTCATGGGGCTCAGATTGTGAAAGAGTGGTTCAGGGAGCATGAGACATCATTTTCACACATGGATTGGCCACCACAGAGTCCAGACCTTAACCCCATTGAGAATCTTTGGGATGTGCTGGAGGATGCTTTGTGTGGTGGTCATACTCTCCCATCATCAATACAAGATCTTGGTGAAAAATTTATGCAACGCTGGATGGAAATATGCCTGCAGGGGTTGCTGTTTTTCATCTTTAGTTTCAGCTTCCTGTAGGCTGGCCAGAGATTGGAGGAGACCCGATGAAGTGGAGCTGTAGTTCAGTTAGTAATCATGTTGGTTAGCTGCTTGTTGCGGATGGCTACGCTCACCCTGAAGATGTATAACTATGGCAAATAAAGATTGTTTTTTGGACTGCAAGTTTGTGGAGCTCTGGTTCTTTTTGGGAGCAGGGGGTCATCTTTTGTGTTGTGTATTAGTTTCTCCTAGGCTGGTCATAACACTGTGGTCACACCTGGCATTAAAATGCGTCTTCTTACGCGTCCACTTGAGATGCTCCGTCGGTTTCGTGCTCCTTATGCAAATAAACATTCACATCATTTTCAGCACGGTACAATATTGTAACAGCTGCTGTCTATAATGAATCGCTACCACTGTATCAGAGCCACTAACAGCTGTTTGTTGCATGTGCATCGTGACACAGGTGTGAGTCATGACATAGGGAAATGATACACATTTCCGAACAAGATGTGAAGTCTTTCTCACTGAAATCATACACATTAAGTTATTATATATTGATTTATCTCCACTCTGACCTACACAAAGCTTAGATTGTGAGCTCTGGTCCATTATTGAGGGAATACACTTAAATTCCATGCGCCTCCCTATACATCAACATCAACAATTAACCAAATGCCAATATATCTTTATATTTTTTTAATGGCACAATCACACAGTTTACCCATATTCCCATATTAAATAATTTAATTTGTTTAATTCTTGTTTAGATTTATTTATTATTTACTAAGTGGTTACTAATTAACAGACATCGCTAAGAAAATCTAGCCTGATGCAGATACTGCTGGGGGGAATTGCCCCCCCCCCAAAAAAAAGACAAGCAAAAACAACAGAAGCCAAGGTGACACATATCATTGTCTCCACTCCAACGGTTGTTCAGCAGGGGCGATATTTGTCGCAGCGGTGTCAAGAGACTTGTGAACAGAGGGCTCGGCTATTCCTAGACATATTCTCCACACCTGCGCCCGCAGTGCACTAGGTTGACATTTCAAACTTTATCACCTGTCACAAGAGAGAAACCGGCTGTTCTGTTGAGCGCCGCGCCACCTCGGCTCCCCCGAAGTCCTCCTCTCCCCCCCCCCCCCCCCCCCCTCCTAAATTTTGCGAGACGGCGCAACCGTCCTGGCAAAGTGCTCGGAAGATTTCCCCGGCGGGATGGCTGCAGCCACTGGCCAGCCGTCGTCCATATTGCCTTCTGACTTGATTGATTTGAGGGGTGTGACGTCATCTGGATCTCGTATAGCTGAAAGCTGCCTTTTTAAATATGCGTAAATAACTTTATTTTTACTCTATTTTATTGCCTCCTGAATCCTGCTCATTGTCCTCACAGGGATTATAATCTAATCTGTCAATATTTACTGAGCTGCTGTGTTCATCTTCTCTTCCCTGACAAAATAAAATAGAGGTAAAGGTGTTTTTTTCCCCTATTTCTATCGAGAGAAAGACAAAGCAAAGAAAAAACTAGTCAGTCAGATTTATGGTTTATGATAGCATCGTTAGTAGTATGACAGGTAAATGTCAAAATGACTGGATTAATGTAAGTAGCTAGGATGTAGTCAGTGGAAGACCCTTCAACCACAGACAGAGAGAGAGAGAGTGTGTGTGTGGTGTCTTCCGGGGACACACTGATCAAGGTGACATGTCTCTCTGGTCTCCACAGGGGGTGTCTGGGCTCTAGAAGGCCATGGGTGTCACGGCAACCTAGCACCACACTGGATGATGTCACACACACACACTCGTACACACACACCAGACACTGGCAGGCACTCACACCAACACCGGTAAAGATTGTGAAATGTTAAATACTAAATGTTTTTTAATGCGACCGCGTTCTGGCTTCCGGGCTCTTTTGCTTTGCAGAGAAAATGATTAAATCTCTTCTTTTCTGTTAGCAAACAGTTCAAGGTCGGGGGTGGCTCACGAGTAAAAATCAACATTAATTCAGGTTAGCATCTGCGCTCCGCCTGCTGTCCATGACCAGCCGCACTGCCACAAGTCAAAAGCTCTCTCTGATTGCAACAATCCACCACAACGCTGCACAACGTCAACGCTGCACCAATGTCCATCTCCCTTTTCATTCACACTCATGAACAAAACCCAGAGCTACTTGAACTCCTCCTTACAACATCCCTGTTTCTTTATTTACTTCTAAAAAGTGAAATCTTAATGCTTGAACATGCAAATTCATCTGGTAACAGCATCGTTACAACTTTTCTGCAAGAGTTTGTCTCTTTTCTGTGTCAACAAGCCCTCATTGATAAAACCAGGACTAAAGAGAAATGGTTGTCTGGTTGAGAAACTGGTTTGTTGAGGAAGAACCTCAAAGGTTCTCATCACCCAACACCAATCAGCCACAACATTAAAACCACTGACAGGAGAAGGAAATGACGTTGACCATCTATGTGAAAATTCAGTGTTCTGCTGGAAAACTTTTGGACCTGGCTTTCATTCATGTGGATGTTACTTAGACATGTAGCACCCACCTAGACCAGACCAGGTACCCCCACTCCATAGCAATGACAAACCCCCAGCAGGATGCAGCCTGACACAGGCACACACACAAAGATGCTTTAGGAACAACTCAAAAAAAACATGAAGAACAGCACAAGGTGTTGACCTGGCCTCCAAATTCACTAGATCCCAAACTGATCAAGTATCTGTGGGATGATCCACAGAGGCCCCTTCCCTCAACCCATAGGACCCAAAGGACCCCACTAACAACATTCTGTTACCAGACACCACAGGACACCCTCAGAAGGCCCATATCCATTCTCTGATGAGTCACAACTATTGTGTAGGTCTCCCTACACAATATTAGAAAGGTGGTCATAATGTTATGCTTGATCGGTGTATACCACAGCGCAAAAAAATATATTATTCAGATTTAAGAACCTTCAGATTCCTTTCTGTCCGTCCACAAGCACATCCTTCATGCCGTCAGTCAAACACACATATGCTACGATGCACACAAGCGTTCTGAAAACCCGTCTCTTCCTCATCTTCACAGTTCCCAGTGATAAAAACCCTCCCCTCCCAAGATGACAACACCCATGCTTTTTCACCGCACTCTCCACACCTCCCGACATACACACACCTCCTCAACCAAACTGCTTGAGCCACTTGCCTGCCAGGGAGGCAAGATGGCCCTCCAGCCCTCCAGCCAATCAGACAGCTTGGCTCGTGCAGGAGATCACAGGCCAGCTGATCCAGCCTCCCGACTTCCTTCTTCGTCTGCTCTTCTGGAAACTTTTGGACGTCACAGCGTCGCTGCGAGAGATTCTCGGGTCTGTCAGGGAGGGGAGAGAAAGAAAGGCGGAGAAAGATAGGTCGGCCCCTATTAATGCCATGTGGACCGCCATCGCTTCTCAGCAAATAAGGAAACACATTCACCAGTGGCAGTGGCCAATGTTAATATGTTGTGCTACATCAATTTTGCATTGGCTAAATGTTGTGGTTGAGCTGTGTAGAGTGGGCTGTCCACAAACCAGAGGGTTAGCGGTTCAATCACCGGTATATGGACTACATGCTGAAGTGTCTTTGAGCAAGACACTAAACCCTGAGTGTTTGGCACTGGTGTATGAATATGTGAATGAATGCAGACATGTGTCATTGAGACTGTAAAGTGCTTTGAGTACCAAAAAGAAGAAAAGTGCTATATACACTGATCAGGCATAACATTATGACCACCTTCCTAATATTGTGTAGGTCTCTCTTGTGCCTCCAAAACAGTTCTGACATGAACCTCCTGAGGGTGTCCTGTGGTGTCTGGCAACAGAATGTTGTTGGTGGGGGGCCTTTGGGTCCTATGGGTTGAGGGGAGGGGCCTCTGTGGATCATCCCACAGATACTTGATCAGTTTGGGATCTAGTGAATTTGGAGGCCAGGCCAGGTTGTTCCTGAAGTGTTTTTGTGTGTGTGCCTGTGTCAGGCTGCATCCTGCTGGGGATGGCTGCTGCACATTAAGGAGTGTCATTGCTATGGGGTGGGGGTGTCTGGTCTGGTCTAGGTGGGTGCTACATGTCTAAGTAACATCCAGGTCCAAAAGGTTCCCGGCAGAACATTGTACTGTCACAAGATGGTCAATGTTATTGTCATAATGTTGTGGCTGATCGGTGCAAATACAAGTCTATATGCCACGTTTGCATTTGTATTCTTTTATTCTATCCATTATTAAGACTTCTTTTAGAGTCATCTTTACATTTACATTTCATTATATGTTGCACAAAAATAATACTTGTTATGCCAAGACAAGATTACAGTGAAGGTATGAACACTATATCCAGAGGAAGATTAAGATTCACAAACAGCACTGCAAATTAAATGCAGAAAGTGTTGTTATTGACTGAACAAAATAAGAACATAAGCTTGCATTGAATAAAGACTTGGTGGTTCTCTTAAGTTCACTCATATTTGGCAGTTTGAATTAGAAAACGAGCTTCCGTACACCAAGTCATCTCCTGCATTAGATACACATTTAAAAGCCGTCACCACACAAAGCATTCCTGCTTTTAAACGCATCAGTGCTAAATTTAGGCGCTTCCTGAATGTATCGGTGGCTAACACGTAGCACGTCTTCTGAATGTTCCAGTTGGTTTGGTTGTTTATCGTCAATAAATCGCTGCTGTAGGGTTCACAGTGACAACACTTCATGGATGTTTTCCCCCTCTCTCTGTTGAACAGAAGCATCCTGGCACCGTATGCATTCAGCTGATCCCCGAGCCAATTACTGAGCCTAAAGAGTAGAATGAGCTTCATCTTACAGATCAGCAGCATTATGAGCAGCCAGTTAAGTGAAGAGTGCACGATCGCGCTCGCCTTTGTTCTCATTCGGTGTGACACGCTCGCCCTGTTTGTCTCCCTGCCTGCAGCTGGAGGTGGAAATGCTGATCATGCTAAGTGGCATGTGGCTGAGATGCAAGAAAAAAAAACATGCTTGAGTTGTTGAAAATGTGCTTTCAAAGAGAAATATTAGTCAGGGAAGAACAGGAGGATTTTGTACACTTGGCTCTGGAGGAAAATGTCCTGTTCACCAACGCTGACTGCTGCAACGTAAACCTACAGAAGTGTTTCCTCTTTTGGACAAACCTCCTTAAAGTTTGTTCCATATGCATGTGTGTGTGCATACTAACGCCCGAGTGGCGCGAAGCAGCAATATGCATAAAGTGGTCGCACACCGTATGTATGCATTTGTACGGAAACAGCCATCTGCACGCGCAAACACAATTTCGAAATTGAAAATCACATCCCCGCACTACTGGGAGGGGAAACTGTTGTGTGATTATGATGAACTGGTTAAACTGCAATTACGCCCGGCGAGCGATGTGAGGAGAGACGACAGCAGTTTAGACGACAATTTGGGAGGCGGCTGCCGTGGCTGCTGCAGCTGGGGCCTGTTTTAATGCAGTAATTGATAGACTCAGCCAGTCACTAGTGGGTTCACAATTAAAACTCAAATTATCATCATTAGGGAAGCCTTCCCCCCCCTCCGTCCCCCCCACCGCCACTTTCTAATTGCTGCATCAAATGCACATCAGCGTTTTTGTTTTTCATTATAAAATTACACTTGTGTTATCTAATTTCATCAGCTGCGTTTACGGTGTCCACTAAGGCCTCGTCAGTGATTTGAGGAGGGTGTTTCGCGTTTATTTCTTGTCCCTCGTCGACTCATTGATAGCCTCTCTTATCGTCGTAACAAACATATGATACCTACTTCAAACAAATGCGGTATACACACAGAGAAAACTCTGGGAATGGCAGTTGTGCCCATTTAAAATTCAGCTAATTGCCTGCAATCAGACTGGTGAACCCAAATAACCTTTTCAGATGCCACACAAGTTAAAGGACTTGGTTCACACAGGCAGCGTTGAGAAATGAAACCGAAAAAGACACAGAATCATCATTTATGTTATTTTTTTGCAACCTTTTACCTCTGTATATTGTGAGTACTTGGGCAATATTGTTTCTTTTACTTTAAATTCATCTAACTTTATTTTTTATATATTTTTGTACTACTTTTATTGTATTGTATTTACTCTGTCAACTAGCAACTGTCACTTTATGGGAGCAACAGCAACAAAACAATTTCCTTGAAGGATTAATAAAGTATTCTGATTCTAGGCGTTACTGTAGCACTAGCGCTAGACCACAGGATCACAACTTAAAGGTCAGACCGCCATAGGGGGTCATGTCATAATGGTGATGTACAATTACTGTAATCAGAATACGAAATAAGAAAAATCAAGTTTCAAATAAATGTATACACTGTGCAAACTATTTTCTAATTTAAATATCTGCTCATGAAATAGCTGTTTGCTCTCATGTAACAGTCACACTCAGTCTTTTGAAAACCAACATTTGACTTGGGAGGAGTTGCTTTGTGTCAAATTGTCGCAAACTAAAAAGGAAATAAATATTAGATATTTACCACATGCAAAGGGAAAAAAAGATCAATGTCAAATCTTAGCAGCCGACTTAATACAAATCAGACTAAATTAAATCAATACAACACTGGGAGACTAAGGTCTGCCTCTACTTGCAGCTCTAGCCGGCAATCAAACGCAAATAAACACAGACATCTTTCAGGTCACAGTAGAATATGGTAACAGTGGCTGTAATGGATCAGTACGGCTGTTTCAGAACCCAGACCAGGAGGCATGATACAAATTTTGAAACAAGCTTTAAGCGTTTCTCTCCCTGAAAGATACAAATCTTGTATATATTTTATTATATTGTATTTTATTTTATTGTATTTTATTTATTTATGTATTTTGCTTATACTGTTATATTTTATTTTAATGTATTTTATTTTATTATTTATTTATGTATTTTTGCTTATACTATTTTATTTTATTTTATTATTTATGTATTTTTAACTGTTTTCAAGAGTGTTTTTTTTTTTTATGTGCAACTGAGGTACTGTAACCAAGCAATTTCCCTTGTGGATCATTAAAGTCTGCTTAAATCTAAATCTAAATCTAAATCACGACTATTTATTTATTTACCTTAACCTTAACATTAAGAGCTACAAGGACACTAATAAACAGAAAACACACACGGTGCTTTTAGATTTTCTGGCAGTCATTCAAAACTACTGAGTTGTGTGTTTTTTTAAATTTATTAATTTTTTTTTCTGAATGACTGTGGCAAAACTCAGCTGAGTAGGTGGACCGTCTGTGTGGCTAGGACACACCTCAGCATGTGATCCAATCTCAAGCGGGTCCTCAGTGGACCTTGGGCGTCTTCACACCTGTACTTTTAGCTAGTCACTTGCAGTCAGATCGCTCGGGACGCTTGTACCAGGTCTGAACCGGGGCCTGAATGGCAATGACAAGGCATCTAAACCAGCTGCTCAGCAGAAGGTAAAACCGTGACACATCCCTCTCTGGAAGCACAAAGCTAAACAGTTGTGAAAGGCTACTTTAGCCGACAATGTACAGAGTCTCCTTGCCCCAAGCTTAATGTGTGTGTATGTGTGTGTGTGTGTGCACTTCATTCAGTACAGTATGCATCCACATAAAACACAGACACTGCAGATATTTGCTGAACAGACTAATCTTCTCTCTGACACTTCAGACTGACGAGGATTTGTGTGTGTGTGTTGTGTGTGTGTGTGTGTGTGTGCGCGCCCTTGACAGTAGTCCTGACCGGCTGCTGTCCAGCTGTAACACAGTCAACACGGAACAATCAGCGTTTGAAAAGCTGCCAAGCTGCTAGGAAGCTGAACATTAGCCTTTAATCGACAAAACTGTGCAGGTAAATTGGTAAAATGTCACACAAAAGCCACAGAAACTACATAACAGGCTAAAAATAAATATGTTTTATTAGTGTAAGTGGCTTTATCGTATATGCAAGGATAAAATAGTGCAGCCTGGAAGTGGAGGACTGAATGTAATGTAAATTCAACCTGAATTTCCTTTAGCTGCAGTGTGTTGTACACCAGCAAACAAAGCACCAACAGTTGTGTGTTCTTTTTCAAGAGTATGTTCCCCACCAAAACCTGGCCCAATTAGAAAATATTAATGATTGTTAAATGTGCATATGCTGGAGCCGGAAAATGGGAAGGTTAATAGACAGGCAGCGTCACGCGATCGCATTTATCAGTTTCTATTTATCTCTCCTTGGGAGGTGGCAGGTTTACAGTAAATACCTTCTGTCCCCGTAATTTCCTAATGATGGTGATAATGATGGAGAATGGCGCAGTCATTAGCAAGGACAGGCTCTGTGCATCACTCTGTCAGCTATGTCTCTCCCAGGCCCACAATGAGAAGTGATGGGGCCCAGCTGTTCCCCCACATCCTCTCCCCAAACTGAACCTCTCTCAGAGACATGGGGAACGAGAAAGAGAGAGAGAAAGAGAGGGGGGACAAATGAGAGAGATGTGGTGAGGGGTGGGAGAAGACGTAAGAAAAGGACGGAGAATACAAAGTCCCGTAAAGATGAAAAACGAAACCTGAACACCGGCCAACTAGGAGAGGACACATAATGTCACAGGACTGTTTTAAAGTAATTACCCCATTAGTGAACTTGGCTCTTAGCTGAGAACATAGACACGGCAGCGTGTAAACACTTAAGCCTTCCTTTTTTAATGAAGCTGGACTACATGCTAACAGTCTGCGTCGGTCCCAGTAGGCTCCCCGTGGACATTTTAGTATTGCAGCGCTAGCTAACAAAGTCAACTGGCTAAAGAGCTAAAAACCGTGTAAACAAAACCATGCACATGCTCCACATGCTAATTTGCACATGCGTCATGCTAATGCTAGTAATATGTTAATTAGTCGCAACACTCAGTGCTATTACTCAGTCTAAATGTTGCAGAAAGGATGCATCCCTCCCAGTCTATTCAGGTCCGTTGCTCTGGTTTTGTTTTTTGTTTTTAGCTGCGGAGTTACTATGAAAACCAGGAAGGAATTTGACTGTTTGCTGAACTCTTCTCTGAGCGCATGCACTCCCTGTTTCTGGTCACCAGACATCGGTGAGCTTATTCTTTCTGCCCATGTGGTGTCAATAGGTAACGTGAAGAGTGGTTTGAAAGGACGCCACTGTTGAAAATGTGGGTCCCTTCTTCTATTTCCCACAGAATCGACTCTACACAGTGGACAGAAACACTTGCCCAAGAAGTTATTCTGATTCTGGGGTATGTAAACACATATACTGTTTATATGCATCAATCAGGCATAACATTATGACCACCTTCCTAATATTGTGCAGGTCTCCCTTCCCTTATGCCTCCAAAACAGTTGTGACTCATCGGAGAATGGACATTGGCCTTCTGAGGGTGTCCTGTGGCAACACAATGTTGTTAATGTGGGCCTTTGTGTCCTATGAGGGGCAGGGGCCTCTGTGGATCATCCCACAGATACTTGATCAGTTTGGGATCTAGTGAATTTGGAGGCCAGGTCAACACCTTGTGCTGTTCTTCATGTTTTAGTTGTTCCTAAAGTGTTTTTGTGTGTGTGTCTGTGTCAGGCTGCATCCTGCTGGGGATGGCTGCTGCCATCCAGGAGTGTCATTGCTATGGGGTGGGGGTGCCTGCTCTGGTCTTGGTGGGTGCTACATGTCTAAGTAACATCCACACCAGTGAATGCCAGGTCCAAAAGTTTCCCAGCAGAACACTGAATTGTCACAAGATGGTTGATGTTATTTACTTCTCCTGTCAGTGGTCATAATGTTGTGGCTGATTGGTGTATCTATACGTATGTATATATTATTACAGTCAAATCAAATTGTATTTAGTGTCCATGTTAAGCACTTAACATATTGTATGTGACAGCATACAATATATCAAAATATATATACAGTAAGTGTTAAATTTTATGAGGTCACAGGTCAAACTAGTAAAAACCAATAACAGGGTTTATTTATATGGCTGGAAGGAAGGTCAGCTAACAACGGAAAATACTTGTGGACAGCAGTATAATCAAGATAGTTGGTTTTATACTAAGGCTGAATGGTATTAATTAATATCTCTTGGTATTAATGATATACAACTACCTCAAACTCCCCCTTGTTCTGTGTTATCTTAATCACCAATTGTAATTTCACCTTCTCTTTCAATTTGACTTTCTCTCCCGTCTTTTTATTCCTCTGTCTCAATTAGCAGTCCACGCCACGTGCACCACTATCAGCCCTGTGGAACATGCTACAATTAGAGACGATAATAAATAAATATTCCTCTTTTCCAACAGATTCATTTGAGAGAGAGGCTTATCAGAGAGGCCTCGCTTGTTCACCGTCGCGATTGCTTTCAGTTATAAAAGAAAAGGATACATGGTGCGAAGTAATCGTCAGAAGGCTGCTACCGTTTTCAGAATAAAAACTGAACGCTCAATAAATAAATTCAGATGAGACTATTAATTAACATTTTCATTTGTCTTTCTGCTCCTAAACACGCTCCCGAGTCCTTCAGAGGTACATATTGGTAATTAAACACCTAGGTTTTGACGGATAACGCGCCCGCGTAAACCTCACGTCGGATAAATTATTCAAACTGAGAAAAAAGAAAAAAAGAACTTTTTTTTTTTTTTTTAAACCGGCGATGCTCAAAATTTCAAAGTCACCGCTGATGAATAGTGCAAGGTGATTAATTCATGATGGGAGACGCCATCTTGTCAGGCCGAGCTCTTCACCGGGTAATGGCAACACATGCATAATAGAAAGCCGGTTCTCTGCCTCCCCTCGCTGTCTCGGCGGCTTCAAAGGAATTAAAAATGGAGCCATCAAATTACATCTGTTGTGTTGCTTTACTCGGGACCGTTGACTCGGAACAGTGGCGGCGGATCGTCGTTTTGCTCGGATTGAGTCTCCGATGCCGTGAAACGCCGCCGCGAATGAAGCCAACAAGTTTGAAGAAGACTGAGGAAGTAAAAACTGGAGGGACTTTGATTTAGTTTTGAGCTTAAATGCATCTCCCTAAAGGTAGCGCCTGTCAATTCATAATACATCTTTCCTGCACGGAAAATTTGCCTCTTTGTCGTCTGATGCCTGAACTGCAGCTGTAGAGCAGTGGCTCCACGGCACAATGTCGAGGGCTCCTCTGTACATCTCGTTCACTGAAAGAGTGAACAGTCGGTTCAGCAGTGGAGTGACCTTTTCTCCAAACCCACCAATAACTCTGCAGCTGACAGGCCGAATGAGCAGATGATCCCGGACTCCTTCATGGTGTGTTGCGACTGCACTCTGTGCAAAATGACAAGTGAATCAAGCTTCTATTTTTACCTCCGGGCGGGGGGAACTTGTGTCATGGCACCCAAGAAAATCTGCCATGAAGTTTGGTTTTGGGCAATCTGACCGCTGACACCGCGGAGCTGTCACTGCGATGCCCTTCCCCTCCGTCAACCAATCCCCCGCCTCGACCTTGCACCACATCCTCACACCTGACTGGCACCAGGGGTAGCGTGCGAGGCCAAAAGCGTGATTGACACCTTGCCCGATCCCCTGTAAACACCTTGAGATCTCGGCGCCTCCAGCGGGGAAGATCATTGACTTTGCGAAAGAGGCCTCCTCCTCCTGGCCTCGGCTCAAGTCTGCTGGCGCTCGCTATGATGTGGCTCGACTTGTCAGGGAGAGTAACAAGATGCTGAGTGACTTAGCACCTCTGGAAATGTCAGCCCCTGAGCCGGCGGACGCCAGGCTGAGTGGAGTGGGTAGTGCACAGACCCCACTGCGACTGGCTCAGCTGCTGCTTGTAAGAAACCGAGGAAGGCGCGTACGCTCGACGAGACAAGACAAGTAGCAGAGGCGAGCTGCCCCCCTGACGGCGCGCTCTTGCCCCATTCCCCCATATTTTTTACGCTCGCTTCTCTTTTCGGAGAAGCGCGTCTGCTATCGCCCAGCTGCTGCCGCGGCCGAAGCGGGAACCCTCAACCCGAGCGCCCTGAAAGCGATGCGACAAAGTCTGCGTGTAACGATGACGCGGACAAAAGCAGAAGCCGCTGCACGCCTAAGTGCTCCATTATCGCGCTGGTGAATCACGTTAAAGAAGACGAGGCGCCAAAGAGACACCCAGCGCGGAGGGAAACTCCGTCACGGCACAGTCTGTCAGATTGCACTTGATTACTATTCCGACAAACACATTTATTTTTTTCCCTCCCTGAGGAAACTCAAGTATGTATAACGCGACAAATTTAGTGCTACATATTTATAGAAGTCAAGCAGAAAGTCAGTCTGCTGAAGCATTAAGGAATCAGAAGGCACAGACAAGAAAGCTGCTAAAAGTGAGAGAAGAGAGGGGGACTTTGGAGCATGGTGATGCTCAGTAAAATCTAATGGCCTGTTTACTCGCTGCCTGCTGAGATCCATGCTGCTACATTGACTTGATTTATATTTTCTGATTCATAGAGGTGCATGCATCTTACTTTAATCAAGGTTCTCCCTATCATTCCCTCTCGCCCCCTTCCATCTCGCTAGCTGCCATCCTGTTTTTTTTTCCCCCCACAATGCACATTAACAGCAAAAAAATATAATCAGTTTTATGACAGACTGTGTTTTTTAGCGCGTGATGGGTGAGTATAGCATTTTGAAAATGGCCCCGGCCCTATCCTCAATCTCCGAGCAGATCCACTGGGACGGAAGGCAATCTCAGCCGAGAGGACGCGGTCTCAAGGGTGTATGTGTGCGCGCGAGCGTCGATGAACGGCTGCAATCTGATGCCTGCTATTTTTCATGTTTGTTAACAAAATGAAATTTGAGGGAAGACCGGAGCGTGCAGATAAGGGACATAAGCGCGTTATTCGGTTGAGCTGAGGGGTGAAGTTAGGAGACGCGGCGTGAGCACGAGAGTCTCAGATGAAAAGTGGGAAGTCTGAGTCTGATCGGCCGCGAGGAGGTGATTGTTTAAACAAATACATGCATTTTTGACACTCACGTTGGAAATGCTGCTGAAAGTAAATCATACACCGATCAGGCGTAACATTATGACCACCTTCCTAATACTGTGTAGGTCTCCCTTGTGCCTCCAAATCTGTTGTGACTCATTGGAGAATGGACATGGACCTTCTGAGGGTGTCATGTGGAGTCTGGCAACAGGATGTTGTTAGTGCGGGGGGGGGGCTTTGAGGGGAGGGGCTCTGTGGATCATCCCACAGATACTTGATGAGTTTGGGATCTAGTGAATGTGGAGGCCTTGTGTTCCTAAAGCATTTTTGTGTCTGTGTCTGTGTCAGGCTGCATCCTGCTGGGGATGGCTGTTGCCATCAAGGAGTGTCATTGCTATGGGGTGGGGGGTGCCTAGTCTGGTATAGGTGGGTGCTACATGTTTAAGTAACATCCACATGAATGCCAGGTCCAAACGTTTCCCAGCAGAACACTGAATTGTCACGAGATGGTCAATGTTCACGTCTCCTGTGGTTTTAATACTATGGCTGATCGGTGTGTGAATCAACCTTAAAATCAAACTGAATTTGACACTGAGCCAAAATATAACCCCTGGAAGGTGCAGGAAAACTCTATGCAGAGTTTTTCTTCCGTCATTCAGTGGTTAAGTCTCGGCCTCATTTGCTGCTAGCCGCTATTAGCCGACGTCCAAGAGGCTAGAAGGCACAGGTTCGGCCGATTAAGGCTGGGGATTTCTCTTGACCTTTCAGCCAAATGCCATGCTGTTTGAGGTGTACAAGCCTAATTAGATCTGATCACCCTGTTGCTTTTTAATCTTTGACAGCGGCAATGTTTTTGCACCACACATCGCTGTCGTTCATTAGAGGAGTTTAAGATGTGGAGGACACGGGCTAAGGTTAAAAAAAAATCCTGTCGTCGGTCTCAGGCGCTGCTTACACGTGATACAACAGTTGTGGGTATAATTGTTGCATGGCTCGCGTTTAAGGAACATTATTAATGAGGATGATGGTCTTCCAAATGTACATTTTTAGGATGCACATGCATCATCTGGGAAAAAAAAAACAAAAAAAAAAACAAGAAAAAAACAAGAAAAATTACGCGCTCTCCCAGCTAATGCAGCAGCCAATTCACAGTGACATTTGCCATTAGCTCCATGCTGAATTCGACCGGCGACGAAAGCAGAAGAAAAAGCTCAAATCATTCCCAATTAACGGAGGCATCAAACAGTGAAAATCCTAGCAGGAGATTTTTACGGGCAGCGCGCGGAGAAAGGTCAGGCTCCAGTGGAACAAGGCAAAGTCACAGGATTTATTAGGCCTAATGAGCGCTTTCGTTAGACCGCTTGCTCTGCGACGCACGCACAAACACACACAAACCCATTCAAAGGCTGACTGAATGACCCAGACAGAGCCCTGAAATTAATAATGTCACCTTAAATATGTTAGATTTGTCAAAGTGGAAGTTATATTTTAGACTTGAGCCACCGGATTTAGAGCCATATAGATGCGACCACAGACAATGATCTCAAAACATGCACATATATACATTAAATATAGTATAAGTAAGAGTTATAGCTCTCTTTTATGCAATATCTATCACTAGATAAGACCAAAATCTGTGTTAAGATGCTGGAAATACTACATATATCAGTAAATATAATAAATAAATGATTTTCCCGGTACCCAAACCACCTGAGTCTCCTTCTACAATTGCCTCAAGTTTACTAATGAGTCCCGAGCCCTTGAACAGAGGAGAGAGTATTTATTGAGATATTCAGATGGGTTCTGTTTCACTCCGTCTTTTCTCCGTTTCTGAAACGATGCAGGTCCGGGTGCAGAGATGTAACGGAGATTGCCTGTGACAGCACCAAAATGAGGCTAACCAATGTCCTAATGAGGAAATGCCAGCTACGTTCCGTCATCCCAACACGCTAGAAAAGCTGGCCTTGGACTGAAACACCTGCATGCGCCGTGCAAAAATCCTTCAGCGCGTTTAGTGCAATTTTTAAAATGCCTGTCTCCGGATAAAAAGGCTGCTTTGCAAGTGAAACAGCCGCAGCTTTGTTTTTAACACTTGAACGTTGGCATTGGGTTTATCTGCAAAGAGATTCATCTGCAAAAGAGGTGCATTGTTTTTTTTTTTTTTTAGCTATTCAAATTAACTTAATTATTTAGAGTTTTCCTTTTTTGTAAACAATGCTTTGCTAGCTATGTTGCTTCGCTAATGCAAATATTAAGCAGAGTTAGCATTACCACAATTGTGCAATGAAACTTGAGAGATGATTGCAGTGCATTGTACCACACAAATAATGTTCACATAAGAGTGTTGCACGGTGACGTAACTGCACATTTTCGCTTTATTTCATCTAAAAATATTTACTTTTTTTTTTTAGCAAATTATGCACGTTGACCCCCTTAAGCACATGCTGCCCAACTGTAGACATGCCGTATAGTTTAATACCGAAAGCCGTTTTTGAATCATGTTTCGTCTTGAGTTCGTTTAGACCAGGGGTGTCAAACATATGGCCAGCGGGCCAAAAAAGGCCCATCAGAGGGTCTCATCTGGGCCGCGGCTTGAGTTTGCAAAAAAATGACATGGAAGACATTAGCTGCCATTTTTTTCAATAAAAGTAACTGCAATTCCTGAACTGTACAGAACACAACAATAAAACCTAAACAGCAGACGGCAATGTGCCAGCAATTTTTCTAAGGAAGATTCAGGTTGTTCATAAAATGTTTTCATAATGTACTTCTTTGCCCTAAAACAAAGGGAAATATTTAGAGTTGTCTTTTTTTTTAATAGGTTTTTATGATTATATGTTACTGGTCCTGCCTGCTTGAGATTAAACTGGGCGGCCCCTGAACTAAAACGAGTTTGACGCAACTGATTTAAGTGGGGAAAAAATAGAAATTTTTGTTTTTGTCCTGGTAGTAGAGTGTGACTGGTGTCCAGTGATCACACAGAATAAGGCCAAACCAATAGACCAGAATTCAAGTCAAAACCAACTTAGACTTAGATAGACATTATTGATCCACAAGGTAAATTGCTTGGTCACAGTAGCTCAGTTCATAATGTTTTCCTCACAAAGTAGATAAAAAAAATATATCCACCACCTCTAGTTGCTGCTGAGAGCCTACCATAAAATTAATAAAATAACAAAACTAAAACTTAATTCTTTCTCATAGTTGGATCTTTTCAGTCCTTCTCTGTTTTCTCTGCAGTCACCTCAGGAACCAGGGGAACCCATCTGAGACGAATCACAGTCTCTTTCTATCATCCTGATGGGGCTTTCTGAACTGACACGTAGTAACATTACCAACCAACATCTCAGGTCTCAGTGGAACCCGGGTTCCATTAGAGAACAACAGGGACAGGCTCTTAAGTCCCCGCGGTCCTGAAGCCACATATGACGAAGGGCCTGAGGGCAGAGGGAGTAACTCAGCCTCGCATAATCCACCGGATGAGCTTCGCGAGGGACAGACTCACTTAACGCGGGGGGACGTATTAACAACAGTCCACTGCAATAGTATTAATGCTAATGACTTCATAAATGACAGCGAAGACTCAGGCTAGTGCTGATAATGATTAATTGATCAATGACTTAAGAAGTGAGTTGTTAAAGTCTCTTGACTTGACTCTGCTTTAAATCAGGTTGTAATACAATCATTTATGTCAAACTTCCTTTCAATAAAGTGCGCAATAGTAAAAATGTCATGCAAGGAAACTGCTTTAACGCTAATTTGCTAAAACTAATCTTTCAGGGAAAGCTGTGAGTTTCATCAGACACCGTTTCTTTTTCCATCCAGTGTTGCATTCATTTTTCACCAAGATCTTGTATTGATGATGGGAGAGTCTGACCACAAAGCCTTCTCCAGCGTATCCCAAAGATTCTCAGTGGGGTTAAGGTCTGGACTCTGTGAGCAACTGCAGCAACCCCAGATCATAGCACTGCCCCCACAGGCTTGTACAGTAGACACTAGGCATGATGGGTGCATCACTTCATCTGCCTCTCTTCTTACCCTGATGCCCCCATCACTCTGGAACAGGGTAAATCTGGACTCATCAGACCACATGACCTTCTTCCATTGCTCCAGAGTCCAATCTGTATGCTCCCTAGCAAATTGAAGCCTTTTTTTTCCCCAGTTAGCCTCACTGATTAGTGGTTTTCTTAAGGCTACACAGCTGTCCAGTCCCAATCCCTTGAGTTCCCTTCACATTGTACGTGTGGAAGTGCTCTTACTTTCACTATTAAACATAGCCCTGAGTTCTACTGTTGTTTTTCTTCCATTTGATTTCACCAAACGTTTAAGTGATCGCCAATCAAGATCAATCAGGATTTTTTTCCGACCACATTTCTTCCTCAAAGACGATGGTTCCCCACTATCCTTCCAGTTTTTAATAATGCATTGGACAGTTCTTAACCCAGTTTTAGTAGTTTCTACAATCTCCTTAGATGTTTTCTCTGTTTGATGCATGCCAATGATTTGACCCTTCTCAAACAGACTAACATCTTTTCCACGACCACGGGACGTGTCTTTCGACATGGCTGTTTAAGAAATGAGAAGCTACTCATTGCATCAGTTGGGGTTAAATAACTTCTTGTCTTGATAATCACCATGCAGTAATTATCCAATAGGAGGCTTGTGCCTATTTGCTTAGTTAAATCCAGGTGGAGACTTTTTTTTGGCCAGCCAGTGTATATGTACATGTCATTACGGCGGTAGTATGGGTGTATAAATAACTTTATTAATCCCTAAACAATCCCAAAAGGATTTACGTTAAGGCAAGTACTTGAGAACACTAAAGGTCTTTGTATTTATTATTGTCTTTTACTTTAATTTATTCGTTATGGTGTTATATCTACATGCATCTTTTTCTACTGGTGAATGTGACTATAGATGTGATTCTTCCATAAACCCCACTCGGCGAAACCAATCTGGTCCGTGGTGAACATTTGTGCGAATGGCGATCTTCTGGGGGAGGAAATGCAAGCTGGAGGGTGTTTACTCGCGAAACCTTCTTCTATAGGTGGTGTGCATCCCTACGCAAAGACAGACACGATGTTATGACGAGGAGCAGGAGGGTGAGGGGCGGGGGGAGGGAGGGAAGGGGGGATGGAGAGGTTGGCATATGGTCACATGAGAGGCACTATCACAAGTCTGAGAGCCAAAGCCCTGCCCTGTGTATAATATGCATTGTGGCAACAAACACGGGTCGAGTGTTTTTGAAGCATGTAAGTTGCATGCGAGGGAAGGGTGGTGGACGGGAGGGTGAAGGGTGGGGGGCGGTGAGGTGGTGGGGGTAACAGTTTGGGAGGGGGTGCGGGGGGTTGGGGGGAAGAGGGGGGTACGTATGATGATGGCCTGAATTGAAAGAGCCACCTTTTGATTTTGGACGGGCCCAGTTCCTGGCAGGCTGGGTGGCCATAAGGCGGGGTGGGGCCTGAGGATAATGGCAGCAGAAGGGAGAAGAGGCCGACAGCTGGCGAATTCTGCCCCAATATGTTTCCATGAAAGAGGCGAGGAAATTTCAGAAGACGCAATGCCCGAACGACACGCTCGGCGGCAAAAAGGGAAGATTAAAAATAAAATTAGTTAACATCTTGCCCGTTTCACCCCACGATGCACATTTCAGCGCGGGAAGAGGGGTTTGGGGGGGAGGAGGTGTATATGTGTGTGTGTGTTGGTGTGTGTGTCGGGTGGGGGGGTGATGATTGCGACGGCCATTCATAATACAACAACCCTAAAAAAAAAAAAGCTTCCAGTTAATTAGAAGAAGTCACGCGTCACCCCCTGAAACTCGTTCAGCTCCCACAGATGTGGCCTGGAGTGATTTAAACCACTTTCCCCTTGTCTCGCTTTCTCTCTCCTCCCTACATGTGCATCTTCTTTCCCCATCCTAAGCATATTGTGAATCTAAAATGCAAATGACTCCTCTTTTTCCCCCCTCCCTCTCTACCTCCAATCGCCTCTAATGAGGTGTAAAATATGTGCGTTAATGACAGAAAAAGTTATTTAGATCTGGGGGAGAGTTAATTGGTTTTAATCACGGCCTACATCCATCTGGTTGCGGGAAACAACAAAATACGTCATCCTGATGTCTCATTAGAGGTACTGAGAGTCGCCGTGACTAAAAGATACGCTCGTCTTCCGGGGGTTGAGTCTTAACTGGGAGTGAGCGGCTGCAAAAAATAAAAAAACAAACCTGGCCTGGCTCGAAAAAAGCCTGAGCAAGCAAAAAAGTTAAATATATCTGGGATTAGGCAGTAGAGCTGCAGCGTTATTGGTAGGTAGGGAAATATATAAACTCTACTAGGTTGCCAAGATAGTGACAATTTACCCTATGTGTACTATATACTACTTCAGGGGCATCAAACATACGGCCCGCGGGCCCCAACTGGGCCGCCAGAGGGTCTAATCTGGCCCACGGCATGAATTTGCAGAGGCATTAAAGGGGAACTACAGTTTTTTTTACAACCTGGACCTTATTTCTGGCATAAAATATGATCATTTACTCACCCATATAACTTTTGTGTAATTTGTAGTCCTTTGGGAGATATTTAGATCTGCGTATATCCATATAGTGGGAGTGACTGGGGCACCGAAACTTGCTACTGCTATGGTTCGTCCACAACCTCAGAATCAGAAAAATATTCAGCTAATGTTGCAAAAAACTAGCAGTAGCAAATTACAGATAAACAAGCCGACCGTCGCGGGTGCGCGCGCCGCTCAGAGATGACATCCTCCGGGTCAGAAGACATCATCCAGGGTCTGTAAGTCAATCTACAGAACCCGGATGATGATAACAGGTAACTCCGGACTCAACGGGGAATAGCACTAGCGTACGATAATAAAATATTGGTGAAATGAACGAGTTTCACGGCAGATGCGTTATTTAGAGGCTTTGTTTCGGTGCCCCAGTCACTCCCACTATTTTATGCTAGAAATAAGGTCCAGGTGGTAAAAAACAGTAGTTCCCCTTTAAAGCTGCTTGACTGCCCTGGTTCTACTTCAATACATTTGCATTATGATGAATTATAGACGCATAAATATTATATTTCCAAAAATGAGCAGTAAATTGTACCTTAACGAATAGAACAGCTGATCTTTCAAGAAGTAGAAATCTTAGCACTTAATATTATTTATCTGAATAAGCTCCAAAAAAAAATACTGTTTCGAAACTGTGATTTGAAAACTGCCAAGCATCCTCTTCATCGCCTAACCCCTGAGCTAAACACCGCATTGACTCTGTGACAAAGCTTATCTTTAGTTTTGCTTTAGCGTCTCCTTTTAGTTATGGACGTTAGCCTCCCTGAGTGGTCCCGTGTAAGTTTAAAAACAGACATTAATTATGCCTCGGGGGAATCGTACATTTTCCGTCACCGTCTCGAGGAGTTTTTGTCGGCGGGGTTGGGGCTCTTTAAGCGAAATCGCTCGGCTCTCTGCTGTCGTTCTCCATCCGCTAAGCCTAAAGATGCTCTCACCATCTGTTGGCAGTGTGACATGTCCAAAGGACCATGTTTCTGAGGATCCTAACAGGCCAAGAACTAAAATGTGTGAACTGGAGGCCTGCTAATCTGAAGTGTTGATAAGAGGCTTGAAAACACACTATGTGCGACTTACACCAGAAAAACTAAGAATTCATTGGGGACTCAGCCAAGATCCAGAGAGACTCGACATGCACCTTAAGGTTCTTTAAATAAATAGAACCCCAATACTGAGTTTCTTAAAACCCCTCTACGTTTTACTGATGACAGCGCCCGCTTGTTAGTTTGAGGAGAGTGGTATGACATGATTACACAGAGAGAAAGTTTCTTAAAGTTTTCAGACCAAAGGGGAAAATTGCAGCAGATGACAAGTACATGTGATATAAAAAAAAAAAAGGGAATTAGCATCTAGGTGTACACATGTGCCTCATTTATTATTAGCTTTCGACCGAAAGGCTGTGTCATATGCCCCCCGATTCACATTGTCCCATACTGTAGTACATGTTCTGCTTGTAAATAATTCAGGCAGCAATTACATTGCCACTTAAACATACAAAATTGTGGTATATCAGTATACAACGATCAGGCATAACATGATGACCACCTTCCCAATATTGTGTAGGTCTCCCTTGTGCCTCCAAAACAGCTGTGGCTCATCAGAGAATGGACATGGACCTTCTTAGGGTGTCCTGTGGTGTCTGGCAACAGGATGTTGTTAGTGGGGGCCTTTGAGGGGAGGGGGCTCTGTGGATCATCCTACAGATACTTGATCAGTGAATTTGGAGGCCAGGTCAATATTGCTATGGGGTGGGGGTGCCTGGTTTATTCTAAGTGGTCTTGGACCATGAGTGCCAGGTCCAAAAGTTTCTCAGCAGAACACTGAATTGTCACACGATGGTTCGACATTATTTACTTCCTCCTGTCAGTGGTTTTAATGTTGTGGCTGATTGGTGTATGTTGTTGATGGGGTTGCTGTTTTGCTCGCTAATCTTTTTTTTTTTTTTTTTCCCTTCCAAAGTGTCAACACATTTCTTTTATTCTGTAATGCTATGTTAAACATCTAATTATTAGATTTTGGAGCCTTCAGTCATAATACAAAACAAAAGAAAGCTTTGATTGCGTGTAGACCTTTGAGTTATGTTGATTCTTCTTTGTTTTAAAAAAAAGAAAACGCATACTCTTCCATTACTTCTTCTGCTGAAGATAAATATGCATAAAACTGGGAGTGATATTAACTGAAATTAATGAATTGTTCTCTATTTGCGGCTACAAGTGCTTCCGTTTGTTGTCCAAGAAATTATGCTTGCATAGAAAAAACATACATGTTAATTGTAGACATCAGTATAGTCGAATGAGTTATAAATTCTGTGATTTTTCAGTGTGTGATAGTTAAACTAGCAGCAGCAGTGATGAAAATTGCTGCGGTTATAATTAAGAAGACCTTAGCATATTTAGCTAAATTAAGCAGCAGGGTAGACTCCATATTTACGGCGCCGTTTCCCGACTAATTTCACCTCGAGCCTTCGTGTGTGGTGTCGAAAAAAAAAAATCCTCTCTCAGTGTTTACATTTTTGCTGGCTTTCCCCTCGCTCGTTCATTGTGATTGACGTGCCTAAATCTGCGGGGCCTGAGTGTGCTGATTCCCAACTAACCGCAAATTGTAGAGCCTGGAAATGATGTGTGGTGACAATCATTATCAGCTACTGAACTTTGACACCTAATCAGGGAAACAGTATGCAAGTGGTACAGATAATTATCTAAGGGATTGTCACTGTGTGTGTGTGTGTGTGTGTGTCTTTCTTTCCCAAATGAACGTTACAGCAGAGGCCCTGCTAATCATCTCTGACTGTAGAAGACGGCTGTATTTTTGAGAAGCCTAAATAATCACATCTACAATTAACCGGTTTCACTGCAGACATTTTTGTCTTGTCACAGGCGTATTAACGGTAAGTGGCCTAGTAAGCCATGACAGTAAAACCAAAATGCACAAAGGCAAGAACTCACCCCTATACGAATGTCAACATCATTAATACTCCGGTGCTTTCCCTACTGTGACAAGTCAAAGTGTTGTCAGTGAAAAAAAGTCTATTGTTGCCCTTCAGATGGGGGCATGTCCGAATGAACTGCCCTTTGCTGCAGTATTCAAGTATTCAGTATTTCGTAAGTCGAAATTTTTATAATATTTGGTCCAAGATGAGTTTGCTGGTGTTTTATTAGAAATGGATGGAAGTTAGTATACGCCAATCAGGCATAACACCTTCTGAGAGTGCCCTGTGGTGTAGTGGGGGGTTGAGGGGAGGGTCCTCTGTGGATCATCCCACAGATACTTGATGAGTTTGGGATCTAGTGTATTTGGAGGCCAGGTCAACACCTTGTGCTGTTCTTCATGTTTTTTTTAGTTGTTCCTAAAGTGTTTTTGTGTGTGTGCCTGTGTCAGGCTGTATCCTGCTGGGGATGGCTGCTGCCATCAAGGAGTGTCATTGCTATGGGGTGGGCGTGCCTGATCTGGTCTAGGGGGGTGCTACATGTCTAAGTAACATCCACATGAATGAATGCCAGGTCCAAAAGTTTCCCAGCAGAACACTGAATTGTCACAAGATGGTCAATGTTATTTACTTCTCCTGTCAGTGGTCATAATGTTATGCCTGGTCGGTGTATTGCAGTTCAGTCATTTACAGTTTTCTTTGTAATTTTTTAATATTTCTTAGAGAAATTATTCCCAAAGGCCTCAACCATTTGCATTTCCTACAGTGAGTTACTGACCTTTAGTTTGCTAGACTATCTGCCTCAGTCCTGTGGTGAACTTGTGGCTGAACTTACCACTTAAGCACCAAGCAACTTCACATGTTGGAACCACAAGCTCCATTTATAAAACAGCGTACTCCATCAGTTTTTGGGTAGGAGGTGATGTTATCTTGCACTTGCAAGGGTTTAGCCTCCAAGACAGTGGGTGGGGCTTCACAGATTTATAGAGAAAAGGTCACTCAAATACCTCAATTATACATTCATTCATTCATTCATCTTCTGTAACCACTTGTCCCGTGAAGGGTTGCAAAGGGGCTGGAGCCTATCCTAGCTGACATCGGGTGAGAGATGGGGTACACCCTGGACAGGTCGCCAGTCCATTTAGTTCCTAGGTTGGGTTTTACAGTACATTTCCTGTCTGTTTCAGCCTCAGTGTCTCCAGCAGCTGTTTTCAATGATCGATTTCTTATGAACTCACAGTAGACGAAATGTACACACATACAAAGTTTGTGATTATCTGAAGAATAATGAACACCTAAGATATTTTTCTCAATCTTGTTTGTGCTTTTCTACAACTTGAGATCTTTAAAATGCGTTTTCTCTCAGTGAAATGAGAAATTCTGAGACGCAAAACTCAATTTAGCTGTGTCTTGTTTTCACTGTGACCCCGTACTGATGTGTTATGATGTGTTGTTTCCACAAATGTTAACCAGCGATGCCAAAAAGTTTCTGGATCACGCCGAAGGCCTCCACTCATGCAGCATAAATGTGCCCTTGCAACAGTGTTGCATCATGGGAATGGATGTGTTCAAAAGGTTGATGTTGAGGATCCAGGCAAGCACACACACAGAGCACTGAGGCTGTAAAACTACAGTGGATTTTTACATCTGTCTGGCCTCATTGCTATGCACAGAGGCCCCGAGCCACATTTCCCCGCTTCCACCTAGGGGTAGAGCACATTGGCTACGATACCGCCCTGACAGATTACTGCCCTAAACAGTGAGAAAGAGGCCTGCCAGCAACAGCTGTCCTTTAGCATTGGAAATGCTAAGTTCCCCTTTGACAAAAACTGAACAGGAATGAGTGTCAACAATGCTTTGCCCTGGAGTCGTTGCTAACATCTTGTAACTTTCTGTGCTCTGAACCACTTCTGCTGGATACTTTTGGATCAAGAGAGCAGCTGAGTTGTAATATGTATGGTAATTTCTCAATTTTTGGCTCCTCTGATACTCGATACTAAGAAAAAAAAACAAAAACACAATGTCAACGGTGCTCTTGAAGCTGAGCGGTGCGTTAGCCGGCTGCTATGCAAATGAGGTTGCATGAGAGGAAAGCAAACAAATCTGTTAATTGATACATCCCGTCAGTGGAGTGCCTCTGGGATTACCTGGAAGAGCTGGAGTATCATCATTGCCGAGCCGGGACACTCTACAGGAGTTTAAAGTGCATCTAATGGGGATGTTAGCGGTCGTCCTCCATAGGCTAATGGAAACCATTTTGTTGGCTGTGGAGAGGTCCCCAAGCTGTTGAGGAACACGTATTCAGAGCGACCCGGGCGACCTGCGCCGACCCCAGCATACAAGTGTGTGGTAAGTTCAACAGCCTCTCCAGAAAAAAGCCGCCCATGGCAAGAAGACACTAATTAAGGTAACACAGGCAGCTAAGTCCCACAAGTGTAGCACACAGTTGGAGTGTATACTGAACCTTGTCATGTAGGTCACTTTGGAGCTTTTAGCAAAGCTATGCATATTAATGGACCACTGCTACAGCAGTCACTGCCTCAGTGCTCGTGGGGGGTGTTGTGTACTAAATGTGGGGGATCTTTTCTGAAACATATGCATTGCAAATTGAGATTACGGCTGGTTACAGTTAACACAGTGCCCCTGGCATTATTTAAAAATAAGAGTACATGACGCCGAAAGAATTATGAGTTACCCACGGATGAAAGAATTACAGTAGGAGAGGTGTAGAGGGGTGAGACTGTATAGTGATATGAAAACACAACGCGTGACCAGTCAATTCAATTTAAAAGGACATACGAGTACACATCAGGTAACTATTTGGCAGCATGCTGAAAAGAAAGGCTACAGCAAACTTATACAAATATCCATGATATCACATAGTTCAAGGATAAAAGAACACTCCTGAGTTTTGGTTTCAGAAATACCCAGTCATACATTCATATATATCATACAGCCACTGCACCAGAACAGCAGCGTTGTAGCAACTACTCAGCACATTTAACTCTTTATAGGGCAGTCATTGAAATATCTGAAAATTTTAACCCTTGTAGGGCATAAGAAGACTTTTTTACTTTTCAATTATTTTCATTTTCATGGAGAAAATCAAGATCAGTTAAGTTCTCATATGAAGGGCAAGCATATATTGCTTGCCCTTAAAGGGGAACTACTGTTTTTACAACCTGGACCTTATTTCTGGCATAAAATACGATTGTTTACTCACCCATATAACTTTTGTGTAATTTGTAGTCATTCGGGAGATATTTAGATCTGCGTATATCCATATAGTGGGAGTGACTGGGGCACCGAAACACAGCCTCTAAATAACGCATTATCTGCCGCGAAACTCATTCATTTCACCAATGTTTTGTTATCGTACGCTAGTGCTATTCCCTGTTGAGTCCGGAGTTACCTGTTATCATCATCCAAGGTCTGTAGATTGACCTACAGACCCCAGATGATGTCTTCTAACCTGAATGATGTCATCTCTGAGCGCCGCACGCACCCACAACGGTCAGCTTGTACATGTAATTTGCTAGTGTACTGTGTATGATAACAAAATATTGCTGAAATGAACTAATTTTGCAGCAGATAATGCGTTATTTAGAGGCTGCGTTTCGGTGCCCCATTCACTCCCACTATATGCATATACGCAGATCTATTTCCCGAACGACTACAAATTACACAAAAGCTAAATGGGTGAGTAAACAATCGTATTTTATGCCAGAAATAAGGTCCAGGTTGTAAAAAACTGTAGTTCCCCATTATGTGGTTAACAAATGTAAACATGTATTTAGATCATCAGAACACAAGTGCTGATTCAGGCACTTGTCAACATACACATTATCACATTAGGCCACTTCTTCTTCCTGGTACCTAATAAAGCAGTTACGCTCAGCGTTCACGCAGAGGTGGACCTTTCAGACCACATTTGACCTGAGAACGTTGCCTTGATCTTCACTGATTGGCTGGATGAAAACCACATGCTTCTAAACATCGCTGAGAGGCACCGGGATGCTATTTAAAATGTGTGTGGAACTTACCATATATGGTTCCTTGCCCTATAAAGAGTTAAGAGTGCGGCATAAGTCATCAAATCGTATGAGCAGAAGATTGTCATTTGGGGGAAGGTTGCCTCAACTTTGGGGCAACAAGTTCATCCATAGCCCTTTCTCCATTTGAATATATCAACGACCTAACTCGGGCCCATCTAAAATTGTGAATTGATTTCCAGTTTGGTGTGGAAGAACTTGACAGGCCTGCACAGTCTCGATTCAACACCTCTGGGATGATTTGAAAAGCTGACCGCGAGCTGGGCCTCATTACCCAACATCAGCCTTGGACCTCGCTCATGTTCTTGCAGCTGAATGAGAGTATAGTGTGTGCGTAATCGAGATTGGTGGAAGTCAGAAATCGGGCAGCAGTCACAAATTGGTGAAATTGGTGTATTGCATTCATTGTCAATATGCTAGATTTTCCAATTTAGGGTCGTAATAATATATTGTAGGTTGTGTTATTATCATTTTTAGGTATAATATTTTCCTTTATCAGCATTGCAAGTTCTAAATGTGCATTACAATGGAGGCCATTCTCAAAAATAAACCACAATAAATACCAATCGCACAAGAAAAAAGCCAGAAATGTGCCACAAAGCTCATCATCAGGTGTCATATATGAGTTCCAGTTTAATACACAGTGTCTTGTTGTGTGCCCGCCTTTACTCTGGACTCCTTCATGTGACACGGCTCTTCAGCTGAGCCTCACAAATCGTCCGCCGCCACGTCAGTCAAGCCTTGTTTACAGACCTCCAACATCCTTTCTTTCCCCCGCTCGGCTGCTTCACTGCAGAGTCGGTCAGGGATGTGTGATGTACATCATCGGTAATCAGATAAGTTGGGTACCATCCTCCTGCTTTCTCTCCAAAACAACATGTCCACTGAACTGAAAGCCAGAGTGCAACTGTCACATTAGCAGCCAGAGAGTACTCACTCTCCGCTGCATGCCTGGTAAACAAAACACCCGAAAGATGTTTTGCATGACAGACAGACTGACGGCTCTTTCAGGCGAGGCCAGAGCGTCGCCAAAAGAAAAAAAAAAAAGGCCCGCCACCCTCTCCTCTCTGTTGTCAGTTGAAACTCTTTAACCAATTAAAATGGCAGAGCGGGGCGCATTTTTAAATATGCATGACAGAATGTTGCATTTATGGAAAAAAAAAAGAGGTCTAAACTGCTAATTATGTGGTCAACAGACTACCACCGAGCTGCTCTGCTTTCTATTTAATTTGCACATGAAATGTCCACTCTCCTGATGGCAACCTGCATTTTGATCTCCCATGGAATTGTGCAAGCTTTCAAGTGTGCCGCTTTAATGAGGCATTTCATATTCACAGAAAGGGATTCTGTCAAAGAATTGTGACAAAACCTCCACGATCCCAACTAACTGTTGTTTGTCACTTTTTATAATGAGCCGTGGCCTCGTTATGTTTCCTTTTCTGTAGATCATAATGGAGTCGTCGGGAGTTTTTCACCTCCCAAACAGCTACGTTCTCCCGTGGAGGCGACACTTGGAGGTTAAATTTACCACTTGATGAGTTTTGCTTTGAGCACTTTGGCAAAGTTGGACAATTATTTTTGAATCCCAGGGCTCTCGCAGTGGCGGATATGATGGAAATGGCCAATTATGGAGTGTGATTTATTAAATGCTAAAAAATCAGCGTTTGTAATGTTGTTGGAAATGTCATTAGGCCAAATAGGAAATGTTTACGAACGACTGGCTCGCGTGGTTAAGGTCAGGAAAATAGTTTGCGATCAATGAAAACTGCATTAAATAAGCAAAACATTTCATTTATTCAACCGAATGTAGAAAATGCAGTTTCTCACTGACAATAAGATACCCAGAGTCTAAATCAACATCAGCATCATTCCCATATCCCAGCTGGAATTCCAAATGCCTTCTTTTTTCTGTTTCTGAGGTAGGGAGAAAAAAAAAATCCAGTCAGACCCTGCGCCGCTTGCCAAAAACACTGCTCATCCAAAGTCATTTGCAGCAAAGTCCATTATCATCATCACTTGTGGTGATGAATTCCCTATGATGGTGGCAGGCCCGCAGCAGCCTCCACTCATAATGACATTCTGCTCTTGTTGGCAGTCACTCCCATTCAGATGGCTCATTCCCAACAGCCAGCATGTCAGACAGAGCACACACACAATACTGGGCTGGGCCCCGATGCCAGGAACGGGGTAGGCGGGGGGGTGGTGGTGGTGGTTGGGGGGGAAAACGGGAATGGCTCTTGAAAGGGAGACTTCATTTGTGGGAAAGGCCGCGGTGTTCAGTCTAGTCAGCATGTTACCTTTACTGTAATCATCAGTGACATTCAGATGTGAATATGTTTAAATGCTCTCTTCTTCTTTCACGCTTTTCATTTTTGGTTGTTTGTTTGTGTATTTGTTGCTCCAAACCCAAATGGGCAGGAATTTCCCAGGAAAATCTTCTGTTACTCATTTGCGTCTGGTTAATTGATAAACTGCAGGAAAACCCCATCAGGGACAGAGAACTGAAATAGCAGCTGCAAGAATTCTAACATTAGAAAATGTAGTAACATCAGGATGAATCCATATAACCCTGGTTTGTTAATACAACTTATTTCTACAGTATTATGATGGTTAAGGCTAAGTAATGTGGTTGGAAATGGGCCTTCTGAGGGTGTCCTGTGATGTCTGGCAACAGAATGTTGTTAGTGGGGGTCCTTTGGGACCTATGGGTTGAGGGGAGGGGCCTCTGTGGATCGTCCCACACATACTTGATCAGTTTAGTGAATTTGGAGGCCAGGTCAACAACTTGTGCTGTTCTTCACATTTTTCTTTAGTTGTTCCTAAACCGTTTTTGTGTGCGTGCCTGTGCCAGGCTGCATCCTGCTGGGGATGGCTGCTGCCATCAAGGAGTGGGGGTGCCTGGTCTGGTCTGGTCTGGGTGCTACATGTCTAAGTAACATCCACACAAATGGATGCCAGGTCCAAAAGCAGAACGCTGAATTGTCAAGACGACCAATGTTATTCACTTCCTCCTGTCAGTGGTTTTAATGTTGTGGCTGATCGGTGAATGTAAATGAGATTTAAAGAAAGAGCTGCGCAGTTGCTCCCTGTTTCTGTAACATGATGCTCTTAATAATAGGACAAATACTTACTCGTGGGTCAAATGTGAAACACATGTATTATTGATGTCCAGTAAGAGGGCATTGTGATATTGCATTACATCTTTACAAGAACATCGTGTAGCTTTCCTTCAGTTTGTGGAATGATAACAATAAGATAACCCTGGGGGCGCAGAGCAAGAAGACTGAAGGTGACTCTAAACCCGTGCTTATCTAGGGATTCGGTAAACAAGAGGCCTGGCAAGCGCGGCACTCGGCTGTTGACAACCGGTGATGATGACCAGGTGGGATATGTTATCCTAACAGTCTGGAACTCTTGTGAATTATTTGCTGATAGATATAAACAGCTGTTATTCTTGGTAATGGAAAGCAATTAGAAACATCTGCATACTTGGCTGTGAGCGATGCCTCCGAACGGTGGCCGAGGCTCCCAGGTGCCGCTGGGAAATAATTACATCATCAGTATGGGGGCTGGAGCTGGAGGACTGCTAGTGATCTGTGAAGAGCAAGGAAGAGAGAGACTAAAGAGGGGGAGACACAAAAAAATGGTATTAATCAGTCTTGTGAAGAATTTGCGTCTCGCTCCCAATCTTTATCTAGAAACCTAACATCTAATCAAAGCGGATCACGGAAAGATGTAATTAGTCTGGATCCGACATATTGTATGCCATGTGTGTTAGGCAGTTTATGTTAACAATATCTGAGTCTGTGATTGCTTAATTCTGGGGTTTTCAGATGGAGAGATCAGTGGAAGAAAAGTTTGCACCACACCGTGTGTATTTACTCCTTTTTATTCATACCGCACAGGCATAACATTGTGACCACCTTCCTAATATTGTGTAGGTCTCCCTTGTGCCTCCAAAACAGTTGGGCCTCGTCAGAGAACGGACATGGACCTTCTGAGGGTCCATGTCCGTTCTCTGACGAGAGGGTTTAGCACATTTGAGCGTAAACACAGATATAGCGGCACGTTAATAAAAAGAAAAGTACATTTGAGCCAAGGGGACGAGCGGACAGATTCAAAACCTGTAAAACTGTCCTCTCGCCAACTGTCTCAGACTCAGAACAGACATACACGTACGTGGACATAAACACGTACACCCACAGACGAAGACAGTAGACATTTGTTCTGGTGATAATTTATTCCTTTTCACTCTCCGGTCCTCAGTTTTGAAGCTGACACAAAGAATAAAACTTCTCATAGTTCCCTTTGACGTGGCTTTCGTTGTAGTTGGTTGGTTGTAGATTTCTATGGGCCTCATGATAGCAGCGGATTATACACTGCCTGGCCAAAGAAAAAAAAAGTCTCCACCTGGATTTAACTAAGCAAATAGGTACGAGCCTCCTACTGGACAATTACTGCATGGGTGATTATCTTTCAGCTGGCAACAAGTTATTTAACCCCAACTGATGCAATGAGTAGCTTCTCATTTCTGAAACAACTATGTCTAAAGACACATCCTGTGGTCGTGGAAAAGATGTTAGTCTGTTTGAGAAGGGTCAAATCATTGGCATGCATCAAGCAGAGAAAACATCTAAGGAGATTGTAGAAACTACTAAAATTGGGTTAAGAACTGTTCAACGCATTATTAAAACTGGAAGGATAGTGGGGAACCATCGTCTTCAAGGAAGAAATGTGGTCAGAAAAACATCCTCGTGATCGGTGATCACTTAAACATTTGGTGAAATCAGTTAGAAGAAAACCAACAGTAGAACTCAGGGCTATGTTTAATAGTGAAAGTAAGAGCATTTCCACACGTACAATGTGAAGGGAACTCAAGGGATTGGGACTGAACAGCTGTGTAGCCTTAAGAAAACCACTAATCAGTGAGGCTAACTGGAAAAAAAGGCTTCAATTTGCTAGGGAGCATACAGATTGGACTCTGGAGCAATGGAAGAAGGTCATGTGGTCTGATGAGTCCAGATTTACCCTGTTCCAGAGTGATGGGGGCATCAGGGTCAGAAGAGAGGCATATAAAGTGATGCACCCATCATGCCTAGTGTCTACTGTACAAGCCTGTGGGGGCAGTGTTATGATCTGGGGTTGCTGCAGTTGCTCAGGTCTAGGTTCAGCAACATTATGTTGTCCAAAGAATGAGGTCAGCTGACTACCTGAATATACTGAATGACCAGGTTATAACATCAATGGATTTTTTCTTCCCTGATGTTCACGGGCATATTCCAAGATGACAATGCCAGGATTCATGGGGCTCAGATTGTGAAAGAGTGGTTCAGGGAGCATGAGACACCACAGAGTCCAGACCTTAACCCCATTGAGAATCTTTGGGATGTGCTGGAGAAGGCTTTGTGCAGTGGTCAGACTCTCCCATCATCAATACAAGATCTTGGTGAAAAATTAATGCAACACTGGATGGAAATAAATCTGGTGACATTGCAGAAGCTTATTGAAACAATGCCACAGACAATGCGTGCTGTAATCAAAGCTAAAGGTTCATTTTCAACCCAAAACGTTTTAATCATCTAGTTTTTTCATTACTACATGAACTGGAAAAGACAGTAGACACAATAGTATAGCACATATACAAATCAGCGTTGGTAGTAGTAGTAATGGGTGGAAGTTCTCTGAATCCAACACCATGGGTGGAAAAAAATGTGAATACAGACAAGAATTTTAATCTTACAGTGTTTTTCCAGAACAATAAAGCTGTTGGCTTGATACTAAAGTAAGACATTATGGCGTCATTAATGAACTAATATCAATTATAAAACATAGTTAGGGATTTGCTCAAATGGGCTGAGTCAATATTTGCTATTTACATTTTAGTTTTTGTTCCTTCAATCTTTATTTTTCACAGTTTTTAGCAAAGAGGATGCCACTAAAACGACTAATACACATAGGAAACGCTTTGTATTCTACATTATAAAAACGTTTTCTCCAACCCGTTCTTACTGAAAATGCCATTCTGATAGGCAGTCAGTCACACCACAGTGTGCCTTCCTTTAATTGTGTTGTGTGCGGAGCCGCTGACCTTCTGCTCCGACCTCCTTCTCGCTCTAAACAATACCGAGGTTGCGAGAGCCCCGACTGTGTGATGCCTCTAAATTTACCCGGGCTAAAGCATGACAGTGACTCTCCGCATACATCAACGCACGGCCCCCCGCTGAGCGTGCTCATCAGCTGTAAATACCAGCAGTCTGCGCTGCCGCGGTGAAACGAGCAGTCTGGGGGACCTGACGGTGCTGCATGGTGGCAGCTTGGGCCTGATTGTTAAAGAGTGTGTCCTGTAAGCAGAAGGTCACGGGGCCCGATCAGCTGTGCAAGCAATGAGCCCTGACTAGGTGTCCTTGAGCAGCACGGTGACCCCTGGTGTCCACCTAACAAGACCTGTACTCCCGACTTACACTGTTAAACAAAGTGCAGTTGTAAAAAATATTTATAAGCAACATTTGTATATGTAGTATTTGTTTACATTAATATTAAATATGCTTTGACACGTATTCATTTAAAATGTCAGCTAACTCAAACACTTCCTGTTGACATTATATACCATCAGATGTTATTAAAGGGGAACTACTGTTTTTTACAACCTGGACCTTATTTCTGGCATAAAATACGTTCGTTTACTCGCCTATATAACTTTTGTGTAATTTGTAGTCCTTCGGGAGATAATTAGATCAGCGTATATCCACATAGTGGGAGTGACTGGGGCACCAAAACGCAGCCTCTAAATAACGCATTGTCTGCCGCGAAACTCGTTCATTTCACCAGTATTTTGTTATCGTACGCTAGTGCTATTCCTCGTTGAGTCTGGAGTTACCTGTTATCATCATCCGGGGTCTGTAGATTGACTTACAGACCCCAGATGTCTTCTGCAAAAAACTAGCAGTAGCAAATTACAGGTAAACAAGGCGAGCGTCGCGTGTGCGCACGGTGCTCAGAGATGACATCATCCAGGTCAGAAGACATCATCCGGGGTCTGTAAGTCAATCTACAGACCCCGGACTAGCGTACGATAACAAAATATTGGTGAAATGAATGAGTATCGCGGCAGATAATGCGTTATTTAGAGGCTGCGTTTCGGTGCCCCAGTCACTCCCACTATATGGATATACGCTGATCTAAATATCTCCTGAAGGAATACAAATTACACAAAAGTTATATGGGTGAGTCAACAATCGTATTTTATGCCAGAAATAAGGTCCAGGTTGTAAAAAACTGTAGTTCCCCTTTAAATGGTTTAAATTGTACCTTGTTTTAAAAGAGACTTTCTGCTTTAAAATGTGCATATGATTGAGTCATTTGTATGTACGATTCATTACAATTGAATTGTTTTACAGTGTGTTGTCCCCTCAGTCGTTTTACACTGCTGATTAAAGCAGCACTAATTACTGTTAGAGTCATCCACAACCTAAGAAATGTTTTACAACTTCAGTTTATACATATAATACAGAATAAGTCCAGTCTGTTGGAGAAATACCACTTTGATCAAGATCTACACAAACGAGACAGCAAAAAAAACAGGGAGAGAGAGAGAAAAAAAAAATATCCTTGCCACTGCCTTGTCTCGGTGGAAGACACGAGACAGGAACAGCTCCAGCACAAAACATTATGTTTGTGCCTTTGTTTCATTGGGCCTGTAATCCCTCGGGCAACAAACAGAAAATATCAGTCAGAACGGATGAAGCTGCGGGCCGTGAGTTGCGGCTGTTGTAGCCGGATATGTTGATGCCGGCTGGCGTACCTGTCACAGAAAGCTGCAAGCGCAGTTCAAAAACGAGGTGGCTGGTGTCACATGAGTCCGCAGAGGAGGCCTGTGACGAATATGAGCACAGCGGTGAAGTACGGGGAGTCTGTACCTGTCAGCACTTTCTTTGTTGCTATGAACTTTTTATTTATTTTTTTTTTTTTTTGGGGTGGGGGGTGATACTATTGAGACAATGTGAGAGGTCATGCGATGCCTGTTATTAGATTTCATGTCGCGTTTGTGTTGAAGATTGACTGACCTTAAAAGACCAATTCTAGTTAGACAGCAAATGGAAAAACTGTTAAATGGATATACCCTAGATTCACAGTGCATAAAAAAACGCATTAGACTGACCTTCAATAAACAATAAACAATTAAAATTAAAACAATGAACTAAAATACTAGGATTAAACAGGAATAGCTGGAGACAAATACACAAGAAACCAAAGTGCAGTAGTAGCAGAATAGATTACCGACAGATTATTACAACAAGGACTTGTGACTACAAATTAGTAGTCTAAGTTTAATTACTGTGTATTATTTTTTGATTTTCACAAGGTTGCTGGTTCAATCCTAATCTATGTCTGTGGCTGAAGTGCCTTGAGCAAGCACCTAGAAAAAAAAAAAATTCCTCGGCAATTTTTAGGGTTGGTCACTGCTCCAAGTGGGTTCACTTGGATGGATTAAATGCAGAGAACATATTCCTTGTATGTGTGTACATATATGCATGGCGAAAAAAACAATACACCAATCAGGCATAACATTATGACCACCTTCCTAATATTGTGTAGGTCTCCCTTGTGCCTCCAAAACAGTTGTGACTCATCAGAGAATGGACATGGGCCTTCTGAGGGTGTCCTGTGGTGTCTGGCTTTGGGTCCTATGGGTTTAGGGGAGGGGCCTCTGTGGGTCATCCCACAGATACTTGATCAGTTTGGGATCTAGTGAATTTGGAGGCCAGGTCAACACCTTGTGCTGTTCTTCATGTTTTTTTGAGTTAAATGTTATTTACTTCTCCTGTCAGTGGTTTTAATGTTGTGGCAGATCGGTATATAATTTTCCATGCATAGCGATGAGATTATAATGAGTGGCGTTCACTGTCATGATGATGATTTTTTTCAAGCTTTTTATTTTCCTAAAAACATCAGCAATGGCCATGCAGTATCAGTATTTCAGCATGTTTAAGTATAGTATCATAAATAGGTCCACTTGTATAACTTTATTACCTTCAGGTCAACAGATACCCTGGTTACAATCCAGGAAATAGCCAAACCCATCCAGGTTAAACCAAGACAAATGGTACAGCGCCGGCGTTTGTGCTGGAGTATCCTCATTTGTGCAGGTTAAGCCGCCCACTCCAACTGTAAAACCATAGTACACGGTGAATAATGTGATTCTGATATAACTCCGACTAGCGCAGTCTGTTAATCTATTCACAGAGACCGTGGTGTCCTCGTCCTGCAAGTCAAGTACACGATCAGATATACTTTTGCAAATGCTTTTCATTTAAACTGACCCGGTGGTCGGGGTTGATGAAAAACAATAAAAATAATTGGTGTATGTGGGTACAGTACAGCACATCACAGTGGATGAAACCAAAGTACTTTTTTTCTCCTCCCAGATGGTCCGTTCAGCCTTTTAATAATGAAATCTGCTTTTGTGTTATTTAAAAAATTACAATAACCTTTCTGCTAATCCCCCGATTTACAAACCGGTACACCTGGATTTCTGCGATGCACGTACGTCTGAAATCCCCTTGGCTCTTGATAACATATTAGGATTATATCTCGGATATGGTTCTTTAATAAATAGTTTAGATAAGCATATCTGTTTAATTTTATCCACCCGCCCTCCCTGCGTGCGGGATTACAGTGAAAGGGTTTGGGTTTTTTTGTTGCGTGTGTGTGTGTAGTGCAGTCCGCAGACAGAACATGCAAACATCTGTACAACAATTCATCAGAAAGAATTATGTATGGCAGACTGGATGGCTCTAAGCTGTGTGTATTTCAACATCTCGGCGTCCCCCAGCGACCGAGGCAGATCATAAATAATAGAAGGAGGATTAATTGGTTTATGCTATGAGCATGTGTTAAATGTATTGATGGCATACCGTTGGTGCGCGGCCGCTAAAAGTGTACACCGTAGCTTCGGATTTGATGAATGATCTGGATCGGGTGGTGGGATTTACAAGCTTTAGGTTTAGTTTATATTTATGTCAAGAGCCACGAGAAAAATCAAGCATATAAATAATAAAAAAGAAAAAATTTAACAAGTGGCTTATGAAAAAAAAACAACTAAAGCGTAAGATGTCAAACTAAATTACATGAATCTGTCCACAGAATTGACTTTATTTACACTTTCAGGGTTAACCTAAAGTTCACTCGAGGACAAGCTTAAAGCTGTAGCAAAACAACTGGCTGTCTTGTGGAGAACGCTCCTGGAGGGGTGGATTTGGCAGATTAATACCCCTGCTTTAATACCAGGTCCTAGTACTGTAACAACTATAGGGTAAAAATTCAGGTGTTATCTTTTAGCCTTATATTTACGAGTTTCTGCCAGAAATCAAGCTGAAATGAAGCCACTGAAAATGCTAAAGCGGATCAAACGTACATTCTGTCATCTAGTTTGTTTTTCCTTTGTATTTTAATTAGTTTTACTTCTTTTTTTCCCCACACGGTGCCTTCTAAAGTGCCTTGTTTTATATGTTTTCATTTGTGTGGACAGCAAAGAAGAATTTCATTGTACAGGGAAAGGAGGAGGAGGCTGAGGAAGATCGGCATGTCCTCTAAGACCCTCGGAAACTTCTACAGCTGCATCGTTCAGAGCATCCTGACCAGCTGCATCACCGCGTGGTACGCCAGCGTTACAGCCTTGGACTAGAAAACGCCTGCAGAGAGTGGATCACCAGGACTCCACTCCCCTCTCTGCAGAGCATCTACAAGCACGGAGTCCACAGGAGAGCTGCCTCCATCGCTAAGGACCCCACCCACCCCCGACGCGGGCTGTTCACACTCCTACCCTCAGGCCGGAGGTGCAGGAGTCTAGAATAGTAGACTAAAAACATGTTTCTTCACTGTGCACATGACAATAAACCCTTTGAATCTTGAATCTTCCGGTCTTTTCCCGCCCTTGTGATTACTCTCACCTGTCTCACCTTGAGTCTTTCCTCTGCATGCTCCTTCCCTTCATCAGTTTCACCTGTGTCCTGTTTGCCAATTAGTTATGCATGCGTGTATATATAGCCTGGCCTCTCCACAGCTTTTGTCTAATTTTGGTCTGTGCCTTGTTCCTTTCTGATTCTGCCTTGTCTTTATTTCTTGCATCTTTTGTTGGACTCTTTGTTTTTCTGAAGTTCTCTGCTTGTCACAGTCTTTTCCTATCTTTTTAGACGGTTGTATTTAAGCTCTTTTGTTTCCTCTTACTTACGTTTAGGTCTTTTTCTTCTCCCTGCTTCATGCAACTATCTGTCTGAATCATGAGTTGCAGATCTATTGAATGCAGATGGAATTCTGCAGTAGCAGTTTCAAATGGTCAATAACATTTTTTTCAGTATGAATCAACATAGCAATACTTTGCACATGCTGATTAAGCGTGTATTTCAAGAACAAAGCATTTGTGTGAAAGACGACAGCAAAAGAGACACTTTTAATTTGGAGTTGGCACCATAGTCGTTCATGGTCCAACAAAGTGTGCCAGACCTGTAAATTATGCAGGCTTCACTTGACCATGAGGTCTGAATTTTCTAGGCCAAACACCCCGCTCTCTGAGGGTCGTGACCCTCCCCGTCCCCCGCTTTGTTTTCTTTTTTTTTTCTACTTCGCGTGCTGGGGTAAATACCTCAGCACCTGCATGTTGCACTGATTTCACCCAGCCCCGGCAGATGGTCCTCACCCTTCACTGAGCGCACACTCTGGCACCTGGGACTCAGGGGAAATCCTTCCGTGCTCTTGCCACTCTATCAGAACGCACATGCACATATTATAAACACAGATGCAACGGCATATGCGCAGGCATGCGTGTCTGCAAGCATGCACGGGCACACATAAATGCAACGAGTGGGTGCAAACACACGAACGGGCTCTTTCCACATGTAAACACAAATATTCATTCAAATAAAGAGCAACCAAGATGAATGTGGGGAGGATGTTTATGGTGTCTCAGATAGACATTAATGCACACAAGCAGATCTTTAACTGGGAAAAACGAGTGGATGAACAAACTTTCATGACTTGCTAAGGCACTGCACAATAAACACTTGTATAATTTTCCGTTCAACCTACTAGATTTTCTAAAGCAGTAAATCTCAATGACACAGTTTAGCGTTTGTCCATATTGCAAACTGATCTTGTAAATTTTCTGTATCTGAATGTGTATCTTAGTCTCTGGCATGGACTGTACATTAAGATGCATGATGCGACATCTCCCCAAAAAAGTGAAGCGGAAGTGTGTTGAGCTCCCCCTGGTGGCTGGCCTCAGTGTAGGTCATAAACCCCTCCCCCTCCATGTTAGTGGATGGGATGTGAGCCAAACTAAAGACTCGGTACACGTTAAGTATGTTTTACCAAAGATTGATTCTGTCATTGCTGCATTCCCAGGACTTTTTTTTTAATGCAAATAGTATTTGTACATACTTATGTTCAGGCTTTAAATACAGGAAGTGACATCATGATAGTCTGTGTGATTGCTAGCTGCTGTGAGTGGTATAATTGCAGTTGTTTTGGGGTTTTCTGCAGAAAAAAAACAAAGTTGCTCGGCACTAAACTATTCTAATTCACTCAGATGTTTTTAGCTAGCCAAGGCAAAAACAGTAAATGGCAGAAAAAGGGAGGAAGTGGAACTGCACTGTCCATCTTTATATACAGCCTATCGTCTACACCACCACCTTTCATTTTATTCTATTTCTACCTTTTTAAGCTTTCCTCCTGTCTATTCCACTGTAGGTAAAATACGGTACATAGCCAAAAGTATATGGACAGCTTAACATTCTACTTATTCAACGCAATTGCTGACGTTAGCCTTTTGTGTTCGCACTTGTTTTTCTTTGAAACCAAACTAGCTTTTTTTTTTTTTTTTTTTTTAATGCAGCTGACTTTGAGTACAAGTGTATTATCATAAAAATGGGGGTAAATTGCTGCCACAAAGCTGGAAGAACACTTTTGTATGTCATAATCTATAGCATTCAACTCTCCCTGAACCGGAACTAAGGCTAAACGGGCTAAATCCAAAACCTAAAATGCAGCCACTGAAGCAAGGGGTGCTAAAGTGCACAATACTTTAAGTGTGGCCTATCATCATTAGCCCATTTTCATTTTATTTCTACTTCCTAGTTAATATGTGATGAATGTTAACATATAGCATCACTTCATCGGCTGCTTCTCTTGTTTTTTTTGTTTTTTTTTTGTCTAAACTGACTCTTCGAGTTAGTGCTATAGAAATAAAATTATTATTGTTGCAATTAGCTGCTAAATTATCTGTGTAAAATCAACTTACATGTTGAATACTACACACGGCACATACACACTTGCTATCAGCTCAGTCCCAGAGATGCAGTCTGTGTAAAACAAATACTGTTGTGGTGCCCTCACAAAGAATCACTGAGAAAACAAGCAGCCACGCTCAGAATCACTGTGATGAGGAGGAGCTGTTTCTTCCATGAGCTTAATGCGAAAATATGCCCCACAAACTCATGACTCTGCGCCTAGACGGACGTGGCCGCGGGCACATCCTATGGACAAAAACGCACGCCTTATGGCTATTGTTGCAGCGCCTTTCACTGATTTAATTAAAGAAGCCTTCTGTGCTAGCAGAGCAGCGCAAAGGAATGTTAATGATGGAATTAATGACTGCTGTTTTCCACACCGAGGGCCCCACCAGCCACGTACACACAGTCCGACAAGTATCCCTGAGCACTATTGCAGACCCGGGATGAGCTGCTTCGTATGGACAGAGACTTCGCTTCCTATATCTGCACTGTCAAAGTGAGCAGCAGCAAGTGCCTTTTGTTTTTAGCGTTAATTAAATTCCTGCCACACTAATTTGACGTATTGCTTCGACCAAAGTCACTGCTGATAAGCATTTAACAAGCTGAGCAAGAAGTGCCTTTGTCAAGTGGAGGGTTAATGGAGGGAAAACATCATCTGTGTTGGAGGCTATCGTTATGTTGCACATTTTAAAGCACTATTCAGATGAAGATTCTTGGAGTGACAATGCAATCTATTATAAACAGGATAAAGGGATATTGTGCAAGAGAGAAAAAGCATTTTCAGTATTGTGAGAACTTACTTAGGACAGTGATATCTACTCAAGTTAAAATACTGAGATATAGAGATTTATTGAAAATGAGAAATTGCACAAAAAGAGCGAAGGAACGTGCCAAGAGCCAAAATTCATCTGTATTTAATAACTGCATTTCAGAAAGTGGCTTCAAAACATCCAATTTAAATTAAATTTTCACTTTTTAAATGGTGAAGCCATTCCTTTCTAATCCAATACGTGCATTTACCCTTGTCCTGTCCAAAATTATACTCGAAGTACTGTGAAACTTCTCTTCGATTCCTTTTTTTTTTTTTTTTGTCCAGGATATTAATGTCATTTTCCACAATGTTTATTCAAGAACTTTAAATGAATCTGAAGCAATAAATCACACCCATGTGTCTGAAGCCTCCAGACACAGTCAAGGGAACCGGGTGATAAATCACGGGAAGAAAAGGTGATGTGGCCTTATACTTCAAAGTTTAATCGCCACGCAAAGAATCACTCTCTCCTCGCAGGTTGGCAGAGGCAAAGATGCTCTGAGGTCCAGACCTTCACTCCTGTCCCGCATCAATCATAAACAGGGCGTTTTTAATTTTCTTACTGTAGATCTCTCTGTTGCTCTGGATATTAAGGGTCAAGTTTTTTTGACATTAGCTTGACACTTACCGTAGCAGCTGTTTTTGATGCAGAGCGCATCTTTATCGCGCCGTCTCTGCTCGGTTGAAAGGGATATAGGGTTTCCACTAAGTAAAGTTTACCATGTTGCTGCAGCTAAGCCTACTCTAAACCCAGATATTTCATCAAACTATGGATTGATTGTCCTCATTTTAAACAACATTGCCATATTACACACTGGTAGAACCGTGCATGTGATTTGTTTGTTTCCATCATTTGATTTGTAGATGGCAGATCTTTACAATCCCGGGTTTGTTTGTGTTTTTGCAGTATATATCTCTACATTTCAGAGACATTTCTGGTTAGTCAAAAATTGCAAAGTATGGAGTTGTATTGGTTTTGTTATTTACCATCCTCGCCATGTGTTTCCAAGGAACAAAGAGATGGAAATGACCGATCAAATCCCATATAGAAGTGGGTAAAATCAGTTGTGGCATCACAAGAACGGATGTGTTGTCTTTGTCAATGTACTTTATGATAAAAGTGCCCAGTTCATAAATGTGTGCTCTTTAATAAATAGAAGTGTGTTTAATTATAACATTAAAGAATCTGACGTATTTGTCACTTACCTGTTTCATAAAGGTTTCTGTGTCTTGTTCATAGACTGTGTAAACATGGACGGAGGAACTACTTCTTTAAGGTGCAGCCAAAGCAAGTAGAGCTCCCCCTGGTGGCTGGCTGCAGTATAGGTCATAAGCTCCGCCTCCTCCATGTTAGTGGATGGGACTTGGGCCGAAATTAAACGCTAAAATACACGTCAAATAATTAATTTTTATTCAAGGATGGTTTCCTTCCTCATTTTAAGTAGTTAATATAACGTTGATGCACGTTTGAGTGTCAGTCTTTTGGATAAGTTTTGTTTTGCTCTAGAAACAGGATTTGACATAATGGCAACTACCAGTTACCATGACAACCACTTCGTAAGGCAGGACTGCCAGATGGCTCCGCGTTGCTCCATTCTCGGACTGTACGGCGCTGACTCCAAACTCGCGAGATGGCGTTGACAAGGAAAATAGCGTCAGTTTGACCAATACAAGGAAGTGGCGACACGTTGTCCATATTTATACAGTCTGTGGTCTTGTTATGGTTCAGCCTAGATTGGTTCCCTGCAGACTGAGGAGACTATAAAGGTAGAGGTAATGTTGTCCTTGTGGCTTCAGATGATGGACTTGTCTTTGTACTCGTCCTAATAGATCTTAGTGCTGCATTTGACACTACTGACTGATGAAGACTTGAAGGTGTAACTAAGGATTAAAGGAATCACATAAGACTGGTTTGAATCATATCTGTCAGACTGATTCCAGTCTTTCAATGTCAACAAGGATTCTTCCACTCATACAAGATTCAGTTATCAAGTTCCACAGGGTTCTGTGCTAGGACCACTACTTCTCACATTATACATGCTTCTCTTAGGCACCATTATTAGGGAATACTGGATAGATTTGCATTGCTATGCAGATGACACCCACCTATATTCTTCCATGAAAACAGATTAAACCAATCAGCTGGTTAAACTCTGATCCACAGAGGCCCCTCCCCTCAACCCATAGGACCCAAAGGCCCCCACTATCACACACTCCTGTCCTGGGCCATCTAAGCTAAGCAACTGGACTTGACTGGTAGGGAGATGGGATTTAAATATGAACTTCTATGTTATTCCCATCAGAAACTCGCACATAGTCTGACCACAATCTGTTAACAACCAGTTACTTTTAAAGCATTTCTTAAAACAAGTAATTATAGGCATTGACTTTTTAAAAAAAATAATATTTACATCCACGTTTATTCTTATTGTTTCTGCATTTATTCATTTATGTCTAAAGAATACTGTCTGCATGTGAGTGCCAGAACATCCAGTGAAAACAAAGAGTAGCACAACAAGAATGACATTGGTGGATAATAGTTCTTAATCCATGTGACTTTCACACTCACATTTTGTGTTGACTTGCACATGACTCATCGACAGTTGGGATGCATTGCAACCAAAGTTTCCTGCATCTCTGTATCGTTGTATAGGAAAAGCTTTTGACATATTTGTCTGCACCCTAAAGATTATCCAAAGACATCTGTGCAAAAATTCTGCCCCCCTCCCCCTCAGTGATGATGATGATGGTGTACTTTTGGGGCCATCAGATTAAAACACAAAGCTATTGACCCATAAATAATGTGATGTTTGAGCTCATAATCTTTTTGTCTAGTGGTAAGTGAAACCTGCTTTGTCGGACGTTGACTGTCAGACAATAGAGGAGATCTTTTTAAAAGGGCTCCATGCAGAGAAAGTGGGATGGGGGGGGGGGTATAAGCAGAAAATTGGGTAAGGATGAGGCAGTACAATGTGCGTGTCTGTATGCATTCAAGTATTACTCCTACTTTCACCTCGGCAAACTGAGCATGCCTCTTCCTAGTCCTTCTCACATCTTCTCCAGAAAATGCACGAGTGCGGAGAAGCATCTTCAACGTTCCTCTCGAGCTTTTCCCGACTGCGCCTGGCAAAAGCGCCGGTTCCGATACAGTGATGCAGAAAGGAGGATGCACTTGGGATCCAGGCAATTTCATTACACTGAGTCAAGCTGTTTCCGTTCAGCATCCAGGCCTTTGTGCCGCTTGCCCAGCACAGAGAACTGGAAACATGGCACAAACAACATTATGTGTTATAGCAACTTCGCACCGGGCCTTGTGATATGTCCATCTGCCGTGACTAGTGTTGCAGATCGCGCTAATGTCCCTGCCTCCCTGCCTGTGTTCCCTTGCCACCTCTCACTGAAGCTCTCCAGGTTGCACGACCGTTCAGCCATAGTTGCCCTCAGTGAAAATACTTTTTGTGGTTTAAAAGAAGATTTTCCTGTCATGCTTTTATGCGGAGATGTTTTCACTGGCAAGGCTTAACCTCCAGTGGGATTTATGGCTACACCAATGCACGATGATATCCCTGATTACAACCTATTCTGTATTCTTCTTATATACAAAGAAGAGCAAACCTTCACCTTGCACCCTTCTGACTACTCCCCTCAGATTTGACAGCATGTTGTCTCCCAGGATTACAACACCAAGGACCAAGCAAGGCATACTGACATACTTTAAAAGAGATGGTTTACAGACGCCTGATCCTGCTTAATTCATATCACATTTGTTAGCGTATATATATTTTTTTGGGATGGGACAGTAGGCAGAGCCATGTGAATGAGTTTATCGGGGTCAAGCTGCAGTGTCTTACAGGCTAAGCTCATACTGCAGCATATTGAGACACATTTTTCATCCGGTGGATTATACTTTCTTGGGGAGGGCAGATTATATTGGGAACCATAAAAATAAACAAGGGGGTGGGGTTTAGGCAATGCCAGATGAGGAGTGTGTGTGTGTTGGGAAGAGGGTGGTCCTGAAGAGCCTCCAGCTATCTGCAGAAAGCTGATTATGCTAAAGTCAGTGATTCAACTAGACACGTTTAGGCCTTTGTTTATCAAGGCAGATTAGTGTTAAATTCTCAGCTCTGTAACTTGGTACATGATCAGATAAGGTGAATTTTAGAAAGAGAGAGTATCTACAGTGTGGAAACACACGGTGATGACGACAATAGGAGTAGAGTATACGAGTCATAAGTGGTTTAGGCTTGTGCATCAGTTTGACACCGTACTCTAGACTCTACACAGACCCTAACGTCGCAGCCTGACATGCACCTCCCCAGAAATGTAACTATGTGTCACAGCAACGCAGACCGCAAGAGCTGTGATTGGTCTGCTTGGTAGTAGCGTGTTTCCTCTTTAGTATTTCCGGCTGCTTCTCCATCTCCGCAATTTTTGAGCTGATTGCTTTGGATCAATAAAGATGAAACACATCCAGGAAAGGTTAACTGAGGAGGTTCAGAGATATAAACATTTGTGGTGAAATTTCTGCAAAAGTTTCAGTCGCCATTGTGAAGCAGGAAGTAGAAACAAAAATTAACCATTATTAAGTTCCCACAAACGAAAACAAAAATTGTAAATTTGTTTTTTAATCGTGCTTCACGAAGTGCTTAATTGCAAAGTGTTAAAGGACAAATATGGTGTGAAATGCATCACCGTGGGCAGAAAAGACCACAGTTATCTGGACTTTACTGTCATCGACAACCTGGACAAGTCCACCACCGTAAGCCGCAACAAGCTAATTTATATTTCATGCTGTTAAAGAATGCCTGCGTCCGGTTTCTGACTTCAAAAACAAACCATAGACATTTCTGTTGCATTACGTAGAACATTCATATCTATGTTCAACAGAGAGTACATGAAAGTTTAAAGCATTCGTCCTGTTTTCCTTGAGAATCGCAGCATTCATGCCAAAGAGAGTACTTAATCTGGATGTCTTGATGTCAAAAAATGATTTAACATCGAGTGCTTTCTAATGTTTGAATTTAATTGGCTAGAGTAAATCACTGCTCTGTTCTTTAAAAATGAGACTTCACTGTTTGTGTCAGTAATTACACACTGAAGGTACAGGGGCAATGGAAGCAGGACTGTGATGTGGGTGGTAGTAGTAGTGGTAGTAGGTAGTAGAAAGAAATCCAAGATTCCTACACATACCATTAGTACACCAGAAATTGTAAATGCAACCTCCGCCTCAACACCACAAGTCAAAGTGACTGAAGAGGGTACTTCATATTTCAACAGCGGCAGGTAAGCCGCAGACTATAAGGTAATAACTACCGTCTTCCTCTCGTCAGCTTTGACTCTAATGTATCTCCAATGTCATCAATGGATGGAGCTCATTTCTCCTTTATGTTGGAGTAAGAGGGGAGAGAGGCACATTTCATCCGCCGCTGTAATGACATAAACATCAATCTGTCTGAACTGCTGCTTAAATGACTGTGTAACCTTTACAACACTGTTAAAGGAAGATGTATAATTTCTGCATAAAAAGAGGAGAAGCGGAGGTAATAAAAGGAGGAGTCTGGCTGATGCACTTTCACTCTACTGGCAGTCTTTATTTTTTTATTTTTTTTATGCCCAGTCAAAAAGTTGCACCCCGTGAGTCCCTTTTGTAAAAGACTCGCTGATATTTCCTGCTTTTCACACACTCGCGTGAAGATATTCACTGAATATTAACAGATTTAAAAATTGCTGGGAACAACAACAGATTGAGAGCCATAAAAAGCAGAATAAAGCCTTTATTACCCACTGACATTCCACACATAATGGAAATATTTTACAAGGCCTCCCATTTATGGACCTCTTCCCTCTATAAATTATATTATGCAAGAAACATCATCATGACTGGTGGCATTAACTACCTTTGTATTAAATAGGTTTCCAGAGGGAAGGCTTGACTTGCTATACGTAGCCTGGAACAAAATTCAATCTGACGCTGTGTTTAATGCCACATTTTTTTTATTATCTCACGAGCATATGTTGGAATGGCTACAGATGATGAAGCTAGCTGCTGGGCAAAGTGATCATCAGTGCAGATTTTTTTTTATTTTTTTGTTTTAAGCTCGCTTAATGATGGGATCCAATAAATTGTTTGTGACCTTTGTCAAGGTTTTGCTGAAAACAAAGTGGCTAGCAGCAGCAACTGTGCTAGCCCGCGGCATGTGTGAATATGCAAAGCTCCCCTTTTTTTTTCTGTGCAAGGTTTCAACATGAAAACGGGAAATTGTTTGGAAATATTTTGCCTTGCAGGGCCTTCATAGAGAGAAGCCACATAGAGCTGAGCTCTGCAAGAATGTTTGATGCGGCTTCCTTAGTTAAGCATATGCCACGTTCTGTTTAAGGGAGGCCGTGTTTGTGTGGTGGCCTTTTTCACAGCGCTGAAACTCGGGCCACAGGCAGGAAGGGCTGGTCAGGGACAGCAGCTGTGCAGCCCTCTGAGCATCATGCCATGCATGACCTGGCTGATAACACAAGGTAAGCAAAAAACAACAATGCAGAGCAGCACGGATGTCACATAAAACCTCCATGTTGTCTGCTAGCTTGACACCATTGAAGAAATGTGTGGGTCAAAGGGGTCGAAGTGAAATGCGTAAGTATTTGAACATACAAAGCCAACAAGAAGCAAGGAGCTTAATGGAGAGATCAAGGCAGCAGGTCACCGAGGAGAGAGGGAACAAGGAGGAGGAGGAGGAGAGGGGGTGCGGGATGGCTGGGCGGGCTAGTTGTGAGGGGGCAGGTGGTAAGCATGGGCAGGGGGATGCTGGTGCATGTGCCTGCGGCAATGGTATTGACGGACATATTTCCCACAGCTCCGTGTCACGGTGGGATCATCGCACATGATTACAGGGGGGGATCAGCATGATCGGCTGTCGCTGATTTCGCTGACATCTGTCGGTGAGGTGATACAAGCTGTGACAAGGATTGTCCCAGACATGAAATCTTGAGAGGCTTTTGAGCTACACCGGCCGAGGCTCCTTGTACTCTTGACTACAGTAGAAGAACAACGTGTCTCCTTGAGCCGTTTTACCACTCGAATGCAATGAAAGGCGTTCTCATTTGTCCTCAACAGAGCGCATAATATTAAAAATAACTTGGGTAACTAGTTATATTCACATGGATTACATGCAGACCTCTTCTATGTTGTTAATTAGCTCTGTATTGGCGAAAATTTGAAATTTGTCATAAATTTCCATCAGAACTGCACAGTTTAAAGACAGAATACATGAATGAATGTCCAAATTTCACGTTCTTCCAGAGGTCTTTCTGTGAAGCTTCAGCAGCTGAAAGAGTCTGCTCCAATCCCCTTATCCACAAGCATATGCAAGTATACTGTCGACCATGCAACAACCATAAAGGACATGACGAACAAGCCAGTCTCCAAGGAAAACTCCATCCACTGATAGTGACCAAGAGATGCATGTGGAAGCTCTGAAAATGCATTTTAGATAACTGACGTTCCCAGGAATATCTGTGCTAATATTTTATATCTGCAGATTTCCATGGTTGATTTGTAATACATCTCTGTTAAAAACGCATACTTGGAACGCCGAGAGGGAAGCGTTACAGTGAAAGCGATTCACACATAATCCACTGATTGAGTGTCCTTTACTAAAACCAATATCTGCCCAGCTTCAAAAGATGGATTATTTATTCCGGGTAAGTAATTGTGCGGTTCATAACAATGAGATTCGGATTAAAGAATTCATTACGGGTTTGGAGCAGAGCACAGCTTGTATACAATTACCATTAAGTCCAGCCCAAGAGATGAAAATCATTTCCTCAATATGGAACCGGGACCGCTTTGACGTGACCCCTCATCACGACGTCGACACAGAAAATTATACCCGGCTAAATCCTTTCTTCAATCTCTCGGAGATTCGAGGGGGAATTCTTAAACATATGGCTTAAATTGTTGGTGACGGCTGGGTAGCGAGTCATCTGGTGCAGGAGCCTGAGCCCTTTCTAATTTTTTTTTTTATTTTTCTATGCAAGCTCTATCTTTGATTAAATGTCAGACTTTCACTGTCACATATGCTGGAAGAAAATCCTCTTTTTCCTCGGACGTTTCCAAGAAAAAGAGATCTGAAGTGCGCCGTGACCGCGATGAAGACAACAGGGTTGGTTTTGTCGACATGGATTCCACAGAAGAGGTTTTATTTGTGACTTAGTTCAAAAATGTTTTGAAGATCATCCTTTCAAAATGTGTTTTACACATATATATTACAGTATCTATCTCGACACAAAACCCCCAAAAGGATTGTGTTGTTGCAGGCTTGTGGACAACCCACTCTACCCACTGAGCTCTACCTCTGTTGTACTTTCTCAATTCCCTGCAGGTACAGGTCGACCACACCTGGGGAGGGTAATCTGACTGTGGATTTGTAGCTTCCAAAGTCTTTAGAGATGGTTTTGTATTATTTTCCAGCCTAATGAACAACAACAACTGTTTTATCTGAGGTTTAAGAAACTTCCACAAACATGTGTTGTGAAGATCAGACTGTGACAAAAAACAAAACGGGATTCTGAAAGACATCTGAGTCTAATTACATTCATTGGAAACGCTTTTGAACAGATGGCCTCTAATTTGGCTTCAAAAGTTACTTGTATTCCCAGATTAATGCACTTACTTTTGCACCTCCCTGATATGTAATATTGTCTCGTTTTCCTGAATAAACAAACACCAAAGCATCGTATTTCTGTTTCATTTGTTTGACTGGGTTCTCGTCGTCTACTTTCAGGACTCATGTGAATATCTGCTGATGTTTCGAGTCATTTTTATGCAGAAATCTAGAAAGTTCTGAGTGATGACCCAAGCCAACTGACGAGTGAAATCCGCTTGATAGGTCAGTCAAGAAAAAGATTACAGAAGAAGAGTAGCAGTGAGCCTTTAGACATATGCATTGTTCTTCAGTCTGTGTGCAAGACAGACAAAGACAAGTCCAAAAAATATATTAGATTGATTAACCCAATATCAATTTTGCAATAATTAAACCTTTTGGTAAGGTCAGTACATGTTGGTACTGGACAAGTGATCTTTCTAGCTACTGTAGCTGGATTTAGTGACAACAAAATTAATTGTTAAATCACTAGGCTGCCTGGAGACTGTCTGCATTAAATATATGGAAAGAAAGAGAAAATATTTAAGACTTAACCCCCATGTTCCTGGCCGAGGCGCCTTGAGCAAGCACCTGACCATCAAATCGCTCCCTGGGCGCTACCCAAGTGGCAGCTTACTCCTCCAAGCAGTGCACACACTGCTGTGTGAACGGGTCAAATGTAGAGAGAGAATTCCCCCACAAGGGATCAATAAAATAAATTTATTCTGTCCTATATTGACAAAAGTAGAACTGAAAAGCCTGTCTTCAATTTCAATCTACAAATCGGGCTTTTAAACTTTCAAGAATTATGTTAACGTATAAATCAGCATCAACATACGTAGTTGTCACCACTGGCAATAATATTCCTTGATTGGAGAAATGTATTTATAGAATCCGGGAAGTCTGGGAATAAATAAATAACTTGATGTCTACACTAATTAATAGTTGCTAAATATGCATTTTTTCCCCCCACTGTATTGTCTGTTTTGCAAATATTCAAAGCTAGCAGTGAAACCAAAGGCTTGTTAGAGGTTGATTATTGTGTACAGTATACGAGCAGTCATTTACATGAATAATGTCACCATGTTTTATCACCAGAAATGTTTATGACAGATTAGAGGCCAGCTTCCAACTGCATTTTCATTCCAGTTATTTTTGTTTTAATGCATGTGTGAATCAATTAATTCTGTCATAAAGGACCACCGTAAACTGTGTGCGGGAGTTAATGAGTCCAGCATTACCACATCATTACACCAGCTGGCAAAACGGAGCATGTGTTGTTTGTCATAATATATGCTGCCAGGCTTAACAGTCATAAATTGTTTGGATTGGTAAAATTTGTTTTCTGTTTGATGACAAAGACAAAAGACCCGCGCGTTCGACATTACCATAGCAATAGCCGGTGCATACTTGCGTGTATTTGTACGTACAGTTGACTTGCTGATGGGATTTGTCGGCCTGATGTTCACATCCAATAAAAAGTCATGTTTACATGTTAAGTCCCAGAGATTTGTGGAGGTATTTGCAGGGTTTAAACCTCTCTTCATTAGTTTTTTTTTTCTCTTCAGTGCTCAATATCTGCAACTACCTGGGATAAAGCTGAGGAATAAGTCTTCATGGAAACTTCTGGGCATCTCTAGGAACTCCAAGTGGATAATTCAATATTTCCCAGTTGCATGCACATTCTTAGTGCTTTTATACACATCATTAAGACAGCAGCAGTAGTAGTACAGTAGTAGATATACCAACCAAGATATGCCAAAACAGCCTTGGCCCGTCGAGGCATGGACACTCCTAGATCCCTGAAGGTATGCTGTGGTATCTGGCACCAAGACATTAGCAGCAGGTCCTTTAAGTCCTGCAAGTTGCGAGATGGGGCCTCCATAGATCGGACTTCTTTGTCCATGACTTCCAACAGTTGCTCAATTGGACTGGGATCTGGTGAAGTTGGAGGACAAGTCGCCACCTCAAACTCGTTTTGCTGAAAGAGTGCCACAGTCATCAGGAAGTACAGTTTACATGAAAGGGTCTGCAACAGCGCTAAGGGTACATATCAAAGTAACATCCACACGGATGGCAGGACCCAAGGTTTCCTATCAATACACTGCCTAAAGCATCACACTGTCTCCACCGGCTTCTTCCCACCCTGCATCCTGGTGCCATGCATTCTCCAGGTTCCCCGCGCACAAGCACCCGGGCACTTTCTTCCACTGCTCCTTGGTCGAGTTCTGATGCTCACTTGACTACTGTTGTGCAGTGGGCAGGGGTCAGCATGGACACCCTGACTGGTCTTCGGCTATGCAGCCCCACATGCAGCAAGCGGTGATGCATTGTGTATTCTTAAGTCTTTCTAACAGAAACAGCATTAACTTCTTTAGCAACGTGAGCTACGGTAGCATGTCCGTTGGATCGGACCACAGCCTTCACGCCAGCCTTCACTCACCATCTGCATCAAAGACCCTATTGCCACTGTTCCTTCCTTGGACTACCTTTGATAGATAAAGTCCACTACAGTCCAGGAAATGCCCAGTTTGGCCCTTGTCAGACTCGCTAAAATCCTTACGCTTGCCAATTTTTCCTGCTTCTAACACACCGACTTTGAGGACAAAATGTTCACTTACTGACTATTATATCCCATCCACTAACAGGTGCCGTAATGAAGATTTAAGTTATTCTGGGAGTCTCTTAGCCATTACTGAAAGGAATCAATCTGCACTTTCATTTAATGTAAGATTTTTGTGTTATGAAATACAAACACTGAATCAAATAACTCATGTAAAACGGTCTCTTGTATTGCTGAGCTACCCCATCCATCCTCTTGCAAGCAGTCTGCAACGCAGTGAGGGGGGAGGAGCTCGCCGTGTGTCAAGGTCAACGGGCCCTTCACCACTATGGCATGATGGGTAGCTCTTGCCCGTGCCAGCCAGTCAACCAGCCAGGAACTGCCGGGTTCGCCTGGCCAGCATTACCTTGACTGAAAGGAGGAAAGAAGGCACTTGCGCCCCCCTGCCGCTCAGTAACTGGTACCAAATGGTGCCTCCCCTCTGGGGCCCTGACCTGAGAGCAGGCAGAGTCCCAGGACACCTCAGAGCCGGGCTGGAGGATGGGCAGACAGCTGTCTTCTGTCAGTGGGCCGGTGGACCTCGAAGATCATCTTTCTATGCATTCATAGTCGTTTAGCAGGAGACTTGGTCTAATATGAGGAAGATATACAAAAGGATGCATGGATATTTTGGGTTATATTAACAACTAAAGATTTGGCTATGATACTCCCTTCAGTATATATCATTGATCAATGTGATCTTTGCTCTTGTCTTTTGAAAATCCTTGAACCAGACATGCACGTGTTCACATATAGATGTATGCATCGTCCCATAGAGGAAATATGTGCCACTGTGTGGTCAAACAGCGCAAACAGAGTATCCTCAGTTGACTTCCACTGGATAAAATAATAATAATAAAAGGGTTAAAAACGTAATAATCATATTGAGCTCTCTGAGTCCAGGTAATCTCTTCAAATCTGTCTGAACAGTGAACATGGGAAAACCTCACTGAAACGACAATACATTTTCTCTCTTTTTCAATTCGTTTGAGACAAATCTCAGATGTTTTTTTGGAAGAAATTAAGATTTAACACAAGATGTGTAAACAGTCTCTCCTCTTGTCCTCGTCCTGCCTCTGCAGCCAGTCGGAGCCAGACTCCCAGGAACAATGTTATATGGATCTTGATGGGGAGAAGCTGCATAATTAATTTGTATATTCTAGCATGACAGATGTTTGATTTTGGCTGTAAAAGTAATTAATAAGAGAGTGGAGGGAGAGGCAGATTGCTGGAAGATTATTTATGAAGACTCCTCACTGAGCAGGTTGGAGGAGGGTGTGTGTGTGTGTGTGTGTTTGTGTGTGGCTATCAGCCCTTGCTCGAGCCCTAACATCACCTGCTCCCATGGCCGTCCCAGCTGTTAGCCTAGGTCCAACCACTGTCATCACCAAACATTTTTTTTTGTAATATCTCTCTCCCGTCCCCAAGATAACAAATAAAACAACAAGTACACAGGAGGGGATTGAAATTTCATAAGAACGTAAAACCTGAGAATCAGTACGGGTGAAATAATTGAAATACATCGTCTTGGTTGTTTTAAAGGGGAAAGCAAGCAGAGCAGTTAATACCTGGAAGAGGGAGATGAGTGATTTCAGAGAAGTCTCCTCATATTGACATCTGCCTGGAAGATTTCCAGAGGCTGGAAAGAAAATATTTGTGGAATTTATGTCATCTGGGAACAGTGTTCCTATATCTGTGATATCACCTTGGGTTTGGATTCTTTGGTCTGAGCAGTGGAAACGTTAGTCGAGGCATTCTTGTATTCTGTATATAATCATTTTTAAATCCCATATTTGAGTACATCTTGTACTCAGCACAAGATCCTGCTACTTACCTTCAAGAGTCTTCACAACCAAGCTCCATCATATCTGAACTTCTCCAATTATACAAACCCTCCTGTACTCGGCTACCCAACTTATTGCACCAACTGTCTACTGTGGGTTTCGGAGCATTCGGTCGCTCTGCTCCAAGCCTTTGGAACAATCTCCCACCTAATATCCAAAACATCCTTGAGGTACAGACTCAAAACTCATCTTTTTTAAAATAGCTTACTCCATTTAACCCGTTTTCCCTTTCTAACTAAATTCTATACACATTTTAAATTGGCTTTTATTGTTTATTGCATTATATGTTTCATTTATGCATTTCTGTTTTTTTGCAAGGTAACCTTTAGTGCTCTGAAATGCGCCCACAAATTAAATATATTATTATTGTTAAAATGTAATGTTTGCACAAGAATTCAGCTGATGCATGGACCATTAATATGTACTCCAAATTTCACAGGAAACTATCCTGCAACGACTATGTCAGTTGCATAAATATTTTTTGGTGGAATGCGCCGCAATGTTTACATTGATCCCAACTTAGGCTAGCTCCTGCTACCAGGCATACGAAGATGGGATTTTATCCAAATAAACCCAGACCGACGTAGGTGTTTATATTCTTTAAACAGAGCCATAATAAAACCAGTATTTTCCTGGCTGGTGGCCGGTGCCTGGGAGTCCAACATTGCGGCCAGAACTCAATAATGACTCCCTACAGTAGATGATATGGCAATAGGTTAGGGTTTGTGCATTTGGAAGTTTGTTTCAAGTCAAGATACTTCACTCAAGACTACCAGCAAACTGATGGACCAACTAAAGTTGCAGCATATATATCCATTTAGCTAGAATTTCTAAAAACAAATAAGCTCATTGTGTAATAACGTTCCACCGCTGTGGTTAAAGGGCGGGCCTGGACTTACAGAAAGAGAGGCCTTAGAAGAGAAGGAAAATAATTAGACACGGCCCAGTGTTTTGCAACCGCCGGGACGGGACAATTTATACCTCAATCTAGGCACAAACTTCCGCTTTTCCTTTTTTTTTTTTTTTGCCTTTTTATTACAGAGCTGTACAGCTTCTAATAATGAAATGTAATGGATGCCAAACAGTGAGGACAGGGAGTGAATGCAATTTTCTCAATGAGGGCATAAATCTCACACTGGGGTGGTTATTGTGGAGGGTCTTGTGGATATTCAAATGCTTGCTGCTTTGATTGAAGCAGTCACTGTACGGCTCTGTAACACGACAGAAGGTTAGTGCAGGTGATCGGCCACAATGTGATCTTGTTCATTGCAGGCTTGAATGCTCTGTAGGATCTCATTATTATTCAGCTGTGATAAAAAAAATAAAATAAACCATAACACTGATAGAGGAGCATAGGAAGGGATTCTCCTTCTACTTACTGCATATGCATGGTATATAAATATATCTATATATGGTTTATCATGACATATGTATTATATATTCTTAGCTGGAGTCTACAGGCTTACATTAATTTAGAGGAGAGCCAGTCGCATGGATTATGAAAATTAAACATTCTCTATGTAAAAACGAGAGTGGGAGATGAAGCGATGCACGGACAACTATGGAGATATTAAGGTCTGACAGACCTCTCTGTTAAGCCCTACAGCTACAAGGTGATGAAACAAACATGTTTTGGTAGTGGCTTCTGCAGGTGTCGCACGCAGGGAGTAGGAAAGAAGAGGGAGATTTCAGTTTCTTGGTTAATTCATACTCCTAAGACCCTAAGTTTGGTCCCAACCTTTCCTTTGACATATATCATCCATAAAAGGCTGCCAGATTTTTTCAAAATTTGTCCTTAATCTAAATTAATCTCTTAATTTTGCTGTAATTCCAGATATTTCATCACATCACTCATTGGATTGGGATGTGTTGGTGCAGTTTTCTATTTGCATTCAAATAAGACCAACCTTCATGTTAGCAGAGTGGCAAATGACACCATGCTTTTTAGTATGGTTGAGTCTGTTACCTCCGTAGTTGCCGTCTATGGATCTAAATCAGTGGACCTATGCATAATGTTTGTGCAAGTCACAAAAGTATTTCTCCAATAATTCGCGGGGAAGCTCCAGAACATATGATTTAATTATGCAAGCCCCACAGTGATCTGTTTAGTGCAGACAATGTACCACCTTGAACTGTAGAAGATGATGTTTAGCACAGACTGAAGAACTATGAATCAGTTTAATTTCAAGTGTTCTGTAGCTGCTTTGCATGTCAACTGACTCAGGTCATCATATGTTTTGGATATACCTCCTGCACTGTGTGGGCCTCGTAAAAAATGTCAGATCCATAGGTGTTCGGGGCAGTGATTGTAACTGATCAAATAATGATCATGATGATATTGTGTGTCCTGCATTTGGGACCCACCTCTGGTAAAACGTAACAATACACTGACAAAGACTCGGTGAGGTTAATCAGCCTGTGTGAATCAGTTTAGTCTGCTGTGTCTGCATTTCATAAGACGAATAATTGAATGATGGAGATTGATGGCCTAAGATATGTATGTGCTTTAGACAAGTATCCCATCAAATACTTGTTTGACCTCCTCTAAGTCATCAGATTAAAGGTTTTTCATGTCAAATGGTAAGACCACAGAGCGGGCAGGTGAGATCAGCCGGTGGAAAAGAACTTCTCAGCACATAATTGTACAGATGTGTCTGATTAATGGGGAATGCATTTGAAATTAATTACGGTGCAATAAATTAGCACTCTAACAAAAGACAAAGTGAATTGAATCTCTCTTTCTCTGAGGATAAATAGAGAGATGAAATATAATGAAGAAAGAAGAAAGCGATCATAAAGAAATACATTTGCATACTAATTAAACCAGCGTAATAATCTTCCTGATATTCTTCAAAGAAGTGTACTCAATAGAAGTCATTTCCATAACTGACTGAGTTATTGTCCTACTGCTGTGGGGAACTTTGTCTGCTTCATCTGGCTAAGCTTTTCTGCTTGTTTTAAACTTTTCCTGCTTCTAAACTTGAGCTCCGTTTATTGTAATTCGTGGCACACCCTCAGCGCAGGGTTAAATGTCCTTTCAATCTGTTAATTGCAAGGCTTTACAATTCAAAGGAGGGGGATCGAAGACCCGCTATAAATCAAACTACCCACAGGTTTTAATGAATTCCTCCCTGTGACATTGCGCTATCAAGGTTTTGTCTAACTTGAAGACTCAACAGTATTCAGAGGTACTTGAGAATGCCTGTTAAAAAGTGACCTATGCTCAGACAAATCATTTTCACACCCAGGTGTCTGTTTTTTGCAGCTCGGTGGGAGTAAAGTTTTTGCTGCCCGTATGGATTCCAGCTTCGTTTGTAAAAACTTTTTGTTTTGCTATCTCCATTTTTCTGTCCCTCGTGAAAACACTTGATCTTGTGGGGCAGTGGGTGGGACTTGGGCCAAACTAAAACACTAAAATACACGTCATGTTTTTTTTTTTTTTTTTAAGAATGGTTTCTGTTATTTTAGGTCGTTAATATAATGTCTATGCATGTTCACGTGTAAATTTTTTTTGGTTAAGTTTTGTTTTAGTTAGTTAATTGATGCTATAGAAACAGGATGTGATATAATGGCGACTACCAGTTCCTATGCCAACCGTCCTCTAAAATAAATAAATAAATAAAAATAATGTATAATCCAACATTTCTTTGCAACTGGTGGAGGTAGAGCAGAGTGTAGTATTAATTAAACGAAAATGCGAGTGAGTCTGGAGGAAGTGGCTCCACTCTCGGACCGTACCGTGCGGACTTTGGCTCCAAACTCGCAAGATGGCGCCGCCTGTATCCCCCAGAAAATAGAGTCAGTTTAGCTAATTCAAGGAAGTGGTGACATTGTCCATATTTATATACAGTCTATGTCGTGGACAGGCTGTATTTTTTTCCAGTCAGGGAGAAGCCACTGGAAGTGTTTACATGTTTATTAGGGCACTAATATTTAATTTAATGTGAACATGTCTACATCGGTTGTCCTCTCACCTGAGTCAAACAGTAGAACTGCATCTCATTAAACTGAGAATTAATGCAACAACCAATGAGCGTCAACCAGCCCTTCAAATATAAACTTCCTATGACCTAGATGCTGGTTTAATTACTTTTATGTTATTGCAACTGGAAACATATTAAATAATTATTTCAATAACAGGAATATTACATGCATGAGTTTATTGTAGCAAGGTCTGACATCATCTGACAATTGTGTGTATGCCCTATATCTTTCTTAGGAAGATATACTGTGTGGCAACTTCATCTCTCTACTCTATATGCATGCCAGGGAACGTGGACACATTAATGCACAAAAACTTTCACTAGTTGAGATTAAATACATCCTTCTGTTAATTTTCTGGCCGTCTGTCCCTCATCTGCAGTCGGCCTCCCCATCCCAGTGGGGTAAACCTCTCAGAAGCAATATGTAATTAAACTCAAAGAGCATATTCTTTAATCCTAAAGGCTATTATAGATTTATGGTCAGTGCATTGTCTAAGCTGCACAATGGCTTTGCTTCTCTCCACTCTTGTGGATACTGTGAGCCCATATATGTTCTTAAATGGGTAGATAAAGGTTTTGTAACCCTTTTAAATCTGGCTTTGTAATGGGAGTGCAACAGCGGCTCTCTACCCTCGCAGGGGTAATACGTCAGCTTTTGTATTTGGCCTGGAATGGATAGAAAAGCTTAGACAGGATAGAGAAATCTGTAATTATAATGCACCGACCGTCATCAATGACATATTTCTGAACCCTTTTCCAGTCACATTAGAAACGAGTGGAGCTGTACATGTCAAATTGTAATTATGGTGTATTCATTTTTAGCTCCCAGGGATTAAAACATTGAGTATGTTTAATTGTAAGTGTTCTACATTTTAGAACAGTGGGGCCCTGATTAAGAGTGACCTATCCCCATGACGGGATGCTTTGAAATGCCATGAATACTTAACTTAATTGCTACTTTCATTTGCAACATTTTGACTCAATCTCAATGCTGTGGGTCTGTGGGGACTTGGTGATGTCATGTCTCCCTTGTGTCCTAACAAGACTTGGTGGAACAGGTTTTTTTTCCTCTCTGTCTTCCTCTTTTCATTTTTATTCATTTGGATAGAGGCTGCACGACTTCAGATGTTTTAAAGTCGACTGTTAAGTGATGAAAGTTGACACCGACCAATCACTGATCTCGTCCGTAATAAAACACAGTCACAAGAAATCTATATTCTTGACCTGAATACATACGCTGAGAACAGACAGCTCATGTGCTACATACTGTGAGCTGCAGATATGTATAGCCTGTATAAAAACAGGCAGCACCTCAGCACCATCAATAGTATTTACTAGGACTCCACAGCGTGTTGTCAGATGGGATTGTGTAGCTGGGTTAAAAAAAAATACAGTATTTCTCTGAAGCCTCCTCATATAGAAGCTAAAGGTCTAATAAGTTTAGACGATGAAATTAACCATCAAATGTGCAGCCTCCTTGTCTGTGTTACCACAGGGTGTTTGGTGAAATTGTTAATTGTCCAGAGGATTTGGACCGTTCCTCTGCTAGCGTTAGCAGATGCCTTTTCAGATGAGCGTGCATTTTCAGTAGTACTTTTGTTGTATTTCAGGACTGACGTGTCACTGTAGTATGGGCTTCATCTTTATTGAAATATTTCCACACACTTTGATGTGTGACGCTCTTTACCTGTCTTCTGAGGCGTCCATGTTATTACTGTCCCGTGATCAGTGACTAGTCACAGCAGTGAAGTTGACAAACTGACTAGTCTGTACAACCCCTAGTATTTAATTTAAAAAAGCAACTTTTATAATTGAAATGTTAGTTGCCTGAACCTACCCTGACAAAGATTGAATGGGTAAAAACATCTAGTCTCAGCTTTGGTTTATATTGAGGCTGACAATACGAAGCCATAGCCAGACCCATGCCAATGGATGAGAGGTGGGACGGGCAACAAATGAAAGCTGAAGTGTTCACTCTCCCCAAAAACTTCCAATCTGTCAGAAAAATGGACAGTTCCTACTGTCTGTTAATCCTGCTGCAAGATTAACAAATAATAGAAACGTGGCAGTGTGGGATTGCCAGGTAGGGGCATACATTTTAAAAAAGATGAGGACATAACAACGGCAACGAGTGTTACAAGTCAACATCGACTCCGCGACATTGGCGCTCTTGGCGCTCACAGTGAACAGCTGTTGAGACGGTATACTTTAATCCACGCTGAGTGCAGAGTTGCAGTAAAATTATTTTATTTGCTAAAAATGCAGGGACTGAATTTGATTTGTCTCTTACCTGTCTGTAAAATCCTGCCGGGTTTGCAATTTGCTAGAACGTCAGACTTTTCTTTACAAGCACTACTCCTCTTTTAGCAGGTATTTGTACGATACAACTAATAAAATGCAACATACGTTTTCCTCTGAAATGAAACAAAACCAGGTGCGATCACACCCTTTGTACTTCCCAAATGAGTAAAATGTGTTTTTATTTTCCAAACAGCTGTTGGATCCCTGTGTCCTTCTCTGTCACACTCAACTGAAAATTAGCAAATTAGTCTTGGTGTCTCAATGATAATGTATTCTCTCTTATTTGACTTTTTAATGTGCTTTCACCTAATTATCATCACATACTTCCTTAAATGTGTGCTCAGGAGTCTGGGAAGGAAAAAGGAGGTCAGATTTTAGAGGTATTGGCAAAGGGCCTGATCCTCTCCGGTACCCCCAATCTGCCCGTTTGTGTGCGATGATAAATTTTCCCCTTGAACATGATGTCAATATGTTGATGTGCCTTCCTTTATTAAGATACCATCCAACTGATAACAAGTCCTGCTGTGTGTTAGCAACATAAATAATTAGAACAGAGACCAAGGAACGGCAGGTGGCTTTTGGCACAAAGAAATAATCATACTTGATGTGGAAAATAAAGTAAAAGGACCCATCTGTTCACTGCGGGGGGAGGCGGAAAAACATACAACATATTGTCAGTAACATTATGAAATACACAGTTAATGATTTATTCATGGCACATGGCTCCGGACACTTGTTTTAAATAATCTAACAGAAGTGAGCCAGGGCCCGCTTCAAGGCTTCAAATTAACCATAGATTTGCAAGATCACGCCTTGCCCATCGGCCATTTTGTCACATTATTTGCTTGCAGTTTGACGGCGAACGAACTACCAAAACCAGGAAATGTAGAAATAAGCATCTCTGATATAATATCAGCAACAGAACCCTAAACCTTCTGTCTAGTACTTCGAATCAACACCCACTCTATATAATATATATAACTGCCAGTTAATTGTCTCTAAGAGCAAAGTGCCTGATTAGCAATTTAATCAATTTAGCAAAGATTTACTTTGAATTATCATGTCACCTTGTCTATAAGGCGACATAGTTCAAATGCAAGATTCATAGAAAGTTATTTGTTTTGTTAATTCATTTCTGTTATGAATCATTTTGCTTTTGCAATTTGTATTTCTGTACGCAGCTCAGCTCAGAGGCCATTTGGATATGCCAGAAGAAGAAAATTACCAAAATAAAGAGGGCGTTCAGGATGGCCACTTGAGCCAATCAAAGTTCAAGAGGCCTCCTGTCAAGAGCCCTTCGACTGTCACGAAGGTTTCGTCGCATTAAGGCTTCAACAGGCTCCTGCACTGATATGATTTCTTCTCATTCTGTTGTGTGCTCGGCAGTTCATCTGTAGAGCGCTGCTTTACCAGATCAGATTTATTTACTTGCTTGATTGAGATGATCAGTTTAATGTGTGCTGGTCTGTGGAATCGTCTTTGGTATATAAATGAGATGATTAAGGCCGCAGGGCTTCCCTGCTCAGGGACTGGAACAGCTGTCTCAGATCACTGCAGCGCCTCCACCGTCAGAGCAAACCTCAACACGCATTGTTTGCTTATTTGTGGCCATTTCTCCAATCTCTTCCTGGGAAACATCAGTTTTGCCAGTGCAAGGAAGTGGGGTTGCGTTGTGCATATTTATATACAGTCTATGATGTGGATAGCTGTTAGAGCTTAACTTATAGGTAAAGGCACAGTTCTATACAACAGATAGAGCAATATATCACTTAGAATGGTTGCAGAAATCAATAGCAGTAAACAGAAACACTCATTTAAAAGGCAAGGATGAGAAACATCTATGGGCAGTAGCAAACTCACAAGCAGTTCTGTTCTCTGATCCTGCATTTATCAAGATGCTGATAATGCAGACTAACTAAACTAATTAATAAAATATAAAATAATACTGCTTAAAAGTTGCATGATCCATTTTTAATACAATCTGAAGCTCCAGTATTTCATGGCTGTCTGCACAACCATTGACGTTTGCCAAAACTCCCGCCCAAATCGTCGTAATGTAAGCCCATGCACGGAGGCAAAATTAGCTTACAAGCATACTGTTATATTATAAAAGTGCTGCAGGACTTTTCATAATAGCTTCTTCCTTAACATAAAAGTTAAAAGTTCATGCAACTTCCCTTAATTTCTTATTTTATAATACCCCTTTTAACAATACATTAATTTCTCTCTGCAATCTTGTTTCAATTAAATGTGACATGTTCAGTCAAGATGCTGAGGTGCAACAGCAGCAAAAAGAAAAAAAGAGTGGCACATCTTCTCTAAAAATGGTTGCTCCTGTATCCCTCGCAGGGAAACATTATTTCTAATCAAACTCTTTAATAAATACTTCAGGTCCTTGGAGAGTTCCTTGAACCCTGAAAGGAAACACTGTCTATACCCAGGAGCAAAGAAGGCCATTACAGCTTGTAGTGGAAGATTTAATAGGTGTCATAATTTATCATGTAAACCGAAAAGTGTTTCTTAATTAAGTGCGGACGTTAATGAATTTTTTAATTTGATCCCTGTAAGTACTTTGCCATGCTAATTGCAATATTCCACACATTAGTTATCGGCTATTGCCCTTGGCTATTTGCTGTCGCGAAGAAGGGACCCCCTTTTCCCCTCAGCTCAAGTTCATTAACTGAGTCTGAGCCTCCAGCCCAAACGACAGAGGCTGTATTGGGAAATGAGTACATGTGTATTTGGGTCTTACACTCTGTCAGTTTTGTATGTTTCTGTATCAAAAAAAGAACAACCAGATGCATTTCTTAGTCTGAGTAACAGCTATCCCAAAACGTCGCATCCCTGCTCCTCCGACCGAAATTATACATGAGAGTAATCACTGAGTGAGCTATTTAAAATGACTAATGTAAGCCAGGCTCGGTCCTGATGACTGCCTTTGTATCCAAAGTCTCGCTATCACTGGTGGCAGGCTCATATTGTTCAGCACAATTACTCTGTTTGAGAAACATAATAATGAAGTTGCCAACTGCTGCCTGCGCTAGTATTTTATTAATCAACTGCAATTAGGCAGTGCCGCTATGTCCTTAGGATGACTTTCATTCACTTGCAGTGGGGAAAGCAGTACGCCAATACAACAGCGTGCTCAGAGAGAAATACCGTGCACAGCTACAGAGATCACAGATGGGCTCAGACATAAAATAGCAACATTGTGGGGAAATTATTGTCTCCTGCTAACAAAAGGCTTGTGTGTTTTTTTTTTTTTCTTGTATAAGAGGAGCTAATAACAAACACTATTTTGAGATTGGCTGAAAAAAGTACAAGCACTACTGTTGCCTATGGATGACACATGAACAGCTTGTAATCGCCACCATGTTATGTAATGACGAACCCCCACTGGACGATATCTTAGGCCACTGACAACAAGTTCCAACACTACTGGGAAGGTTTTGTTCCCTATTAACAGACTAGAGTGTCTTGTATTATGCGTCACTGCTCCTGTAAGGAGGATTCATGGCAGATGGAAAGAAATGGTGGAAAGCGTTCAGTTCATAAAGAAAGATGACAACAGTGTCACGACTGTCGGTAGGGATAGGACACACAGATTCAGTCACAGACCAAGAACTGAGATGATGGCTGATGAGGCTCCATTGATTGCAGATGTGCAGGTACGTGGCTCCAGTTGTTACCTGTCGCATCAAACACAGAAATGCACATAAGGTTCAAGGCAGATACACTTGGAGACACAACCAGGTCCTCATGTGTCTAGCTGACAAACTTGAGTGCAAGAGGGTATCCATCAGTGCCCTAACCTTCAACAACCAGGACGCGTGCTGACACCCACCATTGTTTGTTAGGAGGGAGGGAGGACCCACCCCTCAACCCCTGATCTGGGCTCACTGAATGCAGGGACTGGCAGTTGCGATTCGACTTGGATCAGAGGCTCATTTTCCTCCCAGAGATCGCAACGACCACCCTGTGACCAGACCTTGTCCTTTAGTCTAATTCCTCCTAGGAATGAGATGGGAGGATGCCATCGTACGGCGCATAACGCTGCGGTACTCCATCTTAGCAGCTGAGGCAGAGGACAAAGGCTGGAAAGTAAAGGTGCGCCTGGTGGAGATGGGGTGCAGGGGCTTTGTACCCAGTACAACAGCAAAGCTCCTTAGGGATGTTGGAGTCAGGGGGCGGGGTCACAGACAGGCCATTAAAGAGCTGGCCAACACTGCTGAGAGGACGAGTCATTGGCTGTGGTTGAAGAGAAATGACACCATCTGGGCCGCTAAGGCTAACAGCTAATCCCGGGACACACACCCAGGCTTGATCAACCTGTGGTGGGCCTGCCTCCGTGGAGGGTGTGTTGTGTTAAATGGCCGAAACACCCGTTGATGCTGAGATACACAACTGACGATGTGTCCCGGCGGTAAAGCATCATAGCAGCCATCTTTCAAGATCTTCCCATGAATTAGAAGTGGTGCTACGCAAGGGATTGCAACATCTAGACCTTTCAACGAACTCCCTGTTAATGTTTCTGTAAGGCTTTTTGCAGGAATGGATTTAGCTAGTTTTACCTTATACCAGTGATACAGAGACATAACCTTAAACTGACTAACCGTATGTCGTAAGCAGATCAATTAACAATTTGTATATATCTCCAAAAAGCCAAAAAATAAGTGAACCCTTCTTTTCATTAACTGGCAGTGGCCCCCTTATGCAGCAATATCAGCAACTAAACGTCTCCGGTAACTTCTGATCAGTCGTCTAAAACGTCTTGGAGGAATTTTAGCCCATTCCTCAGCACAGAACTTCCTCATTTCTGTGATCTTGATAGATTTCCTTGCATGAAGTGATTGCTTCTAGTCCTTCCATAACATTGTTGTGTTGCTGTTTGAACCAGTTGCTGTCTAGATTCTGCTCATAGACAGGTGTCCTGACATTTGCCTTCAAAATTTGCTGGTATGATTCAGAATTTCCAGGTGCCACAAAACAGGACCAAACAGGGACATTACAGAGGGTATCCATCCAGCCACAGAACCTCCTCTCAATAGTCTTCTGGCTTGTCAAACTAAAGACTTGCAGAAATGTTCTTTTTGGAGAACAGTGTCTTTGTCCATACCACTCACCATGTTTGTTCAGTGTTCTCCCGATGGTGGATTCATGAACATTTACTTTAGCCAATATGAGAGAGGCCTTTAATTGCTTCGCAGTTACCCTGGGTTCCTTTGTGACCTCTTGGACTATTGATCTTGCTTTTGGAGTGATCTTTGTGACAAGAGTCTTTGTGACATGATATGCCATGCCAATTCTGGGTTCCACCTGCAGCAGGCAGTCAGAATCATCTACCTCCAGAAGACTAAGAACCAATCCATCTCGTGCTTACCATGACCGGGATGGTAATACAGCATCAGCAAAGGGAGATCACATCCCCTTTCTAATTTCTGATCTTGATTCCCATTGGTTAAAAATAAAGTTTGGACCGTTTTAAGGGTTTAATCGTTCAAACTAAAACTAATGCATGAATTTATTTATTTTAAAGTGCACACTGAATCAGACCTTCTGTGTAGTTATTCAACAGTATAATATTCTGCACAATGCTGCAGTGACTTTCTCCTCCCTTCTCCCCCTAGCAGTACAGTCACGGTTAAGATGGATTTGCTAAGCCCTTTAATTTAGCCAAAGCCAAAGGAACACAAGGCCATTAACACAAATTTTATCCTCAAACCCCACCCCTTGGTGTCATGACATTCAAGCTTAATGGAGAACTCAGCAAAGGCAAACGCTCTGCTATAAATGTTTCATGTAGTAATTCCACCCATATGAAGAAACTGAGAAAAAAATCTGTTGACATTATCCCGCCGATGTTGTCGGAGCATCTGCAGAGGAAATGTATTTAATATTCACAGGCCTTCTTACACTATGACATTAGCCGAAGAAGATTATCTCTCAAAGATTAAATTAAATGTGGGCTGGAGTGTTTAGTGCTGCTATTGTTTTCATTAGTACAAAAAGGAACTGTACTCACTGCATATGATATTAAATCGTGCTTCTGGGCGAGCATTTCACATCATCCTCCCCCACCCCTTTGGTGAAACATAATGTCATTCAGGGCCCGTAATCTCCAAGCAGCAGGTTAGCATTATAGTTTTTAACTACACAAACGGTTACTAAACATGCATTTGTGGTATTAAAATAAATCTTCTGTTGAGATAAAAGCAGAAGGTGCACTTCACTCCCTGGCTGATTCGGGCCATTTGCTCGTCTTCACTTTTAGAAAAGTGAAGGGGGATTGACGGCGGATTGTGAGCATGATGATGATGATACAACATTTTACTATTTATTCAAGCAGTCAGATGTTCTCTGTTGCAAGGGCTTTTTGGGGTAATGTCAACAGGTTGCAGGAAAGCAACATCTGTGAATGTTGATTAATTATGGTTTGACAGATGTTACTGAATGTCTGCAGAGTCTGGGATTTGAGACAACGGTGAAAGCCTCACGTGATCCTGTTATCCACACCGAACAAGTCGGGTTATAAATGGACATCAAACACGACCCCTGGTACACAGACATCATGCCGAGCAAAGACACTGGACCCCAAGTTGCTCCCAGTGGCTTGGCACTGGTGTGTGCATGTGTGGGTAGATGTGTAATTGTGATTGTAAAGTGGTTTGACCATTCACGTTTTAGACAAACAGGAAACCGCAACATTTTACATTTTCTAGCTATCTGGGTGAGACTCACCTTGGACTAGTTGACTCTTTAGGGTTCAGACGACGTCTGTCTCTGCACCACAGTTGGATTCTGCCACTTCAGGATCCCTGACTCACAGGGCTGCCCCCTCCGTCAACCTGGCGTGGCTGATCAAGCTGTTCCAACAACTGGAACACATCACAAGTTAAACACTCATTATTTTAATTTGATGCTAATCATGTGTTAATGAGACTAATCCTCGCAATGATTCAGGTAATTTGCTTAATGACTGCCTAGAGTCCAGATTACAGCAATCAGTCACGTTTGATAAGATGTCTGTTGTGGGGCAGGGGGGAAAACTCGGTGGAGGAGAAGAGGACAGGGAACAGGTGAAGGCCGGCAGTCCGCAGGGAGAGTGAAGACATGCTAGTTCACCAACCCTCTGACCTTTGAGCCATTAATGTCTTGGCCATGCATTGGGGGGAAGCTTTTTCTGATATTTTCCCTCAATCATTGCTTCAGACACAACGGTTTCTACCCAGATGGATGCTGAACATATTGCAAAAGGTTACAATCAGACTTTGTATCTAGTGGCATGAGTCGTCAAATGAAATATGCAAATCCTAGTTCACCAAATAGGACAGCTTACTAATAAATATAATCGTCTGATAGTCTTTTTTTCTTTATGATGGTCAAGACAACATTAATTTCCATATATTGTTATCAGTGCAATGGAGAAATACACCATACCGTAATATGGTCACATTTTACTGCAAAAACAAACTGACACATATTGTGTTTCCAGTCCATTATTTACATAACTTTGCTAATAAAAGCATATAAAGTTTGGGCCGCAGTTGTCTTTTGGCCAGTTTGAAGTTGAGCTACCCAGCAAGATGGTTTGTGGTTAGCTAAGCTAACTTTACTCTCTAGGAGGCTAATCAGCTAAATATTCAGTACAGCTAGACACATTTAGTTTTCAGTTATAAACCTCAATGTCAATTGTATGACAACATTTTTTCACCTCTCTTCTTCTACCTCTTGATGTTTTCTGTCTGGTATAGTGCAGATTTTGGACTAAGATGTAGAAAACTTGCAACTTCCAAAAACATTTAAGCTAACTCAAGGATTAGCTTGGTAGCAGTGCTAATGTCCTCCACTTCCTTGAAATACTGAAATAGTCCACACACACTATTGGCTGTTATATTTATTTAGAACAAATTTCATCTAGTCTAATGTGTTTTAAATTTTCAATAGTTTGGTTTAAGAACAGATATGAAGAATGAACTATCGTTTCATAGGCTCCACCCTCTTTTTCAGTTTTTTTTTTTTTCTCCATTAACTGCAAAGATGGCAGCAAAGTGTACCACAAATATAAGCTTAAAGTATCTTTGTGGTGATGTCTAAGTTTGATTCAATAAACATTTAATCATTTAAAAAGTGATAGCTGCGATATTTTTTAAAGAAGTTATCTTTCTGAGTGTGTTTGATTGACAGGCCTCTTAGACGATCTCTACTCACCGGCTTTTTCCAAATTATACCTGACTCCAATTATTTTTTCTTCCTTGTTCGGATGCTTTTGTGCTCCTTCAAAAGGTTGCTGGTTTTCATGATTAAACATATGACGAGTTAAATAGTTAAAACTTCAACTGGAACCAAACAAATGAATCCCAAAGTCTCCGGTGCCTTCCTGGTGAGAGGACACATTGTGGGCAGGCCAGTGCATCCTGTGAGGAGCAGTTAAATGAGCGAGCTCTCTCCCCGACTCAGATCAAGCGGCGGATGCTACGCCCCTGACAAATGGCTACAGCATAATGACCTGTGGGTGCTAACAAATACAAATCGTTTTCTCCTGCATTTTTACTGTCGTCAAAACAAATGCTCATTAGCCTTTTATGAGGGATTGTGTGAATAATAAATAGATCCTAATTACCCCCTATCACAAATGCAAATGTGTGAATTAAAAGCAACGGGTAGTAAAACAATAGCGCTACTTTACAAGGCTAATATTTTATGTACAGTTACTGAGTTATTGAACAATTAATGGCGAAAATTAATTTCTGTGCCCGGTTGCTTTACTTAACATTAGTGCATCTACTTATTCATGCTTCAGCCATGGTGTTCCCACCAAGTTGCAACCAATTTTCTCAACTGTAATTATACTATGGTTTACTACTATGCTTTTATTTTCCAGCAGTGCAATCCAACATCATTATTTATTATTGTTATAGCTGTGCCCTTTGACCTCCTGACAATTAAAGTAACAAGCACTGGTCATGGGCAAAATGTCTAAATATGCATTTAATTTTAAAGCTATTTGCACACACACACTGCATGCATATTGTCCACAAACAAACAAACAAACAAACAGCATTATCATCAAGGAGGCTATAAAACAATGGCACTTTGTGAAATTGGCATCACCGTTCACATTTCTATGCAGTCCCCGTGTCACCTAAATCAGAGGATAACCTATATTTTACACACTAATCCGGGCTAAAGGATGTCAGATGCCTTTACAGGGGGCCCGACCCATTGTTCAGACCGAAGGCTTATCCATGTTTGACATTCTGAGTGACAATGGGCTCATGAGTCAGCCCAGTTGGCCTCCGCAGCTTCTTACCACCGTCACATTCTTACCAATAGCATGTATGTTTCGCTGAACCACATTTTGTTCGTGCTACTTTGCAATCTGACCGCTGGATCTGCAGTCACAAGTCAACTTATTTCTTGTCCGACTAACTTCCCAGTGGTGTTTACTCAAGTAAAATACAAGTTTTCTTTTTTTATTCATGTTTTCTTCTTCTTCTTTTCTATAATTTACATTTTTACATTCTCGTATAAGTTTCAAAGCTTCCAAAAAACAAACAAATACATCCAACTAAAGCCAACAAAAGAACCGATATTCTTTCCACGAGGTGATAAATGCACGGCGATATAAGGCGGTCTAGACAAAAGCTGGTTCCAGATTCCCTCAGAGATGATGGGGTGACTGACCCCCACTGTCGCGCAGATTACACCCTGTCCGACAACAAAAAGCTCTTCCTCCTACACTTCAACTCATCACGGGGATTACTAAAATAAAAAGGTACACGGCCACACTGACTTTAATTTCTGTTATTGTTTTACAGGCAGCTGCATGCGGATTTAGCAGCTCTCGGCTCAACTGTAACTATGTGTGGATTAGATCAGCTTGATCCGTTCGATGGATTATTATTATTACCGCGTCCCAATACTTTTTAGTTGCCACACTCCTATGCTCCGGGCTACATATGGGAATTACATCGATACTTGCATTTTGCCCAAAAGGCCACTACAGAAATAAAGATGGATTCCACAAATTTCTACCGATATTGGCTTGGGGCTTGGAGACGATAAACAGGAATGGGTATTTATCAGATATGATGACATGAGAGCGGACTATCGCACTAAAAGTCAATATATCTGAGATTATCTAATTGCGCTTTTTACCCGTTTGACACACATTTGTTCAAGCACAATATTAAATTGCCGAACTTCCCCTTTAATTATCAACCTGATCGTCACATCCATTGAGGTACTTAACAGAGACAGAGAAAACTATGCAATTAAACAAAGGTCACAAATGGCCATGGGGTAATGAGATGTGCAGCTCAAGAAATAGACCATGTATACTGCACATATACAGTATACTGACTATTTGATTCACACAAGTAGTGTTTTTTCTATTCAAACTTGTTTTTTTAAAAAAGGTTTTGGCTCGAAAATGAGCTAAAACCTTACGGTAATGTGAATGCAACGGCGCTCCCTCCCTGCTCAGGTCTGCAGGAAATGCTCTGTAGCAGCGTCCTGCCTCTGATCACTGGCCTGATTAATAGGGGGGCTGAATTGGAACTTAATTAGATGTGGTTACAATTATAAAGACCTGCTCTCCACGGAGCGGCGACTCTTACTGTCGGATGGCGCCGTTGGGGGAACAAGATATAAGCGGGAAGGGGGGGGGAGAGGAACATGTTCTGTCACACCACCCCCACGTTATTCCAATTGACAGGGATGTGAGGTGTGTCAGATCAGTGTCACCCACGGTGGAGCCATTAAAACACCCAGACTGCTCGGATGGTGGCAGCCACTGACCTCTGTAATGGTCTCCGCTGAATTGCAAGTGTATAGTTTAGCGACTAGTTTGGTTTGTGATTTTTTCAAAGACTTTTACATATTTGGTGAGTTTTGCAGCAGAGATGGATTTTGTTTAACAAATAAATAATTCATATTTAACATTCTTACAATATGACAACATCCCGAAACAACAGTTTTCTGCTGATTTACCAATTCTTCCTCAGCAGAAGTAAACACATTCTCTTCCTCCCTGCAATGTATTCTCTCTCCCTCGACATTTCTTCTGCTTATCTGCTTTGAATGTATCTGATCGATCTACTCAAATCTTCCAGCTGATAAACCCTCTCAGAGAAGCACACTTGCTCAAATGTCCCCCTTCTCTGCGGTTGCAATCTGCCTGAGGGCCACCAGAGGTTGAGGGAGCCCTCTTTTGGTCGGAGTTAGTATTACAGCATCACCAGAACCACCACAGTCAAGTGAAAGGAAAAGGGCTCTGTCACAACCGAGGGATCACTCCACCTAGGTCCGGCAAAGACTTCACTGACATGGGTGAGACCTTTGTCATTCTCTTTTCCAGTAAACCGGTGAGATGAATCTGAGGCTTCCGTTACAGCAATCTGCTTTTTGCAGCTGCAGCCTCGACCACTGACGAATCAAAGCGGACTCATTATTTGATGCCAAGAAGCAGGGTCTCTTACACCATCGTCCGTGTTGGGTTGTAAATTTCTGGCTTACATCAAATTACACTATAAAAAGTAATGACATTATTTTGAGGAAACTCAGATCCAGAGTCAAGCTCTGCATGGAAATCCAGCCTTTTAATAATATTATATTTACAGAGTGAGGACTCTCTATACAGGCATAGATTTAATGTGAGACAGCGCAACAAGAGGCTAAAGTGACAACTATGTGTGTGTGTGTCACTGTGTTTAAATGCCCATGAATGCATGTGTGCAGATGCACATGCATTATCCAGTAACTTCTCTGACCAGCCTCATGGGTTGTTAGCTGTGTGAGTGTGTTGATAGATCCTCTATCCCCACCCCCTTCCTCCCCTCTCTCTCTCTCTCTCTCTCTCTTTCTCTCTGTGGAGATGCCAAGTTGATAAAGAGAACGTTTCATTTCATGCCCCGGCGTCAGCACCGTGGCTGCTCTGCATGAGCGGGCCGTCCGTCAGGGCGCGCGTCGAGTGAGAGGGATCCTTGAGCGGCCGGGGCTGCGGCGCTCAAAGTGAGATGCAAAACAAATGGGCCAAATACAAAGACAAGAGAGGGAGAGAGAGAGAGAGAGCAGGAACCTAACATATGTGCGCGTCAGAAAGTCATGTCCTATTTAAGTGACTATTATTAGAGCAGGTCACCATCTGCAAGTCTAGAAAAAGCAAAAGGGGGGGGGGGCATGTCTCTGCGGAAGATTATGCTAAAAAAAAATAAACATATTAGCACATGCTAATGCTAGCTTGTTAGCAGACAAGCTGGAATCCAGCATACGCTGTTCAACAACGTTTGAGAGATGGCAGCAACTGTCTCCATGCATTTATGCACAGAATTTATTTTATCAATACCACTGATGGACGCTTGGTGCTGGCTTCAAATAATCTCCTAAAGAACCCCATTCTGTCAATTTTGATGCCATCAGGTAGATTAATTTAATCAGGTACATAGCAGACCTCAAAGAGAGGTACGGCGAGGTCTTGTCTGGCTGGTTTCCACCTTTCGCTCCTCCGTCTTGAATAAGTTTGGTCACTTCTGGCTCCAAAAAACCCCTGAAGTTCATCTCAACACTTCAGAACTGTAGTCCGCAAACCAATGGGTGACATAAATGTGGCTACATCCATCTTTTATATAACATATCAGATATTTACAACGGTTGAGATGAACTCCTTGTTGTTGGTAAACTGTAAACTGGTAAAGAGACCCTTTCACCCTGACTGGAATGACTACCATGACAAATAATTCATACTTTTGTATCCTGGAGTACGCCCAAAATGCATCAACCCGCAAACAATTTAGCCAAAACCAGTTTCCCGTCGAGTGAGAGCAACAGTAGTTGAGCAACAGTCACTCCACTGTGCGGCTAATCGGAGTGAGTATGTTGTTCTCGGAGCTAATGTCACCTTGCTATGAAGGCACATATTGCACAGTGTGAAAGCAACTGCGACTTGAGCCCACACAAACAAAACAGATGTTGCGGGTGTCAGGGGTTGATGTGCAAGCTGCACGGGCCTTAATCAACTATTTAAACAGCTGAGAGCTAATGACGTCATTACAAACACAGATTAACAAGGACTTTCAGCTCCCTCCGCTGCGGCTGGACGCATTTTTCGCCTTAATTCGTCTCTTTTATTTGTGCTGCATGATATTTTTTTCTCGCTAACGCTCGTCTGTACTTTACTGAGTTTGTGTTTATCTTTGTTTGCATACAGTCTATAGTGTACGTCTTACGCACATCTCGCACCAGTTAACAAGGTCATCTCCTCCTACACTAATTGTTCTCTCTAATGTCTCATAATTTACAATTACTGGTAGTCCTGTTTATGTCTGCCTACCTGATGAATGTTAGTTTGACAACCACACTTTTAGCTCTGGTTTGCTCTCCATTGATTTCACTTTTTCAAGCCCTAACAAAACTGAACAAAAAAAAGAAAAGTATTGGTTTAGCTACAAGATACTAAACCCCTCCTGAACAGTTTGGTGGATCCACTGTAAGCCTTTGTGCCGGGTCTTTATGCAAAACTGTGATTTAATTTTAAAGGGGCGTGCACAGAGGAAAAGGCGAAAAACAAAGCGGCGACGCAGACCGTGCAATGTTAATGAAATCCACTGAGCAATTGAAGTGGGTGGTGCACCAAGCTGAACTATGCTCAACTTTGAGGTGGCGCAATCGTGGGCGAGGCTTCCCCGCCTTAGCCGATGACAGGACAGTGTGGTGGCGGCGGAGGGACATAAGAGAAGTGAGAGAGACAGATACACGGGAAGGGAGAGGGAAAAGCGCCCAAGGGTGTCGCAGTCAGTCTGAAACTCAACGGCCACCAGAGCCCCAACTTGCGTCACTTTGAATTCCTGGTCTCGCCTCATGATATTCCACCCCCCCACCACCCTCCACCCTCCATCCTGTCCGCCCGGAGATGAAATGGCTGAGAAGTAAGGCTGGCTGTGACAACATGTAGGCCGGGACATGTGATTGATTCCCTCCTAATTCTCTCAAATAGGATGTGTGAGGATGAGGAGGGTGGAGCAGGGAAAAAAAATGGGGCTGAAGACTCAGTGGTGGGAGATTTGATGGGTGGGGGGTGTGGAAGAAGTAAAGGGGTGAGAGATAATAAGTAGGCCACCCTGTGTCAGGTAAATTTTGGGCTTGTAGCTAACTGGGCATGTCAGGGCGGCTAAATGTTGAGCTGTCATCACAGAACAATGGGGTTAAAGATATGGCCTAAAAATCTAATGTTAGCATCACATAGAGAGACACTTGAAGAAAGAGCCAAAGATACAGAGGGGTTTGAAGATTGCAAAATTAATCAGTTGTCTTTTATTTGGGCCCAAATACATGACATTTTGTTTGAAGTAATTTTTTAATGAGCCGCTCCAGAGTTACAGAAACATGTTCTCGCAGAGTTGTTGCTAAAAAAAGACAAATTTGACAAAATATAATATCACAGACAGCATAAAAAGATGTATGTGGGCAAACGAACACAAACACTGTTGGCATGTTGAGTAAATTAGTCAACACCCTAAAGTTAAATGGACTGAAAATTACGGACAAGTTTTCTCTAGCTGTTAGCTGCTCGTTTAGCTAGCTTGCTAATTCAACGAAACGAGCGCTGCCACTGGGAAACTGGAAAATGCAAGTCATCTTTCACTTGGTGCAAATTCATTCAGTTTGGGAACACTTTTGTCCAACTGGTGTGTTCTGTTTTGACCCCAATTTATTTGGCCTGCGAAGCACTTTAATCATTATTAGCAGACCGTTTGAAAATTCCTTCCCAAGCACATGTGCCATATGTGGACGCGTTGCTGCAGGTTACGCATTATTTACCTGTGGCTCAATATGTAGAGTGGGTTGTCCACGAACCAGAGGGTTAGCGATTCAATCCCTCTCTCATGAACTACATGCCAAAGTGTCCTTGGGCAAGACACTGAATCATGAGTTAATATTGTGTAGGCCTCTCTTGTGCCTCCAAAACAGTTTTGACTCATCAGAGAATGGACATGGGCCTTCTGAGGGTGTCCTGTGGTGTCTGGCAACAGGATGTTGTTGGGGGGGGGGGGCCTCTGTGGGATCTCGTGAATTCGGAGGCCAGGGGTGCATCCGAATAGTCAGTACATACTAACGTCGGTTAGAATGTACTACTCAACCGTCAATTTAGTACGTTATTTATGTATGCGAGCGAGTAGTAGGCATACAATTCGGACGTACTGGGCAGCCATCTTGCCTGTCCTTTGACCCCGGATGTTTACATGTGACGCCGACACATATGACGCACACCGATGGATGCCGCGAAATTTTAAAGCCACCCCGGAGAAGTATTTTCGAAACAACCAACATTTTAAACTCAACATTTATCCTAATATACTTACTTACATTTATAAACTTCGGTTATCGTAGCTGTAGCTGTCACAACGGTCTCAGCCATTTTGTCTGATTTGATTTTCCCGGCAGCTCGTCTTCTTCTACGCTTAGCGGGCTCCCGCTGAATTGTGGGATAGCGTAGTGAGCTACCGTTGTATACTGTGGAGGTAGTAGGTCTACTAAGAATTCGGACGTACTACTACTGTGACGTACTGCGTCTCGCCTACTGAACAGTACGTTAGTATGGGTATTCGGATGCACCCCTGGTCAACACCTTGTGCTGTTCTTCATGTTTTTTTGAGGTGTTCCTAAACCGTTTTTGTGTGTGTGCCTGTGTCAGGCTGCATCCTGGGTTGGGGGTGGTCTGGTCTGGTCTAGGTGGGTGCTACATGTCTAAGTAACATCCACACCAATGAATGCCAGGTCCAAAAGTTTCCCAGCAGAACGCTGAATTCTCAGAAGATGGTTATTTACTTCTCCTGTCAGTGGTATTAATGTTATGCCTGATCGGTGTAAATACAAGACCATATACTGTAACTGTGTAAAATAAATAAAGGATTTTTTTTTTTATTAGCTTGTAACATAAGTTGCCATCAAACGCTGACTGATAAGATGATCAAGTTTTCAACGTTGCTGAAATGTATCCTGCTTCTTTCTTTTCAAACACTTGTAGAGCTTGTTTTGCTACTTCCATGTTTCTGTCCCTCCTAGAAACTCGTCATGTCCCCATATTTGTTCCAACCAGAAGGAAATGATCAGACCAGTCATTAACTTCATTGTTTAGTTATTAGAAATTATATTAAGGTTAAGGTTTACAACAGCTCTGTCAATCCATTTGGAGTATAATATAATATATTACATTGTGTCAGTTGTTTTTTTTTGCCTTTGCCAGACTTAAACAATGAATTGATTATCAGCATTTCTGCAGATTTATCCTCTGTCAGCCTGTCAGATGACGAATCACCTAATCAATTCACACAACAGTGTATTTACATATACTGTCTGTTCCTCTGCCTTAGCGTCAGCGGTCTCTAGCTGTTCTAATAACTCATGTAAACGTATGGGACAAATAACAATGATCCAGAGCTCCTCTGCACAGATCTACCTTCATTAATCAACAGACGCGTCCCCCTTTCTGGAGTACGAATTGGAATAATGAGTCAATTAATGTGTTAAAACAGAGATGAGAGAGAGAGCAGGGAAAGGGAATGATAGAGAACGGGAAGGAGAACTGGAAAAGACAAGAGAGAGAAGAAAGAGAATGACTGGAAGGAAAGCAGTATACAGAAGAAAGAGGGTACCGTGCCATTTTACTAATAATTGACCGTTTGTGTATATGTGTTTGTGTGTGCATGGAAGCCAGCAATTGTTTGCAGCACAGTTGGTTTGGGTTTTTTTTTTGGTTTTTTTTAAATAACAGCACCACATCATCACACTACAATGTCATGCATGGAAGGGAATGAATCATGAGAGAAATGTCAGAGAAATAAATAATGGAGGAATATCTCATGAAACAACTTGAATCAAGTGTCCAATTATAGGAGGGGGCTACATATCTACATATTAAAGCTGTAATTCATTCAACACACCTTTCTCCAGTTCCGATGTGTAAACCCTCAAATTAAAGGTGATAGCCGACACATGAGTCCATATTTAATCTATAATCAAAGGAAACATCTCAAAATCACAGCTAGCACCTCTGTGAGGTTATACTTATTGTTAGCATCCAATGCTGTTGTGATTTGTTAGTGTGAACCAAAGTTCAGACTGATAATGATTCCTACAGTAGGGGTTGTACGGACAAGTTGACTAGTCAGTTTGCCAATTTCACCACTCACTGTGCCATGATGTTTCAAGCTGATCACAGGACAATAACAACATGGACGCCTCAGAGAAGACAGGTGAGGAGCCCAGTGGGTCATTGCCGCAAACTAGCAGCGGTTCATCAAGTATGAGGAAATACTTCACTAAAGATGAAGCCCGTACTACTACCGTGACATGTCAGTCCTGAAGTACAACTAAAGTACTACTGCAATGCTTCTGAAAAGGCTAACGCTAACACTAGCAGAGGAATGGTCCAGATCCTCTCAACAGCAGTCAATGAACAACTTCACCAAACGCCCTGCGGTAACACAGAGAAGGAGGCTGCACAAAGTTATTAGACCTTTAGTTTCAGAGAAATACTGCATTTTTTTTTTTTTAACCCGGTTACGCTATCCCATCTTACAACACGCTGTGGAGTACTATTAAATGCTACTGACGGCGCTGAGGTGCTGCATATTTTTATACAGGCTATACACACCCCATATCATATAGATTTAATTATTGCATTGCATTACTTTCTACTGTGTTTTTATCAGTGACGTCATCAGTGACTGGTCAGTGTCGACTTGACTTTTATCATAAAATAGTCAACTTTGCATTCATAGCATTATGTTAGCATACAGTATTTACAGATCAGAACAACTGCAACAATCTTGCAGAGCAATCACCACTGCTCTCTTAAATCTATTGGGTTGAAGTGTAATACATCATGCAGACACTGCATGCTGCATTAAGAAATGCTCGTATTACAAATCCGCTGTGAGTGTAATTCTCCCTGTTGCTAATTGTCCCCTGTGACAGTGGGACTGCCCATGCCATTACAATCTGCAGACACTCCAGCCTTCCTGATCCATTATTTCCACTCTTGAAAAATTAATAACTTGCTTAATTGTCCCCATTTCTGGTGAGACTCAGGGCCTCATTTACGCTCATGATGCCAGCTGAAGCTCTGCAGCTAGACTGCATTCAGATTCTTGTTGTACATGACATTTCTTTGTCGCTTTCTGAGCAATTGTTGCTCGTCACAGCTAAACAAAGCAACACGGAGATCTGAGAGTGTTCACACGGTTATAATCCACAGCCGCGTGGACCTGACTTATCAATTATTCACTGCCATTTGCCTTTGAATTAGTCTCTGACACACTGCACGGAGGATGGGAGCTTGTACAGCTACTAGGGGAACACCAGGGGGTCCGGGTCCCAGCGGAGCTTCAGGTTCAGATGCCTGTACACTTACTTTCAGCCTGTCACTAGAAATCACAGACGACCTTTAATGCTAACACCCCCGCCACCCCTCCTAAAGCTAGAGTAAATTAACATGTGTCTCCGAGGAGCCTCACAAGACCAGGGACTTTTAAAACACAGCATGAATGTGTGACAGTAAAATGGAATGGAGGAAGAACAGGCCGGCGGGTGGTGATCGCAGCAACACTGCAGGGTAAGAGGATCAGGACTGGTTAGGGGTGGGAGGCCCTGAATGCATCGAAAGCAGTGTTTAAAGCACCGCAGTTTAATGTACACCTCTGCAGCTCACCAAATAGAAGGGCAACAAATAAAAGGAAAATGTTTCCGATCAGGAAAAGAATCAAGACGGTTCAGTAAAATTTGAAGGACACAGCTCTTCAACTATTAAAACACTAAATAAGGAGGAAATAAATGGACCCCATGTTTATGTATTTGGTTATGAATTCAGCAGCTTTGGTTTTCATGGCTGATCAAGGTTTATTTCAGTTTTTATGTTTCTCCATCCATCCATCCATCAATCCCTTTTCTGTTTTTTTTTGTATTATTTTTTTTAATTGTTTAATTGTTTTAGGATTTCTGTAGGAATTTTGTTTCTCATGTCTGCGTGATAAACTTCTGCAGCCTCACATTCAAAATAAAATATCCTAATATGCATCAACTCAATACAGCAATGCAGGATTATGGTTTCACCTTCTTCCTCACACATTTTTAAGTTTCTTTGCATTTAACCAAATACCGCTTTGTTTTGGTTGGGAATTAGTTTATTGGCATAATTGACAGTATAATGTATTCCAGATGACACATTTAGTTTACATTGGTTTGTCATCAAATAAGTTATACTTTCTTTGTCTTTCTGGAGTTCCCACTTCCTCCCTGGTCTGGCCTAAGGATGTGTTGAAGGGTGGAGCCCAGTTAAATGCAGAGAGGCCCGGTTAATGGACCAGACCATCAGCTGTGACATCATGGGGCAGGAATGGTGCTTCATTGTATTCAGTTGTTAGTTACTGTCTCTCTTATTTAGCTGACCGGTCAGCATATATATAAGTTCCCCTTTTGTCTAACTTTGGAGGGCACTTGATTTGAGTCTTGTTCTTTTTTGGTTGACCTCGTTTAAGGATGAACCCGGTTCATCTCTTGAGTTTGTTCGTCAATAATTATTGTGCTTTGGGTCAAGTAATAAAACACACGTTTGTCAGGAAGTAAACCTTGACTGCTCGGTCCCTGACAACCCAATAAAATGGATATGGCCCAAAACCTAAAACCTGGGAGATGTCTGGACCACCTCAACTACTTCCCTTTAATGGAGACAAGGTCTACTCCTAAACTGAAAGCTTTACTTTCCAGCTTACCTCAAAAAGGCTGTTTGGACGTATGTATTGGGTCTTTTGTTGGGATTTGTAGATAAAATAACCCAATACATGAGGCTTCCTCCTCTCCTATAAATGCTAATTTAAAATTACTATTAGGAAATCTTATCAAGCAGATCACTGTCTATACACGCACTGTACTACCCGACACAAACCTCCGAGTCTTCCGCACAGAGAGCCTCTGAAAGCATTTTTCCCAGTCCAGATGTTGGTGACATCTCCACGGCCATTGAAGCCTCGCACAGACAGCCCAAGTCACCCAGAGACTGCCGTCCGAAGGGAAATTACACGAGGAACAAGAGCCAGTTTGTGTGCATTTTTCCATGCAGGCTTAAGGGAACAGTGGGGAGGGCGTTTTAATAGACAGTGCAAGAGGTGGCGCGATGGCACTGGATCCATGGCAGCTGTTTCCTTCAATGTTTTATGCTCATAGCCACAGCTGCTCTCCAAATGAGAGTTAATATTGCAGGGGGGCCGTCCACCCTGGGTCGAGCCTTGTCGCATGGTCTGAATGTCAAACTCCGCCCAGCAGGGTGACACCGGCTCAAAGGACACACTGTGTATTTTTTTTTTTTCCCCCTCTCTCGCCTCTCTTGCCCTCTTCCTCCCTGTTGATGTGTCTTTCTGCCTCAATGGATCTTTTCCCCTCAAACGGACAAGGGTGAAATCTGTATTTTTCATGGGCACGCCAATGTGGTTCCAGCTTTAAATGAAAAATAAATGAGCTTGAACTCTTGATGTTGTGTCAACAGAAGGGATCGACTGCTGTGTGTTTTTGAAGGCTGACACCGATATTGATGATCGACGTCAAGCATTACATGGAATTCAAACATTTGACTGAAACATGTGAACTAAATACTTCTAGTCCTCACAGCTGTTTAAGGATAAAATAGACGTTATGATGAATAAATGGCACGTTTACAAGTTTTCTTGACCCCTTTCTTCTAGAAGATGGAGCCATGTTGCAACTTGTTGTTTTACTATGCACGCACGTGGGGCAAACATATGCAGAAAGAATGATTTATTCTAACCAGAGAGCAGTAAACAGTAGATCAAGTGTTTACGTGGAGCTAATACACAGATCAGGCACAACATTATAACCACCTTCCTAATATTGTGTAGGTCTCCCTTGTGCCTCCAAAACAGTTGTGACTCACCAGAGAATGGACATGGGCCTTCTGAGGGTGTCCTGTGGTGTTAATAGTGGGGGGCCTTTGGGTCCTAAGGGTTGAGGGGAGTGGCCTCTATGGATCATCCCACAGATACTTCATCAGTTTGGGATCTAGTGAATTTGGAGGCCAGGTCAACACCTTCTGCTGTTCTTCATGTTTTTTCGTGAGTTGTTCCTAAACCGTTTTTGTGGCTGCTGCCGCCATCAAGGAGTGTCATTGCTATGGGGTGGGGGTGCCTGGTCTGGTCTAGGTGGGTGGTGCATGTCTAAGCCACATCCAAGCCAGGCCCAAATGTTTCCCAGCAGAACATTTAATTGTCACAATTTGATCCATGTTATTTACTTCACCTGTCAGTGAATGTAATGTTGTGGCTGACCGGTGTATAATCAAAGGTTTAAACCACCCCTCTAAAATGACTGAAAAATACATCAAGTATTCCGTTTTGACTGAAGTGGTCTCACGAGACATTGTGATTGAGCTACTTTTCAGATTTTTCAGTAGTATTTGTGTCCGCGTAAACACGGCCATCGATCTCCTCCGTGAGTGGACGTTGTTTGCTCGGCTACACGATGTTGTTGACATGTAAACTGTTGATTAGCTCCTCATGTTACTGGCAACAACAGTCCCTTATTGTTCAGTTAACCCAAATCAAAAACAAATGGCTGCATGTTTGAATGATTAACTGACAGTCGCCACTGTTACATGGAAACAGAGCCACACTCCTCCCACCGAGCCGTGACCTGCACACCACACAGTAAACCTGTGCTGATCCGCAGTGATGGATGTAGGGTGCCCTTCGATTCTCTGTTGTGTCACACTGTGACGCCGGGCACTAGATCCCTTTGGACTGCCACACACACACACACACGCAGACACACAGTGGTGGCAGCAGTGAGCATGATTTGAAGTGTCCTGTCTGTGGTGGTGCAGCTGCATAAAGGAAACAGCTGCTGAAATATTACACGCAGCCCCCCAGTGTCTCCTACTATCTATCACATAAAAACAGTGGTCAGCTCAGCCTGGAGAGAGAGGACACAACAAAGACATCTGCAAGATGGCCTCAGACACACAACCCCACTGATGTCTGCACCGCTGTGATGCTGTCTCCGCTGGGCGGATGACGAGCACGCTGCTGGGATGTGCTCTTCTTCGGGCTTCGTCCCGCTCCCACTGTTTTCTTTCTGTGTGAACTGACACGCAAAAAAAGGAAATTGCGGCTCGGTTTCAAACGCAAAAGATGGAATTCTGATGCCGCATTCATGTCTGGTTCCAGGATGTTCGGGATGTTTGAAAGTCACTTTCCTTATCTGTTTATTTGTTCGTTCTAAACACAAGTCTAAACGCAACCTTTAAGAACCTTGGAGCTAATCTTGACCACATGGTGTGCAGCATGAAACCTGACGTCCATCTTAAGTAGATATAAAACAGATAAATGAGTCATGCCACAAATAAACAAAGCCTTGTGCTTCAGACAAATTCACATGAGATTACTCTCTTGACTTCACCAACATGGCTGTCATTCAGCAGACTCATAATTTGTTCATTATTGTCCAAGAATTACACACTCAAGGCGTCTCCATAAAAAATAAAGTTAATTCACAGAAACAAAATAGAAATACACAGAAAATTCCATCACAAATTAAAAGCGGGAACTGCCAAAAACACCGTTAGAGGTTTATAAACCCACCGTTGCACTGAGCTGTTGTTTCTGTTGTTTTAAGTGTACCACACATGTATTCATCTCTAGCTTCTTTTAGGTAGATAAACACAAGTATACTAATGTTTGTGTTGCCACAGCATCTATAATATGAATCTGATGTTCTTATATCAGCTGGAGGCATCAGTCTGCTGGGAATGGTAGTAATTTGATGCAATCTGCTGTACACCACGGAGCGACCAGGAGAGCTTTATATGCTGACCACAACAGAATCCTTTGATTCATTTCTTCTTGTACGTCGACGGCTTGATTCATGTTGCATTTGTGCTCTACGTACTGCCTCCAGGAAATAGCCATATACCAACACATAACGCTGAAACTCACTCAAATTGATCCGAAATGACATGGACATGTGATTGGCAGAGAGTTGGAGACATGTAGTCCCCCAGACTGATCCAACTCAGCTCCCACAGTGAACGCTACGGGACGTCATTCATACCAAACTCTATCCAGCTGTACAACAACTCATTTTTCTGTTATTCAGGTTAATGCACATTATTGTACCTTATTAATCCTTCCTATGTATATAATGTATATTAACTTCCATCTCTATTTCTTGTACATTTGTTCATATGCTAATTTTGTAAATTTTTTTGCATATACTATTTTATTTTATTGTGGTAGATTTTTACTAACATTTTATTCAAATGTATTTATTTAATTTTTATTTATTTAAAATTATTATATATATTTTTTATCTTATTTTAATTTAATTTAATTTTATCTTTCATCTTACTTGTGATTCTCAAGAGTGTTTTTTTATTATTTTTTATGTGCAGCTAACCTACTATGACCAAGCAATTTCCCTTGTGGATGATTAAAGTCTGTCTAAGTCTGTGCAACACAGTTTAACTTCCTTCCTATTTAGCAAGCCACCCTCCAGAAGCCAAAGTGTTTCACATATCCCCGTCCCACAATTGTTATTATTAACGACAACAGGGATTATAATGAATATGTGATTTAAATTTTAGTGAAATAAATATCAGGGGAATATCACAAGCAAATTCATTTTTGTTTTTTTGTATTTCTGCCATCCCTCCAGTACAGTGACCGTTTGTACGAGTTTGAGAACCACTACTTGAAGCAGCACAGGTTGTGTCTTGCTGCTCGTGCTGAGACAGTCCAGTTGTACAAACCTATAGCTCAGCTCGACACAGCTGGTGCTGATACCAGCTCTGGTACACTTTCTGTAAATACCCACCTGCTGCTTTAAGGACACTGAACAGGTCACTTTGGACACTTCGTTGATTGCCTGATTATTTTATGCACCACAGTTGGAAAATAGATTCCTTTTCATTTAGCTTGTGGATATGACTGCTGATTCCTGTACTTAGTCAGACTACTTGTAGTTCATTTTGATGCATATAATTATTATGCTTGATTGAAATAATTTTCAGATAATGTTATGGTGCAGTTAATTCACAAATGAGTTAGGTGAATGCTGCCAAATTGTGCAGGGTGCTGCAACATTCATGTCACGGAGGTATGGACTTCCACACACTTGATGAACTGCTGCTAGCTTGCTGCAATAACCCACTGGGGTCTTCACGTGTCTTCTTGGATATGTCCGTGTTGTTATTGTCATGTGATCAATGACAAGTCGACAGGTTGCTTAAAGCTTCATGGCGCAGCAGTAAGGTCGACAAATCCACTAGTCGACTATCCCTAATAGCAACACTATAAATGAACGTGCACACCCACAAGTGCAGTTTACAGCTCAGGATTGTTGACTGCAGTGACGAGCTGCTCTGCCCTTCCAATTTGAAGAAGCCTTTTTGCTTATCACCCCTATAACTCCCTGCATTTTATTCAAATTTCCAGATCTCTTGTCACCATATAGTTGCAAGTCTCTTCTTTCTCTTCTAAGTCACTTCATGGTGGCCATTATTAGTATATTTTTATATTTATATAGCTGCCTGGTGTCGGTCAGTTGTACCATGCATTTTTGTATTCTCTGCTCTGTCTCATGTCTGATTATCTCTCTCTGCTACTTCTCACATATGGCCTTCCTCAAAGAATGAGATTTCTGCAGGGAGCCCGTTTCCCCATCTGCCAAAGTCATATAGAAAGTCTCAGCGCGGTGCATGCAGGGTGACACTGAGCTACATCAACAGTGACAAAAGTATATTGAATAATTATCTTTGGAATTAATACATTAGGCCAAACTTAAGTAAATGTCAGCAGATCAGTATATGTGCGAATGAGAGGCAGAGTTAGGGGGAAATGTGAAGGAGGCTGCGCTTCATTAATCATGTCTCCCAAAGTAATGTGGGCAGATGAAATGATTCTTACAGAGAGCTGTCATTACAGCCGCAGTGGTCATTTTAGATATCTAATTTACTATTCAACACCACAATCTTCTGCACTGGATGGGGGGTGCAGATAATTAACTCATTCAACGCTGATTACCTCTATCAGAGATTTCTATCTCATTATGCGGGGATATGAAACGGGGTTTCAGCCGAGCAACTGTACAATAATGCTGGAAATCTGCGTTTAAAGTGGCCGGCCTTCAAATACATGTTTACAGTCACATAAGTGTCTCTCTTTTTTCCTTTTTACGACCTTTTGAGGCCGAACTTAGCGCCACCGTTACGCCATTGATTTGTTTAATTCATAAGTCTTCGGGTACGCGGCAGTGAACCAAATTAAGCTAACAGTATTTGGAACTTTTGAATGACTTTTTTTATTTTATTATTATAAACACAAAATACCTCAAATTCAATAAATTTAAACGTCAAATTGGTTTTAATTAGTTGACCATAGGACATACAAAGCAGCACCATAAATATCTCCTTGTTAAAAAAAAGTTTTTGGATTATTCTGTGGGTTTTGGACTCGTATAAATACACTGATCAGGCGTAACATTATGACCACCTTCCTAATATTGTGTAGGTCTCCCTTGCGCCTCCAAAACAGTTGTGACTCATCAGAGAATGGACATGGGCCTTCTGAGGGTGTCCTGTGGTGTCTGGCAACAGAATGTTGTTAGTGTGTGTGTGTGTGGGGTGGGGGCCTCTGTGGATCATCCCACAGATACTTGATCAGTTTGGGATCTAGTGAATTTGGAGGCCAGGCCAACACCTTGTGCTGTTCTTCATGTTTTTTTTAGTTGTTCCTAAAGTGTTTTTGTGTGTGTGTCTGTGTCAGGCTGCATCCTGCTGGGGATGACTGCTGCCATCAAGGAGTGTCATTGCTATGGGGTGGGGGTGCCTGGTCTGGTCTAGGTGGGTACTGCATGTCTAAGTAACATCCAGGTCCAAAAGTTTCCCAGCAAGATTGGTCAATGTTATTTACTTCTCCTGTCGGTGGTCATAATGTTGTGGCTGTATATGACTTTATAATACAGTTATTTGCAAGCAAAGAGAAGATTTAGAGGACAGTTTCAAAGCCAGGCTTTAGCTTTAGTCTGGTCTCGATCCTAAACTTGCATTTCTTTCACATTATTTCCTGTTCCTAGTTCCAGCTGAATAACAGAAGAATATAATTGATATTACGGACGGGATTGTTTGTTTTCTTGGTCTCCGTCCCCAACCTTGCCTTGACCTAGATGGTCGTGACTGGGCCCTGTTTCGGCGGTTGGAACACATGCTGTAAAAAACACACAGCTGTGATGCTAAAAAGAAACAACTGTCATCTGCATATGTGCACCCACCCAACGTTGATCCCCCGGTGAAGTATGATTGATATTTCCTGCGACGTTAACATCAGTTTGTCTTAAGTTGAACTGAATCCCACACACCAAAACCAGACCCAGCTCACAAAAAAAAAAAAATAAATCACTTCCAACTCTTGATTGTGCAGCATATGTGGGGCCTAAGTTGTTTTCATCTGGCATTCCCAACATCTGCTCAGCCCCAGACACTGAGGAGAACGGCTCAGCGGTGACCCATCCTGTGATGGAGGGAGTCTAAGATGAAAAATATATGACAGGCAGACAACGCAAGACACAGAAGTGAGTGCAGGGTGGATGGGTTATTGATGACCCTTCATATTGCATGATCATTCCTGGGTCAGAGGAGTCTGACATAGACTTCTGATTATGTTTGTACTTAGACTGTACATCTAAGTTGCTTAGGATAAAACCGATGGGCAAACTCTAGGGCTAATGTGAAAAGCGAATCAACCTCCATAGACCTTCGGGTTAAAATGTCCAACTTTAGACCAAAATAAACACATTTAGGCTTATTGCCAAGAGGACTCTAACAACAAAGAGTGAGGTACAGAAGGTTGTGGAATAGGAAACTGTTGCTAACAACGGTATGTCATGGTTCTGTGGATTGCATCGACCAGGCATAACATTATGACCACCTTCCTAATATTGTGTAGGTCTCCCTCGTGCCTCCAAAACAGTTCTCTTCGGAGAATGGACATGGGCCTTCTGAGGGTGTCCTGTGGTGTAGATACATGATCATTTTGGGATCTAGTGAATTTGGAGGCCAGGTCAACACCTTGTGCTGAATTCCAGGTCCAAACATTTCCCAGCAGAACACTGAATTGTTACAAGATGGTCAATGTTATTTACTTCTCCTGTCAGTGGTTTTAATGTTGTGGCTGATCGGTGTATAGCAAAACTATTGCAAACCAATCAAGTCGTCTTCAGGCTTTTCAGCACTGACCGGCATGGCTCCTAACATGATCATGAATCATAATTAAACAGGATTCCCTTTCCATTTACTTTAAGTGAACGAAGTATGAAATTCTAGTCCTTGATACAAATGTGCTCTCTTCACATCATCACAAATGTTTTCTGAGGAAAGAAAAACATTCTTAATCTCTACCTTTAGTGGTAGTAGTAGTCAATTTTCCCAAATGTTCCTGCAGCGGCACAAAACAAGACGGACCTGGTCTCGTGAAAGTGAAAGAGCAGGACCAGATCGGGGACGTGGCAGACGTCCTTCTGGCACGGTCTGCAGCGTTAATTTGTCTAGATTAAGTTGTCTTGATCCTGTTGTGTGTGTGTGACCTCCTCTATACAGTAGCAGGTGCTGAGGCAAGTAAAATGGCCCCCGATGATTGATGCCTTTTCAATTAGTCACAATGTGAGACCTTCGTATGTCACTCTCACTCCCTTATTAATGACGGGGCTGAGTTAATACTGGGCGCGCTTAGAGAGCCTCAGAGTCCGGTTTGTAATTAACGTGAAGAGCCTTAAAGACACAAGACGAACGGGGGAGTCCTCTAAACGCAGCGAGAGCTTTTCGTTTTATATTTATGCACTTAATTATCTACGCGCATGAAGTGCATGCAGAGAGAATGATTTCTGCACACAGATGCAGGTATTGATATGTTATAGACGTAATACAACATTACTTATACTTTTTTTTTGCTTTAAGTAAATTAACCTCCAGTTGTGATGTTTAATTTACAGAGAATAGAGTTCAATCTAATCTCTCCCTGAGGCCTCTTGTAATTGTGTGTACACGAGCGAGGTCTCTCTTGACATTAAGACGTGTTTTAATGCCCGCTGCTTTTCGACATGATTTAGCCAACAGCATCAGATTTCATAATTAAAAGACAAAGACAGTGATTTTCCACATTTTTTATGATCCACGTGAAGAACAAAAGCAGGAATGAATATATTTTACTATTTCATTCGAATTTTCTGGGTGTATCTGAAGCTGGATGTATCAGTGGGGTTTATTGTTTGTTCACATTATCACTAATATGACTCAGTTCCACACACTGCAAGTAACATTCACCGGAGCATCAACTGTGTCTTAATTAGTGGCTGAGAACAGTCTGAAACAAACTTACTGTTTTGTCCTGTTTCATTGGTCACTGAAATTGTCATGTTTTCTGTCTGTTACGTTTTCTATCTGTCACGGTTTAGTTTCTTGGGTTTGTTTAATTTCTTGGTTTTCATAGTCATGGTTTAGTGTTTAGTTTTTCAGTTTCCTGTTTTATTTTGTTAAGTTCTTGATTTCCTGTGCTGTTACTTCCGTGTTTTCCTTTTGATTAGATCATTGGTTTTCACTTTGTGTTATTTCTTGATTTGTTTCACCTGTGTCTCGTCACCCCTGCTCCTCGTGTGTGTATATATAGCCCTGCCTTCCCCTTTGTTCCTTGTCGCATCATACCGTTTGTTTGCCAAGTTTCATGTCACAGTTTTTCATGTCTTTCCTTGCCACAGATTTTCATGCCAGGTCATAGTTTTGATAGTGTTTTTGACTTTTGTTTTCCTGCCACCACGGCAGCGCCTTTGGTTTGTTAGCTTTGTCATTTTGGTAATTAAAAACCTTTTTTTTTCGCCTATTGCTGCCTCTTAAGTTCTGCATTTGGGTCCCAAACTCTCAATCCCCGCTTCCCTACTTGACAGAAATTGGGAAATGGCCTTTTTTTTTTTTTGGTTTTGGTGCTTTCATGGGTTTGTCGACTGCAAGCAGCAAACTCCGGGGCCAAAAGATAAAGTTGACACAGATGGACCTCAAGTAGCAGCTTGAAGGTGGCTCCAAAACTGACTCCAACCCCACAGACCTCCTTGTTAAAACGTCCAACTTTACAGCACATATAAAGCTTTTAACAACCTGGTGCAGAAAAATATTCTGGTTATTTTTAAATTTCATTCATACATTCATTCATCTTCTGTAACCACTTGTCCCTGTTAAGGGTCGTGGGGGTCTGCTGGAGCCTATCCCAGCTGTCATCGGGCGAGAGGTGGGGTACACCCTGGACAGGTCTCCAGTCTATCGCAGGGCTAACACAGAGAGGCAGACAAATATCCACACTCACATACACACCTAAGGCCAATTTAGAATCACCAATTAACCTAACGAGCATGTCTTCGGATGGTGGGAGGAAGCTGGAGTACCTGGAGAGAACCCACGTAGACACAGGGAGAACATGCAAACTCCACACAGAAAGGCCCAGTCAGCCAGTGGATTTGAACCTTCTCGCTGTGAGGCATCAGTGCTAACCACCTCACCACTGTGCTGCCCTTTTTACATTTCACATTTGTAAAAATTAGATTAAGTAACGGTGGGGTACACTGATAAGTCAAAAGCTGACTGTCTGGGCGTCACCTATGCATCTCAGCTCCACTAATGCTCCACGACTTTATTATTTTTTTGAATTATCAGCAAATATAAGAAAAAAGAGATAAGAGATGTGTTTTTGCAAATAGAGGAAGGCTAAAAGCAAGTAATAAGTGCAGAACCAACTGCAGATTTGTTGTTACAAAAGCATCTGGTGAGTTGTTTCTCTCCAGTTTCCTATACAAAAGACAGGAAGACATTTCATTCATGTTTTCCAAGGAAAGAAACAGAAGAAGATGCAAAGCAGCATGACTTCAAATCACCGCTCTGTGCTTTAGGAACTGCAGGAGTTAAGCTGCGTAATGTGTCAGCCAGACTCCCCCAAAAAACAGATTTTCATTTGCACGCCATAACAGCGTTGGTGGTAATCTGTGATCTGTGAAGTTTGGAGGTCACACAGATTAGCTCACGCTGTTGGCAATAACAACAACTTCTCCAGATTATAAAGCGCATATGCAACAGATGAAAACACATTTGTGCTGTAAGTGCAAATGGTGCGTTGTTGCTGGATGATAACCCAAGAGTTACCTCGGATCTCTGCACATCAAGGGACAAACAGCTTCTTAATGCAGTTCTTCAGTAAATCCCATATCTATAATCCCTTTAGGAAGACACTGTTCATAAAACCAAACATATTCTGACGTGATCGTCTGCGACTATTCAAAACATTCTGGTCTACTTTTGAATCTGCCTGACAGAAACTTTTTGAGCTGAACGTTTTTGAGCTGAATGGCCTAAGCATCGAAACCACATCCTCAGAAAAATCCCCCTTTCTAGTATTTAACTATGTTTATGTGCAGGCGCCTGTTACCGTTTCCTCCTAATCTGGTGGTCACTTGTGTTTGTGTGTGGTCTGCAAAACAGGATTACCTCACTTATTAATAGGATGCCGTAAATATGATTAATTCACCGATTGTTTGAAGACAAGAAAAACAAACAAAGGAAGCCCAGTGGAGTTGGAGGCTGCCTCAGGGAGGGAATTAGGGACTTATCACATACATGTGGGATCAGTGCTGGGATTTGTTTGGACTCGCTTGATTGTTATGTTGTTGTTCTGGGAATTTGACCTTGATGTGTTGATTTAAGGTACTGTTAGTGGCTTTGAGATCAGCAAAAAAAGACAAATATGCCAGTTTTTAATGTGCATCTACACCAATTCCTCTATAGATGCTAAAGACAATGACATACGACGATCAGGCATAACATTATGACCACCTTCACAGTGTGCAGGTCTCCCTTGTGCCTCCTACTCATCAGAGAATGGACTTGGGCCTTCGGAGGGTGCCAAGTCAACACCTCGTGCTGTTCTTCATGTTTTTTTTTTTTAGTTGTTCCTTTATAGTTGTTGGTTGTTCCTAGTTGCTGCCATCAAGGAGTGTCATTGCTATGGGGTGGGGGTGCCTGGTCTGGTCTAGGTGGGTGCTACATGTCTAAGTAACATCCAGCAGGTCCAAAAGTTTCCCAGCAGATCATTGAATTGTCAGTGTTATTCACTTCTCCTGTCAGTGGTCATAATGTTATGCTTGATCGGTGGATACTGTAAAACAATGTGGAGTTCACTTTGTAAAGATCAAATAAGTACCAGCACTCCTCGCCACACACTTCAGATGGTAGCACCCGCCGTCCTGCCAGCCTCATGAATAAATTATTTCCCTCCTCGCTGCCAAACACTGCTACAATGACTGTATTTTTGCCATTTAAATTTCTAATCTCATTTTCATGCAAATGGGAAATTTATTGTCACAAACCATGTAACGTTGGCAGTAACGCCTTATCTTAATGAATATCGAGTGCGGCGGTATTTCCCTGCTGCAATAGCTCACTAATCAAGTTTTAGTTGGAATGTGATTCATAAAGGGACGATTCATGGCCTCTCGACTCACACTCAGACTCTGCAGCCTTATACGACTGCGTTATAAGGATTGATGAAGTCATCCATCAGATTGATCGCCAGCATTCTACCAAATGAAAATGATTATCAAATGACTGTGGCCGAGCCATTAAAAGACCCCTGACTCGTAAAACTTGGAAGTTAGAGCTTCTCTGAACCCACTCAATTAAAAAGTACGAGGTAATCGCTTATACATGCTGTTAGTTTGAGTTATGGTGGCGAACACAGTCTCCCTCCACCGGTGCTCCTCGCTCTATTGTGCAATTACTTAAGAAATGATACATTAAACCTTTGAAAGAATCAAAGGTTTAAGTTCAGGTGACCTTTAAAAGTGCAGGAAAGTTAAATGGAAAGTTGAGGGTTTTTTTTCCACGATCAAATTTTATTTTAATATTTTACATTAAAAGTATATGTAAGATGTAATACTAATATATAGATTTGTATAAGCAGTATGGACACCTACACATACCTTATATATACATACGCACATACAGTAAATACATTTGTGCATACGTATATACATGTAAACATTCATACATAGCTACATATCCACATAATTGTCTCCATAAACATGCTCATCCTACATATATACACGATATACATATATAAATATATAGATATAGCTTGGGCTTTATCTATCGCTATAGATCAGTCTCTAGAGATAGATACATAGATCTCTAGAGTTAGATTAAGCCTGAGCTGTATATACACACACACATTTATATATTTTTTACCTCTTCTCATGACATGATTGTGACAGTGATTTATCAGATAAATAAGATAGATAAAATGTATATCTTCTCAAAAAATGATTGATCAGTCTCTTCCAAACGTATAAATGATGTGTATGTATAATGAAAGAAATGTGTCTGAAAACAACTTATCTAACTTGTGCAACAGTGCACCTAAATGCACATGTGTGTTAAAGTGTGATATTATTGCATATATATATTTGTCTTTGAACTTTCACACAAGGCTGTCTATTGACTAAAAAAATTTAACCTTTATGGGGCAAGGAACCACATTTGGTAACTCCCGCACACATTTTAAAATGCGCCCCGGTGTCTCTCAGTGAGTTTTAAAAGCATGTGGTTTTCATCCAGCCAATCAGAGAAGATCAAGGCAACATCCTCGGGTCAAATGTGGTCTACAAGGTCCACCTCTGCATGACCACTGAGCGGCCTAATGTTGTCTAATGTGATAATGTGTATGTTGCCACGTGCCTGAATCAGCACTTATGTTCTACCATATATGGAAAATTCATTCATGTTGGTTTTCTCCATGAAAATGAAAAATATAGAAAAATTTCACAAAAGTAAAAAAAAAGTCTACTTCAGACTTAGGACTTATGTCCTACAATAACACTCAAGTATTTCAATGAGCTCTCACCCTATAAAGGGTTAATCTATTTCTTTCATATCTAGTTGGTTGCTCACACACAGAACCCCGGTACATGAACCACAGAACAGCCAAGAAACACCAGTGCTCACAGTCACTGCTGATGCTTCATTTTTGATTAGACTGTTTCCCGATTTCCAAAATTATAGTCAACACAAACTAAATAAAGGCTAACTGCAATGTTTAACATATAACATATTGTGCCATATCGACCCCAGATTCGGAGCAAAGTATAAGTGAAAGCACCCTCACTTACAGACATGCTACTGTTCACTGCTGGTCAGGCTGTTCACTACTTACATTAAATGGTCTCATCCAGAATTAAAACCCGGATTTCCTGTTAACTATTAAAAGTGAAAGGTTGTCAATTTAGTTGCTTGAAAAAGATTCTCAAGTCAAAATAATAAATAAATAAAAACATTGGACAATTTATGTCTTATATCTTAGATTATATTAATAATTTATAAACTGAAGTATCTTACTAGATCTCCACAAGTAATGGCTGCTAGAGACTGAACAAATATAAGATAGAATTTGCATTTAATCCTAACCTAGCTTCTTCAGCTCGCGGGAACCACCTCAGGATGAATTGCAGGTATTGTGCGATGAAAAACAAAAAAAACATTCACTCTCACTAATGCAGACTAAGCTTTTAATTCCTGTTTTTGGTTAACACTCTGAATGATCTTTCAGCATTATGGAATTCCTCACCTTTTTGTCAATAAACAAGCTTTATCTAAAATAAGAGCTTTACGTCTACCTACAAGATGATTGGCCCATATGTAATTCTCTCTGCAGTGATTCCCCGAAGGCTTTCCTCCCTTTGTTTTTGTCAGCTACTTCAATTACCACCATATGACGCTGGGGACAAGGTGACAAACACAGTGTTGTCTGCGTGCACATGAAATTGTTTGTTTGCTCCCACGAACCACCAGGTTGAGCTAATACCTCACAGCCTTTGGTAGATTAGACACTTTGGGAGGTGTCAACCGGGAGCCCCGCCTTGTACCTTTTCCACGGTCCAATCGGCCAACAGAAAAGCAGAGAGGAGCCATCACCCTCCACCTTTCCCCTCTCTCCCTCCATCTCCCTGTTCCTTTCTCCCCTCATTCACTGAGGATCAAGCCTCTATAATCCCGGGATTTTATATCCACCAAAACAGCTTGGGCCCATCAGCAAATTGTGATGGCATATGGTATAGGTTTATGATTCATCTGGCACATGCATAGCAATGAGAGCCTCCTCATCCGTGGGCAAACACCGGGAAAAAATCGTAATGTTAAACGATGCCAGCCATGGAGAGAAGTGGCACAGGGCGTGTGGGAGGGCTGTGTTTGTTCAGCCCAGCGAGCACAGCAGCTGAGGTTGTAAACAGCGCTTCAGATCTGCCCTCCCCCCCTCCCGTGGTCCGGCCTAGATTAGAGACCGACGCTAGGGGTGGACGGTCTGAGAAGGATCTAGAGGAAGATGGAGAGATGGGCGGAGAGAATGAGACAGGCAGGACAACAAGCCTGAACTCTATGTCAAATCTCACCTGTGTGACTTTTCTGACCCTAGCTTTATATTTGTAATGTGTTAATGCGTCCAGAAACGCTGGACATGTAAAATTCTAGTTTCTTTAGGTCAAAACTGAAGAACTTGGATGAGTGGAGAAACATCTTCAAGAAACTCTACAAGTCCAGCTGTACCTTCTGATTTTGAGTGACATACTCACAAAATGCTGACGCAAGATGCATAGTATTTTACAAGGAATGTTCTCTAGCTGCATCGAAAGTTGAGCCCGGCAACGCTACCGTGTCAAACGAATGAGTCCATTCAAGTGACTCAAAGAGCTATGCTGTTTTCGGACAGGGCTAAATGGTCCTAAAGAGTGATGGCCAGAGCATGGAGATGTTGCAGCTGATGCGCATGTCCTAGAAGATGTAATGCATATGAGAAAGGTGGCTACAGATTTACTAAAGGGAGGCGACAAGATCTGTGACTGTTAAGCGTGTTCACCACGATCAAAAAACGATCACAGTGCAGGACCAGCCACATCCCCATCTATGTCATCCTTTCATCTGAACATTTGTGCTTTAATGGTTCCTTCTCCCTGATCTGTGCAACTCTTGTGAACCTGATAATCTCATAAACTGACAACCTGATACTCGGTCTACAGGATGAACCTGGAGGTCAAAGAAAGGAAATTGTGATCTAAATGTTTCCCACAAATGTCTGATAACTTCACAGTGAAGTGGATGTTCTGCTTGTCTTCACTCCATCAGACCGTTACAGGAGTCTGGACCGACATAGATATAACTGTCCTGATATTAACTTATGACTAGCTGCTGAGGGCAAACAACCCCACATGGGTGCTAGTGCCAATTTACAACCATTGTGTAACATTTACAAGTATGGGCATTCAGGGTTTTCTGTCTCGTGTTGCAGGAAAAGGTAGGACAGAAATGAGATCCAAAAAACAGAAAGATTGAATTTAGGAATGAACACAGGACAATCACGGAAGTCCAGCCTGGACGTAAGCCAAAATTTAAAAACTGAAAAACAGCTTGAAGCATACACAGTGGGGAAGGATTGGACCACATGGTCGTGCCAATAAATGAAAGTGAAGTAACAAAACTAGACCTGGCTAAGGAACTTCTATCAAGTTGAAAGCAACAAACAAAAGGTCCAACTATCTCATCTACATAAGCAAGTACATTGGTGGCACCAACCAATAATCAAAAGGTTACCAACGTGCAGAGGTGGACAGAATACACACCAAATATTGTCAAATATTACTCCAATACAAGTAAAAGTAGCTTAGTCAAAATATTACTTAAGTAAAGTACTAAAGTATTTGCTTAAAAAAATACTTAAGTGAAAGTATTTAAAAAGTTTCTCAGGAAATACAGGAAAGGAAAGTAGCTTTATTGTCATTATACAATCCACTCTACAATCCACAGCCTCACTCTTTCTCTTGCAGACAGCTTCTCCCTCTCTCTCCCTCTCCCTCCCTCTCTCTCTCTCTCTTTTTATACAATTACGTTTAAAATATTCATCAGCAATTTAACAAACATTAAGCTAGCTAACGTCAGTAGCTACTTTACATACCGCGACGTGCTTTTTCAGGTTGGAAGACGAGTTCTTGTAGGCCGTGATATAATTTGTTCGCGGTAAGCAGAACAGACATTTAAACTGAAACAAATCACTTTTTGTGGCAAAAATCTCAAACATGGGTTTGAGATAAGGCCACGGGTGCTCGGTGGGAGTTTCTCCCATGTTTCTCCAGGTGTTTCTCCAGTTTCTTCCTGCATTGTATGGGTTGTATGGCATGACGTAGTACAGGTATGGCAATACGACTAAGACAAACCATGTGCGAATCAGCAGAAACAGTTTATTTTCTCAGAATTAAAAAAATAAAATAAAATTTTTAAAAAATGACGCAAGCTCATAAGTAGTGAGTAACGAGAGCATCAACAGAAATGCAGTGGAGTAAAAAGTACAATATTTGTCCTTCAAATGTAATGGAGTGAAAGTAAAAGTATCCCCCCAAAATAATACTTAAGTAAAGTACAGATACTCAAAAACTGTACTTAAGTACAGTACTCAAGTAAATTTACTTAGTTACTGTCCACCACTGCCAACGTGAAATGCCCCAATAGTCCAAACTTATAGGTCCACACATCGCAACAGCAAGACAGGTTACAGAAATCAAAATGCTGTGGCTGGGGCCCTTTTCATGTAGGCTCTGGGTCGTGTTGCAGTTTCAACATTTAAACCAGTCCTCTAGACTAGTGCACTTTTAAGAATGCAATTAAAACATTAATGAAATAAAATCAACAGAATGAATTAAAAATGAACAGCTTAAGGTGTCTAACCATTCTAGATGAAGAATAAAATCTTTATTGTAATTAACAGATACCTTATTTGACAAAAAATGAAAAACATTTATGACAGGCAACTTCCCACTAGTAAACAGAGATGAACTGCAACTCAGTGCTAATTCTTGGCATTTCAAGGGTCCATGCATGATGCTACATCCTCAACAAGGGTCCATGCATGATGCTACATCCTCAACAAGGGTCCATGCATGATGCCATTTTTCTCCTCCAGGATGACAAAGTCATGACATGCATTTAGGAAAGCAACTTCAACTTCAAGGTGTTTACTTTTGGGGGAAGTTTAAATCCATCCAGCTCCAGCAAGAGTTTTTGGAAGACTTCAAAAGTGTAGCGCAAAGTGGGAGGGTATGCCAAGTTCAGGGCATAAATCAGTCCCATGAGCAGTGAGCAAGTTTTCGCAGTACTGCTGCACCCTGGCAAAATCTCATGGCCTTCGACAAGGATGGAGACATCGACTGGATCCTCGTCAGCACCATGGACGACGAGTATTTGGAGGATGTGGTTACTGACATCACTCCGGCTGTCCTCCTGCATACAATGTACAACAAAAAAGAAGAATGTTATTGAGAAACAAATAATAGAACTGCATGAATCATTCAAAGTGACTTCATTATCAGGGAAGAATGAACACAAGAATATCTCTGTTCCTTTGTCTGCTTCCCTCTTAACTTTAACATTAAATTAACCTGTGTCATTAAAAATGATTTTTAAATGATTAAAATCATGCTCTACCAAGAAGTCTTCAAAAAGTTCCTCTTCTTTCTCGCCAAGGTACAGTATAAGGCTGCGGATAACGGTTTCACGTCTCATCTCATTGCTCTGTTTCTGTGAACAGATTAAGAACATGAACATAACCATTATACATACACAATGAACCGTCAAGTGAAAACACAAGTGCATATGTTTGCTATTGTGTTTTAAGTGCATGGACCCAGAGTGTGCAAGGGCAAGTGTGAGGCTTGTGTCTGTGAGTGAGAAAAAAAGTAGGCCCATCTCCCTGTAAAACAAGCAAAACAAGCACACCTGACTCAGTCTGTCCAGGAGCAGCCTCATCTTGATCCCAACAACACCTCCCTTGACTTTCATCAGCGTAATAAGTTTTGGTGTGTATTCGTCAAGTTTGTGCATGAAGGTTTGCTCCAGCGGAATGGTAGTTATTCTCCTGAATTCCTCCTTGATCTGAATGGACAAAAGATTCACAAGTACGTCAATATTTTTATATAAATGTACATGTTCGAAAAGAAAATTAATTCATTCATTAATTATTGTTACAGCTCAATAAAGCAAGTGAGATGTTTAAGGCTTTACAGATTCACCTACCTCAGCTTCACAAAACAAAGCAGGCCATCTCTCTTTGAGGTCAGCAGCAGCAGGACTATCACTCACAACCTCGAGTCTTCGATAGGAAAATGTGTTGGCCATTTTTTCTTTAATTAATTTAGCGTTGTCCTTCTTCTTAACCTCGTTAAGGAGCTCCTGTCTGTCCCTCTCCAGGCTGTTGTTGGTACTAGCCGTGCTAACGTAACGTTACTTCAGTGTCGACGCCAAAAGTTTTACAGAGAACAAAACCATGTTCTACTATGTTGATGTCAGTTGATATACCGTTACGTTGGTGCTTTTTATTTTTATCGGGAAAAACTGCAGCCCTCCCACTTACAGGCCAGCACGGACCAATGTGGCATTATGCTAACTTTAAATTAACTTATGAACTGTGACATATCTTGCGTCAAACTACATGCAGACTTATATATTATCACAAATTTAAAACAGAACGGTAATAACTTACCTGCAAAATGACTGTTGTACGTGCTACACCTTGCTCTGTGATCCTGTAATGTCCGGAGCAGAGCCAGCCCTGTTGTACTGTGCGCATGGGTCGTGCATGCGTTTCAAAACGCTACGCTTTCAGAGTAAAGTTTATGTAGTATTTTTAGGTTTATGTACATACAACTATTAAACATTTAAATAGTATGAGGAAACCTAAGTAAAACTTACTCTTCCCCCATAATTCATGTATTATGTTAATAAAATGTTTAATTTTACTTAAGAAACTCTAGTTCCTACTGAATCTTAAAAATACAAGGTAGAAATTATGACAGTTACTCTAATAGAGTTTACTGCACCAAAAAGTCACTTTTTTCAGTGTAGGCGCGTCTAACCTCTCCTAGTCCATTTACCTCGGTTCTCAAACCTCTCTCCGTTCTTTCTTCTCCTTCACAATCTCATTGCAGGAACCAGGAGGACACGGAGCCGAAGCTTCCAGAGATATGCCCCCACCCCGAATCTCACTCCCGGTTCCTCCATCAGAACATCAGAGGACCACCAGCGGCCTCTACATCCTCCTTCATCCCATCCCCTCGACCCCTTCATCCCATCCTCTCGACCCCTTCATCCCATCCCCCGCACTTCCCTCCCCTTAACCTGGGTCAAAATAAACGTCTTTGTATACTGAGGTGTTGTCTTGTTAGTGAATTTCTTCACATATCAATACCAAAGGAATGAGCCAAGGCCAAATTATTTAATATTGTGATCAGGCACCACTATTTTTAAGGGTTATGGAAAGAAGTAAAAGCTTCAGAGGTAATATATCAGGAATGCAACTCAAACATTATGCACAGTAAATGGGAAAATAACACAATTTTAGTAGCATAGTAAAAATTGTAAAACATATTTTGACCATGTACTTCTGTCTGTGCAGCAAAATCACCAAACTTAACAGAGTTCTCCTAAGAGTTCCTTGTTGCCTGTTCATCCACAGAAATAATCCACTACATTAGCACCATTTCCAAACATCTGCTGGAGAAGTCAGAGGCGATGCGCTGCCTCTCCCGCTCATGCCTCTTTGGAAATGTGACATGGTTATACACAAACACCTCCAGCCAATGTTCCCCTCTGCCTTCATTAAAGCGCAGTTGCAGAGCGCTGCCGGCAAGGTGAAACGACCCAGGTCTGCCACAGCCGCCGGGTCCGCCAGGCTCACACAGCCTCGCGTCATTGGCTCAGAGCTCCGTCCATCAGCCGGGGTGCCTCGTCAACATGGGTTCAGAAGCGGAGCAGAAGTGACCACGGCTGCCTGCGTGGATCTGCTGCTCCGAGAAAGCCTGCCACGAGCTGACAGCCAGTATGTTGGGGGTTTATCATTAGCAGGCTCCAGACGGCCTGCCGACCCCTCCGGCCAGACAGGTGATCTCGCTCAGACCGTCTGACTCAACATACTGTATGCCCCTGTGGAGCTTCAGCACACATATTGTGCCGTCATTATTTTATACCTAGCAGGAGCATCCCTAAACACAGCCCAGATTTAGGTGCAAATGCAGGCTGCTGTGATTGTGAATTCTTTCTTTATTTCTCTTTCTTTCTTTTTTTTTTTTTGCTTGTGTGTAGCAGTGGGTGGGAGAGAGACGAAAACAAAGTGCAAAAATGGCATCTGAAACCATTTGCATGCATTGACCATCTGTTCATTTCAGAACATGTTCAGCATTATTTCGGAACAGCACTTTAAAGTTGAAAATAAGAGATTTTTTTTTTTTGTCATCCAATGTGTGTTTGCCTCCTGATGTCCTAATAAGAAAGAACAACTTCAGTCTATATAATCACAGCTTTGCTCCACAGCAGCTCCTGCCTATTGTAATTCAGACCTTTTGGTTTATCTGGTAATGTAATCAGCCAAAATGATTTGAAAACATGTAAAAGTGAACACCGTTTGGTTCCTCCGTACATTTTATAGTTAGTACACTAAATATCCGTACAAATATACACTGATCAGGCATAACATTATGACCACCTGCCTAATATTGTGCAGGTCTGCTTTGTGCCTCCAAAACAGTTGTGACTCATTAGAGAACGGACATGGGACTTCAGAGGGGTGTCTGGCAACATAATGTTGTTAGTGGGGGGCCTTTGGGTCCTATGGGTTGAGGGAAGGGGCCTCTGTGGATCATCCCACAGAATTTGGAGGCCAGTTGTTCCTAAAGCGTTTTTTTGTGTGTGCCAGGCTGCTGCCATCAAGGAGTGTCATTGCTATGGGGTGGGGGTGCCTGGTTTGGTCTAGGTGGGTGCTACATGTCTAAGTAACATCCACACCAATGAAAGCAGGTCCAAAGGTTTCCCAGCAGAACACTGTATTGTCACAAGATGGTCAATGTTATTTACGTCACCTGTCAGTGGTCATAATGTTGTGGCTGATCATTGTATATACCAAGTAGAAAGTGCAGAAAATCATTGACTGCATAGAGATTAAAGTTGGATGAAACCTCCATGATCCTTCCCATAGGTTTCCTGACCACTTAGCATTCACCACCTATGTGAACGTCTCAAGACTGGGTCGTTAACGTGGACTTTTTATTTTATATTTTATTTATGTATAGATTGAGATTTATTTTATTTTATTTTATTCTTATTTTTAATTTTCTTTCACTTATTTAAGTTCGTGTGTCTATGTACAAGAGAGTAAAGCTTCCGGAGTCAAATTCCCTGTATGTGCACATACTTGGTCATTAAAGCTGATTCTGATGCTTTTCTCATGAACGCAGTAAACACAACTCGACATGACATGTTTGTGTCAAATTTTGAATGCTTTCTGTGACCCTGTTTGGTTTTCCTTGTGCTTCCTGTGTGTAGTCCTTGGTGTTTGTTTTACTTCCCTGTGTTCCCCTCCTCTGATTTGTTGGATTGGTTTCTCCTGGTATGCTCCGCCCTCGTTAGCTTCACCTGTGTCTCGTTGGCATCTCTGCCCATATATATAGCCCTGCCTGTTGACTGAGATGTTGCCCCTGTTTAGTTTCCTCTGTTGTGTTCTGTCTCTGTGTTCTCTTCTTGGTATTTTGGTCTTCTCCAGTTTCTTCAGGACTGTGTGTTCTGATTGCCCTGCCTTTAGTTCTGGATTTTGAGTTTTTATTAAAGTCATTTTGTTGCTTGCTCCTACCTACCTTACAGGTGGTTTAGGCTTCTGCTTCAATTTGACGCCGTAGTTATGGTGACAGCCCAGAACCTACGCAGACCCTAACGCCATAGCCTGATGTGCACCTCACCAGAAGAGTTGTGATTGGTCCACTTGGTAGTAACGTGTTTCTGCTTTAGTATTTCCGGATGCTTCTCCATCTCCGCAATTTTCTAACGAAGTACAGAAAAACATTTGTATGGCTCGTCTTCAGTTTCAGTTGCCATTGGCGCAAGTGAAGCAGGAAGTAGAAACATAAATTAGCCCGACGGTGGTGGTTTTTACAGAGTGAGCCTAACGATGCACAAGTATAAATGGCTAGCACCGGTGTCGGCTACATGCGTAGGTTACGGTGTCTAGTCCCACAGTACTTTAAATGTACCTTTGGTGTCTTGCATCTGGGTCCCCCCTCCCCCCCTTGCTGCTACACTTAACAATTTGTACACAAGAACTGTCGATTTAAAGTTTTACAGTGTGTTACGTAGCATTAGCTGTACACATGTAGTATAGCACATGGTTGATTTGTGCAAAAAGCTCTGCAGAACCTTTTAGAAAGTTTATATATATCAATTTTTATGTCTCCTGCATCATTATGGGTTCCACATCTGTGGATCTTTTGAAATTACTATAGCACATATATACATATATACCTTACAGGCTTTAAAATTCACTGAACAGAGAGCTCACAGAAAAGAGCATCAAGATAATGCTCTGAAATCCCAAACTGTCAAGCTCTCCTAATCCCCCCCACCTGCATTTTCCATGGCCGTCACCAGACAGCAGCCCTCCACGTCGCCTGAGAAGGGGATTTATTTGTAATGCTCTCAGAAATACAATGCATAAAAATCGAGTGTCGACTCAAACATGCTGTTCTTAGGGCGGGCGGGCTTGCCCTCCGGATCCCACGCGGCCCGGGCTTGGGGCTTTGAGTGGTTCGTGGCTGTCCGGCGCCCCTGCACTTGATCTCAAAGTTACCCAAATTTCAGAGACAACTGTGTAAATCGGGATAACCTGGGAAGCCAGACAGGCTTTAGGGGGTGGGGGCAACAGCTGCTTAAGTCCGTACACTGGCTGCCAGAGAAACTTTATCAGGGGAAGTGGAGGTTGAAATTTTATGGCAGCTAAGCCCCCCTCCATCAAATTGCGAAAACAGAACCTTGTGGCACAGCTCAGGATGGATTTAGGAGTTTACGCTGCGTTTTCTTGGCTCCGAGTGTTAATGTAAAAATAGAAGAATGCAAAGACCTGCGGATAATGCCGTCCTCATGCGCCACTTTTATTCCAAGCAGGATGTTACGTTGTATTATTTATTTTTTTGGTCGTCCCAAATAAAATGGTGCATTCTTTTCCTTTCTAAAATAAAAACAACAGATAGCCGCGGTGAATTTCGCCAGCGTCATCTTTGAAATCTTCGAAAATCTTTCTAGATCATGTGTGTAAGTTTTGTTTCATATTAGTCAATTTCCTTCCACCCTAAAATAAAAAAGTATTTGCAGCGTCTAAGCTTCTTTAAATACTTGACATCTTTTGCGTAATTCGGCTGCTTCATTCTCCTCTCAGACGCCTTTTCGTCTCCAAACCACTTTGTTTGCTCTAGCGCGGCAGTATGTCCCTTTTGCACTGAGCCCATTTACATACCGCATGATGTATAAGCTCGAGCGGCAGCATGGTATACGAACAGACTCCAGTGTGAGGCAGTGGCAAGTAAACAAACAAGTGCTATTCTCTTGTTAAAATTAAAAAACTGTGAGAATGTGTGAGGAGATAAACCGAGCATCTTGGTGGCTTCTTTTAATTTATGTGTTTCATTGTTTGTTTTTGAAGCTACAGTTTAACTTTATTTATTTTTATTTATGTATTTTTTTAGCATTTTAGAGATATAGAAGTTATAAAACATCCTCCTCTATCACATACTCAGTCACGAGTCTTTAGCCCTGCTGGTAGTTTCAAGGTGGTATTCAATTGTCTCTACCATGTGGAGGAATTCAGATGTGTTTGTGAAGTGGTCTTTATCTTTTGACAGACTCAGTCCCACGTCTTTGTGTTTCGTCTTGTCTGACAAACACAACCAGAAATGATTATTAAAAAAAGAGAAGCAAATTTCTCCCCAATATTCATTCACACGAATAAATTTACAGAGTTTGAGAAAGTAATATTTCAAAAAGGATGCTAAAATGCGGATTGTAGTTGGGATACAATGATTGTGTTCAGCCAGTAAATCCACATTTTTTAAATTCAAACATGTACTTTTTAAATATAAACGAATTAATCTTTGATTATGAAACAATTATATTTTTATATATAGTAGATTTCTATAGTTTTTATCTTTATGCCGAACCAGAGAGCTGCTAAACTGTATTTTGCAATAAAAACTATTTATTCTTCTCATTCTGATTCAGTTGTCCCATGTGCAGTGTGAGACCAAAGGTCAACCGTCAGCGTCGCCAGCAGCACATGGACAAACCTGAGGAGGGTGGGAGTTGTTGTCGTGCACCAGACTCCAGTCTAAAAGTGTCAGCTTTTGCAGGATGAATACTAAACTCAGATTAGCACAGAGTGGTTTCGGCAGCACGCCGTGTTTAAAACAACACAGCCTGTGGCGGCTGCTGCTGCTGCTGCCGTTGATCTAAGAACAACAGCAAACAGAGCAGATAAGCTCTTTTTTTTTTTTCGTTTTCAGTAAAGCTGTTTGTACAACTCTAATTTTAAAACATTTAACAAAAACGTGATTCTTAATGTCTTGGTGTTCTGAAAGCTGAACTGGTCAGTGGTGGAGTCATTCTCTGGGTGGAAAGTTATAACTGGAATCAGCACTTAAAGCTAAACCAATACTGGGTTTATAAGGTGTTTGTTTAAAAAAATCAAATATATTGAGGAAACCACTGTAATGAGGACTTTGGTGGACTGGGCGAGAAACTAGTATTTTTAATTTTTTTTTTCTTATTGTTGTTCTAATCTACTAGAAACTACTGGTATAAGGGTAGAAGTCCATGATAATTTCCCAGAAGCTTTGTCCCTCGACTGCTTTATATCATCCTTTTGTGTGGAATCTTTTAAGTTTAATCCTTAAACAAGATTGAGTCCAAGTTGATATTATTTTGGATATATATTTTTATTCGATTTACCACTTGTATGCAGTAAAACACTGTTGTTTTTTGCAAGCATTACAATTTTGAACTTGTGATTTTTTTTTAATCTTAAACACTCATGAAGACATTTATGTAGTTATACTCTCTACCTCTGTTTTCTGAGGTAAATTAATGTCTTTACAAGTTCTCACAAAGTTGATGATCAGCACTGGGTACATTTCTCTGTATTTCACAGCACGAGTTTGTGGCGACTTTGCGACGTCGGTGCATCACTTGCAATGCGTTTTATGTCAACTTGCAAGTTTGCTGATTCCAGAGCTGAAGACAATGGACACACGGTGAACAAAAAAAGCTTTCAATGGTCCAGATAAAAAGAAAGGTTGCATCCAGAGGAGTTTAGTGAACTGGACAAGAAACTAGTGTTTTTTTCCTTATTGTTGTTTTAATCTACCAGAAAATATTGGTATAAGAAGGGTAGAAGTCCATCATAATTCCCCAGAAGCTTTGTCCCTCGACTGCTTTATATCATCCTCTTGTGTGGCATCTTTTAAGTTTAATCCTTAAAGCGCAACAAGATTGAGTCCAGTGATATCATTTTGGATAGACATGGTTTATTCGATTTGCCACTTGTATGAAGTAAAACACTTATTTTTTTTTTGCAAGGATTACAATTTTGAACTTGTTTATGTTTTTGATTATAAATAAAGGATTATCTTATATATATTAGAAATATAAGCACAATGATGTAAAATGTTAAGTTCTGGTGCAGTGCCTGGCCACGTGTGAAATGCACATGGTACTTACTTGAACATCCATTTTTATGCTACTTACTGCTTCTACTAACACACATTTAACGCCATTGGTTACTTTACAGATAATGTTTTTCTTACCAAAGGCCCATAAAATGTTAGACATTGTTGTAGAGTAACTATCTTCAATCAACCAACTAACCTCTTCAGCTATATCGTTGCCCTTCTGCTTTTAAACACCTGTAGTTCTGTATTTTAAAATACAACTATGGGCTTTGATGACAAAGGATGATTTCATTGCCACTTTTAAAGAAACGGCATCAACTTGAATTTGCTGAACGAGATGAAAGGAAGAATGTCCACCATGGGCACAGGGTTAATGCCGTCTAGACACACAAACACACACACACACACCTCAGCTGGCATCTTGTCACAGCATGCAAATGTGGACAAAGCAGAAGGTGTATGAGTGCATATTTTTATTAAATGCAAGACCTCATTTTTGGGGCGTTGAACACCTTGGAGGGTTTTTGTGTACTCGTGTTTGTGTGTGCGGTGCCTCCGGTGACTGACTTCACAGGGGAAAGGCTGCACACTGTCCACTAGCCCTGTCCACACACACACACACACACACACACACACACTGTATAATCACGTTCCCTGTCGGGCCCTATAAATCTGCAAGGGCCCAATTAAAGATCGCCTTTAGCATGTCCACCCCTACCAGCGCACACAAACACACACATGTGCTGGAAAAAGAGAGGGAGGGGGAAAAAATAAATAAATAAAAACACTGTTCGCTTTTTCGTTAAATATATACTGTATTTGACACAACAGATTGTAAAACAAGAAAGAGAAATGTTCGGACTGAAAAAAAAAAACAGTGTAAAACGGTACATTGGTTGCAAGTCACACACACAAGTACAGCCTCTGGACGTCAAGGTGCCTCGTGAATATAAAACAACAGATGATACAACAAAGATAATAAATGATAAATTACAATTTTTGCACATCAAATGAGCGGATAGCAAGGAGTAGTGCATGCAAGTGAAAAAATAATAATAAAAATGGTAGAAATGCTGATAAAAACAAGATATTCTCTAAACCAAAGTTGTATTTAACCTTAAAAAAAGATTCAACTTTTAAGTGCGTTAAAAAAATATCAAAAATTTCACCATATTTTATTTATTTATTTTTTTCCAATTCGGGATTTCAATGACAATATAAAAAACTTTAACAAGTGCAGAAATAAAAAAATACTCATTTTCATCAAAAAAAGATCAATTTACAAAAAGTAAAAAAATAAACAAACAAAAAAAAAAAAGCGTAGAAATATAACCATAGCATAATTAATGAGAGGGCCCAGCAGGGATTTGTGACATGCTACTAGCAGGGCGAGTTGCGTTGTGACCGCCATGTGAATATCTCATTAGTTCGGGTTAATAACATTCCTGTGCCATTGGTTGTAACATTAAAAAAAAAAAGATCTAAGTGCTAAAAATTCCTCGTCCACCGTGCGTCCAGAAGAAGCCCAGTGAGCCCGTTAAATGTCAGCCCGCACAATTATGCAAGAGGCTAAAAGTATTTAAGTCGGATATAAATACCAGTGCACTCCGAGGACTTGATTTGGAATTGTGTACGTCCCTGCAGTTGGGACGGAGACGAAACAAAGGAATAATTAGAGCCGCGTGTCGCTCGCCGCCTGTCTTGCGCCCGCCGAATGTGATCCGCTCGCCCAGTCCCCCTCAAACTTGATGGTTGTTGAACTTATTTTTAGTGTCATTTGATAAGCTTCCCTGCTTGCACAGAGACATCCCACTGACCCAGCCACTGGTCATTGTCTATACTGCTTCCCGTCAAAGCCGGCACGCTTTGTCAGGTTTCGACTCGAATATCCATTTTACATCTGAAGTACGGTATCCGAAGTGACTGGATCATTCGAGCCTTTTTCTTCAGCTGCTGCCCCCTTTCCTCCCCCACAGTGTTTGCGCTCACACTAACATCATTTGGGATTGGCGTCATGACAGCGTGCTTGAGAAATCCGTAATATATATAAATATATATCCCATGCTTTTTGGGTTGAGGGAGTTGGGGTGGATGGGGAAGGGGAGGGGGGGGAGCATAATTTCTGGAAATGAACAATACTTATCCGTCCGTCGCATCCGCTGCTTTGGGTTTACGTTTTGGTCATGGTGCACCGTCATCGTGGCGCTGTGCCCTCTTTTTTTTTCCGCGAATAACGCGGTAATAGGTCATTCAATGTCAAAAGGCATAAAAAGGAGACAGGCAAGTCTTCACAGGCTGCTGCTTGCTGTTGCCTTTAATTATTTTAATTAAACTTTGATATTCCGCCGCCGAGAGAACTAGTGAGTTGTGACGCAGATGGGGAGCCCTCAGAGAATTGAGACGGAGCGCCGAGGCAGCTGTATCTATATCTTAAGACTCATGATGGGCCTGTTTATGGGCTGTGATGGGCTACGTCTTCCTGAGCGGAGAGCAGACTGCGCCGAAAACAGGGGCAAAAAAAAAAAAAAAACGCCAAGCGCCATGCCATGTCAAGGTCTTAAAGGCATCAATCCCTCAAACCTAGCTGGATCATCTTGGTCAGGAGGCTGTCCTGCGGTCGAATAACGCTCTATTAATTTCCTTGTCCTGCGTGCATAATGAAAGGAAGGTGTCTTCTTAAAAAAAAAAAAAAAACAGAACTAAAGGGCAAAGTCTTGGTGCTGTCCAATACCTTGGGGCATCCTGTCTACAATTTGTCATGCGTGTGCACTTCTCAGTGTTAAAATGACAAGATAAGCCAGTCAAAGGGCAGCCGCCAGGCATCCAGCACTGCCGAAGTTGGAGAGGAGTCGTGATGAGACATTGCCAAAAGGCAAAGGACTTCTGCACTTGTGAGGCCCACTGGGATTATTCCGACTTCTATGCCAAAGGCAAACAGCCCCATTCTCCATGTTATTTTTTTTTTATTTTTTTTTTTTAGATAGCTTCCGTCTGTGTCCATGAAATTAGGTTTTTCACAGAAGGCACAATATGGTCAGAATATGTTAAGCCTTTGGTGCACATGAAAAGCTAACCAAGTCTGAGTGCTGAGCTCTGAGGCGCCCCGTGCTCCTGCGTTGACTCTTTTTTATATATATATTTATACATATAAAAAATTTGGTTTAAAAAAAAAAAAAAAAAGGTTGGAAATAACTTAATGCGTTAGAGTAGTAACACTTCACCCTGTGTGCTTGAAAGGTCTAAGGGCAAAGAACCAGAAAGGAAACGCGGTGAACGGATAGTGGTTTTAGCAAAAGGAGTACGCAAAAACAAAACAAAAAAAACCCTGAAATTCTTCTGTCCTCCACGGCGATCAGCGCGTTGCTCTTCACACAGTAGTTCCTCTCTTCTACTCTTCTACTGATGCTGTATACGGTTGAAATTCATGCACCGGCCCTAAAAAAACAAAAAAAAAACAAAAAAAAAAAACAGAGAGAAGATTAAAACTTTTAGAATAAAATCAAGCCACTCTTTAACATTAAACTGCACTTTTCTCATAAACAAAACTGTTTTTCATTTGCTAATACTTCTATTTAAAGTAATTTTTTCCTATATACTAAACTACATGAAATTCTTACTGACCATGATTTAATATGTGGGTATTTGATTGACAGTACGTGTACATAAAAATAACAATAATACAAAGAGTAGCGCAATTTTGTAACACAAACCAAAGGAGATAATATTCATATTACACACAAAGCATAGAAAGAAATAACAATGGTTATTGATAAATCAGTGGTATTGAGGACAAATGATGTAAAAAGGAATTGCATGAGCCTGCATCTGTGCCCTTTTTGGAAACCTCCAAAATAAAAGCAATTTCAGTTCAGTCTTCCTTTATGCATAGTTAAACCCAGTTCATGAATGTGTGTGTGTGTGTGTGTGTGTGTGTGTGTGTTGGTAGCTAGAGACGTTCCTTTCAGCAGCAGCCTGTTCACCAACAGTAGACCGACTCGCACCAAGAGGGAGCTCTCGCACAGCGAATCCCCAGCAGCCAGTCGGCCTCCAACCTCACACACACACACACACACACACACACACACATCTCCCTCTGCCTCAGCCTCCTCTCCGTTCTCTCTGTCTGCTCACTGTGACCTGACTCCGGCGTCACAAAAGGTGCTTGATTGTGTTTTATTCACCGGAGAATTTGTGTATCCATCCATCCATTGACTTGCACCGAAATCAGGTTTTTATCTGAGAACTGTGCGCTACTAAAGAACAACAGAGGGGTGAGTTCACCCGAATCACAAGACAAAAAAATAAACACTACCCCTCTCATGTGCCAGACTCACTCTAATCTGTTCTTACCGTGACAATTTCTTGGCACGTAAGGTGTTCCAGAATTTTTTTTTCGAGCGATTTGGTTTTTCATTGCAATTTGGCTGAAATGACCGGTCAATATGCAGCGCAAACATCCCGTGAGAGCTGCACAGACCGAGGCAAAAACTCCAAAACTATAGCAGGATCCCAGACTATGAGACGACACTGAGAACCTCTGAGCTACCATGCAACTTTAAAGGATTAAAGCCAGAGGGTTGACACATGCGAACTACAGTGCAGATGCAAAACTCAATTTCGACCTGGTGTTTCACGAGTCCGCCTGTACATAACTTCAAACGGAGGCGTCTTCCCTTTGTGAAAATATATTTAAATATTAGCGAGAGGACAGGAGGCAGGAGAGGAATCTGATCACTGACAAACTGCACGTGCGGTAACGTAAGAGAGTGAACAGGAAAATTCTTTACGTACAATCATTTTGTTGCAATCATTCAACAGGATTTCCCACATTAACCTTTGCTTATTAGAATACAAAATGTGACTGCATCACTGTCTCTGGATTTCCAAACCGATCAGTTGTTAATGTGCAGGCCTGATCTCATAAATTTGCGCGTTCTTAAACAGAACAAACAAAAAACTGATTTATGAATTTGTATTTTCAGGGTGAAACATAAACATTGCGTCTTCGGCTGTTATTAAGATCTGGATTCCTGCAGAACTACATTAATCTCTGATATGGGGACATATTTGAGCTCCACATCTGCTTCCTTCTCATTCCCAGGGAAATAAAAGCACATTCTTTTGCACACAAGCCTCACACAGTCCAGGTGGATGCTTCCCATCTCCGTATTCTGGACAGAAATGACCAGGACAATGGCTCCTGAGCTGCCTCGTGAACGCGTAGCTCAGTAGCCAGTTCCTTTTGCTGCGGGAGCTCTTACAGTATCTGCTCTACAGTCTGGCTCGGGAGCAGAAGTGTGCATGGGCCGACTGTGACAAGGGCTTTAGACAAGCTGGAGAATCTTCCATTTCTCATTATTTGGCAAGGCTGGTGGGTGTTTGGTGGAGGGGTGGGGACTTCGCTCCATCTCTGCATGGTAAGCCCCACGACGTGTACCCTCTGCAACTAATCTCACACAGTCAACAAATAAGGCACATCAGATGCTGTTTTGGCCGCGGCCATCAGAGCAGCTAAGTTCAGTGGATTTTGCGGGGTTTTACGGCGCGGGGGCTCGGTGAGGGAAGGAGTGCTCGCTGCAATAGCAGAATGGCAGGCGAAGCAGGGGGATCTGGTGCGAGGGCGAAGCAGGTGCAGCACAATACGGTCAAACCCATTCCAGCTCCCCTGTTCCCGGATGAACGGGGCCTGACTTGGCAGGGAGCGCCGACTTGTAACTGGGCCATGTTGGAGAGATGGAGGCCCACCTGTGCCACCCGGAGCGGCAGAACAATAGTCTGAATATGTCAGCATGGAATGTCAGTGAAATCTCATCAGACGGACAGGAGCGTGACTGCAGATAGACGGGTGAATGAGTCAGGTTGAGGGATGGAGAGGTGAAGAGACAAGAGGAGGGGGTGGGCCGTGGGGTTTGAGACTGTGATTAATAAGGGTCATTACAGACACCCCAATGATTTTCTATGGAAATAAATTGAAATATATCGAATCACAGTATCGGATTTAATTGATCCCAAAAGCAGGCAGAGTCCTCGTAGCGTAGTTTAACAGTTAGGTGATCACATGATGATGTGAGGGAGACAAAGTGGCATAACCTTATGAACGACCAGTTATTAAAGCTAACGCTCTGCTTTCTCATGAATTCACCGCTTCTCTTTCTATACTTCCAGTTGCACTACCTTTAGCAGAACTCAAAATGTTAGCGAGCTAAAAGACGACCACAAATGAAAGGATTCTTGCAAGGAATGGTGGTATCTGCCACTAAAATGAACTTCCCAAGTCCACGGAACACTTTATTATCTGATCCACCTACACTGAAGTTGAGTTAGCGAGGCCTCGCAGCATGTTGACAGATCTGCAGAGGTCCGCACTTGCCCAGTCCTCAGACAACATGTTTGTCACTTGGACTGTTGGCTTGTAAACTCGAGGCAGAGCTCAAGAAGTGAATTAGTGTGTGTGCGTGTGTGTGTGTGTGTGTGTGTGATTTTTGCCTCTCGCAGTGTTCACACCCTGAGCAGCTCGAGTCCCACTTAGCTGCAACTCTCTGCAGAGCTCTGCTGCACAATTGTGAGATTCAGGAAACTGATAGTGAACTAAACACGGAAACGTATACAGTTTTTTTTTGTTTTTTTTTTTTAAATCAAACACAAGCTACGACAAAACTGCAAATCACAATGCCAAGAGTTTTTCTATCTGACAGTTTCTAAGAACACACACATGGAATCTACTGAGGAATAGCTTTGTTTCCATTAGTCAGTGAGTAATACATACACTCTGTTTGTACTATCTAACCACAGATTAGCAGCCACATGCATGTGTAACGTCGCAGGTCCTGTAACAAGATAAACCAAAAATACCAGTGCTACTAATGGTCACCTACGAGTCACCGCACAATCTTTAGCAGGTTGTATGTTTTCTCATAGATAACAATGCTGACATCTTTTCAGGTTGGTTCTGGCTTGAGAGTGGAACTGGGGAACAGTTTGCTTGAGTTAACGGATGCTGGAGGGTTGTGTATGTAAACTCATAATTTCCAAAATGAACCTTTTTAGTGAGAGGGCACAGCTAAAGGTTGGAACTGCGCACTTCCTTCGACATAGACAAGAAAAGTCACACTTTCTACTAACATATTCATTCATTCATTCATTCTTCTTCTGCAGCCGCTTGGCCTGTGAAGGGTCGCGGGGGGGCTGGAGCCTATCCAAACTGTCATTGGACGAGAGGCGGGGTACACCCTGGACAGGTCTCCAGTCTATCACAGGGCTAACACAGAGAGACAGACAACCGTTCACACTCACACCTACGGCCAATTTAGAATCACCAATGAACCTAACGAGCATGTCTTTGGACGGTGGGAGGAAGCCTGAGAGAACCCACGCAGACACAAGGAGAACATGCAATCTCCACACAGAAAGGCCCCACTTGGCCCGTGGATTCGAATTCTTACTGTGAGGCATCAGTGCTACCAACTTGAAAAATCTGCACACTTACATGACCTGTGGGTCATTTTGTCGGCTGGTACGATTCAAAGTCGCACTCCTCAAATATAGATTTTCTATTTTCCACCGATTGTCTCTTGTGTCGGCTGCTCGGAACAAGTTTGAAATGAGTCTCCACCACTTTTTGCGGGGGCGGGGGGGAACACTATAATAGGAAATAAGCACAGCTGAAAGAGTAATCCTAATATTTGTATTGGCTTGGTGTATTAATTGATTGTATAGTTTGTCACTTTTACAATATGAAAGACAAAAAAAATATGCACGAAAGAAAGAATCCGTTTAGGTTACAGAACGAATCTCCCATCTGGACTGTAGTGTGAAAACACTTGCAAGCATGAGAGTTGTAATCCAGTTGCAAGATGCTTATTTTGCAGTGATAAGCTACAGGCTTTGAAAGATTTTATTACCAGAACAGAGACTTTTTTCCACATTAGAGCTTTGCAGCCTATACAGTAGCGTAGTTAATCTAGGGATTACTTAATCCAACAGCAACAGGGCGACTGCAACACTCATCACTCATTATTCCAACAATTCTCGTTTGTTGTTAATGAGCTGAACAGCGAATTCATACTCACAGTGAAGTACGGATATACAGCTGTACATGTCCCACTATTTACTGCAGTATCCACATGCACAGTATATTCTGCTGCTGCTACACAAATGGGAAGAAATCGTTTTTGCTCTCTGTTGTTTTTCAGATAACAGAATGATTGCTTAATGTTCCCAGTCAGTAAATATGTCCAGAGACAACCCAGTCTCCTGCGGGACATTTCATTTTAGTTATTTGTGTCTGTTTTTAAGCACATCTTGAATTAGTTTGATTTTCAACTTTATCCAAAACTAGTAAAACTACCCTATGAGGAGCTCTCTTATCCTGTCCTGGCCCCTATCTTCTCCTTTGGCCTGTTTTATTATGCCAGCAACATGATGGTTACCAGGGTGTAAGTGTCGAAAACCCATTTCTTGTTCTTGCCATTCACATGACTTTCCAGGATTTGGCTAATTTCCTGAAGGCATTGGGCGATGGTTGCTTTCCTTGTGGACTTTTCATGCTTCCTGAGGGATTCCAAGGTACACATTATTCTCAACATCGGCTATGTTGCCTTCTGGTAGTTCAATCTTCAGTTCTGACAACCATCCCCCTCCTTCTCACTATCTGCCCACACTCATCAGATCCGAATGACAACCCAATCTCATTGCTTCAGGTCCTGGTGGAGTGGGTCATGGGTTCAGGCCTCTGAAGGACAGCAGTGGGACAGAACAGTGGGACAGTTTTGCTCTTGATGGTGACTTGCGCGACTGGTTTGAAGTCAGCCTCTAGGATTGTTTTCCACAGCTCCATTGGGTTCTTGACGAAGACTCTTAGAGTACTGTTGAGGCTTCAAGTATTCCAGGATCAATGTGTGCGAGGCAGTGAGTTGTACGCTTTCCGGTAGTCAAACCAGGCAGGGTACAGATTGGTCTGTCTGGTTTTACAGTCTCTGCTCTAACTACCAGCAGCTTGTGCTTTACTTTTTCAGTGTTCCTAGTGTCTCACATGAGCTTCTGTATTGTGCAAAGGCACATTATTGGCCCATAGGTGAATGGAGCCACTCCCTTTTGGGGATCATATCAGGTTCAGGACTGCCTGGCCTTTGGTTAGCCATTCGGGGTGGGTCAAGCCCTTAGCAGCTGGTTCAGGGAGAAGCTAACTGCATAGCTTTTTTTTTAGCCAGTGGGTGTGGATCATGTCAAGGTCTGGTGCTGTCCGACTCTTCATACCTGATACCTTTTCATGGATGTATGCCATTATGGTGGTCCCTGGTCCCTGTTGAAAGAGGTTTCTGTAGTCTGCTCTCAGGTCCTCTAGCCACTGAGCATTGTTGTTAGGGGATGCCACCTCTTCTCTTATGTCTTTCCAGTATTGTTCAGCCTCCAGCCTTGGGGGGTTTGCTCTCGTATAATTACTGTGCCACTGAGAGTACACTTTGGGTGGCTCGGTACAGAGAACATCCTGTTTGTTCTTCTTGAATCGACTTCTCTGTCGTACCTTTTCAGGCACGTAGCCAGGGCTGCGAGTCTTTGCTTGGCAGTCTCCGAGCCATCACGTGTCGACAGCTTGTTGTACTTCTTTATTTAACCCTTCCCTCATGCTTGAGCTTGCCTCCAACCTCTTTCTCGAGGATACTGCTCCTTATGGCTGGTTTTCATCCTCTAGTCAAACAGTGCTGGTCTCAGGGATGACCATAGTAGGGATTGTTTGTAATGCTACATTCACATATTCTTGTAGACTCTCAGAAGGTATTTTGATTCATCTTGGTAACCGGCCATGGAGGTTCCAGGTGTCCAACTTCTTTATGATCTTTAATCCGCTTGTAAAGTCTTATTATTTGTGCTTGGTACACAATCTCCGAGGGTGGAAGGGTGCCATTTCTGAATGTTGGAACAATGAGCTCACAGTTGTGTCTAGAAGATGGGTTTTGAAGTTTCCGTAACTTCCACTTCCTCTGCATATAACCCCAGCACACACTGGGGTTACACATGTAGTAGCCTCCCAACAGTTCCCTAGTCTCAGCTCTTGTCCATGAATGCCTAATTCTTGTGCCACTTGGGCTCACTTCTCATCAGGTTGTCCTAGGGATCTTAAATAGTCGGGATAACCCTGCACTCAGTTACCCAGTCTGGGTGAGTGTCAGGATCTTATTCTGTAGAGAGTCTTTAGACACAATGACTGGTGCTATATAAATAAAATGGAATTGAACCGAAAAGCTTGAATCCACTTTGTGCTGAGTTTCATTAACAATGAACTTGTTTCAACTCGATTTTAGTGTTGGAGAATTGTGAGTGCAAAACTTGAGAATAAAAAAAGACTGTGTTGCCCTAAAAATTCAAACCATATGTTGTTTAAAGATAAACTGCTGAGTAGCATGATTAAACATCCCTTTGGAAAAGCATGTTCTGTGAAGAAAATATAACTCAACCCCATCAGGTTTCAGTTTTTCTTTAATTATTAGAGAGAATTTCAACTTGTGATCCAACAGCACAATTTGACGCAGAACACAATCATTCATCCAGGACTATACTGAATTTATGATGCTTTCGGGGTTGTAGCTTCGGTTTAAATTGTCAGTGGAATAACCCTTTTGACACTGTGCGCTAGTATTTAATCAAATCCACAGTAGTCCAGTCTGACAGAGGCCGTGAACTTCAGTAAGTTTTAAAAGAAACAACTCCATACAGCATCATCCTCCACTTCAAGTCCTTGCCTATGGAGCCTCAGCCGCAAGACATGTGTTCTGTTTTACTCGGCGTCCTCTGCCACATATTGAACAAATTAAAAGTTCAAGTTGGAGGGAGAAGCACAGCTGCACGGGGACAGAGGAGAGAGCCAGAGTGTGAGCAATCCTCCCTCCACGAGGCTGTTGGCTCTCTTCTCGCGGCCCCTTCGTCCATGCACACGCACACATGCGTACGCACAGACACACGCACACAGACACACACACTGCCCACACAGGGCTGCCATCTGGCCTGCTGGGAAATCAGAGCCACCTGAGACTCGGCCAAATACAAGATGCTCGCTGACAACTCGTGCATTTCTACTGATTGTAAAGAGATGAATAAAGATTATACAAGCACACAAGGTACAGCAGAGGGGAAAAGAAGTTATGATTTTTTTCCCCCCAGTTCTAAAACAGTTTCCAACTAAAAGTTAAGCTTCTGCACTATTACCAAATGACACACAAACATTAAAACCATATATAAAGATATTTATGTGCTTCTATATTAGCCCCAACTCTTCTGCCTTAAGTCTCTGTAGTTGGATTTGGATGCAGGCTGCAGGAAGTTGCTCTAATTCAACCACAACAGCATTAGTGAGGTCCAACACTGATGGTGGGTGATAAAGTTGCGTTCCTTTTCATCCCAAAGGTGTTGGATAAAGTTCAGTGGAGAACAGTGGAGTTCTTCCATAACAGACACTGAAAAATATGTGCACGGAGGAGTGTCGCGTTGAAAGTTTGGTGAGTTCTGTGAAAATCTGCTCCAGATTAAAAGTGCATAGAGCTCTGCGCATACTAAGATTCTTAACAACTTTTGCACCATCATCACTTGTGCGTTTTTCAACAATGGCAATAGTAAATACATTTTATACAAACATGTTTCTAGATGGTAATTCAAGACAATACCTGCACCTCATTTAGTTTATGTAAGTACAGATAGCACAATTATTGGGGGATTAGACTCTCAAATACAGTGTCCACTCTTTGACTGACCCAGTATCTAATGCCAACTTTACAGCAGTTTAAATTGTTTTAACGGATATATTTAGTTGGTTTAATGCCTCAAAATGATTTAAAGTTTGGTTTATATGGGTCTAGTGTAGTGTTCCTAGTAAAGTTGCAGCTGCAGAGTTGCCTTCATGCTATTCCCAGGTCTGCGTAATATTTACTATATCATAGAGTATACTCATATGACTGTATGTTGATTGATACAAACATAGCACAAACCCCTATAGCGCATTCACACTATGAGCTAGGGTGAGAATGGGTAAATCAGGTGCATATGCTTGGTTCATGAGTCACCGAGTCAGTGGAGTGACAAAAATAACTAAAGTTTAACTTTAATGTTGTGTGTGTAGGACGTCAAATTGTTGTCTCCCACTGCTGGTGTGAACGCACTGTGCCTCGTTTTTCTGGTGTGTCCTTAACCGTTGGCGCTGATTGGACCCCTTGTCACCGAGTTTTCCATTGGTTCAGAATACAGAATAAGTGGCAGGACGAGTCATTGACAGGGATCTATCCGATTTGCTGTTCAGCTTAGACAACCGGTGCACAAAAAATAAAAAAGTGATGTCCGTAAACAAAACGCCAAAGCTCAAAGGGCACGCAGAAGGCTTTTCTCACTCTGCATCTTAATCCAATCTGAACATGCAAATACACAAATATTTTCACGTCTTGATCATCTGGATGAATAAACACAAGACCAACTGATCAGCAAGATTCAGAAGAGGTCGGCCTAGCTTCCTAGCCTCCCAACTAATAGTATCACTCCTGGTTCCCTTTATTTCATTTCACAAATGTCCTTGATGTCAGTGAATGCACCACGCGAGAGACAGTCTTCTTATATCCGGCTCTCACTCGGCAATCTCACAGCTCCACCATAACTTCTGACAGTGTTTATGCCGTTGGCGTAGGCCTCGGCCGACAGTAGCCCGTGTTCAAGCTTCAGTTACCATGCAGAAAAGCCTCTGTAGCTTCCTTTGTGTGAGACCCTACAATATGTACTCAGGTATTCATTGTTGCTAAGCATTACTTTCTACTGTGTTTAGTGACGTCACCGGCTACTAGTCGACTCGATTTTCATTGCATAGGCATAAATTCATATTGGGCAACTGTGTTGATGTTGCTCTTTGATGTTAGTTTGGTGTGTCCCTAACTTTAAACACTAAGCGTATAGCAGTGACAAACATTTACTTGTGATCCGCCCTTCCTTCTCAAACATAGAGCTTCGCTCTGAATAAAGTGGCGGATGACGAGTATCGGGCTTTGATGGATACTTCACTGACCCAGGGAGCAGAGAGTGAGTGAGCGACAGCTTGCAGTAAAAAGTTACGCTAGCAGGCAGCAGCATATGGTCTGCAGACTGTCAGAGCATCACTGGCTCCCATTTCTTGCAGACAGAAGAATATTTTACCAGTAAAGAGAAATTGAGCTGAAGGCAAAGAAAAAGGTCCAGTTCTTTGGGTTTGGATCATTCTTTTTTTTAGGATTTCTGCATTTTTTAAGCTTCTGCTGCCTTTTAAAAGCTGTGTTGATTTACTTCAACGCTCTTGTCTGTGTTGGTTTGGTTGTGACTGTGTGATAAGACAGCTGAAACAGTATTATGCTGTGCTATACTTGGTTTTCCAGCAAAAACAGCTGCCGATCATTGGACATTCCTGTGCATCTGAATAAAGACACTTCTTGTGCCTGCGTGTCTTGATTCAATAGAACGTTCTAGCATTAGTATCTTGCATATAAAAAACAATAGGCAACTATAGGCCTCTCTGCCTACAAAGCCATTTAGCTGCACTTGCTCCTACTAAAAAATAACAACTACACTGTGTTAAATGTAATGGTTTAAATTATGTTAAGCCTCCGGAAGCTAGTAAACCTGTTGGTCCTCAGGTGTGTTTTGTCTACCTGTATACTCATGCAGCTTCTCATTATGCACAATGACACCAGCTGAAAGTAAATCATGAAACAGTCTGACTGTGTATCATCTGCCCATTGTTGCAGGGATAAGTGGTATCTCCTGATCCCTGAACATGGAAGCTGCAGTACTGTAGGTGCAGCTGTTTCCTGCCTGGGCCTCCTGCTTGTTTCCACCTCCTCCTCCCCTCAAACCCCCCCCCCACCCCCCACCCCCCTCCACCCTCACTGGTTTTGTCAGAGTAAGTGCACATCATTGGCAGCTAAAAGCTCTGGGCACCGTCCCTCTGGTTGTTCCAGAGAAATGCCAATCGTTTTGGCGTCAACGGGGCCCTCACAGACGGCGCATGAAGGCACAGATGGCACTAATGGACGAGCAGAATCCAACCGAGGGACCGGGACAGAGCCACACCGGAGCGGCGTCCAAATAACTGTAGTGTGAATGTACTGTATGGCCAACGCTCTGCTCTAGCGGGGCCAGTGCCACGGCAATGCAGCATAAAGAATTTAAAATGATAAAATAATCATAAGAGAGAGAGAGAGAGAGAGAGACCGTGGGAGGATCATGGTGGAGCGGTGCCAGGAGGATCAGACAGAGGAGAAATTGTTCTTGGGCTGATATGTGCTGAAGTGATTTAGACGGGCCTCGTCCAAGTCAACCCACTCCAGTCAGACAACTGGATTTACAGCTAATGGACTGACTGACACACTCCAGTTTACAGACCTGGTTCAACGGTACTTTTATGCAACGCGTAAACCAGCCCATAGCTCATTTTATGACCTGCGAGGCGACAGACTTGCATTTCGACATTTCGTTTTTGTTGCCGAGATCTTTCGCTCCATTTCCACGTGATGCCCACATGCTGCAGATATTAACATTTGTCGTGTAATGCATTCACAAAAAATAAAAAAACAACAACTAAAAAAAAAAAAAAAAAACACTCCTGTATCCACCAGTCGCTGTTTTAGCTAGTAGTGCTAAACAGATGCTTGTGGGAAGAACTACTCACAGTTTTTCAGTGGCGCTAAGAGGCCGCTGAAAACCTGTTCGGAGCGCCATGTTCTTTTGATAAAAGTTTAGAGGATTCCAAACGGTCATGATACTTTATGTTTGAGCCTTTTTCAGCCATCTGTGTGGTTTCTAAAAATGCACGCAGCATTTAAACTTGAGTATAAAAGCAGATAGGTGGGCAGAGTGCAACAGAAAAACTACAGCATGGCATTTTAAAACTACCAAAACACCACTGAATAGATAAAAGAAATGCAGGCTGCAACAGAAAATGTATTCAATCTGCAATATCGCAGTGCTAACCCTAACCCTAACCCTTCAACCATTAAGGTGACCCAATAAAGGCATTAAGTTGATGTACTTTCAGGCAAAAACATGCAATATGCAGCTGCATCCAAATTCATCTAAAAAACAAACAAAACAAAGAAGGCAGTCATGCAGCTGGTCCGTGTCCTGAAAGCTCAGATCTGCGGTACAAAACGTGAAAAGATGTAACATGTGCAACACTTCTAAAACAGGGACGCCAAACACAAAACCGAAAATAAAGAGCGGGCCATTTGCAAATTTTGTCTTCCGGGTGCCGCAGCGTATCAGCGTCCACAGGGAGCCAGCGGGCTCATCTGTACTTTTAAATTATGCGTCATTGCCACAACTGTCCTCCCGGAAAGGCCAGCAGAGACGCCACAAACTCTCAGAACTGCACTGGAAACATAAGCTCACATCACGTCTCGGGGCCGCGGCCTTATCAGCGAGCATCTTTTACGGCTTAAATTAAGTATGCGGAATATTTGCCTGTGCAGATTTGCTGTGCTTAAACCTCCCCGTTGCTTAAACTTTGGGGTTTTTAGATATAAAGGAAGCCAATGATGATTTTAGCGTTTTGCTCGGCAAACCAACAATATGACTGGATGTCAATGGATACATTACACATTTTTGAATTTCAGAAAGCAATGGAAAAAAAGGTTTAAAAGTCAGCTGTGCAGGGATTTTGTGCAACAATCTGTATGATGGTGCAGTTTGAGACTTGAACATACCCATGCAACATAATTTGTCTTTTCTTAGTGTTGCAAGATTTATCAATTCATAAATCGTTTCTGAAAGTTCTAGTGTTTAGCGGCACTGAAATATCGGCCTCATCACTAATGGAATTATAACAATTTATGAGATGTCAAGGAGGCATGTCTTTAGACTTGATTATTATAGGGGGTTCTTTTCTTGTATTTGAACATTCAACAACACAATTCAGCTTTTGCTGGGACCAAACAAGCGTATACATACTAATAAAATCAATGTGACTGAAAATTTTAAATTAAACGACACCAAAATTGATCAGTGCATCGTTTAGTGACGAGAAATTATAGGGTTATAGGGATACAGCAGCGATAGTAATGCATAGAAGTGTACAAAACTATAAATAAGTACTAGTAAGTATTATGTAGGCTAAATACTCTATGATAAGTAAAAAATAATAGTATAGATCCTGACAGCAGCAGGAAGCAAGGACATGAGGTATCTCTCCACACGGGATGGAGCAGCCTGGTCCGATGCATGAGGTGGAAATTGTTCTTCATGAAGGATGATGACTTCATCATCCTCCTGTCTCCCACCACCTCCACTAGGTCGGTCCCTGGATATCTTAACAGTTTCTTTCCTTATAAATATGCTAAATATCCATTCTGGCTAAACTTTGCTGCCTTAAATTAATCTGTCAATATTTTAAAAACACACACGATTCAATCTTCCCAAACCTATGAGTAAACAAACGTCTTAAGATGATTCATTTCCAGCAATAAGCTTTACTTCGGTGCCAGTTGTGTATTTTTTAATTAATTTTTTTTGTAAGGGAGCAGACATACTGTATTTTACGATTTTAAAGATCTCATTTTTGGAATGAAGCTCCTTGATTGGCCTCGATTTTTGGAGCACGTCCCTTTGGTGTGTGTAACTGCATGTGTGTGTTAGTGCTCCTGTTCCCTGCACGGTTCCCACTCCCCCCACCCCTCCACCAGCGGCATGCTGCATGGGGTCACATGCGATCTGTTCCGAGCGGAGATGCAGGCCATGCGACAGGGAGGGCCAGTAATTGGGAGTGAGCTGTCAAGACAGGGCGGTGTGTTTGCGGATGTGTGTGTTGTGCACGTGCCAGGGCAGCTCCCCTCCTACAGGGTGGCACATATTAAAGTCCCTGATGAGACTAATGCAGGAAGAAATGGTTTTGGCATCGCGCCCGTTTGGGAAGTGGCTGCTTTGGGTCAACTCCGGCCTGAAATGTCTCTGCATCGTGTGGAAATAAGAAGGGAAACTTGATTTGTGCGTTGTATAGAATTCTGTATAGATCTTATGTTCCACTGGATTTGAATTGAAATGAATATTTAGGGTTTTTCCAAAGCAATTAAAAAAAAATAAAAAAAAAATAAAAAAGGCTCCCAAGATCTAAAAGAATCTCGGTCTAAATTTTACGTATCATTACTGGATCATTGATCCCTCGGATGCAATTAGCGGCAGAAAGATCACAGCCCCCCGTTTCTCTTTTAAGAGTTAATCAACAAATTAAAAGACGCAGATTTGCATCTAACGGTGTGCCAGCGTGAACTGCCAAAAAAACAACAAAAACAAAACATGCAACACTCTCCCTGCAGTTTTACACGATTACCTACGACTGCTACAAAGGTAAAGACAGAAAGCATCAATGGGAAATGGTGCGCAATCACAGACACAAAGGGTTTAATTGTGCTGCGGGCTGATGAATTAGTCATTATTAGTTTCTCCGACAATTCTCGGTTTATTTATTCTTCGCCCGCGCGCGAACATCTGTAGCCGCCTTGTTAGTGTTCGTGCGACAGACACAAAAGCGACTTCTACCACACTCATTTTAATCAATGAATCATTCGGGGGGGTATTTATGATTTTCTTCCTTTGTCTCCTAATAATTACAGCGGCACCTGCTTCGTCTCGTTCTTCAACACAAATGCTGTGAAGTAAAACGTTGTTCACAGTCGCGCGGTTCTGCCGAGCTTCTGGCATCGCAGTGTGAGAAATATCTGTGAAAGATATCGGCTTACGACTGTCTAGTTTGAAATGTACACTTAAAAACTACTAAAAACGTACTTTTGTTATTTTTCGTCGTCTGTTTTAACTTTAAATCTACGTGGCCGTGCTGCATACTCCAAAGGTGTTTTGCTTGTTTAGCAAAGTTCACGGCTGATTTATGCCCAAAGCTTCCGGGTGCATAACTCACAACCTAAATTTGTCTGCATGTTCAAAGTAAAATCTGACTTTGCAGCAAAAAAAAAAAAATAAATAAAAACTCCAGCTTTAAATCTGAGAAAAGATGTTATTTACAAGGCTGTAAACTAACAGGGTGGAAATACGAGCGAAGCGGCGGCGGCCTGCTGCGGCGGGTGGAAAGGCTTGGTGATAAAGCATCTTGTTAGCTCTACTGAGGAAAATATGCTTATCAAGCCGCATGTTAATACAGGCAGTAAATAATGTGATCATCGGCCAGTGATGCTGGAAATATAACAGCGTGAAGGAGCCTGAAGCTATGCTGACTACAGGGAGGTGTTGTGTGTCTGTTTTTTTTTTTTTTTTTTTTTTTTTTCTGAACATGGGCTACAAACTGTGAGAAGTGGGTTAATGTGACCTGAGCACAGAAGACAAGAGCAACAACGCACACACTGGGGCTTTTTACCAAACCACGAGCGCACACATAAACAGCTCCCAAAACCTCACGCAGCTTAGTGGCGACAGGATAAATGAATAAAAATAGATGTAACGTGATAAAAATAAATGTATGATATTCTCTGGTGAAAAAAATTCAAGCTTTAGGTAGAAGAGATTAAATGTGAGCAACAATGAATAAACAGAAAATTGGGCTGGACAAATTCTTGAACTGAAACCTCGTGTCGTGTGACACATTTTTTTGGAAACAAAGCATCTTAGAACTGGGCAGAAAAGTAAATGCTATGGCTTATCATCTGTTTGCATACCATACAAAGTGATATGCTCCCCAAATAATTAATAATATTAAGTTAAAACAAGTAACAGAAATAGTTTGGTCTCATATTTGTAAACTAAGCGTATTCGACTATCAGTCTGATCATGGTGCGTGTAATTTTGTAGATATGTGCCATAATTTAAGAGAAAAAAAAAATGTTGGTCGCCAACTTTATCTGGCTGCAGTCAGAAAACGAGGAGGCCAAATCAGCAAAATAAAATGACAACAAAAATAATTAGAATAATACGTAAAATAACAAATTTTCCTGTCTTCTTCTGTCACCAGTAAGTCTCTTGGACTCATTGTTCCCGTCTTCTCGCTCCCTTACGGAGCCTTTCTCACGTCGGGCCGACTGCAGCCGAGTCATCTCAGTATCTTTGGGGTGAGAGCAGACCCGTGACGTAGAGCTGATCCAAAAAAAATCTAATATACCACGTCTGTACTCCTTGTGAAGAATTGCTGTGAGCTTCTTGTGTGTTTTTGCAAGGTTAGGGACTCCTCATTTTTAAAATCCCATTCAGTTGCCGTCCTGTATGACTGGAGAAACTGTCACACACCTCTGCATTTTCTTTAGAACATGCACAACGTCATCTTTGCAGAATTTTTGCAGATTTTTTTTGGTTTTCGCGCTTTTTTTTGAAACACAGAAACTAGTGCCAATGCACGAAGGCATTCATATAAAATAAACTCATCTTATCTTATTATATTTATGATTTCACCTAGTTTCTGAGTTTGGCCCAACACATTCTATGATAATGTCCCACCAAAGTCCTCAATTTCCCTCTGCCTCATTCTCCATGCTTGAGGTAAACCCGTGTTCAATTGTGCACAATGTAAAATCCGTAAGAGTATCATAAAAAAAGACAAAAAGTGCCACATTCTTAAAAGCGGTTTTTGCGTGCGCTGCAATCAACTCAGTCCAGATAAAAACAACTCTTATCTGCTTAATTCTCATGTCTGTCTGTGATCGCTGCTATTGGTCACGATTTTCTTTTAAAACGACTGCGAACTTGAGTCAACTCTGGTTGACCTGGGAGTCGGGGGGTGGGAGTCTTGATTCGCGGTATGATGAATCGTCGCACAGCACGCTAAAACCTTCCCCGAGGCTTAGCAGTGAAATTAGCAAGTTTGGCAGGCCGGCGCTGCCTTCTCATGCAGTCTCAGAGTGCCGTTTGCAAGAGGAGGGCGGGCACTGCCTCCTTGTCTCAATGGAGACAGATCTTGGGCGGACTGTTTGTTTGGGGAAGGGGTGTGAACAGCACACAAGTCCATCAAATCAATTAGAGTCTTATGCAGAGACGGCCTGGCTTGGCCTGGGCTAAAGGAGCTTGGCCCGATCTTTTGTGAGGGGTTATGTGAGTCAGAGTGTTGCCACAGCCAACAGTCATGACTTGTGTACTCACAACACCAGTACGGGTGGAGAGAGGAGGGGTGAAAAGCTTGCATATGGCCAGAGCCAGTGTGTCACATTTGGGCTAGAGTTCACATTGGGCTCAGATGCTCACACCAATAAACTCGCGAGGATTGTCGAGTTGCAGCGCCGCAGTCATGTTAGAGATTTACCAGCTTAGGAGCAGCGGGTAGGAAACTGTGCCACATGTACGCCGACATCCACCAGTCAAGTCCAACTGCATGCTTTTATCTCAAACTTAACTAGTGCTGCACACAGCTTGCGTGTGTGCAGATGTGCGTTTCAGTACAGCAGTAACCATGTGGATGTGTAGCTTTAATGCAGGTGACTCCTTTTGCGCTGCTTGTGTGGTTATAAAGTTGCTGTGGGATGAGCTGCACCTCATATAACTTCCTCCATATGAGGTTTTGCAGCACTAATAGCTGATTTATGGCAGATTAGGTAGTTGCTAATGTTGTCATTCTTCTTGTGAACGTGGTCCTGCTTTACTTCCGCCTCGAGGTGTTAAAAGGCTGAAACGGTCAGTTAATTAACGGATCCACAATTTGGATGGTTGTGATGCTGTAAATTACTAATAATTACTTGTAATATATAATAAAGTAAGTAAATCAATGGATTAATTGATAAGGAAACATTTGCAAAACGACATGGAGCCTCGGTTTGCTTTTTTAAAAAAGGATATAATTAGGAGAATATGGGAAACATCTAATAGGGCAATATGAATTTGGCGTGGAGACATACCGGCCTGTCTACCGTATATGTTAGCGACTTAAAATCTCCAAATGTCGAGTTCCGCCACGCGTGAAGAGAGGTTTCTTTCACTGCTCTTTTCGCCATCTAAATCTCGGCAGTAACTCCGATAGCGCTGTTTAATTAAGGAAGCTTTTCGGGCTCTGCAGTGGGTCAACACTCGTTTCAACTGCTGCTGCCGCCACGAGCACAAATCTGCGGCGCAATCTGCATTATGTTAATTTATTTGCATATGTTGGGAGGCCGCAGACATTCACAGTTGCCCGAAGCCCTCGTCTCAAACACTCGGTATTAAGTGTAATTATTCAGCATTCTCGTGTTGCATTAAAAAGGCTAATATCGCTGCTGTCTTCCTAATGGCCAGGTTGGTGGCTATGTATTTCATTACTATGTGCATACTGCAGATCTCAAGAGGATCTTTCGCCGGGGAGACACACATATGATGTTACATTAACTGGCTGGAGAGCATTTCGTTGCAAGTTTCCAAGTTTTTTGGGGGGAGTGAAGCTGCACCGCCCGGGCGACGCGCATGCTAATTAGCAACACCTCGTCCCGCAGCCTTTTACTACGAGCTTTTCAACACACTGTGTCGAGATTATTTTGTCTGAAGGAGAAGGCCAGCTGTCATGTTTTATGCATCCGTTTTTGTTTTTTTTTAATTATTATTATTCTGTTTGGCTTTCTGTTTGACGCTTGTTGCAAGATGCAGCTCGACTCGTGCCTCGGCTTTAATGTTTCAAGGCGTCACGGAAGTCATACGTTCACCGCAGATGCTTTGGCCTTGATTCCACGTGAGGGGACGTGACTCCGTGCAGCGGTGGAAGGAATGTGACACAGATGTGGCGCCTGGATGGAAATGTGTTTGGATGCAGACGTATTTGATATTCATTTAACTGAACAAATACGACTCAACTGTTCACTTATTTAATGGGTCTTTTTTTGCGTGTGTTTTAATGTATTATCAAAAACCACAACTGAAACTGAATACAGAATAACAACAGTTGGAAAGACTGATCCGTTAATACATTTATATGGAGAACTTTCATGATTAAATGATCTCATACCTTGGCAGGTTGGGCAGTACGTGCTCATTGAGGAGTCATTAAGATTAGATGTAAATACATCTGATTTCACACCAGTTCTCGTTATCAAAATCAGCATCTGTCATTTAAATCTTCTCAATAATAGTGCTAATACAATGAGTTTCAGCCTTGGGAGGATTTCTACTTTCAACTTTGCACCGATCCGCCACAACATTAAAACCACTCTCAGGAGAAACCGCTGGGAAACTTTTGCACCTGCCATTCATTCATGTGGATGTTACTTAGACGTGTAGCACCCACCTAGACCAGACCAGACACCCCCAACCCATAGCAATGACACTCCTTGATGGTAGCAGCCATCCCCAGCAGGATGCAGCCTGACACAGGCACAAAAACACTTTAGGAACAACTCAAAAAAACATGAAGAACACCACGAGATGTTGACCTTGCCTCCAAATTCACTAGATCCCAAACTGATCAAGTGTCTGTGGGATGATCCACAGAGGCCCCTCCCCTCAACCCACAGGACCCAAAGGACCCCCCACTAACAACACCCTCAGAAGGCCCATGTCCATTCTCTGATGAGTCACAACTGTTTCGGAGGCACAAGGGAGACCTGCACAATATTAGGAAGGTGGTCATAATGTTATGCCTGATCGGTGTCAATCACAAATAACTGATGATACTTAACGATTACTGAGCCACAGGGGACAGCTTACATTATATGAGCAGTAAATAGCAGGACTATAGACGGCAGAATAGTGTATTAACAAGTCAAGAGTGCAGGGCAGCAACTCGCCTACTTGACCTGTCTAATTGACTCAAATATTCCAAATCTAAAATCCCAGAGGCCTCTGGAGCACAAACCTGCAAATACACACACACACACGCACTCAAACACACGCATGCAAATATTCCATGCACGCACGCACAAACACACACAGAGGCCCCCTGTCCTCTTTGCTTTCTCCTCAGTGGCTCTGGCTTCATTAGCAGCGGTTTGCATCATCCCCAGCGAAAACGTCACATGTCATCAGTGACTCCATTCTTTATCACTTCCTGCGGTATAGACAGTGTAACCTTCAGAAACCTGCTGCCCACAGTTTTACGTCTTAATTAGGAGCACTGTCAGAGGGACCCGGTACACCGCGTCCCGATGTAAACGGACAGAGAGGGATGGAGACGGAGAGGGAGTGTGAAAGACGGAGAGGAGGAGGACAAAGTCAGACGCGAAGGCGGCAGACAAAGGCGGCGAGAGGGAAGGGAAGGAAAAGATGTACAGTGGGGGGGAAAGAAGAGGCAGGCAGGCAGGCGGGAGGGGGGAGGATGGGGGATTCAGAGGGTGCAGGGACCGGAGGAATGGCTGGAAGTTGGCAATGTGCAATAAATGGATGGTTTGTGGCGCAAAACAAACGACGAAGCTCAGTTCAATGTGAATAAAAAGTACATAATGACGTCTTAAGATGCAAAAAACGCACATTTCAAATGTTCTCAAATGTTAAACGGGATCAGTGCCGACAGAAATGACAGAAAATTGTCTTGAATTGACTAAATTTTTGTTTCAAATCAAGAAATATTTGATCAACGGATGAATAAGTTTACGTTCTTTAACTTTTTAGTTTATACCAAAAATCGTACAGAGGTTTGACATGTTTACAAGGGCTCCTGATGATCTGAAAGAAACATATGAAGTGTTACAGAAGCAAAGTACTTTTGCATGAAGTATATGAACACGGTCTTTATCGTCACAAAAAATGAGTGACTGAGACTCGCTAATGTCAAAATCAGTCAGGATTATAAAATATTTTTTGTAAAATCCTTCCTTTTTTCTGTCTAAAGAAAAATAATTTAATGGTTTTATGAACAACATTCAGTGGGAGCGTGCAGACGGAGAAGAAGGAGGATTTTCTGTCGAAGAGGAGCAGGGAAAGTGGAAGTTGTGTTGGCCAGTCCGCTCGGCGAGAAACAGTGAAAATCCGGCTTAGCGGCGAAAACACTGGAGACGCTTGTGTCCTCAGTTTGGGGACAGCTGACGGGTTAACACTATTAAGACGGCAGGGAACACAGGACTGAATGTGCATCTGTGCTCCCCAACAGTGGGATTGAACGCCGCTTTCCGAGGTATTCACTCTGAGACACAGATACATAGACAGACGGACAACGGCGAAGCGAAAGGGACGAGTCAGGGACACAGATTCTTTTTGTGTTTTTTTTTCGTTTCCGCGCTCCTACGGTGGCTTTATCCTCGCCGGGAGCTCGTCGGCAAACGCGGCTTTAAGATGAATTAAAGGCGTCCTCTGATGATTGCTCGTCAGCACAGTATGTTCTGGTTTAATGCAGACGTTTGTTTCATTCTTTCCGGTTGTCCTGTGATGTACAGGCAGTATGAGCTGTACTCTTACATCTATCAGCCTGACTGACTGTAACACAAATGAACAACAAACAACGGAAGGGAAACGAGCTGAAGCTGCAGAGGTGAGCTGCTGAACAGCAATGAAAGAAAAAAAGAAGCCATTAGAGCACTTAAGCATTAATTAATCTGTATCATCATTACTCAGTATAATTGAAGGTGAGACAACCTATCAATTGTAAAAGATCACACTGTCATTAAGGTTAATAAGCTGTTTTATAAACCATCGCCATTAACACCCGATACGTCTATTATAATGATAAATGGCATATTGATAGAATATGTGGTCAAATTGGCGAGGACGTGGCGAGATGAGCACATTTCCGCTCCTGACGTAAATAATGAAGGGATTTCGCGAACTGGGTCAGAGCGAAGAATGACATCCACGTCTGGAAGCCCCTCAAAGAACGTTTTCAATTAGGCGCCGCGCTCTTTCGCCAACTATTGTCACATCTGCATCTCTCGCGATCAATTATGAAACGCCGTGATTTATTCATGGGGTATCCAGGCTCCGGTTGTGAGAACGCATGGAGATTTCCACCCCTCGGACCGACAGGGCCAAAAGCTTTCAGTGGGTTCCTCAAAGGGGACGGCTGTTTAAATGTGGGTTTGCGGTAAATAAAACTGACTGAGCTGCTGATGCATTTTTAAGCGTCAGAAGACTTCAAGGATCTAATCAGGGGTGGCTCTGGGTCGGTAGGTAGAGCGGGTTGTCCACCACCCAACCAGAGGGTTAGCGGTTCTATCCCAAGAGCATGCCACACGCCGAGCGCTTTGAGTACCATGAAGCAGAAAAGCTATATAAATCCGTTTACCACTCATCAGTCACAAGACAGAATAAAAGAAAAATATGAGCATAGAACATATGAGCCAGGAAACACCTCAACCTTTCTTCTCATCTGCACTCACGTGGTTGATGCAGGCAGCAAAAAAAAAATACAAATTAAAACGTCAAATACAAATTAAAACGTCTTAAGATGGCTTTGGAGCGAACGAGTTGTCAATGAAGAGAGAGTTAATACTTAAAGCAATTAGCATAATTAAGCTCATATTAATAACTGTCAGAGGCCTGGCAGTGAAGGAGTTAACGAGGTGGAGCCGGTAATTGGATGAGGAGTGACCCTTTCACAGCCGCCTGACGGGAACGCCGCTAATTCACTTAAATGGTCACTGGCGGCGCAAAGTTTAGACCCAAAGAGGGACGCGAGGAAACTTAGACACCTTATTAGCTTAAAGAAGAAAAAGATGCTACGGGTATGTTACCGGTTTATTAGCTAACTAACGCAGTCCAACACAGCAGTCCTACCATCTGGACTTCCTTTTTGGAGGTTATGAAAGTTGGAGAGGTATAAATGCAATTATTTAATCTAATATTTATCCTTCTTGTTACAAGTTAGATGGACATGATATTAAACCGAACAGGATGGTGAGCTTTATTGAAAGCACATGTTGTAAACCTTCATGTCTTTTAGCTTGTTGTCGGCGTTTAACTGCAGAGTGAAATGTTTCTCGCTAATACCGCTAATAATAATAATAATATTTCCAGCAGAATCACTTCGTGCATGTTAAAAAAAAAAACAACTTCTATTCTGATTGCTGTTGCATGAAAACACACATTTCTTCCAGGGAAATAGTTTAAGTTGAGTTAATGGCGGCGCCTGTTCACTTTGATTTTCTAATATTATATGTTATTTAATCATTTAATATCGAGCACCTCCCATATTGTCGTGAGTATTGCTAAAATATCATCAGCAATATGTCATTTCTGTGATCTTGAAGTGTGTTTATATATATATATATATATATATATGGCTGTGAAGAAACTACTGTGGTTCTTTTAAAATAGGGGTGTCCAACATACAGTCCGGGGGCCAAAACCAGGCCACCAGAGGATCCAATCTGGAATGAATTTGCAAATTTAACTGCAAATCTTTCAAGAAAATTGACATTTATTCCTAATTTTGTCCACTAAGGGTTGTGCTGCTTTAGTAAAAGTTGTGGACCCAGAACTAAACAGCAAAATTGCAAAATTACTTTCAGGTTGTTCATAAAATGTAGATTTTCATATTGTTCTTGTTCTTCTTTGCACAAAAACAATTAGAAACATCTGAAATTGGCGTTATTTACAGGTTTTTATACTATTACGTCACTGGTGCAGCACCTTTTGAGATCAACTCGGTGCTGCTTGTGGCCCCTGAACTAAAATGAGCTGTTTTAAAAGCTGGTTATCTGCATTTGAAACTACCTGTGGGAGCTGACTGATTCATCAACCAGCTCTAGCGGAGGAGGAGGAGGAGGAGGAGAGGGCCGCAGCCGAGAGCACGGGCAGATGAGGAAGGAGGAGGTTGCCGGGGTGTGTACGGTCATCGTGAAGATTGTGGCCTCCGAGCCAATGAATAGAGCCGCGTTAGTGACACTCGGCTGCTCTGTTCACAATGCAAGAGAGAGAGAGAGAGGGGCTCGCAGCGCGACGCACACAGGAGGCCATTCAGCTCATTTTCCTTCCAGCAGACCCAATAAAAAACAATAACGGCGGAAAGAAGAAGGAGAATGATATGGTAAGAGGTGTAATACCAAAAATGAATACACGTTTAGTGACGAAATTGCTTGAGAATTAAACTGATCGTAGAATAAAAATAAAAACAAGAGCCTTTAAAACGCTGAACGTTCAGTATGAGAACCGGACCATCTGAGGCTGGGCCCCGTGTTTACATGTTTATTCATGGCGTACGTCTGCTATCAAACGCAAACATTTTAGAGCAGATCCCATTACATGTAGCTCCATGCGAGGGCCTTTCACTACATATTAGCCGGCGCCGTGACAACGTTACATTTATGTATACAAAATACGATCGGGCTAATTGAATATTCACTGTGAACATATTCCCTGCATAACATGACTCCCCGCTTCCATCTTTTTAAAAATTCAAATCGATGGGAGGAGCAGAGGGGAGCATTAGAATACATTACAGCGTGTATGCGTGATCCCCGCCCTCCCCCCCCCCTCCCTCCTTCACCCCATCCCTCCCTCCCTCTTCTATATGTCTGTCAGGAGGTGAGCTGAGGAGGAGGAGGAGGAGGAGGAGGGCTAGAGTGCACGCGACAGAGCCGGCCTCGGCAAAGCTGACGTTAACAATAATGTAATTTAATTAAAGCCAAGATCCCAGCGGTCCTCGCCAAACGAGGGGGCTTTGATTTTAATAGGTGATGAAGAAAAGGCTCGGCACGCAGCGACTCCGCCACCGCTCCAACCAGTCTGAGGGGTACTGTGAAAAAAGGCACCGGCAGGACATCAGTTCAGATTGTATCAGGCGGAGAGGAGAGGAGAGGGAGCAGGAGGGGGAGGTGGAGGTGGAGGAAGGGGTGGGGTGGGGGGCGGTGGGTGCAGGTACCAGCCCGGGCCACCCAAATACAACAACACCGATCAGCTAATGGAGAGGAAAAGACGAGACCCCCACCACCAAAAAAAAAACACACACAACCTCAGCAACAACAACAGCAACCCTGGAAAACACTTGACACAAAATAGTTTCGCAGCTGGGAGTTAAAAAAAAAAAAAAAAGAAAAAAAAAGCTGGGAGTTAAAGTGGATTTCGGCGCAGAATGGGATTTGCGGGAAAAGAGAAAAACAAGAGCTAATCCAGAAGCGGGCGAGGACAGATCAGAGCGGGAATCTTCACATGCCGATAAATGACATTAAATCTGGAAGGATATTAAAATATCCAGCAAACAGCTTGTTTTGTTCCATTTCTTTTTTGCTGCTTTAGAAGTCTTTCTTTTTTGTTGTTGTTATTGTTGGAAAGATAACTCTGACATAATATTAATAATAGGAGAACAACAGAAAATAATCTGTCTCGTCTCAATTTAATAACCTCGAGTAAACTTTTAGATTGGGCCCTGAAGGGAATAAACACATAAATTAAAGAGGTGGATCTACAGCCACTGAACACATAGCTTGATTTTATATTATTTTTTTTATTTTTTAGCATTTATTTTATATAGTTTAGTTTATTTTATGGTGAAAAAGAAAAGTTTTTTATTCTTTACGTCCCACACGGAGAACTGAGTGTGGCCGTCAAACTGCAGCTCCTTACAGATGCTCTCGAAAACCAAAATTTGACCGCATTTCCAATTTAAATACTCACAACAATAGTAATTTTTTTAGATTTAAAATCTGTTTCCAACAAGCTAGTTTCTGTAAAATTAGAAAACAACTAACGCGTTTATCCCTTTGCGTCTCAGTGCTCATTTTCTCATTACTTCTCTCTTGTTTTCCACGCATTAGGCCACTTTTCAATTTACAACTCCAACCAGTCGCCACCAACGACAATTTGCTTCCTTTTTATTGGTCCAAGAAACACACACACACCCACACACACACACACACCCACACACACACACACACACACACACACACACACACAGACATGGGGAGGGTCCCGTTCATTGGTAATCCTGTTACCAGCCAGGTCGTGGACATGGACGAGGAGAAGAGGGGAGGGAGGGAGGGAGGAGGAGGAGGAGGGGGATTAACATGGCGGTCATTATCAAATTTACAACCAGTCACACAGACATCTGCCCTACTTTTCCTCTGCTAACGTAAAAAGAACTAATCTGGTTAAGAGAGCACGGGCGCGCCTCGTAAATCGGCGGCACTCTCCGCCATAGTTAAAGCTGTCACTTCTCTTGGGGGGGGGGTGGGGAGCGGCGGCTGAATGGAGCTGTCAGCTGGCTACTTGTTAGGGCTAACAAGGCCGTCCGCTGATAGGACTAATGAGGCCCAGAGCTCGCTGCCACCCCGCGTAGCCCGCCACCACCACCACCACATCCGCCGCCGCCGCCGCCACCGATGCTGCTGCTGCTTTCGCTGCCATGTGACACATAAAGAGCTTCAAGGTGCGGTAAAAGGACACAGATGAGGCTTTATTCTCTGGCACAAATTACAGAAATGCTGTGTTAGCACAACTTTCAGTCCTCGAGGAAGAAAACAAATCTGACTCGGGTGAAGTCTGCACATTTTTTTCCCTAGCTGCTTTCGTTCTTTGTCTTATTTTTTTATTATTATTATCATAAATAATGATACTTCTAGCATTCAGATGAATTCAGTGCATTCAGAGGAGAATTAAACCTGAGATTCTTCTCAAAAAGTACGATTTTTAATATCAAAAAACGGCTTACACGGTTTAATTGTTCACTTTTCTTTACGGCCAGACTCTCCGCTGTGTAGATAAGGTTTTATATTCACACTGGAGGTTCAAACAAACCCCAATTTGGTTTGTTTAAATCTCCAGTTTCAGTCTCCATCTCAAGATAAGTGTCTGTGCTCATCTGCAGATGCCTGAACCATGTCGCGCTTTCTGTATTTTATCAAAGCGGACAAATAAAATGATCATCCATTGGAAACCGAGAGAGTCAGATTACCGCATATTTCCTGGATGAGGCTGAGACAAATTCTCCGGCAAGTGAAAACATTTTTACAGACTTCCCCCTGCAGCTGAAGTGACAATTTTACAGCGTTGGCCAGCGACGTAGCCTGATTGTCCACCTCCTTCTTCTTGAGTAAAAAAACCCACACAACACATACGTAATGTAACAAAGAAACAGCAGTCTCTTTCTCTTTCTCTCTCTCTCTGTCTCTCTGCGTGTGCAAGCTAAAAGCCACAAAATAAAATGCCTCCCTCTTTAGAATGGAGACATAAATTCAAACGGTGGCCGGGGGGTTGCATATCAAGCCCAAGCGGCGTCTGATTGTCACTCGGAGCTTTTTGTTTTTCAGAGTCAAACCGCGTCCAATAAAACCTCCTCCCAACGCTTCATTATTTGCGACGCTCTGGTTTAATTCCAATTACCCCTGTTAATTAGGGAATGTCATGCTCTCTGATCTAGGGTTTGTTTCAACTTAATGTCATTTGCCAGGTTGTTTACTTTCGATTAAAGCCTTTTCATTGTGAAACGAAGTGCTGCATTCGTGTCCTCGCCGCCGTGGATGTCCTCCCACGTGCATTACCCCGTGTTTACCCTGCATTAGTGCCGCTGTCAACTTTTTCTTTAGGCATATATCAGAGGCGCATTAGCATTCCGTTTTTTATCAGACAGCGAGGTAACAAATTATTCCTCTCGGCGGCTGCGGAGAGCAAAACTGGCCTTCTGCAATGCTGGAAAACCTTGGAGGATGTGTCATGTTTGGCTCCCGTCAAGCGTTCGGTTTAACAATACAGTTGACGGCTTTTATTAGTTAAAAAAAAAAAAAAAAAAAAGATGTTCTCACCATATTCAACGTGGCATTGTAAGAACAACACGATGAAAGGAAGCGACGTATGCGTGAAAGGATGAGTACGCGTGCATCTGTTTGTTTCTTCTCGACGATGCCGAGCAAATGTTTGCTCCGCTTTACGTACCGAGATCAAGCGACAAAAGATGCAAAAGAAGGAAGCTGCTCGACGCGTCCCGTACGTAAGAGCATGAATAAACAGTTGGCTCTACGGCACCACCATTTTTGAGCGCCCTTCACTCGTGCAGTCTTTTTTGTTTTGGTATTTTCTAAATGAATTACTGTGTGTCTTCCACATCTTAGTTTCTAATCAGGCGGCCATTTCTCCATCATGGATCTGTGATCAGTCCGTCTTGCTGCTGATGCTGTGGTAACACCGATACGAGATACGAGCCATGCAAACACCAGTTCTTAATGTTAGCCTTAAAAATCTAATAAAGCACAAGAAAAATAAGCCTACACCGATCAGCCACAACATTAAAACCACTACCAGGAGAAGTGAATAACACTGACCATCTTGTGACAATACAATGTTCTGCTGGGAAACTTTTAGACCTGGCATTCATTGGTGTGGTTGTTACTTAGACATGTAGCACCCACCTAGACCAGACCAGGCAGGCACCCCCACCCCATAGCAATGACACTCCTTGATGACAGCAGCCATCCCCAGCAGGATGCAGCCTGACACAGACACACACACAAAAACGGTTTAAGAACAACTCAAAAAATATGAAGAACGGCACAAGGTGTTGACCTGGCCTCCAAATTCACTAGATCCCAAACTCATGAAGTATCTGTGGGATGATCCACAGAGGCCCCTCCCCTCAAAGGTCCCCACTAACAACATCCTGTTGCCTCATTTGGCCCATGTCCATTCGCTGAACTGTCGTCAGAACGGTTTTGGAGGCACAAGGGAGACCTACACAATATTAGGACATAATGTTATGCCTGATTGATGTATATGTGACATTGCTGTATGTATCACAGAGGTGACAACAGCTGTACCACTGGTGTTGATACAAGCCCTTTTAGTTCAAATGTTACCTATGTCTTCAGCGATGTTGGTTTGTTTGGGTTTTCTGCCAAAGCCACCACGTAGTGATGACTAGAACGCTAATTTATAGAGCTGAGCTTTGGCTGAGCGAACGAGTGTTTCCCTTCAGTTGAACACTCAGGGAAAGGGTTTCAAAATGGCCCGCTGATAATAAACTGTGATGTAAAACAAAACCACAACAGCAACTAACGGTTGACAAATCGCGCGTTGAATGAACGGAAACGAACGCTGTAGGGAATGTAGGGAAGGAAAATCCATCTCACACAACACGTAGCTTTGGTTAAATAGTTGCCAGTGATATAAGATACAGACAGGATATAGAAAAGTAATGATTCAAAAGTTTCTTAAAGCCTCAGTTTTCCATAACTCCCTCTGATCTTGTTACAAAGTTGTTTTTTTTTCTGGCTTTTCCGGAGACGACAAACATATTGGAAGCCCCCTCCCCACACCATCAGTCAATCTCCTCTCCCACCATCTGCCATTGAGAGAAACTCCGAGAGAAACTTGAGCAAGAACATCTCCCACAAAATGCGACCCGGTGGCTCGTAATGTAAAAAAATGCAGCGTAGAGGCCAGAAAAGGCTGCCAATCCTCTCAACCGTGGTCCTGTTTGTTTACAGTAATTATAATCGTGTCTCGGAATGAACGCGCCGATTACCGATGACTTGCTGATGTTAGAAAGCTCCACGTCACACCTTCGTGCGAGGCAGACATTGAAAATGAACAGCAAATGTATTCATCCGATTTCCAGTCCAATGTTTCCGGCTCTTTTTCCAAGCAAACAATAACCTTGCAGCGTCATAATTGAGCCCTGACATGGCGAGCTGCTAAAGAGGGAGAAAATAAATGCGAACGCTCAGCCCAGGCCAGGCTACAGCAGGCAAACAGACTGTCAGAGGCCCTCGGCTTATCCCGGCCTTGTTCCTTCTTTTTGTTCTCTATACGTCGCTTTAACATCCACCCATCTCTTGTTCCCCTTTGCGCTGTCTGATGGGACCCTACCAGAGCAGGGCCGTGGAGTCCCTCTGCTCACAGTCACTTAATTAAATGGTCACACGACACAATCTACAACGTAGATTAATTAAGACGCTGTCACAGCCTGAGCACCAAACACAGGCAGGGTGAAGAGAGGAGCAAGAAGAGAAACACGTGCTTCTGTGCTTCAATATATCTTCTTTTGTGAGTAAGGCGAGGCATTTCAAAAACGAAATCTCAACAAAAGTGTTTCTTCTCACTTCTTAGTGAAGAGTAGAGACGATTATTTTCACCATTTCTTACTTCAATTCCCGTTGTATATTTATTAAAAAGGTCACAAGATAATGAAAAACTTCTATCACAAGTTTCTAGAAGCTGAAGTGATTTCTTCAAATGTCTTCTTTTTCTTAAGCGTCGTTTTGAAACTCTAAGAAACGCATTTAAACGAGGGAAACGCGGGAGATTTTAACGTTCCAAAGCCGTGAATGGTGGGAGCGGGCTGTCCACAAACCGGGGGAGGTTAGCGCAAGGGTGTCAAACATACGGCCCGCGGGCAAAATCAGCCCACCAGAGGGTTCAATCTGGCCCGCGGATGAATTTGTTAAGTGCGATAATTACACAGGAGACCTTAACTGCACATTTTTCAATAAAATTGGCAACTATTCCTAACTTCTCCGCTAACGTTTGTGCTGTTTCAGTAAGAGTTGTGGACGTAACGCAACACCAAAGCTTGTTACATAGTCTGCGAGAAGCGAGAAATTTGTTCTTGTGCTCCAGGTGAACAAGAACAAAAAAAAGTTCGTATTCGCCAGGTGATTTATACTTCACGAGAAACTCAAGTGCTGAACTCTGGAGTCCTCATAGGGCCGTCCCACTGCAGCACACGTTACACGCGCTAAGTATTGTGGAAGACTTTTCTTATTATTTTAGGATGTCGGCCGGTCGTTTTGACGACCGCGTCCGTCGGATCGCACCGTATGCCAATCTCTACCCAGGAGAGAGTAGTGGTCACACTGTGAATATTAGCATCTGGGAGCTCACAGAATGGCTGCTAGCGTTTCTGCATTTCCGTATTAACCACACCCACTCCAATTACTGACCAATCACAGAAAAGTTGCCAGACACAAGCAAAAAGTTCTGCCGGGTTGATGTTTCATGAACAAGCCGCAAGAACTCCCAAAAAAGGGCTCGCTCTAGGTGCAAGAACAAACTTCTTGCTTCTTGTGGAGTATGTAATAGCTTTAAGACCTAGAACTAAATGGAAAAATTGCGAAATTATTTTTCTTAAGAAATGTCAGGTTCTTCGTAAAAGGATACATTAATTGTAAATCTTTGCATAATATTCTTGGTTCTTTGCACAAAAACAATGGTCAACACTTGAAATTGTCGTTATTTAGAGGTTAATATGCCATCATGTTACTGGTCCGGTCCGTTTTTTGTTCCTTAAAAGTGTTGCACAACATGGTTTACACGTCACGACATTGATGCACTGCGTTTTTGTGCAAGATCATCGTGTAAATATCTAGTTTTAATGTATAGCCACTTATTTGACACCGGTAAGACGCAAGAGAAATAAGAGCTACAGAGGAAGGGATGAGGATTTTCATTTTTAGACGAGGCTGGAAGAGGTCGGGACAGAATGACGTCTTGATCTTGAGCAGCGTCCAAAGATTTCTTCAGCTTCTGCCTCCCCTCTCTGTCCTTGTTTCACCCCTTGAGCTCCCCAGCGATCACTTCATTAGTGCCTTTAAATCTCAATCTTCAACTGTTTACACGATTAGAATTTAAAAAAAGCCATATATATGTATTTTCTTAACTCGACAGCAAATATGCTCGAGCCGTACTTTAGAGGTCTGTCAGATATTACCATTAACCTCCACACACACACGCGCGCACACACACACGCTGCTCGGCCCACACGTCCCCCTGGTGAGGAACAGATGAGAGCGAGAGGAACAAATGGAAATCCAACTGGAAATCCACACGGACTCGAACGCCTGCTCTCTGTTTTTGGCTTTGCCCACTCTCGTGTCTTTATCTGTAGGAGGACACAGAGGGTTTAATGTATGGTGATGCATCATTCATCGCGCACCTTGTTAGGACATTTCGTGGACAGCTGCTTTTAGAAACCGGCACCTAGAATATGAACGTAGGGGGGCGGTGAATGAGAAAAAAGAAAAAAAGAAAAAACACACATATATTCAGCAGTGCCTCTTCAAAAAGAGCCTGAGTGAGCACCAGAATAAGGACAACCTCCCTCCCTCTCTCTCTCTCTCTCTCTCTCTCTCTCTGCCACCTTCCTCTACCTGCTGTCCCCAGTCGATCTCGGCAAAACTTGGCGGCAGATGTTGCTGTGCTAAGTTGGCTCTGAAGTGCCTCCCTGGCTCCCTGGTCTCACCGACAACACAGTCAAACCACATTAGATCTCTTTATTTGTGCCTGGGGCAAGTTCGGCGCTGCAGCTGTGTCCACCCCCGCTTTACCTTTGGTGTTGAAGGCCCTCAGGCGCTAAATGTGAGACCACAAAAAAAAAAAGAAAAAACTGTTTCACTCTCATTTTCTGTCTCTCTTCTGCATCTGCTGACAATCCAGCGGTCTGGCTCCGGGCGGCAGCACTGAGGGAGGGAGGGAGAGGGGAGGAGGTGGGGTCGGGAAAGGAGACTGTTGAGGGAGGGGAGGAGGGGGGGGGGGCGAGGATGGAAGCTCGGCAAGGAGCGAGCGCAGGGGAGGGGCTGGGGCACGGACACCCAGGTCCCAATGCTGAACAGATGTCTGCGACAACCTGCTTCCTTACACCTGTACGAGTCCTTGTAACCCCGCGGATGCAGTCCACTGAAAAATTCATGACCCTGGAGGTTTCCTGTCCGCCATCAAAGACCACTGCCCTCCCCCCCCGTCCCCCTCCCTGCTGTCTCCCCTCCCTTGACTGCTCCTCTCCTCTCTCTTCTCCTCCGCTCTGCCACCTACACCTAACCTGGACAAGTACAAACTCCCTACACACTCACTATACTAAAAAGCGAAAATGTGCAGAAACAAGTTTCAACCTTGCATATCTTCTTAAACAAGATCAGGCATAACATTATGACCACCTTCCTAATACTGTGTAGGTCTCCCTTGTGCCTCCAGAACTGTTGTGAGTCACCAGAGAATGGACATGGGCCTTCTGAGGGTGTCCTGTGGCAACAGAATGTTGTTAGTATAGTGGGGGCCCGTGGGTTGAGGGGAGGGGGCCTCTGTGGATCATCCCACAGGTACTTGATCAGTTTGGGATCTAGTGAATTTGGAGGCCAGGCTGTTTTTCTTGTTTTTTGAGTTGTTCCTAAAGCGTTTTTGTGTGTGTGTGTGTGCCTGTGTCAGGGATGGCTGCTGCCATCAAGGAGTGTCATTGCTATGGGGTGGGGGTGCCTGGTCTGGTCTAGGTGGGTGCTACATGTCTAAGTAACATCCACACCAATGAATGCCAGGTCCAAATGTTTCCCAGCAGAACATTGTATTGTCACAAGATGGTCAATGGTATTTACTTCTCCTGTGAGTGGTCGTAATGTTGTGGCTGATCATCATACATTCTCATCTTGGACAATAAGGTCTAAATCTACAGATCTGCATCCATGACGTGAGTTTGGCAGAAGAAGAATACAGATTGTCTATAATCTGGCTCCGATGAAATTTGTATAAAATTACTAAATTAACCGTAAGTAGAGATAAATAAGATAAATATATAAGACTCATTTTTGAAAGGTGGACTCCAGGAGCTATTTGTCTTGCGGGCATTAACAAGTGGTTCTTGACATTAGCTGAAAAAATAAAAAGATGCTTCAACAATAAATACCACCTGGACTTGATGACTTAATAACCTCAGTAGATGTTTAAAATTCACTGAAGCACAGAAATAATTCTGTTCAAAGTGAATCAAATCAGTTAAATATTACAGCGATTTTAATCTTTGTGGACTAAATTGAAGTTGAAAGAGACCCAGATTAAATCCCAAGATTACCGAGATGTTATGAACGTTCTGAAATTCAGCCGAAAGCCAGACGGGGGATTTAAATTAATCAGCAATCGCTTAAAAAATAAATGACGTCTTCACAAGGATTTCGCTTGGAATGGCTGTCCACTACACGCGGCGTTTGTGGCCCCCCGTTTGATTCTCTCCCGCGTCCGCCGCGTAAGGGTTTGATCGCCGACTTGAAAGCGGAGATTGGCGCGGCGGTGGGCATGAGAATGAAGCGAGCGGGCGGTGTCAGGGGCGGCCTCTTCCTCTTCTAGAGTAAACGCTGTGACACTCTGTTTACCCACCGGTGGGCCTCCCTCTCTCTGTTTTCTACACTTTCTACACGGTTTGCTCAAAGCGACCGAGGCGAGACACATGCAGGGACTTCTGTCATATTTTACACAGCTGGAGCAGACATGATATTTTTGCTTAAAACAAGTTTCGAACGACACACTGGTTGCACGTATGACTGTTTAACCCTTTAATATCTAAAGGCTCTTTTAAGGTACTGCAGGACATAGACGCCGTAACTTGCGTACGTAGCCTACACCGGTGCGAGCCATTTATACTTGTGTGCTCGTCAGCCAGTCTGGCTCGCTCTGTAAAAACGCCACCCGAACACTAGAGGGCGCTAGTCGGCGCTAGTTTTTGCCGGTCGGGTTAATTTTTGTTTCCACTTCCTGTTTCACTTTCAACAACAGCGTCTGAAACTTTTGCCGAAATTTCGTCCAAGAGGAGTCACAGAAATGTTTGTATCTCCAAACCTCATCAGCTAACCTTTCCTCGATGTGTTCCATCTTTATTGATCCAAAACAATCAATTTGAAAATTGCGGAGACGGAGAAAAAGACGGAAATACTGAAGCAGAAACACGCTACAACCAATCAGACAAATCACAGCTCCTGTGGTCTGCATCACTGTGGCTCGTAGTTAGATTTCTGGGGAGGTGAGCATCAGCTAGGGATGTGCGATATTTCATCGTTTACGATATATATCGTCAAAAATATTCCCCACGGTAAGAATATGTCATCCCGCGATAAAAACGATAAATTCCCATAGATGACGTATATATGTGCGCGACACACTCGCAGCCCAACACGTATGGAATATTGACAAAATGACGATGGCGGAAGGCGGAGCAGATATGCCGGGCAGCGAGGAGCTTGTTCCTAAACGAGGCTCCACCTCCATTATCTGGAACTGGTTTTAACCCCTTAACGCCTGAATTGATTTTTCAATTATATAAAGAAATTAAATATTTGTATTTTTGCTTACCACTCCGGCCGGTCCTACGAGAAACTAGTGCTTGCAAAAGGTAGACAGTAGCACCACTAATTTGTTCCACCACCTCAAACACAAGCACAAACCAGAAAATTAAGAAAGCCAGAAAATGCGCAAGGATGCAGAAGCAGCGTCGACTTCATCCAAAGAGTCCGGTATTTATTTATCGTCATTTTTATCGTTACCGTAATAAATACCAGAAATTATCGGGATAATAAAATAAATAAATTTTTTAGTCCATATCGCCCATCCCTAGCATCAGCTACAGCGTTAGTTGCTTATTTTAACTACAAAAAGGTCAGAAAATGTCCTCTTATTAAGTGCTTTCAACATCTGGGTGTTATTTATAATTTACTGCATAATAACAGTCTTATAACAGTGTAATAACCTTCCAAGAGAAACACAAGTGAAGTTACAGTAATGATACTACATTGCCTGTAAAGCGCAAAGTCTCAGCTTTCAGAAACCGGTGGGATTTTTCCAATGGCGCGAACCGTGACGTAATTACGGTAATCCAAAGTGCGCTCGGTGCAAACTTGCCTGACCGACGACGCTTCAGGTTTTAAAGGTGTTAGGAAGGCAGCTCTTGAGACATCTCTGTCACCTCTAGTCTGGACTAATTTGGTTAAAAGGTTTTAAAAGTCTAAGTAGTCACTTTGTTTAATGTCCTAACTATATGCCGACATGTAGTCTAGATGTCTATAAACACTCATATCTGGTCATCTTTTGAAATACAGACTGATAACCGGGACGCAGACTATGAGATTTTATAAGATCTATTTTTAACCGTGCATCTTCTGGCATTCTGAGATTTGCTAAACAGCACTGTGACACCCCGCATAGCAACTGGCCGACTCGCAGCTGGCCCACTGGCCGTGTTCTTCATAGCTGCAAACATTATTCCACTCGAAAGATTCGCCTGACATCATTTTCTAAACCACTGAAACCACTCGTATGGTTTCTGTTCACCGACTGCTGTCGCGGGGAAGACGAGCAGAACAGACCGCCACGATGAATACAAGAGATCAGGGGACTAAATTCATACACTTCTTTTGAGTAGTCTACAGTCTGCTGAGGTTTCACGTTGTAATGTTCAAAGCAGAGAAGGAGATTTCTCGGTGGAAATGAAAACCATAATTGATCACTTCCAGTGTTTCTGGGCCTCGAATCTGCTCAAGAAATGAAACGTAAATGCTCCATGAGATTCCTCTTTTCTGCAACCTCATTCTAATCTATGTAATTCACTTTTAATTTAGGCATATAGGTCCACGTCCGCAGCAGATGGTGTGGTTTGGTTAGTTTACTTGCTGCTCAGGAGCTATCCAAACATCTGGTTAACTCCGACGCGCTGACGGTTTGAGAGCAGCGCGCTCTCTCAACCGCCTGCGGGGCGTCAGGTTTCAGTGTGTCGGTTTGTGGATTCGATAGGTTTCCTCTTCTCTGACCATATTAGGTGGTCCCTGTCACGCTTCCTTCTTTGAATCATTACAGCTGCAGCTCGCATCGGCCCCATTTGGTAACAACAAACAACACGATACACGACAGCAGCTTCCTGCTGAGACTCACAGAATATTCCAGCTTTAACGCAATGAAAGAATAAATTGATGACTTAATACCTGAAACTGTGGTGACTCGTAAGACACAAATACTCACATTATGTCATAGCAGGGATTAGGGATTTTATGGAAGGTTTGCAGGAAGAGCCAAAAAAACAGAAGAAGAAAAAGAGGAAGACCATCAGCAGACTGCTGACTAACGCAGGATATTTTCTATTTATAACCCCGAGTACAATAAACTGCTCTGGTGACCACAGATGAGGCTCTGATTCATTCCACTCAGGCTATCTGTGCCACTACAAACCAGCACGAAACCACATCACTCATTCTCTGTAACCCACACACACCCTACGGTGAAACAGACTTTAATTTGCCACTTCAGCGTTAAATGCCTCTACATATTTCATTCATTGTATGGTTTGTATTTTGCGTTGCTGAAAACAAAGAATTTGAGCTGGAAACCGCAGCTGCAGCTGCACTGATGACTCCTGGGGCGCACGTCTTACCTTGTCTGCTGAGGTGGGACGCATGAGGGACACTCGGCCATACTGCCGCCGCAACAAAGCCCACAGAGCATCGAGACGACCCTGATAAAACCCAAAAAAACAGCATTTTGTTTGATAATGGTCACATTATATGCACAAAGTGTGTACACCGATCAGCCACAACATGAAAACCAGCTGCCTAATATTGTGTAGGTCTCCCTTGTGCCTCCAAAACAGTTGTGACTCATCAGAGGACGGACATGGACCTTCTGAGGGTGTCCTGTGGTGTCTGGCAACAGGATGTTGTTAGTGAGGGCCTTGGGGTCCTATGGGGCCCTTTGTGGATCATCCCACAGATACTTGATCAGTTTGGGATCTAGTGAATTTGGAGGCCAGGTCAACACCTTGTGCTGTTCTTCATTTTTTTTTTAAGTTGTTCCTAATGCGTTTTTGTGTGTGTATCCGTGTCAGGCTGCATCCTGCTGGGGATGGCTGCTGCCATCAAGGAGTGTCAGTGCTATGGGGTGGGGGTGCCTGGTCTGGTCTAGGTGGGTGCTACATGTCTAAGTAACATCCACATTAATACCAGGTCCAAAAGTTTCCCAGCAGAACATTGAATTGTCAGAAGATGGTCAATGTTATTTACTTCTCCTGTCAGTGGTCATAATGTTGCGGCTGATTGGTATGAAAGCAATAATCAATGCACAGACCTAAACTTGGAAAATCTTGGAAGTTGCAAGCTTTAAGAGCTACTATTTCAGGTATAATCAAGTGACATTAGTGCAAAATCTTCGTCTCTAAAGAACGACTCTTTAGGTCAAGATCCATAAATGACACCTCATCACTTGACTGAAATTTCACATTTGAGCCAGCTTCATAATGAGCATCACTGCAGCAGCACTCACCTTGATGGGAGTGTACCACTTGTTCTCGGGCTGATGGTTGATGTTGGAGGGCTTGGGCTTGGGACGTTTGATCATCGGCTCCTCCACGTCCTCTGGTATGGACACTATAGCATTCTTGGCCTTCTCCAGTCGGGCGCCCTCCTCCGTCGAGCCTTTCTCTCCCCAGCGCACCTGAGCAGGTCGAGAGGAAAATGACAAAGGTTGCCGCTTAGTCAGGCGCGTTTGGGGATATTTCAGATGAAGATAGGCCGTGAGAACACTGGATTTCAACTGCTTGTAATACCGGAACTGCGGCAACTTGTTAGTCATTAGTAAAGCAGCGGCTGCGACACAATCAGCACCTTTTTTCTGGTAGTCACAAAACCGCTACAATATCCCCAACAGCCAGCTCTGTTGCTCCATTCTCTTTGTCACTTCTGCTTTCCCACGCCGTCAAAAATCACTAAACGTCATTATTAAAACCTAATGACATGTTTGCAACTTCCTCAGAGCCTTGTTGTTTTCTGTTTTTTTTTGTTTTTTTTAATTACTTGCATTTCTGTCGCTCTGCCTTTCAGACCAACACTCCTCCTCCTTCACACCATCTCCACCTCATATTCATTGTCCTGGGGTTCTCAACAAAAGGCCTCCATCAGCCTTCTTCTGCACCGCCATGCATGTGCTACAAGTCCTTGTTGATCTTGATGAAGCCTGCAGAGGCTCCCACATGCTTTTTAAACATGCATGCCCCTTGTGCCTCTTCCATGGTAACGAATGGGGCTGCCTTATCGAGTGCAATATCCAGTTTACAGTTTGTCAATCCAATTGACGATGACCTGTTTGCCCCATGATTAAACCCTTATGCTACACTGGGCTAACCCTGGCTCCAGCTCTGCACTTTGTACTGGGAACTCATATGGAGACGTTTTCACAGAGGATGAGTAAAATCGGGGGAGTTCCCGGTTAATCGGTGATGAGTGAAGTCATTAACTGCACCTCCGGATTACACATGAGTTGTTGCATGTGTAAATTACACAACATCATCTTTCATGCAGGAGGGAAGGAAGTTTAAAACACACTTCCAGCTGGGGAAGAACTAACCTGCAGGACTGATAAATTATTAAAAAAACATAATAAAGCTACAGCTGCAATGAATAATTATTTCTACCCTCAGTTTAATTCATTTATTAATAACCACATTTGCATGCGGCATAATATGCTATTGTGTGCATGTGAGCGTGTGAATGCGACCCTGTGTGTTAGTTAAGCTGTCCTGCTTTTTAATTGAATTCATCACATCTGTTGCAAGGAGGAGATAAAAAAAAAAAATAAAAATCCACCGTCACATGAACGGGGAGAGGTGATTAATTAGCGACACAATTTTCAAGCTGTAGGTTAAGCCGTGACAATATAGAACAGCTTTTCAGAATCATCTCTGGGATCCGTCCCTGGCCCGACGCATCATCAAGAAAAGAGCGGGGCGACGATGAATAAAAGATACGTTGTCACCTCGGCCCGGCTCAGCCATCGTTTGAAATATTGGCAGGGGCGAAGCGGCGGAGGTGTTTTTTTTCTTTTTTTTACTCTTGAACGTGGATGCAGAGGAGAGAACAGGTTGATCCTAACAAGCACCTTGTTCGCCATCCACGGGGAGGGGGGGAAGCTTCAGATGTGGAGACGGGCCTGTCGACGGGAATCAAGCTGCTAAAGGAGGAAGAGACAGACGGAAGAGCCGGGCTTGTATCTCACCAGCACCCATGGGGAAAAGAGTCAAGCCACAGTGCTCCCAAAAGATGCTGGGAAATCCCTGCAATGCCACCGACTTCCTCGGGGCTGAGAAGCAGTAGGGGGGCTCGAGAGCGGAAGGGGAAAGGGAGGAGGAGGGGAGCGTGCCTTTAAACCTGGATTCCCTTCGGAGGAGGCCTGATAACAAAGGGCCTGCCAAGGTTTGGGAGTCGAGAAGGGGGGGTGGAGTGGAGAGGAGAGGTGGGCGAGGCGGTTGTGTCAAGTTGACAGTAGCACTCAATCTTTCATCCTGGCAACGACTTGATCCAATCAGGGCTGGACGGCCAAGGACAAGATGGCAGGACCTGTCATGTCGGAGGAATCAGTGGACTGACGAGGTCAGTCCGTTCCTCTTCACGCTGCCCGTGTTAACTCGACAAAACTTCTAATCTCACGGGAAAGACCGAGCATCAGCAGGTTTCTCTGATGATGCAGGTTTACAGAATTACACATGTCAGATATATATACATCCTGCTGCCTGGCATTTCAGTTCTCTCTGGTTAAATTTAAAAAGAAACGACGCGTTTGCTGCTCTGTTTTGATATGGGACCAGTTTGACGCTCAGATTCTGACCTCCATGCGCTTGATGCCTCCCGCTCCTCTTCCTCCGTAGTACGAGGCGTCCACAGTTGGCCACTTCTTCTTGGGCAGGTCCTCGGGCTCCTAAAAGAAAGACAAAACAGAAAATCAGGACGGATATTGACATTTATCAACTTCACCGCCCTGACAAAGGGAGGGTAGAGCCTTCTATTGTTAAATTTCCTCCCGAATCCATCCATCGCTTAACATTTGAATGGATTTCCTTCTTTAGCAGGAAAGACTCAATTACGTCATATCACCAGGAAGGAAGAGACCCTTAGGTCTTTACTTCAGCTTCGGAAAGTGATTCTTTCCGTGCATAGTATGAAAAGCTAAAACATAAATTGATTTCTGACAAATGTTTGTTTAATTATTGCATATATTTTAGATTATTAAAGCTTATTAAAGTCAGATTTTAGCATTTGACAGTGACAGAGACATGGGTCAGATTCGTATATGCTTTAATTGTTGTAGTAAGAGCTGCAGTAACACAAATGGGTGACACAAAGCTAATCCTTGTGTAGCATTAAGCTATATTCTTAACGCTAATCTGGCATTGAAGTTCAAGTATCTACCTACCAGTAGCTCTAAAGCCCAATAATTATAGGGTGATATCAAACTCAAATGTGTGACATGCATGTTTAACTTTAACGTGACACCATCATTGTGCTGTAACTCACGGGTGGTGGAGGACGAGTAGGTGGAGGAGGAGGCGGAGGGTCTTTGATGACCTGGAAAAAAAAAGCAAGAAGCACGTCAGCATGGTCCGTCACCGGGGGCGCACGGATTGCACACACGCTCAAACCTTGTCAAGACGAGCACGGGGCGAGGCTGACGGAGGGTGATTCGTGACAGGTGACTGGGCCAGACAGAGGCGTCCCAGGGCTCGTCTCGCGGCGGAGACGCAGCCGCTGCCAGGCTGTTCTGCAGCCGCAGCTAGCGCCCCGTCGCCCCACTGACTACTGATTACAAGGATTCCGCTTGTAAACCAACATCAGGGGGCCCCCGTGCAAAATAAAGAAAAGCCGAAAATCAACTTGTTGACAGGGGAGTCTTTGGGGCGAGCGCCGCTGCCCGTTTAGCTCTTAATTAATTGGACGGGGTTCAGCGCTCCCATGCAATCCCCCCAATCATAAAGTCCTAAGGAGTTAATTAGGTCCAATGAGATACAGAGGAGGAGGCTTGGGCTCAGCTCCAAGCCCTGTCTGGAGGGAAGATGAGTGGCGGCAAACACACACACAGGAAAAAAAAGAAAAGAAATAAAACACACACACACACATAACCACGACGCGCGCCTCACACCGCAGAGCAACCAGCCCGGCGGCATTGTTCATGACAACACTGGATGGCATGGCACCTGAGGAGCAGGTTGTCCACAATGTGATCCCACTCAAGGACAAGATGTCTCGACTGGGATTTTCAGATGTGCATCGCAAAGCAAAGAGAGGGCCGACGGTGACACTTGTCAGGTGTCAGTCAGACGCTTTGCATACTGATGTCCAGCTTTGCTGAAGACGCCACTGTCACTCACCAAAAACACAGATGTGGGGAAAGGACGAAGCTGGAGAGACAAGCAGACAGGCTGAGCTGATTCTCCTGAGATTTCAGGTTTCGGGAGTTGTGGCAAATACTATTGAGGGCAGGTCTGTGGCTGCCAAAACACAGCGTTCATGTCTGAAACCTTGTGAGACTTACACCGATCAGGCATAGCATCATGACCACCTTCCTAACATTGTTTAGGTCTCCCTTGTGCCTCCAAAACAGTTCGTCAGAGAATGGACACGGGCCTTCTGAGGGTGTCCTGTGGTGTCTGGCAACAGAATGTTGCTGGGGATGGCTGCTGCTATCAAGGAGTGTCACTGCTATGGGGTGGAGGGCCTGGTCTGGTTTAGGTGGGTGCTTTAATGCCAGGTCTAAAAGTTTCCCAGCAGAACGCTGAATTGTCACAAGATGGCCAATGTCATGTACTTCTCCTGTCAGTGGTTTTAATGTTGTGGCTGATCGGTGTACGTGACCATTAAGTGTTAAAAGCTTATGCCAACATTTCCGTTCGAGGATTTCTTGAAAAACTAAATATACGTGACGGCATTCAGCTAGGCCCCATGAGAAGTTTTGAATTAACTGTGAGAAAATAAAAATATTCACGCGACAACCTCGGTTCAAATCTGAAGTGCAGGCTGAGATGAGCGGTCACTCCTCTGACAAGCCCTTCCTTCACGCTAGACATCTTCAGAGTGTGAAAAGAACGCACGTCTGTGTTACACTGCCATGGCTCACCGTCATTGTTAATGATTTTAACTGTGATTTTTTTCTGGCGAGTCTCTTGTGAAAAATGCTGCAATTATTAGTCAACTAATTAACAAGTTGGTTGCAAATTAATAATAATTAAAAATAAAAAAAAGGGCCACTGCAACTTAACTTGTGTTTTGTGCTGTTTTCTGGACAAAAGTAAAAATCATTCATCCAGTCTATGGACCCTGGACAGGTCTCCAGTCTATCTCAGGGCTAACACAGAGAGACAGATTTAGAATCACCAATGAACCTAACCAGCATGTCTTTGGACGGTGGGAGGAAGCCGGAGTACCCGGAGAGAACCCACGCAGACACATGGAGAACATGCAAACTCCACACAGAACCCACAACCTTCTTGCTGTGAGGCATCAGTGCTAACCGCCCCACCACCGCGCCGCCCCAAGTAAAAATCCGGAGGCTTCATTAAGCTCTGGGACATTCATTCAAAATGAGTTTCCTCTTCATTCCCCCCACCCAGACTTTCCTGATGCGGCTCTCAGATAAAGGCCTAAATTCACCGTCCCGCCCGACCCCTTTTACACAATCATGGAGTTTGTACTAACACACGGAGTAGGTGGCCCATAAATACTGCACAGATAATTAACAGGGAGGACATATCTCAGCGTGAGGTGTGGAAGAGGCGTGGAAGCGGAGAGAAGACCTTTGTTCATTAGTCATCAGAGACGGATACTGCACTGTCATACAGTAGCTGGTTATGCATTTGCTAAAGTGGTTGTGGAGGGGGGGGGGACAGACCAATGTAATTATGGCATATCATAGATCCTAACAGCTGCTACGTTCGCTGTTAAGCTCACGGACATCATCATACTGTTGTCATTAAAATAATGAAAAGTAATCAATTAGCGTTAATTAATTGCTCTTTGACACACAACTGGCTGTAAGCAAATCCAGAGACGGTCTAGCAGTAGCCTCTCCATACGCTGACTTCAGCCACACCTTACGTTGGCGGGATTATCCCTTTTTATTAAGTAATTACGCAGCAGATTTCCTGCACATGTTGTGGGATAAATAAAGCATTTGCACAAATGACGGGGCTCTGCTGCTCTTTCCCAGCTCTACCTGACGGACAGATGTGAAGAGCTCTGCAGCGCGGCGGCATAATTAAAAACTAAATCGCGGGATACTCGGCCATCTGACACCGGCACCGGCGGCTCGCCCCTGCAGCCACGATACCGGGGGGGGGTGGGATTTCGGACCAATCAGAGGCGCCGACGGCATCGTCCCCATATGGCTGCGTCTGTGGACTGTCCAACTGGACTCGATAATAATCCGTGCGTTGCAGAACTCAAGCTCAAACCGTGTTGTGTCAAGCTGTTTTGGGGGGATTATCAGGAGGGGTCTGCGGCAGGTAACATATTTGACGTTTTAGAAATGAGTTTTAACGAGCAGAAGCTAAAACTCGTCCTGAAGGGAACAGAAACAAGAGGATCTAAAGGTTCTGCACCGGTGCAGAAGCAATGGTGGCAATTTGTTATGTAAAATAACACAAAATAATTAGAGATTATTAACATGTTAAGCACCAAATGAGTTGAAAATGTTTCCAAAAGTGGCAGTGAAGCATTTGTAATTTGGACAAACCCGTCGACGTGCAAAGTGCACCTCCAGTCGTGAATCCTCTGATTTGAACTAAAGGCCGTTCTGAGTTTAATTTCCAAACAATTCATAAACAAAGAAATTACCACTCCACAGCTTGTATGACCCCTCAGTTGGCATGAGGCCATGTGGGAGAGAGACAGAGAGAGAGAGAGGGATTGTGGGAAAGAGGTTTTTTGTGTGTGTGTGTGTGTGTGTGTGTGTGTGTGTGTGTGCGTGGCCTCATCCCGACTGCTGAAACCTGGCAGACTGGGGGTTTAAATATTAACAAGCCACACATGGCCCTCCTCTTCTGCCGCGTCCCTCGATGGAAGGCAACAGCAGCTCCCTCCACCAAGACAAACACGTCCGCGGCCAGACATGCTGCAGGGGGTTTACATTTTAATGCCTTTGTTGGTTTTCCAAAATATGCTTCCATCTCATCCTGGATGGAATCCCTTCAGGTCCACAAAGCCAGGTGACGTCTATCATTTAAGGGGCGGCGTGTGTGTGTGAGCGGGAGTGGAGGTGCGGCGTGGTGCGGCGTGGTGCGGCGTGGTGTTGGGGGGTAAATTTGCCTTTATCAGATATTAATAGAACAAGGGAGAGACACAGAAAAAGAGATCGCAGCACACCATCTGCAGCCCCTCTCTGGTAGCCTCGAACAATAATCGGTTGGGGATATTTGTAAATGGTTAAGTGGGTGAACGGTTCTTCCAAAAGGACGGGAAGGGGGGGCGAGTAGGTTTCATGAATATTCACGACTAAACTAAAGTTTATACGCGGGATAAATGCGCAGTAGGTACCCTACGTGAACTACAATCGAGTAGTTGAAAGAGAAACAATAAAGGTGAGCTCATTATTTCATTGCAGGTCCCAGATTCGTTAATTAAATCCGGCCTCGAGTTCCACCTTAACAAACACCCTGCTCACATGGGACTGGAAGCACGTGGGATTAATGAGTAACCTCCTAACCTCCACATTGATAGAAAGCCTCTTTGATCACCAGATATTTAGACTTTGCAGATGAATGAATCAAGACCTGTCCTTTCAAGATTCTCTCTCCTCACTTGTGCTCACTACGTAGGATCATACATACATGAATACTGACACCGTTGGATTGGAAATGGAAATAATACTTGTAGCAGTGGAAATAAAGCTGTTAAATGAGAATTAACTCGGTTGGATCATTCGCTGTATACGTCAGCAGCAGCTCTCCGGCTACATTTAAAGAAGGTTAATGAGCCGCACAGCGGGAGTGTTATTTTTAGCCAGTCACAGTCTCGTCATGCTGTTAGGGCCAAAAAACGCATTTGGTTTTCACGCGGCTCTCCACGAATTCAAGATATTCGGGCGAAATTGGGAAGTGTCGGGTTGTATTACACAACAATGTAAGACTGTCATGTGTTTCCATGCTTTTGTGGCTGCTTTGAGATGGACAAGGCTAACGTGGAGGAGTCACGTAGCTCCGAGCATCAACAGGGGTAACGCGGTCAGCTGATTAATAATGGTTTAGCTGAATTACAACAGTCCAGCGTTGTGCAAGTTCGCACGAAACAACAACTACTTCAGAGTTCAGCTCACACAGATAAAAGTGAACTAGTTCAAGATCATAGCGCACATTTTTTCATTTAAATTAGCAGCTTTGAGCTATTCTTGCTCAGTAGAATCTCTGACTGACCTGCCCATCCACCCCCAGGAGGTCATATTTTTTTCTGCCAGGATCTGTGCTGCTTTTTTGAATAACCATTGACTGTACACACTAGCAAAATAACTCTCTCTCTTTCAGCTGCACCAGCCATGACTGCATGACATAAATCGCACATCGGCTGACAGCTGAGAACTTTTTTTTCTTCCTGAACAGGGGTGAACGTCTTTATTTCCCTGCAGACTGAGCGAAACTCACGTCTACCACGACTATGGGGTTATAAAGAAAGTGCAGCTGAAACTGAACGCACTGATTGTCAATCTCAGTCTTAGTATCTTAAGCTAACCTAATTAACACTAGTTTGGCTGTCCCTCACATCCTTCTCGTTGCCATTTTTTATTTATTTATTTTTTACAGTCTGTTCTCTTGAAATTTCTTCATCTTTCTCAGAAACAGATGTGAGCAGGATGTGGCCTTTCACTTCCTGCTTGAGGTTCATCCTCCGTGGTGGTGGTGGTGGTGGTGTTGTTGGTGTTGCTAACCAACTCTATGAGGTTAAAGAGAGGTCACATGGTTAAACACTTCCCCAGCTAAACCTACCTACCCTGATCTGCTGTTTACGACGGTGTGCCGTTACATCGTTCGACACCTTCACGTTCTCACAGCTGAAGTTGCACGAAGCTTTCTTTGCAACAACAGGATATCTGCAGCTGTCACAATATAGATGTATCAAAAAAAAAACGTGCAGAGAAGATACTCGTTGGCTGTTTTGTCTGCATTTGAAATGCATCTGATATCAGCTAGAACACCATTTAGTCTGGTATTTGTTGTTTTGTCTGAATCTGCGGTCAGTGTATAACCAGACTAAAGGAATTAACAGCGTGTCGGTTACGAGCGGTGCAGCGAAACTCACCACTGTGCAGCAGAGAGGCCAGAACCACCACATGAGAGCCAGAGCCACGAGGAGGAACAGCACCAGGAAGACGATAGCCACCACGAAACCATCGGACTACATGAAGAAAAAAAAAACATTTTTCGGCTTTGTTTAAATCCAAAGACAAACTGGTGGTTGGACTGCAAAGAGGACCATTTAGAAGCCTTCAATAAACTCCTAACCATTATATTTTTTTGAGTTGTGAATAAATTGGGCTTACGCAGGTGGAGGCGGTGATGGTGAAGGCGCTGGAGATGAAGGACTTGCCGTGGTTTAAGCTGATGTGAACGTCCATCGTCCTGCAAAGAAAGAAGAGTAACTGATTCATACGACCACTCTCAAAGCCTCCTCTCACCGGTTTCTCTTTACACTTGTCCCACATTAACCAGAAAAACTTCACTTGATAATATCCATTTCCAGCTGAGTCCATTTTGTGGGAGTTCTGAGGCCAACATAAACATCAGGGCTAAGTTGATATCGTCTGAATCCCGGAGGAGCCGAGACATGTGCTTACATTTTTTGCATATTTCTTGTACGTCTTAAGCAGCACTGGAAGATGAAACCAGGCACACTGCCTTTTATTTGGACAGAGATAATATCACTGTCCAACATCAGCAGAGACATCTTGCCTGTGAGATTTCCTATGAAAGAGGAATACTGTTGTGGAAACCTAACGCCTGGTTTATACTTCTGTGTCGCTTTGACGCATTAGCTACGGACCCTACGCAGACCCTAACGCCGTAGCCTGACGTTCACCTCCCCAGAAATGTAACTAAGCGCCACAGCGTGTGATTGGTCCGCTTGGTAGTAGCGTGTTTCCGCTTTAGTATTTCCGGCCGCTTTTCCATCTCAGCGATTCTTTCAAATTGATTGTTTTGGATCAATAAAGGTGGAACACATCGAGGAAAGATTAACCGAGGAGGTTCGGAGATACAAACATTTGTCTGACTCCTCGAATTTTGGCCAAAGTTTCAGTCGCCGTTGTTGAAAGTGAAGCAGGAAGTAGAAATAAAAATGAACCCGACTGGCAAAAAAGACACGGCGCCAACTAGTGTTTGGATGGAGTTTCTACAGAGCGAGCCAGACGTACGTAGGTTACGTCGTCTATGTCCTGCAGAGGTATAAACCGCACTTAAGTCTTCAGCTTCTTTTAGTGCAGAGATAGATCCTTGTGAGAAGAGTGAAGGTAAGAAACTGCAGAGTCTGCTGTATCTCTGACTTTTTCACAGAATTAGCAGTAGATTTTTTCCTCATTTAGCAGATGTATTTGTCACAACTCTACTTAAATATGATGAATAATTACCAAATACGTCTTAAGTGAAGTAAAAGAATGCAACATACTCTGAAAAAAGAAACGCAATCACATTAGCACAACACTCAACACGGAAAACAATAGCCGCAAACTAAATGGTCAAACTCCGAGGGAGGAAATCTTCTCATTACCGCCACCGTCCATGTGTGTAGCCTGACTAGCAGTAACAAGGCTCGTGAACTCCTATGACTTATTTAGAGGGGGGAAAAAAATGCAGAGGCCAAAACGGGCGCAATTAAAACCCTAATGATGAACGGCACCGCAATTTCCATATGTCTATTATGCCCAATCCAATTACCGCAGGTTTAATGAGAATTCAGGATATGGAACGAGCGAAACGCCTGAAATCCTCCCTCCGACGCCGGAGAAGAAAGAGGCGAGGAGGAAGTACGCAGAGCGCCGTTGTGTGTGTGTGTGTGTGTGTGTGTGTGAGGGGCAGATGTGAGTGCGTGGCAGTGTACAGGGGAGGCCTGAATTAAAAATGGTGCAGCGGAATAATAACAAGAGCGCTCTCTTTGCTTTGGATTTAGCCCGAGGCAGTGCCTTGGGCCACCAATTCTCCTGTGGTTCTGAACAGATGAGCTACCAGACCATGTGTCCATTACTATGCAGTGTATTCTAAATATCATAAACTGACTTCTTTGCGCCTGTCCTCGTGCAGGAGACTTCACCCAACTCGTTAATGCCCCTGCCTTTTTAATCTTTTGAGTTTATGTGCGAGCTTACTAATTTAAGCAGCGCCTCAAAATCATTTGGCAATATTCACGGCTGATTTCTTCATTTATTTTATTTAACCCTTTACATGTATTATGCAGTATTGTCTCTTTTATTGCGGCCGCGTTAAACGGCCAGAACAAGGATAAGAAAAATAGATGAAGGTGAAAAATAGAGCAGAATAACAAATAACACAGGATCCATTTAGGAAGTTTTGGAAGGCAGACCTTAAGGTGAAGATGTTTTCAGTTTTAGGTGACTAACCTGAGGTCCTGAAACATGAAACAACACCAGTTACCTACATGATTAAAGGAGACTGAACTGTGTGTGGTGTTTAACGCATAAGAACAATACGCGATATAGTATAAAAGTTAAATTTTGAGCAAGAACCAGCTCGCTTCCATCCAAAAACATCTCTTTGTGTCAGGACGCGGGCTAACTGAAACGCCACATGCCTCTGCAGCTCAGCTAAGCTCCAATAGGTCCTTGCATGTTAACTAAGTGCTCGCGCTGAACGGGTGAGGGGTGAGGCTAATTTAGCTGACACACTCAATCCGTGATAATGGTGGGCAGGTTGTTAATCAAGCTGGAGGTGCGGACCTCGCCGCGTGAAGGAGGGAGAGCTCCCGGGGGAGTCACGCTGACGAAGCCCTCGCCGGACCAATCCTAATGCACCGCAGCCCGACCGCGGCGAGCGAGCGAGGCCTTTCTTTCGCTTCCTCACCGAGACACCGAGTTTTAATTTACAGGGCTGATGTTGAGTAGGCAGAATCCGCTCGGGCGCGTGGGCATAAGTCATATATCCTCTTTTTCCGGTCTTTCATTTGCATGACTGTTACGATTAGTAATTGGGTTGCAACATCTTTTAAAGTGGTTATTCTGTATTGGTGTAATACAATTAGTGCTAAAACGATTGGTTACTCTATTGATTGCCTAAAAGAAAATGAAAATATTCAGCTCTGAGAATTAGCTACTGCTGTTTTTTTATGCATATATTATTATAAAGTTATATAAATATATTTTGTAACGGTCTTTTTTTTATCCATTATCATGTATGATTGCTAAATTACATTCTGCACAGACAACACTGAGCGAAAGTAAAATAAAGGGGCTAAAGGGTTTAAAATAATTAACAAAAAGCAACTGAGTGACTTTGAAAAGAATCATTCTAAATGGCTCTTGTTTAACTTTTCTGCAGTAAAAGCCAGTGAGTGATATTGAGGAGAGAGCTGCAGCTGCTTGGTGGTTATGTTTGAATAAATGGGGGATGAGAGGGCAGATTGTCACAGGGCTGAGGGATGAGTCAAAATTTAGATATAAAGAGACGCGGGTTCCCAGGGACACCAGTTGAGTGGCAGAAGGCCTCTCTCCTCCCTGGCAAAAAGTTCGTCCCCCGGCTCGCTATAATCTGTCAGAAAGTAAAGCCCGCTGTGACGCTAAGCTTCGGTGATGTGATACAGCTGGAGCGCCTGACAATGGTGACGCTAATGGCTTTCAAACTTCCCTTAAAGATGTGAAAATTGAGGAGGCTGAATAATTCACGGCGGAGCATATGCGAGGCGTGTCACACAGCATCCAGGAGTCATCACTCTGCGTGAAGTTTTGCAAGAGGCAGGAAACTCAAGTTGATGGGAGGGATCGCCTGGTGAAGACTGGGGAGTGGACGAGAAGTTGCTCCCAAGTGAGACATCCACCATTTGGAAAGAGTGGCATGCACTCTAAAATGGAAGCAGTGAAGCAACAATGTGTTTTTAGCCCCCGTAACTATGAATGTTACATGTTTGCCAGTTTATCTAACCATCTGACAAAGTTGCTATGGTCACAAGCAACCATAGGTCCTCGCACATAAACTCTATCAATGTATTGTTAATACATGTATAAAGTTACACAAACACTGGGTAGCAATGCAGTTGCAAACAGATTAAGAAAGACCGCTCTGTGTCATCAGCTCATACAGCATTAGTGAGAAACCCATGTCTACCTGGCTCAAAACACAACGAAGAAAAACACAGCAGCATGTTGCCCAAAACGGTTAAGATGTAACGTGGTGTTCTCCAACCTGAAGGCCTGGATCCCCAAAAGGAAAATTCCAAAAGTTATTTAGTTCCTTTTCCATTTCACAAAATACGGCGTGTATCACAAGATTTCACGAAATACTGCACAATTTCACGAAATACTGCGTGATTTGACAAAATACTATGTGATTTTACAAGATTTGACAAAATACCACGTGATTTCAGGAAATACTGCACAATTTCACGAAATACTACGTGATTTCACAAGATTTCACGAAATACTATGTGATTTCATGAAATACTGCACAATTTCACAAAATACTGAGTGATTTCACAAAATATGTGTTTTCACAAAATACTACGTGATTTCACAAGATTTGACAAAATACTACGTAATTTGACAAAATACTGCACAATTTCACGAAATATTGTGTTTTCACGAAATACTGCGTGATTTGACAAAATACTACGTGATTTGACAAAATACTACGTGATTTCACAAGATTTCATGAAATACTATGTGATTTCATGAAATACTGCACAATTTCACAAAATACTGAGTGATTTCACAAAATACTATGTGATTTCACAAGATTTGACAAAATACTGCACAATTTCACAAAATATTGTGTTTTCACATAATACTATGTGATTTCACAAAATACTACGTGATTTCACAAGATTCACGAAATACTATGTGATTTCACGAAATATGTGATTTCACGAAATACTCTGTGTTTTCACATAATACTACGTGATTTCACAGAATACTGCGTGATTTCACATTCCACGTCCTCTAAATGAAACGACAAATCAAACTCGTTCCAACTCATGTCCGCAATAAGATCCTAACCAGTTAAAACTGTACTGAGTTTCATGCTGGATCCCATATATTGGAAAAATGTTTCAGCACGGGAATCATGACACGTGTATACACCAAGGAACCGGTGAATAATCTAATGAAAATGAGGTTTCCAGTTGATCATCTGAACGTGTCTGATTGCAGCTCACACACTGCTCCTTGCATCCTTCAATCAAACACAGCATCTTCCAGCTTCGCCATGTGACGACAAATCAGTGCAGCCTGTCCGTGCTGCAACACTGAGGACAATCAAACAAGAGCACATTTCCATCGTAAACATCTTCATACCCCCACTAGAGCAGATGGGGTGATGCCTCAGTGTGCGGCAGCCCTGGGACAACCTGTTTATTTATTAACAAGCGTTAGCATTAGGCGTTGTACCTGCTTTGTAAAGCAGGTGTCGGCTCCCCCCCATAGTTATTTTTTGCCCTCCACTGTTATTGTGAAAACACCAGGTGAGGACATGCTGCTGCAAGATCGCAGCCACTTAACCTCTTGATTGGCGCCCCAGCAGGATATGCTAGGTCTCCTAATGGGAATATACAGGGAGTGCGGTGGGGGCGGGAAGGGAAGGGTGTCGGCAGATGCCAGCGTTTCAAGCCTGATGCCACAGCTGTCAGCACAGATGATGCCTTCGCTGTTAGTGCTCCTACACAGCTCGATGACCAACTGAGGACACGGTGATTCCTGGGCATTGAGGCTAGATGTGGAGCCGCGTGCTCCGGATCTCCAGTGGGACGGGAAGCTGCAGCTGAGCACCTCGGCTCAAGTGACTGCTGCATCTGAAATATGTTCTCCGGCAATCCACGTTTGCGAGGTCAAAACTTCAAGAGGCGCTCGCCGAGGAGAAAAGCCCATGTGTAACGAAACATGGTTGAAAGGGGAAAAGGGAGAGAAGAATGCGTAATGAAATGGCAATTCTTCGGCTGAGCAGAGCCGTGTTGAAGGCGGCGGCGGCGGTGCCGGAGCAGAAGCAGACAGATGGATGGAGACAGAAGTTTCCAGGCACCGGTGTTCCATGCAGGTGGTCCGGGGTGCAGGGATTGTCAGTGCATGGTGAATTATTTAAATGGGGAGTGAGGAAAAGGGAATGGCTGCATCTGTCGCACATCCTTTTAAAGCCCCTCCAGCAGATGTGTTTACTCACCACCCGTACCAGCTAACTACTTAATGGGTCACCGTCGGCAGCCAAGAGTTAATTAAGCAGGCCTTTTGCAAATGGCACGTAACATCAGCGTCAGCCTAGGTCCTATCGGGGCGTAGCAGGCGCTGTAGGCCCGTGGTTTTACAGATGTAGTTGCTCGAGTTAATCTTTGTGCAGAATCTCTGACATTCTGCGCCTCGTTACTGGATTAATGGACACGTATTTTGACAAATCTGCTCATCTAATAATTATCGTTCTATTAGGAAAAGGAAGCATCCGATCCAAATGCTCAAATGTGAGAGTCAGCTCCTTTTCTTTGATTGAAATCTTTGCATTTTGACTTGTATGCGAAGACGAAGCGCGGTCTCTGGCGTTTCTCAATATATATTGTGTTTTTTGTTCTTAACAAGAATTACAAAACGTTGCCCATTTCAACCCATATATAAATTCTCAATAAAATAGCGAATTATTACAACCGTTTCCACCTAAAAACTGAACAAACTAAATGGCGATTAGCGTTATACGCATACATCTGTGCCGTCCCACTTGTTTTTGAGACCAATATTTCATATTTAATGAATCTAAAAGATGTTTTGAGATGCCCTTCTACCTATCAAACCATAAAACATGAAAGCAGGTCTGTCTATTCTGCTCTATTATCAGCTTTGGGAGAAAAAAAAAAAAAACATGTTATCATACAGTAAGCAGTTTGGACTTTAAAACGGAGTGGATTAACTGAAGCGAGGTTCAAGTCGATCTGGAGCGGTGACAGCACCACCGTCATCATATGATACATAATCTCTTTTAGAGCTGAGGGACCTTCAGGAGGCGGCGGTGCTCTTAATCATACATTTTTGATTGGATTGCAGTCAGCAAGGACATTAAAATCTGTTGTTCCATCTAGAATGCCTTAGCGATCATCTGTTACGGTTCGGGATTACGAGAGATGCCGTTAAAAATCAAACAATAGCTACGCAGCCGGGAATAAACTCGTGTTTGCACGGTTTCCGCTTCAGTCTTCGTGGGCTGTATGTATGGAGAGGTTGTTTTTTTTTTTTTTTTTTTATGTCTGTGCTGTTTACTGCGTCTTTACGCTAGAGTTTTAACATACAGCCGATTTATAGACTTAGATGCTGTTTATTTGCAGCAAAAACACATTTTAAAAGGAACCGTGTGTGCAAAACTAAGAGGAACTAAAAGGAGTGAAACGTCTCGGATAAACAGCATATGATTAAAACAACATCAGAACTGAACGGCAGAACAAATGCAACCAAATATCTGAAGAAAAGGGAAACAAAATTCTGCTGAAAAATTCTTCATGTCAAGAAAGAGGAACTGGTGTGAGTGTGTGTGTGTGTTTTGCTTCACAAAAGGAGAAGAAAGAAACAGTGACTCAGTTAAGCTTCTTCTTCGTCTGAAAAACAAACCCAATATTCATTTTCTTTCCTGCACTGTTTAATGTAAAAATATATATACATCATGCTTATCTTTAGGATGAGGTTAAATCTGTTTCACTGGTCCTATTTTGGTCCTATGCCGGTGTGTCATTTCAAATTTCACACTTCTCTTGTTGTCATCGTGCCACGATCAAAACTTAATCCTGCAGAATCTACAGAAATGCCAACGTCTAAAACAAGCTGCTTATCAGATGGATGTCTACTGTATTTACAGATGTTAACTAGAGGAAGTGCAATTTTAATAAATGCTTGTTTTAATAGATTTATGGTGAAAAAAGGAAACATTTGAATTTTCCATGTTATATTTTGACCTCACTATCTGTGATCAAAAAAACAAGAGCATCTCTTACTAGTATATTTTTCTTTTAATAAGGCTCAGCACAATTATAATAATTTATGATAAACTACTTAATTACTACAACATACACTATTTTTGTATTAGAGAAAATCTTTGAAATTTCAATTATGTTCTTTTTGCGTCTGTAACAGAATTTTAATCCAGCTCAGGCAAGGAAACTTCTCATCGTGGGACACTAATGGCATTTTCTCAGGCTCATTAAAACAGTGTGTGTTTTTTTTTTGTTTTTTTTGTTTTGTCTTTTTAAATAAAGAAATTTAAACCCATTTAAAATAACAAATCAAATCCTGTAAGAAAATACACCAGCTAACCCTAACCCTTACCCTACGCGACAGTGATTTGCTGCTGTTCAATATAAAATCAATATAAAGTCAATATTTCAACCACAATAATAATAATAATAATAATAAATAAAAATGCCACTTACTGTCCAACATCGTACAGCTTTGGTGCAGGACACAGCAGGTAATCGTTTCGCACAACGGTCGGCTTTTGAGCTGGAAAAAAATAAAAATAAAATTTAAAAAGACAAAATATTAATAAACTACTTGCATGATGCAAAAAAAAAAATAATAACTCAGTACCAGATTGTATGATACAGTAAAAAAAGCAGTGGATCTATTTGTGTGGGTTTTGCTGCAGCAGGAGAATGGTGCAATTCATTTTCTTATGACTCTCGAGTTGGAGAGTACGCAGTACGCGCCGAAAATCATCAAGTTTTTAAGCCCAACATCAAATGAAAAAATGAATTTTGTTGTCAGTTTTTTTTATAAAATTAAATAGAATAAACACCCATTATTTTGCGTATTATAAGTCATCTTCAAACATAATTTTTTTCTTAATTTTTTGTAATTAAACTCTACTGCATGCCAGATTTATGCTTCAGAAATGTATCACTGGGAGTTGCAGAAGGTTAAAAAATAAAGAGATGGCAGATTGGACTATTATCTGTGTGTGTGTGTGTGTGTGTGTGTGTGTGTGTGTGTGTGTGTATATTCATCTGAAGACGCTGACAAGTGCTTGAACCGTCTAAAGCCGCGGAGGTCACTCAGATTATTGAAGCATTTCTTTTTTTTTTTTTTTTTCAGCTCGGTGCTCCAACTGGTTTGGTGATGGAGAAGACTGTAGCATCTGTTTCACATATGTGCTGTGTGTTCTATAGTTGCCATGATGCGTGTCCATAATTATAAGGTGCCCCACTGTTAAAAGGTCTGGACTGAACACATGCAAAAGCCAATAAGGGAATAAATAGCCCCAAGTGGGCGAATGTGAGACAGCCTAAACTGAGAAAGGACTAACAGCAAGACATCTGCTAATGGCCACTTCCTAATTCGAATGAAGTTCTTTTTTAAAAGGAAAAATATGCTCGAGTATTTTAGTCGAGCTGAAATGCTGGAAATCAAAAATAACTTGTCAAGGATGGAAGTGTTGTCATTGGCAGTCGCCGATCCCACAGATCCCACGGCCAAATGAGAGCTTTAAAAGATTGGCTTTTGGTGCCAAATCCCGTTTACTTCCTGAAAAAAGGATTTCTTAACAGAACAGACTGCGGGCTCAAAATACGGAGCACAGTGACCTACATAGCCTCTTTTCTTCTGTTGAATTTAGATCATATAGATAAGGCGGCGCTGCTGTGAGATAACAGGTCCAGGACTGGACTTGTTTCGCAGTGTCCAACCTCTGAACATTTGATGTGGTTGCAAGCTGAATGAGAAGATTCAGGTATTTCATGTCCAGTAATGCATTCATTCATTCCTGTGGAGGGTCACGGAGGGGGGCTGGAGCCTATCCCAGGCTGTCATTGAGCGAGAGGCGGGGTACACCTTGGACAGGTCTCCAGTCTATCACAGGGCTAACACAGAGAGACAGACAACCATTCACACTCACACCTACGGCCAATTTAGAATCACCAATGAACCTAACCAGCATGTCTTTGGACGGTGGGAGGAAGCTGGAGTACCGGGACAGTTGGAATCGAACCTTCTCGCTGCGAGGCATCAGTGCCAACCACCACACCACTGTGCCGCCCTCCAGTAATACAAAATATCCGAAGTAAAATTCCTAAGTAGAAATTAACAAGTGTGACACAGTGACAGATCAGAGCAGTTTGGAAAGAGGTGGTAGGGTTTGTTACTGCAAGTCAGCAAGTTTGGAGCTCTCTGGAAAACATGATGCAACATAGAAATCCACTGACTTAATCACTAGTTTATTACTGACGGACTGCCAGCGCATCTATGCGGTAAGAGATCATCTTTATGCTGAGAAAAACAATGGGACCACATTGTGTGTTAATAAGAGTGTTTGTGTGAATGAACACTCATTCCCGTCAGCTTCGTCAGTGGGTTTTTTTGGGGGGGGATTTCCCGTCCAGTATTTTAACAGTGTAAGCATATTTTTTATATGGGTTGAGGGGAGGGGCTTCTGTGAATCACCCCACAGATACTTGATCAGTTTGGGATCTAGTGAATTTGGAGGCCAGGTCAACGCCTTGTGCTGTTCTTCAGGTTTTTTTGAGTGTGTGTGTGTCTGTGTCAGGCTGCATCCTGCTGGGGATGGCTGCTGCCATCAAGGAGTGTCATTGCTATGGGGTGGGGGTGTCTGGTCTGGTCTAGGTGGGTGCTACATGTCTAAGTAACATCCACATGAATGAATGCAAGGTCCAGAAGTTTCCCAGCAGAACATTGACTTGTCACAAGATGGTGTTATAGACTCTGGTGTTCCCCTCTCTTGTTCTGGCAGGAGTCTGTTTATGAAGCTTCTGTTTTACTTAGTTATTATGTTTGATGGGTTCAGTGGTCTCTCTTTTTCAGCCTCATTTCCGACAAGGGTTCTGTTTGGTATGTTTAGGGTTAGGGGGAAAACACCAGGTCCTACGGTCCTTTGTGGGCTGGCCTGAGTGGCTTCTTCCTTGTTTAGTTTATTTGACCGACCCCTCTTGTTCCTTGATCTTTTAAGTTGTTTAACCTTAATAACGTACAGTTTTAAGCAACATCTGTTTGTGCTCGATCGCTTTGTTGTGAGCCAGTCACGGTGGGCGTAACATCATTTACTTCTAGTGTCAGCGGTGATAATGTTATGCCTGATCGGTGTATACTTTTTACAGTGTAAAATTTGTCAAGCTACCTGTTTTGCATTTATTTCATTTAATTTTGGTCCTCGTTGTCTGTGCTAATTTATTTATTGACGAGGCAACTCCCAAATTCCACTTTGACCATCAAATCGCCAAATGCATGATCATAATTTGCAGCACAGATCGGTGCTGGCCACACAAAATTTGTTTTGTGGCTCCCCATTCAGCTATTTAGCTTTTAATAACATCTTCTGGTTTAGATTTAGAGACTAACTGAATACAAGGTGCACTGTAGCTGCAGGGAGTGGATTTCTTTCTTTTTTTCTTCCACAACTCACCGATGGTTTGCTGGTCAACTATGAAGCTGCAGACAACACCCTCGTTGCTGCGTCCCAGGCTGAATCCGTTCCCTCGGAGGACGATGTCGAAGGACTCTGTGGAATGTAAACAAAAAAGCAGATAAGACCGGGAGGAACAGCCTGCACACAGTTGAATTTTTCTTGAGCTCCAAATGCAAAAAGCTTCAAAGCCTGACAGGATCATTGGAGAGTTTTATTGTCTTTGACCTGTCGTGCGATTTTCCACTATAAACTCTGATCTGCTTTTTAGTCTCTGAGCAGACACAGCGCTGCTTGAGACTGGTGCATATTTCCAATATCTCTTGGAAAAAAAATGTGAGCAGTTCAGAGGCCAAGAAGCAAAGAGAGATAAATCTCTCTGTGCTGACTTAAGCAGGAGGATCCACTCACCATTCACGCAGACACTGGAGGGCTCCACACTCAGGATCTCTGTGCATGATCGCTTCAATATCTGCAGGAAGAGAGAGAGCGAGAGAGAGGGAAAAAATGAAATGGGTACATTACTATTTGAGGGCCAAGAATAAATACATCAAGTCCTGGCCTTTATCGGCTCTGTCAAGTTTAGAAAACAGATTAGGGCGCAACACCTGAGAAATGCATCGCTCCCGATCAGGGCCCGGCAGCTAAAGCAGAGCGCAGAATATCAGCGGCGAGGGGAACAGGCGGTAGAACAGCAGCTGTGTCAGCCTTTATGGGAAAATTATGCAAGACTATTACTATTCCTCAGTTCTATTAAAAACCTCTGGGATCCTGCATTATCATATAAAGAGGCCCGTGTGAACCCACTGTCATGAAGCCGCGCCGCCGACTACGATTCAATAAATCAACAAAGGACAAACTATGCAAATCCCAGTACACAGTCGGTAAAAAGAAGCATATTAACCGGAATATAGGACACTTGAACCCTTCATTTGATGTTGGGCAAAACTTAGATCTGGAGACGGAAATGTTTACAGCGGCCTTATTAAATACGATGGTTTGATATGGAACTGTTAAAAGGGGAGAGGGCTGTAGATGACAGCTGGGAGGAAAAGGATCTGCTGCTGTTCCTCTGTGCCACCATTTTCCCCGTCTAATTACTTCCTTGGCAGTGCCCAAGAAAAACGGAAAAAATAAAAAATAAAACTGACTACCTAAGCTTAAAATAAGGGAAGACCACAGGATGGACAGTGTTTCCCATTGAGTGTGGAAACAGGAAAAGTTCTGCTATAAAACTATAAATTAGCCACTTGGAAAAGTGCCACGGCTCTTAAAATTTTCCCCGCCCACTTTTTTTTTTTTTCTTTTTTGTGGGGGAATGCTGGTCCAAAATCTCTATGTTGGGAACTGATTATGCTCCAGCTAGTACATGCAGGACCAGTCACATCTTTTAGGCAGGTTTTACATGGTAATGGAGCATAGACTGTATATAAATATGGACAACACGTGCCCACTTTATGGCATTGGCCAAACTGGCGCTATTTTGCCAGGGATTTTTGTTTATATAATACTGCGCTCTGCCCTACGTCCACCAGTTACAAGGAAATGTTGAATTATACACTGTAGTTTTTATTTATTTATTTAGTTGTACCTACTCTCACGGTCCTATGTGACCGCTTCATGGTGCGGTTGGTATGGCAACCAACTAGCATCAAATAACTAACTAAAATAAACTTATAAGAAAAATGGGCATTTGAATATGCATCAGTATTATATTAACTACCTAAAATGACTGAAACTGAAAAAAAATCTTAAATGTTTTAATTTGGCCCAAGTCCCATCCACTAACATGGAGGGGGTGGCGCTTATGACCTATACTGCAGCCAGCCACCAGGGGGAGCTCTACTTGCTTTGGCTTCACTTTTGAATAGCTGCTCCGCCTTCCATCATTATACAGTCTATGTAATGTACAGAAGACTAACAACTGGCGACTTAGTCATACACATTATGTTAGCGCAGTTGAGTTGAAACTGTCTACAACAAAATGGCTCTGATTGGTTGTTGGACCATCTAACAGCACGCACAGATTTATTCTTCTCTGTATCAGCTGAAACACTGCCCCGTAATGAAATCCAATCGACATCGTTACCAGACTCAAATTCTAATAGGAACTGAGTCTGACTATGCCAGGCTAGCAAACCACGGCACTTAAAAGAATCGTTTGCTTGATTCCTTTCAAACGACAGCCATTCATTTCTCTGGGATCTAGTGACAAACACTGTTTCCGGGCTGCAGAAGGAAAAGCAGGCGCTCGTCCAGATACCCAAAGTCATCCAAGTATCTCAGCCAGTGTTGTAACTGGAGGGGTTTGTGAAATATTAGGCTGGTTTAGTCACTTTGTGGAAATAATTATGTGGAAAGGTTCCTGAGGGCACAAACTTTCAAGAATGCGCTGCAAGACAACATCTTATCTTGAAATCCCCCATGCTACACAGGTTGCAGCTCAGCAGATAGAGACGATGTGGTTTCATTATAATTCGGGGGTTTTCCCAGAAGGCCTGCAGCTCATACAACAAAGGGTCAGCAGAGTGCAGAGGAAACAAAAAAAAAATGGCCTCACTTTGCTGAGCTTTTTCGCTGAGTTTTTGTCATGCAGGTCACAGAGGCAGCGCCGATCCTGCAGCAACAGGCTGCACAGATGATCTAAAATCCTCAAAATCCAACAGCAAAGTGAGGAGGCCAAGTAGTCAGGAATCCAGTATTACTAATCAGAGAGGAATGCACCTCGTTTCATTTGGATGCGAGAAGCGTCACTGTGCTCGGCGCCTCTCGTGTGAGGAGGGGCTTTTTGGTTGTTGCTGTTCTGGATATTCTCATGCAGATCTCTGTCGCTTATGAAGTCGACTTTTTCAGAAGCTTTAGTGATACTGTAATGTTAATTATTGTAAGCGAGCGTCAAGTGTTGACAATAATCTCATATTTTTTTAATGCAATTTTGAATAAACTAGCTGCATTTTTATTGTAGCAAATATGAAAAAAAAAACAGTTTTTGGAGGTCACACAATCCTTGGATTAAAATAAAATAAACGCACTCGTCATAGATCAAGCTGCATTTTATTAAATTAAATATAAAACGGCATGCAGGCATTCCATTTCGTGCATCAGTTTTTGCAGCCAGGCATCATTCCTCATGTGTGTTTCGTTAGACAAAGACCGAGGGCCTCGGTTTCAGAACTTCCTTTTCAAAAAAACAGCACCATCAATCACGGTTCGAAGTGCTTTGAATCACACAACAGAAAGGAGTCACACCCTTTGGCTTTCGCGTCCTTACAGCTGCACGTTCTAGTTCTGCTCCTTTTCCTGCCCTGACACTGATGTCAGCACGGTTCGGGTCACGGTGCTCTGCGGGGCTCCGGGCTCGGATCCGCGCAAAAAAAATAAAAAAAGTTTAGCCGTGTAAACTGCAAACCCCCGCCTTGGCTGACGGCATCCGGGCTAAAAGCTGCAGCAAATGGAAAGTATCGCTAACTGGCTGGCAGAGGGCGAGGAGGCTGCATGGGAAACTTCACACACACACTGGGACTCTCAGGACTTCCTGACAGCTACTCACCGATTACAGTGCTGCATTGAGGAGATGTGTTGTATATGTTACGTCATTGTTTTTTTTTTGCCTCGTATGTTTCATCTAAAGTTAAAGAATTAGCTGCACCGGGATGCTGCTGCTGCTGCAGCAGAAGTTTTGAGGTGTCATTTGTAAAGCAGTTCAAATGGAGACTGTGCAATTTGCTCCAGAGTGGCTAAGACATTCGCTCCTCTGTCTACAAAATGAGGACAAGTTATTTCCACAGACATTTTTCCGTGCAGCTTAGCAGGAGGTTCACAGAGGTCTTGCTTTAATTTGTTGCAAACTTCGACAAAGCCAAAGTAACAGGTCATTTACTTCATCTTTTTGAATTGCACCACTGTTGCCCCAAAATGATTTCTAAAATCTAGATAAAACCTCTAAAAGGTGACTGCAACTCCACTGTTAATCTACTGCATCCATCACAAACTGAAATTGATCAACAACACGCACACACAAAAAGAAACAGAAAGGCGGCAAACTTACAGAGTTGACTATGCCTTTGAGAGCATGGAAGCCATCTTTGACAGGAAACACATGGTCTTTGGTGTCCGCAATATCAGCAAGCTGTTGGAACCGAGAGAGAGAGTAGTAGTAGTAAACAAGGAGTACCGCTGATTTAACACGACATTCTTCTTTTTCTGTTTTCCTCTTTATGACTGAGCACTGTCTTTCCTTTCATACCATGGGCAGGAGGAGACGTAGCAGATGGCATGACTGTGGCAAACACTTTGCTCAACTATGAGAGGAGAAGAAAAAAAAAAAAAAAGAAAACGCCGCGGCACAAGAGAAATGTTGCCTTTGTTTTTGACTTAATAAGAGCTCATCACAGAATGGTTACCAATGGTTACAAGGGACGGGCTAGCGTGTCGGTCGGGAGACGGCGAAAGAGCAGACGCCGCTGACACTGGAAGGAAATAACAATCGGACTTCGGTTGCGGCTCCGACAGCCTGACATCGTTTTTTTTTTTTTTTAACGGTCTGAGCACAAACTCTGGAGTGAAATTCTACGCTGCGGAGGCAAATAATGAACACAATAAAACAGTGTGAACGCAGCGACGGGCCAATAACTGAGCCGAAAGCCGACGCGAACGGCACTTCGGCTGCACGGTTTCTCCCTCCGCTTTAGTGGTTGCACTCCCCGTGTACATCGGTGCTTAACGCAGCCTGCCGATGGCTGCGGGTGTATCTTATCTGTGCTGGAAAACAAACAAATACGGCGAGAGGGATGTTTAAACACCAGCGATTAGCTCCTAAGAATGTCGTCCACCCGAAGGCATCTTTTTGAAAACGTATGCTCATTTACAGAGCTTCTGCAAAATAGAGACTACACCAGTTTTTATATGAGGTCTGTTACTGTGTCATTTTTCCTTTATATTTTTGGGCTTTCACTGATAACATTGATATATAATGTATAAATGATCGTTTCCACAAGTTTAGGATTAATTAAGATGAATAAAAAGAAGAAGAAAAAAAGACCACGCAGGCCCTATAACCTCAGTCTTGCACATAAACCTGTAGATAACCTGAGAGCATCCTGACTCTCATACTTCAGGCCTGCTCAGTTACTAATATATAAAATATGAACATTTTGCATTAACGTCATCGCCACGGGTTCTTTTTACTATTGCACTTTAAAGTATGCTGCATATAATCCTGTGTTCTGCACACTGTTTAAACAACTGTTCCTGCAACTGCACGTTTTACAGATTATTTTATTTGCATTACTGTTAATACTACAGATCACTCTTGCACTGCTGAATTTGTTCATTTGGTTTTATGGAATACTCTGTATGTTATACTGCACCCTGCTAAACAAAATAACTGTTGCAATCACCAATTGCAGCAATTTCTAAACATAGCTAGTCTACTTCTGGATATTTATAAAACTGTGGTGCGCCAGTGAAACTAAAATTTTGTGCCGTGTACACTTGCTGTACACCTGAACGACAATAAAGTCACGCCACAAACGGAATTATTTACTCATTGCTTACGTTGGCAAAGCAGCGGCTATTTGAAACATGCTCAGTCCAGATTATATTGAGAAGGAGTGACGTTAAACTCGTTGCAACCGACACGAACGACGCAAATTGTTAAGGTTTTAGATCCGATATTTCAGGACTACAGAAGGTGAGAGTTTGACAGTGAGAAGATTTGTTGGTGTAATATTAAATTGGGTTCACAGTTTCTCACACTGAGCACACAGTAGATTCAGAAACATATTTCTCTAGTGTTTTAAACGCTGTGGATTCAAACTGTTGCTCCCTTACCTGCTGCTCATCAAAGTCCTTGATTCCCACACAGTAAACACGACCACCATATTTCCTGATTTCATCAGCCTGCAGTCAGCGATGTGCAACAGGGTGAATGTAAAGAAGAGTAAAGAAGAGAAGACTGCATTAAATAAAATGTGGGCAGGCTTCCAACATAAAAATGAATAAAAGCACAAAAACATAGCTCAAATATTTTAGGTAATTAGGAAAATGGAAATTCTTATCTGTATGCAGTATTTATGGCTACAGTAACTACAATGAAGGAAGCATTTAGCGTAGCTTTGAGGGAACTAGAGGCAGAGCTCAGTGAGAACCTCACCGCCTTCACGGTGAGTTCATGAACGTAGACGGCCAGCTTTCCATCCGTCAGAGCCAGAATGATGCTGGAGGACGAGCCCGGCTGTTTCTTTATCTGAGCCGAGGCCTTCGGGTTCAAAGCAGATGACAAGCACGCGATCAGTTTCACTTCGGACAAAAAACGTCAACTATTTGAGGACGGTAACTGACCTCTTTCATCCCCTCGTGCATGTACGTTTCTCCCGCCGGTTTGACGGCATGCAGGCGCTTCAGACCTTCTTCGATTTGGTATCTTAAAACACACACATCGCACAAGCAGTTAGCATTTTGGTCCAAACGCACGTGACTGTGCCGAAATCCTACAGGAATACCACACCATTTGCTTACTTACAGTGCTTTTGTCCACTATGGTTCAAAGGTTCCATATTATAAACAGCAAAACAGGATGTTAACGCTTCATTGATATTTATTCTGCGGCCGAATCTGCACTCACAGCTGTGCTGGTGAACGCGAGTTCAAAGAGAAGTCATTAACAAGTTTTTCTTGTTGTTTATCCAGTTTTTGCTGAGCAGAGATTGCATATTCTGCATGTTCTCCAGATGCCCTGGCTTTCTCCTTCTACAGACGTACGTGCTAGGTTAAGTGGTAATTCTAAATTGCATGAATGGTGTTTTTTTTTTTTCTCTTTGTGTTAACCTTGTAGTAGACCGGCAACCTGTCCAGGGAGCACCCCGTCAGTAATACAGGATAAGCGGTAACAGATAGCGGATGGATTGATGAAGCCAGAGGTTTTCTAGCATATAGAGTATATGAGTGGGACGCAAATCTTTAAGTTGTAAGAGACCAAGCTCGTGGCCCCAATAACAGCTTTGGGAACGTTGGGGTTTTCAAAATAACTTTATAGACTTGCATCTTTTTGTTTATGGCCTTTATTCAACAGTGAATTATACACAAATACCAAAAATGTTGGCTCCAGAAGCAAGGAAGGAGGATTTAAGAGGCAAATCACTAGTTATCAGTTCATTTTAAGCCGTTCCAGAGGTGAAAGAACAAATTAATTAATTTATTTGGTGCATCCCGAGCTGATTTTATTTTTCTGTCATTCCTACGCTGCTGAGGATTTCAAAAATTAATTGGTTTGCTATTGGCGCCAGTCATCAAGGTAAAGTTTCAAGTCTGTAAAAAAGGTCTTGGTATTGGTAACGATTGCACTACTTTGTCAAAATGATGCAAAAGTCAAGTAAAAATGCAACATTTAGACAAAACTCTCCTGATCGCCGGCTAACAGATTCACCTGTCCTGATCAAACACACTCGAAGACATTAAAGGAAGAGGGTTTAAGTGGGATTCATTTGCTGCTTGGTAAAAGAAAAAAAAAAAACTGTTAACCATGATTTGTACTTCCTGTTTGCTGCTGAGAAGTGTTTGCTTTAATAAGACAGTGGTGGCATGAGCTCATTTCACAGTTCAGTACCTGTCTCCGGTGAGAGGAAGCAAGACTTCTGCCTGGCCTGAGAAAACGATGAATGAGACTCTCATTCTGGGGCTGAAGCAAGAGAAAGACAAAAGTCACAATGAATGCACAGTATTCACACATAGGAAACGGGAACGATCATATTCTGTTAGATGCTTGTGTAGGAGAAGCAAACAACATCCTTACATTACTTAAAGCTTCTTTTTTTGTCTGTAATTTCCCTATCGTGTCAAATCACCACTTCCGCTCTTCTTCCTCTTAATCAAACAACCACCCCCACAGCAACATGTGTCAGATCCTCAGAATAGTTTCATATTGACGCTTTAGTCCAGTTCGTTTAAAGAAAATTAAAGCCGCATAAATAATTAGCTAAACAGAAGGGTATCTCTGAACGTCGACTAATATTAGTGCATGACTTAAAGCAGCTTCTGAGGAAGTGATTAATCACGCAGGAAACATGTTGCTGTGATGACTCACTTGTAAAAAAAAAAAATGAAATAAAAAACACGGCACAGACATCCTGACGCAGAAATACTACATATATTCTGTACCTGTGACTTTTTAAAGGTGTTTATTGACACTTGACACCCTGACCACTGAGACTATTATTAGTTTTGGGGGGATTTTTTTCTGTATTTTTATTCTGTATCATTCTGTGGTATCAGAGCGATTACTCACGGGCTCATAAATATTAATCGAGTTATTTATTTTTTCTTTTAACAAACACAGCTGGTCTGAATAAAACTATCCCAGCAAAGAAGAAAAAAAATAAATAAATCTATTACAAAAGTAATAACATCCCTAATGATAAATATGAAACAATAAAAGTAAAAATTGCTTTCAGCAGTTAAGTGTATTAGCATTACGTCACAGCGTTATGGAAATTAAGACCTAAAACAGGATATAATCAAATAATAAAGATTCTACATCTTAAGTATTTTGATCCTGTTTCAGTAAAAAGATATTATTTGAAAATTTCCAGTATCAGTGTCAATACAGTAGCAGGATTATTTTTTTAAACTTAATTTACAAACTAATTTTAGGCATTTAAAACTTAACACCTAAATATACATCCTACTGCCATTCCATTTTTAGGATATAGGTATAAACCACCAGGTTTCAGTAGCTGTACGACGTCACATATATAAAGATAGAAGAACCCTCTGTGACATCACCCAGAGCAGTTTTGATGTTCAGTGTGGCGTCTCTGGGTGTTGCCATCTAGGCGAGTCTATCTAACTCCTGACTAATTCAGAAACAGGCAAAGAGGCAGCACATGAGTGCAATAAAGGTGACTCCTCACTTACTTATAAGCATAATTTAAAGCCTTCATATCTTTTAAATGGGTGAGTTTCTTGGTGTCAGGCAGTAAAATATGGAGGGAAATCAGTCTCAAAATTGTCCCATTGTGTGATCACGGTGTGTTCCATGATCCAGCCTTTTGAAAGTAAAAATTATGAACTTTGTGAACTTGACTGATCAGATTAGTGGAATTTGCAGAAAAAAAAAAGAAAAAAAATGCAAAAAATAAAATTAATTCAGACTGCCATGCGTGGCAATTTGTGAATTTATACTGCACACGTTCGAATTGCGCGGTAGTTGCGCGTGAACTAAAATAAGCCTTTGTGACCGGCCCGAATTGACACGCGAAACGTTATACGCATTTCTGAATCTTGTGATTCACTTGTGACCATTTTGAAACTAATTAGACGTAGTGAACGTGTTTATTTTTTCCATACGCTTGGACATTTTAACACAGAGATATACAGCGATCGAGCCACTGATGGAGCCAGCCTCAAGTGGCCATTTGAGGAACTGCAGTTTTTGGTACGTCTGATTCATTTCTTCTTTCAATACTTTTATGCTCAACGTGCTACATAAATTCAAAAAATTTGTTTTTTAACATCTGCAAGGTGAATTTTAAATATTAGAGATGTGGAATATTTACATATTAATAACTCAAAAGCAATAGCTTATAATCTTCTCTCCCGTTTAATGTAGTGACGGATCTACATTAAATACTTTCTGAGTCATTAGCATCAAAGGCAACAATGCAATTTGTTGGTAGGGCCTTGTTAGTTACCGATGTGCTTCATGTTACTTTACACAGTGATGATGGATTACAGCTTTACACAGTCTACAAAATCTTGTAAAAATTTACATCTGCACGAGATGTAAATTTTATAACCTATCCAACTATGCAAGGAGCTGCGTGCACACCTCGTGCCCGCGTGGACTGTACAAGCTGGAAGTTTACTGACTGCGCACAATACCACGGCAACAGTGTGCTTTAAGGAGAAGGCTGTGTGAGCAGATTTGCCGTTTCCACACCTTTTATAATTCAGCATTAAAAGAAAAAAAAAAAAGAAAAAATACAAAGACACACTAACGGCACTGAACGCCCTGCAGGAAACTGGTCCAGATTCTACAGAAATCTTGCACTATGTCCGCCGTTCTTGGAACAAGCCATTCCATAGTGCTTGGCACACCTCGTCGCCGACACTTTGCTGCAGCCCAATCTGTAAGTAGCTGCTGTGCTGCAAAGATCCTGTAGCTAAGAAGTCACAGCCAGCCTTTCATAAGCATCCTCGCGGACCCTGTGTGGTTTTTCTGTGTTCAAAGGGCAGAATGATTCACAGCGTATATTGTAATTTGAAGTGAAACGCGTTAGCAGACACCATTACCTTATGTACAGCCAAAGATGCTACAAGTAACTCCAGCTGTATGAGTGTAAGGGAGTAAAATGTATAAAGTGGAACAATGGTAGAAGCAAAACTAATGAAATTAACAAACTACTTGAGTAACTATACTCCACTCGCTTCCCACCTCTGCTACAGAAATAAAGCACACGGATGCCATCCCACAGAGCGAGTTAAACTTCAGTTAATTAAGCTCACAAGTGTTTCCTTCAGAGATCCGAAGCCTTCGGAGCATAAGGAGAGGTGCTGATATTTATCACCCACATGACACATGGCCCAGTCGCGATCCTCCCCCGCAAACATAGCACAATCTTTAAGCCACACGGCCAGATTTGGCAGGGTGCGCTAGCAGCCGTATACATCTACATCCTGTCTGCAAGTTTCAGAGTCATATGTGGACGAAAAAACTAACCATGCCCAAGTCACGGATGAGAAGATTTGTGGGTGGCGGCTTTAACGTCAAACTTTCGGTTTACAGTGTGGCTCGCGGCTGTATATGTTAAGTCTTAAGTGGCGCTGAGATATTTTTCTATTTCTAAGAAAGACTTGGAATAAAGAGGCGCTGATGCCAAGGACAAATCAGAGGGTGGTGGTGGGATTTTTTTCTTTGAGATAGAGGGGGGGTTGACGAAGTAGTCCAGCTTGCTCCACATGGCAGAACAGAAGTGGTCTTGGTGAGCGAGCATTGTTTAGCAGATTGTCCTCGTCGCCTTCCAGTGTTCTTTTGCTTTACTGTACATTGTCTGCCTGTCAGCCGTTCTGTGGTGGAAGCAGGGGACAAGTGTGGAGCCGGACCCCCCCGGTGCAAATGGCCATTCTCACAGCCCAGAAGACTGCTCCTCTCTGCCACCCACTCCCACCTGGTGCCTTTGCTATTTTCTTCAACCAACCACTTCATTCTGGCTGGGTCGCTACCGTCTGTACTGTGCTGGCAGGCGCCGTTTGACTCAAACGTTATGCAAGCTGAACATTTCAAGCCAGTTTCTACGGTTTTGCCTTTTTAATGAATTATGAGCAAAAAAAAAAAAAAAAAAAAAGGAAGTCGTGGATTCTGTCTAATGATAGTTTGTAAAAACAGGTGCGAAGTCCTTGAAATCTGTGCAGGAAGGGGTGGGGGCTCGTGGATTGTCGACGTTGATGTCGTAAAACCGCCACGCACGTGTCAAACCGATAGAAAATTAAGTGAGTCAGTCAAAAAAAAAAAGTTGTGTTTTCACTTTTTGTCAGCGTAAATACAGTACGACGTTTAATAGGCGGCGAATTTCTTCCTTTTTCTTTCATGTGCTGCTCTGCTTACTCCTGCCTTCATGGGTGCATTACGTGTGTTTTGATGCAGATCCAATAAAATCCCTTCACACTTTTTTTTCTTATTGCAAAATATGAGAATTACGAAACTGTGCCGTTTATTTTTTTTTCTCTTTTTTTTTTTTTTTTCGCATGTCCAGAGCAATTGTGTGACACCGGCGCCTTCGTACTCACCTCACAAAGCGGTCGGTGAGATTCCTCACAAATGAGTAAATCTCGACCCAGTCAGTGGCGACGCTTCCAGACCTGGAGGGAGGAGGGAAAAGAAAAAAGAAAAGAAAAGTCAGCTCGCAGCTCATCAGTGGCAGCAGATTGTGTGGCTGTGGAGTAAAATGCTGTACAGTATTTGTGCTTTGTACTACGACCACAGTTGGACATTAACGCCAGCCACATGCTGGATAATTGTACCAATAAGCGTGTGTGTGTGTGTGTGTGTGTGTGTGTGTGTGCTATATCAGCCACCTCAGCTGTTGGAACACTCACATGTTCACTGGAAATTTGTCTTTGCGCAAATCTCAGGCCAGGAGTTGAAATTCATTTTCCACAATAAGTAATGATATAAAAGTGGAAGTAAGGCAAGTGCAGTTGGTTTAGTAACTTGTGCAAGACACTCAGGAAGAACTCAGATCAGGAAAAAAAAGACAGAATAACAAACGAGCGCCTCTTCCGCTGCTGCCTTTTCCGTCATTAAAGCTAATTAAGACCTGGTAATTGCAGGAAACAACGCAGCACGCGGAAGGACAAACCAATGTTAGGCCGGCGTCAACCTGCAGCCGTTGGCCCCTCTCGCCCCTCGATAAGTCAGCCTGACCACGGCGAACGCGGCGTGTAAAATGTGCCCTTGATGTAACGACAAAGAGGTAATTAAACCAATAATTGCGAGTCTATGTATGTAGACGGAGAACATAAAACGGGAGAGTTTGACCATTAGGAGGCTCATCTTTCATGTCACCTTTTTCTCTTCCTCCCACCCACCCACTGCCCGGAGACAAGGTCACGCAGCGGAGGGAAGTGGCGAGAATAAAGGAGAAGTCCACCGCCACAGAGTCCGCACGCAATTAGCGGCGGTTAATTATGGTTAAGTGTTGCGTTAAAAGAGTAAGACGTTGCAGCAGTTGCAACGGGATGGACATAATTTGTGGTTCGTGGCTGGAGAAAACAAACAGCTGCATGTTATGCACCGATCAGACATAACATTACAACCAACTTCCTGACATTGTGTAGAGCCTCCAAAACAGTTGGGACTCATCAGAGAATGGACATGGGCCTTCTGAGGGTGTCCTGTGGTGTCTGACAACAGAATGTTGTTAGACCTTTGGGTCCTATGGGTTGAGGATCATCTCACAGATACTTGATCAGTTTGGGATCTAGTGAATTTGGAGGCCAGGTCAACACCTTGTGCTGTTCTTCATGTTTTGTTGAGTTGAGGCTGCATCCTGCTGGGGATGGGGGCTGCTGCCATCAAGGAGTGTCATTGCTATGGGGTGGGGGTGCCTGGTCTGGTCTAGGTGGGTGGTACATGTCTAAGTAACATCCACACAAATGAATGCCAGGTCCAAAAGTTTCCCAGCAGAACATTGAAATGTCACAAGATGGTCAATGTCATTTACTTCTCCTGTCAGTGGTCATAATGTTGTGGCTGATCGGTGTAGCATCTGCCCTAGACAGCATCTACTGAGTCATTGTCCGAAAAACAAAGAATCAACATTAACTTTGTAAACCCACACAAGTCAATGCGGCCCTAGAGCTAGAGAAATTATTTTAAAAAAAAAGCAAACATCATCACTCGGTGTTAGATTACCAAAAGAGGCCTTCCTTTGTGCAGAAACGTTACAAAAAAAAAAACCCTGCTGGAAATTATTCAACACAAACTGCTCACTTTGGTGTTATCTGTACAATCCGGAAATCCCAAAGTAGAGCTTTTTTATCTGAAGGAACAAAGAAAACTTTCAGTTAGTCTGTGCTCTGGATCGCTGGTGATGGACCAAACAGCACAGCACCAAATGTATCACTCATCTGGACTTGCACATGTAAACCAAACCGAACTTGTAACAAACACGCAGACTAAAACTAAGATCTGCACATTTGGGCAAATTTGTGCCAATAATCTTGGTCATCATCCTGTAATTTTGCAATTGAAACAAGGGCGGGGGCACTTTGAAAATGGGTCATGGGAGCAGCAGTGTTTGGACTCGGCTGCCCTGAGCGGGTGGCACGGTTCCAAGCCAGGGAGGAGGACAGGATCAAGAAACTGTCGCAACCGGGGCGGTGAACCCTTCACGTCGCACTTTTTGTGCGACGGCAGTTTTTGCTGAACCAACAGATTCCGGCTGTGGGGTGTCTGGTGTGTCTGATGTCTTGAGGCAGCGCTGAGAGCATGAGAGACGCAGGAAGTGCTGCAGTGCTAAAATCTGGCACGAACAGCGACACGACGCCCGACTCCCAACTTGTCAGAGCAGTATTATGTTTGCTCTCAGAGATTTAAAAAGATAATATGTGATATACACCAATGAGCCACAACATTATGACCACTAACATAACATTGACCATTTTCTGACAATTCAATGTTCTGCTGGAAAACTTTTGGACCTTATTCGTGTGGATGTTACTTAGACATGTAGCACCCACCTAGACCAGACCAGGCACCCCCACCCCATAGCAATGACACTCCTTGATGGCAACAGCCCCCATCCCCAGCAGGATGCAACATGAAGAACAGCACAAGGTGTTGACCTGGCCTCCGAATTCACCAGCTCCCAAACTGATCAAGTATCTGTGAGATGATCCACAAAGGGCCCCACCCCTCCACCCCTCCACCCACAGGACCCAAAGGCCCACCACTAACGACATCCTGTTGCCAGACACCACAGGACACCTTCAGAAGGCCCACGTCGTCCATTCTCTGATGAGTCACAACTGTTTCGGAGGCACAAGGGACACCTACACGATATTTAGCAAGCTGGTCATAATGTTAAGCCTGATCGGTGTATGTTGATACACGCTGATCCCACTGAGGCAAGAGCTCGCTTTGAAGAAATATAAGCAGTGTGCAGGGCGTCTGCAGGGATTTGCCTCCATTAGGACACGGCAGCGTTAGTGATGCCCAACACTCGTGTTCAGTTTATCCCAGAGGTGTTTGACAGGGGGCTGAGATCACGGCTCCGTGCAGACGTCCAAACCAAACTAGATGGTGTGTGGGTGAACAGTGAAAGGCCTCTTCTACAGACATGTGTCCCTGCTGTCTTATAATATGCTGCAGCAGGCCCCTCTGCATGGTCGCCATGTGTGGAAAGTCCACAGTCCCGGCCAAGTTGTCCAATCTACAGTGTCTAAGGCAACCAAAGGAGATTGCAGAAGGTGTACCTGTGAGAATTTGTGCAATCGGGTCACACTGTTCCACTGTGTCACGCGTAAACTCCTGACAAAGACACAGCTGATGTTTTGTTCTTGTTTTTTTGTCTACCTGCTCTAAAGCAGCCTGCAACTGCAAAAGTTCAGCAAACTTCTTTTAACTTACTTGTCTAAAACAAAGTAGAGGTCGTAGGCTCCGTGGCAAGCCGCTTCCTCCGCCCAGCAGGACGAAGCAAACAAGCCGACGAGGAGCACTGCAAGAGCCGCCGAAGTCCACCGAGTCCTCCCGTGAAGAAGTTTCTCCTCCGCGGTGAAGCGACGGGACAACTTTTCCAACATTTTTTTTTTCCCCCACGAAAACAAAACAATAAAAATAGAATCCGATAGAAGGAAGTGACTTAAAAAAATAAATAAAAAAACTGATGCCGAGTTAACTTTCAGAGAGCGCAGCTGGATCCGACCCGTGCGTCCAGCGGTGTGGGGAGCTTCATGTCAAAACCCTGCACGACAACCCAAGTTATAACTGCACAATCAAGGAAATCACCGCTCCGACGTCAGCGGCTGTTGTTTCTACATCTTCCTGACTCACCCCTCACTCACTCACATCCTCCACAAAACAAAGTCCTGCCCGCTGGACACACGCTGCCTCTGTTTTTACTGGTAAAATAAAAACCAGCGCTGTTAGCAAACTAGTCACCAACTAGTATAACCACAGTAGAAAAGTTAGGCGGCCTTCACGCTCTCCCCGAAAGCTCGGATTTCTGAGCGCTGCGGGCCCGGAGGCGTCGATGTGCCGTGTTTAAGCGCGCAAAGATGTTGGATAAGAAATACGAATATTTTATCGAGTGATAAGAAAGAATAGTTGCCACTTTTAATAGTAGTTTAGCAGTAGAGTAAAAAAAAAAAAAAAGAAAACATTTGTTTTTATAGAAAATAGTAATAATAATGCACTATTTGTGAGAAATACGGCCTTCTAATTCCCAAGAAACCACATCTAAAACTTTTTACATAATTTAAGGCTTTTTAATCTGTATTTTATATTACCACATATCTTTCTATTCATATTTATTGCATATAAATATATATTGTATATACTTTTGTGTATTTTATATATACCTGCACATTCTATCTCGCTATACTTTCTCCTATGATGCTACTGGATACCGAATTTCCCACAGAATAACTATCTATCCATCATATGGTTTAAAATATAAACCTATAATCTTGTAACCTGTAATCCAACCCCCCCAGATAAACATGAAGCCATTAGATAAATCACACAGCTTAACCAAACTATACATACATCGCCTACAACAACTACATACAGATTCACTGGCGAGTCACTTTACCAGCAAACTGTTGCCTTGGGATTGCACGAGGATCGCAGTATTTTTCCCACAGTACTCAAAGGCCTCATCCGCCTCAGAGAACAGCGCGCATGCCCGGAGAGGAAAGCAGCTGTTCCCGAGTTCCCACTGCACACACCCAACATCTGTCTCACCCCTTTTGCACGACACTGCACAATGGTGATACACATCAATCAAGGTTAAGACTACGGCTGATGTTTACGTTTTTGTGAATCCCCCTGAGACCACAGATATCAACCAGAACGAGTTGTTTTGGTCCCTGTGAAATAGTTCATAACGTTTTTGTGATTAAAGAACAACTGTGGGACATTTAAATGAGTTAAGGGGACGATCAAACTTTCCAACAAACTGCTGGGAATGTAACATTCAAGATTTTGTGGAATTTAACCCCACGTGGTTCTTGTTAGTGTTTGGCCTGCGACTAACAAAGCCTCCTGTTTAACAGTAGGGCAAACACACAAAAAAAAAGAAGACGCTGATGCAGAAGCATGACTCATTTAGGTGTCTGAGCTGCCACGATCTCCTTCCCTCCCTTTCCCCAAATCCTTACGGCCATCCACGGTATCGGCTTGGCGTGAGCGTGTCTCTGCATCACACTTCATTTCAAACAGCATGAACACGTGGCAAACAAAAGCAGGCATCCAGAGCTCTTTTCCCGATACACAGAACAGTCACTCTGAGGGAAACGGAAAAAAAAAAAGAAAAGAAAATCTGCCGGTTGAATGAGGACAGGAAGAGGCCGCAGATGTGTGGAGTCTGTCATGTGTGTGATCAAAGATGTTTGAGGAATAACGACAAAGGTTTTCAGAAGATCTTATTTTAAGGATCTCTTGTTTGTACTTTAGTTTGTCTGTGTGTATCACTGTTCCCTTTGTATTGGAGAGGATACAGCTCATGTGTACAAAAAGACACAACCTCAAATATGCAGTGAACTTGACCTGTACTAAAAGGAACAGAACATAATTAAACTATTGTGTGTTACTGCTATTGTAATATACTATGAGTGGTAGAAGAAGTAGAAGTCAGTGACACCACAATAAAAAAATAAAAAAATAAATTCTTGGTACTTCATTCAAAACCTTTATAGTGAAACATCATGACACATCTATATGAGCCAATTTTAATTTGTTGTACCACTGGATTATTATTACTGATGCATTTACAATCAAGCAGAATTCACACACCGATCCGGCATAACATTATGACCACCTTCCTAACATTGTGTAGGTCTCCCTTGTGCCTCCAAAACAGTTGTGACTCATCAGAGAATGGACATGGGCCTTCTGAGGGTGTCCTGTGGTGTCTGGCAACAGGATGTTGTTAGTGGTGGGCCTTTGGGTCCTATGGGTTAAGGGGAGGGGCCCTTTGTGGATCATCCCACAGAGACTTGATCAGTTTGGGATCTAGTGAATTTGGAGGCCAGGTCAACACCTTGTGCTGTTCTTCATGTTTTTTTTCTTAGTTGTTCCTAAACCGTTTTTGGGTGTGTACGTCAGGCTGCATCCTGCTGTGTCATTGCTATGGGGTGGGGGTGTCCTGGTCTGGTCTAGGTGGGTGCTACATGTCTAAGTAACATCCACATGAATGAATGCCAGGTCCAAAAATTTCTCAGCAGAACACTGAATTGTCACAAGATGGTCAATGTCACTTCTCCTGTCAGTGGTTTTAATGTTGTGGCTGATCGGTGTATTTTGTGTATTGACAACAGAGGGAGAGCCGATTTTCTTCTTTTAATATACTGTAGAGTTCATTGTTTAGTATCTTTTATTCTATCCTGATAGGGGTTTCTTGTGCTGATCTGCTGCCGTCAGATAAATGCAATGTAGAAAAGACACTTCCCTCTGAAATATAGTGGAGATGTGGTAAAAAGTTGTAGCATAAAATTAAAATAATATAATATACCATCGTATTTGCTATGACTAAGTTTCTTTAAATCGCTGTCTATTATAGACATGAGTAATTTCAGTTTTATATACCTGAACAGCTGATCATTTGTTCCTTGATGTACATGTTCATAGCGTGCAGGCGTCGCAGATCTATGTAACAGAATTTACTGTTTAACATTGACTTAAAACTGTCTTTATATTCATGGCACATCACAGAACCACAGGTGCCTCCATCTTCGACATGGACGGCTCATTGTGTGACTTAAATCCCCCAAACCTGGACGACTTAGCGCGCCGCTCTACGCATTGATCTACAGCGGGAGCCGAACCCATAAATCTGGCAGCATGTCACCGAGCTGTATGCGCGAGACAAAAGCCACGCTCCACCCACGGAGCTACACGGCACCATTTAAACAAAAGCAATATGAACATGTGGCCGAGTCGCATTCCAAAACCACAAGTCTTCAAGGGAAAACCAAAGCAGATAATGCAAATGTTTTCACAGTTGTATCTATTGACTCTAGATGAGTAATTACGTTTCGTAACTCCTGTGTATGTGACTAACTTCCCCTCGGGTTACGTTAAACAGTAATGGTACCTGTCGTCAGGTGGTGTTTTCCAGAACATACAGGAAATTCCAGGTCTTATCTGATCTAGTCACGCCTCTTGTTTTGACAAGGTAGCTGTGGATGTGACTCCAGGATATGAAATTTGCTAAAAACCTTTTAATGCCACAGCTGTCGTTGAGCTCTGCCTGGTTTACCTGTATCAGCTGCAACAAATGCTCTCAATGGAAAGGTAGAGATGAAAGACATTACATATTTACCGCAGTTTCTGGTTTTACATACGTACAGCTGGCATCAAAGCCATGTACAGTAAATCTAGGCTTCAGTCCATGTTCATTATGAGCTGCTGCCTTTCATTCTTTTGATTAAATCAATGCCTATTTTTTGCTGTAATCCCATCTGCATTTGTGCAAAAGATTCAAGTCCTCTCAGTGATCAGTTATTTCCACAGCAAATTATCTAGGAACACACGTACACATACTACTCAGAGTACTTGTGAGTATCCCCACACCCGCTCCGGCGCCTCTCACCCTGGTCAACTCCGGAAAAGGAGAGAGTCCAGCCCCTCCCCAAGAGTTTGGTTCCAGAGTCCACACTATGCATTGAGGTGAGCCCGACTATATTGAGTTGGCATTGCTCCACCTCCCGCACCAGCTCGGGCTGCTTCCCCGCCAGTGTAGAGACGTTCAACGTGCCTAGAACCAGTCTGTATCACCAGGGATCAGCACGCCCAGGTCCTCGAAATCGCATGCCGCCCAGCTCACATCGTACCCGACCATGATGCCTTCTCCTGCAGGTGGTGGATCCACATGAAGGCGGCTCCATGGGCTGAGCCTGGCCAGGGTCCATGAAGAAAGACCTGGGCACCAGACGCTCCCCTGGCTCCAGGTGGGTGCCCCTCCCCTGAGACCAATTTGCCTTGGGAGACCCTACCAGGGGACAACAAAGCTCCCAGGATCACTCAAAGCCCTCCACTACATTCAGGTGGTGACTCTTCAGAGGGGTACACTCTAGAAAGTAAATCACAGGACAGGGCAACCATTCACACCTAAAGACCAGTTCAGAATTACAGATAGCATACAGGTTTTTAAACTGTGGCAGGCAACAAGAGTCACAGCATGCTTTTACCTGCCAGGTAGGAGGACAACGCCTCTCTCTTCCTCTTTCTCGCTTTCTCCCCTTCCCTTATTTGTATTGGAAGTCTTGACTGCGTAATTGGTTTCCACCTGTAGGGTCTGGTGGTGCCTTTCAGTTGGTTGGTTCAACCTCAGATTGTCCAATCACTGCCCCGGGCCGACATGAAAAGGGGACCCAGCTGGAGGATCCACTCTCAGCTCTGCTGCTTGTAATGCTGATCAAATTGCTTTCTGTTGCCTGCCTTGTTAGATATTAAGATGTGTGAACCTGTGCGCTCTCTTTATGTTGATGGTTGTGGTGGACGGTGATAGAGGAGATTGTTACATATGCTGCTTTGTTTTATACACATTGGGATTATTTGTTGGGTGCCACTGATGTATTTTTGATTATACCTTTTGTAGTCATGATTGTTAAGCTTTTTGTTTGTTGTTTTCAACTTTGAGAAGTTTGTTAGTCATGTCTTGGTTTGTTATGTTGCTTTCATTTATTTGGAACAAGCATGTGGTCCAATCCTTCCCCACCGCTTGCGTTAAGTTTGATTTCCATCCCAACTCGACTTCCTTGGTTGTCATGTGTCTGACCCTAAATTCCTCTAGATCCAAAAAACAAATATTGTGTGTACACCGAGCATAACATTACGACCACTGACCGGAGAACTGCAGTAAATAACATTGACCATCTTGTGACAATACAACGTTCTGCTGGGAAACTTTTGGACCTGGCATTCATTCATGTGGATGTTACTTAGACATGTAGCACCCACCTAGACCAGACCAGGCACCCCCACCCCATAGCTATGACAATCCTTGACACACAAAAATGCTTTAGAAACAACTCAAAAAAACATGAAGAACAGCACAAGGTGTTGACCTGGCCTCCAACTTCACTAGATCCCAAACTGATCAAGTATCTGTCGATGATCCACAGAGGCCCCTCCCCTCAAAGGCCCCCCACTAGCAACATCCTGTTTCCAGACATCACAGGACACCCTCAGAAGGCCCATGTCCATTCTCTGATGAGTCCCAACTGTTTTGGGGGCACAAGGGAGACCTACACAATATTAGGAAGGTGGTCATAATGTTATGCCTTAGCGGTGTATGTATCTGAATAACATCACAATGTATGTATCACTCGCTTAGTGTTCTTACCTTGATAGAAGAAGCTAATCCTCATTAAATGCTGTATACTTTGTCTCGTTGGAGTGTAGAAATGGCAGGTTTGTAAAGAAAAGATAAAAGAACTGTTTACGGGCAACTTTAATCCAAAAACACCCACGTTCATATCTGTCCTCCACAGTTTGTCGTTTCAATTTTAAGCTCTCACTCCACTCTCTGAAAATACTCTCACATCATTAAGCACAAGATCCAATTATTCACACCGCACCTTCGACTAGAACACGGATTACTGGAAAGAACTAAATGCATTTTCTTTTGTTGTGCCTCATTGTCAAAACTACACTTGCACACAACTCCATATCAACAAGATAATTACCGTAACACACCTCATCAAATCTGAATAGTCCAGAGAACAGCAACACACGAGTATAATTATCTGGCAAATCAAAGTCTAATTAGATTTTAATTAGAATGTTAATTCTTTTGCACGCCATTTGGTTTCAGCGAATAGCTAACTTGCTGTATCCTGAGCAGGGCTTCACAAAACAAAGAGAATAAAAAAAAAAAAAAAGAAAAAAAAGAAAAACAATTTCCCATTATTTGGGATGTGTAGGTATATATGAGAATCCAGCGCATCAATTTGTCACGGGGCTTTCAAGCGAGAGAAGAAATCAAAAGTGACAGTTAAAACAACAATGCTAATTTACGTAAGCAGTGAGGTGTTGAAGCTAATCAAGAGAAAAACCCATGACAAACAGCAAAAGTACAAGACCAAACAAATCATTCTAATAGGTGAGAGGCCTGATAGTCTTCTCATTGTCTTTATGAACTGAAAGAGGAAGGTTCAACGCCCAAACTGCCTTAATGGACATCTCCAGGGACGACAATTTATTGTTCTGCTTTGAAACTTTGGCATTGGTGTGGATGTTACTTTGACATGATGTTAAGCCTGGGTCAGTGTAGATTACTAGGTCAAACCTAATGAGTATAGAGTTTTCTGTTTCCTTTTTCATGGGATTAAACAGCTTCATCTGTCCTTGAAGTTCAGAACTGCTGCATGTTTATGACTCATCGTCAAATGTCCTTATCGATAAATGAGGAGGCATCAGAAACTGAAGGCTCTTCAAGAAAAGAAACCAATGAAGTATTAGTCACAATAACAAAGATCCACCGAGGCCTAATAGCATCAATAACTCATAATTACCTTAATAACTGTTATTTTAGCTTGTTTTTCCTCCTTTGAGAAAGCATTGTTTGTCACTAATGGCATCCTAAGTTGAAATTGAGCACCTTGCCCAGAAGTAAACAGCATCTATCAATCACGACTTGAGGCCAAGTGTCGAAACACACAAAAGCCAAGCGCTTGTGTGTCTGATAATTATGCGCACGGTGAGTCGTTTCTAACGGGCCATCTTTCATTTCACGCCAACAGGCAAACTCAGATGGTAGCGAAAGACACCAGGAAATTTAATAAGCCTACGGAGATGTCCTTCAACCAGAAAGGTTATGCGTGTTTGACTCTGAATGGACTTGCAGGGAAGACCTGCAGTTTGATGGTGGGCAAAAAAGGAACAATTTGCCCTCCAGGGAAAGCCCAAGTTGAGTCCCAAAACAATTTGTAAGTCACCAACAAGATAATGGAAAACAGGTTCGTATTTTGTCAAGTCTAATAGGGGCTTTGATCAGTCCTCATTATAATGACCCTACTTGCATGGGATCATTGTTACAAGTGGACCTTAAGTGGTTTAGAAATTGCCCCTCCACATGTTGTGTGCAGCACGTTTGCACAGGTCAAGCAAATATGATATCAAGGCTCTGGGTAATGAATTCGTAAGCGAACTTGGGAGTATATAAATCAGCTGCACCTTTATCGACGTAACGAACACATTAATGCATCAATAAATTAAATTGTGGACACGACAGATTCACATGGTGTTAAGATCACAGATGGACTCCACAGTTATTACAAACACCAGGCTCCCTTGGTAAAACCAGTCCCATGTGACTAGAGCTTTAGTAAGTGATGGGGACAGAATTCACTATATTGCATAAAAACACATAGGCTCTTTGCGTAATCAGTGGATATCTTCCAAACTTAAGCCTTATCTATAAGTCTGCAACGTATCTATGTAGAACCTACGTCGTAGTCTACACGAATGGCTCTGACTTTGACGTTGACTTTGACTGCAACTGTCAGGCTCATAGGCAGTTTAGACTTCTTCGTTAAGTTGGCGCAGGGAAAGCTTTGGGTCAATGCAGATGGAAGACATTGAGGAAAGGTTGAAGGGGAATTACTGTTTTTTACAATCTGGACCTTATTTCTGGCATAAAATACGATCTTTTACTCACCCATATAACTTTGGTATCATTTGGAGTCATTCGGACGATATTTAGATCCGTGTATATCCATATAGTGGGAGTGACTGGGGCACCGAAACGCAGCCTCTAAATAACGTATTATCTGCCGCGAAACAGAGGTTAGTAGGTCAATCTACAGACCCCGGATGATGATAACAGGTAACTCCGGACTCAACGGGGAATAGCACTAGCAAATATTGGCAAAATGAACGAGTTTCGTGGCAGATAATGCGTTATTTAGATGCTGCGTTTCGGTGCCCCAGTCACTCCCACTACATGGATATGCGCAGATCTAAATATTGTCCGAACAATTCGGATTATACGGGTGAGTAAACGATCGTATTTTATGCCAGAAATAAGGTCCAGGTTGTAAAAAGCGGTAATTCCCCTTTAACTGAGGAGGTTCGGAGATACAAATGTTTGTATTTCTGTGAAATTTCTGCAAAAGATTCAGTCGCCATAGTTGAATATGAAGCAGAAAGTGTAAACAAATATTAACCCGACTGGCAAAAAAGACGAAGCGCCGACTAGCGTTTGGGTGGTGGTGTTACAAAGAGAGCCAAACTGACAAGCGCACAAGTATAAATGCCTCGCACCGGCGCAGGCTACATGCATAAGAGACGGCATCTAGGTCCGGCAGTACTCTAAAACAGCCTTCAGACTGGGGTTAACAAACGTTGATCAGAACTTTTAACTAAATGCAAAGCAGAAAAGGTGTTTGAGTAGATGTTGGGTTGGGGAGGTGACTGTGAGGTGTGGATTAGGAAATGCATTTGTTGACCGGTCACAACTTTTGCCGTCTGCATCAAGGCAATGGTTGTGTTTCTGGGGAGGTGTAAATGAGTCTCTAGTTTGCTGTGCAGCTGCAGAGGCTCATTTCTTGGATGGTGCATTTGTTGCAGGGACTCAACACAAGCAATGAACCTAAACACGTCAGCCTGTAAATGAAGATTCTATCTTAATCAATAAAAGTCTAAGCCTAGATTTAGTTTTAACAGAACCTCAGAATATAGACGACTGTAGGTTTTGTTCTTTCACTTGAGAATTTGCACAATAACGGGGTCATTTATGGCCAATACTGAAGGCATGATTATTGCCACTTATAACTCTACATCCATCCTTTACTCCATAGGTACAGATTTAATGCCAAAGTGTCCAACATGCTATTGCATAATGCAGTTTTAATTACAACTATTCCTAACAGAAGACCCGGTCACCCCACAGTCAACAAGACTTTGAGAACTGGCTGTACAACAAACTCTAAATCTAAATTATTAAGATGTTACTCTGAACGGACTTCTTATGCGCCGACTCTCCACCACATCCCTGCACAGCGGGCCTCAGATAAAGCACTCATCTTGACTGACTCCGAGCTCCTCGGAGGCAGGCATTAGCATTTAGAAAAAGGACAGGCATTGAGGAATCGTCCAGATAATGAAATGAATCCACGTTTGATCTTCTCGTCATCTCCCGGTAATTGTTCTTGATTCCCCCTTTGTGTTTCACGCTTGACTCCACATTCATATCAGCGCCCGTGTATGAAGACATGCTTGTTCCCCCTATCAGTGACAGCAGAGTTCAGTGATTAACAAATTAAGGATCTTCTTTTCCTTAATCTGTCTTGAGGCCTTTTTTTTTCTTCTTCTTTCACTTGGCTCTAGCGAGAAACATGTTTGGCAATGACAGCACCTCTGCTCCCATATTTAATTGGATTAGAGGGAAGTCGGGATTAATATACTCTCAGACGACGCGTTTGGGGAAGGCTGGATGAGGGGAGAACAGGTGATGAGGTCGTTTCAGAATTACCTCATCAACTTATTTCGCCGCGCCGTCGAGACGTCAAGGATTTCTTTGGCGTGGAGTATCATGGGAGGAGGTGAAAGCCCGTGTGAGGGCGTATGGATTAATTTGGTGAAACATTAGGCTGAACCGATTAACGTCAAAGTGGGAACGCTTCCTCATGTTCAGCGGCGAGGATGGGGCTGTGCAAGGTTCTGTTATACTCCCATGTTTAGTTTGTCCAAGTTCGGATGTGATGGGATATTTTCTTCTTGGCGCAATGTGATGAGAGTTATATTGTTAATCCAGACTAAAATATCTCCTCAGATTTTAAATTAATTGAGTTTTTGTGCAGAATCTTTAGGTCAAACCTTTACATTAAACAGTACTCTTGGGTTAAACAAAAGGAAAGAAAGGAGAAGATGGAAAGAATAGTTGCATCTTTTTTTGGCTTTTCCTGTCTAGGTTCATGCAAATGTTACCGTGTCACTTACACTTGGACTCCGACGTGTATAAACTTTTCTGATCTCACCATCCCAGGTCCGAAAATTCCGTCTTCATTAGGAAAAATGACGACAGGAAAGTCGAAGTAAACATTATATTTTAAATATTTATTATAGATTGTTACATCTGCAGCAAACACATGTATACAGTTGGTCAGCCTGATTTTTTTTTTCCTCAAGGCATCCCGGGGCATCAGATTTCCAGATAACTTGAGAGGAGCTAGTGGTCCCGAACATATCGGATGGATTTCATAATCAGACAATTCCTGCTAATACGGCGCAGTGGAAACTAAAAGCGCGGGTGTGAGTTTTCGCGGAGGGAGGCTTGACACGTGAAGCACGCGTAAATTCAGTGAAGTAAACACTCGAATAGCTCCGAGAAGTAGCCGACTTGTTTGTGAAGGACAGCAGCTGTGGATAATCAGCCCCAACATTTACATTGCAGTTGTGGTCCAGATGGCAAATGAGAATATTAAAACATATCCATGTAAAATGAAAGAAAAAAAAAAAAAGTCCTCAAATTGCATCAAGATCCAACGACCGGTAGTATTCAGACATCAGTCAAGATATGTAAACGGTCAGTCGTACCTTGATAAAAAAAGCAGAAATGAAACGACTACTACTGCCAGAATATAGCCCTGAACAGTAAAACATCCAATTTCACATCCACATATACACCAATCAGCCACAACATTAAAACCACTGACAGGAGAAGTAAATAACATTTTAACCATCTTGTGACTATTCAATGTTCTGCTGGGAAACTTTTGGACCTGGAATTCATTCGTGTGGACGTTACTTAGACATGTAGCACCCACCTAGACCAGACCAGGCACCCCCACCCCATAGCAATGACACTCCTTGATGGCAGCAGCCACCCCCAGCAAGATGCAGCCTGACACAGACACACACAAAAACACTTTAGGAACAACTAAAAAAAAAAAAACAGGAAGAACAGCACAAGATGTTGACCTGGCCTCCAAATTCACTAGATCCCAAACTGATCAAGTATCTGTGGGATGATCCACAGAGGTCCCTCCCCTCAAAGGCCCCCCCCACTAACAACATTCTGTTACCAGACACCACAGGACACCCTCATAAGGCCCATGTCCATTCTCTGATGAGTCACAACTGTTTTGGAGGCACCAAGGGAGACCTACACAATATTAGGAAGGTGGTCATAATGTTATGCCTGGTCGGTGTATGGCTAGATAATATTATACAGTGCAGCCTGGTTTCCAACTAGCCGTCATCAAAACTCAAACAGCTAATACCTGCTTCTCTTCTCAGTTCAAACATCGCCGTTGGTCTGTAAAAACACAACCATCAGTTTGCATCCATATCTTTCGTCTGTCTCACACTCCCACCAGCCTCCCCCCTCTCTCTTTCTCCCTCCCTCTCTGTTTTATTTACTTGGCTGACACGCAGCCTTCTCGCTGGCAGCTCCGTCCATCGAAAGGCACCTGCTCCCGGTGATTGTTTGCTCACCTTCCTGTCCAGAGGGCTGCGGATGAATGTCAGCAGTCTTTTTTTTTTTTTTTCTCACCACCTTTTTTAGTTATTCTTCCACTCTGTTGAAATGTCTTCCGGTGTGACGGCTGCCTGTGCAAACATCAGGTCAGTGAGGCATCCTGAGGCTTGCTCGTCTCAGGAATAGTCACAGGATTTCATCACCGCGTTGCGTGTCGCCTCATTGGAGCAGCATGTTGCAGAGACTCTTGGCATGCTGGGAATTCAGAGTGTTGCTCAAGGACATTACGAAAAAGTGTGAGCCTTGATTGACACACTGCTCATTATTGTGGGGACAGATCCTGTAAACTTCCAGGTACAAGGGAGCCTCTGTTATCAGGCTTCTCTTTTCGCCCTACTGGTCTCTGTAAAATAAGTAAATATGATTTGATTATTAATAATATTAAGTCCAAGTCTATAGTGCAATCTTTATTTTTTGCCACTGGTAGTTCATTGGCATCAGCTGCTTCATTCACTCTTCACCAGCTTACTTGTAATGTCCAGTCATATAAATACGTCTGTTAAATGCAACCCGTTCACCCAAATGAGTTCACACTGTGATCGTTGAGCTGATTTGCTGCGAGTCTGTGACAACCTTCCTGCACTGGAACTGGAGAGGGGCGCAAATGTGTTGATACAGATGCATTAGCCTCCAGCAACCTGTCCAGGGTCAACCCCGCCTCTCGTCCCAATGACAGCTGGGATAGGCTGTTTCCAAATTTTCCAAAGCTCTGTATGTAAAAGAAGCTCTGGGTTACAGTTAAAACACAGAAAGCCATGAGTGAAAACATGGGTTAGCGTGACCTTCCTCATTCCGTCACACGCATGTGTCAACAGTGTTTGTGTAATTACCGCCACCGCCAAAAGTGACAGTAAGGAGACAAATGTAGCTTTTATGGGGCAAGGAACCATATTTGGTAATCTTTGCACACATTTTAAATAGCGTCCTGGTGTCTCTCAGCGAGGTTTAGAAGCATGCGGTTTTCATCCAGCCAATCAGAGAAGATCAAGGAAACGTTCTCAGGTCAAATGTGGTCTGAAAGGTCCACCTCTGCATGAACGCTGAGCATAACTGCTTTATTAGGTACCAGGAAGAAGAAGAAGTGTCCTAATGTTGTCTAATGTGATGATGTGTATGTTGACAAGTGCCTAAATCAGCACTTATGTTTTAAAGCTCTAAATACACGTCTAAGTACATTTGTTTACCACTTAAAGACAATGAACTATATATGGTAACTTCATTGATCTTGATTTTCTACATGAAAATTAAAAATTTTGAAAAAAATCACAAAAGTAAAGTCTGATGCTGCATTCCAGAAAGCCGGGATATCGGATTTATCCCACTTGGAGAGCACTAGATGCGACCTGAAATCGTTCCAGGATAAAATAGTTTTGTTTCTGAAGTTACTGACAGTGATCGAAATTGGGGTCAGAGAGATTATAGTGACATATCCTAAAGCAAACGCCATGTTGTGTAGTATGATGATATCTAGTACGACCAAAAAAAAAACAGATAAATGCATTTTAAATTATGTTTTACGGTGTGCATGTCCATGGGCGCTGCCCTTGTTCTATGATGTCAGGCTGCTGCATCTCAGTGAAGTCGGGGTAGATCGATTTGCCCCCGACTTCGCTAGTCGGACCTCTGGCTTCAAGTGGCGTTCCAGAGCACATTTCCTAGTAGGAAGTCTGAAATTTCTGACCTCCCAGTTTTCTGGAAGGCAGCATTATGTACTACAATAACACCCTGAGGCTGAAATGTAGAATTTACAAGCATTTCAGTTAAAGCCCTATAAAACTCTCTTTGGTATGGTACAAAATTAATTCATGCAGCTTTATGAATGGTTATGTGCAGCCTGACGTGACACTGACTCTGATTATCCGTTTCATGGTAATCATAACATCAACATGGGTTCCTCATCTATGGTGCTTTTATAATCAATTAAAAAACTTTCTGTATACAGAAAGGAAGCACACGTGGGATAAGCTCAGGAAAACTGGATGTTGGAAACACTTATACACGAGGAAAGTGTCTTGATCTTATCTTTATGCTTCCTGAACCTTTAAGTTCTTCTATCTCCACGACCTTTTTGTGTAAATCTCCTTATTTTTACAAGAAATCTGTAAAAATAAGGAGAAGGGAAAAGGCATTAATGTGAAATAAAGTGATTAATGACCTCTAGCGTCTGTAGTTGCAAAAACTGAGCAACGGATCAACCTCATTTCCTCTAATTCAAGCCTTCACATACTTCCCATTGCATGATCTGTATATTTGTAGTTTGGTTTGAAAAGAGAGTTCAGAGTGGAAAACCAATACAAAAAAGACAAACAGAAAAAAAGGCCTGGTCAAAACTCTGAGGTCCATGCTGTAAACGGTGTAAAAACAATTGGCTCTTGGAGTTCAGGAAAAGTAGTCAGTGTAAAATGTGGGTTACCTCACGCATGTATCAGAGTGTGTTCAGCAGAACGAGTACATAAGAGGCAGAGGAGCAGTGACTGGAACAAAGAAAGACAAAGAGAACGAACAGCAAGAGCGCAACCCGCCGATGTGAAACCAACGTGGACGAGGCTTTTGAATAGCTGTTGCCTCACATGTCAGGCTGCAGCGCTGCTGAACACTGACAGGGGCTGATTGGTGAGGGCCATCCTCTTTACAGCTTAATGATTGTCCCACAGCGCCCTGTCCCTCCAGGGGGAAAAACACTTTTTAAAGAGGCAGGAAGTCCACAAGCCTTGCTGCCGCTTAAGCCGGCAACAAATAATCCGTCCAAGTTCGACACCTCCAGTGCAACCCACAATCCTCCTCCTCCCGCCGCCACCCCCCCTACCCTTGTTCCACCAGTCCCAGTTCAAAGTGCCCTGGGCGCTCGGAGCAAGATAGAGAAGAGCAACCGCCATGCTCCCGGTTCATCTTGCCGATGTTTTTTCCAGCCTGTCACAGGAGTTTTTGCACTTTGCCGGCGTCGGGGGAAAACTTGCTGGCACATTGTTGTTTTCTCATAGCTCAGGAGAGGGTTTGACCTCACATGACCTCGCAGTGGGACAGGTGCTCCAGTGAATATACCACAGCACGACTTACTGTGTGAAGGGCTGCATTAAACTTTAACATTTTTTTTTTTTTTCATTTCACGAGTACCTGGAATCTGACTAGGACAGAAATTTAACATTATAATCCATTTTAGCTTTTTGCAAAGGCATTATATTTTACTTTTCATTTGTTTGTTTGGCAGCAGGATATTTTTTATTTTTAAATCATTTTAGACCAAACTATTTTCCATCATTATGTTTGTATTAATGCATATCTTTTGCTTATTCTATTTCAAATACTTGCTGCTGTCCTATTCTTTATTCTACATTTGGTACATTTACATGAAATAGCTGAGGTATACTGTGTCATCTTTTTACTGCAAAAAAAAGCAAATATAAAATAAAATATGAAAAAGATTTAGTCCCATTTCAACAGCTCAAGGATTCAAGGAGTTTTTATTGTCATTACACACATGTTGGTACATGAGGTGGAACCTGGTTACCCTGGTCCCGGTGCAAGAGAAAGCAATAACAGTAAAGGTAAAAGCATAAAAATGGAGTATAAAAAATAGGCAAGTAAGTAATAGAAATATAGAAAATAGAAAACGCAACAATATACAGCGGACTAGCAATATACAGTAGAATTAAAGTGACTGTGCACTACTGGAATCTGTGCAAAACGACTGCATTCAGTGCAAAATGTATCTGTGATTGGTTGTCGGGGGGCAGGGGCTACAGGGGTCCTCCAGCTGTAATGTTTGATGACTCCTCCATGGGGTCAGAAACTCTGGTGAGAGCCAAAATCGTACCATACGGTCAGCATGATTTGTGTGACTGCACTGAAGAAAAGTAAAGTAAACCTTGCTTGTGGTAGTTGTATGAATTATATTTACTTCAATGTTAGGCCAAAACTTGCAGTTTGACTTTTAAAGTCAACATGGCGGTGTGATATGACGGAAAGCTCGAGAGAAGCTACTCAGTGCACCATGTGGGTTTGTAAAAAATCTAGTATCCACACCATTTTCTGCAACTATGCAGGTAAGTGCACAGTTGCATTAAAAAATAACCTATTAGAGAACTGTGTAATCTTGTTGGAGGCTTGAACTATTTTTCTTTTGAGTTTACAACCTTGTCCCGCTACCCTCCAGAGGACAAGTGGCTACAGGAAATGAATGAATGAATGAATGAATGAACCTTGTTCTTGTAAAAGTGTTTATCTGAGTTGGTATCATTGTTGTTGAGCTTCACAGTCACTCTTCAGGTCCTGATGTCGTACAGCTTCATATCTCACCCGCTTCCTCAAAAACACCAACAGGAGCTGTGCGAAAAGTGTCTCCTTCCAACAGGCCGTCTCAGAGTTTATTGCAGTGCTACATATTTATTTGTATTCTGGACCTTAATGTGATGTGATGAGATATTCATACCCTCTGCTCTCCCGGTTTTGTCTGAGTCAGTGACGGGATCCCTCCGTGTTCCCTGCGCTTTAATGGATTTACCTAAGCAGTCACACTTGACTTCATGCACGGACATACCTCCTCACTCAACTTGACAAGCTTGCCGGTCCGCATTTACTCTGACGACCAGGAGTATCTAACACATGTGACAAAGTCCTCAGACAGACCCCAGCAGCGGGGGGAGGGATGGAGGAACCTCGCATGCACCTAGTAAGCGTCACATCTCTTGACAGCTGCCATTTTCAGTACCGCGCCTCGCCCTCGTCGCCAGCCGACCGCCAAGCCCCCATCAACTTTGCTTTCTCGCCGTCTTTTCCTGCTCAGGTTCCCGAAAGCGCAGACTGGCGGCAACGGAGGGGAGTTCGCGCGGTGTCGCCGGAGATTAGCCACATAGGTTTTAGAGGGCCAGCAGGCCTCCACCAGAGCAGGGGTGATAGCCGGAGAAGGCAGAAGAATGAATTAAGGAACAGTCTGAACATAGTGTGCAGGTGGAGGGGATGTTCCACCGGATCCTGAACAGAGGTTAATGTGACGGCTCACAGGAAGGTTGCAAAAAGAGTGGGAAAGCAGAGCAGTCTTCTTAAAATCTAGCACTGATCAAATCAAATCAAGCTTTATTGTCATCTTGGCACACATACAACTGCAATGCAGACACAATGAAAGGGCGTTTCTCTCGAAGATCTGTGCAAACTCAGTTAAATAAGCTAAACACGTAAAAGACTCAGTACACGGCGGCCTTCCCGGGTGAGATCAGCAGATCAGATTATACTTGGGATGAGGTTGCAGAGTTTTAACAGGAATTTTATCCAAATGCAGTCACACATCTGTCTTTAATGAGATGGGGTTTGTAATTGAACAGCAGGCCCTGTTTGACATGTTTTCAGACTCAAGGGTGGACTTGTACTTTCTCCAGTTCGTGCCTTGAAATAAAGTAAACTAGTAGGAAACAGCCTCATCTATTAAAGAGCCGTTGGTTGAAGACACTGCTTGGAACACAGTCTTGTGCAGCTGGAGATGACTCACTTGTCACCGACTTATTAATTTTCCAATTTTCTTAGCAGTTAAAGTGCGTGTTCGGACATCTTGGGTGAATCCGTCTCTTGTTGCATCTTTGCTGATTATGCACGTCCTCTTTAGCCAAAACTAGCTTGGTGTTCTGTCTGAACACAGCGAATCGTCTCCGATTTTCAACCAAATCCGTGCAAAACGGCCCAATGTGACAAACTGACGGTATAAAGACAAGCTGGCTGAGCTACAACAGGATCATCCGGCAGTTCTTCAAAATGTAATCAATAACCTCTGCAGATTCCCTCTCTGCCAGAACTAACCAACAGAAAACACATGGTATTGTAGAAGAGTCACAGTATTCATTCGCAGAGAATTCGGCCATTGTTTAGAGGACGAGGAAGAGAAAGGTTCACCCAGCGTAAACTTCTGTAACCTAGGAAGCAGCAAAGCAAACGTTCGACAAACCGTACCTTCCCTCACCCGCGGCATGTGGTTCAGGATGACGGAACATGACTTGTTTGTTTGATTTTGGCTGCAAAAGCATGGAACTGATATTCCTCCCAGAGAATTTGACTCACGTTATCTTGAGGGAATCTCTCGGAAGCAGATTTTACTGCTTCTCTTTCGTAGGTTTGGACTGTTCCAGAAGCTACGGTCATGGAGCCGGGTCACAAAGAAAGCATGCACGAGTTAGGGCTATCCCTAACCCTAACCCTACACAAAAATACTACATTTAGACAACCTAAACGCCATAGTACCCACGCTTGGAGTCCATATTGAGTAGCAGCAAACTCAATTCACTTGGCAGCAACCTTCAATTATCTGAAAAGTACAGTTTCAACAACCTCATACATTCGTTCACACGAGTTCCTGATAGTTTGTAAGAAAGTGAAACCTAGTGCAAGAAAGTTTGATGCTGTCAGATGCATGCACGTATCTTCTGTTAAAGCACCCCTCTGTGTCTTCACATCACTCTATGAGCATCTAAAGGACCATCAGCTAACAAGCTCCATCTCAGCCTGGAGCCATGTCCCTGTAATGTACACCATGGGATCCCTTCCAGGACAGCCACAGCACAGCACAGCGCAGCGCCGTTTTTTCATCTCGGACCACTGTGTGAACTTTTAATGCGATTACCGGCCACATAGGATGACATGAGTCCAGGCCACGGCGTCCGTTTTCCCAAAGCGAACATAAGAGGTTTGGATGGACGGTGGGCAAATACCCCGCGCATCCCTCCTGGCAATCAATCCAGCCTCCTTCCCTGGTCATCCTCTAATTTCCAAAGGGTCACTAATCTAATATTAAAGTGCTGTGACAGTAATGAGCGCTGGGGATGTGCGGGTCCAAGGCTGTGGGATTAAATGGGTGCACTTACAATACCAGTAAACTCGGGCCAATCTCAGCAATATTTAGCCAGACATTGAGCTGCAGTGCCTGAGCCTCAAGTCATGTTAGCTTAACACTAAACGCCACTCAAGTGCAAGGGGGGGGGAAGTGTGTGTGTGTTTGTGTGCGACGCCTCCATTCGAAAGCTTAGACCGAGTCCAAACACTTGGTTGGGTCACATACTTGGCTTAGCAGCGAAGCATTTGCTGCATCACGAAGTCGCTCCAACTTCCCGGGGCTGTTTGAGTCGATACACCTGAGCGCCGCTGCAGTTTTTCTGAGCTCTTGAGTTAAATAACCAGGGACTCATTCATCCCCGCTGCAATTACATAAGATTGCTTAATTTGCACAGGAAATTTTGAAACCTCCTGTGCCTGCAGTCAACCCTGTTGAATACAGGAGTTTCTTGTCCTATATTAAGATTCAGACTCTTTAATTTTGACATTTGTCTGCACCGTTTAATTGTTTTATCTAATATTCTGCTGGGTTTCATTCTTAACTCTATGCCAGCCTCATTTTTTTTGCATTGTAAAACAATTTGGATTTAGCCGAGGCACATCTAGTTCTACTCTCTGACGACTTCTTTTCACACACTCGCTTTCAGTCTTTGCATGCGGGAGGCCAAGAATATGAGACCAATTAAAACTGAGAGCAGGGTGTCCTGCAACCCTCCCCTCTCCTGGCAGACGTCCCCGTAACACGTTGCACATTCTTTTCTTCAGAGGAGCCTTGTGCTCTTCGCCCCGACAAAACCGCACAAGACAAAAAGAGAACTGTAGGTTCGGGACGTCGGGCTCACACGCTTAACAACAAAGACAAAGGAGATCACAAGGGGATCTGTGTGTGTGTGTGTGGAGGGGGTTCCCTAGAAAGCAGAAGGAAGGGTGGTGGTGGTGGTGGTGGTTGTGGTGGTTATGAGGTAAATCTGCTGTGAAATCTCCCCCACGTAGAAAGTGTGCGGCGCAACGACGTCCGCTTATCCCTGATGCGATAAGAATGAGGTCGATGTGCACGACCCCTGAGTAAGTCCAGGGAATAAGGGGCCCCCGGGGGCGATGGCAGTACTTCGTTAAAACCAGAGGTCACCCATTAAGGACGGGATCCTTCCCTCTGCTTAAATGTCTTGAAGGAGAGGGGGCTTCAAAGCAATCACGGTCAGACGTGGTTATCCATGTCGACCAGGGTCAGAAGTTAAAGGATCCCTGGTGACTGCCGGCATGTCCCGGGATGGTGCCCCCCTTTAGGGCAGTGTGAGGGTCGTCCGCCTTCCCCAAAGGGATTTTATTTTTTCTACTTTTACTTGAATCCTGCTAACCATTTGTCACTAAATAATCTTTTTTTAAAAAAAAGTTGGGAGTAAATATAAATATTGTAAACATATTTTTTAGAGCGCGCTACCAGTTTTTAGGGCGTCAGCAAAGAGCCGTACCCTTTTATAAGGATTATTTGGATGACATGTAATCACATCTTGAGGACATATGGATTAAAATAACAGACCGATAATCAAGTTCTTTTAATTTGTCATCAATCTGTTACTGGTAACTTCCTGCTGGTGGACAAAAAAAAAAAAAAAAAAAAAAAAAAAAAACTGGCATTTTATTGAACAGATGAATTCCTTGTGTGAATTTCTGTTAAGCTACAAAGCGGGATAACTGTCATTTACGCCACAGTTGCATGTGTGCTGCACATCTCCGCCGGGGCCGCGTATACATATTTGCGCCGGTGAATGTCCACAATGGAGGTCCTCCTCCTCCTCCTCCTCACCGAGGCCTCTTTCATGCCACTGTCAAAACAACTCGTTATCTTTCACCAACAGCCACTTTTTGAACTCATCTTTTGAATATTCCTCACTGGACCAGTTCCAAAAAAGAAAAAAAAGAACCTTCCCGGCCTCTGGGATTGTCTCGGGAATCTGCATTAGATGTTTTTTTTTCCTGTCAGTCAACCCTCCACCCCCCTCTCTCTCTCTGAATTCTCATACACTTTTTTTTGTCTGTCTCTTTTTTTCTTTTTTTTATCTCTGAAAGGAAACTTTGATGCACTTATGGAACACACTGCCCTCCCTGTGCAGGGAGTCTGAGAGGGGCCACACACCCCCAAAACACACGAATTACAAACACCGATGCCCTCCACTCAGCAGCTGTGTCCCATTGGTTTAAAGGAAGCCTTCCTCTTCATGCACTCGCACACACGCTGCCGGTGTCTGCCTCGCCGTCGCCCCTTTGGGAACCGTCTGTGCCTTTGATTTGCCGTTCTGTGCGGCGGTCCCGGAGCCATCCCGGGCCACCGCGGTTTCCCGAGGAATGGCGATTGGATGTGGTGTCGGCGGTGCCAGCAAACCCTCCTCAAGGCATTCCACATCATTTGTCATTTTCATCTCGCACGTATTTTACTTTTCTTTCTTCTGTGCCCTCTATTACATGAAAACAGCCCCTGCTCCTGCCCCTAACAACAATTTAGGAACAAGGGCTTTATTCGAACCAGACAGATATGATATGCTGACCTCGTACATGCGTCACACTGGAGAGTGTGTGTGTGTGTGTGTGAAGCAAATGGAAAAAAAAAGTTAAAGATGTTTTGTATTTCCTGGTTTTCTTCTGTTTAGGGGATGTTATGGGGATAAATCAAAACCCATAAAGGAGCATGAAATAATGTACGCAATTTAATTTCTTCTTGATTTCTATTCTACAGCTATATGTAAAGTATTTTAGCATTTCTATATGTTAATTTCTAATAATTTGGAGAATTCAAAAAACACTTTAAAATGAACAACAGTCACAATTATTTATAATTTCTGATAGTTGGGATAAACCCCAAAAATTCAGGATTATGTGACACCAACACTTTAAACGTTAGCTCTTACCACTTACGTTCCTGATGCTTTGTAATTTGCATTTATATTAGATTTTGTGCTTCATTCTCAAAATACTCAAATTATGCAACAGTCCCAAATCTGTCAGCACCAAAACTAAGAAAACATGAGCTGAACGTTGGGCCATTAAAAGTATTCTGGATAATATAAATAAAAGTGAGGTAAAGGTTTAGGCATGCACGGCTTAAAACAACACGGTGCTCACAAAGTAAGCAAGTCATTTGATATATTTCTGTAAATTTGCTTTCAATTCCCATCTGAAAAGAATTTCAACAGAAATAAATAAAGTTCTGAATGAGTTGTCTCCGTTATTCGATACAAAGATCGCGAAGCCAAGTGGAGCACTTGAAGAGTTTGTAGGACGACGGCCTGCCCTGACAGAGGCAGACGTGCAACTCCCTCCCCAAAGTGTGTTTTTGTGTGTGTTGGGTTGTGTATGGGAAGATGCCCTGAGGGCAGAGGAACCTGGAACATTAAGCCTTGCCATGGCAGCTCAGCACAGCTCTGAGCCTTGAGCTGCTCTGGCAGCTTGCCTGGGGTGGAGGTGACAGCGGGGGTGTCACAGGTTTGGAAAGGGACCCTCAGCTTGCTCCTCTTCGCTCTTTTGGGAACGTGACCCACTCCCTGTCCGAGGGAGTGGAAAATGTTTTTGCCGTTCAGTTTTTTGGAATCACGTAGACTGCAGAAGGGAAAGTTGGCCTCTGTGGCCTTTGTTTGAGAGCAGCAGCTAATACAAACATTTTGGAAGATACATGCAAATTATTAGGTGGTATTCAATAACTAAAAAAAAAAAATGTCATTGTCCTTTTGAAAATGTCCCCAAAGGACTCATTGGAGGAAATGACGGGCTATTCTCGGATCTTGAGAACGGAGCTAAAAAGCAACAAACCAACAGAGTTTACTGTAAGTCTTTAAAAGGAAGTTCTGTTTATTAACTTCACCAGCCGGAGCTGTATGAGACATCTGTCTGTTTGACAACCAAATCAACAGAGAGCATGAGAAATACCCCAATCAGGCATAACATTATGACCACCTTCCTTATATTGTGCAGGTCTCCCTTGTGCCTCCAAAACAGTTGTGACTCATCAGAGAATGGACATGGGCCCTCTGAGGGTGTCCTGTGGTGTCTGGCAACAGGATGTTGTTAGTGGGGGGCCTTTGAGGGGAGGGGCCTCTGTGGATCATCCCACAGACACTTGATCAGTTTGGGATCTAGTGAATTTGGAGGCCAGGTCAACACCTTGTGCGTTCTTCATGTTTTTTTTTTTTAGTTGTTCCTAAAGCGTTTTTGTGTGTGTGCCTGTGTCAGGCTGCATCCTGCTTGGGATGGCTGCTGCCATCAAGGAGTGTCATTGCTATGGGGTGGGGGTGCCTGGTCTGGTCTAGGTGGGTGCTACATGTCTAAGTAACATCCACACTAATGAATGTCAGGTCCAAAAGTTTCCCAGCAGAACACTGAATTGTCACAAGATGGTCACTGTTATTTTCTTCTCCTGTCAGTGGTCATAATGTTGTGCCTGATTGGTGTATATTGTATATTGATGATCGAGGGAGAGCTGATTTTACTCTTTTGGTATACTGTAAAATTCATGGTCCAGTATCTTTTATTCTATCCTGATAGTGTTTTTTTGTCCTAATCTGCTTTACTTCCCCTGTTAGTGGTCATAATGTTATGCCTGATCAGTCTAAGTCTTTACTGGCATTTTTGAAGCTTCGTGGCATCTGATCACTGTGTCTGATTGGACAGAGACTACTATTAATTTTTCATATTGCAGCCTAACTATTGGCCACTAACCTGTCACAACCTCTTTGACCTTCATGACCTGCCTGTCTGGATTGGGACGGAGATGCTATGGACTACAGAAAACAAGAACTATGCCTTTTTTTCAAGCTCTACATCCTACTTCAAGTCTCCTGAAAAAAATAAAAAATTCTGGCATGCCTTCGTCTACTGCCAAGGTGCATGGAGGAGGGAAGGAAATATAAAAAGGTCAAGGCTCTCGCAGCACTCGTCGTGTATAGAACATGTTTTGGCTCGTGGCCTTCATCGGGGTCATTCTCCTTTAAGTCTTGTTTGCATTCATTGAAGTGTGAAAGCTGAAAGCTCAAACTCCGACGTGGTCCGTACAAACCTGTAATCTGTTGGATTTGCTCTATCGCAACCACACTCCATTCATTTTGGCATGATGGCGACGCCGCACGTGATTATTGATTAAAAAGAGCAGCTGTAAAATGGTGAATATATTTGCGGTGTTACAAACCTGCAAAAAAAAAAAAAAAAAAAGAGAGATTTATAATCCGAATTTGATCCATTTGGCCCATACAGAAAGCCAGCAGGAAATCGTCCAGAACAACCGACGGGAATCTTGGTCTTGCCATGCTCTATGGGCCCAAATGAAGCATGAACGTCCTGGTAACTGATGTAGGAAGCGTGAAACATTTTCTTTGCCTATGTGCCACTGAGAAGCATAAATTTTAATGAATGAGATGCTATCCCGGTGATCTAGTGTCCAGTTCTCCTTAATAAATTCATTCACAACCCCGTGGCGTCCGCATCAAATATGAAGGCAACTGTTCCATAAGACAGCAGCGAGGAAGGAGATATGGTATATGAGCTCTGGCAAGAATCATTTTGTGCATCAGGAAGCAAGCGGAATGTGTATTTGGTGTACGTTTTCAGAACTTAAATATTGCAGCAATCGCCCACCCTGCCAAAAAAATCGTGGGTATGGTATTCCAGGATCTGGACCAAGTGTGAAAACTGTGACGGACCCAAAACCGTTCTGCCTTCTCCTGGACCACACCCAGGTGAGACAGCAGCTTTCACACTTCAGCGAATGTATTGAATCCTCAGGGTGAATAGCTTCAGGTTCAGTCGGCCCGGGTGTGAAAACGCCCTTAGAGAGCGATCACACCTACACTGTTCTTGGAAGAGCTTTCCTTGATAGACTTGCGTATTTGATTTGTTTAGGTTCTCAAAACTACGACCAGCATCCGAGAAAAAAAAAGTTTAGACGTTGTTCCTGAGGATTGCAGTTCAATCACTGGTTCCACTGACAGCGTGAAACGCGAGGCACGGACTTCAAACTGTAACCTACGTTCTCAGCTCCGCATATAAAAATAGTCATTGGTTTGGTAAAGGAGCTACCAAGTAGGAGCTACGACTTCAGATTTTTTAAAGTCGACTAGTATGTGATGAAAGTCAAGTCGACACTGACTAGTCTCTGATGATGTCACTAATAAAAACACAGTAGAAAGTAATGCTTTGCAACAATTACATCTATATTCTTGACCTGAATACATATGCTGCGAACAGACAGCTCACTTGCAACATACTGTGAGCTGCAGATATGTATAGCCTGTATAAAAACAGGCAGCCCTTCAGTACCATCAATAGCATTTAGTAGGACTCCACGGTGTGTTGTTAGATGGTATTTCTCCAAAGTATTCTCCGTGTACTACAGCTAAAGGTCTAATAACTTCGACAAAGAAATTCACCATTCAACTTCTGTCGGGAGAATTTGGACCATTCCTCTGCTAGCATTAGTTGATGCTAGCACTTTAAAGGCAAACTACTGATTTTTACAACCTGGACCTTATTTCTGGCATAAAATACGATCGTTTACTCACCCATATAACTTTTGTGTAATTTGTAGTCGTTCGGGAGATATTTTGATCTGCGTATATCCATATAGTGGGAGTGACTGGGGCACCGAAACGCAGCCTCTAAATAACCATTCCCTGTTGAGTCCGGTGATTTGCTGCCGCTATGGTTCGTCCACAACCTCAGAATCAGAAAAATATTCAACCATGTTGCAAAAAACTAGCAGTAGCAAATTACAGGTAAAGCCGACAGTCGCGGGTGTGCGCGGTGCACAAAGATGACATCATCCAGGTCAAAAGACATCATCTGTAGGTCAATCTACAGAAACCGGATGATGATAACAGGTAACTTCAGACTCAACGGGGAATTGCACTAGCGAACGCTAACAGAATATTGGTGAAATGAACGAGCTTCGAGGCAGATAATGCGTTATTTAGAGGCTGTGTTTCGGTGCCCCAGTCACTCCCACTATATGGATATATACAGATCTAAATATCTCCTGAACGACTACAAATTACACAAAAGTTATATGGGTGAGTAAACAATTGAATTTTATGCAAGAAATAAGGTCCAGGTTGTAAAAAACAGTAGTTCCCCTTTAAAGGACCAGTGCCCAACATGCTGTGCCACCATATTTGTTCTGTAGCCCAGAATGGAAAAAAAACAGACTCTAGAGAGGACTTTTTACGTTGCCGTGATGACGACATACAATTTGCGACATGCCTTGAAAGAGAGGGCTGGAAAATAGAGGGTCCAGCTGGTAGCTAGGTGTTAGCTTGTACTGTTTGAAGTGCTATTGGCGCGTGATATTTTACTCAGTGGATGCACAGTTTTGAGTTCAAGTCTGAATCGGGCCGCATGACACCCCGACAAATCTGTCGAATTCAAACACCAGAGATGTGCGACGCTAAACGCAAAAACTGCACCTCGAGCAGCCATGTTGGCTCAGCCGTCAGGGCACGGCATCCAGACTATTCAGTAGTTTGAGGGATAAAGGAGCACGTCTCATGCCGCTTTTTCTTTTCTTTACGTAATTAAAAAATAAACACTAACCCTGAAAACACCTTTGACATGAACTGATTTTAAGTAGGACAAATAAGAGACATCCTGAATCACACGAGCGATGACGCACCAAGTTGGATGAAAGAAACCGAACAGAGGTTGAAAATGTTGATTGATCGGTACTGAGCTCTAGTTCCTCTTTGACTCTCTGTCTCTCCCTCTCTCTTCCCCTCTCCTACCCTTTTTCTCTTTCTCTCTCTCTCTCTCTCTCTCTCTGTCTCTTTCCCTTTGTAGTTAGAGCACCAGAAGCTGTGGAGAGAGAAGTCCAAGCCGGCCAACAAAGCTATTGAAGCATTGCTCCCCCTTCCTCCCCCTCCCTCCCTCCCTCTCTCTCTCTCTCTCCCTCTCTCTCCATCAGTCTCTCTCACTTTATCTCTCTCTCTCACTCTCTCTCTCCCTCTGTTCAGGCCTTGCTGTGTTTTTGGCAGTTACTACTGACCATCATGAACGTCATTGCCAATTTTTGTGAAAACTGGCACATATGGCAGCTGAAGTGCCATATGCCATACAGAATATTTTTTGGCCGTTTCCCCCATTTGTATAATCGCTGGATCCGGTATAAAAGTGGCTCATTATTAATTCATTCCTTCCCAGTTTTTTTTCCCCTCCCTTATCAGTTCCCCTGTGTGTTTTTTCCCATTTCCTTCATTTTTTTCATTTTTTCCCTCCCTGTCCGTTGTCTGTGAGGACAAGTTAATTTAACGCGCTGTGTGGGGATTAAAGCCTTCCTGTTAATTCAAAGCTAAATGTGGGGATTATTGCAAGTTCGTGCATTGATCTTGTTTGTTTTTATGCTTTTAAAGACTTAACACCGGGACTGAGTTGTTGTTCTTTGCACAAAGAACTCAACTCTTGTGACATTTTATGTTATGTGTGTTCGTTTCTTTACCACGTGGGCTGAGCCAGGACACGGCGATCAATGAGGGATTTATCTACTGTGAACAAACCAGCAATCAACTGACCCATCCGTAATTTCTCATTCATCTGTCAGTGTCTCTCAGCCGCCGATTTACCTCCTCAGTAGGAAGAGGTAAATCGTTAAAAAACATGCCATAAAGGGTTTAATCACCCTGAAACAGCTGGATGATTTCTGAGATTAAACTACTTTTTTATTCATTTTAATCAAAATACACCTTTCTCTAATTATTGCATTGTGTTTTGTCTCTTATTCTCCTAACTATTTCATGTTATCCACCTTCCAGTCACTAAATACAGAAGCAGAGCTTTAAAGTTCTCTTTTTTAAAAATGATATTTTGGTCTTAAAATTAGCCAAAAATAAACAGTAACTCATGACTTCTCGTGTGACGGAGGAGGACTTAAACTGGCTGAAGGTTGAGTCACCAGAGCCGTGCAGCCAGGCTGACATTTATTTATGCAAACTTGTTATCAAATGAGCCAGCACCTCTCGGACACACGGATGACTTGTACCGCCGCAGCTTCCACATCCCTCTTCTGCTGCCACAGAAATAGTTCCCTCATATGTGTGTGTGTGTCTCTCCCTCCGCCCTCCCTCAACACTCACACACAAAAAACATCCCACACTTCCTTTTAGATTTTCCGTCAGAGCCTCTGCCTCTTCTCTTCCTTCTCCTCTTCTGCCCTCCTTTGGAAAGACGCTGGAAGGTCTGCGCCGACTCCTCCACTCACTCGGCGGTCTCGTGGAGCGTCTCTGCTCGGCCCTTTGCCGCTCACAGATACCGGGTCTGCTTCGCCGGCGCTTCGGCCTCCTCGTCCACTCATCTGAACAGTGGTGATGTCACTAATGGACGATCAGGGGATTCAGAGACGGGAGCCAAAATCACTCCCTTTGCTCGCTAATCACATAATGAACAGCATTTCCAGTGAGTTTCCAACGTTTTTAGGTTAGGCTTTGACAAAGGTAATGAAAAAATGAAACAATAAAACATTTAAAACCTTAAATTACACCAGTTTAACCCTCCTATTACATTCAAAATTACACTTTTTAATCACATTTACACTTTTTATCCTTGGGGTCAATTCGACCCCTAGAAATTTAAACCTCTAAAAAATGATTGCAATTAAAAAGAAATTCCCAAGTTTATGTGTCAGGTACTTTATTAGTAGTTTGTTTGTTGACTACCTAAATAGCTCTTTAAATAATACAATCCCCCACCGCAGACCAGCCCATATATACATCCAGAATACCTGTTCCGCGAATATACAGGTCACCATAAAATCTTTATTGTGACAATAATAAATTACAGGTAAAGTCGCTTTATATCATTTCTAAGTACATATCCTTGTTATCTATAACACTGGGTATGGAAAACTATTATCAAGAATAATAACACGTATAATGTCGGGGACCAGTGTCTCCATTAAATTAGGAAAAGTCATTAAATATAAAGCAAAAAAAATAAATAAAAATGTTAATCATATATTTAGAGACGTTAAACACTGAATGAGGCCAAATGAGCCCGAAGATAATAGGAGGGTTCAATAAAAGGCAAATCAACATTATTTGTATGAATCCAAGTGAATTTTCAGCTCATGCTTCCTCCTGTCTTTATATAAAGTTTTGTCACACCTTGCCGCTTAACATTTTTCTTTATTTTTTATTTCTATATATGCATAGTAAAACTCATTTCAAGCGCTACTGTAAGAACAACACATGGGCTCTGAAACTGCAGCACCCCTCCCTGTCAGTAATAGACAAATATATATACGATTCCTATTTTCTATGCGTCTCCCTTTTGTTTCTGAACGTTGCTTCATTTCCTACACGTTGGCTCAAGTGCACAGATACTAATACAGTACCCCCAAAAGAAATTTAAGAAATGCACCAATGACGAGGGCAATTAGAGTTTTTTCGCATCAAACAACTCCTTTATCTCACACCTGTAGAGACTTAATATAACATACTGACAGAGGATCAACCCAGATATCGCATATAAGTCTGTGAGAGCGCTGAGAGTGACGGCGCAGCAGCTGGGGTTAAATGCCTCGCTGAAAAGGCCTTAAGTAATATTAGATCAGAGCCTGTGGGCATAAGGAAGTGTCTCGTACAAAACCTGCGTGTCGTGAAATGCATGGCTATGAAACAACAGAGTGTGGTAACTCCTCCTTTTATGTGATTTATGTTGGGGTGAGAAAAGTGTGTATTAAAAAAAAAGACATAATTATAATAAAAAACATTCCATGTTTAATAGTGGCATGAGATTTATTAAGTAGTTCTGTTACAACCAATAACGGCCAACTAGTTCACAGCTTCCTGCTTTGACGTCTGGATGAATAACTCTGTTTTTTTTTTTCTCCTGTGATGTGTTTACCCATCGAAGATCAATGCATTAGTCTCTCGAGCTGCTTCCCCCCCCTCCTCCCCTCTCCGAATCGCCAAACATGCCTAATATTTGATGAGAAGCGGTGACAGGAAGACAATGGGGACGGGACGCGGCGCTGCCAGTGTCTGCCTGCTGAAATTCATTTGCGGAAAGCTTCTGTTGTCGTTCTGCTGACACGCCGGATGAAAGGGAGGCGAATTAACTTATCATTACCAGAGAATTGTGTATAACGGAGCAAAGACTTTATAAAAAAAAAAAAAAAGTTTGATTCTGAAGTTGCAGGGGAACATTCGAGAACGCCTGTTGATGCATGATAAAGAATATGATCCTGTCAAAAAACTCCTTCTATAATTGATGGCACGGCATTTTTAAGCATAAAATGACACTGAATTAGTTATGGTGTGGGCATCAACCTGCTTTCCTCATACAGTATTTATTCTTCAGGTAATTTGACCCGATAGAAGCTCATCTTTTCTTATTAATGCATCGACAACTGTTCATAATGTCAATGCTCATTTTGTGAAGTTTTGTTCCGTATGAGCCCTTTTCTCATTGCTGGTTCTGCTTCATTTTGCACCAGTTGCTCAGTTTATCTACTTTTTTCCATGTTGATAGATGAGACGTGACACTTTGAGTCGTTCTTTCCATAGTTTGACACACGCCCTGGCTAGTTTTGTCCATTTCACCCACGGTTTTCCTGATTTTCGACGCCATTGTTTATTGGTTTTCCAGCTCTGGCTTGGAGGATGGTGCTTCTTAATCCATTTCATGAAGACGTATTGACTTGTCCGTCAATAACGGTGGTTTATTCCACCGCCAAACGGAACACATGAGCTCACGGCTGTGGCGTGGGAAGTGGCGCACGCAATGCACGAACTCAGACCTTGCTGAAAATGTCCACCTACGGGGCTGCTAATACCTCAAATGGGTGCGGTTCTTATGCAATATGATTGCAAACACAGTAAAAAAATAAAAAAATTACCCCATTTGAAGGCAGCATTGGTTAACTCAAGCGTCCTGGTAAACCAGTGTGCCAGCGTACACAACAACAACAACAACAACAAAAAAAAGGACCAGGACTGGGCTCAGATACGTGGAATGCTGCAAAAATGTCTGCTGGGAAAGAAAGAAAGGCCTGTTGGCTTGGATGCTTTTGACAGTTATTCAGAGGTTTGCAAATAGCTTACAGACTTACAGATATGGATCTCTAGTGATCAAGATTTATCAGATTAGATTATTACAATCATAGCCCAGTTTATTGTTTTCTACCATATCTGTTTATCACAGTTAAAGATCCAGTGTGGAGATTGTGGCAGTTTTTTGGGGGATATATCGAGTGTGTAGAAACTGATCATCTGAAACTATGAATGTGTTCTTTCAGAGGAAGCAAGTCCCTTTCCACAGAGACATGGAAAGTTGCAAAGCCTTTTTCCTGCTGAAGGCCAGGATGAAGAAACCAAACCAAACTGTAGAGACCAATTTTGCCTTTTTACATTTAAGTATGAGCTACCATGCGTTCTCCTACACACTTGGAAACTAAGTGGATATTCAGTTAGTTGCAATGTACAACCTCGCCACTGGAGGCTGCTAAAATCCTGAATGCTGGACCTTTAAAGTTCCAAAAAGACTGGTTTCAGACATGTATTTTTTTGTTGTTGTTGTTTTAAAAGACAAATATAATAATGTAAGTTGGATGTACCTAATGAACCACAATGCCAAAAGATTAATTTTGTAACTGCAGTGGTGATATGATTTTAATGTGGGCTCCACTTTCCATATGTTGAATATCTTTTCATTAAACTTTTCATTTATCGGTCCTCATCTTTGCAACGATTCTTATGATCATTGACTGTAAAACCATTTGTGCTTCTTTTCTCTATAAGTCAATGAAAAAAACAAACTGAACTGTAGAGATCAATTTTGCCTTTTTACATTTAAGTATGAGCCACCATACATTCTCCTACATGCTTGGAAACTAAGCGGGTATTCAGTTGGTTGCAATGCGCAACCTCCCCACTGAAGGGTGCTAAAATCCTGAACGCAGGACCTTTAAAGTTCCAAAAAGACTGGTTTCAGCCATATATATATATATTTTTTTTTTTTGTTTGTTTTGTTTTTTAAAAGACAAATATAATAATGTAAATCAGACGTACCAAATAAGCCACAACGCTGAAAGACTAATTTTGTAACAGCAGTGGTGATATTTTTATCTGAGCTCCACTTTTCATTAAACTTTTCATTTAACAGTCCTCATCTTTGCAACGATTCTTATGATCATTGACTGTAAAACCATTTGTGCTTCTTTTCTGTATAAGTCAATGAAGAAACCAAACCGAACCGTAGAGACCAATTTTTACATTTAGGTATGAGCCACCATACGTTCTCCTACACGCTTGGAAACTAAGCGAATATTCAGGTAGTTGCAATTCGCAACTTAGCCACTGGGGGTCGCTAAAATCCTGAACACTGGACCTTTAAAGTTCCAAAAAGACTGGTTTCAGCCATATATTTTATTTGTTTGTTTTGTTTTTTAAAAGACAAATATAATAATGTAAATTAGACGTATCGAATAAGCCACAACGCTGAAAGACTAATTTTGTAACAGCAGTGGTGATATTTTTATGTGAGCTCCACTTTTCATTAAACTTTTCATTTATCAGTCCTCATCTTTGCAACGATTTTTATGATCATCGACTGTAAACCATCTGTAAGAGTCAATTAAATTCAATTTTATTTACAGGCCTATTGCGTCAATAGCAACCTTGCTCAGAACGTCTACAAATGTACACCATTTTGTTCCAGACCTAAAAACCCTCCCCATCTTTCATCTCAGTATGTGGACAGAAGAGTACTGACCAGAAAAATCAATGAAAAAAAATAAAATGTGAATACAGACAGAAGGGAGTGGTGTTTAGGAAACAATACAGCTGTCATATTGTCCAGATGATACACAAGACACGCTGCTCCCTCAGCTGTGAATTTGTGTTTTTCAGCAACATCACACATTCTCTGCCTCTCTCTCTCTCCATCTCTCTCTCTCTCTTTGTGTGAACAGACAGACACTTTTCTTTCCATTTCTTGCATGAGAGGTATTTTAACTTGTTCGGTGCTTGTCTTGTTTGCTTTCTTGTCACAATTTCAGTTTAAATAAGCACAAGCGTACGGTTTGTGTAGTTTAATCGTATTTCTAGCATTAGACTTATTCTCTAACGGAATCCTAGGAATTATTTTCTTGAGAATTAATCATTAAAAATGCCCTGACACAGGAAAAAATCTAGAGTTTTGTAATTTTGTAATAAAGAGAAGAGTAACACAGTTGATTTCTGCACTCAAACGTCCCCACATATTTCGCCAAACTGGATCCTAAATAAGTCAAAATGGGATTATTCACAAACACACGGTTTGAGGCCAGAAACCAGCGGCGCTCGGCAAACTGTGACAACTGTGTTTCATTCTTTGTAACGTGTGTGTGTGTGTGTGTGTACTCATTTCCCCTTACCGGAATCGTTGGTGCACTCCTGATCACCCAGTCCACGATAGGATGCTTCAGATGAGCTGGACTCAAATTCATCTGTCACCAAAAATACAAGTGAGGGGAAACGCGTTCTGAAAATTTGGACGTGAATGCAAACGCTTTAAATTTTCATTTTAAACTGGCCACGTTGCCTTAAATGTGGTGTTTTTACTTGCCAAACACAAGCTGATATGTTAGGCGGCCTGTCAGCAACACAACACTACACTTTCTGCCCTTGTGTCTCTGCTGCTGCTACAATCGAGTGGAGCTTCATTTGATCAGTGGGGAAAGATTTAAAAGCATTTTTGACATGTGAAATGACCTGGGAACAAACGAGAATCTGAAAATGACATTTCTGTTTGACGGCAATAGTGAAACAGTGCTTGTATTGCAGATTATTTGTCTTTCTGTCAATTAAAATCCAAAGTGCTGGACAGAATATCTTGACAAATGACGTTCGGTTGATTGCAATAATTGATTATAGTTATTTGTAAGTGATGATTATTCTTGTGTTTTGGTTTTAGGGGCAGTTTACTCTTGAAAGTAGACTGTCACAATAAAGAACTCAATCTCCTCTGGTGCAGGAAAATGAACACATGCATACTTTAACTTAACTTTAATGTATTTGAGACTGGAGACATTTGTGTCCCTGATTCATTGCTAATATTATCTTCAAATTCCCAGTTTTAGTTTTCTCTCTTAAAATCAGATTGTAAGTTGAAAAAAATAAAAATAAAAATAATGAATGCATGAAACTTAAGACTCCTTGTGCAGAAATGGGCCTAGCACCCTACAAAGACAGAAAGCAATTAAAATAACCGATCAGTGCTTCACCTGACCTGCAGCTTTCCATCAAAATATCAGCCGGTCGGTCAAAGCGAATTATACACTGGCGCCCCCTAAATGAGTCTGAACACAGTACAGACAGCGGCGGCAACAGAAGCGGAGATCCGCTGTGAGGACTACCCGGGATGCCCAGCCGCTCTGGCCCCCACGTCGAGGCCGGCTGGCGCTGCATGGAGCGCTAAGGTGCTCTCCGCGCTCCGTGCTGCCTGCTCGCTGTGACCATGTAGACGCTTTAGGACCAAAGAGGATGTTTGATTAATTGGCATTGACTTAAATACGTCTTGAGGGATGTCACTGTGCAGAAACAAGGCTTAAAGTCAAAGTTTTATTAAGGAAGGTTTCAACAAGGCCTAAATAATTATTATTATTATTATTATAATTGTAATAATAATATGCTGGACATTTAGTTAAGACTCAAGCTGAGGATGCTTTTTAATTCACTTCCTTTCTCACCAGTTAAATGCCACTTTATTCTAATACAACCACCAACTATTGTGGTTAGAATTACAATAATAATGGGAGGGGGGTGAGAGGGGGTCTTTATCCCCCTGCACGTCCATAAATCGCATCAAATGACAGTCGGCCAGTGAAGAGTTAAAGGGAGGAGACGGAGAGTGACACGCCTCATTGGGCAGATTATGTGCCGCAAACAAAAAGTGTGTGTCGGTGTGCCAGTCAGCCAGAGCATCGGGCCCCATCTGCACGGCTCCCTCTCTCTCTCTCTCTCTTTCTCGCCCTCTCTCTCTCTCTCTCTCTCTCTCTCTCCCTGGCTGTCTCTCTTTATCACTCCAGCTCTCTCTGCCCCTCTCGTTCACTGCCAGTGTCGGCGACTATCTGCGGCAGAGGCAGAAGCAGCAGCACTGTCACTTTCATGCACCAGGGGGAAATGTACTGATACCACGGAGCAGACCGGGAGCGCATCACCATCCACATCATCTTCATCAGCGTCATCCGCATCCCCTTCGCTTGTTTTCGGGGCTTATTTTTTGTAGTTTTCCGCCCCGGGGGTTGCGCGCAGGTTTGGATTCACAGCATCGCTCTCAAGTCGTTACTGGATTATTGTTCCTCCTCCTCGACGGAAAGGTAAGGTTTTGTGAAAGCAACGCTGTGCGTGTGTGTGTGTGATGAGGATAGTTTTAGAGGAGGCGAATTGGGGGGGGGAATCGTGCGCGGGTTGCGCGGCAAGCGCTGAAAGCGGCGCAGAAAAAAATAATAATAAACCTCAAACAAACGCAGATGTTCCAGCGCCGCCGCAATCCAGTCGCAGCGCTGATTTAGGGGCAGTTTTGCGCCTGGCACGGCATTAACAGATGGGTTAAACACCCCCGTTTCTGCTCACCCCCACCCGCACTGGGTTTTAATGGGAGCCTAACCCGTCCTCCAGTTTATGGATGTGCAAACATCTCGCTCTGTGCATCTCCCTTTTTCTTAACTGAGCCCCACCGGGACGCGTATCCTTCACCGGATATTTTACTACGTTTCTTCCACACATAATTAGGCTCCTGTGAGGTGCCGTTAAGCAAATTGCTCATAGGCTCGTGGCGCAGCGGCGAGAGCAGCTTTGGAGAGGCTCTTATAATTTCACCGTGCGCAAAAATGTTGTACACTGTTGAGCGTTCAGTGAAACTACAAAACGCTCCAATTTAAATCATTTATTATTATTATTTATTTAATCTGACCCTGATTTTTTTATTTTACAAATTAGAAAAATAATAATAATCAGAGCTAGAAGCAAAGCCATCTAGTTTTTTCTTTTTTTCTTCGGGTGCAGACGCAAAACAACAGCCGATTCTGGGGGTGAACAGAGTTGCTCCCACTGTAAATCAACGTTATGAGAGCAATTGCAATTTTTATTTCTGAGCTGGGCCACTAACACGCGCAAACATCCGCTTGCTTGCTGCTGATGTAAAGAAGAAAAGTTTATTTTTGAAGCTTTATTCTAAATTTCTAATTAATGGATTAATTTTGCGTAAAATGCGCCAGAGAACATCAAGATAAGGCAATTTGTCCAAATCCCAACAGTAAAGATTTACATTTTTATTTTGTCTAAAATACATTTTAAAACAACACTCTGCCTAATACCACTGAACAGAATGGATTTATTTAAATAATTTAGCTTATAGGCGACTTATTATTATTATTGCAGTTTCCGCCTTTTTTGGTCCGTTTTATGCAAAGAAATGGAAAACTGGAAATGCAATATTATTATTTTTATTGTTGTTATTTATCCTGTTATTTCTTCCCTATTTCTGACCGTGGCTCGTTTACAGCTGTGCGTCAGGAGCAGGCTTGCGCGCACAGTTTTCTGCTATATTTGAAAGTCTTTGGGTTAGGGTAGGAGAGGAGAAGAGGAGGAGGAGGAGGAGGAGGAGGGAGCGAAAGAGCCGAAAATTCCGTCTAAACACACACATGCAGAGGTTAGACGGGGAGAAAAGAAATAATTAACTGGTCGTGCTGCTTTAATTACAGTCTCAGAGGGGAAAGTGGTGGATTATGGTAATGAGGCGACATACGCTGCCGCTTGTAGAAAGGAGAGAAAGGTTGGCTGACATGAAACCACTGACTTTGACAGTCCACTTGAAACCCATTGGACATGCTCCCTCCTTTTTGGACACGCACGGACCTCGGCAGCTCCTGCAGACGGCGACAAGGAATAAAACAATAAAATATTTTAGTGTCTCTAGAATACAAGTTGAGGCTAATAAACACGTGGCACCAAACATATATATTAGAGGTGTGGAATATTAATAGAATAAATCGTCGTAACAAAAACTCTCGTACGCACGAATCCTCACGCACAAATCGTGGGGGCCTCAAAAAGAATATAAGAATGTTATGTTGTTATTTTTTTTATACACATATATTAGATTTTTGCCTTGATTACCAATAGTCATGAGAATTACAGCTGAACGGATTCAGGCCTTCTTCTAATTCTAATATTAATACGAATATCAATACAAATGCTAATACATATAATAGGGAAAACTGGCTGGATATTTTAAATCTTGTAAAATATAGAAATCACCTTTTAATACTACCACTAATAATAATAATAATAATAATAATAATAATAATAATAATAATCTTCCACTTCCAGCTCTGATTTTCTCACTTTTTGATTATTATATAATTGACAGCATTGGGGGGGAACCCTCATCAATATGCTGAAGGTGATTCCATCATGAACTTATTACGGGGTTTGCATAAATTAGAAAGGCTGGGGAGAGAAAAAAAAAAGAAAAAAAAAAAAAGCGGGCCCCTAAACGACGCCCTTGACAGCTGGTTTAGACAATCTGTCTAGGAAGAGATTTATTTCCTATCAGCTGGGACAGCGAAAGCTAAAAAAAAAACGCACCAGACAAGCAGTTTTGCAGCTTTACGTTCACATTGGTGAAATACGTCCGATTGATTAAGATTAAATAAAGAACAGGATGTAGGGGGGTTTATTTATTTTAAAAAATTTTGTCCACCTCTGATGTGTCATTTTGTTTTTTTTCTCCGTGTCTCCGCAGTGTGAAATGGAGGAGTCCAGCTCTCAGAAGTTGGTGTGGGACGGGGACGCCAAAGCGGTGCAGCAGTGTCTGACGGACATATTTACGAGCGTCTACACGACGTGCGACATCCCAGAAAACGCCATTTTCGGGCCTTGCGTGTTGAGCCACACGTCGCTGTACGACAGCATCGCCTTCATAGCCCTGAAATCCACCGACAAACGCACAGCGCCTTACATCTTCAGGGTATGCGGCTCCATTGCTTTTCACGTATTCATTTTTCCTCCCCATGTTCTTAAATTAGGTTACTTTTGCAGAATCTCATCTTATTAACCTTTTAGGAGGCCCCAAAACACACCATTTAATCCACTTCTATGCATTTCTTGTTGTGGAGCTTCAAATGTAATCACAGATCAAGACATATTTTCCTGCACAGTTTTTTTTTTCTGATACTAGAAGAAAGGAAATGATTGCTGTTTGTACTTGAATATGATTTAAGCTTTAAGTGAGAATATGGAAATATTGTAATTTTAAAAGGCGTCTGATTTTCATTACATATGTCCTACAGCCTTGTTTCAAGTTAAGCACACTTATTTCTAGAAATACAAGCTTGTTAGCAGGGTTCGGTCTGTAATTTTATTCCCGATACCCGGTAGCAAGACTTTGAGGCCTAATATCACCCTGGAAATGTTAATTTAAATTGTTGCACTGGACTAATAACTGTAAATGTGCACGTGTGCGTTGTGCAGGTGGACACCTCGGCAGCCAACAGCACCTCAGAGGGCCTGATGTGGCTGCGGCTCGTCCAGTCCGCACGGGACAAAGAGGAGCAGAACCTGGAGGCCTACGTGAAGAACGGCCAGCTCTTCTACCGCTCGCTCCGCCGGATCGAGAAGGACGAGGAGCTGCTGGTCTGGTACGGCAAAGACCTCATCGACCTGCTGCTGCTCAGTTCCAGCAGAGCGCCTGTCAAGAGCAAAGGTGAGTCAACTAAAATCACATCCCAGCGAGACGATAAACTGTTTTGCCTCATGCTGACTAATGCAGTCTTTGTTTTACTTCACACTCTGGAGTTGTAAATTCTTTTAAAATGCACAATGTTACTCCAAGGATCAATTAGCACAGTTACTTGAAGTCAAATTTATTGCCGCATCCAGTGCATAAATAAAGTTAATGTTCGGATGCTTGCTTTGGCGCTTTTATTAATACCCATCTCTCTTCTCGTCAGGTTCGTCCCACCACTCCTGTCCGGACTGCAGCCAGCGGTTCCAGTTCGAGTTCCCGTTCTTGGCTCATCTCCGATTCCGTTGCACCAAGAGACTGCAGAGCATCACAGGGGCCGACGAGGAGCCCAGCAAAGAGGGCAGTGCTGAACAACCAAATACAACCCCAACCCGGACCAGCCCCAAGCTGGGCCGCTCTGACGGCTTTAGCAGTCCTCAGGACGGCAACAAACCCTCCACAGACTTTCATAATCTGGCCAGGGATCTAGAGAATAACCGGACCAGTCCGCCGAGTGACAAGGAGGCCGAGATCTGCAGCGAGAGCTCGAGGAAGAGGAAGTTCTCTGATATGGAGGACAGGGAGTGCCGAGCACCCAGCCTTCCGCAGTCCAAGACTAAAGATGAGCTTGCAACCTCTGCGCAGAACTACAGAGGAGTGTACGGCCTCGAAGACAACCGCAGGTCCTTCTCCCCGCCAGGTTCTACAGAGCATGGGGATGTCAAACGCAGCGCCTTTACCGAGGTCAAGAAGACGTCCCAGAACCTCAAGCACCACAGCGGCAGCAAAAACCTCCAAAGCTCCAACTCTGAAAACAAAGATGGAGGTCGTCCTAGTAGCAACCCTTCAGAGAAGCACCTAAACATCAGACAGGTGCTGTCGGAGACCCAGCCACCCCAGACTTCGCCCATGGGCAGTGCTTTCACCTCCGTGAGCCAGCAAGGTAGCGGCAGTGGTGGAGAGCGGAAGAGTGCCTTCAGCCAGCCGTCGCGCTCCTTCTCCCAGATCTCGCCGCTGGTGATGCCGCCCAAGTTGCTGGACTGCCACCCAGCAGTGGGCGACACCATCTCCTCCAACAGACTCTATCAGGCCGACCACCTTGCCGCCAAGCTTCAGGGCGCGGAGTTGGGCGCCAACTGCCCCGTGCCAGGTGGCATGGCCAAACAGAACCCCTTCGTCTACGCCACTGCCTTCTGGCCCAAGAACTCCGGACCTATCCAGCTTCAGATGCCCTCGGCCCTCACCCTTCTGCCGCCCTCCTTCACCTCCCTCTGTCTGCCGGCGCAGAACTGGTGCGCCAAGTGCAACGCCTCCTTCCGAATGACCTCAGACTTGGTTTACCACATGCGATCCCACCACAAAAAGGAGTACGCCATGGAGCCTCTGGTCAAGCGGCGGCGAGAGGAGAAACTCAAGTGCCCCATATGCAACGAGTCCTTCCGGGAGCGGCACCACCTGTCACGTCACATGACCTCCCACAACTGACTTTTAAAGACAAACAAGGGAGGGACTTTTGTTTGACAAGCAGGGACTATGAACCTGCCTGGATTTAAACTCTCCGACTGGAGACAGGTCACATAAACACACAACAATACCCCTTGCACTCGTTTTCACTTTGGACTATGATCTTCGAATTCCTTTTGAGTCGGTTTACTTTTTCTCCCCTGTACAAAATGTCACGTTTTGGCTGTATGCAAATGCATTTTGACTTGGAAAATTAATCTATTTATGAAGCACTTAAAAGTTTGAGAATAAGGGAAGATTTAAATATGTGTAAATGTACAGTAAGTTGTATTTTATATCATATAAATGCAAATATAGAGAAGAATTCCTGATGTAGTCACGCGTCATGGTTTACAACACGGCAAGTTTTTTTTCATGTCTAGGACGAGGACGGACACAAATTTTGGGGAAATTATGTCAGACTATATTTTAGAGTGCATGTAATATGAAATGATATTGATTTAAGATGCAGTCTATACATCACAGTGTACATAATTTGTTTTATTTGAAATACAAAGTGTAATATTTTGTGTCAGTGGGGAATAGTTTCAGTGTTTCTTCCTTTTGCGAAAATTTACTACTTGATAGTTTATCTAATCATGTTGAATGCATTGACAATAAAATAGCTTTATTTTCAACCGTGGCCTTCCTGCTTCTTTTTATTTCATCATTTATTTATTTTTTTCCCCCAAGCTGCAGCTTAAATGTCTTAACTACACTGTTCAGCATTTTGAATTTAGAAAATAAGATCACTTAAGAATAAGATTGTTGTATTAATATCAAATGTTTAGAAAGCCCAAATACAGTTTTTATTTTTATTTAGGATTTTTATTTTAAAAGGATTATTTGATATATTGCCAACATTCAGACATAAAATAAAATAATTTCGCACTGAAAATACAAACACATACATTTGTTGGATGTCACCCATTATAACAATAATAATAATCATTATTGTTATTAACGTAATATTTAATAGGTTGACCGTATTAATTCTGCCGCAGATAAATAAGCTATCAGCTATATATATATATATATATTTATATATATATATATATGCACTTATAAAATAATAGAAATAAATAAAATAAAAAATCAATAAAAATGTGATTAAAAAAAATAATAAATAAATAAATAAAAATACAAATGTGGCCATAGCTGCAAATTTGCGCACATTTTCACGGTTAATATATATAATACGAAGCCGGCCTCTGTTTATCGGAATAATTTCAAAAACTAGAGAGTGATTTATAATTGGTTCCAATTTTCTTTTTCCGTTTATACAAAAATCTCTTCTCCGTGAGCGTACATGGAGTCACGGAATTGTTGCAGACTGCACGCCTGCGCTTTGCATCTATTTCTAATAAATATACACAATTCATTTTTCTATGTGGGGGGGAAATAAAAAGCACACGAGCAATGCAAACAAATGGCTGAACGTGCAGCTGCAGAGAAGTCGCGAGTTTGTCAGAAATCGATTAATAAATGCAATTTGCTTTGCAATTCCTGCAATGTATTTTCTACGATAAGGACGACAGCCTGCCTATAAACAGTACAGGCAAATATATATACATATATATTTATTAATTATCTACCAGTACGTCTGTGGCCTTCATGTGGAAACACCACAAATAATATCATCATTTAAAGAGAATACAATCAGTTAGTTGCTGTGTTTATTTTCTCATCAGAATAACACAGACTAATAAAAGTGGACGTGGATCTCCTGGTGACCAATAATCACATTTAACGACGTTGCTCTATAATTAAAATAAAAGAATCAATATTCTCCAGTGAAGAACGTTTCAGACTGAAGCTCTGAGTAAAACGAAACGGAAACGGAAAAATGATTCAATGGCGCCATCAAGCGGTCAACGTGCGAACTACATGGGGAAAATCTGATGCCAGTTTGAACAGCTAAAAATAATGGAATAAACTGTCAGGAGTGTGTTTTATTGAGGCATCAGGATCATTATTAATCAATAGTCAGGAGTTCTTAATTGTTTAATTGTTCGAGAAATCCAGACAGACTCAAACCGTGTGTTTATTTTTCCCTGACTTAGCTTTTCTTCTCGCCATAACGCCATTCCTTGCCATGCAGATTCATGCAGCACTGAATCTTGAATCTTAAAAGTCAACCACATTGAAGGAAAGATGGCACTATTTCTCTTTTTTGTGTGTGTGGACTGAGCACAGACTAGGAGGAGGAGGACACGATGGGAGCAGGACACAGCAATTAGGAAAAGCACATTAGCACGAGGTGTAAATGTAACCAAGCTAAAAATTATATACAAGCTGAATGTGAGACGCGTTATAACGGAAGGTGTAAATGGGGTTTAGGTCATACGATGCCACATGGCAGCGTCGTTCCTCCCCTCCAACAATAGGCCCAGCGCAATCCTCATCAGATAGTTAAGATGGTGTCAGTGGACAGAGTTGCCGGGACTTAATTTGGGAGGAGACAACACGCTTGAATTACAAGAATTACATATTAAACTCATTTGATTTTATCTCAATGCAAAGGATAAATGCATGTAGGATACATGTTTTTTTCAACTATGGTATATTTAACTTGCCCTATAACTGGTATAAAGTATGGTATCGGTGCTTAAAATTATTTTCAAATTGATATTTTTATTAAAAGTTTGGTGCTTCAAGGCGATATTGTGCTATAATAATTAGCACATTTGATATTTCCATGCAGAATAAAATACATTTATTAAAAAAAACATTGATTTCTTTAACCAAACTGATTTTTCTATGTATTGTTTTTTGTATTTCACACTTAATATTTTATAAAATCCAGCTGTTGCAATCAGGCAACATTGAGCCACTGTGGGACACAAATATACTGCGACAGAATCATCGTCATATCATCAAACTCTATCTGGGAAGCAGTCCCTCTCGACAGTAAATAAACACAGGTGGCACATTTTTACCTCTGCCCTGTTACGATACCTGAACAACCTGGGTATCTGCATCGCCCTTTTCTTTCCACCTCTGTGACGGTCTTGAGGCCTTAACAATGACCAGATCGTACATGTGGAAGGCCGGTTAGAAAGCACTTGTAGACTGATAGAGACAGTTTCCCTTAAAAGCCTTGTAATGGAGACCACCAGGGGTGTCACTCCTTCACATGTACAATATGTATACAGTATGGTAACAAAATGAAATGAATATTTACAGATGTACTGATTTTTGTTTCATTGAGTTAACATTTTCATTTTTGCAGTATTTGTTTCAGTAAAAGTACGATGGTGAAGACATGAGAAAGCAGAGGCCATCCTCCCAGTGTGCAAAATAAACCTTAGTCAGCATGGTTTGGTGTTTTCTCTTGAGTTAAATTATTACTAAATGTTTGTACTCACCTCTTTCTGGTTGACTCCTTAGCTTAGGTGCAAAGGCTTTAGGCCTGCCTGATCACCTGATTTCAAACTCATGGGTTAAACCATTGCCACAAGAGGGGGTGGGGGGGCAACAGAATCAGAGCTAGTGTTGATTAATGTATTTGATTTGAGTTTTCATAGTACTGATATACTGACGGGTGTATCTATTCATGTAAATACTTATTGTATGTGGTTTGATTCATGTGATGTTAGGTTGATGTAAATATTGGGTGTTTCATTTGATGATTTGTTGTCCCCCTGTAAATAGACCCTTCCTCTAAGTCACCTGGAGCAGGAGGAGGGTTTAAAAGACAGCTGGTTGGTTCTGTCCTTGGTTTGAAGTTTGGAGTTGATAAATGGCCAAACTGTTCATGGATTTTACTTCAGTCTCATGCCTCTTTATACAAAAAACTACATCCAACCAGATGATTAGGTCTGACCATGCTAAGCCAGTGGATCCTCCTCGTTTCCAAAAGCCTCTGCAGGTCAACGCTGGAGAACCAGGTGCCCAAGAACAACATGTGGCAGATGCTGTCAGGAATGACGGTAAGCACTATGTTGACACATGCTCCCATGTCAGGCTAGCAATTGCAGGGAGAATCATGGCCTCCTGCCTGAATGAACAATTCTCCAACCTGCCTATGATTCCTCTCACATTCTCAAACTGTCATGTAAAATCATCAGCTAAATGTTGTATTTGTATCATCACTAGATTCCACATGTACGCTGTTGTCTTCTCTCTTTTCTGTCTCTACCCGGCCGGCCTTAGGCAGATGGGTCCCTCCATATGAGCTTAAGGTTCTGCTCAAGGTTTCTTCCTGTTAAAAGAAAGTTTTTCCTTGCCACCATCGCCTTCAGGCTTGCTCTGGGGGTTTCAGGCCGGATGTTGTAAAACGTCTTGAGACAATTTGTTTTGTTGATGCTACATAAAGTTGCAGACTACAGTACTACAGCATGCCACTGCTATCCCCAGCGTTTTGGCTTCCCTGGTTTCTGCTCTTTCTTTTTGCTTTTTCCCCTCTGATGGGACAGTGTGGTTGTCCACACAAAGATTGTCATCCACCGGGATTACATTGAACTTCTCCGTGAAGGATGTCCGCAGTGGATGCACCTTGTACAGCTTCTAATTAGCTGGACCTCCAGCAGGAGCTTGTCTTACTTTGGTGTAGATTGCAAGGCCATAAGGGAATCCTTGATGCTGACTGCTAATGCACTCAGACGTCCAAATCTTGACGTATAGAAACAAATGCCAACGAATTGCTCAATTTCCTCTGCTGTGACTTTGCTAGGATCACACTGTACCTCACAGGGGTTGGTTTGATTTACTATCCAGCTGCTAGTGTTGACTTGGGTAATCTACCTCTCTACTGCGTGCGGCCCTGTTTTTTTTTTTTTTTTTTTGCCACTCTAAATTCTTAGCTTAGTGTATTGCTGTTAGCATCAGTTGCCACCACCTTGGCAGTGTCTGAGTCCACCGTACTAATTGAAAAATGGTCAAAGAGGTGGTGCAGACACAGGCAGGCTCTTCATTTTCCAGCCCCAGAGGTCACCCGGTGTAACCAACCAGCATGCACAGATGATTAACTAAACCAGGAAGTAGCCTATTGCAGATGGAGATTTCAGTTAACAAAATGTCTCTGCCATACGGCTAATTCAATGTTTACGTTCGGTCACTCAAGGAAATGTTTAAATTTGCATGGATATTTCCCATTTGTGCAGCTTTTTTACCCCCAAAACTTACAACCGATGGGCAGAGTGCAAAGTTAGCATGACCTGCAGAGCTACAACAACATGTTGGAACAAACTGCAGCTTTTAGATTTACCAGTTTACTGATTCATGTCTTAAAACCGGGTCCTACAACCAAATGCATCTGTTCACTTCTAGGAATTTGGGTGAGTTTATCCCTTCAACCTGATCTGTATTTTAAACGGGACAGAATGCGATGAGCAGCAGTGAGAACGCGGTGTGACTAGCTAGTAGGAGGTAAAAACCACAAACGGGTTGAGTGCGCCTCACTTGATGATAAATTCCAGCGCCGGTGCACATGTCTGCACATTGCATCCCATCTCACATCAACACACACCTCCCGTGTCAGCAGTCCACGCAGGTCGATCTCACCACGAAGGCATGTGATCGACGAGAAGGAGAGGCATCGCTAACCGTCATTCCTCGCGCTCCCTCTCCCTCTCTCTCTCTCTCTCCGTACACACAAACTGTCCTGTGATATTTTGTGCCCTCATGCTTTGCTGCTTGTGTCATCGTCCCTTTTGTGCCCCAACTTCCCCCCCTCGACACATTTGTCACCGCATCACTCAGCACTGAGCAGCGTGGGACAGTTTATATCTCTGCTAAGCTGGCACTTCCATTTGGCCCTCTGCCTCGGTCACACTACATTTTTACATTTCAGGCATTTCGCTGACTGTGTCGTCGGCACAGAGCGAGCGGGCAAGAGAGCAACAGGTAGAAAGACGAAATTATTTCTTTTCGTCTTTATTCGAACCAGGGACGTTTTTTGGTTTCGGTTCAGGCTCAAGGAGACAAGAAAAAAGAGACGTTTAAACCCTGCCCCACTGATTTCACCATCACAAAAGGGACATTTAATTCCAGTCTATTTTTGACGCCTGTCAACTGACATCCATTGCACACACTGGACACACTATAAGAGACATAGACAGACTTTACTGTCATTCAGGTACAACAAGTGTGCACAGAACAAAATCTAGTTGCAGTAAATGAGCGCAGTATTAAAATCTACGGTAGAGTGGGTATGGCGATTACGAATACTCATTGAGTTATTTTTTTAGTAGGGTGTAGGGTACAGTTTAACATGCAGAGTGTTGCAGTAAGCCAAAAGAACAAATTCAGCAGTGCATGAGTGATATGTAGTGTTAGTAACGGTGCAAATAAAGTAATCTGTAGTTTTTAGCCATAGTGCAAATAGTCCATAAATTGTGAAGGAACAGAGCATTTGTTTAACCAGTGTGCAGAATACAGGATTACATGCAGCACACTATGAAGTGCAATAGTAAAAAGAACCTGTGGAGTTGACCGAAGTGCAAAAACAAAAATGTTAATTTATAAAAGAGAGCAGCATATTTCCAGACTATAGAGGTCAGGATGCCCAAATGTGTCAGGTAAAAATACAGTAGCAGTGCAACGAGAGGCCAAAGTGGCCGTGTCCCTAGTGCATAGAAGAGTATAGTGTTTCAGTAGTGCATACAAAAGTAGTAAAGAGTTGAGTATAATGTTCATTAAGAGAAAAAAGCTGTTACGGAACCAGGTGGTCCTGCACCGATCGCTTCAGCCAGAGCCTGAAACCTCCAGAGCAGCCACTAAGATGACGGAAGCAAGGGAAAACTCCTTCTGGCTGGAGGTACCGCAGCCTGAGGTGCAGAACAGCCAGGCTCTGCAACAGCTTCATACCTCAAGCCACAAGACCTCTGAACTACAGATAGCCTGTAGCCTGTTGTCAGGTTTGAGGATAATGCAGTATCCAGTGCAATGATCCAGTGCAGTATTCCTATGCACCTTATTACTTCTGCTTTCATCTGCTTTACATCTGCTTTCGGTCAGCCAGGTAGAGACAGAAAAAGAGAGAGGAGAGGATGAGGAGGAGAAGAGAGCAGCAGGAGGCACGAGACAAACATTCAGATTCAGAAAACTTTATTTGAGACACTCAATACAATCTCAGTACAAACGAGAGTAGCTGCTGCATGGAGCACAGAGCATAAAACTGTCAGTGACAATAGTAGTTTTACTACAGCTGGCATAATGTATGAATATAAGAGGCGTCATCGCCCATAGCCAATATAAAGCACATATATTTATGTTGCATTTGGGTGAATGAAACGCTGCATTCACAGACCAGATCCTGTAGGTCTCACAGGATGCTGAAAGGGGTGGGTGGCAGCCGTAAGAAGTGCCTCACAGAAAACCATTCAGCCTGCAAATCATGTTTCTTTCAAATCATATTCGCTGCTTGAAGTTAGTTGTCGTCGGTGTTGCTGGGTCTGCACCACGTTTCCTGAAACACGCTAGTGAACTAGAGACCGTCGCTGCACATACATACATACACGGAGAGCTTTGATTTACGGTCCGGCATTGGATTTGACCCATTTCAAAGCTGCAGTAAACAGATGTGTTGTAATGGGTCAAATCCAATGCCCGACTATAAATCAAAGCTGTATGTATCCGCTGTAGACCTGCCAGTAATACTTCGCTCATACTATTTCAGTCTTACTGTCACTGAACATGCTGTTTTTTATTTTTTTTGCCCCTGAATATTTGCTTAGTGCAGCAATCTCCAGAGAAAAAACAGAAGTGCCCTAAACCGAGAGTTCAAGCACGGAGCTAACAAGGCTGCGAAAGAAAAGCTCGGATTAAAAGTATCGATTACACGCGGCGAGTGTCCTGGCCTGCAGCCCTGCTAACACACACACACACACACCCACACACACACACACTGCTCCAGGGTTTACACAGAGTCAGCTCCTCCTGCTGATGTCTGATTAGGATACCGCGGTCGTTGCGTCATTATTTTTTTGAAGCTCTAAATATATACGAAGAGCACCGGCTCCTGTGCTCCTGTGCGCTATATCCGACCCACAATGTACTCAATCTACAAGTCTGCTGACAGGGACAAATTTACACATCATGTCCACTCCGAGGCCTCTGACAGCGTCTCTCTCCGGGACTCTACCTGTCTTCAGGGCATATACGAGTCCGGGATTTGGATTTTAATTTGGGATACACCTGTTTCCCAAACCTCAAAGCCTTCCCCCGCTATATATGGCATGCACATATTTATAAATGTCAACAAAGGTGGACAAAATATAAGGAACGCATCTCGGTTTTAAAGCGGTTCGACCGCAGCACAAACTATGGCCTCAAAATGACTCTGATCACATATATATTGTTTCCCACTGTAAAAAGTTATAGAGATTGCAGTATAGGTTCAAGTAGGTCAACCACTATCCAGATTAATGACGTTTATAACAACCTTTCCATTTAAAATGTAATAAAGACAATTGTATAACTTCACAAACCACATAAACATGAAAAACTGGATTTAAATGCATTTTTTTTTTTACAAACTTATATTGTTTATGTATGATAAAGTTGGAGGAAGGTTTAGATAATTGGTAAAACAAATAAAAGATCTGTAAAACAAGCACTAAATGTTACATAGAGTTAATTTAATTTATTGAAGTAGACAAAACGGCTCCTTTTCTGTAAGCCGGTGGCTCTTTGGCATCTATGACATAGCGGCTGAGCTTCCTGCAGCAGGAGCTGATAACTCTGAATGTGGTCATGTTACTTTGTTTCACATTCTGCTGCTGAACGCCCTCCCTCCCTCCCTCCTCTTCCCCTCTTTTGAAGTACATCTCCATAACAGCCACGGCGTAGAGTTTTCTTGGAGCCGGGCTAGGCATGTTGCCCCCTTCCGCTATCTCCTCCTCTCCCCCGCCCCCTCCATGTCATGAAAGTCTATCCAACTTTTATCAGAGGCAGTTACGACCGGAGGAGTGCCGGATGACTCTTTGCCGCATGGCTCGGATTGAGAGCTGATGTGTCGTGTGCCCGTCTTTCTTTCCAGGCTGACAGATGAAACTGCTCGGGATGTCTTACTTACACACACACACACACACGAACACAGAGGAAGGCCTGTGGACGGTGAAACTCAAAGGAACCGACGCTTTTGTTGCTACTGAGAGCGCACATCATTTAAAATCTCATTTAATTGCACGAGGACGTATGTGGGTAGGATTCAGATAAGTGACTGGAGACAAAGCAGCAGCACAAGTCCTGTTTTCTCAGTTCGCTCAAGTAAAAGCATGATCAGAATAAAAAGCGCATGTTTTTTGCTCGGCGTTTCATCACTGCTATGTGCTTTAACTTATTCTGTATAAGATGGAATCATTTTGCAAATGTCAAATATAGTGGAGTAAAGGTGTAGAAGTAGAGAGCAGGAGCTCAAAACAACTTAAAGACACATTTTAAGCTGACTAAATGTGTAAGACAACGGATTTTAAAAGAAAAAAAAGGAAAATCCAGGGACTAGTTCGAAAAGGAGCTGGAGCATGTTTTGCTATGTTGCGCAGGAAGGCTAGGGTCTAAGTGGGCGTGACCTATATAATCAGATGCATCATGGGAAATCAAATCAAACGCTATCTACCTTGCGTACCCAGGAGGTGTAGTATGGTGTAAAGTTTTATGTGGTGAACTTTAACCTTTGGCTAAGGTTTGGTCTCCACACATGAAATTTTCAGAAGAATAATAATAGTAATATAATATACAGCACAGGTGTCAAACATACGGGCCGCGGGCCAAATGCAGCCCGCCAGAGGGTCTAATCTGGCCCGCAGCATGAACTTGCAAGGTGTGAAAATTACATAGAAGACTGCAACTGTTTTAGTAAGAGACGTGGACAGAACACAACACTGAGACCCAGGACTAAACAGCAGACAGTAATATGCCCAAATTGCACTTGTTTTTCTGAAGAAATTTCATTTTTTTAAAGGATAGTTTATTGTTAATTTACTTCTTCTTTGCACTAAAACAAATGGAAAAAGTCTGGAGTTGTCGATACTTATAGGTTATTATCCTGTTGTGTTACTGGTCCAGCCCGCTTGAGATCAAATTGGGCTGTATGTGGCCCCCGAACTAAAATGAGTTTGACATGCAGTGTCATTGAAGTCACAGTAGAATCACCATTATAAGGCCTCATGTACACAGGTTCCATTACGTCTTACACTCCTCTGGTCCACTGTGGCATTGGATCAGAAGCGGAGCGTCGCTGGCAGCCGTTAGGAAAAAATAAAACATGACAGATTTAGTGTTTTATTTATTTATTTTTTTGGGGTGTGGGGTGTGAAATGTGTGTCGGGACTCATGCAAGTCTTCGTCTTGTCCACCTGTCATCCATATTGATTGATGTTGACATCTGGCCTGCTGAAACTTGTCACCATGATATCACTGCCCAGCAATGGATGTATTAAGATAGTTGGATGCGTTGCTGTCATTCAGCCTCGCTGCTAAGGGTTTCAGTAATCATTTGAGGTATTGCATCTAAATACCTCATTTAGACCATAATTACAAAAGAGACTCGTTCATTCATCTTCTGTAGCCGCTTGTCCGGTGAAGTCGCGGGGCGGGCTGGAGCCTATCCCAGCTGTCATCGGGCGAGAGGCGGGGTACACCCTGGACAGGGCGACAGTCTATCACATGCACACCTACGCCAATTTAGAATCACCATTGAACCTAACCAGCATGTCTTTGGATAGTGGGAGGAAGCCAGAGTACCCGGAGAGAACCCACGCAGAGACATGCAAACTCCACAAAAGAGACTATAATCTCTGGATATTTTGTATTTGTAAAACCTTCAACTGTTACTGGACTGCAAAAAAATGTCTTCATCAGATAGACAACACATTGAAAATACTTAGCACAACTGAATACAGAAATTCATTGCAAACACATCGTCAGCTGACAGAGAAACACAGTGTAATGCATGTTTTATGCTTCTGCGTCAATTTGACACCGTAGCTATGGCGACAGCCCAGACCCTACGTAGACCCTAGTGCCGTAGCACCTCCCCAGAAATGTAACTACGTGCCACGGCGATGCAGACCGCAAAAGCCATGATTAGTTCACTTGGTAGTAGCGTATTTCCGCTTTAGTATTTCCGGCTACTTCTCCATCTCTGCAATTTTTCAATTGATTGTTTAAAGATCAAAGATGGAACACATCGAGGAAAGGTTAACTGAGGAGGTTCAGAGATGCAAACATTTGTATGACTCGTCTTCGGCGAAATTTCGGCAAAAGTTTCAGTCGCCATCGTCGAAAGTGAAGCAGGACTGGCAAAAAAGACGCAGCGCCAACTAGTGTTTGGGTGGTGTTGTTACAGAGTGAGCCAGACTGACGAGTGCACAGGTATAAATGGCTTGCACCAGCGTAGGTTATGTGCGTAGGTTACGGAGTCTATGTCCTGCAAAGGCATAAACCACACTTAAGTAGTGTGAACAACAACAGAAACATTTCCAGAGGATCCCAAAAAGTGATGAACATGGGGATTTTATTCAGATGTAATGTTTTCCTTCAGAATTCCAGATGATCAGTTTGTTGAACTGTTCAGTATGTAATCACTATCACGAGTGTAGCCACGAATGGGAAACCCAAATTCAAGACACACGGTGAGGAAAGGTGGGTAGAACGACTCCAAGTCGGTTTGATGGGCCGAGAAGAGAAATCCAACAAAAGATGTAATCCAAAGAGAGAAGCAAAAACAAGTACGCTGAATCTGGGAATTCAGGCGGGAACTACCGGACAACATGCAGGTAACTCAACAAATGACAAGGGGAAAGACAGGGCTATAAATACACAAGGGCTGAGGGGATCAGAAGAAACAGGTGGACCACGAGGGGAGGAGCATGCAGACAAAAGACAAAGCAAGACAGGTGAAAGGAATAATTAGGGACGCATAAAGACAGGAAGAAAAACTTAAAAACAGATGCGGGGTAAGATCTGGAAATGGAAGGAAACCCAAACTGAAAGGACACATGGACTGAATAAAACACACTGAATTACAAAAACCTGAATCGACACTGACATCAGGACAAATCGTCTGTTGAAATTTGAAATTCAAAAGGTTTTGCGTGCAGAAGTCTATTTGTACGCTGGATCAAAGAGGTAGTAAAAACAGGGAAATAACTAAAAGGCTGCGTAAGGACATATGTTAACCTTGGACTGTCAAGTCTTTGTTTATTGTGTGTGTGTGTGTGTGTGTGTGGGTGTGTGTGCGTGTGTGTGTGTGTATTGCAACATGCTGGGAGTTCAAGTGTGTGATCAGACCTAGTGAAAGGTCCAAATGAAGATGTATGGTGGTCCAGGGGTGGGCCAGATGCATAGGTGGATAATGGATTAGTGAAGATCTGTGTTTCTCAGTGCGGCTGTTTCCTGTGAGGAAAAACAGACCAGATTTATCTTCTGTCCTCTGTCCTCCACGGCCACCCAGGGACCACTTAGGGGAAAAAGATCTATGTCTGATGTGTAAATATCTTCAGAAGGGATTTTCTCAGAAAAAAAAACGGAGGTACCATCATGAGTGGACTTCGACAAAGAGAAGAAGAAGAGTCTTCTCTTTGTTCTTCTCCCTACAATATTGTTTCAGGAGCTTCAGGAGCAAAGAAAGGGGATCAAGTTTTAAACAGAAATCCAGATAAAGTGCAGACGTCCCTTTTTTTCCCTTCAGTCCATGTAGAACTTCTGCTGCAGTTGGCTCCAGTTTGGAAAAGTGATTCCTCTCAAAATAAATCTTTAGGTATAGTCTGGAAACGTTTGTCCGACTTGAAAGGAAATCAACAGGGCAGTGAATCTAAGCTGAGCACGCTGAGAGTCTCTCCATGCAGAACGCAACTTTAGCCACAACAGTTCAAACTCTAGAGTAGTGCAGGACCAAAATGAATGAATAAATCTTTAAAATTTGATACCATGTGGGTCTGCTCTGAAATCTTCTTACTCCAGGAAATAGCTATTAGCTTGCACTCTGACATTCCTCAAAAGCCCTTTTTTTCTTCATATACTAGTTGAAGTAACTGCCAGCTTATAGTGTAGTTGTACTTAAACAGTATTACATATTCATGTTATTTCAAACAGTAGCGTAATGGAGGATAATTAAGCTGTTTCACTTCCATTTGAAAGGAAGGGGGGTGTCTCCGATGATGGCTACGTGGGGATGGACGAGGTCGAAGGCACTTTTCACCGCAGAGAAACTGTCTTTGTGTTACATGCTCTGAGAGGATAATTAAATTAAGTAAATGGTTTTTAATCTTTCATTAGAGAGTTCAGCCGATGGACATTTTAAATTTGCAGTTAAGTTAAAAACCTTCTAGACTTTAGAATTTGGGACCACATTTGGGCCTGAAGTGGTATGTTGGTTATATTCCACTGTCAATCTATGTTCAAATCTGAAGCTAGGTAATAGTCCATTCCCTTACTCTGCTTTTTTTTTTTTTTTTTTTTTAGTAGTGCAGCAGAGATTGTGCAGCACAATGGCGTACTGTACTTATGCCTTTTACCCAGAGGATTCTTGCTTCAAACACTGCATGGGCCTTTTTGTGCATTTGCATGTTGCATTGGATTTTCTCCTCCAGGTGCTCCAGTACAAAGACATGTTTGCAAGGTTAAATGAAATCTGAAATCCAACCATGTTAAATTACTCTTGTATGTTTGCTGTGGGTATGTGGAAAAACACTTTATTACTGATATCCATACTAGTACAGGCTAGGGGTTGCACGACTTCAGATTTTTTAAAGTCGATTGTTCTGTGATGAAAGTGTACCCCGACTAGTTGCTGATGACGTTACCAATAAAAACACAGTAGAAAGTAATGCTTTACAACAATGAACCTGAATACTTTTTGCTGAGAACAGACAGTGAGCTGCAGATATGTATAGCCTGTATAAAAACAGGCAGCACCTCAGCACCATCAATAGCATTTAATAGTACTCCCCACTGGGATAGTGTAGCCAGGTTAAGAAAAAGTGGTATATCTCTGAAGCCTTCTCTTTGTACTTCAGCTAAAGGTCTAATAACTTTGACAATTAAATCACCATCAAATTGTTGATGTGCAGCCTCCTTCTCTTCGTTATCGCAGGGTGTTTGGTGAAGTTGTTAATTGACTGCTCCAAGAGGATTTGGACCGTTCCTCTGCTAGCGTTAGCGGATGCCTTTTCAGATGAGTGTGCATTGCCGTAGTTGTTTAGTTGTATCAGGATTGACGTGCAGTAGTATGGGCTTCATCTTTAGTGAAGTATTTCCACACACTTGATGAGCTGCCGCAACGACCCTCTAGGCTCCTCATCTGTCTTCTCGGAGGCGTCCATGTTGTTATTGTGACATGATCAGGGCTTAAAGTGTTGTGAAGTCAACAAACTGACTAGCTGATTAGTCTGAAAAACATTAAGAAGATGTGCTCATGCTAACTTTGCTGCTGCTTGTGTTATCAGTCAGTTGACCCAGGTCTTGGTAGTTGTTGCAGAGGGTCTCGCCTGAATACCCATGCGTGAATTTGGTGGTTCCTGATCTCTTGTGGTATGAAAGGTCATCCAATACTCAAAAATAAAAACCTGATCCATTTAGAAGTGTGTTACCGGATGCCCCCAGGGCAACATACATTTCATTTGTCAGCACTACTCAAGGGATTAATTTTAAAGTTTTGTGGAGTGGCTACAACAAGAAAAAACATTAAATATAAAGGTAATTGTAAGTAAAGGTAAAGTAAAAATTACTTCATCTTCACTCTTCATTATCTTAAAACTGAAGCCGCAGGTTTTCTAATATTCCAAAACGTAATTCAAGAGCTTTTTACAATGTTTGTCTGCTGCTGTACAGTAAGTCAACATGTACCTGTAACCTAATGCACTGTCACAAAGTCAACTTCCACTCGAACTTCACAAACATACAACAGCTACAGCTTCAGTTTCATTCCCTTACACTGGATGAGCTCCAACTGTAGGATTTCAATCATCTGCTTTCAGCTGTTGCCCCGGGGGCTGAAGACATTCTAGTACAGTCTCTGCAGGGAACATTTCGTCACCTGGAGTCCCACCAGCGCACTTCTCCACCTGGGCCTCAGGAACTGGACCCGAGCTCTGCAGGAATCCCAACCAAGTCCAGGACGGATACTGCTGGTGCGATTACTCGTGCATGTTAATTTTTACTGAGTGCACAGAATGCTGTTTTGACCAGATGTGGACCATTTTATATCCTTGATCTGCACTTTTCCCCCGTTGGTGCAATTCATAGCATCCCAGCCCTTTAACTGTAAAAACACTTGAGCTTAAGGATCGAGGATTAAATGACACTTAAGAGGAAAAAAATAGCTCTTAAGACCAGAGCTCCTTCGAGTATTCTTAAAACACACACAAGGTTATCTCAGCTCAAACTTAATCTGTTTATCATCATTCTTGAAGAGTTTAAGAAACAGGGTTTTCTCCTGGCAGAAAAAAACTTCTTGTTGCAATGTCACCAGGACATTCTCCTTTCATTTTTACTTCCCGTGTGGTCTAAGCAGAGGCTTGCATCCCCGTCAAATAAAAGTGACTTGCTCAGAGAAGCGATTAGGATTCTTTTTTCGCAAAGGTCTGTTTTTTTTTTTTTCTTTCTGGGTCCTCCATACGGACAGATGAATGTGGTTCAGACCTCTAAACACACACACTCCCTGTCTCTCCATGCTGACAGGTGGTACGTCTGTAACAAGCGAACAGGTGTTGCTTTGTGGCTCCGCCAAGAGACATCAAGCTGAAAGGGCCAACAACAAACAAGCAGCAGCGCTCCTGTCCTGCTAATTACGCTGAAAGCTCTTTGTTGATCATCTAAGTCTGAAGTTTAGTTAAAACCCTGACTCCTGATCCCAAAATTTATGCTTTTCTTGTGTTCCCCTGTGACTTTCTTCCTTCCAAACTTCGCCTTCTCGTTTCTCTGAGCCTTTCAGAAAATGGCCTTGAACTTTGAAGGAGGGGGAACGTTCAGAGAAAATGGGGATAACTCAAAACGGCCATCAGCAGAGGGAAGAACGTGGCCGGTGGCAAACTGTTGGACTCTGCAGATGACATGCCAGCGAGGCTCCAGACGGGCTGCTGATGGTGGGAAGCGCTAACGGGGCCAAACTGCAGCGTGTATTTGGACTCGGTGACGTGACACTTTTGACGTGACACTTCTAAAAGTCAACACAATCAGCTGGCAGTAATTTATTTGTGTGTGGCCTCTTCACACTGCGCGGCAGTCTCGTACAAAGAATTAGTGTAAACACTGTAAATCATATATGAACGCGCCTGATGAACGTGAGAGGAACTTGGCTGACCTCTCCCGCCGTATCGGAACCCTCGGCCAAGGCTCTGCCGAAAAGCTCGGCGAACCATCTTAAAATATTAAGTGGTTACAGAATGTGTACACACAAACCAAGTGTACTCTAGTAATTGGACTCCCATGAAAGAGCTCAGCGAGCGTGTACAACAATCCGAGGCACAGCTCATTAATTCTGACCCACACATGCAGGACAAGCAAATGCTGAAAACAATTAATTTTTCCACATCAGTATGAAACTGGGAAACCAGCGCACTGTCAAATAGACAAGCCTTGCAAGACTCCCGTGCAGGTTTTCAAGACATACATGGCATTGCTGCACCAAGTAATGCTCCCAGCGGTTACATCCGAATTGGATAGCTTGGAAAATTCCCCTTCCCATTGGAGTCCCTTGACGTCCACAACCCTTTTATTGTCTTTGACTACATTATCACATTGGTTTATTGCAGGTATTTGCAGGTACATGCACAAGCGTAGAGAACATAACTTGATTTGCAGTGGCGCAAATCAAATAAGCGAAGGTCAGAAGGTAAAGTTCATTCTTCCAGAAAAGAAACACTTGCATTTTTCCACTTCTAGCGTTTTTCCGTGTCGCTCCTTCTATCGTCGTACCAGTCATGTGCACATAACAAGACATCTTTAGTGAAGTATTTCTACACACTTGGTAAACTGCTGCTAGTTTGCTGCAACGACCCACTGGGGTCCTCACCTGTCTTTTCTGAGGTGTTGTCATTGTCACGTGATCAACGACTAGTCGATGCGATGCTATAAAGGGGAATTACCCTTTTTTTACAGCCTGGACCTTATTTCTGGCATAAAACACGATCGTTTACTAACCCATATACCTTTGGTGTCATTTGGAGTCCATATAATGGGAGTGAATGGGGCACCGAAACGCAGCCTCTAAATAACGCATTATCTGCCACGAAACTCGTTCATTTCACCAATATTTTGTTGTGATACGCTAGTGCTATTCCCCGTTGAGTCTGGTGTTACCTGATATCATCATCCGGGGTCTGTAGATTGACCTACTAACCTCTGACCTGGATGATGTCATCTCTGAGTGCCGTGCCCACCCTGCGGCTTATTTACCTGTAATTTGCTACTGCTAGTTTTTTGCAACATGGCTGAAACATGGCTGAAGGCAGAGAGAGGAACAGCTGGCCAAAGAACAACAAACCGCTGCACGTCCGCGAATAGATAACAGGTAACTCCAGTAAAATAAACGATGGTATTTTATGCAAGGAATAAGGTCCAGGTTGTAAAATACGGTAGTTCCCCTTTAAGCGTCATAGTCAGCAAAACGACTATTCGACCTCACTTTCATTCAATACCCACAGATACGAGGCATCCATAGTATGTGTTGGCAAAAGCACACGCGTCTTAATTTCCAGCTCTTGTCGCAGTTGTGTGTCGAGATTTTGCCACTCGTGTGCCACTGACACCATAAAAAGCCAAAAGTCTTCCAATCCGAGCCGTAAACATTGAAGAAAGCAGACGGCGACTTTAAGCTTCACACCCTCGCTCCACAGACGTTTTATTTGTCACAGTAGGTGAGAGGTGGAATTAATGATGGCCCCATTCCATTCCATCTCCCTGTAAGCCGTGATAGTCAACCAGCTACCTAAAAGCAGAACGTCTTCTGAGTGGAATGCAGCCATCATTAATACACTTGGAGTTCACTGAAACTTCCTCTTGATCCAGAGCACGCTCTCCAGTGCTGAAAATTGGGCTTGCACTTGAAACTAATTTCACCAGTGTTGTTTAAGATAAGTGGCTACATCGTAAAAGCAGCGCTGGACTTCAGGGGAGTATATTCACGTTGATAACTGGGACCCTGGCCGGTCACATGTTCCCTCAACCACGCTTAGATTGATCACTGTCTGTGGGCTCAGACGCTCCAGGGCCGCGGCAGAACCTGCTGTCTGCTGTTTGCTTAGACTAAAAAGCTGTTAAAAGCTGGGATCAATCGGGCGGGAGAATCAATCAGGATCATCCGTGTTTATACGACTCAGGAGGATTACCTCACTGTTACTGGAATGGCCTCACAGGAATGGCTGGCCATTAGAACAGTGGGACTAAACAAGGCCCTGCTGTTTACATAGAAGGTAATGTGGGCCCGGCCTCGGCTCTGTGTGCCAGAGACAATTAGAGCCCAATACAGGCTGTAATCCACAGCCGGGGCGCGAGGTAATCAAATTCAGACATAGCGGGGCCCCTGAAAACAATGAGGGATGGGATTACAATGAATGCGTGTGAAGATAGAAAATTAATAAGCTTAACGGCGAACACGTGCTATGATGACTAAGAGTCAAAGTATACAGCTTCAGATGGATGTTTTTTTAAAAGACATTTGTTGGAACTTTGGTTGTTTGGTGCCGGACTGACAAGCAGCCTATATAACCTCATTTCTGACTTGTGAGGAAGGCAGACAATCCAACCAGCAATGGTTTTAACCAACCTATTATCTTGTTTTGTTTTTTGTTTTTTAGATGCACTTAAGAAAGAAAGCTGTAAGGGGAATCCTAAAGTCCACACTGAAAAGACTAACTTTGACTGATTGGTGTCTCGGTGACCTATAGATTCGGTTCCCCATCTCTCACAGTGTTGCACTGCAACATGAGGAATGATGACAAAGGTGCACTTTAAAAAAAACTTGTACTCGTCTTCAGACCACACAAAGGCATCCAATAGAAAGCAGAAAGAGCTGAAGGATAAGCTATTGCACGCCTCTCCGTCTGTCCCAGTATAAACTTCTAAATTTGGAGTGATATTATTCAAACTCACCTATCAGTCCTTTGATTCAGTTTTTCAGTTTTCTGTCTTGCATAGTATAGGAAAAGCACATCTGTTACTGATAACACCAGTGTGACGGTAAGCCAGCCTGAACTATTGAGCTTTCTCTTATTAGCTATGCATTGCATTTTTGGAAAGTGCAGCGATTGTGACCTGATAATTCCTATTGTCAACAACGTATAGCAATGCTGAATAGATGACTGGGCTGATCTGACCACCGCATCGTGAAATTGTGTAGAGTGGACATGAAAATCCTCTGGATATAAACAGTTAATCAGAGTCACTTCAGATGAACACAGGCCTGCGATATTTCACACGAGCTCGATTGGAGTTTGATTCTGGACACAACCACATACCCGGAAATAAAAGGTTGTGCACACTTGGGCTGTTAGGTTCATTTAAATGTGTCAGGTTGGCTTTCAGCGCACGGCATTGCATATGTAATGTTGGAAATAAAGGTACAATGGTTCTGATATGGTTTATCTTTGTTATTGGTTACTGATAAGTGAGGTTCTTATCTAGGGCTTTCGGTGTTTTTGCTCTGGGACATTTTCACAGATCACAGGTCTCTTCCTGAGACCTGCATTGCAAAAGGTGCCATCATAACTAGTCGTATTGCTCTGACAGGATGTGTAGATATCTATCTGGTAACATAAGGGGGTGTCTTATTGGAAAAAAGATTAACTCCAGTAAAATTATTAAGGATGAAAGAACTGTGCGTTTAAATTCGTCCCCTTATGTTATTTCCACCATTTCATTTTGTTCAGAAATCCACAGATAATTAACCCACAGTGTCTCCTATGCCAGTGCACACTGCTCGGAATATACAGTGTGATACAGTCAGCTTGACAGACGCGTGTCCTGCAAGCGTGTGGACGTATCGGATGATAAGGTGGCTAAAGCCTATAAATACGGCCGTCTGAGCCATAGTGTTCAAACTCTGCTGCACCACCTGAGGATCTTTGTCTGTCTTCTTATAGTGCATGCATGGAAAGAAGCGGCGTCACACGTTTTTCTTTTCCTTTTCGAGTCTGAATCAATCGCGCCCACGATCTGCTAAAATGTTGTTTCCCCGTGCGTAAAATGCCGCGCTTAGTGCGTCCTGGCGCGGACGATTCCGTGGGAAAGGTGCGGTGCCCGTCGCGTTTCCTTAGCGCCTTGCTGCTGTGGGTCGGTGCTGAGCAGGAATGCGAAATCTGGACGAAAGAGCGTCCTTTAGAGCTCAGGCATGCATCGAGTAGTGAGATCATTGGCGTTATAAATATCCCCGTGCCAGCAGAACTACTCCAGCTACTGCAGCCGGGGTAATGCCCAGGAGCGCTGCACGCGTGTGTGCGCAGGGTTTCTGGTGCCCAGACCTCAGGAGCGACACAAAAATGCTAGAAGTGGTCTAGCAAGTGTTTCCTTTCTGGAAGAATGAATGTCCCTCTTTACCTTCTGACCTTCGCTTACTTGATTTGCGCCGCCGCCGGGACAGAGCACGTCTCTGTGGAGAGCCAACTCCTGGAGAAGGGAATCAGTTCGGGACGCAGGACTTGCAGACTCTACTGTAGGGTTGGCATCGGCTTCCATCTCCAGATTCATCCCGACGGCAGAGTCAACGGCAGCCATGAGCCCAACCAGTTGAGTAAGTAATTCACTACAGTTTCACTGTGCGCTGTGCAGCCTAGCTACTAAATAATAAACGTCTGATGCGCAGATGAATTCAACGCGTCCCGCTGAGAATGCGCACTCGGATCTAGACCCCATGCATTCGATCTGATTGATCCCTATTCTCTCTGCAGCATCCGTTTTTGATCGGCATCCCTCGCAGGTTATGACAATGATGATTTTCGCAGGAAGGGAGCGAGCACCGCGTTCCTAAACTTAGGCTGCCTGACCCTGTGAAATATCTGAGCAGGCATCTGCTCCGCGAGCCTTGTTTGTGTCTCTTGTTGGCAGGTAGACTATTTGTGGAAGTAACAGGTGCAGCAGTGAGACAACAGGATGTGTTGGATTGCAAATCAGCATGACTGAAATCACAACAATGCTACTCAATACACGGCAAGAAATACCCCGCTGTTTGGTTAAGGAACCTTGTAAATGTTTGTTTTCATATAACCTGCAAATTCAGTGACTTGACTTCAAATAGACCAGAAAATGAAGAAGAGCATAAGATGATATTTAAGTTGTGCTTGATTAAAGAAAAATTGAATTTTGGAGTTAAAAAGTTGTGGACTTTTTGAGGCAGATGTCAAGTATCAGTGATCCAAATTGAAATAAAACTTATTTTAGTTCTTGTGCATAAACACTGAAAATAAAAAAAACATTAGGTTTAGGTAGGAATGGGTTGAGATGTAGACAGGGATGCAAATGTTTGGTGTTTGTGTAGTCCTGTGTGTGTTTCTGTGTGGAATGCAAAATAAATCTCCTTTTCAGATATGACACGTGAATAAGAAAGAGGCTGAAAAATGACATTTCCCCTTCCTGATATTTCAACCGAATATGACATCCAGTCCTTTGAAAGTGTCAGCGCGTGCCTTCATGGGTGCATTAAATGTAGACATTCAGGCCGGAATGCTCAAGCCATCAGTCACACTGCGGCGCAAGACCTCTCATTCACTCATCCGCCGACTAAAGCGGCCAAAGCTCACCGTGTAAGTGCACTTGTGCCTCCATTTCAGGCTTCCCCTCAGAAGAGTTGTCGGGTTACACGGGGTTTTCGGCGCGACAGCCATGTGGTTGTGGATCCTGCATGACAGGGCAGCAGACTGGATGTCTTAGATTTGTAATATGAAGATTCCTTTACTGTCTCTATAGATAAAAAAAAAAGCAATTTACTGGAACTGAAGGCAGAACTGAGCTGGAAAACTTTAGTTTTTGAGTTGCATTTTAAGTATGCAGTTACAAAGTGTGGATACAACGTAGTGAAGTATTTTATGGTGTCTTTTTGTTTTATTTAAGTGTCGACGGTGGAGCAGCCAGGAAGTGAGGGCCGCTGAAATCTGGATGTTTTGCTTTTTCTTCGTACTTCAGTCATGCTTTTATTAGATTTAATTCTTTATCCAATACCACACATTTGCCAGAGCGTCTTCCTTAGATCAGTGTGTTGTTATCCTGCAGGCAAAACAACTTTATACATGATTACGAGGACCATAACCTGCATTTCATTTGGGTCCCATGAACCCAGAACATGCTATTCTGCACTAATGACTTAGGGTTAGCATTGTCTCCAACCTGAACGTGCTACATTCTCATCCATCTTGGTAATAGTTATTCTACAAAATAGTTTCTCTGGATGCGTCATATTCACGGGATGCTAACACATGTCACATCTCTTTAAGCGGGGCTTTTACTTTTCTAGCTTCTAACGGCGCCTGCCGTTAAACTAACACTTAACTTCGCTAATCACGAAACTAATTTGTCGAAGGATTTGTAAAATTCTGTCCGGTGCAATTACGCGTTGGCTGCTAAACAGGCCAGGAACGCTGGCAGCGGTCCCCGAGTGAGGTCATTCACTTATTGTGTTTCATTTGAACCAGCCGGTCTGCAGTCCAATCTGGAGGTGTTTCTCTGTGAACTCCTGTGATCCTCCCTCATCTGCCCCTCAGCCCTCTCGTTACGGCCGCTGCACGTGCTTTCATTTATGATTAAAAGCGAACTGCCGTGTTCAACTTAAACAATGGAATAGCTTCCTGAAAAGCCCACAAAAAAAAAAGCATTCATTGTGGAGATACAGTATGCAGGAATGGACAATAAACATATACGGCCATCAGGCATAACATTATGACCAGCTTCCTAATATTGTGTAGGTCTCCCTTGTGCCTCCAAAACAGTTGTGACTCATCAGAGAATGGACATGGGCCTTCTGAGGGTGTCCTGTGGTGTCTGGCTTTGGGTCCTATGGATTGAGGGGAGGGGCCTCTGTGGATCATCCCACAGATACTTGATCAGTTTGGGATCTAGTGAAATTGGAGGCCAGGTCAACACCTTGTGCTGCTTTTCATGTTTTTTGAGTTGAGGCTGCATCCTCCTGGGGATGGGGGCTGCCATCATGGAGAGTCATTGCTATGGGGTGGGGGTGTCTGGTCTGGTCTAGGTGGGTGCTACATGTCTAAGTAACATCCACACCAATGAATGCCAGGTGCAAAAGTTTCCCAGCACAACGATGGCTTGTCACAAGAACTCTTCTCCTGTCAGTGGTTTTAATGTTATGGCTGATCAGTGTAAACGGCCTGTTGTCCATGTACTGGACCAAAGGTGAGATTACTGTCAAAGGTGCAGCAACAGACCTGACACTAATGTCAAGCCTGTAATCCGGGCTGCTGAAGTATAAAGTTAGAACGTACCGTGTCAGCCATCAATCATCAGAACATGTTGTTTGTCCTCCTAGGTGTCCTGGAGCTTTTTGCAGTTTCTCAGGGGGTCATTGGTATCAAAGGGGTCTACAGTAACAGATTCCTGGCCATGAATAAAAGAGGACGACTCCACGCCACTGTAAGTACCCTACAGAGTTAAAAAAACAAAACTAATAAATGATTAAAAACGTGTTGACTGGAAAGTTGTTGTCCAGTCAAACTGTTCCTAATATGTTTAATTATGTGTGATTGTTGTAAATTTATACAAATACACCAGAATCAATCTGACACACACATGTTCCCGCTTTCTAAAGTTATGACTAATAAGTTAGGAGACTGTTGTCTCATTCCACACTCAAGACAACTCAAGATTATCGTACTGCTTTAGTTTCATTAGTTCATTGCTCTTTGGTTCAGTCTCCATGCACTCCTAAGACGTATGTGTACCCTAACCCTAACGCTGACTGCAACTGCTGGAAAAAAGTGTTAATGAGAGCTCTAAGACTGAACCAAAGCAACAAATTTATCATAAAAAACACGCATACCACAGTTAAAAATGCTTCCGTTTGAACATATCGCTTCCCTTCTTAAAAAAATACATCATTTCATTTTGACCAACCACTGTGTTCTGGCACTTCCTGCAAGCTTTCAATCTTGGCATTAGAATTTATTTTGCTTCTTTTCTGCTGATATGAAGCCTCTGTCTGCATTTTATGCCACCAGGAAATGGGTGTCACCTCGCCCGTTGCAGCTAAGTTTGTTTTATTTAATGGTTTGTGCGGTTTTGCATCTGTACTGCATGAAAAAACTCCTCAAATCTTCCATCGGCGTGTCATGGCACACTGATGCAAGCTTTAGCCACAGTTTCGAAGACTTTCAAACCCCCCGCCCCACCCCCAAACATACAGTAAGCCCAAATCTACCCACAGCAGCTTGGCTTCGCCGCCTTAAGCGGGCAGGCCGGCCAGCCGCCCAGCCGGCAGTCAGCCGCGCAGGCGAGTCATCTGTGGGAGCCTTGGCAGCCGAATAGATAGAGTCGGCTCCCTATTAGCATGTGCTAATGGGAAGAGCAGATTAAGTCCTGTCTGGGACGTCTGATAATATACAGAGGAGTAATCCACAAAGAGAAAATCAATATGTTGAGTAAACAATCAGCTGTGCAAGCAACAATCAGACGGCTGGAGAGTCTCGGCGAGTTGCGCCGCGCGCTGGCGATTTATGTCCCCCCCCCGGCTCCGTTATTATTGTTTCGTGAAGTCATGCCAGCAGGGAGTGAAGAGGCATTCGCCACAGCTTGTGAGAAATGTATTGACGTGACTGTGGGCTGTCCACCAGCTGATATGTAGTCACTAGCCCTTCCACCTTATGGGAGCACAGAGGGAAAAGTACAAACATGCTCGAGGTCAAAGTGAGCCAAGCTGCAGAGGTGTGGCGTCACACTGCTGGGTGTTCCCTCTGACAAAAGACTGCATCATTTGTTTGCATGTTTGCAGTCGGTTCTCTCCTCTCTCTCGAAATGTCAAAAACGAACGTCCAGCTTTCCACGTCCAAACTTTCTCTGCCAACTCAAAGGTCGATCGCCGGTTGTTTGTCTCTGGTCGTGTTGTGTCTGCGCGTCGGTCAGGGAATCAGGCTGAAGATGCCCTTTAGATGCAAAGCCGTTCACAGTTTCATGTCCGGGCCGCACCGTTAATATAAAGATGTGGTGACGTTTCAGCACGTTTATATTTCTCTTATGTGCGGTTCAGTTTAAATATACATTAGACCTCCCTCGCACTCTGACAGGCTTGTGCTCTCTTGCAATCGGAGCTTACTTTTGAAGCCTCCGTAGCACTTCTGCCTCAGAGAAATATTTGCATAACGAAAACTCCAATCTGTGGTTACAGCTGCACTGTGCTTTTTGACCGCCTTGATAGTTTGGGGTAAACCTCGGCGGCTTCAGACGGGCTCAGGCCTCACGGTGGGGGTGACACTCCTTGATGGCAGCAGCCCCCATCCCGGGCAGGATGCAGGCTCAACTTCGACTGACCTGGCCTCCAAATTCACTAGCTCCCAAACTGATCAAGTACCTGCGGGATGATCCACAATAGAGACCCCTCCCCTCAACCCATAGAACCCAAACGCCCCCCACTAACAACAGTCTGTTGCCAGACACCACAGGACGCCCTCAGAAGGATCATGTCCATTCTCTGATGAGTCACAACTGTTTTGGAGGACAAGGGAGATCTACACAATATTAGGAAGGTGGTCATAATGTTATGCCTCATCTACTGCCCATGGATTCCTGCCCATGCTAAAAATGTGTGATACATTTTATTTTTAGCTTTATAAACAGTTGCACGGTTGACAGGGAGACAATACAATAGGGTTACAGAGTGGTCTTAACTCTATAACAGATCTCAGTAATTTGGCAATTTTTAATCAATAAAATATTTATCCGCTGTAGCAGTAAACTAAAACAGACAGGGTTGTGAAGAAATATGATTTGTAAGAGAAGTATTGAGCCTGAGGATCATGGGAAAAGTCCCTTTAAAAGAGTGTGACCAATCCAGCCGGGCAAGAGCCGGGTCAAACAGCTGTACAAGCATTATGATTTTGACAATAAGTTCTGCGGAATCTGGTTGCAGCTATTAAATCCTATGAAGCACGGCGGGGGCCAAAGCTTCGTCCTGGTATGCCTTGCTTGTGTGTGCGCGCATTCGTACATGCTCCACTGGATTTGTTTCCAAACGCCTGATTCCCTGACTGGTACCGGAGCCGGTATGTTGCTCAAACGTAACCTTCCGTTAAATCGTTTCAATCCACCCATAGCAGCGGCTCTGGAGTTCTGTACAATTTTCTAATCATCAATAAAAAACAAAACAAAAAAACAACAGCTAGAGGGGAACAGTCACTTTGAATAACTTAAATGTCCGTCCCGCTCCGGTTTCGGCCGCAGTGCGCTCTCCTGTGACTGGCATGTTTACCAAACGCTGTAATGGCATCATTTTCTGCTATGCTGCACTCTTCAGCAAAGCAGAACAGTTTGTTTTATTTCAGAATGGCAGGAGGTTATACAAGAAAGTCGTCTTGCGGCATGAAAGCAGGCATCCCTGGGTACATGTCAAAGTTTCCCACCCGAGATATTTTTAGTCACAAAACGGGAACATTGCAGGGAATTTCTTCATCTCTGTTTCTGAAATGTAATGCACAATGCCCGTGTTTGTCCCATACAGTTTGGTCAAGGGTTTGGGATTTTGGGGACATTTTACTTTGGTTTGGTAGGTTTGGTCCAACCTATGACCCAAATCATTTTACTAGAATAGAGTTATTTATGTCTGGGTATCTTCACTGGGAAAGGTAGTATTCTGGTTAATGTCTGGTAGACAAACTAGTGGTCAATTATAAAGCAATGATGCGAAAATGCATTCAGTTGTGGCTCATCAGAGAATGGACATGCGTCTTCTGAGGGTGTCCTGTGGTGTCTGGTAACAGATATTGTTAGTGGGGGGGGGGGGGGCTTCGAGGCCCACGGGTACTTGATCAGTTTGGGATCTAGTGAATTTGGAGGCCAGGTCAACACCTTGTCCTGTTCTTCAAAGTTGTTCCTAAAGTGTTTTTGTGTGTGTGCCTGTGTCAGGCTGCATCCAACTGGGGATGGCTGCTGCCATCAAGGAGTGTCATTGCTACGGGGTGTCTGGTCTGGTCTAGGTGGGTGGTACATGTCTAAGTAACATCCACACGAACGAATGCCAGGTCCAAAAGTTTCCCAGCAGAACATTAAATTGTCACAAGATGGTAAATGTTATTTACTTCTCCTGTCAGAATAGAATAGAATAGAACAGAATGTCTTTATTTGTCATTGTGGTACAACAAAATTAAGGTGGCCTGAGGTCCCCTTTTAGGTGCAGTAAAAAATAATAATAATAAAAAAAAAAAAATAAGGTAAGGAATGTAAGGGAAACTAGAATAAAAAAGAATATGTACAAAACTATAAGACTATGGACACTGGCATGACATAACAACTGTTATTGCAACATGAAGTTATTGCACTTGTTTGAGAGAACTTATTGCACATTACACATATGAAGTTACTATAAGTTGCACATATGCAGTTATTGCACACATGTATTGCACATTACTATGGGAATTATTCACTTTATTTCTTTATTGTTTGAGTTGTTCAGTGCGATTATGGCTCTCGCATAGAAGCCATTCCTCAGTCTGTTGGTGCTCCAGGTCAGGTCGTCCTCGATGTCCACGCCCAATAACCGGAAGGTGGGGACCCTCTCCACACACTCCCCTCCAATGAACAGTGGCTGAGTGGCCACTTTCCTCCTCCTAATATCTAGGACGATCTCCTTCGTCTTGGTGGTGTTCAGGATGAGGTTGTTCTCGGTGCACCACTCTGTCAGCCGCTCCACTTCGTCCCGGTACGCAGACTCATCCCCACCTGTGATGAGCCTCCACCACGGTGGTGTGTCAGTGGTTTTAATGTTATGGCTGATGTTGTAGGTCATGCAGAGCAATGTCCGCCTGTCTCCCCTGCCCATTATTCACAAAAAGAAACTGCCACGTTGGAAACATCTTAACAGTAGATATGACATATGACATTTGTTGTCACAAGATGGTCAATGTTATTTACTTCTCCTGTCAGTGGTTTTAATGTTGTGGCTGATCCGTGCACATCACGTTTATTGAATACACTTTTTTGAAATGATTCCACTTTGAAGATGCCTTCGAAAATAACTCATAACTGAAATGCAGCAACCCTACTGATCAGTTTACTGCTGTTAAAGTCGACAATCAAGATGATCGGAGACCTGCCTGTGTTGTTTCATTTCAAGTTCTTCTTGGATGAGTTTAGTGCAGAAGCAATGGTGAGTTTCTGACCAGTACAAAGGAGTCTGCGCTGCTGTCAGTCGAGGCATCTCTGTGACAAGAAAAGTCACAGATGATGCCAAGATTAGCATTTCCTAAAGGAACTAAGGGATCCTCTCTGCAGATGCCTCACATCTCACTGCCAATGGGAACAAACAGGCTTAGACTGCACTACTTTTACACTGTAATATGCAGAAATTATTAATCTAGACCAGGGGTGTCAAACGTATGGCCTGCGGGCCCAATGCGGCCCACCAGAAGGTCCAATCTGGCCATCGGGATGAAAAAAGAACATAGAAGGCGCGGAATGCAATTTTTCAATAACTGATATTCCTTATTCGTCCACTAGGGGTCACACTGTTGCTTGATGGTGGGAGTGTACCTTACCAGAAAGTATCAAGACAAATTGGGTTAGGTTCCTCAGCTGAGCCTTGTTTGCACTTAGACATATCAAGTGTGATGCATTCTTAAATGAAACATAGAACAGATTACAAATCTAGCGATATTAAAGGTTCGTTAATCAAATTTCATAGCCCCACTGACCGACTTTGCAGGCTGAATTCTAAAGCCGTGATACGAAGGCAGCCTTGCTAACGCCTCACCCGTTCTTTCTTTTGCAGGAATGGTTCTCAGACGACTGCAAGTTCAGGGAACGCTTCCAGGAGAACAGCTACAACACTTACGCCTCGGTAATCCACAGGAACCACAGGACTGGTCGCGACTGGTTTGTGGCCCTCAACAAGAGGGGGAAAGCCAAAATGGGTTCCAGCCCGCGGGTCAAATCCCAGCACGTCTCCACCCACTTTTTGCCCAGGGTCAGCCTGCACGACGGCGGCGAGCGGGGTTTCACCATCACGGACAGGAGCAAAGAGAGGAGGAAGAGCCCGCTGCCCCCGGCGGCCAACAAATCTCCCCCGGTGACGGCTAACGTCCGGGCAGGGACGGCACCTAGGCGCACGCAAGTCAAGTACTGGCCCAAGTACAGGTTCGGATAGGTTTATGGACGTTGGACATGGAGATCGTGGTCATTTATTGCATTCAAAGCATTCCGGGTATTTATGAAGCGTGTGTAAAAATTAAAAAAAAAACTCAAAGGGCTGCCAGGTACAACTATTGAGCTTTTCATAGCTGGGAGTTGTCTTTCCACGTGTGTTGAGGCTCCGTTCTCTTTTATGTAGTCATTTGTGAACATGACGCTGTAAAAGCGGAAATCTATAATTTTTTTTAAGGGGAGTAGTTGACATTAAAAGTGGAAAAGGTTATTCACATTGTTCTGCTGTCTTGCTACTTATATGGAAGATGCTCTCTATCTGATGATGCCGACAGTGGTCTGTGGTGAGGGACTGAACGAAAATAATTACGGGGCACGGGTTCACTAGGAAAAGGGGCTTTCTTTTACTCACAATAACATACCTCTTGTTAATGCTTCTTTTTTTTATGTGCATTGTGCAAGAAAGGCAGCTGAAAGTGCAATCTGAGTCAAGTTGCATGATCATTTTAGTTAATCTATTTAAATTTAAAACCCAAATCGCTTTATTTTATTGCTATCTATTGCCATTAATGGACCAAGTTTGTCCATTAAACATCTCACAACACTCTTCCATGCAGATGACTAACACAGGTTATGGATTTCAGCTTTAAACATTGAAAAAAATTCTCAAACACGCCTGCTCTCGCTGTTGTTTAAATCAAAATGCTGTGATAAATTTGAGTGTAAAGCATGTTTTCAGCCCGTTTTCAGACACGAAATGCTCTCTCCCTCACGGAAAGCGATTCAGACAAGTCTCCTGCCTAAACACACACCCCGACCAACTGTCCCCCTCTCCCAACACCGGATTTGTGATAATCAACAAGAAAACGTGGGCCCGTTCTCCAGAGTCTCCCTCCTCCTCCCGGACAGCTGTGAGGGATCAAGGAGAAAACTGTCCATCAAAACTATCATTTTAGCGACCGGCTGTCCCCCCCCACCAAAAAAAAAAATCCAGAGTCACGACCTCACGGCATTCCGCCCAGGAGGAGTGTGCACACACACACACACTGCCGCCGCCGCCGCAGGGATAAAGATGCCCGGAAAGAGCAGTGCTTGTTTTGGGGAGCGTTCAAGCCGAAGGTGTATCGGATGGCAAACAGCCGTGGAATGGCCTCGCAGGAACTTGGGGACGTCTCAGGGGAAGGGGACGTGGTTTGGTTGTGAAAGAACACAGAGCTGACCTGTCTGAGAGCCTCGTCTATGGACTAAATCTCGCCTTTTATTTTAATTGTTTGACCCCCCACCCCCCAAGCTTGGTGTAAAAGTTTTGAGAAGCATTCAGCCTTTAATTTGAACATACTCCAGTGTCAAACCCATTGACCTGTAGCAAGCACAAACCATTAAAAAATCTTTCTGTAAACTTTTTAGGAGCATTTTCTCATGAGTTTCAAGAATATTGTGGTGCACTTGAAGTATATTTTGAAATACAGACCAACTGTAACACAAGCAACTGATTGACTGTGCTAATAATCTGCAAGTGGAATAATGGTAAGGCCATGGTGTAGCCAAGGCGTTGCGTTGGCCCCAACCAGATTTAGAGAAAGTAGTGTAATATAATGATATAGCTTCTGATCTTAGAAGCATCTGGATAACAAACAGAGCACATGTGTGCACAAAGGCTGCATGATGATCTAAATGTGCTTTTTAATCATCGAAAACGGCCTTGCCAATCTCCATCTTGAGCCTCATGTACACAACAGTTTTTTATTTCTACAGGGAAAAATTAAACTTGTGGAAAAATGCTTCTCTTATCTTTATCTTTATCTTTCAGCTGGCCTTTATATTTTCAGTTGACTGCATAAACCGTTTTTTTTTTTTTTTTTGTCTGTGTTGTCATCTTGTTGTGTGCTCCTCAGACACATCCCAAAGAAATATTTTTTGTACCAGATGATTTTTTTTTTTTAAATAAAACATACTGTATGTATGAAGAAGACTTTATTTTTTATTTTGTTTGATAAGACTATCTGAGAATAAAAATATCAGTGGATATTCATGTACAGTATGCCATGTATACCATGTTGCGTATAACATTACTGACAATGCAGCATGATTACACTGATCTGCATACTCATCAACATAGACCTCTATGTACTTTCTTATTTGAATGAATGCTTAATCGCGCTGGAGGTCATAAAGGATAAATATATGAGTATAGTATGTCTCAGTGAAATCCCAGGGAGGTCACCAGTCTGTCACAGAAAGGGTCCGGGGATCACGGCGGCCGACTAATGAAAGACAGGTGTGTGCGCGTGCTGACAGGTCCGTGTTGGCTGACGTTCTCCAAATCCTCTGAGGTCACGGCAGTTTTTGCTTTAGCCCAAAACGGGCCGGGAGAGCCGATCAGCCACAAACGTCCTCCCTTTTCGTGAGCATGAGTGGGATCTGTTTTGCTATGTCACAGAAAGAGATTGCATCTTTTACCTCGTGTCCACGATGAGGTCAGAGGTCAGAGGGCAGGATATTAATTACACGTATGCTTTCTGAAATCTGTCTTTGGCAAGTCACCATACTGGAGGTTGCTCTCAAACTTGAAACTGGGAAAAGTGACATTAGAACACTCTGTAGGTGCCCTTCAGGACCACAGACAGGACCACAGACAGACCAACAATATCTAGATCGTGTGGGTGTCAATTTTTGTATTGAACAAGACAAAATGTGGCCTATTTTAGCCTGGCAACTCAATTCTGAAATATGAGTCTGGCAACACATCATTTGGTTGTCAATATGGGGCGCTTTTCAACCAATACAGAGAGAAACAATAGTTGGCTAGTCCTCCATGTTTTATCCACGGCTTCCTCTGCTTACCGAGTGACGTAACAATTAAATGAGCCTAATGTCTTTTGTTTTGTTTGCTCTTTTATATTTTTGTGTGAGAGGCAGATTGATATTACATTTAGTAATATTATTAGTCAGAACGCTGAGACAAACTGATTAAATGTGAGGGATAAACATGCCTGTAGCCTGTATTATAGTAATTTTCAGACTGAAAATGTTTAATTAGAAACAACTTAATTATTAGTAACAATGGTGTGTGCAAAAAAAACTAAAGGAAAACTGAATATTTGAACATTTCCCATTGACATAGTTAAAAACAGGTGATGTGAAATTAAATTAGTGAAGCCCCAGTCGTGACTTTCAGTGACACATAAAATTTCTATGTTTTGTGCAGCTTTTAATAAGGATTATGTAAAGCATAAACATGTCCCCTAATTTCCAAAGATCGTCTTATAGAGGCAATCTTGAGGACACATATACGTCTTCTGGTAAAACTGTTTGAACGTTCCACCGTGACATATTAATGCATAATTTAACAGTAAATCAAGAGAAAAGAGTTAGAAGTCAACCAAGAGACTCTGTGACATTTGTAATGGTAGCCATCTAAAATACCGACATTCAAAATGAGAAGATGTCTGGGGCTCCAAGAGCAAAGAGAAAGCCTGCAAGAAAGAAGAATCACCATGAAAACTATTGCCCAACACAGAATAAGAACAACAGAAGTTACGCATTCATATTTCATAATGCTCTTCAATAATTAAGTGGGGGGTTTATTTCTAGAAAAGTAAACCATGTTGACCTCAGAAGTGAGACAAAGCTTGCACGTCCGTCTTTATGTAAAGCTGATCTCCAAAGAGCAGCTGGCTCCCTCATTAACCAAGTTACATCTCTACCAGTCGGACTACCAACTCAGCCAGACATCTGCCTACTGCAGTCAGGTACAGAGCTGTGAGAGACATCATTGTGGAGCAATAAAAACTCATGCTGCATGACAAAATTAAAGAACACAGTCTTTCTGTAAATGGAACCAACAATATTTCTTCTGAACGTTCTGAACGTCTTTTTGTTTTTGTTTGTATTCTATAGTTAGTAAAGGTGCCAAATCCCACAGACTTGTCAGGATTTAGGGCCTTTTGTCATCTTCTACATTATTTATGATTTAAGCTCGTTGTGAAGTGTAACTTAAGTTCAGATAAGGTTAATAAGTGATATCTCCACCTGTCATGTTACATTTAAACTAAGTGAAATGATTGATTCACAATATGTGCCTTTTCGCGGGAGGAACCACTGTAAGCCCACATTTTACTTTAAATCCTCAAAAAACCAAAAAAACAAACAAACAAAAAAAAAAAACATTTGGATTAAGATAAACCTGAGCTGTCACAACCTTGATTAAAAAGAAACTGATGCATGTTCCTGTGGAGTAGTGGTACGAGAAGAGACTGAAAGGTCAAAAGTTTGTATCCCTCCCGCATCCATGGCTGACATGTCTTGAGCAAGCACTTAACCCCCAAACTCCTCTGAGTGTACACAGCACTAGTGGATGCAAAAAAAAAAAATATTTCCACAGTACAGTATAACAAAGGAGTTTGCACCGCAGGAGGCAGAGAGTGTGTAACAACAAATGTGAAGTCATAGGTGAGTCAGAGGCCCTGGGCTCCTAATAAACATGCAGTAGATGTTTTAAAAGATCCAAAGCCAATGACAAGAGCTTAAACCAGTACCAATTAACAAGCAACCACAGCTTTTGTTTCCCACTTTTATTGCAACATATGAACCACATTTTGAACATATGAACAAGGAGCAGAAAGGATATGTAATGAAGGGTTCTTGTGCACAGGTAGGCCCTGAAGCTCTTTGTCTAATATACGTCCATACTGATATGCACCAAGATAAGATAAGATAAGATAAGATAAGATAATCCTTTATTTATCCCACAGTGGGGAAATTTGCAGTGTTGGAGCAGCATAAAGTTGAAAGGACAATGCACACACATCATAGAAAAAAAGGTAAACATAAAGTAAATACAAAATACAAGAAAAAAAAAAGATCATATGGTTTACTGGGTGCAGGCTTGTTGTCATTATACCTTTTTTTAAACAAAATGCAGGAATTTCAATTGTCCTGGAAAACAACATTTACTTCTCTTAATTTGAACCCCTACTGGGGTCTAGTGTTCCTGTGCTGTTGCGTTCGGGGGCACTTCCGCTTCCGGTGTCGTCACACAGGTACGACGGTTGCTATAGCAGCCCTCTGGCAACACAGAACGAGAAGATGCAGCACAGCACCGTCGGTCGTCTCCACGATCCTCTATCGCAGTTTAATGTCTACGAGGATTATCTGGACTCTAAAGTCACCCCGATGGATATGTTCTACTTAAAAGTGAGTCGCTCTTGTACAGACTTTTGACTTCAGCCACACTTTCCCCACACAACGTTGATTCGTTTGGTGACTGAACTACCAGTGCAAAGTTATCTGTGCTAATCCGCAAAGGTTCACGTTGTTAAAACATTACTTTCCACTTTTTCAAAATCACCACGGACCCTTCTTCAATTCGGCCAACAATCTAAGCCTGTATTGTTAACAGTTCAGCATTGCTTTGTTCAGATTTGTTGCTTTAAAGACAGCAGCTAGCTAGCTAGCGTTGATCTGGTAATGAGGCTTATCAAACTGATTTTATTCGCTGAGTTTTATTTTAGCTGTCTAGTAAGCAGAGTGTTTACCTTAAAATAGTTAAATGGGTTTAATTTGCGTTTTACGAGGTGTACATTTCATGCCCACGAGGTGACCGCAATATATCTCTATGGCCTAACAGCATCTTGAATGAAGTCTCCCGTATTTATCAGCTTTATTTATACGTTTTTATTGTCTGCTTTGCCCAAGTCAGTTCCCCGTTAAGATTTTTTACTTGTCCTTTTCATTGTTTAGAGTTTTTCATTCACACTCGTCAAACTCAGTCAACAAAACTTATTATCTCTGTCAACAAAGATAAGTTTTGTTGGTGCAGTGTCTGTGTTTGGACACTAGGTGGTAGTCACACACAGGAGTTTAAATGATCTATCTATCTATCTATCTATCTATCTATCTGTCTATCTATTTGTCTGTCTTTCTGTCTGTCTGTCTAAACATTTGATGTGAGCATATACACCTATCAGGCATAACATTATGACCACCTTCCTAATATGGTGTAGGTCTCCCTTGTGCCTCCTACTCATCAGAGAATGGACATGGGCCTTCTGAGGGTGTCCTGTGATGTCTGACAACAGAATGTTGTTAGTGGGGGGTCTTTGGGGTTAAGGGGACGGTCCTCTGGATCATCCTCACAGACACTTGATCAGTGTGGGATCTAGTAAACACCTTGTGCTGTTTTTTCGTAGTTGTTCCTAAGCTGTTTTTGTGTGTGTACCTGTGTCAGGCTGCATCCTGCTGGGGATGGCTGCTGCCATCAAGGAGTGTCATTGCTATGGGGTGGGGGTGCCTGGTCTGGTCTAGGTGGGTGCTACATGTCTAAGTAACATCCACATGAATGAATGCCAGGTCCAAACTTTTCCCAGCGGAATATTTCTTTGTCACAAGATGGTCAATGTTATTTACTTCTCCTGTCAGTGGTTTTAATGTTGTGCCTGATCGGCGTATTTTGTCACACAAACGGTTCCACGCTGGTTAAAAATGAACCTGCTCACACGTAAAGAGCACTCTAGCTTCTATCCAGCAGATGGCACACTTGCTAATAATATATATAACCGCTGCAGTGGCCACTTTGTTTGAACACCTGTGTCCACACAGAGAACAAATCATATCTGACCTGATAATCAGCTGCAGTCAATCACAGTCAGCCTCAGTCACCCTTGTGTTGTGACACAACCCAGTCAACCCAGGTTATCTAACCCGTGCAGTCATGCTCGTAAGGCTATAGAGCTCTGATAAATCGGCTAATTATAAGCCTATTCTTCACACATTATCTTACTTAGGCTTGTCACAAATATGCAGATAAACTCAAAAAGAAGTAAAGGGAAAAAAAAAAAGAAGTGGCATGAGTGGCATATTAGTCCTGGTCCTGTTGTGTTGACTTTAAGTAGCAGGACATTCAAATAGACTTATTCAGCGGGCTGTAAAAATGAATACAATGATTCTCAAGCCAATTTTAGGACCAGCAAATGTCTGAGACTCATTTCTGGTGAGCCACATCAAAGTTGAAGGAAAATATAACTTTTCCTCTCGGGTGCGGACGCAGGCCCCGGCTGCTGGGATTTGGTGTAAGAGGACATGTGGCAGGAGCTTTGATCTGACAAGCCACGGGATTTGACAGCAAGATTTGGTTTTTAGATGATGACTTTATGGCTTGGCTTTAATGGCGGCGGGTCGGCAAAGGGTGATTAGAATAATGCATCTAACTGTCCCTGCAGACACATGTGCGTGTTCGCACTTACACACTTAAAGTTTAGCATGAATGGATCTATGAATAGGCGTGAAATCCCACTGAACCCGTGAAACTAAAGATCTTTGTGTTGACAAGCAGGTCTTCGTGTCTGTAGCTTAGATAGTGAAATAATATCTTCAATTTACACACCAGCGTGGCAAATAAATTCTAAATCTTGCTGACAAGTGGTGATTGCTGAGCTAAGTGGCCAAAGAGGTCCCACGACTGACAACATCTGTCTGACAGTGTCCAGCCCTGACTTGCAGGCCATGCCTGACTCCTCTCCTTTTCTTGTATCTCGCAGAGCAGGAAGTTTGCCCGTATGCTGGTGGAGAACGGCCACAAGGGCAGGGTCCTGAGCAGGAAGGAATTTGAGGAGGGGAAGGCAGCTGCGCAAGCTGCAGAGGCTGCAAAGAGCAACACATTCTACAACAGGAGCCGGCCAGTGTGAGTTAACCTCTCTCGCCAACCACCATACACTCTGCAAGGTGTTGTCTGCATGACTAACATGCACATTGACTAAATCCAATTTTAATAAATTAGTTTAAAGTCTGATTGTGGTCACTGCGGCGAGGAGGGCAGGTTTATCTCTCTGCAGTTCTATAGTAATTATATCGACTTCTCATTTAGTTTGAACAAATAATACGTCAGGTGAGTAATCCTCAGTCATGTGCCTTGATTTCTTTTCTGTGGTTGAGCTCCCTGTGAATCAGTCTCTGTGCTGTTTCCATTCCAAACCATGTCTCATATGTTAAGCCATTCTATTAGGTTTCTGTATTTCACATCTGCAAAGGTGAATAATGAGAATTAACTGTTGAGCCGGTGGACTCTGATCACCGGTTAGACTGCTGTTGAGCAAACACTTCTCCATGTCTGTTGCTGTAGTTGATCCTGACATCTGGCTGCTGTGGTTAAAGGTACAGACGCACCAAAGCGACCTCAAGAAATTTCCAGCGACGAAGGCCGACTGAGATATTGTCTCACGTCGCCTGTCTCGAGCAAAAAGTCGCACCACGACTTGAGTATTAGGACGGGAAGTGAACGTTTAAGTCCCACAATAGCCGTGTGTTGGAGCGTCAGCGCTGAAGTTGTGCTGGTATTCGTTTTGATGGACAAAAACTTTCTGAAAGTATAAACTTTGGAAACGGATACGTCACGGTTCGACTGCAAAGCTGTTGTCTCTGCAAACACACGGTTACTTTAAGCTCCAGTATAAAACCAACAGACAGAAATGACTTCCATCTGTTTTCTCTCTGTGATAGGTCAGTGTAGCTGCTCTTCACGTGTAAAACACACAGATGCCTTTGTGTTGTGTTCAGTGTCTAATTAAATACATTCGCGGGGAAAATTTAGCCAAACACCATCCCGACGTTGGACAAGGCCTCGGCTGCTGATGATCATTCTGAGCATCATCCATCCCATCAATCAGTGAGTCAGCGAGCACCTTTGGTGACCCCGAGCAACACAATGAACAGTGTCTTTCTTTTTGAGATTTTCTTATGGCTGGTATTTGAGCAGCTTATTATTTCCTTTTATGAATGAATTTCACAGAAGACCGGATGAATGGGAACAGTTCATCATCTCCGTGTCGTGTGCGAACAAGAATTTTATTTGTACAAGGCCTGCCCATTTGTCTGATTTCAAATGAAATATGTTGACATAAACAAGCCCAATGACAAAACTACAAACTGCCCCTCCTCAGGAAAAGTGATCGCACACATACTATTCTCATTCTGGATAAAGCCGTGTGCTTGTGGTATCTCCTTTGATGACAAGCCAGAACCGACAAATAAGACCATTAACCACACACACACACAGACACACACAAACACACACACACACACACACAGGTTTGGAGTATTCAAACATTTACCTGCTAGGTGTTGAATTTGATTGAATCCTCAGATGCTTATCCAAACGTGCAGATGTCTCAGCCCCCCCCCCCCCCCCCCCCCCCCCACTTTCAAAAAGTCTGTGAACATCAGTGACACTGGTGAAATGGGAGCCTCCACACCTGCAGTTACAGTGATATTAGGCCACAAAGCCTTTTATCTTGTCTCAACAGGATCCAGAAAAAAAAAAAAATAATAAAAAAAAATGTTGTACGGGAATACTGGGCTGATTTATACACAGTAGTCCGCTCCATTTCCAAGATCTACATCCGTGTGGCCGGTTTCAAAGGCTGTGATCCTGTTTTTAAGCTCCCAGTAGTTTTTGTAATGCAGAATCAGATGCATTACATTAACAATATGACAGTCTTTTTTGTAGATAGTTGAAAGTTGCTATTAAAAAACTTGTAGCTTGCTTTTTGTAGAGCACTTCAGCTGTAACCAGGTTTCTCTGTGACCATAACATTTAGTTTAATTCTGTTTCAGTATGACACATTGAGATGTAATGTCTAGACCACTGTATGAAGATTTCCTAATTGCTCTACCCTAAAATATTACAGGGGTGCGTGTTCAGTCCTCAGAAGTGTAGAGCATTACTTTACCATTAGAAACATTACAAAATCACAACTGGATTTATTAGTAAAAAGAAAATAACAGACCTGCTGTACCTTGGGTTCAGTGTCTTGCTCAAGGACACTTCGGTATGTGGTCCATGTACCGGGGATTGAACTGCTAATCCTCTGGTTGGTGGACACCCCACTCGACCTACCGAGCCACAGTTGCAGTGTACAAAAGCTCTTTCTTTCTTTCTTTCTTTCTTTCTTTCTTTAATTAGCCATTGCTGGGAAAGACATCACTCTTACCTTCTGCAGTCTGTTTTTCTGAGCTGGCCCGGCCTCAGCTGGTGTTTTTTTAATCCTCTCCAAGGTAATTAAAAGCGCTATCATGCCATTTCAAAAAGAAAACACTTTACATTGGACGTGATCCTGGTCTAGGTAAATGATAGCTTATGGCAAATTAATGTTAATTTTTCGTATCAAATTTAATCCTTAAATAAATCACCTGAGACGTCTGCCGTCTTTGAGGTTTTCTCGCAAGAATTTTCATACATTACACCTGCTGTTGGGATTATTGCTCCAAAGCCGACAACCTATAAGCCAGCATAGTTTTTTTTTTTTCGTGTATGCCCTTTGAACGAATTAGCAGCTTACACTGCTTTCCCACATGGACGTTTGACATCTTGCAAAAGACCTTGACAAGACAAAAAAAAAATTTAAAAAAATAAAAACCTGCGCAGAATGAACAGACTTTTCTCATCAGAAGTGGCAAGTCTGAGCTGCGTCCCCCTCTCTGTCTCAATGCAGATTGCTCTTTCCTCTGTGGTTTTCTGATTGGACTTCCACCGCGCTGACCCCCTGACCTCCCTGTTACGGTCGCATTGTGAAAACACGGGCCCCGAGATGCAAAGTACCACCTGCGATGTGGCCGAGCACAATCAGTACAATGTTCTGGAAAACTAGTCTGGCAACAAAAGCTGGACGCAGCACGGTAAACAAACTAAATGTAGTTGTTATTCAGCTAGCGAAGAAAAACATCCAGCTGCGCCGTCAAGAAAAAAAGAAAGAAAGAAAATGAATAAATGATGTTCGGAATAGCTTTTATTTGTGGCCCTGCTCAGTTCTAATCTTAGTTTCAAACACATGTTCTTCTCTAAAGAAAAAGCACCTGCATACTTATCCTCTGGTGGCACTGGGCAGCCATGCTGTTTTGAGAATGCCTTCAGCCTTAACCTATGTCTCCCAAGGCATGTATTTTTTCACTGTTCTGTCACTGCTCTGTGTTTTTTTCCCCCCTTTTCCTTTCTCTTCTTTTCAACCTCCCTGTGCTCTCTTGGAGACCTTTAGTGCCTGCAGGTGTATAAATAGAGCTGTTTTCAATTAAGGGCTAACCCTGTCTATAGCGTGCATCTGATCAATGAATGCCCCTGCACCTGTGGTAATAAAATACCAAGGGAGTGGAGATAGTGCGGTGAATGCTAATCAGATGTTGCCCTGTTTTTGCCCTGTCTCATTTTTAAGGACAACAGGCTCGTCTTGACAGCTTGGCTGTGAAAGGAGGGGAAGCTTTGCCAGCACATCACAAAAAGACCAAACAAAAGACCTGGTGCTCTCATCAGTCATAAGTGAAATTCAATACGTGATTGAAAAAGGAAACTTGGATGAATGGGATGCTTAGTCAGTTGTTTGGTTAGGGGGAGGCCGAGTGGGTACTCAGGGGTATTGGGTTCTGATAGCTGGGTTCAATTTAGGATCCAGTTTCAAGGTGGTAAAACAACTGGATTTGTTAGTAGTATTTAGTGTGTTTAGTGGACAAACTTGTCCTTTTATTAAATAATCTAAATCAATTCTCAGCCTGCCAGATGTTGGACATTGTCTTCTGTTCCGTGTGTAGTAATATAGACACAAAATCTGTCTATATTTGAGAGTAGACATGTCTTGCGTTTTATCTCAGGTCAAAGTAACATTTGGTAGAAAGTGTGAGACAAACAAGAGGAGCAGAGGAGCACTGCTGAGCAGACATGAGGCCTCCGTTTCCTCTCTGCTCTCACTCTGGCTCAGGCCCAGAAGTCCAAGTCAGCATATGTCCTGACCTCGCGTGCTCACGGCAGTCCTGCGAGGTTTCCATCAGGCTCCCCACGATCTCCCCACAGTCCAAACCACAGCCATGCTCATTGTCCATTGTGCTGCTCAGTTTTTACAGTCTGCCTCAAGAATTCTTCGCTCTCTGACTCGCTACTCTATATTAAAAGTGAGCTATCACTTGCAGTGCCAAGTAAAACCGGTGCGCGAACACGCACAGTGAATAGATTTCACTGCGGGCCCAACCTCCAGATGCTTAGCAAAAATAAGATTGTGGATGTGACTGACATGGGAAGCCTCGCAAAGCTGATCCCAGGCTCATTTTTAGCCAGCCAAATCCCCACCACTCTCCACGACTGCTACTTTGGTGAAGGCCCTTGGGCGACGAGGTTTTGCAGTCTCCATTACATGTGCTGTCAAGCCAATTGCCTTCCTTGCACTTTGTGATTTTGGACGGGTTTGTAAATTTGGAACTCTCCCCTGTAAGTGCTGTCCAGAGACGCGCACGCTTGCCACCACATCCCACCGTGCAACACACAGATCAAAATAGTTTATAGCCAGCTGGTGCAATAGATAATATATAACAAGCTGTCATTTGACCCGGATGTTTCTACTTGTGATATGATTAGAGAAACACAGGATACATGTAAGACGCCAAAAAATATTACGACTGTTTTGGAGTCAGGGACAGGGTCTGCTCGATAGATGCTTCTGGAAATTTGAAGCAAGATTTGTTTAGTGTCGTTACCTGTGTTTTGCGTGCATGTACAGCTTGCATTACCATGTATTTTACTTTGGAAGTAAGTTAAACTGCTGCAGTCAAACTTGAATTCTTGAATTCTTTTCTGCTGCCTTCAAATGGAACTCATGTGTTAGATAGATAGATTTAAGCCTTTTCGAAAAATCTCAAAAAGTCACAAAGTTGTGAAGGGGGTCGTTCACATGGTCCCTTCCTTGAACATGTCAAACATCCCTGTTTTAGTTTTCAGCATCATGGTTAAATTCTAAATATTGTCTCCCAAACTCACAAGGTGAGATAAACTCTTTTTCATTTAGGGAAGTATTGATCAAATATTTATGTCCCAGGTCTGAGTTCTTTTTTATTAACAGGTCTCTGTTGACACTGAATCCGGTCCAGTACACAACCGGATGTTCCTTCCACGCAAATGTCCTTCAGATAGCCGCAGCTAAGGATGAGAAGCTGCTTCCAGAACATTGCCCCCCTTTGCTAATGAAAACTGAAGAATTACGGTTGTAGCATGTATAGTGACGTGTCTGCTCTGCGGCAAAAGAAAGCAATGTTGTAGGGATACTTAGGGATGGTGTAGGTATGTTTAAGCTGTTGAATATGCACTCTTGGATGTTTGATATTATAGAGACTGTCTAGCTTCTACCCATATCCAGACACTTTAGCTTATTGCCCTTAATGATGGGGGGAAGAAGGGTTTCCACATTACACAGCTATAAGACTGTACTGTCCTCTTCATTTAGGTACTTCTCTGTGTTGCAGGTGGAAGATGCTCATGATAGATTAAATTGTCTTTGGGAACTATGTCTCTAATAACGGCTTTAATTTATTTTGGCGTGTAAGCACTGCTCATGACATTTTGGACAAAGGAACTCCTGAATAGCTGCACCAGTATATCACCAGAAATAAGAAATAGACCTGTAAGAATGTTGTTGCTAAGGAAATTCTTCACTAATCAGCGTTTAAAATGGATTGAAAAAAAAAACACAAAACTTTTAAATGATTTCACATGTGTTGCTTTGGATTACAATATAAGCTAATAAACTGAAGAGGAAGAAACCACAGTGCTGACATGTGCAAGACCGACAGTGGATGCGAGCTGGTTCGCTCATTTTAGGAGTTACACCGGAACAGATTTTCTTTTTCGAGACTTTGTAGTTTCCTGTGGCTCTGTCCAAATCTGATTTTACTTTAAAACATGAATCAGGATCGTTACAATCTTAATTCACGTTCTCTCTACGTATTTATTGCACATCACTGAAGGCAGGTGGTTTACGCTGCATGTTTCCAAAATGGAATACAATACATTTTGCCTTTATCCGAGCCCAGCGTGAACAAGATGACAATGATTCCTTTGATCCGCAATGAAAAACATGCAATTCTTGAGTAGGCGATGTGCAACGTGGAACCCCCACAATCCCCAAAAGCCAAGGTAGCCACGGTACACAAAGAAAACTCAGGTAGAATATCACGTGTAGCACATGTGTAACTGATACATGCAGCTCATTGTAATCAGAGGTGACAGAGGATTTTATAAAAAGCCCAAAATAAAGTAAATTGTCATGCTGTGCGGAATTTCCCTTGACGTTCAGCAGCCCAAAATAATATTTTTCATGAGATTCATTTTCCCAAGCGCTCTGAGGAAAAATATTCTGCTGCAGTGTGCGTTGTTTCTTAAGAAATCACCGCATTATTGAAAGTTCCCATCTGCTGCGGCCTACTGCCGAACGCTGAAGGCTAATGAAAGTTTCGATCTGTTAATCTGTCGCAAGGAGAAAATCAAAAAATGTTTCAAAAAAGTGCCACATCTGTTACCGGTTATGAAGTAAAAACATAATTGCCCCGTTGTTGAATATTTATTTGCAAAACAAAGGCTACAAATTGTGGAGGAATGCCGTGGCCCCCCCTCTTTAAAGAACTTTTAATGACATTCCATTAATTATGCCGGGCTGCAGCAAATTTCCACACACGTGAAAGAGGACACAACTTGGTAAAGATTAAGTTTGTTTGTCAAGCATGATGAAATTGCACTGAACTTGGGGCCTTGGGGGAATGTATATTTAATTTTTTTACCCATTCCCTGCAGGTACACCGCTCCGGTCCCTCTCTCAGCTGTCTAAACAATTTCTGTTGGTCAACTGCTGTAGGTCATAGCCACTTGATAGGCCTCGTTCAAACCGGGTATTAACATGTGTCCGGAGTAGTCGGATCATAAGCGATCTTGTCAAAGTACAAGTGGGAACACGCTAAAGACGCAATGAGGAGATCGGAGAGATCGGATCACTCAGAACACATTCAGGGGGCCACTTGTGACCACATTCTTTTAGTTCAGCTGACGTATGAGCAAACTTTTACCTCATTCATTGAGAAAATCAACACAACCACTATTATAAATGATGCAAGAAAAGGCAAAACCAACAGTCTTGTCTGTATTAGTAATGAGAGCCTTTTCAAATATTTTATCTTTGCAACCAAACTATAAAATAAATTGCAACAAGAATTAACAACGACATGTCATGCCTTAGTAATAAGTCCAATCAGTAACAATATAATAATTATTTTAAAAGCTGCAATCATAATGAGAGTCACATTGCCATGCCGCAGAGTCAACAAACAAACAGCGGCGATCCATTGGAGACAGCGGCTGTTTGCACAGTGCATTCTACTGTGCCGCAAACAATGTAGCCTACGTGTTATCTGCACACGGAGCAGATAAGTGCGATAGGAGCACAGCTAGTTAATCAAAAGTCTTGTGGCGGAGGCACGTTTTAGTGCTAGGTGTGGACTCGCGTACTTAAGAGTTGACTGGACCGTGTTAATAATAAGTTTAATAAGTTTAAACAGGGACTTTAGAGGTGACCGATGGGGACATGTTGAGAACTATGTAAATACATGTACAACAGGAACCTTTTAGAATAAACAACTAGCTATACATAGCACACCTTTTCAGGGAGCTTTATGCAAATTATTAGTTTATTATTTATGTTTAATTCACATTAGACATATGAAAACGTGAAATTCAAAACACACCTGATATGGTTACATGTGTAGATAACGCGCTTATGCTAGGGTAATCCTCTGAGTTTTATTATGCGCTGTAGCTGTGTGTTTATACGTGCGTAAACACACTTGGAAGCGAGTCACCATACAGTAAAAGCTGCTCAAGCCCAAGCAGAAGTGCACAAAGAGTTTCATAAACTCTCGTCTGTAACACAGCGACTGGAAGTTTCTTGACCACCGTGGTGCATTGCATGCTTTTTAGTTCAGCTTCTGGTTGTTCTATCAGTTTGTGTTGTGAAACGACTTCAGAAATGAGGGCAGATGTTGTTGCAGCTGTTCCTGAATGTTGAAATGCAGCATCTGGTGGGTGTGGCTGTTAGGAGATACTTTTAGTAGCTAATGTTACAGTGTGTTAGCTTTGAGAATATATTTTTCTTACTACCGCTGCACTAAGGTCGCTAGTTGTGTTAACGTTACTCTTCAAATGCTATGATGAAAATAGTTTATGTTGTCTGAAACAAAACCATATGGACTTTGAAAAATGACTTCTGTTGTAGTATCTGCAAGTGCAATTTGTTGTAAGAAATGATTTTTAAAAGAATGACGCATACGTTTCAGACTAGAGTCAAAGTGAAGCATTAGAACTCACATCATTTACGTGTCCAATCATTCATGTCTTATCTCTAATGTGCATCTAATTTGAATGAGACCATTTCGTTGGCTCGGTGCCACTGTGGGGAGCTCCCGCAAAACAATAAATCCAAATACACGCGAACACATATTATGATGGATCACTTTTGCAATCATCCCGACAAGAGCTAAAATAATATCAGATGTGATGTGTAAGTCTCCAAAAAAACAGATACACAGACACTCTCGCCGAGCTTCTTAGATTAGATTTATGATGATTTGCAGTGTTTCCCTGTTTTAACTGGAACAACAGCACATTTACTTTGTAAAAATAATTTCATATCTGTATAACAGATGCTCATAGACGGATCATTTTTTTTTTCTTCGGAAAGCCAGCTGATGACTGTTCAAGTCCCTCCTCACTTTTCTACTAGCCTCGCAACCCACCTGCCTGACCACAGTCCAAAAACAAGAGACTAGGGTAGATCACATTTGGCTTAATACCTCGTCATTAGCCGCTAATAACCTTAATTTAATAGTGAACTTCTTGTTATCCCTCCTAAATGAGGCTTGATAAGAAATTTGTTAATTGACGGGAAAAGTCCATTTGTTTTACTGAAGTATTATTCACTCTCCGTGACTGTGTGTGTTGCTTTAGCTACTGGACGGGGTAACCCCAGTCACTTGCCTCCTCAACACCTGTGTTTACTTTGGGGCCTCGGCCCCCATGACCCAGCAGCAATCCTTCACTCACTCAGAAGATGAAGTGAGGTTCTAGCCTCCAAATATGTGCTGTCGCTGCACTTTTACCACTGTGTGATTCCTCTTAGACTTCCATTATGGGGCACGGGCCAAAAGACCAGTGTAAATTACAATCCTTTCCCAAATTCTAGTAAATTTAGACATTTAGATCCTGCTCTTTTTTGCTGTAATGTTAAGCTAGGCAAAGAGCAGAAATTGGCAGTTTTTCCGCACTGGTTGTTGCTGTTGAGGTTTTTCAAAGGGCTTTGGGAATGGAAAGCGTATTTGCTGAGCCATTAATGTAGAATATAACTGAACTTGTCTGCTATTGGTACTGTAAATAGACAGGCCTTGATTCAAGATGAAACAGATTTACAGCAAACACAGGTGCTTGCAGGGAGGTTTGGGATTATTACTCTCTCTTTCAAAATGCCTCAGAAGGCTTAAATATTGAACCCCACAACAGTATCGGGTAAAGAGCAGAAGCCTATTGAATATCTGCTTACTTAAAAATTTCACTTGCCTTTTCTTCAATGAGGTATTTCCTTATTCAAGTGATCATCACTCTTTTCTTTTTGTACGTTCGTGTATAAAAAGTTGCAGTTAAAATGTAGATTCTGTATAACAGTGTTCATTTCTGAAATTTTGAGATTGAGTTTTGGTATTGGGTCTAAAACCCAAATATTTTTGAATGAAAACTAGAATTACAAGGGATACCCAAAATGCAGGCCAGAGTTGATACGCTTTTGGGGTGACCTTCTGTCTGCCTGATCTTCCCATTATTGTCAGTCTGATGTCTCAAGAATGTCTTTATTCAGTCTTTCTTCAAATTTGGCACAAACATTCAATAGGACTAACACTGCATTGCTCAAAAATTCATACAAAAATCCGATAGGAAAAATTATAAGGTCATTGGATTTTATACTTGAAAGGTCAGAGGTTGACTTCACCATGGCGTCGTAATGTTCTGCTACAACATAATTCTTCACTACTTGCTGTATATTATACGAGTCTGGACAGACATGAATTAAACTGCAGCTTGACTGGTATGCAACTGTGAGGCGGTAATGGCAAATAGGTCAGGAATAGGCGTCCTCTACAAGTGTGCTAGTGCTTCATCAGATGAAGAGTTGTACAAAGATGAAACTAAATAAATATAAAGTTGAACTTGACTTAATTAAGGTTAAAAATGCTGAAAAAGGAGAGAACCTACTTGTAGAAATTCTGTGATATGGGCCACCCAGGGGAAACATGTAAAAGCTAAATATTTCAGTGCATAATATAGTTTAAGGAAGCTGAAGTCCCCAATACTCTACCTTTAATTTAATGAATGGCTTTTCCACACTTTCCTTTCGTTTCTCTGAATTCTTCTACCACAGCTGAGAAGTTACCAATGACCTGTTTACTGCCTTTAAGATGTTAACTTGCTGTGAGTCTGATGAATGTTTTGCAGAGTCGATTCTGGACGCCTGCCAGAGTTCTGTTGCTCGTGCTTTACTGTTAACTGTTCGAATATTAGTGCCAATGTTTTTTCAGGTGTGAATACATAAGTGTGCGCCAAAACCACTTTTCAGTGGAAACAGGCCGATCTACATGCAAAGAGCTGCAGCAGTATCACATAAAGTCGTTTAACTCTGATTTTGCATACTTTGCATACTGAAATTAAATAAGGCAGCTGTGACATTCTGACACAGATTTTTGTTTCAGGGTAAAAACACTTAGACCAACAGCATCAGTGATCATTCCTGTTCAGTGGAGTGTATCTGAGTAGTTCTCAGAGCTTGACAGCTTTGGCAAAGTCCTGTGCACTGACATACAAGTAGATGCTGACTTGAGCCTACCTTAATCATGCAGTCTTGGAAAGTCGAAGTATCTCTCTTCTCTTCTACCCAGCTAATTTTTAACTCAATTCATTTTAATTCAATTCGATATTTTATTAGCTGCTCATGTTAGAGCAGAGAGTGGCCAGAGTACCCTGTAGCTACAGTATGTTAAGGCCTGAAAAGTGTCCATAAAGAACCTTTAAGGCTTCATGTGATCCTTTTTTTCATGTTAAGAGAAACATTTCAAACCGTTTGAGTGTTGTCTTTTCCAGGACACTGGCAAGTGCAGGAAAAGAACTCAAAGATAACTTCCTGAAAGCCCTGGCAGAGCGAGAGGAGGCCAACCGCAGTGGGAAAATGACTGTGAGTACATTATTACAGCACTCCAATTGCTACGTAATGGGATTCCCCTCAAATATTTCTGCTATTCCATTAGGATGGGAACAAGATCTATACTGTGTCAGGTTGAGTGGAAATGACCCCCAGTCCCTCCCCAAATAGCATGAGAGCCAGCGGACTACCCCTCATCGTAAGGGTCAGTTTATATACATGTATATTGATTGTTGAACTTCCAGGGTCGTTACTTGTAGGTGGGCTCATCGCCTACAAGAGATGTAAGAGTGGAAGTTGCATGCGACAAAAGTGGGGATCACTTTTCTGGTGGGCAAAAAAGTTATTGTGGATCGTAGAGCAGTGCCACTTAGATATAGTTTACCTCACATGCAGCATTTCTCTCAGGCAATAATTGCTGATGTAGTCTAAGAACTTTGCAATAGTAGACTCTGAATACTGTTGGGCAGTTTTGTTGGCACACCTTTTTAATGCTTCTTAAAAATGGGAAACAGTTTAAAAAGATGAGGGTTTGCCCATATACTCTACATTTGGTTTATAGGCGTGAAGCAGTCTCATCAAGGCGTTCCTTGACAGTGGGAAAATAGGGTTGTTGCTCCTAACTGTCCAGTCCTTGCTGATCTCCTCTGAGAGCTGTGTCTATAAAGAAAGTCCACACTTCTTAGAGACAGAAATTGCCAGAGAAAAGCTATTTTGTTTGTTATCCCTCACACAAGAACACAAACAAGATAACAAATGGAGGAAGCAGTAGACCGGCACCTCCTGTGCAGGATAAAATTACTGTTTTCGCCTACGGACTACGGTGGTCGCTTTGAAGAGAGCCATAAACTTGCTTTGGTCCCTCGCTGGAATGGGCTGTTTGAGGACACAGTAGAGCAATGATAATATTCTAAATAAACACTGATCAGGCATAACATTATGACCGTATGACAGTATTTATCACATTTGCAAAAGATTATGTAGACTATGTAGATTAATTAGTAATTCATCAGATCATGTGTGTCTGCTCTGATTATCACAACATATGGTGATCAGGCATAACATTATGACCACCTTCCTAATATTGTGTAGGTCTCCCTCCTGCCTCAGTTGTGATTCATCAGAGAATGAAAATGGGCCTTCTGAGGGTGTCCTGTGGTGTCTGACAACAGGATGTTGTTAGTGGGGGGGCCTTTGGATCCTATTGGTTGAGGGGAGGTGCCTCTGTGGATCATCCCACGGATACTTGATCTGTTTGGGATCTAGTGAATTTGGAGGCCAGGTCAACACCTTGTGCTGTTCTTCATGTTTTTTTTTAATTGTTCCTAAACTGTTTTTGCGTGTGTGCCTGTGTCAGGCTGCATCCTGCTGGGGATGACTGCTGTCATCAAGGAGTGTCATTGATATGGGGTGGGGGTACCTGGTCTGGTCTAGGTGGGTGCTACATGTCTAAGTAACATCCACACGGATGAATGCCAGGTCCAAAAGTTTCCCAGCAGAACAATGAATTGTCACAAGATGCTCAATGTTATTCACTTCTGCTGTTAGTGGTTTTAATGTTGTGGCTGATCGGTGTATGTATACTTAAACTTAGTTGACGAAAATATGTTTTCCTGCTGACTCCATCCACAGCAGTTCATTGCATGGCTTCCATACTGATTTGCCTGTCTGCTTCTCTAAACTGGGCGTGTGTTGACCACCCTCCTAAGTGGGTAATACACTGACTATGGATTAGTGTCTTATATAACCTAAAAAAAGAACAAGGAAAGGACTATCCCTTTACAGTGCAATGCCACAGCAAGTTGTTGCAAGTTGCCAGTTCCAAATAATTACATAATTAAGTATATTGTAAGGCTTAAAGTGGAGGTATGTTGGCGTGGCTGACTTGATTGACAAGTCTTTGTCTTATTGTTCTCAGGCAGATCCGCTGGTCGCTCCTCCCTCTCATCCATCCAAATATGGAAATCAATGGCTTAAATAAACCAAAAAAAAAAACAATGCACAAACCAGCGGGTCATGCCTTTGTAGCTACGTCTATCTTTTGTGTAGACTCTAACCGTAGCCGTTTGGTGAGCCCAAGGATGTGGTTTTTATTTATAAGCAAACTCTGACTGTACCTATAGTTTGTCATGGATGGAATGTGAACCATTTCGGGTTTTGAATTGTTTCACAGGAAGTGTTGATGGACTTTAAACGATTCACTTCCAAGATGCTGGAGTTCAAAAAGGAGTTTTATTTGACCTCCATTTACCTGCCCCTGTGGGCTTTAATTATGAGATTACACAAAGTGCATTGAGGGGAGTTGAATTTGTAAGACCAAAGGTTTTCCCTCTGAATGCTCGCTGTGAAAACACTTCCATGCAAAAAGCCCCCACCCATCTTTCTTTCAGCCCGTCATAACTGGAGCCATTTGAAAGCTACAAATGCAGCTTTTTTTTCTTTTAAAGACGCTTCACAGAAATGTAATATATCTGTTATTGTATGTAGAAAAGAGAGGAAAATACAAGCAAAATATCCCGTTATGCATCGCTGACCTTGTTTCGCTGACATGATCTTTTCCCACCTCTTCTCATTTTTCATCTCTTAAGAGCTTCCTTTGCTGTAAAAATTGGATCGGGAAGATGTTTATTTTCCTTTGAGCCCCATTCTGTTTCAAATTGAACCCACATTTGTGCGCTTAATACTTCTTCTCTTTGAAACTGTTTACGTAACAGGTAATCTTAATACAGTTTGACGAGGCTTGACCCCATTGGTATATTTACATTACACAGATGTATTCCAGACAACATTTGCACACGTGTGGATGTGTAGTAACATGTGACGTACCTTGTTTCGTTCGTACTTCACATTCACATTGCGCTGTATGTGCACAGTTTAATATCTTAATTGTAATTTGCTATTGTGCGCTGGGGGTGGTAAATATACACATGGGTGTATTTTTGTACTAACATCTGCAAAAAATTGTAAACAGTTATGCAGGATGAAAAAGTTGGACATGGTTTGGATTTCCCTCCTCTGCTCTCTGTTTCACCTAAAATCCTCTTTATGAAAGTGTCAAATTACCCGTGTTTATCTTCGATAAGGTTCAATAGGAAGACCACCCGGCGTCGTAAAGTATCGCTCACACTGTTCAGCGTGAGCTTTCCGAAGGCCTATTGAACACAAGGCTTAAGCTCCGAACTGCAACACTCCTCCAACCTGAGGATCAGTCCCGCTAACACATTCCACATTTTTACTGCACTCTAATGCAAAGCAGTCTTTGTCCTTCACATGCTTTCACTTTTCCCATTATTTTTTTAATGTTTGCGCATTATTGTTATTTTAGGAATTCGATTTATGTTATCATGCATGCTTTAACAGATCCACCAAGCATGTTAATAGGCCTCAGCCAGTCCAACCTCTCGGTCCACTATATACAATAAATAGGTGTTTAACTCAAGTGTTTGCCTAATTTGATTTTAAAGTTCTACTGTCTTTATCATTCAAGTAACTCACCCAGTGTTTGCTAACAGTGTCTCAAGTATCGCCAACTTGATTCATCATAAAGAGTATCATCGTTGCTGTGAAGGGCTGTGAGGACATACAAAAAGACTCCATTTTATCCGCAACAATGGACGGGGAAAAGAAAATACTTAGAGCTGAGTTATTGCCTTTCCTTTAAATGGATGATATATCCATTGTCATCTGCCCTGTCATTCATCAGAGGGGTCACTCCTTTGTCCTCCTTTCATGTCAGACCCAGCCTTTCAAGCCAGGTTGAAATTACACCTGTCAGTTAATGCACTTGTCAGGTTATACTGTCTGTCTCCGTTCTACCCCCATGGCTTCACAAAAGATTGATAGCAGACATAACTCTTGATGAACGGAACTCATCTTCCCTTTGTGTGCGATCCCTCCGCCCCTCCTGTTTCCCTTTTCTTGAAAATAGAGACAAATGAATACTAAAGAAAGGAGTCTATTTATCAGTCAAAATATTGATCTTGGCGCATTTTCCCTCCGGTTTTCTATTATTAGCAGTCAGGTTTTGGTGTGTAGAATGCGCCCTCCCCTATCTATCTGATCAGATGAGCATTCAATAAAGCTTTCAGTGCCTTGCCTTTATTGTGCTTTTACTTCCTAGGGCATGTTGCGAAAGCTGCTTCACTGCCAAAAGTCACACACAAACAAAAGCTGCACCTGGGCAGCTTCGTCTTTATTTGCACTGGGTAAGAAGTTAAGTTTTTTTATCAAATCCAGGTCACACCTGCTCAGGATGCCTGAGGGTGTCCATTGTTGGGAGGTTCACATCTGAAACTGAAGGTGTGCTGCCACCACCCACCCTGGTCCCTGTTTGTTTTCAGTTGCATGCTGAGAGGCCCTGATGGTGTCACTTTGAAATTGCAACACCTCACTATGGTGAGCTAATTTAAAGACACAGTTATAAATCAGCTATACACAAAGCACTGGCAGTAAAAATAAAATACATGCATACATATATACAGTATACAGATCATGCCATATACTGTATATGATCATGCCAGTTGATCTGTCTACTGTGGCACAGATTTATGAAGTTGGCATTACCAATCCAGAATGAGAAATTTATTTAGAAAAGTATTTTGCAAACTTAAAGAACCCAATATTCCAGATTAAGGATAGCAGCTACACATCCTGTGACAAACACAGTGTAAGGGCATGCTAGCCATATAGCAGTGTACACATGCAGCATACCAAACTAACCCTTTAACACCTGAAGCCTCAAAATGTCTGTCTGGATGTTTTTGCTTATTTTGACTTTAAAAGGGTCAGAAAATGCCCTGCGACTAAGTGCTTTTGTCCATTTTTCCAGAATACGTGGAACTTTCAATATCTGGCAGTTATTTATAATTACCGTGATGACACCATATTAGCTGTAAAGCGCAATGTCTCAGCTTTCAGAAACGGTTGGAATTTTTCCGATAGCGCAAACCGTGACCTAACTATGGTAATCCAAAATGTGCAAAAGAAGTTTGTCTAAATGTTATTGGTATTTAGCCGATTCGTCCCATTTTTAGCATCAATCCTAGTGCAGGTAATGGTTTTCTAAATGTTCTAAAGGGATATCCACAGAAGTCTTTCATTAGGCGGTAAGGAAATCTTACATTGATGCTGTGTTCCAGCTTCAGTTACACTGATCCTCAGACCTATGCAGTAAAACTTGTTAACTTTATTATGACGGCCTTATGGGCCTATTTCAAGCAGGAGTCTGTGAACAAGTCGCAGGGTTTCAAACGGTTTACAGTTTGCATTTAGATCAAGCGATGCTCACAAGTGTGCTGTTAAGGGTGAGGCCTTGAAAAGATAGGAGCTAAAACGGCTTATTTCAGACGGTGGTTGAACCTAGGGACTACATAAAGGCCCGATGTAAATATGAACAAATTTGGTTGTTTTTTTTTTTTTTAAATATAATGTAGCCTGATGGTTAACATTTATCCCTCCTAAATCGCAAATAAATATGTATTTATCAGAAAAGTCATCTTTCGATTGTTTAAAACAATGCACTGGGCAAAGTGAGAGTCTGTATGTTTGCTATCAAAGGATAGGATATGTCCCAGCAGCAGGGCTATCATACAAGTCAGTTTCTTGTGTCAGCGGTTGTAGAAAACCTTTTATCTGTCTAACCTAGTGGACAACAAAGCTTAGAAGAAGTTGGGTGCTCAATTCATTGGTTCAGAAAATTGGGTCAGCTGACTGCTGATCAGGTATCTCAGGAGACTCATTCAGGTCTGATACTGTGAGAAGCTTTTCATTAAAACGGAAAATTGTTAGCATGTACTCTGACTAGCCTGCTTGAGTATATCACAGTCAGTCATACCACGGTCAAAGATAGTGAGATCACCTTTTTGCTCAGTCTGATGTTTAATGTGAGCAGGCATGGAGGTGTTCCTAATTAAAAGACTGCCGAGTTTAAAGCCTGAAAAGTTCAGTCAAATGATAATACAGTAACAGTTCTTCACAAGATGGTTGAGTGGTAGCACTGCTGTGTGGCATCAAGTAGTGAGATTTACAACCTAGTCCTGTTGAAGAAGGCCCTTTTCTGCCATCCTATGGCTTTGTGTGTAGGAAATTGCTCTCTGCCTGTTTTTCAGTTAGAAATACAAGTAGTTACCAAAGATATTTTTATGATGTTTGCATTTTTTTGTACATCATTGTACGTCAAAACATTACTTAATGCAGATTAGACTGTATTTTAAACATATTTTCCTAATACATTTACATGGCTTAGGCTTGGTTTGAATGAATAATTTGCTAAATAAATATATTCTTTTTAAATTGTACAACAGTATTTTTCAGTTAGCTGTTTAGTCAACTTGTTGCATGTTCATTTGGTTCAGCATGGATGTTTAGTTAAATAAATACAACAATCATGGACGAGTCAAATTGTTCAATTTGTTCAAAAGAAAATCTATCACGTTGGACTAATTTAACTGCTTAGAAATGATTTTCAGTCTCCCACCCTTTCAGTTGTGGAATTTAGCTGGTTGGCCTGTGCAGCGTGTCTCATGCCCAGAGGGGACATCCTGCATAAAGGAAGTGTTTGTCTTTGGTCTGTGGACCCAGCGAGTTCTGTATTGATAAGCTTCTGTCGCTATAGATAATAAGGTGGTCAGTCATGCAGCCCAGAGATCAAGTATAGCATTGAAATTAAAGAGGAATTCCCAGCCCTATTGCATTTCAAGCCATGTGTGTGTCCCCGCTGCCCAGTGCCTTTGTCCCTGTCATGGGCAGTAAAAATAACAATGGCAAGTTTGATTTCAAAGCAGCAGGACCAAGGTGGACAGCTTTTTAGAAAGAAAGGATTCTTGCAGGCCTATCATATGACCTTGACTTGAATGGTGTCACAGTGTTGTGGAGAGGTGGGGATAAGGCCTCGGCAGTTTGCAACCATCTATCAAGTGGACAAAAAGGACTTTTTGTCTGGAGAAGGCGACCACTGTGATATTTGAGAGTCACGCAATCGGCATCTGTTTTCTTTTTCTTTTTAGTTCCACAACTTGATTGCACCTGATACGCACACCAAAATCCCCACATGATATACCTTTAAGTTAACCGCTTTTGCTCATAATTCATGCAGCTACTTTGTTTTTCACAGCTCCGAACTGTAATACTTGGGCTGCAATTTCTCAGACTTGCAGGTCTTGTGAAAAAAAACCCAACATCAGCTATGAAATATTACTCTTGGCTGATTACAAGACATGGATTTAATGGCTAGTGTCTCAGACTATAAAAAGAAAATGGATAGCCAAAGCATTATGTGTTATGTTAGTTTGCACAGCCAACATGGCAGCTGCGGCCCGTCTCTCAGTGCGCCATATCGGCCACTGAGGGACATGGAATGGAATGAGGAAAAAGAAAGGTCAAACCGCCTCTGCGCTATACACAATCGATTTTTTAGGCCTCTTAATAAATGGCAAAAGATAATAATAGACAGCCGCCTGAATCATACATAACTGAATTATTTAGACAGGGTTTCTTCCAACAGATGCAGCTGCAATCAATAGCCGCGCTTTTGACATGCAATATTTTCTTGAATGAAAGAATAATTGGTTGGTTAAGTTACAAAAGCCAAAGCCAGTGAGAACATGCTGTGGGCCATTTGGAAGCAGTTTCAGGGTGGATAAAAAGTTTGTTTGCACATTAAATCACGCATCACATAGGATCTATCCAGCGGAGAAAGTGGCACTGCTCGGCCTTCTGTTTTGCCACTGAAAGCCTGAATGAGCCCCGCTATAATGATTTCTTCTGCTCCCCCCCCTCCTTCCTGTGAACAGCTGCTATTGTCTAGAGACATCGCTCCAAAAATGTGGCGCCTGGACCGTTTTCAGAGCAATTGAAAATGGATATACTTAATCTAATCTCTGGGGATATATATATTTTTTTAACTCACTGAGCTTAGTGGACTTTTCAGATACTTCGGGGACACATTTGGTCTGTGGGCTGTCATCATTAAAACACCCGTCAGCTTGATTTGCCACTGGGAAGATGGGGAATCATCTTAAGCTGTCTACTTTGCATCAGAGGAAGCCTCGCATTAAATGCATCAGAGATGCCATGCAGGGTGCTGGCCTGCCACCGGGCACAAGTTTGTACTCCTTTTACCACCTGAGCCACCTAGCCGCACTATTAAACTCGTACGTGGTCATCCTGAAGCATTCAAAATGCATCACAAACAACTCTTTAGAGCGCACAATCTTGAGCAAGATAAATAGGTTACATATTGCCGTTCTGACAAATATGGGCGTCCACATGTTCACTCTTGTTTGCCTTCCAACAAAGGTCATTAAAGCAAATACTTTTATCAGTTTCAACACCTATAGGTGAAATATGGCAGTCTTAAGTGACAAATAAATCCTCAACTTGACAGGTTTGGATTCCCTTTTCAAGAGCTGCACTAATTAGTATGTATTCATTCTTATTGTACCAACACTGGGTAAGGCCTTTTGTAATTCATTCGTGGCTTTTCTTTGTTCTTCATTAGATAATAAAACAAAACTATATCGCTGGCATCGTTTTCTTGACACCTGTCTAATGCTGGTGCCAACACCAGCACTTAGATAAAATAAATGAACATCTGTATAACAGAAGAGGTAGCTAAAATGCAGGTGATTTAAAATCCAGAGTGTTTGTTAATAGAATCTAACCATCTGCATTTTTCTCTGGCAAGAACCTCATACATGTGTTAATATGTATCGCAATGACATGAAAATATGTGGAGAATTTGGCCTGTCTAGATTTTAGAAGCTTGAAAGTTAAACTGTGAGCTCACACCATCGGCATTTCAGAGGCATTGCGAGAAGGGAACGGAGAAACACGCCGCCATCGACCTGATGAGAAACTGTCCGTCAGCAGCAGCTGGTTTCTCCAGGATACTGTATGTATCAAAGACACAAACTCCTGAAATAACTCTTTAGAGAAACTTTTAATGGGCCAAAGACCAGGGGAGAAGGTGCAGGAGCTGGAACCTGCCCTGGACGCTTCTGGAAGACATGTGCACTGCTCTAAGTAGGAGAGATGCCGGCCAGTATTTACTCAGGTGAAATAATACACAGCCAAAGCAGTCCAGTGTGTAGTGATAAAACAAAGAAGATTCTGAAGAATGTGCTCCATATGTTGCTAAGGACGGATAAGAATTACCTTAATTCCCAGTTTGGGAATTAATGTTTTGACCCTAAGTGGATTCCTTGACTGCTTGCAGGGCCATCCTGTTAGTTAAAATGATAACCTAGAGTAGAGAACCTAGGTAGTGCTGAAATAATATACTTTTGCATGGCTAAGTGTATGGGAGTTTACACCCAAAGCAATTGTTTTTACACTCCGGGAAAGAGGAAACCATAGTAGCAGGCTAAGTGGAGCTGCAGCACATTCTTCAAGAATATACTAGGATGTGAGGAGCCCAGTTTCATGCATTCCTATAGGCTGGAAGCTCACATTATTTCAAGCAGCTGACTTTGAAAAGCTGCAGACAAAAAAAAATCAATTGCAGTTTCATTGATTTATTTGAATCTATCCTATTTAAATTTGGCCAATTATCTGCAGATTAGCTGTAAGTTTGTGCCATCTCCTTTTCCTTTTTAGTTAAAGGCTTTGTAGCGACGGGCTTCCACTCACTCTCGGGAGGCAAGGAAGGAGAGGTGTCTAGACACATATTGGATGAGTCTAATCACTGTTTTGGTGGACAAACCAAAGGGATGATGTAATATGGGATGCAGAGGAAATTTAAAAGGCACAACGTCATGGCTGCTCTGACAACCACAATAAAACCATATATTTTGTTATCTGAGTATGTGAGGCTGTGAATGGGTGAGGGGTAAACATTTCATGTTTTTTTTTTTTGTGCCACTGTTGATTTAAAGGTATTTTAGTGCGTAGCAGGTTTATTACAGGATGTGCTACACAAAGTGATGATTTTGCACCTAAGGAGTCTAAGAAACGCTTCCTACACATGGCAGGTGCACATTCCTCTAGGTGCAGTCTAGAAACGTTTTAAAACAGATGTTCTGCACTCCTTAACAAATGTCTTCCTAATGCATGGATACAGGAGTTGGAGTCAGAACATGCCAAGAATAATAAGATTATGATAAACATCTACGACAGGAAGATGTCTGTGACCTTGATATGTCAAAGAAAAATATTCAGGCCACAGTATGGCTAAACTGAACTCTGCAGGAGTTGTCTTGACTTCACGTTATAGGCTGTCACATTCAAAATGACCAAACCTGCAAAAGCTGTATTAAGGCTCTTTTAGAGTACTGTGGGACATAGTCGCCGTAACTTACACACTGAGCCAACACCACTGCGAGCCAACTTCCGCCGAAGTCATGCAACTGTTTGTATCTCCGAGCCTCCTCAGTTGAGCGTTCCTCGATGTGTTCCATCTTTGTTCATCCAAAACAATCAATTCAAAAATTGTGGAGATGGAGAAGTAGCTGGAAATACTGAAGCGGAAACACGCTACTTCCAAGCGGACCAATCACAGCAATCGCAATTTCTAGGGAGGTGCACGTCAGCTATGGCGCTAGGGTCTGCGTATGCTCTGCACTGCCGATGTAGCATCTGCATCAATTTGACGCTGAAGTCTAAACCACCTATTACTTTGAGAAGATCAAGGTTCTGGGTCAAAATAACCTCTCCTGAACACAGTGAATGACTAGTTGGTGAAATGACGAAGTGACTTAGATGATTCAAAGTCCCAGCAGGCCCTTTTACTTTTGACATTCTGCTCAAAAGTAAGAGTTACCATACACTAGTAATGTTAGCATGTTCTCGTAAAAAGCCTAAAAAGCTGCTGCAGCTTACCGTGATTTGGTTATCTGTGTGGCCAGCCACAGGCGTTTGATCAACGAGAATCATACGATGTACTTTTGGCAGCTACAGGCGTGTTTTTAGGTTTGACGTCTATCTTCAATGTGAGAATTTTCCTTATGAAGGCAGAAATACTTATCTGTCCACATGCTAACAGCATAGCCAGCTAAACCGACTTCTTGGCTTGCGTTTGCTCGTTGGCGCTCTCTTACTACCTGCCATGATTCATTGAGCTGATAAACATTAATAAACATCTGCCGAGCAGTATTTGAATGTGCGTGCCCTTTTCTTAAAAGGACAACTGGTCAGATGGTTCTGTGCAACAAACCTTCTTGTGTCAGATTAATGGAAACGGACGTTGCCTTGATGTTGTATGGGAAACACTGACAAATCGGAGACATTACATTATTGTGGCCATATTGTGGCCTGATGTTGTCTGTTAGTCCTCTCTTGAAGCACTGTTTCTTATATACATTGTTATGGACTTTGGATTCTTTTTGTACTCACAGTATATTCTCTAATTTAGTGCAACTGAGAATGTGCGACTGCTTTGGAGAACTAAACTCTATTGTGCTTTTTCTGAGACGATTAAAATCGCTTCGCATTGACAGATTTCTTTTACCTAGGTCATTTTGTTTTCTGTTTTTCTTTCAGCCCAATATCTTGTTTTCCAGGTTTTTTTTTTTTTTTCATCTCAGCCTTTATCCAGATAAGCAGACTGACAGGAAACTTGGGAAGAGATAAGGGGAGGATGTTGCGATGCAGCGTGGTATGCGTCTCCAGCAGTAATTTACAGAATGGCTTGTTCAAACCTTGGATACATTAATGGTCAGTAATGGATGGATTTTAGAAAAATAAAACCTTGGGGGTTGGGTCTACATTTACATCTACATCTACTTTTTTGTCTACATGTTGTTCTAAACACTGAAAGAAAATACTTTCTCGGGAAGAATTTTCAAATAGCAAGTGATGCATTTTCTAGCCGCAGTGACATTGTTTTGGTTGGAATAATTAGAGGGAGGACTTTAGCATTAGCATGAAACTGAACTAATGAAAAAAAGAACATCTGCCCAAAGAAACTCTTACTTATCTTTAGAAAAACCGAGAAAATATGCCACACCAGTGCCGTCCTTTGATTCTGAGTCCGACACAGAAACCACCAGTTTAACAAATTACTAAATTATGCTGTTTATTGCAGGAGCTTACTGCAGCACATTTTTTTGTCTCCACTCCACATAACACACTCACATATCCAAACTAACCATTTGACCACAGTTTCCACAGTGGCTGGCCAGAACTCACCTGCTGCTTCAACTGTTTTCTTTACTTACCTACCAAAGTGGCTGGTACGGTAGATAAACCTCCAAACCACAGCCAGATTTCCCAAGTATTTAACTCAGGGATTGTATTCGCTTCCCATCCTTCTCTCTCACTGTGCTTTTTTCAATATATACGCCTTTACAAGCTTAACTTTATTTATCAGCAGTGCATTTCCTGCAGCTGTCTGGCTTAGCTGATGTTACAGAGGTGGCCTGGTTGTAATATGGATATCCCCGTAATTTATCTTATCCCCCATGACACAAAAACAACACAAAATCTGCTCATCTTGTCTTAGCAGAAAATATCAGCCAGCAGAGACCAGGAAAAGACAAACATGTTTGCACTGTCAGACATGTAGCGTTGCTCTTTATTGCTTTGGACAATGTTGTCTTAAACCACAAGCCCCGTTTTTAGTTATTTCACAGCCACAGAAAGCTGAGATCAAACAAAATCACAGACTCTATTATTCTTTTCCTCTTGCAGGGCCGTGCTGAAGTGCATTTCATGCTTTGAAAAACACCGTAAAAACACTGTGAATTCCTTGTGCTGCGATGTGACAGCCGGCGATTGCAAGAGTCTCATGGCAAGCCCAAAGGGGGAGCTTCTCAGCGGTGCTGCCGGCCAACTAAAACAGAATCATGTTTGAACACCTATTTCCACTGGGATGGGGGGGGGAAGGGGAGCTCTCCAAGCTTTAATCAGGATCTTAAAACAGGCAAGCCTTTGATAAAGACTTTGCTCTGTACATTTATCTTCTTCCTCTGAAGGCTGTGCTGGCTTATGTCATCTACTTTGATCCTACTTTTTTGGAACACAGTGTCGGACATATCTCTGCTGCTGATAACACATTGGTCAAGTTGAGATGAAGAGAAAGAAAAACCTCCGAAACCCTGGCCCCACCTTCGCTCCTAATATCCAAAGTGTGTGAGTGGTATGTCGTACCTCCCACGTTTTCTTTTTCTTTCTTTTTTTCTTCTTCTTCTTCTTCCTCTTCACGGAAACTGTGCCATTAATTTTCCAAGTGCTGTCATAAACATCACCTCCTGGTTAAAGAGGAGCTGTGACAGGGTGCTGCCCCACAATGTGCAAGGGCAACAATATTTGACTTGGATGTGTTCCTGGTGATGAGGCCAAACCCTGCAGCAGGCCTCTTGGCAGATACCATGCCTGAGTGCTTTGGAATAATGCTGATAGGAGCTGAGCTGGACTGGACTATACCCATGACAGACTCCACTTTAATCTGTGCATCAGCATTCAGAACACAACAGGCAGTGGCACAACTCTTTGTCTGTGCAGACATATTATTATTGATCTTAATGAGTATGTATTTAAATTTAACAATGACTATGCACATGTTGCTGCTGAAAGGAAACATTAAGTGTGGGACAAATAGAGACTTCCTGGCTACTGGAAATCTGTTTTAGTGAAAGTGGAAGCAATTTATTTGGAGAAACCAGAAAGATTTAGCATGAGCTGCACAGCTGACAGTGGATTAGAAGCTGAAAAAGAACAGAAAATGCAACACAGTTCTGTCCAGGTTATTTGAAATCATCACCCTAAACAGAGAGCATGAATTTTAGAGATCTTAATTGCCCCAGATTGTAGATCTTGAACTTTTTTTTTTTTTAAAGCAAAACGATGCGGTTGAAGACTTAAAGGAGGCGCAGGCTGGAAGACAATGGGAATATTGAGAATTCCTCTGCGTCATTAGGGAAGGCCAGGATTAGTAGGGACTTCCTGTTTGCGACTAGCTGGGGGCCAGACCAGTCTGTGATGTTGGCATTAAAGCGAGACGGTAACCTTTGAAAGGTTACCAGTAAACAGGCAAGCCACGGGGGGCATGTTTTCTTTCCCATGACACACTGAGCTGCTACTTAGTCCACATTGTTCCACAAGTTCAGCTCACCTCCTTTTCCCCCTTCAAGGCCAGCTGATCACAAACTGATGCTAAAGTAAGAACTCACAAAGAGAAATATACAGTAATGGCGTATGAAATAGCTTTCTGGTTTCTAGGAATGGAGCTGTTCTGTTTTGTGTCACAGTGTTGCGGTTACTTTAGTACAGCCATCCCTTGTGGTCCACAGGTGTGAGCTGTTTGCTCGAGGTGTGGCACTTGACCCCATAATCATTAGCTTTGTCAGCTCAACACACTTTACTTATTTATGACTTCTGTTACTGCTAGCCTGGAAGCCGGCCCACCAAATTTTGGGGGGTCTAGAGTCGGCCTGTTTGCAATAGATTTTTGCCCGTAGACTGTAAAAAAAATGGACGCCATGACAGCTCCTCAAAAGTGAAGTCGAAGCATGTGTAGCGCCCCCTGGTGGCCGGCTGCGATATAGCTCATAAGCGCCTCCCTTTCCATGTTAATGGATGGTGCATGGGCCAAACTAAAACACTAAAGTGCACGTCAAATGATTTTTCTTTTAAAAGATGGCTTTTGTCATTTTAGGTAGTTAATATAATGCTGATACATGTTCAAATGTCCATTATTCTGATACGTTTCATTTTAGTTCTATGTTATATACTATATATATATGAATTTCCAAACATTGACTGGTTTAGATTATGAGAGCCTGACAGTGTTTTTTGCTGGAACCAAAGCCTGGGTTAAGTGAGTGAGTTCATCCAGGTGTGTAACATTTTTAATCTTCATCCAGAGAAAACACAACTAATAAGAGCTTCTCTAAACAAACACAGATTACACACACACACAAAAAAGTGCAGAGCCATAACTGCAGATGTAGACTAAAAGTCAGTGGTGCGCTTACCATTGACCAGAAGATCGGCAGTTTAAAACCCTGCAAAGGAGCTGGAAGGGATCTGAACGGGGCCAGTGAATGACAAACGCTCAAGGGCACCTTTTAAGTGTTTAAGTGTTAAGTGTACTGCGTTCCGTGCCAGGTATCAGATCACTACAATTGTAGAATGAGTGGGAGTTTCATAGCTAGTTTCATAGCTATTAATACAACTACTAGAAAAACTACTACTAAAAATGATTATAACTGAGGGGGCTTTGGTTATTTTAATGCAATTGTATTTTGTACTATCAAAATATCTTTTCTTAAACTTTAAGAGCAAAATTCTCATATTTTGATATTATGTGTAATAATCTTCTAAAAGCACCACTTGTCACACATCTATATGACATAATATTTATAATTTGAAAGTAACTAATCTCAGAAATATTGGGGTAAATGTTAAAAATTAGGTTTGTGCCGACTTAGTTTGTCAAACTCTGTGCATTACAAAAATATGTCAGGTCACAATTTGGATAATATCCTATGCCTTTCCGTCGCAACTGAGACAATAACACAATCACGGTTCCTGGTTTGATTTTAACTCTATAGAGAACAATTGAAAAGAGATTACCACTGATTGTTACTGTCCTGTGAACGGTTCACTCATCTCGACCACTAAACTGGAGGCTGCTGCCTCATTGACATGGTTGGCATTCTTGGTGCTTTCTCTGACATGTTTGGTCTGTAACGAACAGGCTCTGAAAGCTTCTGTCAACGCAAGAAATGCCTAATAACGTGGAAAGAGTTTGTCACAGGTCAAAAGAATTAACCTCTAGTTGTGTGTGTGGCTAAACTTGAATAAGAGTCGGACAAGGAGCATGATAGTCAGGTCTTTCAAGATTTATTTTGGGTCCCTCCCACTCTTAAAAACACACTTCAGTTAATTTTGCGTGGTCAGCTTGGTATGTGTAAGATTTCCTCCTCTTCCCACCGCACACCCCCATTGTTCCCGACATAAGGACACTCAGCATACTTTCAGATTAGCTGAAACCAAGGCTTTGGGATATTGTGTCTTTGCTACCAGGACACATGTTTGGCTTGTTAGTCTATTGATGGTACTCTGTGGCAAGCTAGTGAAACAACTTTTCATTGCTATATTTATATTTTTTTGTTGAGAAACGTAACAACAAAAAGTGTCGAAAGGTTAGAACAATTCACTTACACTAACAGCAAATCAAGTTGTCAGTCCTTTCCAAAAACGACCCGTATGACTATTCCAAAAGTGACACATGGATGTTTTGTGCTCTGCCTCTGCAGTTAAGGTTTAGACAACTAAAACCACTTCATTAAACTTAGGACAAGATTGTGGTCGTGGTTAAAAAAACAACATTGACTGTCGGTCGGAGAAAGGACACATAATACTGTGCGTTGACGTCACCCGCTTTCTTCCTCCCAAACATCCACCGCAACTTTCAGAATTTCACTTCCAAAAATAACACATTGTTTTTGCCTCAGCTTGATGCATTGCTGCAGTTCAACACTGAATAAAACATTTCTACAAACAGCAACAGAATTCTTTTTTTTTTATGTCATTCGATACTGTTTTATGCGTTGTCTTGCAAATTGCAGCGGATTTCAACTGTAAATTTTTTGCACGCAATGACAGATTGAAAGATAGATAACAGTCTCCAGCAATGCTGTAGTTTCTCATAAATACAACTTGCTAACAGTGCAACCAAATGACGCCGAAAAGTCATGTTTCCTCTTCCTCTTGGGAAGGAGCTCAGGGTAGATGGATGGGCCACAAGTGTCTCTTACTAGTGTTTGCTTCATTTAACCATATCAGACTGCACGTTCTGTGTCCTTTCTTAGCTTTGACAAAGTGTGCATGTAAAACCATAACCATATCCTGACCTTAGACATGGCAGATCAGGAAGGGGTCACAGTTTTACTGAAAAAACAAATATTACTCTTATGAGAATTTCTTGTCTGTAGTTATTGAAGTTGGGGTTTTATTTGGAGTCTTTGCACCTGCAACACCATTTTGGTGTATTCTCATCCGTACACAATGACCCAATGAGCTCTTGAGAGGACAATATGTGGAGCTCATATTGAATGGAGGAACACAGCTTCCTCTGTCCTGAAGGCTATCTACATCTTCAAAGGCCTAATCATAACCTTCCTTTGCAGTGTTTATTTCTGTCTGCTCAACCTTTAATTACCAAACTGGAAATCAATCTCCTGCAGGTCTTTCATTTGTTAGTTCTTGACCACCTAAATTATTATCTGCATTTAGCCACCAATAAAATCGTACCACAATTTTTTAGATGGAAGATGGATGGAGTTATAATTGAGAGTTTTCTGCGCTGTCCCCCATGACTATTAACGTTTGTAAGTTAACTTTGGTCAGAGTGTCACCTCATTTGCTTCTTCAAATACTTGGTCTAAAACTAAATTGGACTTAATTACAGGGCATGTCTGCAAATCGTCCCATTTGAAGTTTGCAAATGTCGTATGCGCCTTAAGAAAACTGACCCAGTTCCTCTGGGCTTCCGGGTTGCATCGGCTCGTGTACTGCTTTCCAAGTCAACTAATAATGCTCTGTAGGAATGTGCCTTTAACAAACACATTCAGCTGAACAAAAGTAATTGAATTTAGTGCAAACATGTTCTTTAAACTCTGCCCAACCTGTGCCCCAGCATTCATTTGTGTGTCTTAAGAACTGATTGTGCTATGTACACTTTCCCTTTCATCTGTGGCTTTGTCTGCCCGGGAATGTGTCCACAAATATAAGACTCTGATAATGCACCACCTGCTTTATAAGTTATTTTAAGCAGGGTGAATGATAATCATGGAACAACTCATCAGGTGCAATGAGGAGGGCTATTAGAGCGGTGTGTATTACTTCCAATTCATGTGTACGCCATTCTTTATACAGCTGCAAAAGTTCAAGGTGCAAGAGTTTTTATTTGAATCTGGACTGGGCGAGATATTTTATATTGCGTGTAGCGGTGAAAAGCCATCTTATGACTTTCAAAACAGACAAAAATTATAGTAATCTTATATAAAGAGGGGCAGCGGAACTTTGGTCTCAATCATCCTTTCTCAGTGCATTTTTATGTAGTGTAATCATCCTAAGTCAACGCTAACTGAGACGTTCACATCTGCTGCGGAATAATACACTACACAAAAAAGTTTATAATTTATTAGGAAAGTAAACATATCTCAGACATGGGGGAGGGCTCCATCCAAAGAAAACGAGAGGTAACAATGAAAAATCTATTATTATGCTTGTACCTCAGTATCCATTGATATAATGATTATGGCTTTTAGAGGTTTTTAAGTATGAGTACAGCTGTGTGCAAGAACACGGGGAGGTACACTACACTTTAATACACTTTAACTGCTCAAGCCTGATCCAGTCAGATTCCTTCCTGTCCAAGCCAAAGCTAGGTCAATCTGGACCCAACCGATTTCATTGCAGCCAGACCAGGACCCATTCAAACTAACTCCAAGCTGTGCCTACACGCTGGCATACTTTCACCCATCATGTTGGTGTTGATGCGTTTGCCTGTAGTACAGATATTTATTAAGAAGTGAAGCTAGTTTGACTTACAATCAGTGACTTATAAAATGATGAGCAGAAGAGCTTATCACTAAAGTTTAAGAGTTAATTTGTGTTATATAGTATGTGGCCAAATCCTGAAGCATATCATTTGCATGTTTGCCGTTCTGTTAAGATTTTGGCCTCAGTTTAATTTGATGGGCATAGGAGCCATTGCAGGCATCACGCCTGTGACCTTTTAGTTACAAGGTGGTTGCTGTAACCACAAGGCCACCCTGCCGCCTTCAGCTCACTGGTGGTTCCTTGGTTATATTCTTAAATGTTAACAGACTTAATACAGTGGGGCTCCATCATGTCAGATGCAGCGAGCGGTTAGTAAAGCTGGCTCTCATTAGCTCACGGACTGGTCTCAATAATGCGTGTGTTTACACTCACACGTGTATATGCTGTCTGTTTGCATGCCGCATGGGCTTGCATGCACATGCTAGGCAACATTCAGTCGTGTGTGCCTCTTCGCGTGTATTTGTGGTTCACGTGAGATCAACAGGCAGGGACTTCCCCTCTGTTTGGAGCTAATCCCTGGTTGCACTGCCCAGATTAATGTGCAGTGGGAGCAAGAGCTGACAATTAGAAAAGTGGTTGTTCACTTCAAACCCTCAAAGAGAAGCCTGCTGTGACAGAGACACACCACAAACGTTGCATTTTCAAAGGGGGATTCAGGAGACGTAAAATGTTGAAATGTCTCGGAAGGCGATTTGTAATAATGCATGGCATACTTGCTTTGAACCGGAAAGTAATTGTTTCATGTCTGCAAATCATGTTTTGGTAGACTTACTAAGATCAGACTAATCTCCAAACATTTCAGGAGGAAACTGTGTCCCACCCAGAGACTTTGAAGTCTGTTTTTTGTCAAAGGATTGACAGTTTAGGCTAAAACATGAAACGAGGGCACAAGAAGTATGTGCTGTAGAGATTGTTTGTACTGGAGTAACATTGCTTACTTTATCATTCTGAATTTCCACAATAGTCTGTCCCTCTCTCCACATGTAGAATTATGACAGCCTTGTCCTTGAAAATTTTTTTTTTTTCAGATTTTTGGTTAGAACTAAATTGCAGCCTCATATGTGAATCTGAATCTGAAGCTTGGTGTTTGGGTTGTGGCAAACAGTATCAAGATGGACCTTGCTACGTATTTACCACGTGGCTTCCTGTATCTGAAGATGCAAGATGTTGAGGAAATGACTTTGAGGTTCAGTAATTTTTACAGCTTTATGTGGTTGGTCATGGTTTTGAGTTTTGTGGCCTTTAAAAATACTGCAGCAGCAGCAGCAGCATTCGGTCCAAATGGATACAAAGTCTGTCAGAAATAAACCCTCAGCAATTGTTGATCATGAAGACATATTTTACCTGTACTATGGCGCTTGTATCGTTTTCAACCATGTTCATTAACAGAATTAGAGTTGTGCCTATTTGGCTTGTTCTCCAACACAACCTATGTTCCGTTCATGTAGGTTTACTCACAGACTGGAGACCTGTCCAGGGTGAACTCTCCCTCTCGCTCCAGCCCCCACAACCTTCTACAGGATAAATTGTTAGATAATAGAAGTATGGATTGGATGGACTGACGCCATTTCATGCCACAACTGTGTACAAAAATGTGGACAATAACAATACAATAAGACAAATAATCCACTACATCTGGCAAAAGTTCAACAAAAGCGTATAAATATGTCGCTTTGTGAAACTCGAGTCGATTTTAGTTACAGAGTAAGGAACCCAGAATGTTGTCCAGTTCCTGGATATGCCACTAGGATATATGATGAAGTGGGTTGAGTGCCTTATCTCAAAGCAACATACTTACCCTAACGCAAAGGTTTCCATCTCTCTGTTGGTATCATTCTGCTAAGAAATGGTTTGTTGGTGCCATTAAATCAGACAACAACTTTGTCTATTGTCTATTGTATCCAAAGAGCACCGTGCTGTAAACTAACACACAAAAAAAATTCCCTCAGATGTTAGAAGAGCAACAGCTGTTCATTAAGTTTGAACATCCACGTAGCAAAAGCTGAATCCTATAAGAAGTAAATCTTCAGACACCAGTTATCCCTGCTCTTTAAAATGTAGAAAGTGTTGGAGAGAAAGATTGGAATGTGTTTACTATTGCTGGATCATTGTGATGTGGTTACTATAGCCAGCGTCTCTGCTTAAAGTAGTAACTTTGTGAGCCAAGGCACTGCTGTATCTGTTAAGCTGCAGATGCAGCTGACCAATGTACCATGTATTTGCCTGCACTCAAAAATCTGTTAAAACATCCGTCTCAAATAACAGGAAGGGAGTGCACTCAAAAATAAAGTTGTTTGTGGCAGCCTTGTTCGTGCCCACTTTAGAACTAAGGGCACTGTGTAATTTTTGCTTAGCAGCTCTGCATGTTACTCTGTACAATAAGTTGAACCCACATTGTAACCAAGGTGACAATGAGACCCACCATTGTGGATTTCTTTCTGTTACCAGTCGAATGGCTTGCGAGATTTTTGTATGGGTCAATTAAGCATTTTTCATTGCCTGTCATCTTTGAGTTATGTCAGTTTTGCAGATGCAACCAATGAGGTTCCTCAACCAAATGTGGTTTGTAGCTATGACTCAACTGCATATAACACACACAGTAAATTCTAACCTAAAGCATGTAGCGTGTACACAAATTCTCAAGTCTAAATGCACACGAAATCTTTGTATTTTTGAGTGAGCTGTTCCTCTGTGCAGTGTGGGGACAAAAATGGGAAGCTAGTCACGGCCACAGAGATTTAAAATCATTGGACTCCACACATTATGGCTTTTTTATGTCATTTTGTGAGCAACTGTGATCTGATTTTATGCTGCAAACAGTATAAGCCCGTGAACAGAAAAGCAGTGGAAGGAGTTACTTGGCTAAGAAATTGGAGGCACGCAGCTCTTCATGTAATAGCTCTCCACGGCTGCTCCTTCTTGTTGCATTGCTCCCTGTAACACTTCAAACTAACGTGCTGCAAAAATAATGCCAAAGATGCCCATTGTCTTGTTTCGCATTATTGATGATTGGCTGCAGCAAGTGCTATACTCATTGGCAAACATTTCATTTGCTGTGACTATTTCATGATAAAAGCTAGCTAGCTTTTGGTAAACACTTTTAATACAAAGCTGCATTGAGTGGGAAATTTTTTATTAGCAGATGAAAGCAATGCAGCAGGCTGAGTCACCACTGTGTAACCTCATACGGTCAATTTAAAATCGTCAGTCACAAGCATTCACCCTTGAGATATGTTTTGGAGAAACAGTGTGTGTGACACATCCTTAAAACGCTCAGACGTCATAGGAAGTAAGTCGGAGGGAATGGCTGGGTATGTAAAGAACATGGTTTTGACACTGAAAACTGTGGTTTACATCACGTGTTTCACACATTGTTAGGCAGAAGCTACTTTATTAAGATGAGGATTAAGATAGGACAAGTACATACAGGAGTAATATGATAATCATAGTCCATGTGTAAAGTGTAATCCTCAGGACAACCATGTTTTCACTTCTGAATGCTCCTTTGATATTGCATTTGAAAAACTCCCTTCCGTAGACCTGTGTTGGAAATTATTATTTTAGGCAGCCAAGTGAAGCGATAGACGACGCTCACTTTATTGTGTTAGTTTTGTAGCGTTTCACTTTCCATAAAAACAATCTTTTTTTTTTTTTTTTTTTTGCTGAATCAGTTGTCGCAGATGACCCGGCGCCTACCCCACTTGTTTGCAAGCCCCGTGTTCACACAGCCGTATGCGAAATAAAATCCCTAACAAAGCTACGGTCACACCTGAAGGTCTCGCCTTTGTTACCCCAAGAAAACACAGCAGCTTGTGTTCGGAGCAGCCGTCCGGTGGGAAACAGAGACGAGAAAACCTCAAGACTTTTATATCAGACATTCAGGAACTAATTCTCAACCACTCAGAGTTTGATAAGTGCTTGCTTTACAAATCTCACACGCTGTTTCACACACCTGCACAAGCAAATGTCTGGGAGTGAGAATTTTAATGTTTAGGTGTGTTCATCTTTTGTATTTTTGAGTGCCTACCTGTCACTGAACATACTAAAGTGTTATGATTATAATTTATTTACTCTATGTAGACTTAATAAGTCAAGTAGAAAACTTTTAATTTACTTACTTGGTAGCTCTTACAAGATCTAGGATAGTATTTAATAACTTTAACGCTCCATAGTTCTGCTCGTTATATCATATAAAAACAAAATATAACAAGAATCTTCTGAACAAAAGTTACACAGCTATCATGCAGCAAGTGTTGAACTATATCCTCGCTGATTACAGTATATTTGATCCATACCAGATCTAGTGTTGTGTCAGTGGCGGTGTACCACAGTTTGTACCTTCCAGTTTTTCATACAGGCTGAGAAAGGACTTGTTTTAGTAGGGAGGGGTCTCAGAATAATACCATTCTCCCAAAGAAGCCAAGAATACAGGAACAAGAAAGACTTTTAGTTTGTACAGTCCTGGAGGAATTTCATAAATCTGCATCTAAGATGGATACGTGGTGTAGGAGCCTGACTTGAAAGAAGATTTGAAAGAAGATTTGAATAGACTTGTTGACTTGTTCTAATCAAAAAAAGTATGTTAGAAGGCAAAGTAGAGATAATTATAGCTCCTAGTCTAATAATGCTAATATTGATAGCTAATGAGGATATAAAGAGATTAGTTCAGTCTTACAGTTAATTCTTATGCACAATTACACCATCAACAAGTGGTTGATTAGATGAAGTGCTTATGGTGTCTAACCCTAACCCTAGCAAGCAAAAGTCACTATTGCCGTATAAGAGGAACAATTTACCAACCTGGAAGTATTAACAAATGAGATATTAAATCATGCTGTTGTTCAACATCACATTAAAAAAAAAGTCCTTAGGTTGGGTCACTCTAGCTAAGATGGCTTAAGACAAATATTCCATTTCTATCTAATATCCTGCCACCATTTTTTTTTTTTTTTTTATGTTATAGGTCAGTTGCAACCACAGCATGCCAGTCAGCCCAACCACGTTTGGTCCTGAGACGTGCACACTGAAATAAAACACTCTAGACAAGACAGGAAATGCAACAAAACTGCCCACGGAATTAGTGACACCATAGTCCCTTTCCTTCTTCTTCTTTTTTTTTTAACAAGCTTTCGCAAACTTTTGCAAACCAGCGTACATGCAACTTCGTTGCACTACTTTCACATTATATTTTAAGCTAAACTTGTATTCTTCCCACTGGTAATTTAAAAGCCAGTGGAATGTGGAAAATGGTCGTAGGAGTGGAGGGGAGGGAAAAGATATGCCTTGCTTGGTTGCTTGGTCACTTTGGTGTCTGAAATCCGTAGCTGAGATGGCGTTTGACTGATTTGTGTTGTGACCACATGTGCCAGACCCGCCTGCTATTCTCAACCCGTAATTTCCCTCTGAATTCAGGCATGTGACTAATTTACTGCAGGGGCAGGATTTTTTATTTTTTCTTCTCTTCTAGGAGCAGAAACGTTACCCCTTTTCTGTTACAGGGCTGTGCACCAAGCACTGTAAGTGATGCCACCTGTCAGGCTGACAGCTTATTCTCCATACGGGGAAGACCTTTATCAGCTGCAGTTGCACAGACCAAGAAAATGTCTTCCACCTGCCAAGGATTTCTAACGGTTAACTGTCTTCTTTTAAGGGTTGTAGAGCAATTCCAATAGTTTATAGTTGTGTTTTTATTGCAGTGGTATTTGGATATTATAAGAGGAGTTGAAGTTGAAGTGAGAGTTGTTGCAGGTCTAAGCGTCCTTTTTGTAACCTAGCTCATACCTGAGGTGTATTGTGCTGTACAGCAGATGGTCTAGCAGTGCAAATCTTGCAAAAGGACCTTCCTAGTTTTGTCATCATTTCCTTCTGCTTTTCTGTCTTCTTTTAGTTTGTGTTAATATTCCATAGTTGAACGAAAAAGTGATGGGTGAAGGGCTATTTGACTGTTTGACTTAACACTCTTTGTCAACATTAGCTGTTAAGATGGTCAAAGAGTTAGAAAATGTTTTCATGTTCCCATCACTGCTTTATTCTGCAGCAGGAAGTTGCCTTGGCAGGACTACACTAGGCCCATGGTGTGACTCTGTTACTCTTTCCCAGTGAGCTCTACAGTTTAATTGGCACATCTGACATGTCTTCCAAAGACAACCATAACTTCCAGATCAGAACCTGTGCTGCTGCTGCTGCCGCTGCTCAAAATATTTTCTTGCACCCATGTATACCCCGCAGTGCTGTGACCTGGTGTTTGTGAGGACGATGAAAAATTCTCCAAACAAAGCACAATTCGTTCGACCAATGTGAACCGTTCTGAACTGATGCAGCCAGAGGCAAAACAGCCGAGCTGCATCGTGGGCCAAACTAAGGAGGTTTTAATAGAATTTCTAAAACATCAATTGCGAAAAGCAGGATAGCATTTTCTGATTTTGAGTGCCCTGTAATTTGAAGTGTGTGGGTTCAAGCCACTTATTTTGTGGTTATGGCTTTACTGGCGGGTTCTCCAAAAAAGTCAGAGACCAACGCAGCTAAGGGTTGAGCTAGCTGCCTTGCCGTCCTTGCTGATTGACTGAGCTGCTTCCCCTCTGGTATTTGGCCACAGTTGTTCTGCCCTCATGGCTAACCTCACTGGGCGTAGCAGTCGACCATTGGGTGTTTAGAAAGCTCAATAGGAGGACACCTGCCTCAGTTTTTATTTATACCGTCTCTTGCACAAACACCCATGCAGCGTTCATGAATGCATGGGGTAAACAGCCACATGCACCTTTCTCAAAAAATGCTATTAACGACGAGTGACCTAATTTGGCCTTTACGTAACATGTCCTGTTTTAAGTCACAATTTGGCGTTCCGTCATGCTATATAGTTTAGAAAACTCTTGTGGTCTTCTACTCCAAAAAACATAGTGCCTGCACTAGCACACCCTTTATTTAACATGTGCAGAGCCACACAGACACACGCCGTTACAACCTATGTCTCTAGAATGAAGAGAAACGACGCTAAGCTGTGGGAAGTGGGACTATATACTAAGATAAAATCATCCAGTGCATTTCATAAAATAAGAGAAAGGGTTTATTTGCACCTTTTTGTGCTGCCTGCGCAGCCTTGGTGCATGGCTTTAAGAGATACAGTTTAACATTAAAGCACAGTGTAGAGCGAGAAGTCCTTTTGAGCAGTTAACTGGGGCATTTTTGTATCCGGTGCCAAGACATCTGTCTGGTGACACACCCTGTAATTATAAACGAAAGGAAAAGAAATGTCTTTTGATTATTTCCATCCTTATTGCTTTCACACACAATCAACAAAACAATCACAACAAGGAGTTGTAGCAATTGAAAAGATTTTATTTGAGTGGTAAGGTGACATGATGGCAAAGTGACAGAAATGACAACATTTAGAATAAATTAAAGAAACACTATGGTCTTTAGTTTTGTTGATAAAGACCGGTACATTTGATCTTGGACCCTAAAGCAGCAACATTTGCCAGGAGACAGTCAAGGCGAGTCTGGGGATGATGGCTGCAGTCTATCAGCGGCCTATGTGGGTTGTTATGTTAAAGGGTGTTCAAACAGATCGTGGTGACTCACAGCGCTGTACGAGGAGATCACAAATGCTGCTCTTGCATCTAAGAGGCAATCCAACACATCGCACATCAAACAGTAAGCGGATGGCTGTGGCTCAGTAGGTAGGGCAGATGTCCACAAACCAGAGTTAGCAGGTCGATCCCCAATGGACCTCTTGCTGCGGTGAGGAAGACACTGAACCCCCAGAGCAAATAGATAGATTAGATAGAATAGATTAGTCATTGTGACTGTAAAGCACTTTGAGTAACAATAGGCAGAAAATTGCCTTTATGTTTTGGAAGTACGTACTGAGAATGTGAAAAACTCAACCAGATACCTTGTCACCTTGAGACTGGAGCCTCCCCAACTCCCCACCAGTCCTTTAGAACTGAAGATGCTACTTGGATGAAATGTCTTCAAGAAACTTTACAAGTCTAGTTTCCTTTTTTTATAACGTATTTGGATCAGCTAGGTAAATTCTTCTTTTTTCCTTTCCTTTTAAGCTTAACAGCTTCTTAAATACTAAATTGTGTCAAGAAATTTGGCAGATATTCGTGTTCTGTTCCGTTACATAACTCACAGTTATTAGTTGTTTTTTGGTGTATAACCATGGACATTAGACCATCAGTAATTGGTAATTTGCTGTAAAATAAAATCAAATAGAATTATGAAAGCTATTGATCTGGTTTATGCAGTGGTCTCTCATTGGCATAAGCCCTGGTGCTAAGTAGCCTGGCATAACCGCACTCAATGGGGATCATGACACGTTTCAACCGATGCAGAGAAAGAAAATTGCTTTGCATGCGATTGGATAGTCCTGCAACCAATCAGAACAATTTTGACAAATTTAAGACCACGGTGATCAGATGATGTGTACGGCTGTGTCGCTGTTACTCTTCTGTCCATCACTGTACAAAGTCCGCCAAACGATTTGATTGGGCCAGCAGATCTTTGCCGAGCATGATCAGTTCCCAATGGAGTGACACAGTAAATTTAGTACGCAAACGGGATGTCATACACTATTTCCTAATTTTGTACAGCAGAAACTCTCTGCAGAAGACTAGTCCATGTTGGAAAATGCCATTTTTAGAAAGTAGAGAAACATCCCCACGCGTTTACATCAAGATGATGGTATGCACACAAAGAACACAGCCAGACAAAAATGAAAAGCGCCATGTAGCCTATCGAAATTTTAATCAGTTAAGTAATTTTTTAGTATGAGGTGATTATGTGGAGCGTTCTTATTTGGGCCTTTAAACCGTTCATATCCCGACCGCTCCATGTAAATGCATCTAGTGTGACACAATAAAATAACAAGAACCCAAATTCACTGCATTTAGCTGTGACTAGGTGAGTGACTGCAGTGACCTGGTTCATTGCCTACAAACCCTTCAGTAAGTGATCTCTGGCTCTGGACCGCATATCCTGCAGGATGTGTAATTCGGGTAGATCCCCAAGGATGCAACACACCTCAGCACATATGGTTTCTACCGTTGCATCTATTACGCAAGCTGGCTGTGTGAAGTCACTTCCAAGTCAAATAAGCAATGACCCCTCCTCATCGTACTCATGAACCTCTCCCCAAACTCTCTGAAAAACACACACACACACACACACACACACACACACACACACACACACACAGTTCTCAAGGAATGCCTGCCAGAAAAAGGGCTCCCACCTAAAAACATTCCCGTAGTACAGGCCATGTTTTCCTTACCCCAACAAATTTACACAGTTGTTAGTGATGGCCTGGGATTCCTCCTAAAGCGCAGCCCACCAATAATAAACAGTATGGCAGCTGACACCGCAAGACACCTGCACAGCTCCCTGACACTGCAGGATTGTTCCCAGGGTCTGGGGGGAGGCAGAGTTGGTTGGGGATGGTGGACGAGGGGACCATGAGGCCAGCAGATAGGTTGGTGGGGTCATGCTGTGTGTACGGGAGGTGCAACCAGTCAGTGTTGTGTTCAGGTTGATTTATCCGATTTCATTTATGAGGGACTCTATGCAACATACAGATCAAACATTCCCTTTGGTTGTGTTGTAACTGGGGCCGTGAAAATTAAGAAGGTAATAATGCGTTACTGCAAATTATATTTGGATGAAATATTTAGAACTGCGAAATTGTTCTCTTGACAAGAAGTTTTTCTGCATTTACTGTCAACATGAAGCACGCAGATGAGACCAGATTGTTCTCAGAGGTCTCTAACATGTTGATAAGAGTAATAAAATTTTATCAAATTTCAAAAATAAATACAGTATCTCTAGGGTTGAATTTCCCTTGGGATTAATAAAGTATCTATCTATCTATCTATCTATCTATCTATCTATCTATCTTTAATTCAAAACGTATTTTTTTATCAAGAACACTATTAATCAAGGCAACGTTCCCAGAAGCTGAAACTAATGTTTATTGATTTCTGTACAGTTGCCCTCATTTATAGATTATTGATGAGCTGTTGAAGCAAATGATTTAGGTTTATTTGTGTCAATAGATTGAAATATTTAATTAAGATTTTCATATTCAATGTACGTTAAAGGACGATTGACATTTTCTCCCCATTTTTTTGCCTCCCCAACCAACCGGCCTCAAGCAGATAGTTCCCCCATATTTCAAGGGTTGGGTTCTATAAAGCTTCTAAAGACAAGGTATTATTAAAAACTGGAAGGATAGTGGAGAACCATCATCTTCGAGGAAGAAATGTGGTTGGAAAAAAATCCTGATTGATCGTGATCGGCGATCACTTAAACGTTTGGTGAAATAAAATGGAAGAAAAACAACAGCAAACCTGTGGGGGCAGTGTTATGATCTGGGGTTGCTGCAGTTGCTCAGGTCTAGGTTCAGCAACATTATGTGTCCAAAGAATGAGGTCAGCTGACTACCTGAATATACTGAATGACCAGGTTATTCCATCAATGGATTGTTTCTTCCCTGATGTTCACGGGCATATACCAAGATGACAATGCCAGGATTCATGGGGCTCAGATTGTGAAAGAGTGGTTCAGGGAGCATGAGACATCATTTTCACACATGGATTGGCCACCACAGAGTCCAGACCTTAACCCTATTGAGAATCTTTGGCATGTGCTGGAGAAGGCTTTGTGCAGTGGTCAGACTCTTCCATCATCAATACAAGATCTCGGTGAAAAATTAATGCAACACTGGATGGAAATAAATCTGGTGACATTGAAGAAGCTTATTGAAACAATGCCACAGCAAGGCAGTCCAACGAAATATTAGCGTGTGTGACCTTTTTTTTTTTTTGGCCAGGCAGTGTATTACAGAGTAGTGTCTATGAGTTGAATTTTATTTTCAAAGTTTATTTTGTACATGTCTGAACAATATTGACTAATGATGAGAAACAAGAATACACTCAGTACCAAGTCTTGGTGTCCAGTCCACAAATTCCAACATACACTCCTGCCACAGGATGTCAGGTGGTCCAGCCATTGTGTCCCCACCTGTAGGACATTGTCAGAGCACAAAGGAGGAGCACAGTAAGTGTCGGCCCGCTGTCAGCTTCTGTTTGCCTTAAATTTGTAAATCCCCCCCTCTTTCAGCCGTCGGGCTTTGAAAGATTAGCCAAAGGTTTGTGGAGTAATTCACATCTGCGTGTCAAGAGCCAGGGGGATACCTCCACAGTTTTCACACACCTCACTAATTACAGTTGTCATCTATGTTTAGGTTTTGTTCGATTCTGAGCTTACAAACCTGTTCATATTCATTTTGATTTTAAGTTATGTTGTGTGGATCACTGTTAAAGGATACTCCTAATCTAATGTTCTTTATTAATGTGTGTAAACTTCTACTGGTGATTGCTGGTTAAATTTCAACTTGGTAAACATTTAAAAAACTGTAGATTTTCAAAGGGGCACAATACATAGCAGATAGTGTCACAAAGAGCCTGAGCAGCGCTCAGCTTCTCAGGCATTGAGAGACTGATGTTTGCCATAAAGTGGGGCCTCTCTCTCGCTGCCCTGTGAGGTCACAGCACCTGTTCTTGGTAATTGCTGGCAGGTGACGTAAGGCGTCCACTTGTTTTCCATGGTGTAAGGTGGAGGTCCCTCGGCTCCTTCCACCAGGGAGGCTGGAAACTCATGTTGCTTGTTTGCAGCAAATAATAGAGTCTGACTCGTTTGTTCTGCTCCCCACGCTCGCTGCGAGTGAAATGAACCCTGGCCCACATGCTAATGACAGAAAACTTTTTTTTTTAAAGTAAAGAAATATAACAGAGATCCATATATGCAGTATAAAGCCTTCCTAAATCACATAAATCCATTTTACCTTGTTATAATTGTCACTGTCATTGGAGACAATTCACTTCAAAATAAAATCTAAATATGTCAAGAAGCTCAATTAAAATGTTTATCTGTTATGATTTTTTATTTTTTTTTGTTTTAGCTCAAATGGTACTCACCTTCTTCTTTTTTTTTTTTTTTCTTGCTGGGTCCACCTCATGATGACTTTTCAATGCTGGCTGCTGGAGGCCAGAAGCCAGCAGATAGGGTATATGGCCCAGGCCTCCAGCCAGCTGTGAACCTGATAGCATCTGTTTTAAACGTTTGAGAGACAGAGAGAAAAGAACCCTCTTTTCTTCTGAGCTCTGGAGCGCTAGTTATCTCGTGCCTTTTTAGTAAAGGGATCCACAGATGGCCCGTGTCCTGACAGTTATACAAATGTGATATCGCTAGCTGAGGTATTCCGCAAGGATCTTCTTACTGTGTTACTGTAAGCCGACAAGTGGGACTCATTCATGCTCAGAGTAAACAAGACAAGTCCGACACAAAGGGAGTCCTCCGTCGTAGAGATGAGGCAGAGGAGAATGAAAGAGAACCTCCTGTTTTGTCTCTGTGAGCGCAGACAAAACAACCTCTTCACACCTGAGTGTGTCCTCTATTTGGAGTCCTTCCGCCCATTGTCATCATGTGTTATCTAAACCATCAAATCGACATGAAAAGATCATTTCATGTTCCACTGTCACCTGAGGGGGTTTGGACAACTTGTCTTTCATTTGCTTTGTCTGAATGCGGTGACACAACCGTTTGTCATCCATTTTTTTCCCCCCAGGTTGTGTGCGGTTTGAACTCACTTCAAAGACTTGGTCTTTGATGGGAAGTGTCCTTAGATATATGTGTTTTGTCGGCGTCGGAGAATACAGACCTTTTCTCTTCTTACTCACTGTCTTATAATCAGACATCAGCATTTTCTGATAAGTGCAGATGTCATCTTAGGCCACGAGTTAGAGCCTTTTTCTATCATATTCAAAGCAGAAATCTACTTTAGTTTTTTGCAAATTAAATTATAAAATGTCTTTGTAACACATGCACATCCAGTGCCTTTACATTTAATGTTTAGCCTTCACCTCTCCACTTGGAGCAGAATCAAGGGAACACATCCATCTATCTCAATCTAACTCGTGATTGTTCCTAACTGATTTCTCCCTGTTTGGTAGGTTTTTAATTGTTTCTGTCCAAAGACTTTAATCATCAAGGTTTGTCATTTCACTACATTCTCTTTTTCAGAACTCACTGCTTGCTTTAAAATAAATCTGTGCAGCGTATCACACTCTCTGCCCTTAGACCTTTCGTGTGGATAAGAAAGTTTGGAACAGACATGGAAAAATAAGTAAAAAGTATTCAAATTGCAGAAGGAGAGGAAAATACCACTTGAAATACATGGCTGGCTTTCTTGTGGGCTATTTCTATAGAGCAATAAAGGATGTGTATGGACAAAATGAAATAATATATAAATTACTAAGTTTCATCCATTGGATTTTTAAAAAAGGTCCTTATCTATACATACAACTCCCAGTGTTAGTACTCACACCTTTCATGTCAAGCTACATTATTGCCCCAACTGTTGGCTTGATGGAACGGAACTAGACTTAAGTTACTCTACGTTGAATAATTCAGTGACGTCCCACGCACTTATCTGAGCAGGATATTCTGTAGACAGCCCACCTCGGTGAACTCCGGCCATAGCAAGATGACATAAGTTGGAGTCGTTTCTGATTTGAACTTGATTCAAAGTACAACACGAGTCTTGGTATTTCAAAGTGGGAGGATTTGTAACAGATCCCCTTCTATCTGTCCACTTTCCACAAGTGACATTGGCCTTACTGGCTTTTTTACTCCAGAGAGACTTGATGGCTATGATTATTTACACAGAGGGTTTCCTTCTCTCTCTCTCTCTTTTTTTTTTTTTTTCGCAGTCGGTCATTTTCATAAGGGATCATAATACTCTTGGACAGGAAGTGTCTGGCTATATAGACTACGCCCACAGACTCAAGTCCCAAGATTTTGAACCATATTTCAACGGAAAGAAGAGACTCCTGCCAGGACGCCCGGATTTATGGTAAGTCTCCTTCCATTGTAGCATGTCCACGTTGGTTTGGGGAGGCCTGGACTCGAGTGGGATTTAACAAGTTTCGAAGGGTAAGGAAATCTTATTATCCGGGATTAAACATTCAGTCGTTCGTGAGACACCAGTATAGGCTTGGAGAGAGCTGTGCAAAGGGCCGCTATAGTTATCATGTATAGTACTACCTGTTTGGACCACAACATAGACGTAGAATAAATAAAAACTTGTAAAGTAGTGCTGCCAACGTGCATGATTAAAGTCACAATTTAAGTAGACTTAAACCAGGAGAGTTTGATTTGATTTGATTTTATTATACAATGAGTATGTCATTTGAGATTGGCCTTAAGAATTGACACATTGATAAGTAGATTGGCTAGCTTTCAGGTGGTTATTGGCTAAATCGGCTATTGGTTTTCTTTGGTGTACCTCAGCTTCAACCTGCTAGATTGCTCTCCTGTAGAATGAGCATTCCCATTCAAAAGGTCTCTATAGATTCTTAGTCATTCAGGGCATGGTATATCTAAAACAACGGCCACTGGAGAAGTGTCAAGAGTGGTGAAACATATTCGAGAAAATTTGGCTTTGTTTTGGAAATTCCCATGCACATCAGGGGTTGCACGACTTCAGATGCTTTGAAGTCGACTGTTATGTGATGAAAGTCAAGTCGACACACACTAGTCGCTGATGACGTCGCTAGTCGCTTTGCCACAATGAAATCTATATTCTTGACCTGAATACATATGCTGAGAACAGACAGCTCATGTGCTACTTATTGTGTGCTGCAGATATGTATAGCCTGTATAAAAACAGGCAGCAACTCAGCACCACCAATAGCATTTAATAGCAAATTGTTGATTACGCAGCCTCCTTCTCTCTGTTACCGCAGGGCATTTGGTGACGTTGTTATTGACTGCTGTCCTGAGGATTTGGACCGTTCCTCTGCTAGCGTTAGCGGATACTTTCAGATGAGTGTGCATTGCAGTAGTACTCTTGTTGTATTTCAGGACTGACTTGTCGGTTTTTACCTGGACAGCCACAGGATAGTTAATGTTACTGATAAATACTTACTGCTTTAAAAATTTAAACCAAAGTTTTAAATTGCCGTAAATCTCCCATATTCAGGGACTGTATATTGGACAACTACAGGCCCAGTGCCAGTCACACAGTTCCAGGACAAGCCACAAATGAACTGCTGACCTTGCAGGTGTAAGCTAAAAATCTTACCTTGTATCCTTCAGAGGGGCAAATGACATCTTTATAGTTCTCGGTCTATCAGGAGACCTGTGTACATAGAAAGCTGTCAGCAAATTACCAGAGCCAAAACCATTCCCCAATTCCACGTAGTCGTGCAAAGTAACATCTTACCAACATTTCAGATATCTGCGAGAAATCCCATGAGGACAAACACAACTGGACAGGTGTGAGAATGAGAGTGTGTGTTACATGGTTTTGTTGAGAGTTCAGCCAAAAGGCGAACAGCCTGTATAACCTCAGTAACAGAACATGGTTTCCAATGTCCTGAGCTAGACTTATGATTTTTTACAGGATGTGGGTTTTATTTTGTTAGTTTCATTACTGTTATTAGGTTTGACATAAACTTCCAGCTTATTTGTGTGAACTCTGCCAAGAGGGCTGCATCATTCGGCACACTTTACAACACAGGGCATCAGAGCGAACATTACAATCACAGAGGTTTTGAACAAATCCCCAGTTCGACTTTTTGTGAAATGAAAAATTACTGCTTTTAACGGTTTTGCAGAACCGACTGTTCTCAGCTTTTTCAGTGGCTCTGTAGAAGTTCTAGGAACGCCAATCCAGATTTCAGTGGATACTTTGCCCATTAAACTCTAACTCTGGGCTTACTTTTCACCTCCAAATAAGTGTTAGGGTTAACCCTAACCCTAACACTTCTTCTTCATCATCTTTTCCCTTCAGGGGTAGCCACAACGAATCATCTGCTTCCATCTTGCCCTATCCTCTTGTATCCTCTTTAGTCACACCAACTACCTTCCAACAATGTCCTCCTTCACTACATCCATACACCTCCTCTTTGGTCTTCCTCTAGACCTCCTGCCTGGCAGCTCTAACCTCAGCATTCTTAGACCAATATATTATTATATTATACCAATATACCGTATCCCTCCTCTGAACATGTCCAAACCATCTCATCTAACCCTTTAAAAGCTAGTGTGTCGGCAGTGACACGATTGCGGAAGCGCCCTTCGGATTACCGTAATCACGTCACGGTCGGCGGTTTGCGAAAGCTGAGACGTTGCGCTTTATAGCCAACATAGTGCCATTACGGTAATTTCACTTGCGCCTCTCCTGGGAGGTTATTACACTCTTATAACATGCGGTACATTGTAAATAAGTGCTAGTCAAAATAAGCAAAAAGAAGTCCAGGTGGACATTTTGAGGCTAAGGTGTTAAAGAGTTAAACAGTGTGTGCCAAAACTAGGAAAATATGTTGCAGAGGTTATAAAAAAGATGATGAAAAGAAGATTTGACATAACAAAAAAATGTGTCAGTGTCAGAGTAGCTGAGCGTGGATGTCATTCTACATAATCAGGGTGGAAACTCGATCCACTGACATTGACTTTCAGATGCACTTTTATAAGCAGCGTGTTCACATTCGTCTTTAAAACAGGACATGACAGACTTATAGAAAACAGTTTTTGTTGCAGCACTTAAAAGAATGACGGTTGGCGTTTTATTTTTAGACGTGGTTTTGCCCTTCCGCTGAAACCAAAGTGTCAGGCATGCGACGCCGTGTTGTTTTATTTATCTATTTCTCACCATGTGCTCTGACACACAACCCTGCTTGTGACCTTGAGCGTGGCCTCCCCTCTGGTGAGTGGTAGCCCTAACAAGCTGTAGGTGTGAGTCATTGGGCGAGCATGCCTGGAGGTACAACCTACTCCCTAATGATGCTTTTATGAGCCCCCCCACCCCCCATACCCCCCCTCCTCCCCGCCACAGGTCTCCCTGCCCTCCCTGCCCTCCCTCCATCTGACATCTGACTTCACACTCCCCCTCTCAGCCTCATTTATCATCCACTAAAACTCGACTTCATCAGATTTACACATCTCCCTGTCTTTATTTTCAACTTTTCCACGCGTTCCCACCTCTCCCATTCTCTCCCCCCCCATGTCATCCTCCACCTCTCTCACCCCACCACCCCACCCCATCCATTTTTTTTTTTTTTTCATCTCTGTCGGGAACAATAACACCCAGTGTGGTTGCTGCTAAGAGGGAGCAGATGCTGGAGCTGCTGCCCACTCAGTGCACTAAACCTCCCACCGCAGGACTCTTGAATCCTCTCCCTCCTCCTCCTCTACAACCACAGAGAGCACAAAGCAGCGACACCAGCGCCAGCTCTGGCCTCCACCTCCCACCTCCAGCAAGGAGGGGTGGATAGGTTCACGTACACAGCCTGAAGAGGCGAGGAAAATATAGATGTAACTGAGAATCTTCTTGGAGCAAAATGCGTGACTTTAAAACATTTGAAGGAAAGTGAATTGGTTGAAGGTATTTGGAGAAAAGAAAAGAATAAAGCACGTCTCTGCCACAGCACTGTGATGCTGCCAACAAATGTTTCCAGCTTCATGTAACAGGTGTCATAGTCCTTTGCAAATGCACGAAACTACTGGATACTGAACACTAAACGCATCAAACCTTCTTCCTTTAACTTCTAAATTAGATTACGGCTCGGTTTTATGTGCATCACTTTGCAAATTATTTAACCATTACTATTTATACATCAGTCAGCCACAACATTAAAACCACTGACAGACAAAAAACGGTTTAGGAACGACTCAAAAAACAGCACAAGGTGTCCAAATTCACTAAATCCCAAACTGATCAAGTATCTGTGGGATGATCCACAGAGGCCCCGCCCCTCAAAGGCCCCCCCACTAACAACATTGTGTTGCCAGACACCACAGGACACCCTCAGAAGGCCCATGTCCATTCTCTGATGAGTCACAACTGTTTTGGAGGCACAAGGGAGACCTGCACAATATTAGGACATATTGTTACGCCTGATCGGTTTATGTTAGTTGCGAAAATACGAAATATGGCTTGTTTTGTAGACAGTGTAAATCAATTCATAGCAATATCAGTGAATTCCAGTACAGCCACAGATACAGTGCACCAAGATTTTGAAATATTTCCTTTTACAGTACATTCTTTGTCACCTCCAGATCTTTTCTCATCGACTGTATAGCAGGAGTAAGGGGCAAAAATTCACCTAGATTTATTTTAGCAGGCACACTGGATGGGTGAATCCTATAAACACAATTTATAAATGCATATGTTGTAAGCATCTGAACTCCAAGGGAAACATAATTGTCCCGTTTGAATATGCAGACATTTTTCATCCAGCAAACAGCACATAAGTACACACAGTAACAATAGTTTTCGTATAAAATTGAAATAAGAGAATAGTTTTCTAGGCAAACTCTTATGTAAATTGATAATGAGAAAGGTGACTGGACGACTATCAATGAGCAGCTATGTTAGACTATCAACAGTAGACTCACCATCAGATACACATGTGCATTAGTTGCTGTAACTTCGTGCAAACTTTAGATTAAGCCTTTACGCAGATAAAACCAAAACGTGACACTGCTACGGCAAAGGGACGGCGAGAAGAGAAGTAGACGTGTTTAAAGGCTAACTTTCTGAGCTTCCGACTACACACACACACACACACAAGGATCCTGACCTTTGTCTAATTAACCCAATAATCTGCAGCTCTGTGTAGCCAGCTTCCTGCCACTCCAGATGTGCCTACAGCATCTCTGATGTCTATTTAATGTTCACCAGTAAAGTGACCATCTGTTTATGCACTCTGGCTGTTCCCCTCCTTCCTCTCTTTATCTCTCCCTCTTTCCAGTGCCTCTGTTTACTCAAGACCTTTAGGAGGCTGGGCAACAACTCACTATATGAGAGTCCTAATTGATTTACTGCTCATTTCTACTTTACGATGTTCAAGTGACAGAGAAAGTGTGCTAATTTTCATTGTAAATACAAATGCAATATACTGTATTTGTTACTCAACTTTTTTTTTTAAATGCTGGATATTATAAATAGTTCTTGTGCTGTCAGCCTACTCTGTGCGGATTTGGCGACAGACTGAAACATTGAATTTGAAGGATCAGCTCAGCAGGAAATATAGCGCATGCGTCTTCTGGAGCCAAAACCATGTTGCCTCCACGCTCAGCCTCTGCCGTGCACCTGTGTGTCTGGCTTCATTTTCTGCTGTGAAAATATTTGCACTGCTGTCCCGTTTTATTAACTTTTAATACAAAAGAGAAACTGTTCCAGCTCCGAAGGTGATTCGGCGGCCGGGTCTTAAGCATTGTGTCCAAGCTGCAAAAGTGGTCGGTGGTGGGACATTCTATCACCGTGGAGTTTGCCAGCTTGCTAAATATTTGCTGGTAAGCTGGAACATTCCATGTCATCTCTGTTGATCTTCACACATGGCACGCACATACTGCATTGGCTGAATCATCAGGGTTAAATCCAATCGCACTGTTTGTTCTCTGTGCTGATATGTTTGGATTGTGTTTGATAGATTCCTTTAGTGTTCCACCAGCAGTACCATGGTCACAGACCTCCTGCCTCATTTTCCACGTCACGTCCAAGTAATTACGATCTGAAACTATTTATGGAATTGCAAAGGAGGGCTGTAGTTGCTCATGAATGTGTCATTATACCAGAACGAAAAGTTCCAATTAGCGATCGTTTTTAAACATGAGCAAACGTATTAGCCCGGTCGGGGTTTGACTCTTAAATTCTTTCCGCCAAGATACAGCAGCATTTAGTTTATCATGCAGCCAGAGAGGAAAGGATTTGTTTCTGTCTTGCTCAATTAAATTGGTGAAATGATTGACTAGTAATAAAAATTGCTGCAGTTTTCTTCTTTTTTTTTTTTTCCTGGAAATCAAAAGTGAAGAACAAAATGAGGAAGTGCACCAAACCGTTTAGAAAAGAATGAATACACTAGTGTATACATTGTATATAAGAATATAAATTTTAACTGCCTGCCTAGATTAATTATTTATACTTATAAATTAATATAGATAGATAGATAGATAGATAGATACTTTATTAATCCCAAACTAGGACATTTGACTGTTGTAGCAGCAATGTACATGCTCTCAGCATACCATACGTAATATACGGTATATATAATAATTGTTATCTATTAGTTTGAATACAATTTTTTCCATTTCACATTCGACAAAAGTGACAACATAAGCTCACATTTGGCTTCCTTAAAGACAATATCTCTAAAATACATTAATAAATTCCCAGATGAAATGTAAAATAGCGATTAAAAAAAAAAAATGGGAGTGTGTAGGTGGGTGGTTAAATAGACTTTTTAATGGGGTTGTCAGCTGGGCATGGCCCACCTATGACTTGTTGTTGAGTTAGACGCCCCCAGAAGAATTATCCGTAATTTCTACTCACTAAACTGTGCCTCACTGTGTAAGAAGCATTGGTGATTCACTCTGGAAACAATAACTCCAGACTGTATTGTGTAGCCACTAAAGAAAAACAGATATATGAACGAATACACATGCTGGGTTTTCGCTCTTTTATGATATATATCATCCACCGCTTGGAGTCCAGCTCCTCTGAGCCCTATAATGAGACTGTTGACATTACCCTGGAAAATGACCGCCTGGAGATGACAATGGAGCTAAGCACGGTAACTATGGAAAGTGAAAGGACGTAGTGCACGTGTCAAACGGCCATGGTAAATGCATAGGGAACCAGGAACGGGTGCCGAGAGCCCCGTCATTGTTTCCACCAAATCCAGGTTCTCACACTTTTACTGGTCCATATGTCTGGGTGTGGTGCCATCCAGCTGCTGGAGCTTTCTTTGTGACCAAATGTGCACCGACCGTGCAGTCAGTTGCCCTGGTGACACTTCACATGGGACCGTTCGGGAGGTGGGGGCAATAAACACATCCAAGCAATGTATGAACAAAATTCTCGGCACTGATTCAAAGAGATTTTTTTTTTTTTATAGCTTTTTCCGTCAACTTTTTCATGTTCTGTGTTAAAATATCTCACATCTGTCCCATTTCTCTCGAAAAGTTAAGCGGTTCACCATGGAATAAAAGTGGTTGACCAAAATATGTTAATTGTTGTATGGCATCTTGGTATAAATAGTCACTGAATCACTGTCAGATCTAATTCACAAAGAGAAGAAGGATGCTTATGTCTGACAGGAAGTCTCAGACAATGTAATTTTCCATCGTTTTAAAGGAAAAACCTCAATTTGTGTTTCATAATTGGGGCATTGCAGCAATCTATTTCGAACTTGCTTCACTCGGCTCTGTTGGCAACTCAAAACAAATGCCAGACTTCTCATTCAATCATACCATATAATTTTATGCATCAGTGTATTTCCCACAGCTTGAACTGCTTGGAGGCGTCCAGGGTAGTATATGTTTCCTGGACAGGAAGGTGGTCGACGCAGAGATGGTTGACGCGCAGCTGAGATGTCAGATCATATCCAGTGTCACCTTTCCAGAAGTGCAAGATATGCATAGAATCGTAGTCAAGTCAGTTGAATCAATCGAGTACGACATACTGTAAGCTTCAGGTAATCAAAGCCTAAAGTCAGTCATTTGAGACGAGACCAAGTCGAGTGTCTCGTCCAAGTCGAGTCTTAAGTCAAATTTAGACCAGGTGCTACCACTGTGTTTTATTTTACATATGTTACATATTTCATACATATTTTAAGTCATGTGAGAGAAGGATACACTTGTGGCCCAAGGTATAAATAGTTAATTCGCGAATAAATTTATTTTTCATCTACGTTTTTGGTCTACAAAAAGAAGTTGGACCAAGGTCTCCGTGTCACATTTTTTAATCTTGGTGCAAGCCTTTGGAGACTGACATGGAGATGAACCAGTTCAGTTCAATTTTATTTATATAGCATCAGTAACAATGCAAATTGTCTCAAGACGCTGTACAACATCCGCCCTGAAACCCCCAGAACTAGCCTGAAGGCATCATCACCCTTTATTCTGGAAGAAGGTCTTTGGGAATATGACACGCAGTCAGACCAGGAAAGTATACTGCAAGTTATTGGCTAGAATACCTGGCCTTAGCTATTCTGTATTTACATTTCCCAAAATTGCAGAGTGGGGGTCAGTGGGGTTTGGAAAGGCCACATAGGTATGTTTTTAAATTACTTGTACTATACAGTGTGTTTGCTTGTAATTTGCAGCAAGCATGTTTAATATGTTGCAGGCAGAAAATATTTTTATGGCTCAAATTCAAATAGGTATCTGTGAATAGGTTTTATGTGCCACTAGAGATTCCTTGGAGAAAACATCTTGACTGCAGCCCAACGGCCAAAATATTTTTAGTTGTCCTGCAATGCAGGTGTAAAGGTTTTGAAATGTATTTTCCATTATGCAAATTGTTTAATACTTCAGATCTACTGTTACTCACGTACCAGCTCCAGTAGAGCATCCAAGCAAGTGACATATTACCTGCAGAATGCTGGCAGCACTCCACTATGTTATAGTCTGACATTTACAGCCTGGATGCCGCAGCTTTAGCCCATTCCACTTCTCAACACTATGTACCTCTTCTCAGATTTATGCTTAGCCTCCTCCCTGAGGTCCAACTTAGTTGTTGGATCACAAACTGCTATTGGGGAACAGCCAAAGTCCCACTAAAGCAACATTCAGTTACTCAGAGTGCGACATGTGGAGTTGTGTTGCTAGTGATGTGATCGGCTAACGATGAGAAACGCGGAAAATGCACTGCAGCTTCACACGACACATATTGCAGGTATTACTTGCAATAACAACAATCAAACTAACGAACAATGAGGGTCTGTTGGTTTTTGTTGGTTTGCATCGTGTGCCGTTTTCCTAACAACTTTTATTACCATTCTGTAAGAAGAATACTACATTGCATTTCTAAATAAGTTGTGTGTGCAGAGTGCACATCCCATTTCAGAACAAATTGGAACAATTTGTGTACACAAATATGTTATAAATTAATTCAAATTAATCAAATGTTATCTGATTAATCCCTAACTGACCAGGCACTGGACGTCAGACTATTTTTTTTTTTTTATAGTTAAACCATTTTTAAGACTCGTGTCTTTGTTTTTTTCTTGTTTTCTCGTCTGAAAGGCTGTGCCGAATCTGAACTTGACATGAGAACAATGCAGCACTCAACCCTGCCATAATGACTAGTCTTCAAATGCCAACCTGCCTTGTATTTCACGTCAGCAAAGAGAGATCATCTGCCAGTTTTGCGGCTAAGGAATCTCTGATCTCCCATGTCTCCGCACTTTACTCCAAACAAACGACATGAGCTGCTTAATATTTAAAACACCAATAAATCCCATCCTGAAACTGATACACACGCTAAACAAATTGTTTTAACCCACGGGTCCAAGCATTTTTTTCCCTCCCCTTTCACTCTGTCAAAGAGTTCCACACATTTGCTCCGCTGCGTCAGAAACAACAGAAAACCTATAAGCAGAGCGGGATCCAATCGGACGCTGTAAATTAATCAGTCGTTTATTTTGGAATTCAAACCACTCTTTGGTTTCACTTGCTTATTAGTCACAGCTTTACTTTAATGCCTGTGTCGGCAAACTCCAAAACAGTGCCCCGGAGTCAAATTGAAAACAGACTTTTAAATACTCTGTGTCTTTCGAAAGATAACATCCCTCTGCAGGTTGCTTTCTTTTCTTTTCTGCAAGGCAAAGTTCTTTTGCAGCTTGCAGTTGCGTATTGATACAACAATGATGGCTGTGTGATAGTCTTTAATCCGTGAAGTTTTCTGTCCTCTCTGAAACATGCATGACCTCAGTTTTTTTGCTGGTTTAAAGTCTCCCGCTGTGTGAGTCCGTAAAGGAAAAAGTCACGCAAGAGATAACGCTCCAAATATCAATCTTTGCTTTTATTCAAAGTGCGAACACACAAACTAAGACACATTACTGATCGAGTGTCAGCCATCAACTCCAAAAAGAAATCCAAGCAACAGTAGTGTCTTGTGAAGTTCAGCCTCTCTCTGTGATTGTGTGAGAGCTTTGGACACAACAGAGGGCTAGAGAAAGAAGAAAAGGCGATACATATTATTTTTCCCGGTTCACATAGCATCCCATCTCAAGCTGATCTATTTTCATCTATTTTTAGTCAAAAAAAAAAAAAAACTAACCAAGTCACAGCACTGCCCCACCCTCCCCCGAGTGCTACGGGTCACATCCTTTCATTGAAACACATGAATTACAAATGCGTTTAAGCAATATATTTCTGCGTGCCTAAAAAAAGAAAAGAAACCAAAAAAGGCCGGGCAGCGCAGTCGGCGAAACGCAAAGCTTCTGCTCGCTACAACTACCTTGCCATACTCCAAGAAAAGCTTCCCCAAACATATTTGCTCCCATAAATGATTACCATCACTGCAGAGGCTTGCAGATGGTGAGCGGTTGGCAGCAGCACCTCTGTAGTTTCAAACATGATGTCAGCTGTTCCATCAAGGCTGGTGGTGGTGGTGGAAGCAGCAAGACCAGAATGTGTCTTCTTTCCACTATGCGTACAGGTGCAGGCTTTTTTTTTTTTTTCCGCAAGTAAAAGATGGCAACTTTTTTTTTTTAATTTTTCCTCTGAGGCTTGCCTTGAGGAAAAACCACTGCAGCGGTAGCCTCCCACCGTTTTTAAAGCACCTTAGTTTACAAGCTTCGAGAATGACCTAATTCCAGTCATCTAACAGGAACCGTTTCCCTTTTTCTGCAGCTACTACAACTGGAAGACGCAGGTGTCCACGTCCAACTCCAGTCCTAACTTTGAGGTGATTTATGATGATCCTAACGGCCTTCTCTTCAGGAACAAGAGGGACAAAAAGATTCTGAATGTGGACCCGTTGGTAAGTTTTGTTGTTGTTGTTGTGGTTCCTCTTAAGCTTGTTACATACTCCCCGAGAAGCAAGAAATTTGTTCTCGCTCCTAGGGCTACGAGAACAAGAACAAAGTTAGTTCTGGTGAGGTCATTTATACTTCACAAGAGACTCAACTGCAGGGAAGTCCTCGTACTGCCATCCCACTGCAGCATACCTCACATGCACTAAACGTTGTGTGAGATATTTCTTATTATTTTCGGATGTTGGCCAGTCGCATAGACTGTATATAAATAGGACAATGCGTCCCCACTTACTTGCATTTGCCAAACTGACGCCTGGGGATACGGGCAGCGCCATCGCAGTATGATCCAAGAGTGGAACCACACAGAGCCACGATATTGAAGCCCCGCCCACACTTCCTTCTTACTCACTCACGTTTTCGATTAATTAATACTACGCTCTGCTCTACTTCCCCCAGTTACAAAGAAATGTTGGATTATACCCTGTACTTATTTTTTTATTTGTTTTTTCAACTCTCACAGTCCCACGGGATGCTTTACGAAGCGGTTGGCATGGCAACTGGTAGTCGCACACTTGAACATGCATCAACATTATGTTAACTACCTTAAACGACGGGAACCATCCTTAAAAAAAAAATTTAAAAAGTGATGTGTAGTTTGGTGTTTTAGTTTGGCGCAAGTCCCATCCACTAACATGGAGGAGGTGGAGCTTATGACCTATACTGCAGCCAGCCACCAGGGGGAGCTCTACTTGCATTGGCTTCACTTTTGAGGAGTAGTTCCGCTGTCTATCTTTATACTGTCTATGGCCAGTCATTTTGGTGACCGTGTCCGTCGGATCGCGCCATTCATTCAGCATGCACCCACATGCAGTATGCCAATCTCTACCCAGGAGAGATTAGCAGTCACACTGTGAATATTAGCATCTGGAAGCTCACAGAGTTCAGAGTGGCCGCTAGCATTTCCGCTTTTTTTTTTGTTAATAACCACGCCTACTGCTAATTTCCAATGCCCAACACAGTAGTTTCTGGACAACACACAAGTTCTGAAAAATGAGAGCCAGCTGCGAGAACTCCCAAATGACGGCTATCCTAGGTGTGAGAACAAACTTCTCACTTCTCGCGGAGTATGTAACAGCCTTTATCTTGCTTAGTTTTAAGGCCTGAATGAGACACTGCTGTTCCATGACAAATAAAATGTGAGCCCTGTATGATATTAATGGTGTTACATTTCATGGCCTTGCTTTCTCCCACTATCTCCAGCTTTATCCATCAAATTTAAACATCTTGGAATAGTTGCAATATTATTATATCTTCAGCTATTCACCTCTCTATCAACCTTACTAGACAGACATGAGTTATGTCAGTGGAACACTACACTACGAAGAAGACTTAGAAGTAGGTGGACAGACTGAGAGAGAGAGAGATAAAGAAATCAGTGGGAGGGAAAAAATATTTGCTTTCCACCTGCAGGAAGAATGGAGGATCAAGGGGTCGAGACAGGTGCTTCCTCCACACTCACAGTCTGACAGCGGGCCATGAAGAATAACGACTGACAGCAATGTTTTTTCTCTCTCCAGTTTCCCCTCTTCGCTGGGGGGAGGAGGGTGGGGGGTGGTAGGGAAGTAGTTGGTGGGGCTGAACTATTTTGAAATTGCAGACAGGGCTGTGGGGACTGCGTTTTTGAGGCCAAGCGCCAAAATGGCAGCACAGTGTTCTAGCTGTGGTCGAGCACCGCCCCGACCAGGCTGTCTATTAAAAACACAAGCGAAGGCATTGGAAGCCAGACACAGCAAACCACCCTTGTGCCCAGAACCCAGCTCAGCTCAGCCCAAATTGGCTCAGGCACGGAGCAGCGCAGAACCGTCCGGCTTTTTAACCCACCGTGAGCTCGGGCTGCTCGTGCGGTCACAGATCCACAGGATAACCTTCCAAAATCCAATCTCGCATCAACTCATTTCGGGCGGTTTATTTGTTTTCCTCCCTTTGTCATGCCATGACCACTTTTTACATCCTAGCCAGAAAGTGGGTTGGGGGTGGAGGAGTTGTCATATTTCAGTTTTGACAAAGGCTTGATTGGCTTGGCCGAGTAAAAAGTTTTTATTTTTTTTAAAAAAAAGCTCTTGAAATTGAGATTTGCAGAACAGACTAAGTTAATTAGATGACGTGAGCGTTTATGGCACATTTTGGTTTGCTCATCATTAACCAGCATTTCCCATTTCCCCTTAACATGTCTATGAAGTCACTTTTATGGGTCTATTTCTGCTGACACTCTTTTGAACTCGCAAAAAGGAAGACTGCCTCACTTATTAGGACACCCACAAGTGTGTTTGAGGTAAAAGTGTAAATTGAGTGTAATGGCTGGCTATGGATCCACTCCCACCAGAAGCTTTTGACACACTTAGCCTTAAATAAATGCTCCCAGCTGGCAGTGGCTTCACATCTTAGCGGTGGTGCCGTGTCAGCTTTGACAGTCAGAGTAACGCGCAACATCTCGGAAAAAGTGAACAGTTACTGTCAAATTATGCTGCACTTTAATGGACCTGCTATTAAAAAGAGATGTGTTCAGGATATCTGTTGGCTCGTGTAATTGCTAACACACCCTCTCTACGGCAGCTGTGACATTTGAAATAAGAAGACCGATCAGAGGTGTAAGAGTAACACTGGATCTAGTGATTCTGTGCAGTAGGAGATGTGACATTTGTGGCTCCTAAGAGAGCGACAATCGTGATTCTGTGTAGCTTTTAGCTCCTTTTAGCTAGAAGGCAGATTTGGAACAAAGCAAAAAAAAACAGTACGACGCGTCTTGACGTTTTTCTGCTTTACTCCTGTGAAGGCAGCACTGTCTAAATAAGTTCTACCAACTGCTCCAACTCTGCTCTGGGTTTCAGTCTGGTCCCGGTGAGGACTCCAACAGGACATTCCTGCAGTCGGACCTCTACGCCCACGCTGTCATCTACGACCACAACATCAGGACAGTCTAAGCTTCAGAGGCCGTTGCCAACACGTGCATACATATGGCACATATTGAGAGAGCCACTGAAAGCCTCTAATTTGACTGAGCTGCTGTAGTTGCTCCATCATTTGCAAGCTGTTCCCCTCATATCATGCATGCCATCTGGGTGGAGGTGCTACAGTGAATAAAATGACTGTAAACTGAGGATTCCCAGAGGAAGAAGTGGACGGACTAGTGTGACGGCTTGTAAGTTTCCACGCAAATGTCCTGAGCTTTGGCCTTAAATTCTTCTTCATTCCATGTAGTTAAGAACAAGTTGAATATTTATATATTTTTTTGCATTCCCCCAGCCATTGGTCTTTTTTTAAAAGTTTTTAGAAGAACCTGCCGAGGGACCCCGAGCTTGTCCCAACGTTGGGGCTCTGGCATGTTTTGCGCTGTTTGTCTAAACAAATTAAAGGCGTAAGAGCTTTGAAAGAGGACGGAGGCTGCTTTTATGTCCTCCCCCAGGCTGCGGTAGCTCCAATCGGACTGGAAGATTGGGTAATGGGCTTAAAACATTCCGCATGTTCCCAGATGCAAGGCAAGCTCTCCAAGACATCAAAGTGCTTCATCATTTACATATTAGTCACCGGTGAAGCTCTTAATGGAAGACAAGTCCACAAATAAATACTCAACATAAATTATTCAGGCGGTCGAGAAGACCCCTAGCAGCTTGCTCCCTTTTAATATCTGGGTTTTCATTTTCAATTATTTTGTTGTTGAATCACGTGGGAAGAAACAGTGTCTCACAGGTAACATCTGTATCTCTTAGTTAACAGATGTTTCCTCTAGACCATGGGTGTCTAACTCATTTTAGTTCATACAACCCAGTTTGGGCCGGAGCAGTAACACAATAGCGTATTAACCTATAAATAGTGACAACTCCAAATGTTTCCCTTTGTTTTAGTGCAAAGAAGTTCATTATGAAAGTGTTTAAAGTTATATGAACTGCTCTATTACAACACAAGTAATGAACAACCAGACATTTCATAGGGAAAAGAAGTGCAATTTCTGTATAGGTCTAGGTCTGAGTGTTGTGTTAAATGTCCACAACTCTCACTAAATCTGTGTGAACCCATGAAACAGCAGTCACTTTTACTGGAAAAGTTGCAGTTAATATCTTTGATGTAATTTTTGCACTTGGCGAATTCATTCCACGGGCCACATTAGACCCTCTGGCGGGCCGCTTTTGACCCGCGGGCTGTAGGTTTGACACCTGTGCTCTAGACACTTTCGATCTCAGCTCAGCACCGCATTTAATTTATAATATTATTTTATTATGATGTTGTGAAATATCCTTATCTTCTTTCTCTGAATTACAGGATATGTTTCTATTGTAGTGCAAATATAGCTTAGCTTAGCTTAGCTTAGCTTATCGTAAAGACTGGGATCATAGGGAAACATCTAGCCTAAGTCATCTAATAGATAATTAACATGTTAAATGTTGTTGTTTTTGGGTTTTTTTTTTAGCTTAACATTTATCTTTTTATATGATCGTGGTATCACCTTTCTATTTCTTTCTCCTCTCCCTGCCGCCGTCGCCTTAGTGTTTGCTCTAGGAGTTTCAGGCTCTGGGTTCTGTAAAGCGTCTTGAGACAATCTGTGTTGCTATTGATGCTATATGAATGAAACTAATCTGAACTGAACTGAATCATGAGAAATAAAACAAGCGTAGTTCCCAAACATTTGAGGTGACATTGTGTTCATTTCCTCTGCATCCATCCTCCTTTATCCTTGAAAGTCACAAAGTTCAAACAAGTTAGTACAACACTAAAATTATCAAATGCCGCTCAACCAACTTTGAAAGCAGAGCAGAGGCCTGATAGAGGCCTGTGTGCCGATGGGAATTTTGGTTCTGTAAGGCAGCGCGATTATTTCCTTTTCATTTATTTCAAGAAGATATAAATTTGATGTTGATGAACGAAGTTGGTGAAATGTGTGAAGGGGTGACTGGAGTGTTTTCTCTTTTTCTGTCCTCTTAATTTATTTATTTATTTTTTACTGTCTAGGTCTATTTTTACCGTCTCTGCTCTTTTTATCTTTTTCTGTTGTCTCAACAAAACTAACATGGACTAATGAGGAGCAAGAACACATTTAGATCTGGCAGTAGCTACTGTGGTGGGGATGCTTCTCCTTTGACCTCTTTCCAAAACAATACAGGCAGGGTGGAGGCTGGTGCAATCAACAAAATATCTACAGGACTACCTAACTATCTCCCCTGCTTTGTTTTTGTTCAGCGTGCTGGAAGCGAGAACTCACACCTGTCCCCATCTATGAGCTCTCCCTCAACATGTGGCCAGGTGACGGTAATGGAAGTTACGGATACCTACCAATCAAAGCAGCAGATGTACACATGACAAAAAAATGTTGACTGTGGAAGCTAGTGCGTCGTTCACGAACTGCGCTGCTTGCTTTACCTCTCTGGAAGGCCGTGCCACGAAACGAAGTTACTGGAACCTCACTCGGATAAATCATACGTCTGTAAATAGTAATGATTTCACAGTAAAGTCTAAGTTAAATGCTTATATCCTCCTTCATTCCTTTTATTGGCCTTTTAAGCTGTTGGGGTTTTAACTGAAGCGTGGTTTTATTAGCTTGAGGCCTGACTTGCCCCTAATACACACAACTTGAGGTAAAGAGGTGGATTCGGACTAATTCAGGCTTCGGAGAGCAGAGACACCCCTCGGTTTTCACCTCAGTCTGATGTACAACGATCAGGCATAACATTATGACCACCTTCCTAATATTGTGCAGGTCTCCCTTGTTGCCTCCAGAACAGTTGTGACTCATCAGAGGATGGACATGGGCCTTCTGAGGGTGTCCTGTGGCGTCTGGCAACAGAATGAGAGGAGGGGCCTCTGTGGATCATCCCACAGATACTTGATCAGTTTGGGATCTAGTGAATTTGGAGGCCAGGTCAACACCTTGTGCTGTTCTTCATCTTTTTTTTTTTTAGTTGTTCCTAAAGCATTTCTGTGTGTGTGCCTGTTTCAGGCTGCATCCTGCAGGGGATGGCTGCTGCCATTAAGGAGTGTCATGGTCTGGTCTAGGTGGGTGCTACATGTCTACATGCCAGGTCCAAAAGTTTCCCTGCCGAACACTGGCTTATCACAAGATGGTCAATGTTATTTACTTCTCTTCTCAGTGGTTTTAAAGTTATGGCTGAGTGGTGTTAGGCATATGACGCAGTAATTCGTGAAGGTATAGGGCGTATCCCACCTGTCATTCCTGTATTTGGTAACTGCACTGAGTTCTAATTTCCCTTCTTAAATATTCAATTGACTTATAATGTCTTACTGAGGAGTATCAGGAGCCCTTAGATGCATAAACCTTTCCACGCCCTGCAATTTGACAATGTAATCTCCTGGTTTGGAAGCTTGTCTGACTTAATTTTGTTTTGTTTTTTAACTGATGCATTGTAATAGATCCCATGGCTTTGGCTCTGTGAGATCTCTTATTTGCAGGTGTTAAAAAAAGTGCATTTGACCTGCTGCTGACTTTATTCTGCTGTTGCTTATGTTGCTGCTGCCCTGCTCATCTCCTCTCAAGGGGTTAAATCGGTCCAGCCTGTTGACTGCTATGTGAAGGACATGGCATGCTAATATTATTGCCATCAGATGTCCAAGGGCGGGGAAATGCCCTAATCATTTCCTCCCGAGTGCCCCTGAAAGAGGAGCCCAATGGCGGGGGGTGGAGGGCGACTGGGTGGGGTGTTTAAACTCCGCCTGACGGGCTGTTTGGGAGAGGGGAGAGGGGGGATGGGGGAGGGCGGGTGGACAGTACAGCATCCGGATCGGACCGCGATGGCACAGGATGTGTGTGCTTAACTCCATTGAACTAAACTAAATAGGGAAGAAAGCCCTTAATGCCGACAATAAGCCGCTTCATTCAGCAGCGCGGCCCAGACGCACAGCTCTGCGGAGTAGAAATTACGTACGGAGCGACTGCTTTGTGGCATCAGTTTAGGAATTGAAATCAGTTCAATAAATCGGAGGAATGTTCTTTAATAAAAAAATGTTTTTTTTAATCTCATCTCGAATCAAACTATAAAACATTCCTCTCAGCACTTGATAAGGAGAGCATTTGTCCCCCAGGCTGAATTTGCGTAAAAGTATTCGGAACAGGAATCTCTCTCTCTCTCTCTCTCTCTCTCCCTCTCTCTCTCCCTCTCTCTCTCTCTCTCTGAGTGTGTGTACGTGTGTAAGAGGAATACCCAGCTGGTCCCACAAGCCCTATAATACCAAGCACAACATGCTCTACCTTCAATGAAAGCTGAGACGGGGGGACGGTTGACTGCTGGTCCTGAAATCATCTCAGAGCGTCGGTGTTTTAGCAGATCAGGTCTCCTTCATCTGCTTTATTACGCGCGCTGCTTTTCATTTACTGTTGCTCACTTAGACCTGAAACTTATCAAAAAGCAGTGAGACCCCTTTGGATAAGGCACCTTTCTTGCTGTGACTGGTGCCAAAAGCGATGGTATCACTTTCGTACAGAGGACTCTCCAGGTGATGGTACGTCTTTTTGGAGATAGGCAACTCTTTTGGAGCCGTGCTAGGTTTTTATAACTGTCATTGTTTTTTTTCTATTGATACCTTTCCTTTGGCTGAAAGCATGGCACTCTACCCGCGGTTTGTGGTCGTGCTCCTCTACGGATGGAGTTATCTGTGCGTTGGATACTGCGCGATGCTAAAAACGGACAATTTCCCCGAGAGACGAAAGGTGGATTTTACGCACTCACTGGATAAAAAGTACGCGACGAAGGAAGACCAGGACCTGGTTTTACAGGATACAATGACAGAGCACATGCAGATGCTTTACGCGAAGTACAACCGTGCTGGATACCCGTTCAAGGACGGCAACACTGTTCGCAGTTTTAAAGCGCACTGGGGTATGCAACCAAGTTTTACGCATGTTAAGAACACCTGGGCTTACTTCCACCGTAGTGGAAGAGAGCACTTACATGCATGTGTTGTTGTGTGAATTAAGGAAAGTTTTACTTGTTATGTCACCTTTTGCTTTGCTCGTTGGATTTTTTTTAAATTTGCAGATAAATCAAGCTGAGCACTGCCCGTAGAACTTGTGCGTAATTTAAGCGTAAATGGTTAAAAATATAATTTAAAAACTTTACGATGTTGTTGTAGGTTCAAAAACGAAAAAAGTAGGAGAAGTTAGGTAAAAAAAAAAAATAAATTAAAACAAAATCTGGTATTATTCATGTGGTGCTTTGCGGAGCTGAAACTGAAATACACCTGTTGATCCAGTCGTAGAAATGTGATCAACCTGTTACCCCTTCTTTGTGCCACTGAGAGAGATTCGCATCAGATCGCTGCAGACAACTAAACTAAACATCGTTTGGCGAGTCTATATACTTTTTTTTATATTATCAGATTTTACTGTCAGATAGTCACGGCTGTGGATTCTCCCTGCAAGCCAGCATCTGGCAGCTGCCCAGCCTTGCGGTGCTGCAGCTTGAACTGGAGACTTACCTCTGCAGCCTAAAGTTCCTGCACGTGAAGTGCTCTTATAACTGCGTCCCTCCAGTTATCTTTACAGTAATATAACTCTTATAAGCTCCGAATTACTCACTCGCCACGACGTGTGTGTTACCGTGGGCGCCGTTAAAGACGGCCAGCTTCGCCAAGGGTCACATTCCCTTAGATTATACTGCCTCCTATCGCATGGTAGCTGCATATGTGCAATATAAAGGGCAACTTCACCCAAATCCAATACACTACGTTTTAATCTTCACACTACCCAGATGTCTATGGGTAGTTGTAGCTTTAGATATTTTGAGGTTTCTGCTTAGGTGTAATGCAATGGAGAGGTTTATTATGTTTAAAGACACATGTTTAGAAGTTCAACAGCAACAACTTTCCAAAAACAGGTTCTTTGTCAGTAATTTACAATCGTCATCGTGACTTTTTATTGGATATATTTCATGATCTAAGCAAATAAAACTAGTATCGTCTGCATGGCTGAGTGAATATTGGCTCTAGAAAGGTTAAATGCATTATCATGTTATTCTGGTCGGCTTTTGAATGTCCATTTGTGCTGGATTCTGTAAATAACTCTGCCCATTATACACGCAGGTACTATAAACAAGAAACAGCTGCAGATATTCAACCTCACCTCCCTCACCAAATCAGAAGACGTTCTGTCAGCCACTCTTCATTATTACATCGGAGACCTCCAGAACGGCACCCAGGGTTGTTCCAGGTCTAAAAGCTGCGCCCGCCACGGCCCCCGGAGGCACAGCCACATCCACATGGTCATCTGGAGTTTCGCCTCCGTGGACAACAAGATGAGGACTCTAGGGCAGTTTCGGATAAACGTGTCCACCCTTTACAGGGACTTCATATCTTGGCAGTGGAAGGATATAACTCGTGTGGTCAACCAGGCCAAGCACCACGACGAGCTGCTCATTGGGATTGAAGTGGCCTCACAGGGGCCCCAGCAGTGGAAGAAGCTCCTCTCGGACCGCTCGCCCTACATCTTGGTCTACGCCAATGACTCTGCCATTTCAGAGCCTGAAAGTGTGGTCGCCACTCTCCAGAGACACCACTCCTCGGCGGGAGGTGAGAGCTCCGTTTCGCACAGCTTCCACAAACTGGGACTGCGAGAGCGGAACAACACAGAAAGGGAACGGCCTCAGCCCAGGCAGAAGCGCTCAGTGAACGTTCTTCTCCCTTTGCAGAACAACGAGCTCCCCGGGCCCGAGTATCCCTACGAGACGACCGGGTGGGACGAGGCGAGCCCGTACGAGCCTTACGAGAACAAGCAGGCCCGGCGGCCGCGTAAAAAAACACGCAAGAACCAGCGGCACAAGATGCCCCTGCTGCAGTTCGACGAGCAGACAATTAAAAAGGCGCGGAAGAAGCAGTGGAACGAGCCCAGGAACTGCGCTCGGAGATACCTGAAAGTGGACTTTGCTGACATTGGATGGAGTGAATGGATTATATCACCTAAATCATTTGACGCCTTCTACTGCTCAGGGTCTTGCCAGTTCCCCATGCCTAAGGTGAGACTCAGAGACTCATATTGTTTTGTTTTTTTTCAAAAGAATTAGGCATCCTTTTTGCTTTTTAGGGATCCCAAGCCAACACTGCACCACAGGCCTCCATCTAACACGTCTAATAACCCAGTTTTGTTCTTTTTCACATCCTAAAGATGTCGGCCAGATGTTCTGGGTTTTCCATTTACCCTCTCGAGTATTTATCACCAAATCCTATTAATATACATTATGCATATTAAGCCATGCACTAGCACACATCTAACAAACACCAGGACCTGTGTTGTGAAACCCCATACCGTACAGAAGACTATACATCAATCCACATGTTTAAAAACTGAGCTTTTTCTCGTGCGGCATGTTGCACATTACGTAAACTATCCGTGCATCCATCAGTCGCCTGTTTACAGTTGCCGTTACCGCTCTGTGTCACATTACCCCGGGAAACATTAACATTAGAATTTCCTGAAGTGCGTCTGTCTCGTATTATAGATGATAATGCCAAGCGTTACATGCCATCTGCTTTAATCTTCAACTACAGGGTAAACTAGTTAAAGCGGCCGCGCTGCTCCGCGTTCCTTCTCGTGCGTTTATCTTTTCCAGAAATCGTTAAGCCTTTGAAGGCATGCATCGGGGCTGCATCTATAATTCAATGAAAGGGTTCAGTCCAGAGTGGAGTCCTACCGTACTGAACCTACAGTTAAACTACAGTCAGGAGCAGGTGGTTGACCTCAACGTCACACATTAATAAAAGAAAAAAAAGGTTTTTACGCATTTCACGAAACAAAAAAATAAACTCGTGCCACACCTGATGATGTTAAACATCAGCTCTCGTCGCGGCGAGATAACATCACAGGTATTTTAAACATGGCTGGAATGCACAAGCTCCATCCACTTAATTCATTAGCTCAGAGTCGCCCGTCTTTGTAGTCGGATGTAATTAGTCCCAGAAGTGGGGCCTGAGGCCTTTCAGGCAACCGCCTCCCTCTCCTGCAGGGTTTCCGCTCTGTGATGTTTCCCCCTTTTGTCAGGTTAAAGTTTTAGAAAGCCGCTAAATAGCTCTGCCTAGTTTGTTTGCGTTGCGCGGGAAAAGCTCCGTCGCTCGTTGGATCCCGCTGAAACGCGAAGCAGCTGAACTCTCTCTGGCCGCCTCTCGGATGATGCGCTGCAGCTGGACGCGGAACGCGCTGAGCGACACTCTGTTAATTGTGCGATGTGTGTAATTTATGCTCCGTTGATGAATTAGCCCTTAATGTTAGCGGGACGTGTCACCTGAAAGAACACGAAGCTCTGGGAACGATGGTCTCCAGGACTCTTAACCGAGAGTTGTTAGAATAACAAGAATAATCCTGTATAGATTTAATCAGGCCAACATTTTATGATTGATGGGTTAGATCTCCCACGGAGGTTTTTCTTGAGAGGTTTTGAAGCGCGGTGTTGTGTCTCTGGCTGTCTTCATCTTGGCAGTGCTTGGAAATGGTCAAAGAGGTCGAGCGGGGACAGGCAGCTGATTCCTATGTAGACCGATTCTGCATAATTGTAAACCTTGATATAATTTAAACAGGCGAGTTATGGTAAAATGTTGTCATGAGCGGCGAAATCAGACACAAACATAGTTGTACCAGGCTTTAAACATGTTTATTGCTGCTGTTAAGTTGGACATTTTAACATGGAGGTCTATGGGGATTGCCAGCCTCTAGTGGCCATTTGAGGAACTGCACTTTTTTGCAGTAGCGTTAAATCACTATTGAACACTTGGGACATTTTTGAGGGGTATCAGTTGTGCTTTTCATTTTCTTTCCCCCCTTCAAATAACTTTGATAGAAGAAAACTATTTGACTATCCATTTTCTGCTCTGTCAGAGTTCATTTTAGTCATGCCACGTTCTTTGATATAACATTTAAATCAAATCATTTAAAGGGATCATTTTTGTTTTCCTTGCTTTAGGCCCTGAAGCCCTCCAACCACGCCACCATCCAGAGCATAGTGCGGGCCGTGGGCGTCGTCCCAGGCATCCCCGAGCCGTGCTGCGTCCCGGAGAAAATGTCCTCCCTCAGCATCCTCTTCTTCGACGAGGACAAGAACGTGGTGCTGAAAGTCTACCCCAACATGACTGTAGATTCCTGCGCATGTAGATAGTTCCTTTTTCCCCCTCTATGCCTGTCCACACGCACCTCATCCCACACAGAGAAGCAAAACGAAACACACGAATAAATAAATGAATAAATAAAAAACGACAACACTTGCAGTCTCACACACTCACTCACATTCAGACATCCATTGAACGCAACTTCCCTTTTGCACTGGAGGAGAGTACCGCCTGTTGTTTCAGGTGAAGAGGAGACTGGTCTGTTCGTGGGAAGAAATGGATCGTGTGAGTTATCCTCGTGGAAGATTACGGGAATGGAAAGTCAAGTTCTTCAACACTCCGCCACTGTTCATACCTGTATTTATCATTGCTGCTCAGTTACCTGTTGGGTGATAGCAGAGTGGACGCAATCATAAACTCCATTATCAAGATACACTAACACCAACCGGGGGCATAAAAGAGACAGAAACCGAAGGAAGATTTTCACTTTTCAGGAAAAAAAAAAATTGATCTCAGCTTGAACTGACGCCTTTAAAGGGGGGGGCACTCTCAACCTTCTCTCCTTCATAGCTCGAAGTTTTTTCTTCGGTCACTACCACAAGGTCACCTCTGCTCGCACTTGCATGGTTTTTGTTACTTAACGTGTAAGTATTTATGTCTGTACTATCACTGTGTTATTCACTATATGCAAAGTTATTGTATGACTATTGGCTTGGCTGCTATAGAGGGTTATATTAGATTCCAAAGCCAGAATTGTGACGTAGACTGGTAGATGGCCTATTCGTGTTTAGATCCCTTTGCATCGCTCCATTGTTGTACAGTAAACCACATTTTATACGCGGAAGAGTAAGCTACTTGTTGTGGGGGGGGGGTTCGTTAACAGTTGAAACGGGGAGATGTTTTAGGAGACGTGTTTATGACTTTTTGCTTCACCAAGAAAATGTTAAAGCTTTGAGAGGAAACCTCAAAACAAGAAACTGCTACAGAGCATAGACTGTATAAAGATGGACGGCGGAACTGGTCCTCAAGAGTGAAGCCAAAGCAAGTAGAGCTCCCCCTGGTGGCTGGCTGCAGTATAGGTCATAAGCTCCGCCCCCTCCATGTTAGTGGATGGGACTTGGGTCAAATTAAAACACTAAAGTTCACATTTTAGGTAGTTAATATAATACTGTTGCATACGTTAAGTGTTCAAGTTTCATTTGAGTTATTTGACGCTGTAGAAACAGGATGTGACATCATGATGACTACAAGTTGCTATGCCAACCTCTTTGTGAAGCAGTCCCGTAGGACCGTGAGAGTTGGGAAAAAATACAAATCGCAATGTGGCGCCGCCTGTATCCCCGAGAAAATAGCATCAGTTTGGCCAATGCCAGGAAGTGGGGATGCGTAGTCCATATTTATATACAGTCTATGCTACAGAGTTGTGGGTTTGAAAGAGCCTGATATGAGCTAACTCATTAGTTCAGAAAATGTTTCCATTACATAACATTTGAAATTATGTGTTGTATTTAAAACATAGAATTACATTTATGAACAGAAAAAAAAAATAGAAACTGACAGAATGCTTTTAGGAATCAATATACTCTGCTGGTCTGGAATCAGTTTCGCTTCATGTATCCTTATACTACATATCATTTTTTTTTTTTTTGTCTGGATCTCACAAATGTTCTTAAGCATCTCAAAGAAAAAAACTGGAACGACTACTTACACCAAATGGGTTTCACGGTCTGCGGGTAAACAAGCAAGCTGTGCCATCTGATTCCTCTTTATAGAAATTCCGATTAACTTCCCGCAGTGGAAACCAAAAATACAACACACAGCGTACATTGCGTGATCAGGGATTCGTTTGGCAGGCTCACATATCTTTATAGATTTGACATCAGACACGCCCCGGAGGAGCGTTTAGTCGTGCGTTGCAGCCGCAGTTCACAAAACCAAATATTTATTCAGAGCGAATAGATTTAATTATAGGGGCAGACTCTCTTCTTACGGACACTGTGGTTGTATATAGCTCAGCATGCTGTGTTCATGTCATATCTAATGCCTCTTTGAAACAGAAGTGGGGTTTGATTTGATTCCCGGGACGTCACTCATTCAGAGAACTGAGCTCAAGTCAAAGCAAAGAGGCTCAGAATATTTTTTATGGTACAAAAAAAAGTATGATTGCTGGTGGGATTTTATTCTAAAAATGTATATCTCAGATCATTCACTACTATTTTCATATTCCAGTGACCTAAAAGGCAGATGGTTGAACTTTATATATTTTGTACTGACACTTTCTACAGTTTGTGCTTCCTCATCTTGTGCCTTGACAGATTTTTTTTTTTTAGAAATGCATGCTATAGAATGGAGCCACCTCCTCGCAGTGCAGCGTTGTGTAATGTTGACTGGTGGTGAGATGCTTTCAGTGCATTTTTTATTTTATTTTTTGCATTTCAGACTCTAAATTTATTATTTTCTTTTATTTTTTTGAGTGCAAGTATGAATCAGTACATTTTAGTTACAGTACCGTATATCAGAGCTTAACTTCACTGTTCCATCTTACCTTGTAAATGTCATTATGTTGTAGGTAAAAAAAAAAAAAAAAGGAAACGCTTGTACAATAAGCTTCATAAAATATATTTGTATATGGAAAAAAAAAAAAGACCTTTAACATGCATCTATTTATTTTCTGTATGTTGCATATCTTGTAGAGGTGTGGTCTGGGAAGAGGGGGACCTGAAGCTCAGAGGTTGTCCACGGTCTTTATATCTGTGATGGACATATTGTCACTGCTGATGTGAAAGCAGCGTGGTGAACTTATCGGAAGGTCTCCCCCCGCTCTGAGCTCTGACCCTCCTCCCGAAGCATTCAAAGAAATGAATAAAAAGTATTCAAGACTTAGATCTAGTAAGTATTTTTGTTTTTGGAAGGGGGGGGGGGGGACAAAACAACACAAGAAAATGCTCAAAATTTATTTACTAGGTCATTTTATTTACAAGGTCAAAACACAGAATGGCTTCTATGAACAGTAGAACTCCTCACTTACTGCCCACCAAAGAAAAAGCTCCTATTTACATTTTATATACAGGTACAGTGTGTATTTTTAGGCAGTTGGAGATAGTACTGTGGGTACAGTGTGTTGTCAAAGTAAAAAGAAATACACGTAATACACGTAATGCCCAAATATCACTTTTACACGATTTTACATTTTCTGTTTTTGTTTAAATTTGATTATTTAAATGTGTCCTCCCTGCAGGGGTTCAGTGGCAGTGGGATGTTATATTGTCGGTTTCAGGTGCTAGCCGACTAAATGGCTTATACACCGATCAGGCATAACATTATAACCATCTTCCTAATATCGCGTGTAGGTCTCCCTTGTGCCTCCAAAAAAGTTGGGACTCATCAGAGAATGGACGTGGGCCTTCTGAGGGTGTCCTGTGGTGTCTGGCTTTGGGTCCTATGGTTTGAGGGGAGGGGCCTCTGTGGATCATCCCACAGATACTTGATCCATTTGGGATCTAGTGAATTTGGAGGCCAGGTCAACACCTTGAACATGTCTTCATGTTTTTTTTTAGTCGTTCCTAAAGCGTTTTTGTGTGTGTGCCTGTGTCAGGCTGCATCCTGCTGGGGATGGCTGCTGCCATCAAGGAGTGTCATTGCTATGGGGTGGGGGTGCCTGGTCTGGTCTAGGTGGGTGATACATGTTTAAGTAACATCCACATGAATGAATGAATGCCAGGTCCAAAAGTTTCCCAGCAGAACGCTGAATTTTCAAAAGATGGTCAATGCTATTTACTTCACCTGTCAGTGGTTTTAATGTTGTGGCTGATCGGTGTATCTTCACCTTCATTTGTCAGGGAGGCCACAGAGGACCACTGTTACCCTTAACCCCTCTGCTCTCAACGTTAAAGTCAATGCACAGCGCATAAAGTCTTGATAATAGTTCCGTCAACGTGACACCTGAATAAGTTTTGAGGCTTTCGTTGCGTGTCTGCTTTTGGAGAACATTAAAGTTCCGGTGGCAGGATTGTCAGAGGTTACTCTGAACAGCAGGCTTAAATCCAGTCATGCATTAGTGGCTGGCCCGCTTGGAGGAATCACAGGGCAGTAGGAGCTTCGTATGAAGAGTTTAGACACTGTTCATGAAAATAACAACACAATGTCCACAATGTTATTTACCTCTCATCATAAAATGGCATATTTTTATTTGTAGCTCTTGTAAATTTAGTGCCACAGTGAGAACTCCCAAAATGTAAACGCCCCAATTAAAATACAGTTTGACTGAAAATTGAAAAACCCGAAACCATTAAGCTGTATCAGTAGTCGCCCTGCAGCTCCTGCACACGGACATTATCACATACTGTTGGTACTGGACACGCACATTCACCAGTCAGTGTACACATACAGTGTATATATGATATTTACAAAAGTCGCTCACCCTGTCTTCTTAAGGTTTACATAAAGGAACCAGTTGCTTGGACTGTATAAACTGTGTATTTCTGCTGCTTGTGCTTCCCAGTATACAGTGTACACACGGTACACGGTGGATTTACCTTAAGTGTTTAAAAAAATGAAAATGCGAGTAATCTTTAACCCGAAGCTCCTTAAAAAAAAAAATCCCCTTGCTGTAAATTCTGAAGGTTCTCTGCTCAGTCTTGTCCCCCCTCGCATCATCGGACACCTCGGACGAGAGCGGGACTCGGCTGCCCCAGAAGAAGCTGGGAACCGCAGAGTTGACTCAGCTTCAAAAAGGTAAATATTTCTCCAGCTCGGGAGCCCCCGCCGCAGGATGCTCACACTTTATCATTTTCGGCGGAGGGAGGCGTTTGTGTTTTCACGCGTGTCAGCTCCGGGACGCTGATGGAGAGCTCGATTCTTCTCAGAGCAGATGTTTCGTGGCGAGGGCCGTCTCCCTCCAAAGTTTGTGTTGGTCCATCTCCACACACATCCTCCTCCCCTCACACCTTCATTCTTCTAGGGCTATAAACAAACTAATTCCCTCAGCTGTAGGAAATAAAGTGTTTGCAGCTGCACCACCAATTTTTTATTTTTTTTACTTCCACAAACCACATCTGGGGCCGTCGTCTGAGAGGCCGGAGCAGAGTGTCTCAAAAACAATATCTGTATATAATATCTGTGAATTATTCATGTATTAACAACGAGCTTACGCTGATTAAGGAATGCACAGACATGACGCTGGTCTGATTCAAAGCCTCGCTCCACATGAGATCCAGCTCGTTCCTGGACCACAGTTGGTTCCAGAGTAATTCCTGCAAAGCTAAAGCTGTGTTCAATAACTGAACGATCTTTAAAGGATAACAAAAGCGCCTAATGCTGCATTTTGAAGTCGTTTCAATCCGCTGTTGGCGGAGCATTTTTCTTCCCTTTCAAAAGTTCTCTTCAGGAATCTTGGAGCGATTACGTTTTGTGTTTTTGGAACAGGTTAGCGCTTGGCTAATTCTTTTTTAACATCTCTAAAGTAATGTCCGCAGATGTTTTCAGTGCGGCTACTTTGCTTTGCACAGCTGTGCTGCAGCAGCAACAAGGGCTCGATCCCTCTGTATCTTTCCCACCCACAAACACTGCCGGCTGCCATGAACCGAGGCGAGCGTTTGTCCTCCGCGCCGCTCAGGTGCAACGTTTGTCAGCGGCAGCAGAGGGTGGAGAGCCTGTTTTAGCTTGAATGCCATCATCTTGTACCGCTGTTAGCATGACTCTGCACTCAGATTAGGTGGAGTGCCAGTCAGCTGAATTAACCATGAGGGCAGTGACGGTTACATAACGCTGCTTAACTCCATAACACAGTCAAACTCGGAGGAGAATTCTCCGCCTTTCATTCTGACAGTCACACGAAAGAGTTTATAAAATATAACCTGCTGATTGCTGCTGCTGCTGCTGCTGCTGCTGCTGCTGCTGCTGCTGCACTGAAACTGAGCTGATCCCCTTTGTCTGTCAGAGGAGTTCATCCGGGTGTGCAATAGCAGGCAGGAAAATAAAAGAAACATGGGTGCAGGAATTCTCAGAAGTCCATGTCCCAGCCAGACAGCTCATCAGGAGGACTGTCCTCATCTGGAGGGTAGGTGTCGAAGTAACTGTGATCCGTCGGCCCTGTGAGCTGTTGTGGAGGGAAAAAGAAGCACTGACTTAGTTTTGGAAGAAGCGTTGGGAAACCAATACAGGAACACATGTCTTGCTCCTTTTTTGCTATCATAAAGTGGTTTGTGTTTAGCTCCGAGTGATGCAGCTGCCGTCTTAGCTAACACATGCGAAAAACGTGTTAATCGTAAATCCCACAATATCTGATCAGCAAAAGCACGAGGCACATTACGGCCTGAAAACTAATTCACAGGAAATGCAGCATAAAGGTTAAACTCGTAGTGTTAAAAGTTTTGTTGAAATATCTGGATTTAATGCCAGGGAAGCCTTAGTGGAGTAGTGGTTGGAGATGCAGCTTGGGACCAGAGGGTCCCAGGTGCACCTCCCACCTTGCCCATGGCCTTGAGCAAACACCTAACCCCCAAATTTCTCCCGTGCGCAGTACTTCTACTACTTAAATACATACTTCTCTTTTCAGGGGAGATGGTAAGGTCCTGGCCTTCAGCCCCTCCCAGTTGAAGCCATTGAACCACCTTCGGACACATCACAGAGAGCACACAATCAGCATGTTTGCCGTAAGTCAATTTGTCTTTTCATTTTAGCTTGAATCTGCCAGAACAAGCACAAAGTGGACACGTGTTCAAAATCTAAATAATGAAAATCAAAGCGACATCTTTGTCACTGGAAAGTGGCTCGCTGTGTAAAAGTATGACCCCTCAGATTGAAAATCAACGTGGATGATAATCTGTGCAAGCTGTAACTGACGTCCCTCCCATGTAGTAGCTTACTGTATCTGACTGTTAGCCTTCGTGCTTTCTTTATAAAGGAATAAAATCAAACTGGAGTTTTAAAAAAAGGCTGCAGTAAGTAAAGAATCTTGAATATGTTTTGCAACCCGCTGCTTCTAGGGTGCATTCAGCGATTATCCAGTTTCAGAGGTCATAAACCGCGCGCGCGCCCGCCCACGTCCATAGAGCTCAATCGGGGCTAATTTGCAAGGCTAATCTCCCCACTGAGATCAACAATAACGTGAACGAGCTCCTTCTTACCTGTGCTTCTTGATATCGGTTATTCCGTTTTTAAGGTTGCCCAGTCGCTCTGAGGGATTCCGCCTGTAAAGTGGATCAGAGTGGAAAAGTTCTGTAATCATGCTTCCTTTGTCCAAAGACTGGACGTTGATACTTTCTGACTTTCTTTCAAAATCTGTTCAGAGAAACGGAAACTGGAGGATTTATTATTATAACACTAATGCTAGCATCGGTATCAGGTCTGACACTGCAGTCATGTGTTCGTACTTGTGAAACAGTTTTGGTCCTACCACACCTGATGGCACACTTTATGGTTAATGTAACATTACCTTTTAATTTGCTGTGCCAGTAAGTGAAGGAGGCACTTACTGGCACAGCAGAAGGAGGTGGCATAATCTAAAAGAACAGCAACAGGACTTGTTTGTCTTGCAGTGCACCTCCAGACTTGTTTGCCAACCACTAATAGAAGAAGAACGTGAAGAAGAACGTAGGTAGTGGTGAGTGTAGGTTAGCCATCAGTGGGTGTCTTCTGGCTCAGAGGAGTTGCCAACACGGTGGCATCTTCATGCAAAATAACTGGACATTTGGGTTTTGTGTTGCCCCCTCCCCCCTCTCTATTAAACGATTACTTCCTGTCTCTCTCTACTACTACCACCTATCAAAATAAAAATGGCCACCAACCCTAACCCTAACAGATGGAAGACATTCCAATGCAGGTTAACCCGAAAGTGTGGTTTATAGCTCAGTGGGACATAGATGGCGAAACCTACGCCAATGCGAGCCAGTTCGCCAAACACTAGTCGGCAAACTTTGTTTCCACTTCCTGCTTCACCTTCAACAATGGCGACTGAAGCTTTCGCAGAAATTTCGCCCGAACCTCCTCAATCAACCTTTCCTCGATATGTTCCGTCTTTACTGATCCAAGACAATCAATTCGAAAATTGCGGAGATGGAGAAGCAGCCGGAAATACTAAAGAGGAAATATGCTAACACCAAGCGGACCAATCACAGCTCTTGTGGTCTGCGTTACTGTGACGCGTAGTTACATTTCTGGGTAGGCGCGCGCTACAATTGCAGGCTACGGCGTTGGGGTCTGGGCTTGATGCCGCAACTACAGCGTCAAATTGACACAGAATTATAAACCGCACATAAGTCTAGCGAGTTGTACCTGCATAGCTTGCGTATGAGGTCCTCTGGTCTCTTGGTGATCTTCTTGGGGAAGTCCATCTTCTCAATGCCTTTCAAGATGAAAGTGTAGGTCATCATCTGGTCACTTCCAGAGAATGGAGGGCTATGGGGGGAAGAATAAACTGGCAGATAATTCATTTCATATTTCATGAGGGGGTGCACTCTATTCAAGTGAGCAAACCATACAAACCGCAGATCAGGAGAATTAAGGCATGACAAAGACACTTAACTCCCACATGATGAACACACGCACTGACCTGCCTGTGAGAAGCTCAAATACCAGGATGCCCAGAGACCAGAAGTCCACGCTGAAGTTGTGACCTTTGTTGAGGATGATCTCTGGGGCCACGTACTCTGGTGTGCCACAGAAGGTCCAAGTCTTCTGGCCACATCTGATCTTCTTGGCAAAACCAAAGTCAACCTGGGCAGGCAGAGTTTATCACTTGATCCACTGGGGAACCTGAATTTTAAAACCGTCTCAAACTTCGAGGAGGCAGCTTTTTTGACGGCTGTATTTGCACTGACTAACACTGAGCTGCTTAAGTATGAATCTTGCATTCAGAGTATGTCTGCCATAAAAACTTTTCAGGAAAGACTGAATATGTTCAGCAGCTGGCAGCGTGCTCACCAGTTTGATGTATCCCTCTGCATCCAGCATGAGATTCTCTGGCTTCAGGTCTCTGTAGAGGACGCCTTTGCGGTGGAGGTAATCAAAAGCCTCTGTGACGCAGCCGACGCAGAATTTGGCAGTAGGCTCATCAAAACTCCCCCTGAAGACAAGAAAAGACAAACTGAAACTTTTCGCTCATGAGCTGATGAGCAGGTTCAGATATTCTGTCAGGGTGCAGAGGAGCAGAACAAGTTGTTCAATCTCACAAATGCACCTGAAACCACCTCATACATTTGTTTAATTTATTAGATATGCCACCGGCATAACATTATGACCACCTTCCTAATATTGTGTAGGTCTCCCTTGTGACTCCAAAACAGCTGTGACTCATCAGAGAATGGACATGGGCCTTCTGAGGGTGTCCTGTGGTGTCTGGCAACAGGATGTTGTTAGTGGGAGGCCTTTGGGTCCTATGGGTTGAGGGGAGGGGCCTCTGTGGATCATCCCGCAGACACTAAACCAGTTTGGGATCTAGTGAATTTGGAGGCCAGGTCAACACCTTGTGCTGTTCATCATGTTTTTTTGAGCTGTTCCTAAACCGTTTTTGTGTGTCAAGGAGTGTCATTGCTATGGGATGGGGGTGCCTGGTCTGGTCTAGGTGGGTGCTACATGTCTAAGTAACATCCACACCAATGAGTCATAATGTTGTTGCTGATCGATATCAACAAAAGTGCCAGTGGCGAGGGGTTTTCTCTTACCTGTCTCTGAGCAGACTCCAAATCTCTCCACCCAGGCAGGCCTCCAGCAGCATGTACACATATTTGTTATCCTTGAACGTGCGATACAGTCTGGAGAAAAAGAAGAAAGATCTGCTTGAAATCTAATTTAACTCAACATTTGTCATCTTTGATTTTCCCAGTACGTCGATAAGACACTGCAAAAAGCAGCGGAGAGAGAATGAATATAAAACCTTTTAATTCACCATAAAAACAACTCCAGCTGTTACTGACTAATGACTGCAGAAATTACATCTTAATTTGAAAGGTTGTATTAACAGATAATATTTTCCAGGACCATTAACCAGGACCAAGCACAGATACAATACCACTGTCAAAGGCCCCTGTGTGACCCGCTCCACAACACTGTCACAATACACAGTGTCATCTTACATCGGTCTTGAAAACAGATTAGAAACAAGGTGAGTACACATGGTGCATGAGCAGGAGGAGCATTTCTTAAAGTGAAGAATGGCTTTAATATCTGAGTCTGTTCCATTGCACACTGTGAAATTGGATCATCGTAATCTCACAAAAGACAAAGAAAAAGCTCCTGTTGCATATTTCATCAGAAATAACTATATTTTCTTAGCGGATGTCTCAATATCCCCCTGCCATTCTGCCCCGCTGTGAAGACGTAACCGTCTCGAGGCCACCACTGTGATCTCATCACAAGCCAATAAGCGCTGCGCTGTTTCCCTCCAACCGCTAATGGAGCAGAGATTCGTCGTGTTAGTGAGGAAAATGAAAACGGGTGTGGAGGAGGAGAAGCAGGAGGACTGACTTGACGACGAAAGGCGAGCGAGCCTCGGCGAGGATCTTCCTCTCTGAGTGGATGTGCTCCTCCTGCCTGTTGTCCACGACGTGCTTCTTCTTGATGACCTTCAGGGCAAAAGTGATGTCCTCGCCCTTCATCTTCACCTGCAGATGGATATAAGAGGCGAGGATGTCACGAGATGGAGCTTTTTGACTGAAGACAAAGTAAAGGATGGTAAATGGATTGTATTTATACAGCGCTTTTCTACGTATTGTTACTCAAAGCCGGATTCAAACACAAAACCTTCTTGCTGTGAGGCATCAGTGCTAACCATCACACAACTGTGCACCCCTGCTAATGGAATACAATCATCAAACAATACAAATAGTCTCAACACGCTTTGCAGAACCCAGATCCTGAAACCCCCACTTGCAAGCACTAAGGCGACAATAAAAGGAGGAAACCTTGAGCAGAACCCATGTAGGTAGGCGCATCTGCTTGAGGCCAGCCTTAAGCAAGAAACTGAACCCTTAAGCTGACCAGTCGCAAGTGAGGACACTTGTCCATGTAACCCTGTAGATCGTGGACAATTCACTCAACCAGCTGAGCCACATCCATCCTTACAGGTCAGTGGTTTCATGGATTCAGGATTGGAAGAAAAAGCCACGATCTGCTGACTGACGTTTGGACTGTGGCCAAGAAGCACTTTGCTTTAGAAATGAGATCTAAACGCAGTGAGTAGTGTGAAATTCTCCCCAAAAGAACCGTTACCGTCGCGCTTGGCAAATGGGCAGTTGATCCGGTAGTGACAGGCAGCAAAACCAACCAATGAAGATGGAAGACGCGAAGAAAGCGTTATCTTTATCGGTCCAATTTGCGCATGCGCGATGGTAACTCTACTTGGACACACTACCCGGAAATGCATTGCAAGAGACGTTCAAAAAAAGATCTGAATATGAATCTGCCCTTAAGTAAAGGCTGCATTCCATTTAGATGTCCCAGGCTCATGGTCCAGAGCTACTGGTGTCTATATAACAGTTTGCTCTCCAACCAGTTTCATTCTCACCAGCTCTACTCGTCCAAACCCGCCGACCCCGAGCGTGGCGATGACCTCCAGGTGATCGAAGGGCCTGGATGACGAGAACATTGACACCATGTCCCTCAGCTGGATGACGTCCGGTGACAGCGGCTGACTCTGGTGACGCGACAGCGACTTCCTGGACGGAAACACAGACAGGAGGAACCCAACAGATGAGAAAGACAGAATTACAGATGTGAGTGTGTTGCTGAAGCTTAAATCAAAATGATGTTCACTGACACAGAGGATGAGACATTTAAAGATTCATGCATGGCAGTCAGATCAGGATTGTGTCTGTTTTATTCTGCCAACAACACTTTCAAAGTGGTTTTGTTACATACAACGATCAGGCATAACATTATGACCACCTTCCTAATATTGTGTAGGCCTCCCTTGTGCCTTCAAAACAGTTGTGACTCATCAGAGGATGGACACGGGCCTTCTAAGGGTGTCCTGTGGTGTCTGGGAACAGAATATTGCTAGTGGGGATCTTTGGGTCCAATGGGTTGAGGGGAGGGATCAGTTTGGGATCTAGTGAATTTGGAGGCCAGGTCAACACCTTGTGCTGTTCTTCATGTTTTTTTTAGTTGTTCCTAAAGCGTATTTGTGTGTGTGCCTGTGTCAGGCTGCATCCTGCTGGGGACGGCTGCTGCTATCAAGGAGTGTCATTGCTATGGGGTGGGGGTGCCTGGTCTGGTCTAGGTGGGTGCTACATGTATAAGTAGCATCCACACCAATGAATGCCAGGTCTGAAAGTTTCCCAGCAGAACACTGAATTGTCACAAGATGGTCGATGTTATTTACTTCTCCTAAAGTCAGTGGTTTTGATGTTGTGGCTGATCGATGTACTGTGCATCCGACACTGCACCTACTTGGCATGCCTCTTCTTGTCGTCGCGATCGAGTGTTGCCACGTAACCCTGCAGGTACTTCTGCAGCTCGTTGAAGGTGCCCACCGTCTGATCAAATGTCCTGGAAAAACAACCGGCGCACGTCAACAAGGGAACCGCTGGAATGTTGGCAGAGGCTTCAGAGCCTCGACGGATTTCACTGAGATAAGTTTACATAACTGAGATTTTTTATTTTTTTTCCCTCCGGCACAATAATTTAGAGAAACAAAACTCTGAAACACTTCAAACGTCACAGTACTCACTCTCTGTCTATGACAAGGCACTCCACCCCATTCTCATCGGCGATGATATTGGCTGACCTGACGTCGTCACTGAAACAGAGACGTTCATTGCACGCGATTACATGCACATGTCTTAACACAAGTATTTTGATAATCACTTTAGGATTAGAAAGTATTTTTTTTTCTATTTACAATGCAATACAGACGTTTGCTGCATAAAACTCTATTAAAATCTGCATTGTGCAAATTGTGGAGGCTGTATATTCACCAGATTTATTTGGTAATCCTCTCATTGTTTTCAGTGCGGATGCTAAATTGACATTTTAATTATTATCATTAGCAGACTAATCTCTGGCGCTCTCACCTTATGAGTGCCTTTTCTCCAAAGTAGTCTCCCTTCTGCAGCGTGTTGATAATCTGCGGGAGCTTGTGGGCGTCGGTGGTCTGGGTCACCTTCACCTGCACGACACCGTGTTTGGATTTTTAAAACTGCTTTCTCGTTACAGCTCAGCTTTTACAGGTGCTTCTCGTATTCTCTGAATATTTTCACATGCAACGCAAAGACTTTAAGAAACTCTAGTAATTGGAACATGATGGACTGCTGTTTCCTTGACTGTGCTTGTCAAAATAGACGAATGACTTATAAGAGGGTTTTAATCAGAGACTACTGCTTGTAACGTCTTTAAACTGCAGCCTGAAAACACTCGGCAGCCTGGCTGGCTGTTGTGCAGCCTCTCCGTAATTTGTGATCCTATAAAACGCAGCGGCCCACCCTGGCTGAGGTCAAACATCGCCACTTGTGGAACTGCCCCGCCGAAGCGAGTGACATCAGAGCCTTAACGGCCGGAGTGTGTTTTAGCTAAGTGTCCCGTTTGACCTCAGCGACCTCCACTTCCCTTGTTTTTCCTGGTGGCAGCCACTCTCAGAGTTTATTCCTACCCTGGTCAGGGGTTCAAGGGACGGGGTGGGGGGTGGGGGAGCCATTTCCTGTATTAGCCCCCTTCCTCTGGTTGGGTTTGCTTGGTAGCTGCTCTCTCGCATTGGCTCGTAATGGCATTTTGAGAGTCCCCTGTGGATGGCTATGCCCCCCCTCTCCATCTGCCTTTGCTCCCCGGTGTCAGCTTCCTGACAAACACGTGAGTGAGTCATAACCTCTCAGACTTGCATACAGTTTGGTCAACATATTGTTGGCCCGAAACGGGTCTGTTACTGAAAAAAAATATTATTTATCTTGCTTGTATTTTAAAATATCTTTCGGGCAGGATTCAGGTGTACCGCAGCATCCATTGGGGTCTAATAGGAATTTCTAAAACGTGATGTAAAATCATCCAAAGCATTTCAGTCAAGGAATCAGTTCCTGTGTTTGTGCATGGACATAAATATAATAATCAGATGCAGTTTGATCATATGTTCAATACGAAGATATATAAACACAGAAGCATTTTATGGTTTCCAGGCGGGACAGGAAACTATCAAATTAATTCGTTTTTTGCACTGAATTCAGAAGTCTCTGTTCTTCTTTAGTTATATTTCACTAAAATTCAAAGCTCCACCTCATGGAGCACACGCTGCATGCATCCGTGCAAACAGTTAACTAAGAAGGTCTGATCACAATTATTTCAATCCGGTTGACAGGATACCGTGCATGTAAACATAGTCACTGATTTAATTATTTATCTCTTTATCTCTTTGTGGGATCAAGTCAAAGTCAAAGTCAGCTTTATTGTCGATTCTGACATGTCCAACACATAACAGGATTGAAATTTCTTTCCTCAAAGGCCTACGGATGCGCTGGAGATTTACTTGCTTACACATTAGCAGTATTGTTCACATTTGTGGAAACAAAACTCAGAGGGACCGGTGCTTTGACTGCGAAGACTTCGGCAGCATCCTGAAGAACACTGTAATCAGTTGCCCTGTAGCACTGGAAGATTTATTTAATTGTCAGAAGACAGGATGGCGGATTGTATCTCTGGGCCTAATTAGTCTCACTGCAGTGGAGTCTGAAAATGTCTGCAAAGCAGCTTGTGAACTGATAAAAACAACAGTAAACAACTGTGTTTGACAAGATCGACTCCCCACATGCAGTAAAGTTCCTTCCCTGACTACAGCTGGTTCTGTTCATTAAATAGATGACTGAGATCATGCCCCATTTAAGGGTTGCTAACCCAAAACAAATGTCATCTATCCAGGTTTCAGTGAAGACCTCGAATGTCCCATGATGGTCCAAAGCAGGGGTGTTGACTCATTTTAGTTCAGGGGCCACATACAGCCCAGTTTCATCAGAATAGTCCAAAAAAAGTGTTTAAAGGAAGGCAACTGGACTTGTGGAGTTTTTTTGAGAAGATGTTTCACCACTCATCCGAGTAGCTTCTTCAGCGGTTACTTACCTGTCGTTGGGGGGGGGGGGGGCTGTTTGTCCCTGTCCGCTTTGCCTATGACAAACAGTCCCCTCCCCCCCTCAACGACAGGTTAGTACCTGGTTGTTTACTCAAACAAGGCAAGTTCCAGTAGAAGTTTCCTACTTAAACCTCAAACTTCCATCCAGTCCCCTACAACTGAAGAAGCTACTCGGATGAGTGGTGAAACGTCTCATCCGAGTAGCCTGGAAAGTCCAGTTGCCTTCCTTTAAACGCTTTCATTATGATTTAATGAACTATCCTTTTACAGAACAATTTTTTCAACAACGTGAATTTTTTAAGACACACTAGCCATCTGCCGTTCGGCTCTGCATCTCAGTGTTGTGTTGTGTCCGCAACTCTTACTAAAACAGTGCGAGCAATTAGGAATAGGTGCTGATTTCATGGAGATAAAATTGCAGTTAATGTCTTCTATGTAAATTTCACACTTTGTAAATTCCTCCTCAGGCCAGATTAAACCCTCTGACAGGCCGGCTTTCGTATGTTTGACTCCCCTGGTCAAACACACTAACAACAGATAACGGAAAATGAAAAAAACTAACAGGAAAAAGTACAAAAATTATTAAAAATATACTTCTTTTTTCTTGGTATTGGTAACAGCAATATTCCCAAACTGCATTTACAGCAACAATATCGTTTAGTCAAATAATGTAGAAATAACTAATGTGTTAAAAAATGGAAATATGAAATATAACCATGAATCATTGAGGGTGTTTGCAGCTCGTTCGTGTTGCCTGTTACAAAACGTCAGACGTGTTACCTTCCCCTGTGCGATGATGTAAAAGGTGCTGCCCTCCTCTCCCTCCCGGATGACGTACTCTCCTTTGTCATAGTACTCCTAGGGGGGAAGCGAGGGTGTGAGGATGGGGGAGAACAACAGTCAGAACTGAAGCATTACATTGATTTAACCATTGACCCGGCCGGTTTGATTCCCGATAGCCGGTCCCCTGCGGCACGAGTTCAGCCATCAGTGACGCTCTGTCATGATGCAGAGCCTCTCAGCGTGCCGTCGGGTCAGGAGGGGATTTTAGGGACCCGTGGGATAAATGAAAGATTAAATATAGATTAAACAGTAAACGTTAATTATTAGGTTTTTAATGTCCGTCATGAGGCCCCTCTATTCGGATGATTTCCATGGTGGCCAATACTGGTGTTTAATGCAAGTTTTCAAATTATAAAGGCATGAAACAACAAATGTAGAACAAATGTAAACGGTCAAGTCCAGCTGACACACAAATTTTAAATTTTTTGGCTTTTTAGGCTTTTTTTTTGATAGTTGCTAGTACAGACAGAAAGGAAGCACCGGGGGAGGGAACACGCAGCAAAGGACACAGGCTGAAATCGAACGTACACCGCTGCAGTGAGTGCCATGGCCTCGGTTAATTGGGCGCCCACTCAACCAGCTACTGGGACGCCCCAAAGAGATTGTAAAGACTAAAGCAGCCGTCACACGGACACTAAGATAATTTGTGATCTTATTGTTAGTATTGTCTTTTGATTGACTCTGTGGAACACATCGACAAATCACTTTTGTCTCCACTTACTTGCAAAAGCACGGTTAATCAGTTTAATAAGTGGGTTTCAAACGGCAGAAATGAAGACAGCTGCAAAGTTTAATCGGGTCACCCAGGTGTGTGCTCTCACTCTTGTCATCAAGTCGGTTTGCAGTTAGTTTCACCAGTCAGCATTAAGTGGTACCATATCTGCACTGTTGCTATGGTTACCAGCACAATGAATATACCTTGCACGCTGATTTAGACCGGTCTGGTCATCTCTATGGCCAATATACACCAATCAGGCATAACATTATAACCACTGACAGGAAAAGTAAATAACTTCACCATCTTGTGACAATTCAGTGTTCTGCTGGGAAACTTCTGGACCTGGCATTCATTGGTGTGGATGTTACTTAGACATGTAGCACCCACCTAGACCAGACCAGGCACCCCCACCCCATAGCAATGACACTCCTTGATGGCAGCAGCCATCCCCAGCAGGATACAGCCATCCCCAGCAGGATGCAGCCTGACACAGGCACACACACAAGAACGCTTTAGGAACAACTAAAAAAAAAACATGAAGAACAGCACAAGGTGTTGACCTGGCCTCCAAATTCACTAGATCCCAAACTGATCAAGTATCTGTGGGATGATCCACAGAGGACCCTCCCCTCAAACGCCCCCCACTAACAACATTTTGTTACCAGACACCACAGGACACCCTCAGAAGGCCCATGTCCATTCTCTGATGAATCACAACTGTTTTGGAGGCACAAGGGAGACCTACACAATATTAGGAAGGTGGTCATAATGTTATGCCTGATCGATGTGTACTCAGTGTTAGTAAGAAGGCCTGTCATTTGCACATCTGCACACCCAGACGCTACATCTGGAGCAGAGATAAGATCAAACTGTTTCAGTGTTTAGTCATTGTTATCATTTAACTGAACGACACTTTGAAACATTCTTGAATTAAACACTGAGGCACAGTGTGTTCTCTCAATCCACTGAGCTCTCCTCCAGAGACAGATCCCCCCCCCCCCCCCCCCCCCCCACTTCATCCACCTCATTCTCCAAACCAGACCTAACACAACATCCCAACCACAGCACTAACACCAGGCTGCTGAGTCAGCGAGCTGTCAGATCACCTTCCGTTTTAACGCTTTTAAGAGAAGTAGGAGAACGGCAACGAATGAAGGTGACCAGGATGAAAAGTTCTCTGGGATGGATGCCAGCTTCCAGCAGCTGAGACAACTGTCCGCGGGTGTAATCCGTTTGACCAGGCAAGACTTTGTTGGAAAGTGAACAAACAAATCAGAGCAACCACGCGTAAACATTCCCCAGTGTTTACTGTCAAAACTCTTGACACAAGTGGCATTTTCCTTGAGCGTCCGCGCTCGTTTCCGTCGCGTTTACGCTTCAGGAGAGCCTAGTTTAACACCCGTCCGTGACAGCGGAGACAAGATGCCAAGGTTTTGTTTATAAGGACTGTCTGGATGATACAGTAGCTGTGCAGGGGATGGACGGCGTTTGAGCGATGTCTCAGGTTTGTTGTACCAGGCTATCAAGCTTGAATCCTTAATATTTACAATCTTGACTAAAACCCTTAAAAGCACGTCTCTTCACAAAATATCTCAGCGACCCCCAGCAGTCACATATGGTACATCTCCGTCTGTCTTATCCAAACCACTGACTTCCTCTAATTTGGTTTTCCCGTCAGTGTGGGTGTGTGTGTGTGTCTGTGTGTGTTTTAGGCTTGTCTGCAGTTGTCCTATTTTCGCTGACTGTCAATTGATCAGCCCCAGCACATGTTCAAACTGCACGTCTCTCTCTGCTTCTAGAGGCTGAAACGGGACTGGACCTACTTTTGAGATCTTTCTAATCTTCAGCAGCCCCCGAGTGGACGGGCTTACCTGTGCAGGTCTCTAAAAGCACCATGTCACCTTCAAGAAGCCGATGAGATATCAAGATATCAATTATAAATATGGTTCATATTGCATTTGTGGCCATTGCGTGGCCAAATACCAGCATTATTCTCTTAAACAAGCTCTACACACCGATCAGCCACAACATAAAAACCACTGACGGGAGAAGAAGTGAATAACATTGATCATCTTGTGACAATTCAGTGTTCTCCTGGAAAACTTTTGGACCTGGCATTCATTCATTCACGTGGATGTTACTTATATACATGTAGCACCCACCTAGACCAGACCAGTCACCCCCACCCCATAGCAATGACACTCCTTGATGGCAGCCGCCATCCCCAGCAGGATGCAGACTGACACAGGTACACACACAAAAACGCTTTAGGAACAACTAAAAAAAACATGAGGAACAGAACAAGGTGTTGACCTGGCCTCCAAATTCACTAGATCCCAAACTGATCAAGTATCCGTGGCATGATCCACAGAGGCCCCTCCCCTCAACCCATAGGACCCAAAGGCCCCCACAGGACACCCTCAGAAGGCCCATGTCCATTCCCTGATGAGTCACAACTGTTTTGGAGGCACAAGGGAGACCTACACAATATTAAGAAGGTGGTCATAATGTTGTGTCTGATCGGAGTAGAAGCCATTTAGTCGACTAGCATCTAAAACTGACAAGATAACATCCCACTGCTACTGAACCCCTACAGGAGGGACATGGGAGACCTACACATTAATAGGCAGGTAGTCATAATGTTATGCTTGACCAATTGTTTAAACTCCTGCTTCTCATCCCGTCTTCAACCCACTGTTAGCTTTGGTTTCTTTTAACCATCAGCATGGCCTGAATCAAATGAACTGAACCATATTTCAAGTGTAGAGATGTGAAACCAGAAAACGCTCACATGAGTCAGTGAAGGCATCACATAGAGGTCCAACTTTTTCAGCTTGCAGGACAAGAGGTAAATTAAAGTTTACTTGAACCAGGTTTCCACAGAACACGCTAAGTCTGACAGGGAAGTAGTTCAACGTGCTCAAAATCAATTCTAGCTTTCAAAATACCTCAATTAGCTGAGTTGACCTTCTCAGTTCAGAGCACCGGTTCCGGGCTGCAGATCTCTCTCTGCGTGTTTACGAGTTTGTGTGATGCCTTTCACCCTTTCACAAAATATTGCGTGAATGCCAGTAATCATGAGTGAATGAACCCGCCCCCAAAAAATAAAACAGAAATATGTATTCCGATCCCCTTCACACACATACACACATGCAAAACACACCAAATTCCATTCCCTGACTGTTTGACAAGAAGCTTCAATATTATCTGGCCGATTCTCAATGAACATCTGCACCGCTATTATGTTACAGCTGCCCCCCACCCCCCAACCCCCGCCCCCCCGAGAGGCAATAGAATAAGCTCCATCAGAAAAGACTGAATAAGGAAAACTCGCCTGTAGTGGGGGAGCAGGACGACTAATGACAGTTAGGAACGTCCTTGAAGTTTTCCATTGTGAAAAGATGCTGAGGAAGACATTTTTATTTTTTTTTTTACCCGGATCTGACAAGCTCAGCTCCGTTTTCTGTTTCTCAGTTGAAATATGACGCTTATGGAGGAAGAATCGACTGAGCGCCAGTCTGCAGCGTGTTTCGCAGCATACACAAGTACGCACGCGCTCGCTCCTACACACTCTTTCGCGTGGTCTCGCACCAAAAGCCTGTCACTCGCACATCTTTAAGAAATCACTCGTCCCCCACTTGAATAAACACTTTCTGGGGCCTTAGTCAAATAATTATGGTAACAATATACAGCACCCAGCGATGACAGGAATAATATCGGTTCTGTTCATCAACAAGGTAATTTGTGAGGTCTTGCCAACTGGAGGTACAACGAATGTGCTGACATGCAGTAATGGTATATGGCCAAATGGTAATGATATTTTGACAGCAGCTATCTGCAATACCGGGGCTCCCACCAGCTGCCAGAAGGTTGTGCAATACTCCGGGAATACAATGAAAAGTCAAATGTGAAAAAAAAACTTACCACCTCGAGGCAGTCCACTATTTTGCTTAGCTTGTCCTCTGGTAGATTAGCCAAGAGTGAAACACTGACAGAGAAGAAGAAAAAAACACAGACATTACATTGTACGTTGTTATAAAAGCGATCTGTCAAGCAGAACTCGGCTTCCTGAGTCACAGAATCTAAAAACAACAGATTTAGAAAGTGAAACACTGTTCATTTAAATGAGATACTATAAGTCCTTTAACGCACTTGAGACAAGAAATAGTCAAACCTGCCTCTGTAACCCAACTGCAGAAGTCTGTTTTAGCTAGCTTTTATGTTTTATGTTAGATCTACGCAGAGCTTGCATCGTAGCCTACGCAAGTGGCCCACGAAGTAACCATTTACACTCGTGCCGGCATCGTTATTTAATTACGCAGCCAAAACTCTTGAGGGCAACTAGTCGGCTACGGTAGATTGAGCTTCTCTGGAACTGAGTGGCTCTTTGTTGAAGTTGAAGCTAATTAATTGACCGGACTCACTGCAAAGCATAAAAGAGAAAAGATGATTGAGTGGACGGTGTGAAGGAGGCTGAGGGAGCGTGAAATGTCTGTGCTTGTCCGGCCGCTGAGAGACGTGGACAAGGAAATGCATTTTGGACTAATCGCAGCTGTTGCAGTCACGGCGATGTAATAACGTTTCTGGGTAGAGGTGCGCATTAGGCTACGACATAGGGTGCAGATCTATGCTGTAGGCACAAAATAGCATAAAAATAGCTTAGCTCACATCTCAGACAGGCACGATATAGCAAAGAGCTTGATTAAAAAAATGGCTACTGGAGAAAGCACCACATCTAATGATGAATCTTCTCAGGAGTTGGTGTCGGTCATCTAAACTTGACCACACAAAGGACAGGTTACTTATGTCCATCCAGTAGAGATAAACAAAACTCGAATGACACGCCATGTTAGTTTGTGTCTGCTTGATCTGTAAGTATATGACTGGCTGATCACACAAGCAATAATAATTTTTTTTGGGAGTTTGTCTGACCCCTAGTGGTCCAAAGTATCTTGAGGCACCTTTAAAGGGGTGAAAGCTTGAAATCTTGTTTCTATGGCTGACAGTACTCAAACATCAAACTATAGTGGCGAGCGTAATGGTTAGAGAAGCAGCCTGGGACCGAAGGGTCACAGGTTCGCTTCCTTGTGGCCCCCTCTTGCTCGCTTGCTACCCAAGTAGCAGGCCCCTCCTCCAAAATAGTTGTGACTCATCAGAGAATGGACATGGGCCTTCTGAGGGTGTCCTATGGTGTCTGGTAACAGAATGTTGTTAGTGGGGGGCCTTTGGGTCCTATGGGTTGAGGGGAGGGGCCTCTGTGGATCATCCTACAGATGAATTTAGAGGCCAGGTCAACACCTTGTGCTGTTCTTCATATTTTTTTTTAGTTGTTCCTAAAGTGTTTTTGTGCCTGTGTCAGGCTGCATCCTGCTGGGGATGGCTGCAGCCATCATGGAGTGTCATTGCTATGGGGTGGGGGTGCCTGGTCTGGTCTAGGTGGGTGCTACATGTCTAAGTTACATCCACACCAATGAATGCCAGGTCCAAAAGTTTCCCAGCAGAACACTGAATTGTCGCAGGATGGTCAATGTTATTTACTTCTCCTGTCAAGGGTTTTAATGTTGTGGCTGATCAGTATATTTTACCAACCAGCATCTACTGCCAGTGTTCACCAGCAGGTTGCCATTTCCTACTGTGACTGTGCAACAATTTTATCCGTTTAATTCATGGCCCACGAAGTGACCATCCGTTTAATCTTAACCGTAACAAGCTAGCTTATTGGCTAAGCCTTGGAGCTAACCTTCGTAGAAAGTTGCGGTACTGCTCGTGTCGCGTCTCGGCCGTCCGCCTCATAATGTTCTGGAACACTTCCCGGTCCAGAGCCCACGTCCTCACTTTGTTCACCGCTGCAAAAACAAAATACCACATGCATCAAAACAGCTACACACTCTAACCTTTCAATGAAACGCGTGTTAACCTGTGCCCGTGATTAGTTCATTCAAAAAGGTCGCCAGCTGTTTTTAATACCGAAGTGTCTTGAGAAAGAGGAAAAAACTTGTAGACTGAAAGGTTTTAATGGTGATTGACAATAAAATGATGGACATTCTTTTTGTTTTTCTTCCTAACCCTTACTGTTCCCATTTTCTAGTTTAGTTAAAGTCCCCCCTTTTCCCTTTTCATAGAAATATAACAATGGGACAAAGGAAACTGCCCTGGTGGCACCAAGGAGGAAGTAGCTGTGAAGGTTTGACATAAACCGGTAGCAACTAAGGAGTTCTCCCTTTATCTGCTTCATCTGTTAACATGAAATACCCACTCAGAGACTCGTCAAACTGTCACAGTGTTTCCAGTTCACCCTGAATATTGAGGTCAGCTCAGTGCCCCTCCCCTAAAGGACCACCGGTCAATTTACTTGGTTAAATATACAAACGCAGACAAAGAGCACTCACATAGAACATGGTATGCGCTTTCCTAAATGCCAAGGAGGTACAAACCAATCACAATGCAAAGCTGTGGATTTCATGCTAAGCTTTTGTCAACACAACCACGCAAAAGCTTGTTTACTTCAGTCTAATGGCCTGCTCTCACTGCTGCTGCTCTGAAAAGTGAAGCTCACGTGAAGGTCAGAGAAGTGTCAGATTACGATTTGGGCGTTGAAGGTTCATAAGACAATAGAATTCTTCACCTAATCCTTCAAAATTATTCTGTTAATTGTCTGGAGGTGCAATTTAGCAAAGGCAGCTAAACATTGTGTGGCAATTGAAACTGATCCAGATGTGATCAGTGACACTCTTTTTAGACCTTTCAGCACATAACCAAAGGGGTGACAGCTGTTCTTACAACTGACAACGAAGTTTCCAGGACCCAAATCCTTCTCAATCGTTGGTTTCCTACCAAACCTCCAGGATCTGCTGTAAAGCAATGTTGACTTTCCACAGCTGAAAGTGCAAGTCATGTGGCTTTGAAAAGTCTTATTTTCCCTCATAAACAATTATGAGCAGATTATGACGCTTTAAGCATCATTTCGACTAGTCACTGATCATGTGACACTAACAATATGGACGCCTCCAAGAAGACAGGTGAGGAGTCCAGTGGGTCGTTGCAGCAAACTAGCAGCGGTTCATCAAGTGTGTGGGAATACTTCACTAAATATGAAGCCCATACTACCGTGACATGTCAGTCCTGAAATACAACTAAAGTACTACTGCAATGCATCTGAAAAGGCTAACGCTAGCGCTAGTAGAGGAACGGTCCAGATCCTCTGGACAGCAGTCAGTTAACGACTTCACCAAACGTCCTGTGGTAACAGAGAGAAGGAGGCTGCACATCAACTATTTGATAAAGTTATTAGACCTTTAGCTGCAGTACACGGAGAAGACTTCAGAGAAATACTGGCCAAACTATCCCATCTTCCATCACGCTGCTTTTGATGGTGCTGAGTTGCTGCCTGTTTTTATACAGGCTATACATTATCTGCAACTCACAGTATGTAGCACATGAGCTGTCTGTTCTCAGCATATGTATTCAGGTCAAGAATATGGATTTCACTGTTGCAAAGCATTTCTTTCTGCTGTGTTTTTATTAGCGATGTCATCAGAGACCAGTCAGTATCGACTTGACTTCATCATTTAATAGTGGACTTTAAAACATCTGAACTTGTTCAACCCCAGTAAGACCTCTTTTGTGTAAAACACGATTATAGAACCGACTGTGGTGTTTGTGGTATTTGAAGTTCCTTTTTCCTGCTGCAGTACCCGACACATGCTGGTAGTGTAAACCTCTGCTGCACTTTGCCTCAGAGCTATGCCACCGGCCACCGTGCAAAGCGCAGCTCATGTGTAAAGTCTTAGCAAATTATTCATTTGGGACAGCACTGCACTTGACTTGAATGTGCAAGGAGCAGTTTGGTAAAGGGAAGAAATATGGGGCAGCATTAGACCTGTCTTACATGACATTTCAACTGTTTAGTCTCTGCGGTATAAATGAAAATAATGTTTACCTCGCACGGATGCCGTCCGTGTGCAGTTGTACAGAATGGCTAATTCTCCAAAAGTGGTCCACACCGCTATCGATGTGAGCAGTTTGTTATGTTGAAACACGTCCAGCTTCCCATCTGTAGATATGAAATGAGGGCAATCAATCAGTTTTTTTTTTTTTTTAAACCACATGTAGGTCACAGACAAACAGAGCACAAGAGATGGACACATGCCACAAGAAGAACTGAATGACATTTAAATTTAATTTGATTCATTCAGACAGAACGAGATGGCTCGTTGTAATCATCAACATCTGTTGAGTAAAAGCATTACATCTTCCTTTTCATGATTTCTCCTGTTGGCTGAAACAACATTAATTCCAGGAGGTAGCACAAAATATTTACAGGCTGAGGCCATAACAGCTAAATGAGAAAAGAAAATGAGAATAGTTTCAATACATTTCAAACTTCTTAAATCAGACAAGACAATGAAGATAAGTTGCTTTCCCATCTTCCTTTCCTCCCTCCTGCCATCTGTACCCGTCTATTGTTAGCACAACACAAAACATTGCATGCATTTCCTTTATCTTTTATTCCATCTGTGACTCAAAAATGGATTTTAAAATTACATTTCCAGACTAAAGACTTTATTTGCGCGATTGTAATCAGTGGCCCCTGACGTCTGTGTGAGTATTTAAGGGCTCCATTAGTGAATAATCATTAATCATGGGGAAAGCTGTGTTGGATTCAGCACAACATGTCATAGATTCACAGGAACATCGCAGCTGACGCCCTCTTTTATTCTTTCCATTTGTTTCACAGAGGTTTAACCAAGATTTTTGAATTTCTCTCCTGCCAAAAGCTGGGATGTATACTACTAATAGCTGCCAAGAATCCAATTCACCAGACAAAATAATTTACATCCACATTCTTCAAATACAGGCTAGTTAACCTCTTAAACTAGTTTAAAAGCTTTCAGAGTGGAGCCAGTCGAAAGCTTGCTCGATGCAGAGCTGCTGTTTGCCTTTTGATTTGATTGGCCTGTGGTGGGAGATGCTGTGCAGTAGCCAGTAATGTCAAAGAGCACAATAAGACCACGAATAATCGTCTCAAATTGCTCCACAGCAGGTGACTGTGACGTTTCTGCCAAATTCTGATGCTAATTAACTTTCCTCAATTACTGCTAACTTACAGTAGAGCCAAGTATAAGTGACGCAGTTTGTAAAGCGCACGTTCTTTGATGGACTGAGGCCAGAGGATCCGCTCTGTAACCGCCATAAAAATCACATACTGGCACGTTTCTCGTAAAGACAGTGGACGGAGCTAACATTCATCAGACTGACAATGTCACTTATGACACAGTTTGAAAGGCTTAATGCCATTCAGCAAGTTCCATTAAAGAGAATGAAACAGGCATCTTAGAGATAGACACTGTAAACTACATTAGCCGAAAATAGATCCACCCTACACCTAATTTATACTTCCTATGTTTAAATAGTGTATATTTACTTCTATTTCAATTTCTTGCAGAGTTGTACATATGCAAATCGTGTATATATTTTTGCTGATACTATTGCATTATTCATTTATTCATTCATTTTCTGTAACCGCTTGTCCTGTGAAGGGTTGCGGGGGTGCTGGAGCCTATCCCAGCTGTCATCGGGCAAGAGGCGGGGTACACTCTGGACAGGTCTCCAGCCTATCGCAGGGCTACTGTTGTATTAATTTAATTTAATTCAATTTAATATTTCTTCTACTTTTATTTTTATTTTTATTTAACCGTCTTACACTTATTATTTGTTTTACTAGCAGTTTTCAAGAGTATTTTATTTATCTTTTTTAATGTGCAACTGAGACCAAGCAATTGCTCTAAGTCTAAGTCTAAAGTCTAAGTCTAAAGTCAAAGTCTAAATCCAAGTCTACGTCTAAAGCACAGATGTCAAACTGATCCGTGAAAGGGCCACTGTGGCTGCAGATTTTCATTCCAACCATGCAGCAGCACACCTGACTTGGATCAATCAATCAACTGAACTGCCTTCACACAGTCAATTCAGGTGTCCTCTTGCTTGATTGGAACAAAAACTTGCCAGCCACCCCCACTGCATGGGTGCTGCATGGTTGGAATGAAAACCTGCAGCCACAGTGGCCCTTTCACGGATCAGTTTGACACCCCTGGTCTAAAGTCTAAGTCTAAGTCTAAGTGAGTCTAAGTATAAGTCTAAAGTCTAAGTTTAAAGTCTAAAGTTTAAGTCTAAAGTCTAAGTCTAAAGGTTTCAAAGGCACAGACACAGATTTCACTGAAACAAGGCTGAGAAAACTACAAGTCAAGGTTTGCATCTGCACTCATGTTAGATGTTCTGTAAATAACTGTTTGTTTGTTTTATATCGGCTTCCTCATAACACATAGGTTTGCATGTCTCTTTTGCTTCTTGTGGGACAATATGTGTCGTGCGACGTTCGGCTAGAAGGTGTAAGAATTAAGAATGATCTCAAGTAATCTCAGCTGCTGCAGGCGGTGAAAAAGAAAAAGTCATTTTCCATACGTTTTTTTTTTCCCCAAATTGAATTCCTGACTAGGGAGGCGAAGATCAAACAGGAGTGAAGCTACCTGCCAGGACAAACAGATGGTTCCCATGCTCCCCCTGCTTGATGACGTACTCTCCCTGCTGGTAGGTGCGCTCGTACATGCACTCCACCATGTCTTTGATCTGCTGCAGCTCCAGCCTCTTCAGGTACTGGTTCTTGTTCAGGGCGTCTGTCAGCAGCCTCTTTACGCTGTCACACACAGGAACAGAGGGAGAGGTTAACGAGACGGCTTTTCTTTTTTTCTTTTTTTTACGGCGTCGCTAGTGAGTGTTGTTCTGTCTGAGGATGAGAATGCACAATTAGTCTACTGAATCACGGAAAGAAATTACACGGCACGCTACTTGATTTATGATGTGGAAATGCTTTAGATATTTGATTTAGTTCTTTTAGAGTAGAGAGAAAATATTAGCAGAGAACCACAAGAAAAAAAAAACTACTTTTATTGATCCACATTTAATGGACAACTGTCTTTGTATATTGATATTCAGATAAAGCAATTTTATCTTCCTTCCTTCCTTTGACGAGGGTAAAATGTTTAATATACTTACACTGTAGTATTTCTCCAATGCTGTTCTGATTGTTTTCCTTAAAGGGGAACTACTGTTTTTTACAACCTGGACCTTATTTCTGGCATAAAATACGATCGTTTACTCACCCATATAACTTTGGTGTCACTTGTATTCCATCAGGAGATATTTAAATCAGCGTATATCTATATAGTGGGAGTGACTGGGGCACCGAAACGCAGCCCAGGGTCTGTAGGTCAATCTACAGACCCCGGATGATGATAACAGCTAACTCTGGACTCAACGGGGAATAGCACTAGCGTATGATAATAAAATATTTGGTGAAATGAACGAGTTTTGCGGCAGATAATGCGTTATTTAGAGGCTGCGTTTCGGTGCCCCAGTCACTCCCACTACATGGATATACGCAGGTCTAAATATCTCCCGAAGGAATACAAATTACACAAAAGTTATATGGGTGAGTAAACAATCGTATGTTAAACCAGAAATAAGGTCCAGGTTGTAAAAAAAACAGTAGTTCCCCTTTAAGTGGTCTTTTGTTCTGCCATGGTATACACTTTTAAGTGCTTCGACAGTACCACCAACTGACTGACTGACTGTGTGCACTTACGTTACCAAGCCACCAGAACGCCCACATCCACATTATTCACCACATTTTTAGCCTGCATGATACATATTTTGTCTCCTGTGAAAATGACGACTATCTGCAGCCTCGGGGCCCCGTTCCGACAGTGAATCAAGCAAAACGGCAAAAAAAGACATAGAATCATCGTGAGCTGTCAAAGTTCACAGATGTGCATTTTAACAGCTGCAGCGAGAGGCCGTAAGAAGACATCACTTCCTTCGTGGGGAGCTGTAAACTCAAAAAAAGGTTAAGAGCCACAGTCGAATGCCAACTATAGATCATTAGAGCGCGGTGGATGTGGTGGGTGGTCTGTTTATCCACCTTATCGAGGGCGATAAATTATCACTTTGGGCTTCGTAAAACGAGAGCAGATGATCCTTTATTTTTCAGCCCACATGGTTTTCTTCTCCCTCCCGAGCTGTGCCATTACTGGGCAACACGCTACCGCCATTCACAGAAGATGAGTGTTATGTTTCAAAGGGCCAGCAGTGTGCATGAGGGTACCAGACTGCCTCATTTACATTAGTTGTGATTATATAATCCATGTTGGGCTTATTAGCAACACATGTTTTAAACATGAGGACTGCGTGTTATCGTTTATTCACTGTGCCGAAGTTGTACAATCAGAAGAACACTTGAGATGACAAAAGGCAAATTTGGCTTTCATGTTTGGGAAAAAAAACGAACAAAGCTTGACGTCCTCATTAAATAACCCTTTGAGTTGTTTGATTGACTGAACCAGTAGTGTGCACACATGTCACGGGGTTAGGGGGGTCACACGTTTGGAATCTTTAAGTTGGGTTTGTGCAGTTTTCAGAAGCAAATGTAAAACACGTCTCTGTTATTTATTTATTTTAGTTATTGTGTTTGTTCTCATTTAATCTGTAAAAGAACAAAAGCCAGATCGGGGGAGAGCAACTGAAGAGACGTGGGCAGCATGTGTGGACTGCTCTGCAAGAGTGTTGAAGGTAGACTTCATACCAAACACAAATATAATTATGTATGTGTACTCTTTCGATTCCTCACAAACTGTCATTGGCGGTTGTTAATCCAAGAGAAAGATTGTGTCACAGGTTTTCAAACCAGGTTAGTGATTTCCGAATGTGACCATCAGTGGCTAAAGGCTCATTTAAGGTACTGCGTCCCGGTCAATGTCCCATTGACGCCGACCGAAATAAACTTTTTCCGAAGACAAGTCGTTCAAATGTTTGTACCTTTTGAACCTCCTCAGTTAACCTTTCCTCTATGTGTTCCATCTTTATTTATCCAAAACAATCTATTGGCAAATTGCAGAGATGGAGAAGCAGCCGGAAATACTAAAGCAGGAAACACGCTACTACCAAGCGGATCAATCACAGCTCTTGTGGTCTGCATCGCCATGACGCGTAGTTACATTTCTGTCAGCTACGGCGTTAGGGTCTGCGTAGGGTCCGGGCTTTCGGCGTAGCTATGGTGTCAAATTGACGCAGACGCATAAACCGCCTATTACTGTGAGCAAGTAACTTAAGGAACTCTTTTTAACTTAAATGTGCTTTGTCTGGTATTATTCAGATATTAATCCATCAGTGCCTTAAAGTCATTTCTTGAGGCTTCGTATCTTAACATTCCTGCAAGAAAACATCTGAGATGAGTTTCCTTTAATGTAACATATGCATAAATCAATAAATTAACACATGTGAAATTTAGTTTTATATGATTTTATAGGAAGGGGTGGAGCCAAAAAACTTGCACATGGCCAAAAATGTGTGGACACCCAAAGATTGCACTTGCACATCTTCATCAACATCTGGTGTCGGTGTGTTTCTTTAACTACTCTTCTACTCTTCTGGTTTCAAGCTTTCTTTGTTCTGCTGGAATCTGCCGGCCTCGTCAGTGAAGTTGGACAAAGTTGGAAGAAAAGTAATGTATAAATGATGACTGTTTGACATTAAGGTTTCCCTTCATTAGAGAAACCATTGAGAAAGAAGTAGCTCCCGTGCAGATGTATCCATGTAGGTTTGGTGACCCTTCTGAACCAGAAAACAATCTAAATCTAAAAGGAAACCTGATGTAGATCCGTTCAGGCAGTAAAATCTTGGACTGAATAGTGTTTTCATAACAGGTATTCTGCACGTCATCAACACTAAACCCTTTGGTTCTTATCCTTCTCACCTTCCACTCACCACACACTCCTTCGTCTTTTGAGATCTCATCCACCGGGCCATGACAGACTGAGCCTCGGGGTATCATGAACCTACAAATTTTATATTTTGTACTTTCCCCGAAAAGACAAACATCTCACCTTGCGTCTTTCGGCACTCGAGCCTTCTCAAAGGAGAACTTTGGCAGGCCGCTGGAGTCGTATGTCCTGGATGTTGGCTCGGCCGATACCCCCGCTTTGGCACCTTTCCTCCTGTTCAGGGTTTCTTTGATTCGAACACTGAGGTTGGGGCTGCTCTTGCCGCCGGCCCTGACAGAAGCGGGCCGGGAAGCCAGGCCCGCTGAGGCCCCGCTCCTCATCGCGTCCTGCAGCTTGTTGAGCTGGATGCACTTGCTCTGCAGCTCGTCGCTCAGCTCGGCGAGAACTTTGGTCTGTTTGGCCAGCTGCTCCTGGAGTCCTTTGATCTGCTGCTCCTTGGCGCAAAGCTCCTCATCCTTCCTCTTGCCCTCTCGCTCCAGCTCCTCCACTCGGGCCCTGAGAGAATCCAGGGACGAGTTTTTGAACCCGCAAACGTGATCTTTGTGGGCCCGGCCATTGGAAGCGGAGCCGTCGGTGTGTTTGTAGCGCTTTGATTTCACTGAACCGTTCCCCATCTTATCACCTGGACACAGGAGAGAAATCAGAGTCTGTGTTTACTGAAGTGATTGCAAAGCTCCTCCGACAGTACGGTGACATTTAGCTCAAAAAAAAAAAGAGTAAAAAGGTTTGTTTGAGTCAGCTGTGAGGGGGATTTCAAACAGACAGAAGAGAGAGGAGAAAGATGGATAGAGAGAGAGAGAGGAGAGTGCTACCAAATCAGTATATAATGGTCAATGAGTGTGTCCTGCCCATTTATTATTTAGAAGGCAGGAAGTATTGCATTACATGAACAGTCACTCTCAATGTGCTCACACAAGAAGCGGCGAGAGAAAAATGCTGCTCGGGGAGCTCGAAATGAGACGTCAAGAAGAAATCAAAGTGAGAATAAACTTCTAAGGCATGTTTATTTCCACATGGAGGGGGGTAAAATGTCGGAGAACAATCCTGGTTCTGTTGTGAGGGGCCGTCGCCCACTCACACATACAGTAGTCTTCATTCATGACATTCCAGCTGGGACAGCGTCAGATCAGCCTATTCTCCTGAACTTTATCCTGAAATTCAAAATCATTTGTCAACCTATTTGGGGGGAAAAAAACTGCTACATAAAAAAAGAAAATCCTAGTTTTTATTTCCTTTTGTTTTGATGGCACACAATACTTGCAGAGGAGATAAACTACTGACGAGCAAGAGTCATTTTTGACTTTAAATTAAAGAGGTAATACTTCCAACACCTAAAGAGGAGCATGCACCTGCAACTTCCGATGCCTCGTCATTCTTCTTCTCTTTAGGCGGCAGTGAACAATGAATCCGTGCAGATCAGAGGAAACGTCCTCAGCCTCTTACCTGATTAGTTGTCAGAGCCAGCGAAGAGAAAAACAAAAAACAAAAGAAAAGACGATTTTAAAATAATCCGTTTGCACATTCGAGCATCAGCAGAGGAGCGGTCCACCTAAAACGCGAGCCGCATCCTCTCTCCTCCCCTTCTGTCTCCCTCTCTCTCTCTGGCTCTCTCTCCTTCCTCCCCCGGTCCGTGTGGCGCGTTGTGGCGCGCGAGGCAACCGCGTATGATTGGCAGGTCAGGTGCGAGTGACGTCAGCCCCAATGTTTTTGCTAATGAATAATTTAACTTTTTTTTAACTATTATTAAAATGTTAATGAATATCTTTTTAACCTTCATTGGGATTAGGCTGTCTTTAAGGAGTGCGCATGTGTGCGCGAGTTAGACCTCCTTCCCACAAATGCGCGCACACACACACACACACACACACACACACACACACAAACTCGTGTTTCTATTTCTGAAACCACTTTCCATTGACATAATGCATTTCCTGGCCTCTTAGCCTTGCCCTAACTGCCTCATCAAACTACATAACTCTCATTCAACCCGTAACCTAATAGTGACCTTCACCCTAAAACCAAGTCTCAGTAACTCTCGGAAAGTTGCGAGGCCTAAAACTTGTTTTATGTATACTTATATACTTGATATTATCCCATTTTACCAGTTTTCATCTTTAGTGTTGCAGATCTGAGTCACCAAACATGTTCTGCCACCCGAAAGTTATATTTTTATACACCGATCAGGCATAACATTATGACATTAAACAGTTGTGACTCATCAGAGAATGGACATGGGCCTTCTGGCCTTCTGAGGGTGTCCTGTGGTGTCTGGCAACAGAATGCTGTCAGTGGGGGGCAATTTGAGGGGAGGGGCCTCTGTGGATCATCCCACAGATACTTGATCAGTTTGGGATCTAGTGAGTTTGTGCTGTTGTTCATGTTTTTTTAAGTTGTTCCTAAAGCGTTTTTGTGTGTGTGCCTGTTTCAGGCTGCATGGGGATGGCTGCTGCCATCAAGGAGTGTCATTGCTATAGGGTGGGGGTGCCTGGTCTGGTCTAGGTGGGTGCTACATGTCTATGTAACAGCCACACCAATGAATGCCAGGTCCAAAAGTTTCCCAGCAGAACACTGAATTGTCACAAGATGGTCAATGTTATTCACTTCTTCTCCCGTCAGTGGTCATAATGTTATGCCTGATCCATGTATATCATTTATATGAAAACAGTTTGGTGACGCAAGATTAAATACAAGAGGTGGTTTAGCACAGGCAGATTCTTTTAAGCTTGTATCTTTTAAACATCTTTCTGCTGCCGATGGGGCAAAACGTTGAATAGAAAGGTGACATCAGGGCAAAATAAAGTAAAAAGATTCAGAAAATCCCACTAGAGAGATGGTACGGCACGGTTCAGTTGCTCAGTGCAACTTTTAATCCGATCGCTTTCCCCTCTTGGTCTGCACGTGGTCCATTTTACTTTTGGCCAAATTAAAGTCTGGACTCGGAGCTGCAGTCCTACACATCCAGACATGATTAATTGGTTTTCCCAGCGTGTTTGTCTGTGCCGGTCTGAGCAGCCTGGCCTGCGGCAGATTTCATTGACGAGGTCAGAACAATAATGGCAGGTGGCCAAAGCTGATTCATTTGCGGCAAAATAACAATCCAGGTCACCGACTCCCAAAACTGAACCTGAGAGGAATGTGAGAGGCTGGCAAATTATGTGAGGACATACAGTATGCTGAATGAGATTTGAATGTTCACAATAAATTCATTCAGCCAGCTCTGTAATCTCCAAGTGCTTGGGTGGGGCTTCATTAAGCTGCTCAGGGATACTTTGGCAGAACACATCCTCACCTTGGTACCAGTGAGCATTTCCGCTGCACAGTGACTCAGCTGTTAACCCCTGTAGCCTCACAGGAGGGATGTTTGGAGCTGCCCACCTGGGGCCTCTCTGTTTGTAGTTTGCAGTTTCGTCTGTTTGTTTAAAGGGGAATTACCGTTTTTTACAACCCGGACCTTATTTCTGACATAAAATACAATCGTATACTCACCCATATAATTTTGGTGTCAATCGGACGATATTTTGATCCAGTAGAGCGCCGCGTATATCAATCTTTTTGTTTTTTGTATATATTTTTCAAAATTTGAAGTTGTCACTGTTGTCTGTATATATATATATATATATATATATATATATATATATATTTTTTTTTTTTTTTTTTTTTTTTTTTTTTTGCTAAACTCCATGCTACTGTGACTTCCCATACGTAGGATTAATAAACACGTCTTATCTCTTATCTTATCTTATATAATGGGAGTGACTGGGGCACCGAAACGCAGCCTCTAAATAACACATTTTCTGCCGCGAAACTCGTTCATTTCACCAATATTTTGTTATGACATGCTAGTGCTATTCCCCGTTGAGTCTGGAGTTACCTGTTGTCTATTCAGTTTGTTGTTCTTTGGCCAGCTGTTCCTCTCTCTGCCTCCGCATCCTCCTTTCAACGAGCTCCTCATCCGTATACTCTGGCTCAAAACGGTAAGGACGTCCATCATAAACAAAATCGTCGTCCACAACCTCAGAACTGGAAAAATATTCAGCCATGTTGCAAAAAACTAGCGCTCAGAGATGACATCATCCAGGTCAGAGGTTAGTAGGTTTATTTAGAAGCTGCGTTTCGGTGCCCCAGTCACTCCCACTATATGGATATACGCTGCTGGATCTAAATGTCTTTCGAACGACTCCAAATGACACCAAAGTTGTATGGGTGAGTAAACGATCATATTTTTTTGACAGAAATAAGGTCCAGGTTGTAAAAAACTGTAACTCCCCTTTAAGGTTTGTTTAGTATCAGTATAACTATTGAAAACCTATGGTAAAACTGGACTTGTTCTCCATATCCACTGAAACGAACAAATGTCTTCCAGTAACCCATGTTACCATGCATGATTTAGACCCAGTGAAAGGATACATCTGTTAAGTAATTCACAAGAGACAGTTAAGATTAGAGGAAGGTCAGGAGAAATAATTTACTGCGCTGCTTAAAAGTTTTTGCACTCCTCAGAATTTTCAAAATTTCTGCATAAAAATGACTCAAAACATCAGCAGATGTTCACACGAGTCCCGAAAGTAAACAACAAGAACCTAATCAAACAAATGAAACTGTTAATTTATACCCGTGCATTTACTTATTCAAGACAATTAATCATTTGAACATATTTGTGAGGATCGGCAGCTAAACGTTTCCGGTAACTGCTGATCAGTCGTCTGCATTTAATCCATTCCTTAGTAGAGAACCGCTTCATTCTGAGATGTCGGTGGGTTTCCTCACATGAACTCCTTGCTTCAGGTCCCTCCACAACATTTTTACTGGATTAAGATCTGGACTTTGACTCGACTGTTCCCAAACTTTCATTTTGTTTTTCTTTATCCGTTCTTTTGTGTAGAACAACATGTGCTCTTGGCGTCATCGTCTTGCTTAGTGATGCAGCTCACATGCAGATGTTCTGACATTTTCTTTTAGAATTCACTGGTATAATTCAGAATTTATTGGTCCATCAGTGATGACAAGTCGCCCTAGCCCACATGCAGCAAACAAGGACATCAACCCCCTTGGTTTAATGGATGGGATGAGTCTGTAATGGATTGCATTGTTTTTTTTTTCTCCAAAAAATGACAACTCTTATTTAAACCAGGTAATTCTACCTTGGGCAGCACAGTGGCGTGGTGGTTAGCACTGAAGCATCACAGCAAGAGGGTTCCTGGTTCTAATAAATCGGGCCGACTAGGGCCTTTCTGTGTGGAGTTTGCATGTTCTCCCTGTGTCTGTGTGGGTTCTCTCCAGGTACTCCAGCTTCCTCCCACCGTCCAAAGACATGCTCGTTAGATTAATTGGTGATTCTAAATTGGTCGTAGGTCAAATTTCCCGGTCTCTCTGTGTTAGTCCTGCAATAGACTGGCGACCTGTCCAGGGTGTACCCCGTCTCTCGCCTGGTGACAGCTGGGATAGGCTCCAGTCCCCCCTGCAACCCTCTAGAGGACAAGCGGTTACAGAAAATGGAACAAATGTCTACAAAACATTGTCCCAATAGTCTTCTGGCTTGTCCACATGATGCTGATCAAACTGCAGATGGACAGAAATGTTCTGTTTTTGAGAACAGTGTCTTTGTCTTTACCACTCTGCCATGAACACCATGGTTGTTCAGTGTTCTCCTGATGGTGGATTCATGAACATTAACATTAGTCAATGTGTGAGAGGCCTTTAGCTGCTTAGAAGTTACCCTGGGTTCCTTTGTGACCTCTCAGACTATGATGCGTCATGCTATTGGAATGATATTTGTTGGTGGACCACTCCTGTGGAGAGTAACAGTCCTCTTAACTCTTTTTCTGAAATCCTTCTACAAACATGTGACGTGAAGATCAGACTGAGACAAATCCCTGTTTTTTTTATTTTTTTTAAAAAAACACCTGGGTCTCATTAAATTAACTGGGAACACTTGTGAAAAGACCAAGGCCTTGAAATTAACTTGTAATCCAAGAGATGCGCTTACATTTGCAATTTACAGATAGGTAATATTGACTAATTTTCCTCAAATAAATAAACGCTACTCACAGGACCTGTGTGAAAATCAGCTGATGGTTTTAGTCATTCTTATGCAGAAATTATGAAGGGACAGCACTTTACTTTATTTTCGGTTAAAAAACTGGTTTACTGTGATTTGCATGGCCCGTGTATTTCTTTAGATACCATGTTAAGATGCCACATGTAATATATTTGATGTCATATTGTATCTTTACTATCATGTGGTGGAAGCCTTTCTTATTTTATTGAGTAAATACTGCGGTACCTCAGTATTAATAGATATTTTGAATGAGTTGTTAACTGTCATAAAGTATTCATTCACAGCTGTACATATCACACTAAACGTTTTATTACCTAACTTTTTTTCTTTTTTTTTTTTTTTACTGTTGAGTTATCAACAGAAGGAGGGCTCATTGCCAGTAGTTGCATTACCTTCATCTGGACACTAGGTGGAGACAAATATCTGTTTTTAATTTTCTTCCTCTAACACCAGCTGAAACTGTGACTACGCTACTTCTGTGTTTCCTGGCTGCTTCCCTCACATCATGTTTTATTAGGTTATTGCAACTCTGATTTATCTTCAGGGACGTTCTACAAAATGATTAATTTCTTATCCCGATCCAACATATTACATTTATGTATATCCAGCACAAGTGTGTCCTTTCCAACAGGTTATTGTTTCATCCTTTTATACAATCTGACCTGTAGCATGCAGCTTGACTTAATAGTAAGTACATATACTTTTATTTTGAGAGTTATTTCCTACCTCTTGTGATATTGAGAGCAACATTTAACATGAATTTACTCCCTTAGGTCTGTGTGATGCAGTAGAACGCAAGTTCAAAACTTAAAGCTTTACTTTTTTGTTCCAATGACTCATAAATAAATTAAATTTCTAATATATTTTTTTGGCACTGAGCTCCCATCCTCTATTTTCTTCTTTATTTCTACTCACTCATTTGTGTGCTTCTACTTTATAGCCTGTTAATAGCTGTGTGTATACCACGTTTCCTTGCCTTCGTGCTTGCTCTGGGGGATTCAGGTAGGGTTTTGTAAAGCGTCTTGAGACAAACTTGTATTGTTATTGATGCTACATAAATAAAATTGAATTGAATTGAATAAATGGCTTTTCACACCTGATAAATTCATAACATTCTTTTATTAACCTTGTCTTTTAAACACAACTAATCCATTTAGAAACGGCTCCTCTAGTCCATTTTAACAGTCCAAATACAAATGGGTAAAAACACAGGGAGGGGAGGAAAAAAAAGAGAAACAAACATACGGCACATGAATCTATACAACAGACCACAACAGCACTCTGTGTCGAGGGAGAAGCAGCCAAGGCAAAGCAGACATCAGTCAAAAAGATTTAACTTCATACTCTGAGCCAGTACCTTGAAAATTAAGTGTTTCAAACAAACTTATATATATTAAAAAAAATAATAATAATTAAACCAATATCTGAGGACTACTTTTAACATGTTATGTACCTAGTACAAATTAAATAAAATGCAAAGTAAATATTGGCATCAGGAGATAATGAAGCTACACGGATTTATAAATTAAACACATTTAGGATACTTTTTCATGATGTGAAAAAAAATAAAAACAAAGATATATATTTTTTTTAAGTTTCAAGAAAACAGAAATTCTCAGTTCACATTATTCAACCGCACAAGATCACTTCTGCTAAAGGACCTCCAGGGGGCAGCACAATCACGCTCATTTATTTTTCTACACTAGCAGGTGGAGCAGGAACAAAAGGGAAGAATGGGTGTCAGCTCATCCTCTCAGCAGCAGAGGGCCATTTTAACGCCAATAATCGGGAACAGGAGGGAACACACGCCACCGTATTTCCTATTCACGCTCGATGCTAAAGGCGTCAGTATGCTTAAAATGCAGGTTTCACTCAGAGCGTCTTACAGTCCTAACCCACGCGGCTAAACGTGGTTCACTCACAGAAAAAAAGCTTATGAACGCTGTAATTTATTTAAAGCATACTGGGACCTCAAGTCAAGATAAAAAGACAATTTAATCTTGCTTCTTCGGAAAATTATAAAACTTTATACAACACAAACAAAAAAACAATTACATATTATTTTTTTGTAAATAATGCAGCCCGTGCATTTTTTCCTGACGTGACAAAACTTAAAAAACAAACATGAAGTGAAAGGTATGATACAAAAGGAAGGCGACATTAAACAGCTTGAACTATTTTAGCTAGCTTAATGATAGACAACAGTGTTGCAGGTTAAGGTTCTCCGTACAGAGAAATGCTGGCTTGTGGAACCAGAGAGGGGGAGGGTAGCGTTTCTGTTGTGTTAGCCAACCAGCGGCTAACTTTGTAGCATCAGTGGGGCGGGGAAAAAAAACAAAAAACAGTAGAGGGGAATCAACAACCCCAACAACTCTGTTCATTTATATAAGGGCGAAATACTTCAGACAGGAAAAAAAGCCCCTCCATTTTACTGTGGAGATTTGTAGCGTTTTTATTCTGATAACTAACCCGAAAAAGACTATAAAGTCATACAAAGTGATGAAAAAGAGCTGTCCTGAAATATACAGCACAAAGAGCAAAAAGAGGGGAAGGAAAGCAGCGCTCCATAGAAATCTGAAGCCGGTGGAGGTGTGGGACGGGTCGGGTCGGGTGGGGTGGGGACACAAAAAGTCCTCGCCAGCCAAAGTAGAGATTGTCATTTCCCTTCCAACACGGGGATACTCAGTTCGGACAACAGCGGAGCACAGCGCGGCGCGATCCGCTTGTTGGGTTTGTCTTCGGAGTTTCTCCGAGGAGTTCAGACTCTGCTTAGCAGAGTGGATCTGTGGATGGGAGAAAGAAAGAGATGTCAGCAAATACATAGGATTCAGAGCATGTACGCCTCCATAACAGCTGCACTGAATGTTGAATATTAATAATAAGTATGATGCAGATATGACTTCTTTATAAAATTTAGGAAACTTGAAAAGTGGAAATTTTATTAAGAACTGGACAAATTTAAACTTGTATGGCATGGCAGTTCTTATATTAGTGAAAACAGATGTTGTCTTTAGATGGATCATGTTAAAATTATTTATTGTTAAAAACCTAAAAATTGTCCCGCAAAATCTAAAATTTTGGAATAAAACAACAGATTAATGGATTGTTTTTAGCACAGGTTGAGGAGTTTGTTTGTCCCTTATGACCTACGACTCTACAGTGCCACCCTGTGAGGAAACTGTGAACTATTTTCATACATTACTATATATTTAATACCTTATTTATCTTGCTATAATACTGTTAATGACACCTACACAGTATATCTATACTAACACATTTCTTCATATCCATATTATTGCATTGATATTGTCTATTTTATATACACTTTGTATAATTTTCTATTGTTAATACATACATTGTATTTTGTATATTTAGTTTGTGTATTGCTTTGATACATATATTTTATGCATAGTTTTTACACATTGTAACTCACTTTCATTTGATTTTAGACCCTTTTTACTGTGTAATGATGCTACTGGATACCAAATTTCCCATGGGATAAAATAAAGTATTTATCTATCTATCTAATCTGCAGCTATCTTTTTCTTCTCTCAATGTCTCCAGTGCAAAATATCTTGGACAACTGTCAATATACGATCAATTTTCCCCGCGTTAAAGATGCTCAGTAGCGAAGTGACGAATATGATTTTTACATGTCACAGGTATAAAACTATTAACAGACGTCAAACTGTGTATCTTTGGTATTTTTTCTGTAAATCATAACCTAAGCAAGGCAAATAAATCCATGATTACTTTTTGCAAATTATAACTAAGTTAACTCTTGGATCACCGGTAACTCTTAAGGAGGACTTATGTTTTGGACTGTGCCAAATACCGCATGCTGCTGCCCTGTCATGTTTAATTTGATGAAGATGAGCCTTACTGTGATAGTTCTGTTTTGCACCTGTATTATTTGTTGTAGTGTGATTATTTTCTCTTCACTTGTTGAAAAAAGAAAAAAAGTACGTCCAGTAATTTCACAGACCTCGGTCACATTTAGTGGAACACTTATAAACTGCAGTAGAATTGGAAGCTGCAGCAAAAGCATGTCTCAAGTGGATTTCCAAAGATGCTGTGTGTGTGTGTTTAGAGAGACAGTCTGCCCTCAGCTCTCTTGGACAGAGTCTCTCCGAGCACAGCAGCACGTTCTGCTGACGTGGCTCGGCTGGAGCTAAGTGACAGATCGTGGCGCAGTGGAGGCGAGGCTCTGGGGGGTGGGGGGGGCAGAGATGGTTGGCAGGCGACAGGAAAACGTGACCACACACACACATAAAGGGCTGAGTGGATGCGCTCTCCCTGGGCTTAACCCAAAACCTGCTCTCACCTCTGACCCCTGCCAGCAGATCTAGTTCACACGTCAGACTGTGGGTGGTTGGGCTTGTGTTTGGTCAGTGTTCGGCGTGTTGTTTGGATGCATCTTTGTCAGCGAGATATCGATAACGATCGGTGCTGCTTGGACGAATGAGGTGGAGGAACCAGTTTGGAAATATTGCTCGTAACGAGAACGAGAACAAGAACAAAAACAAGAATAAGAACAAGAAGGAGGAGAAGAAGAACAAGAAGAACAAGAAGGAGGAGGAGAAGGAGAACAAGAAGGAGAAGTCTCCTCTCTCGCATCCTCCACTTTCTTTTCTCTGGCACAGAGCTCTTGCCCTCTAATTTCCTATATACTACTAGTCATACAATTCTGAGCTATTACTATGTAGAATGTTTACTGCTGTGTGTGTCCCACCCCCCTTCCCCCCCTTCCCCCCCTTCCCCCCTCTTCTTGTGAGTATCTCTGGCCTGGAGTGGTGTGTTTCCTGTGGAGCTCTATACTACATCTGTTGTCGTGGTCTCATCAGCCTGCCCAGTCTTCATGGAATCCTGCAGTTATCCACTCCTACCTGAATGAACAATTCTCCAACCTGCCTATGATTCCTCTTACATTTTCAAACTGTCATGTAACATCATCAGTTTGTATCATAAGATTCCACATGTACACTTTAGTCAGATATGTGTATCTATGACAGATGTATGTTTATCTTGCTGTTCTCTTCTCTTCTCTCTTTGCTGTTCTCTTCTCTCTTTCTTCTGTCTGTACCCGGCTGGCCTTAGGCAGATGGGTCCCTCCATATGAGCTGGGTTCTGCTCGAGGTTTCTTCCAGTTAAAAGGGGGTTTTTCCTTGCCACCGTTGCCTTCAGGCTTGCTCTGGGGGTTTCAGGCCGGGTTTTTGTAAAGCGTCTTGAGACGATTTGTATTGTTATTGACGCTATATAAATAAAATTGAATTGAATTGAATTGAAGAAGAAGAAGAAGAAGAAGGTGAACTAGTAGAAGTTCATGTCAGTGCTTTTCCTTTAAAAAGCTGCCGAAGCAACGATACCGCCGACCTGTTTTATCTCTGTGAACCGTCCTGACTCAGTTTATGTCAATTAAGGTTCAGCGTGTGATGCTGAACCGAGAAGAAATGCTCCTCTGTCAGCTCTCTGGAGACGAGTCCGAGCCAAACCGAACAAAGAGACAATTTTTCTCCCGTCCGTCTTGTGCGACGAGCGCGTACGACGCAGTTGTGTGAAAATGACTGATGTTCTCTTTACGCGTGTGCACGCTCGAGTGACAGCGCGGCCCAGAAGAATGATGAGACGGTGCGCTTAATGCGTTTACTGAATTGCGTGAGAGGTCGGCGTCGCGGCGTGACCTGCATCCATCTGGGTCTGCCTGGTCAGCAGGGAAAGGGGGGGGGGACTCCAAGCCTCCTGAGGGTGAATGTGTAAAGAATGAAAAGCGTGTGTGTGTGTGTGGAGGGGGGAAGGGGGGGTTAATACACACCTCAGAGACTTCCATCTGTCCTTCTCCATGTTGTTCTCAGGACCTTCGCTCTCGTACGACGCCATATACAGTGCTGCAAAGAGTAAATCAAAGATCAATTCACATTCATCCTGAAAAACTGGACTTTCCACCATTAAAAGAAAACCACACCGGCTACTCTGACTCCCTTGACTTGCAGCCGAGTGCGACTCAAGTTCTAATTGTTTAACTTTCCTTTCCATTCGTGGAAGTTTGTTATTCGGTAATCTTCTTGAGACAGGAAGATAGCGCTCACGGCCGACCGGTCAGTTCGGCCGTGAGCGCTTCAGCGTGGGGAGGATTTTACAGAGCTCCCTGCCTCTCACCGATAAGACCGAGATAGCAGCTGGAGCCAGCGACACGCGACTTTGATGTGCGCTAAAGGAGACCGAAACTATCTGCGCCGCTCGAGTATGAGAGGCGATAAGGTGTGTGTGTGTGTGTGGATTGGAGGCTCAGTAGCAAAAGATGGGTTTTTCCCTTTTGACCAAGGACGACGAACCAGAAGACATTAAGTACATCTTTAAAAGAACCATATTTCAGTCCACATCTTTACTATTAGTGACAAAAAAAACTAAAATCTGCTGTTGTGGTCATTCAGATTTAATTGGATAATGTGTGTACATCTGGTGCTTTCACTGTAAATAAGCGCACAGGATCTAATGACTACAAATGATAAGGGACAAAAGGGCAAAGTGAAATGACTGGAAATGTGGGAGTGTTAACCACAATACAATCTAAGTAGTGTTTCCCGCGTCATTAACCTTTTAAATTTACTCGACATGTTTCACTTTCCATCATTGCAGTCTCAGTCTTAGAGGAACGCTTTCACATTCGGTAATACGCTGTTATTATTAGTTTTCTAGCTGCGTAAATCTGAAGCGCCCACCAGCAGCTTATTAGCCTAGGTCACCATAAAGGGAAATGGGAAACATTGGGGCAAATAGCTATGCAGGAGTCAGAGCATTTCCCCATCCAGCTGGGCTAAGTGGCTTCATAATACATCCGTTCACTCATTCCTACTTAAACTCACCATCTTCCGTGAACACAGGAGCCGTCAGCAGGTACTGCAGGATCCTGCGATCCTTCTCAAACGGACACTCCACCTTCTTCCAGGCCATGAACTCGCTCACTTGTTTGGCAAGTTCCCAAAATTTCTGAAAACACAGAAATAAAGTTTTTTTTTTTTTAAAAAAGGCTTATGTTGCACGATGCTCTAAAAAAAGGGCATAACGGTAAAATATAGGTACTGTCACACAGGACTGGGGGACTGCCCGCTGACCTAAAGCATTACGCCTGGGTCACAGTCTGTGTTAATGTGTGAAAATATACAGCACAGTTTCCCAGGATAGAATAAAACCTTAAAATAGTGTCTGATTCATTAAAGCTGTGACCAACACACGTGGGAGTAGTGCGTGGTCATCGGTCATAATGTCTGTGCCATGGAAACGCAGCTGAACGTTGCGCACTCCTACTTCTTCATTCTGGAACGGTCTTTAGGGAAGTGGCGATAAATATAAATACCAAATCCGTTGCCATGTGTAGTAAATGGTGTTACGTTTTTGTGACATGAAAAGTCAGCTGTTATGGGGAAGGGAAGAAAAAAACAACAGAAAACTTGTTGAAATCTGTTGCTGAGGAAACTCCCACCGGGGATTTTTAGATTCTGTTTACCTCAAAGTTGATGTGCCCGTTCTGCAGCCTGTTGACACAGCCCTCGTTGAGGAAGTAGAGGTCTTTTATGAGCAGGCTGAAGAAAGGGATGACAATCTGCAAGAGAAAGAGAAAATGTCAATTCACGGGGAAGATCGGCGGGGCTTTCCATGCGGCTCACAGGTGTGTGCGCTTTCAAAGAACGGGGATTACGAGTTCACAAAGAGAACCGTGCATGTTAAAAAATGTTCTTTCTGTTCTGACCGTTGCACCCTTTCCAGAAAAGATTTTCATCTTCACATGTGTGCGGAATGCTTGCGAAACAAACCATGTTCCACATAAAAACACACATCCCCATTTAAAAATCCCTTAAATAATTCATCACCATCCTCCTACAGTGATTCAGGTCACTGCTAGTCTACGCCCCAACACAGATGTTGATGGAGAGGGAGGTGAGGAAGGAGGACCAGGCTCCAATCAAATAATGGCTAAACTTTCAAGCTGCTGGGATTAGTTTTTATTTTTTCTCTCTCCTGGCAGAACACCAACCATCAGGAGACAAAGCTGGAGGGTTCAATGTGGTATTTATCTGTTGCTGTGGCTCATAAAAAGCAAAAACAGTATTTTTTTTGTATTGAGGGCTGCTTCAAACTGGCACAGTGACCTAAATAAAAAATGCCACCTCTTTCTTGACTGTCTCTAAGATTTTCAGACGTTCACGATGGTGGAGAAACCGAGCGACAAGCAGACGGCCGCGTTGCATTCCTCGTGTATTATTTAGCCAAAGCGGCTCCAATTGTATCAGAGGTTGCATCTGAATCGAGCATCCCCTCTCCTCTCTCGGGTTTAGTCCCTTTTTACGAGCCTGTCTCTTCTTCGCCAAGCCAGTGAATCCATCTCATGTGTTTTAACTCAACGTAATTTGAGCGCAGCTGACAACTAGTTAACGAGGCCTCGGCGAAGTCACAGAGTCTGAACATAATGTACGGTGAGGGGTCTGCAGGGGCAGGATGTTGTTTACAAGAGGGGGCACGCTTGTATGCGTGATCATGCATGCATGCACACACGTCTTGAGACACGGCTTTAAGAGAAAGAAAAATGCACAGCAGGAGCGGAAAGGGAGTTGTTTTCATAATGGGCGTTTAAGGCCTGGAACCAAAAATTTGATCTATTATATCTAAAGATGTCTTTATTAAAGGGAGTTAGAATCTATACTGGATAGTTGTCATCATTAAAAGATGTTTAAAATAGACTTAATTCTGATTTAAAGTGAATATAATGTACAATATAGGTAATTAAACTTACAAAATAAGATCAAATAAATCAATAATGAACAGATTAGCTGCAGCGTAACCCTTGGCAATTACACGACCGCATTCATTTTTTTGTACAATGTCTCAGGACTGTTGCTACACAACCAAACATGACGTACAACAACAAGTCTGTTTTAGATCAGCTGTTTAGCTAAAATGTGATTTCAAGGAAATGAATCAACATAGCAACAAGTGCTGGATCGTGTACTTCCTACTGCTCGCACTGCACGGAGCAAACCCTGTTTCCAGAAACTGGAAAAAGAAGCTCAGTTGTTGTCTTTGTTGATCCTCTAACAGAGCCAGCAGCACTGTGGGTGCCTGAAGGAGACCACAAACAAAAACCCCACCCCTCCCTAAAAGGAGAGGTCGCGAGTAAGGACATACCAGACTCCTTGGGAACTTTCCATTTCGTGACCCCGACCTCTTGTTTCGGGAATGTTTGCATATCTTAGCTCCAAAGCACACCCCTCACAAACCTCAGGGAGCCAGATACATATTGACAGAACAGTCTGTCTCCGCACACGAACACACTTATACAACACACGCGATGACGTGGAGTCGGGGGGGGGGCTGACCACTACTGTCTGGCAGCGGTCGAGGTCTGCGACGGGTTGGGGCGGGCAACTCAAGTAGCAGCAGAGAACACTATGTGATCTGGCGGGTGGCCATGTTTTTCTTTTTCCTCCACAACACGCTTGATGAGGAGGAAAGTCGGGGCCTTCCTCCCATCTTGACCCGCGTATAACTTGACCTCTGTCCCCTCTGAGCTGCGCCGTTATGCAACCCTCCCTCCCCGTCCCGGTCCCCCTCGAGAGGCTGTTGATGGAACAAACACGATGGGAACGCAGCAGACGATAACAAGGCTCAGCGAGCGGGAGACATCAACCATTTCCTTTCGAAGTCCGATGCCTCAGTGCGTAAGAATGAAGGCAGCGAGACTTTACATAACAGCAATCAGCTTAAAGTGTCCCTGCTTGCATCACTGTGATGCTTTGCTCGGGGAGAGTATTTAGTCTGAAACGCAGAAAGGTCACGGCAGCTTTCAAGTGGTCTTTATTCGTGTCGTATAAATGACTCTTGATGTTTGTCTCATCAAAATGCATGAAATGTAAACTGAAGTCTGGAGAGCACATGTTGAAACTTTAGTGGTTTATATAAATGCTGACTGCTGGACTCTATTAACTGCCACTGGGAACACTTTCTCCTGAGCCAGACTGTTATTTAACAACCTATCCAAAAACGTTTGAGAAACTCTACAAGTCCATTCGCCTTTCTTTAAGATGTTTCGCCACTCATCAAAGTTTCTGATGGGCTACACCCACAGATGTTCCTGTCTGAACCAAAAGTCCCCACCAAGTCCTTTAAAACTGAAGAAGCTACTTGGATGAAACGCCTTCAAGAAACTCTACAAGTCCAGTTGCCTTTCTTTAAAGTTTGTGGATATACCATGACCCAGAACCTTCACAGACATATTTAACAATCTACACTTAATCTAAATGTACAAATATAATCCCCGTTCCTTCGTTCTGCCCGGCACATTGAGTTCAGATGGGAGCCGAGCCAAAATTGCCGAGGTCTCACCTTCTCTCTGCTGCTGTTGGCGGTGATTGATCTCTGCGTGGCTCCTCTCAGCGCCGTTCTGTAGTTATAGAAATTGCTGGAAGGATCCATCTGGTGCTATGGAGAGAGAGAGAGAGAGAGAGAGATAAAGAGTTAGTTTGAGGACAAGCCAACGTCTGGGCAAACCTCTGAAAAGAGAGCGGATCTGATGGGCCAAGAAGAAGGCCTACGTTCAATTATACGTACTCCACGGGAGGTATTGGCACCTGTTGTGATTCTGTGACTTTTGTGGTGAAGACGGGAAAAGTCAGAGAGGAACGTTGTGAAACTTTCAAGTTAAACTATCGTTGGTAAAAGATTTTAAGTACTTGGTTTTTTAGGTTACGGCGTCTAGTCCCGCAGTACCTTAAATGACCCCTTTACCCTGTGGCCCAGTAACATTTACACCTGATTCTTATGACACAAGCCTGTCTGAGGGGATTCAGTGGAGGAGGGAGGGATCCGGAGATGCATGATGCCATAAGCAAACAGAGGAGAAAACTCCACACAGTCACGCAGCAAATGAAGGTAGAAAGTTCGCACAAAGGCTCGGAGGGACAAAAACATGAGGGCAAAAGGAAATCACCGAGGAGGCATGACTGACAAAGAGAACCACCGATAGAAGGAGACGGTGATAATCTCCAGCGAGACGCGAAGGAAACCCAAAGAACTCGAGCCTTTTGAAAACCTTTCAGGTGCTGCAGAGCGTCCCAGTCTGACTCGTCAGATCTCTTATTTCAAAGGAGTGACTGACGGCGCGTCGGGCTTATTGAACGTTTCTCCCCACAGTGTGCAGGGTTTTCTCGGATTCCACGAGGAGGAAAGGAGGCGGTGTTGTGCGATTTGTACTGCTGGACCCGATCTACCTTCTGCCCCGTGGACTCGTCAGTTCAACATGTTTGGTGTCAGACTGGTTGTTTGTTTGTTGCCGTCTACGATGTTTGTCTCTCAACTGGGCTTGAAGAACGGCTTTGTGGAGAGACTTAAACCCAGCCCTTTGAACATGTAACGATGTCAAAACCTATCCTCAACAGACGCTCATGGAAACTTTGCACGGTATGTTTTAAACGTACTCAAAAAAGAAGCTGAGACGATGTTTCCAGAAGTGCAGTGTGTGTGTTGTTAAGGTAAAAAGCTTCAGTGGCTGAACATGAGTATTAGTTGCAGTTCAAGTTCAAACCGGAATATCAGTCAGTCACATGTTCATTTTCCGTGAACTAGGCCGAAACGCATTTACTGTCATTGTTTTTGTGCAGTAATGTGAGAATTGTGAGTCATGGCAAAGCCCCCGCTCTCCCACTCAGATCCATGAACCAAGAACTTTCACTGTGACCATGTTTGTCTTTGATACACTTAACAAGAAGCTCCCCCCACACACCCGCAACACGAACCCTGAGTCATCAGCCTCTTATACGTGTGGACACAAAGTAGAAAAACGTACACTCAGGAGGAGATAATATAATCATTTCATGCAGATTTTTTCTTACCTCTAAAATGTCAAACTTGGCCGTTTTGACTTTACTCCAGGTCTTCTTCAGCCGAGACACAGGACTCATGTTCATCCCAGCTGCAAGATGACAGAAAAGACAATGAGTGAGCAATCACACATCCGAGCAAACACCCAAACACGATCGCATTACCACATGGCATTTTCCCATTCACCCAGACAGACGCACATCCCCCCTCCGCCCTTCCTCCCATGGCGGTCGCCCCTTCGCACCCGCCTCCAGCCTCCCCTTTTCTTTCTTTATGTTGTTTCTTCTGATGCAGCGAGGCACAATGGAGTTAACGCAAGCCTCGTTTCCCTCTCCTAGCACTCTGCTTCCCATATGGTAATCCTCTGTGTGTGTTTGTGCTTGTGTGTGCTTGGTGAAGGTTCAGGCACCGAGGGGTCACCGTCGGAGCAGGTACTCCAAAACTAGAGTACACAAAAGAACGCTGATCTGTGGACAGATGGAAAACTCTAAACTTCCCAGGAGACAGTTGGGTTTTATTTTAGTGCTGCAGGGCAGAACTGAACGAGACTGCGACCACGGCGGCATGTGACAGTGTGTGTCTTGCCTGGGAAACGGCTCCATTTACACAAAGACACCAGTGTATGTGTGTGTGTACAGACAGGTGTTAGCTGTGGTAGGAGCCCCACTGGGACAAACTCTCCTCCCCCTTTATGAGAACATTAATGTGGAGTTGATGTCTTTTCCTCTTTTATTTAAAGGGTCAGTTCACCCAAATAGTGTTCGGATATTCAAGTGTTATCAGTGAGACATCCTCCTGGTCCACTGCCGCTTCCGGCGTACCCCTCATTTAAGTCTGATTTTGATTCAATTATCTTCTTATCCTTGCAGATATCTCAAAATCTGAACATTGTGCTTTCTGTGGGATCTAGCCCTTTAAATGGTGGTTTCCTGGAGATGAGGTTGGAGCAGAAAGATTTGCCTGGAGGCGCTTTCTCTCCCTATCCCAGGGGAGAAGGACAGCTGGCACTCCCAATATTCTCTCCTCATCACCCCATCCAGCCTCTCTACCTCTCCCTCCCTCCCTCCCTCCCTCCCTCTTCTCTTGTGTGCTCACTCCCTCTCTGGTCAGTGCTGACCATCTGCCTGAGTTTGTTCTGTGTCCTCCTCCAGCGCCTCCCCCCTCCCTCCTCCCCCCTCCCTCCTCCCTCTGCACTGGACACAAAGATCCTCTGCTTTTCCACCTCCCCTCAGGCCTGGGAGGATGATCAGATGAACACTCTCCTGGGCCATCGGTTGTCTCGTGAGCTTTAGGGGTTCTCTGCGTAGTCTTATTCCTATAGTATTGATTCAAACTAGGTCGTTTTTTTGTTTACACACACTTGCCCCAGTAAGATGCAAGCCTACTGAACACTGCACATGTAGACCATAGTGATTCGATCTGATTTGACAATAGCCCCATGAGATTACACCTGTTGTTTAGGGGCTAAAATACACTCGGGACATTTGTAACATTTAAGCAGCTGGCAAATAGTTCAAAGTATGCGTTATGCTGCAGATTCAAGTAGTCACATGTCAGTCTGTCACTGCCAATCAGTCTGTAAGAACACAACGTAATTATCTAACCGAGCCCTATTAGAACTGAAAAACATAATTTCGAAATGAACTGAGGCGATGTCATGACAGGTTCCTGATTTTTACTGAACAACAAATTGCATTTACCGACAACTGAAACAAAAAACACTCTCCAGTGTTTGAGGAATGTGTTTGCAGGAGTGAGGACGGGAGGGAACAAGAGCAGAGGGCAAGTCTGAATGAGATCATTCTAACCATGTGACGTCCAATCCTTTTTTTTGGCTATCAAGTATTTTAAACCATTGTCTTACAAGTCACTTAAAGGCTAATTTTGTCCCCTTTCTAAAAGATTGTGTTCTAAAAGATTGTGTTCTAAAAGAATCCCATCACGAATCAAGCATCTGTCTGACAGTGCGACAAAAGCGTAAATCGTGAGGCACGTTATTTTAGAGGCAAGGGGACTTACATATGATGGCCATGAGGGAGTTAAAGTTGCCGATGTTGAAGCATTCCCGCGCCACGTCAATGAAGAACTCGATGACTCGGGCTCGGTGCTTCTTCTTTACTGGCTGTTAACAAAACAAAAAAAAAAAATAAATAAATAGATTAGGCTCGAGGACTGGTCCGGTAAATGTGTTTAACTGTAGAATGAATATCATCAGGGAAGATGGCTGGTAAAGCACGAGGTGCAAAGTAAAAATCCTCAATCATATATTCTTTACGTCACACTTTAGTGACAAAACCTGGTAATTTAACAACATTTATAACATTTAACACTGATTTAATGTTGTTCCGGGATGTCAAATGTAAGAATTTTTGTAATACAGTTTCAGGTTTAATCTATAGCTGCTTAAAAAGTAAGGTTTGTTATTTGAGAATAAACCCTTCCTGTTTGTTACTCACCATACAGATCTCTGTAGCCACCAGATAACTGAGTCTGTTGAACCATTCCACGTAAGCCTCCAGGTTGCTGGCCTTCTTGTGGTCACTGAAGCAACTCTGCAACAACAACAACAACAGACTTTCAATTAGCATTTAAGTCATTTGCAAAGCAAAACCAGCGCAGAGCTGGAAAAATAAAAATAAAGCTGATATTTGCCTTTTTTTCTTTCTGCTCCTTCTCAGCCAATGCATCGCTGAGCATGAAAAATAAACTCTTGGCTCGGCGGAGCCCTGAGGAGCCAATCACTCTCAGCTTCTCTCTGCTTTTACAAGCTCAATAGTGGCCGGCATTATTCACATTATGCATGCTGGTCCTTTGTACGGATTCCTCTTGATCTAATTCCACACATTCCTTTGGCCTTACGCCACTCGCCCCCACGGAGGCTTTCCTGCCACTGGACGCGTCAAATTTTAACATGCAAACACACGGGGGCTGCTCCCCTGTTTTCAAGTGGCTCGTTGGGGGTACGAGGCCGGCTAACCTGAGGCACAAAGGCAGCCTCGACCCCCTCCCATCACCTCGCCTCCAAAAAAGGGCCTGTTGCCTAGCAGCCGAACGCCAGACAACGAAAACCTGCCGCCCGAATCGCACACCCCTTCCCGTTACAAACCCTGGAAACAGTGGTTGCTAGGAGATGAGGAGCATGCATGCCCATCTAATCCCAGCCACTGGGATGATTTGAGGAAATTGTCGCTGAGGTGTGTTTGAGTGTGTGTGAGAGAGAGAGAGGAGCGGATATTTGGTCTGCTGTTGCTGCTGCTGCAGTCTGGAAAGCACCTGCCCTCACTTTGACCTGTGCGACAGACAGCGACTCTGTTGTATAAACTTAACATCTGTCTGGAGGAGAAACTAGGTCATCCCACTTACGTCTGACCTACGCCAGACAGAGACAAATCTGGATTACATAACTTGCTATATGCCTTCTTATCAGCGGATGTATACTTAGGAAAGCATGCAGACGTTACCTTATCGTTGTCCAGCGGGTCTTTCTGGACGAAGGCCTGGACAAATTCTTCAGGTCCTATGTAACTCAGTCTCTCCTGAAAAGGAAATAAAGGAAAATGAGCTCCCTGAATTCGTCATCAGTCTGCATCTCATTAAAAACCGGGAACTTTAAATGGTTATGTCTTTTTAACGACGGTTTCCCCCAAATTTTGACTCAGTGCTACCGAATATGGCAGACCCCCACTGTCCCTCACCTTTGAGATACATTATAAACTCCTGATTAAAGCCATTTTTCCAGGCTGACTGATTTGTTAACTGACAGATAATGAATGCTGTGCTGTAGTCCAACAGCGCTATTTGAAACGGAGGAGGAGCTGTGGCGTTCAGTTCGACCACCGCACTGATTTCTAATCCATCACACATGTCAGGTCTGCTCTCCTTCTCTCTGGCATCGAGCTGGTTACGAGTCGATGCGAGTGTGAGCCATTGGCAGGATTTCTGACAACGGTTAAAACAGATTCTTACAAAGCGACGGATGAAAATTAGCCTTCTGGGAAAGTCCGGAAAATTCGGCTTCTGGTGATCGGCGTGCATTATCAGTGTTAAAAACGTAAGTGTAAATAAAACTTCTTTAATTCTCTCACCAGCTCTATGTGCGTGAGCTGCTGTGCGACAGTGAAGGGGTCGTTGCAGATGGACAGCATGTCCCTCTGTATCGCCGCCTGGGGCTTCGCTTTTAGAGCCGTGAGCCGCTCGGCCGCTGTGGCGTTGATCTTGACCAGCGCCTCCTCGTACTGGCTGAGCACCGTCAGCCTCCGGATCAGGCCCTGGCTCATCTGGCTGACCGCCTTCCGGTAAACCTGTTGTGGTGACACAGAAATTATGGTTATTCAAGTTGAGGAGTACACAATCCTTCAGCAACCTAAACTATTCCTTGATGAACATCTTAAGAAAGGGTGTTTCCATCTTATCAAGGCTCTGTTTGGATTGCTGGGACACCTTTACCCTAACTCTTTACCATGTGCTACAGGTTTGTTTCCATTCTCCATCAATGTACAGGTTGGAAAATGAGGCCGACACATTAACTGCGCTACTTTTCCATTAGGTTTGGTAGCAGAGAGCACAAAGAGACACAACTGAACAACAACAAGACTGGAATGTGATGTACATTTGGACAAAATGTCCTGTGGTGAGCGTGCAGCCACTTTGTTTAGCTCAGCTGAAGGTATTTCCGGAGAAATCCTAATGGAAACACAAAAGTTCACAACGCAAGTCAGAAGAACTGATTGCAAACTGATGCTAGCTCGCAACCGAAACCGCTGAACAACCCTTAGAATGTGAAGCCTTCGGTATTTGTTGTTTTTTTTGTCACGCACTTGGAGGGCCACGAACAAGGTTGCACAACCCTCTTCCTGCCAGGCTGATTAATAAGGCCACTCGGCTTCAGAGAGGGAGAGCGGAGGGACTCTTGGCTTATTGGCCTCAGGGTCGAGAGGTCGCCTCCTTCGCCCTCGACTCGAAACAGGACGTGATTGTATACTTGTTCCTTAACTGACACACTTTGATGCAGAAGTTGAATCAGAAGGTCTACAGAGGAAGTAGTGCATGTGTGTTTCATTTCAAAAGTCAAGGGTGGTGACGCCAAAAGGCCAAGCCCCATGACCTTCAGTCAATCAGTTGATGATTCTGACAAATGGGAACAATCAATTATACTCTTCATGATTATATTAATAAAATCTATCGCTTGTAATGTTGCCGCAAACACCGTCCAAACCCGGCTAACGCTTGACCACGCTCCTGCACAGTTGGACAACGGTGAGAAACGCCACCAGTGAAAATCGCTCCAGTTGCCACTTCAAAGTCAACCATCTGCCGTAGCTTCTGTCCCCGCTGCAAACCCAGTACATCCCAGGGTCGGATAAATATAGCCACAGATCTTGGAGACAACAGCACGCCCGACGTTTGTACGCGGAGGGGAGTCGCATGTGCTCATCACAACTATCGGTGTTACGAATGAGGGAGCCTAGCGGGGGGGACACGTTGTTCCCTCGCGCTATCAGCCCTGGCAGCGTTGCCGAAGTGGCAGACGACTGCTCAGTAGTCACCACGACTGAGTGCATGGTTATTCTATGCCATCATATCACACTAGAGGTCCTGTTATTCTTGGCCCGAGCGGTGCTATTTCCTGCGGAGCACCACCTGACCCAAGCAAAGGCCCGACTGTTTTTAGCCGTTCAGCCGGCCGGCACTAATGAACAGATAGCGGAAGATGCCCTGGGCTAGATTACAAAACACCTCCGTGAAGCCGCGATGCGGCAGAAATACCTCTCAACCACCTAACCGAGACTTCCTAGCGCTAATTTGTGAACATGTCTTTTAGCAGGTTAACACACAAGACACTGTAATCAGTCTACAAGTCCATCGGGTCTCTGAATGCATTTGAGAGACTTAGCTACAAGGTTTTCAACAGGTGCTTTCACATTAGGGATGTGCAAAGATTTCCACATCACCAACTCTAAAACGAAGAGGCACGACAGGAGATTTGTCCTGAAGTCTGCCTCACAGCCGGAATGGGTACTATTAAATAAATCAAACGCATCACGAAAATGTATCGTAAAAAAAAATAAAAACTGCACATTTTACGTCAAGGCAAGAACTCTGTGCCGCTAAATGAGGTCAGACCCCGATCACGGTGCTGGTTTTCTTCTCAGCTGCTGGTTCCCCATATATCCAACCACATTCATAATGACAGTCTTACAACAGAGATCAAGGACCTGGAATGTTTCGAGTGCGGTCTGGACACGACTCTGACCAGATGTTCAGCACGTCTATTATGGACTTCTTTTCCAGGGCACTGCGGTCGATGCTCTGAAGGAGCTTCTAACTCGGCTCTCGAGTTTTGTTTTTTTTTTGTTATCAAAACGCATTTTGGAGAATCTGCGAAAAAAACGCGAATGCAAAGTGCCTCCTTAAACTTTGACCCGCTGGGCTTTTTCTAGACACAGTGATGTTCCCATTTCCCGGAGCATGGAAGCATCTTTTACTATCACGGGTTATCAACTGTGTATACATGAATAAACAATGGCACAGCTTTGCTTTCTCAACACTGACTTGCAGCAAATTGTGAACCCGATGCAGCAAAGCTTGCTGGCCGCCTCTGGTCACGCTGTGCAGATCACGAGAACGTACGCTTGTATGATGCCATCATTACAGCACATACTGTACATCGGTTTCAGAGTCGTTGTTTTTTTAATCTCTGGTAAAACGGCATCCAGGATTTTATGTCGCAATCCAGTTTTACAAGTAACAGTCAGATGACAGAGGAACTCAGATGACAAATTATTAAAAAGGAAACTTGTGTGAAACAGAAAGTAAGCTTAACTGATTTCACAACCATCAACTTTCCTCTACCACAGTTTGAAATGATCTCTTAACGACACAGTTTTGGGCGCTGTCATTTTCACTTTCACCTCAAAATAAGCAATTTACATAACAATCAAACGAAGATGGCAAGAGTGATCTGAGTGAGCATCTTTTGTGGCCCAATAATGTAGTAAGACATGATATTTTAAATGAATTATGATGTTTTCCCCTATAATTACCCCATCTGTAACGCTGTGCTCTTTGTCTTCTTCCATCCTGCTTGCATAAAATACTTTAGATGGATAGATAATTAAAAAATAAATGAACAGGCAGCAAAAGTGAAAATGTGCACGAAGGCCACGCCATTACCTAACGGCATCTCTCATCTGACACGGTTAAATCTACCGAGCATGATATCAACTCATGGGAAAGTACCAGGAGATCCTCTGCCAAACGACTTTCGTTTTCCTCGAAGCCAGAATCAATTCCAGCAATAAAAAAATAAAAAAAATCTTTGGAGAGATGGCGTTAGAGCAAGACGTTTGAGTGCCCGAGCGTGTGCTGACTTGCGCTGTTGGGCGGATTTCCAAGGGTTGCACAGGGACAGCAGATACAGGGAGCTGTGAACGTGTCCAAGTGTCACTGTATTGACTTCCAGATTAAATCGGGATCAATACCCGTGCCTGTTACTATTGACGAGTCACGTGAAGCTTCAAAGAATGGATTCTATCAGGACAGATGGGTGTTTGCCTCCTCCTTCACTGTCTAGTTTTATCAAGCCCCTGCAGCCTTATCATTGGCCTTATCATTAAACAGCACCGAGCCTCAAAATAGACACGACTCATTCCTGAGAAGAGCGCAACAAAACAAGTGAAGCAATCAGACCATGCACTGGAAGAACCTGGATTGACGGTGAAGAATTGGTGAATTGGAGGGAACAGGAACATTTGCTGCGAAATACAGTGAGCTTAAACTCCAGAGTTCCCTAAGGGAAGAAAGAAGAGGGGAAATCCAGAGCTAAGGTGATATTCTTTTGCTTTCACTTACAGTAACAGGTAAGGAACAAACACCAACACCTGCCAATAATCAGCCGTTGTGGGGGAAGTTAAAGAAACCGGATTTGCATTGCAAGCCAGTCTGGAAAAAATACCCTCTTTCACTTTCTTTAGCAGAGGAGATTGATTAATATCTCTTCAACCAACTCTCAGAATACAGACAATTTCACTTTAAAGTTGTCATTTCAGCTTCAGCTTATGCCTTTCGTAGTCTAAAAGCCGAGGGTCGGCGTGTGCGCGGTGACAGCAGCAAGCACGTGACAAAAACCGTTCCAACCTGCTAAAACAACTTTCACCCCAAACGGCGCAGCACGGGCTCCCCGCGCACTAAGCCAGCGACATTCAACTCCACTGCGACAGAACAATCCAAATGCTGCCTAAGAAGAAGCACTCCAGGGATGACAAAAAGCCCACCTATCCCGCGAACAATGAGGCTTTTCTCTCGGGCCCAGCCGCCCCCTGAAAGCTGCTTTGTTGCTGGAGACACGCCGCTCCGTCACACTCCGGCGTTATCTGCAAAAAAAATCTGCCTGTGCCTGTAGCTTTGCTGCACATGGATTCAACATGACAGCGCTGCACTGTTTGGGATGACACCTAAGGTAAACATGCAGTATAATCTAATCAGTGGACAGGTTTTTGCACGTTTCGCTGGATGACATGATTAAAAAAAAATAGAGCACGGACTGACCTCCTCTCCGCTGGCGAGCCGGTGAGTCAGCTCCTTCAGGCTTCGCATCATCCTCTCATCCCTGAAGTCATATGGGAAGGTTTCCGTCCACTCTGTCAGCAGCTGGAGGATCTTGGGAGCAATCTTCCTGACTCTCATCTGGAAAACAAAAAACATTAGTACACAGCAATCACTAAAACTGACCAAAGGATTAGAGGTATGCCTTAATATGTGAGAGACTTCACTGAGCGTACCTTGTCGGCCTGAGGGTCGCTAAGTCGCTGTTGCTCCATGCACAGGTGGCACACTTTGGACATGAGTTCATATGGGTGGATGAAGAGGCGAGAACTGAGCAGGAAGGTGAAGATGTATGTCCTCTGTGGAGGTACAAAAAAAACATCTTAAATCAAAACTCACTAACTAAGGTGAAATTTCAAGGTATGCAAAAATAGGAAAATGGAAAAACAACACACGCCAACACTTACGTCTGGGTAATAGTCTACAGTTGGGAGCAAATGGTGAATGAGGGCCTCCAGGGACCCGGACACCAGGTTGTTGTCATGATAATAAAGGCCGGGGTAGCCTTCCTCCTTGGTCTGGTACAAGTTGTTGTTGTTGTAGCTGCCGGTGTTCAGCTGCCCTGAAAACGGTGGTGTCTGGGGCATGTTGTCCTGCAAGGAGAACAATCACATTAATGGTCTGTCAGCGCCTGAACATCTCTGATACACATTTAACCTCGGACGCTGCTGCTGCTGCAGGACGGTCCCAGCCGGGGTCCGAAATAGCTCCCAGACGCAAAAGCAGACAGCAAAGGTTTGTTTTGGGAAAAGGTTTGGACACGGTCAGCATCCTTCCCTCCTCTGGACAATTTAAGGGTTCTGGTTTTTGGTTTAGTTTATATGAATGGACAGCCGAAAAAGGAAAAAAAAAATGTGGTCGAGACACAAAAAGGATACAGGACGGAGCCTTCTGAGTCACCCGGATAACAAGAGAACAAGAATAGACCGCCGACACGCTGCTGGGCTTTACAGGAAATTGAACTCTTAACCCTGGCAACTTTGGTGGCTTTCATGAGGATGGCCAAAACATAACTGTGCCAGATGCGCAGTAACAACAAATTATATTTTGGGTCCTCCATTCTTTGCTACACATTGTGAGAAAGACGGGATTTAGGCTTAAGCTTCAAGCTATTTTGCTATATTTTGTAGTAGACAGTTAATTCATTCAAAAAGGTCTTCTGACTCACAAACAGCCTGTTTTAGATTAAAAGAGTTTATATTGGATTCCTGTATGTATATGTGCTTCAGTAGATGCACTAATAAAGAAACAAACAAAAAAAAGTCAGAGCTTATGAAAGATTCTGGGCAAATCCGTAGCTCTGCAGGATGTCATGAAGGTAGTTTTACCCTCAAAGCCTACTCATTGTCTGTTCACTTCCTCCGCTAACCCTGTGCATGTGCATGACACAAAGAGAGTGTGTGTGTGTCAAAGAGGTAGAACAAATCATGATGCATGGTAGAACACAAAGAGTGGAAGAGTACTGGGTGCTAGCCTTGGGGCGACCGATCCAAATGCCGCCATGGAGGCTTGCTCAACTACTCCTGCAGCATAATCCAAATACCCCAAAGAATCCTAGCTCTGTTGGTAAATCGCCACAGTCCCAGGCCGTGTGGAGGTGAAGGCACTAGATGTGTGGTTGTCAACTCTACATTTTAGCACTGGCTCCTTGATTTAAATGGTTGATCTTGTATCACCTGTGGTGCGTACACTTTTGCACTTGAGGGTACCCGTGCAACATCAAACAAGGGAAGACACAAAGAAGATGAATTCTGTCAGCTGATATCGGTCTAAAGCTTGCAAAATTCAAAGACTTTCCATGGTCGTTCCAGATCAAATGTGCATTTCACCTCTTGCAAATTCAACTTTTCATTTGTGAGTGAAAGGTCTTTAAAGAAATGCAGATCTCGGAAAGAACAAAAACCACACACACACATTCCTCTGCCAGTCTACCAACCTCCTGACCTTTGAACCTGGCACTCTGCTCCCATCCCATGCCAGGCAGACGTATGGCCGAGGAGACACAAATGGCCTTTCATACTGCTTGGGGGTCAGCGCAGTTTCCAACAACCCCCGCCCCCGAACCCCTACCTCCTTGACAATATGCTGTCCGGTGGCTGCCTGCCTAGTCAGGAAGCCTTAAAGTCTGACGCACTGCAGTGCTGCCAGGGATGGATGCAGAGATGCCAGGAGGTGTAAACTGCACCTGCCCACACACTGGACCAAACACTTCAAGTAAATCCAGGCTTTCATTGTCCTGTGACAGTAATATGTTACGCAGTAAAGGCTTACATAAGAAGAAATAAGACAACCATGGTGTAAAGATCGGCTGATGTGACCAGAGGGTGAATTAAGAGATGCTGCTTGGTAGCCTTTAACGTTCCAGCACAGCCAAAGCCTTGAGCTTAACCTTTTAAAAAGATGACAAGACGCAGCCCCGTCTTCCTTCACAGGGTCAAACACGACCACAGTGCTGCGAAACATTCCTTATTTATTCATGAGCGCTTACGTGCTCACATAAAACACCCAGCCTCACGAGGAAAACCAGAGTCTGCCTCTTTCTCACGCGCACGCCGCTCCTCAATGCGCGCATGCAAACGCCGACCATCGCTATTATTCAGCCAGACAACCATGGCCATTTCCATGAGAATGGCGAGCGTGTGGAGTCAGGGCGCAGCGGCCCGAGCATCTGCCGCGCCATGTGGCTTCCCCTCAGACGGCAAGAGGCAGGGAGATCACAGGCGTGGTGGAAGGCAGGGGAGACTGAGAGATATCCCGATAAAAGATGGAAGAGCTTTGGGATATTTGTTCTTTTAAAAGTCCCCTTTAATTGGCATTTAGTTAGCGTGTCTTGCTAAATAGAGCCTGAGCACAAACACAGATGTATAGTGTACACAATGAAGCTCTAAAAGCACCACTGAGGTTATGGTGAAGAGCGCATGAACGGCAGCAGGTGATCCAAGTGCTGAGAACGTGATTCTTTCACTCTTCCCAGCTGGAATCTGAACAACATGCTCCCTGATCCACTGGGAGGGGGGAACAAACCCAGGATCCTTGAGGTTGTAACCGCTGAAGAGAGAGATTAAGGAAAGAGGACATCTGGAAACTGGTCATGGCAGACCACTGGCTGGCTTTACAGATCGTAAATATGGGGAAAAGGAGAGCAGGTGATATGTTTCAGCTGATGACTGAGTTGTGGCACTCTCCCTCTGATGTATCTGAACGCACTTTGGATCGATCTCATGCTGCCAGGGACTGGTGGGGTTGTTTTAAGATAAAAGCTCTGTTTCAAATACAAAAGAAAAAGAAAAAACATGGACAGAGGGCAGCGTGAGATCAGATGGCCTGCGTGTCCCCTTCTCCGTTTCTCTGTCTCTTTCTAAATGCCAGACGATGAAGATCTCAGTTTAAGACACATTTCTGCTTTAAGATGTGATGCACTTGCTTGTCCGAGAATCTCCAAAGACGTATCCGGCCCAAATTATTCTCCATAAACAAAAGCGCAGGATGACTACGAGCAGCAACAGCAGCGATTTACATTTGGCTTCCAGGTGTCGCGTGGGGCAGTAGCGGCGGGTGCACAGGGTGGGGGGACCACATGTCGAGTCCTCGGGGCTTGAGGCAAACAAAACTCTTAGCACGTTGCTGTTGGTTTAGCAGTGGCCACCGGCTGGGTGGCAGCTGAAGGTAAACAAACAAAATGCCAGAGATCAGCTCCCCAGTTTCAGGGCGGTGGGGGTTGGAGGGAGGGAGGGAGGGGGGTTGTTTAGGTTGGAGGGGCGATTTTAATTATAGCTCGACTGGTCATGTGTGTGTGTAGCCATCTGCTCCAGTGTGTAAAAGAAGTCTAGGTCTCTCAGGAGTTGTTAAAAGGTTAAATATTCTAACTTTTGTTTTAATGCTTTTGCAGACATCACGCTCACAGATCATCATGTCTGAGGTGCTCAGCTGACTACCAAGCCGATGCACTCGCAGCTTCAACTTGAGGTGATGCATAAGTCTGATACTTTCTTCCCTGTTCTAGTATTTAAATGAGAAAGCATCACACTTAACTGCAACAAGCGGGCTGTTGTATTATGTTATCAATGGCCTGTAGTTTAATTTCTGAGTAAACTGGTCATGTGCAGCAACATTTGGAAGTTGAGCAGGAGTTTCAGGCTATGATTCAGTTAAAGGTTATAAAAATGTCAAACTGTTTCCCTTCATTTGCCCCGTGGGAAAAGCAAAGAAGACATCATGTTAAAAAGCACAAAAAACTCCCCAGGCCAACGTCATATTAGGAGCAACGCTCCGGTGTTTATGTGAAATTACCTTCAGGCTCCAGAGCCATCAACGACAACAATCTTGCAGGTAATTTTGTCTCCAAACATGCGGGTGGGGCAGCTCCCCCGGGGGTGGGGACAACGACAACTCACTTGCTTCAAATACAAGCCTTGAGAAAGCAAACGGGTGGGGGGGACTTCCCGTCCCTGCCCGCACAATAAATCTGAAAATGGCTGCTTGTGATGAGTGCCCATCAGCACTTCACAGGCAGTAAAAAAGGTAAAACACACAGGAAACAGTTCCTGTGGTGCTTTGAGATGAACACAGGCAGCCAGACACACTGAGGGCTTTCACACTGGGGCACGTATCCCGAGAAATGCCGTCGGTCTCGGACGCTCCCTACGACTATTGAGGAGTACAGAGGTCAAAGCAGTAAAGCACAGAGATTTGTGGTGTAATAAAACATCTTTTGCAGCCACTAACTCAATACCAGCAATGCAGCTGAAACACAGGAACCACAGAAATGAAATGCAGCAGAGAAAAATCAGATATATATTAAACAGGGACTAGAGCAGAACAGTGTTGCAGTAAGGGAATGTCCTGCAGCCAGATAGAGACCAGCAGTAAATCAAAAGCCCCCCCCCCAACACCCCCACCACCTCCGCTATGTAAACACTGACAGGCATGAGGAATCTCACCCATCCATGGCTTGAGGAAATGAGGGTGAGAGATAGCTGAGTGGCTGCACAAGAGGGTGAAGAGGGGCCACGGTGGAGTAGTGGAAGCAGGCTAAATAAAGACACATCTATGGCGGCGCCGTTTGAAGCTGGTGCGGTCAGAAGCATTCAAAACAAACACAGGAGCAAAAATTCAGCTGTCTTGGAATGGAAAAGTGCCGGGAAAAAGGAAAACAGGCTCCAACAGCATCCAGAAATGAGGACTCTGCAGCTTATTTTTTCAAAACACCTCCTTTTCTTTTGGGGTGTGGTAAAATATATACATTTACCGGCCTGATTTGCACCTGAAGAACCCCCCGCAGCCCCAGTGTTCGCGTAGTGAACCATATAATACGTTACAGCAACCGGAATATACTTCCAAAAGCATCACATCAGCACAGCTCTTGCCACCTTTCCCGGGGACATTCACACCTGTGACGAGCGCCGCGATACCAACAGAGTTATGACTGGGGGGGAAATGTTTGAGTGGTAAAAATCACAGCTTCCACGCAGGATTCTGTCACCTGGCGTCACCAGTCACTGACAGAGACGTCCTGCAAGACACAAACACATCCCGCAGGAGATGCATCCTGGTCCCGAATCTTGACGTGAAATTCCAAGTCTGCACACTTGGTGGGATGGTGTTTTCATGCTTTTAGCACAGTTTTAAGAGAGGCTGATTGACCAGCAAACCAACAAAGCAGTGGCAGTCCCTGGTTTAGACATCAGACTGTAATCATCACTGAAGCTTCCACCCAATATCAGCTCCTTATCAGACCCAGTGCCCCTCTACCCAAAGCTTCTCCTTGTCTGCATTCCTACTAACAAATCCCACCACAGCCACTGAGCACCCGTGTACACCAGGTAATCCACAGCAACAATAACTCATTCAAGTGTTTCCTCCCTCACATTTTTCAGCCGACCTGCCAAATAACCAATAAACGGATTGAACTTGTCAGCACATTAAGGGAAACTCACCCCCCTCCCCTCCCAGCCTCCAAATGCATGCTTCTAATGCAGAGCACTGTCACGGAAAAGCCAAGGAGAACAGGCCAGAGTTTTATTCAGGAGAGACGCCGGATTAACTTCACTGATCCCTCACTGTCCTCAGGGGAGGGGAGAGGAGGTGAGGAGAGGAGAGGAGGGGAGGGAATCCTCTTAGCCAGAAGGTAGAGTGGGGGTTAAGAAGAGTCCGCCATTGACACCGATTCCAAAAATCGCATTGTTAGAGAAGATTTTCTGGGGGGGCACTTAAGGAAAATGAAAAGACAGCAGCAGCCACTAAGGGAAGCCACCCCCTACCTGCGCATCATCAACCTGGTTTTGTTGTGATTTTGGAGGATACAGATTGGCAGCAACGTCAATAAAGGCGCAATGCAAGAACTCGGCAAAGGTTTTTTTTTTTAAAAAAAGAGAGTAGCCTAATTTTAATATTTACAAAAAAGCATATGTGAAAGTCAAAGAGCATGTGTTGAGCTCATTTAAAACGCTGCTTAAGCCGCCTCGGGCTGGACACTGAGTGCGCTCCTTCTACCACCTGCGCGCATTTGGAGAAGCGCCACCGCATCTCCTCCAAAACAACAGAACACATAGTAAAATAAAAAAAAACACACAGCAAAACAAATAAAACATAAAATAGCTCACCTCAACTAGCAGTAATCCAGGCGTGAATTATTTCGTATCCTTTCTCCTTAAAAACAATGTGCAGAACAGCCTTTCAACAGCGAGACTTTCTCCTTTTTTACGTGTGAATAAGCCAAAGCGCGCAGTCCGTCACCGCAGCATTACTCAGCTGCAAACGCGAAAAGGGTTTTTCCACAGCAGCAACAGGAGTTTGATCCAAAAAAGAAAAATAACAATAAGAAGAAACCGTGTACGTATGAATGAATGAGAGATCCGACACTAGCGCTGCTACTCCTCCTCCGTCGCCGAAGCCGCCTTCAGTTGCGTATGAGCGCCGGAGCCGCTGCCAGCCTCAAGACTTTACTGTGAGGGGAGAGGCAGCAGCCAATCAGAGCGGAGAGCCCCACCTCCCCGGCGAAACCCCCACCCCCCTCCCTCTCTTTCTCGTTTTCGGTTGCATTTCTCTTTCCCTTTCTGCGTCTTTCTCTCTTTCTCTCACAGTCTGTGACGTTTTTTTTTTTCCATGAGCCCCATCCCTCCTCTCGTGTTTCTCTGTTCTGTTTTTCTGTATTTTAGGAATTTCAGATGAAGCGATCACGAGCGTTTAACTTCAAGATTCATGACTTCACTGCCCTCCAAAGAGCTGTTCCATGTGCATTTACCTTCTTATGGGCGATATCTGTGCAGTTACAAATAGATTTATTTAACAGTTAGGACACTTAATAAATAAATCAGAGTCCTCTGATTTCTCTGACTTGTGATAAATTTCTCCAGACCTATGTCCTGAACACCGATCAGCCACAACATTAAAACCAGTAGAAGTAAATAACATCAACCATCTTGTGACAATTTAATCTTCTGCTGGGAAACTTTCAGACCTGGCGTTTATTCATGTGGATGTTACTTCATGTAGCACCCACCTAGACCAGACCAGGCACCCCCACCCCATAGCAATGACACTCCTTGATGGCAGCAGCCATCCCCAGCTGGATGCAGCCTGATACAGGCACACACACAAAAACGGTTTACCTTAAAAAACAAAACATGAAGAACAGCACAAGGTGTTGACCTGGCCTCCAAATTCACTAGATACCAAACTGATCAAGTATCTGTGGGATGATCCACGGAGGCCCCTCCCCTGATTCTGTTGCCAGACACCACAGGACACCCTCAGAAGGCCCATGTCCGTTCTCTGATGAGTCACAAATGTTTTGGAGACACAAGGGAGACCTACACAATAGTAATGTTAATGTTATGCCTCATCGGTGTACGTGCAGCCCACGTTTCTTTCTGCTGATCTTTCAGCGGTTCATGCCTTGTGGAGATGATGACGCGTCTTCTTTGCGTGGTATGGTGCATTCATCTTGTCTTTTATAAAGTTACAGACAGATAGATCCGTGTAGTTTACAGATATTGCCTTTTAAATTTGCTTTTAGAGTAAATGATAACGATGCAGCCCTGCCTCCTGGTGTTGCTTTCAGCTAGCTACGTGTTAAAATTAACACACTAATAATGACGCTGCTAACAAGATGTTTTGCAAGTGTGATGTTTAACATGTTCATTATCTTAGTTTAGCTGCTTGGTTGCTAACATTTGCTACCCATGGATCTCTGGTCCCTCTGGTCCCCAGAGATCCATCCTCTGGGGACCATGAATATGTACAAATCTCATTTTTCCGGCAAAGACACATCACCTTAGGTCCCACACAGAGGACAGCATTGATTGTCTATTTCTGTCTTCTTTTTGTCTGCATCGAGTGTGGTCCCACTATTATAAACTACACAATCATATTTGGGCCAGACACTGATTTAAACTCACCCATCATCTTTCTGATTAGACTCTTTTTGTGCCACTATAATAGAGTCTGAATCCTGTAAAGCAGATGATTCAGGTACCAAAAAAGGTCGACCGCAACATCTTGATGGAGCAACAGATACCCTGACTGAGACTGCAATGCCTGCAACAATAATCGGGCCACATACTCTGCCCATTTCAGGTCATAAATGTTAAAACTTCAGGAATACCGAGAGTAAAAGACAGTTATATCCGCATAAGCGCTGCATCTTAAAACGACACTGAACAGCTCAGCCTCTTTCTCTGCCCTCCACACAACAAAAGGTCAAGTCGAGGTCCACAAACCGCCGTTTATGGACATAAATCAAGACGACAACTGTCTCTAAACGGGCGGCACGTAAAAAGGAAGCCGCCTTTCGAGTCCAGAATGAGGGGGAAGCACTGGACTTGGGAAAAATGTTGGTACGGATTAAAGGAATAAACACGCAAACCACAATCGCATTTAAATGACAACTGTATTAAATCCCTTGATGCGGTGTTCTCTGGCAAACCCTTGGCATGTTCTGCGTGCTGAGTTACAGGATTATGATTTTATGGATTTACTGCATTTTTTTTAAACAAAGCAGCAACCACCAATGTATTCATCAATGGAAGTCTGAGAGGAGAAGGATTTTCTTTTTTATATCTCATATTTTAACAAAACAGATACGCATTTGTTCAAAAATAGCCTACTGTTCCTATTAACTTTAGATTAAAAAAAAAGACAATAGATTCAATTATTTCTTCTTCTTTGGGATAAATTTGACTGCAGTTAAAGAGAGGCACTGTAGAAATGTGACCTACTGTACAGTATGAAGATGACCCAGTGGATGTTGGTTTAGCCGGAGAAACCTTTGCGCTTGGCTGCCTTCCTCCACATTTCCGGGAAGAATAATAAGCCGTGGTGAAATAACGACGAATCATCCCAAATCTCATCAACATCCAGAGGTATTATGTAATCTGGGATTAGCGCAGATTTGCGTATATGGACTAATCTGGCTTTTCTCTCGCCGTCTCCGGCTTGTAATCACAATGCTGGAGATCATGGTGGCACAAACACTTCACGGTAACGTCTGCGGACGCTACAAACAATGGACGGGTCCTGAACCTTACTGTAGGCTTTTATGGTCAACTCTGTTGCTTGCATTTTGCAAAAACAAATAAACCTGCTGAAAACCACTGATTAGAACTGGTCAAGAAACAAATCCTTGAAGCAAATTATTTGAGTTTCACCCTGTCTTTACCACCATTAATAGCAATCGTATCAAGAAGAATAGAGGCAAGACAAGACTCGGTTGTAAAGATTTTCTTACTGCCCTAAATGTCCCATGGAAAGGCCAAAACCAAGAAAGCGCTAGTCTTTTCTTTCAGCACTGTCTGACTGCCCTGTCTATGGCAACTAGTAATGCACATTATAAATATTAAAAACATCAGGGAAAAAAGCTGCAAATATGTCGTTCCAGTTGGCCACTGTAGCCGTTTTGCAAATACAACCCAAGCAGGAGGACAGGGTAGATTTATTGGGGACTATTTTCAGTTGGCGGATTAAACCAGATTTGGTGCTATGGTGAGTATTTGGATATTTGGAATAATTCACTGTATGTGGGACTGAAACAGAAACGGGTCACCTCGCAAACACAAAAATATACTTTTGGGGTCAGATAGATTCATTGTTCGTTTTTACATCCATCAGATTTGTTGACAATAAGAACAACGCGTGATACCGGCAGCCCTTAAGTGATTGTTTTTCCTCCGTGTAAAAGGAAACCAGCCTAACCAGTATTGATTACAGCCTGTTTGTATTTTTTTTTTCCTTTCTTTTTTGCATTTCAATGCCAGAAGGAGGTGGGGCTTTTTCAATTTCAGCTCGTTCACACTCCTCCAGGGCAGCCAGCGCTGAATGGCTGAGTGAAAGATTTCCAGTTTGTCTTTTCAGGCAACAATCAGCATGGGGCAGCTACAGCCTGCAGGTTTACTAAATGGGATTCCTGTAAACGTGTGAGAGCGGCACAGTGTGTTACAGGAAGAGACATTTCCCATCGCAGAAAAGCGCAGCTCATTTGATAAGGCTTCAAACAAGAGTTTAGAGCCAACTGGACTGTGGTCATTGCTGACACCACTGTATAATATATATTTATTTGATTATATCACAAATATATTTTATATCTGTTTCTATGTGCTGAAGCTACAGGACAGCGAATATCCCTCGGGATAAATAAAATATCTATGTATATAGTGTACATTTACCTCTCTTGTAGATTTGCACACATTTATTTTTTTTTTTTTGCTTAATTTTTATTTTTCTAATATATTTTAAACTGTCTTACACCCATTTTTCTTTTTCTAGAGTGTTTTTATGTGCAATTGAGCTAATGTGATCAAGCAATTTCCCTTGTAAATCAATAAAGTCTATTTAAGCCTAAACAACAAATCGGAGCAGTCACGATGATGATGATGCGGTCGAGTACATCGTGTCCACAGATTCGCTGTCACGCCGTATGACTGAAGACATCAGAGCCCGAGCGTATGAACTGTGCTAAAGGTCTCTTATGCAAGGGGTGACATCCAGCCTGATGTCCTGATATGAAATGCTCCTGCGGGGAAATAAACAAACACCGACTGAAGACGTCTGCGCCTACATTCCCAGTATAGCTTCAACACTGAGCGGTGAAGACGGGCGGGACAAATTTACAGTGAGGCGTTTCCCATTTTCTGTCCCCCCTGCAGCCACACAGGTCACAGAGGGAGCCAAGGCTGGGACGTGCAAGCTGAGAGATGATTGAACTACATGTACAGGATGATGAAACAATAAAGAGTCTGCTTGTCACGGAGTCATTCTCCATACTGTGGATATTTCGCTTATATAACAAAAGTTAATTTGATACACTGTATATGCACATACACTGATCACCCACAACATTATGACCACTGACAGGAGAAGTGAATAACATTGACCATCTTGTGGCAATTGAATGTTCTGCTGGGAATATGTTGGACCTTGACATGGAGCACCCACCTAGACCAGACCAGGCACCCCCACCCCATAGCAATGACACTCCTTGATGGCAGCAGCCATCCCCAGCAGGATGCAGCCTGACACAGACACACACACAAAAACACTTTAGAAACAACTAAAAAACAACCATGAAGAACAGCACAAGGTGTTGACCTGGCCTCCAAAGTCACTAGATCCCAAACTGATCAAGTATCTGTGGGATGATCCACAGAGACCCCTCCCCTCAATCCATAGGACCCAAAGCCAGACACCACAGGACACCTTCAGAAGGCCCATGTCCATTCTCTGATGAGTCACAACTGTTTTGGAGGCACAAGTGAGACCTACACAATATTAGGAAGGTGGTCATAATGTTATGCCTGATTGGTATGACCATACTAAAAATAACAATCCATCCCAAAAAACTAGACTTAGACTTATCAGTTCAAATGCATCTTCACAACATTTGAAATGTCAAGATATGATCAGAAACTACAGATTTATGTTTTTTGACCCAAGGTTCGATTGGAAAAGAAAGAACAAACTGTGACTAATCTTCGGTCACTTTCTAGTCCAGCAGTCTAATGCTATTATTAAAGTTTTCTAATAAAAGTAACAACTGCCGAGGAAGCGATGATGCACAATAAGCCACAAGTACGGTGTTAACTACAGTGTTAAATACAGACTTCACTGGGAATCCAAAAATGGTTGAAAATATTTTTTTTTTTATTCATATGCAAAAAGTACATGGAACTTTTCCATTATACCTTGGATAATCAGCCTACACAGAAGAAATCCCCTAATAGATGTAACGGGAACAAAGAAAAGAAGAAGTCCCCCTCTACACTGCAAGTTCTTCTCTTAAACTTCCTGGGACTCGGCCAACAATCATTTTCTCACTCTAACAGTAGTGCTGCGCAGGATAGGGCAAGGTTCGTAGAAAACATACATCTGGCTGTTAATATGCAGAAGAGCAGAAGATACTGAGGGTCTATAAAGACGTGCTGCTCTCAGCTCCTGCGGTGAGGTTACGTAACTTCAAATGGCCCTGTAGCGAAGCCTGTTATGAGAAACATAACATTGGAGACGCTGCCTGGATTAACTCAGTACATTGCATAAACATTCAAGGTGCACTGACAGATTGCTTTAATAGATAATACAAGGGCATCCGTATTAGGGAGACAATGTGGGATACAAGATGAAATGGAACAGCAGAATAATAAACATCGCAGTTAATGTTAAGGCATCCCTTGACCTGTGCATCACTACTGGACATTTTAAGTGCAATTTCCTGTATTTGGTTCCATCGAAATCTCACTCCAGACCACTCGGAGGGGGGTTAAAGCTAAATCAGGGTGAACAGAATGAGGCTATTTGCATTATCAGTGCTGTTATCTATTTCCACCTGAGCTTGAATACAATTGCACACTTTGGGTTAATAACTGTAAAAAGCATAAATGCGAGTGCATCCTAACGTCTGTCTTTTTTCGTGGCGTGATTCGGAGCGCTCAGCGCCTCGGATAAGTTCTGGCCGTCTCCACATCTGCACCCCTGTTGCCTGCTCAGACCGGTGAGGAGCTCCAAGACTCTGATCTCGTGCTCCATGCGAGCCTTCTCCCTCCTCTCCTCCCTCTCGGCCGTCTCCCTCTGCTGGCGCTCCTCCCTCTGCAGCCACTGGGCCAGGAGCTCCTGGTGCCAGCGCGCGTGGTCCTGCCTCTGGCTCTCCAGCTGCACCAGCAGGCCGCGGGTCTCCGACACCAGCCGCTGGAAGCAATCCGAGAGGTGTTTGAGGGCGGGTTCGAGGGAGGAGGGCTCGGGGAGGTGGCGAGCGGAGGCGGGGAGGTTGCCGGGGCTTTCGTGCAGAGGTGCCAAAAGGGGAGAGGCAGCGGACGGGGGGGCGGGGGGTGGAGGAAGCGCTTCAGCAGGTAGAGGCGCGGCTACGTGTGGGGAAGGAGTGCTGAAGCCGTTTTCCACTGTTGTACCTACGGCACAGGTAAAATAGTACAGGTATGAGACTATTAATGAGAAGAATGTCTCATCATTTTAACCACTAGTTATTTTAATAGTAATCACAGTACATACCACTACTTTCAGGATGGAGGGCTGTTTCCAGATAAACCTTGTGGTGTCTGTTTCTCGGATGTGGCGAGTATCCCGTGTCACTGAATTCAAACTCTTCCGTCGACTCCTGCCTGTCCTCCAGCTTGACTTCAGAGGAGTCCAGATGACAGCCCGTCCTCTCCTCTAGAGAGCTCAAACGTTGCCTTCCTTCACTCTCTAAAGAACCAAAATGGTGCCCACCAACCTCTGCGTTAGAATTCAAATCCGAGGGGACGCTTCTTGTACCGTCCATGGAGTCAAAACGGTGCTCGGCCATCCCCTCTCCGGAAATAAAGTGGAGCCCTCCTTCCTCCGCCACCGACCTTCTCCCCAACACCGCATCCATCTCCGCGAAGTACTTAAAACTGCAAGGCTGCGAGCTGCCGAAGTTCCTCTGAAGCTTGGCTCTCACGTAGTTCGCCTTCAGAGTCTTCACGCGGAGCCGGCACTGGTGAGGGCTCCGGCAGAAGCCCATTTCGCTCATGCGAGCCGAGAGGTGCTTGAAGACGTGGCGGTTGCGGAGGTTCTCTGCCAAGCTCTTCTGGACGCGCTCGTCGCTCCACGCGCACAGCAGCACCTGAGTTTCCTCGGCCGTCCAGTTGACCGAGCGCTCTGCCTCTCGTTTCCCTGCACATGCAGAACACAGCTGAATGTTTTCCGCTCTGGGGACCGACACCTGACTGTAACAATAAAACCCTCCGATCTGAAGTGAAGTCACGGTGAATCAAAAGCTCTCCTAAATGACACACAGTATTAAACTGCATTGGTAAACTGGCAGATGAGTGTGACTTGCTGTGAATGCAACTTTAATTCTCCTCATTTCTAACTATAGTATGTAGTCTGGATGACATTAAAAGTGATTTAGAATACATTGTAAGCCTGCAGAAGACAACAGACCTAAATTGCACCTTAATCTTTAAACTATAGTCTGATTATCTAAAGCTCTTTTAGGATACACACTCCTTTACATGGATCTCTCAGAGGTTAAACTGTTTTTCCAACATCAGTGACAGCTAAGTAGGGAGCTAAAGTTAAACCACATTAAACTATTTAGTTTCTATTATTAGGAAGGTTGTTAGGTTTGCAGCAACTAGCTCCAATAACAAAGATTAGATTTTAAATTCAGGACTTCACTGATCAGATTCTATCCTCTAGATATTAAACCGTTAGCTGTTATCTAAAAAGTTAGAGTGTTAGCCAAACAAGCTAACTTAAATTCCTGGACAATCTGACAGAACTGCAGCTGAAATGCTAACATGACTCAGAGCTGTCATTCTGCAGCCATGACAACTCACAACTAGTTGCCCAACAGCTTAATTAGCGACTACAAATGTCATTCCTGCTCTGTTTTAAAGAAGCGGCTAGCGTTAGCAGCTAACGGCTAGCTGACCCACATTTCTAACCATGTGACACCGACTCTCTGCACAACCACAGACAAAGTACAGCATGTCGCCTGGTTTCACGCGGTCTTACTTTTCGTTGTGGAAACCGAGCTGGTCGAGATGATCATCGGGGGATTCATTTTGGGGGTCTGCAGCGAATGTAAACATTGGACACACGCACGTCGACGCCGCTCTCTTCCGGGTTTCGCAGCAGCTCCGTGGTGACGCCGAGTTACGTAACGAAGCATCCGGTAACATTACATTAGAACAAGAATACAGAAAATACAAGATGCTATGGGGGATAATTGAAATCTATAACAAACTTTGAACAATAATTTCATTGTTGCCTTCATAAAGCATAATTATTGTGTCGAAATATAAAGAAAACATACACAGTATTACATAATAATAATAATATAATAATCTCCCATTTGCAATACGTTATATCTTGCCAGTGCCAATGTTTTGTTACATGTCCTCTTGGCTAATGGACGTTTTATGTTATTGTGTCTAAGAAAGGCTCATATTCATTTAATTTTGATCTGCAATGTATCCATATAAACTTTCTGAAAGGTGTAAAATGTTTATTTAGTTATAAAATTCAACCCTTAACAAAGACGTCCCGTGGTATATTATTAAAATATACTGTGCATGTTCAGTATTGATCTGCATTACATAAACGCAATGCGATTCAATAGAATTCATGGAGGGAAACAGCACAGTACAGTCTATGTGATGAATGAAACTACAGCGTTGCTTTAAATAGTTATACTCAACCAACTTCTATCCTGCACAAAAGCAGGGTTAAATTAAGTAAAACATTTTGAAAAGAAGAAATTAACACAATAAGTCAACGAGACAACCAATGAGTCACCTCACTGGTTGAAGTAAAAGACAGCAGTTTGCACAGCAGGGTTCAGGAGCAGGGCCTCGGGCAAAGGAATGCAGGACAAAACAGCAAAGGGGATGTATATGATATCATCAACAGTAGCACATGCTATTTTTGGTCTAATTGTCCATTGAAGTCGTGTTTAGATAATGAATTCAGATCTCTGGCGTTCCATTCCAAACTATAGCCTGATCCATCTTGTAAGGAAAAAGACAGACAGACTTAACAAAGCCGACTCTGCATCCTTTATTATGATCACATCGCCCTGACGAGCACAGGAGGTGAAGTAAGCGCTCATATCCTCACTCACACCTGTTTTGTTCACGTCCACGTACGATCACCCAATAGGCATTTCACTGCCAAGCGAGACGCTAACCCCCCCCCCCCCCAGAGACTGCAAACCCGACTTTAAATAACAAGAGGGAATCGTCCAGAGGAAAAAGCTCCTACAGAGTCAGAGAGGTGTTAATGGGCTGCCTTGTGCATTCTCTGGATGTCTGCTGAGAGCATTAAGATCTCTGGGGTGCTCCCCCCTCTTCTATTTTGTGGGCTCAGCTCCTCTGCCTTTCATCCACGAACACAGCAATCGGAGGGGGAGGAATGGTTCTTTAAGTTTTGCTAATGCAAGTTCAGTCTGCTCTCCTGCAGGAACATTTGCATTTTGAGCTTTCAGCCTTTGTTCTGTCATGCAGTGGAATGAGTTGCAGTGGGTTTAACCGTAATCTTGAAAGAGCTGGCAGTGTATTATTTACTGGAAAAGGATCATTCACTTTCTGTTTACAGTGAATTGACTTAGGGAGCTGCAATTAATGCTGTATGTAATGGTTGGCACTTATTCTGCAGTCCTCTTACCAAGATTCAGATGAGACTACACAAATCTATCACTGGTTTATTTAAAAACATTGATATTTATAGTGCCAGCTTTTGGTTTAATGAGTTGTATAGCAGTTATTATAGATTTTTTTTCTTTTTGTTTTTTTTCTCTTTTCTTTTTATTTCTTTTATTTTATTTTAAATGTTTTGTTATGTGCAACTGAGCTACTGTGAACAGTCAATTTAATTTTCTATCTAAGTCTAAGTACTGTCAAATATTTTTCAGACATCCTGCATTACAAGAAAAATATTTTGTACGTTGACATATGCCGAAAGATTTTCATTTCTTCAGGGAGTCCAGAGACAGACTAACTAAACTTTGCAGCAGAAACTGAGAGTAAAACAGGAAAAACTTTGATGAAACCAAATCAAATTTCCACCGCCTTGTCAGTTTAATAGTCCTCAGTAATTGCACAAGGAGGAAGTAAGAAAACCGTGGATTTTTTAAAAACCTCCTAAAAGGGATTTTTTGAGAAGTTTAGGAGGAAGCTACAGAAAAACATGAAAAAGTCCCCTTAATACAACAGAAAAGGCTGTTTACTGTACATGATAAAGGTCACTCCACCAACCAGCCTACTTTTCCCGGAACCCTTTAGGAACTTTAATATGAATCTCAGTTTTGGTTTTAGGGATGTGCTTTTCATGCCTCCCAGAAAACCTGCGCAGCAGAAGTGAGAGTTTCAGTGGTTTATATAAAGAGGTAGGAAAGCAATTGCTTCCAACTATAGTTCAAAGTGACCAAGACAGAGAGAGTGGGCCAAAATCAAGTGACAAAGAAACCAAGAACCTTGTCTGATGCTTCATTGGGTTTTCCCAATGAAAAACAGTCACAAAAGAAAAATACAATGGTTTGTTGTATTCTAAAATTGCCATTCACACACCAATTTGAAAACCATTATTGGTTTTTCAATTTCACAGCTTGGGCGGCACGGTGGAGAGGTGGTTGGCACTGATGCCTCACAGCGAGAAGGTCCCGGGTTCGAATCCATGGGCCGACTGGGCTTTTTTGTGTGGAGTTTGTACGTTCTCCCTGTGTCTGTGTGGGTTCTCTCCGTGTAATCCGACTTCCCCCCCACCGTCCAAAGACATGCTTGTTAGGTTGATTCTAAATTGGCCGTAGGTTGTGTGTCTCTTTGGATAGACTGGAGACCTGTCCAGGGTGTACCCCGCCTCTCAGCTCGGCTCCAGCAGACCCTGCAACCCTTCACAGGAACAAGCGATTACAGAAGATGAATGAATAAATGAATGAATTTCACAGCTCTTCAGTTCAATAAGCTAAAAGGGGCTTCCAGTTTTGGATGTGGTTCTTGACTTTATTCTCTGGAGCTCCTGAGACTTCTTGTGACAATTCAATGTTCTGCTGGGAAACTTTTGGACCTGGTATTCATTCGTGGGGATGTTACTTAGACATGTAGCACCCACCTAGACCAGACAGCAGCCATCCCTAGCAGGATGCAGCCTGACACAGGCACACACACAAAAATGCTTTAGGAACAACTAAAAAAAAAACATGAAGAACCGCACAAGGTGTTGACCTGGCCTCCAGATTCACTAGATCCCAAACTGATCAAGTATCTGTGGGATGATCCACAGAGGCCCCTACTCTCAACCCACCCCTCAGAAGGCCCATGTCCATTCTCTGATGAGTCTGTTTTGGAGGCACAAGGCTCCCCAACCTCTACACAATATTAGGAAGGTGGTCATAATGTTATGCCTGATCGGTGTACACTGACTGCAGGAGAGCTCTCTCTCTCTCTCTGTCACACACAAACAAATGATGAGGCTGTCACGGCAGAGGTAATTACAGAGGGAAGAGGCGACCGTCGGCTGGACATCCATCTCATTACTCAGACATGCCTTCAGGCTGTTCCCCGCTGGCCTGCTGAGGAGCATCACACACCGTTCTCACACAATGACACACACACCCATCCGCACAAACAAAGGCTGGAAAATAATTTCCATAATACTCACAACAAAAAACCTCCTGGACAGTGAGGAGGGGGGGAAACGCTTGATGCATTTGTCATAATTACGCCACCAACAGCACTAACAATAACGGTGAATTACAAACATGTTTGCATGTTTTCATCAGACACACGAAGAGGATGTCCTTGGGTTCAAACTTGGCTCCTTTGTGGTAGAAGGAGAAGCTCTAATTGCTTGTGCAAGTTCCATTAAACGTCAGTCCCCTAAAACAAACAGCTAGGTTGTGAATGTACGGCCACGATCAATAAATAACAGCTGAGCCTGCACTTTCTTCTTTACGACCGTCAGAGGGAAGAGACAAGGCAGCGCGATTTGTAGTGCAGAAAACCAGGTCAGCGAGCGCGCAGTAAGGTAAAATAAGGGAACATGCTGGAGATGGTTACGTCAGCTGAGGTGTCCCACTGTGGAGGCTCAGGATCCCTGCCTGCATGCTGCTCTTCGGCGCGGCTCCTTTCATGTCTCCTGACGACCAGCAGCGGCCGCGCTGTTCAGATGAGTGTTTTGCAAACTCTCCCACCAGACACAAAGACTCAACATGGGAGCGGTGCAGCGATTTGTGGAATCTTGTGGGCCTCTGAGAGTTCAAGGGATTCCAATAGAGTCCAAGTACTGGTGCATACTGACCAACACAAGTTTTCTTTCAGTAGAATATCTTGACAGTATTAAAAATATCACAATAAGTCAATAAGATCAGCTCTTGGGTAACTTTGACTTCAGGACCATATCCGTTATGTTCTTCTGTTTGTTGGTGCAGCCTTTGGGCCACAAACATCTGTAGAGAAGCAAAGCTGTTTGCACCGGATCAATCATGTTCAGATCAAAAAGAGATGCTTTTCCACATGCATGGGATGTAATCAAGGGGTACTTTTGATGCCATTACCAAAACTGTGGCAATGGTAGCTTGGACCAATTAACACTTTTAATTTAAGAGTTATTACGCCCGCAGATTTACACCAACGTGCCTTGTGTAGAAAGGTGGCTTCCACATTTTTAATCTGACTCACAACTACTGGGCACAGCTGTCAAATCACACCAGACCTAAATCCTCTTTGTTTACCTTGGCATTGCTGAGACGGGAAAATAATTGCAGGACACTGGGGACTGATAATAATGTTTCATCTTCTCGCCTGAATCTGTGGCAGAAAGAGGGGCTACCAATTAAACACCTCATGCATTTCCTAAATGTGTTGCTCTTCTTGGCACAGATGCCCACTTTTATTAATCTTGCAACCTGCACTCTGGTCCTTTGTGGCCAATTAAATGACCACTTCCAACCCTGCAAACCCAAAAAAAGGCAAAAAATAGACGTACTGTGTTCATGTTGACGGCTTCATGTCTGCTCTAAGGTGTGATTTTTCTCGACAGAAGCAAACATTCCCACAGATGCATCGCAATCATAAGCTCATCGTGGCCTGTTGATAATACGGCGACCCATGCCGGGCACGCTCACTTATAGATGTGATATGCAGCTGCAAAGCATATGCCCCTGCACCAGGGTGGGATTCTGGACCGCAGAATTTTCGAAACACTCATGGAAGAACCACGCCACGTCGTTTATCAGGGCCCTCTGTTTTTTAAGGTTTTACTCCAGTCTCCGCGATGAATTACAGAACTCTTAGTCCACTTGCCTGGACGCCCTCTAATTTGCCTGCATTTTTATAGTAGCCACCAATTTGCAGAAGCCACTCAGACCAACACCAAACTTGGCTTTACTTCTGCGCTTCAAAACATTTCCTTCAAGCGCCAGATGCCGAACATGGGGAAAACCTCATGTCCACTGTAATCTATTCAGCAACGCGGGTCAATTTTGAGACGATGTGGGAGAGGCCATCTGGGGGAGTGTGTGTGGTAAATGGCTGGCTGTGGGAGAAAGTTGTTGTGAGCGCAGACTGCTGTAGAAAAACACTGTGAAGATCCAGTTTGACCACATGTGGGTCATAAACATCTGCGCACCTTTCTGTTTGTCAGCAGGTTAAGAAAGAAAACTGGCAGTAGCACTGGCACTTCCACCTTAAATTCCTTCTTCCTTAGTTGGCAATGGTAGTAGTGGCTTCAAACATGAACGTTGAAACTAAAAGTGGATCAAAGAGTTAAAAGACTAAAACACGCTGCTGGGGCACAAATATGGGCTCGGTGACAAAAACATTGCATTCCTCAAAGTCGCTTTATTTCCCAAATAAGGTAGGTGGACTGTTATGTAAGGGGACGCCGTGTTCCTTCACATGAATGGTAGATGTCGGTCAGTGCTCTCGGAGACCGTCTGTCCGTAAGCCTGAGATTGAGAGCTCGCCGGTTACATCACAAGGCCAGCCGGCGTGACACTGTATCGTGCAGACGCGGCCAGCCCAAGGACTGAGCAAGTAAACAGCTGAATGAATGATTCCCTTGTTGCGCTTCCGCACTGCTGACCTGCCACGGTGGTCCGCAGCTGAGAAAGCACATTGGCTGCGGTTAATAATGTTTGAAGAATCGAGAACATTGCGGCCTGCTTCTCACAGCGGGCCCTCCTTCGTCTCTGGCTGCAAGACGGTGTTTGTGAGAACATCCTGATGTTGGGAGGTTGGAACTGATCTGATGACGCTCAAAAATACACAGAGCAGGCATAACATTATGACCACCTTCCTGATATTGTGTAGGTCTCCCTTGTGACTCCAAAACAGCTGTGACTCATCAGAGAATGGACATGGGTCTTCTGAGGGTGCCGTTAAATATAAATCCACCATCTCAGTGTACCTACATTTGTTTTTACATGTACATATTTATGCTGCAATGTTGTTTCTTATGCAAAAATAACATATTCCAACAGATGACAGTACACATTAAGTAATAGCATACATCAATTTAATCACCTTGCAATGCCTACATGTCTTTTTACCTGTAAATATTAAATCAGCTTCAGAATTACTCCTGAATCCTGAAACCTCAAACAACAACCTCACCGTCCACTCCCCACTGCTTTTAGATCCCAGGGACTGCCAGGAATTTGTCCCACCTAAAGTCACCAAGACGACCCCCTTTTGGTGGTCGAGGAATGCCAGGAATTTCACCGCTCGGTCTGTTTTTCTCAGCGCAGACCAGCGTCCACACTTCCTCTGGTAAACTGATCCCGACCACACAAGAGGAGCCCCTTTCCTCTCCCCACTCCTCCTCCCCCGCGCAGCCACCTCTCGACCATACGACCCCGTACTACTGTCAGTCAACACCTAATGCTCCGAGCACAGCTGATCAAAACCACGTGGAGGAATCGCTGGTTCCAATTGAACCAGGAATGCGCTTATATAACGGCGAGAAACTGGACCATCGCTGCGGCTCTGGGTGTGGTACTCGGCTACGGCTTTGAACATATAAGAAGCAGACAGCGTGCAGATCAAAGACGAGGAGAAGAGGGAAAAGGTTAAATGAAAGAGTGAAGCAAAACATGAAGACCAAAGTAAACCAGAGGAACAGTTTGAACTTTTGCAATATGAAATAATCAATAATCAACATTGACAATCTGAATGAGAGTACTTATGATATTTACGTTCCTCATTCAGCAGTCAAACAAATATCTATGTACATACACAAGGCTTTTCTCTTAGGATAACTAGGTTAGAACTGATTACTGTTCACATGGCTCATGGAATCGGACGGATGACGAGCGCCTGCGACCCTAGTTTTGGCGATGTGCTGCACCTCCTGCTGCTGATTCAGCATGTTGAATTGGCAAAGGCAGAGAGATCGCTTCATCATTTGAGATCATTTGCACAAGAAAAGAAACAGATAGAAAACAACAAAGCTCTACTAGTTCTTCCCTATTCATCTCATCTGAATATTCAAATACGCAAATGTTTCAATGTGTTCAAGTGCAGCATTTTGGTCCAAATGCAGCTGATGGATGTCGCAGTACATGTCTAAGTAACATCCACACCAATGAATGCCAGGTCCAAAAGTATCCCAGCAGAACACTGAATTGTCACAAGATGGTCAATGATATTTACTTCTGCTCAGTGGTCAGTGGTTATAATGTTATGGCTGATTGGTGTATGTTTCTAAAGCACCACTGGTGTCTCAAAGGTGCATTCAGTGTTATCACTGAGCACATTCTCAGCTTGTAATCAGTGTACAGTGCCTCTGTATACGACAAATGTTTTTTGCTCAATTCCAATCCACACTTTCTGGAACGGATGAACATTATATTAAAGCATGCACCCAAGAATTTGACTCACATTGAGTCAAGATTTTGGAAAAGACATGGAGAGTCTTCGTCTCTCTGCTCCAAATCTTTATTCACAACTTATTCGCTCCTTTCCTCCTCCACATGCAATAATTTAGTGTTTTATGGTCAATAAGTCGCTCTCTTGCTCGTCTCTCCTGAGACGTGGGGATGGAGAGAAATTCTGTTTCCAGACCTGCCTCTCTTAGGTTTCTCCAGTTGTCCTCACACCTGCCTGGATTCACAAAGTGCACAGGCCGCCCCCTCTAAACCGCCGTAAATAACGTCTGTCCCGCCGAGACGCACTTGTTTGTACAGCTCTGCCTGAGATTGTGTTGACGAAGGGGGGGGGGGGGGACTCGCATCTCAGGGTTCTGGAGGAGGAATTTTTGGTGCCACCTGAGAATTGAATAGCATTGTTCTTACGTGTTTGGACAAACTATCTTAGAGACACTTTAACTTTCTTGTCTGTGCTCTGCTCTGCGTTCATTTATGTTAGTTAGAGATTCAGAGACCATGCCACAGAGTCACAGAAAACTCAAAATTAGTCAACATTCATTTAGTTTAGTGAATAGTGGAGAACCTTTAAATCAAAAATGAACGTCTGTTGTATTCAAACCTGCCACACAACGCTGATTAAGCTCATCTCTCTCTTCTCTGGAGTTTCAAAACTGTTTTCTGTCGCGACATTCATCCAGTGGCACACCGGTAGCAATAATTCGTTTGCCAGAGGTGGTAAAGGACAGAATAAACTGATGTCAGACGCCTTAGAAGTGCTGGACATGTTGGTATTTGTTCAAATAATGGATTGTTGTCTTGAAACTGTGAAAATTTCAATTTCTACACTAGTATACGTGCATCACATGTACGCTTCAGCAGGGATTGAGTTTCTCACTGCCAGAAGAAGGAGACACAAGTTTATTCCTCCTGCAGAGTAACTGTATGTGCAGTGAAGTAGTTTAAAGGAATCAAGGCTGCATTTCAATGGGTCGTCATTAAAAACTTTGTTATATTCAAGCCAAAAGAGAGAGCCCTTTTCTTCTAAAGATCCAAAAAGTTTTCATAGAAGCTTTTATGTTAGCCTGGATTTCATGTCTGATAAGTAGGAAAATGTACATAAAATAACGCACATTTGGAGTACACTTTAAAGACTAACCTTGTGCTCCCTTTGTTAGAGATGATGTCTAGACAGCAAAATAAATAAATAAAAAAACCCATCCTGTGTGTGATTGCTCTGTGAATGATGAATTGTTGCCGGGCTCATTTTTTTTTTTCCACCTGCCGTCAGCTGTGCCAGAGGAAGCAGGTGCTGTGGCATTAAGAGGAGCGACGGAGACCCAGCAGCGTCACCAAACAATAATACCATTAACTGCGTAAGACCACGGAGGAGGTCCGCTGGAGAGCTGGGGGGGTTACTGGTCTGGGGAGTAGTTCTAATTAGCCGGAGCAGCTGGGAGGCTGAGGTGTGTTTGTGTGTGAGAGGGGGTATTTTATCCCTTTTTGTCATTTGAACTAATCTGATTTCAAATTCACTGAGGGATTAATTGGACTGACACAATGATACAACACTATGTCTGAAAAGAGTGTGAATTATGTACAAAAATAATGGTAATGATGATATATCATATATTGAACAACTGAGATTGCACAGCCCTGAGATGACACACTACTCCCCGTCTGCCCTTTGTCTCACTCTGCGTGTCTCTCTGTTTATTTCATGTGTGTGCTTAGTGGGGGGAAGTGACTCGAGGAAACCAGGGAAACAATGAGCCACCGTTAAGACAAACCACCCAGCCCAGTTCCTCACCCCATCCCCTCCTTTCCTTTACTTCCCCGTTGCCCTCCACCCTTTCCAAGGACAGCAGCGTGGGAGGAAGGATGCCCCACCCTGAATCAATAAGAAACAGTCCCAGAATGTTTACTTGCGCTACAAGAACCTGAGTGATGTTAAATCATGCTGCTACTTCTATTTTATCTTATTCAGTGCTGTTCCGCTCTACTTATTTATTGGGGTTTATTTACTTCTATGTTTTTCCTCTGGTTGTCTGGTTTTGTCCTGCATCATTTGTTGGTGAAACTGAATTTCATTGCACCGTGTATAATGACAACAAAGTCTGTTCATAAATCTGTGTTTAAGTGCTGACATCTCTGCATTATGGGCTTTCTAATAAAGATTTAAATGCCCAAAAGTACACATAGAAAACATTATGAAGTGAAAGATTAACCTTCATATTGTCCTCTGGCTCAAATTTCACCCATCTCAAATGTTTCTATATCGCATAATTTGATCTAAATGTGGCTCTGCTGCCCATTGATTCCAGAAATTCCAATATGCAGTAGTTAGTTGAGAAGACGTTGGCCAAAAATGTGTAACACAGAATTAGGTGACACATTTTATTCAAGGCTTTATAAATACCCAAAGAGACCGGGACAGTTTGGACCCGGGAGGACAAAAGCTGCATGGTAGACGGAAAGACAATACCAGGGATAAAAGAAGTAAAGCTTTTTGTATCAACTGTGGAAAAATGAAGTGACAATAACTCAAAAGTGCCCACAAGATTAGCATCTTTTGTTTTTTTCTGCCATTGCTGGTTGTAGCACATACAGCATAAAGCATGGCTGACACAGGTACGTTTTGGATGGTTATAACCAATCAGCTTCTAGCCTCTCATGGGCCAACACTGGCACCCGGAATGGGACCAGTATACCATTACCAGTCCAAGTTCATCAAGAGTCGGAGCCACGTACAGCAGGCTTGTGACTCTAACGCTTGTTACATACTCTGAAAGAAGTGAGAAATTTGTTCTCGCTCCTAGGGCTGCAAGTACAAGAAAAAAGTTCTGCCCGGTTGATGTGTCGAGAACAAGCTGCGAGAACTACCAAACGAGGGAGTTGTAACGCTGTTACATACTCGACGAGAAACCCTAGGAGCTTCTCGTGGAGTAAATAACAGCGTTGAAGCTTTATTTACAGTGCCGTGGCATGTTGAGTGCATAGCTACAGTGAAGTTATGTATTTACACCACTGAAACACTAGGCAGTGACAGGTCAGCTGTATTGAGTTTCACTCTGCATTTCACACAGTGGCAAGTGGAACTGAGCGGCTCATGTTGGGGGTGAAGTAAATAGTATAGTTACAGTCCTGGGGAGGTGCATGTCAGGTTACGGCGTAGGGTCTGGAGTTACACAGTACCTACGCTGTCAACCTGCCGCGGTACTATAAATTGCGGTACACCACATGAAGCAGGACCATGAATAAATGGCAAGATCAAACAGTGTGAGAGAAATCACACAGATTGAAAGATGATGTAAGGACTCATTACCTGGAAAGTGTGTTTCTGGGAAAAAACAAATGACATAATAGCTTCTGTTCCACTTACTGGACTTTCAGTCAGCGCTGACTGAAAGCGAATTCAGGTAATAGAACGGCATTTCCAGTTCTCTCATGAATCTGAAGTCATCCAACGAGCATTCTTCTCAAGGCTGTATTTTTCCCTGGAATGAAATAAAACAGCAGGAAGGATCCATCCTTCGCTCGCACAAAGTCTAACACTATTTGCATGTTTTACAAATACGCAAAGAACAATCTTTAAATACACTAATTTCACTGCCGTTGACATGGCGATGGTGGAACAAGCTAAATTCAGTCTACACTTCCTTGTAAAATAAATGTTATATAATGCTTTCTGTAACTCTGGAGGGGATGCTCGGTGTTGCATAACCCCTGACGGTGACATCGAAGGCTTTTTCAGCTTCAGCAGAAGGCTTCTGGAGGCTGAACAAAGTTTAAAAGATGCAGGCATTTAATAAGCATTTAAACTCTGATTAAAGGTGAATTCTACATGCAGTTCACCACTACCCAGATTACTCATGTCTCTAGATCAACTCTGAACACAATTTTTTCCTCAGCTGTGGAAAATAGTGTTTTGTAAGCATGTCAACTTTAGGGAAGTTCAATAAATACCACTAAAATGTTGTATGATGGTGGTAAAGCTTTGATTTTTTTTTTAAAAGTTGTTTTAAAGGAGTATATCACTACTAGCCGTTCTATTTTTTTTTTTGGCACAGGAGACAGTATTTCTAATAAAGCATGCTACAAATTATTTCAGTAAGCATTTACTACAGGCCAGATGTGATGCAAGTGATTTATATGTGATCTCATCTTCTGTTAAAGCATGTCTTGTGCATTCCAGACTGATCAAACCCATGATGCCAGCAGCGAAACATGTCAGAGCCGTGTTCCGATGGAGCCTCCCTCGTCTTTGAACCGCTAATCTGGTGACGCACAGAAGGAAACAGTGGGTAAACAGTGAGAGCCAGGGATCCTCAGCATGGTCACGTCTCCAGCGTGTTCATATGTGAAAGTGTGCAGCCCAGCAGGAAGAGCGCCAACATCATGAGTCTCCCGCCCAGCGGGCTGCTACTCCAACACGTTCTACAAACACTTTGCTTGTACAAACTCCCATACATACACATAAATGAATCCACCCCTGCCACTTCATCACCCACTGGCACTCATTTGGTGACGTGGAGGAAAGCCTGGGGCCAAGGCTATTCAGCAAAGTGCCACAATTAGACTGGAAGCTGGCACTGTGAGTTCCAGCTGCAAAGGAACTGTACTGCCTGAAAAACAAGCGCCCACTAATTTGCCCACGCTCTCTACACCTCCTTTCATCCCACTATCTTGCCCAGGGAGGTGGAACCACCCACACAATGAAAAAGGAAGACTGGACAAGATGTCCAGGATTACATAATCTGGAGGTTTTATGTAACAGCAAGGGCAAGTCAGTCGGTTGGAACAGGCCCATTTAAGGCTTTTGCCTCCCCGTCTCACAATTTCCTTTTAGAAGAAAGACGAGTGAACGGATGGATGGATGGATGGATGGATGGATGGATGGATGGATGGTTTGTGTGCCACTGGCAGTGCCCCAGATCAGTACCTCTGTGACAAAGAGTGGCGCAGATGGCAGCCCAGGACTGGCTAGCGTTCAGGGTACCAAATGGCATGCCACAACAGATCCAGATGGACTCAGGCTCCCAGTTTTATTTTGGCCTTTGAATAGGTGGTGGATAAACAGCGGGAAAGACAGCAGAGTAAAGAAATGAAAGACAAAAAGCAGAGAGGGATTAGGGCGGAAAGACAAAAGCATGCTTACACTGAAAGAAACTTGAAAAGGAGAGATCTGGAAGGGACGAAGGCGAGTGAAAAAGGGCAACACGATAAACAAATCAATCAGGCTAATTTTCCATCTGCCTCGTTTTGTATTTCACCCTCAAAGAAATCCACCAGATGCTTTATGGACACGCAAGTCTCCACGTCAGAGTAGAAAAATGATGACTGATCCTGAATTATCTGATTCTACGCATGAAGGGAGATGTGACAGAATATACGCCAAAAATAAAGAGTCACAGAGCCACAACTCAACATGTTTTATTTTAACTCCACAAACCTTTACAGCAGCAGCGTCCAAACTTTTTTCACTGAGCACCACATGCTGAAAAACATATACAAAGAGCTGGGACACTCAGGCTTGTGTTTCTGGTTGTGCTAACGTTGTTGAATGTCTGCCTTTTTTCCAACCACATTAATCCTGCAATTTAAGCGAGGCACTCTTTTATGAAGTCACTATCTGAGAAAGGTTTCCCTTCTCAGTCAATGAGTTGAGGACCTCGGAACTTGAGTATTGTGGCATGTTTCTGTGTTGTGAGCTTGTAGACTAGCAACAATTTGCTTAACATTCTCCGTTGGTCGGCACCAGTGTAGGTCAGACGTTTGGTTTTATAGTGTCGTCATATATTACGCTCTTTCGTCAGTCTCATTACATATCAAACAGACACACTTCCTCCTCGTTTCTGTGAAGAAATATTGATTTTCCCTCCATTTTCTTCATTTCATTTTCCTCACTTCTTGCCGTCTCGCGAATCTCATTTTTGTGGAGATGCCACAGCGTTCTAGACACTAGTGCCACCTACTGATGAAACTAAATGGTGCAACACAGTCAAGTGCAAGTTCCATGTGTGGGCCATATTCCATTATATGTTTAGAATTTGCTAGGGTCCAATTAAAAATGGGCCACGGGCCAACTAGTTTGGACATCCCTGCTTTACGGAGAATTGTGTTTTCATAATCGCTTCACCAATTTTTCCTTTCTGCTTCAGAAAATAGACTTTCACATAATTATGTCCGGTATAGAGGGACCTAACACACCAGTCTGGGACCAGTCACTATTGCACCAGTCTAGGAAATATTTCCAAGTGAAGAAGTCATGTACAAAGGATAATAGGCGGTTTAGGCTTCCGCTTCAAGCTACGACGACAGCCAAGACCCTACGCAGAACCTAACGCCGTAGCCCAACGTGCACCTTCCCGGAAATGTAACTACACATCGCTACGTCGCAGGCCGTAAGAGCTGTGATTGGTCCACTTGGTAGTAGAGTATTTGTGCTTTAGTATTTTCGGCTGTTTCTCCGTCTCCACAGTTTTCAAATTGATTGTTTTGGATCAATAAAGATGGAAAAACATAGAGGAAAGGTTAACTGAGGTGGTTCGGGGATACAAACATGAGTATGACTCGTCTTCTGGGAAATTTCGGCGAAAGTTTCATTCGCCATTGTTGAAAGTGAAGCAGGAAGTAGAAACAAAAATTGAGCCAAACTGACGAGCGCACAAGTGGCTCGCACCAGCATAGGCTACATGCGTAGGTTACGGTGTTTATGTCCTGCAGTACTTTAAATTAGCCTTAAGACCATGAACCAACAAACAGACAAGAGTGTCTTAACCACATAATAACCCCAGTTGAGTAAACCACACGTTTTGATTTCAGTGTTGTTCTGTCTGTTGCTGTTGTGTGCCTTTGTGTTGTACCTTATGCATTTCAGCTTGTCTTTTGCGTGATTACACATGTAAAGGTGATATATAGCCCCCCAAGGAGACAATCAAATCCGATTAACAAACAGTATTTCATTTAGTTTGAGGCAACGTTTTGGAGCTGGAGATGGATGTGTAGAAAGACCCCAGAGGAGCTCAATTAAACAAAAATGAAGGAAATGAATGTGAACTAATTCCGCTAAATACTAGAAGTAGTGTCAGGAAATAGGCAATAAACATGAGAGAACATGTTTGGGGAAAATTAACGTCAGCTTCCAGAAACAGGAGTGCCACTTGCTGTTTTTTTTGCCACTCATTTCCATTTGACCCAGATAGGACCTCTGGTAACTACTTTCAGTTCAAACCCGTGAAGCCAGCGGTGTTGGCGAGCGTGGGAGGCAGAGAAGGAAAATTACCCCTTTGAGAAAACGAAAGCAAATCTGTCTCACGCTTATTATGAAACGCAACCGTCGGAGAGCTGTGAGTGACTGAGTGCTGTTTTGCAGATCACCCTTCAGGGCGGTGTTCAGGTGATAGGGACTTCATTCGCAACAGAAAGCGGAGAAAAGACTTTCTCCTGCAGGAAATGACTCAAGATAAATCCACATTTCTGACAAGAGGAGCCGTGCACGAGTGGTGATCTTAAAATTATAACCCAGGGGGGGAAAGTAAAATGTACCGCGGCCGTCAACTTAACCCGTGTCAACCTTTGAGCTTCTGCATCAAGGCCAATATGAAATCTGAGGATATTATGGTTTTCAACAGGAATTCCAAAATGATAACAGCATGCTACAGAATATACTGGGTCACTTTTCGTCTGAATGCCTCTGAGCGGAAAGACGCCGTGCAAGACATCTGGTGTTGTGCAAGCTTTAAAAAATAGCTTTAGAGTTTAAAGGTTACTTTGCTCTATTTCTTTAAGGAGGGAAACCCACTGTTCCCTAATGACCACACGCAAATTACTTCAAGTTCCCTGCGATGAAAAATACACAGCAGCTCTTTTCACGCTAAGGTCAGCCATTCACTCAAAAGTAGAATCCATCAGTGCAGACTCTCCATAGTAAGCTCTGTAGTAGAATAATTACTAGTCTGGTTACTAATCAGAGAAGGAAGTCTGTCAAAAAAATAAAATGGATCAGCTGAAGTCTGTTCATGGTAGGGGTACAGACTAGTTGGTTTGTCGACTTCACTGCTGTTCCATGACGCTTTAAGCATCATTTCGACTAACAACATGGACGCCTCCTGTAAGACAGGTGAGGAGCCCAGTGTGCAAACTAGCAGCGGTTCATCAAGTGTGTGGAAATACTTCACTAAAGATGAAGCCCATACGACAGTGACATGTCAGTCCTGAAATACAACAAAAGTACAACTGCAATGCATCTGAAAAGGCTAACGCTAATGCTAGCAGAGGAACGGCCCAAATCCTCTCAATGGCAGTCAATTGATGACTTCACCAAACGTCCTGCGGTAACAGAGAGAAGGAGGCTGCACATCTTTAGCTGATGTACATAGAGTATCCCATCTAACAACACGCTGTGGAGTACTATTAAATGCTATTGGTGGTGCTGAGGTGCTGCATGTTTTAATACAGGCTATACATATCTGCAGCTCACAGTATGTAGCGCATGAGCCGTCTGTTCTCAGCATATGTATTCAGGTCAAGAATATAGATGTAATTGGTGCAATGGATTACTTTCTACTGTGTTTTTATTAGTGACGTCATCAGCGACTTGTCTGTGTTCGTTTGACATACATCACAAAACAGTCAACTTTTAAAAAGTCGTGCAACCTCTAGTGCAAGGATTGACTTTAGTTGATATGCAAGCTTTGCGCAGTAGTGAAGGATTATTTCTATCCGATAAAGCCAGCAGGAGCCAAAGTGGCTGCAAAAGGAGCAGCTATAAAATGACAAGCATGTTGTTCTAAGCACCACAAATGTTATCTGTCTAAATCTACTGGGTCCAATCACATTAGGAAAGAACAGTGTAATTGTATCTAATTGATGTCCATGGGTCACCAACGGAAAGCCATCGGGCTGAACGTGGCAGCTGGATAATGTGGAACTGACCACATTATCAAGTTAATGTGGTAAAATGTGGTGGAGTGCACAAAGTGTGATTTTGCCAGAGGAGACCAGTTGGCATCCTGTCTTTCAACAGCGAGCACAGCTTTTCTGTTAACTGTGACCTCCGTCATTAGATGTGAAACTCCTCTGAAGCTCCTCTGTCATCTTCTAGAGTTATGGAGTCTAGATCAGCTGCAATGAACTCATACTGCGTAATACATTTTTTTCCCCATGCAGCTGCTCCACATTTGCTCCAGATCTGGACACTCTCACATCTCTGGTGCTGGATGCTGAAGTTCAGAAGCTAGACCAAACGGAATAAGCTATGAATAATTAAGGTGCTGAAGTATTCCTCACAGATGAGGCACAACTGGAGCACATTCCTGCTTGGGGTTTTAAGGTGGAGTTTTTCCTTGCCACCGTTGCCTTCAGGCTTGCTCTGGGGGTTTCAGGCCGGGTTTTTGTAAAGCGTCTTGAGACGATTTGTATTGTTATTGACGCTATATAAATAAAATTGAATTGAATTGAATTGAATGTGCAGTTTAGTCTGCAGGCAGAGAGTACAGTAGAGTACTGCACAGTGCTGCCTCTTCTTCCTCTGCATCCTGTTTCAACCCTGTTCGAGTGCGTGTTCTGGTGTTCCCATCCTACGTGAATCACTGGTGTTATGTTTTGCCTTCTTGGTTTCTTGTGGAGTGAAAAGGAAGCCAGCCCTGTATAACTAACACCCTGACAATAATAAGCTCCCATGCTCACATACTGTATATTATTATAAGTACACTCACACAATAGATTTTTTTACACAAATGTGTTTTTATATGTCAAACTTTTTAATACCTCTGTTTATAAATGTTTATTCAGATTAGATTTTACCATTTGAAAAACTATTAAGAATGTTTCCCCTTTTGTTAAGGAGGAACATGACATGAAACATGAAATAAGAGAAGCTACACTGATCAGCCACAACATTAAAACCACTGATGACAGGAGATGTGAATAACACTGAACATCTTGTGACAATTCAGTGTTCTGCTGGGAAATTTTTGGACCTGGCATTCATTCATGTGGATGTTACTTAGACATATAGCACCCACCTAGACCAGACCAGGCACCCCCACCCCATAGCAATGACACTCCTTGATGGCAGCAGCCATCCCCAGCAGGATGCAGCCTGACTCAGGCACACACACAAACGCTTTAGGAACAACTAAAAAAAAACATGAAGAACAGCACAAGGTGTTGACCTGGCCTCCAAATTCACTAGATCGGACCCAAATGGACTGAAAAGTCCCCCCACTTACAACATTCTGTTTTGCCAGACACCACACGATACCCTCTGATGAGTCACAACTGTTTTGCATGCACAAGGGAGACCTACACAATATCAGGTCATAATGTTATGCCTGATCGGTGTAAGTCTGGGCATATTTCAGCCGATTTTGAGAACACCGATACCGATAACTCTGCATGCAATTAGACAGACCTACAACCAGCCAGAGTCAATTCATTCCAAATTCAACTCCACTGCACACTCGGATGCTTGCATGACTACGTTGCCGTTACTCCTCTGTCCATCTGTCACCATATAAAACCCACCCAAATGATTTGATTGGCCCGGCAGATCTTTGCCAGAGCATAATCAGTTCCCAATGGAGCAACTCCAGGCCAGTTTTGGGCCGGGCGGGGAAGTTCATCTGGCTTCCATGCTTTTTCAAATGAATCATTTCTGCTGTATTTCACATATCTTCCATTAAATGAGCTGTGTATATAAAGCACATTACTCAGTCTCACTGGTAACTGAGGCAAAGATAGCATTCAACTGAAATCGGCAAAGATGCAGTAAATCAAGAAAAACACTGTTTGAATTTGTTTTATTGTTCAGCTCAATAGTTGGAATGTCAATGAGTCATGTTAGAGGGGGAGTTCATCAATGCCTGCGTACAGCCAGCATCAGCACAGCCGCTCTAAGAACAGATGTGCAGTTTCAAGTAGAACCTGAAGACTGAACAAGCATACAAGGCTAAATCCCGCACGAAGCAAAGACAACTACAATTAAACACACAAGAACCTACAAACACGTTCCGCACCAGTTCTGCTTTGTGCAAAACAAATCCATGCTTCTTGTTTTTCTCTTCAGTTTTTTCCTTTTTGTAGGGAAGAGCCTTTTGTCACACCAAACTGCACGCGGAAACTTGCCAATTTAGTGTTTTTCTCACTCACAAAACACATGCCTCATCCAACATGGCTTAGATTCATCCTATCCACTCTCCACTCTGGCTCACGTCCAACCCACCAAACAGCAACACACACACACCCACATATTTTCTACATTAAAACACACTCTCCGCACATGTATTGTACTTTTAACCAACAAAAGATAACGTGGGATGAAACACCATGCTGTGACAACCATTAAAAATAAAAAGAACACCCAGCGCAAAGGCACAAAAGATGAGTTAAAACCAATTTGCATAATTTTCAAGGCCGCCGGAGAAGTACGTATTTCAAGTTGTCAAACTGCAAGCAAACACAACACTGTATTTTTCTTTTACTGCCGAGAGAAACAGAGATTGTTTAAATTAGTATGACCTGGGGCGTCTCAGTCTGTATAAATATGTGAGCCCTTCATCCATAAATACATGCATGTCGTGTCACACACATTCTTGCTACATGCTGCATACATGTTTTTTTTTTTCATATTTCCACGGCACATTCCATACCTTCCTGTTAACTGTGCGGTCTATGTAATCTCACAGTCACATTTAATCTATTCTCGTTAATGCAAACTGACTCCAGAACTGTTGTAACATCTTTTGTTCGTTATTCAAATTCATTCGTTGTCTATTAACGCTCATCCTCTAGAGAGTCGCGGAGACGAGAGCTGGAGCCTAGAAGCAAGAGGCAGTCAGTAAGTCATGTCAAAAAAATATTAGTTCTTCTATGCCTGCATAAAACTAACAACAGCATCAGCGTAGAAGCTCTGAGAACATACACCGATCAGGCATAACATTAAAACCACTAACAGAAGTAAATAACATTAACCATCTTGTGACAATACAATGTTCTGCTTGGAAACTTTTGGACCTGGCATTCATTGGTGTTAGACTTGGACATATAGCACCCACCTAGACCAGACCAGGCACACCCACCCCAAAGCAATGACACTCCTTGATGGCAGCAGCCATCCCCAGCAGGATGCAGCCTGACACAGGCACACACACAAAAACACTTTTGTGAACAGCACAAGGTGTTGACCTGGCCTCCAAGTTCACTAGATCCCAAACTGATCACGTATATGTGGGATGATCCACAGAGGCCCCTCCCCTCAATCCAAAGGACCCAAAGCCAGACACCACAGGACACCCTCAGAAGGTCCATGTCCATGGTTTTGGACAACTGTTTTGGAGGCACAAGGGAGACCAACACAATATTACAAAGGCGGTCATAATGTTATGCCTGATCGGTGTATGTGCAGTTTAAAGTAGAACATGATGAGGAGGAGGGCAGCTGAGGAAAAGCAAGAGCAAAGAGGCCCATCGTTAGCTGAGGTTCACCATGTTTGCCTGAACGAGCCTCCGGTCTATCACAGTGTTAACACAGAAAGAAAAACAACCATGCACACTCATGTGTACACCTACGGCCAAGAATCAGAACCACCAATTCACCAAATAACGTTTTACAAAGCTCAAAAGTAAATAAGTTACAGACTATGTGCGACTAAACTAAATGAGCTTCCATCAAAGGAAGCATTCACACACGTCAACTGCGACTGTGATGTAAGACAGAACAGCAAAGAGGTCGCTGGGAATGCAAGGAGACGTTCTCTGCCTGCACTAGGTCAGCAAATTATATAATCACTGGCTGGAGCACTTTAAAGAAGGACCAGAGAGGATGATCCTCGTGGATTACGCACCGCTCAGAGACCACAATCTGTCTCTCCATATAAAGGACTGTGTATGTGTTAGACAAAGTAAACAAAGGAACCTAAAACAAAGCTGGTGTGCTGTCAGAGGAAAGTGGAAAGCAGCTCATCCTTAACTGAGGTTGTCACATGCAAGTAAGCCATGTCAATACTTGTGCCCTTTTGGGGAAAGTTAACAAATGTCTCGTATAAGGAGCAAAGAGGAGATTTTTCTACTGCCGTGCACATCAGTTAAGTTGTTGTTCTTCACATCGTGTTTAATCGGCTCGGTGCTGCATACTGTGGCCCTGCTCGCTCATGATGATGCATTGTTGGCTTGTCCAACCTCTGGGCTTCGCATTCATTACCAAGTCTCCATGTGATTCTTTTTGGTTTGGCAGATAAACGTCCACTTATCCTTTTCACTTATTGGATTTTTTATTGTGGGAATCGTACTTCAGAGGTAACACTTTTACAAAAATGTGTCACAGAGGAGAAACTAGGTCAGCGTCTGCAATCGTGCTGCACACATTGGTTTTCTAAAGGAAGTTTAAGAAACAAACTATGTCTAAAGTATAAAATCACTTCATCCTCGGTACAAACATTTGCTGAACAAGTTAAAACAGATTCAGCAAATGAACAAAACGAAGACATGATTAACAGCTGGAAGCTGTTCATGCTAATGGGAGCGTGTCAGAATGAGATTATAGTCACAAATACGGGAACAGTAGCCAAATGGACCGGTCGAAATCAAACTGATGAAGTCTAGTTCACCTAAAAAGATGAAAAAATGTTAATAACATGCTGAATTACATACAATAAATAGCTGCAATACCTTGATAAAATATCTAAATATAAGTTTAGTAATTGTTTGAGTTGGATATACCAAAATAAATGCCTAAAAAGTGAATGGTTTAACTAGATTTACTTTCATTGTTTAATTTTGGTTTACAAAACTCATTCATCTTCTGTAACTGCTTGTCCTGTGACAACCATTCACACTCACACCTACGGGCAATTTAGAATCATGAAAGAACCTAACAAGCATGTCTTTGGATGGTGGGAGGAAGCCAGAGTACCTGGAGAGAACCCACGCAGACACAGGGAGAACATGCAAACTCCACACAGAAAGGCATCAGTCCTAACCACCCCACGGTTTACAAAACTAAATAAGGATTTGACATATAAATTAGATTTTTAAATATTTTTCAAAAACGTCAATCAAAATATCTGAGAAGGGAATAGTTCATATCGTCAAAGTAATTGCTAATGCTATTGATGGTGCTGAGGTGCTGCCTGTTTTTATACAGGCTATGCATATTTGCAGCAGAAGTCATGCAACCCTTAGAAGACACTCAGCGTAACTGACATACCAGACCAGAGGAAGCACACGACAGTGCACTCTGATTCAAATTTGCACTTGATGAGGGGCGTCAAGTGGAATAGGATGTGAAAATACTGCTGCTTTGAAAATTTCAAAAGTGGTCTAACATCAAAAGCACTGCTTAAACAGCTTTTGACTAAAACATGTTTAAATAATGACCTGAAAGCCTACAAGATTTGTGGCTTGACTGATTTTGATTTCCCCTCGAGGACGTCAGACTTAACCGAGTTTAGACTGAATATTTGGAAACTCAACTCAATGTCAAAGTTACAGGGGAACAAACTATTTCCACAAAGACGTCTATACAGATTTGTGACAGGTAATCGCATAGTCAAGAGAAGCACGGTGAACTACTATTCTTGGTCTAACAAAGAAAAATTGAGTTTTCATTTCACTGACACTCCTCCAACATGATGGCATATGCCTCTCGTAACCATTGGTTACCAGCCTTGAAAGATGTCGAGACAGGCCTCTAATTGAGAACCTGCATTATAGATTCTGCCGTATTTTTTTTTTTGTTCTGTCTCCGCATCTTCTTAGCGTCTCTTCTTCGCTCACAGGTGGAATCGCTTCCTGACAAGCCCTCTTGCAGAAAGCCAGGGGACGTGTCTTCTCCTCTGCAGGCAGAATAATTAGCCTCATGTTCCTCCGTTCGCCGTCTTGTCTGTCATGCCCGTGGCAATGTGTGTAAATTAGCTCCCCTCTACCTCGGTGAGACCGGGCTCCTCTGCTAGAAAGCTCATCCATGCCTCTCCTGCATAACGAGGAGTTCGGCTTTTGTTCTGGAGGAGAGTCACACGCTGGTGTGCCCCAGTTTTCCAGTCTGCTCAATGTCACCCTCAAGGAAAACCAACAACCAAGCAGCATTTAAGCAGCCTGGAAGTTAGAAGAAACAAAGGTGACAGTTCGAATTATGGCGAATTCTAATCCAGCAGAGGATCAGATGAAAAATAAATGCGTTTACCCGTCCCTGGTGTTGTGCCTGCATGTTTAATATGCACGCATCAACTAACTCTGCTTTAAAATGTCACAGGTGGGACTTGCATTGCTTGAGACCTTTTGGTATCTTTTACAAAAGAAAAAGAAAGATGAGGTGGGATCATGCCGAAATATTTCAATTTATTTATATGACATCAAATCATAACAAGTCCTTGTACTTTACACAGTGAAGTCACAGCTGTACAGTACAGCTCCGTCTCATGGGTCCGTTAAACAGCCACTTGATTAAATTTAAGCGTTTCGTGTTCATTTTTTGTGCAAGGAGACATCGTCCATGACTTCGGTTCCAAACACCATATTCACCGTGCTGACAGCGAGCTTGGAACATCGGGTAACTGAGATGAAGCGACGGCATAGTTGACTCTAATATCGTTTGAAACGGAAAGAGGTGACACGAATAATAATTTCATGTTCTGCTTGTTTCACTCCGAAGCATTTGTGCAAAGTGATCAAGTGTAGGCAGAAGAGAGTTGAAATAGCTCCATCTGAAATGCTCCAGAGAACAGGAGCAACTGTCGCGGAAAATATGGGAGAAAAACCTGCACAGTCCACAAAAATTGAGATATCCGTTTATTTTAAAGTTGTGAGGATATGCTGCTTTTCTATTTTGTGTGACAGTTTTGGGGCGGTGGTTAGCACTGATGCCTCACAGCAAGAAGGTTCTGGAGTTTGCATGTTCTCCCTGTGTCTGCGTGGGTTCTCTCCAGGTACTCCGGGTTCCTCCCACCATCCAAAGACATGCTCGTTGGGTTCACTGGTGATTCTAAATTGGCTGTAGTTGTGAGTGTGAATGGTTGTCTGTCTCTCTGTGTTGGTTAAATCACAAAATCCAAATGACGTGTTACTAGACTCATGTAAACCATAGCTTTGCATAATGATTTATAATTCTGTTTCATCAGAATTCAACCATCTAGGATCAATATCTCCACCCTCACCCTTGAACCAGACAGAATATTCCAGGGTAGGCTGATCCTGTGGCAGGGCAGCAGCTGCGATCAGCTCTTCAAAAGCGTCACTGCCAAAGGATTGTACTTAAAGCCGACAGCGGGAGGTTCATACGTAGCCTTTGGAGATCAAATGGCCAGCAGAGCCTCTGGGCATCGAAGGCCAGGCACGCTGAACCGTGGCATTTTGAGCTTGCACAGTAAGACGAGAATATATAGATGCGTACTTGCGGGGACATGCAGGGAAATAAGACTGAACATGGGGCTGCAGAAGGGGCAGTGGTAGCCCTTAAGTTAGAGAGGTGGGCTGGTAACTGCAGGGTTACCACTTTGAGTCCCGGACTTTCCACGAAGATCTAACTGAGAAAACTATAAAATGTTCTTCATCTCTCAGCACTGCTGTTAAGTTGCCTGTGAGCATGCTCTTAAATCCTCTATTGGCCCGCTGCAGCTTTAAGGCTTCCCTGCAGTTTCCGGCTGTGAATGCAGTGTGAAACATTTAATATGGAGATGGATGATGCAGAAAATGCAGATAAGCTCAGGTGACCTTCAGTGGAGGGCGACCATTTAAATTCATAATCATTTCATAAAAGTGATGTTCTTTATCTGATAAAAGGAAACATGAAGTAGCCTGAAGCCAGTTTGTGAAATTACTTCTGACTCATGTGCTACAGCAACGAGCCAAAAAAAAGAGAAACATTGGTGTTTACTAGGTGTGTATTTGTAATTTATCTCTTCCTTTTATGTTACCAAGAAAATGTTCTGCAAACAAGTAATGGTGACTTATCAAAGAAAACTAATTTGCTAGCTAAGGGCAAGCTCATTAGCTGAGAGAGACTTATTTTCCTTCTATGACATGGTCAAGTACCAAACATTTGCCAGAGCCACTTACAGCCAATTCTCTGTTAGTATAGCCTATGTACTAATGGTGCAAGAATCTGGTCGTTAACAGACATCAGTGAAGCAAGTTTCTGAGAGGGTTACACCCACAGATGTTCCTCTTTAAACCTCAGTTCCCCACCAGTCCTTTAGAACTAAAGAAGCTACTCAGATCAGTGGCGAAGTCACTGCATCTAGTAACACAGACGATCTGAGGATATGAGGAGTGGCCAGGAGACCGTACCTCAGGATGTCTTGAGCCAGCAGAGCTAGGCAGATCAGTTTATTTTAAACCTGGAGTTATCACATCTAGATCTGTCTCACCGCTTCATTCAAAGTCAAATTTGTGTCTCGAGTCTTGGCCACCAACAGATTTCACAATTTGTTTATTTGTCTAAAGATCCTGAAGGGTGTCTCTGGTCATAGGTGTGGGGTTGAATGGTTGTCTGTCTCTCTGTGTTAGCCCTGAGACAGACTGGAGACGTGTCCAGGGTGTACCCTGCCTCTTGCCTGATGACAGCTGGGATAGGCTCCCAGTCGTTCAGTATATTCAGGTAGTCAGCTGACCTCATTCTTTGGGCACGTAATGTTGCTGAACCTAGACCTGAGCAACTGCAGCAACCCCAGATCACAGCACAGGCGACAGGCTTGTATAGTAGGCACTAGACATGATGGGTGCATCACTTCATCTGCCTCTCTTCTCACCCTGATGCCCTGGTTCCTCTCTATCCTTCCTGTTTTTAATAATGCGTTGGACAGTTCTTAAGCAATTTTAGTAGTTTCCTACAATCTCCTTAGATGTTTTCTCTGCTTGATGCATGCTAAGACTAACATCTTTTCCACAACCACAGGATGTGTCTTTCAACATGGTTGTTTAAGAAATGAGAAGCTACTCATTGCATCAGTTGGGGTTAAATAACTTGTTGTCAGCTGAAAGATAATCGCCCATGCAGTAATTATCCAAGAGGAGGCTCCTACCTATTTGCTTAGTTAAATCCAGGTGGTGACTTTTTTTTTTTGTTCTCATGTTTTGGAAGCTACCAAATTTCACATGGTTTCAAAGTCATTTTCTTTGTGTCGGGCGCACAGCACAAATATAGAAATAACTCTGCTGCACACCCGTTTTCATTAAAACCCACAGGTTTATAGATTTGGTTTGCAAATTAGGCTGAGCGAGCGCGCACACACACACATAATCCAAGCCCTGTCAATCAAAGCACAATGAAAACGGAACAGTCAACCTGCAGTGACATAATGGATGAACACAAACAATACAAGCGCTAATTACTCAGTCATTAATTATCTGGCAGCTTTACAATACAGCCCTTTGAATCAGAGAACTGAAAACAATCGCTCTTATTGCGCCTCTGCAAACAACTGAACACTTGACCTTTTGAATCAATGACAGCAGCCCGGTTGGCATTTTGCAGAGCTGCCAAAAAAGGTTGAAAAAACACTGTTAGCACCTCTGGGAGCTCTGAGCAAAGCAATTTGGTAGCTTAGATTATTGTGATTTCTTGATTACCCCCAAAAAAATAAAAAAATCAGGAATCAGTAAATCAGAAAGATTTTAAAGCAAATATGACAAACAGTCACTGACAGCAGCCTCTCAAATATGACCATTTGTTGCTTTGTTTTTTGGTCACTTTTAAGATCGGACAATTAGTAATTGGTTGCAGCCCAGAACTACATCGGCTGAGTTAGTCTGGGATATACAGTCCTCACAGATCCGGTGACTCCCCGCTGAGCTCCGTGACAGAACACCCCCCTCTTGTCATGTCAGGCAGTGCATGGAAATTTACACAGCCTTATCCTGTTGTACAATTTAACAAACGACTTAACAAATGTCACTTAACTGAATAATAAAAAGCCGTTCCTGCCACAGGCCAGGATTTTTTCATGAATAAAACATGGGGCAGCCCTCTGCCTCCTTAATATTAAGAGAGAAAATCCCCTTCTTTGAAAGCAACATTATGATTTGTGTCTGCTTACAGTATAATGGCAAAAACAAAGACAAGCTGCTTATTAACCAAACTGAAATCCTATTAGTTTAATAGCAAGCGTATCCACGGCGAAGCCTAGAGCATCTTCAATGCAAACATATTTAAATATGTAGACGTTATTATGAGCCTTTGTGTTCGGACGTGATAAGAGGAGCAGGTTTTCTCCTTATCGGCCCCGAGCTTCTGGCATGATTTGCACTGCTTTTGATACAGAAGGACAATTTAGACATAAAAGAAATAAAGACATGCTGACGGCATGACTGCCAGAAAAAGAAACAATAACAAGCAATACTCATATTTCAAAATGTGCCACGACTAAAAGCATTTTGTAGTTTAATGCTTTTGTTTGAGGCGCCATTTGAAATATGGTTAAATTCAACTAAAATACAATAATGTATATATGCAGTTTTGATAAATATTCTTTTTTAAAGGGGAACTACTGTTTTTTTACAACCTGGACCTTATTTCTGGCATAAAATACGGTCGTTTACTCACCCATATAACTTTTGTGTAATTCGTATTCCTTCGGGAGCTATTTAGATCAGCGTATATCCACGCAGTGGGAGTGACTGGGGCACCAAAACACAGCCTCTAAATAATGCATTATCTGCCGCGAAACTTGTTCATTTCACCAAATATTTTGTTATCGTACGCTAGTGCTATTCTCCATTGAGTCTGGAGTTACCTGTTATCATCATCCGATGATGTTTTCTGACCTGGATGATGTCATCTCTGAGCGCCGTGCGCACCCGCGACAGTCGGCTTGTTTACCTGTAATTTGCTACTGCTATGGTTCGTCCACAGCGGTCAGAGATGACATCATCCATCAGAGCATACAATAACAAAATATTGGTGAAATGACCGAGTTTCGCGGCAGATAATGCATTATTTAGAGGCTGCATTTCGGTGCCCCAGTCACTCCCACTACATGGATATACACAGATCTAATTAACTCCCGAAGGAATATGAATTACACAAGAGTTATATGGGTAAGTAAACGACTGTATTTCATGCCAGAAATAAGGTCCAGGTTGTAAAAAACAGTAGTTCCCCTTTAAGTCTCTTGTTATATTCATTCCTTTTCTGTCCTCTGGAGTGTTTCTGGGCTGTCCCAGCTGTCACTGGGCGAGAGGCAGGGTACACCCTGGACAGGTCGCCAGTCTTTCACAGGTCAACACAGAGAGACAGACAACCACATGCGCACCTACGGCCAATTTAGAATCAAACCCAGAACCCTGCAGTGCTAACCACCACATCACTGTGCCGCCCATGTTATATTCATGCTATGAATAAAATCAAATGATTGGCTGTAGCTTTCAAAAAAAAAAAAACACAGAATAATTAAGCTAAATCTTGTTTCGTGGTGGACATCATTTAGAGTTTGTGGGAGTTCTATGTCACGCCAACGGCAAAGAACTTGCTCAGTCTTTGTGATTTAGTCCGGATTGTGAAGCAAAACATAGTTATGAGGTTTTCCCATTCGTGTGACAAAACACAGAAGTGATGCTTGGAGCTTACCTCCCAACATGTCTGCAGACTGATATAAGAGTTTACGGATCACTGCCTAAACTCATTACCCTCTCTGTTTCTACCACACTGCTGTGACTGCTCATAATTAGAGGTGTCTGACACTGGCATCAATTTCAGTCATTATCCGAGTTTCATTATTTTTGGGAAGAAGGTTTGGTTTGGGAGAATCAAGAGAAATGCGTCTGTAAATAACTTTTATTCTCTTATATACCCAGACTTCACAATAGCAGTGGTCAAGACATTTCAAATTACTAGTGTTTATGTAATTATGCAGCCTCCTGCAACTGCTTGCACAAAAAGAAAAACCGAGGCGGACTCATCACCATGACAACCAAGAAAGTGGCTGAGAAGCTTGTGGCAGAATCATAGACTGTATATAAATATGGACAAGCGCCCCCACTTCCTTGCATTGGCCAAACTGATGCTAGTTTTTTAGGGATACGGACGGCGCCATCTTGTGAGTTTGGAGCCAGGGGTCGCGTTAACCGAATATTTTCCGTCATTGACCAAATACATGCCGTTTAGGTTGTCAGGGGAGCTGGTGCAGGCCTACTTTGCAGTCAATGCTAAAAAAAAAATTATGAAAATTGCATAAAACTGTGTCAAATCATGTGTATTTGCTCTACTGTCCTACATGAAACAATGGTTATAAGTAGCTCAATGAAAATATGCCCTACTGTATGACTTATAATCCTTTCTGATTTTTGCAGGAGCTGAAAACACATGTTACATAAGAAAGTGTTGAGCCAACATTCGTTAATGAACTCCTTGTATTCAGTCATATTCATACAGCCAGCCCACACACCACCACTTAAGTAAAGCTTTAATAAGATAACCCTACTTATTGGGGTTAATCGGCTTAAAGTGTTCACTGCAGAGCTGTGTGCCGTTCCCTCCCCTGACTGGTCGGACAGTCGCTAAGCCAATTTAATTTACTATTGGATTACTGGATTTGGAGGGGAGGTGGTGGGGGGTGATGAGGGTCGGTGGCTAGGTGGGTGCAAATCAGAGTATGAGCCACTATGGTAATTTGGATCATGTCATACAAGAACTTAAGAGGAAGGGAGGTGATTTAGTATTGGTCCAGACTGTGAGATGTGCTATTGATCCGACTCTGAAAACTTGTTTGTATGGATTCCACAGTTTAACAAATATAATTTATAACCTGATAAGAAGTGATGATGAAATAAGCATCATCTGTAAACTAGATCCGATCACAGTTAAACAACGGTTTCCTCCCATCATCAAAACATGCTAGGTGTTAGGCACCGGTCAGGTTGGGCCACAGTGGCGGGGCGCGAGTGCAGCGGCTCAGGACCAACCCTCCATGTCTGACCATGCAATCTCGTTATATGATACTTGTATAATATAATGACAAATAAAGGCTCTTTCTTCTTTCTTTCTTTAAAATAAAGCTGTTCTCGTACGTTAGTAACTCTGTGACGGAGTGAATTTTCACTAATATCTCAGTTTGCCATCTCGACATGCGTGGTACAAGATAGTATTTAAAGGGTCTGGAGTCAGAACTGGCCTTTTGTTTTCAGGCCAGGAAGTTAAGTGAAAGGAACTGCTTTTAAGGCGTCAAAGTCAAAACATCCAACGTCAGCTTTTCATCAAAGCAACCAACGGGAGAGGTGAACATGGAGGAAGATCACTTTACTCGTCTTTAGGGAGAAGTTGTCCAAGTCTAGGACTTTGTTCAGACTGCAAGCAAATCCTTTCTCAAATCAGACTTTTAGAACTAACTATACAGACAGTGCATACCGATCAGCCACAACATTAAAACCACTGACAGAAGAAGTCAATAACACTCACCATCTTGTGACAATGTAATGTTTTGCTGGGAAACTTCTGGACCTGGCATTCATTGGTGTGGATGTTACTTAGACATGTAGCACCCACCTAGACCAGACCAGGCATCCCAAACTGATCAAGTATCTGTGGGATTATCCACAGAGGCCCCTCCCCTCAACCCATAGGACCCAAAGCCAGACACCACAGGACACCCTCAGAAGGCCCATGTCCATTCTCTGATGAGTCACAACTGTTTTGGAGGCACAAGGGAGACCTACACAATATTAGGAAGGTGGTCATAATGTTATGCCGGATCTGTGAATGTTCCAGTGTGGAAGCATGAGAAAATTTGTTCCAGCTTTGCCTGCACACACAGAAGCCTCTTTTCCAAAGTGTGAATAGACGAGGACCCTGTTCAGCGCTTTATTGACATTTTAATTTTTGACCTATATCTCCAGGCTCGTCCGCTGTCCTTGTTTGTGACGTTAAGAGTGACGCAACAATCGATTTGACCGGCCAGAGCTGATGGACTGAGATTACAGTCTGTAGAAATCTGACTGGAGTGGAATTATATTTCAAGCCACTTCTAATGTGATTGGATCCAATTTTCAATTTTCAGAGTCCAGACCTTTGAAAATCATCTTTGGACTCGCAGTCTAAAGAAGGATTTACAGAGTTTCTGTTGAAAAGGCCAGAAAAAAAAAAGAAATGCAGAGAACATCTACCATTTAACCATCTTTTGAATGAGACATCATTATACTTAGATGCTTGTTTTTATAGGTGGAGCAGTTGAGGCGGAGATGAACATGCAGCGTTTGTTTTTGTGTGTGCGCGCATGAGTGTGAGGTTGTGTCTACAAAACACAGGAGAGACGTTTCCTTCACTCATTTCAAACCCCAGGCAGGATTATACAGCGTGACGGTAAATAGCAGGTATTAAATGAACACCGGAACGCATACAAAGAAAGAAACACAAGCTGGGCTCCAGCTTGTGTCCAGGCTATGACTAACAATCACAAGACCAGCGGGCCCCGTTCAGCACAAACACATCCAAACACATTCTCCCTCCGAGCCGGGGCAGCTAATTTCATCCCCGTGGTTCGGTGTTTATCTGTCGTACGTGAGGATGTCCGTGTGGTGAGCCGCGATGCCTGCCACGGCTGCGTTACATAACATCTGAAGGCATGTTTGTGACACTGTCCAGTCTGATGCAAGCAGATGTTTAGCAGACGGCACAGTGGCAGCGGTGGGAGGCCTCTTGGCTCGGCCCTGCATTCAAAGAGCAAAGTGCTTGTCTTGTGAAGTGTGCGCTGACACATGTCTGCACACATGCAACAACATTTTCACAACATAATTTCAACAGAGACGCTGCTTTATGCACACTAGCGAGGCATATTTAGGGTTTAGATGGGTATTGTGTTTCAAATCTAGGGTGAATCTAGTTGCTTATGCAGACATTTACAACATTAACTCAATTTTGAATAATATTGCAAAAAGTAAACTGTGGTTTTGTTGATTTACAAAAGGAGTCTTATAGAAAATAAGAAGAAATTTATAATTTAGTAGTTTCACCGGCTAGCGTCAGAATTAATTAATCAGCAGGCTCCTACGTATTAGTAGGTATGTTTTGAGCTTTAGTTAAGAGCCAAGCAGTCAATTAAGCCGTTTGTCCTCCTCAGTGGCGGGCCGTGCATTTTCCACCTAGGCCTTCATTGTAATGCAACCTTAGTCAAAACACCTCTTAATACAACTGTTACTATGACGCCACTGCAACAGAAACCATCAACAACATACGGATATGCAATAAAAACAGGACGTTGCATCGTATCTCATTTAGCAAGATGAATGCCATTACTCAAGCAAGAAGTAACCTGTGCACCAGCGCCACATACGTCAAATCAATCATTTTGTCAAATCAATGTCGACGAAATAAAATGATAAAAATGTACATAAAAGATGTAAAAATAATTCATTTTAATCACCAGAACTTAAGAAACAACCTGGAGTTCTCATCGGAGCCCGTCAACCAAGGGTAGTGCTCATAGTTACCGACTTGAAAGTTTTCCCGGCTGGGTCAGGCTAGCTAGCTCCAGGATTAGGCGGCCTTTCCTCACAATATCCAGCTTTTCCTTCAAAGTCCGCCATGAAAATGTCTTTCTAAGAAGATCTGCAACCAAATCGATAGCCTCTCTTCCTTCCGCCATCATGGGTTCAAAAAAACGTTAACGGGGATGATTTGCTTGTGCAGCTCGCAACACATGAACATGATCAACTAGCTTAAACGGAGCGTCTTCTCTGACTATCCAATCAGGCCTAAGAATACAGACTTGAAATGTGATTGGTCAAAGGAACAGCATCATTACAATGTGTTTCAAGCTTCAGCCGCCTGCAGTTTGAATTGTGAAGGCCCAGGCAGATTTCTTTGACTCCGGTAACACATGACGGCTGAAATATGATTGGATAAAAGCTCTAATGCAAAGTTACATCGCGGGAATCACCGCTGCTGAAAGACAGACATAAAAGACAAAAAAGAATATGCTATTGGGAAATATTTAACAAGATTAATGGGAAAATATTAAAATGTAAGTCAGTGTTTTTGATAAAGTTTAGGCCAGCAGAGAAGGTTTTGCTGGCCCTGGTTCTCCTACATTAGCACTTTTCCTAAATTTGAAGCTGTTTGATGCCGTTTCAATCACCCGTTTATTCTTCTTTAAATAAAATCGAAGAACTACACAGCTGACAAATGACTGCAGTAATGTATCTGTCATTAAATTACTGCACCCACCGAGTTAATGCCACTAATTTGTGTTTGTTTGTGCTTACGTGGCATATTCTTCAAAAGATCATCTCTGCCCTAATTATAGTTCTCAGTCATGGTCAGAGTCAGACGCAGCTGGATGTTGGATTTATCCGGTTTATATAGATGGGCACAATGTCCATAAAGAGCGAAATGAAATCAATTAGGATTTAGGCACAACTCTGCGTTTTATTATTATTATATTAATTCCACAAAGCTCCCCTGATGCGTTAGGAGTTAATCCGTCTGTGGTGATATCGTAGCGGCTGTCTTCTCGGGCTGGCTGTCCCAATGAGGGAGCAATTGTTCGGCCTGCATAACATTAGCATAATCCTCGACCACATCCTGGCTCTGTTCCACCTGCGCCTTCACACAAGTGAGGTCAATGTGAAATCCAGAGGGGATTTGAGTCGGAGAGGAAGAGGAAACCTCGCCATACCTCACGGCTCTTCAGGAGGAAGGGAAATGAACCCTGAGTGGATTATCTGCAAGACTTAAGCCAGCTACAAAGGAAGCATGGTGTTGTCTAACGTGGTGAATCATGTAATGCCCAGCACATGAAATAAATTAGTTTTTCTTGTCATCATCCCAAAATTTGCTTTACCTGGATCACTTATGTCATATCTCTGCTTGAGCACAGCAACACTATATTTTAAAGATTTTTCAGGTTCAGATGAAGCAGCGTATTTATGTTTTAAGTAGAGAGAAAGATTTCTTCTTCTGTGGCATTTGTATAACCAGAGGTTTTAAAATGAACAGCCCTTATAATCCTTAATAAAGAGTGAAGTGGCATTTGTTCCTCGGAGCAGCTGAAAGACTTGGACACATTCCACCAAAACAAATGCCACCAAGCTTCAATAATTCCGCCTGGCTTTCAACCAGATTTTGGCTCTTCCCGCTATCAAAGGGCTTTAAACAGTCCTTCATGATCACTCTCTCCAACACACATTGTACCTGTGAATCAATGCTGGACCGCCCACCCACCTGCTGCAGTCCATTTACTTAGACCAGAGTGAATTAGGCAGAGGCCTATAGACAGAGCAGGGGGGATCAGGAGCTGGACGGTCACAGGGTCCAAGGGTACTTTGGAGACCGGGCATAAAAGGACTCTTTTATTGTTCTCTGATAAATGGGCAAATCTATAAATCTGCCAGCTTCATTTGGTTCTGCTAGGCTAAGTAATTGAATAAGTCATGTGCCAGTTGGCACAGGTTCACAACAGACTCCCCCCTCCTCTGACAGATCTAGCCGGGCAAACAAGCAGGCGGCTTAATAATTTCCTTTAATTGGCTTTCTGTGACTTCTGCCACCACTGTTTGCATTACACAACAAAAGAGACCAAGAAGTCTTTGTGTTCCATGAAAAACATGGTATCATCAGCAAAGAGGAAACATCTTTACCATCTGCCACCCAAGGGAAGGCCTTCCTATTAATTCAAAAATTAATTACTATGGGGGAAAAAAACACAGATTTAAATACATTTATAGAGTAAACTCTGGTCCTGTTCAGATATGGTGTTAACATGTGCCCACAGTGATCCCATCACAAGTATTCAGATTTATGTAATGAGTTTAAATGAGTCTCCACATGCGTCCTGAGCCAACACTTGTGATGTGATCACAGTTTTGCACTCTGAATGCAAAGAAACACCAACATAATGTGGGACGGAGAAGAATACTACGAATGAATGTAATAAGGATACCAGTCATTATTGAGAAAAGACAGTAACTTAAAGGGGAACTACTGTTTTTTTACAACCTGGACCTTATTTCTGGCATAAAATATGATCGTTATGGCTATTTTTTTTTGCAACATGGCTGAATATTTTTCCGACTCTGAGGTTGTGGACGAACCATAGCAGAGGCAAATTACAGAGACGACATCATCCAGGTCAGAAGACACCATCCGGGGTCCGTAGGTCAAACTACAGATCCCGGATGATGATAACAGCCAACTCCAGACTCAACGGGGAATAGCACTCGCGTATCATAATAAAATATTGGTGAAATGAACGAGTTTCGCAGCAGATAATGTGTTATCTAGAGGCTGCGTTACGGTGCCCCAGTCACTCCCACTATATGGATATACGCTGATCTAATTATCTCCCGAAGGACTACAAATTACACAAAAGTTATATGGGTGAGTAAACGATCGTATTTTATGCCAGAAATAAGGTCCAGGTTGTAAAAAATAGTAGTTCCCCTTTAACAACCACGTGGCTACCTTGCCTTGATCAGCATGACGACAGGGATAATTAACCACATGACAGCATGACAGTACATCTTTTATAATAGAATTACATGTAGCCTATATTCACTTAATTTGTCAAGTCTTGCTTGGATTTAATTATTATTTAGCTAGTGGGCAGCAACAAAGGCAAAATACGTTTTTTCCGAATGAACGAGTCAGAACTCCACTTATGCAAGAGCGCGCCAGTCGAGTAAGCGGCCCTTAATGTTATATATTGCGTGCTCACACTGCGGAAAGAATGCGGTCATAAGCAGCTCAGACCACTTCTGTATGTGGTCTGAGGGTCTGTTCAGACCTGGTTTTAAAACGCACCCTCCGTGCCCCGCTGGGTGCATTTACACCTGTACTATAGACTGACCAATTCTGATCGGATCACTTAGGACATATTGAGGTAACATTTAAGAGATCCAATCTCAAATCACATCTGGATATAGCCTGTGACTCATTTTACTGCATTCTTTTGGCAGTGTGAACACACGACGATATATTTATTATTAAGGATAAAAGGAATGAAGGATAAAAGCAGCATTTATAATAGCATTTTTTTTCTGAATCAATGAGGTGAAACCATAGACTGTAAAAGAAAATGGGTGACGCATCTCCAGTTCCTCCCACTATCCGAAAGTGGGGCCATATTATCGACGACCCGCCCATAGACGGGATCCACAAGACAGAATATGTTTCATATTTTGTATTTTGTGTTCTTCAAAGTTTCTTCCTTTCACTCTGATGAAAGCTTTGAATGCTCTTGACATTCTCCTCAATCGGCTTCACGAGGCGGTCGCCGGGAATGGCTTCGAATTAACGGTTGTGCCTTGTTAAGAGTCAATTTGTGGAAATTCTTTCCTTCTTAATGCGTTTGACACCATCATTTGTGTTCTGCAGAGGTAAGGTTGGTACACCGTCTTCTCTACAGTTAATAGCCCTAGTCGACTGTGAAAAAGAGAGAGAGAGCTGAATCAACACACACACACATCTGATCCAACAAGGTAAAACTAATAAATCGCTGGCATGAAACAGTGGCACAGCTGAAACCTGCTGAGCTGTGGGCGTTGTGGCTAAAACAAACTGATGGCACAGGGGAAAATAATGCCGCTAATAAAATATCCAAATTTATTACGACGGGACAGGTGCCTTTGCCGAGAGTAATTGTAAGGCAACTGCGTTTAATGTGGACCTGAATGTGCACGCGGGCTGATTAAAAATAAAGGCCGGAATACTGAAAGAGCCGGCGGAGCAGAACGGAGTGCTTTCCTCTGCAAGTCAGACGACGACCCAGCGCTGAACCAGAAGAAGAAGTACATCAGCCGGATCTCAAGGTGTTCCTCCAAGCTGTCGTATTATCTCCACATACAAAAAATAAAAATAATAATAACTATAAGAAAATGTGTGAGTTCTGCTAATCAAAGATATAATTAAAAAATGTTTGTCCCAGCATTCAGAAGCAGGGAGATAAGACAGTAACCAAACACTTCCTTTCTTGTCTGCAGCGAGGAATCGTCGTGAGCAAACACAAGTGATTTTACAGACTGTTGATTCAGCTCTCTTGTCAACTGAATCCCAACACAAAAATACAAATTTACCACTGCTATTATTTACGCATTTCAGAAACACAAAATTCTGATTCTGTATTTCCCTGGGTAGACATGAGTAAAACACCAACCAAATAAATAAATAAAACTTCAAGACAATTGCCCTCAATACCACGTGTTTGCATGTGCTTCTGTCAGGGCGGGCATTCAACTTTAATCTCCTCAAGTCGAGCGCTGGCAGGGATTTATGGGTAAAAGCCTACAGCTGCATGTTGTTGCATAACGCAGCCCTGTTAACAAACTTGCTTCTCTATGACACAGAAAAAGGAAATCAATGGGAAAGGCCGTGTTGATGCTGCCACGCTCAATGTTGCATTTATTTCCTCGTTACCTGAGGTAGAGTGACGGTTCGGTAGGTACGTGCACACGTTTACTGCTGCAAAAAAAAAAGAAACCTAGTCAGATATTTTTACTAGATAATAAACATATGATGCACAGTTAGAAAATAGGGTAAATTATCTCCATAATGACTTATAGACCAAATCCTCTTAAACCAAATTAGTGAAAAGGGGATTTAACCGATAAAATCCTGGAGGTTTGCGAGGCGCTTGCGTTATGAGGCAAGAGGATCAAGAGATCAACTCATATTTCACAAATTCTGAATATACAGCTGACCTTCGTGGCATGAATAATTCCCAACGCACATAACGATCAGTTTTCCAAGCAACTAGGCGAACAGCAGCACAACCGGTCCACTCCCGCTCACGATCAAATGGCCTCCTGCTCTGGGAGTGCATGTCTCAGCGTGACCAGTGTAATCTCAGACCTTTTTTACCCTTTTTGCTGTGCCAAGCCAACTGGCTGTTTCCTTATACCACTTACCCTTATTGGTTATTAATACAGACTGGCTGAGTTCCATGAATCATTCATGGGGAGGTGCGGAGACGTATCAAAGAGGAAGAACAGTCTGTGGTAAAGGTCATCAGCTCAGTTTGCTTTTTAAGAATTATACGACGGGGGGAAAAGCAGTCACAAGGTTATATTTTTTTTTAAGCCACAGACAGCCTGAATATTAAGAAATCCGATTTGACTGCAAAGCCCATTAGTGCTGTTTTAGAGATAAAAGTGGATTTTCTGAGCCACTTCAAATGTGTCTGCCTTCACAGAATCATATGAAATCCAGTTATCTCATGTGTAGAGGTTAAAAAGGAAGATCAGCTTGAGACCTGTGTAAGAATGGAGCCTTCTCTGGCCAAACAACATTGTTTACTCATAGAAATGCATGTCACATTCGTAGAAAAAAATATAATCACCAGTGCATTTGCTTGAATATGCATAAAATGGTATGAAACTCAACCTAAGTCCCTCACTCATTCACAACTTGTCTAATCAGCTGAGTGTAGGAGTTTCCAGTTTTTAACCATTCACTTTCTGCCCCGATCTCAATCAGCAAATCATGTCACAACTGTTAAGTATGTTTCTCCTCCAGACTGCTCCGATCCTCCTTTAATACCCCCATTAACCTTGAGTCTTCAGATCCAGGGACCAAGTCAAGCTCATCAGGGTCTGCTCCTCATCCCGTCCAGAGCTCCGAGCTTATCCTTGTCTCATCATCACAACCAGAGTCAAGACCCAAGGGGTGCTAGGTTCTTATACTAAGCACGGCCTCACGTTCTCCCCCTCAAGTCTATGACAAATCTCACTTGAGTCTAACTTCCAAGGGCGTTTTTCTTTTGAGCATGTTGTAAAATATAATCTTTATCAACTGCCTGATGAATAACAAAAAAAAAAAACATCTTTCAAATTAAGATATATAAAATATGTCCTTTAACTGAATTCTGAACAAACGCAAGTGGAAGCACTGCAGTCAGTTCCAAGGTTCGCCTGAAATCAGATTTAGTTAAGATAGATCGAAATTAGTATTTGTTTAAAGTAAAAAAACGCAGACTAGGTGGCAGTGTCTGAATCTATCGCAGAAAGCCAACCCTGTGGCTCATGTCTAAGTAAAAACATTAAGTTTTATATCACACAAGGGAAGGATGACACGAAGAACCCTGCTTGTCGTTTTGCTTTCCTGTTGTGAGATAATTGCGCCGGGGACTTAAACCTCAAAGCGGTGCTTCTTACTTTGACCTCTGACCTGTGACAACTAACAACTACAAAGCAGCTGAGAGAGGAACAGCCACAAGGACATTGCCAGTCTGTAACATCTAAGGAAAGCTGGGTTATTATCTTGATTACAGACGTCCTGAACTAGAGATGACCTGCTGAAGTTTGATTTCCAGTAGCACAGCCAAACGGAGGCATCTGACCCCTGTGACCTCCTTCTGTCCACCCTAAAGAAATGACTCTTGCACTCAGTCTCGTTAGTAATTGAGTGTAAACATACATACTATTTCAGTAGTGTAGGTAAATAGTTTAACTTTTTAATTACAATGAGATTTTTAAGGCCAGTCTTAAGAGTAATATTCACCGTGTAATAGATGTATAACCACATAAGATACTGTCAAAATGTTAAGCCTGATTTGCCCTGTTAGCAGCTACACCGCCAGCTTTATACACACATAAACCTGCTGCATTCTGACAGGAGTGCTGTAAGAACATCTAGACACCAAGCAGAGGCAGTTCAGTACATATTCAGACAGGTATCTGGAGGACATTTCACTGCAAAAGAAGAATCTTGGAGAGGAGTAGACAGCATCTGCCAGCACAGATTAGGTCAAAGTACATAGTGTGTAAAAATACCACCATCTTTGACCAGTTCCCAAATATTGCACATGAATGAGTAGAAGTCAGTAATTATTTGATCTCAAAGCATTTCCTTCAACTTTAAATTTCCTTTGACTTTCCTGTCTGTGCAATATGTTGACTGACCATGACCATAATGCGATGTTACACAACATGGTCAACTTGGACAGATGCCCTACTTAGAAAAGAGTTCTTGGAGCACTCAGTTTGTCATTCACCATGAACCAGGTCATGAGCGAATCAGGCCACAGTGCCGCTGACTGGTTGCATATTTATAGTCAGTTGTGTTTAAATTTTTTTCAAATTAGTCAGAGATCAACTGGTGTACGTTTCAAAGGGTTTATAGGCAGATTTTCCAATTTTTTTATTGTTCAGCACGCTTGATAAAGGATGCAAATTTGATCTAGTGCACAAGGGGGATGCACAGGCTAGTCAACTAGTCAATCTGTCGACTTCTATCAACAATAACAACATGGTAAAACTATCAGCGGTTCATCAAATCTGTGGTAATACTTCACTAAAGATGAAGCCCATACTACCGCAACATGTCAGTCCTGAAATACAACAAAAGTACTACTGCAATGCATCTGAAAAGACATCCGCTAACGCTAGCAGAGGAACGGTCCAAGTGCCCAGTGGTAACAGAGAGAAGGAGGCTGCACATCAACAGTTTGATAAACCTTTAGCTGCAGTACACGGAGAAGGCTTCAGAAAAATATTGCATCTATTTTTAATCCGGCTACACAATCCCATCTAACAACACACTGTGGAGTAATATTAAACACTACTGACGGTGTTGTGCAGAGGTGCTGCCTGTTTTTATACAGGCTATACATAACTGCAGCACACAGTACATAGCACATGAGCCGTCTGTTCTCAGCATATGTATTCAAGTCAAGAATACAGATTTCGTTGTCACAAAGCATTACTTTCTACTGTGCTTTTATCAGCGACGTCCTCAGCAACTAGTCGGTGTCGACTTGACTTTCACGTAACGGTCGGCTTTAAAAAATCTGAAGTCAAGCGACTCCCACGGTTTCTGTGTGGATGATGAACCCTTGATGATTTTCGCCACCTCTGATCAGAACACAGTGCTCTTCCAGGTTCAGCCTCTCTCGTGACTCTACAACGTACTCTTGCTCCCTCTCACCTCCTTAACTCACTCTATGTTTTGCGTCAGGCACAAAAAAGCAGGAAGCTTCTTCTTCGCCATGGGTTAATGTGTTAGAATTAGGACAGCGGAGTGGAAATGGAAAAAGGTCAGCGTTTCCCTTGTTACTCTAAAGAACTTAATGTCCTGCTATCAGTGTGTCATTGGGGGAAGCAATGAACTCGTAGCTAAATAGGCTCGTAAACCCAGATTCCTTATTAAAACTGTAAAAATCTGGGACTGATCCTCCCCCCGGTCGGCCTGCTGAATATACCCAAGAAAGATTTGATTTCACAAAGTATTCGAGATTAGAAAACACAGATCACAGAATACTTGGTGTTGACTCTGGCTCTCCTGTAGCTGTAACTCTAAATCAACCACCTGGCCTTGAGTCGTACTTGGTTTTTAAAAGCTGTACTTCAGTGACTGGTATTTGTATCTCCTATTTTGAACATGGCACTGTGTATACCTTTTTAAAGAAGCCCTCACTGGATCCTTCTGTATTAAGTGAACTTTTTATGGAAGATTTTAGAAAATCTTTCAGGTTTTTAATCAATTGGGTTCTCTTATAAAACCAAAAAGCTACTTTTTGGAAAATATTCAACCTGGTTTCAGCTCACTACACAGCACCAAGGTCACAAATGACTTATTACTGGCAGCTGTCACTGGTGAACTCTACTTTGATTCTCCTTGACCTACAGCTCAGCTCCTGACACAGTTGAAATTGTCAATGTCACGACCAACCCGATAAAGATTTTGGTTGCCATCTGTGATTTGGTCCTGGATTGGCTCATTTCTTTGAAAGCACGGCTTGGAGATGTTTCCTCCTCCTGTGCTCCCCCAGGGGTCGATATTATTGTCCCCTCAGGTTCACAATTAACAAACATACTACCCCTGTTGTAAATCATGAGCAGACGTGACATCGATTCCACTGCTGTCCAGATGACACCCAGTTTTAAGGCCGTTGTTTTTACCGTTTGCTTCATTCTTGTCCTGTGATATTCGTTTTAGCTGTTTAAATAATCTCGACTCATAATTTTTGTGTTAGGATTTTATTCTGTGTCGTTGAAGTCAACCCCTTGTGCCCTGACATTCGCTGTTGAAATGCATCCAAGGAAAACTCAATAAAAAGAATTTTGAAAGAAAGAAAGGATTTTATTCTGTGTCATAAAGCACTTTGTAAATTTGTCTTGAAAGGTGCCACATAAATAATAATTACTATTAATACAGAGCTCTTTTAATTACGTATTATTGAATTGTGGTTTTCTTGTCAAATGTAATTCATTGTTTAAATTGTTTAAATAACGTCTTAATTTATGAAACTGTCCCTGTTTGCATTGACTCCAAACAGCTTCTAGGAATCGAGCCTGAAATAACTAACCACAGACGGGGGATCAGCTCTTCCGCTGGAAACCTAATCATTACAGAAAGTGTTTCCCGTGCGGTGCACAATGAAAACAAAGCTGACTACACAATGTTTAAATTGGACAATAATCTTGCGGGCTTTATTGCAGACAAGGCATGCATACTGTAGGTCTGGGAGGAAATTAAAATTGAATTAGGCCTCTACAGAAAGTCTTTTGGGAAGCAGGTTTGTCAGTTGAGAGAGAAAACTGACCAACTGAAATGCTCTCAAAAAACAATCACTACAAAATGCAAAGTTAACATAGACATACTCGAACTGCAAACAATTACTGATAGAGTAATTAATTGTTGTGTAAATATAGCATCCATATTGATTCCATATTTGAACGTAGAAGCACATGAATACATCAATGTCACCCTGAGGAGCATGTGAATGCACCATTAACAAGGCTTACATACTTATAACTAGGCTTAATAATTAAAAGAAAAAATAAATCGGTTACTACATGGAGAACATCCACAATACAGCTTGTATTCTTGTGTTTCAAATGCAGCTAAATGCAGCTGCGTTGGTACGTTTTGTGCTGTTCCCTCCCTGAGAGACTGCAGCCTGAACCTGAGGTGATATCGATAGATGACATTGGTGTGAAAAATGGCCCATGAAATATTTTCCGTCTCTACTGACTTGAGCTCTGTGGGCTTGTGTCAGTTTCCATTTCTCACTAGGAGGATTTTCTAAGAGCCGTGAAGCCATCAGTCTTCGGAGCACAACAGCAGCAGTTTGTACTTCCAGCCCCATGACATCTGATCGGTCAACTGACGTTATTTGAGTCAAGTGGCGGTGTACCTATGGACATATTTCAGGCCGACTTCCAAACTCAGTGGCATCATGGGAAATGTCCTGAGAAGAAAAGTGTACCACAAGTCTGGTTCATCCTTGGGAGAAATTTCCAAAGGTCTGAAGGTCCTACATTTTCACCACTCATAACATTATGACCACTGACAGGAGAAGTGAATAACATTGACCATCTTGTGACAATACAATGATCTGCTGGGAAACTTTTGGACCTGGCATTCATTCATGTGGATGGTACTTAGACATGTAGCACCCACCTAGACCAGACCAGGCACCCCCACCCCATAGCAATGACACTCCTTGATGGCAGCAGCCATCCCCAGCAGGATGCAGCCTGACACAGACACACACACAAAAATTCTTTAGGAACAACTAAAAAAATCATGAAGAACAGCACAAGGTGTTGACCTGGCCTCCAAATTCACTAGATCCCAAACTGAACAAGAATCTGTGGGATGATCCACAGAGGGCCCCCCCCCCCCCCCCCCCCCACCCCCACACACACACACACCAACAACATCCTGTTACCAGACACCACAGGACACCCTCAGAAGGCTCATGTTCATTCTCTGATGAGTCACAACTGTTTTGGAGGAACAAGGGAGACCTACACAATATTAGGAAGGTGGTCGTAATGTTATGCCTGACTGGTTTATGAACACCATAAAACAATGCATCCGTTACACAGCTCAGAAAGAAAAGGCGATCTGTCCCCTAGAGATGAATGTACTTTGGTACAAAAAGTAAAATCCCTGAATAACATTAAAGGACTTTGTGTAGATACAGGGGGTGGGTTTACTGGGAATCAATGTCAGGAATCATGAAAATCTGAGGCAGGCTAAGGTATACGTATGTGTCTGACTGGCCTGTGGTCTCAGCATCTAGACAAAATGTTACCCAACACAAGGAACACAAGAATAATCTGCCAGCAGCACTCTTTTCTGTAGACCAGACGTGTGATAAAGAAAGCCCAGCGCCGACGTCATGCCTCTCGAATGATCGACGCCGGGTGTCTTGTTCCTGCTTTGATCCTGGATGATGTAACTGCAAATGAGCACCCCCCCACAAAACCCCCTTAATGCCCATCGACCTCACAGAGCAGCACAGTGATAGACAAACCACCGGATTACGGCCTCTTCAGAGTTGGTTAATACTCACAACACTGGCAAAATGAGTTAGGGGGAAGAGCGTGAGATGAAAGGGCGAGCTCGGCGGGCAGCATTCTCAGACAGCTCAGGATTAGCCGAGAGATGGAGAAGAACAAAGAGTGGAGGGGGAATTAGTCCACTAAAGTAGCTGATGGTCCAAAGATGAGGAAGGAGAGATGTAGGAGAAGTGCAAGGGAACTATGACTGATAGGTTTTCTGAATTTAGCTGCGATTTAACAGATAAAGACTCAGCGGCTCAGCAGGTAGCGCAGATTGAACCAGGCAAGACCTTACGCAGACCCTAACGTCGTAGCCTGACACGCACCTCCCCCAGAAATGTAACTACGCGCTGCTGCGACGCTGACCACAAGAGCTGTGATTGGTCCGTTTGGTAGTAGCATATTTACACTTTATTATTTCCGGCTGCTTTTCCATCTCCACAATTTTTCGAATTGATTGTTATGGATCGATAAAGATGGAACACATGGAGGAAAGGTTAACTGAGGAGGTTCGGAGATACAAACATTTGTATGACTCGTCAAGTTTCAGCTAAATTTCAGCAAAAGTTTCAGTCGCCGTTGTCGAAAGTGAAGCAGGAAGTGGAAAGAGCCAACCCTGAGTTGGTCCCCATGCCTGGCAATGTGGGTTTGTGTGAACAAATGAGTAGATGTGTCACTGTGGCTGTAGCAATATGTAGGAAAGCGCTATATAAATGCAAGACCATTTCTCAGGGAGGATGACTTGGAAGAAGAAAGAGTAAGAAGATAGAAAACGCAGTCAAACAGAGAAAGAAGATCAAAGCGAACCCCTCCAGCGTTTCGGTCCTGAATGTAATTAGTATGTGTGTCAGTGTATGTCTGTTACACCATCTTCAAAGACGTTCAGCAGTTGCCCACTGTCCTTTTTAACCTCAGGACATCTTCTACTCAGACACACATTCATTCACATGATAGCATCATGGGCACAGCAGTGTTCTTGCCAACAGAAATAAACACCTTAAATGCAAACTGAAGATGACTCCCCGCCTAGTGCCACCCAGCTTCAACCTTGGCAGAAGTCTCATCAGCCAGAATAAGTGAAAACACATGTGAGGCTGCGTAAGGTCTTGTGTGTCAAATCCTGTCTAACCGTGCAGCTACACAGACGTCCAAGCTGCTGGACGGTAGTTATCATGTGATGTTTTCAGCCGGGCTGTCGGCATGCAATGTTTTGTGTACACTGAGCCAAAACCAGCCGAGTGTGTGGACATCCTGTTCTTTCAGCGCGGAGGACAGGAAGACTCAAAATAAAGCAACAGGTCATGTAAGGTTTTCAAGTGTTTACTTACCCGCTGTTTGGAGGAAGGCCTCAGTCCGAGATGGTGCTGACTCCGACACTGCAAGTAAAAAAAAATGATGGTGAATATCTAGGAAAGTGTTATATAAACATTATTTATATACCACAAAAATATAGATGTATGTAGGCTATTATTTCATACAACTAATGTAATATTTGGTAAATGGTCTTGTATTACTATAGCACTTTTCTGCCTAAAGTGCTTTACAGTCACAGGGAAACTTCTACCCATTCGCTCACACAAGCACACACCAGTGCCAAGTACTTCTGCATGTTGCAAGTTCCAGGGATAAAACCGCTAACCCTCAGTTTCATGGTCAACTTGCTTAACCTACTGAGCCCCAGTCGCATTTCCACCACTAAAATAGCTGTGCCTGCATTTTAGGAACAATTCTACCACCGTTATAGTTTGAGTGTGTAGGATTTGGAAGCCTTGGTGGTGATTTTGTAGTCTGCAACTGACTGAATACGAGAACATGCAAGTGGCCAAAGGTTCAATGTTTTGGTCCAGGGCTACTTTAGACAAATGGTGGTGCAACGTGAAGCGGTGGGCTCCATGGAAGAGGACCTGCTACCTCTCTAAGTAAGAGGGGCTCATGCTAAGCCAACAAAAGGACTGGTAGGTACAGGTGATAATACACCAATCAAAACCTAATCATGAATATCACGTTATACCATTATAATAGACCACCATTATAGCATATCTGTTACACACTGGTCCTTTAAACAAATATTCACATATACAGTATATACTATATATTCATTCTTTGGCAATGTGTTTTTACTTAAAAAAGTTTTCAGATTACACATGAAGCCTTTTATACTGCCATTCATTTTACAACAATGCAAGACGGAAAAGCAGAAGGATCACAAAATCTATTGCAATTAAGAAACATTTATTCATTCATTCATTAATTTTTTGTAACCGCTTGTCCTGTGAATGCTAATGGCCTGGAGCCTATCCCAGCTGTCATCGGGCAAGCGGCGAGGTACACCCTGGACAGGTCTCCAGGGCTAACACAGAGAGACAGACAACCATTCACACTCACACCTACGGCCAATTTAGAATCACCAATGAACCTGATGAGCATGTCTTTGGACGGTGGAAGGAAGCTGGAGTATCTGGAGAGAACCCACGCAGACACAGGGAGAACATGCAAACTCCACACAGAAAGACCTGAAATCAAAACCCGGAACCTTCTTGCTGTGAGGCATCAGTGCTAACCACCATTCCACTGTGCCGCCTAATTAAGAATCAGACATAAACACTGCACAGTTGCAGATTCATGAAACTGTCATATGATGCTTGGATATTTTTAACACCAAACCAGCATATGTGAAAATCCCAGTCCTAACCTGGAAAACCAAGACCCTATAAACACACTCAATCAATACATTTTTTGGAAAGAAATAGCAATTACTTTAGACTTGAGGAATAAAATGTTGCTGAAAGGCTATATGAAATAAGATACTCAATAAAATACATATATACAGTATGTATGTACTAATATATATGTACATGGAAAAGTATATTTATGTGGAGACTTTCTGGCACTTTGAAAATAGTCTCAGCTTTCACCAATGTCTACTCAGAAGTTCCCAGTAATAAACGGAGCAGGGAAGTACAAAGAGCTTCCCTTTAACAATAGGCAATTGGGCTTGATTCCCTCCTGGTTAAATGCTGTAAATGCAAAATGTAAATGGGGGCATTTAATCAACGGGCATCAAGATGAATGTAGCCATTAGTGGCATTTAAAAGTGAACATACAAGAGTTTTTCACAGAGGAGACGACTGAACATGAATCCTAATGAGCCTTTAAAAGGTTCTACATGAAGCTCCCAAAGGAGTTATTTACAAAGAAGAAGAAAAAAAACGGTAGAACGATAATGAATTCCCACATGGCGAGAAGCACACACACACACACACACACCACTACACACACAGGCTTAAACACACACACACACACACTTTGAATGCTGACCAAGACGTTATTTGATACAGACATTATTTGAGATTTTTTTTGTGGACACAGATTCATACTTGCACAAGCAACACTTCCCACACAAAAACCCACACAGCAAAGACATTGTTTGAATTAGAAAGAGCCACTTTGGGTATCTTTGTGAGGACATTCATTGACATAATGCATATCCCCTAACCCCTTATCCTAACCATCTCCACTAAGCACCTAACCCTTATCCTAATCCTAACTAGGAGTTGCACGACTTCAGATTTTTTTTTTAAAGTCGACTGTTATGTGATGAAAGTCGACACCGACCAGTCTCTGATGATGTCACTAATAAAAACACAGTAGAAAGTAATGCTTTGTAGTAAAATCTTGACCTGAATACATATGCTGAGAACAGACAGCTCATGTGGTACATACTGTGAGGTGCAGATATGTATAGCCTGTATAAAAACAGGCAGCAACTCAGCACCATCAATAGCATTTAATATAACTCCACAAGCCTTCTCCCTGTACTACAGCTAAATATCTAATAAATTAATAAATAAATAAAACTGTTGATGTGCTGCCTCCTTCTCTCTGTTACCAGTTAATTGACTGCTCTCCAGAGGATATGGACCGTTCCTCTGCTAGCATTAGCGGATGTCTTTTCAGATGCATTGCAGTAGTACTTTTCAGGACTGACATGTCACTGAAGCATGGGATTCATCTTTAGTGAAGTATTTCCACACACTTGATGAACCGCTGCTAATTTTACCTGTCTTCTCAGAGGCGCCCATGTTATTATTGTCACGTGATCAGTGACTAGTTCGACATGATGCTTTAAGGCGTCACAGCAGAGCAGTTAAGACGACAAACTGACTAGGTGACTAGTCTGTGCAACATCTCGTTGCCTGGTCCTTCAAAACGTAGGATACAAGGTTCATTAAGGGCAAGTTTGGTAAAACAGCAACAAAATTCTAAATAACAATGGAAGTCTGTCTGATAATGGTGCAATTTAAAGTCACCCAGATACCAAAACTAATTGGTTTCTTCTTCTCGGGTGTGTCAGTGTACACAGGCTTTTTCTTTCCACTGCTACAGCTATAATACGAGGAGACAGGTCACACCATCTATAAAATCAATTGGCTTCTCTCTCTCTTGGGAGCATGAACGCGTCCTTAGTTTTTCGATATCTGTTCATCACAGATAAACCAACAACTACACAGGTGTAAAATCATTCTGTAGCTGTTTCTTTTTTCTTTTTTTTATTCTGTCACAGGGGGTTAGATAGTATATGTAATTCATAAGGATACATTTTTACGAAGTCTGCGTTTATGAGAATATTTTATGTTATGCATAATGAGAACTGGTTGATTATAATGTAATTTTAAAACAGCTTTTCTTACAGTTTTCCTTCTTTGTGTATTTTTCTTTTGTTACAGAGGAGATGTATGAAGTACTATAGAATATTTTAACGATACAAAAATTAAAAAAGAAAATTTGATGTAGGTTTGGGTTAAAAATCATATTTGAGGCTGGGGAAAAACAATAAATAAGATGTCTGTTGGTATCCGTTATCTTTAGCGAACCGATTCAATCTGCTGAGCTTGCCCCAGTGGGGGGAAACCCCGCTGACCCCTCAGTGCTGAACCTCCTCACCCCTTCAGGTGAACCAGTTACATACTCATTGGATAATGTGCTAGCCTGCTGTGGAAGGTCAGACACATATGTATGTGTGTGTGTGAGACAGAGAGAGAGTGCATATGTGTGTATAAAGGTCACAAGGGACCTCGGTGCATCACCCGTCCTGCAGTAATGAGGTATGAGGCATCAGCGGGGTTACGGCCCTCCTGTGGGGGTAAGTCACCGGCCTCAAAGGTCAAGGTCAACTCCAGAATTAATGTCAGCGCTCAGGCAGCTCGGACACATTGGTTTACTCAGGCAATTAGACGAAGGAGACAAGTCAGTGTTTTTGTACGTGTAAGCAGGAGCACAACACAAGGATACGAATGTAAGAGATGCAAGCATGTCTGTGAGGCTGCGCTTGAGCTAAATGGCAAGATGGATCATAAGTCAGATGTTAGAACACAGTGTCATGGCATCTGGATCAAAGTGGAAGACTGCCACAGCTTTCCCTTGAGTCATGTCATGATGCTGCACAACCGTCCAGTTTTACCACCAACAGAATTTCCTTTCTGAGCAAATTTCAGATGAACTACTACTAGATACACCGATCAGCCACAACATTAAAACCACTGAAAGGAAAAGTGAAGAACATTGACCATCTTGTGATAATTTAGTGTTCTGCTGGGAAACTTTTGGACCTGGCATTCATTGGTGTGGATGTTACTTAGACATGTAGCACCCACCCATAGAACCCAAAGCCCCCCCCCACTAACAACATCCTGTTGAGGGACACCACAGGACACCCTCAGAAGGCCCATGTCCATTCTCTGATGAGTCACAACTGTTTTGGAGGCACAAGGGAGACATACACAAAATTAGGAAGGTGTTATGCCTGATCGATGTGTACTGCATGTAATATTCCAGAAAGTTTTTAAATTCTTTCCTCACAAAGTTTGTCACAAAGAGACGTGTTGTTGACTCTGACTTGTCAATGTTAATTTCAGGTAACATGCTTCAAAATCCTTCCTACTCACTGTAGCTTGCCGCCTGTGACCTATTTCTCAACTTCTCTTCATTCAAATCAGGTGCCAGATTTACATCACCTGTTCTCCAGCACGCGTGAAATACCTGTGCTATAACCTTCATGAAGTTCTTGCTCTGACTTCTAAAGCACTTTCTTTTCCCCCATTTTCAGGCTTATCCCCTATTCCAGGACAGTTGATCTCTGCTGTATTTTCATTCACTTCCACTCCTCAGTGGTGTCCACTAAGTAAAACATTGCACTGCTGACAAGAAAGACATATTTAGAGAAGCTTGACCAGTGCTCATTAGTGCAAATAAATGTCAGGGAACTGACTGCAGCCTACAGTGTAGTGTGTATGAGCGCTGTAGCTGGTTGCAGACTGTTTCATGGTCAGGACAAAATATTCTGCCCAACACTCTTCTTAGCCCTAAATCCTACTTTGCAAACCATTCACAGTGTGTAAATGTTCCGACTGTCAGCACTGACTGAGTTTAAAATGCATATATTAACCAGAGACCACCTCTGCTACTGTGTGCACGCAGAAATGTACGTGTGCATATGTATGTTGTTTTGGTAGACGATGTGTGCATGTGTGAGACTGTAAATGAGCCTGTGTATCAGACACCGTTGTGTGCATATGAATGGCAGGGGGTATCGTTTTCCTGAATGCAGAGTGCATCCAGAGTATCTCATTGCTATTCATGCAAATGAGTCTCCTGGAATCAAACAGCAGCCAAAAGCATATTTGCACAGAGTTAAGATGCATGCTGTACGGGGAGAAGAAGTTCACCGGAGTTTCTTCCAAAATGCAATCTGACACACTCCATCAAGTTACACTGATGTTGACTGTGTAATTGTAGAAAACTGTAGCGAGAGCTTGTCGCCATCATTACACAGTAAATTCTCATGTAATGCAGCATTTGTCTTTCCACCAACTTTTCTCTTTTAAAGTTGAGCTACAGAACTGATAGAGAACGTCTTTAAATTAAATTATCGACAGAAAATGTTCTCGTGTGAGTTGGAGTAAAGTCTTTAAAAGATATTTTTTGGAAAATAAAATCAAAGAGAAACATATTTTCTTAGATTATGTGTTGCATTTTGGATACATTACATGACAAAGTTGATTTTTTTGTGCATGTCTTAGCAGCTATGTTGAGTTGATCATGCGAACGAGTCAGTGTCTTTTAAAATTTTTTTTAACCCAAACTCATTCGCTGTAGCCTGGGTGGGGTGCACCCTGGACAGGTCTCCAGTCTATCGCAGGGGTAATACAGAAATACAAACAGCCATTCACACACTCACCTACGGCCAATTTAGGATCACCAGTGAACCTAACCAGCATGTCTTTGGACGGTGGGATGAAGCTGGAGTACCTGGAAAGAACCCACGCAGACACAGGGAGAACATGCAAACTCCACACAGAAAGACCCCATTCAGAACATTCTTGCTGTGAAACATCAGTGCTAACCACCACACCACTGTGCCGCCCCATTCACATAATATACAAGTGAAATGCTTTTACGTACAGAAATCTCCTCTCAGATACAGATAATGAAACCATTTATACACCAACCTGAAAACCTCACACATAAACAAGTGAGAAGCATAAAAACTACTGAAAAACTACTGAAACATACTAGAAGACAAAGACTACACTTAAGGCAGAGGGCATTTTAATAGAAATTAATGGTGTTTTAGTTTAACAGCACCATAGACTGTGCAAAAAGCAGACTGTCGGTAGGCTATTTGTCACATTCTGGTCTGCTAACCAGCCGTGTGGATGTTACTTAGACATGTAGCACCCACCTAGACCAGACCAGGCACCCCCACCCCATAGCAATGACACTCCTTGATGGCAGCAGCCATCCCCAGCAGGATGCAGCCTGACAGACACACACACAAAACCACTTTAGGAACAACTAAAAAGAACAGCACAAGGTGTTGACCTGGCCTCCAAATTCAGATCATAAAGGTGGTCATAATGTTATGCCTGATTGGCGTAAAGTAGCTTACCTGATAACCTTAATGCTAACATTTTATTTATTTTCAGACAAACAGGGAGAGAGGGCTGTTCTGTTCCAGTCATACATCAGTTGAGTTTTTCTGACGCACGTTTGTAGCGCCTACATGCTCAACCAACGTCAAACCTCTCAGGTACGTGTCTAACCCCTACAGGTCCACACAGATCAAAACAGAGAATCACACACACACTGACTAGAGTGTCTCAAGAACGAATCTCGTACACAAAGCTCAAGTGAAGCTGGCCGGTGACCAGCAGCAGACTGCGGCTGCAATCTCCTCTTGTGTTTACACTGATACGCAGGCCATGTTTTTATATGTGTTCTACCAGCCAAGCCGACTAAGGACTAGACTTCTGACAATGTCATGTACTGTAGTTTGGAAAGCGAATCACTGAAAGGAGCAACCTATAAACTGAATAACAATATTGTATGGCTTTTGTAGCTGTAGCCTGTTAAGACCTTCCTACTTCATCTAGACATGATACGAACCAGTTGCCAAAACCGATTCATTCTCATTCCTTTACTTCTAATTCTCTCAAGTGTCAAGAGGATCGTTAACGCCTACATGCACAGGACAAATAAAGTGGAATCGAAGCCTCCTGTCGTATGCAGAGATGTACAGTAAGCATAGTCTGTGTTTGAAGTAAGGCACTTGCCAGCTGCTGATGCTGCGCCTTCAGCTGATATGTTTTATTTAACAGACCGTCCTCATATGAAGAGCTGCTCTTTTCCCCATTTTTTTTACGCCGTCATTAAATATCCAACGTGACCACAGCTCTGATTTTTGCAAGTCAGTGGATAGTTCACAGTTCATCACCTCTTATATTTCTGAACCACATGCTGGCATCAGCTGACCAGTGAGCTGCACTTGATAATGTATTACACACCACCCCCTAGTGGTCAGAACCACTTTACATACAGACACAAAGTAAACACACTCACCCACAGCAGCTTATAGATAAACAACATCTGTCATGAATGGCAGGTTTTATATTATTATAAAAATACACTGATCAGGCCATAACATTAGGACCACCTTCCTCCAAAACAGTTGTGACTCATCAGAGAACGGACATGGGCCTTCTCAGGGTGTCCTGTGGTGTCTGGTAACAGAATGTTGTTGGTGGGGGGCCTTTGAGGGGAGAGGCCTCTGTGGATCATCCCACAGGTACTTGATCAGTTTGAGATCCAGTGAATTTGGAGGCCAGGTCAACACCTTGCACTGTTCTTCATGATTTTTTGAGTTGCTCCTAAATCGTTTTTGTGTGTGCATCCATCAAGGAGTGTCATTGCTATGGGGTGGGGGTGCCTGGTCTGGTCTAGGTGGGTGCTACATGTCTAAATAACATCCACAAGAATGAATGCAGCGTCCAAAAGTTTCCCAGCAGAATATTGATTTGTCACAAAATAATCAATGTTATTTACTTCTCCCGACGGTGGTCATAATGTTGTGGCAAGTATCTGTGGATCACAGAGGCTCCTCCCCTCAACCCATAGGACCCAAAAGGACCCAAACTAACAACATTCTGTTACCAGACACCACAGGACACCCTCAGAAGGCCCATGTCCATTCTCTGATGAGTCACAACTGTTTTGGAGGCACAAGGGAGACCTACACAACATTAGGAAGGTGGTCATAATGTTATGACTGATCGGTGTAAATAAGTCCTATAATGCTGATGAGTAAATAGTGGAATAACGTTTAAAAGCAGCATTAACAGACTTCCACATACAGTATATTACATGTAACTGTCAATCAAGATTATCATCCCCTATTTAAGCTTTTAATATCCCTTTGATGCAATAATCATTTTCTAAATTGCCTCCAAGACTCACAGTAAAAGGAGTCAAATCAGCCTCTGAAAGACTAAGAGCCGACTAGCGGAAGGTTCCTAAAAAGCTCATTTCTCTACAGTTTTATTTGGAGCTGGAAACTACAGAGTATCGGTTCAACTGCTTCTTCAGGGACTTCCAGATGGGCTTCATCGCGGTGGCCCGCAATTGATCACAAATAGCTGTGAATAAAGGGAAAAGCTGGTCGCTCTTGTGTTTGGCACATTTGCCAGGGAGCACAGCTGTTAGTCGTGAAGGCAGAGGAGGCTCTGATAACAGCCTTGATCAAATGCAGTCATCCCCTCTGGCAAGCAGGAAAACAAAACGCTGATTAACAGCTAGGTTTGACTGACACCTCGCTCTAAAGGGACATTCTGCTGAATTACTCTCCTCGACGTGGCTCAGATTAGATGCTTTGGCCTCATTAACCAGAACCGCATACAGACAGGAGACTGTGCAGTGTTTTCTGATGTCACAGTCATATCCGGCTTCGTGGCCTTTCATTTATCAGTCCTGTTTATTAAGAAAAACCCTCCTTCAGATATGTTCAGGTTTGGCCGTGTGACGTCTACATGGACAGACAATATCTTTGCATTTTTCAGACCACATACTTTTTTAATTTCTATATTTAGGTCCTGCATTCAATTACACAGATCAGCCACAACATTATGACCATTGAAAGGAGAAGTAAATAACAGAATCTTGTGAACCTTTCTGACCTGGCATTCATTGGTGTGGATGTTACTTAGACATGTAGCACCCACCTAGACCAGACCAGGCCCCCGCACCCCATAGCAATGACACTCCTTGATGGTCAGCAGCCATCCCCAGCAGGATGCAGCATGACACACACTCCAAAAACATGAAGAACAGCACAAGGTGTTGACCTGGCCTCCAAACCCACTAGATCTCAAACTGATCAAGTATCTGTGGGGTGATCCACAGAGGCCCCTCCCCTCAAAGACACCACAGGACACCCTCAGAAGGCCCATGTCCATTCTGAAAGAAAAGTAATGTGCACATACACCATCACTATAATAATGGATAAAAGGCTTCACAGATGTATCAGCAGCCTGACTTAATTCAAACTGTCTGTGTTTAACAGATATTCAGTGATCTGTGCTTTTGTTTGTATCCAGTAGCGTCTTATTTCTTGACAACTACTGTTGATGTATCCATGACATTCATTTGGGAAAGCAGCATCAACTCACAAAAAAATATTTTCCTACCAAACGACACATATAGGTCATCGTGCATATGGAGCTGCGAGCGTGATGAACTGACTCCCGGGAATGAGCTCCCGCTCCGTAACACAGGCGCCGCAGTAAAACATGATGTCTGCTTCACTTCCTGCTGAGTGTCTGTCTGTGCCGACGATTTACAGCAAAGAATCTCGACTCATTTGTTTCCTTTCTGTGACACCGGGAAATAAAACAAACACAGCTTGTGACTCCCGGAGTGATGAGCATGCACACTTTGGATTTTTTGCTCTTGGTTGTCAAGGAAAGGTTAACTGAGGAGGTTCTGAGATGCAAACATTTGCATGACTCGTCTTGCATGATAATTTCGCTGAAAAGTGAAGAGGAAGTGAAAACAAAAATTAACCCGACTGGCAAAATAAGCACAGTGCCGACTGTGTTGTGTGTAAGTTACAGCGTCTATACCCGCAGTACCTTAAATGAATACAGTACCAGCAGAGACACAGAAGAAATTTGACAATTACAGTCATTCTTCCAGGCATGCACACTGACAAATAAACAAACAGACCAACCAGCATCCTGCAGCTAAAAAGTGAAGGGACGTAGAAGCGCAGTTCCTTAAATGGCCACACGAGGCAAGCCAAAAGCAAGTCAGTTTTTAGAACAGAAATAAACACGTGGTCTTTGCAGAACATTTTATCATTACCGACAACTGTACGAGGATGTATTTCTGTATAACTCACCTGTTAAATTATATCAAGGCTTAAAGCATAATGCAAAGTTAAAGGCGTGGCCACCTTGAGTGACAGGTGGGTGCTGCCACAGGTTGCTAGCTGCCTAGCAGTGACCCGTCTGTCTCAGCTCCGCTCACACTCCATCTATTTTAACTACTTATTGTGAAGTCAGGCTGGTGCCACCCACATATAGTGGTTCAAAATTCTTCAGGCACCTTAGGGTGGCCATCACGAAAGGTTTCTCCATCTTAATAAAAATCACCCACGAAGGTAAAAGTCTTTCGGTCCGATTATACAGCCGATTCCCATGCAAATGTCCATGAGATGACATTTACAAGGGAACACTGAGGGTTTTTTGTTGAACCCGAGATCGAAACGTGATCTTATCCAGTCTATTAAACCGGACAGGCATATTCACAAGTTCACTCTCCTTTCCATTCTTTTAATACGCAGACAGTCTTACTTTAACATCCGTGTGTCTCTTAGACGGCGACATTCAGGAGGAGGCAAAGTTCAAACTCATCCCACTGAGAATGGCATTTGTGCAAATGTGATATTATAATAGTAAAAGGTTCTATCAAAACAGAACTTGACAGAAACGATGGCCGAGAGAGGCATCTAAAATTAAAGATGGGAAAAGATTTTAGTCCTACATGTTCACTAAATAGCTGTAATTAAATTAAATCCACTTAGAAGCAGTATAACGTTTGAAACGGTTAAAGTGAGAACGCTAACGTGAAATCTGTAAAAGCTGATGAGGAAACATTAGCTTACCGTCATCTGCAGGGACAGTATTAAAGCTTGGTTGCTTTGTCCACTGATTGGATTGGTTGCCATGGTGATAAAGGCTTTTTACATTTTTATATAAACGAGATTACCTTGACTGTTATGAGAGCCACATAAAAAATAAATAACTAATGAATTTGCAATGAAAAACTTTTCTGAGTATTTTGGCCTTCGTTCTTCTGAAAATCCATTTGACAAAGAGAGAGGGCAACGATGAATGCTGGCTCCAGACAGAACTCCTGCACAGATATCAGCCGCCGTGTAAACATCAGACGTGCGCTCGAAACATGAAAGCAAATGCTCTCCCTGCACATGCACAGATTTTTGTCCACAGGAAGAAGGGACGAGACGTAACCATAAGCCTCCAGTATGTTTGTATGTCTCACAAATTACAAACTCAGAGGGAGATTTCAGTGTTTTTTTTCCCACCTCAAAATGGAGCTGGCACACAAAACATTCAGAAACATACTCAGGCACAAGAAGACTTAATGCTTTCTACGGCATTTTGTCCTTGCCTAAATCCGGATTTAACATATCATGAATCCCCAACAGGGAGCAGAAAACAAATGCGCAGCATCATTTATGGGAGCTGACGCACCTACGTATTCTTTCTACCCAGATAAGAACCTCACACCTAACCTTGAGGTGTAAACTTTTGTCGCAGTGAAATATTTCAGGCTTCAAACAGATGTGTGTTGCATCTGAATCAAGAACACACCCTTTCCTTTCCAAAAGATATGTACACTGATGGTCAGTTAAACTTTTGGGATATTTAGCTGGTTAGTTAAGTAATTGTCAGTCAGTTTCAGCTGCTTTGGTGTTAATGAAATGAACAACAGGTGCAGTAGAGGGGTAAAAATGAGACGAACCCCCCCAAAACAGGAATGGTTTTACAGGTGTCTGACTGTTTTTCGCTGGTTTTGCATTTGGCTGGGGTCAGTGTCACAACCGGTAGCATGAGGCGACACCTGAGCCATACAGAGGTTGCACAGGTAGTCCAACTCCTCCAGGATCACAAGTACAAGCCACTGCCAGAAGATGTGCATGGAGAAGATTCCAGGAGCTACTCTAGGAGAGCTGGAAATGGCTGCAATAGGTCCTCAACCCATCAGCAGGACCAGTATCTGCTCCTTGGTGCAAGGAGGAACAAGATGCCAGATGCCAGAGCCCTACAACCTGACCTCCAGCAGGAAGCTGGTGTGAATGCCTCTTACCCAAACAATCCGAGACAGACTTTTCCATAAATTTAAATGTCTTTAAATACACATACACATAAGTACGGGTCCCCGCTCCATCTCTCTATCAGTTTGGGGGTCCTTGGCCTGGAAAACGTTGAAGACCCCTGCTCTAGGGGGCTCACTGCTTGGCACTGTGGAGCTCAACTGGTATTTGCCAACACCAGAATCGGCAGGTAGGTCCACAGCTGGTACCCTGTGCTTTTCTTTGAGAGATGTGAAAGGATTTGGAGAAGCTACGGAGAACGTTATGCTGCCCCTGACATCATTCAGGAGGACCAGTTTGGCGGTGGTTTGAGCAGTGTATTTTCCGTTAGCGTGTTTTCTAAGACATGGTGGTAAAACCATCTCCACTGTGTTCACTGCACTTCAGAGAAATGAGTCACGTAATTGCTTTAATGTTGCAAGCAAAGGAAACTCATTTTTAAACGGTTTCAGTCTGGTGACAAAATCAATAATCATCGGATGTTTAGATGAAAACGAAAAACTGAGGAATTGCTTTCTTTATTTTAATACATAAAAATAATTAGCTGCATCTCTAAAGCAAAGTAATTGTTCCCAAAAAGATCATGCATCGCAGAGCAGCACATTTTATGATGAAAAGGATTTTTCTTTTATGTCCAATTGATATTCTTGCAACTGCCCCCGTGTTTGCTGCTCAGTAAAAACATGATTCATATTCAACAATTTTTTTTAGCCTCGACTTGACACGAACAATTACAAAAACACATTTATTGGGATGAATAATATGAAGAAATCCATACAAATTAATCTCAACAGATGAAGCATTAGAATTTAATTACAGAGAACATGATGCATGGATGCACCGAACATCCTTGTCTTTTGAATACATTAAAACACACTACATGGTTTTATGTCTTGGGCAGTTTAATTATGTCGGATGATAGGGATGTATTTTTTTTTTTTATGAGATTGAGTGCAGTGTGTATACAGCTATGCATGTGGGCCCTGAATAAATACACCTTTGTGGTATACACAGTTTGCTCAAGACATGCACACACACAGCTTTTCCATACGTATGTCTGCTTTTTCCTCAAGCTTTCATCTCCTTAAAACAAACCACTTCTTTGGATTTCTCCGAATTTACACGTCTCAACATCTTTTCAAAGCCGCAGACGGGCCCTGAGAGTACAGTGATGTTAATCTTTTTCTTCGCCCCTTTGAAAACCTAATACGGCTTGAAAAACAAGCTCCAGCTACCATGAAGAGCAAAAAAAAAGCCTTTTGCTTAAAGCCTGCAGAGAATAAAGAGAGAAAGAGGAGAGACAGAGAGAGAGAGAGAAAGATGGAGGCTGGCTGCAGGAACAAGCAGTATGTGAATGAATGACAAATTGGTAACCAAGAGAGAAACAGTTTGAAAGAATGTGGTGGAGGAAAGTAAGCAAAAAACAAAGTAATGTAGAGGAGAAGAGATGCAGGGCAAGATTGTAGAGGGGAAAATATATATATTATACAACATTGTTAAACTTGCAGCAGGATTTTAAACCATTTTCCAAGGATTAAGTAACATAAACTACAAAATTGAAAGAAAATGTGGTGTAGTTTAAGGCACTGCTTCCTAGAGTTCAAAATAAATAGTAAACTTCTTAAAACTGGTGCATTATCGGGGCAGATCCAGGCATTTTTTAAATGACCGGATCGGTATCAGGCTTTAGCCTTCTTCCTCTTCCGTTTTAATGGCAGTTGGATGGCGTCAAAGCTGCCAAAAAAAGATCTACTTCTTCTGTGTTTGTGCTTTGTACCAGTGAAAATTAAAACCTATGAGCAGGGCATTTGAGGAAAACATTCAAGTTAGAAACTGGTTTATACTGAAGCTTCAGGAAAAGGCTAACAAGCAACATCTGGGTGGAACTTGGATGAGTAAAGCTAAAATACAGCAATATTAATGCGTTCCATGGCGCAGTTTATCTCGCATTATTCTCCAAAACCACTGAATAGATTATCAAAGTAGATGAACGAGTACAGCACATGTCGCCATGGTGTTCTGGGGGTGTTTCTTGTAATTTATACACTCAGATGATTAAAAAGGAAAATCTTCCATACCTATACTTAGTAGCCAAACTGTTCAGCTACAAGTTTCTTATTAAAGCAGTGGCAGTGCTGTGCATTTTCCACCTAGGCCTAGCCTGGCTGACGCGACTGCACATCTCATTGAGATGATCTCAATGAGATGCTGGTCTGGAAACTACGTGTTTATTTTCTCGTATTTGAGGCGTGGTTTTACAAATGCCTAGAGCCGTTTATTGGGCGCTACGAATGTCTATCAAATGCGCCTGGTAATTCCCATGCTGCCTTGCGTGCGATTCATAGCCAAAGCCTGTTGGTAGCAGAGCAAACACATCCTTCTTGGCAATGAAGTCTTTCAACGCCAAACGTTGCTCTTTTTTTAAAATAAACTTGCGTTCTAAGCTACTTAAAACACTGTCTAAGGCTGCATCGAACGGTAACGTTAGGTCCGCTGCCATGTTGGATTAACACACTACAAGTTTCGGTGTCGCGCATAGACGTCGTCATCGTCTTGCTGCCCCCCCCCCGTTCTGTGATTGGTTCCCTATCTCAGGAGAAAATATGGGCGATGGTTTCCAGACTGCTTTTGCAGCGAGAATGAAATCGCGCGCAAAGCAGTATGGGAAAACCCAGGCTAACCTAGGCCTTCAATGCCCTGCAACCTTAGTCAAAACACCTCTTAATACAACAGTTATGACGCCACTGTTATAGAAACCACCAACAACATACGGAGACGCGATAAAACCCAACGTTAACCAAGGGTAGTGCTCATAGTCGTTGTCCTGAAAGCTTTCCCGGCTTGGTCAGGCTAGCTAGCTCGAGGGTTGAGTGGCCTTTCCTCACAATATCCAGCTTTTCCTTCAAAGTCTGCCCGTGAAAATGACTTTCGAAGAAGATCTGCAACCAAATCGATAGCCTCTCCTCCTTCCGCCATCGTGTGTTCAAAAAAATATGCTTACGTATACGCTAACACATGAACTGCTAACTTGGCTTAAAAGGAACGGCTCTCTGACCCTCCAATCAGAGGATGTGAAAACGCGTAGGCCACAGAGAAAGCCTAAGAATACAAACTTGAAATGTGATTGGTTAAAGGAACAACATCATTACAATGTGTTTCAGGCTTCAGACGCCTCCAGTTTTAATTGTGAAGGCCCAGGTAGATTTCTTTGACTCCAGCAACACATGACGGCTGAAATATGATTTGATAAAAGCTTTAATGGAAAGTTACACTGCAGGAATCACCACAGCTGAGAGACAGACATAAAATTAAAAGAATAGGCTATTGGGAAAATATTAAAATGTATGGCCAGCAGAGAAGGCTTTGCTGGCCCTGACGGCCCGCCACAGTATTAAAGCAATGAGAGAAAGGTGCCTGCTGTGTCCAGCCTGCAGCATCCTTTCAACAGATTGACGGTTTCAGGTGGGATTTAAGTTATATAACTGTCCGTGAATCTAATCTTTGTCCTCTGCAAAGCCAAACAGAGAAGGCCATCAGTTCATTTGCCCACTCTGATTATCCTTTCCCGACACATTTCTGAGATGATTTTAATATCTGGCTTCCACAGTGCATGTTTGGCAGATTGAAATGATGGATTAGCAATCCTGTGGTGCCTGTGGATTACGCATGGTGCGTGTATGTGTGTGTGTGTGTGTGTGTGGGACGAGTAAATCTGAAATAGTGTTTTTTTTTTCATTTTTGAGCCGATATTATGCAACGACTGTCAGCTCGCACATTAAGCAAAGACAAAATGATTCACACTAAGATGGATTGCGGTTTCTTCCGAGAACATTTTCATTCAATATATCAGGCACGAATGTCACATTATCACACAACATCAATGTCCCCAGTCATGCGTGCAACTCTCCTCTTTAGTAACAACAACAACCTGTGGTATTAAAAATACTAAACACAGGCAATGAACTTTTAGGTCAAAGAAAATGATAAAAATGCCATTTTAGTGAGTGGACTAACAAATAATTTAGTCAACAATCCAAACTGAAGCAGAGATGTGGAAGAAAACACCTTTTGCTTTGATCACACTTTCCTATTTTATCTGTTTACTTACAGTCAAAGTAACTCACTAAGGCTGTTATCATTTCAAAAGCCACAAAATGTGATTGTTTTGAGCACTTTAAGATTTGATTTTAAACTGTTTTACAGTGTTTTGTTGTGGTGTTCTTGCCATCAGGAGGTTTCTGATACAATAGTCTGATAGCAAGCCTATCTTAACAGACCATTAAACCAACTCACCTTCGCTGCTTTCTTTTGATTCATTCCCTTATTAAGGCCGAGAAATGTCACTATGTTAGTGGACAAAGCACCTAAATGTATTTTCAGTCAATTAAGTAAGTCATTTCTGAATTTTAACAATTTACAGTTATAGATTATAATATTAACCAACAGAAAATCATCTAAAAGTAAAAACGTTCTGCCAAAAGTAGTTTAAAATCAGTTCTCAGTAAAGGACAGGTCCTCTGTGTGTGTTTGCGTGTGTGGTGGTGCACACTGTGTGGCACACTGACCCAAATACGGGCAGCATTTGGACCTCAGCCATTTCTTGCTGGCACCACGTTCGCACTGGACCCAAAATCACTACACTCATCCTAAAATTATGTTCGACATGTCATAGAAAAACACAAACGCAGCAGCAGACACGAATCAACACGGTGAGATATGATTACACCCACACACCAAAGTCAAACAAACTCGTCATGACCACCAACAGAGATCAGCCATAAGCCGGTAATTTTTGAACTATTACCACGCGTAAAGACGCGAATCGTGCGCATTAATCCACAGCCCGCAGTCAGCAATGTGCTGGATAAACACACCCTGACTGTACGAAACACTTTGTGCAGAGAGGAGAGCAGCAGCAGCAGCAGCACTTGAAAACCTGAAGCCGCAGGGATCATTGTTAATGAAGTGCTTCACAGCGTAGCAACTGTCAATCATATTGATGAACAAAAGCCTCAGCCTCCTGTTGCCATAGAGAATTCGCAGAGTGCACAGACAGCCCGTGCCCTTTATTCATGAATAAAAGCTCAGCATTCGCAATGCATTTGAGAAGCATTCAGTAAAACACTACCAGAGGTCTAAGTGTATTTTCCAGCAGCCTTACCTCGAATAAAGGAGGGGTGCCCTTGTCTGGAAGTGTGCATCCCAGTAATTCAGCCAAGAACTTTGCCATATAGAGGTTAGAAGTGTAATCAATATATAGTGAAATATCCCCGAAGCGATGAATCAACAGGAGAGCCCGCTTTCCGGTCGCCCCGTGAACTTCTTTGCTGCGTTCAAGGACCCTGGCATGCGCGCATCGCAGCAGCTCGAACAGATTGGAGACGCGCCGCTGACGAGAGACGAGTTTGATTTCGTTCAGGAGAGCCGCCGGAGCTTATGGATGGCCTTCAGCCGCCGCCTCCAAAAATCCTCTGTCGGTGACTTGTCTCATCAGCAGCAGCTGTGAGGAATCCAGCAGGTCGGGCCGGGCTGAGGAGGTGTGGGCGGGTCAATGGTCTGTCAGTTACCGGTATTCCCTCTGCACATGGTCACAGTTCACCCTGATATAACTATAAAAAAATAAATAAATAAAACATCCATGCGATCTAAACCACTTCTTCACAGACACATTTAAGTTAACGGCTATCAGTGACTCTTACAGTATGCAATAAATGTTTTATTTTGAAACTTCTTATCATTTCCAGACACTTTCTTTTATGTGAAATAGTTCTCTCTCCCAAATATGATCATCTTTTTTGTTGCTTTTGACAATTAACATGCCATTTAAAGCAAATATGATTCAAAACAATGCATTAGTAGGCACTAATACTGACACAGAGCACAGTGCAAGATATATTAACCTGAATAATGGAAGGAGTAGATACCAAAATAAAAGAAAACCGTTTTGGTAGAGCAGTTCAGTTTGCATCAGCCTGCGTCTTTGCTCTTAGCTGCCGGTCTTTGCACAGCAAGCAAGGCTTTAAAACCACAAGCGCTGCATTATCAACACATTTCACCGAGTGTAATTAACACGCCTGCATATTAAAACTAATCTTGTACGTTTGCACCCAGTTGTTTTGGTGCAGCAGACTGCTCACGAGTGAATAATTAAGCTCCTCTGTTTTACTTTAAATGCTAGTAAAAAAACACCCTTAAACAGCTTTGGTTTGTTCCTCCGGATGAGTGAGTAAACAAAACTAGATTAAAATCCACAATTTAACGACAGCTGGGGAGAGTTTTCTCTTTACGACATCCGCTCAGCCCTAAATTGTTCGACTAACTTGGGCTAGATCACGCCAGAATTTATTTACAACTGAATGAAACTGGTGATCCACTGGATTTTCTTGTGGCGACAAAAGGAAATCTGTGTAGGACTCCTAATGCTGGTGGCTGTCATACTAAAATAAACATGATCAGAGGTAACATCTGTATGTAGTTTTAAGCATGACAGCTAAAGTACATATTGACCTTTTTGCCCGGATTGCGAGAAGTGACAAAATAGTTTTAAGTTTGATATAATTCTCACAGATTCGTGTCAGTTTATGATTTATTTTTATATTAAATTTGAAATGTCACAATTTTAAAGCATCCCTTTAAATATGTGCATATTAAGTGCAGATGTTTCCTCTGACTCTAACCGCTAAAAATCTGTAGTTTGGTCTTTGCACCTGGATCTGAGCATGATTGCACCAAAGTTGATCATTTGGTAGAGAAACACTTGCTTTAAAGAGAACTCAACATGCCTGAAGCACATCTAGTGTGTGTCTACTTCAAAGCATACGCAAACAAGTAAAGGAGACGAAGACAATACTCTGCAGGATTAATTCAAGTGTATTACCAGCCAGCTCGTGCAAAGCCTTCTACCCCAGCGGGGTGCCGTGCTCCGAGACATGTAGATTCCCTGCCTCCCACAGCTGGAGCAACATATGGATCTCTCTTTGACAGCCAACGTGGAGCATGTCATTAAACAGCATTATTAAAATCATGGACAACAGCAGGGAGTCGGTGAAAGGCTCTGCTGGTGCAGACTGGTTGCTGCTATGTTTTTTTTTTTCTTTGATTTGATTTTTCTTATAATTTGTGTTCATGGGAAATGTATGCTCTCAGTATAGTGCTTGCCTTTTGTTTATGTTGGAGGATATATACCGATCAGCCACAACATTAAAACCACCTTCCTAATATTGTGTAGGTCTCCCTTGTGCCTCCAAAACAGTTGAGACTCATCAGAGAATGGACATGGGCCTTCTGAGGGTGTCCTGTGGTGTCTTGCAACAGGATGTTGTTAGTGGGGAGGGGCCTCTGTGGATCATCCCACAGATACTTGATCAGTTTGGGATCTAGTGAATTTGGAGGCCAGGTCAACACCTTGTGCTGTTCTTCATGCTTTTTTGAGTTGTTCCTAAAGAATTTTTCTGTGTGTCCTGCTGGGGATGGCTGCTGCCATCAAGGAGTGTCATTGCTATGAGGTGAGGGTGCCTGGTCTGGTCTAGGTGGGTGCTACATGTCTAAGTAACATCCACACCAACGAATGAATGCCAGTTCCAAATGTTTCCCAGCAGAACATTGAATTGACACAAGATGGTCAATGTCATTTACTTCTCCTGTCAGTGGTCATAATGTCATTGCTGATTGCTGTAAATATGACTTCTTAATCTCAAAACATACAGTTTCAGATGCAAGATCGACATTTCATTCTGTGATAATGTTGAAAAGTCTTGATGTTTAGACCATTTCTCCTGTATTTTGTCATGAAGTAGGAGCTTTGAGGAATCTTCTCGTTTCAGATTTGTTTGGGCAGCATAAGAGCCTAAGATGATGACAAAGCATTTTACTTGTATTGGCAAAGCTTGTTGGATGCTGTTGCATCAGTCTGCTCTTTGGCCAACCTGTGACTCTGTATGAGTACTGACACTGTAGGCTGATGCCAAGAAACTGCCCCAGTGTCCGGTAGTTCTGGTCAACACATCCATATCATCTGTCGGAAAAAACGACAGATTTTTCCAGTCACTTCAAACTTCAGGAGTTTAACATCTGGGTCTTTGAAGAAAATTTGAAGTGCCTTCCTCCAGCGTCACCTACTGTGTCCCACCTGTCAAGAAGAAAGTTATCCGTTGCAGGGCGGAACCTGTGAGCTGGGGGTGACTGGAGGAAATAATTTCTGGAATAAATGTGGAGCTGAAGTTCATGAGCAGTATCCTTGCATACGTCTGTCAAGGTGTTTCTGGATTCCCATGAGACTGCATCATTATGAGGTATGGGATGTCTGCCAGATGGGTCAACAACAGAGCTTCAGGCCTGCAGTCATACATACCTGTAATAGAATTCCCTCTGAAGCAGAAGGAAAGATTGGGGCCAGTTGGTCATGGAAACAGGACAAGGAAACATCGTCTGGACCTGTGGTAGATACAAGCAAGTACGACCCAGCTATGAGGCTTATCCCTGGATAATAGTTCTATTACAGGCGAGGCATCATAAGCAGGTTGGAGAATTGTACATTCAAGTAGGAGCGGATAACTGTGAAGCCGTGAAGCCTGGGCAGGCTGATGAGGTCAGGACCGCGGATGAGCAGCTACGCAGCTGCACAGATCGGAATCGCGCAGCTCCAGGCCGGAGACACTCTCAAGAAGAAGCAGAATATAATTTAACGAGATGCAAAGCAAATGCCTTCCGGTGTTATCTCCTGGTGCAGCCAGGTGTCCCGTGAGGCCATGAATATTCAATCAATAGCGTAACAGCTCAGCCCTAAATCCGCTGGGGACGGTTTCATTTGCTCATCATGCGTGTTAGATACCCTGCCAATAGAAAATGGCACTGAAATTATGATATTTTATATAAAGAAACCGTCAGTTGATTTAATTAAGATCCTCTGTCACCACATTGTTGAGAGTCTCTGCCTCTAACATTAGTTCACCATCTACAGCCATTCAGTCAATCGTATTATTCCTACATTATGGGTATAAATAGTCTAATCGTTCCTCAAACTTCCAGGAAATAACACTATGATAGAAATATATTAAAATGCTTTTGTTAGGTTACGATATTTAGTGCAAAAACAAGGTTATGAGTCTTTGAACCCTCCACAGGAATAACACACAGTGGATTTGAGTCTCATTAGCTGCGATCATTCAAGCCTTTGCTTCTCCTGTTTCAACAAAACACCTGATTTGGAAAGGATTATCATAAAACTAACTCAAATTATGGCCGCAACTATGAGAGTACGTGAAATAATGTCAACAGCTATTCAGTATAAGCCTAACAAACACATACCAACACAACCACAGACCCTGACACGCTGACATTGCTCCCTCACACGGCCCTCCCTCCGTTCACTGCAGCAGCTGCCTAATGTTGCATCAAAGACCCAGCCGTTCACAGCGAAGCCTCTGATGGAGTTTTTCGTTTTATTACACCGTGTGTCTCTGATGGATCCTCGCAGTGTTAATGCAACGTGCCGAGATGCCGCTCCATCATCGGCCCCATAAACTGTTTCACAGCTCCTGCGAGAAGCGAGGAAGCGAGCGCGAGGCCGAGAGAGAACAGAAAATAAAAGGGCGAGCAGTCACCGTGACCGACTGCACTCTCTCTGCACTGCAGCACAGCAGAGGGTGTGATTTATTCATCAGCTGGCTGAGGGGGAACCCGGTCCCACCATTAACAAACGAGCCCTAATTCACCCAGACAGCAGAGAACACACTTCCTGTAGTCTCTTAGCGCTTGACTCGCAGCCCAGAGCCAAGTGCCAATGCTGCTCTGTCTGAAGCTTAGTTCAGAAATTGTAGTTCAGTTCCCTCAAGACTTTCTTCACAAGATAAGAGACAGAACGGCTCGTACAGCAGGTGCACTAAAACGACAGATCTTTACGTTTCAGTGTCAAACCTCTAGTGGCCTCTCTTGTCTGCCCAGAACAAAAGAGGCCTTCAGGTGACAGTATTATATGGTGAAATGGAAAATTTTCACACAATCACTTCCCATAGTTGATGTTATTTTAACCAATATGTACTGTGGTTGCGGTATATGTCATGTTCTGCACTATTCTTGTGTTCTTTCAGGGTCTAGGTCTGGGAGGTAGACAGAATGGAGTGAACAATGTCAATATGTACACACTTAAATATACAAAATATATATAGGCTATACACTATGTATACAACAACAGGAACATTTACAGATACTGAATTTGAGACACAGAAAGACCAGAGTGGTCTGATTTCTTATTTTTCAACAAAATTTCCACCAAAGTTTGTACCGGGTGGAGGTCTGGGTGGATTGATGGGTCAATGAAATGTTGCACTTTTATTTAAATTGTGGAATTCACTTATTTTTTTCTCCTTCTATAATGTTATTTTGTCCTAGTTGTCTTGTTTCGTGTTCTTTGTCGATGATTAGAGCGAAGCCAAACACAATGTCATTGTACTATACCGGTGTTGGGCCATCAGGGATCAGCAAAGCCTTCTATGCTGGCCTAAACTTTACCAAAATCACTGACTTACATTTTAATATTTTCCCATTAATCTTATTAAATTATATTGTCTATAATTAATAGACTATTCATTTCATTTTATGGCTTGTCTGTCTCTCAGCTGCAGTGATTCCTGCAGTGTAACTTTGCATTAGAGCTTTTATCAAGTCATATTTCAGCCATTATGTGTTGCAGAAGTCAAATAAATCTGCCTGTGCCTTCACAATTAAAGCCTGCCCAATCCTGGAGCCAGTTAGCCTGACCCAGGGTGGGATAGGGTGTGTCCGCCATTTTCAGGTCAGCAACTATGAGAGCTAAAAGGCTGACAGAGAACTCTAGCGTGTTTAATATATTTAATATGTAAAATTAATATGCAAAAGCCAATTCGCATCGTTTCCGTAGTGTAGTGGTTATCACGTTCGCCTAACACGCGAAAGGTCCCCGGTTCGAAACCGGGCGGAAACACGCTTTCTTATCCCAAATTGACCTTTGGCTAAGCCCCGCCCCCCTTGGTTACTGTTGCTACGTCCGACATTCTCTTCTGGGCTGTGGTTTTCTGGTTATCTATAAGGCTCTGGTATCAATATCAAGGAGCAACACTGTTCATGCAAAGCTGGGTACGTCTCTATTCACTTCTATAATCGTTATTACGAAGCAAACGGACTAACGTTACACACGTATGCGTTGTATTTCTTCAGCGTGTGCTAGCGTATCAACAACTATGCAACTTAAGCTGTAACGGTGATGTTTTGGTTAGCTCCACAGGGTTTTGCGCGCACATCATTGGGCTTATCCATACCCTGGATGCTGGATATATACCGACAGTATAGCCTGCCGAGACCGAAAATATGAGACGCCTGCGTTAAAGTCAATGGAGCGCTGTGAAAAAGTGTCGGACCCCTGTGGGAGCTCTCTTGGCTGTGATTGGTCAATCTACATTCTAGGGCGGGGCTTAGCCAAAGGTCAATTGCCCCACGGGGATAAATAAAACAAAAGTCTTATCTTCTAGGTATATTTTTGCCATTTTATTGGGTCAACATTAATACTTCTGCTGGATTTGACTTTTTAAAAAAGGAAAGTCAAGACTACAGAAAAAAAGTAAGTAAGAAATTAAGCACTGTGACGACCACGGTTAGCACACAATGGGACTATCAATGTTACAGTTTATTGAACTGTATGCTAGTGGCAACTATATACTGAGCTTAAACAAAAACACACCAAGTGTAGATGTTACACTACAGAAAATTACAAAATTATTTTATTAAAACTGTGGAATGTCTTTTGAGAAAAGCTGCAACAAAAATGTCTTCCTGCCATTTTATTTTTTTTTTATTTCTTAGTGGAACACAAATAGGTCATGGACATTTACAGTTGCACCTGTTGTGGAAGACTACTGCAGGAAAACCTCATTAAAATTCATGAGACCCAAAACACATGGATCCATCTACATTTAAGAGCCGATTCAACTATTTCTATTTTCTTTCTAGATTTCTAGGTGTCTTTTTCACTTGGGGTTTATAACATGTACCCTGAGCCCAGAATTTACAAATTACCGAGTAAATGCTTTAACTTTAAATTAAACCAAGAAAGGCATTTTTATTTCCATGTTTTATTCTCCTGGTAACTGAACCAATATGTTTGTTAAAATATGTATGAGGATGGATTTGCGGCAGTGTGTTGTAAGCTCCTAAATTATAATAATGTTAAAACTCCAGACAGAAGGCAGGTAAGAAAAATACAGTGCACACGTTGGATGTATCAGTTTTTTTGAGGTGAGGGAGATTATTAAAATAAATGGTTAACTTTAAGACTTGTCTGGCGAGATTGTACACCGACCAGGCATAACATTATGACCACATTCCTAATATTGTGTAGGTCTCCCTTGTGCCTCCAAAACAGTTGTGACTCATCGGAGAATGGACATGGGTCTTCTGAGGGTGTCCTGTGGTGTCTGGCAACAGAATGTTATTAATGGGGGGCCTCTGTGGATCATCCCACAGATACTTGATCAGTTTGGGATCTAGTGAATTTGGAGGCCAGGTCAACACCTTGTGCTGTTCTTCATGTTTTTTTGAGTTGGTGGGTGGTACACATTCATCTCGCTCACTGTACAAGATGAAAATCAATCTTATAGGACCCTGGACTGTTGGGTCTTATGACCTTGGTTCTCTTTGTCTGCTGTCAGGACTTCTGTGAGAATCTGCTGAAGTTTCTATGCAGAAATGTGGAAGAATATGAAGAATAAACACAAAGAAAAAAAACACACCGTTTCCTTTTTCATGAGCCCTGATTAAGAATTCTGACCCTGCGATGGCGTCCTTCACTTTAAGTGAGAAACGGACAGTTTTTCTGGTAATAGTGTGAATTTTGATTCATTTTATGCATCAACTTAAACCAGACGGATCCGTCTTCTCAAGCCTACCCCCCTGCAGGCCTGCTGCTGCCGAGAAACAAGGACGCGCACACAAAACATACACAGCAAAACACGTCAAAGCGAATGCTGTCAGAAATTGGCTGGGTGCAAGAGGCCTGTTATTAGAGCCGCCATGCACATAGAGGCATACATTTAGACACACATCCAACACACACATCGCTGATGTGAGAGCTATGCTTTCAGCTATCACATGTCAGAAAGGAAATCTCAAGGGAAGTGAAAATGACAGATACGGATACACAAATACTTTTTAAATGCATTTTCTTTTAATGTTTCACAGATCACACATCAAGTGTCCCTCCTCTAAGTGTCATCATTATTATTATTTTTTTAAAACACTCTTAATGCATATTCTTACCGATCATCCACAACATTAAAACCACTGACAGGAGAAGTCAATACCATGTAGATCTTGCATCCAAAACTGTATGTTTTGAGATGAATAAGTCATATTTACAGCGATCAGCAATAACATTACGACCACTGACAGAAGAAGTAAATGACATTGGCCATCTTGTGACAATCCAATGTTCTGCTGGGAAACTTTTGAACCTGGCATTCATTGGTGTGGATGTTACTTAGACATGTAGCACCCACCTAGACCAGACCAGGCACCCCCACCCCATAGCAATGACACTCCTTGATGGCAGCAGCCATCCCCAGCATGATGCAGCCTCACACAGACACACACACAAAAACGCTAAAAAAAAAAACATGAAGAACAGCACAAGGTGTTGACCTGGCCTCCAAATTCACTAGATCCCAAACTGATCAAGTATCTGTGGGACAATCCACAGAGGCCCCTCCCAAAGCCCCCCCACTAACAACATCCTGTTACCAGACACCACAGGACACCCTCAGAAGGCCCATGTCCATTCTCTGATGAGTCACAACTGTTTTGGAGGCACAAGGGAGACCTACACAATATTAGGAATGTGGTCATAATGTTATGCCTGGTCGGTGTAGAACATCACATATAGGAACAGATGAAGAGGCAAATAGAGATTTCTTTCTTTCATTTTTTTTTTTTAACACCTCATTTCTCTCTAAGCGTCATTACCTCCAACTTCACCACCAATCAATCAGTTTCTCTCTCACACACACACACACATCAGAGGTGAAGGCAGAAACAAAATGAGACATAATCTAATTGGAAAGAGTAAACAATGATGTAGTGAGCTGTCTCGCGCATAATTACTTCCTATCATGGATTTATCTAGTTCCTTCCCCTTTGTGTCTTTTCTTTTCTTTTTTTTTCTTTTTTTTAAACGACATGACTAGAGGTGGGAAGTAACGAAGTACAAATACTTCATTACTGTACTTAAGTACAGGTATCTGATGTACAACGAAAAACTAAAACGTATGGTTCAGCTTCACAGATCCCAGAAAAAGCAGTAATAATAGGAAATTATTTTATTTTTCTCATGTGATAAATGTCTAATGTCCTAATTATTGGGTATGTAGATGTTTTTGAATCTCTCAAATAGGTTGGTGTCCTTCTCCAGCTGCTTCATTGCTCCTTCAAGTCGCTCTTTGTGGGCTTTCCTTGACAGTGTGTCGATGACGAGAGGGAGGCCCTGGTACTCATGATGCAGCTCATCCCAGTTCCTCTTCAAGCCCTGGATTCAAGGTTTCAAGGAAACCCATCAATGTCACAAGACAGGTAGGGCTGTAACTTAACTGTCAGGATTCAAGGCTGTTGTATAGTAAACAGACATTAGTCAGAGCTGTTGTCGACAGTAGTGCTAAAGAGCCAATTCTCCAGCGTGGGTCAAAAATATTTATAATAGTCCTATAAAAGCCTCTTTTTAAACTAGTGTAAATACTGACCAGAAACTATGTAAAGAAGTGTTTTTCCTAAAAATGTTAAATACATGAAATCATCAAATTCATGTCCTGTCCTCTGCCAGTCGGTCAGATGTCTGTAGAAATCCCCTGCTGCTGTTTTTAGGGAAGGAGCTGCCACTGTGCAAAATAATTTTTACTTTTTACTTAAGTACATTTCAGAGCCTGTACTTTCTTACTTTTACTTGAGTAAAGGAGTTGAATCAGTACTTTTACTTTTACCAGGGTATTTTTTTTTTTTACACAAGTATCCGTACTTTTACTTACGGTAAGTACAGAATGTGAATACTTTTGCCACCTCTGGTAATGAGCGTCGACCACATTTGACTGTGTAGGGAAATAAATGAGCCATGACTTGTTCTGATAAAACGTTGTGTCGTCATGTGCATTTGTAATTTTTAATATATTTAAAAAGAAAATAGAATAGTCACTATGATAAATGTAAGATTTATATATGGAAAATTGCTCAAGCTGAACAGTGTCCCCAGCATTTATCAACATGTATTACATACATCATGCTACTTGGATATTTAGTAAAATTTTATTTGTTTTCTTGGCAAAATAGATGAGTCAAATATTTTCATTTGTCCATGAAATATGAAGCCACAGCTACCGTTACTATTTCTTGGGCAGGAGCAGAGACTTCCTGGAGTGACTGCAATAATACTATGTGATAACATCATAGCAGAAATTATACTAAGTAAGTCTGCAGGTGTTGGTTTTACACGTCTGTGTGCATGTGGATCTGGTGCATTCTCCTCTGCACCGCTCAAACGAATCTTCCTCCGGTCAAGCCTCTTCTGCTTTAATGTTATATTCACTAGCAAGGACAGTTAACAATAGCGTAAAGAGATGTAGCAGAGGAGTGAAGGATGGGGGCGAAGGTGAGGATGAATGTGAGGAGAATCGGTGTGAGGGTTCTGTCTCAGGCGGCGCCTGGCTGAGCAAATTATGGACCCCAGATGGTGCCTGAAAAGAGGGGGACGAGGAGGATAGAGAGAGGATAAATGGATGTGGAGGGGGATTTGCTATGGGTAAGGTAGAGGGATGAGTGGGTGAGAGAGAAGGAGGGGGAAAATGGGGGGGTCTGAGAGAACAGAGAATAACAGATCTGACAAGGGTTAGCAGGGTATAAGGAAACTTGACAGAAATTAGGGGAGTGGTTAAAGCGTGGAACTGCTCCTGACCCCTTAGATAAATAGTTAACTTATAGAAAGAAAGGAAGTGGATGAAAGAAGGGAGCTGATGGAGAGAGTGGTGAGGTTGGTGTGGAGAAGATTATGGTTGTGTTTAGTAGACGGACGGGTGAGCTGAGGCTGGAGATCAGGCGAGAGGAGCAGAAGGTGAAAGAGACATGCAGGAAGATTACTGCACATAATGAGGAATTACTGGCAGATATAAGGCAAAAAAACCACACAAAACCATACAAATACACAAAGGTTAAAACTAGTGAGTAGGTCTTGAAGGGGTCAGGAGGGGAAGAGGTGGTGGATGACCACGACATAACTGACACCGACAAAAAAAACCCACCAGAAACACATGAAAAAGAGAGAACCATTGGACAAAAGAGCAAACAGACATGGATACCTAATTTCAATCAATGAAACTAATGAAATATTAACTGAATCAATTATGCGATTTCGTGGCTAGTAGTGATTAGCCGTCAACTAGCAATAGAGTATTTAAATAATTCATGCATTAATTCCATTTTAAGATTTAAACTGTACAAGATTTTAGGAAGCAACACAAAAATACAGAATTTTATGTTTGCATTTTATCCCAATTGCACAGAATTATTCCTCAACTTGTTTCACCGCCTTCAACATTTTTGTTGGGTAGATATGTCGTTTGAAAACCATTTGCAGCTTTTTCCGTCCTCACAGTGTTCACCTGATTCAAGTAAACCATCAGTGGAAAGCATTTAATACAGTTTGTTGTGGGACCTGAACACTACTGCAGAGTAGGGGTTGCACAGACTAGTCAGTTTGTCGACTTCCCTGCTGTGCCGTGACGTTTTAAGCACCGACTAGCAACTGATCACGTGACAACAACAACATGGACGCCTCCGAGAAGATGGGTGCGGAGCCCAGTGGGGGTCATTGCAGCGGTTCATCAAGTGTGTGGAAATACTTTGCTAAAGATGAAGCCTATGCTACCATTAGCTAACAATCGCAGAGACGTTCCCTCCTCTGCGATCATTAGCTCCTTCTAATTGGTCTCACATGTGTCTTGTTACCTCATTAAGGCTCTTTTAAAGGTACTGCGGGACATAGACATCGTAACTTACGCACATAGCCAATGCTGGTGCGAGCCATTTAGGCGCTTTTAGAGTACTCCAGGACCTAGACGCAGTAACGTACCCACGTAGCCTACGTTGGTGCGAGTCATTTATACTTGTCGTCAGTCTGGCTTGCTCCGTATAAACACCACCCAAACACTAGTCGCCGCTGTGGCTTTTTTGCCAGTCGGGTTAATTTTTGTTTCTACTCCACTTTCCACTTCCTGCTTCACTTTCAACAATGGCGACTGAAATTTTCGCCAAACACGAGTCATACAAATGTCTGCATCTCCAAACCTCCTCAGTTAACCTTACCGATTCTTTATTGATCCCAAACAATCAATTCGAAAATTGCGGAGATGGGCAAGCAGCCGGAAATACTAAAGCAGAGACAAACTACTACCAAGCGGACCAATCACACGTCGCAAGACTGATGTCAGCTACTGTGCTAGGTCCGCGCAGGCTCTGCGTAGGTGTCTGCGTCGTTGACGTAGCCTCTGCGTCAACTTAACGCAGAAGTATAAATCATCTACGCCGCTAGGGTCTGCGTAGGGTCCGGGCTGTCACCATAGCTACAACATCAAATTGGTTACCCTACCTCACTCTGCAACAATAAAAGATGGTTAATTTGATTAGCCACTCGACGTTCCCCATTATTCTGTCTCTGCACACATCACGTCATCTCATTCCAGAACGTGCAGATCTTCGCTCGGCCTCTAATGGACGCCCTATGCCATCCGTCCGTCCGCCCTCTCAGCTCTTATCTCTCTGTCGTTCATTCTGTCAGTTTGACTTGAACGCAGCCAGCCAATTAACTCTGGCACAGATATTAAATGTTCTACCTCACACTCATTGTTCTCACCATATTGCTGTTGATGATGAATCAGACGGCGGGTTTGCTGGAAGTCAGTGTCCTGCAGGGGAGTCTTCTCGTCACTGTCAGAGGATCAGATGAGTTTTAAAGCCCAGGAGTCTGTAATGTGAGCACGTCAGCATGTCTATATGAACCTGTGCTTTTGTGTGACTCCAAGGTCTTATTTTTTAACTTCCCATGAGCATACAGCTCTATGTTCATAGCCCTCTCCTTAAATTGATGCGAGTAAACCGCTAAATCTCCTGTGCCTCGAAAAACAATTTAAGACCACCAGACTAAAAAAAAAAAAAAAGAACCCAGCCTTTTAATAATGCAGCCAAAGCTCATGTTTTACTCCATTAGATGTTCAGACTACCATGCAGCCATGCTTATTTGCACTGAAAGACACACACTCCTGCACCACTACATTATGGATAAAGGAAGATCTCTTTTTTAGGTTCACATGCACGTTAACAAATAAGGTTTAAGGCATATCTCTCTCCTCTCCGCACAAAGCACCGCAGTAATCATATCCAAACCCAGACATCAGATGTAGGTCTATCCTCTTGGCTTAGATGCGCTGCCCCTTGCACTTCAAGTGTCCCAGAGACGGCCCCTCTGTGCGACGCTAAAACCTTTCCCCGGATGCTCTTTAATGATAACATCCTCTGCGCTGATCCTGTCTTAGCCTACTGTCACTGCCCTTACCATCCAGATGATCACGACGTATCCATCAGAGCAAAGTGCCAGGCCTGGTGGGATTTACTTTCTGTCAACGGTCCGTCTGAAACGGCTTTGCCTTTACATACAACACACACACACACGTTCGCATTCATAGCCACTGCTCTCCAAGGGGTGTTAAGATTAAAGCTACTGCACAAGTGACTGGAAGTGGAATCAGAAAATGGCTCATTTCCAGTCAGCCATTTGCCATATAATTGTATGAACTCCATATAAGCAGGTACATTTGCATAGCTTTGTGGGCTAAAGGGCTAAAGCAGGAGCTCTAACAAGTTTTGACCAAATCCAGTTTCTTGTATGCATCAACGCTGTGTACAACTTTATAATATCTGTCTGGCATCCACGTTTATAGGGCCTTCACTTTACGTCGCAAAACCGGTTTACTTGAGTGAACAATACACGACTGATCACACCAAGGTGGGACATGCACACATTATTTAGATAAGCTCTCACAGCCACGGGCGCAATCATTTCATCCCCTCCACAAGCAGCGAGAGTACAGTCAGTGCTGATGAGAGACGCGATGGCTGCGAATGTCACTGAAGCACCATTAATGGCCTCATGGTCGAGTTAATTACTAAAGATAAAAGTGGTCCGACCTTGTGTGTGGGTTATACAAGTAAGTCCGCGTTTAGCTTGCTAGCATCTAGTTGATGCAGAGGTGGAGTTTTGGAGTGATACCAGACAGATGAATCTACGTCTGATTAGCTTCTGCAGCTTTGAGCGAGTGAAAGCAAAAGTCTTGACCCGCGTCTCGTTTGCAGCCTGACACAGACACACACACAAAAACACTTTAGGAACAACTAAAAAGAAAAAAACATGAAGAACAGCACAAGGTGTTGACCTGGCCTCCAAATTCACTAGATCCCAAACTGATCAAGTATCTGAGGGATGATCCACAGAGGCCCCTCCCCTCAAAGTAAGTAAATATATAACTGCCTGATGTACCAGTAAAACGTTTCAAATACAGAATTAGACTCTGAACACAGGAGCCACAGTTTCTAGGACATTTACAGAAACATCTTGCACTGCTGCTTCTGTTCAGTCTGTTCTGGCCTAAATATATTACCGCCTGATGTACCAGTAAAGGTTTCAAAGTGCTTAATCGAAAATGATTATGTAACAGAAACATTATACAACACTGAGACATACCAGCTCATAAGCAAAGTTCAGATGCTGAAATAAAGGTTTCTCAATTAACATTTCATTTACTTCATTCCTTAAGAACAATAAGAATAATTTGAATGAAGGTGCTGACGTCGCATATTTTGTTTTATTAATGTGGAACTTTGATAATGAATAACATATCTTCAACTCTGCACTTAAAGCAGGTGAAATTATGATCCCTTTCAATTACTGCTACCTGTGATGTATTAATTACTATACATCAACTCAACAATCGATTTCATAAATTCTGAAAACATCAGCAAATAAATAAAAATAAAAATGTCACCACTTCTGAATTTGGACCTTTTTGAAAGTTTCCACTTGGGATGACTACCACAAGAGGGCGCCGTTTCTACAGATGCTTCTCGTGAACTGGATCGCAATGCTGCACCTAAATCGACTAGACTGGCATTCAGTCTCTGGTTCTTTAAACTGTCTTGATTTGGGATTGTTATTGATGCAACATGAATTAAACTGAATTTAATTTAGGATTAAAAGTATTGATAATCACTTAGATGTGTTAATATGCCACGAGAAAAAACAGAAAAAAAAAAAAACAGGAAAAAAAGTCTTTCATGTAAGCATTGGTGGTTCAGTGGTAGAATTCTCGCCTGCCACGCGGGAGGCCCGGGTTCGATTCCCGGCCAATGCATACACATCTTTTACTGCTTCGTAGCTAAGACTGAAGGCATTTGTTCCAGCAGTAAACCTTTGCTACCTTTGATTCTGTCAAGCAGATTGCTCCATTTTTGCCCTCAAACACTGCATTGATTGTCCAGTGGTAGAACCTCTTCTTTGGTTCCTCAAATCACTGAAGATTTGTTGAGAGAACATGAAAAGACACAGCTCTCCTTGAAACCGGACAAAAACCTGTTGTATGGTCGTCAAATTTTTTTGGCAACCCACGCATTGCTATGTTGTTTGTGTGACAATACTCGACTCAGTGACTTGTATAGATGAAACATATCAGCAGGACCTCCATTACTCAGCTGTAAAACTGCTACCATGCAATGTGGTTCTACTCAAACTGTTTATTTCAACAGTGTTGTTCACCATGATAGTTTGGTCCAGTGAAAATGCATTAACACTAAAACACAGCACTGAATCAATGAGGACAACTAAATAAATACAAAAATATGACACTGGATTATCACTGAGAGCTTCTCAGAATAATTTCAAGCTATGATAAATGGTAGAAATGTCAATAAAAAGGTAAGTTCCCGATAAACACTTTGATTTGTAAAAAGTTGCTTCATAGTTTAAAACTGTCCATTTTGTGACTCCAAAGAAGGCTTAAAGGGTAACCTAGTATCCTCAGTTAGTTAGGCTGCTATAGGCCTAGGCTGCTGGGGGACTCAGACTCTCTGGTTCTTTAAACCGTATTGATTGTTATTGATGCAACATAAATGAAACTGAATTTAAAAAGTGTTGATAATCACTTAGACGTGTTAATGTTAAATGAATGCTCTGTACACAAGAGTTGAAAATACAATACCCAGTAATGTGACAGCTGTGATATTACAACAATAGATGAAGTTCACTTAAGTTAGTACCTCTATACATTTACTATCTATATATATATCTATATATCTATATATTTATATTATATATATATATATATATATAATGATTCACACCAAAACTGAGAAATCCTCGACTGTATATTTGTTTATTGAAAACATAATATTATATTTTAACATGTCAAATGAAATAAGAAGAAGTGGAGATGTATATTTTGATTTTTTTTTCTGTATTGTATTTTTTATTTTATTTTGAATGCGTTTGAACGATGTGAAAACTCACACCACTAAAGTGGGCAGCAGCACATGTTGACAGAAGTTGTTGAAAAGGAAATCAATCCCTTCTCTTCTAGCTGTCAGCTGGTAGTGCTGTCCACTGAGATGACAGTAAGTCCTGACCTGTATTCAGGTATCCTCCTGCTCCACTGGTATCTGAGTATCCAGCAGAGGAGAAGGTAAACCCAAAAACAGGTAATCAGGAATCGAAAGTATCCCCTCCTCAACTGATCTCTGTCCAGCAGAAACCAGAAGAAGGGGAGGTACCCCGCCTTTTAAATAACCCCCACCAACCAACCCCACCAACCCACCCCACCAACACCTCTTCCACTGCTCTCTGCATTGCAGTAACATGTGAAAGAGGAGGTATTCCTAAAAGTGGGTAACCCCCTCCTCAACTGATCTCTGACCAGCAGAAACCAGAAGAAGAGGAGGTACCCCGCCTTTTAAATAACCCCCACCAACCCACCCCAACCCAGCTGCCACCTGATTGGAGGAGGAGGAGGAGAGGAGGGGGCGGAGCCTGAGCCAGAGCCTGACAGGTGTTTGTGTGGCAGAGGGTCACACAGGTGAGTCTTGAGCTGTAGATTTATTTAAAAAAAATAAAAAATAATAACCTTCTGCCCACATGGAAAGAAAACATCGCCAGAGAAATTAATTTGATTTGTTAAAGATAAATCTATTGATCTTTAAAGAATCTTTAGGGGAAATAGAAAAAAAACTCTGCTAAGTTAAAACTGCGCAAACATTAAATTAATGAGCAACATTTTAAGTTAAAGGGATAAAACTCACATTTAGGTACAAAACAAAGGTAGTTTGTTTGAGTTTCAAGGAGCTTCTTCAGTTCTAAACATGTAAATCGTTGCTAATATTTATTGTGAGGATTCATTAACAACAATATGACAGAACAAAATCGACTAACGCCTCATCACACATAGAAGTTATTATTATTATTATTATTATTATTATTACTAAGTTTCTATCACAGGTAGGCCTTCGTGTTACTCCGTAGCCTTAAAGTAGCTCTAGTTTGATAAAGGTTGGTGACCTCTGATCTAGGGGATGACAGGTATGAAGAGTCCATCAGTGAGACCGTAGATGTGTGCTTGGATCCTGTTTAGGACGACCTACGTTTGCATGCATCGTTATTTTAAATAAGAGAGTTTAAAGGTCAGATAGTTTGTTTTTAATAGTCATTTCAACCTTATATAGCAGGTACAGTGAGAGGAAGGGAACTTCCTCCAAGACCATGGAGCTACATGGAGACATATAGTAGGACTATACAATACAATACAATACAATACAATACAATACAATACAAGTGCACATGTGCAAGCTTGTGCAGACAAAACAGTGCAAGCGGCACAGACAGTGCAAAGGCAAACAATATAATACAGACAGTACAATTGTACCGTACATGAAAAAAAAAATCTTCACAAGACATTGCATTGCCTCTCCTTCCCTCACTGGCAGGTTTATAACCCTTCAATCTGCCCTACACAGATCATAAAAAGGTCTTATCTCATTAAGCAATTTTTCTTGCCAAATGAATTACTTCCTTTTTTTGTCAGAGGAGCCAGTTTAACCAGACAAAATATATTTATATATTTCAACTCATTCTTCATTTGACCAAACTGTTCCACAGCCAATAACTTGCCTCATTACCTCTTATATTTCCATAGGACGGGCTGAGACACACTGCAGACCTTCTAGAGTAATTCTCCAACGCAGATATGTATGTTTAATACGTCCATTTTGCAGAAAGACTGAAATAAATGAAACTTCCAAAAACATCCATTTGAGGTCACACAATGTACGTAAAGGAACATTTAACTCCCTGGTTATACGACTATTCAGGTTCTTCACTAAGAGCTACAGTAATGGTGTTAGCAGAGTCAGCCTTGGTTTATATTTTTTGCAGTGGAACTATACAGGCCCTACGTCGTAGCTTTTGTTTTTCGTTGTAAGCATTGATACTTGTGCGCTGGTGTGTCGGCATAGTTCTGTGATTACACCCGTTGTGACCCAGCTCAAGTGGCCACAACAACAGGAAGACATCTACCAAATTAGCCAATGGGTGTGTGCGCCATGAGAGTATGTGCATAAATGTGAGTGTTGGAAACATACAGATAACCTACGAGAACAGAACCAGCCTGGAATGTAAAGTGTCTGGAGTTCCTGCAGAACCTGACTGATGGGCTCTCCAGTGATCATCACACACTGTTAAAACTCTAGGGTGGCTAGTTGAGTTTCCCTGTGTTCTTTTACTGGAACTGAGCGGCTCAAGTTGGAGCAGAAGTTAATAAATGCGGATCAACTGCTTCTTTATTGAAATCAGTGCAAAGCAGAAAAGAGAGAAGACGTCCGAGTAGATGGTGTGCAGAAGGAAGGTGAACTTTCAGAAAATCCCCAAAAACCACCATTACCTAAAAGTCATTTACATTAAAAGCAGTTTTGCATGCAGCCTTCTACACGCACCATATTTTAAATGTCTTTTTATAATGATTGCTATTTGGTATATGAAAGTCCTTCCATTGCATTGAGACAGAGGCATACTGTAAATCTCAAAGACAGACACTCCAAATAATTCCCATGTCTATCTACTGTCTGTCAGGTTTCTGGTGAAGTAGGACCCAAAGGCAAGACTTTAAGGGGGAGGCAGGAGCAGGCAACAAAATGACTTTAATATAAACTTAACTGGCGAAGACCAATAACCAAGGATGAACCACAAGGAAAAATCCGCAGAGGTAACGGCACAAGGGAAATATAACAGACATCTTCACAGCGAACAAAGGGAAATAGACATGGGCAACTAATGAGGGTGGAGCACACAAGGAGAAACCAATCCAACAACCAAAGTGGGGAAAACACAGGAAGTAAAGCAAGACAAGAAACACCAAGGAAGATCTTTACAAATTAAAAACAGGAAACACAAGGAAAAGCTAACAGGGTCACAGAAAACATTCAAAAATTAAAAACCATGAGACATTCTCTGGGATGAACCAACCTTTTGAATGAAGACGTAAGCAAAACGCAAGGACACAATGAATTGTAATCAAGACCGCATACAACGGTGCAAACGTGAAGTATGACGGTGATGACAGAGACCGTGCTCGAACAGCTCACTAGTGTCACTAAAGTGCAACCTGATTTCTGAGCCGGACCCAGTCTTCCGTGAAGCCGGACGCAGGTCAAGGCGAGCTCTGATCAAAAGCGCGAGTCTTTCTCATCCCAACTCCAAGCAATTTCCCAGAACATCTGCCTCAGGCTGAGGCATGTTGACACTACACAAGCCAGGTGTAATGGAATTGACCTCCATTGGCAATCCGCTGCCTCTTCGCAAATGGACACATCAATAATATCCGCCGCAGTGGGGCCTGTGCAGCGCAGACTGTATACTCAGCAGATTGTAAATAAGGGTTGGATGGTTGCAGCTGCAGAGACGAGCATCCCTTTCTAGATGTCTTTTCAGACTTTCCTTTAGTTTTAGTGACCGTTTTGTTCCACTAACTCACGGTACCTCCATTTCTTTAATGCAGAGCTTCTGCCTCTGCACCAGGAGGATCTGTGGTAGCAGGTGGGACAGGCAACACCAACTCCCGGCACTCCATGTCAGCTTTAGCTGCTTCTGCAGCAGACAGACTCACAACCAACCCTCCAACAATGTCTTGAACATCACAAGCTGTATAAGTTCCAGTTTTTTAGCATTTACAGAGACAGGCACATCTGGACTGGGGGATTCTCGATGAAGCCCTCCGAGTCAAATTTAATTTTGCATCTTTACAGAAAATTGTCAACCAGACCTATAACAGAGTAAAGAAAAGTGCCAAGCCCCCAATTTATGTTACGATCCGCCTAGGGGAAAGCAATACGCAACCCTGCTCCCAACAAGAACCAGTGCTCAACAAAGTTGCAGTCCAAAATTACTCATTATTTACCATTATAATTCATCTTCAGGGTGAGTTTCATTGCTAAAACAAAACAATTAATCAACATAAGTTCTGACTCATCTACCAAACAAATCCAAAATAAAATACAGGAGTCCTTCCCTGAATCCCTAATCAAAAACAGGAGAAAACAGAGAAAACAAAAATGGCTTCTCACCTCCACATGGCAGGACTGCAGTGGTAAACATTAAAACTTGTGGGTGTACAACATGCTCAGATCATGGAGTAGTTCAGCTGTTGATTGGACACAGGAAAAGAGGGCGAGCAACCAGCATCTCAATCAGCTGTCCTCCAATCACTGTGCCTGCAAACAGGAAGCTGAAAAGAGCACAGCACCCCCTGCAGGCTGGGAGGGAGCACAGCACCACACACATATGACTCAGTTGGTTTTTAAGGTTGTTCTTAGTTTGTTTGCAGTGACCCTTCTTTTCTTTTAACACATGCAAATGTTACGTCTTCATTTGAAGGTGTCTAATATATTCTGAAAATCTATTGCGTCCTAATGTCGTTAAAGGAACGGTTTAATTTTTTCCAATTGAAATATATGCGAAGATTGAGGCTGAGCCTTTGGAGAAAAACTCATTTAATAACCTACAACTGGTCATTATTCCTTCACTCTCTCTTCCATTCTGTTTCTCACTTTCAGGGTCTCATTATTAACGGCGAGGATTTATAATCACACCTTGATAGCTCCGACATTTCATATTAAAAAATGACATGACGGGGAATGAAGCCCCCCCTCCCCTTACCTTCCCCTCCCCTCCCCAGTTGGACCACTGCTGCTGGGCACTGACACACGACCGGAACTTAAATGAGGAGATTAACGGCCGGACAGAAATACAGAGCCGCAATTTAGAAGCGACAACGCGAGTCAGAGGTGTCATTAAGGAGGAAGTGTCACATTAATATGTCTGCATAATACTTTCCTTCCTCGTAGGACAGACTGAGCGCTTTGTTTCACTGCAGTCACTGCAGCTTGCCAAAAGCCTAAAATCAAAGGATGCTTTGAGTCACTGCAGCAGCTGAGGAAAGTGAGCGTGTTACAAGCTGATCTGTAATTAGTTATTTCAGGACTTATGGAATGATTGCACAGTGAGATTCCTGCAAGAAAAAAAAACAGCACGTCTATGAGAAGCTCTCAAATATTTTGTGCTGCAAGAAGGATTCTGTCCACTGATGAGCCAGTAATTGTAAAGCATGGATAAAATCGCAAATGCCACTCTGCTAATGCAAATGAGACTTTGCATTTGTGCACGTGGTCTCTCTTTTGTTCAAGGCTTTGACGTTAGAAGGTTCATTTGGAGTGTGCGATCTCCGAACACAAGACACTGGGTCTGTATATGGGTTTTAAAGGTGTCCCACAATTTAGAACCAAAATTCACCCTCAGATATATACTCAGGGGTTCTGAGGTGGAGTAGGGGGTGAAGGGTAGAGGTACCACACAGATTAACGATGGACTTGACCATTTTACGACACTGCGAATCACTGTGCAGTGGTTGATGGTACTCTGAGTCAGGACTTTGCAATCATCACACACAGTGATAACTATCTTCACCTCCGTAGTGATGATTCACAAAATGAACAGTAAAGTTGTCCCTTTACATTTCAAAATAATCTGCTTCTTTTCAACAAATAAAATAAACTGTGTTATGTACATGAAGTAGCCTGAGTTTCATGCATTGCCACGTTAAGATTCTGAGAGGGCTCCTATTCTCATCCTTGTTTTATTTAAAGTTATTTTCCATGGCAGATGAGCAAATATCTGCAGAAATATATAAAGGATTCATATTCTTACCTTGAAATTACCAAAACAAGCTGTTGGGAGAAAAAAAAAACTCCTGGAGGCAGTCTGAGGCCGGTTTCATCTGAATATCTTGGAAAAGCGTTTGCTGCCACGTATTTACTTTCAAACCGAGTGAAATGTTGCTTTGATTTGCAAAATAACACCTCAGTTCATCATCACTCCAGTCACTGATGATGCTAATATGACAGGACCCCGAGTAATGTATCAGCATTAGCATGTGTCACCTCGCATATCATCAGTGGAACTGTTGCAACTGAAAATCACCTGAAGCTGTTTTGCTCCTCAGGTGATCTCTGCATGTTGAAATAGAAATGATTCATTTCTTTGTAGGTGCAACCGGTGTGTGAGAGAGATATTCCATCTTGTGACATTTCAATGTTCTGCTGGGAAACTTTTGGACCTGCCATTCATTCATGTGGATGTTACTTAGACATGTAGCACCCACCTAGACCAGACCAGGCACCCCCACCCCATAGCAATGACACTCCTTGATGGCAGCAGGATGCAGCCTGACACAGATACACACACAAAAACGCTTTAGGAACAACTCCAAAAAAAAAACATGAAGAACAGCACAAGGTGTTGACCTGGCCTCCAAATTCACTAGATCCCAAACTGACCCATAGGACCCAAAGCCCCCCCACTAACAACACCCTGCTGCCAGACACCACAGGACACCCTCAGAAGGCCCATGTCCATTCTCTGATGAATCACAACTGTTTTGGAGGCACAAGGGAGACCTACACAGTATTCGGAAGGTGGTCATAATGTTATGTATGATTGGTGTAGCTGACAGGGTTCAGTAATAATGAAACCACACGGTTCGTTCTTGCATCCAGATGCAGTGAATTTATTTAGAGATAGACACAATCGCCCATCGTTCCTGTTCATTGCATTTGACAATATCATGAAACCTTCCTAAATTTACCTCTAGCATTTATACCATTACATTATTATTTTATTTCTCTGAGGTTAGACAGTCAGCTGAATTGATGTGTAGACCTGTCTAAGGTGCATCCTGTCTCACCCGCTGTGCGTGCACATAAGGAGGTATATATATACTGTTTCAGAGAAAACAATTGCATTTTCAAATCTATCCACACCAGCAGTGACGCGGCCTGAGGCACGTAATGAACTGTGGTCATATAGGGGGTCTTTGAAGGAAGGTGCCGCTGTCAGCCGCCTGTTACATGTGACAGGGTTTATTAAGTCAAGGTGATGAGCTGCAAACCCAGACAGCAGGGGCTGTGATGGCAGCCACCACTCCTGTCAAAACTGATTAAGCTATCAAGTCTCAATGTCCGGGGAAGGGAAGACTGACTTGCGGGAGGGGGGGCGGTGTTGTCTGACAATAATATCCCAGACTCGGTAATGTCTCAATAATGAGATATGAACGTTCAGATGGTGGGGGTGGTGGCATGAGGGGTGGAGGAAATGAGGGAAAGGGGTCAGGAGGATGTCAACGGAGACGGGGGGGGATGAGAAGAGGAGAGTGATAGGTCGCCACGGAGATGACGCCTCAACAGATGCGCCGGGCTGTTGCTGTGTTTTTGGTTTTGCTTCTTGCTCTTCTCCTCCACCTGAATTAAATGTAGGAGCTGCGGGTGGGACAAACACTTTCTAATCCTGTCACCAACTGCAGATGAGCAAGGCTTTAAAACAAACACCATAATCCTCCTCTGACCTTTTCAGATACTGTGCAGCAACTCTCGCTGATCCTTTCATCACGAGCTGGAAGCTGTTAGGTAAGATGATCAATGAGTGAAACTTCCCAAAAGTCAGCATTGTAAGAATTTAAATAGGAAACCGCTTTTAATATTTTACTAGTCAGACTTCATCGTGCATCTGTCCTCTCTGTCCGCTGCTCTCAACGCTGATTTCATTAAAACACTCCTCTTCTGAGTAGCAGCAGCAGCAGCAGCAGCCTGTCCTGAAAACTCTGTTTCATGGCAAAAGGAGCTTAGCGGTGTTTAGAGGCCACGCAGCATATTTACCTCCAGTTTTACAAGACAGATGTCTCAGAGCAAAATAATCCCCGGCTGTAATTTGAGGACAAACCGAAGACGAAGTGTTTTGTAAGGGCTTGGCATGGACGGGTGTCTTTGACAGATCTGAAAACGGGTGGCAAGGACAGATACCGATACTACGCACTTTTATTTTTCATTTCTTTTTAATTCATCAAGATGTGAGGCAACAAAAATGTTCCACCACATGTTGGTGGAATGAGCTTGAATTAAGCTTCAGTCTGGAGTACGGAGCTAAGCCACAGAATCCACAATCTGCATCATGTTACGTAATTGTCTGCTCAATGATGGAGGTTGCTGTTTATTTTTTTTTGAACACTCTTAATGCATATTCTTACCAATCAGCCACAACACCACTGACAGGAGAAGTAAATAACACTGACCATCTTGTGACAATTCAATATTCTGCTGGGGAACTTTTGGACCTGGCATTCATTCTTGTGGATGTTACTTAGACATGTAGCACCCACCTAGACCAGACCAGACACCCCCACCCCATAGCAATGACACTCCTTGATGGCAGCAGCCATCCCCAGCAGGATGCAGCCAGGACAACTAAAAAAAAATTAAAAACAGCACAAGATGTTGACCTGGCCTTCAAATTCACTAGATCCCAAACTGATCAAGTATCTGTGGGATGATCCACAGAGGCCCCTCCTCTCAAAGGCCCCCCACTAACAACATCCTGTTGCTAGACACCACAGGACACCCTCAGAAGGCCCATGTCATTCTCTGATGAGTCCCGACTGTTTTGGAGGCACAAGGGAGACCTACACAATATTCAGAATATGGTCATAATGTTACGTCAGATCGGTGTATATTAATCTATCATAAATATGAACGTGCAGATACTGTAGCGTTGTGGTTTACAAAGATAAATCTTAGTGGTTACCAGATGTTTAAATGGAGTATATATAAATAAGTTAACCTCAGCAGCAGGGCTCCCGGCCGGCTGGAGCATCCCAGCATGTACTGTAACCCTCCTCAGATCTCCAGTTTACTTCAATACGCACCAAATAAATAAGTTTATTTTAAAGGTCAGCAATTTCCTGCAGTTTCCTGTGCTGATATCACTTCTTGGTAGCTTCCTGAAATAACAACGTAATTTGAAACTAACCACAGGAACAATACAGTCAATAACAGAATAGTTAATACAGCTAATGGTTTTCCATACTTGCATCCGCTGAGCGATGAACTGGAGTTAAAAAAAGGAAAACAGCAAATGCAAACTGTGAAGATTTAAGGTTGACTGAGTGAACAGATGCAAGTAACACAAGGTCAGTTATGTAGAATCTGAAAGCTGGATGATTTATCACTACTTTCACGATGCCACAGTGTGAGACGAAAAAGAAGACTTTCTGTTTTATCAGCCTACAGACGCCAAAATGTACTAGATTAGATATTTAATATGTGAAAGTGGACGCCCCCTGGATTTCATTAAGCTGCTTTTGGTCGTGAAATGTACAGGTGGTTTTCTAAAGTACTTTGGAGTGAAACATGTCAAACACATTCCCATTCCCGTCATTTACGTTACAGAAGCAGAAAATGTTTTTTTTTTTAATTTTTCTGTGTAAGTTTGATGTCCTTCCTCAGAGATGCAGCCACTATGCGGTTGCCGTCAGCTCTTAGTTGCTAGGATACATTTGTATGTAGTGGATATCGTCACTTTCATTAAATACGTCTTTTTGATTTAAAAAAAAAAAAAAAAAGTGGAAGGGGCCCTTTATGTCAGCCACTCGCTTTAACTGGCACTTCCCTTTGTGCTGCCTCGATAGGTTTGCTTGACTGTAACGTGGCAAATGATGGAATGAAAAGCCTGCAAGGACACATGATTTCTCTTGTACAAGATCAGAACAAAAACGGTATAGATTGTGTTGGGTTACTCAGCTCGCTGTTGAAGGTTAAGGGGACAAATTGATATCCATAAAGTTCTTAGAAGCCAGTTTTGTGGTTCAAAATCAGGGTACAGGAGAAAGTGGCGGTGTTGATCACTTCTAAACTCTAGCATAAGCAAAGATCAACCATCTGCAGGTGAATTGCGGTTATTACTACAACTATTACTACCTTTCAAAAATGATTATCTGATGAGGCAGTGGAGAGATCTGGCAGAGACGTCATAAGGAGAGACAGCCCCGAGGTGTTGCCTTTAAAGCGGCGGCTGCAGTGACCCCGGGGTTGGAGAGGGCTGGTGGATCAGAGACAGATTCGCTCCGGGCTCTGCCCCTCCATTGCTGACCCTCGGGTCACAGCTGTGGAGCTTCTGAGGATATCAAGGCCGGGAGCAGAGCACCAACACAAGCAGGGATGAAGCAAGAAAGCGATGGAGAGAGGAGAAGAGCCCTTAGCATCAAAAAAAACATGCAATTAAAAAAAACTAATAATATTTTTTTTTGCAGAATGTGGTGGCGGAATAAGAGAATTAAAGAGCTAAACAACTTTTAATGTAAGTTCTGCAATGTCCTGCTGAGCGAACGCTGAAAAGACTAAATAAAGAATGCAAATTAACCCCGTTATCACTGACATTAATGTGTGCTGCTTGAAGGAAGATCAAATTATTATAACCTAAGGAGATTTACAGGAAAACAGGTTGTGTTTTCAAGAGCTGGTACAATGACTCCCTCTAGAGGCAGAAGAGTGCTTTACAGGTCATTTTACACTTAGAAACTGCAAATAACAACTATTAGAGATATAATCTAAACTCTTAATCATGTAAAATGAGAGAAAAACAGACAAATATTAAACATTTCTGTTTACAGGTTGCCCACGAATAAAATGAATCATATATGTAAACCTCAACACTAAAATATTGACTTTTGCTTTTCTTGAGGAAAAAAAAAAATTACTACCTAGGAAAATGATTAATTTTGAAGTGAGTCAGCTTCTATAGGTAATACCGGAAGTAGAACGTCGAAAACAGAAGAAAAATATCCACAAAAAGAAAACAAAATAATGAAAATGATTCGTAAGTACGCGAAGGATTTTTACCAAGACCTGGTTTCAATTTTCTGAACCGAGTGGCTGCTCCTGTTTCATGAAGGATCTTTGCTCAGAACCAGGAAGTACGCTGGTGCTTCCGGTTTCCCCGCCCAGCTCCTCCCTCCCTCCCTCCAGTCAGCTGTTAGTGGTCTGTTTGCAAACATCTCCTCGGTGTCCATGGTCTCCTCCTCGGCCCTGTAGCTCCTCCGCGGCCCCGCATTTCCTCCACGATGGGAGAAAACGACGACGGCGACATCATCGAGCACCACGTGGAGGAGGAGATGGAGAAGAGAGGCGCGAGGAGCCACGCAGCGTCCTCCTCGTTCCTGGAAAGCCTCAGTCCGTCCGACAGGGAGGCCCACAGCAGCACCCAGTCCTCCCACAGACTGCTGGCCTACAGCGATGCCCTCATCTCCATCATTGCTACTGTCATGGTAACGCCACTGTCATGGTAACGCGCTGTGATGTGTCTGATTGATAACATGTGATGAGGCGCAGGAAGCGGGAGAGTGCACTGTCATTGTTTTTAAGGTGAAGGAGCAGATCATGATGGATGAGGCATAGAGGCAGCACACACACCGATCAGCCACAACATTAAAACCACTCACAGTAAATAACATTGACCATCTTGTGACAATTCAGTGTTCTGCTGGGAAACTTTTAGACCTGGCATTCATTCATGTGGATGTTACTTAGACATGTAGCACCCACCTAGACCAGACCAGACACCCCCACCCCATAGCAATGACACCCCTTGACGGTAGCAGCCATCCCCAGCAGGATGCAGCCTGACACAGACACAAAAACGCTTTAGGAACAACTAAAACATGAAGAACAGCCTCCAAATTCACTAGATCCCAAACTGATCAAGTATCTGTGGGATGATCTGTTGCCAGACACCACAGGACACCCTCAGAAGGCCTGCAGTGTCAGATCAAACCCTCTGGCAGGGCAGTTTTGGCCTGCAGGTCATATGTTTGACACCCCTGGTGTAGAGCATGGATATGAAATCAGATTCTCTACGGGTGTAGGATTGTATGTATTCATGTTTAACCTGATATTTCTCCTAATTCTATTCTATTTGTTCACAGATATTACCTGTTGCCCACACCAAAGTGGAAAATAGTGAGGTATTGTTTTTAACTTGTATATACTTTGTATTTTGTTCTGCCTGTTTTTTGCACCTTTAAATGTCTGTATTTGTGCCTTAAATTGTGCCCCGGGGACAAATAAAGTTTTCTGAATCTGAATCTGAAGACTGTTGAGTACTTCAGTACAACCAGTACTACACTCAGTCAATTTGAGGAATATTCCATCGTTTCATCTTGTTTTTAAGTCCGACCGCTACTGTAACGTTAAATGTGAAAAAGTACCAAAATCTTGTTCTTCTGTGTCACAGGAGTTAGCGGAGAGCGTTCAACAACTGTTGACGACAAAGATCGCTGTTTACTTGATGACATTCCTCATTGTGACTGTTGCATGGGCCGCTCATATCAGGTGAGAGTGATACCACAAAAATCAAAGAGAGATTCAGAGAAAAATGCATTGATCAGCCACAACATTAAAACCACTGACAGGAGAAGTAAATAACATTGATCATCTTGTGACAGTTCAGCGTTCTGCTGGGGAACTTTTGGACCTGGCATTCATTAGTGTGGACGTTACTTAGACATGTAGCACTCACCTAGACCAGACCAGGCACCCCCACCCCATAACAATGACGGCAGCAGCCATCCCCAGTAGGATGCAGCCTGACACAGACACACACACAAAAACACTTTAGGAACAACTAAAACAAAAAAACATACAGAACAGCACAAGGCGTTGAACTGGCCTCCAAATTCACTAGATCCTAAACTGATCAAGTATCTGTGGGATGATCCACAGAGACCCCTCCCATAGGACCCAATAGCCACCACCCTCAGAAGGCCCATGTCTGTTCTCTGATGAGTCACAACTGTTTTGGAGACACTAGGGAGACCTACACAATATTAGGAAAGTGGTCATAATGTTATGCCTGCATCCACCGTACGGTTTGTTGTCCCTGCAGCAGTTCTCATGTTCTCATTCTTCTGTGTCCACAGGTTATTTCAGGTGATCGTGCGCATCGATGACTGCCTCGCTCTGCTGAACCTCGTAAGTTCACAGTCAGTGTGAGGACTGTGTGTTTTCAGATTGTGTTGATTAAACTCTGCATTGAACACAACTGTGTTCTCTCTGGTCTACACATTTCCTGCTTTCTAATATCAAGTTCTGCTTTCGGTTCTATTTCAGGCCTGCATGATGCTGATAACCTTCCTGCCGTACACAGTGAGTATGAGCCACTCCCACCGGATCAGCGACTGTTTGCATGAATAACGGCTTCATCTGCTGATGTCATTTAACTCTTTGTCTTTTCAGTTTTCTTTAATGGCGACCTTCCCCGAGAACGTCCTTGGGATTCTGCTCTTTTGCGGCTGCGTGATGGTGCTCGGTGTCATCCAGGTTTCTTTTTTTTCCCTCAATAACATCTACTTAAATAAACACGGATCGTTAAAAATTCATTGTCAGACTCTCACCTTCGTAACGGTCTTCCTCGTCTCCAGTCGCTGATCGTGTTGTACGCCTTCAGCCGTCCGTTCCTCCTGAACGAGCAGATCCAGATCTCGGAGAACCAGACCTTCTACAAACACCACATCCTCAAAGTCATCATGCGGGTTCCCATCATGTGCTTCTTCGCCAGCATCTTCTCCTTCATCTTCTTCCAGCTGGTCGGTGGCAAACGTCACTAATTTGCTGCTAGAATGTTTTCCAGCTGCTGTACTACCGCCTTTTTAAAACTGCCGCTCCTCTGTCTCTAATGTCTGATGGTAACATTTGTCTTTTCAGTCTTACGTGCTTTTGGCCATTGTCATCTTCTTGCCGTACATCTCCCAGTCTTTGAAGTGGTGTCGCAACAAGGCAATCGGTAAGATTTTACTGGAACACTGGAGCAAACACGTGCTTACCTCCTGCCTCTCTTTAAGCGTGAACCGAATCTCGTTCCAGGTCAGGTGGAGGAGACTCCAGACTCCATGTTGTTCTACACCTACCTGCCCAATGAGCCGCTCAGCAAAGACAGAGTGGAGGCCTTCAGTGACGGCGTTTACGCCATCGTGGCAACGCTTCTCATCCTGGACATATGGTGCGCACTGAAAATACATGTTTAGTTTTGCAAGTATGCCAATCAGCCACAACATTAAAACCACTGACAGGAGAAGAAGTGAATAATATTGACCATCTTGTTGACCATGTTCTGCTGGGAAACTTTTGGACCTGGTACTTAGACATGTAGCACCCACCTAGACCAGACCAGGCGCCCCCACCCCATAGCAATGACACTCCTTGATGACAGCAGCCATCCCCAGCAGGATACAGCCTGACACAGACACACACACAAAAACACTTTAGGAACAACTCAGAAAACCATGAAGAACAGCACAGGGTGTTGACCTGGCCTCCAAATTCACTAGATCCCAAACTGATCAAGTGTCTGTGGGATGATCCACAGAGGACCCTTCCCTCAAAGACCCCCCACTAACAACATCCTGTTGCCAGACACCACAGGACACCCTCAGAAGGCCCATGTCCATTCTCTGATGAGTCACAACTGTTTTTGAGGCACAAGTTAGACCTACGCGATATTAGGAAGGAGGTTATAATGTTACGCCTGGTCGGTGTATGTCTGTTTTCTCCTGATTTAATGTGATTAATGGGTTACAAAGTCCGAAAGCCTCTCAACCTGTAACTTCTCTGGTTCCCGCCCTTTTAGCGAGGACAACGTTCCCGACCCGTCAGTTGTGCAGAAGCAGTTTGGCGGCAGCCTGATAGCGGCTCTCCAGGTCTACGGCCCGGAGTACCTGGCCTACTTCGGCTCCTTCGCCACAGTCGCCCTCCTCTGGTTCGTCCATCACTCCCTCTTCCTCCATGTCACCAAGGCAACCCGCTTCATGGGCCTGATGAACACCCTCTCCCTGGCGTTCGTCGGTGGTCTACCCTTAGCCTACCAGCTCACGCACGAGTTCCCGCGCAACTCCCGCAACGAACTGGAGGCCATTCAGATCAGCTGCGTGATCATTTTCTTCGCGGGCATATTTCAGCTCGCCCTGTGGGTGGTCGCCCTTTACAACGAGCGGGAAACCCTGCACCCTTACGTGCGGTACGGCGGGCGCGAGCACGTGTTCATGCTCGCCAAGCTGGCCCTGTACCCCTGCGTGGCGCTGGGGACGTTTTTCCTGACGTGCATTTTGAGTAAATTCAGTGCCCAAATTTTCCACCTGATGGAAATCACCGTGCCTTTTGCTTTCCTCCTGTTGAGGCTTGTGGTGCGCGGCGGGCTAGCGCTGCTCCGGCTTCTCTTCTGTCCCGACAGGAATGACATGAGGTCCGTTGCGGAGGAGGACGAGACAAGAGTGCCATTTAATCCTCTCGATACCTAAGCTAGCTTGATGGGGAGTAACACCGGGAAGTGAAGGTAAAGGCAGAGCTGCGAGGCTGTGTTGCTGAAAGTCCTGGTCTGCGAGAGAGCTAGCGCTTAGATTTGACCTCAGCAGGAGCCTGCAGGGGTTTAAATCTCTAAAAACAGGAAAAGTGGTTTGTTCCTTTCTCTACTTTTAAACTGAGCTCGTTTGAGGGAATCAGCACAACAATGTTTAGATAAGACTGCGCATGTAGAAGGAGAAACACCTTAACAAGAGCGGTGAATCAGCTGGTGTTGAAACTGACAGCCAAAGCATTTTATTTCCTGAGACTACACCGATCAGCCACAACATTAAAACCACTGACAGGAGAAGAAGTGAATAATATTTTAACCATCTTGTGACAATTTGGGAAACTTTTGGACCTGGCATTCATTCATGTGGATGTTACTTAGACATGTAGCCCCCACCTAGACCAGACCAGACACCCCCTCACCCCATGATAGTCAGCACAAACACAAAAACACTTTAGGAACAGCACAAGGTGTTGACCTGGTCTCCAAACTCACTAGATCCCAAACTGATCAAGTATCTGTGGGATGATCCACAGAGGCCCCTCCCCCTCAAAGGCCCCCCCACTAACAGCGTCCTGTTTCCAGACACCACAGGACACCCTCAGAAGGCCCATGTCCATTCTCTGGTCATAATGTTATGCCTGATCGGTGTACACGAACGCTAGTTTTAATGATTTATCACACAGTCCGTCCAACTGCTATGGTTTAAATCCTGCTACAATTAATTTATTTTCCAGAGAGGAGTTGCAGAAAGTTGTCGAAGAGAGGTGAAGTGTCTCTAAATACTTTGCTCGAGGGAAGTGAGGGGAACAGGAACAGGTTTGAGTGCTGGGCACTTTAAATTGCACTATGTTCAGTCAGATATGTGATGACAAAAAAATGAAAGCGTTACTATTATAATTTAACATGAAGACAACCTAAGAAGAAAAAAGGGTCAGACAACATTTTTAACTCCTAAACAAGTCTCATCCTTCTGTTTGTTAAAGAGTAAATATCTTCACTAGGGGTCGCTGTTGCTTCTGTGAAATACCCCTGAGTTACTGAAGCCATTTCCACGATGAGGTTGAACTATTTGTGTTTTAATACACAATCTGAGATGCACTTTAACAGAAACCTGACAGACGACGATGAGGAGGAATGAAAACACACACCCGCACAAAAAATAAATCAGCTGGCTCTGAATGTTATGTACATTTAAGTTTTGTTTTTCTTTTGATTTAATTATGAACGCAAATTGTTGTCGCAACATTAACTGTAATCGTATTGTACGCCTTATGTCATCCAGGTCATGGGAAACTGAAACTAAGATGTGATATGTTCTAAATCTGATTTATTCTTTCTGTAGAAATCAATCTTCTGTTGTTTTCTCTCGCTTGTCATCCCTTCATCAATGTTTACAGCCGTCCTTGTGGAATATCTGAGGAGCTCTCAGTGCTTAGACGTCCGTTATAAATGTCCAAACACATTGCCAAGCTGTGTTTTTGTGAATAAACCTGAAGTTGGTCCTTAAATGTCAAACACGTAAGAATCCGTCTTCTTCCCATCAACAAGACACGAAACAAAAGATTTTAAAAGAAAAAAAAAACCTTTATTCACCTCCGTACAATAAACAGCTTCACAATATCCAACATGTCAATATGTGGGTCTATACTTTACTCAGTTTTGCCCCTGTTATTACCAGCATACGTTCTCTGTATGATTTTTAATCTTATCCACTACAAAAGCTAAAGGTTTTCATTAGAAAACATTTGAAAAACAACTAAATGAACGATAAATTAAAAAGAGAAGCAACCGAAAACCTGCTATGCGTCATTACCGTCTGACACACGGGCCTTGTTTTTGTACCGTTAACATCCATTTGTTTTTATAACTCAGGTAAAAAAAAAAAGAAGAAAAGAAGAAGAAGAATAAATTAATCCAAACAATAACTTAGATATAATTTGAACTACAACTGTAAGTGTGCCAATGGGATAACATACATCTTTATTATAGTCGTTGATTAACTGATGATTAATTTACATAGAATGACTGATAATAAATATATGCACGTTGCAAAGTAACAGTTCAACCTCGCTGCCGTCTTTTGAGAAGGACGGGACTCCGATCGTTGTCTGTGAGGATTTGCTTTATCGCAATTTTAGAGACAAAACACAAACAGACAAATTGAAAACAATTTAAATTTGAGGAGATCTTGTTCTCTCTGAACGACAACATAAAAGAAGAATATGTTGACAGTAAAATGTAAGTCTTACATAAAGGCACTTATATTTTAAAATATAATTTTCTTTTAATTATTTAACCGAGACACGAAGAAACTGAACCATTGCTTTGCACGGTGCATCATTAAAATGTAAATTTGAGTTCATTTGAACGGTCCAATCGACTCGACAGAGGAAGTTATCCCAGTGGCACACTTTTAAACTCCATATAAAACCACTTTTTAAAAAGTATTAAATCATTTTCTCGCAGCGTTTGGTGTCTTAACTCTCAGCCGGATCACTTCAGTGCCACACTCGGGACAGTGAGGGCTGCATAAAGAAAAAGCCGTAGTGTTGAGTTTCATCAGTTGTAGAGTTTAGTTTTTAGATTCATACCTTACAATACAGCTGGTCCCAAAAGAAAAAAATAAATCCTCCCAGCACCTCCCCCTTCTCTTCAGATGAGGAATACTCGCTAGAATGCACTTCTACCAAGAAAACATGAGCAAACAGGACAAATAAATTACAGTGTGTTTGAAACACGGTTGATAAGACATTGCACGAGCCACAGATGCAAATGTTAGCGCTCCGGTGTGCCGCCCAGCTCCAAACTCTCTTTTCCCCTTTTCCTTTTTTTTTTCATCCTTTGGGTTTCTCTGAATTTCGCGGAGGATGCCGGGGACAGGAGGGACGTGACAGTTTGGACCCGGACTCCAGAGCTTTTTGTTTGTTTTTTCTTTTTCTTTTTTTTTTCAGTGTTGATCAGACAGTGCTTTGGTAAACATTTCTCTGTGAGAAGATTCGATCGGAGAGTCTCACGCTCACGTCCAAACACGTAGTCTGACTGGTCACAGGTCAGCGCGTGCGTGTGATCAGTCAGAAACGTCTTGTGGCATTTAAACGATCCAGTCCCGACTCTAAGGAATCAAACTTGCATAAAGATAGAATATTGCTAAGAAAACCACCTCCCAGGTGTGTAAATACAGCAGTGCATATACTGTATGAACACGCTCACATAATACAATATATAATATATAGGCTCTACATGTAATCAGATCTCATGTCATCGTTGATAACACTTTATATTGCAAACTACATTCATGACTTAATCATTAACAGTGATCTGATGCTTGAGAAGACTCCAAAGTGTTTTTGAACAGTCCAAGAATCCACCACCACCACCACCCTATACCCCCCCTCCCCACCCCCCACAACTCCCCCGACTGTGCAACTAAAATCATCGGTTAAATCAATAAAGGAAGCAACGTCTTTAAAGTCACTCTCATTTCTGGACCTTTAGCGCAGAGCTGGATAAGTAAATTGTAGTTTAAACATCTCCATAGCAACCTTGCAGAGCCTCTAACAGAGGCTGTTAGCATTGCAAGCTAATAAAACATGCACAATGCTGCTTTTGCACCAACTTCATCAATAAAGTTCGAGCGACATAAACGTGCGACGGAGGCAGGAGTTAGGTTGTGGCGAGAGATGTGTTCACGTGGCAGATGAGAACATTTTAACCTCGAGGCCGTTTGACTTCCAGTGCGCTAACCGTGTAGCCTGAAGGGTCTGAATTAGCTTATGGTAGACTAGTTTTTTTTTTGGAGGTGCTTCTTCCCGCCTCCCCTCCTTACGCTAAGCTCTGCGCTGAAAGGTGCGCCCACGAGAGCGGCGTTGATCTTCACCTCGAAAAACTCTCGGAAAGAAACCGTTCCTTCAAAAGTTCCTCCCGCTAATCCAAAAGTTCACCCAGAGAGCACCGTCTAAATAAACCTCACGTCATGCCTACATTGACACCAGTTAAAAATCTAATTTGTTCATGCTAAAGGCTACAAATGAGTTAAATCTCTCTTATTTTTTTTTTGTTTTTTTTTGTTTTGCATACCGTTAAAGTGTTTTTTTCTGTTTTTTTCTTTTTCTGCAGCAGGTCACATACGTAGGTATATATTAAGTATTTCTTCAGCTACATATATTTTATGTACAACACGTTAATTCCAGTGTTGATTGCTCAGATAATGCTCTACCTTTCTGCGCTAGCATGCATAATCAGCATCGACTAATGTTGTGCAAGTTATTTCGATGTAGTCAGGAAGCTAAAAGCTAAAAGTTCACACTGTGGAAATGAACGGCAAGTATGGATTGATTTAGTCCGAGGCAGGACCGGTGTGCATGCTTCACGTTTTGTTATTCTGTGTGATTAGGATCGTTAGCTACAGCGGAGTCTATAAAACCTAGTCTACAGTATGTTTGACAACCCTGCTGCACAAATGCCCCCCCCCCCCCCAAAAAACCCTGAAAATCAAGTTCAGGTCTGTAGCTCAGGTCCACGCGCCCAACACGATGGGCCCAGTTTATGCTGGTAGAAACTTCTTCAATCTGTTTTTTTTTTCTTCAGCTAAAGTCAGTGCAATATTTGTTGTCCACAGCGTAAAAGTATAAATCCACCGACCACCCGCGTGTCGAGAGTCGTGTGCTTTCGAGTCAACTTTTCACACTTTCCAGTAAAGACGTTTTATCTTCAGTACCTAGGACGGGGACTTCGTGTCGTCTTGTGAAGTGTAGCTGATGTCGGTCCGAGGGAAAAGCAACAAAGCCACCCATTTTCGTTGCTGCCGTTTTTGTTTTTTTGTTTTTTTTTTTCTAGAGGTTATTCCTTTAGTCCGAAAGAGTCCCCTCGAGTTTAAAGTTTGTGACGTTGAGCTAGTCGGAAGTCGAATAAAGAGGCGATCGATGGGATGACGATGGACGCTCGGTGATCTGGCGTCATACAGCCACAGTGCTCGTGTGTCTGCGTGTGTACATGCTTACACAAACTTTCCAAAAAAAGCACCTCTCCGCACCCTGTCCGGTCGCCGTCCAGCGAGTCCGGCGTCCTCTCACTCGGCCTGCGTGGCGGCGGGAGGGAGCATGCCCCTCTCTCTCAGGTGGGAGTGCAGGATGTGGAAAATACTGAGCTGCTGTTCAGGTTGAAGCATCAACAGCTGCTGCAGGACTTTGCTGGGGTTCGGTCCCCTGCGGGGTAGAAATTTAAAATGTGACCAGAATGAAAAACAATCCCATGTCTCTAAATGGTTCTTATAGAACAACAGGGATTTTAAAAACTCCTCTTTGGGTCCCGGTTATCGCCACATGAAAGAACGTTTAAATGAACATTTGCAACCTTAACACTGTCATATTTTAAATGGATCTGGAGCTTGGTACAAGTCTCTAGTTGTTTTCTGGACTCATGTTCCTTCTCCATTTGCTTTTGTATTATTTAAATCACTCTTTCCAGACGGTCAAATCACGTAATTCTTTACTTCAACCTTCTCTTCAATGCAAGGGAAGCTCCACAAGCTCAAAGTTTGTTTTTTGACTGTCGCTGCATGCTGAGCAGTTATTATTATCATCATTATTATACGTCGTTTGGCTTTACCTTAACTACTTTAAATACTCTTATCTGACAATACATACACACAAAATACATACATTTGCAGCTGCATCATCGTTACACTCCAATAACGCGGTGATAATCCACTCTTATCTAAAAAAATGAGTGTGTTTCTGCAGCTGATACGCAGAATTTCTGATTTCTTACCGGACAAAGCTGGCGATGTAGACGTGTGTGAACGTGGCCATCAGGTACTGACAGTCGAATCGGTCCATGATGCCGCCATGGCCTGGGATGGTGCTGGCAAAGTCCTGAGGGATGACACAGACCAGGGTGTCTTTAGCGAGTTTCATGTTATTTTTTTAGTTATTTAGGCTGCATCCTGCTAAACATCAAGGAGTGTCATTGCTATGGGGTGGGGGTGTCTGGTCTGGTCTAGGTGGGTGCTACATGTCTAAGTAACATCCACATGAATGAATGCCAGGTCCAGAAGTTTCCCAGCAGAACTCTGAATTGTCACAAGATGGTTTTTCACTTCTCCTGTCAGTGGTCATAATGTTATGCAATAAAAGCTCAAGTAGTCCAAACTGTTTCTGCTATATTTACTTAAACTCATGTGTAAATATCAGTTTGTAGCCTGAGGTGAAGCTGCAGTCAGTCAACTAAGCAACAGAGCTCACATTGGAGATATTCTACCGACTATCTTGACACTGAAACGGGAAGAAGATAAGCAACTTAAAATATACCGTAAAACACAGAACCAAGCAGAAGACGATTGATTAAAATAAAAAATAAAAAAAGACACTGAGAGGCTGTTTACCTTTATTTTGAAGGCTCGCTTGAAGCCACTGGCAAAGAAGCCACCAAATGGTCCAATGAGTGAGCCGAAGGAGGAGAGGAAGACGCTGTGGATCTGGAAGGGGTACAGGTTCACCGTTTTCTGCGAGAGAGATCAGAGGTAAGTACAGAAAAGTGACGTGATCAACAACAAAAAGGCAATATGATGGATGTATTTAATTTAAACCATCTGTTATCTTTATACTGGTCTTAATGCAAGTGATTCTAAATTAAAGGAATAAACGAAGCAGAGGAAGATCTTACCCATCCAATTATGTTTTGTACCACAGCAGGAAGAGTGTACTCCTGCATCACAAAGATATCGGAGGGCTCACATTCAACCGTGAAGCTGTTCGTCTCGCTGAACCCCACAGGACACACGAAGTACTGGAACTGAGACAGGAGGTAGGCCAGCTGAGGGTTGAAACAAAAACAAAGCACAAGACGCAAAGAAAAGATGATTAGTCGTCTCCACTTCTGCACAGGAAACGAACACAAGCTACGTGCATGTTATGAAATTCCAGAAATTGCGACAGAAAGTAGGAATATTTTGCGTTCTTTGCTGTGAAACTAGAAACCGTGTGACTATTTTTAAAAGCTGTCTTGGCTGTTGTAAGCCTGAGGGGAACTCCCACATGGTTGTTTCTTATCTACACTAACATTGCATGAAAAAAAAACACGTTTTTGGACATTCTCTTTTATTTATCAGCTACTGCAAACACATTTTCCTGCCGTGGCTACTTGGAAACTGTGTGTAAGGAAACGCAAACCATGTGAGCGAGTGTCAAGAGCAACTCCAGCGTACTCACAATGAAGCCAAAGACCACGGTGGCGAAGAAACCTCCGATGAAGCCCTCCCAGGTCTTCTTGGGTGAGAGCTGCAGGGCGTTAGGAGACAAAAACAGAGGCTGGTCTTTCATATCAACGTGACGTTGGGTTTTGCAATTAGTCTCGTCACAAATCTTACAAGTGGCGTTTGACCCATAACATTTTAAATCTGTGTGATTTGGTATTAATTGGGTCTGTGTGTTATTCAGCGTGTCAGTAAAGTTGAGGGCATGAGAAAAAATGTTATATTCTAATAGATGTAAAGACATGCAGTACACCGATCAGTCATAACATTATGACCACCTTCCTAATATTGTGTAGGCCTCCAAAACAGTTCATCGGAGAATAGACATGGGCCTTCTGAGGGTGTCCTGTGGTGTCTGGCAACAGAATGTAGTTAGTGGGGGGCTTTGAGGGGAGGGGCCTCTGTGGATCATCCCACAGATACTTGATCAGTTTGGGATCTAGTGAGTTTGGAGACCAGGTCAACACCTTGTGCTGTTCCTAAAGTGTTTTTGTGTTTGTGCTGACTATCATGGGGTGAGGGGGTGTCTGGTCTGGTCTAGGTGGGTGCTACATGTCTAAGTAACATCCACATGAAGTTGTTCCTAAAGTGTTTTTGTGTGCGTGTCTGTGTCAGGCTGTATCCTGCTGGGGATGGCTGCTGCCATCAAGGAGTGTCATTGCTACGGGGTGGGGGTGCCTGGTCTGGTCTAGGTGGGTGGTACACATCTAAAGGCTCATTTAGTGTATTGTGAGACATAGACGGCATAACCTATGCACATTTACACTTGTGCACTCGTAAGTCTGGCTCGCTCTGTAAAAACGCCACCTAAACACTAGTTGGCGCTGTGTCTTTTTTTGCCAGTCGGGTTAATTTTTGTCTCTACTTCCTGCTTCACTTTCAGCAACTTTCACCGAAATTTTGCAGAAGACGAGTCACACAAATGCTTGTATCTCCGAACCTCCTCAGTTAACCTTTCCTCTGTGTGTTTCATCTTTATTGATCCAAAACAATCAATGTGAAAGTCTGCACAGGGTCTGGGCTGTTGCCGTAGCTATGGCATCAAATTGACGCAGAAGCCTAAATCGCCTATTAGTAACATCCACACCAATGAATGCCAGGTCCAAAAGATTCCCAGCAGAACACTGAATTGTCACGAGATGGTCAATGTTGTTCACTTCTTCTCCTGTCTGTGGTTTTAATGTTGTGGCTGAATCGGTGTATCCTATTAGTTTAATTTACCTTTATAAGTGGAGTTCTCCCGAAGAAGAACCCAAACAGGTAGGCCATGATGTCGTTGCAGATCACAATGGAGATGGGAACGATGAACCTGCAAAACAGGAATTCCAGTTTTGATGAGAGGAGGCGACGAACGTGAACCAGACACACGAGAATCAAAACTACTACTACTTTGATTTAATGATAAGAGCTACTACAGCTACAACAAATTACTTGTGTGTTATTGTAATGTGGTAAAAAGATAAACAAACTTAAAATAACATGCTTTCTATGGTTATGTGACTTAGTATTTTTTTATTTAAATATAGTTGCCTCAGGTCACTGTGTACAAAGAGCACCACAACACTGACAACAGACTTGTGGTGGCAAATATGTGACAACAGGACAGGTTCCTCGGGTCTAATTGCGTCCTGCTTACCAGATCATTCCTTCAAACAGGTTCTGAATGACAAGGTGGGACTGGGTTACCACAATCAACAGGGTCACATGGGTCCAAGCAAACTGGAATGGCAAACACAAACACCACAGTGTCACTCCACTAGAATGCAGGCGTGCCGGCTCAGACGTTGCCTCGCGTCAGAAACAGTGGAATCGCACAGATAGATAGCTAGACGAGGTGAATGACACGGACAAAGCCACGTTGCCAAGATGATATATATAAAACTTAAAGTGAGAGAAGAGCATGCAGCAGGTGAAATGTGGTGAACATGAAGATGAACGCTACAAATGATTAAAGCAATTAAACAGATATTGAACAAAAAGCAGCAAAAATAAAACCAGTCGAGTCTGAGCAAAGCTGAGAAAGTGCCTTCTAACGGACTTTGCTTAATTTCATTTAATTAATCAGTACAGTTGGTTACAAACAATAAAATGTGATGCGTACACATGACAGAAAAAGCAAAACAGATGAATATGAATGAAATAAAAGCTGAAGCCACTGAAGATGTCCTGTAAACTATGCATTGCAAAGGTGCAGCAATTAAACAGCACCCCACTTCTACGTATTCTGCATTTGCAACAGCATGGAAAGTAAGTCTAAATCTTTTGTTGTAAGAAGCGATGTAAGAAGCGATGGAAGGGGAAGGATGGGAAAGGTTAGCGTAAAGGCGGTGGTTAACTTGGCTGATACACACCATATAAAACTGCAGGCGGTAATGTTTCTTCACTAAACTCAGCACAAACATGCAGAAACCTGTGAAAGAGTAGACAACAACATGCAGTCAGTCAGTTTTTTTTTTTTTTAAACTCATGGTTAAATTGTACGGTAGATTAAAAATACTGTCAGATATGAATGAGACTTGTGCGTTGAGAAGGCTTCTTCCTAGGTTCACGATAAAAACTAAAAGTGAACACTAACCCTCCTAAAAAAAAAGCCCACTCTGCTCTGATTGGTCAGCTGTTAAGGAACCAGACTCATCACTCCACATAAGATCTGCTGGTGTTTTTGTAACCAGGGACGCTAGCTAATAGCAACGACAGCTAGCTAGCTTGTAGATCCTGTACAGGGTCAGTAGCTAGATGAGGGGGGGAAGCAGATATTAAAGGGGAATTACCGTTTTTGTACTTTGGTGTCATTTGGAGTTGTTCCGAAGATATTTAGATCCAGCGGAGTGCCGCGTATATCCATACAGTGGGAGTGACTGGGGCACCGAAACGCAGCCTCTAAAAAACGCATTACCTGCCGCGAAACTCGTTCATTTCAGCAACTCTGGACTCAACGGGGAATAGCACTAGGGTATCATAACAAAATATTGGTGAAATGAACGAGTTTTGCGAAAGATAATGCGTTATTTAGAGGCTGCGTTTCGGTGCCCCAGTCACTCCCATTATATGGATATACGTGGCGCTCCGCTGGATCTAAATATCTTCTGAACGACTCCAAATGACACCAAAGTTATATGGGTGAGTAAACGATCGTATTTTATGCCAGAAATAAGGTCCAGGTTGTAAAAAAACGGTAATTCCCCTTTAAAAATCCAAGAATGCAATTCACTGGATGGGGATTAGTACACATGTACATCCTCAAGTGCTGGATGAGTCAAATTAATAAATTATTTTCCTGCAAATTTGAAAATACCATTAAAAGTTTGTAAAAACTACAACTGTTTTGTAAGGATGGCAGACCCTGGCCTATAAGTTACACCCAGAACGGATAGCGCCAGACATATCTTATAAAAACGCTTTGAATTTGATTTAAACTTAAATTTTCATTCTGAACTTACCTAAAAAAAACAAACTTTAAAACACTGGTATGCTGGGAACACAGTGGTGTCGGGTTTGAGTAATATAATGTATGTGAATCATTACTATGCTGTTTGTCCTGATAAAAGCCACAGCTTAAGGTTTCAGCTTTTATGGCACATCCGGCTGTACGGAGCAATAAATCGTCCTATCAGAAGAAGCGAAACTCATAAATTAGTTTCTTCCTGAGGCCTTACTTTCTGTCTTTCCTTTCCAAGAATGTTATTATTTATAACTCAACTCTACTACCCAGATACAGTGTCGGTGGTGAAACCTAATCCACCCTAATCCAAAAAAAAGCATGAATGGAAGCAGAGGGGCCAAAGATCGCACGTGTGTGTGTGTTTTGTTTTCTTAAAGGTGAGACTTACCTGCCAGGTACAAAGCAAAAGAGATGAAGCGGTGATAGCGAGCCAGGAACTGCAGAGGTTCCTCTCTTTGCACAAGCGCCCCAAAGTAATCCGCAACGGTTTCACCATAGAAGAAGTAATTGACACAAATCAGAAAGTACCTGAGGAAAAACAGAGGGTAGTTAGTCGTGTTTGTGATTTATTTTATATTTATTTATTTATGCACAGAGATTATTTTTGTGTGTTTTAATCTGAAATCTGCTCTCATCTAGGAGTGTAGTGTGTGTGGGTCAGTGCCCCCCAGTTCTTCTTGCCCACTGCACATTGACCTGCCTTGTCTGTTTTGTTATTATGAGGGGTGGCCTTGGTGAAAAAGGGCAAGTTTCAATTAGCCTTCATTTACTTCCAGCATGGCAGTGATCTTTGCTCCTGGCTGCACGGTGCACTGCCGCCTCATCCCGTGGGCGTGTGGGTGGGTGTGTGTATACAAAGTGTTAACTAAAAATAGGAGCAAAACACCAGGCGCGGTGGGGGTGCGCGGTTACTGCGTGCAGCAGACGAAAGTGACATGAGTCAGCGCTTTACTGAAGGAACAGCGGAGCCAGATGAAGAGAGGCTGCCAGGAAAATGGATAAGAGCTGTTTTTAAATGGGGTCTGAGAATAAATGCAGACCCTGTGGCACTAATGTAAAACACTAACGATTAATGTTAATAAGTTCCTATTTTGGTACCTTGCTTTGAAAAATTAAATGAATACATTTCTTTATTTGAGATGTTTAGCATCTTTCTTTCCAAAGTCTTTACACCAAAAGCTTTAGAAGATCTTTGTCTAAATAAAAATTTAAATCATCAGTGACTTTATGTAACTGTACATACACTATATTACCAAAAGTATTCACTCATCTGCATTTCCACGCATATGAACTTAAGTGACGTCCCATTCTTAATCCATAGGGTTTAATATGACGTCGGCCCACCCTTTGCAGCTAGAACAGCTTCAACTCTTCTGGGAAGGCTTTCCACAAGGTTTAGGAGTGTGTTTATGGGAGTTTTTGACCATTCTTCCAGAAGAGCATTTGTGAGGTGAGACACTGATGTTAGAGCAGAAGGTCTGGCTCACAGGCTTCGCTCTAATTCATCCCAAAGGTGTTCTATCGGGTTGAGATCAGTCAAGTTCTTCCACATCCATGTCTTTACGGACCTTGCTTTGTGCACTGGTGCTCAGTCATGTTGGAACAGGTAGGGGTCATCCCCAAACTGTTCCCACAAAGTTGGGAGCATGGAATTGTCCAAAATCTCTTGAAGCATTCAGAGTTCCCTTCACTGGAACTAAGGGGGCAAGCCCAGCTCCTGAGAAACAACCCCACACCATAACCCCCCCCCCTCCACCAAATGAGACAAGTACCGTTCTCCTGGCAACCACCAAACCCAGATTCATCCATCAGATTGCCAGATGGAGAAGCGTTACTGGTCACTCCAGAGAACGCGTTTCCACTGCTCTAGAGTCCAGTGGTGGCGTGCTTTACACCACTGCATCCAACGCTTTGCATTGCACTTGGTGATGTATGGCTTGGATGCAGCTGCTCGGCCATGGAAACCCATTCCATGAAGCTCTCTACGCACTGTTCTTGAGCTAATCTGAAGGCCACATGAAGTGTGGAGGTCTGTAGAGACTGACTCTGCAGAAAGTTGGCGACCTCTGCGCACTATGGGCCTCAGCATCCTCTGACTCCGCTCTGTCATTTTACATGGCCTAAGTTGCTGTCGTTCCCAATCGCTTCCACTTTATTATAATACCACTGACAGTTGACTGTGGAATATTTAGCAGCAAGGACTTGACTGGACTTGCTGCACAGGTGGCATCCTATCACAGTACCACGCTGGAATTCACTGAGCTCCTGAGAGCGACCCATTCTTTTACAAATGTTTGTAGAAGCAGTCTGCATGCCTCGGTGCTTGATTTTATACACCTGTGGTCATGGAAGTGATTGGAACACCTGGATTCAGTTATTTGGATGGGTGAGTGAATACTTTTGGCTATATATAGTGTACTTCCTGGTGTGTTTTTTAATTTCCTTATTGAGTTCTGACCTCATGTCTATCTTATGACAAACCTTTTGTATATTCAGGTCCTTGCACATCTAGATATTTTAGAGAATAAACAAATAAAACACAAATATTTCACCCTCTAAAAGATCTGTAAGTGTGTTTGTGTGCCTCCAGCTTGTCTAGCAACATAAGGATCACATGCTACCCTGAGATCTGAGCATAAATTAACATTTAAAGTGTAAGGTTAAACATCTGCTCATAATGCGTCTTCAGTGTTTGCTCTTTACTGCGAAATCCATTTTCCTCACCAGCTCAGTGTCCTGAACCAGGGCAGGTCGTAGGAATGGTAAACTCTGTAGCCGATGGTGATGATTTCTTGGAAGCACTTGATTTGCACGGTCATGACCTACATCGGATGATAAGAGCGGAGCAGAAACATGAGGAGAAAGCCGTGGACGACAAACTGGCTTTTCTCTTTCCGCCATCGCTAATCATAAACAACGGTTGTCATGGACACTTACGATCAATATTAGCGCGACAGGTCCCATGTAGATGATGAGGAAAAAGCCCGAAATCATGGCTAAAGATAGAACGCCCCTTATCCAGTAGTTCTTCCATCTGTGGAGATTAAAAAACACGAAATTAGTGAAATATATTCACGAATTCAATATATCCTCCTTAGAAATCACACCTATGCTTCCTTTATTCATTCACGCTTCATTTGAGTTTTCAAGCAGAGAGAAAGTGAAATAACACAGACGTATGATGATTTACTGTGTGGCTCTCGTCTCTTTGCATACAGTTTTAAAGCACGTGGCGCAAAAAAAACAAACAAACATAAATTCAACATTTAGAGCCGTGATATTATAACTGGGGGTCATAATTAGCAATATATGGGACTGACTCTGATTTATATCAGCTGACTGGTGGAGGTAAAGGTTGTATTGAAGCCACAATGGCTGGCAGTAAAGAGGGCGATATCTGGTCGTATTCCAGTTTGTATGTACACCGATCAGCCACAACATTATGACGGGAGAAGTAAATAACATTGACCATCTTGATCTTGTGACGATTCAGTGTTCTGAAGGGAAACTTTTGGACCTGGTATTCATTGGTGTGGATGTTACTTAGACATGTAGCACCCACCTAGACCAGACCAGGTACCCCCACCCCATAGCAATGACACTCCTTGATGGCAGCAGGGAGTGTCACCCAAAAACGCTTTAGGAACAACTCAAAAAAAACATGAAGAACAGCACAAGATGTTGACCTGGCCTCCAAATTCACTAGATCCCAAACTGATCAAGTATCTGTGGGATGATCCACAGAGGCCCCTCCCCTCAAAGGCCCCCCATTAACAACATTGTGTTGCCAGACACCACAGGACACCCTCAGAAGGCCCATGTCCATTCTCTGATGAGTCACAACTGATTTGGAGACACAAGGGAGACCTACACAATATTAGGAAGGTGGTCGTAATGTTACGCCTGATCGGTGTATGACCTCTGCTTTCAGATGTAAACACTGAGAACAGCTGACAGTCCCACAACCGTGCTAGGACGCCTGTGATAGGTTGAACTAAACAGCAGACAGAGAGGATAGAGAGGAGGACGCATGAAAGTCAAAGGCTGCAGACGAACCCAGCTCGTTTAGAGTGTGTTGGGTGAATAATAATCATCATCCCTTAGTGTTCTGGTGCATTTAGCTTATGATGTTGTTTTAGCAGCTGGTGCAGTCATGAAGCTACTTTACCAGCGGTTATCATGGCCACGAATGTTCATTGTTTTTTTTTTCCTTTACAACGCACGGTGCAGCGTTTGTTGCTGTGCTACGCCGCCGGCTGCCTGGGAGCAAAAACAAAAGGGAGGAAACAGATAAAAAGCTGCACAGGAGCCAAGCAGGCCGGAGAGGCTGCTGCCTGCTCTATGAATGGAGCAGAAAAAAACAGCTGCATCATGAGAAAAAAGCTGCTGCTGCTGCTTCCATTCAGCAACCGTGTGCCTCACACATTCTCTCTCTTCCTCCTCTCTTCACCTGCAACCTCCTCGTCTGATGCATCTTCTTTTCGTTCATTCATCTTTTACCCTCCCTCCTCCACCTCCTCTATACTACCCATTCCCCTCCTCTCCCATGCGTTTATCTTCATCTTATTCCTTCTTTTAATTTCTTTCTTTCTCTTTCCTTCATCCCACTCCCTCCTCCTCCTCCTCCTCTCTCCTCTCTCCTTCTCTGCAGTCTGTTCATCCACAGGTCTCTCTGCAGCACACTAGCTCCACCGGCGAGCCTGCGGGGATTAGTGCTTCCCTCCTCGTGAGCCTTTAAGCCCTGTGACACGGCCGTCACTCATTGGTCACACGGCTTCGAGTATCATCTGCATGTAAAAACAGGGCCTTGTTCATTTGGGTTTAAGGTGCTGGAGACTCAGACCGGAGCAGGTTGCCAAGTGTTACAGGCCCGGAGTCCTGGAAAGAGGCATTATAAGCTTTTTCCTTCAATTCTTTTTATTGTTTCTATTAATGTTCTGGCACTCAAACCATAGACTGTTCTGTTTCCATTTTTAAGACACTCTTTCGTAAATGTCAAAGCAACACTCACTTGCGTTTAGGGATGTCCTGATCAAGTTTTTTTGTCCCCCATCTTTTAATACTCGGCCGATCCAAGTCCTGATCCTTAAACAAACAAAATGTCTTTCCCTGGAAATTCATAGAGGCTTCTCTTGTCTGCACCGTGCGACTGGATTAAGTCCAGTAACTAGGGCTAGGTCAAAGCTGATGTAGCGAGGAGAGGGTAGCTCGTACCTTAGCTCCAGAAAACCCTTGTTCTCTACTACAGAAATGTGCTGGTCTAACTCTGTAACCCCTCTCTGTTGTTTCTGTGCAGATTATTTCTTTTGGCTGGTGAATCAAACTGGCAGTATTGAGTAACGATCATCTACTACCACCTCCAAACATCCACGTTCCACAGTAAGCAGGTCATTTGCTTAGCTGCAGAGTTCATTTCCTTCACTACGCTGATAAGAGTGTGTTCAAACCTCTCAGGTCACAGCGTCTTGGTCCATCTGACCTACGTACGTACCGACAAGATGATCAATCTCTGTTAGATTTTGGGAGAACTGCTTGTTCCAGCAATATCGCGGCTGAGGAAAAATATCTGAAGAAGACCTTGGCCTTGTCCGTTTCAGGGTGTGTGTTCTCAACCAGTGTTCTGATCTGAACACTCAAGAGGCTCATTTGGAAGTTGAGCAGGGCGACAACAAAGATTTCATTTTGACGCACTAATCGAAGACGTCTGTAGCCTTGCTCTACTTTGAAAAATAACAGGATAATAGAAGATCAACACATTCACGCAAGTGTGAAGAAAAATAACACAGGATAATAGAAGATCAACACATTCATGCAAGCGTGATCCTATCTAGGAGGTCATATCTGAACTGCTATCTGGTTAGAACCGCTCTCTCCAACTATCTCGTTTCAAGGGGAGACAACTATTTCTCTTTCTTTTCGTGAGGACAACCGATGACGCACTCTAAATGTCTTCACCGAGAGACTGTCTGAAAACAAGCGCTGTTCTAATTAGTTCTGACAAACCATGAGCCAGCCCGTACAGTTAAACAGTAGGCCTCTGTTCATGCATTTTTACTGGTTTTAATAGAAACTGACTGGTCTGTGCACTAAAAGTTATCAGACCCTTGTGGCTTCAGCCTGTAATACAACACAGGGGCAGGATCAAGCTGCAGGGTAATTACGTGTAATTTGGTTTCTGAACTAACAACATCTGTGTGTGTGTGTTTGAGGCGAGCGTACCTGGGCGGCAGCCCCTCTAGAGCTTTGTTCAGGCATTGTGGAGTGTTGTCTGTGTCTGCACTGGAGAGAGGAACATCTGGAGTGTCTGCTTTGGAGTCGCCATCACATTCTCCCTCTGTATCACCCGGCAGGCCCAGCCTGTCATCACCGTCGGCCTCCTGGCGGAACAAGCACAAAACAGATATTCAAATGCAGACTTTAGATAGACGGAACAAACGGTGCCTGTAGAGGCTGCTCACTTAGGTTAAATGCAGATTAAAGATTCATTATAATAAAGACGTTTGCCTCCCGGGCAGCAGCCTGGTAACCTGTTAACACCGGGTGTAGACTTTCAGCCTCAGTCATGCTCCACCAGCAGTCCTCCACAGACTGGGATCAAACTTTTCCCCTTTTATGGACATGGTGAGGATTGTGTTTGGCTGAAATATGTTGTAGTTATGTATTTGGAAGTATTTCGTTAAATGTATAGATGCATTTCAGCGCTGGTGACGAAATTAAAACAAAATAGAAGAAGGAGCTCAACAAAAAAAGCTCTGTTCTTCTCTGTATCTTCATGTTTGTTTTGAATTGCATCCTTTTAAATAGGTATTTGTTTCTTTCTACACACACAAAAACAGACCTATTTGAATCGCAGCCAAATTTAGAGGACAGATACGCCCGTCCTGCTGTTTGTCCTCCCCCCTACTGAGAGGCTAAACTCTGGCCTCATGAAACCGCCGTCTGCTCAGTTTGGACTAGACCCTGTCTGACTGCCTCAGCGTTTACTTGTTTGCATCTCAGTGAAAGGACGACGACGCCTGCATTTATTTCGCCCTTCTGTCTCGCTGTGCTTTCTATTCTTTTCTTTTTGCCAGGACTCACTCTGTCCTGAGTTTAACTTCCATCATGCAACCAGGAGGTGAGCCGAGATGTGTTTTCACCATAAAAGAGGCTATTTTTAAACCGGCTCACACGTCCATTGTCGGATTAAGTTTCCGTTAGCACTTGAGAGGCTCGCTGATGCTCCTGGACATTTCTCTGCCTTTCATGGTCGCTTTGACTCGCACGCTGCTAAATATGGTTAGTGGGGGGGCATCAGGGTTAAATCAGAGAGCTTTGGAAATAAGGTTAAAAGTGGGAAGGCAAGTTTGGGTTGAGGGGGAAGTCTGCTCGCTTGAGTTGGTGTTAGGGTTAAGGAGAAGAGTGACTTCAGATTTCCGTTCAGGTTTTAAAGAGGAAGCGCCGACGTCTGCAGACTGAAACAGTGGCGACCTACAGGGTCAAATCTGTCAGTGTGGCTTACATGTCCCGACTGAAAAGGGAAGAGAAACACCACTGGCCAAAACTGTGTCTCTGGACGATTGCCCAAGCAGTAAAGTGAAAGTGAGGAGGACACATGTTGTGGAGAACGACAACTCAAATTCAGACCCTTCAAAACAAGTTTCACTCATGGATTTATTTATTTATTTTTAGATATTTCAAGCTGTCAAAGTGTCTAGTTTCCGATTACGATTAATGACATATCCTGTAGATGTATACAGAGATGATCTAAACTAGATAACTTGATAGTTAAACAGGATGTATGATACACAGAGGATTGGTAGTTGATAAAAAGCCAGCAGTGATTTGAGATAAATGCTAAATGATGTTAAATTTCAGCTAGTTTGTCTATTCTACCATTTTTTTGAGGCCTTTGAGGGGAGGGGCCTCTGTGGATCATCCCACAGATACTTGATCAGTTTGGGATCTAATGAATTTGGAGGCCAGGTCAACACCTTGTCTTCATGTTTTGTTTTTTTGAGTCGTTCCTACTGCTGGGGATCCATCCTGCTGGGGATGGCTGCTGCCATCAAGGAGTGTCATTGCTATGGGGTGGGGGTGCCTGGTCTGGTCTAGGTGGGTGCTACATGTTTAAGTAACATCCACACCAATGAATGAATGCCAGGTCCAAAGGTTTCAAATTGTCACAAGATGGTCAATGTTATTCACTTCTCCTGTCGGGGGTTTTAATGTTATGACTGATCGGTGTATGTCTTTGTGGTCATGTTTGGTTAAGACATTCCGTGATGTCAATGAAACAGGTCACGCGGAGCTCCAATATTATGGCCTAATCTGCCTGAACGTACTCAAGCTTCTTAATCAAACTGTCAAACACTCGTAATCCTTTGTTTACAGAGCAAAGTGTGCTAACAACAATGTAATCACGACACAAACAAAACCCTCCGTCGATGTGTGTGTGATATCAATCCAAGTTATCGCGTGGGATCGGACTAATCCTCGAGTCTTTGAGTGTGCATGTAATCAAAGCAGTATGCAAAAAAAAACACAAGAGCACGAAATGAAAGACAGTAAAATCAGCCGCAGCAGGTGGTGGATGTAGAAATACACGCTGTGCAACACGGCCATGTTTATGCAATGTTTGAGACAGAAGCAGCAGCAGCAGCAGCAGCAGTGTGACTGTCCATGCAGCTCAGCTCAACCTTCACAGTCGTCTTTGTCCTACACCCCTCCTCCTCCTCGTCCTCTTAGCTATTAATGCGTTTGCTGCAGAAGCGGGAGGAAGAGGGAGGGAGGAGGGGATCAACTACAGGACAGGTGACAAGCAGCTTGAACAAGTTGTGTTGCTGCTAAATCACTGAAGACGAACTAAATCAGAAAAGAGAACAACGGAACAACATATACACGGTTATGTACGAAGGAATGGGCTAAAATTCCTCCGAGCTGCTGTTGACGACAGATCAGCACTTACTGGAAATGTTTAGTTGCTGTTTTGCACCTCACACATGTCTACAAATGATTCATTTTCAGTAGCGGCTTTGGCCTCAGCGGGGAATATAGCTACAGACGACATGCTGCTAAGAATTAGGCTAATCAGCAACGACGAACATTTACTGGCTGCTAACAGAACCGTTCACCTTTCAGCAGATATGCAGAAGCCTTTTTTTGCAGAAGCACAGCAGCTGCCACGGTCTGAAAAGCTCACAACACAGGTCAATATTGTTGGGATAAAAACATGGAAACACTAGACTTGTCTGTAAAGCTCAGGTCTGCACTGTTACTGATACCTTTTTATTGCAGTTCTCATCTGTACTGGAGCTGAGTTTTTACACAATCCACCCATTTAAAGGCTCCTTAAATAATTTGAGGCGTGATCCGCCTGGCTTTTGGCTGTCAAAATCCGGTGACAGCCAGAGCTGCTGACACCGAGCGTCGAATCTGTCTGTCAAGAATCCCAGGGGGTGACATCGCTAATGGTTCAGCAATCCTTCTGCACATTTAAGATGGCGCTGGACACTTGTAGGCTAGCTCGTTGAGAAAGAGAGTCAGGTTCTACCGATGGAAGCTTCACCTCTACAACGTCACTGAATGCTGACCTTAGCTGGATAAACGATTCTGTTCCTGCTTACTTCTCTAAGCCAGAGGTTTAAAACACAAAATAAACACGGGTATCTGATACAACGAGAGGGGTGCAGACAGAAGCTGTGACCAGCAGAGCATTAAACGGCCTGATGCCACTGCTGCTGCTGCTGCTGCTGCTGCTGCTGCTGCTGAGGCTTCAGGGAGGACGTCCAACCAGCTGACAGCCCACCAAGGTCAGCTGTGTTGTGGAGCTTTGAGCTGCCGAGAGCTGTCCGAGCAAACAGTGTTCAGGAGGACCATGAAGGGGGGTGGTGGCAGAAATGTTAAGAGTCAATATATACACCCATCAGCCACAACATTATGACCACTTGCAGGAGAAGTGAATACCATTGACTGTCTCGTGACAATTCGATGTTCTGCAGGGAAACTTTTGGACCTGGCATTCATTCATTGGTGTGGATGTTACTTAGACATGTAGCACCCACCTAGACCAGACCAGGCATCCCCACCCCATAGCAATGACACTCCTTGATGGCAGCAGACATCCCCAGCAGGATACACACAGAAAAACACACACAAAAAAAACTAAAAGAACAGCACAAGGTGTTGACCTGGCCTCCAAATTCACTAGATCCCAAACTGATCAAGTATCTGTGGGATGATCCACAGAGGACCCTCCCCTCAAAGCCCCCCCCCCCCGCCCCCCCAAATGTCCACTCTCTGATGAGTCACAACTGTTTTAGACTATGGAATATTAGGAAGGTGGTCATAATGTTATGCCTAATCGACGTATGCAAGTCTGGCTGACTGAGCACCGACGGCAAATATTGGCTTTGGAGTGAACTAACAGTCTGTAACAAATTTAATGCTAACATGCTCTGTTTGGGTGTGACTCCAGGGTGCGTGAGACACAGAAAGACGATCTTTTAACCTCCAAAACAAGATGCATGCAGACCTGACTCACACACGGTTTCACCTCTGCACAGAGAACACCTCACAGCAGCAGACAAAGAGCGTAAAATCCACAACGCTTACGCTGCATTATTTGACCGAAGGCTTTATTCCTGCGTCTGACAGTTTGCAGATTGTTTTATTTATCGTTTCCAAAGAAAAGCACACTGAGGACGGCGAGTTACACTTTGTGCTGAACAGCTGCACTTTCAGTTTAACCGTTGCCTAACAGAGTTATGTCTGGTTTGTTTGGGTGGATCCAACTATAACCCTTCGGATCTGACTCATAGGAGAAATATTCATTACGCTGCATGTGTTTACTTAGGCACAAATCTCTTTAATTACAAGGACACAGTTTCATTATTGCTTATTGTCCTGCCTCTCCAAAGGAAGGAGGAACTGTCCGCCATGAATCATTGACAAGTGTTCACTGATACTACTGGAGAGCACTGAGCTCATCTCTGAGCAACTGTTTAACCACGACATTACAGAGACTACAGATGACCTCTGGCAACATTTTTTAGTCTATTATTTTAGTCCTTTAACATGCCAGATTGTGTGGAGATTAATTAGGGCAGGAAGTTAACAGGCATGCATATACAAGGACACAAATAACCACAGAGGCTTTAGCTCGGCTCAGTATGGATCAATTCTAAAGCCAAGTCAGAGCAGGGATCAGGGATGCTGCGTGTGTGTGGACGAATGGATAAACGCAATGTATATTTGTTTTATGTGAAATGTTTCTTAAACACAAGTGTGGTTTAAGAGATTCAAAGTTCACGTTGACTGGCTGTGCACACAAAAAAATATTGAAAATACTGTACGACACGATGTTAAAACAGGAAGGAAACCAAAAGGTGCAGTTCCTCAAATGTCCATTAGAGGCTGGCTGCGAAGGCGAGTCAATCCGATAGACTATGGACGAAGGCTCTCCACTTCCTTCCAATGCTCAAACCAATGCTCGTGTCCAGGGATGTGGGTGGAGACATCTTGCGAGTTTGGAGCCAAACATGGAGGGAGGGCGGAGCTTATGACCTAAACTGGAGCGAGCCAAGAGGGGGCGCTCTACTTGCTTTGGCTTCACTTTTGAGGAGCTGTCATGGCGTCTATTATTTTTGCAGTCTATGGTCAAATCCCAAAATGTCCAACTTTACAGCGCAAATAAACATGTAGGGTTTAGAGTTAGACTTAGATAAACTTTATTGATCCACAAGGGAAATTGTTTGGTCCCAGTAGCTTAGTTGCACATAAAAAAAGTAAAATAAAATGGCCTCTACAGCTAATTTCTCAATTCATGCCAATTTTTTAATACAACACAGCCTTTTAAATCAGATCAAGGATTAAAACTTATGCTATTTAAAGCTTGTTGCATACTCTGCTAGAGGCGAGAAAGCTCCTAGGGCTGCGAGAACAGAAAAAAAAAGTTTGTTTTGGCCAGGTCATTTATGCTTCTCGAGAAACTCAAGGGCCGAACTCCGAGGAAGTCCTCATGGGGCCCGCCCACTGCAGAGAGGCACCTTTACACACACACAGTATGCCAATCTCTACCCAGGAGAGATTAGCGGTCACACTGGGAGCTCACAGACTTCACGGAATGGCCGCTAGCATTTCCGCTTTTCCGCATTAACCACGCCCACTTCCAATTTCTGACCATTCACAGATAAGAAGCCGGACACCTCAAGGGAAAAATGTTCTGCCCGGTTGATGTGTCGAGAATTTCTTTATTAGTCTCGACCAGTCGGGCTGTGGTAAGATGCAGAGGGCTGCAGCCACCAGACTGCATCTTTATATACAGTCGATGTCTGAAACACCACAGTGCATTAAGTCACTATGACGCTCTCTGAAAAGAAGTGTGAAGTCTAGTCACCAGGGTTTTTGTTTTTCCGTCTAGTCTTGCTGCTCGTGCATCTCTTGTGTTGAGAGTGTGGGTTTTTATTTGGGACAGTTGCGTGCAACAACTCACCAAGAATGCACTCTGAGGGAGGTGAGGACAAACAAGACGGGGCATTAATGTCAAGACTGACCGCCCGTAAACACACTCAACCGAGCAACAGTAACCAGGAGCGAAACGCAGCGAACAGGTCCAAGAGTTAATTTGTCTTTAACACAAGTGTCCACAGAAGCCGCTCCGCTCCGGAGTAACCTCTTAATCTTCATGTACAAACCTCATTTGACTGTACAAACTTGTTTTCTTTCTTCAACAACATCAGAGGCCCTCAGATGCTCTCTAACTCGGCCTTTTAGCACCAAGACCGGGATTAGTTTCATGCTGTGGGGGGATTTCATCATCGGAACCCACACTGTGCACAACACTTTAAGGCGGGATGAAGCAAGAGGTGGACACACGCGAAGTGTTTCTGAGCACATTTCTAAACGCGGATGTGACGGCAAGCATCAGTGTGGCCTGACAGCTTAGTAAATGAGAAGAGTATTTGTCTCAAGTTTGCATCAGTCCACGTCTTATCAATCAGTCAGGAGGCACATCACAATATTCCCTGAGGCCACATTTGACATTTGAAGACGTACAAGTTACACCGGTATAAAACAGAAAAGGTGTAAAAATGCAACTGAAATGATTTACAGCTTTTCTTGGTCTTTAGTGATAACACACTTGAACACTCGGCTGGACAAAGCAAGAAAGTTTTTCACTATCACAGCTAAACCAAACGACTAAAAGAGGAAATGCTCGACGTTTCACGGGACAGAAAATATAGAAATGTTCTCTACCCAAACAGGTGCACTGCAGGTGGAAAGCAGGTATATATATATATATTTGTTATTTCCTTCCTCTTTTATCTTGTTGAAAGATGATTAATTCTCTCTCTCTCTCTCTCTTTCTATAGAGGGACTGTTTTCTCGTCAGGATATAGGAGCAAACTTGACTTTCCCGGCTGCATGATTTAGTAGAAAAAGCTGCCGAACGGCTCTCCTGGGCGTCGTCAGCAGCTGTTTGCAAGATCAAGTGTGAGTTGCCCTGCTCAGGATTTACTATTGTCTTCATTCTCCTGCAGTTACCCGCTCGTACCTGAACGCATCATTCTCCAACCTGACAACCTGCCCTTTATTGATACCTCCAACACTCAATCATTACAGCAGTCAGCAATCAGAACTACCAGTGTCACTAACAGTTATAAATCATTTTAAAACTATCATGTATGTATGTTTCTTCACCAACTACACCGATCAGGCATGACATTATGACCTCCTAATATTGTGTAGGTCTCCCTTGTGCCTCCAAAACAGCTGTGACTCATCAGAGAATGGACGTGGGCCTCCTTAGGGCGTCCTGTCGTGTCTGGCAACAAGATGCTGTTAGTGTGGGGGGGACATTTGAGGGGAGAGTTCTCCGTGGATCATCCCACAGACACTTGATTAGTTTGGGATCTAGTGAATTTGGAGGCCAGCTCAACACCTTCTGCTGTTCGTCATGTTTTTTTTTTGTGAGGGGCTGGCATAGTGGAGTGTTATTGCTATGGGATGGGGGGTGCCTGGTCTGGTCTAGGGGGGTGCTACACGTCTAAGTAACATCCACATGAATGAATGAAAGGTTTTAATGTTGTGGCTGATCGGTGTATAAAGGGAAGTTGTAAACAAATATATGCATTTTTAAATATTCACTCTCTGACTTGACTGCGTGGATGGTGGGACATCAATGAGGGGAAAGGAGACCCACGTTTCCTCTCACAGGTGCAGACAGGAGGCCCCCTCTGATGATCCTGCGTGGGGGTTTTATTATTATTTCTTCTACTATGCATCAACTTTGGAGATGTGTGGACATGAGGACATCCGTGACAGACAGCGTCAAGGTGTCCCCCTCCACCCCACCCCCCTCGCCATGACACGGACGTGAAGTAGACACCGGACCGACCAGAGAGCAGGTTCCGTGTGTCTCTGACCGTGTGCAGGATTAACCGGAGCGGAGCCAACGGCTGGCTGGCTAACTAACTAGCTTATGTAGCCCCCGATGCTAACCTGGCAACCCAGCTAGCCCGCTCTGCTGCCTGACAACAACCTGCCCGACTAGTTTTAAACAGGGCGAGGTCTTTTATTTTTATATTTTTCTTCTTACTAACACAGTGGAGGGTTCAGTTTTACCTTGTCGCTGATGTTCTCGGCGCTGTCGGTGTCTCCTCCGCCTCCGCCTCGCTTCCTCAGCTCCGTCATGTTTCGCTCGTTTCGCCGCCGGGACGTTAATGTGTCACATAAGCCGACTCCGAGGGAAGGAATGGAGGAGGGAGGGAGGGAGAGAGGGAGGGAGGAGGAGAAGGAGGAGGAGGAGGAGGAGGAGGGGATGAAACCCTGGCTTCTTCAAATGAACTCCTGGATTTATTTCTGACCCGGGTCGGGCTCTAAAGAAGCTCGGCTCGTGAAGGAAGGCCAGCCGGTGCTGTCACGGCGTTGCTACACAGCTGCTGCTGCTCCACAGGACGCGACCGACTCCACTGCGTGTATTTGTTTATCACCGCAGTCCCTGATCTCCTCCTACTGTTGCCAAGAGACAGGAAAGAACCACGCGCTGCTTCCGCTAGAGACTTTCAAAGTAAGAGCTTGGATAGATGAATGAATAAACAAAAACATTCTTCTTGATGATGATTATTATTATTATTATTATCCTCTCCTTCGTTTTATTCTTGGTAACATTATGCTTATTTATCTTATTATTAATACTCCTACTACTACTAATAATAATAATAATGATAATAACAATATTATTATTATTCTCGTATTCTAATTTTGATAATGATATTGACAAATAATAATAATAATAATAATAATTAATAATAGTGAAGGAGAAGAAGATGTTTCAAACTTTGTGTGGATGAATCTATGGGATAAATAAAATAAAATGATGCACAATGCAATGAAGCAACTTTTAAAGTTAAAGTTTAGAAAAAAAAAGACATAAATATTAATAAATAAATAAATAAATAAGTGTTTCCAATGAGTCTATAAGGGTTGAAATCTCCACCAGAAGCTACACCGTCTATATGATCCCGTAACCCGTGTACAGTATATATAACCATCATCTCACACCTTCTATTTGCAAATACGTGGTAATTTAACTCCTATTGAGGTTTGTTGTTGTTTTTATTCATGATATTCATGAATGTCAACATATATATATATATATTTATCCTCCTTTAACACTCCAAATTGGTTGTTTCAACTCAGACTAGACACCGTGAATCTCTCTGATGCAATATGTAAATATTTTTTGTACATAACATATTTGTCTGCCGTATTCTATTCTTATTATATTCTAAAATTTTTTTGTATCTTCTGCATCTTGCACTGTTGTTTCCTGCCGCTGTAACGCCCTAATTTCCCCACGGGGATGAATAAAGTCTTATCTTATCTTATCTTATCTTATCCTAACATGAACCTGTAAAGAGTTTGCTTGGGAACTTTTAACAAGTTTGATAAGTGCGCAATAAACTGTAAATATGCGTGGAAACATGTTTAAGCAAACGAAGCCAGAAAATTGTAAAGAAATTATATATTTCATTCATTCATTCATTCATCTTCTGTAACCGCTTGTCCTGTGAAGGGTCGTGTGTGTGTGTGCGATCCAGTCTATCGCAGGACAGAACAGAAATTGTACAACATAAGCAAAATGTATAAAACCACAGCAGTCGTTTGAAAGACACGTTTATTTTGAAGTGCGAGCCCAGAGACTTCCGGTCCGACTGTGTCTCCTTGTTCAACTTTGTACAGGTATGCTGCGGTCGAGACTCTCTGTGTGTGGTCCATTCATACTGGGTCATGCTGCGGTACACAACAACCAGCACGTACCAGGGTCCTAACTTGGGACACACACACACACTTATACCCCTCACCCCCCCCATTGCATTATGCATCAACTCCAACCTAATTTTGACTAAATGTCCGTCTTTCCAGCTATTAATTACTCTAAAACAAAGGCTAACATCAAATGTGAATACAACCTTTTGAATGTCAGTAATGATTATTATTATTAGTTATTTGAATTCATGAAAAAAAGAATATCCTCACTCTGTGGACCTAAAGCTCCAGTCTGTACCCACACACACACACACACACTGTGCCAGACGGCCCATCTGTCCGACCCCGAGCCTTAACTTTTATAACCACACATCTAAATCCGCTAACTCTAAAATAAACCCTAAAACTAACACCCTCTTCATTCTAGAGGGTGAAACTGTAAATGCCGCACCTCACTCATTCATGAAACGCAAACATGTCAAAGCTCTGCAGGTGTTTTATGGCCAGTCACACACTCTTCACTCAATAAACCTGCAACCTGTTTTCCTAGAACCGCTTTTACTGTGGCGTCTAATTGAGGTTTCAGTTGCATATTTCTCCAAACGTTTCCTAAAATTTAAGAGGAAGAACCTTTTCATGACAAGTCATAATAAGGTAATTAAGAGCGATATCTCAGCATCTTTCAACCCTTTCACTAAATCAGACATGAAACCAGTTCCTTTGGTGGTAAACAGCAATTATTTTATTGAAATGAAATTAAAAAGAATAAGTACCAGATCTATTGCATTATTGTAACATTTTGTTTCTGTAAGGAGGGCGGGCGGGGAGGAGGAAGGTGGTGGTGGTGGTGGGGGGGTTACTCTTCTAGTTTTTCTCTTGTAGGATGTAGTGAACACAAATATACAAGGAACATTCAGCTATCACAGATTGCACACCAGATACTGTAGTAATGCAGTCTAATACAAGACCACCAAAACAACCCAGGATTATCTCTTTTCTTCTTCTTCTTCTTTTTTCTTTTTCCTCTCGATCGATAGTTAATTATTTTTCCCGCCGAGTAGAAAAAGTTCTGATCTGCGGCTCTGTACACAAAACCTGACGCTCGGGTCAATGCCTCCAAGAAGAAAAACTTAAAAAAATTATAAGAAATAAAAAGAATAATCTAATGCCAAGGACATGTACAATGCACTGACACAGAAAGTCAGCTGTGTTAATAGACATGCAACAAGTAACAAAACTTGCTGAAATCGCAATAATCATTAAAAAAAAAAAAAAAAAGAAAAGAAAAAAAAAAATCTAAATCCAGTTACAATTGCATAAATACTTTGTACAGTTCATTTATCTGCTGTGAAACGCACCTGTCGGTTAAAACGGCGACGTGGAACTGAAATCGAGAAAAACTTCCTCTTTCTTTTTTGTACACGTGAAGGTGCAACAGGAACTCTTGATTGACAGATAGGTAGGAGCCAGCTCGGCCTTCTCGGACTAGGTGGCATGATTGCACGCTAAAATTACAGTACAGAAAGGCAGAATGATATAAGAACGATAACAAGAGTGCATATAGTTATTATTACAACATCGAGGAGGCGTGGGCGTGGGTGTTAAAAGTACGCTCTGGAAAGTTGTTTCTCTTTTTACATGTTTGAGACTTTATAGACGAGTGGGAAAACAAAAAAAGCTGAGACGACAGTAAAGAGAGAAAGCAGCACTTGAATGCACAGCTGTTGCCCAACAAACAAAGTGACACAAGTACATGTATGAGGAGTGTGTGTGTGTTTGGACGTACACCGATCAGCCATAACATTAAAACCACTGACATGAGAAGTGAATAACGTTGACCATCTTGTGACAATTCAATGTTCAGCTGGGATGATCCACAGATGCCCACCCACCTTAAAGCCCCCCCACTAACACATTGTGTTTCCAGACACCACAGGACACCCTCAGAAGACCCATGTCCATTCTCTGATGAGACACAACTGTTTTTTGGAGACACAAGGGAGACCTGCGCAATACTCGGAAGGTGGTCGTAATCTTACGCCTGATCGGTGTAGAATAGAAATGTATCTGTGGTGACAAATCAACTCATGAAGTTACAGAACACGTCTGGCAGACAGATGTGTATTTTTACATTCAGTCTCTTAAAGCCATAACTTCAGTGACTTGTCTAGTTCAGGTTTATTTATCTATGAGGTTACATTTGCATTAAATTTACGAGACTAGACCACAATCTCCTTAGTTTCCAGGTTAGCTGAAGGATTCTTGTTTTTAAGACTACAATATATAAAATATAAAACTTAATTTATACTGTTAGAAAAAAAAATGAAGTGTATAATTCACAACTGAAACCTCATAGATTTGTGTTTGTCTGCAGACGACTGGACGACTATTTTAATTATTTGAACACTTTAAATCTTTCGTGCCAATCAGCTTCACATTCATAAAAATCCGTACATCATTGAATGAACTCGGACCTCTTCTTTAAAACACTGGAAATAAAATCCTGCACATCAGGTCAGATGACCCGTGCGACATTAAATCGATTAAATTGTCACCTCTAAACACATTTTTTTTTTCTTCTAAAAAAAAAACCCCAAACACATTTGAAATGTCAAATCAAATCATAACGTGGGATTTAATGCTACATTTAAAAACATCTGCACCACGTTCTGCAGCAAAGAAAATGTTGGCGAGGTCAAACCTTCGTCCATTTCATCCGTCACTTATTCGACGTTAAGGACAAAACAAACGAGCCGTTTTTTCATATCTGACCTTTGCGGTTTTATAAGCGAATGTCATGGTCCAAGTGACTATTTACATCTCCTCCAAACTCAACACATATATATTCCCCGTTTTGGGAGGTTTGACATCTACAAGGACTGAGGGTAAAGTGTGCGCTGCGTCGGCCGGGCCGGGCCACGCTACTATTAATGCCACGGGGGTCGGAGTGAAATCCAGCAAAAATGTGAGTAAGAGATAAATTAAAAAAAACTACAGTTCACGATGAAGTCCCTTTTTTTTTTCTGTGTGCATTCAAGAAGCCGCCGTGACGTGGGAAGGACGTGACGGGAAATAAACGTGCAGCAATAAGTACATGTGGGCGTTATCTTTAACCTAATATAGATTTGTTTTGTTTTTTTCACACATGACCAACCAGTTGTCTCCTCACACGGAAAAAATGGAGCGATATGGTTGAAAAAGACAATCTGAGACGATAATGAGTCGAAAAGCAGCAACGGCAAAACATACCTTCAAATTAAAGGACAGAAGAAATGATAAAAACACTCATTAACTGATACATTAAAACTATTTGGCAAGAAAAAAAAAAAGAAACGATCATAAACCTCTCTCTGACGGTGATGGCTTGACACTGTGGGCAACACGCACATATTTCTGTAAACAACGAAAAGATCAGGACGTTATATAAAAAAGAAAAGGCGTCGTTTTGCATAACTAGACCCAGCAGAAGTCGACCCACAGACATTAGTTATAGACATTCATATCCCTCCGTCCTATTCCTCTGGACTCGCTGTGACTCGTGACGCAGACTAAATACATTTAGTTGTTTTTTTTGTGTTGTTTTGTTTTTTTTTTAAAGCCAGGAGTGGTTAGTCACAACGCTATGTTACAGGCAATATGTTTATTTTTTTATTTTTTTACTCAATGACCTTATGTTTTCTTTTTTTTTTTCATTCTGAGTTTGTTCCTTTTCGAGTTAAAAAGGCCATGATACGTATTTACACTATGAACAAGTTTCTTTTACGTCGTGGTGAAGTAGCAGGGAGTTTCTTCTTGTCCTCGATCTCAAAGCTGAAGCGTGATTGATTTTAGCGTGCCTCATCAAGGATGCTTTGCTTTTTTTTTATCTCCACGTGATGAGTGCAGGTAGTAGAAGTGATGAGAGAGTTTTTTTCCATCTCTCTCTTTTTTTTTTTTTTACACATTCCCTCCATGCTTCAGTTAGTCACTGTGTTACAGTACATGGGGGTTACAGGGCGATCAGAGGACGAAGGAGTTTTCGGCGGAAGGTTTTGGGGGATTTATGCGGGAGTCGTTGAGAGAGAGAGAGAGAGAGCGAGCGAGGCAGATGGGAATGAAATGCTCCTCAGGTCCTCTGGAGGGAGGAGGTCCTTCTGTCGGCGGCAGGTGGAGGCTCCGAGCTCAGTTTCTGCTGCCGTCCTCAGCGCTTCGCTCGTGTTGGAGGTTGTAGTAACAGTTCTGACAAACTCGCACCGGCGATGAAATCTTCAGCCTCTTGATCTCTGACTGGAAGCGACTGCACCTGAAAAACAGGACGAGACAAAGTGGAAATGTGAAAAAAATAAATACAAGGCAAGAAATTCAGGGTTTAAGACACAGAAAAGGAAATATTGAGAATTTAAAAAGGAATGAATGCAGTGGATTTGTTCACTTTACTGAATCATAAAATTAAATGTTATTTTTATACAATTTTGCAAATCTACTAAAAGATCAAAAACTTTCCGGAGTCGCAGCTTACACCGCTAACAACATCCACAGAATCGTTACTGATTCATCGGTGTCATTACGTATTAAATGAGATAAATAAACATCTTAACCATAGGTTTTTAAGTTTAGGTTTTCCAAAAAGCCAGTCTTGATTCAATTGACATCTTTAAAAATACTGTGTAAGTACCACATTTACACATCCTAACGGGGTAGTTAGACACAATAAACCAATTAAATAATTTATTTTATTATTTTTATCAAAAGAATTCATTTTTTTTTATTTTTTTTATTTAGTTTATTAAATATGTGTCTGTGGGCCCAGGACTGTGCCCTGGGGGACACCAGAGCTAAAAGGTGCTGAGCTTTTCCAGACATTTGAGGTGAAGTTTGTTCCACAGTTTGTGTTAAATAATTATTGCATCTGTTACTACAGCTTTACGAACTGGATATTGTTTCAGTATAGAGATATGTACAGAAAGTATATTCGTTCTAGATCTTCTAGGAGTACTAATGTTAAGGTTAAGGGTTTTTTTTGCAGATTTGTTTTTCTTTTAAAGATTTCTGTAATTTGCTTGTACATTTATTCATGCTAATGTCTACGTTACCATATTTCTGGGATACAGAATCACTAAGACGGGCAAATGTGACACAAAAATTATCTTACTTCTGGCAGAAGAGCTGCCCGCAGTTCCTGCAGTGGTGACGTCGCTCGGTGAGGGAGAAGCGAACTGTGCAGCCAGAGCAGCTGTCCACCACCTCGTCCTTCACCCAGTGGTCTGCGGCTGAGCGGCCGGGCTGGTCACTGACCGACCAGCTGAACACTCTGCCACGCCCGTCGCCCACCAGGATCTTACTGTGGTCCCTGCAGAGAGGGAAAGAAACAGAGCAGTGAAAGATTACAGGAAGAAAGTCTATTTTTTTCCTCCCAAACAATGAACCAATGAACTTGTCTCTCTCTCTGTCTCACTGTCTCTCTTACTTGGAGATGGCGAGGGAAGTGATCTCAGCTGGATGGGCATTATCCTTGCGATCAAATGCCGTGTGCATGGTGAGTTTGCTCCGGAAGACCAGCTGGCGCTCCCATCTGTAGCCTGTGAACACACAACAATACACACTTAGCAAGCAGCAATTTAACACACCGTCATTGGACTCCTAATCATTAGCTCCTTACAGTATTAGCTTAAATGTCTCTTCAATTTGGAAGCATATTGCATTCAAGTGAGAGAAAAAAAAACAAATTAAGCCTGTTTTTTCTGAGCAATCACGTTTTATTTTCCTTTCGTGGTGGAGCAGCGTCCTTATGCCATGCAGGTGGAGGTGGAGGTATCGCGTTAGATTTCTTTTTCTTAGAAAAACGGAACTGTATCTCATAAAAACAGTTTTTTTCTGAACACTGCAAAAAAGACTGTCACTGGATGCCTACCTGCCCTGAGCTGGTTATACGTCCGTGCCTCCATGGTGGCGGGATGGAGAGGCTGAGGTACTGAGCTCTGCCCTGGGTGAGCTGGGTGAGCCGGGTGAACCGGGTGAGCCGGGTGAGCCGGGTGAGCCGGGTGAGGGTGGGCCCCTTTGGTCTGACCTTCAGAGTAGTTGACGAACACAAAGCCTTCCTTCTCGTCGATGCTGAGTGTGTCTGACCAGCGGTGGGAGTCATCGGAGCCGCTGTCCATGGACCAAGATGCTCCTGCTCGGGCTGACGGACCTTATAGAGGGAGAACGTTGATGAGGACAGAAGTCAACATACAATAATTAACCTAACTAAGAATAAAGTGGAGGAGAAAGCAACAATGGTGGACAAAGACACTGAGCAAGAAATAGGCTGAGAGGAGATTTGAAGATAAGCATCAATAAGTCAAATCTTCTTGAGCTGGGTACCTCTAGGTCTGTGTACGGTGCTGCCCGGCTGGCTCCCTCCACCCGTCGAGGGGGCTCTAGGCTCCTGGCTCAGACTGGGTTCATCTCCATCTGACTCACTGCTGTCCTCATCACCATTGTGACTCACGCCACCTTCTGAGAGAACAAAAAAAAAGTTTCCATAGTGTGTTTATTGGGGAAATATTTAGTAGAAATAGATAATAAAGAAAATAACTATGCTGCAAACATCATGAGCTTAGGATATTTTGGTGCTTGTAGCTATAATGGACACTAAACTCTCTCCTGCAGCTCTAATTGGTTCATTATTTCATTAAGACTCACCAATCTTCTCATCAGGACAGCAGTCAGGCACGTCTGGCTCTACTGGCTCCGGAGCAGGGGTTTCTGGGACTTGGAGGAACTCCATTCTCCAAAACTACAAGACAATGAATTTATTTAAGTCATGACACCATGTGACTGAAAAGGATTTAGTTTTATCTCCTCTACAACAACCTATCTATCTTATATAGTTTTGAGAAAAACATGAAAATGAGCCAAAACAAAAAAACCACAATCTGAAAAAGACACTAAAACAATCTATAACAGTACTGTAGCTGACATTCTGGAGGTTTAAAGCGAGGTTTGTTACCCTGACGACGCCATCGGAGTGGCCGGTCACGATGACGTTCTGCGTGTCCCACTCGTTCATCTCCGAAACACAACAGCACAGGATCTGCTGACTGCGTCCCGTGAAGGTGTTGGCACTGGCGATGGGGCTGCCGTTAATGCTCCACACGTGGATGTACGTGCCCGCACAGGACACGATGTCTCCCTGCACAACAAGTATTTGTAATCACCATATCCACTTTTATACATAGCTATTTATACATAGATATTAGAATACTGTGCTGTACACTTGTATACATGAATGATAATAAAGTGTATTTGTTTCTAGAAGTGAATGCTGCAGCTCACCGTCAGTTCATTGATACACAGAGCAGAGACGGGCGCCCGGTGTCCCCTGAGCTGTGTGACGAAGGAAAGCTTGTTGAGGTCCCAAATGATGCAAGTTCGATCCCGCGAGCCGCTCACGACAATGTGGTACGCTGATGACGCTGTCAGACACGTCACAGCGTCCGTGTGTCCTAGTAATGCCTGAAATACAAGGAATGAGATGAAATCAACACATTTCAACACGTTAGTTTCTCTTACTTCAACGGTGGAGGATGTAAATACTGAAACTGTTCACTGAGTGCATTTGCAGGTTGATGTTAAGCATTGCATTTAGGTTATACTTACCTGTAGTGAAACATGCAAAATAATTTCAAACTGGATCATTGAATGTTACTGAAATGCTTCACTGGAGTCATAGTTTTCACGCGTTTACCTGTTTGAGTGTGAGTGACTTGGCCCTCTCCTTGGATGTTCCCGTTTCCCACACACAGATAGAGGTGCTCGTGCCACCGGTGATAACCAGCTTAGGGTTTGGACATATGGCACAGAGGATCTGACCCCACTCTGACAGACACTCGTACACCACCAACGCCTGAAACAAAATCAAGATCAAGGTCAAAGATCAGCAGGAAACCTCTTGTGTTCACTCATAAGAAATCAAGCAAATGACGTCACATGCTATTAAACCTATTTTAAAATTTCTGTAATGGCTGAAGCTCTGAGGGAAAATGCCTTTCTATTGGAGCACCAGTAGGGGGAAACATTGTCTTTAATAATTTTTCACATCCTTTGTGTCAGTTTTAAAAGTCTTTTTCTGGAAAGTCCAGAAGACTGTGTTTCAAATACGTAATGAAAATCCACAACTCTATTTAAATCAGAACACTGAAGCTAATAAAATAAATGTGAAGTCAGCACAAATACTCAATAGCCCCCCCCACCCACAAAAAAAATGCAAGATCATCAGACAAGTGTTGGAAATAAAGCACAGGTTTACACGTCCTCCTGCAAAAAAGTGGAAGTCAGAGACACAGAGAGGAAGTTCAAATCTCTGAGGAACTGGTTGCTATAACAGCTTTAACTACTGACCTTGTCAGACTCGTAGTTAGCGAGGCGGCAGCTGAGGTCAGCGTAGCCCCAGGCGAACGTCTTGCTCCAGGTGGGGGGAACCAGAACTTTGTTTTGCTCCACAGCAAGGATACCCTTGTCCGTGGACACTATCTGCCCCACAGGTTCCTTCAGCTCTACACAAAAGTGATACAAAAAACTATGTGAGATTCCTGCACTGGTACGGACGACGATTCCAGTTACACGTTCTACTAACATGTCAAATGTATTCTGAGGGTTATCTGAAAGAGGAAATGCACTGTAATGGAAAGTGTAAGAGCAAACACAACGAGCTGGGATCAGACTGAGCTCTTTTGGAGTCTGTGATCTGACCAGAGCACAAAGGTAACCTGAACTGTAACCAGTAGAGTGACTCCAGCATATTGAAAAGTGACTTAACTATACTGCTTCTTGACTTAACTCTTTAACACTAATGCATACACTCCAAACACAAAGAGCCACTGACTGATCAATATCATTATACAGACAACGGAGGGTTTAGGGTTTTGGTAAAATAAAAGAGTAATTATTGGTGCATTTGTGATCATGTTCGTATCTATGTGTACCTTTAACTGGTGCAAGAGAAGGTCTGAGATTGTCCAGGTGATGAAAGAAGATCTTGTCACTGTTGGAGCTGGGAGGAACACTCGATACGTCACCATTGGCTTTATTGCGTACCCGTTTAGGAGGGTGGGGCTTCTTGAAAAGCTGAAACACACATCAACAATCAGCGATTTAACAGCTAGACTAAAACTCTGACTGTTAGTACATTAGCAAAACTCAGCTTCTTTTGAAAGTGATAGCTTCTATCTATTTTGTTATAATAGAAGCATTAGTACTGGTAGCAAAGGCTTTATATTATGTGCTAGTAAAGTAACTGACATTGACATTGACTTTCACTTTGTAAGCAGGGGAATTAGCCAGTATCGTACCTGTTTGGGGATTTGTCCAAAGTTGTTGATGAAGCCGATGGTTGCCGTTTCTTTGAGCGGGTCGTTGATGTTGTAGATGTCCACCTGACCTTCGTAGAACAAGTGGTGGAAGACGTTGACAGCCTCCACTGCTGGTGGACCCTGCTGCTTGTAGCCGAAAATGAGGTCGATCCACTCGTGGAGGTGGGCCGACACGTAGTCGCACTCTAACGCCTGCAGCCAGAGAAAGCAGGTTAAGGTGTGCTCAGAACTCAAGAAGGTAAACTGTCACCAGTGGGTTTGTTTCCTACCTCTCTGTGGACTCTGATGAACTCTCTGGGGTCACCCTTGGCCCAAGGTGGGAGGATGACATCACCCAGCTTGGTGCCATTCTGTTTGGCACCTGGTTAATTATACAACAAAGGGCAGACAGAACATTAACACTTAATTATCTCAGTCACGTTTGACTTGGTGATTTCATCTTTTATGATCCATGCTTCCTGATACTGACCCAGATCGAAGTTGTTGGAGTTGAGCATGAACTCGGGCAGATAGAAGAACTCGGGTATGAGTTCCTTGACGTCGGCCATGTTGTGTTTGGAGGCAGAGAGCCAGGCTTCACGCACGCTGTGGAACATCCTGTCAGCCAGGTCAAAGTGACCGCCCTGGTAATTGAACACAAACACACATACGGATGGTCAGATGCTTGATGTTGATGCAGAAGCAAAATACTGGGAACTGACTTTGCTCCAGCAATTATCTGCTGGGCCAATCAAACTTTCTGATGAGTCCAGATGCCAAGATGAACTGTCAGTAGTCTAAAAAAAAAAAAAAAGTCAAGTTTAGATCAAACCTGAAGTCTGAGGAAAATCTGTGTGAAGGGCTCCATCCGGACCAGATAGGAAGCGACGATCATGGCTGATGAGTAGTGGGTGCCATAGTGGTATGCTGGGGTTTCACCTAATATGACAAGAAAACAATACATTTACTCAATGAAGTCAACTTTCACATGTGTGCAGTTCCTGTTAAATGAGAATTTAACAGGAACATTAGCAGTTAATGAGGAAAAAGAGTTAATTATGGTGTCACAGTAAATTTGTTTCTTTCTGTTGGAGATTTTGAGGTGTGTAGATGTAGATGTAGAGTGCAAATGCAATGTGTGACTAACTTGAAATAAGACCTAGCCAGTTTTCTCTGGACTCTTACCGTTGGGGTCTTCCCAGTCCTTGTACCTCTTCTTGTACTGCGTCAGTCGGTCCTCAGTCTGGGCGCCCATCGGCTTGGCGAGGTTACGAAATGTCTTCGGGTTGTTCAGGTCCAGCTCCTACATCACAAAATCCGTTAACGCAACAGGACTCAACACCATTAACGTCTGGTGGAATCTGCTGGTGTTTTGGCAAGAAATATAAAACGACTCACCTCTGAGTCGAAGTCGGCCAAGATCCAGGGGAAGACGGGATACTGCATCAGGTCGTTATAGGAGCGCCCAGCCAGCGTGTTCAGATGCATCAGGTACTGGAAGTTACTGATCTCTCCTCGCTGGGAAAAAGATCACACACACACACAGGTCAGTGAGGGTTGGAATCGGATGAGAGAATCCAAGCTGGTTAACCAACTGAAGTAATGTTCCTACCTCCCATCTTTGAGTCACTGACTTCTCACCAACCAGGGTGCTGAGAAGTCCAGATCTGTCAGATACCACGACAGGGAACATGATCAGTTTAGATGCAGCTTATTAACTTCTAAAGCCTGTGTTATATTCATGATGGTGTGGTTTTATTTATTTACTATTTTCTGGGTCATTAATTTGATTAATTACTGAGGAAAGCAATATCAGTTATTGATGAAAATGCATTTAACAGAATAGGAGCACCTGCACATCTAAGTACAATTATGCAATTCATAGAAACACTGGAAATAAAAACGAGTCTGTGCTAAATGTAACATGAAGGAGGACATACCCTTGTTCGACACTGGTGTTGGGCCTCTGGCCTGAAACTGACTCTGAGCTGTCAGCCAGCGAGGGCACCACCGCTAAGAACCTGCAGGGAATTTAAACAAGGACATTTAGGAATTACTTCACATTCAACATAAACCACTGCAGCCTAATAAAGATACATTACTGACATACTGGCAACAAGACTCATTAATAGTGCACAGTTAGCCTCGGAGACAGGCAAACTTCCCCAGCCTACTATTTGTTTGTGGTCTGGAGTCGCTCTGTTGGGAAGTTGTTGTGCTTCAGCAAACAATCTGCCGGACCAATCTTTATCGGTCATCTGAGCACTGGTGAGATGATTAACATTTGGTTAAAATAAAATGGCTCTGACTGGTTGTAGGACTGTCTGTATTGGCTGAAACATGCTCCATAATTAAATCAAAATGGCGAGTTACCAGACTAATCAAGTCTGGCTACACCAGGTCAGTGCACAGGAGCAACCCAAGATATTCTTTTTCGCAAAAACTACGAATCACAGCTGAACGTTAGGCAGCACAACCATAAAATATTCTCATATAACAGTCTGTGCTATGTCTCTCATTTCAACAGTATAAATCATTGCTTTTAATTTAGAGGGGTTTATTTTAGGGGTATAATTTAAGGGTTAGAGCACAGGTGTCAAACATATGGCCCGGGGGACAAAACCGGCCTGCCAAAGGGTCCAATCTGGCCCACGGGATGAATTTGGAGAGTGCAAAAATTACATTGAAATTGCGCTTTTTTTCTTAAAAAATGTACAGTTGTTCATTAAATGTAAACACTTTCATAACATAGTTGTACTTCTTTGCACTAAAACAAGGGGAACAATTGGACTTTTTTATTTGGTCGTTTTTTATTGGTTAATACGCCATTATGTTAGTGGTCCGGACCCCTAGAGATCAAACTGGGCTGTACATGGCCCCTGAACTGAAATGAGTTTTACACCCCTGGGTTAGAGGGTCAGTAACCATTTATGGAACCATGCTTTCTTGAACCAGCAGAGGTTCAGGAGCACGTAGTTAAGTTACTGTACTTATATTAACATTGAGTACCTTTGGTAAACTTTGTTCCGAACTCCTTTCTGGAAGGCTAACAGGTAGTTTCTCCCGTCTGCTGAGAAGACTTCCACTGCCATGGGCTGAAAGAAGATGACATCGATATTAAAAAAAACATAAAGCCTGGTGAATCAAACATTAAATGGTAAATGGTCTGCACTTAGATAGCACTTCTTTTATTACTTCAGTAGTACTCAAAGTGCTGTACAATGTTTCTCACTGACCCACTCTCACACACACACACACACACACACACACACACACACACACAAACACACACTGATGGCAGTAAAGTGCTATTGTAGCATTGTCGGCTTCTCAGAGTAATTAGCTCCATGCAAAGGACTGATGAATTTAACCCCAAACATTAACGATAATCAACAGACAGTGCAAACATCCAAGATGTATATAGGTATGAACTGATGTATGCATTCAGTACCTGATCATATCTGTGTGTGTGTCTGATATGTGTGTACCAACCTGCAGCAGGTAACGTCTCTTGTGAACCTCCTTAATGTCTTCATAGGCAAAGATACTGCAGGTTCTCTTTAACTGGCTTTGGCCTTGTCTCGCTCCTCTTGGGATGATGGCCTCATGCAAACTGAACAGACAGAAACACAAAGAGTTTCGCACAAGAGCTACCAATTCAGTTTATATGGTACCCATCAAGAACTCACATTTATATGGGTTTAGGTTTGCACAACAGAATTAAGAAAAATGTAGAAGCATAAGGCAAAAAATGTGAAAATGACAGAGCAATGCTAACTGTATTATTTTAACGTTTTCAAATTGATTTAAAAATGACGACATTCTGCAAACGGACGCTGGAAATTCGTCATGCACTCCATTAGTTAATTAAATAATCAGCTAATTAATTCATCATTTAAGCCCTTTCAGTGAGCAAAACACTGAAACACGGGAAACATGACAAAATCTACAGTATGAGACATCTGCTGGCGTCTCAAAGGAACAGGCAGAGCAAGTTCCCTAAAAAGATAAATACATAAAAGCTTTGCCGAGTTTCATGCGCCATCAGCAGCATTACATCATCCCAGCATCAGAAACTTCCACTGCAGCGTCCAGAGGAATGATGTCATCGTTTTATTCGGAGAAAGAAAGTCAAACTCTGTGTCCAGAGCTTGATGATATAATGAGACCGACAAGGAGACGTGGACCTACTTTGATGGTAGTGTATCGATGTCCCTGATCTCTCTGGACACGGTCATGGTGTAGCCGTCGATGACATAGAAGTGCTCTTTCCCAAACAGCAGCAGACCCTCGCTGGTGTCCAGACCCTGTACTCTGGCACAGCGGTACATGTGCTGAATCTGGAATAGAAGATATCATACACAGACAGTTAGCTCCAGTTTAAACAATTTTGATAAAAAGTGCAATGATATGTTTATTTGCTCCTTTCAGACCTTCTCTCCTTCTTCTAAGAGGCGCAGCAGTGATGTGTTGTCCGTCCTCTGCTCCTCTTCGGGGCCTCCTGACTCTAATAGCTGCTCCTGAAGCTGCTCTTGACTGTCCTCATCTGTGCCATCCGCTGTGGACCGAGACCTCTTCAGAGGAGCCTTCACCAGACCTGGACAGCAAATACACGCAAAATCAGCGCTGTCAATAAAGTTGGAGGGACAATGACCTCTCCCTGTTCTGGCAAATCTGGCGCCAGCATTTGTCTCACTACCTTTGACTCTAGCGATGGTGTCCTCTCCGTGCTCTGGCTCGTGCTGCGTGGTCTCTCCCTCCGTGGTGTGCTCCACAGAGTGCTGGTACATGCCGGGGTTTCCAGAGAGCAAACGCATGTAGTATTCCTTGCTGTCGTAGCTGATGGCTCGCCGGTACCGCAGAGGCTTCTGGAGGGGGAGGAAGAACATTCGTATTTAAAATTGCGTTTGTGTCTTTCACGGTTTTAGTTATTAATGTTAAATAACTTTGTGATTATTTCCACTGCACAGCCAAAGGACTTAACAACCAGGTGAATATTTAGCATAGTTAACAGAACTTGTGATACAATTTTGAGGCTGGAGGAAGTAGAGGGACAGGAGGAACTGTTAGCAAAAACTGCAGACTTTAAGCAAGAGGTTACTGCAAAGCTTAATTTGAAGCCAACCTGGTTATGTTAGGACTTCATTCCCAAAGAATCAAGATTGTTGGAGCATACAAATTTTTATAAGTAACAATTTTTTCCATGCATGTTGTGTTGCCCTGCCGTCGTAGTAGAAGCACAAAGACATACATAAGTTTTATGTGCGTGTCTTCTGGTTAGATGGTGAATCACAGGCAGAAACTCACCGCAACAACTTAACTTTGCATTTCTACATTATCGATTCATGTGAGTGAGACATACGAGCCCTTTCAAGTGTCACTCTAAACGAACAGAGCACAGCCACAGCAGTTTTCTGCTCTGTGTCGCACAGGTTTTTAAACATATTTTTGGGGTGCTATCATGCAGTCACGCCAGCCATCAGAGAGAGATAAACTGCTTTATGCATGTGGACTTGAGGACAATACCTGTACACAGACAAGGACCCTAGAGGATACTAGAGGCACTGGAGGGAGAGAGGAACGCTGGGAAGTCAAAGAGAGTGGGGATGAGTCTCTGAAGCTTCCACCCAAAAATACCGTAAGTGACGTTTGTTCGTTTTATATATATTCTGTCATGTAGCTGATAACTAACTAAATAATAAATAAGTCTAAGTAAGATCTTACAAATGAAATACGTTAATATGAGTGCACAAGTGTGATTCTGTGTTAATTATTTTTCATGTTGATGCATCAGGAGCTGTGTGTGGTTAAATTAGGTATTTTGTCTTTATTTACCTTTATTACCAGAGATCATGGTGCATATGAAAACTTCCAGAGTAGCTGCTGAAATATTCTACTGACCCCCAGATGATGTCGAGGTTTATTTACATAAAGAGCGCAAAACTGAGATTGGATCTGGAGAGTTTAATGCCAGGTCTGAACACATGAACCTGAAGCCGGTCACTTGCGACCGGATAGGCCAGATTAGAGCTTAATGCAAGGTCTGAACAGGCCCACAGTCAAACATCCTGCAACTACGCCCTGAGCATGATTATGTATTAGGGACCAGGCCTGTGGGACTTTGGACTCAACTATCACGGCTGATGAAGGGGCCAGAAAATTCTCTCCATAAGGAATCTGAAGAGGCTCCATCTGTTCCAAGTGCACGGTCGTTAATTCTATGTTAAGTTTTGTTGACGTTCACAAGAGCACTAGAACTGCTACTGTCTGACTCTATTATTGATAAATCAAACATCTTTTTAATTCGGTGTTAAGCTGTTGAGTCAACTAACTGTTTAAATGCGCCGGGCTTCAATTAATACCAACCGTCCCTGTGAGCTTCCTCTGCATCTTCTTGACCAAATAAATTATCGTTGAGTGGAGAGAGACACCAGTTAGCAAACAGAGTGGAGAGATTATCTGTGGAGTAAACAAAGCTAAATGCGTCCCGGCACTGCCAGAGCCACCGGCTGTTGGTGTCACTTCATCGCATGACGACAACGAGCTCGGCCAAGAGCTCTATTTCAGGAGAGGGCTCACTGTCTGCAGGGGAACTGGCTTAAGCTATAGACAATATGCAGGAAAATATTCTGCATTGATTCACAAGCATTATATCATACATACATTGAATCCTTCACTTGCTTTAATTGGATTTTTTGCATTTAAAGACTAATTTCTGTCTCTCTTTTCTGATATTATATCTGTTGCTAATTGAAAGATTATAATGGATAAGTGAACAATTTAAACCAAGAAGTTTAGAAAAGACGCAGTTTAGTTTTTAACACCTCTTGAAAATTTCACTTACGAAAGGATTTACTTCATATCAGCTAAACGTGCTGCAACGCTCCATGTGAACATATTAATCCATGTTAAAAGCTGAATACCTGTGCTGAGTTGGTGTTTGTCTCCGTCTCAGGGATGTAGGGGTAATGGATATAGAACATGTCATTGCGGACCATCTTTTTCCTCATCCGACAGGGGCCCTCTGTCATCTCCAGCACAAACTTGTCCAGGTGGGAGCCGATGGGCGGGCCCCAGAGGCCTCGCTCACGCAGCAGCTCGTATTCGATGGACGCCCACTCCTCTGTCACATACTTGAGGGCGTTCTGCTGCCGCTGTGGGATGAGAAGTGGGGGAGAGTCACTTTAAAAATGCTGTAATAAATTATAAATGCTGCCACAACTGCAAAGCTGGCCTGTGTTTTTGTGTGGTTAACTCTTCTGCGGTAACATCCTGACTACACTGTTACACATCAGTCTGTTGTTTTGTTGTTGTTTCACTTGAGTTCCTAGTGCAGCCACTGCGAGTAACAATGCAAGCATGATACCTCTTGATATTCTTTGTACTGCATGGCGACCAAGTCCCGAACAACAGCGATGTGTGTAAACATCCACTGGAAAGTCTCCTGTTGATCAGAAATACAGGTTAGTAATGAAACATTAATAATCTTGTTTCCATCTTTTGAAGGTGTGCAGTGATTCTCTGTTTTTCCGTGTACCTGTGCAGACAGACTGTTCTTGTTCAGGCTGTTCTCCTTCTTGTTGCGGCGGACGCCGGTCAGCTTGGAGAGGCCGAAGCCGCTGCTGACTCTGGACAGTTTGGACTGGGTCGCCGGCGCTACGGCTTCACCACGACTGATGCACTTTTTCTCATGGGCTGAACAGACGACAGGGAGAGGTTTTTATTTACCAGCAGACATATTCCATCTTAACAGCTCTCAATTTCAAACAACAGAAAGCAGTAGTAAGCTGACACAAGAAATAAATCATGCCTTGAAGTGTTTCCTAGCATTACTACTGTGGAAAAAAATACATGTTTACATTTGTTTACCACTTAATGACAAGGAACCATACAAGATTTCTCTATGAAAATTAAAAATGTTCCTACAATAAGACTCTAGGGCTGGAATTTTGAATTTTTTCAATGAGTGCCATATAAAGGGTTAAATATTTAACAGAAACATTTAGTGACCCTCTTACTCTACATAATTGTGGCCTCTAATTTCAACTTAGATAAACTACAGGTCATATTAGAAGGACTGTAGGAGCACAACACCTATTTCGTTAAAGTAATGACTGCATAGCCAAGCAGCACTCAATCCAAGTCAAAAAAGCACAAATCTAAAATCTACACAGTTCAGGAAATGTTCAGGCAGTGTACAGAAAGTGTGTGTCTATTGTTTTTTTACAGTATTCCTCACCCAGGTGGTTCTGCCAGCTCTTCAGGGCTGGCTCTTCCAGAGCAGGTCGGGCTGTGGCGATGTCCACATGACCTCTGTCGTTGCAGGGCAGAGACACTTTGAAGATGTCCTCCAGCATCTGACGCTTGCTGTGCATCAGCTCCGTCCAGACACGGTTCACTGCCTTCAGTAGCAGCTGTCGCCCTGCGCAGGATGAAACCAAATCCTTGTTTACATTCGAACCAGCTTTAAAGGCATTAAAGTATGGCGCCAAAGACTGTTTTTGTTTTCTCAGTAAATAAGCAGCTCTGTTTCTATTTCTCTCACGCACAGAAACAGTCATTAGAACTGTTCAGTGTCTCACCCTCGCTGACATCGTGGCTGTGTGTGGAGTCGGCCTCGTTCTCCGTGGGCATCATGACATGCCAGGTCGTCATCCTGGCCTCAGCCTCCAGACCGAAGCCCTCCACGCTGCTGCAGACACAAACACACGACAACTCAGTTCCAGCCCGCCCGCACGATGACACCCGAGGAGAGGGCTTCACAGTTTGGGAGTTTGACAGTTTGGCTCCTCTGCAGCAGGTAAGCCAGCTCTCTGTGGCTGCGCATTGTGGCGTGTTGAGGCATGTTGTTTTCCCAGCATGGTGGGAAACTCAGCCTCTCCTCACCTGCTGCAACTGTGGAAACTATCAGTACTTCTTCCAGGACACACACGAGCACATAAAATACTTCATGTGGGGAAGAGCTGCTCAGGAATAATCTCATAAAATGGAGGGAGCAAAAGTACCCCAGAAATAATTAAAAATAACATAAATGGTGATGAGATTTATCTTTATCACACTCTTGTTATTAACCTTACCTTAACCACCTCACCTGAAAGAATATCTCTAAGCCTGAAGTAATATAGCATCTTAGCAATATTTTTAGCTGACAAGACAAAATCTAACTGAATCCAATTTAAGAGTACCGCTTTTTTGTTTTAAAAAGACATGTTGTACTAAAATAAAATCTGTGTGCAGCAGCAGCCACGGTCTGATATTGCTTACTTCTGTTTCAGCGCAAATAAAAACGCAACAAAGCAACATATTTCCCCCCTCACAGTAGTTTGTTCCTCTCACCTTCAAACTGGCAAAGCAATAAAAATAAAGAAGTCGTGTCCATAAATACGCTGTTTACTCTGGGTCGCTTGATGATTTTTAATGATCAAAAATACACTCAGTTGCTTCAGAATAAAATACTTAAGTGCAGATTTCTTCCAATAAAGGAATCTACCCATGTGGTTTGTAACTACATGTGGGAATAAATCTTATTTTGGCAGGACTGTGTTCCAAGTTATTTTTATAGTACTTCTGTGCATGTCTTTCCTCTCTTACATAAATATTATCTGACTTATTCAACATTAGCAGAGTTTATATAACTGAATGCATGTTTAATTCATCGTGAATGTGTGAATGCATAATTTATATGAGACCGGCCAGAGATGTAGCACCTGCTAATAAAAATAAAAATCTAACAGCAGCTGTGTTTTAAAACAACCAACCTGCACGAAACTCCTAATCCTACTCGTCTCACACGTTACAGTTTTGATGAAAAGTGTCTTGATCCTTACCTCCCGCTGTGCAGGCAGATGAAGCAGTGAGCCAGACAGGCCACAAAGTCCTGGTCGTGGTTGCCGGGCCCGAGCACCAGGTTGCGGTTGACGGTCAGGACTCGCAGGGCGTCCAGCAGGGCCACCTGCTGCGCGACCGTCTTGTGGGGTCGGCAGAGCTGGTAGAGCACCGTCCGGTTCAGACAGTGGTAGATGGTGTCGAGGGAGAGACCCTGGGAACGCCGCTTGGACTGGAGGTGGAGCGGGAGGGAAATAAGCAAACACAGGAAAGGTGAGAGACGGAATAGAGGGAAAAAACTGTGTTCTAGGTGTAAATAAAGCTGCTGTGGAAATACTTCAGCAGCGAGAAGATTTGTTTGAGCCACCAGGGTTAAGTAAGTCGTTGGGGGGTTGTGAATGTAGCTTTGTTTCTAGTGTTTTGTGAGTAGAGAATTTTATGAGTACTTCAACGGGAAACACATTAGTAAAATTAAAGCACGCAACAAGCCTTGAATGGGCGTTAAAGGTTAAAACTCAAAGATCCTTACTTCTTGTAAGGTGGTCATAATGTTATGCCTGATCAGTGTATGTTAAGCCATGCACCACATCCTTACTCCTTGTAAGAGTCAATGTGACACTTCGATATTATGTTCTGCTTGCTGGATTGTTGTTGCATTTGTTTATCCTGCATGCAAGTGGACTTTCGTATGGAAAGTTGGAAATTAAGTAAGAACGTTTTCAAAATTTATCAAGCAGCTGAAAGTCACACAGAACGAGACAGTGGAGTTTCCTGGTCTTTGAGCAAGAAAAAAAATGCTAGAAACAGGAAAAAAATTGTGTAATATACACTAAACACATTCTAATTCCTACTGTATACTCCAGAATTAAAAAGATGACCATGAAAAAAAAACACTAATCTCATCAGGACATTTCCAAGATGAACATTATGGTTTGAGATTTCATTTCATATCATTTCATTTCATTGGACCTCATCCTAATCTTCTCATTTACACTGCAGAAGGCGTTGCATAAGAGGCAGGATACAAAATCCAAACGTGTCTTCTCCTCTTCTTGTTATATACAGAACCCATACGGAAGCACTCAGGATGTCAAGCGCACGTGCTCCACACGCACAAAGACACACATGCTCGCCCGCCAGCCAAGACCTAAATGGATTTGCATGGAGCCATATTGAGCGTTTGTGTCTTCGCTGGTTAAAATGAGTGAGTGAAGCCTGCACTCAGATAGATGCTGCTGATTTGATTTAATCCTGAGTGTGTTCATTGGCTGCATTAACTTCTGAAGAAGACTCAGAAGAACTTTTTCATTTCTCCAGAACACAGACACCTTGGCGCGCTGCATCAGGAAAGTGTGTCCAACACAAGAGCCCAACTTACGGTTTGCTGAGTAATGTCTGACTGTGGTGCATGGCTTAACATACGCTGATCAGGCATAACATTATGACCTAATATTATCTAGGTCTCGCTTGGTGCCTCCAAAACAGTTGTGACTCAGCAGAGAATGGACATGGGCCTTCAGAATGGTGTTAGTGGGGGGACTTTGGGTCCTATGGGAGGGGAAGGGCTCTGTGGATTATCCCACATTTTAGCAAAATACATCCATTTTCTATTTAGGTTAGTCTGTCTGTTCTGGTTGCCCAAGAGAACACACTGGGGTCATTTGTGTTTTACCTGTCCAATGAGCTGCACAATGAAGTCCACCACCAGCTTGGAGTCCTTGTTGAACATGCCCTGCCACAGTTTGTCCACCACCCGCTGGGTGAAGTAGAAGACGTTGTTGACTAGAATCTGATAGCTGCCACCACTGCTGAGAGGCAGAGAGGCGTCTTCACCTGCATGGAGACAACAGCAAGAGAGGCCATCACATAAATTAATAAATATAATAGACAAAACATGACTAAGACTAGGACTAAATTAAAAATGGCTGTCAAAATAAACGCTGGTCATTAGCTGGTACTGGATTGTTCTACGTGAGCTATTGAGGGCTTTGTTCTGACCTAGAAGAACATCAGCAGCCAGAAGATGCTCCATGACGCCATCCAGGATGTTGGACTGAAACTCCTTCTGCTGAGTTCTGGTGGAGCGCTCAGGGGAAGCCTAACAAAACATAACCACAAAGAAAGAATGAATCAGAACAACAACACAGGACCATTAACCAGGGACAAGTATAGAATAAACCCAAACTACACTTACAGACATTTAGTAAACCTTAAGCAAACAATGAAGGTTTGTTGACCCAAGCTCAAACAACAGCCTGTGTTTGTGTTGTGGTGACACAGACAGTCTCCTTACCTCCAGCAGTAGGTCAATGATTGGCGTCTGCTTGCTGGCTAGGGTCATGCAGAGGTTGTCCATGATCAGAACCCTCATGAAGTCGAAGACGTACTTCTTGGCAGGGTGGTTGGTCAGCGATGTCTTGGAGCCCACGTTACAGTATTCAGACTGGCTGCGGTTCATACCAGAGTCCCCAGCAAAGGCCTTGAACTCCTCGATGGGAGAACCAGCTTCATCGTCCAAGTCACTGACCTGCAATGGATCAAGGTATGGAGTGACACTTCTCTTCAAAATTGAATTTTTACTCTTTTTTTGTTTTACACCAGAGCCTTGTTTCCAAAAAGCTCTTGCTCCTAGTTTCTTGTGGAAGATGTTAATAACATATATAGCATAAGTCAGCAGCTAGATCATCTGTAATTATCTTATAGCCGTCTGAATTGCCTTTTATTCTGAGAAAAACTGCACTCTCTTGCTCTTCCAGAAGCTCAGGAGGAGAATCCAAAGGGGGCAATAAGTCAAAGATTTACTGCCCCATAAGAGACAATTACAAGATATCTGCTGAGGGTCGATGCAGTTACTGATCAATACCTGCGATTACTTGGTCTTGCGATGAGATTTCTTATCTTTAAAACCCTCAGGCTCTCAGTCTCGGACAAAACACCTCATGAAATAGAAGATTAAAGTCTTGACATGAGGGATTTGTGCAGAAGGAGGCGAAGAACTACTAGAGATGTTGCAGTCCCTTCAGGTCATATTTCTCTTTACTGTTTCTTCCCTTGTGTAGAATGTAATTTAGAGTCTAAGAATTAGAAAATGGGCAGACTTACCATCTCAGAGTAGGGCCTGATGTTAAAGGGGAAGACAGAGGCTGCTAGGGCGCAGAGGAACTCGGGGCTGTGCCACATTGGTGCGAGGTCGGACACGTTGTGGTAAAGGTACCTAAAGAACTGCATGAGGGTGACGGGGTACTCTCTGAGCCAGGAACCTTCCTCCTCTGACTGCCACGGCTGGAAGGAGAAACGAAAGATATCAAGCACTGAAACCTGTAGAAACATTCATTTTAATGTCTGGTTCAAAGAGTAAACTGAAAGTCCTTCAGCAGTCACTTAACCCACAGGAGGTTCAGAAAAGCTTCTCAGCAACCAGAAGTGAGCAACATGGATACACTCCTGGGTTTAAGTGTGTAGATCAGGATGAGAACAGTGTACTTTTTGTTGGATTAACAGAGTTTAGGACGACACCTTTAGAGAATCCAGGCTGATCCAGTTCTTTTTTAAGAGGCACTTAAAAAGTGAACATGAGAAACTTCTCACATGTGGGTGTTTCCCAGTGAAAAAGTGCTTAAAAATAATCTACTTTTGGGAAAAGGTGTTAAAATGTAATTAGCACTTATGGTTTAACAGATACCCCTATAAATTTGGAACATTAATGCTTGCAGGCTTTACGAATTCAAGAAATGAGAGGTGATCACAGTCTGTTCACAGAAAGTGAGGGAGAAGCTGCACGATTAAAGCAGCCATGCTACTTCAGGAAAAAATAAATAATAATAAAAGAATAAAATTAAGTTTGACCAACTTTATAGTCTTGGTATTAACTGCCAGGATGATGCTCAATTTACATTTTTGTTACTCTCCAAATATCTTAACAACAAACCCATTGAATTTTTAATTATGTTTTTCTTGAAAATCAAAATTTAAACACATTAAAAGCTTCAAGGGTTTTCTTCCCACAGTGAGGTGATTTATGGCTCTCACCAGGTTGAGCATGCTGCGCAGCATGGCCAGCAGCAGGAAGGCAGCCTCAGTGCAGACGCTGTGGATGGAGCCCACCACGGTCGCGCTGGAGGCCGGCATGCCAAAGATGAATGTCCAGATGGAGTCCAGGTCAAACTGAGAGGAAAAACACACAAACTGGGGGTAATATACAGACAATTTCCATCTGTATTCACTCTAATGTTAGCGGTTAAAGGTGTTAAAGAACAGCGCCTACATAGCAGACATTGTCCTTATCTCTATGTAAGTTTACAGAAACGAGTCTAGCTCTGAGTCATTCGTTTATTGAGGGATAACACATTCACACAAGTGTTAGGTATTAGTAGAAGAGAACAAAAAAGGTTGGGTATACTAACATGTACCTGCAGGCTGTCTGGCAGCTCAGTGACAGGCTGCTGCAGGAAGAGAGCCATGAGCAGGAAGTAGAGCTCGGGCACGTTGGTGTGTTTAGGCAGCAGCGTCTGCAGAACGGGAAACCCCGGGAAGTGGCAGGCGTCTCGGTTGATCTCCCGCACCGTGGAGCGCCCGCCAGCATGGCGACCCACATTGAAGCCTGCAGAGGACAGTTAAGGGAGGAGTGAGAGTGAACATTACATTACAGCAAGAGCCTTCTGACTAAGGTAGCTAAAGTCTACTTAGAATACAGTTGTTTCACCTGGTTTAGGGGTTTAATAGCTCAGTAATAACTCAGGGCTGTAATCACGTAATTCAACCAGACACTAACTAAGATACTCAAAGGCAACTAGATTTGTTGAGACTCCAAATTAGAATAAAACTAAGGGTTTCAACCTTATATAGTATAGCACAAAGCATAAGCAATGGTTCTCAACCTGGAAGTTGGCAAGATGACGCCACTGATTGGGGTGGGGTTACAAGAAGAAGAAGAAAAAAAAAATGTAATGTATAAATTTGAGGGCTTCTTCCTGCGGTGAATACTTTTCAATACTTATTCTATAAGCATCATTCAGATGTTTCATCACAATAGTTTAATGCTGAAAAATCTGACAGTGAGTGTCCTGAAACATGCCAGGACAGCGTGGAGGCTGAAAACCATTGAGCTCAGGAGGGACTATGATCGCAGCAGCAGGGAGAGCAAGGAGGCAAAAAACAAGAAGACAAACCCTTGGCTGTGCGGCGCACAAACTGTGCAGCTTTCTGTTTACTGAACGAAGGCCAACTCCGACGGAAAGCGTTGCCAGAGTGAGGAGAGGCGTCTGCTGAGCCGTGTTACAACATACAGTATTTACACTGGACATTTATTACTGCAAGCTTCTGACTTTATTTTTTAGAAGGGAATGTTTTAAAAATTTAATGTTAAACTGAATTACCTAACGAATACTGTGGTTCAGGTTTTGTTTAATTAACAGTGTAGGTATTCACGCTGTACGATCAGCTCTTGCCCCTGCACTCACCCAGCACTGTGCCAATCTTATTGGTCAGGACGGAGTCAGTGTGGTCCAGCCAGCCTCCTCCACACAGGCCCTCTTTGAAGCGGTTAAGGATGGACTGGTTCGACAGCAGCACCACCAGGATCCACAGAGCTGCCGTCACCGTGCTCGAGTGGAGATGTTCTTCCATGAACATCAAGAGCCAATCGAAGCCAAGTGTCTTCACCAGCTCCTCACACGCCCTGCACGGAGACAAAGAGCAGCCGGGGTGAATCTGTGCTCTGTAGCCACCTCTACGTCAAAAGAAGTACTAAGAATGACTATTTAAATACGTTGACAGCCGTCCTGTTACTGTTTGCCCGTTATTTTTGCTAGAGTCTGACAAACAGCGTCATTATAATCTCCATCTGAACACAAAGTCTAGTTGTTTTCTCATTGTAGTTGGAAATGTCATTAAGCAAAATAGTTTTTAATGATAAAACTCACTGTAAGACACAGGAACATTAAAAGTATTGTCACATTTATGTGATTATTCACGTTTTCCAAAACTAAATGGATACCCTGGGAATCTGGTTTTTGAACTTTCAAGATGAGCAGATATGGCAGAAGAGTGGTGTCTTACTGGGCATTAACAGTGCACTTCTCTTTTGTGGTGAAGAGCAGTTTGAGCAGGTTGTCCAGCAGCCGATTTCTCAACAGAATGAGGTTTGCTGACAGGAGGCCACCGAAATCATCATCATTACCTGGAGGGACAAGAAAGTCTTCATAACAAATAGCAACTCTGGCCACGAGCAAAAAAACAAACTATTCTTGTTGTTAACATACACCCGACCAGCCACAAAATTATGACCACTGAAAGGCGAAGTAAAGAAACATTGACCACCTTGTGACAATTCAGTGTTCTGCTGGGAAACTTTTGGACCTGGACCCAAATTCACTAGATCCCAAACTGATCAAGTATCTGTGGGATGATCCACAGAGGCCCCTCCCCTCAAAGGCCCCCACTAACAACATCCTGTTGCCAGACACCACAGGACACCCTCAGAAGGCCCATGTCCATTCTCTGATGAGTCACAACTGTTTTGGAGGCACAAGGGAGACCTGCACAATATTAGGAAGGTGGTCATAATGTTATGCCTGATCGGTGTATCATAACAGTCTAATTTGACTCAAGATCCCTCAAAAAAGTGATTTTCGCCCACGTACGCAGTAATGTCACTGCATTTAATCTATCCTTACCTCCGTCTATCTTTTCCTCATTATTGATTTCCATGACAACAAACTTCTCACACACGGCAAATGTGGGAAGAGTAGATGAGATGAACTGGCCAAACCTTTGAGGAAAAAAAAACCACCACAGTTCAGTTGACTGTTTCACTGGTTGGTTGTTCACTTGACCTGCATCAGTGTGTAGTAATGTGTGTTTACCGTAGCAGATCGTATGGGTTGGGGAAGCCTTGTAGCAGGAGACTGAGCACGTTGCTGATGGCGGCTACAGTAGGCTGAGACAGTGAGGTGTCCCTCAGGGTCAGCAGCAACCTTGGGATCAGCTGAAACTCCCTCAGCAGTTTGGCATTTTTAGCTGCCTCACTGTTCAAAGCAGAAAGTAAATACACACGGTTTGATTAGAGTTTAACTTGATGAAGTTCTTCCATTCAGGTGAATGAGCTTCTGACACTTGCCTGGATTCTGTCAGCAGTTCAATGAAATGCTCAAACAGAGACAGATGGAGCTCGTAGGGAGCGTGGAGCCAGACCTGAGGAGCAGAAGGAGAAGACTAAGACGTGGTAACGCAAGTTATGTTTGGCGGCACGAAACTAACTGGCAACAAGAGGTGGCATCTTGGCACAGAGAGGCCCGGTTACTTAAAGCAGTGAAAAAGTTTTCCTCTTTAGCTCATAGTGGCCAGTAAATCCAAAAATATACTTGCAACTCTTGCTGTTTCATCAGAGTATTTATTTTTTTTCTCGACGCCTTGACAATAACACTCTATTTTGGTAAACTTAATTTTAGCATTTACTGACATTGTGAGTCTATTAAAGCCAAAAACCCGCACCTCAAAGTCACAGAGAAGGTCCTGGAAGGCGGTTGAGTTGGGAATGATGGAGGTCTCGTGGCCACTGTCGACTGTTCCCACCAGAGAGAAGGTGAGGTGGAGGATGTGACTGTTGAGCAACGAGCGCTTCTTCTTCAGTAGCATAGCCAGCAGCTAAACGGGAGAGACAAAGCAAAACTGCATGTTTGACTGCATTTAAGTCAGAGCACAGACTTAAAGTTACACCAAGTATCAATTTGGGATTGTTTAGCCATGTTCTAGATTAAGTGTAACTAAATCCATCTTGCTGAATTAAGAAACAGTATTTTATGGCTGACAAAGAGGAAACTTTGTAGGGACATTAAAAACTGACAGTTGAGTATAATCTCGGTGATTCAGACAATAATTAACATCATATCATTACCAACTGCTATAAAAAGCTAAAGTTCCTCTTCATGGTTTAACTGAAGCTTTACTGAAGGTGTAAAACGGAAGTGGCACTCTCCAGACAACGTGTGTGACTAACCTGGTAGCCTTTGATGCGCTCCATCTCCTTACTGGCCAGAGAGTTGCTTTTTACAACACACACCAAAGCTTTGACAGCCGCATACAGCCCCTCCACGTCTGACGCCATGGCAACCAAGCCGAGGATGGCCGCCGCCCCTCCCACGTACTGCAGGTTGTTGGCCACAGGTTTGGGCACAAAAGCACGGACGCCTAAAAGGGGTAAGGATAAGGATGAGGGTGTCAGGTTTTCATCTGTTAGTTACCATTAGAGCTACAGCTGTTGGTGTTAGATCACGAGTAACTTCACAAATTTGTTTTACCTAAATATCCAATGACAGCGGCTCCAATGGTGCGAGCTGGGCCGTTGAGGTGGCCGGCGGCGTTATGAATGAGCTTGACCGGAGTGGCATTTTCATGAGAGGACACGGCAAGCTTAAGTGGAAAGGAGGGAAGATGTTTTATTTCATGCTATCAGTATGCAAAATACAGTTGAACTAAGACTGAACTTTCTAAAAGGCTTTTATTTAGCTAGCTGGAAAGAAATATGGAACCAGTTCAGCATGTCATAAGAATAAGAACGCCTTTCTGTGCTGCCCTATTAGAAAACTCTGTATTTATTGATTTATTAATTAATTTATTACGACATGTTGATGGCCCATTAATCAAGTGACAAGAATGTGGAAATTACTGTCTTGTCCTCATGGGGAACTTTTAGTTTTGCTAAGAAAAGGGTTATAATACTGCATTCTTTATTCTTGAAAAATGAAAATAGCCGTTTCTTTTTTTATTTTTAGAATAAATTACTCTTCTTTTTCTACGACGGGCACCGCTGCAGCAGAAATGCTGCCTCTGCACTCCTTTGCAGTTTGCTTCCTGCGAGTCGTCGTGGGCCGAGGCTTAGCAGGGGGAGCCGGGCAGGCTGGGAAATGACTTGGCAGGTGTTTGGACAGAGATAAGGATGAGAGGGAGCTCATTTGAAGCTTCAACACACACTTTTGGTGGGATAGTGGGATGGTGGGTTAGTCATTTTAAATAAATGTATACAGTATGCTGTATGTGCATGGGTATGGTCGTTTAAGTAAAGTGCAAATTTTCTATTGAAGAATGAGTTGCAAACACTGCACTTTTGTTGAAGGACTGCACTAAACGCATCTGTTTGTAACAGAAAGAACTGTTTCTTTTTTAGTCTGTTTTTCTTCCAGACATGATGTAATGTGAGTCAGCAGGCTGAGCGCATAGGCTGGACACAATCCAATCAGCTCAAACTCAGCTGCTAATGTTTAAGAGCTGCTGAAAATAAATATGAAAGATAAAGTTTCGACTTTTTCTGAATGTTAAATATAACGTGCAGATTCTTAAATAAAACATTTACAGTATATCTGGTGACAAACCAAATAATGTAAGTACTGCTAACTGCAGCTGTGATTTCTCAAATTCTACTGGCAGTAACTTGGACGACATACAATGCAAGTGAACAGCTGTAAGTCTGACCTGTTTCGCGATGGCTTTGCTGTCCAGTTTGTTATAGACTTTCCTTATTTTGGCCACAGTGAGAGTAGAGACGGAAAGAGCATAGAGACTGAAAGACACCTTCTCTTCCGGCACCAAAGCCACCGCAGAAGCAGGCGCTACCTCCGTCTTTGAGTCTTTACCTGAGAGAAAGAGGAAAGGTAAGTAGTACGGAGATATATATACACAGAAACAGGAAAAGGAAAGAAGGGCCACTCACAGGGTAGGTAGACGGCCTGAAAGCTGCCCACATAGTTTGGCCCCAGTTCATAAATGGCAGCGACGCTAGTTGCAGGTAAGACCTCCTCTAGGAAGTGACTGGGCCCCAGACGCCACACCAGGCTGGAGAGTTGCCGCTGGGCGGGCGGCGTCCCCACGTACCCGTAAACAGTGCTCAATACAGGAGGGTTGGTGGAGCCAGAGCCGCCGGGAGTGCTGTGGATGTAGTGAAGCTAGAAGAAAGGAAGGGGTCATTTAAATGAGCGCATGTTCACGTCATTTAATTTAGAGTCAATGTAAACGGGTTGGAATCTCTGATCAGAGGGATTTCAATTCAGTGGAATAAATATTGTTCGTGTAAACGTAGCCAGTGTGAGGGCAAATTAAAGAGCGTTTGATGGACGTCAGTCTTGTTGCTGTCACAAAAGGGAACCTTTGAGGCTTTGTACTTACAAAAAATTGTGTTTCATCAGCACTGTTCACAAGGTTAAAAAAAGGAACTAAAACACAACCACAAGTACAGCGTTACATGCACACAGCAAGAACAGACACATGACCGGCTCATTGTTTCCTATATGCGGACCTCAGCAGGAAATGAATCCTCCGTTATCAGTGGTGCTGAGAGGAAGCTGTGACTTGTGGTCTGGTGGCTCTCTGCTCACGCTGTGCAATCTCAGGAGGATCTAAAGTCACTAAACCGCAAACCACATCACAGCCTGCCGACTGCTCTGCTGCACGGCTGCTGTTTAAAGCCTGGTTTTCAAACACATTTCTGTGCTTCTTTTATTCAAAATAATCCACGTTCCAGACTGTTTGGACTACTGTGTGCTGTTATCACTTAAGGCTCAACTCCAAACACAAACATACTGATCCTATCTCTGTTTGCTTAGTAATGCTATCATTAATAAGACATTATCACTAGAACCAGGTCTTTAAAATGACTGCTCCCTCTCTCTTCTTTATAGAGCAGAGTGCAGATAACAGCGCATCTAATCCTGGCACACTGCGCGTGTATGATACCATATGGTCAATAATTTTACCTTGACAGTGCTGATGAGCTGACCGTCTATGTACAGCGTGGCCATGCTGTTCTTCAGCATGCCTTTGCTCATGACGAGCACCAGGTGGTGCCACTGGCCCTCAGCGATCAGCTCTCCGCAGCGGAAACGAGCGCAGCAGGGCAAGATCTCGTAGAAGGCGGCTTCCTCACTCGACTCATCCGCTGCTTGAAGGTGGCAGAGAGAAGCGAGGGGCAACGTCAGTGACTCAGAAGGGTTTGGGTTGAAGTGAAAATATGAAACGGAAGCTTTTTAGGTTGTCAAAGATATAGAATATTTCAGTCCAATTTGTGTGTTCACTTGAAAATAGGAACAATTTCAACACTCCAGTACCTACTGATATAATTTATTCCTTAGCTGAGGAGGTTTAAATGATTAATGTATTTAATTTGGTCTAAAAAACTACCATCTGATGTAGAAAATTAATTTTTGCTGCCTTCACTCACAGTATGTCTGCAGCAGCTCCTCCTTGGTGGAGACGGTGAGCGAGCGGTCTTTGGCCGACAGCACTACCGCCAGGCAGACGTAGTGCTGCTCTGAGGAGGTGGCCCGGCGGACGACGGTCAGCAGACGCACCGGGTGAGCCTGAGGAGCTACGCTGAAACGCTCCACGCAGAACCAGGTGGAGTAGCTCAGGCCTGACGGAGGAGGAAACAAGCGCTCCCCTGGGAGAGAAACGCAACAAGTTGGAAAAGGACGTGTTATTTTCTTTAATAATTTACAAAATCAGATTGTTTTTTCAAATATGAAGGCAATTACAGTATGGTCTATTCATCATCAGGTTTTCTAAACAAGAATTTAGGATATGCATCTGTGGCATTAGGCACACAACTACTTCTCTTAAGCATACCTCCAGAATACTGCTCTTCTGTCCAGTGTTTAGCCCAAAAGACATTATTTTAAACTCTTTACTAGGGATGTCCGATAATATCGGCCCTCCGATATTATCGGCCGATACTGAGTTAAAAATTTAATATCGGGAATTAACGGTATCGGGTTTTTATAACCGATGTTTGTTCTGTAGGCTTTAGCATTTCCGAGTCTGCATGAACGCAGCATATGACGTTTACAGGTGCGCACTTGATTATGTATAACAACAACACGCTAGACTCGTAGGTTGCTAATCATGGCTAACAAGCTTGCTCGCTCGGTGCATGAGACGTCCGTGGTTCGGAAGTATTTCCAAGTGTCACCTACTAACAGTAAATTTGCGATTTGCAATGACTGCAAATGTTAAATTTTTTTTAACATTCTTGTGCCTTTCTTGTTTTTATTTGCACTATTTTGTTACTCATACGAAAGAGCAGGGCAGATTGAGCCCAGTTTATAATTAAATGATTGTATTATTTGCCAAGTTATGGCCAGTTGCTCAGTCATTGAACCAGGGAAAAGAGGACTATGTTTGTTTACTACTCTGGACTGAAAATATGCATCTTCATTGTTTTGATATTGTCTGTCTGAGGCAAACTTTTCTCTCTAAAAACACAAAAAAAATAGATGAATGGCACTTTTTTGAATAACTTATTTTGCACAGACAGTGTTTACATTTGAAAAGCCATGTTGCATTTATGTATACATCCAGTGGGGCATCACAACAAAATTAGGCATAATGTGTTAATTCCATAATAGGTGATATGTTATGTTGTTACCTTACAATTTTGGTGGAAAAAGACTGCATATATCTGTATCGGGTGATATCGGTATCGGAAATTAAGAGTTGGACAACATCGGAATATCGGATATCGGCAGAAAAGCCAATATCGAGCATCCCTACTCTTTACTGTATGTAGTATCACAGACATTGCGACACTTTATCATTAAACACTGATACTATCGAAGCAGACACTAGAAAGTCTGTGATTCATGTGTTACAGCTGCTTGACATTTATCTCATGATCTTTAATGTTGTGTTTCCTTGTTTTCTTTAATGTGACGTATATTATCTCAGCTAAAGAAAAGGTATTTTTTTTAACTTATCCAAAAATGTTAAAGAAAGGCAACTGGGCTTGGAGAGTTTCTTGAAGTTTCTTACGGACTTGGTGGGGAGTTGGGGTTTAAAGAGAAACATCTGTGGGTGTTGCTCATCAGAAACTCCCTTGGCTAGTGTCTGTTAATGACTACATGCTATCCTGTCATTGGGGCAGACTGTTTGACCCCGTCTTTTTTCTCCTCCTTCTCCAACAACTCCCCACCAGTCCTTTAGAACTGAAGAAGCTAGTTGGATAAAATGTCTTCAAGACACTCTACAAGTCCAGTTGCCTTTCTTGAAAGTTTTTGGATACACCATGACCTGGATGACTGAGAACCTTCACATACGCCATTTTTTCTTCTGCAGTCACTCTTTCTTTTTGTGACTTATAATTGTATTTTCAGCTTTTGATCAGACGCCAACTGCAGAACAGTGAAGAGCGAATAGAAAATATTTAAATTCAGGCTTTAGGGCAGAATAAGGCACAGAGTGTAGCGTAACAATGCTGCAGCTACATCAAACCAAGTGACACTATGGTAATATCGGCTGCCATAACACTGAGGCAGAAATAAGTCTTTGTTCAGTAATCTACTGTCTCCTGGCTGGAAATGCGCCTGGAAAGTTGCTGTGCCTCTGGACGAGGCTGTCGCTCAACAAGTTATCAGACTGGACCAAATTAAAACTGGTCCAGTCGAATCAATGTTGCAGGAAAATGCGGAGGAACGTGTTGAAAACAGTCTCGAAGGAATAGTCTTATGTACATCAGCAGACGACTGACACAACAGGGTTTAAGGGGTTAATGGGTAGAATGAGGCTATTTTGATGAATGAGCCTCCAGATGATGTCATCCACAGATATGGGTCAGACAGGAGTGGGAGAGGAAGGAGGTGGAACCAGTGGAGGAGGGGAGGTAAGGGGATGGAGATAAATGAGGCAAAAAAGAAGGGAGGGAAAGTGACAAAGAGAACAGATAGATTCGGGCCACGGAAAAGGAGGAAGGAAAAGAACTGGAGATTGTGATAAGAAATGAAAAGGAAAGGGAATGGGACAATTTTGAGTGACAGGAAGAAATGAGGAAGGGAATGAGTGAGGACTATAAATAGAGCAGTGTGACTAGCGGGAGATGGCGAGTGGAGAATACAGAGGGAAAGAATGAATTGGTAAACAGATAGAGGAGCGATAGTAATGTATGAGTGGATGAGGAGAGGAGAGGAGAGGAGACGAGCCTGGCTGTGCTTCATAAATACTAAATGAGGCTACATAGTTGAGATTCAAGCATGACGTCATAGATTAATTTTATCGCTGCCTTACGGTCAGGAGAAGATTATCCTGTAAAATCTGGGTAAAAGGATTAGTTTAAGATGCATTTGGAGACGGACAAATCTGATTTTAACACACGATGAAAGCACTGGACAGTAAACCGAAGGCTCAAAGGCAGGTGAGGCCTGCAGGCACAAATCTGTGCGCTATGGAGGGATGTGGATCAGGTCTATTCTCACAAGTGCCCTCAATATAGTCAACATAAAAACATGCATCTATTTAATGTCCTTGTTATTTATGTTGACAAATGATTTTCACTTTTCCATTTCCTTTTGTCACAGCGAAGAGACACCCTGAGGCTCAACCAGCTGTATAAAAGTTTCTAAAAGCAGTAAGAAACAATGAGCAGCTGTTACCTGTACCCATCCCACTCAGCACCGCTCCGTCGCTGACACCTGAAGCATTGGTGTTGTTGGTGGGAGCGTTGTGGGGCGCCAGGCTGGGCAGAAACAGGCACCTAGACCGGACGACAGAGGACAGATTAACGACGGTTATCTCTGGGAAACAGCTGTAACTGATACAAACAGCGTTGTCAGCTTACATGTGCAGCTATTGTAAAAGAGATTTACTGCATGTTGGCTGAATTACTGCGGCAGTCTGGCTCTAGCCACTTTGAGAAAAAAACTCCAACTTCCCAAAAACATTATGGTAATTCACATGCTCTGAGACACAGAAGCTTTGTATTATAATATGGAAATTTCAGCTGCCTTATACTCGAGGATTAATTATGTATGAGATGAGAACAGAGGTGGGATGAAGCACACACTCAGGGTAATTCTTCTGAAGAAATCTGCTCATAGTGGCATCTTTTTGTGCTCAAGTTCTGGTAAGTGCAGAGGATGATCTTAATATACCAATTAATTGCAAAAAATCTGGATGTTGACTGTATAAAGAGATCACATACCGAACTCACCAGTCGGCTTTTTGCTAACATTAAACGCTGGTGTCTACACGCACGATCATCTACTGTTTCTAAGACTTCTCCGGCAGACAAAGGCCGGGAATCGTTCCACAAAATGACAAAGAATTTTAGTTGGCTAGTGATTTGCTGACTCACAGCTCCTTGGAGAAGGTGCTACTTTCTTCTGATACCAGTGCTGTGGGAAAAGAACGTGGGCTTTCTTTTATTTTTTCTTTCTTTGTTGAGAGACAAAAAGACTGTGTGAGGGCCTGCAGCCACTTCAACCAGAAGCACACAGACTTAAACGCCACTAGAGGACAGGTTTGAGGACAGCTTGTGACATTTAACACACATAACAACTGTGTCTGCTGAAGAAATGCAGACTTACACCGATGAGGCATAACATTATGACCAACAGTGTGTAGGTCTCCCTTGTGCCTCCAAAACAGTTGTGACTGAGGGTTGTCTCAGGGTTTCCTGTGGGGTCTGGCAACAGGATGTTGTTAGTGGGGGCCTTTGGGTCCTATGGGTTGAGGGGAGGGGCCTCTGTGGATCATCCCACAGATACTTGATCAGTTTGGGATCTAGTGAATTTGGAGGCCAGGTCAACACCTTGTGCTGTTCTTCATGTTTTATTTTTGAGTTGTTCCAAAAGCATTTTTGTGTGTGTGTCTGTGTCAGGCTGCATCCTGCTGGGGATCATCAAGGAGTGTCATTGCTATAGGGTGGGGGTGCCTGGTCTGGTCTAGGTGGGTGCTACATGTCTAAGTAACATCCACACCAATGAATGTCAGGTCCAAAAGTTTCCCAGCAGATCAATGAATTGTCACAAGAAGGTCAATTTTATTCACTTCTCCTGTCAGTGGTCATAATGTTATGCCTGATCGGTGTATAAATGTAGCTATTGCCTTAGTATTGTGAGTTAATCCTGCTCTAATCAGCTAAGTTTTAAGGCGTTAAATAAGAAAAATATACAATAAATAAATAAATAAATAAATCATTCCCTGGGTTCAATTTCTAACAGCTGTGAATTAATGGTCGGCATTAATGTAAACTCAAAAGTTATAATCATATAAGTTATATGTAATCTGGCCCGCAGTATTAATTTTCAGAGTGCAAAAAAAGGAGACATTAACTAAAAATTTTCAATAAAAGTAACTGCTATTCCTGATTGGGCCATTGTTTCAGCAAGAGTAGCAGACAGAACACAGCACCCTGCAGACAGTGATGTGCCAGAAATGCACTAATTGTTCTGAACAGATTTCAGGTTCTTCATAAAATGTTTTGCAGAAAGGATAGTTCATTAAACGGAAACATTTTCATAATGTACTTCTTTGCACTGAAGCAAAGGAAAACGTTTTGAGATCAAATTGGGCTGTATGTGGCTCTTGAATTTAAATGAGTGTGACAGCCCTCGGTTGGATCTTTTTCTCTATAATTCTTGTCCTTTGACAGAGACGCTCATTAAAACCTCCAAAATGACCTAATTCCTTTTTTTTTCCCTCTCTCTTTTTTTGTTTTTCCACCTGGACAGGAAGGTCAGAGGTCAGGGTTAGCTACAGGAAAGCGTCCCTGAAGCTGGCAGGGGTTCAATTATTTTTTTTGAGGACACTTCTCAAGGACGCGCAGTCCATCAAAGTAACAAGTACACCACACTGCTGCTGCAGAGTAACTACACGTACGCCGTCATCTATTTTCCCCCGTTGCTGTTAAAATTCACCTGTTAGTCATCCTAATTTTAAATTTCCCGGTGACAATATGTTCCTTTAATTCTTCTAAAATAAAAGTCTTCCTCCCTGCGCCCCCATATTTCCAGACTGACAGCATGTTCTAAGTCTCCTGTGAGAGGGCTGGCTGGGTGAGTGTGCAATCATGTGCGTGTAAGCATGTTGTGCATGATGGAGAGTGGTACTATCTGCTTGTGTGTGTGTGAGGGGGGAAAAAAGAGTGGCGGTGTGTGATTCCTAATAGCAGCAGGAGCATCAATATTTCATGTTGACAGATGGGAGAAAAGGGTGGGGTAGTGTGTGTGTGTGTGTGTCTCCTCTGTTTATGCCGAGCAGAAAGTGGGCCAATGCCTCCTTGCCAGTGTGCTGCTTCTGCTGCTACTGCTGCTGCTGCTGCTTTGCTGTGTTTTCAGGAGAAACTCCATGTTCTATTCTGAGGCGGCTGCTGCAACAACTCAAATGTGTTCTTGTGAGAAAAGGAAGCGGCGAAGCTGAGAAACAGTAGAAGTGAGAAGGGTGAGGGATTTCCAAAAGGCTGTAAATAAAAATGAGCCGAACAAAGTGTTTGATCTTGATGATCTGAAGATTTGACGTGTTTTTTTTTTTTGACGTGTCGCATCAAAGAGGCTTCGTGAATTCTAGTAATAACACCCCAGGGCTGAAAAATGAAGCCAAATACATCAGTTCCTCAAACGTCCACTTGAGGCTGGTTCTAAAAAAAAGCATCTTTGGTCTCTGGAGATGATTCCTTCATACGTGACTCATGCTTATACCGATCAGGCATAACATTATGACCACCTTCTTAATATTGTGTAGGTCTTCCTTGTGCCTCCAAAACAGTTGTGACTCATCAGAGAATGCCTGATATCGTCTAGGTGGGAGCGAGGCATTGCTGAGATGGTGATGGCAGGAGACACCACACTGAGCTCCAGGTCTAAAATAGCAGCAATTAAATCATTCATTGGGAACATCCCCACTACTGCACCTTAATAACGTCTTCTGCCTGAGAGTCAAATCAAATGACAAGGGTATAAATGTGTTTAAGGAACGAAAGCTTAAGGGACGCTGAACATAATTAATTTAGTTAACATACACATAGTCCCATTTAAGCCAGTGTTATCTAGTGTTTCAATTCCAGTCAGGTAACCAAAGGAAATGCTCATTTGCAACCATTCTGCTTTGTTCTTAGACCTGTATTCTTACAAATATTAATGAGGAATTTAACATGTCTCTCTTTAAAGTTGTTTACTGTGTTGCATTTCTTATGCATGCCAAGAAACCCGTGGGGACGAACCGCCAAGGTCACATGCCACACACCATATTTTATCCACTGACCCCACAGATTTGCCGTGTGGCTAACGTACAACACAAACCACAGGGTGCAGCAGACCCTGTCAGCAGCGGCACAAAGGGCGGCAAAGGGGGCCGTGTGACATAAAATGCGGAAAATAAGCCTATTTGTATGCGCGGCTTCACAACTGGAGGCGAATAACAGTCTCATGCTGAGACTCGCAGGTGCCGCTAAGAAGTATGAAAAACACAACCTGCTTCATTGCAGGGCAAAATAACACGGCACCCTAAAGGTGCGTGTGACTGGTGAGGAAAACTGATCTGCAAAGAGAAAGATTTAGAGAAATGTAGTTTGCAGACGAACGGACAACATCTGATGTAAGAGCACTTTTAAAAGCCTGTACCGAAGACTGGTCCATGAGTGGGATTGTGAAGGAGCTCCTCAATTAAATACTCCTCGTTTTAACAATCAATAGGATCAATCAATAAGACGAATGCAATGAATGGAAAAATAAAATGTGGTGCTTGTAGTGATAAGAGAATTAACATTCAGTGGCCTGGCTTTGCGTAAGCATGCCTTAACTAAATGATTAACAGCCTAATAAGCACATAACGGGTAATAGACTCAATATTCTCATCAGCTCTGTTTCCAACAGGAAGCAGCTCTCATGATGCCACTGCTCATGGAGAATCCTTTTTCATGAATTGTGGAGGGACTAAATTAGAACTAGAAACTCTGAAACATGACTCAAACGAATGCTAATATTGCCGAAAGTGCCTGCAGGATATGTCAATAAAAAGATTTAATCTATTCTGACTCCTTATATCTACTGAATTATTCCGTGCGAGTAGAGGAGTCCCATTAATATCAATGACTGACACTGCGCATATTCCCTGATGAAACATTATTTATACACAATGAGGCTGCTTTCTGGAGGAGGAAGTAATAAATGTCTTTGTCCTGAAAGCCACAAGATATGGGGTGATAAGAGTTAAACCCATTTTCAGATGATATCTGGAGGTAAACATTAGAAAAAGATGCCGTACTCCTCTCTCACCTACACTATGCACAACCGGCCAATCACAGCGTGCCACAACCACTAGAAGCTGGATCCACATAGACCTTAAATGTCCAACATTACCACAGAAATCAACAGTTACAGCCTGGGACGAAATGCTGTGTGACTATCCTCAAAACTAACCTGTTTAAATTATATCAAGGCTTAACGTTATGTATTTTTTTAAGGGAGCGGCTGATTTGAGTGACACGTCGGTGCCATCTTGGGATGATAGCTGTCATGCTTGGGCATATCCTACCTGCCTCAGTTCCACTCTACTTTACAGTCCCCCCAGCCCATACTCCATTAGTCTGCTTATTAGTCTGCGCTGCTCTCTGATGTTGTGTAGGGTCTTTTAGTAAATGAATTGTCTCCCAAGTGTTTTGTACTGTCTGTATTGTATTGTTTGTCTCTGCGCTGTCTCTCACCTTTGCACTGTCTGCACTGTCTGCACTGTCTGCACTGTCTACACTGTCTACACTGTCTACACTGTCTGCACAAGCTTTCACATGTGCACTTTATGGTCAGTCCCTTGTACTGTACTTAGTCCTACGTCTTGATGTAGCTCCATGGTCCTAGAGGAACATCCTCTCACACTATGTACTGCACCGACTATATATGGCTGTAATTACAACAGAAACCTTTGACTTTGACTTCATTTTTAAATTAGCTGAGAGTTAAAAGGAGACAAGCGCTGCCAAGATGGCGGTGGCCAGAGACACGACTCTGAGCTTTAAAACCGTCCTTCAGGTTGAGTCCATCTTTATAAATGTGAGCCACACAGACATCCCAGATGCAATGTTGGAGATGCAGATGTGAACATGCAGTTCATGTGAGGGTCCATGTTTATTTTGCTAGATTTGCCAAAAAAGTGCCAAAAAATAAATGATTATTATTATTATTGGGCTCTAATGGAAACTAGATACATTCAAACTGCATTAACGTTCATGGCGACTGACCCGAAGCCCTCCAGCGAAGAGTCAAACTCCACGAATGCAGGCGTGACTGCCGATCCATGCAGGCGGATGTCATGGGGCGTCGTCATGGACACCAGACACTTGACCCGGGTGAGGGGCACCGTGCTGCCCTCGGCGGAGCGCACGAGGCTGCGGCTGATGCGATACTGGCCGTTGTCCTCCGCCGGCGTGGTGAAGACGCTGTCTGGACCGAAGCCCTCCATGGACAAAGTCATGCTGTCTGAGAAGTCAGAAAGGACAGGTCAAGGTCAAGAGGTGCAACCACAGTGCTGACATGATCCAAGATCCAAAGATATGTTTTCAAGACATACAGAAGAACAGATAAATAAAATAAAAAATATAATATTTAAAGGAACAGTATGTAAGAAATGTATTTCAATTAATCATAAAATGGCCCTGATATGTCACTAGACATGAAGAAATCATGTTCATTTCAAATACTTATATCACTGACAACAGTGGTCCAGTCAGGATATTGTCATTTAAAAGTGAAAGTTGCAGCCCTCAACTGATGTTGATGTTGTCATGTTGTGTTTTGGTCTGAGGCGCCACCCTTCACCTATCTACTAATCACAAAGTCAGTAGAGTTTCGTCATCCGGGTTGCCAGCTCTGCTCTAGTTACCGCAGCTGCAGCTACGAACGTGTCGGATAAAACATGTATAATGTTACTAAACCTAAAAGACCTCGTTATGAATCCGAACTACGTCGTGACAAAGTCCGAAATAAAACAAGGATTTGTATCGGAGATGCCTTTGAAAGATGGAGACGGCTGAAAACGGAGAAGAATTTAAAGACAGACGCCAACGTTGCTAATTTTCTCCTGGCTAACTTACTTGTACATAATGTAAACGGACATTTCAAATATTCACGACAGTCGAACAAAGTTATGCATGTTCGTGCAAAGTAACGTTACGTTAGCGCATACAGAGGAGGTGGGTCATCGAATTGAAAAGGTAAGGAATTGTTTGGGAAATAAAAACGGCGAGTCGTCATTGCTAACATTAGCAATGCATTATGAGCCCGTTTCTCTGTCATTATGCTGAAACGCCGAGGAAAACAACATTAGCACGTCGATTATGGCAATGTGAAACGTAATTGAGACGTATTGAGTAGCCTAACGTTACCTCGGTAACCTGGCAACCTCGAGTCAGGGGGGAGGTTGGAGGGGATACACCGTTCTACAGTATTTTGAAAGTGATTGCAGAACCAGTTTTGGCCACAATCCTACATACTGTTCCTTTAAAATTCAACCTATGTAGCAAATTAGTAGTGCAATATGGTGACAGTAGATATTGCTGAAACTGAAATTGCCTACGACACTGGTTGGTGTTCAAGGGACAGAAATAATTTTGAGTTTTTTTTTTTTCATCTAGGTCAAAAGTAAAACTCAAGCTAATTAAATTAATTTCATACACTGCCTACCCATACTCTAAACCATCAACTCAATTTGGTCAGGAAAACAATAAGAAGAGTAAAACACTGAGGGGGTCAGCACAAAATCAAACCTGGACAGTCATTGTCCCTTAAGAACTACAATAAACCCATGGACTAGGGTACAATATTGTACTCTGTAGCGAGAACTCAGCCTCCCTTATTTGTTAAGAGTCAGAGGATGATACAAAGACAAATTAGATGAAAGCAATAATTACAACAGCCATCAATGGAAGCTAATAGACCGTACTCTTGTGTCAGACAAAGAAAGATGGCAACATGTGTTCTAACGGTGGCTGCGTGTAAAGAGCGTAATTAGTAGGGGCTTAATATCCATTCTCAGCTGGGAGGAGACACAATAAGCAATTAGGACATGCAGAGGAGCCCGGAAAATTACATCACGTCGCCAGATGTTAACGGAAAACAAACCATCGGCTTCACAGTGGCAAGTTGATTTTTGTTTAAGTACCCAGTTTACATTTTAATCAGTGGACGAGAAGGAGCTGGCAACCTTCTGCTCTTTTAAAAACGAACGCAGGTGCATTCGATGTGCTGCGTGCTCGTTAGCAGCCCTCTTTCTTTATCAGTTTCCATATAAATATTTGTATACAGCCGGGGGACAGCTGCCCTGATTTTACAAAGGCATGTCTTGATTAGGCTGCCAAATCTAAACTTTGAGATGGAAATCGGTGTCTGAAAGGCAAGGTTAGTATCTACTACTGCTGTATGTAATCGTGTATTCTGCACACTGGTTAAACCACTGTACTGCCACTTTACAATTTACAGACTGTACTATTACAAGTACTTTATTTGCATTGCTGTTAATACTACATATCACTCTTGCACTGCTTAATTTGTTCATTTGGTTTTATGCATTACTTTGTATGTTATACTGACTCTGCACGCTTCTAAAACACATCACAGAGTATTTGTAATCACCATACCCACTTTCATACAAAGCTCGTCTACTGCTGCATTACTATAAAGTCTGTCTATGTCTATATCTATGTCTACTAAAGACAGACAGCTTCACTGCCTTTGCCATCACCAGAACTGTTTCCAAAACCCTATAGAATCATCCGCTATCCATCCCGAGCCGAGTAATTACTACTTCTCACAGGGGATTTGTCCCAGTGAACTTGTGGAGAGTGAGCAAAAAGAAAAAAAAAAAATAAATTGCAAGATGATTGATGCCCTTTTTTTTTCTCAAGCTTTTAGTACAGAACAAATGTTCCTCCCAGTAGGACGCTTCTACGGCTGTGGCGTATAGGAATGGGTCCCAGACGGCACCATCATTTCATAACTGCGCTGGAGGACTGATGTGGGCAGAGCTATTCAATTCTCAGCTATTAAAAAGTGACAATTTCTCTTGTGAGGAGGCTGTCAGTCTCAGATGACATGTTGTAATCAGTGGTACAATGCAACGTTTTGAAGAGGACGATGAAAGCAGTTCTTCTGATAAAAAAAAACAAACGTACAACCATTATAAAACAAAATACGCCGTTACTGTTCATAAAAAATGCTCACGCATACACTAAATAACAAGAAGCTGAAACAGGACAACACCAAGTGCAAAAACTGCAGTTCCTCAAATGTCCACTTGCCACAGTCAGACTGATGGCAAAACAATAACTACTGAACTTGTGCAAAAAATAACCAAACACTACCTCACTTTAATTACATGTGCAATAATTGACTTAATATTATCAATTTGTTCTGTAGTTCTCAGATAAATGTGCAATAGTCCATCAGTGCAATATTCCCAATACTCTCTCTCCCTCTCTCTCTCCTGCTCTCCCCCTCACCCCCTCCCCCCACCTCACTTTCCTAGAACCAGTCTAACCAGTTTATCTATTTATTGTTTATTACTCTGTCACCAACATTACCCTCTCCTGTGTTTAGTACCTGAAGCTAAAAATGTGTACACATCATCACCTTCTGCATAACACCTTCATACTTCTTATATTGTAATATTACAGTTGTATATTGTTTCTATATTTTGTATTTATATTTTTTGTCGTATAGTGATTTCTATATTTTATACTTCTTTTTAACTAAACTGTTGACCCTGAGAGCCCTGCACAAGATTTCCAATGTGCCTGGACTGTTGGTTTATGCACAAATGGCCAAATAAAGAACCTTGAACCTTGAACCTTGAACCTTGAACCTTGGACGGCTCCAAAAGCCAGTCAATCCCCACTGACTCCATGTTTAAAAAAACAACAACATCATGTAAACATGGTTTTTGTCTCTAGAGCTCATTTTCACATTTATTACAACTGTGCCAGTGGCCAATTATTCTATAACTCACCCTTTAAATAATATCAATGTTTAAAGTTAAGCATGATTTAGGGCGTGGCTACAGGTGGGTTGCTTGCTGTATGCTTAGTGCCCCTCTCCCATCTCAGCTTAACTCCACTTCTCTACCCATTCTTTGAATTAGTTAGAGGTCAGGTGGAGTCAGACAGAGGGTGCAGGTGTAATTTCAACCCCTACAACCCCAAACTACATTAATTATAAATCATTATCATTTAAATGATCAACTTAAATACCTGCTGTGGTGAGAGTGTTAAATATTATTAGTCAAAAATACCCAAAATCTACCCGTGTAATATTTTGCATATACATTTCAGAGCAATGTTCAACCTGTTCTTATGAAAGAACACAATGCAGCCCCTCAGTGCCACTCCACAACCCAACTATACAGCGATACAACCAGGAGCCGTGAAGGAGCTTGTGCTGTATTGACCCAGCAGCACTTTCCCACAGAAAGTTATCATCGTGATCAAAACTAGGATGATGAAAACTAGGTCTTACTTCTCATCTCAGCGTCGTAGCTGAGAGAGCTCGGTTTGTGGACCCGGTACTGCTTCAGGAGCTTCTTGTCCCAGGCGCCGCAGTTCAGAGGATTTCCAAGACGTAAGAACTCCCTGAAGGAGAAGAGACAGAAAAAAAAACACAAGATGCAATATTACTGCTCTGCCTGTGCTTGTTATTGTTTGCTGTATCTGTACTGCACCATTTTATTTGAGTGTAATTCTACATAACTAAGTAAAAATAAGCAGGTTTAAAGAACAAGTACTTGTTCAGCCCACAAATTAAACTAATCTTGCTGACAGCACACATGCAGAAACAAAAAGTGCACATGTGAATGATTGGATTCAGTTTAAAAAGGTAAAACCTGGTTGAGTCTTTTATAATTAAAAAAAAAAACTATATTAAAAAAGAAGCTGTTAATCAACATAATGTGCCTTGTTTACAGCCTTTAGTATGCTAGTGTTTAGCTGAGTAAGTGGCAGTGTGGTTTGGTTGTTGTATTCCCCCAGTGGCTGCTAATCATACACATGTCCTATACGTTCTCATTAAACTCTGACGCACATCTAATTGTATGCAATGTGTTAAATAAGCAGTTACTGAGAAGGCTCACTGCTACTCCACAACAGCTGTGGTTAACAGTGTTTTCGGCCTATTTCAAAGTCAGTGACGTGGCTGACTGGCATGAAAGCGCCTTGAATGCAAATGTCAACAGGGATGAGTGTGTGACACTAGCGACTGGAACCAGAAAGAGACAGAAAGACTGTCGACTGACGCTGGAAGAGCTGAGACAAAATGAAAAGAAAAAACACAGGAGAAGAATTAAGAAGGGAAAAACCCAGATGAAGAGTGACAAAGAGAAGAGAATGGGAAACAGATTGATAGAGAAAGTTTTGTTTGCCTCCAGCATAATTACATGGAGAAAATGCATTTCCATATGAAAACAACCAACCACGAGCATGTCAAATTCCCCAACTGTTCCTAAGCCCCACTCCCTTAACTAGTCAAGCAGGAAATGGGAATCGCTCACTTGTGTCTTTATGTTTGCAATAATCCTCCTTCACACAGTGAAACCTGTCAATGTATAGCATACAGTTCCATGCATTTAATTTTACCCTTTCTGCTCAATCACAAGCTAAGTAAATGAGAGTTATTGTTCTTCTGAAACCCTTCAGAGTCTGGATTTATCCATTCTGAGAGAAGAAGTCTCACAAAAGTCAACTTCAGTGACCTATTTGATTCCAGGTTAGCTCAGGGGTCTGGGGACAGGATGCACTTTCAGGTTAAAGTTCAGCTAATGATACCTTTAAGGATGCAGCAGCCTACCTAATGTAACTGAAAAAGTACCTGAGTGCAATCGGCTGCAGGGCCTGCGAGGCCAGCCTTTCAAACATCCTCTGCAGCGGCGGGTGCAGCGGGTGGTCTTCGTCTCCGAGGGCCTGACTGCAGCGCTGCAACAACCGCTGGTGGAGGCAGGCTTCACACAGCACCTGCTGGTTCCTCTCGCTGTTCACCAGGAGCTGCAGGATGTTGGCTACGGCCAACTGCAGGTCGAGGGCATGCTGGAAGGAGACGGGAGGGAGAAGATGGATGACATGACACTTAACACCGTGAGAAGACAGAGGTTTGTCAGCTGGGAGAGTTTCTTTAGAGAGTACTTTGGAAACAAACTGCAGTTAGCAATTGCTTTACATAAAATCTTCAATGTTTGGTGTAATTGTTCATTTATTCCAAACCAGACATGCTATGTAAGCTGACTGAAACTGGCTCGTTGGTTTCCCACATGTAAAAACCAGCAGACCAAAAAAATAAAAAAGGGAATTTCCTGCCCTCCCTCCAATCCCTTCACCCAGTTCGACAGGAAGTACATTTCCTCACCTCTGGCTGGCTGTCGGAGGACACGGAGGGCAGCAGGTCCAGCATCGCCAGGACCGCGCCTGGGTGGATGACCACCATGTCAGATGACGATGTGAAGGAAGCGGGGTGGGAAGAGTGGAGCTTCAGGTCAGTCAGGGCTTTGACTGGGGCAGGGGGCCCTGACGTACCGTAGTAGCCATGTCTGGAGGCACAAGGAGAGAAGAAATAAGTCAAATTTAGTTTAAAGTTTACAGTTTTCTAAGGATTAGTGCTTTCATTAGACCAAACCTTTGGAAAGATTTTACTTTTCATGAAGGAATCTTTATGTTTTGTATTATGGGGATGCCTAATCATTCCTGTTAACAAGGTGATAAGTGTATGTGAATTTACACAACATGAGATCATCGTAACTTCAAATGAGTCTGACGAGAGATTTCAATACCTGCCTCGATCCATGTCTAGTGAAATGTGAAAGTTTCTGCTAAATATTAAGCACTACAGTGTCTTAAGAGCTCGGTGGAAACACTCCCGAATGAAAACAGCTCCATCGCTGAATCAATGAAAGAACTGCACGCAACACTCTGACTGCAGCTTTATTTAACATGACTCAGCAGCCCTCATACTTCTAAAGATCAAGGTGTCGGTGCACTACAGTTTCATCTAGAACATCAGCACTGTCTTGTGCAGAGAGCAAAGACCTGGAAATCACACAGGGCCTGCAACGAGGCAATTAGAAGAAGAAAAGGCTCGTTGCTGGGATGCAAATTGCAGAGTGGCAGGAGAGATGCAAAGCTAGAAAGGCTGAGTCAGGATAATGAGTTGGAGGGGTTGGATGTGGGGGAAGAAGCTAACTGGTTTGTTCACATACACAGGTGCTGGATGGTTTCCCACATGTAAAAACCAGCCTGTCAGTAGATTAGACTTTGGCTATACATTCAGTGTAATGTAGGTAATGTATTTAACCAACTCCTGCAAAAGCTAAGGAGCTGGAAACCAAGGCTAAGCAGGCTACATCTAAAACTCCCACACTAAGCAGCCTAACACTCACAGCAATTGAACGTGATCAGGTAAAGCCCTGGGAAAAGCTGTTGTGATCGTAGGCTTTGGCTCCAAACTCTTACTGTGTTCAGAAATTTTACCAAAATGCTTAGAGTTGTTGTGAACTTCCACTTATTCTTCATTTTTTAATGTAAACCTTTAGAAATGTGCATCAAACTTTTCATACATTGACTGACATCGTCAACAATGCAGTGAGCTACAGAGGAGAGCTTAGAGGAAGTGCACAAACAAGGACGCAGACCTTATCATTCCTGATTGTCAAATTATTCGGCCTCATGAATACTGGTGAACCAGACAGACAGAGGGACAGACAGACAGACTGGGAGACTGATTATATGCTTATATAGGAGACGTTTAGTTTCACCTTGACAGCTATGATAGCTCACTAAGGCAAAAGTGTCCCGGATATTTTTCCTTTTAGAACTGGAATTGAAACAACACCAGAGATGGTGGTTTAAGCAGATGAGCAACTTCAGCTGAGGAGAAAAAACATAAAGGAGGATGAGAAGGAGACAGGAGGAATGTAAGGAAAAGTAAAAATGCCTGAAAGTCATTTGGTTGATTCTGTCTGCTGTTCAAGTTAATTGTGTTTGAAAATTGGTTGAATAGACCTTTCTCTCTGGCGGTGATAACAAAACATTAAATAGTTTGAGATTGTTGCCTTTGTGTGAGAGCAGAGCCGTTACAACTGCTCTCCAAGGTACTTTCTATATGTGTGAATAATGAATTAAGAACAGCATTAATTTATTTTTTTTAAGAAGACCAATATTGCTCCCATAAACTAGGTGGTTGACATTTTTAATGAGCTAATCAACTGGTCAACAGAACAAATAATACACTATTAATATGCACTATAATTATGGATTTACAGAGTTATTTTCAAGAAGGAATTTTTAGGAGTTTTGTAACATGAGATCTTCAGTATTAAGTCTGAGAAATGTCCACAGTGAAACTGGAAGTGTGTTTATTCTCTAAGCCACGGACAGCCACGAATGAAAAACACATTTTTTTAATTATTTTTTTTGTAGACGATAATAGACCAAATGCCCCCATAAAACTTGAAAATGCATGGTTGACATGCTGTTATTGCACTGATTATTAATCGGACAGAAGCAATTGCTGCATTTTTATGCAAATCTTTACCAAAAGCTGTCTGAAGTTAGTTTAAAATAAAGAATATGGGTTTAAAGTGAGGATATTTACATCTAAATTGGAGGAAAGGTATATTTTATTCACACTCACATGAGCGTAAGAGATTGGAAAACTGACTCGAGCTGTTTCATGAACTGATGTGTCTGTATGCATCAAACTGTAAAAACCACTGACTGTCATTCACCACACAATGGAAGCATATTTAATACAGTTGAAATTTGCTGGTATGCCACAGTTTAAGGATCAGTGGCTATCGTGGCACCAGCGGGAGCTCTTAGCGTCACAGCCGAAGGTGAAGATGATGCGGAGGGAAGGATGAGGGGGAAGAAGAAGAAGTGGCAGAGCGCTGTAGCTACCTCTTCCTGGCGAGTGCTGGCGTACCCCAAGGGGAGGGCAGCGAAGTCTCATGAGTCAGGCAGGGAGGCACCTGCTCCGCACGACTGCATGGCAGCGCACAAACACGCACACGCACAACACACGCACAAGGGAAAGAAAAACAAATATAGGACACATTCAGACACAAGCATGCACACAGAAAAGCAAAGAAATAGGTGTGTATGGATATATGTACGAACATAAAAGGTCACAAGCACAGGTAGGTACACGCACACACGCACGCACACACACAGCCGTGCAGACAGGCCAGGCCGAGGATGAACAGCCAGACAGCATCAGAGGTTAGAGGAAGAAAAGGAGAGAAGAAGGGAAGTAGTTGTTAGTGGAAAGCTGACAGAGAAATACAGGATCATAGCTCCAGCTGGGGCACATGCACAACGCCAGCCAGACCTACAAAAGATCTAAGACTAAAGAAATGACTTGTACTAAGTAAATATCTGTACTAAGTTTCATCTGCAAGCTTGAGTTTGTTTTGCACCTTGATGAGGGGAGATAAACTAATACTAAGTAATGTAGAATGGAAGTTGTGTTCAAAATATAAAGCTTCAATTGAATCTGAGCTCATCTCAAGAATTTAAAATCTGTCATGGAGGAAATACGAGAAAGAAAATCAAAAAAAGCCAGAACCACAACAGGCTTCTTTATTAAACGTCTGTTTTCAGCTGCAGCAGATCATGTCAGGCGTGTCTCGGATGGAGAGGTCGACTGAACACTATGAGCGGAGATAAACACAGCTGTGGATCCAGCGTCACGCTCTATGATCAGAGAAAAACACCTGGCTGACCTGCAGGTTTTAGCTTCACAAGCATATTTATCGGCTTTCCATGTTATACTGCAAATACATAACATCAATATCTGAAACTAGCACATATGTGATCACCTTGAGAAAAAAATCAGGATCTTAAATGATCAAAGAGCAGATGTACATCTGGAAAACAGCACCCACTTAGGATTTAAAGGATTCTTACAGATGTCAGTGCTCTGGCTTAAATTGAAAACTTTTTTTATTTTGCTTTTTATTTTCACTGGAAAACACTTTGTGTTGTTTTTCAAACTCCCTTCAGGCTAAAGATCCTGACTCTCAAATGTTAAAATAAAGGTTTCTTTTAAGATTCAAAGGAAGCTTAAACGAAAAAAAGACTTCAGCGTGTTATAGGACTGCAATGAAGCAATCTAAAGCTCCTGACCTTCTGCTGAAATGTTCTCAAGCAACATGTGGCTGCAACCTGCTAAACCCCAACTAAAAACCCACTCTTTATATTGAGAGCTCACTGATCCAGTAACATGTTAAGTAATGACACACAAACACAGTTCAGTTATTTAAGCATTAACAGAGAATGCATGGCTTGTTGACAAGGATGCCTCATGCTAATCTCCATAGCCTCACTGCAGACAAAGAGATAAAAGCCTCCACGTATCATATGACCCTTCTGGTCTGGTTTATAAAGCAGTATAGACTGCAGGGCCTCCGAGTACAGAATGTTTAGATTCCAAGAAACTAATTTTATTTTTTTGCAATTATATATGCTCACACGTTGGTTTATATCACTTTCTGATATTCACTGACCTGTCAAAAGAGTCCGTGGCCATCTTGTACAGGTAGATGAAGAGCTTGCTGCAGTGTTTGAGCGTGGGACAGACGCTGTCTCCCGCGCAGCCTCCAGGGGCGGCTTCGTCCTCCAGCAGCCTCTGGAAAGGCTGAGCGTTGGAAGGGAACACGCTTGTGGGACCCAGCTTCTTAGTGTCCGAGAAACAACCGAGCAGCCTGGAGAAAGGGAGGGAGGGAGGGAAGGAGGGAGGCAATTCAATTTTCACTTTTATTCAATTTTATTTATATAGCGTCAATAAAAATCGTGAGCCTGAAACCCCTGAGGTCTGGTCTTTCTGCTTTATTTATATCTGGTCTTTCTGTCTCTCTTTGGTGACCGAATATCAATATCAGAGGCTTCCCATCCCTCATTCGGAAGAACTGCATCGTTTTAATTGTTCTTAATAACGACAATCCTCTTTACCTCTAATGCTCTTAAGTATTGAGTATGAGTGCAGGTAATGTTTTAGGGGCTGCACGAGCAAATGTCGTTGTGTTTTTCGCTGTGAAATTGCGCCCTCACCTGTGAATGAACCTACGTTTTTATTAATAATTCAGTTTCTTTATCCATCCAGAAATGAAGTCAAACCGTTTGAATGAAAACGGTTGAGGCAGACCTGCGGAGGACCGAAGGCACAGGCGATCGCTGCAATTAATACAAACGACAGGATGAGCTCAGCTAATCCTCACCTCACGGCGTCGGCCAGCTTCTCGTACTGGATCTCCGTGCGGAAGAAGTGCGAGTTGGCCGGCTCGTAGCGCATGGCGGCGGTGAGCGTGCAGAAGACGGTGTGCAGGAGCTCGAAAACCTGGTTCTGGTTGACCCGCTCCCAGCCGTGGCGGGGCGGCTGGCACAGGGAGCGCTCCATGGCCACCAGCAGCGAGGTGACGTAGACGAAGCCTCCGACCTTACGGAACACGGTGCGGGTGCGGTGGCTTTCACGCAACACCGCCAACAGAGCCTGAGGAGGAAGAAAGTCAGATCATCATGGTTTCGGCAAAATGACTGCAGCTAAAATATTGTTTACAAAGATTGTGTTTGAAATGTTTCAGTGATAGAATTTTTTTTTTTTTTTTTGCTTTTACCCATTGCTTCATTTATCCCACCTCTTGTAGTGTCATACAATTTATTCTCTGGCATGTTTTGATTTTTCTTGTCACCTCATTCAGTCATTTCTCTTCTCATCTACCTCTCATTCTTCTTTCATGGTGACATATTTATGAGCCCCTCTGGGCTTCTGACTGGATTTTTCTTCCATATTTCATGGTTTGCATTTGCAAGAAACCTAAACTGAAACATCAAACTGTAACCTAGATACGAGTCTGGGGACCTAAAAACAGCCTGAGAACATAAATGACTCTGAATGTGAAGTTTTCAACCAGCAACTTAAAAAAGTGGAGAGAAAACGCTGGGGAATGGCTTGAGATGAAGGTTTTGAGTGACACAGGTGAGGAGCAGCGTAGGCACACATCGGGGGAAAACACAGATCAGAGGGGACTTTTTAATATTCTAATCTCTGAAGTCGTTCCTTTTAACTTTCTCTTTTTGATGCAGAAAACGTTGGAATAGTAGGACCAAACAACTATACTGGGTGATAAGATCAGGTTTGTTCCAGTACGTCTCACAGATACTGGATCAGTTTGGGACCTAGGGAATTTGGAGGCCAGGTATTTTCAGGCTGCATCCTGCTGGGGATGGCTGCTGCATTCAAGGAGTGTCTGGTCTAGGTGGGTGCTACATGTCTAAGTAACATATGCCAGTAAGTTTCCCAGCAGAACACTGAATTGTCACAAGTTGGTCAATGTTATCTACTTCTCCTATCAGTGGTCATAATGTTATGCCTGATCGGTGTGTGTTAAATATATATTTCTATGCTGAACCAAAGTAGTGGACTAACACAGTGAAACAGATTTTTCAGAAAAGCATTTCAAGTATTAAAGTACTTGATGTACAATGCCCACTTCTACAATGGGAATTATTATATATCAGTGAATGTTCTACCTGCACTAAAGTCAGGAACATAATTGGGACAGCTGGGATCTGTAATAACGTCACCCGCTGGAGGGACAGTCAATAAAAGAGAAGTAAAACAGTCATATGATGCAGCACTGAGACAGTCGTTTCCTGCTGCATTGAAATACTGCCAGACTCAGCAATGTTTTTTCTTTTTAAACCGTTCACAGGAAGTTGAAAACATCCTATTCATATCCTGGGAAATTACCAGCAGGCTATGACTATGTGGTGATACAAATTTAGTAATGTCAGCTATGTAAAGGCATTGAGGATTAGATGCTAAGGTATTAAAATGGACACTTGAACAAGACTGACCTCAACTATGAGATCTATTCGTATGTCTGCATTAGAGTTTAAATTACACAAACCTAGATAAAGGAAAAAACATCTTTTCCATCTTTTTACGGTCATAATTAAAATCCTTGTTAGTGAAAACAGGCGTAAAATGCTAATGGGTTAATCCGCCAAAGCCTTCGGGGGGGGAAGGAGAATTACCTCGTTTGAAGCGATGGTATTTGAAAACGCAATTACGCTTCAGAAAATGAGCTGCCCTCTCATCCAGTGTGCGTTTCAATGTGTGTCTGCTGTACGTCTTTATGAGAAGCTAACTCTCAGAGCCCCTGGTACGAAGCAATTACCGAATGCAGGGCTTCAAATGCATACTGACTGTTAAACAGACAGATTTCCTCAACGTTCTCACTTAAACTTACCGACAGATTTTGTTGGTGCTGACCACCGTCTTGCTACATACAGCATATTAAGGTATTTTTACAAAAACAACAAGCAGATGCAATGTGTAAGGACAAACGTGCTAAAAACCAACCAACCAATAACATAAAACAGATGTACAGGACATAAAATAATCACTGCGACCAAAACAACTTGCTGTAAGTGTAACAAATAGGCCGCTGGTGTGAAAGCCGTTACCCTCAGTATGTCCGTCTTCAGCTGCAGTTCACTGGACGGTGCAGAGTGCATGAGGCCCAGCAGCGTTCCCATGTCGTCGTCCCCGCTGGGCGACAGGACGAGCTGCTGGATGATGAGCAGAGCGTGTTCCCGGCACTGACGGTACTTCACGATGTTGTGGACGCAGCGGGCGCCGCCGAACTCTCTGAAGAGTGCTGGGGGACGGAAGAAAGAGGGGGAACGGACAAAATGAAACCGTGTCAGTTGATAAATAAACGGCTTGACTGACAACGAGTGTGCCTAGCTGTAATTAATATACAGGTATGTGGGAACTCAGTATTGCTTCTGTCTATCATTTATATTTGAGATGAATCTTTAAAAAGGTTTAAAATGTTACAACGTAAAAGTTGTTCAACCAGCAGTTCAGAATATAAAAGGGATGTAATTTACAACTATCAAAACACCTTGACCCACTTAGTTCTTGTAATTTCTTACTGCTCTCACCCCTCACTTCCCGTCTACCGAGATAAGACTGACAGCTGAGAGCCTTGAGCGTAAAATGTAAATTCAATCATTGTGTCAGAGTGAAGTTCTACAAATATCACACCCCATCATCGTGTTTTTCTGACGAAAGCGCCCAGTCATCATCAAGGTCAGAGAGAGCTCTGAGCTGTCGCTGTGCTGTCTGTTGCTTATGTTTGTGACTCATCACATTTGTACAGATGACTGAGACACACACACACACAAACACAGAGGGCCGATCAGAGAGTGGGAGTTGCAGAATGGAAGACGGCTTTGTTAGAAGATACTTTATTGATGCTTGGAGGAAAACTCTCTTTCCACCTCAACAGGGAGGTCAGAGGTCAAAGCCTGGCAGACCTGGAGATGGTAGAGAGACAGTGTCTTGTTCAGGGACACTTTGAGGGATTGTTTTTACTTTTGTATCATCAAGGTCAAATCTAACGTGAATAATCAAAGAATTATTGTAGAGCACAGTGTGTGAATTTTAATGTACAACATTCTGCACGGTGTTATGTGCTCTCTCTCCCCCTTTCGTTTTGTTTTGTAGGACTCGACTGCCTGATTGGTTTTTATCTGTGAAGTCTGGTAGTGCCTGCAAATTGGCTGCTTCAACCCTAGACTGACCAATCATTTGGGATGTCCCGAACAAGCTTTTTCATATCTGACACCAATCTTTTACTGTTTAGTATCGGCCGATCCAACTACTCGAACTAATCTTAAACAAACAAAATTTCCTACCCTGGAGATTCATAACGAAGAGAAATTTGGTCGGACCTTGGCTCCAGAAGCTGTGAAAACCTGTGATCTCTACTCGAGAGATGTTCTGGTCATCCAACGGCATAAACTCTGTATCTCTCTCTGGAATATTTTTCATGCAGCCTGGTACAGACGTCATCTGGTGCCTCGTTCATGAGTGTACTCTCCGTTTTTAGGGATCCATGCAACGACGCTGCAGGATCCCTATTGATTTTGTTGCGATTTTTATTTGTTTTGTTCTTTTGGTGGCGATCAAGTTGGTAGTATTGACACATCCACATTGCATAATTTGTAAATTTCTAACTGACTTCACTTTCCAGAGTAAAGTTCCTCCACAAAGCGGGACGTTTAGTCAGGTGATTCTGGTTCTTCCTTTAGTAGCTTTGACCTAAAATGACCTAAAATAAATAACTACAAACGTTCAGGCTTGGCTGAAGCCCGACACCGGTCTGATCATTTTCAAAATGCCTGGATCGGCCCTGATCTGGATTTCTCAGTTAATGAATCTGTAAGTTTTCCTTCTACCCTGCCTCTCATGGCCACCTAGAGCCATAACAACGGCATAAAACAAATCACCTGAAGCTGCGAGTTCACTTTTCAAGAGACATTGTTGTTTGATTTAAAATGTTTTCTAATTCAGTGCACTGCAGTTTTGTAGCTCAGCGTGTGCCTCAATTCCTTGGGAAGATTTTACCCAATGGAACCTTATGGAGACACAAAGTTGAGTGAACACCCTTAAAATTTGGTCATTATCTTTTAAAGCTTTTCTTCTTTTCACTTCTGGCAACTATTGAAGAAAACATCTAAGCCTGATCACACACAAAGTCACATAAATCTAAGGGCCACTGCTGCCATCATATACTTAGAAAACACATCCCGTTAGATCCTTTTCAAAGCTCAAAGCTCCTGTGTAGCACATACTGTGTGTGCACATGAAAAGGGCGTGTGTGTGCTTACCAGCGTTAGTGTTGGTGGTGTTGGAGCCCTGCAGGAGCACAGTCAGAGTCTCCATCACCAGCCAAGCCAACTGCTTCTGCTCCTCTGCTACTGTGTTGTTTTTGCAGTCAGCTAAATATAGAGAGAAACCGGAGTGAAGGTTAGTATTAGAAGGCATCATTAAATGTACACAGCGAGCAAATTACGATACAATGAACGGCACATAATGGCGTAATTAGAAAGACTTTCTAATCCATTAGTCAAAACACAATTAAAAATCAATGAATAGCAGTATAATATAAGTACATACAGGTACAGGTGGGCTTTTTATTTCAACCTTGTTACTTTACAGCTTAATAGTTACTCTATTAATCACAAATACAGGTTAAAATAAAAAGAGTTGTAAAGAAGCGCCTCACCTTGGTCATTATTGTGTGGTTGGTGTTGCGAAGCTGGGTCTTTGAGCAAGGCAGCGTACTTGTGCAGCAGGTTGACCAGCACCTCCAGCAGGCCAACCTCCCGCAGAACATCACTGAACACCGGGTCGTGCCTGGACAGCTTCAGCAGCGTCCGCACGGCCGTGATGCTGCAGGCGTGCGACGTGCTCGATTTGAGCAGCACGCTAACACTGAAGAGCTCCTTACACGGGACGTAGTTGAGGCTGAAAACGACGAACTCCAACAGCTCGAAGTACTTGGTCTGGGCCTCGGGGAGCTTGGCCACGCGGTCGGCGAACTGCGACAGGGTGTGCTGCGACTCCAGGATGAAGTAGTTGGCCGGATCTGCTACGTAGATGTTTCCGATGGCGTCCAGCAGCATGCAGGCCAGGCGGCTCGTTTTAGCCCGCAGGAAGGCATTCTGAAGCACCGCAAAGGCCTGGATGTTACGAACTGTGTGGCCTGCAAGAAAAAGACATTAAACAAAAGATGAAGTTAATGTGACAAAGAGAATTCATTCCATTTGGAAAGATCTCAGTTAATGAGCCAACCATGGCAAATAAAATAACTGCAAAGAAAAAATGTTAAAAATGTTAAAAAACTAATTAAACTGAACTAGTGAAATAGATCTTGAACTAAAGAAGGAAAAGTTGGACACAAAAGACTGATTGATGACACATTTACAGACCTATATACAAATCTAGAGGCTATGTAAGACTCTCCTTGATGATATATAAAGTGTAATATAAAGCCCAAAGAAGATAAGAAAAGATAAGAAAAACCTCTATTCGTCCCACAATGGGGAAATGAAAACACAAAAAAACTACTAAGTAGATCTAAATCCATCTATTTTTTGACAAAATATCTGCTGAAAGAAAACCAAAAAACCCAGTTTGGTCATTTAGGCCGACAAACCCTGAACTAGTGGTACAACAGATCATCATTGATCCGTGATCCGTTCGGATTAATATCTTCGGTTCGGCACACACATGATCCGCGGATTGATTTATATAAAAAGTTGTCATGCTCAGTCCACACACAGCGTGGTCATGGCGAGCGGAGGAACGGAGGAGCTTGAACGCCCCGCGTCATTTAAATCCCCTGTATGGGAGCATTTTGGCTTCCCAGTCAAATATAATGATGAAGGAAAGAGGTTAGTGGATAAAACCGTGACGGTGTGTAGGCACTGTGGCACACGAAAGCCATACGACAGTGGAAACACATCAAGCACGGCCGCGCATTTGAAGCGACATCATCCCGGTGTGACGAGATATGCCTTTTTATGTTGCACTTTAAGTTGTTTTTCATTAATTATGTTAAAAAGAAGATATTATGCCTTGTGCACTTTAAGTTGATTTTATATATTTTAATTTAATAATTTAAAAGTGTAAATGTGTTAATAAACAAAAAGACAAAACTTATGTTTATTTGCCTTTTTTTTTTTTTTTGCTGATCCGAAAAATTATCCAATCCGTGACTCTGATCCGAGAAACGATCCGAACCGTGAGTTTTTTGATCCGTTGCACCCCTACCCTGAACATTTGATAATTAGGACAGAACGCAGTGCAGTCACTGAATTATCAGGAACTGTGAGAAAATACATTTAATACAAAGTATTCAAATAAAACTATGTTGAGCTTTATTAAGCTCCGTTGCAAGATACAGTTAACTGGCACAATGAGCTGACTTTTCATAATAAACTGTGTTTAAAGTGGTTATTTGGACATTGACTAAACAGTTTCAGCCAATTATCCATTTTGCATTTTGTTGTGAGAAAGGATTTAGAAAGTCTGATCTGTCACTTTGAACATTTATTTTTACCTCAGTTCTATTCTGTATTACTTGACAGACAAAATTAGGTTTTTCCCTTAAATCTAGACTGCTGCACTCATTAATGTGAACACATGCTAATTAACCAGATGCCGATATGTTTTTAATGTGGGGATTACACACAGTACTCATATTCAGTAATGTACTGTAATTAGTTCATTGTTTTTTAGGTTTATTTATTAGTTTAGTTAGTTACATGGTCAGAATATATCAAATCTACCTACTAGTGAATAGACAACATATTTTACTGCTTTTGGCTTTTTCCGGAAATCATTTATAATTGGAGCGCAAGAGGACGTCAGCTCAGTAGGTGGTCTGTAAACGTGGCCAAGGACACATATGGTCCCTCCAAATGTGGTCTGAGTGATCAACTCCCAAAATGTCCTCAGTATGTCTTGAGTGGGTTCGCTCGTGGAGTTAAAGCTGGCCAGCTCAGGACACATGTTAATACCAGGTCTAAACAGGGCTGCTGTTTAAAGATAAATGTTCATGTGGAGTAATAAAGCATTAAAGGGGAAACTAATTGTTATCTGATGAATCAATCCAAATATTTTAGGCGGTACCATGTCTTTAGAAAAAGATGATATCCATGAACAACAGTACACACATAATGTAAACTCAATTTTAGGGCTGAGCAGCTAACATAAGAGTATGAAACCATAAATAAACAATGACTCAAACATGTACAAGTGCACATGAGCATGATGACACTAAAATATGCAATCACGCACACAGCAGCTAAGAGGATGTGGCAGGTTAATTAGGCGTGTAAGCGGGCCCTCGTACCACGATGGCTTGTGGTAATGACTCTGCACACAGCTGGAACTGTCATTAGGTGGGTAAACACCAGTGTGTCGCTGTGTGTGTGTTGGAAATGAGGATGTCGAGCTCAGCTGTGTTAGTGCCAGGGTGTGTGTGAGGTTAGAAGGCTGACATGTTTGTGTGTGGGTGTAAATTCCGTAGCAATTAGGCAACAGTGTTATGTGGTTTTCGGGCAGAGGTAACAGGTCAAATTAAAACACTGTACAGCTGCTACAAGTGTGAAAAATCTCCAGTGGAAGGGTTTAACCACGGTGAAACGTGTCAGCTAGTGGCAACGTGCGGCTCATCGATTAATTCTTAAAATACTGATGTTAACTGATAATGAATCAGGAGGGAATTGTAAACTATTTCAAATGTTAATGCAGAACTGGCTACCATTTGAAGTGCAGACCGATTGTAAAACAAAAGCAGATACAAGACAGAAGGTCATGTGGAACAGGCTCAGAGGCAAACACGCAGCGCAAGACGATTCTCTGAACCGCTAAAGCATCTCTGGACCACCAAAGTGGCCCATTTGTATGCAAGACGCTTCAGGCATTCCATCTCCAGCAGCGTGACAGGCAGCAGAGTTGCCATGGTGTCTGTCAACAGGTTAAGCTCGCCGAGATCAGCCAAGCATCAAAGTCATTTTGGGGATTAAGATCTGACAGCGAGATGCCACAGCTGGGGATTACAAGAAGACTTTTCCACAATTCCTCTATTGTTTCAGGGCTTGATTCTTTGACTTATTCTTTGGATGACTCCAGTGATCATTTAGGTGGTATTTATAGGGGACAAAATGTTGTTAGATAAGACATTGATGAATGCAGATAATGTCCAATCATGAGCCCCAGCCCCAGGTTAAACTAGCCACTTGTTACCATTGGGCCTGTAATATTCTACTGTGCCCCAGATGATGTCTGTGTTTATTACCATACAAAGCGTTAAACTGAGATTAGATCTGGAGTGCTGGCTGGAGACGCTTCTTAATGCCAGGAGTGAACAACGTAAAGCTGGCCACTTTCAATCAGAATGCCCAGATCTGATCTTAATGCCAGGTCTGAACAGGCCTATTGACATTACCTTTCCCAGAAGACTGTGGGAGAACAAATCCCGGCAGCAGGAAGGGGGCTCCCGTTGTCAGGCCGGCAGGTTTCAGCTCCGTAACCCCATACGTGGACAGACATGTGACCAAGTTCACCAAATCCTTCAGTGCATCTTTTGACTCATCCTCCTTTGCCTGCTCCAGTCTGGATACAGAGGAACAGCTTGCATGAACGTTCATATATCAACATCATACTGAAAGAAACAAGCACGTGTAAGAATGAATGAAACGTACCTGAGCATGAGGTCACAGAGGAAGGCGTAACCCTGGCACATTCGGAAATCATCCAGCAGGGTCTGTGACACGTCGCTGGAGTCTTTGAGGAAGCAGGAGAGGCCGGCGAACATCTCGACAATCTCCAGCGGGGAGAGGTCGTCAGACTGCTGCATGTTTTGAACACATGTGGACAGGCATTCCTTCTCTGTAAATGAAAGGGGTGAAGGGAGATAAAGGCAGAGGAGGAGAATGACTGAGGAATCTGGTGCAGCGTAGCGTGACAGAATGTATGGAAAGGATAACGATATTTGCCATGGGCTTGCTTTCATCGCAGATTTCTAGGAAGGAAAAGAATTTGGATCTGGTCGAAATCACACACCATCTGTGCACTTTACGTGAAAGCTTTGGAAAGCGATCTCAACAGCCTCGCAGGTGGTCAGGTGGATGGTGGGAACATATAGATCAGAAGCTACAATTCCTCCGAGTTTAAAGTAGCCACAACAACACCTTATTAATAAACGAAAACAGCTTGAGGGACGTGTTTTTTATTTTTTTTTTAGCTCAAATACAGTATTCAAATGCACACATGGTATCTTTAACGTATCTTGGCTCAATTAGTCCACCCACAGTTACACTATACATGGTGATACTGTGTGTAAAAACATAATAAACCCAGGAAGTAAAAACACATGCCCTTCACACTCACCATGTATGTATTTGACCACGTTGACGCTCAGGCCATGTCGGGAGATGGTGGTGAGCACCTCCCCGGCACTCCTCCTCCAGGGCAGGTTGTGGGGCGGGCACCAGGAGGTGATAGCGCTGAAAAGCAGCTGGAGGTCGTCCTTTTGTGCCAGCTCCTCTGCCGGAGACACAAAGGTGCAGAGCTTCACCAGGATCTGCAAGAGTGGAAAGGACAAGGAAAGCATATCAGCTGATAAAGCTACATCTCATTAATATGTCAAATATGTCGAATCATTCAGATCTGTATTTTTCTGCAGAAGTAAACTGCTCCACTAAACATGGTCTTAAACTATGCAATCTAATGAACAACTGTAGAAGTATTAGTAGGAAACGAGCCTAAACTTGCAGATCTTAACAGACCTATTGGACAATAAGCAGTTTTCTCGTCTTTTTACCTGGACGAAGACTTTCTGCAGCAGAGCCCTTCGGTCAGCGAGGGGCAGCTCAGGTTGGGTGTGGCCCTGGCCTGGTGTCTTCTCCTGGTTGGCTGGTGGTGGTGGAGGTGGCGGCGGCTGCGGTGTGGGACCTACAGGGGCCTCAGCCATGTGAGGCAGGTCAAAGAACAAGTAGAGGCATTTGACCAGCGTGGAGGGCACAGACATGGTCGTCATACAGTCCACCGTTTTCTGTTCAGACAAAGACGAAAGCAGATGGTGTACAAAACACAATAAAAAATCTCAAGAACTCAAGAGGATTGATATATGAATATTATATTCTGTAAAGGATCTACGCAGAGATGTTCAAGCCTACACCAATGTATGGATTTATACTTTTGCACTGGTGTGTTGGCATTGTTGTTCCTGTAGTTATGCCACAGAAATGCTAGTTGGTGGCAAGTCAGCTGTGCTTTGCATAACTCAGATAGTGGCAACAAACTGGAGCTCACGTTGAAGTTGGAAAATAAATACGCTAATAAATGTTGATCAACAGCTACTTTTACTGGAATCACTGCAACACAGAAAATATACATCTAAGCAGAGATAAGATGTGGGATTGCAAAGGGTATGGCCAAGGGTACAGCATAGGGTACAATGCAGCGTACGACATATTGTGTACGAGGTAGTGTACGAGGTACCATACGACATAGAGTACGACTTAATGTCCGATCTATGGTACGACGTAGCGCACAACGTAGCGACCTAATGTCCGATCTATGGTACGACGTAGCGCACAACGTAGTGACCTAATGTCCGATCCATGGTATGACGTAGCGCACAACGTAGTGACCTAATGTCCGATCTATGGTACGACGTAGCGCACAACGTAGTGACCTAATGTCCGATCTATGGTACGACGTAGCGCACAACGTAGCGCACAACGTAGCGCACAACGTAGCGCACAACGTAGCAACCTAATGTCCAATCTATGGTACGACGTAGCGCACAACGTAGTGACCTAATGTCCGATCTATGGTATGACGTAGCGCACAACGTAGCGGACAATGTAGCGCACAACGTAGTGACCTAATGTCCGATCTATGGTATGACGTAGCGCACAACGTAGCGCACAATGTAGCGACCTAATATCCGATCTATGGTACGACGTAGCACACAGCGTAGTGACCTAATGTCCAATCTATGGTACGATGTAGCGCACAACGTAGCGCACAACGACCTAATGTCCGATCTATGGTATGACGTAGGGTATGACGTAGGGTATGACGTGGGGCACCACACCATGGCACTGGACACAAAAGCATAAATCTGGCTTCACGTACAGCTGCATTAGTATAAAACAAAGAGCTGCACAACAGCAGATGAACTAAAGTGATTCTTACTGACCAAATAAACACATGTCATTTTAGTGTGACTTTGAGTATTTTGTTGCTCTGCGGTATGACTCATGTTTGAGTTTCAGTGAGGGAAAAAAGGGGCAGGAATATATATAAGCACCTGGGGTGTGTGTTTATTGTGGGTTTTACTGCGTGTGTGTGCATTTGATGGGGCTGTGGAAGGAGATGGGGTTTGTGCTCAGTGATGCGAATGATTCAGATAATCAAATACTACCTCCGACACGCTCACACCGAAAAGAAGCGCACAATGAAAAATTACGCCTGCGCTTCCTTTCACTTCCACACACACACACACACACACACACACACACACACACACACACACACACACACACACACACACACACACACACACACACACACACACACACACACACACACACACACACACACACACACACACACACACACACACACACACACACACACACACACACACACACACACACACACACACACACACACACACAGCGTGGCTGGACGAGATGACCCACCCATTTACTCACCAGCTCCACGACAGAGAGGAGGTGGACTCACAGCAGGCAAACACGCATACGCACACACTCAAATAATACCCCGGCACTGATCAATGGAAATAAGGAGTGGGGGAGGGATAAAGAAAAGGGCAGTGGAAGACAGTGGGAGTAGATAGAGGATAAAGGAAGACTGGAGAAGCACCTGTCATACCCTCAACCAATACATTTAAGGTGTGCAGAGGGAGAGGACTATAAAGACAAAAAGAAAAAAATATGTCTAGAAAGCACTTCTGAGTGTGTGTGTCAAAAAGAGAAAGACAACCACACAGGGAATTCACAGCGTGAAGGGCATGGCATAAAATAGAGGGCAGTGTGGAGGTAGGAAGTCAGAGCTACAAACAAAAACATTGCCGTTTTATCCTCTGAGGAAGGAAGAACACGAGGTGAGAGAGAAACAAAGAGCAGTCGAGAGCATTACGGGGAGGGAGGTGACGTCAGGTTTATGAGGGACACCAGAGGAGAGGAATACATATCCATTAAACCCACTCCTCTAAAAAACACAAAAAACAAACACCAATATGAAACAGTCACACATAAGCAGCCCATACTAATTTAAAGGAGACCGCTGCTTTGGAGCAGTGTGTACGTCCAGGAAAAATACTGTTGACACTGTGAAACCTCAAGAACTATGTAACGATCTAAACGATGTACTGTGATTTGCCATTGATTGCGATCTGCATGTATGGCTAGTAGGGGTTGCACAACTTCAGATTTCGCTGAATGCTATGTGATGAAAGCCAAGTCGACGCCAACTAGTCGCTGATGATGTCACTAATAATAAACACAGTAGGACATAATGCTTTGCAACAACTTGACCTGAATACATCTGCTGAGAACAGACAGCTCATGTGCTACATACTGTGAGCTGCAGATATGTATAGCCTGTATAAAAACAGGCAGCACCTCAGCACCCTAAATAGCATTTAATAGGACTCCACAGCGTGTTATTTGATGGGATAATGTAGTAGGGTTAAAAAAATTGCAGTATTTCTCTGAAGCCTTCTCTATGTGCTGCAGCTAAAGGTCTAATAACACCAGCAAACTGTTGATTTGCAGCCTCCTTCTCTCTGTTACCACAGGGCATTTGGTGAAGTTGTTAATTGACAGCTCTCCAGAGGATTTGGACCGTTCCTCTGCTAGCATTAGCGGATGCCTTTTCAGATAAGTGTGCATCTGCAGTGGTACTTTTGTTGTATTTCAGGACTGACATGTCAAGGTAGTATGGGCTTCATATTTAGTAAAGTACTTTGCTGCAATGACACACTAGACTCATCATCTGTCTTCTCGGACGCGTCCATGTTGTTATCGTCACGTGATCGGTGACTAGTCGACATGATGCTCAAAGTGTTAAGGCACTTTAAGCAACTGGAAAAACGTTTTTTGCCAGCTCCAACTAAACCTTATCTGGAGAAAAAAAAGGAAAAAATAGCAGCCTTGAGGCTTAAACAGAAGGGCAGCAGTGAAACAAACCACCTGGATGGTTTGCTTTGTGGGAAACAAGACACAAAAACAGACTGAGAACGGAAGACAAAAAGGTTCACAATCAGATCACAAGTGGCCAGCTTTAATATGTCTGTTCACAGCGTTAAAATATGTAAACAATGAAACCCTGGAAGCACTCACACACATTAACACACAGTAATCTGACTGCAGAGCTCCTTGCAGCATTTGCAAAGAGACCACTCGGGATGCACGTTGGCCATATTATCTGCAATAAAAGGCACTGGCAGCCCAGATGGAACGTTGACATCTGAGCATCTTCTCTTCAAACTCTCATGTCCTACGCCCGATAAATCATGAGTAAAACAAAAGCTGTAAAGTTGTTAAATCCGTATGAGTTGTTCAGGGTGCCTCAATTTACAACCACAAAGCCAATTAAAACCCCAAAGTTCCTGCAGAGCTGTTGAAATGTAAAAAAAAAAAAATGTAAATCTGCTCTGTATCTTACCACTACAGTCACTCTGGCTTCACTTAAAACTGTCAGGATCCTTGAAGCAAAGGGAATTTACAAGAACGCATCTTCAAAAAAGGCTGACAGGACTATAAAGCTCCGACAATCCCAGAACAGATGTGCGAGTGGTTTACATGCAGAATTGTCTGGTGTTTGCTGTGGGCACAAGGCTGGCCACTTCAGACAAAGTGTGAGTTTAAGCACAAAGAAAACAAAGTGAACAAATGTCATATTATATTTCAGTACAAGATTTGGTGTTTGCATGTGTGCAAGCCTAAACTTGTGAAGTTTTTCCTCTACTTGCCCGCATTAGCATAGCCTAGCATACCATCTTGAACACAAGGCAGCAGAAAAAAACTGGCATTAAAAAACTTTTACGTCAGTTTTCTCTTAAGTTCTCAAATGTATGTAAAAGTGTTTAATTTAACAGCTATCTCTTGCACATTGCTTTATTTTTTTGTAGGTTTTCTATTTTGTTTATTTATTTGGGTTGTCACTAAGGGAGACTTGCAAAGTAAGAATTTCATTGCATGGTTTAAACTGCTTTTATACTGTGCATATCACAAGAAGACAAGAAACATCTTGAATCTCCAAAGGTGTAACTTGTTAGCTGTACGTTGGCAAGAGTCATCAGCTCAAAGAAAAGAGTGAAGACAGAGTTCATCACATGTCTGCAGAAAAAGACAGAGGAAGTGTTTGACTGCATGACAACAACGGGAGTGGATTTCTGGTGTGCAGCCAAGCAAGAAAAGCAGCGAGTCAGCCAGCTGAGGGCAACGTTCCCACAAGATCTCCAGAGGAATGCTGGCCAGAAAAAGTTCAAAAGATGTCTGCTGACCACAGTGCGAGAGTCCAGACAGAGACAAAAACATGAGCTTAATGTCAAACCTTTACAGCGCATGGTGCGTTTCAAACCAGGAAGAAGACAACATGTTGAGAATCTGAATAATGTGGAGTAGAGTTGCAGTGTAACCAGAGAACACAATAAACTAATTTTGACTTCATTACATGGAATTTTTGAAAATATGACAATAATGTTACGCATGTGACATCAATAGAGAAAGTGAGCAGGGGGAGGTTAACAAATGACTCAGCAGTGGTCCAGCAAAACTTATATGGCTTTCATCAGGGTCACCTTGATGATCGAAACACCTCTGCTTTATGTGCTTTATATATAAAATCACGTCAAATAAATTTTTTTCAACTAAGGTTTCTGTCACTTCAGGAAGTTAATATGCTGATGTACATTTTATTTTATTTTAGTTTTTTGATACTATAAAAACAGGATGTGCCATCATGATGATTGACAGTTGCCATTGACAACCACTCAGTGAAAGGGCCCATAGAACCATGAGATTAGGAAAAAATAAAAAACAGCGCAGTGTACAATCCAACATTTCTTTGTAACTTGCAGAGGTAGAGCAGAGCGCAGTATTACTCAAACGCCAGTGAGTCTAGCTGGAAGCGTGGGCAAGTCATCCAAAATGTGGCTCCGCTCTCAGATAGTGGCCAATGGGAGGCATCGTCTAAATTTTCTACAGTCTATGTGGTCCAATCCATAATGGCGAGCGAGCGGGCACGATCACCAGGATTTAAAAACTTTCTTTTATCATTCTGCTCTGTTTTTTTCTGATTGCAAAGTATTGCATTACAGCAAATTCTTCCCCCTCTTGTCTGTGAAGGTTCTCAGTCATCCAGGTCATGGTATATCCAACAAAGGTTCAAAAAAGGCAACTGGACTTGTAGAGTTTTGGAGAAGACGTTTCACCACTCATCCGAGTAGCTTCTTCAGTTCTAGGGGACTGGTGGGAAGCAAGGTTTTCAGTAGGAGTTCCTATTTAAACCTCTGACTTCCCATCAGTTGCCTTTTTTGAACCTTTGTTGGATCTTCCTCCTCTTTATCTAATGTGATATGAGTTTGCCAAACCAGCTCTCACGTGCATTAATGCCACCAAGCAAACTGGAATGTAGGTTCAGTAGGTTTACAGCAAACTTGTCAGACCAGAGTGTCAGTTTTATTTCATATTCTTTTCCCAGTGAAATCACATGAGCTGGTGCATCCAGTAATCCCTGATCTGGCACAATAAGAAACACAAGCAAGAGGAAATACAAATGGGTCAGAAACACATTCATAAATCCTTCTGCCTTCTCCAATTTCTTCCTGAATCTACATTTGCATGTAGTGTGAATTTGAGAATCCTTCAAGAACACACTGGATGGTAAAACAGACATGATGCACACAGAAGACTCTCACACACAAGTACTAACCTGTCCAGAGGAGGCCAACAGGTTGATGGTGGTCAGAAGCATCCAGCCACGACTTGCCTCCTCACTCTGGTTCACCTCCAGGAACTGGACTATGGCTCGACTGGCGGCCTCTGGAGAAGCAAACACACACACACACACGCACGCATAAATTAATGTGCAGTTAACCAGATGGAAAAAGACAGCTCAGCGTCGCAGGCCAGATGGGCTGCTGGAACAATGATCAGATTTGCAACGTATAAATCATCGTGGTGGAGGTGATGTGTGGAGAAAGTGTGAAGTCTCATCTATTTGTGTGTATTAAGATGTTATTAGAAAATGTCATGAGAAGTTATTGGTATATTTGCCGAATCAGATTCTGTGAAAAAAGCAATTACGCTTCATGTATTAATGTATAACCTTTTGTCCTTCCTTAAAAGCAATAGTCACTCTCTTAGCAACCAGAAGCATAACAGTCAACTGAATCACACATATTCAGTCAGCTTTAGGAGGAATAAACACCCTTTTGGAAATGTTAGCTCAAAATCTGGCCAACACTTTGAGCCAAAGTCCAGTTGCTCACTGTTCAGAACAAATTCAAATTGGTTGTATTGATGATGAGTACGTAAGTAAGCCACTTGAGAGCATGACTCAACAACTGACTCAGTCTACAGAGGGCTGGTGACAACAGGCTGGAGGAGAGAATGTGTGTGTGTGTGTGTGTGTGTGTGTTCAAACCGCAGTGTTGCAAAAGCAGAGCAGTTCTCTGCTGGAAAACAACACATCACATGATCAGGCAGGGACGAGGGAGAGATGAATAGACATGATAAAGTGCGTGTGCGTGTGTGTGTGTATCAGCGTGAAAATGCCTGTCTGTGTAACGTCTTTCCTGTGAGGAAACCACTACTGTCAAAGCTTTTGAAGAGACACTGCCGGCTCACATGGAGTAAAGACAAACATGGGCTGTGATAAGCACGGGAGTCTATTAATTCTGTGGTTAACCACTGAATAATTAATTGACCCTGCTGTACTTTTAAACAAACATCATCACGGTGGCACATTTTACCGTCTATGTATGATACCATTCAACCAAAGTTCAGATTTGTCATTAATTAGAAAGCTGTGTTTATCATTATATTACTTTAATGACTTGTACAGAGTTTAATTGTAAATGTATCTGTATTATTTATCTGCAAAAGGTTGTTTCCAAACCACTTTGAGTGTAATGGTAAATGATAAATAGCCTTGTTCTTATATAGCGCTTTTCTACCAATCGGTACTCAAAGTGCTTTACAGTCACAGACGGATCAATCCATTCGCTTACACAAGCACACACACAATCACACACCAGTGCCACCAGTGTCTTGCTCAAGGACACTTCGGCATGTGGCACATGTTTTCCATTAGCATCTACTCCAGTGAGTCTTTGGGCCCCGTTCAGACTTCGCCTTAACATCCGTCCTGGTGAATCCGATCACAAATGGCAAGTGTAGAGTACAGGTGTGAACGCTGAGATCGCATTTGACTGACCCAAACTCTGACCACATTTTTGAGGTGGTCTTGGTCTCATTTGTCCGTACTCCTTTGGTCGTGTGAATGCACAATGTGTCCTGAGTCACATTAAACACCTCCTACTTAACAGGGGTGCTCTTGCGTCAGCGGCGTTCTGCCTCATTTATTCAGAAAAAAGACACACAACTGATCTATTATTATAGATCGCCAGAAAAAGTGATGTCTGTTCATTAGCGATGAGAGCCTTTTGAAATATTCTGTCATTGTAGCTGTTAAATAATAAAGAAATCTAATCAAGAATTAACAAAGGAATTTATTGAATATGAGTACACTGTGTGGGATTCTGACGTTAAATAACCTTTCAGCATATGGTTAATTAATTGCAGTTAAGTCACATATTCCCTCAATCATTGATGTCTTTATTTAGCTTTATTACAGGAGATTACGGTGCATATGGAAACGTCCAGAGCTGGCGTTATAGTCTAAGTTTTGTGCAGGTCGGGGTAGAGATCAATAAATAATAACTTAATGTTCCTATATTATGACGTACACACACATAACAGCACTCTTCTCAGTCGGTTCTGGAGCAGTGGTAGAGATCCATTAGAGATAGCAGCTGTTAAAATATTCTACTCTGCCCCAGATAATGTTGGTGTTATTTGCATAGCGCAAAACTGAGATCAGATCTGGAGATGCAGTTTAATGCCAGGTGTGAACACATGCACCTAAAGCTGGTCACTGCGATCAGATTCCCTAGAACGGATGCTAATGAAAGGTCTGAACAGGGCCAAGCTCAAGTTCTTCCCTCAAAAACAACAAATGTAGAGGGCTGCTTAACTTAAAAAGCGTGCAACTTACTGCGTCACAGTCTAAAGAATTAGTTTAAAGAATAATGGATATAAACATTGCAACAGTCGACATATTCCACACAAATTGGTGTATTTATCCAATGAACGTCATAGATGACGGGGATGAACTGCTGCAGCCGTACTGTACAACTGAACATTCGAGTCAGTCAGGGGATAAGCAACATACCGTCCCTAATAGAGCAGGGAAAGAACTTCCATGTAATCTCACAGTATGGCCTGCATACTTTCATTAATGGCACAAATTACTTAAGCCAAAGAGAGAACAAGCACACCCAACTAGAGGAAAAAAAGAACAAGTATCAACAAGTCTGTGACAAAAAGCAATCAGGCTGTGTGAAATAATCATGTCCTTACAGTTATAGATTTATGTGTCTCGCCAGACGTCTCACCTGTGGATTTATTAGAGGCTCTTCGTCTGATCTCAGTCACCATCAGCCGTGAGACCTGGGTGGTGAACTGCAGCAGGTCGGAGAACTTCTCCGTCATGCTGCTTGGAGGAGCATTCCCAAACACCTAAACAGAGAAAGAGTGGACAGAACAGGGTGGAATGTTTTAAGAAGAAAATAGAGGGATAAAAAATATAAAATAAAAAATAAATAAAATGTAAATGTCAATGCAACCACGTCTAAATCACCCACAGACAGAAGCAAAACGTGCATCTATGCACTTCTTATTCTTAAATAAACATGTCCCTATTTGCAGTAATAGCCTGCAGGGCCTCACAATTACAGCTGTAATTACAACAGGTAAGGACAAAGAGGAATCATCAAGGCGAGGCTCTCTCTCTCTCTCTCCCTCCCTACTTTTACAGCCACAGAGAACAATACAGGCTATGCCTTTGGGAGTGCAGGTCAAAGATAAACGACACTTCACTCAGGAAAGGCTCATCATGTATTTATTTATCGAGCAAATCTGACATGAAAGTAGGACTGGAGCCTGGAGCCCCTTCTACACAGGGAGTGCTTCACTTCTGAATCCCGACATGAATTATGCCACCAGTGAGTGAATCACAGCCAGCGTTGGGTAATTAGCTGACAAGTCAAGAGACCCTCGGTAAGGCACTCCAGTTTGACGAGAACACTCGTCTAAGCTGTCTCTGCAGCAGTGGCTGCAAAACAAACCGATAAGCTATACTATCACTTAAATATAGAGAAAGACTGCAAGCAGGGCATCGTCCCACTGGAACCCTGAATCTTATATTTGTATTCTGTTAGATAAAAACACACATTTACACTGATAAGGCATAACATTATGACCACCTTCCTAATATTGCTTGTGCCTCGTCAGAGAATGGACATGGGCCTTCTGGGGGTGTCCTGTGGTGTCTGGCAACAGACTTGTTAGTGGTGGGGCCTTTGAGTCCTATGGGTTGAGGGAAGGTTCCACTGTGGATCATCCCACAGATACTTGATCAGTTTGGGATCTAGTGAATTTGGAGGCCAGGTCAACACCTTTTGCTGTTCTGCATCCTGCTGGGGATGGCTGCTACCATCAAGGAGTGTCATTGCTATGGGGTGGGGGTGCCTGGTCTGGTCTAGGTGGGTGCTACATGTCTAAGTAACATCCACACCAATGAATGCCAGGTCCAAAAGTTTCCCAGCAGAACATTGGATTGTCACAAGATGGTCAATGTTATTTACATCTCCTGTCAGGTCATAATGTTGTAGCTGATCGGTGTATATAGTTATTATATAAAGGGCTTAAACTGCAGGATCTAATCCTCATCCAAACTGGAGCGCATGGTTGTAATAATTACAATCATTCTTATACAGTGTCTACTCGGTGTATTACACAATAATCTCTTTGTTTTGGAGGTCTGGGCCATCACTGAAGGCCTCAAGATATAATTCAGTGTCAGTACTAGAGACAATGACATTAAATATACGTAATAGTATATATGATAATATTATATTTAGTCTGATAATGTAGACATGAAGCATCACTGGACTCCTGATAATAGCCATAAAGCCAACAGTCACATTTTTGTCAGCCAGTGAAACGGTGTAGGAGATGTCTAGCCACCTGTACGGAAATATGCTTTAAACCACAAGATTTGAATCCCCAAACATACCCAGGTGACGTCTCATTTAGCCCATCCACATAGTACCGTTTTGCTGTATCTGAACCGCGTCCAGCACTCCCTCCACCCGTGTAGTGACTTACCCTGTTAAACACAGGAAGCATCATGTAGAGCTTCTCCTCCTGCTCCTTCTGGGTCATGTGGCGAGGAGGGTGGCAGAGTTCTGAGAAGAGGCGTCGCAGGTGCATCAGGCCCAGCGCGTTGTCCTGGGGGCTGCACTCCTCCTGCCTCGGCCGCCCCATGATCCTCTTCACCATGTTCATCTTGAGGGGCTTTGTCAGGGCAAAGGCAGCCCTGCAGAAGGGAAGAAGAACGTTTAATTGACCCGAAGTAGCTCAAGAGTCAAACATCTTGTTGGGCTGTAACCTGTAGCGATAGTATCAAGTATTAAAAACTGTCAACTTTATTTGTTCTTAAATCTGTGTACCTGATTTCAAGATTGTCTAGTTTATTGGTTTATTATTCATTGGTTAATCAAGGGATTAATTGATAAAATAATAAACAGTAGCTGAAACAGAATAAAACAAACTAAAAAAAAAAAAAAGATAATAATAATTTAATGTAGCCCTACTACAAATGCAGCATCTGCGGTAACTGAACACATTAAACCTCAACAAAATGTTGGTATCTCCAGAAAAACAAACACACACCAGTACTGCTCATGGTTTCTATTAAAAGGAAGACTTTCCACGCCACCATCGCCCGCCTGCCTGCTCTGGGGTTCTTGAGGGGTTCTGGGAAGCGTCTGGAGACAATTTGGTTTGTTCTTGACACAATATGAATTAAACTAGATTGAATTTACAGCAGCCATATTAAACTATTGGGAACATTTGCAGGACTATAAATAAAAAAAAATGGCAATAACTTTGAATGTTTAACAAAAAGAAAGATCACTGCCTTTGGAAGTTCTTTATCAATTGTAGCATGAGCAGGATGTTAATGTTTAATTGTCGCTTTATTTATCTGACATTGTTCCAACAGCAAGCCATGATCAAAAACTGGCTAATAACGTGAGTACATGTTTAGTTTTAAACACACAGAGAGTATATAGCAGTGTTGCTGATTCTTCAGACTAGAAGCTCTGACTCTACAGCTTGCTCTGTGTTGGATTACAGACTGTGTGTCCCAAGTCTTGGTTCCTGTTTCTTCTACCACTGAATTTGACCTGGCAGAGAACAGATACATGAAGAGATAAACATCCTTGACTGATATTAATTTTTGCATCTCACTTCCCTTGAGCACGCTTGATATATATTTAGCCATTTGTTCCACATGTCAACTTCTCTCCTGACTATATGAAGACGGTTGCTAGGAGATTGGAGAGAACTGAAAAGGCCACATACAACACAGATAATCATCCAATGATGAGGATAAACAACGTGGAAGAGTGAAAGTTGTTTATCAATTTCACATGACCTTCCTTTTTTAAGAAACTGCCCTCTGCCTTGCTCGTGGGCACTGTGGTTGTCGAAGGAGAGAAAAGCATGACTATTTAATTTCCACCACATGCTAGTTATTATGATCTTTTTTTAGATGCAGGACATTATGGAAAAAAAAAAATCCTGTTGTTTTTGCATGTAAGACAAAAAAAAAAAAAACCTTTGAACCTCATTTGTCAAGCTCTCGTTTCTTTCCCTTTCATTTCTCGCTCTCAAGTTACACCAATATTTTATTGCAGATTCCAGCCAAGGTTACATCCCTGATATATTATCAACCTACAGACCAACGCTGAGGTGAGCTACAGCTGAAAAGAATACTGATAAGATAGACCTTGGCGTTTAGCTTCAACATTAAAAAAAAGATACCCGTCGCAGGGGATGTTATTAATTATTAACTTATCGATTAAGTTTCATGCGTCCAGTATTAATTATCAGTGTCATTTCTAGGATGATCCGCACACCAACTTTCAGAACTGAATATAATAATAATGTAAATAAACATCAAAAAAATTTAAAAGGGTATAAGACATCGAATAAAGCATAAAGCATCTTCAGTTCAAAGACACTTAAGGTCAACTGCAAATGAACATTACAACCAAAGCAAAATTAAGAGATTTAAACAAAGTGTGAACCTGCTCTCCAGGTAAACAGTCATGCAATGTTGGCACCAAAAAAAATCTCTGGTGTCAATTAACTCCCATTCAAAAAGCTTCGACTTCTGTATAGAAACACTAAAGCAACTCCTTTTTCAACACTTTGGTAAATATTAGGTATGTCCTGATTGGGACTGGTATGATTAATAAAATGATCGGATCGGTATCAGGCTTTTAGCCTGGGTGCCAGCCGAACTTAGTCCCGCCCACAACATTTGAGGTCTGGAAGTTCGGTCTGGCGTTGCTCCGTTGAGGCGCAATTATGCTCGAACAGGAGCTGTTCGTACCAATCAGATTCTCAGGGCGGGCTTTATACGATGATGGACAGATGATCAACAGTAACGTAATCAACCACGTCACCAAAGAGCGCTTGGGTTGCATTTGTTTACAACAAAGATGGCTGCCGCTGGAGAACTGAGATGTGTAGATTCTGCCATCGAGTCTGTTCTAGAAGATATCGACAGCGCATTAATTTTAAAAGAGGAACAGATAAATGCGATCAAGGAATTTGTTAATCGGAAAGATGTTTTTGCCGTCCTTCCTACGGGATTCGGCAAAAGTTTAATTTATCTGGCTCCGATGGTCGCTAAGAAGATGGGACACAATTAACATACGTCACACACTCCGTTGCTCTGATTGGTTATAGGTCTATCCAATCGAGTGGAGAGGCATTTTTTTTCCTGGTTCGGTTGAAACACGCCCCATAATCACAGCCCAATGGAGCAGTATCAGACTCACATTCTGACTAGAATTGAGTATGGCTACGTCAGGCTAGCAGGCTTTAGCCAAGCTCGATCTTTTGTGGTTATTTTAGGTGTGCCATAAACCAAAACCACGTCCCTGTAGTGTCAAAACATCTTCTTACTTACTTACTTTCATTTATCTTTTTATACAAAAGGTTATGTATATTTATTCTATTTTTGTATATATTGTTTCTGTCAGTATTCCTGCTGTGCTCTGAGCCACTGCACCAAAATTTCATTTTGATGTAGATCAAAAATAAAGTCTGTCTAAGTCCAAGTCTAAAGTTACTTCTACTTACTTCGCTAGCGTCAACGCAGCCAAAAAAAATAAAAAAAGGAAACTCAGGCAAAGGCTGCAGCAAAACAGCACTAACAAACACTGAACGCTGCATTTGAAAGAAGAGAAAAGTTTCCTTGAAACAGCAACAGGGAGAAAAATATCCCAGAGAGAATTATGGAGTTTATAGCACTGGTTGATCAGCCGATTTCAAAACAAGTCAGCATCGATTTGCATAGAGAGTATGAAACCGTAATCGAACTTGGACACGTATTGAAAATGTCGCGCGTAAAGATGTATTTTCGTATTACGTATTCAAATTATCAGGTGTGAACAGCGCCGATGAGTTGGCATAATACAAGTCCTGACTCCAGAAGCTCAGAAGCAGCTACTGAAGACTGGAAGAATATTTTTTTCATTCAATCAACTCACCCAATTTTAAACAAATCAAAATTCAAACTGCCAGCCCCGAGGTAAGAGCCCTCACGAGCAGAATAATTCACTCTTGGCGAGCTTCTCTGTCTGTTGGCTGTGTATAAATTTGATTCCGTTATAGTGATATCACTGGAGTTATGGAGATATTAGGATATGTTTAAAGTAGATTGTAATCTTGCCTATGTGCCAGAAATGATGATTTTGAATTACATGGCTTAAGATGTGCCTCACTGAAAAAACAAAACAAGTGTAATCCACACTTTTATTGAAATAATAGTTTTTTGGTTGTAACTGATAATTATTTCCACTTCACATCATGTGCTCTGAATGACTGCCAATCTATCAGTCCATACACCCATTTATTTGTGGCAAATGGAAGTTAATTTGGAATTTAATTGTCAGATTAGAGGAAGAAACGTACTAATCTCTGACCTCTTCCTCTACTCCAAAAATCCCAGTTTATCACCAGATTCATTTTATACACAATATGCACTGTATCACCCTCACTAATTTGATTACTTAATGACCTTTCCCAGAATACCACTAGATCCCAATTAGGTTGCCATTTCATAACCGCTCCATCGTACAGTGCAATGTTGACTATGACTGTAAGCGCTAAGTGGGAAGATTATGTCTTCCCAGAGGTCTGCCCTCCATGAAGGGCTTTCTTGTTGAAGGCCTGCTTTGCCATAGCTGGCATTTAAACAACCCACATGTACTTTCCCCTCATCCCTCTGTCCTTTAAGGACTGTTATAGATGAGAGATGGCAAGAACGTAAAGGGCAACATAATGGAGCTGCAAAGAAGCTTTCAAGTATTATTCTGATTTTGAACTAACCAAATTACTTCAGACTGAAGGCTTGAGTAACTCATTTTACCCACACAGCAGGACTGCCCTCTGCGTGAACCCCCACTCAGACTGCAATCCCATTTACCATCTACCATTTGGTTTGGTGTACTTCTGTCTCGAGTACCTGACACTGTTCATGAGTGTGTGTACATGTATTTTTAGCCTGCATAGTCTCAAGGGATTGAACCTCTCCACGTGGCTTGTGCTTTGATTTGTTACTAGGTAGGTAAAGCAGCCACTCACTATATCAAGAGTCATTCCATTGAAATCATAAATTTCAAACAAACGGGAATTGATAAAATTAGAAATACTGGTCCGAGTATGCTTTAGGTTACACAAATAGTTCTGAAAGAGCAGTGCCTTGGGCTTGTGTGCTCAGTTTGAAAGAACATTTCACAGGATAATAACTACAGGCAGGTGGGACCTAATGTTAATCTCACATTTTACACACATTATGGAGATCAAAGACGACAAGACCTGAAAAGCCCAGGATTTAACATTTACAATGCAGGCTGTGTTGGCCGCGATATACTCCACAATTCAACTCTTTCTAACCACAAGCTCTGCTTTCCTGTGATAAGGTTTTAAATCAGGTCCAGTGCCGTATAGCTCTCCAAAACAACCAAATTACAACCCTGCCTGCTGCAGTGACTGATAAAGTTACATAAACATCTGACGACGAATTAAATGAGGCATTATATAACTAGTCACCAAAACCTTTATATTCATATTTTATACAAATTTGAATCACCAGATTTCTGAAGGGATACATTCAATCTTCAGATATATTTAATATTAGATACGAAATAAAAGAGACTGAAGGTCAAAAGTAAAGCCCACTTCAAATCACTCCACTTCCACAGGCAGTGCTAGCAGAACAGCCACAGTAAATTACAAGGCAAGGGCAGACAGTTGAGAGATGCTATAAAATTAAAATAAACAATAATAAACTAATTTAGTAAGAATGCATAATGTTGAAAGAAAAACGCAGTCTACGTTGGGACAGCTCGAGGACAGAAAATGCTGGTAGAGGTGAATGGCTACAATGGATAATTCTGTTTCTGTGTCAGAGACAATCAAAATATGTTTCCAGTTGAGTTTTGTCCCGTAAGAGAAGGTCAAGATGAACAAACTGTACTAAATTGCCAAACAAATTGCTTTCAGAGTGAACAGGAAACACTGTAACCTGACCTCAAAGATTTTCTTCAGTCCGGGGCTTTTCTCAATCAAGACGAGCAGCGATGTGGTGATAAGAGACCATGGACGATTAATGAACCTGAACTGTGACGATCATATGTGGGGAGGGGAAATAAATAAACGTCAAGAAGAAGATGAGCACCAAGTTGATCTAATCTCAACTTTGATGTGACGACCAGTGGAAGTATACGATACAGTTGACTGATCACATCACGCAAACACATAGTTTCTTAAACTTTTACCAAAGGAAACACCATCCATGTCTTTGGTTCCTACTCATTATGCTGCTAACAGCATTGGAGCATTGAGGGAACCAAAATGGAGTAGCTGTGTCACTGACAGTGTTTTCTTTTCAGACAGACAGCTGTGACAGAAAGAAAGGCTAGCTCCATCCATACACTAACTAAGATTTTTATGTTCTGCTTGTTTCATTCGGAAACATTGAGGGTATGAAATATACAAGAGGCTTACCTATAGTTAGTAGTATCCACTAGCGACCAAGCAATGTAGTCATACAAGTTTCTGACGGGTGTAACCCCAACTCCCCACCAGTCTTTTAGAACTGAAGAAGATACTTGGATGAGTGGCGAAACATCTTCAAGAAACTCTAAAAATCCAGCTGCCTTTCTTTAACGTTTTTGGATAATGGTTGTTTACCATCAATACGTGTGAGATGAGATGAGATGAGATGAGAGGCCTATTCTTCTGCAGCCTAATCAGTTCTCTCTACAGCCAACGTCCTTCCCCTTTCTGCAATGACTCATCTATAATGTTCGACCATAGATTCTCATTGCTGCCATTTAGCAGTAAAAAAAACAAGGTACATAGTGTATTATGAGGTCAAGGCTTTGAGAAAAAGCTACAGAGCAAGAGCAGATGTGACCGAGCCAATACATCAACCGAAGTGTTATAAAGCGATCGAGACCTAGCCTGAGAAGAAAAGTCACTTCTTAACGCCTGGCTAAAATAAAAACTCAAGACTGAGACCCAGACAAATCTGCTGAAAAGCTGCAAGTCAAGAAGAAAATCTCGTCTGGACGCCAGGAACTGAGAATCCAAAAGCAGAAGTGGTTGGTTTAAAGACATCCAGTCCAGTGAGCCAGGTTAAAGCTGCAAGATTCACTATGAAAAGACAAGCCGAAACCGAGGAAAGTTTCTTTACATACATGGACTTTGTAAAGTCTCAGTGTGTGTCACGTCTTTAATAATAAATCCTAGCAAACTGCAGATGGTTCTGTTATTTTTACATCTTAAACCTCAGGGTATCCTGCTACATTTTAAACCACATCGCCTGACGTGACAAATACCTTCACGAGCATCACGTTTTTATGAATTATAATATTAGGCTGCTTAAAAGTTATCAGAATTTACTACCACCGTTTTGGGAGGTTAAATTAACAACAGCATCATGCACAATGGTTGGAAACTGAAACAAAGTTTAAAGCACAATTTGTAATAGTTTTATTGGATTATTCCGCTTTTCAAATAAATTAGTTTCGCAATCTGTTTGCTCGTCTATTTTTGTAGTGCAATGCATCCGTTAGACTGATCAAAGCCAGTATTTACTGCTGAACAATGCTCACTGTTAAACACTATTGTACAGGGCCCTATGTAACAGAGCGTTACTGAAGCGAACCAGAGTGCCTGAGAGAATGGTAGAGTCGGAGCGCAGCAGGGCTGGGACCACAAACTGGGGCAAACACATGTCATACGACTCAGCATAAGACTGAGCTGGTAAATCAACAACGGGAGAAGGCAGTGATCTGTAGACAAATGTGGGATTACAACTCACTCCACCTACTTGGTAAGCAGAGAGTGTCACAAAACCGCAGAACCAGGGACACATAGTTTAGTTTAGGGTTCTGAGACTACCTCCGTCTCCGTGTTAAGATTCTTTAGCTGCAGTGAAAACTTGTGAAAATAGATGAAGGTGCACTGAATAGGGCATATGTGTAGATTTACTTAATTAATAACTCTGTTGTAGTTGTAACTCTGCACATGACTTTACCAAAAGCTAAGTTATGTTTTTGGTGACTTATAACCAAGGACTGAGATACTTGGAAACCACATGTAAACCACAGCAGTAAATATAATTTTAATTATTAAAGTTTCTTCTTCTTTTTTTGGCCCACTTTGGCTCAGCTTTCCTGGGAAGAGTTTACTTGTTTCCTTGAAATGTTATTGACGATTCAGACAGACTGAAATTCTAAGAACAAGTAATTTAGATTCCTTGCACAGCTTCCACTGAATGCTGATGTTTTCTCTACAATCGAAAGGGCACAGAATTTATTTTAGATCCCTACATAACCAAACAAGTTTACAAGTTGCAAGCCAGTTAAACTTCTTTCTGACCTGATGTGAATTTGAATGTCCAGCGGTTGACCTATGCAAGATGACAGCGGGCTGCATACTTGATGGACTCCAATAACAGCTGACTTAACAGTAAGTTATAAGGTAGCTGTTTTAATGGGAATTAGAAACCTACGGTATCAGCATCATATGAAGGACAACCAACTGAAAACTAAAGCAAAACAGCATCTAACCCACGTCTTGTCTTAGCTGAAGAAAAGAAAATGGCATCAATGGAATGTCAACTCCAATGCAGTGGGAAACCGAGCTTGCTTTCTTGGCCCTCCAGTCTTTTTCAAAGCATTCTCTTTAAGCGGATGCCAGCTTCAATGAACGTCTCACAGAGTTAGAACTAACTCCTGGGAGATGAAGGCAGCCATTGCCCTGGAAAAGCCCGACTCCTCAAAGGCTTGTGTGGTTGTTCCTCTGGAGAAAGTGATGTAATCTCAGAAATGTCTCTTGTCTGACAGTTTACATGAGTAGGTAGCTAGGGAGCTCCACAAGGAAGAAAAAAAATGTTCTGATGGATTTGGATAAAACCCCAACTTGTAAAACATAATGCGAAACTGAAATAAGTTAAAGGCCAAGAAGGCAGGGTCGAGAATTCAAACTAATCTCAAGTAAAATGTAGGTCAATTTTTACTGCAGGTGATTAACCACAAATACGAAATAACTGTCTTACAAGTATAGCACGTTTTTCATTAGCAATTCATGACACAAACCAGGAGGGCAAGACATGATCTCATGCCAAACAAGCCCAGGCAGGTAGCAGAGTTGACAGCCACCATGCTGGATAGCAATTTAGGTCTCCAGTAAACAATGCTTGGGGTGTCATCATCACAGGCTATTACACATTACCGTCCACGGACAAGATCATACCTGTGTCACTACTGCCAGCTGTAAATGGTGAATACTGGAGCACTGCAGAAACTGTAAATGCTGAGGAAAACATTGGTTTATTTGGGAAAAATTAAATCCGCACCCTGCTTCATATGAGCGGGCCAACATTTTCAGTAATGTGTTACTTATTTCGCTGAATGGTATCCATGCCAACAAGCAGTTCCCATACAAATTGCTGCCTGTCCATTGCCATTAAGCACGGTAGGATTTTTTTTTGTTGTTGTGAACCAAATTATTTTTAATCACAACTGGAGCACTAATATCAAGAGATATATTATTATTACAACGACCTGTTGATACATCAGCAACCATGCTTTGTTCTCAGCATTTATAAATATAACCCGAGCCGTGACAACCCCTTAGTTGACATCAGAGGCATCAGAGGTGCCTAAATCTCAATCTTCGACTCTGCATTGGTCACTCCTCGTCACAGAGTTCAACAACTGACAATATATTAACTTCAAAGTCAGTAGTAATACACTCAGGTACAGTTCATAATCAAATGTCTGATCAGATACATTTACACTGGTTATAAGAATGTAAATGTATACCTATCAAGGTTTTCTTCCACTCAGCAGATGATGGGTCTAGAGAAATCAGGGTATTTAGTTACAGACAGAGCAGCCTGTACTGCAGAGCTGTCCTATCTGTATCTGTAAGATGGTGGTAACGCCGCTAATGGACGCTTTAATGTTAAGTACCACTGTCTGGCACTGAAACAGAGAGGCAACACCGGTAATAAGATAATATTCATAAAGATATCCACCCAGGTAAGGCTTGCCAGTTAACGGTAAACAAATCTCTGGTCGCCGCGGAGACAGGCTCAGCACCCAGTTCTGATTTTCCCCTACCTGCTGTTCTCTCTGCGCTCCGCCAGCATCTCAAGTCATCAGCGGCAAAACAGACACAAATATTCCACCGTAATCCACAGACCGACCACTCCAGCAGTGCACCCCCCCAAAAAAACTGTGTCTTTCTGATAAGGACAGGCGACGACAATGGTGTCATGCCTTCCCCCTCACGGCAGCGTGAGAAGAGGAGAAGAGAGGCGCGGAGGCATGGCTCGTCTTCATTGGCAGTGCCAGTGGCTTTTGTTTGCCAGCCAGCATACTGTGTGTGTGTGTGTGTGTGGTCTGCCGGGACTGGCACAGCTGATCCCCTCCAACACGGGGTGGGGTGTACAGGGCTTCACAGGAAGAAGAAGAAGGGAGGGAGGGTGGAGTGAGGGATATGGCCGTAAGACCAAGAGGACCATACCATTTACACAAGAGCAGGGGAGGAGCAGAGGGAGGCACTAATCACAGTAGTGAGCATCATTAAAAATTCATCCTACGGCCACTTATTATGTACGTCGACGTTCAGTGAGTTCACACTAACTTTGCCTTATTACATGGGATACAAGTTAGTAACCAACAGTATGTGTCAGCTTGATGCCACAACATTAAAACCAGTGACAGGAAAAGTAAATAACATTGACCATCTTGTGACAATTCAATGTTCTGCTGGGAAACTTTTGGACCTGGCATTCATTCATGTGGATGTTACTTAGACATGTAGCACCCACCTAGACTAGACCAGACACCCCCACCCCATAGTAATGACACTCCTTGATGGCAGCAGCCATCCCCAGCAGGATGCAGCCTGACACAGACACACACACAACAACGCTTTAGGAACAACTAAAAAAAAAAACATGAAGAACAGCACAAGGTGTTGACCTGGCCTCCAAATTCACTAGATCGACATCAGACTGAGTTGGACTTGAAAATCAGCCCTAATATGTTGAGTATGAATTAACTTACAAGTCGAAGCAACACTAAACAGAATACAAATGCTCAAATATAAAGCAGTAAAACAGTTTTGCTGACACATGTGATCACCCACATTTAAGATCGCCAAGAGTCCCAAATGTTATTAACATCCAGCGGTCCGTGAAAATCACAGCCAATTAAACTGAGGTAATAAAACTCAAGTCTGTCCAATAAAACGGCACCGCCATTACAGGAGACAGTGCATAACCCCTTACTGTGGAATACTGTATATACTGTATAAGATCAATCTAACTGTAACTGTAGGACTCATATATATGAGTGCATCTTAAACATGCACAAACTTGTCAACAAATCCCATAAACCAACAATAGTTCTGTATCTCAATAGAGTTTCTGTAGCTTTCATTTGTTTCCTACTAGTACATCTTAAAATACGATACGATATAATTTAAAAACAAATATGCTCAGGGATGCAGTGAAAACTACATCCATCATGCACTGAGCACCTGGCTTTTAAATTCATTTTTAATCATTTAGGGACAACAATCCCATATGTAACTTTTAAAAAAATTAAAAAAAAAAAAAGCACAAAAATGTGTTTATATATGCAAACATGAAGTACACGTTCACAAATTATGCACTAGTTTGTGTATACTGACACTAATATCTGTGCCTGCTCTCATGGCGTGCAGGCCATTCCCCTGAGAGCTAATTAAGAGTTACCCACTCCTGGTTTATGATTGCACGCCGTTTCTTTCTCATGAAAAATTATGGCTGGTAAACTGCAACTTTCTGTCCGCCGCTGTGTCTTTGCTGATAAGCATATTACACAGTGTGGTGCATTTTACACACCCCGAGAAAGATCGTTTGGAAATTAGCATTGGCCTTGTGCTGCATTATCTACAAGACTTTAATGTAGCTACACTTAATCAATAATAAGAGCCGAAAACACACTGCTGCACCGCACAGAGGGGTAGATAAAAGATCTAATCTCAGATGTAATCTTTGCTTTGTTTGGGTACGATTAGTCTTAGCTACATTAAGCCAAAATCTCATCCTATTTCGTGAGAACTAGAAAATTTCCCCAATTTGGGACCATCAACAAACAGCTATTCATTTTTGTACCTGATCATTCATCACTATTACGGCATCTTCTCAGACCCCTCAGGAAACTAGTGCTGTATCATTATACACCAATCAGGCACATCATTAAAACCATCTTCCTAATATTGTATAGGTCTCCCTTGCGTGTGCCTCCAAAACAGTTGTGACACATCGAAGAATGGACATGGGCCTTCTGAGTGTGCCTTTGGTCCTACGGGTTGAGGAGAGGGCCTCTCATCCCACAGATACTTGATCAGTTTGGGATCTAGTGAATTTGGAGGCCAAGTCAACACCTTGTGCTGTTCTTTATGTTTTTTTTAGTTGTTCCTAAAGCGTTTTTGTGTGTGTGCCTGTGTGTGATGGCTGTTGCTATCAAAGAGTGTCATTGCTATGGGGTGGGGGGGGGGGGGCCTGGTCTGGTCTAGATGGGTGCTAAATGTTTTCTCCAATTCTCCAACCTGCCTATGATTCCTCTTACATTTTCAAACTGTCATGTAACATCATCAGTTTGTATCATAAGATTCCACATGTACGCTTTAGTCAGATATGTGTATCTATGACAGATGTATGTTTATCTTGCTGTTCTGTTCTCTTCTCTTCTCTCTTTGCTGTTCTCTTCTCTCTTTCTTCTGTCTGTACCCGGCTGGCCTTAGGCAGATGGTTCCCTCCATATGAGCTGGGTTCTGCTCGAGGTTTCTTCCTGTTAAAAGGGAGTTTTTCCTTGCCACCGTTGCCTTCAGGCTTGCTCTGGGGGTTTCAGGCCGGGTTTTTGTAAAGCGTCTTGAGACGATTTGTATTGTTATTGACGCTATATAAATAAAATTGAATTGAATTGAATTGAAATGTCTAAGTAACATCCACACATGAATGAATGCCAGGTCCAAAAGCTTCCCACCAGAGCACTGTATTGTCACAAGATGGTCAGTGTTATTTATTTCTCCGGTCACAATGTTGTGGCTGATCAGTGTAATTTAAGATACTTTGAATGATTAGGAAAAAGGAAATAAATTTCAGACATGACTTTCATAAGTCTATCAATCTAAAAGCATGAATTCCCAGATGATGAAACAACAACTAGTTGTGACCCGTGAATGACCCGCTGGATTTCTGATACGCCCGACAGGAAAACATTCTGAGGAAATCTGAGGTTATGAAAGGTCATCAGGGTTGCAAAGAATAACATACTACATTATTTCAATATTATCCAGAACTTATTCATATGTAATACATAAATAGCACTTTAGAAGCAAGTACTCTAAACTGCACTTTGCTAGAAGAAGCAAAATCTTGTAATAACCAAACAGCATAACATAATATTGTTGTCAATGACAGCACCATGGCAGATGTTTATGGTAGTTAATTATTATTAAAGTATTGTTGCTGACACTGACACACAGGACTCTCCAAATAACCATGACTTTAAGGGAATATCTTTGTTATACTGTAATAACTAAAGACTGCAAAAACACAAATATAATAACTGCCATTGTTGTAATGTAAAGGGAGACAAACGTATGAATTTAACTCATAGTAACGCTTGTTCATGTCTGAAGAGTAAAGCCACCTGAACAGCTGAACCGGTGATAAGAGTTTTAGTGCTCGTTAACATTGTAAACGCTATGGGGGGAAAAGAAGAAGGAAGGAACACCGCGAGGCTACAGTTCTGACTTGTTGGCAGGTTCTGACTAATCTCAGTAAATCACAACAAAAAACGGAACTCAGTGTTTTACCATGGCATGGAAAATGACCAGACTGGAGGCAGACATGTTTTATGTTCTCGCCAACATTTTAGTATCTTATAGTTTATGAGTATTTTCATGTGACATTACTACACCTTTGAGGGTAAAATACATAGCATATAGCCGTAAATCACGTATGTCATTAATCGTAAGTAGCACAGGAAACAGACAGCGCATTAATAAACTTGAAATATCTCTTCTCATTGTAAACAACGTGAACCAAATGCCACAGGGCGTCTAAACCCGCAAGCTGTAAAAGTCACTGTTTGGATTAGCTTGTCAACAGGGAAGCAATTCACAGGTATTGCCAAGATCCATTGTCACTGTGAATGGAGTAACATTATGTTTAAGGCCTTCAGGTCACTTTAAATTATTTTTATGATTGAATAATCTGATTGAATCTAATCTTTTCCTACACATTGTCAGATAATAGAGAAAAAAACTGTGACCACAGTATCACAGAGAGAGGTGCCATTTTTGTTTCATGTGCATATTTTATGCAGCCAGAAATTCAAAAACACCATTTAATAGTTTAACAAGTACCCATAATACTTCTAAATTAATGGCAGCTAATTAGTTTACTCAGGCAAAAAAAAAAAAAAAAGATATAAAATCAGAGATTCCTGCTGCCAGTACAAGCACACAGTGGCACCGTTGTCCGCTCTCACACAGCTGTCTATGCAGAAATAAACTCAATTTCTTCGTAAGGCAACATTTAGACAGAAATTGAGTTTAGCATAGAGGCGAATGGGCAAACTGCAGGCCCGAGCCACGCGTCGACTAATCAGGTTTTTTATATTAGATCAGACTCAAACGATGATCAATTACCTAGAAAGGTGGTAAACAGTCAACCACATATTCATTGCTTTACTGCATTTTGGTAACGGCTGCCAGTCATTTCTATTCTTCAGTCTTCACTCAAAACACTTTGGCTCAGTAAGTAGAGCTGGCTGTCCACGAACGAGAGGGTTAGTGGTCCAATCCCCTGAAGTTTCCTCATGCGAGACACTGAAGCCCAAGCTGCTCCCAGTGCTCGACACTGATGTGTGAGGGTTTATGTGAATGAGGGGGTAGATGTGTTGTTGTGACTGTTAAGTGAGTAGGAGTTAAGAGTACCAAAATACTTGCATGAATACAAGATCATTTACCTGCCTTAGAGTTTGAAGTGGTGAGTTGACATGCCTAGTAATCCATATTAAATGAGATTAAATGAGAATTTAAGATCATAATAAGAAAAACATAAATTAGTTTGGCCAAAAGGATTAAATATATCTCAAAGGAGATCCTAGGGTTTTTGCAATGTATGCTTTTATATAACGTACTGCACCAACTAACAACTAAGTTTAATATCTTAACTATTACTATGAAGCACTTTTTACACTACTAATAAATTAATGTGCAGAAAGCTAACACATTTTCCTGACATGATCTGTGTCTATCTCATAGCTCAAACTCACATATATATATATATGTAAAACCACTATATAACCACTAATATAAAACAACATTAGCTGCACCACTCTGCGCACTCAGCCGCAGCCTGCAAGTCATACTGTAGCTGCTGTAGGTAGTTAGCTGGTGTGCAGGCATCCAGCCAGTCAGCCGTGTAGTCAGGAACAATGCAATGGTTAAGAGGCCACACACAGGTGACTCTAAGTTGGACATTAGACCCCAAAAGACACCAAGTACTTCAATCAGTGTGACTTTAACAGAAGCAGCCCGTCGCTATTACTGGACAGTGGTCGAAACCCTGCGTAGCCACCCACAATAATGTAATGTTTAAAAATAAATCTATTCATCGCCGCACACCGTAATTGTGCCTCTGGCTTGGCAGCGCTCTCATGTGTTTTGCAGTGATTGTATTTTATTAAATGACTGCTTTAAACACCGACGTCGCAGACTGAAAACACGGCAGAGCTTTGGCTGATACCTAAATGCTAGGTTAGCTTGCTAGCTAGCTAGCGACCAGCTGATGGCACTAGCATCGCAGCATCTGAACCACAACTGTCAGGCTACACAGTGACGCTATTGTAACTGTGCGTCCTTCGGGAAATTCAGTGCAAACAAAGACGGCAGTTTGCGATTCAGTGATGAGACTGCATTCGCGGTATATTTCCGGACATGTCAACACCGACTGGAACCGTTGCTGTAAACTGACGCGACCCGAGATGCACATTCCTGCCTATGCTAGCTCGCCTGCTAGCCAGCTAGCATACAGTGCTAACTAGCGGCTCCGTTGACCACAGTGTCTTGCGTGTCCGCCATGTACTCACCAGCAAGCAGAGTTTATGGCAAAATGCTTCGGTCGGCTCGTAGATGATATCCTCCAATGTGATAATTAAGTCGATGCGGGGCGCTCCGTGTACATCCATATGTCACAAAACAATGAGTTAATCCAAAAGTGGCCAGTGCCCCCTCTCCTTCCTCCTGCCGGTAGCCATTTTTCCCTCAACATCCAAATAAGCTCAGGTCCCAGCGCCGATTTTCCTCCAAACAGCATCCTCCTCCTCTCAGCCCCCGACCGAGGCCACATCTGCAACACACAGCTGACATCTGTTGGATAAATGGGAAAATACACTGCATGAAACGGATTTAAGGAACAGATCAATTTAATCATTCTCCTCTCCTGTAATTGAATTAAAATGACAAATAAGCGCTTAAGAAATCACTTTTTTTTTTCTTATATTTTAGATATTATATCATTATGAAATATTATTCATTTTATTTTTAAAGTTTATAAAGTTTTCTGTCTCTATATACTGCGCCAGCTACATGGCTGAGATGACGATAAAAACCTCTTTGACTTTCATTTCTTAATATACATGTATAATTTTTTTACATTTATTTTAAAGGTATTCTATTTGTTATTTTTTTATTTAGCCTCTGTTTAACCAGGTTTGTCCCAGTGAGATCAAAGATGTTTTTTACAAGGGAGAACTGGCCAAGAGTGGCAGAGACACATGTTCAACTTGAAAAAACATGACATAAAATCATAGCTCGATTTAAACATTTGCACACAGACAAACTGGCCTAAACAGATTTTACCATCTTTTTAAACTTCATTCATTCATTCATCTTCTGTAATCGCTTATTCCTGTTAAAGGTCGCGGGGGTCTGCTGGAGCCTATCCCAGCTATCAGCTGGCGAGAGGTGGGGGTACACCCTGGATAGGTCCTTTTTAAACTTGTTCAGGGATACGAAGTTTTGAAGTTTGAGGTTAGACAGTAGATTGTTACACGCAGCAGGAGCAATAAACATAAAACAAACCAATAATTCCACTATGTCCTTAAAACAGATACTGTATTTTCCACATTTCAAGCTTAAAAGGGAAGATAAATATGTAGGAATTATGTCAAGAATGGATTTGTAAATAGAAACATACTAATGACTAAGCAGGCGAGTTCACTTGTGTTCACTAAGACACAATGGTGAGTAAGAGATCCAAAATCACAACCCAATAACGCATGCTATCCAGAATATGAAGACAGTTAGCAGAGGCATTCATGTGCATCACCCTAATCAATTACAGCTAAAAAAAAGTATATTCCACCAGTTTCCGTTTCACAATAAAAGAAAAAAAAGGACTTGTTTTTGTAAGAAAATTTTAACCAGCAAGCGTTTGATTAATTAACATTGTAATGTCCAATGGGAAGCACTAGGTGACAGCAGTTCTCATTAAACCGTGACAACTTGCACTGATTCAGAAGCTGCTGTGCGGATGTCTTGGTTTGCTATGAGTAACAAACCACAGACCGCAGTAACCTCAGCCACCGAATGAATAGTTTCGCTCTGATCTTCACAGGTTGAGAGTTTCCTTTTATCTTCAAACTGACTGATGGACTTTACATATTTCAAATGAAGTGGAAGATTCAAATTTCTTCCCATTCCTGTGAAACAAATTGACTCAGTTCAACCAAGAAACTGTATTTTTGATCAACATGTTAACTGAAATCATGTGGCTATAATAATATCATGATGGACCAGTTCTTGTGGTTTTGTGTGTTTGTTGCCATATGTTGTCTTATTTCATGTTTGATGCATTTAGGTGAAATGCTGGCAGGTACACGAGGATGAAAAGTCACTCATTTATCAACTCACTCCTGGACAAGACTAAATATGACTGTGACATCATCCCTAGAATTTTCTGTTGTGTTCTGTTGTCAGAGAAACACGATTCTGCATCATTTCCGCATCGAACTTTGCAGAGGTAAGACCGCTCTGAAGCTGGGAGAAAACTGTTTTTTACTTTATTTTTTTTTTGTCTTTAATAGAACTGTTTTCAACTAGCTAAATCCTACATGTACTTACATTAGAACTTGCTTATGTGTGACTTACTTTTTCTCACAAGTAGCAATCTAAATAAAACTGAGCTAATATGTGAATCTTTGAATGTAAACGGAGGATGCTAATTTGCTTTTTTGGCCTGTACAACATTATTTTCATTTGTAAATGTTGCTTGTCTTGTCATCTATGCTACATTTCCACAAAACAGGCTGCTTTTATAGCGTTTTGTTTACACTACAACCATAATATGTTGACTGAAAGACTTGTAGTCTTCACTTGTGATCCTCTGCAGTTTATGTTGTAGATGTCTTCAACAGTTATGGTTATTTAATCATGTTTTAATTAAATATGGCACCCGGTGCTAATTCTCTTTTTGTCCCGTACAACATTAGCTGCTTTTTTTTTTTAACTGGAAGATTTGCAGTCTCTGAACTTGTGATCCTAGTTAATTTTATAGTATTTAATGATGTTTTAATTAAATATGGCCCCTGGAGTTCTTTTTGTGTGCATTAGTTTATTAAACAATACGTTTTCTTGTCATGTCAAAGTTTAGTTTAGTTTTGATTTGACACTGTCACAAATTGGTACATTTGGTCACAGTGGATGTTTTGAATTATTTCCTATCCTAACTAACATATATATATTTCACAACATGTTTAATATGTCAGCTACAGTTGTACAAATTGAATATCACCTTTGAATTGAAACTGAAATGTTACCAGCGCTCCAGATGTATATTTGGTAGACCAGCTTTTATTCTAAAAGGCTCTTTTTCTTGTTGATTGGCAGTGTAATGAAAAATAGATGCTTACAGTTTTAGTTCAGTGACAACGTTTAGTTAAGTTAAAAGGACTTGCTTAGCGTGCTGATTGCCAGTGAAATGACTGCTGTGTGTTTGTGTTTGCAGTTAATCAACACTGGAAGAAAATGGAGAGCCTTGGACAAGATCCCCAAAAAAAAGCCTTGGCACGGGCGAAGGGGTGAGAGCCCTTCATCTTGTGAAGACACCAGCCTTCCCACATTCTGGGAGGAGCACAGAGAGAGGGGTGAGAGTCCTTCTTCTCGTGAAGACACCAGCCCTTTCGCAAACTCGGACGAGCACGGATGGAAGGATGAAAGCCCTTCTTATCGTGGAGATCCCAGCCCATTCATGAACAAAGATAAGGAAGGAGAAGATAAGAAGAAGAAGAAGAAAACCTTTAATAGTCCCACAATGGGGAAATTGCAGTTTGCAACAGCATACAGAAATGACAGAGATAGAACAGATAATAGACCATATTGCACATATTAGGAGTGCTGTCAGGTCACCGTGCAGGGGGTGGGACTCATTATCCAGCATGGAGGACAGTTTAGCCAGAACTCTCCTGTCACCCACCTCCCTCACTGAGTCCAAGGGGCAGCCCAGGACAGAGCTGGACTTCCTAATGATCTTATCCAGCTTCTTCCTCTCCCTCTCTGTGATGCCACTGCTCCAGCAGACCACTCCATACAGGGTGGCTGATGCCACTACAGAGTCATAGAAGGTCTTCAGGAGTGCCCCTTTCACTCCAAAAGACCTCAGTCTCCTCAGAAGGTAGAGCCTGCTCTGTCCCTTCCTATAGAGTGCATCAGTGTGGTGAGACCAGTCCAATTTGGTGTTGAGGTGAACACCCAGGTACTTATAAGAGTCCACTTGCTCAATGTCCATTCCCTGGATGTTCACTGGTGAGGGGAAGGCAGAAGACTGTATTGCACTTTCTAATCGGGACAGACATGAGATCCCCACAGGGATACTTCGTAAGACCCGCCGTGGATGCCGAGCAGGAAAACAACATCAAGAAAAGAAGAGACGAAAATCCACCACCATCTCCTTGGTTTTCCCCGCGTTGATAAGGAAGTGGTTTCGCTGACACCAGTCTACAAAGTTCCCCGTCAGTCCTCTGTACTCTGCGTCATCATCGTCTCTGACGAGGCCTACAATCGCAGAGTCATCAGAGAACTTCAGCAGTACACAGCTGTCTGTGTTGTGTCTGAAGTCTGCTGTGTAGAGGGTGAAAAGAAAGGGGGCCAGGGCAGTCCCCTGAGGGGCACCCGTGCTGCTGCTTCTCATAAACTGTGGTCGGTCTGTGAGGTAGTCTTAGACAGCTGGTGGTCCACACCCATCCTCTCCAGTTTGTCCCTCAGAATCACCAGCTGGATGGTGTTGAACGCACTGGAAAAATCAAAAAAGGTGATTCTCACAGTGCTGCCGGGCTCTTCCAGGTGAGAGAGAGCTCGGTGTAGCAGGAAGATAACAGCGTCCTCCACTCCAACATTAGGACGGTAGGCAAACGGTAGTGGGTCCATGGAGGGGCCCACCTTAGAGCGGAGATGTCCCAGTATCAGTCTCTCCAGTGTCTTCATCAGGTGGGATGTTAGAGCCACCGGTCTGTAGCTGCTGAGGTCTTCAGGGTGCGATGTTTTGGGCACCGGTACCACGCACGAGGTCTTCCATATCTGTGGTGCCACTCTCAGCTCAAGGCTCAGGGTGAAGACATGCTCCATAACTCCACACAGTTCATCTGCACAGGACTTAAGGAGCCTGGAGCTGATACCATCCGGTCCAGCTGCTTTCCTCACTTTTATCTTCCTGAGCTCTTTTCTCACCTGGTCTACTGTGAAGGACAAGGGTGGGAGATGAGTGGCTCCATCTTGGTGAAAAGATTATTCAGGCTGCCTGTGTACAGTAGGCTTATACACAGGCTGCAGCTGCACAATGTTATGGTCAGCTCTTCCTAGGGGAGGCAGGGGGGATGCAGAATATGCCTCCTTGGTGTTTGCATAAAACAAGTCCAGTGTCTTATTGTCTCTTGTGGGGCAGGTGACATACTGAGTGAATGTGGGCAGGACAGATGAGGGAGAAGCGTGGTTAAAGTCTCCAGAGATGAGGAAGAGGGCCTGTGGGTGCTGTGTCTGCAGCTTGCTGGTAACTGAGAGCAGGGCATCAGAAGCTGTGTCTGTTTTAGCAGATGGGGGGAGGTACACCGCTATCACAATAGCATGTGAAAACTCCCGTGGCAGATAGTATGGCCTCATGCTAACTGCTAACAATTCGATGTCCTTACTACACAGTTGTGCTTTAACCGTGCAGTGTGTAGATTTACACCACCTCTCGTTCACAAACACAGCCAGGCCTCCACCTTTCCCCTTACCGCCCTCAGCTGTTCTGTCTGCCCGCAGAAGATGAAAACTGTCCAGCATAACAGTGGCGTCCGGGATGCTCGGTGTAAGCCAGGTCTCCGTGAAAAGAAGGACGCTGCTCTCTCTGTACTCCCGTTGGTATCAACATCTTATTTGGCAGCGATCTCACGTTGCCCATGGTAACGGAGGGGAAAAACAGGTCTGAAGCGTCTCTTCTTTTCTTGATGTTGTTTTCCTGCTCGGCATCCACGGCGGGTCTTACGAAGTATCCCTGTGGGGATCTCATGTCTGTCCCGATTAGAAAGTGCAATACAGTCTTAAAAAGTATATACAAAAGTATTCTCCACAAAACGGGAAGCAAATAGTGAATTAAATTGAAAAAAACAAGAGACAGAATAAGAGTTGTTGCACGCAGCTGCCGGCTTCAACCGGCGCCGCAAAAAAAAAAAAAAAAAAAGTAAAAAGGTGAAATAAAAGTGAAATATTAGACAAATAACTACAACCACCTGGAAATACCAAGATAAACCACTTGATAGATAAACAGCACAGTTCTAACCTCAACGTAACTAACCTAACCATATCTACTCTAACAAAGGCTAAATTAACCTAACCATTAACCTAACCAAGCCTTACCTACTATAACCGAATCCAGCCCCATTGAGAAAACAAAACCCAAATGAGGAAAGTGTGACTAAAAAAATTAATTTAATCTATTTAGAAATATATTTCAGTATCCATCTAGAAACCAGAACCTGCCATGACCTTTCCCAACCAAACCTAACTTGACCTATTTGTGCTGATGTCCTGCCAGGCTGAGGTGTCTTACTAAATAATAGTACATGTGATGTGGACACATAAATGACCAAATATGTGTCAGCAAGGTCTAGACATCTTGAAAGTACCACACTGACTTACTGAGAAAGTAAATTAAGCAGTGAGGGAAGAATCATCAGTCCCATACGTATTAATTTTTCACCAGTTAGGTCAGGCACAATCCTCCTTAAAGCTGGATTGATCTTATTCCTCTTGTTAAAACTAAACAAATCCACTCCTCACAACGATCAAGCATGGAAGGCTGTCAACCAATGACGGGTAAGATCCCCCTGCTAAACCTTGGGACAACCTAAGGCAGGTGCAGCCACGACTGGTTGACTTTGACACCACTGTGAGCAAGCACAGTCTGCGAGAACCCTGTGACTTGTGCTTTTGTAAAATGACAAGGAACACAGGACATGGTTTGACAGGAGATGGAAATAATAACTATTTAGGAAGAAAATATTTTTTTTAAAAAGCAAGCAGGCAGGTACGGAAGGCTGGTTTGCCAATGACGGGTAAGATCCCCCTGCTAAACCTCGGGACAACCTAAGACAGGCACAGTCACAATTACTTGACCTGGTTGCCACTGTGTGCAGGCACAGAGTGCAACACTATGACTCCAGTTCTTCCACGTGAAGACTTGATTGCACAGACAATTAAGTAGATTGATGCAGTTTTGGGGAAGTTGTGCTTTGGCCTGAAGTGGTGAACTTCTTTAACACCTGGGACTTGGGGAGACACCCTAGCACTGAGCTTTATTAAGCTGTCTTCAGGTGATGGAGCAGCATCTTGATGAACACTGATAAAGTCTGGACATGAAACTAGGTCCCTAGACAATAAATGGTAGTAGGTGCCGTAAAATATGATACATGGAAATCAGACCTGCAGCACCATCAAGCTTGAGTTAGACGTTAGGAAAATGTCATTTAAAAAGATCGGACAAGGTTGGAATGAAAGGTCAAGGACAGGAAATGTGGTAAGGGTTAACAGAAAACAGCAGTAATACAGGCTGTTAGTAAGTGTTAAACAACAAATGAATTTCACATCTCATTCCTACAGTTAAGGTTTGGTTCAGGTTAAGCAGCCTGGAAATAGCTCACAATAACTAGTTATGTTAACGTCAGGGTTAGGTGAGGTTCAGAATAAAAATAGTCAGCACTGAACCGAGAATGCAATCACTCAGTCCATCCAAGATGCTCTGGATTGGCTTTGACTTTAATAAGGTTGCAAACGTTTATGGGTGTGCTGTTTGCTGACAAAACAAGCCACCCCTTCTACTGTCTAATTTAGCTCCGGGGTTTCAAGTGGTTGCCAGGTGGCTGCTAATGTTTAGTTATCATACTTCCTGCTCCCTTTCACACAAAACAAATATTTGGGACTGATTACAGTCCTGTTAAAATATTGTAAAACACTTGAAAATAATGGCCCTCAGTCCTCAGTCATCTCACTGTTTGCCAAAAACTCTTTATGGCCCTCAGCCTCCTTCAGCATATAACAGTTGAGTACAGCAGCTCTCCTTCCACCTCTGCTGCCAACAGCGATGACAAAACCCCGCTCCTTCTCAGCAACTGACAGTTTACCACAACCCTCAAGGTCTCGCCACACTCTCCATCTGGATCCATCTGCTTCCTTCTACTCTGGTGATCCCATGGTGATCTTCATCCTGCCTGGGTCTAAGAGCCAACGATCATTCTGTTTCTACCTTGTATAATAAAGCATACTTAAAATAATACTAATAGTCTTGTTTCCTCTTTAAAGTCTCTCCTGATTGAAATACATTTAGGTAAAAATGTGTAAATCTGTAATTCTGCTACTACTGCACAAGCTGCAGTCCGTCTGGTCTGATATATTTTGCAGAATTGCAACCAGGTCAACTTCAGACTTCATGCAGCAGTGGAAAAATTTAATTTTCCTATCAAATTCATATCCCCTAAAGAAAGAAGCCATAACGTCATCAAAGGTTTACAGAGATACCAAACATTTATAAAATCTGATCAAGTGGGCCCTCATGTGCAGTAAACAGTAATCAGTTTCAAGTAGAAAAAGGTTTCACTTCATAATATCTTGTTTTATATTCTGTGTCATATTTCTCACACACATGCTCTCCATGTAGCGCACCACACTCAGATCGTCAATTTCATGCAACTGTTTCCTCTCCAGAGTTTAAAATGTTCAAAATGACACCTTTGTCTGTTTTCACAGCGATAAATTGCACAAATAATTGCACCACTCGATCTGCATCTTTCATACGAAACATGCAAAAGTTGAGCTCTTTATGAATAGCATTACAGCAGATCATCTGACTGCACCGTCCTGGGTTTGACCACTAGATGGTGCTACAGACTGGAGGTTAGGCTGTATAATGGTTTTCCCTTGCGTCTTGTGGCAGGTGCTGCCATAAAATAAGCAACTGCTGATACAACTCAACAACTTCAGTTATGTCCCCCTCTTCTGCACATTTTTAATTGGGTTTACAAATAATTTAGTATCCAGGAGACCCGTGGTGGCAGAGTTGCTGTGCATATATATGTGATATCTCACCTGATGACAGCTAGGGTAGGTTCCAGCCCTCATCGTACATAAGATGAATGAATGAATGAATTTTCAAGAGGTTCGCTGGAGAGCCAACAATCATTCTTCCATCTGGATCCAGATGGAGAGTGTGGCTGGAGCCTATCCCAGCTGTCTGTCACAAGTATCACCCCAGTCTATCGCAAGGCTAACACAAAGAGACAAACAACTATTAATGCTCACATGCACACCTACGACCAATTAGGCAAATTGGACTGTGGGGGGAAAGCCGGAGTACCCACAGAAAACCACACAGGCACAATGAGAACATGCAAATGAATCACAATTTTCTGCAAGTGACTAGCTAGATTCATGGTTACTCATTTGTGGTTATCATTAATCTAAGACAGAAAATTCTTTAGTTGCACAATTTGAGGGGGATTTGAAGTATGCACCCTGCTTAGAATTCTTGCATTATTGAGAGACAAAACTCTAAAGGTGGATCAGGTAGATAAAAACAAACTTGATCCCAAAGACTAACTCAAAAGTTTAGTAATCCCATTTGCAAAGATTACAGGGAGGGACACTTTTAAACGATGGACACATGCACTGTATCAGAGGCTGCTGGAATTTCCCTCTGTGGAACAAACAAAAAAAGAACAACAGCGCTCCGGTAAATGACACCAAACACGACTGGCTGCACTTCAAAACTAATAAAACAAGTCTGAACACGAAGCTTACAATAATTGTACAACTTGACAAACAATGACAGAAAACGAAACTTTGGGGCCATGGCTTTCCATGAAGAGTTAATGGCCCACTTTTCACTAACATGTCAGTGCCCATTAGGAAGGAAATGATACAGTGCATTGGTTTAATTTCAAAGCATCTATAATTTTCTCACACCTGCAGAGAAGCTTAGTTCCTCTTCAGCAGTGGCTCAGCCAGAGGAAGCACATCTCAGGACAGGCCAGATTTACTCAATGACATTTCCAAAGAAAAGGAGACAGACACATTAGGAGTTTCATTTCAGCATAGTGGGATCTTTGAGACATTCACGTGCAAGATACAGAAATGTTTATAGTCAAGTGTTAGTATTTATTAGTCAAGTAGTTTACACATAAAGGACAAAAGATTATATCTAGCTTTTACAAGACATGTTTATATTATTGCCCCCTTCAAAAACCTGTGTGAGAGATTCACGGGTCCGTGACATAACAGAGATGTTATCTACTTTCGCTTATCAGTGTGCCTGGCAGGCCTGTTTCTTTACCCCCCTGCAGAGCACACGTAAATTCCGTCAGGGAGGAGGACATGTACAGTAGCTTCACAACATTCTCATTCATAAATCACTGTCCATCAAATGTCATCATGCAGGTAAATACTTCTTCACAAGTTGCTAACAACCGATACTAGTAACAGTTTGAAATGTTGAGCAATCTAGCTAAGATTCTCACCAAAAGATGAGAAGACTGACAGCTCATGTTTGGCCAGTCTTTCCATCTTAACCAAAGCAATAGTTTTTTTTGTGTGTTGTTTTTTTATTTTTTATTTGATTTATTATCCTTTAAAACTTAACATCCGGTGTTGCTTGAGTATTTAACCAAAGAGAAAAAAAATAATATCTGCAAGAAAGCTTTTCAAGTCCATGAGTGCATCTGACCTTTGACCTTATAGTGCTCGTATCCTCCAACAACAACAACAACCGTTGAACAACAGGAAGGAAAGCAGGCTGAGAAATACGTGTCGAGGGGCTGCAGATAGATCACTCTTTATCTCAGCTGGTCAGAAGCCAAAAAAATGTTGGGAACTACTGTCAGTCGTACTGTGAAGTTACTATGAGTGGTGCAGCTGTTAAAATAAAGCACTTGACAAACACGTCCAAAAACAATCTCAGCTGCCAGTACACTTCAGTACTATCATTCCATGTAGTTACAGCCATGCACGGCCAGCATCGACATCCATCTACTAATAAACTGGTGAAACAAACACATATGCTTGGATAATGAATCAGCACTGGAGCAGCTTAGATTTGTGGCTCGTCACGTCCATCAGCAGCCAGTGTCGACTTTTCATTTAAAATGATCTGTAATCCATTGCTTTTGTAGTGTAGATACACTGTCAGCCTCAGTATTGCAAAGTTTTGACATCTTGCCGATTGGTAAGTCACAGTGTTCACTGCCCTATAGCGATGTGTGGAAACATCGAATTGTATTAAATGTTTAATAACAGGAAGGAAAGCAAAACACCGATATACCGATCAGCCATAACATTAAAACCACTGACAGGTGAGGTGAATAACATTGACCATCTTGTGACAGTTCAATGTTATGCTGGGAAACTTTTGGACCAGGTACTCATGTGGATGTTACTTAGACATGAACCACCCACCTAGACCAGACCAGACACCCCCACCCCATAACAGTAACTCCTTGATGGCAGCAGCCATCTCCAGCAGGATCTAGTCTGACTCAGACACACACACAAAAACACTTTTGGAACAACAACAACAACAAAAAAACATGAATAACAGCACAAGGTGTTGACCTGGCCTCCAAATTCACTAGATCCCAAACTGATCAAGTATCTGTGGGATGATCCACAGAGGCCCCTCCCCTCAAAGGACCCCCCCCCCCCCCCCCCCCACTAACAGCATTCTTTTGCCAGACACCACGGGACACCCTCAGAAGGCCCATGTCCATTCTCTGAAGAGTCACAACTGTTTTGGTGACACAAGGGAGACCTACACAATATTTAGGAAGGTGGTCACAATGTTATGTCAGATCAGTATAATGTTTGAGGAGTAAATGCTGAGGCAGCAAACAGACATCTCCTTGTTTTAATTGGAGACATGTTGATTTAAAAAAAAAAATACACTATTGCATTTAATACTATGACTGGATTATGAGTGGTGCAGCTGTTTAAACTCATACGAAATAGACCAACTGTCTGCAAATACAAGGACTTTCTCAGCTGTACGCCTCTGCTCTCAGTTTCAGGCCAGCAACAAGACTATTTAAAGCAGGGTTTTGATTTCTTGTCAAATGTTTGGATTGTGTTCTATTTAAAACGGCCCTCGGGGCTCTGCTCTCTCATTTGCACAGTGTGACTTTCTTCTTACCTATTTCCTTTAGTTTCAGATCATTTTTTAAGTAAATCTAACCTATGTACGTATTTAAACCTATGTAGTCTGGCACTGCTTTCCCGAAAGTCACATGGTCCCTCTGTCTTGTTTACACTCTCCATTATGACGTTTCCTAATTATAAGAAATGTACTCATTGAGGGCTGTTTCTTACCAGCAGGGGAGGTGTTTATCCTCTGGGTGTGATCAGTAAATGCATTCATGGATAAGACCTTAATAAAAGAGTACGTCTGTGTTTTGACATGTAGGTAAGTCTCTCTAATTTTCCACATCGACGCCAACTCAAATTGCTATGGCTAAGGTGCAAGGGGTAAGTTCACACAAGCAGCTTTTCATCCTCTTTTCACCCGGAGTTGTTGATTCATGGCTCATTTACTGCGTGGTCTAACATTTGCAGCAGCACCTTGCAGCTTTCATCAAACAGCTTGAATAAAACCACAGACAAAGTTCGCAACTATGTGGCTCTCAAGCATTTAACGATTAAAGATGTGCTCAGGATGTGTGTTTGCCAACACGTCTCAAATGTTTATGTCATGGATACATGACACCAGATAATAATTAATGCAAAATAATAAAGCAAGAGCAGGACAGTCATGGTCTGTGAGGCCATGTCTATACACAGATGTGTTTTAGGATAAATGCAAGAAAAGGGAAGCTGTAAGAGCACGTAAAATGCCATTATTTTCCAGCATCCATAGCGGGCCATGTGTAACACTTTTACCACACCGTTCACACAAATAAAAGTGAATACATGTCTATATCACATGTTTATATAGTCACTTACTTATACAGTCTGTTTACATTCTCCATGGACATTTTGGATAGTCATAACATTAATGGCATGGTAACTTATATAGACTGTTAGGGAGGAATTTGTGGTGATGCCGATGAAGAAGAAGAAGTACCAGAGTCCTGTATGTCTATGCTGAAGGAGTTTATTTAGGCTCGATCGAGGAGAACAGAAGCTTCGTCATCACAACACAAGTGCATGAGTCCACCTCAATTCTAAGGGTCAAACAGTAAAGCTCAGATTCTTATACTAGAAAGGTGGGCCGAGGCAGCAAAGGGGAGATGTGTTAACATCCAACTGGCTATAGAACATAAACATGAAGATAAGGATTCATACCAGCTAGGAAATACAAAGTGTCCTCCAGTGACAGAGGGCGTTATCATCTAACTCTACAGCTGTGTCTGTAGACAGCCAGAGAGTGAGATTGAAGACGCCAAAGAGGGACCATGGCCTTGGCATGTTCCTCAGAGAGAAAATAGGGCAGATAACTGACCCCAGCAGTAATCTTAACATTAACTACACAAACTATCTTTAGGGAAGTGGAATTATTCTCTAACAGTCTGTATAGTGACACTGCAACATAGGCCTCAATCCTTCGGAACAGTATAAACAGGTAGCTGCCGCGGTAATAAATAAACAAATTCCTCCCTATCATAGACTATATATATATATATATATATATTTTGTATCTCTATTTCTGTTTTTTTTGCTCCTTAAAATATCTGTACTTGCACGATAAGCTGCTCACTTGTGCCTTAAATTGCCCCCCGGGGACAAATAAAGTTTTCTGAATCTGAATATTGAACTGTGTGCTAAGTTATTTTCCATTCATATTTTTGTGAACTGTGAGCGTAGATGTGAGTTTCGCTCAATCTGGAGGGAAATAACAACGTTCACCCCTGTTCAGGAAACAAAAGAAAAAAAAGTTTTACGACAGCTGTCAGTCGGTGTGCGATTAACGGCATACAGCATGGCTGGTGCAGCAGCGCAAAAGCAACTGATCCACACAAACATTTGAGTTATTTCTTAGTATGTACAGTCAATGGTTATTCAAAAAAGCAGTACAGATCCTGGCGGAAAAAACATCACGGGCTGGGGCTGCATGGGCAGGTCAGTCGGAGATTCTACTGAACAAGAATAGCTCGAAGCTGCTAATTAAAAAATAATAATTCATTTTGGAGTCTATCAATATTAAAAAGTCTAAACTATAAACTTGAACTAGTTCACTTTTATCTCTGCGAACTGAACTTTGAACTAGTTCTTGTTTAGTGTGAACTTGCACAACACTGGATGGACCCAGCAGTTACTGAAATATTTCTCTGGACAAACGTGGTGAGCAGAGTCACCACAGAGATATTTCATGTAATCAATTGACAGAGGCGGTGGAAACTAGAACATGTTCCAGTCTTGTAATCTGTAAATTCTTCAGAAGATTTTATCATCAGTTTTTCAGTAGTTTAGACGTGACTCCACGGGAGGGCTGTGTGAGTCAATTATTTGGATATAGACATGTAACAAAATCACACTTGTTCATTGAAATAAGAATGTAGGCAGTCTTCGTTAATCTTCCAAGGGTCAAGTAAACTCTTAACTATCAAAACCATCTTGTGAACTACTTTTGAAACAGAAGCGCAAAAGTGTTTTGTTAGGGCCAAAGCCAAAGCACGAAACAAGTGAACAGTAAACCTTCAAATTCAAGTTTGCCAACATGCTTTGACCCAAACACTCACCTGGTTTCGCTCTGAGACATCCAGCTTCACATAGATACGCTCCATTACAGTAATGTACAGTGACTGCTGACATGATTGACTTTTCTGCAGCTGGCCTGCAGCTGGGTCTGGGAAAACAGTATTTAAAGTACACAGTATTCATAAATGGCAAAGATTTAATTTGGTAATTTAATATATTATGTCTTGGTTTCACACAGTGGCGTTCTCAGTATTTACTTAAAAAGATCCAGCCACAGAAAATATAATTAGTTTGATTAGTGAGTGTAGTTTTACTTAATGGATGTGAAAGTAAATCTCTCAGCATTGTGTTCAAAAGAAACCTCAAGGGTTTACTTCTGTTCTTCACTTTCTTGCTACTGAGAATTCCTCCTTCGTTTTTCCAGATAAATGTTTTCAATATGTGGTTAGAGTGTGTTTAAAAAAGGAAAAAGAAACTAAAGAAGCCAATAAAGCATTGTTTTGTGATTCAATTGTTTGTTACGCACTGCATGTGCAAACGTTTTAGGGAAGTGAAATTCATTTTACATGACGCAATATGTTTCATTGGTTTTGGTAACACGCATTTAAACTGCTCACATGACATTTTGACATTTTAGGAACATTCATTAGAAGTGTTGGGTTTACATTTTAGTAAACAATAAGACATTAATTTGAAGACTCCAACCATTTTCAGTCTTTGTGCTAAGCTGAGCTGGTCAGCTGCTTGTAGAGGTTTCATATGCAGTGGACAGCTACACCGATCAAACATAACATTATGACCACCTTCCTAATATTGCGCTGGACTCCATTGTGCCTCCCAAACAGTTGTGATTCATCAGAGAATGGACATGGGCCTTCTGAGGGTGTCCGGTGGTGTCTGGTAACAGAATGTTGTTAGTGGGGGCCTTTGGATCCTATGGGTTGAGGGGAGGGGCCTCTGTGGATCATCCCACAGATACTTGATCAGTTTGGGATCTAGTGAATTTGGAGGCCAAGTCAACACCTTGTGCTGTTCTTCATGTTTTTTGAGTTGTTCCTAAACCGTTTTTGTGTCTACCATGTCTAAGTGACATCCACAGGAATGCCACGTCCAAAAGTTTCCCAATCGGAACATTGCATTGACACAAGGATTCAAGGATTCAAGGATTCTTTATTGTCATTACAACACATGTTGGTACATGGGAAGGAACGAAATTGGTTTCTCTGGTCCCGATTCAAGCCATAAGTAAAAAAAAAAAAGTATGGTCAATGTTATTCACATCACCTGTAAGTGGTCACAATGTTATGCCTGATCAGTGTATTATATAGAGTGATTTTGAACCAACTATAAAACAAAGGAGCTGCTGAACATAATATTGAGGCTGCATGGTTTAGCGTTAAGCATTAGTACTATAATTACATCCCAACATATATGATGAAAACAGCCAGCACATAAAGACCAGTGACAGTGAACGTACCCAAAGCTGAGTTCCAGAAAATCAAAATGATGAGCCTAATCACTACGAGAGATGGAACTTAATACATCATATTGTCAACTATTAATGTATTAATAATATTACTGGATGTCACAGAAAATTGTCAAGGGGCGAAAACAGAAACAGACCATGAAACTAATAGAAAACTTGACCAAATGAAGAGCCAGTATTTCCTGTGAAACAAGTGCTCCCAAATACTCCCACGTCCTGTCCCTCGCTGCCTTTTCAACGTTGCATCACTCTTGGCAAAACCTTTGCGAGTCTCGGAAAGTTCCACTACTGTTGCTCAACAGAGTCAGATTGTAATCTACAACTTGGAGGCATGCACACACATACACAGACAGACACCCTAAACATAAACTCAAGGCGCTGCCTGCATGCATTCCACAAAAAATCCCCGACTACACTGCTACCACACAGACAGGTTAAATGTGGGCAGAGGGCAAGTTCGACACAGATTAAGATTAGATAACTTTCACTTGAAGATGCTATTACACTTGAAATACATAAAGATATTTCACTCGGTGTGAATGGGCCTTGACCCCAAAAAGTCATGCAGTTCATCTCGCTCTCGTTTGTGAGAGAAAAAGGTTGAAGAAAACACACAAACTGGACTCGATCAGATGGTTTGATTAGCTAACATTACACCAATACCACAATTCTTTTCTATTGCTGTCACAGATGACTAAAGTGTAAACACTGCTTCCACTGACCGACACCAGCAAACGGCTGACTGCAGGTTTGATGTATGACAGCCTACTAAGTTAGGTAAGGCTTTATCCCTTTTTAGTGTTGACACCAAACAGTAGCACTTGAGAAACTTCAGGAGCAAGATAAGGCCTCCATGTAATTCTGATTCACCCACTTAGCAATAAAAATATGTGACAAACCACTGTCTTTGTTCATCTCTGTTCATATCTGTTCATCTCAGTTAACCCCCTGCCTTATCTTTGCCTGGCATGACTTCACCTGCTGCCAAGATGCATGGAGGAGGCCTGTTGTACAAACTGTACCTTTGCTGTTCCCTGTTTAAATACATGGACCAGGACGACCAAAAGCCAAAGCTTCCGTGAGACATGCCCCGCTCACCCGCCCCCACCACCACCACGACCACACGCACTAGAAAGTTACCTAATGTTGGAAATAACAGCCCCATGATACTTCCATAGCAACCTATATTTACTTAATATTTGCAAAACATAACACAGCTAAAGCATTTTGCCTTACATTAGCCTCTGCCCCATAAGCCCATATAGAGAGCCGAAGTCCCGCCCCTCTACTTCCCGGTCATGGGACCTATCTTTCGAAAAAATATGAACGGCAGTCTATGGAGAGATCATAATTATTTTTTGGTCCCGTTCGAATTGTGGCATGAATTTCACATATGATGTGTGTGAATTTAAAAGATAATTTTTCACGTCAAGAGATAAATTATTTGACGTAAATACGCTGAACAACATTAGGTTTTGTATGAGATCGCTTAGTGAACTACATCTCTCGTCTCGAACAATGTACGTCACTAGAGAACTATGGCTGTCTCCTTGTTGAGCTTTACCGTCTTCTTCCAGGACGAAGGCAGAAGCATCAAACGAGGTGAAAATCATTATAAATCGGGTCATGTCGAGAGCTGTAGTTACACGAAGGGAGTTGTGGTCGGTTCTGTACGCGCCAGCATGCGGGACTTGTAGTTCGTTTAATTACGTATTTTCCATAGCGTTTTTACTTAACTGTCTTGCGACAAACTGTGACATTCTTGACATGTAAAATCATTTTTCATTCTGAAAAACAACATATGTATAATCCAAGGCACAAGTCGATCGGGACCAGAAAATAATTTATCTTTCGCCATAGACTGCCGTTCATATTTTTTCGAAAGATAGGTCCCATAACCCGGAAGTAGAGGGGGCGGGACTTCGCCTCTCTATAGACTCTTTTACGTCCTACGTCATGACGGCGGTTAGCGGGCGGTAAAAACCACAGCGGCTGCCGTTATTAACATGTCATCTTGCTGTGTTGTAGGGTGCCAGAATCTGTTAATTATGGCTAATAGCTCCAAAATGAAACTTTATCGCATACCAGCTGCCACACTGAGTAGAAAAAAAATCGTAGAAACTTGTATTTATGGGTTAAATACGGCTAAAACAATTTGCTTTACATTAGCCTCTTAGCCATTAGCCCATATATACGTCAGCAGGGTACGTCTTGTACGTCTTACGTCACGACGGCGGTTAGCGGGCGGTAAAAATCACAGCGGCTACAGCAACACAGCTAAAACATTATGCTTTACATTAGCCTCGTAGTCATTAGCCTGTATAACTATCACATGTATAACACATATGTAGTTAACCTTAAAGTTGAGAAATACAAGATGTAGGTTACTTACAGTGCAGTTCGCTGTCAAAACGTAGCCGTTGGTTGTTTGCTTTACAGCCTTGCTGCTAGCCAGGCAGAACTTCGGCTCAAACAACACAAACCTCCTCTGTTAAATAAAAATAAAATAAAGTTAAGTCTTTTCCATGGCCATTCAGGAGATAATGATAGGCATTTAAAGATTTACATACGCTCATTTTCTCTTTGGTGTTGACGCTTGGTTTCTCCATCAAGTGTAAACGTTCAACCGTTGCTCATTAGCTAGTCCTGTCAGACCGTCCATCCATTGTGATATTCAGTACCAATCTGGTCCCGTCGATTAATGTTAACATTTTCAACTAAAACTTGTAGTCTTGGGGACAGAGTGAGGAAAAAAAATAAAAATAAATAATCGTTTTCTTCCACCATTGTCAAATTCAAACCGACACAAACTGCAAGTCAGTTAATTAACGTATTCCTATGGCTTGATTAGCCTCGACGCAAGCCCCGCCCACTAAATCGCGTCATCACGTTTTCTAACACAAGAGGGGTCTACGTTACGTAACGTAGACCCCTCTTGCATATTTACAGGACCATATTTTACAGTTGCTAGTGTCACTTTACTTTTAGCAAATAAGAAATTAGTCTTTACCTTTTTCATCGTGCACTAGCAGGTAATTATGTACCACTTATGTACCGGTTATGTGCACTGATTGACAGTGATCAGTCTGTAATGATTGTTTTAACTGGCAAGAGGGCATTTCAGAGGAAAACCATTCACTAGACTGCAAAATGATGAGATGTAAAGATTACAAATTATGGTACAAAACATTCATTCATTCATTCATCTTCTGTAACCGCTTGTCCTGTGAAGGGTCGCGGGGGGTGCTGGAGCCTATCCCAGCTGTCATCGGACAGGTCGCCAGTCTATCGCAGAGCAAACACAGAGAGACAGACAACTATTCACACTCACATGCACATCTACTGCGAATTTCAGAATCACCAGTTAACCTAATGAGCATGTCTTTGGACAATGGGAGAGAACCCACGCAGACACAGGGAGAACACGCAAACTCCACACAGAAAGGTCCAGTCGTCCCGTGGATTCGAACGCGGAACCTCCTTCCTGTGAGGCACCAGTGCTAACCACCACGCCACTGTGCCGCCACAAAAGAAAACATCATCTACAAAAACTACAATACCTAAATCTTGCTTGGCCTCAGGCAGACATCTGAATGGGATTATTTTTGGCATGGATCACAAAAGAGAGGAGGCGATAAGCTGTAATCACCCGGGAACGCGTGCCAACTTTCTCCCATTTCCAGTCAGTGAGCAGGGATCACACTTTCGTTTTCGCCTGTATAAATTCACCTGCAGCGGCTCACCTCACAACAGCACCTCTGCACCTTCTGAGGAGACTCACTGAAGCAGCTAAGCTGAAACCAGACCCACGAAGACACAGAGACATGGCCTCTCGAGTTGCAGCTCTGCTCTTGCTGGGTGTTATCTGCCTTGGCCTCGCATCAGGTAAGAGATTAATAGTTAATATTTAGGAATACTTGGAGAGCAGGTGCAGATTGTTTGAGATTTTTTAGTTTGAAACTACATGTCATTGCACGTGCATATATTTTGAGCGCTCTTGCACACTTGATTTTTTTTCCTCTCAGAGATAAATCCACCTGCTTGTTAAGCTGACCCTTCTGATATCCAATTTCTCATAAACCTGACGTATTTGTATCTCCGTCTTCCTGCAGGTGAGATGGCAATGGACTGCTGTCTGCAGACCTCCACCAAACGCTTGCCCTCCAGAAACCTTGTGAGCTACATGATTCAGGAAGCTGGGAACGGCTGCGAAAAGAGTGCTACTGTGTAAGTAGAAAACGTGGAAACAATATTGACATATGCTTCTTCTTCTTCTTTTGGTTTTTCTAATTTTTTCAGCTCTGTAGTCTGAAGCCTAATGTCACGTTTCAATCTCTCATCTGCTTTTACAGGTTCATCACGAACAGTGGAAGACAACTGTGTGTCATCCACCCCAGCAAGGCGGCATGGGTGCAGAAACTCATCAACATTCTGGACAAGAAAAGTCAGTAAATGAGGTAAGAACAATTCTAGGCACCTGCACATTTCTTGCGGCTTTTTTTAATTCCTGCTATTTAAAATACGTCCTCCATCCGTTACTCACTCCCTGCTCTGCCTTTTCACAGGTGTAGAGACAAGTGGACTGAGGCGGCTGAAGACTAAAACTGTGACCTGAGTCGTTTCCGTTTCCAACACAACAGTTTCAGAGAATCAGATTTGTGAAAATCATAAAATTGCCACTTCTCCTTATTTATGACAGCGGTTCACCATGACAGTGCCCCCAGGCTCTTTGCTAAACGTGCAGTTCTGTATGTGTTTCTTCTTCTGTGGTGAGCGCGGCTTCGCTGCGGTGAAAGTCACTCTCACTGTGGCAGGGTAGTTTCTGATTGCTCTTCTGTAACTTCCTGATTATCATCTCTGTGAGTGGCATGTACTACAGAAATACTAATGTTTGCCTCGACTTGCCTTGACTTGCAACTACAGTACTGTATGAAAGATATGAATTTAAAATGGACAACTTTTTGAAAAATAATGTGACGATTTGTGTAAAGCTATCCCTGACAGTTATTTTGAAATAAACTTTGATATGATTTTGTACATTGTAGTTGCTTCTGTCTTTTATAAACTGAAACACATGTCTTTCCTCATTAATGACATTTCAGACAGACACATTTCAACCATACTATGCATACTATACACAGCTGTTATTATTTCTTACACATTTTATTTGTTCCAAAGTGCTTTGCAGAGAAATAAAATAGAAAAGAACAAGTCTAAACCAATAAAGTCCCAGCAAATAAAAGGAGACTGCATAAAACAGATTAAGCATGTCATAGAGGGTAAATGGTTCATGTCATAATAGTCTGCACTGTGCATGATGCTTCATATAATGGCCAGGGAACCCCGTGAATCATGAATGAAGCAGTTAATGCCAATCAGTTGCTGGAAGCTCAAATAACTCGACAGGTGCGTGACAAAATAAAATCAAGGTTCACTAACTTGTTCTGGATCTTTCCACCAGCTAAAGGTCTGCACAGGATACCATTTACCACTTGTTTACTACTTGTCAGCGTGCATGTGTTTTCTTAAGGTGCTGCTGGGTGTTTTTTCTGTCTTGGGAATTACCGAGGAAGAGTCCTCTGGTGTGAGTCGTAGACCAGCTCAACAACAACAATTTCTGTGGAAGGAGGCTCAGTTAATACAGTGCAGTTTATTTCTGTTTCAGGGAGTTTTCGTGTTTAGGTTTGCAGTATGAGGCAAAAAGCACTGGACACTTTTGATATCTGTCATACAGCGCCGCCAGAGTGACGTCTTTAACAAAACCTCATGTATATTCACTTCATGTTTCAGCCCTCAAGCCGGGTCAGTAGTTTATAGAGAACTTTGTTCGGGTTAAGTAAAACTTCCCATGGTATTGTAGCTTTTGCTTTTAGTTCCTGAACCTGTTACACAGTCCAGACATGACCTTGACTGTCCTTATCGTGCCTCTTGGCTTCACAAGCAGGACATGCAGCAGAATGTTTATGGAACCAAACATCACGTTGTCTACACTACACTGTCATTTTTGCAGTTTTACTTTGGTGATTTCTTCCCTAAAATCTCAGTAAAACGTTAAACATAATATAGTTTTATATTCGCATTCATAGATACTAATTAAGGCGTCAACTGAGGCCATGTAAAGGGTAAAACAGAACTGATCTAAGAAACAGCAAATAAAAGAAAGAGCCAGTTTTATTTGAATAAGATTTAATATAGTATGACTTAAGCTGAGGACACACTACAAGATTTTTATGCCAGACTTTACCCACGATTCCCAGTTGGGCAAAGTCTCCACCAGCCCGCATTAGTTGGGGGTTGTCGGCACAGGTAGTTGGCACAAAAAGTGTGTTAGTGTGTGATGGGGAGAAGACGCAAATCTGCATGTATGTGAGAGAGTTTGGACGACAGTTTGATGCGATCAGTTGGCTTTAGTTGGTTTGACAAATCCTGTAGTCTGTGATCCCTTGTCGGGCGCAGTTGTTAAGTGTGTCATCATATTATATGAAGGGTTGTGAATAAAGATCCATTCTTTTAAGAAGCTTGGATTTTACCCATGCATGTCCACGAACCTTCGTCTATTTTCGGTTTGCACAACAAATGATCTTCTTATTGTATGTGGTCAAGGATGAGTGCCGTTAAAATAATTCCACACATTTACGGGAATACAAGCCGGGATCGCAGATGGTTTCGAGACAGGAAGTCCCTCCAACGTTTCAACGTTTAACAGCATCCCGCTGTAGTTTCCCACAATGTCAGTGGCACCGTGTCCACACAGACCACCCAGAAACCAAACACACAACCCTCTAAAGTGTTTCTTTAGATGGTTCTTCTGCGGTTTCAGCAGACCAGCTGCAGAAGTCTTTTTGAGCCAAACAAAATCATCCAGATGTGTCTGCCTTAAATCGTTTGAACTCTATGTCAGCTCTTATTGGTGTGAGGTTTGTCTGGCATAGCAATGATTTTAGAGTGAAATAAGAAAAAAAAAAATAATAATGATAAATTCTAGTCAGCATTATTGGGAGCTGTGACTGCATTTACTATGTAAGAGGTCAACTGCAGTCAGAAAGCCACAAAGAAATTAGTTGGAATCTGCACTTCCCCTTTGGCCCTTTAACTTTCAGGAGTGACTGAGGTTTATTGCCAAGTAGCTCAGCAGTTTCATTTCACTCATATCATCATTATCTCTTGTGTAAATAAAGAATAAAGACCTACATTCAGTTTCCTAGCTTTCATGTTAGCCACCAATACATGCAAAGTAGCATCAGGTGATCTCAGTTAGTTTTAGCCGTTTTGTTTTTGTTTGTTTGTTGTGTTGATAAATGAACCTGAACTGAAATGTCAAGGTAACCAAACTGACAAAACTAAAGATGTCTTAGACTTTGACTTTCATAGACTTTATTGATCCACAACGGAAACTGCTTGGTCACAGTAGCTCAGTTGCACATAGAAAAAAAAAAAAAAAACACTCTTGAGAACCACTAGTAAATATATATACATATATATATATATAAAATATAATAAAATAATAGAAGCAAAATTGCAAATGCAAATGTGCACGATTTGCATATGGAAAAATCTGCAAGAAATAGTAACAGAAGCTGACTTAAATGTATTTTTCTCTCCATATTTTTATTTTTGGTTATTTTTTTTGTCAGCTGTAATAATTGTGTATAACTGTAACTCTTCACCCAGATTTTATGAGTTGTTGTACAACCCAAAGAGGCTTAAAGCTTGAATTAACATGCATGATGGCCACTGAGCATTAACTTTCACAGGGCTCCACGTTCTGCATGTTAGCACAGGCGTCAGGGAAGACACTACTAGTCTATTAAAACACATTCTTCAAAGAGCTCAAGGAAACTTTTTTCCCATCAGTCCAACATGAAGATACACAATGAAAGGCTTTCCCCATAAGACTATGCTGAATACTTCGCTTTCACAAGGGCTGCTGTCTGGGCTGCTGCCAAATCTCCCTCCTTAAAGCGTTATATCAGGTCCATCAACTTTTTTTTACTTTCCTGTAATTGCTCAAGTAGGGAAAGTCCAGGAGAGTAAGTGCTGAGGGCAGATCGGGCAAACCTCCAAACTGAGTGTTACAAGAAAACGAAACTCACTCTGTAAGCGTCTCATTGGCTCCCGCAGTGAGAGTGAACACACACACAATCAAAAGGTTTTCACATAGGTGGCGGACTTGCTCGTACCGTGTGAACACAGGCTCCCTCTTTCATTCCCTTAACCACTGTCTGGAAAAAGTCTGTGTTGCAATATTCGCCCCCGTCCAAAAACCTGATGTTATTCAGGTCTGATCATAAAGCAGATTAGGTGTGTCTCTCTTTCCGCGGAGGTTACATGTCAATAATTGGTAAAAACCCTAAATGAGATGCACACTCTGAATATAATGTATACACGCTAATACTGGCAGGCCCCGCGTGTATTAATCTGAAAACATTTAGAACAAAGCACCATTCCTAAATGGCCCATATCAAATCCAGAATATCGGTCTATTTGAACTAATAGTGGCACATCAGACACAGCGGTGTGGAGTTTGCATGTTCTCCCTGTATGACGCCTTACAGAAAATGAATGAACTCAGTCTCAAGAGTGCAAAAGTGCATTCCGCCAAGAAGAGATTTGCTGAGAGTAAAGCGAGTAAAGTTTTGGCAGAGCCGAGCCAAATTCTGGCCCTTCATCTGACGCCCGGCATCCCAGAGCTGGAAGGACGGAGGGGCCAAAATTCCTCGGAGCAGATTTGCAGAAGTGATCGCGGTCGGCAGAAAACATTTAGTCATAGTTCATAGTGTACACATGGGTCACAACAGACCGAAAGCAGACTCTCGTTATGCAATATTCAATGATTGTAATAAATAAATTTGAATTACATTTCTATCTCAGTACACTCTTTATACTGTGTGTATGTATTAACATCCACTATAGCATTTATATGCATGTATGTATATGCGTACATTTATGTGGATATGTATAAATGTATGCACGTTTATATATATGTATATATGAATGTATTTATGTGCATGTGCATAGGTATACTGGTGTCCATACTGCATATACCAATCTTTTTTTTTCAATATATACTACTAAAATACTGTATACTGTAAAATACTCAATTACTTAATACATTAGTCATAGCTCGTTCCTTGTTATTGGTTAATTTTGCACTTTTTTGCTATTTGCACGTCTGGTTAGATACTAATCTGCATTTTGTTGTTTATGTACCTGTGCTATATGGTGAATAAAGCTGAATCTAACATAAACAAATTGTATTCTTTTGTCATTAATATGTACAAATCTGATGTCATCTTAAATCACATTTATGCGGAAACGTGGAAATACTTCGCAGGCGCCACTGCAGCTCCGCACCAGTTCATGTTGTTGTTTGATTTCATGTCAACAGAAAGAGTCCCGAGGATGTAAACTTCCTCAATACCATAAGTGGGGAAGAGAAAGTGGCTCTTTACAGACATCATACAAATGTGTCAGTATCAGATTCGCTGGAATCGCTGCTGTGTGAGACATGAGACATGTGCAGCCTTTCAGAAAAGAGGAATAAACCGGCAAGGAAGTGCGGCGGAGCGGTGTAATACGGCAAGTGTTTGTTCTTGCTTTGAGTTCGGGTTTGATTTCTTCCTGGACAAACAAGTCTCCAGATAAAGAGTGCAACACGCCCGCTGCTCACGGATCTGTGAGAATCTCATGTCAGGCGTGAATAAATATGGTGGTAACAGGTAGATATCCAGTGCTCTGCTGAGGGCGTCTTATTTCCATCTTTTAGGACGTCTTTATAATGTAGTGAAAGTAGTGAATAACACTGTGTATCTTGTTACAAATTCATTTATCAAAGAAGCTGATAAATAAAAGAAAACAATTAGGATTCATTCAACAAGTAACATCATGACTAAATAAACCTGCACGTGACACACCCTGACATGGTTTGTTCATTTTTTCAATGCTTTTCCAGTGACGTGACTGATGGTCTGATGCATTTGTTTCGTTTTTTAAATGGATGACTACATCCAGTAGTATCAACCAGCCGCGTGCCGCACTTCACCGGCGCCTCCGCAGACAGATGATTCACGCTTGGCGGCCGTTTTGCAGCTTTTGTCTTAATAGGACTGCAGCTTTAGTGCTACCTATGTCTCTGGCTGAATCACACGGAAACATTTGCCATTTGCAACAAATTCACGGCAGATGTCAGAAGCTGCATTTGAGATCTGGTAAAGCCGACGTCGAGCCAAATGTTTCTATTTTCAGACCGGCAGTTATCTTGACTCAGGGTTTGTCAAGTTCTCTCTGGCCCGCTGACCTCTGCTGATGATTTATATGTGGGTTTGGATGGCATCCCTGTGCCTGTGTGAGTTTTCTCCATTTTTTTCCCACGATTAAAAGACATGCTCCTCAGGCTAATTGGCCGTATGTGTGCATGTGAGTGTGAATGGTTGTCTGTCTCTCTGTGTTAGCCCTGCGATAGACTGGCGACCTGTCCAGGCTATACCCCGCCTCTCACCCAATGACAGCCGGGATAGGCGCCAGCCCTCCTCCAGAGTAAAGTTCGTGGACACTGTCTGGTCTCTGCATATAAGGAGTGACAAACACAGAGCTCGTCACCTCACTTTGTTTTGCAACAAGCAGAAAGGAAGAGCGTCCTCTGCTACTAACCAGCCCGCCTCCAGAGAAACCAACAGACGACCTCGACTTAGACATGGCTTCGTGGTGTGACGCCAAGCTCTTCCTCTGCATCCTCGTTGTCACCTGCTACTGCTAAAACCCCTCCATCATGATTCCTCAGAGGGGCACGGTGTGGTACCCCTGCTGTGGTAAGAACAGAGGATAGTGGTAATGGCCCTCCACTGTGCCGTCCACCATCGGGTGTAACGTAAGTCTTACAGGACCCCTGTAAAGCTTGTTTTCATTGTAAAACCACGAGTTGCCACTGGGATGAATTGGCATCAAGACTGAGTTGCAACAGTCTTAAAACCTGCAGTGCAATGCTCAACAGTCCAGATATATTTCATGTACATACCTTCGCTTTTGTTCATGCCTTGTTTCTTGGAGGCACATATCACAGCGAGAAGGTCACCGGTTCGAATCCATGGGCCGGCTGGGCCTTTCTGTGTGGAGTTTGCATGTTCTCCCTGTGTCTGCGTGGGTTCTCTCCAGCTTCCTCCCACCGTCCAAAGACATGCTCATTAGGTTAATTGGTGATTCTAAATCGGCCGTAGGTGTGAGTGTGAATGGTTGTCTGTCTCTCTGTGTTAGCCCTGCGAAGGACTGGCGACCTGTCCAGGGTGTACCCCCGCCTCTCGCCCGATTACAGCTGGGATAGGCTCCAGCAGACCCCCGCGACCCTTAACAGGACTAAGCGGGTATAGAAGATGAATGAATGAATGAATGAAGGATTTTACATAGGAGGGGCTGTAAAAAAAAAAAAAAAGGACACTGAGACTACCTGGACACTGTCTGTTCTCTGTAAAGAAGGAGCGACAAACACAGAGGCAGTCACCTCACTTTGTTTTGCAACAAGCAGGTAGTGAATGGAAGAGCATCCTCTGCTACTGACCAGCACGCCTCCAGAGAAACCGACAGGACCCCTGTAAAGCTTTTTTTCATTGCAAAACCACGAGTCGCCACTGGGATGAATTCGCATCAAGACTGAGTTGCAACAATCTTAAAACCTGCAGTGCAATGCTCAACAGTCCTGTTATATTCCATGTACACTTCATTCATACCATCTACTGTCGTATTTGTTTCTTGGAGGCATGTATCTGTTGCTCTGTTCAAGCATGTACACTCATAAAGTGGTTGCCCGCAACCATATCATCTATATTTGCTTACGTAATGTTCTATCTGAGTTAAAGAACTGTGTCAAAGTTCACTGTTAACTGAGTGTGAGTCCTAATCTTCAGCGATAAAACAGTGAAATCATTCTGAACTTTTTCTCTGGACATGGATTCCCGCAATAGTAGCATTTTTATGGATATTACTGTACTTTTTTTTTTTTCTTACAACTGATGACTTCTCCACATGACTTCCAAGGGACAACGTGGGACACTTGAGAAGCAGATAAATCAGGGGACAAACTGATGCCAGAACATTTCAAAAAGCCCCCCGTAGGGCCAAATAAAAACAAGGCAATTTATTTTCACGATAAGGTTAGTGCATGTGTTTCATAATACTTAAAATCTACGATAATGATCATGATGCTTTTGATTAAATCTCTGACTTTGGATTGTTTGTTCACAGATTAGAGGAGTGTGTGTCAGTCAGGATGTAGCCTGAATAAAAGCTTCTAAAAGATATACAATAAAACAATAAAACAAACCTTTTTTTTTTTTTTTTTTTGGTTGAGAAAGGGGATTTTACATAGGAGGGGCCATAAAGAAAAAAGGAAACTGAAACTACGTGGACACTGCATATAAGGAGCGACAAACACAGAGGCAGTCACCTCACTTTGTTTTGCAACAAGCAGGCAGTGAAAGGAAGAGCATCCTCTGCTACTGACCAGCACGCCTCCAAAGAAACCGACAGACGACCTCGACTTAGACATGGCTTCGTGGTGTGACAGCAAGCTCTTCCTCTGCATCCTCATTGTCATCTGCTACTGCACTGGTGAGTATCATTAGGTGCTGCTTTTTTCTTTTTTGTTTTCCTCAGCTTAAAAAGATGACAGGATGCAATTCATCCGAGCACATCCGCAGAAGGAAGGGAGCAGGTATCCATAAATGGTGGTCTCTCGCTTTATTTGATATCTGATTATTTACATTTAAGATTTTGCTGTTTCTGCACGAATGGTTGTCTGTCTCTCTGTGTCAGTCCTGCGATGGACTGGGGACCTGTCCAGGGTGTACCCCAGCCTCTCGCCCAATGACAGCTGGGATAGGCTCCAGCAGACCCCCGCAACCCTTAACAGGAATAAGCGGGTATGGAAGATGGCAGATGATGTTTCTGGACGGTCCAGATGTTCATTCTCAAAATGCCAAATGAAAAATGATCCTACTAGTCCAGATGGGCAGATGATAAACAGGTGCTAAACAGAATAAATCATTAAGTACATATAAAAATGAAAGCGTAATATATGAAAAATTAGATTGCAATAGAAAAAAAAATCAGCTCTTTAACACCCAATCCCTGCAGAGTTGTTTTGTGTGTAAGCATTACTTATCAGAGTAAAGAATCAAGGTAAATATTTGGATATTGTTTTTCTTCCTGCAAGGTGTGGTGCCGGCATTCCCCTCCACCTCAGACCTGCTTTGTGTTATGTAGAGCTAAAGGTTAACGAGAGAAAGTCCCGGTCAAGTGAAGTGAAAATAAAGTAACAGGTAGCAGGACAACTTTTGCTTGGAGAGAGATGGCAATAAAAAATATAATGAAACTCAAAGGTGAGAAGAAAGACAGCGGTCTCACGCTGCACACAAGGCTGCTTCAGAGAAATTAAATTCAAATAGCTCTAATGTAATCTAATACTTCTTTCTTCCTCTGCAGGTATAAAAACAGTCTTTGTAAAAGTAATTTCTCTCTTTACGGAAAGCAGCAGGTGTCAGCTTTACTGCTTATACTGCTTTCATGTACAACCTATGTACTACTACTACTTTGAGATTGTCCAGAATGGAGCCATCTCTGGTCACACTGACGTTTTGATCCCGCATCAAAACTACCATAAAAGGTTGAACAGTTAGGTCAGCTTTGGTCACTTTAAGCTGAATTGAGCTTCTCTTGTCTTCCAGTGACGCTGGCGCAGGTGCCCACTGACTGCTGCTTGAGTGTCAAAAACCAAACCCTCCCAAAAACTGTCGTCGCCGACTACCGCCACCAGCCCAGCGGACAGGGCTGCGCTATCGAGGCCACAGTGTAAGTCCAGGCGGCGATGGGTCTAGTCACAGACAATGTGTTTCTGCAATCACGCTGTTGCCCTGACCCAGATGATTTGGTGTGTTCTTGCAGCTTCGTGACCAGACATAAGAAGACACTCTGCGTTCCACCTCGTGAGTCATGGGTCCAGGATCTGAAGGTCCACGTGGACAAGCTGAAGAAATTCTGCAAGGACGCCAACTACAAGGTAAACCTTTGCCCTGGTCTGCTGCTCTGCACTGTAAAACAAGCGCAGCGTTAAATCAGTTTGTTGTGGTAAATAAATCTGTGATGAGTTTGAATGCAGCAAATGACACCTAGAACTCAAAAAAATGTTCACTTCCACTGCTCGTTATTCTCTTATTCTCAATCTCACTTCTTCCAGGCTTTATGCTAAGCTAAGCTAAGATAATGCCTTCCTGGCTTACCTTCACACAAAGTAATAGAGACATTACAGAGGAAATCAAACAATCAATATCACCCTGACATTTAGTTTCAGTTAACTTAGTTTCAGCATAAACAATAAATGTTTCGTATCCACCACAACATCCTGAAATGTTCTGTGTGAAGTCTGCAATCGGCGCGGGCCTCGTTCACGCCTCACTGACCTCAAAGTGCTGTTAGTCACCGAAGCGGAAAACCGCACAAGCCGCTCTGAGTTATGAGTTTCGCCCAGACGCCAAAGCATGAACTGATCCCAGGTCTGGTGTATCGCTGCTCACTTCCAGCAGCACAGCAGGCGCATGAATTTGCAGCGCGGTTATTTGTAATATCCTAATGCCTTTGAGACAAGTTCATCTTTTGGATTTGGTCAAATTAAGTCAAGCATCCAGAATATTTAGTGTTTCCATTCTTTTACAATATAATATGACAACATTAAATCATCAGGTCTAGTTTGATGACTTTAAAACATTTCAAACCACTCAGTCTGCAGACCTGAAGTGCATTACGTCCACCGTGGCTTAGCATTACCACAGAAAATTGATGGGAAAGCGTTTGTCCCCTCCACACTTTTCCACTAGAAAAGCCTACAATTTGTGGCAAGAGGTTTAAAGTTTAAAGCAGTGATGACATTGCTAACTTTCTAAATGGTTATGTCTCAACAGCACAGACGCTGCACTGGAGTGAATCCCCAGTAAACCAGAGGTGGCAGCTGCAAGACCGGGTGGAGAAGCAACGACTCAGAACATCCAAATTGAAAGAGAATATGAAGAATATAAAAGAAGTAAACTGTAATTCCTCCTCTAGCTAAATTAATGTCTCTGTCTAACTATTGTTTTTTTAATATATATATATATGTGTGTAAAACTGTGTTTATTTGTTGATCAGGTTGATCTATGGGATTCTTTGTCACTTTACTTTGTTCCTTTGGTAGTGAAAATGAATAAATTGCCTTTAACTCTATGATGCATCCATGATCGGTTTGTTTGTCTTTGCATCACTTTACACCTCCATATGAGCTGAGTTTCAATCAGGTTTTAGAGTTCATCATAGTACAGAAACAGCTCTGGTTTAAGTTACCAATGATCTCCTCATGGCTTCAGACAGTGGACTTGTCTCTATACTTGTTCGGCTAGATCTTAGTGCTGCATTTGACACTATTGATCATAATATTTTACTGCAGAGACTTGAAAGTGAGATCAAAATTAAAGGAACTGCATTAGACTGGTTTGAGTCATATCTGTCTGACAGATTCCAGTTTGTTCATGTCAACAATGATTCTTCTACTTATACGAAAGTAAGTTACGGAGTTCCTCAGGGTTCTGTGCTAGGACCAATACTCTTCACGTTATACATGTTGCCATTAGGCAAGATTATTAGAAAACATGGCATAAACTTCCATTGCTATGCAGACGACACCCAGCTATATTTATCCATGAAACCAGATGAAACTAATCATCTGGTTAAACTCCAAGCATGCCTTAAAGACATAAAGGCTTGGATGACCTGTAACAGAAGTCATTGTATTTGGTCCTAAGCATCTCAGAGATTCATTATCTAATCACGTGGTTTCTTTGGATGGCATTACCTTGGCCTCCAGTACTACTGTGAAAAACCTTGATTTATATTTGACGAGGATATGTCCTTTAAATTCCACATAAAGCAAGTAACCAGGACTGCCTTCTTTCACCTGCATAATATCTTCAAAATTAGGAACATCCTGTCTCAGAGTGATGCTGAAAAACTAGTTCATGCATTTGTGTCGTCCAGACTGGATTACTGTGATTCATTACTGTCTGGCTGTCCAAATAGCTCTTTAAAAAGCCTCCAAATGGTTAAAAATGCCGCAGCAAGAGCACTGACAGGAATTAGCAAGAGAGATCATATTCCTCCAGTTTTAGCTTCTCTTCATTGGCTCCCTTTAAAATCTAGAACAGAATTTATAATCCTCCTCCTTACATACAAGGGCCTTAAAGGCCTAGCTCCATCATATCTTAAAGACCTCATTGTACCATATCATCCCAACAGGTCACTTCGGTCTGAAAGTGCAGGCCTACTTCCTTGAATTCAAAGAATTTCAAAAAGTAGAATGGGAGGTACTGCTTTCAGCTATCAGGCTCCTCTCCTGTGGAACCACCTCCCAGTTCGGGTTCAGGAGGCAGACACCCTCTGTATTTTTAAGATCAGGCTTAAGACTTTCCTTTTTGATTAAGCTTATAGTTAGGGCTGGACTAAACCATCCCTTAGTTATGCTGCTATAGGCCTAGGCTGCTGGGGGACGATGCACCAAACACATGTCCTCCTCCTTTCTTCTCTCTCCTCTCTCACATCCTCCACTTTCTTTTCTCTGGCACAGAGCTCTTGCCCTCTAATTTCCTATCTACTACTAGTCATGCAATTCTGTGCTATTACTGTATAGCATGTTTACTGCTGTGTGTCTGGGTTCTGCTCAAGGTTTCTTCCTGTTAAAAGGGAGTTTTTCCTTGCCACCGTTGCCTTCAGGCTTGCTCTGGGGGTTTCAGGCCGGGTTTTGTAAAGCGTCTTGAGATGATTTGTATTGTTATTGACGCTATATAAATAAAATTGAATTGAATTGAAAATTGAATTTACACGAAAACCACTCATCTCAAGATGACTTTCATGTTGATTGGACTGAAGCTGAAGCTGGACTCACCTGACATCCTGTCTATTAGATTTTTAACAACCAGGAAAGACAGATGAACCGTTTGACATGTTAGGTCTCCTGAAGTATTAGGAAATTCTAAAAGATTCTTGTTAAACCTTTATGTTATTAATACCCACGACTCCTCTCAGAATTTTCTACATTTCTGCATAAAATTGACTCAAAACATCTGCAGATTTTCACACAAGTCCTGAAATTAGACATAAAGAGCCCAATCAAACAAATGAAACAGAGATATTATACTTTGATATTGATGCATTCAAGGAAAATGAGCCAATATTACATATCAGCGAGCTGCACCTCCAGGATTATAGGTTGATTTTAAGGCCAAATTAGAGTCTGTCTGTTCAGAGGTGTTTCCAGTAAATGTAAATGAGACAGCCACTCAGCGCTTGTTTTGCCAAAATAAATCAGGGACTTGTCTCAGTCTGATCTTCACGACACATGTTTGTGGAAGTGTGGGACAGCACGGACAAAGGAGCTTTGTGAGGAGCTCAGAAAAAAGAGTTATTGTTGCTCACCAGGCTGAAAAATATTATTCCAAAACCCCTCTCTAAAGAGTTTGGAATCCACAAATAATCCCCAGTCAGACAGATTGATAACAAACAGGGGAGATTTAAGACGAGTGTTCCCCTCCACACGGGTGGTCCACCAACAAAGATCACTCCATAGCAGTCTGAGAGGTCACAAAGAAACCCAGGGGAACTTCTAAGCAGCTAAAGGCCTCTCTCACACTGGCTCGAGTTAATGTTCATGAATCCACTGAGGACAAAGACACTTTTCTCCAAAAAGAACATTTCTACCAGTCTGCAGTTTGATCAACATCACGTGGACAAGACAGAAGACTATTGAGAGAAGGTTCTGTGGGCAGATAAGACCAAAGTAGAATTGTTCGGTTTTGGCTCATGTCTAGAGATGAAACAACACTCAGAACCTTATCCCGTCCTGGTAATGTCCTTGTTTGGGCCTGTTTTGGACGACCTGAATTATACCAGTGACCTCAGAACGCCTGTCTGTGAGCTGTGATCTGTCAAGGCCAAGAACATTTCACGAAAGAGCAGTTAAAGAAGCACAAAACGAAAGCTTGGAACGGCCCGAGCCAAAGTCTGGACATTAATCCAGCAGAAATGTTATGGCGGGACCTCAAACAAGAATTTCATGTGAGGAAACCCACCGACATCTCAGAACCGAAACGGTTCTGTGCTGAGAAATGGGTTGAAACCTTTCCCAGATGCTGAGCAAGGCAGAAGTTACTGTAAATGTTTAGTCATTTTCCTTTTGTCATGTTGAGTGAGTTGTCACAAATCTGTCTAGAGTTAAATTCATGGCATGGTTACCACTCTTTCTGTAGGTTTCATTTTGATGAGGAAGACCTGGCTTATACCAGTGACCTGTCTGTGAGCTGAATCTGAGGAGAACGGAGCCGATGCAGCAAGACGACGAGGCCAAGAACACAGGTCATTCCACGAAAGAGCAGTTAAAGAAGAACAAAGTGAAAGTTTGGAACGGCCCGAGCCAAAGTCTGGACATTAATCCAGCAGAAATGTTGTGGTGGGACCTTGAACAAGGATTTCATGTGAGGAAACCCACCGACGTCTCAGAACCGAAACGGTTCTGTTCTGAGAAATGGGTTGGAACCTTTCCCAGATGCTGCGGACGACCGAGCAGAAGTTACTGTAAATGTTTAGTCATGTTTAGTCAGTTGTCATTAACCAGTCTAGAATTAAATTCATGGCATGGTTTCCATTCTTTCCGTAGTTTCATTTTGATGAGGTGGCTGCTTGATAATGAGGCGCAGTGGCGTGGTGATTAGCGCTGATGCCTCACAGCAAGAAGCTGCTTCAGAGTTTGAATCCAGCGGCCGACTGGGGCCTTTCTGTGTGGAGTTTGCATGTTCTCCCTGTGTCTGCGTGGGTTCTCTCCAGGTATTCTGGCTCAAAATGTTTTCCTTACTCCGGTTTACGACGTGCAAAACCTTCGCACAAGCCTCGGCCGACGAAAGCTAAATCGGCGCGATGAAAGCGGCGAACCTCGTGGCGCGAGCATGCCATTTCGTGGCATTTCAGCCACAGACTCTCGCGTCATCGGGAAGAGTCCTTCTCCAAAATATCTCATGACCTCTCAATAACTTCCACAATCTGAGACGTTTAGCTGTGCCATCAAATAATCTTCCCGTTTCCAGCACTTAACCATGGCATGAATAAACAGACAGCATGATTGCCAGTTTAGAGATGCCGAACTTTAGCCTCAGTTGGCAGCCTGTCAGATTAAAAGCCTCAGTCTTTTTTTGTGTTGGAAATTAAAAGTGGGCTGAACGTTACAAGAGATCAAGCAGATCCAGTTTTCCGGAGCTTTTGTGTCGATGCTCATTCGACGTCTTCTGTGAGTTCGCACCACTCACATTTCACAGTAACTTAAAACCTTGAGACGCTCAGTTGTGAATTTCTGTCAAGGTGGTTTTTCGCGCGTAAGACACACAGCGAGAGGGACACAAATGCGCGGGCAGTGACTTTGGGGAATTTGTTTTCGCAGGTTTATAAATGTACAAGTGAAGGTAATGTTTGGATCAAGTGTCAGGAGGTAATTTTTTAATCTGAGTTAAAGTTAAAGGGCTGGTCCCTCCTCCTCCTCCTCCTCCTCCTCCTCCTCCACATGCTCAGGATAAACAAAGGATTATATTTCACGCTAAGGTTTCTTGGCAGAGGCCTTTGCCTTCAATGCCAAAATAAACTCCTTAAACTTTCATTCAAGATAGATAGGGGTGAATGGGAAATGAGAGGACGTTTTAAGGAAGGAAATACGGTAAAGGTAGGCGGGACAGTGGCGTGGTGGAGCAGGTGGCTTTCCTGGTTCCTCCTGCCATCCTAAAACAGGCACGTTAGGTTCAATGGTGATTCTAAATTGGCCGTAGGTGTAACCCCACCCCATAGCAATGACACTCCTTGACGGCAGCAGCCATCCCCAGCAGGATGCAGCCTGACACAGACACACACACACACAAAAGCGGTCTGATCCGCGGTCATCTGACCTGACCTACTTAAAGGACTCTGTGTGTATCACTTCTTTGTCCTCGGGATTATGTAATTATGTGGATTTAAAAAACAGAACCCCTATACCATCATGTCGTCATGACATATTCCTATGAAACAGGAAACGTTACAAACTTCAGACTTCCACTGAAATTACGACTTCACCATTCAGAGGAATTTGATGAACGGCACTTCCCTGTAATGAAAACTCATGGACGAGGATCACATGTGACTCAGATGAGATTAGTGGGTAAGATCAGGTAGCTTTGGACATGTCTCTACAGCCGGGATGCTCTGCAGCGGGGATGAATGCATCAGAACTGGTTGGTGCACTGCCACAGCCCTTCAAGAAGATGGAGGTCAACCACCTTCAGTCTTAACATTCACTGGCTTCTCTCTGAATAAATCAGATAGCCCTGTTCCATATTCAGACCCATGCGTTTAGGAGGCATGCTGCTTTTCTTTATAATTACTTAACTGTTATTAATTCATTCATTTTCTGTAACCGCTTGTCTTCTGGAGGGTCGCGGGCGGCTGGAGCGTATCCCAGCTGTAATTGGGCCAGAGGCGGGGTACACCCTGGACAGGTCTCCAGTCTATCACACAGAGACAGACAACCATTCACACTCACACCTACGGCCAATTTAGAATCACCAATGAACGTAACGAGCATGCAAAGCCCCACACAGAAAGGATTCAAACCCAGAAACTTCTTGCTGTGAGGCATCAGCGCTAACCACCACACCACATTTGCAGAACCAGCAGCAGCGCCTTAGGATGTGGCCCGAGCAAGCAAATCACCACAGAGGTTAAAAGGTCTTTATGGCGCCTCCCAGAGGAACAACTGTGTTAAACTGAGGAGGTTCACATAGAAAGAACAGAGGTGGAGATGCAGCTTGAGTTTTACCCCCGGTGCTTGAGTCATGTGCCGAAGCGTCCTTGAGCAGGACACTGAACCTGAAGTCGCTCCAGGTGTGCTTCCGTGAACTGGCAGGTAGATGTGTCACTGTGACTGCTTTGAATAGCTATAATACAAAACTATATGAATACCAGACCATTTAATCTTGGCCCAGAGCTGTGTGCAGCTTAAGGACTCTTCTCTACCATAGTTTTTTTGTTTTATTGTTTTTAATGAACCTTTTTTTTTATGCATCTGTCTTCTGTTGTTATTTATTATCATTTATTATCCACACTATCTCTGCAAATACATGCAAATATACAATCCCTGCAGCTCGTGTTTGCACTTACCCTGTCTGCACCTGTACCCACTTTATTCATACATATGGTTTGGAAAGTTTTCAAACATTTATAGCTCTTTTTTTTTGGTACATACTTTGTATTGTTCCATTTTTGTGTGTGTCTTGTTTTACACTCATGCTGCTCTTGAGTGCCTTAAATCACCCCCAGGGGACAAATATAGATTTCTGAATCTAAATCTGCAAACAACAGCATCACCTTGTGGCAGGAGCGCTTCCTCACAACTTTGAACTGCAGAACATCTTAAATGCAGCTGCTTCTGATATATCAAACACCTGACTGTGAGAGGCAGCTGTGGAAATATTCAGCTTTGCACAAAAAAAAAAAAATAAAAAATCCTGAAAATGGCTAAATAAAACCTCTAACCACTTGTGCAGCCACGTTTACACAAGTTCAACTGCCAGCTCTGCACGTTTTAGCAGAATAATGACAGAAAGCTCAATGTTTCTAATTCCTATGTCCAAAAATGTGCCGTCGCCTCTGTGTGCATGAGCAGTTTTACACTCATGCTGCTCTTGAGTGCCTTAAATCACCCACAGAGGACAAATAAAGTTTTCCGAATCAGAATCTGAAGACAACAGCACCACCTTGTGGCAGGGGCGCTTCCTCACAACTTTGAACTGCAGAACATCTTAAATGCAACTACGTCTGACATGCCCCGTATGTTTTCAAAAATGCAGCACTGAATATCAAACATCTGACCATGAGAGGCAGCTGTGGAAATATTCAGCTTTGCACAAACAAAAAATACTGAAATAGCTAAAGTGTCACATAAATAAAACCTCTAACCACTTGTGCAGCAACTTCACCACAAGTTCAACTGTAAGCTCTGCACGTTTTAGCAGAATAATGACAGAAAGCACAATATTTCTAATTCCTATGTCCAAAAATGTGCTGTCGACTGTGTGTGCGTGAGCAGTTTGACTACAGCAGACTAAGAAGGCAGTGTCCTGGGTGGATTGTGTTGAGAACAGAAGACACAGGAGCCGTGCGAGTTCGTGACCACATGAGCACTTTGTTATTTAACATCCATAGTAGTTTGATAATGTCATACGTACACATCATATAGCCTGGACACAGAGAGAAGAGCGGTGCCACTGATGCTGAAGGTATTTACAGGCAGGAGGCAGCCAGGAAAAACAGAAAACAGAGAGAACCGTCCTTCTTTCCTTTTCTTTCTCTCGTTCTTTCTTACACCAGTTGTCTCCCCGTCTCTCTGGTTTAACCACTACGATGTGTTTATCTCTGAACTCTGAGCAGGATGTGGATGAACAGCAAACCAATCGGGAGGATCGTAACCCTTCTACTACCACAGGTAACTTGTATTATAGTCAGCAGGTTGTTAGCAGTGAAACTGAAGCTTATACTCGCTTTAAAAACAGAAAATAATGCACCGACAAAATCATTAATAACATTCGTACATGTAACTCTATGGCAGAAATGAGAGATTTAAATATATTTACAGTTCAATGACAATCAAATGTTAGAAATAAAACTGTACAATAAAGCAACAAAGGAAAAACTATTCTTCTGTTTAGGCTTTCAAAAAAATACACAAGCATTCATGTATTTAATAAATGTACATTACTTTTACCACTTTATCATGTGTAATATCTGGAGAGGGCATCTGTATGCACGGCAACATCTACATCCAGGTGCAGTGCATACAGCTGGATATTGTAGTTCTTTAAGTCTGAATCTAAGGCCACATTTTACACCCGGGGCTTGACAGGTAGCAGGTACAGAACAGTATCGACACCCGTGAAGCCGTACCTGCTGGGGTTTCCCTTTAAACATCCAAAAATATCATACCATACATCTCTATTTTAGCTTTCTTAGAAGTCGACGGGCGTCTTCGCAGACATGGATCTGCAGGAAAGTGTCCACTGTGACGCGTCGCAGAATATTCAAAATATACGCTGTAGTGTCAGGATGACTGCCTGTTCCTAACTCGAGCACTTTAAGGCATAGTTGAGATCTTTCTAAAAGCAGAAACTAATTAGGAGGAATTTGGAAGAATTTCCTGGCAGGGGGGAAATATCCTCATCCTGATTTTAAAAAGACTTCTAGGGGTATGTTTTGTTTTTTATTGGACAGCCCTGTTTAGTTTTTTTTCTATTTAGATATATACCCCAGCTAAACAGGCCAATAAAAAAAAATCATCATACCTGTAAGCCACATATACCGATCAGGCATAACATTATGACCACCTTCCTAATAATGTGTAGGTCTCCCTTGTGTCTCCAAAACAGTTGTGACTCATCAGAGAATGGACATGGGCCTTCTGAGGGTGTCCTGTGGTGTAGTGGGGGGTCTTTGGGTCCTATGGGTTGAGGGGAGGGGCCTCTGTGGATCATCCCACAGATACTTGATGGGTTTAGGATCTAGTGAATTTGGAGGCCAGGTCAACACCTTGTTCTGTTCTTCATGTTTTTCTTTTTTTTTGAGTTGTTCCTAAAGTGTTTTTCTGTGTGTATCCTGCTCGTTATGGCTGCTGCCATCAAGGAGTGTCATTGCTATGGGGTGGGGGTGCCTGGTCTGGTCTAGGTGGGTGCTACATGTCTAAGTAACATCCACACCAATGAATGCCAGGTCCAAAAATTTCCCAGCAGAACAATGAATTGTCACAAGATGCTCGATGTTATTTACTTTTCCTGTCAGTGGTCTTTATGTTGTGGCTGATCGGTGTATGCATTAGCAGTGCGTATTTAAATGGCTGTACGGACATTCACTCGATCGCCTCTAAAAAGCCGCCAAGTCTTCCTGGAAGAGATGAAACTGGAGCAGGTGGCATGTGGGGAAACATTTTTTTTTTTTTTTAGCAAAGTTACATGCGCCACCGTTTCATCCTAGCGTTGCCTTCTCAACAGTTCATCGGCCCGTCCATCCGACAGTCAGGCCTTGATGGACGGTGATCAGGTAAGACAGAGGAGGGAACAGACTGAACGACTGAACACATCCACTGAAACAAACACCAGTGTCTCTTTCTAATCTCTTAATTATAATAATATTAATAACAATAATAATATGGAGATCAATCACCTTAAATCTTAACATTCACTGGCTTCTCTATGAAGATAAGGACTGATCAGCACTAGGTAAGCAACAGGACATCAACCTGTCTAGGGACTGAGGGTAAAATCTGAGCAGTGTATTTTAAGAGTGGCAGAGAGAGAACAGCAAAGTGCAGCCAGGCGTGGTATAGTTTATCATATTATGATTTACTGTGTGCCTCCCCCTCCTTGTTTTGTCGAAAGTAGAGATGGATGGTCACATGGTTAAGCTCGTAGGACAGCTGCTTCACAAAGAGAGAGAGAGAGAGAGAAGCGTGTGAGAGTCTTTGGGTTTGGTTTCTTGTCAGGTCTTTTGGTTTTGGATGTGTGCATGCTCTGGATGTTCCCTTAAAGCAGATGTGAGTTTGTGGTTGAGCCTGCATGCTTCCCTCAGTGTCTTTTTTTTATTTTTTGTTTTCCTTTAGAAATACTCCCAATGTACAGCCAACACCGGTAGACACGTGGGGGCAGGGACAGCCTCCGTCTTCAGAGCAGATAGCGTTCATCCGTCGGGCGAGGTCCTCGTCGTCTGCTCAGCACTGCCAGAGTCCGCTAACGTCCTGGCTGTCCTCCATGCCCTTGAGGGTGACGTAGATGATCGGGACCAAGCCCTCGGTCGAGCCCAGGGAGCAGAGCAGCCAGTCGGGGTCGGCCTTGCTCAGGACCCGCAGGACGTCGCCCTTGTTGAAGCTCAGCTGGCCGGGCTCGGTGGCTATGTGGTGGCACAGCGCACGGACTTCGCTGAGAAATGAGAAACGGAGAAGGTGAGCTGCAGCCGTTCAGGTAAGAGATTCATTAATCTATTAAATCAAAAGTCATCTTTCATCTAAACACTTCCTGGCTTTGAGGGGAGGGGCCTCTGTGGATCATCCCACAGATACTTGACCAGTTTGGGATCTAGTGAATTAGGAGGCCAGGTTTGTTTTTAGTTGCTCCTAAAGCGTTTTTGTGTGTGGAGGAGTGTCATTGCTATGGGGTGGGGGTGCCTGGTCTGGTCTAGGTGGGTGCTACATGTCTAAGTAACATCCACACCAATGAATGAATGCCAGGTCCAAACATTTCCCAGCAGAACTCTGATTTCTCACAAGATGGTCAATGTTATTTACTTCTCCTGTAAGTGGTTTTAATGTTGTGGCTGATCGATGTATTTCCTGATATAAGATGCTTACCACTGAGATAACTGTTTGGCTTCAGTTGGTTGGGCTGACGTTGGTGGGTGTGTGGTTTGGGTCTGAGTTGGTGTTGCAGGAGGCTCCGTCTTCTTCGTGCTGCCTGCTCCGATGGTCTGAGCTACGAGGTCCAGGACAGACCGATCCAAACCAAGCCAGCCGGACGGTGGCCTGACAGAGAAAAAGATAGAACAGAGATCGGTTTTAACCGCTGAGGAAGAAGACGATCTTCTACTGATAATACTGAATATAAATAAACTTTTCTCACCTTGTCTTTTGGGCTTTTCCCTTCTGTTCAGCCGCCTCCGCTCTCGAAGGAGAACCGACACTGGAACCAAAGAGCCTGCCCCAGCGCAAACTCTGCCCATGTGAGGGGCTTTCCTCCTGGGCTGCAGCTTGGGCTCCAACCCCCATAGTCTCCAGAGGATTTGTTTCTTTCTCCTGGTTGAGGACCGACTCCGGGGGGCTGCCCATCCACGAGGGCCTTCCCTTGGATCCAGCTGACCCCGCGCTGCTCCTTTTTTTGCCCTCCCCTTCTTGGCTCGACTCGGCCCCTTCCACCACACCTTCCCTCGTGGGTGGCAGCTGGTTCTGTCGTCTCTCCGACGACTTCTTCCTCTTCTCGGTCCTGACAAACTTTGACCCCTCTGCTGATTGGTCGATGTAGACCTGGGAGGACTGCATGAGCTGAAACCACCAGCCGGCCTGTCTGTCTTGCCGCTGACGCCCTTCCTCTGCAAGACCCTTCCTCCTGTCCTTCTTGTGTATCTCCGCACCTTCTTCTCCAGTGCTCTCTTGACCCACGCCTTTCATTCTCTGCCCTTCCGCTCCCCTCTCCTTCCACAGATTAGCAAACCCTACTTCCATCAGTGTCGCCCTGCTAACCGGCCCGGCCGTCACGCTCTCGGCCGTCGCCCCCGCTGTTGTCGACCTTGATCTCCCTCCCGCTGCCTCCCTCCTCGACCCGGCCGCTTCCATCCTCGGCCATGTTCCCTCTCTCCTCAGCCCCGCCCTCTCTTTCTTCGCCTCGGCGCTGGAGTCCCTGACCATTTCGCTGACAGTGACGCTCAGTCCCCTCATGAGCTGGAAGGTGGAGCGGCTTGACTGGTCGACACTCTGCCCCGCGGAGCACAGCTGCTCCTTGCGGCGCAGATGCTCCTGCCCCTTTTGGAGGAGATGCGGTTCGAACAGCAGGTCCAAGTCAAAGGGGAGGAGAGAGAGGGGTTGCAGCAGGAGGAGGAGCTCCTCAAAGAGATGCTGGCATGCGCCCTGGGACAGGGGGAGGAACCCCCACGGGCTGTAGTGTGTCGCTATGATATCTGGACCAGAACGGAAAGAAGTGTTAGAACATACGTCTCTGAAGTATTTGAAGGAGGACAGAGAAAGATAAATGTCCTGTTAACAGTGTCAGACACTGATTGTAAGTTATCATAGTCTTACCTTCATGTGTGTAGAGGTGATTGAACCAGAACTCCAAAGATTTGAGGCTGAAACAGAGAAATAAGACTTTGTTTTTCTTCTCTTCTGCACAACAACTTTAAACACTAAACTCACAATTCTATCATTCAGAGCAGAACAACTTCTAATCAAATGTAATAAGCCAATATATTTAACGTCCCTCAATAAAGCCCACAATGCATTACGGTAATAATGAATCCAAACTACGCAGGTAATATTTTATTTTCCACCATCAGACTACAGGAAGAATCACTGGTTCCCTTAATTAACAGTAACAGTGAAAACAGGGATAAAGGGAAATGACTCACTTGAGCAGCCCAAAGATGAAGGCGTTCAGTCTCATGCTGTGGCTCGTGAGCTCCGAGTACTGGCTCACTTTTGAGAACAAGCTGTGGAGGACACGTGTGGACGGGCCTGACGTGGGACAAGAATAAAGACATGACTTCAGTCACTGTGTCAAAAATGAGACAACCTCACAGCTAGTTCCCCTCCTCTACTGTTCAATCAATCCTTGAATTCAGTAATAAAACAGATTAACTCTCATACTTTGGGCAAATACTAGTCAAACACAAATCACAAAAACATAAAAACAAATATATGCCCTCAACCCTCCTCACCCAGCTGTGTGGAGGCCTCCACGAGGCTCCAGGGCTGACAGCGCCGCTGCCCGATGATCAGGTCCAGCACATACGCCTTCAGACCGTCCTGCAGAATGTCACGCAGGGCCGGACACAGGTACTTCAGGATGAGGTGACCCACGTTGGGACTGACCCAGCTGTTCCCCAGCTTAGCCTGGTAGAGTCACAGACAAAAAGAAAAACATCAAGAGGTGAATGAAAGTGGAGTGAAAGTGTAAAGAACCTTTATTTGGGAGATCTATCTATTCTATCTATCTATCTATCTATCTATCTATCTATCTATTGAGAAGTTGTCACCCCCTGCTGGCCAATCGAAAAATTGCACCTCAAAAGCATTTGACATAATTTTTTCTTTTCAAGCTGTTTATTCTCTTTAAGCTCATCTTTTTAAAACAACTTACTCCATTTGACCTGCATTCACTTTTATCTCATTTCTATTCACGTTATAAATCTGCTTTTATTCATATTGCATTGTACGCTTTGTTCTTATGACGTCTTATACTGTTTTTACATAAGGTGACCTTGAGTGCCCACAAATAAAATGGATTATTAGAGAATCACCAACCCCCTCGCCGCCCTCCTACCTTTATATCCGGGTCTCTGCTCGTGCCAAAGTGTGCAACAATCAGATCCACCGCTGTGTTCACAGCTTTCACCAAACCTGAAGGGAGACAGAGGAAGCAAGAGATATGTCAGTTAACCTTTTTAGCTACATAATAGAGTCCCTGTAATGACTGTTCCCCGGTGTAAGAGCCTCCTTTTCTTCATGCTACTACTAAATCTTTCATTTGTTTTTTGTTTTCGTTTTCTCTGCAGGGAAGTGAGAGGCATTAATATTTAAATATAGCCAAATGTCAACGTGTCTTTCACTGTTTTTTTGGTTGGATTTACAAAAGCAGCAACAAATTGTGCAATCAACAGCTGCTCAGAAAAATGTAGTGATGTCAAAATCTCAGTAAGGTAACAAGAATACAATATATAATACATAATCTGACTGAACAAAAACTATTCAGCTTTCTATATGAAATTACAGTTAAACTATTTTTTTTTGGACACTGCATGTGTTAGATGACTATACATGTCTTGGATACGATGATTTAGTAGTTGGAGGATTTGGAAAACTTTGATAAACCCTATTTGGACCGGACTAGTTTTACCTGGGGACCTGGGTTGTGCGATTCAGAAAATACCCCCCCGTCTGTGTTTCATGTGGCGCATTAGCATGGAATAAACAAACTCTGTGTTATACTCAAACTTACTATTCATACTAGCCAACACTTTCTGACAACTTAAATTACTTTGCAAATTCTAATGGATAATAAAAAATGTATTTTTAATGCTATTGATCCCGGGGAAGAAATTACGAACGACCTGGCAGTATTTAAATCAGCCCCCACCTTTACCGATGAACACATTCATGCTTGATTTAATGGTTTCTTCCGTCCAAATGGGTGAATGGGTCAGCGACATCTCGACTTTGCACCCTAACATCTGTCTAAACTTTGATTTACAGCACATGCTTCATAAGTCTTAAGTGACAAGAGGCAGAAAAAAGCCACGAATCAAACAAAAGTCTTGAAAAGATAAAAACCCCACCCCCCCAAATCATAAAGACGCCAAAGTAGGTAATTTGCGGTGTAATTTTATCGACATGGCCGATTCTCACTGGATTAAGATCACTGACGGCCTCTGCAATTATTACAAATCACTGGAGGTACCCAGGTAAAACTAGTCCCAAGCGACTAGGGCTTTAGAGGCACCTAGTTTAAGGACCATTTAACAAAATGAAATCACTGTGTTGGTGTCACTGTCATTTCAAAACAGTAATGTGAGACTTTTATTTGTTTCTGTCTGTAAAGCAGTAGTGAATCTTCTGTGACCCTGTTTGGTTTTCCTTGTTGTTCTTCCTTGTGTTTCTTGTCTTGTTTTACTTCCTGTGTTTCCCCCTCTGATTGTTTGATTGGTTTCTCCTGGCGTACTCTGGCCTCATTAGTTTCACCTGTCTCTTGTTAACCCCTCTGCCCTTGTGTTTATAGCCCTGCCTGCCTTGTTCACTGTCAACTCTTCTGTTATATTTCCTCTGTGCTGTTACCTCTTTGGATGTTTCCTTGTGGTTCATTATTGGTTTTCGGTCTTCACCAGTTTTTGGATTTGTGTGTTTAGATTACCGTGCCATCCCTGCAGCGCCTTTTGTTTCCTAGTGTATAAAATCTTACTTTGAGTTCCTACTCCTGCCTCCCCTTTGTGACAGCCTCTAACCAGCCATTTACCACTCCAAACGTGACACATGGAGCTTTTGTGGTTCATAGTACAAAGCTGTTTGTGTCCCATAAGAAGATTAAACAGGGATACACAACTTCTTTTATGTGTCCACTCAAAAAACCACAAAGATGAGGCAAATTATGAGAAAGAAAATTGCTGGGGATGCATTTCTTTTGTACGTGTGAACGTGTAAGCCAAAAAAATTAATAATAAATAATCAACTGTTGCACAACTATATAATATTTGGTTGGACGATGGTGCATAAGTGAAGAGGGAGACTTAAAAATCCTAGCTTATAGTCAAAATGAACTCTGTACATACCTAGGTTTATGTTTGACCATTCAGATTTAAGTTTTATGTGCAGGAACTGTGAGATTCCTACGTTTGAAAATGCTGAATATGGTTGTTTAGCCTTTAGCTATTAAATTCTCTCTCATGCATTTCCACACACACACACAGAAACCCACCTCTCTTCTGCACCAGGTCAATAGAGATGTGGGACTGTGAGGAAGAGCAGGAGGAGGAGGAGGACGTGGAAGCGTCGGGGGAGAGGCAGAACTCCTCGGGCGGCCTCTCTGTGAGGGAGAAGTAGTCCGGCAAGAAGTCACTGTAGCTCTGCTGCATCTTAGCCAACTGGCCCACTGATGAGACAAGCACACATGCAACAGAAACATGTTTTACAAAATATATAATAAAGGAACCCTGCAGCATAGTGGAGCTTTTGGACCTCCAACTACTTAAAAAGTAAACATTTGTGCTATCATCCTTCATGCATTTAATCTCTGCCAACTGAATCATGAGCACCATTTAGCCGTCCAAACGAGTGGCCGGAGTGGGCCGAAGGGAAATCAAACACATTGCGTCTGGCAGGTCGCGGTCCCCCACCCCTTCTGGGCTCCATGTTACCAGAAAGGGGGCCTGATCCTGCAGAGGAGTGGGCCCCCGAGACCCTCTCCACTCCCAGAGGGTTTCGACGACGGTACTCCCTCCACTTGAGAGCCTGGGGAGAGAGGTGGTGTGCTGTTGGGGAAGGGCAGGCGTTACAGCAGGGGCGGGGACGATGGAGTCGGGGGTTAGAGGTCGAAGCGTGGTTTGACGAGTAGATGGATGGATGGAAGGGATAAAAAGCAGTGGAAGAAGGGTGCATGGAAAGATGAGGGATTACAGGAGAGGATATGAGATCATGCATGAAGAGAGAGAAGGAAGAGAAAAAGAGAACAGTAAGAATGTACAGGAGCTTCTTTTTAAAAATACATCAACACTGAATCACACAGAAGTAGTATTTAAATCAGGTGTAAACGTGCAGGTAGGCCTTTTTCGTCTATCATTAAGAAGCTGATCGTTGTAATAAATGTAAAGCACAGTCAGAAGAAAAAGGACAAAACAGGAAAGATGGCTATAGTCACAAAATCACGAGCAAGTTGGAAGAGTTTGAAATCTAATGTGGGATCCAGCAGCTGATGAATACTGTACCGGCATTTGTATGTTTTTATATTCAACACACAACGTAAAGCATGCAATAAACTTGATGTGATCAAAGATGTTTGTGTTCATCTTTCTGGACGAGAATAAACTAAAAAAACAAAACTTTTCTGATGTTCTGATTCTGAAACCTACCATGATGTGTCCTGGCTCCAGATCCTTTGTTTCCCTCCACATGCTTTCCAGAGTCCAGACAGCCCAGCGTGCTCAGAGTGTCACTATGCCGCGCTCCGTGGTGCATGCACTGTCCCTGCACTGGTGGCAGAACTGGTGGCACCTTCCCTCTCTTCACCCCTAATGACGAAGGAGGAGGAGGAGTCAGGGGTAATGCCGCTGACCCTCCACCTTGTTTCGGCGTCGGCGGGGTGTGCAGGCCGCCGACACCTGCTGAAAGCGGGCAAGAGAGGCTGTGCGCGGGCTGAGGGCTGGGCGTGCAGGTGGAGCAGGTCCCAGAGCTGGGCGCCCCCTGGAGCCGAACCGGAGAGTAGCTCCCGAGAGGCGAGGGCCGCACCGATCCAGGAGGAGGAGCTGCGGCGGCGACGAGAGAACCCTGGTACCTGTGCACGTTTTCGGCTGGATCGTCACCGGCCTCCCCGAGTGGACCGCCAGAGCCGGAGCCGGAGCCAGACCCGGAGCCCGAGCTGGAGCGGCCCTGCATCCCAGAGACGTAGCCTGTGAGCAGGGGCAGCAGGGGCTTGGGCTGGGCCGGTTTGGATGTGAACTGGTGGTGGAAGGTGAAGGGCTGGATGGGGAGGGTGGTGGGACGCTGGTCCTTACTGTAGCGGACCACTGCCGGGCGGCTGTCTGAGGAGCTGGAGAGACCACCTGGATGAGGACAGCGAGGAGATCAGAAGGAGCAGAGAAAAGCAGAGGAGAACTGAATAAGTTCATCCACGGAAAACAGGTTAGAAACATGAATTTTAGAGCCGGTTCCCGAAAACAAAGACTAACAGATAACAGAAAACTGCCCAGTCATAAAGCTAAACAGCTCTTATCACAGAGAGCCACGCCACTGAAACACTGCTCTGACTTTGCTCCGGTCCACGTGCACACACACACATACCGACAAACACATTCACATCCAGTTTAACACACACAAAAAAAATATAAACAAAGACTAGAGACCTGAATGCACCGCGTCAGGAGAGACACCAACGAGGAGAAGCTTTTTCTTCACTCGGTCACTATCTACTGGAGTGTGTGTGTTCCCTGTGTGTGTGTGTGTGTGTGTGTGTCTAGAGTCGGTTTATGACGGACAGGAGCATGTGTGACGTCAGCAGTGTTGCGCAAGCTGTTTGTCGCCCTAAGGCCAGCCCACTGTTGCAACTTTTAGCTGGGTGCAGTGATGTCTCTCAGCCACAGGGGGGAGACAACGGGATGCAGCAGAACATGACGGAGCGATGGAGGAGGAGGGGGAGGGAGGATGGGGTGAACTACACACCCAGCAGGTCTGAGAGGAGAGCTGTTGCTGTGAGGAGAATGGAGGCAAATTTTCTGTCTTTCTTTCTTTGTATCTGCTCCGTAATAATCGCTCTATTTTTCTTCCCATTCCGCTTCCTGCCACCTCCCTCTTCTTCCCTCCCCCACCTCCTTCCCTGACATCTTCCTCTTGAGCGCTCCCCTTTGCATTAGACAGCGGAGGCCTCTCCTTTAGAGCTGGGTGCTTCATGTTAGCATCATTAGTGAGCAAGCTGCCTCCCAAAGGAACGCTGCGGTGAAACAACACAGCTGACTGAAGAGAGGTCTGATGAATAATATATATATTGTGAGCTGCTGCTGCTGCTGCTGCTGCTGCTGCTGCTGCTGCTGCTGCTGCGAGGCCTCTCATTACAGTCTTTACGGGCGTATAGTTAGAAAATAAAGATGTATCCGAAGTACAGTACGTCTAAGAAATGCTGCACGAGATGACCCATTTTCTCAAATCTCTCCATCGATATTCTCTTTCCTCTCTAAAGGAATCACTGCGGTCAAGCAACAATCGAGTACAACCCATTAGGAGCGTTGCTCCAAAGCTTAAATTACAGCTGTAATTCGTCTTCAGTTAACAGGGCGGGGAAGCTGTCTTTTGTTCAAGCACCTGAAGGGGGGAGGAAAAAACCTGTCCACTAAAGAACAGTATCCACTAGATAAAGTATTACTCTACTATATTGCTGTATTTTTATAGTTAGGGCTTCACTTGATCTCCGGTTTATTTACTGAGTTAACAGATTAATCCAGTGGCAAAGCAACAGTTCCTGTAACGGGACATTATTTAAATGTTTCCGAAGTGATTTCTGGAGCCCCAATCTGTGTACAACTATAAAAGGGGACAGCTCATGCTTCCTGGGACATTCCTATCCCGGTGCACTCACTCTTAAATATCCGTCGTCTTGTTCCAAAGGAATTCCAAGAATGCATGTGTGTGTTTATCCAAGCAGGGAGACAGAAACCAGCTGAGACGGGGTTTGATGCTAAGGTTGGTTGTCAGCATGGAGATACATGACGGGGGTTTAAAATTAAGAAATGAACAGGTTTACAGACAAGTGCAAAAAGAGGTTTTGGTCTCTGCAGCTAATTTCTCCTTTCTGCTGAGTATTTACAACTCACTGGTATAAATTACACCGATCAACCACAACATTAAAACCACTGACAGGAAAAGTAAATAACATTGATCATCTTGTGACAATTCAGTGTTCTGCTGGGAAACTCTTGGACCTGGCATTCATTGGTGTGGATGTTACTTAGACATGTAGCACCCACCTAGAGCAGACCAGGCACCCCCACCCCATAGCAAAGACACTCCTTGATGGCAGCAGCTTTAGGATCAACTAAAGAACAGCACAAGGTGTTGACCTGGCCTCCAAATTCACTAGATCCCAAACTGATTAAGTATCTGTGGGATGATCCACAGAGGACCCTCCCCTCAAAGGCCCCCCACTAACAACATTGTGTTGCCAGACACCACAGGACACCCTCAGAAGACCCATGTCCATTCTCTGATGAGTCGGAGGCACAAGGGAGACCTACACAATATTAGGAAGGTGGTCATAATATTATGTCAGACCAGTGAATATTAAGGCTTAAAGTTATGCATAGTGTAGGTCGTGGCTGCTTTAAGTGACAAGTGCGTGTCCTCACAGGTGTCTTGCTATCTACCTTTGGTTAGCTCCACTGCATTCTTAAATTGACCCAGAGTAAGGGGGGAGTGAGACACTGCTACGATGGCGACAGCTGGTGCCACCAACATCGAGACATTCAAATTTATTCCTTAAAAATATATATGGGTGACACTGTGGAGGGTTAGTCCATCTTTATATACAGTGAGTGTTCTGCACCCAGATACAAATTCGAGAACCTTGATGAAGGATAACAGTAGGTGTCCCATCAGTCCTATATTGCACCTAAAATAAACTGTGTGGACAGCACTGTTTAGCATCTTTTAAATCATTTTCTGTTAGTGAGACTCTTCTTTACGGCTGCTAGTAGCACAAAATTGTACAGGTGATATGTGTAGCATTTTGAATTAGTTTAATCTGTTAGCTTCCTCAATAGATTTAGATGAATAAAATTAGTAGAAACAAACAATCTGATATCAACACGATCTGCTCGGTCAGATTTCTTATGTATAGTGTGAATTATTAATGAGAAATGTGGAAACGCATCACTTTTCATTTGAGTAAACCATAAACAGCAAATAAATCTTCCACAGAGACGTTGAATCATTTCTTCCCTGGCTGCTACATTTTCTCTAACGCCTTAGTTTATAGGGATGAGTTTGTCTCATGTACTATATGGACCACAGTGACACACACAAACACAAACACAGGCTTGCAAACACACAGACACACTCAGCCAAGTCCGCCGATGATGTAGTGTTCTGAATGGAAATTCACACACCTGATTGTTATTCAGAACATGTTTGCCCCACTTCAACCCTTCTTTCCCTCAGAACACACACTTTATATGCATCTATACGAGCTGGTGCAGAGGCATCATCTGATAGGAACATACACAATCAAACAACGACACATAAAACCACAGACAAAAGGTTTGTGGAGGTGTTTCTGCAGTACGTTGGAACCAATGCTGATGCATTTTAATACGTCTACTTAAATTCTGCAGATTCTGCTAACGCCTGTTTTGATATTCTTCATTTCTGCTACTTTCAGTGAACCAATAAACAAGTTCAAAATATTCAGCAGCTGTACGAAGACAAATTCAGTGTGGGAGAAGAGGAAAGTTAATTTCCGATTAGCGACTGAAGGAGAAGTTGATGAAGCGAGAACAGCAGACTGCAGTGAATGTCCTGATGATAGACTGTAGAAAGAAATGGATGACGCAGCTCCGCCTCCTCCCACTAGTCAAACTGATGCTAGTATCCCAGGGATACGGGCGGCGCCATCTTGCGAATTTTGAGCCAGAGTCTGAGCTGTACTGTCCATGAGTAGAGTTATTGATGACCCGACTAGACTTCCACTAGATTCACTGGCGTTTTCGTTTAATTAAAGAGCTCTGTTCTACCTCCGCCAACTTCAAAGACATTATTTTGTTCCTTACCCTAAATGTTCCTATGGGACCGCTTCACAGAGCAGTTGTCAGTGGCAACTGTCAATCATCATGATGCCACATCCTGTTTCTATAGCGTCAAATAACTTAGTGTTTTAGTTTGGTTCAAGTCCCATCCACTAACATGGAGCTTGTGAGCTATACCGCAGCCAGCCACCAGGGGGAGCTCCACATGCTTGGGCTTCACTTTTGAGGAGCTATCATGGCGTCCACTTTTTGTACAGTCTGTGGTCCTGATCAACAAACACTGATATTGATTCTACTGCCTTTCTTTCTTTCTTTCTTTCTTTCTTTCAGGGGAGGTTTAAATCTCCACTGATATCATCCTTTTTAAAGGTAAACACAAACCGAACCATTGTTCAACTCTGTAGCTTCATTAGTATTACTCTTTTTAGTTATCTATAGTTCAGAACCAACAGCTTAGGAGCCAGATAGAGATAAAAGAGGACTACATATTTTGACTTCCATTCATTATCATCATTACCATGGACAGAAGCTCAACTCCAGATTAATGCTCATCTCACTGAGAGTCTAGTGCATGTGTGCAGTTCTTTAATTATTCCTGATTACTGATTCCTTTGCCTTCCCAAGAATAATCAATGTTGTTAACACTGTTTACGTAGGAGGTGACGTACCTTCTGCCTTTGCTCGGGTCTCCCTCGCCCCTTCCAGGTGTCGCTCTATACTGCCTTGACTGTAACATCTGGTAAAGGGTACAGGTGACAGGCTCTGACTGTCGACCTCGACACGTTGCTCCGGGATCGGAGAGAAATCCACCGAGGAGTGCGAGTGGGTTGAGTAAGTGGAGGAGAAAGGGTCTCCGGCTGTCTTCAGGGACGGCGATCCACCCACGCCTCCATTTCTCCTTTTGCTTCTAGCAATCTCTGCAAACGAAGTGACCCTCGGAGGGGGAGTCGGGACCGGAGTGGCGCTCTCGCTGAGCCGGACGGGGCAGCTCAGCATACGCTCCAGGGAGCCGAGCTGCGGAGAAGGAGACTTGTCCAGGTTGCGATCGTAGCTGCGAGAACGAGGACGGCAACCCGAGGAGGACCCAGCTCCGATCAGACCTCGGCCTGCCACGGGCGGTGAAACGTTGACGTAGACCTGGCCTTCGATCACGGCTGGAGCAGCTTCCGCTCCACCGGCTGCCAGCTGCTTTTTCTTCTTCTCATTTTCATCCTCTTCATCCTCCTTATCGTTATCATCATCCCTCTGAATAAAGAGAAACACAGATAAAAAGGAAAACTTTTTAGAGGTCAAATGCAAAAGCGACCAAAGGACTAAACTGCCTGACAGACATATTTGCTTTGACACAGTGGGGCAGTGTTACTGACTGATATTCATGTCGATGACTGCAGACAGTGGCTGTGGTCTAAAACGAGCCAGTGGCAGACTAATGCAGTGTCATGGCTATTTTCAGTTCAGGGTTGCTGTGAATTCTTGCCTTTTCTGCTCACGCTGCATTTATTATCACTTAATTAACTCAACATCCAAATAATGATAAACAAATGCATTGTTAATTATGTAATTATTAGTTAAAATGAGTCACCTTCAATTCCACCTTGTAGCAAACGTCGCCAATAATGAGCTAATCAGTTTATGCCATGTAATGTGTTACCAATAATTAAGCTCGTACTGCCTCGCAAATAGGACAGCTGCTCCAAAAAGAAGTATAATTTTTACATCTGTGAGTCCCTTATCATTAATGTTGCCTGTGAACCACACAGAGAGGCCTTGGAGGAGAGACCAAAACAGGGAGGAGATTAGGATTATGGGAAGTAACAGGACTTGTCTGGCAACAGGATGGGGATCTTTGAGGGGAGGTTCCTCTGTGGATCATCTCACAGATACTTGATCAGTTTGGAATCTAGTGAATTTGGATGCCAGGTCAACACCTTGTGCTGTTCTTCATGTTTTTTTTGAGTTGGTCCTGCTGCATCCTGCTGGGGATGGCTGCTGCCATCAAGGAGTGTCATTGCTATGGGGTGGGGGTGCCTGGTCTGGTCTAGGTGGGTGCTACATGTCTAAGTAACATCCACACCAATGAATGCCATGTCCAAAAGTTTCCCAGCAGAACACTGAGTTGTCACAAGATGGTCATGGCTATTCACACCTGTAAGTGGTCATAATGTTATGCCAATGTAGTTCAGATCTAGTAATACAAAGCAGTTCTTCTATCTAAGGTCTTGCTGTAGCCTACAAACATCCATTTCTTTTAAAGCCAACATCCTAGTCAGCCGTTGCCATAACAGACTTCCAAACAAGAACAATTCATTAAATCAAACCAATGACTAATGAAACAAGATTCTTCACTCACTTTAGATGGCTCTTCTTCCTCCTCTTCCTCCTCCACACCCTCCTCTTCAGCTCGCTGCCTGAACAGAAAATATTCACTGGGCTGTGTCGGAGTCGGGCTGCCTTTGCTGTGCTCATCGGAGCAGCTATGCACCGAGGAGCCTGCAGGGCTCGGGGACGACTGGGACGAAAGATCACAGGTGACCAGTTTGTAGTAGTTCTGGGTGGCGACAACCAGGCGCGCCTGACTTTGCAGACAGGAAGCGAGGTCACCAGAGGACCCACCGTGAGGGGGGTGGAAGGAGTTGCAGTTGGCGTCGAGGCCAAGAGCCTCCTGGTGCTCTGCAGAGCAGGAACACGTGGAGGATGTGGACAAGTGTGGTTCACGGATGAGAGGGAAGTTGTTGCCAAGGCAGGAGGGCTGTTGCTGTGATAGAGGAGGTTCAGTTGGGGAGGTGTGAAGGTCCAAATAGAAAGCCCCTCCGGTTGTGTCTCGGTTTCCTGGCAGATCAGACACAGACGAGGTGCAGGAGTGGTCAGTGGAGCTGTTGAGGTTGGTGTGCCCGGAGACCGATGGCTTCTCCGGGATACTGTTGTTCATCTTGTTGTAAATGGCGCTGAAGTTGACGAGAACGCCATCGGAGCTGTTGCAAGAGGAGTCGCTGCCATAGCCCTGCAGGCACTCTGAGAAAGGCTCGGAGAAGGCTTCAGGGAAATGCTGTGGGTAGTTCTGCGAGAGAGCACAGCAGGAGCAGTGCTGATTGGAGGAGTTAGATGAGTAGGAGCCTGTCTTGCTGCTTTGCCCACACCTCATTGGATGATCTTCATCTTCTTCATCGTCTTCACCCCAGTCATGCTCCCCACAATCCATGGACATATTGGAGCCGCTGCTTCCATGGCGGCGCTGACTGTCCAGTCCTAAGATGTCCAAGTCGTCCAGGTGATTGGAAAGATCCGAGGCTACTCCTCTCAGGGACTCCCGACGACTTCCTCCCACTGAGTTGTGCAAAAGAAAAGGCTCAGAAGTAAACCCTAGGTTGTGTAAATGAAAGGAAGCCAACCCATTGTGAAGGTCACAGTTAGTGTCACTGTGGAGGTGAAAAGAGGAGTCTTCAAGGTAACCGCTGAGGTTGTCACCATCATCTTCCTCCTCTTCGTCATCTTCGTCATCCTCAGTATTCAGTAGGAACGGATTATGGCGCAAGGGATTCCTGTTCCGCGGTTTAGCTCTAGGTAATGTGTGCGCTGTAATCAGCTGGTCCTCTGAATTACTCGAGGTAAACGATGAGTCATCACTCGCCGTGCTGCCTCCTCTCCCACCACCCTTCCTTCCTCTTCCTCCGTGAGAGGACAATGTGCCACTGGAGGTCTGGATCAGGCTGCTGTAGAGCAGAGCCTCTCGTTGGAGGACGTCCCTCTCTGGAAGGGAAGTGGTGCGACTCAATCCCAGATTTTCCGGTGGGCTAAACGGGTTGGTCCTCTTCAGCGAGCTTCCACAGCCACCCTGCCGGCCCCCTGACACCTGGCAGTGCACCAGGGGAATGTGATGCACAATCAGGGTCTCACCAGACAATTTAGGAGGGCTGTCCATGGTCCAAGAGGAGAGAGGGTGGGACTGGGTCTAGAGAAGCAGAGAGAGAGAGGCCCTGTGAGGGTGAAGAGCAAGGTCGAAGCGTCGTTTGTAGACAGTCGCGTTCACAATTAGTTTGCCGGGCACAGCTCTGCAGGGCTGCCAGGAATTTGGAACGAGAGGTCAGGGAAGTCTATGCCATGGTCAGAGTGGTACATCTGGAAAAAAGACAGAGAGAAAATATGTTACCATAGAAATCAGGGACGCTTAAACAAAATGACGATGAATCAAGTGTTTGATGACGTTTCATGAAAGCTCCCAATAAGATTTACACGTTCAAACTTCATTAAAACTGTTAATTAACATAATGTAAGCTCAGGAGCTATGGCAACAACACTCAAGTCTCTAAGTCTTTACAGTGAGCAGGGTGAGTCAGCAGCACATGAAGTGGAAACAGCATGCACACCCAGCAGCTGACTCCTAAACGGCACTATGATCTCATCCTCATTCACATGATACCTCCTAAAAAAAACACACATATACACACAAGCTATAGCCAGTATTTTCCCACAATGCCATCCATGACATCCTAAATCGGGGGAATACTGACTTCCAAATTACCAGACATGTATGCGAAGAAGCAAACTGCTCTTAGCAGCACTTTACATGTGGGAGGCCTTGTAATCAAGGAGAGCTTGAATCAAGGACCAAATAAGCCAGCGTTTGTGCCATAACAATGACTCATTGGTAATGCATTGCAAATGCATGTAGCTGCACACACCTCTTGAACATAGACTCCCTTAAAGAGAGCCCATAAAGTCAACACTTAGCAGAACGAGCATGCAGGCCATAGAGGATGCAGCCACATCTACAGAAGAGCACGGCCCAAAAACCTTACGGATGAATGCTTGGTCAGGCTGCATACATACTAAGTTTTCTCGAAGAAAATTGTTGGTTGCACAGAGGATGGACCTCGCCTACACGCTTAGCGAAGGCTAAAGCCAAGCCATATTCAGCTCCACCCGTTCCAGGGGTTCAAAAGGGGAACAAGACAGAGCGTCCAGTACAGTTGAGATATTCCATAAAAGACCTTTGTGTGTACATCGGTCCCTAGATTGATGTATAATTCTGCTGCAAAGGTTACTGTGCAGCTTCATTGTGTAGCGGCTACCCTTCCAGACTGAGGTTAATCAAATTACATTAAGTGAATTAATCCTTTGTACGGTCTATAATTGTGCAGTAAGGTATTATAAGGTACAGAATAAGCTGGATTAGTGCTGAAGGTTTGCTCAAACCATCAGCTCACGAGCTTAAAACCTCAACCAGATAAGTACTACAAGCCACTATTATACCTGTTTAATGAAATATTATCTCAGATAGAGCAAGTCGTTTAAAAGCAAGCTTTAAATAAAATGCTAATTCTTAAATCTTCGTGCATGTCTTGAAGATGTGGTTTTCACAAGAGAGATAAATTTTCAGTTTAAAGGAAACAAGGACAAAAACTGGGCATAAAAGCCCAGTTAAACAATAACACTGAGTCCATTAGCCAGATACAGAATAACTGTAGTAATAATAATATACTTTTAGACTTTCAGAAGCCCAATTACAGGCAGATGTTTAGTGAGGACTGCTTTATCATTTTAAGTGTTAAATAAAGAAAAGAGAAAGGTCAGCTGAGGCCGCAGACAGCAGCTCTAGAGCTAAATGGTAGTTATACGGTGAGACAGATTTATTCCGTGGCACCGTATTAACTGAGATGCCTCTCTTGACAAATGACCTTTAAACAGAGAATGCCAGGGAGGCCCCAGCTTCACCTGCACAGAAAAGAAGCCCAACCTTTATATCTCAAAGCTGTGCACAAGGAAGTGATAGGTTTCCATGAACTCTGCTGCAGGCATAAGTGATTGAATTTTATTCATTTTGACATAATAAATATATACACTTTGTCTCCATAGAGCAGCTGAGAATCATCAGTCTTGCTCAAGGGTGCCTTGTGACCGCTTAGCTGAGGAAGACTCCATGCTTTGCCCCGAGCCTACCGCTTCACATATACAGCATCAGACCTTCAATGCACACCGTGTAAATAAGCAGCAACCGTATTATGACTGCAACTACAGTGATCGGACAAACAAGGAATCAGGGACGTAAGCTAATTGATGCCAGATATTCCACCACTACTACTTAAGCAATGTGATGTCATGGAGGAAGTGAGAGGATCGAGGTCACACAGGGAAGACTCTCGGCTGCAAAGAGTGGGCAATACAAAAATCTTGTACAAGCACCTCTGATCTTATTTTAGAGACTGTATAATAGACATATCTTACCTATAAGGATTTAAATATTAGCATTTTGTATTTATCAGTCCAAGTTGGTTGATGGTTCAAGTGATTTTAATAAAATTACCTTAGCGTTCCAGGTAAAGAGAGCAACAACAGGGAACCAAAATGGTTTTAAAAGATTAGCTGCAGGGTCAGGCGGGCTAGATTGACTAAGGTTTCTTTCAACTCGTAGGAACACTATGGACAACTATGTAGAGAGAGAATGTCATGGTAACCCTGATACAGAGCTTTGTAAGCAGAACTGATGCTGACATAGGAGCTAAATGTGGAAAACCATTGGGTCAGATCATTGGGTCGGTCCAGACAGCTGATTTCATGTTCTTTATCTCATATACAGTCAATTATCTGCACAAAGCAACAGTCCTATCAACATTTTTCATCGCTTTTTTTGGGCAAGGTAGTCCAACACACTGTGAAGATCTTAAGACTTCCCAAACTGGCTGCATGTGTCACCAAGTACAGCAACAAGGAAACCTGCTGAAGATGCTTGTAAGGCAGTGTCAACAATATTCTTCGTTATACATCTGCCGCGTATTCCTAGGAGGCTCTCATGAACGTTTATTAAGAATACCAAATGATCGGTGCAGTCTAGTTCTATAGTTTCGTTTATGTTACCATTGCAGTGTGACATCAACATCATTTAACTTCTTCCAACACAACAGAGTCTTCTGTTTTTCGTTGCAGAAAAACGTAGAAAAAAAAAAGAAAAAAAAAGAAAAACGTAGACTGGCCAGACTAAATTTAACTAAGTGAAGAACATCTATATTTCTCATAATTGTATGCTGGTAACATGATCTGAAAATAAACCCTAATCTTAACCACTGATTGAAACATTGGACGGATTGATGCAGGATGCCAGATCTTTTAAGTATTCAAGCACACACACACACACAGAAACAGAGGAACTTGTGAATAGTTCCATTGAATAGAGTCAGCTATTATGCTCCCTGCTTAGGAGCATAATAGCTGACTTAGTCTTACTCTTCCTGAGACACAACTCTGCCCAAACTAGGCAGCAATAGCAAACCAGAACAACACAACACTATTATCTAGTAAAGAAAAACACAACCTGCTGGACACTTTGAACAAACAACAACGGCATTCACATCTGTGTTAGTACCAGATTACAGCAGATCAGATAACAGGTTAACAAGAACAAAGAGGCTGAGCCGAGCCAATCAAATTTGATTTCCCATGCAACATCAGAAATCCTAGCTACAATGCCAACCAATCAGAACAAGGCCTGCTCTGTGAGGAACCTCATGAGAAAGCAGGCTTTCTTTCCTCTTTCTTTGCCACCAATACAACGTCTATAAAAGAACTTGAACACTTCTATAAAAGGGTTAGACCTCTTGGGTTGTTTGCTGGGTACGTTTAGTCATGGATGCTCATTTTAAATTCATAAAACAAGAATACATTTCTGGATTTAAATGTATGATGGAATTAAGAGACATAGAGGCACTACAGCATCTGCATACAAGAGCCAGATGGTGTTTTTTTGTTGTTCAAACAGGGTACAGTCCCACAAGAAAAGAAATCAACAACATTATTAATTCTGTGAGCATCAAACCATCTTATTTGCATCAACAGATACGCAGGAAATATTTGCACAATTGATCAGCATGTGAATGGAGATGCTTTTAGCTATGCACAAGCAAGTTGCATTCCTCTTCAGCCCTGTGTTTTAGCATCTTCCACTTTTTCCAGATTTTTTCACTGATTTATAGCCAACTTTATTGCTTTAAGTCACTCTCTGCAACATAATTTTCAGCAGTTGGTGAACATATTTCATGCAGATATTGGTGAAAACCAAACGAAAAAACTAAAATGAGAGTAAAAAGTGTCTTTAAATGCATTTAAATGGAAATACAGACGAATCCAGAACCATATCAATCTAGTCTTGCATCTGTTGCTGGTCCTGCTTCTGGTTTAGTTGTTCTACATTCAAACAAGAAAGATAAGATAAAGAGAAAAACATGTTCCCAAGTTTTTTTTAATTCATTTCCATAACTGATGACTGTGGATTAGTTCAGGCTTCTTAATGTGTCTTAATGTGTTCTCTGGAAAACCAACATCACACCATATTTAGAGACTAGGCAAGGAAACTGACCTATTTATGAAGCACTGAGGAAAAGGAAAGCAAAGCTTGAACAAAGGACATCCTCCCTCTTATATCATCAGGGCTGTACTTCCAGGAATGAGTCTGAGCCTGGGAGGGGGGTGTCCAAGTGCAAGGCGCACCCTCGCCAGCCGCAGACCCAGCCAGAAGTGATGGCAATTATAGTGAGGGATGTAGTCCACGCTCACAGTAGACCTCATGTTCAAGGACAGGACAATTTTTGTTGTGTAGAACCGAAGAAATACTGATAAATTCTGAAATTCGAAGGGGCAGTATGTCAAATATAAACTGCCCAGTAGCAATTCAACATTTTATTTGTATATAGCTGAGTGAATAAGGAGGTTTTCATATGAAATCACATTCCTGCTTCTACTTCTTTTCAAATGAAACCAATATTTTATACAATGGCACACCAATATACTATTTGATGTGTCTGGTAGATCTAGTTCCAAAAACTAGCCAATACCTCAACTTGCATGATGTGAATTCCCAGTAAGCACATTTCGGGGAACTTGAGTCCAAAGGTGCCAAACTTAAAATGAAACTAAAACACGATTTGTCAAAGGACCTTGGACCTACTTTAATGTGCTTAGTGAAGACATAAAAAGAAATCAGACTTTTACTGTACATCTCGTACTAATCACCAAATCTCACCCCATTTACCCATCCTGCTTCACCACCGTCACTACAAGCTCATTTTACACATATCCTCGTCCTCAGACAGCCCCTGTTTCTTCCTCAACAGTAGCCACTGTCTGTAGCTTCCTGGCTGTTGAGTTATAGTGTTTGTGAATGAACAGAGCTTTTTGTTCGTCGCACACATTCAGATATTCAGCATCTCGCAGCAGTGTCAAACAAAGGCTGACAAAAAGATGTGAAGCACTAAAAAGATGGATCGCTTCACAGATACGTAAAGAATATACCCAGTGTCACAGTCATGTATTCAGGGAGGACATTTCCCATCAACTCCAGCCAAGTGCTGGAAAGAAAAAGGCAATAAAAAAGTATCCAATTAAAAAATTGGCATGTTAACAACAAGTAAACTACTTCTAAATTGGCGTCCACATACAAAGCAATTCGTTTGTTACCCATCTCTTTGTAGCTGACAGTTGGACACTAGTGGATCATCCAGGATGTGGTTGCCTAGGTAACCCTCTTAGCATATCCTCCACCCCAAATGTTTCCAAGCGAAAAAGAGCAGAAGATAAAAATGTTTCTAATGTATGGATGGAGAGAGCTCCTCTTGACTTTCACCGCTCCCTACCTGAAAGGAAAATATCGTCACCACCTGGGTTGTGGGAGGTGTTTTCTTGAGGTAAACAATGGGGAAACTCTGTCCTTGTGCCATATGCTGATTAACTGATATAGGTTGCCTCAATCCCTAAATCCAATGTCACCTCAAAGTTGAGATTAACTTGCTATATGCCCACTTCAGGACACCAAAATTAGTTTTCTCCAATCATTGCTACAGCTAGCTTTGTTTCATTAATATTCCATTGTTTTGTGTTGCCACGTTGCTGTTCCACATTTTCAGACTTGTTGCAGCTGTTCGTCACCACTTCCTACCATTGGCCAAACTGGCGCTAGTATCCCGGGGCTACGGGCAGTGCCATCTTGCGAGTTTGGAGCCAGAGTCTGAGTGGTGCGGTCCGAGAGTGGAGCCACGTTATCGTTGACCCGCCCACACTTTTGTTAGATTCACTGGCGTTTGCGATTAATTAGCTACCCAAAATTACAGAAACTATCACTGGAACCAAGTCCCATCCACTAACGAGAAGAAAGTGGAGCTTATGAACTACACTGCCATCAGTCACCAGAGGGAGCTCTACTTGTCTTCACTTTTGAGGAGCTGTCATGGCATCTATTCTTTTTACAGTCTATGCTGTTGACAGTTTCAGCCTTTCAAGCTTTCTTTCAACTTCCTCAACCATGCCTCTCTCTCTAGGAGTCTCTCTTATACAGAGAGTTACTCCTTCTAAACCACAAGCAAATTCCAATGCAGTAACTATGTCCAATAACACACAAGTCGGTATTAACGCATGAGTCATTGCCATGAAGTACCTGAGCATCCTCACCAAGTTAAAGAGGAACACATGACCTTGATCCCAGCTTGCCCAAAGGCTTAGTGACACTTTCCGTTCTTGCCAGTTTCTCTGTCTAAACTTGAGGAGCTTACAGATGCTTACATAACAGTTCAAGCCGGCACTGACAGGTATTAGTGTTAACTGACATCCAAAGAGGAGGAATGGGGCAGGAAGTACTTGACGGCTTTAAATGACAGAAACTTTCTGTGGAGTCATTCTTACATGAAATTGCATATACACAATGGCCTTTAATGACAGAAATGTTCAGAAAACATTCCCATTCTAGGATTAATTCAATTGTATGTACAATATATGTACCACATAGGACGTCACCTAACAGTCATTTAATTACTTCAGACTATCTTCGTAATTAAACAATTAACTTTGCAGTATGTATAATAGCATATAATGCTAAAAGCTCTCTCAACATTGGTTTAGCTCAAATACTGCAGTAACTGAAAGATTATTTTTTTTCCAAAATGTGATTTTTTTTTTTCCAAGGTCTAAGAAGCTGATTTGTTACAAGCATGATGAAAACTGTTAGAAAAACTGTGAGGAATAACAAACTGCAATGAGTTGACCCATGGATCATTTTCACAGAAGATATTTTGACTTGTAAAACACCAGGACCCTGAAACTAGACTCTTTTTACTTTGACATTTCAAACCCAGATTTAGGCACCTGTTAATATGCCACCTTCCTTCATTAATATAATTTGTAAATTACTGCCCCAGCTCTTGTCACGGGTAAACTAATGATATGAATATTGTGCATCTTCTCCGCAAATCTTTCTATTCTTATCTAAACAGTTAATAAGGGGTCAAACGTTCCTCACATTGCACTAATATCTTGTTTCAAAAGCAGCAATTTGTCTCCTTTTAACCTACCGTCATGTCTCCATTTCTCTGGTTTCCCTCTCATACGAAGCTGACTCCATCTTTCTCGCTCTTCTCTTCTTTCTGTGGCCCAAGCCCAAACACCTCTCACTCACTTTCATTTCCCTCTTTCCTCCCATCCCCCCTCAGTTCCACTAAATCCCTGCTCCTTCACGCTCTATGCTACTCTCCCATCCACTGCGTGCACTGCAGTGAAATACGTCTTTCTTTTACCCACTTCTGCCTCTTTAATTATCTCCCTCGGCTCATCTCTCTCTTTCCTCTCTCTCCTTCCGTATGTAACCAGGATGAACACCGTTTCCCATCTATTGCTTTAATATCTACACGAGAAACATTTGTCAAAATTACTGTTTGGAAGGCAGTGTGTGCAACAGCAGGTAAACACTATTTTCCCTTATTTAACCCATATTATGTCCCAGGTGCATTATGGAGGCCATTATCACCAACTTATACTAAAGCAGTGAGTAATTTTCATCCATAACTGACCCAATATTACAGTTCCTTCCTGCACAAAATATATGTCAGCATATACCAGTCAGTAGTTATCTGCATATGCAACGTACACCGATCATCCACAACATTATGACAACTGACTGGAGAAGTGAATAACATTGACCATCTTGTGACAATGCAATGCTCTGCTGGGAAGCTTTTGGACCTGGCATTCATTGGTGTGGATGTTACTTAGACATGTAGCACCCACCTAGACCAGACCAGACACCCCCACCCCATAGCAATGACACTCCTTGATGGCAGCAGCCATCCCCAGCAGGATGCAGCCTGACACAGACACACACACAAAATAGCTTTAGGAACAACTAAAACACAAAAAAAACATGAAGAACAGCACAAGGTGTTGACCTGGCCTCCAAATTCACAAGATCCCAAACTGATCAAGTATCTGTGGGATGATCCACAGAGGCCCCTCCCCTCAACCTATAGGACCCAAAGGCCCCCACTAACAACATGGTGTTGCCAGACACCACAGGACACCCTCAGAAGGCCCATGTCCATTCTATGATGATTTTCACAGCTATTTTCACAGATTTGAATAACTGTTTTGGAGGCACAAGGGAGGCCTACACAATATTGGGAAGGTGGTCATAATGTTATGCCTGATATACATGTTGCTTGATATATAAGAAATGCATGAGAAAGGTCTATTACTAGCTTTCAGATAGTTATCGTTTCAGTGAAGCTAAATGTTTCTGCCAATAACTCTGGAACTGCAAAGAGTCTACAGAGCCAAATTACGAGCAACCAGTGAGGCCTTTCCTTGAACTTACACCATGGCATGAACACCAACCAATCAAAACACTGAAATGTATTCTGAAGCACGTCTTGTAGTTGTTTAAGTAAATAGTGTGGGAAGCAGAACAGAAAAAATGTCCTCAGCATGTTGATAGTTTCCCGGCTGTCCCGGCTGCTCTGTCACAGACCTTTAGCATGAAATACAGATCAGACCAGGCAATTATCATCTGTTTCTGCAACCGACACATAGACGCAGCCACAGCTCTCCCAAACAGTCGTCTTGACGCCTTTAAATCAGTTAAGCATTGCAAGCTGAGGGATGTGAAAAGAACAGAGCCGCCATAACAAGCTAGAGAGTTAATTACATGTGCCTGCCCCACTGAAAAGACAATAAATAAAAAACTAAAAAGAAAAAGAAGCTGTGCACCCACCGTGCACACATAAATAATGGATACGCCCTTAGACTGTCACACTGTAACTTACAGGTTTTACAAAAGAAATAAAGTGCACCATCCCTTTCACATGGCCACTGCATTCGTAAAATTGCACTAAATGTGCATACTATCAAAAAAAACAGTGCCTGTCATGCACACCTACCTTTTGGAGACGTAGATTTTAACATAAATGATGGTACTCAACTAAACTATCTTTGATTTCACTGGATTTACTAAATTATCAAGCAATCAGTTGTTTTATTTCTAGACGTTTCACACTACCCTAGGCCCAAGACCCCCAGAGCAAGCACTAAGGCGATGGTAGCAAGGAAAAACTTCCTTTTAACAGGAAGAAACCTTGAGCAAAACCCAGTTCATATGGAAGGGTACCCTTCTGCTTGATGTCGACTGGGTAGAGATACACAAAGGAGCAGGTGAAACAAAAGAAAATGAAAAAAATCTAACAGCAAGCATCGATTGTGGAGTATATCACAAAAATGCTGATACAAATCTATGCAGACCTGGAACATCCCAAGATCTGCAGGTGTGTCAATGCTCTGGCCCAGGTGTACAGTCATTACAACTGGGCTTATGTCAAACTTGCTCAAATCTTTCCAGTTGAATATTTTTGCTGCTTCTCACACATCAACTTTGAGGATTCATTCTCTGTGTAACGTAGGCACTGACAGCAAGATACCCGTCAGTGGTTATAATGTTATAGCGGATCATTGTAAGTATATATATTAAAAAAAACAAACAAAAAAAACATGGATATAAAATTCATAAGAAGAGTGGGAAATAATGCTGTAATCATAGATAATAAATTTACAAAATCACCCAATGGAGATGATCAATAACATGAGTCAACTAGAACTAAATATGCAAATATAAAGCACGTAAATAAGGGTAATTAAGGACTCAACTTAATGTACTTTGTTACTTTTGTACTGCTGTCCAGAATCTGAAAAGCCATCCACATGATTTTCCATTTCTGACTAGAAACACAAAAGGACCCAGATCAGTTCCCTGAAGCATCCCTAGAGCCCAGGACAGTATGTTCCCAAACGCCTGTTACAGCAGAAATGTTGCATGAATATCACAAGGAGGTTTACTTTGAGGCCAAACCCGTCAAACGCCTGAAGAGGCTGCAGCTGTCTACAAAGACACATTGTACAGCCAAGAAAGCATTCAGCAAAGAAGTATAATGTTCAGCAATATCAAAATCAATGTGTGCAACTGTGAACATTCAAGGGAGTTTCCACTTTTTTGCAGCACTTCAGAGAAGAAGTGTTTAAGTTTTAACAACAATGGTGTCAACAAAATGCTTCTTGCAAAAGACCTGAACCAGCAAATCTGAAAATATATTAAATTAAGTCGCTCTAAAGATAGGCAGCCAGTAAGCAAGGCCTTACGGATGTTGGCATGCCAACGTCAATGCTGTTTTCGAAAAGTTATTCTTCGACACTGGAAAACTTTCAAACCGAGCCAATCAGATATGTGGGTGACTCTTTTTTTTTTTTGTCCTGAGTGCAGCTACAGATATCATTCTACTCAGGGAAGCTAGATAGCACACAATATGACCTGCATCGGTATCACTGTATTCGCACACAGTGTTTTTGCAAAATCTGAGACATTCACACCATAGATTAAACAACAGCACACAAACACAAGCAGTGAAACTATGCACATCCGGCCTCCACAGACAGGCCCTCGGTTACATAACGCGAGGACACACATTCCAAGACCGGGAAGAGTGGCTCAACGCTGAGAGGAGGCATGTTTCCTGACACACTAAATCAGTCACGGTTTAAAAAAAAACAAAAAGTCTATGGCCACGATGCTGAGGCTTTAATCTGGTAATGTCATGGTGATTAGCTCAGTGTTGACAGGTCCCTTCTCACACGGGCGGGTGACGCAGGCAGAGTCATCGCTGGAGAACAGTGGAGAAAACCGGAGAAAGACGTGATGCTTCACACTGTTCTGACTGCTGCTGGAGATGACATTTTCACAGTGAAAAGAAAAGAGCTATTTTCAGGCAACCAGTAGCAAACTGAGCAACAATGGTTTTACTGAAAGACTATACAACCAATTTGAAGGCGATATTTTATAAGAAATTACACATAAAAGCGTAAAGAAATTAAATGGCTGACAGTAAAGTCAAGGTACCGCAATTAAAGGTATTAAATTATAGTATTATCATGTAATCAAGGTTCTGGCTTGATTAATCAGTTTAGTTAATCCTTTTATTTGACAAAAGTGCCAAGAGCGTTTCCCAAGAACTCAATCTGATCTCATTACATTCCTTCTTTTGTCCTACCAACAAGTCTATTAGGTGGTTTAAGCTTCTACGTCAATTGGACACTCTAGCTTCGGCGACAGAATATACGCAAAGCATCTTCCTAGACATGCAACTATGTAAGAGCTGTGATTGGTCCACTTGGTAGTAGCGTATTTCCACTTTAGTATTTCCAGCTGCTTCTCCTTCTCCGCAATTTTCAAATTGATTTTTTTGGATCAAAAGATGGAACATTGAGGAAAGGTTAACTGAGGAGGTTCGGAGACGCCAACATTTGTAGGACTGGACTTCGGCGAAATTCCGGCTAAAGTTTCTGTCGCCATTGTTGAAAGTGAAGCAGGAAGTAGAAACAAAAATTAACCTGACTGTCAAAAACTAGCGTTGCCTAGCGGCCACTTGCGTTTGGGTGGCGTTTTCACAGAGCGAGCCAGGCTGACGAGCGCACAAGTATAAACGCCTCGCACCAGCGTTGGCTACGTACGTAGGTTGCGGCGTCTATATCACACAGTACTTTAAAGTACTTCTGAATTAATTTCTAACTGATATTTCAAAGCCAATTTCATGCTACTTCCTGTCACTGATCTGACTAGCCTTACATTTGCATTAATAATCTTATTAATAATCTGCAGGTCCGGTGATGGTAGGCATGATTAACCTTTAGGATTTAGTGACATAGGGGTAAACTGATAACCATGAGGATGCCAAACAAACACATCTGTGCATATCTTTAAAAAAATAAAATACAATGATCAGACAGCAGCAGTTCTTATGCAACATCTCCGCCATTAAGTGTAAACCTCTGTGTGACTTTTACACCTAAAAGCAATGACATTTAGAATAATACTGTGACCATCAATCTGAGCCGGCTGCTCTTCAAATGACTCGCATGATATCTCTCATCTACCCACTGCCTGAATCAATTCGACTCCGGTTCGATTTCAAAACAATTTCACTGAAAGAGGTTTTCACATAACTAATAATATCATTGGTTCCAGAGAATTGTGGCATTTCCACAATATTTTATCACTAGTTTTCACATTTTTCACATGGCTTTGCTTTGGTGCAGGTCTTCTCTGTTTTAAATACAATTCTCTTTCAGGCCTGACGGTGCTCTCAGGGTTTGAGCTTCTGTCGTGTTTTGGTTTTCCTTCACATGTGGACTAATCTTAGGTTTCTAACGAGAAGATGCATGTATCAATCCAGGGATTTTATGAATCAATATCAGATCTCTCAAATGAAGATCCACTTGAATCGGAAAACTAATTTCTTTAAACCCAGCCCCCTAATTTCGGCTGCAATGGAGTTGAACAGATGAGTGGGCAGCCACTGTAATGTTTGTTTTCTATACATAAAAGACTACATAGATAATTTTTAGGGTTTTCAGGAAAAAGTACTTTTTATCGATCAGGCACAACATTATGACCACCTTCCTAATATTGTGTAGATCTCCCTTGTGCCTCCAAAACAGTTGTGACTCATCAGAGAATGGACATGGGCCTTCTGACGGTGGGGGGCCTTTGAGTCCTATGGGTTGAGGGGAGGGGCCTCTGTGGATCATCCCACAGATACTTGATCAGTTTGGGATTTTGTGAATTTGGAGGCCAGGTCAACATCTTGTGCTGTTTTTCATGTTTTTTGTGTGTGTGCCTGTGTCAGGCTGCATTCTGCTGGAGATGGCTGCTGCCATCAAGGAGTGTCATTGCTATGGGGTGGGGGTGCCTGGTCTGGTCTAGGTGGGTGCTACATGTCTAAGTAACATCCACACCAATGAATGCCAGGTCCAAAAGTTTCCCAGCAGAACACTTAATTGTCACACGATGGTCAATGTTATTCACTTCTCCTGTCAAAAGCGGTTTTAATGTTGTGGCTGATTGATGTGTATCTACCACCTGTAAACCGACTGCAACCGAAAACGACAAAAAACAGCAACTGTGACCTCTAGGACGACCCGTGAGTCTTTGAAAAGTCAGAACCTGGTGACAGTTATACTGCAGAGCTAAGTGGGGTTTTAAAATGCTGACAGTCAGCTGTAAACGAATCTGATAGTTTACGTAACACAAGGATAACCACACACTAAGCTCTACCCTTCGCTTTCTTTTACAGCACAGGTAGAATGTCAGCATATACGTCTTAATAAGATACGAGCAAAACAATGTGTCGTGAAGCATTGCAGGCTGTCATAAAAACACAACGAAACAGAGAAGCTGTCACTGAGGGGTTTCACAGTTACTCTCTACACATCATCATTTTAGTATCACCACTGTTTAGGTCAGAACATTAATCTGCATCCACACCTTAATACAGTGCACCACCAGCACATCAACAACAGTGTATGAGCACGGATACAACAGGAAGCATGAGCAGGCACCCTTAAAAATAAAAGCCATGAAGAGTACGTTAAAAACAAATCTGTCCTCAATATATTTCTGTTATTACAGGGCGACCGAAAGGTGTCCACAAATAAAATGTGGCTGGTGCCTGGTCTTAAATCTTTTTGATAACATTTTATGTATTTACATTTCACTTTATGTTAGCTATCACACATCTGACCTGGTTATTTTGACGGTTTTATCTGACTTTTTCATGATTTACTCTCGTTGTGCATTTCTCCTTTTACTATTTCTTTATTTAGTTTTATCTCTGTTGCTTAATATAGGTGGGCAGCTCAATCCCCCGAACACTAACGCGACAAACAAGAAGCTTTTTCACGTATCAGTACAAACGTCAATGTACCTAAATCAAAAGATTGATTCTCTGCTGCTATTCCAGGTACAAGATGGCCTCTGGTCACTCCAGGCTATTGTCTTCTATTGAATGAACTCTTGTCTTGTCAATAAAGTTAAAAAAATTACAAAAAAAAACAATCTTCTTCTTCTGTTATATTTCCAGTAGAGCCAAAGCGCCACAGTGCGCAGAACCACTTTTGCCAACGTAAACACATACTGTATATCTTATTAAATCATTTTACTTTGCAATTTAATCTCTAATAAGAACAAACCAGCAGTGATCCTGGCCCTGCTCACTTACATCTGATAAAAAAAAACAGAACTTACGGTTATCGCCCACCTCTTAACTCCAGCCTGTACCTTTCAAAATGACGCATGCACTTCACCGATCATTGAGTTTTGCTATTAGATAAATGCAATACGCCTCAGTCTGTTCAACTCCTCATCTGCGTGTGACGATGACACACTGGACTTACTGTAACTATCACAATATCTTTTGCATGTGATGTTCTTTCATCGCAATTCCATGTAATTTTTAATACTTCATAATTTGCGGCACAGTGCAACGGTGGTTAGCACTAATGCCTCACAGCAAGAAGGTTCCAGGTTCTAATCCATGGGCCGACTGGTTCCTTTCTGTGTGGAGTTTGCATGTTCTCCCTGTGTCGGTTCTCTTCGGGTACTCCGGCTTCCTCCCACCGTCCGAAGACATGCTGGTTAGGTTCGTTGGTGATTCTAAATTGGCCGTAGGTGTGAGTGTGAATGGTTGTCTGTCTCTCTGTGTTAGCCCTGCGATAGACTGGCGACCTGTCCAGGGTGTACCCCGCCTCTGGCCCGCTGTCAGCTGGGATAGGCTCCAGCCCCCTCCTAATTTTATTGCTCTTGTAAATATTTTGTATACAAGTATCTCTGTTGTTACAGATTTGTACAGTATGCTGCAGCCACATTGACATTTCCCAGATTTGGATTAATAAAGTATCTATTTATGATTATTATATCAATGTTATTTTCTCTTTATTAAAGATATGAGCTGATAAATCACATTATTTTCACATTACTTGAATACATTTGAAAAAAAAGAAGCTTTTATTTTGTACACCTCTCTGCCGGAAGTCGTTCGTCTCCATCCACCCTAACCCGGACGGTGGTCTTGCACCACGGTTATTCCCATCAATACGGGATCAATACGGTGATTGCACGGGTTAGCAGGCCGGTGGTGTGGCACCATACAACCAGTTCAGCTAAACGCAAACGTACAGTGACGGTGTATTGTGTATTTAATGCGTTTTAATTCGAAAATAAACGATGACGTTTCCACAAAACACTTGCCTTTGTGCCGCTGAGATAAAAAAAAAACAAAAACAAAAAAAAAACACGCGACGCCACAGACCAAGCTAATATCATAGTCCTTTAAATGTTATGTAGAAATAATAATAATGATAATAAAAAAACCTGCAGTGAAAATAACACGATGCTTAAAGACGGTGGGGGGAAAAATGTCGCTGCCTGCGTCCCTCCCCGTTATGACCGAGCCAGGCATCATTTTTTCAGCCTCCGACGCGATGCTGCTGAGCGGAGCGTTTTTCTCCCTTCCCCATCCAGAAACGACAAAAACACACGCCAAGGTCAAAAACCTTACACCCCTACCTTGACGCAGGTTGTCGGTGGCGTGTTTGTTCTCGATGAAGAGCATGTGTGTGGCGGTGTACGACCGAGCTGGAGAGCCGCCGGTCCTGTGTTGTTTTCTGTCGGTGGTGAAGGAGGACTGACTGACTGCAGGCAGGGCAGACAGCGGCGGCGCATCGCAGGATGGGCAGGGCTGGAGCGGCACGTCAGCCTGAGGTCACAGCTTGGTCCCAGACTGGATTATCTAACCATGGGTGGGACAGCTGGCACTCATTAGACCCGTCACATCAACCAGTTGTTGACCAGAGGAATGCATATACCATAACTGTATTATTATTATTATTATTATTATTAGTAGTAGTAGTAGTAGTTCTTCCTTAAAAAAAATCTAAAGAAATGAATAAATAAATATATACAAAATAAAAAAGGCTTAATCTCTTAAAATTTGGATTTAGAACTACTAGACAGGTAGCTGAATTTTATTATTATTAGTATTATTAGTATTATTAGAGTTCTACCTTAAAAAAATCCAAAGAAATGAATAAAAAAATAAATACAAAATAATAAAAAAAAATGCTTAACCTCTTAAAACGTGGATTAAGAGCACAGATAGCTAAATAATACATTTTAGAAAATTTACTATTATTATTATTATTGGAGTTCTTACTTAAAACATTCTAAATGCAAAATAAAAAAATAATTAATCTCTTAAAACTTGGATTTTTAGAACTACTTGACAGATAGCTGAACTGTATTATTTCTATAATTATTATTATTAGTTCTTCCTTAAAAATTTCTAAAGAAATGAATAAAAAAAATATATATAAAATAAAAAATTGCTTAATCTCTCAAAACTTGTATTTTTTTTATTTATTATTATTATTATTATTATCAAAGTTCCTCCTTATTTATGTTATTCTCAAGAAGGCAAATCCTTCTAATTCCTAAAAATAAATCTACAGAAATGAATAAATAAATATGAAATAAATTGTTATTATTGATTGATTTCGTTCATTTTGCTCTTCCTGGTGTTTCTTCAATGTTTATCCCCTTATTAAAGATTTTTTCAGGATAGTTCATGCTTATTCTTTTCTTCTCAAGGAGATAAATCCTCCTAAATACTAAAAGATTCTGAATAAATGAATTAATTTAATTTATTTACTCCTGTATCTATAATCTAAGGAGATATAATGCAGAAACAGCAATTTAAAATCACTGTAATGTACAAAAGGACTGATCAAGAATTTGAATGATAATTAGAAATTCCAAGGTTATTGTTGTGCATCTTAACTACTAGGCCAAGAAGACACCCATTATTTCATTTTAGTTTATTTTGAAATGTATTGTGCAAAAAGCATCTCCAGTCTGGACCTCAACTCTTTAACTTCGAGATACATTTTTTTTTTTTTCAGTTGTATGTGCAAATCTTGGGGTTACAGTGGTTAAAAACTTACCTTGGGCATTTATTTAATTTTGAAAAGGTGTGACACAACAGGCACAAACTGCAAGATTTAAAAAATAACCTCAGTTCTGAGTAAATCCCTCTATCTTAGTCTCCGTTTCTGTTTCTCAGGTTGCTACGTGAATGCAGCGAATCTTAGATAATGAAGTGTAGTATGACTGAGAGCCCAGCATTTGAGCTAATCACATTGTCTCTCATTAAGTCTTGTTTTGGTCCATGTGTCACTAGATTAACTATTCAGAGCATCAGCTACAATTCATTTTCAACCTGATGTGACTCCGTTTGTCTCACATAGTCTCACAAGACACCCTCCTCGGCGTCTTCTCAGTCCCGCTGACAGTCAGCAGGTTAGCAGAGCACAGTCTCCTTTTGTGAAACCTTTATGTTCCCTGTGGGGAAACTGTATTATTGCTACACATAGGCTGTGAATCAAAATAAATAAATACATAAATAAAATACAGTCCACATTATATTTCTGTTTTTAACTGTGATTAACAGTACACAGGCCAGATTTATGCTTACAGATGGATGCATGTATGTCCGGATGTGCATTGCAAATGTGCTATGCACTCTTCTTGAGCTTTTAGTCTAAACGCCTTTACTAAATCTTGTGTTGCACGTTCATCCTTCCTGGAAGAGAGATCCATTCTTAGTTTCTACAATGTTTTTAGCGCTTAAAGATTTTTCCCTTTGTCCCCCTAAGGACAGAGGCTGTTGTATGCCACACCAACTGTTCCCAGTGAGGCAAATCTTCATTGACAATTATACAAGCAAAAATGGTTTAAGCCTCCAAAATGGAACTGAATCATGGTCTTTATACAGCATCACACAACTTAAACTAACTGAATATGATTAAGCTCTGACTCCTCAAACAGCACCACTCATTTCACTTGCATATGCTGGGCTCCATCTACTGGCTACTCGATGCTACTGCATTTGTAAAATTGCATGTTCAAAACCTGTACTCTGGTATGATCCATCAACACATGACTCACTGTAATCATCCAAGGTTAGTGCTGGAAGGCATGCTTGATGCAAAATGGAGACCCATGTTCAACTTCCCACAATGAATTCAGTGGTTGCACTGGAGTGTGCGTGTTAATGTCACATGTACACGTTCATGACAGACTGCTAAAAGACTAAATCTGGGAAAGAATGGCAAAGGCTGTAGAGGACTGCAAAATGATGCTTACGCACCTAGAATGTCTAAACATCTCTGTAATTTTAGATTTCGTGGTCTTCTTAGCGTCACCTGATAGCTCGTGTCCACCAATGAAGCATGCTGTTGCATTCAGTGAACCACAATGAACAGAGCTGAAAACAAACAAACAAAAAAACAACCTACACTAACCACTTGCTGTTTGCTGTGTTGCACACAAGCCATGTAAAAAAAAAAAAAAGAAGTCTTGACACCTGTCTGTCATGACTAATCTAGCTCCATTGATTTCACCTGTCGTCAGTCAGTCAGTTAGGAAGCTGGAGCTTTGATTGGCTGTTACAACAAGATAAATGAGATGCCCTGGAATACTCTTGTCACTGCACCGTTGAGGAAAGCTGCTGTGTTGGGTCAGCAAACAACAGACGGAGGCCTTTCAGCTCAGCTTTGGTTACGTTTCTGGTGGAAGACATGAACTTTCTTCTATGGTAATTTTCAGATGATTATTTCTGTGCTGGATGGAATGATTTTGCTTGTTTAAATTGGCTGAGATTGTCATTTAAACATTTTTTTTTCTTTTCTAGTATTGTGCTGCCATGGCTGCTCCTTGCTGGAGAGCTTCATGCAAGTACAAAATGTAAGATTACAGAGTAGTATCTTATCTAAAGGCAACATTTTTATGTAAAAGATGGTTTACTTTTGTTTTAGTGGCAAGGCTAATATGAAGTTGCATTTGTTTTCAGCTTCTTACCAGCCCAAGCCTCAGGCTCTGTTGCCGCGCTCTTGGTACCAGCCTCAGGGACCTTACCATGTTCCCAAGCCCCAGCCTCAGGGACCTTACTACGTTCCCAAGCCTCAGCCCCAGCCTCAGCCTCAGCCCCAGCCCCAGCCTCAGGGACCTTACTACGTTCCCAAGCCTCAGCCTCAGCCCCAGCCTCAGGGACCTTACTACGTTCCCAAGCCTCAGCCTCAGCCCCAGCCTCAGGGACCTTACTACGTTCCCAAGCCTCAGCCTCAGCCCCAGCCTCAGGGACCTTACTACGTTCCCAAGCCTCAGCCTCAGCCCCAGCCTCAGGGACCTTACTACGTTCCCAAGCCCCAGCCTCAGGGACCTTACTACGTTCCCAAGCCCCAGCCTCAGGGACCTTACTACGTTCCCAAGCCCCAGCCTCAGGGACCTTACTACGTTCCCAAGCCTCAGCCTCAGGGACCTTACTACGTTCCCAAGCCTCAGCCTCAGGGACCTTACTACGTTCCCAAGCCTCAGCCTCAGGGACCTTACTACGTTCCCAAGCCTCAGCCTCAGGGACCTTACTACGTTCCCAAGCCTCAGCCTCAGGGACCTTACTACGTTCCCAAGCCTCAGCCTCAGGGACCTTACTACGTTCCCAAGCCTCAGCCTCAGGGACCTTACTACGTTCCCAAGCCTCAGCCTCAGGGACCTTACTACCCATCTAAGAAAACTTACAAGCACAAGTCCCAGGTGCCACAAGCCAGCAGATGGGGCTAGAGCTGTAACAAGAACATATGGGATGCTCTGTGATGGAAGGGTTAGTATCTATTTTAATTAACCTTCACATACAACCTGTAAGATGGCCTAGCACCACTAATTGTATGTCTCTGTCATTTCAGACCCAGCACCTCCAGAAGAGCGATGTCTTCAACTTGGGTACTTTTGGAAAAATAAAGATGCAATGCATGAAATGTCTAAATGAGTGACGCATTATTCCCTTCAGCTTTTAAAGTGCAACCAGTGAAATGTCACTGTCTAAATACTAAATGCTGCTCTACAATGTTCCAGTGAGTGTAAAGGAGACTGCCTGAGAGGCTTTCCAATATGTGGCAAAGCCCACAAATGGTCAGAACTGAGTCAATTTTCTGTGGTGTACTGGGTTTCACCATGAACACCAGTCTTCTAATGTCCTTTGTTTGGACTATAGGGTGCATTTAATAGTTGATGTGAAGTGCCCATTTCCTGCCATTAGATGGAGCTCAAGATTATCCTGGAGCCGAGCATCTCAAACAGCAAAGTTGAGAATGTGAGTTAGGGGGAGCATTTTATTGAAAGGTGTTTCTATATAGAAATACAAACTATACCAATGGATTTACTGCGATTTGTTTGCAGATATGGTTGGTATAATCAGTGCAGTCTTCTGGATTTTGTCCAGTGTGTGTGATGGCTTCCAGGCCTCAAGTCCTACTTCTCATTTGTTTGGGGAGTGATGGCTGGCACCTGGGTTGATCTGATTGCTAATCTAGGTTCACTGACCAGGCATAACATTATGACCACTGACAGAAGTAAATAACATTGATCATCTTGTGACAATTCAGTGTTCTGCTGTGAAACTTTAGACCTGGCATTCATTGGTGTGGATGTTACTTAGGGTGTATTCACACCTGCCTTGTTTAGTTCGATTAAAACGAACTCAAGTTCGTTTCCTTGCTTGGTTCGGACCTTTTTGACTGGTGTGAATACAATCACTCGAACTCTGGTGCGGACCGAGACCCAGCTGAGGAGGTGGTCTCGGAGCGGTTCCTACCGAACCCTGGTGCGGTTCCTTTATGGTGTGAAAGCAGCCCGACCTCGATCCGACCCAAGTTGCAAAAATCTACCTTTTTGGATTTGACGAGCTCCCGTAGTTTCCCGTAGTTTTCGCGCATTATGGGAAATGTAGGATAGCCCAGTGACACACACAACAGAGAGAGACACGTGAAAACGCAGGTTAGGTCGAGATGAGCCTTTGCAAAATAACGAGCATGATATGGTTAAACTCATGTTGCATCAAACGGTCTTGACGCTCGAGCACAAGCTGTAAGTTTATAAACCATATTGCTAGCATAATAACAAGTAGACCTACAGTACGCAAAGTCTCCATTGTAGCCTATTTACGTGGGACATTTGGCTTCCTTCTATACCCCGCCTATACGTTTACCAGCCAATGGCTGAACGACCTTAGCACATGTGTTTTTGTTTATAAATTCTGGTCCGGTTGCAATTAATCACAGTGTGAAAGCGAACCGCACTAAAAAAAAAAAAAAAGAAAAAAAAACTGGTCCGGACCAAAGCAAGTGAATTAACGGACCTTCCTGGTGTGAATACGCCCTTAGACATGGAGCACCCACCTAGACCAGACCAGGCACCCCCATCCCCATAGTAATGACACTCCTTGATGACAGCAGCCATCCCAGCAGGATGCAGCCTGACACGGGCACACAAACACTTTAGGAACAACTAAAAGAAAAACATGAACAGTATAAGGTGTTGACCTGGCCTCCAGAATTCACTAGATCCCAAACTGATCAAGTATCTGTGGGATGATCCAGAGAGGCCCCTCCCCTCAAAGGCACCCACTAGAAATATTCTGTTGCCAGACACCACAGGACACCCTCAGAAGGCCCATCTCCATTCTCTGATGAGTCACCACAAGGGAGACCTACACAATATTCGGGAGGTGGTCATAATGTTATGCCTGATCAGTGTATTTTGGTTACGAAGAGGATTGGGCTCTGTACATTTTTTATTTTTTTATGTTTTTAACTTCTCGGCGTGATGAAGCTGGATCTAGGGGACATTTAGGAGTAGTCTAAATGACAGCAACAGGCAACCGGGCTACAAACTCACTGAGCGCTTGTTCGGCTTCGGAGGAACTGTTTCACAAAATCCCGCTGCGATGTGCTATGCACTCTTCTTGAGCTTTTAGTCTAAACGCCTTTACTAAATCTTGTGTTGCACGTTCATCCATTCCTGGAAGAGGGATCCATTCTTAGTTTCTACAATGTTTTTAGCGCTTAAAGATTTTTTCCTTTGTCCCCCTAAGGTCAGAGGGTGTTGTATTCAGATTCAGAAAACTTTATTTGTCCCCGGGGGGCAATTTAAGGCACAAGTGAGCAGCTTAACGTGCAGGTACAGACATTTTAAGGTGCAAAAAACAGAAACAGAACAAGATACAAAATACAAAGTATGTACAAGTTACCATGCCATAAATGCTATGACTATCCAAAATATCCATGGAGAATGTAAACAGACTGTATAAGTAAAGTGACTAAAGTGCAACAGTAAACAGTAGTTACAGGGAATATGTATTTACAAGTTATAGCCGAGGTAGAATGGGTAATAAATAAAATGGGTAATAAATAAAAACAACCAAGAATCTCTGGTATGTGAGTATGGGGGTGTGGGGCAGGGGGAGGTTGACTGTACTATGGCTGTGTGTGAGCTGGAGAAGAGTCAGAGAGAGAGAGAGTGTGTGTGTGTGTGGGGAGGAGTTGAGGAGGAGGATGGCTTTGGGGACGAAGGTGGCTTTTCTCCTCTGAGTTCTGCAGGCGGGGCAGCGGAGCCGTCGTCCAGAGGGGAGCCACTGGAATGCTGAGTGGAGGACGTGTGAGGGGTCTTTGGTGATTTTTACTGCCAAGTTGAGTGTCTGTTGGTCATGAATGTGAATAAGAGTTCTTACAGGCAGGCCAATGATCTTAGAGCAGACCGAAACAGTGCTCTGCAGTCGGTTTCTGTTGTGGAGGCTGATGGAGTGGAACCAGCAGGTTATTGAGAAGGTGATGATGCTCTCAATAAAACTGTAATAAAAAGTCTGTAGAATGTCTTTGCTGACTCCAAAGGAGCTGAGTTTCCTCAGGAGGTATGGTTGTCCTGCACTAACCACTTGCTGTTAAAATTACATTTATAACGTACAGCTTGCAAAAGACAGGGGGAACCTACATGTGTCATTTTTATGTTTTAAAACAAGAATGAAGAAGGTAGCTTTTTCTTAAATCTTGAAATTACATTCCACAACCCAGCAAATGGGGCTAGAGCTCTAACAAAAAACTGTGTTGCACCAAGCCATGTAAAAAAAGAAGTCTTGACATCTGTCTGTCATGACTAATCGAGCTCCATTGATTTCACCTGTCGTCAGTCAGTCAATCAGATAGGAAGCTGGAGCTTTGATTGGCTGTTACAACAAGATAAATGAGATGCCCTGGAATACTCTTGTCACTGCACCGTTGAGGAAAGCTGCTGTGTTGGGTCAGCAAACAACAGACGGAGGCCTTTCAGCTCAGCTTTGGTTACGTTTCTGGTGGAAGACATGAACTTTCTTCTATGGTAATTTTCAAATGATTATTTCTGTGCAGGATGGTATGATTTTGCTTGTTTAAATTGGCTGAGATTGTCATTTAAACATGACTTCTTTTTTTTCTAGTATTGTGCTGCCATGGCTGCTCCTTGCTGGAGAGCTTCATGCAAGTACAAAATGTAAGATTACAGTGTAGTATCTTATCTAAAAGCAACATTTTTATGTAAAAGATGGTTTACTTTTGTTTTAGTGGCAAGGCTAATATGAAGTTGCATTTGTTTTCAGCTTCTTACCAGCCCAAGCCTCAGGCTCTGTTGCCGCGCTCTTGGTACCAGCCTCAGGGACCTTACCATGTTCCCAAGCCTCAGCCCCAGCCTCAGGGACCTTACTACGTTCCCAAGCCCCAGCCCCAGCCCCAGCCCCAGCCTCAGGGACCTTACTATGTTCCCAAGCCTCAGCCTCAGCCCCAGCCTCAGGGACCTTACTATGTTCCCAAGCCTCAGCCTCAGCCCCAGCCTCAGGGACCTTACTATGTTCCCAAGCCTCAGCCTCAGCCCCAGCCTCAGGGACCTTACTACGTTCCCAAGCCTCAGCCCCAGCCTCAGGGACCTTACTACGTTCCCAAGCCTCAGCCCCAGCCTCAGGGACCTTACTACGTTCCCAAGCCTCAGCCCCAGCCTCAGGGACCTTACTACGTTCCCAAACCTCAGCCCCAGCCTCAGGGACCTTACTACGTTCCCAAGCATCGGCCTCAGGGACCTTACTACCCATCTAAGAAAGCTTACTCCAAGCACAAGTCCCAGGTGCCACAAGCCAGCAGATGGGGCTAGAGCTGTAACAAGAACGTATGGGATGCTCTGTGATGGAAGGGTTAGTATCTATTTTAATTGACCTTCACATACAACCTGTAAGATGGCCTAGCACCACTAATTGTATGTCTCTGTCATTTCAGACCCAGCACCTCCAGAAGAGCAATGTCTTCAACTTGGGCACTTTTGAACTGACTTTTGGAAAAATAAAGATGCAATGCATGAAATGTGTAAGTGAGTGAGGCATTATTCCCTTCAGCTTTTAAACTGCCACCAGTGAAATGTCACTGGCTAAATACTAAATGCTGCTCTACAATGTTCCAGTGAGTGTAAAGGAGACTGCCCGAGATGCTTTCCAATATGTGGCAAAGCCCACAAATGGTCAGAACTGAGTCAATTTTCTGTGGTGTATTGGGTTTCACCATGAACACCAATCTTCTAATGTCCTTTGTTTGGACTATAGGGTGCATTTAATAGTTGATGTGAAGTGCCCATTTCCTGCCATTAGATGGAGCTCAAGATTACCCTGGAGCTGAGCATCTCAAAAAGCAAAGTTGAGAATGTGAGTTAGGGGGAGTGTTTTATTAAAAGGTGTTTCTATATAGAAGTGCAAACTATACCAATGGATTTACTGTGATTTGTTTGCAGATATGGTTGATGGTATAACCAGTGCAATCTTCTGGATTTTGTCCAGTGTGAGATGGCCTCAAGTCCTACTTACTTGTTTGGGGAGTGATGGCTTGCACCTGGGTTGATCCGATTGCTAATCTAGGTTCACTGACCAGGCATAACATTATGACCACTGACAGAAGTAAATAACATTGACCATCTTGTGGCAATTCAGTGTTCTGCTGGGAAACTTTTGGACCTGGCATTCATTTGTGTGGATGTTACTTAGACATATAGCACCCACCTAGACCAGACCAGGCACCCCCACCCCATAGCAATGACACTCCTTGATGGCAGCAGCCATCCCCAGCAGGATGCAGCCTGACACGGGCACACAAACAAAAACACTTCAGGAACAACTGAAAAAAAAAAAGAACAGTATAAGGTGTTGACCTGGCCTCCAAAATTCACTAGATCCCAAACTGATCAAGTATCTGTGGGGTGATCAGAGAGGCCCCCACTAGCAACATTGTGTTGCCAGACACCACAGGACACCCTCAGAAGGCCCATGTCCATTCTTTGAGGCACAAGGGAGACCTACACAATATTAGGAAGGTGGTCATGTTACGCCTGATCGGTGTATTTTGGTTACGAAGAGGATTGGGCTCTGTACATTTTATATTTTTTTATGTTTTTAACTGCTCGGCGTGATGAAGCTGGATCTTGGGGACATTTAGGAGTAGTCTAAATGACTGCCGCGCAACAGGCAACTGGGCTACAAACTCACTGAGCGCTTGTTCGGCTTTGGAGGAACTGTTGCACAAAATCCCGCTGCGATGTGCTATGCACTCTTCTTGAGCTTTTAGTCTAAACGCCTTTACTAAATCTTGTGTTGCACTTTCATCCTTCCTGGAAGAGGGATCCATTCTTAGTTTCTACAATGTTTTTAGCGCTTAAAGATTTTTTCCTTTGTCCCCCTAAGGTCAGAGGGTGTTGTTTGCTACACCAACTGTTCCCAGTGAGGCAAATCTGACTGCAAAATGACCTGACTGCCATTTATCACATGGCCTTGAGAAATATATTATCACTATATAATTATAAAAAAAAGTTTTCACTGACAATTATACAAGCAAAAATGATTTAAGCCTCCAAAATGGAACTGAATCATGGTCTTTATACAGCATCACACAACTTAAAGTAACTGAATCTGTTTAAGCTCTGACTCCTCAAACAGCACCACTCATTTCACCTGCATATGCTGGGCTCCATCTACTGGCTACTCGATGCTACTGCATTTGTAAAATTGCATGTTCAAAACCTGTACTCTGGTATGATCCATCAACACATGACTCACTGTAATCATCCAAGGTTAGTGCTGCAAGGTGTTCTAGATGCAAAATGGAGACCCACGTTTAACTTCCCACAGTGAATGCAGTGGTTGCACAGAGTGTGCGTGTTAATGTCACATGTACACGTCCATGACAGACTGCTAAAAGACTAACTCTGGGAAAGAATGGCAAACTCAGCTCAACTCAACTTTATTTATAAAGCACTTTAAAAACAACCACAGCTGAAACAAAGTGCTGTACATAGGTGAGACAAACTATTAAAAACAATAAAACACTAAAAACACTAAAAACAATAAAACCACTAAACAAAAGCAGAAAAAAAACAGAGTCTCATGCTGGGTTAAAGGCCAAGGAATAAAAATGGGTTTTAAGACGAGTTTTAAAAATGGACAGTGAGGGGGCTTGTCTGATGTGGAGTGGTAGGTCGTTCCACAATTTGGGAGCAGCAACAGAGAAAGCTCTGTCCCCTCTGAGCTTCCGTTTAGACCTTGGTACCTCTAGGAGCAGCTGATCAGCTGACCTGAGACACCGAGCAGAAGTGTAAGGATGGAGAAGCTCAGAGAAGTAAGAAGGAGCGAGACCATTTAAAGATTTAAAAGCAAATAAAAGAATCTTAAAATGAACTCTAAAGTGCACAGGCAGCCAGTGGAGGGAGGCCAGAGTGGGAGTTATGTGCTCCCTCTTACGTCCTCCAGTTAAGAGGCGAGCAGCAGCATTCTGGACCAACTGGAGACGTGTGAGGGACGACTGGCTGACCCCTAAATAAAGCGCGGTACAGTAATCCAGCTGGGATGTGATGAAGGCATGGATGTCTCAAAGTGCTGATGTGTGAGGAAGGGCTTAACTTTTGCCGACCGCCTAAGGTGAAAAAAGCTGGACTTAACTACTGCACCAATTTGCCGATCCAATTTAAAATCACTGTCCATCTTGAAGCCCAAATTTGAGACTACTGGCTTCACAAAGGGTGACAAGGGGCCCAAATCAACAGGGTAAGGTTCACAGATCCCACTGGGACCAAACACCATCACTTCTGTTTTATTTTCATTGAAATGTAAAAAGTTTGAGGTCATCCAGGTTTTAATGTCTTCAAGACACAACAGGAGTGGTTTGAGCGAGAAAGCATCCTTCTTCTTTAGTGGCATATATATCTGACTATCATCAGCATAACAATGAAAGGAGATGCCATGCTTTCTTAGGATGGACCCCAGAGGCAGTAGATACAGTGAAAAAAGCAGGGGCCCTAAAATTGAACCCTGTGGAACCCCATATGACAGCGGAGCCGAGCAGGACTCAGAACCACCAAGGCTGACACACACAGTCCTGTCTGCCAGATAAGACCTGAGTCAATCCAGAGCATTATCACAAATGCCCACTAGGTGTTGTGGTCCACGGTGTCAAAGGCCGCTGTCAGGTCCAGCAGGACAAGAATAGCAAAGTCTCCAGAATCGTTTGCCAGGAGGATGTCATTAAAAACTCTTAATAAAGCTGACTCTGTGCTATGCAATGTTTTAAAACCAGACTTGAAGACCTCCAAGACACCATGCTCATCCAGAAAAGATTTTAACTGAGCATGAACAACTTTCTCTAAGATTTTTGAGATAAAAGGCAGCTTGGAGATGGGTCTGAAATTGGCCAGCACAATGCTATCGAGGCCAGGTTTCTTAAGCAGGGGTTGCACCACTGCATGTTTAAAATTAGCAGGAACAACACCAGAGGACAGACTGCTGTTTATTATGGCCAGAACTGACTGGCAAAGGCTGAAGAGGACTACAAAATGATGCTTACACACCTAGAATGTCTATACATCCCTGTAATTTTAGATTTCGTGGTCTTCTTAGCGTCACCTGATAGCACGTGTCCTCCAATGAAGCATGCTGTTGCATCCAGTGAAGTCTTCACACCTGTCTGTCATGACTAATCTAGCTCCATTGATTTCACCTGTCGTCAGTCAATCAGTTAGGAAGCTGGAGCTTTGATTGGCTGTTACAACAAGATAAATGAGATGCCCTGGAATACTCTTGTCACTGCACCGTTGAGGAAAGCTGCTGTGTTGGGTCAGCAAACAACAGACGGAGGCCTTTCAGCTCAGCTTTGGTTACGTTTTTGGTGGAAGACATGAACTTTCTTCTATGGTAATTTTCAAATGATTATTTCTGTGCAGGATGGAATGATTTTGCTTGTTTAAATTGGCCGAGATTGTCATTTAAATGTGACTTATTCTTTTTTCTAGTATTGTGCTGCTCCTTGCTGGAGAGCTTCGTGCAAGTACAAAATGTAAGACTACAGTGTATCTTATCTAAAGGCAACATTTTTATGTAAAAGATAGTTTACTTTTGTTTTAGTGGCAAGGCTAATATGAAGTTGCATTTGTTTTCAGCTTCTTACCAGCCCCAGCCTCAGGCTCTGTTGCCGCGCTCTTGGTACCAGCCTCAGGGACCTTACCATGTTCCCAAGCCTCAGCCCCAGCCTCAGGGACCTTACTACGTTCCCAAGCCTCAGCCTCAGCCCCAGCCTCAGGGACCTTACTACGTTCCCGTGCCTCAGCCTCAGCCTCAGCCCCAGCCTCAGGGACCTTACTACGTTCCCAAGCCTCAGCCTCAGCCCCAGCCTCAGGGACCTTACTACGTTCCCAAGCCTCAGCCTCAGCCCCAGCCTCAGGGACCTTACTACGTTCCCAAGCCTCGGCCCCAGCCTCAGGGACCTTACTACGTTCCCAAGCATCGGCCTCAGGGACCTTACTACGTCCCCAAGCCTCAGCCTCAGGGACCTTACTACCCATCTAAGAAAGCTTACTCCAAGCACAAGTCCCAGGTGCCACAAGCCAGCAGATGGGGCTAGAGCTGTAACAAGAACGTATGGGATGCTCTGTGATGGAAGGGTTAGTATCTATTTTAATTGACCTTCACATACAACCTGTAAGATGGCCTAGCACCACTAATTGTATGTCTGTCATTTCAGACCCAGCACCTCCAGAAGAGCAATGTCTTCAACTTGGGCACTTTTGAACTGACTTTTGGAAAAAATAAAGATGCAATGCATGAAATGTGTAAATGAGTGAGGCATTATTCCCTTCAGCTTTTAAAGTGCCACCAGTGAAATGTCACTGGCTAAATACTAAATGCTGCTCTACAATGTTCCAGTGAGTGTAAAGGAGACTGCCCGAGATGCTTTCCAATATGTGGCAAAGCCCACAAATGGTCAGAACTGAGTCAATTTTCTGTGGTGTATTGGGTTTCACCATGAACACCAGTCTTCTAATGTCCTTTGTTTGGACTATAGGGTGCATTTAATAGTTGATGTGAAGTGCCCATTTCCTGCCATTAGATGGAGCTCAAGATTACCCTGGAGCCGAGCATCTCAAACGGCAAAGTTGAGAATGTGAGTTGGGGGAGCATTTTATTAAAAGGTGTTTCTATATAGAAATACAAACTATACCAATGGATTTACTGCGATTTGTTTGCAGATATGGATGAAATGTGGTTGATATAATCAGTGCAGTCTTCTGGATTTTGTCCAGTGTGTGTGATGGCTTCCAGGCCTCAAGTCCTGTTTCTCATTTGTTTGAGTGATGGCTTACACCTGGGTTGATCTGATTGCTAATCTAGGTTCACTGACCAGGCATAACATTATGACCACTGACAAAAGTAAAAACATTGATCATCTTGTGACAATTCAGTGTTCTGCTGGGAAACTTTTGGACCTGGCATTCATTGGTGTGGATGTTACTTAGACATGTAGCACCCACCTAGACCAGACCAGGCACCCCCACCCCACATAGCAATGACACTCATTGATGGCAGCAACCATCCCCTGCAGGATGCAGCCTGACACAGGCACACAAACACTTCAGGAACAACTGGAAAAAAAAAAAAACATGAACAGTATAAGATGTTGACCTGGCCTCCAAAATTCACCAGATCCCAAACTATTCAAGTATCTGTGGGATAATCCAGAGAGGCCCCTCCCCTCAAAGGCCCCCACTAGCAACATTAGGCGTGTTCAACTTCATGCAGATCTGACTTGACATGATGCATGCTGGGTTGAATAAGTTAATTTTAACCAATCATTATCGAGGTCTATGAGCATGAACAATCCAGCATGCATCACGTCAAGTCAGATCTGCATGAAGTCGAACACGCCTATTCTGTTGCCAGACACCACAGGACACCCTCAGAAGGCCCATGTCCATTCTTTAAGTCACAACTGTTTCGGAGGCACAAGAGAGACCTACACAATATTAGGAGTGGGCCACAACTCAAATAATTTGGTTGTATCACTGTGGGACTCAGTGAATTCCCTGGTTGTTGTTTATTTATTTATTTTATTGGAATCCAATCAAAATCCAATTTAATAATGGAAGCTAAGAGGGGTTGTGTGTGAGCTAAATTCAACATTACAAATGTGATGAAAAGTGTTTTTCACCACACCATGAAGTAAAAACAAAACAAAACACAATTGCTTCAACTTTCCAAATCCCTACCTATATACCGGTCCCTGAATGCAGCACAAGAGCCGCCCAGCTCAGCCGGATTTCAGCCGGTAGTCATTCGGTGTCTGTCAGTGACAGTCATCCCTCAAAGGCTCAGGACGCCGTCTGTTGTCCACCCGGGTCACAACTGTACATTTTTTATTTTTTTTATTATGTTTTTAACTGCTCGGCGTGATGAAACTGGATCTAGGGGACATTTAGGAGTAGTCTAAATGACTGCCGCGCAACAGGCAACCGGGCTACAAACTCACTGAGCTCTTGAGCGCTTGTTCGGCTTCGGAGGAACTGTTGCACAAAATCCCGCTGCGATGTCCCTGTTGTGCGTCAGAGGTAGGGTCCCCACTCACGGGTTATCCTATTTAAATGGCAATTTATAAACAGAAAAGTGTGACATGGTGTGAAGGTTATGATTAAAAAAAATTGCCAATCAAATTTTGCATCTTAGAAACATGAATGTAAAACTTCAACATTGACATAGGTGCAAAAAAACTCAGTATAATGAAACACTGGTATTGATGTTGTCTTATCTGCTTCATTTAACTTAATAGCTTTTATAGAATAGACCCACAGAAGTGACAAGTTACCATCAACACACCTCTGATTGTGTTACATGGGGTCACGATGGAAACACTGGGTCACCTTCTGAAATAAATGGTCGATCAGAAGTGAAGATGATCATACCAACCACATAATTAGTTTAGATGGTGGACACTGTTTGTACAGTAAAGTGTATTTTCTGTAGTTGCAGGGTGAGACTTGAGCATTTCTCGACATAAATGATTTAAACAAGTATGAGCAAACAAGTCAAACCAGAATTAATGACACGACTGAAGCTGTCAGTGTTCGACGGGTTGAAGCTGTATTCGTAACACAAGCCTTATAATTGACAAACTCATTCAGGCTATACTTCATGGCTTCATCTCTGTGCTGCAATAACAAGTTTTAGTTTATGGGTGACATTTGGTCCTTCGGGGACTTTATATTTACCGGGCAGCAGTGACCCCTGTACTGTAAACTAAAGGCCAACAGGAAGCATTAAAGCTCTGCATATAAAATGTGCAACTCCTTCCTCACTTGCAACCTGACATTTCAGCTTGTGAAATAGGATTACATGTAGGTTTTGCTTGTAAACTGGCATGGTGTCTTTTCTTCATTCGAACATACACCTCGTCTGCCGGTGAACTGCAATGTGCAACGACTTCCACTTCCACTTCCACTTGTCCCCTTTGTAAATATTCTGTAAATTCTGTCATTTTTGTGCTTTAATTTTAGTACTGTACTGTTGTTTTGTTTCTGCTCGTACTATTCATGGTTGAGCTGACCAGTTCTCTCGTCCACAATATTTAATTTCATTTTAACCCTGTGTTAATCCTGCAGGAGATTGTTGTTGTGCTGCACAGGTGTGTAACTGAAAGAAAAAGAAACACGTTGAGGTTGAAACCCTGCAAAAAGTTAATCATCGGTTAAAAATAGGATGCATCCTACACTGCCACCGGTTTATTTCAAATTTTTGCTCCTCTTCAGATTACAAATTGCTCTTCTCTCACAGACACGCTGATTGATTTTTGGACTATCAAGCTATTGTCTGGCTATCGCTAGCTCTCAGCCCCCCTGGCGTATTGTTTCTCACTGATCGTTTCTGACCATTTCTCATCTTTTTTGGGTGCGAGTGCTGCCTGAGGCTGGGCGGGCGCCGCGGCCAAACTCCTCTATTACAGAATGATGAGATGGGGGTGAGGTTAGAGATGGAGGGAGTGAAGCGCAGCTGGGTCACAGTGGGCTCAGACAAGTGGAATTATAAAAAAGATCTTTTTTTTTTGTGGCTTGCAAAGAGACGGGGAGAGAGACTGCGGCTCATGTTCACTTAAAACTAAAGGCTTTACTGAAACAGGTGAACATGAAGACAGAAACACAACTCAGAATTAATAGTAATGCTCCATAACTGTCTGATGTGTTAATAAGAAATATATATATATATGAGTATAAGTTCATTCATTCATTCATTTTCTGTAACCGCTTGAGGTGGGGTACACCCTGGACCTGCCTCCAGTCTATCACAGAGCTAACACAGAGAGACAGACAACATTCACACTCACACCGGTGAACACGCAAACTCCACACAGAAAGGCCCCAACTGGCCTGGATTTAAGTATAAGTTCACAATATGAAAAGGTGATATGTTTCCTCAGGTAATTACAGGTTTAAATATGCAGAATTCAGACATTTTATTCCTTAAACATTTGATAAAAGTGCACATTTCTCGAATGTTGAATCTCAAAGGTTAGCTTAGGAGGAGAGTGTCAAGGAGGAAACACAGGAGCTATAAAAGCTAGTCTGTGTAGCTAGCTACGTAGTTAGCATGTCGATCTTTGTAAGGTAAATGGTAAGCCAGTCAAAATGCACGCACTGTTGTTGTTTTCAAACATTGCTTCTGTCTGTCATCACACCTAAAATGCACCCTTAAGGCTCATTTGTAGAACTGCGGGACATAGACGCCGTAACTGACGCACGTAGCGTAATCGGCGCTGTGTCTTTTTTGGCAGTCGGGTTAATTTTTTGTTTCTACTTCCTGTTTCACTTTCAATGGCGACTGAAAGAAGACGTGTCATAATAATGTTTGAATCTCTGAACCTCCTCGGTCAACCTTTCCTCGATGTGTTCCATCTTTATTGATCCAAAACAATCAATTTGAAAATTACGGAGATGGAGAAGCAGCCGGAAATGTTACAGCAGAAACACGCTGCCACCAAGTGCACCAATCACAGCTCTTGCGGTCTGCGTCGGCACGAGGCATAGTCACATTTCTGTGGAGATACATGTCAGCTGAGGTGTTAGGGTCAGCAAAGGGTCTACAGCATCAAATTAACGCAAGAAGCCTAAACTGCCTATTAGCTGTCAGAAGTTTCCAAGAGGACGCTGAATGGTGAATACACAAACGTACATCTCGAAGCCTGAGTCTCACCTGATCTTATGACGACTGCCTCTCCACATCCGTTCGCTTTCTGAGCAGATTTAAGGACTTATTCTTTAATGATTTGATTTCTCCTCTAAAAGATAGAACTGGGCTTGGACATACAGTCATGGCAACAGCATTAAAAGGGTGAAAACACAATGTGGGATCCAATTTCTGTGGCCGGTCGAGGATCTTGAAGAGAAACAGTCTCTGACTAACATGTGGCAGATGTGTGCTCTTTGCATACCATTTACTTGATTTGAGCAAAACTAAACTATCGTCGTTTTTCTATTTCCTTTTAGATGTGCTCTCCCCGATTAAAACTTTTACTTTTCATCTCATCGAGGAAAACGACAAACCAGCAGAGCAACATTCCTGTTTCTCAATAGCCGTAATACTTTTCAGAGTTTTCCTCATTCCTTTTCGTTTTGTCAAAACCTGCATGGTGGCAGGCGGTCTTCCGCGGAAAGCGAGTGGCTCCAGACTCAAAAGCAGAGGATGGGAGGAAACAGTCTTTGACAGCTCAGTCAGTACCCACACTCGGCTATTTCTGGACGGCAATTAGCCGTAGAATGAATGCATACAGTAATGGCATTGTATCACTTGAGCGTTGAAAGAATAACTGCACGCCGATAGACTGTTGGTTATGTCAGCTTAGCAGCAAGAGACTCTATCTCCTTGCTATTTGTGCAGGTGAGCAAGAAAAGAGGGAGCTTGTGTACTTTTTAAGTTTTCATTTAAGTTGAGAGCCCGGTTTCATAAAGGTAATAACTATACCGTAGGCCGCCAGATGCTACAGGTAAGGACAGTAGGTGAGGACAGGCCAGGTCGGCTAACACACTGCTCTGGAATGACAGCAAGTAAAGCTTCAGCGCTCCGTCCGGGAAGAGGGGGGGTGGGGATAGAGGGGAAATAATCCCCAGGCCATCTGCTGCTTTTGCCGTCCTGTGTGCGTTTATGCTTGTGTGTGTGTGTGTGTGTGTCGGGCTCTGACTCACGTGGGACGGTGGATTTTACTTCCTTCTCCTCATTCCCTCCTCTTTTCGTGATTAACATACTTCCTGGTGTCTACTCACTGCCTTCACAGCTTCTATTTACATTTAATCTTCGCTGGTGGCCACGTCTCAACTTGGAATTTTTCTTCAATAGCGCTCAAGGAAGTACAGTCCTGGTTAACTGATTGAAATAATGGTGTTTACAGAGGACAATATGAATACATGGCTACACTTACTGGATATTTCTTCTGTGTGCCGTAATAAACTGTCACATTTGAGGCTGATATTGATGTCAATATATAGCTGGTAATAATCACTGAAGCCTGGTAACCAATCTGTAAACAGGCATAAAATAATAATAATCCTTATCAATCCACCATGGGGATATTCTTACTCTGCATATGGCCCATTCATCCACACTCTGTGGATGCTGTGGGCTGCCACTTGTGCAGCAGTTTGGGGGTTAGGTGCTCGCTCAAGGCACCTCAGCCATGGACATGGGCCGGAACTTGTGACCCTTTGGTCCCAAGCTGCTTCTCTAACCGCAGCTCAAATACAAACGCCATTTTGTGTATATCTATGATGTTGTGTACTTTTATTAGATAGGGTGGCACAGTGGCGTGGTGGTTAGTACTGATGCCTCACACCACGAAGGTTCCGGGTGTGAATCCATGGGCCGACTGGAGCCTTTCTGTGTGGAGTTTGAATGTTCTCCCTGTGTCTGCGTGGGTTCTCTCCAGGTTCTCCAGCTTCCTCCCACCGTCCAAAGACATGCTCGTTAGGTTCATTGGTGTTTCTAAATTGGCCGTAGGTGTGAGTGTGAATGGTTGTCTGTCTCTCTGTGTTAGCCCTGTGATAGACTGGAGATTGTACCCCACCTTTGGCACAATGACAGCTGGGATAGGCTCCAGCCTCTCCGCGACCCTTCACAGGACAAGCGGTCACAGAAGATGAATGAATGAATGAAAAACCCACAGCATTCAGGGATTACTTTTGGCATTTTTTGCTTAACAAACAAGGTTTTTGCTTCAGTTCTAGTTGTTGTTAACCACAGATCCTAATAGATACCTAAAACATTTCAGCCACATTCACACCTTGACTGAAGGACTGGAGTCTCTGGCCAATACTGTGTAATCAGAGTACCATTCATTGGGGAACATGATAAAAGGATGTGAGTGTCTGGTTGTTATGTAAGCTTTAGGAGAGCAACACTCCGTCCACTAGTGTTTTAAATCAGTAGTAGCTCAGTGGTGCTTAGCGTGTAATCACTGCCTGTCACACCTATGTTTGTGTCGGACAATTTAGTAATTTTGGTTGTCCCAAATGTAATGTATGGATTTATTGTTTCAGAGACTTAAGGAACGGGGACCCCCACGTGTTATTATGTCATTACGTTATCATCTATGAAGACATATTGCTGGACCCCTGAGTAGTAGATCACTCCTGGATTTTTTCATGGCATCTTTCTCTAATTGGCTCATTATCGTGATGAGGCAGGGAGTCAGCGGGGGGTTGAAGTCTCTGTTGATTTGTGATTGTTATGCTGGTTGATGTGAGGTATACATGATATTCGAGGCACTGACACTGAGACGTACTGTGCAACTTAACCTAGATTCTTTAATTCTTGTTGTTCCAGCATGTTACTGTATAACTCCACATCGTTGCTGATAGATCTGTGAGAAGCTAATTTTAGCGATTGAAAGAGGCCATGCTTGATTGTCCTCCACTGATAAGTGTTTTAGTAGTTCAACGCATGTTTTAGCCTCTTTTAGCAAATGGGTTTGTGCTGCAGCATATGTCAGGGTAATGGCATGAAGGTCATAACTGTACACCGATCAGACATAACATTATGACCACCGTCCTGATATGGTGTGGTCTCCCTTGTGCCTCCGAAACAGTTGTGACTCATCAGAGAATTGACATGGGCCTTCTGAGGGTGTCCTGTGGTGTCTGGCAACAGGATGTTGTTAGTGGGGGGGCTTTTGAGGGGAGGGGCCTCTGTGGATCATCCCACAGATACTTGATCAGTTTGGGATCTAGTGAATTTGGAGGCCAGGTCAACACCTTGTGCTGTTTTTCATGTTTTTTGTGTGTGTGTCTGTGTCAGGCTGCATCCTGCTGGGGATGGCTGCTGCTATCAAGGAGTGTCATTGCTATGGAGTGGGGGTGCCTGGTCTGGTCTAGGTGGGTGCTACATGTCTAAGTAACATCCACATGAATGAAGGCCAGGTCCAAAAGTTTCCCAGCAGAACAGGGAATTGTCACAAGATATTCAGCGTTATTCACTTCTCCCGTCAGTGGTTTTAATGTTGTGGCTGATCGTAGCTTGTATCTTATGTTTTTGTGCACTAAATTAAATCGTACTCTTTCCAGATCAGCGGCACAGAGACATGTGTAAAATGTTAAAAACACGCCTGAGTCACAGTAAATTGACCAGCCCCCACACTAGTTGTATTAATTGTGCTGGTCTGCCGGGGCTTTTATTTTGGCGGCCGTGAGAGGGTGTTAATGACATGATGACCGGGTTCCCAACCTGCACACTTTCAAACCCGCATTGAGTTGAAGGGCCGGTGCTAAAAATAGACCCAGTCTGGCCTCTTGTAATGACGCTGCCCTCGTCTACGGCTGTGTGCCTGCTGAGCGTGTCAGGTCTGCCGCTCCTGTTCACATTTTTATTAGGCATTAGTAGTAGAAAAAAAAGAGTGACGCTGTTACTAGCTGTTCATCAATACCGTAAGAAAATACATTTCTTCAGTATAAAAGCAACCCAGGTTGTTTGTACATAGGCTAAAAAACAAGGCCCTGAATTTGAAGCCGGATTCCTAATTTTGTCTGGGCTCTGTGTGTTTTGAGAGTTTGGGCATCTGCAGCCACATAAAGATGCTAAATGTCAACCTGTGCACATTTTAATTGTTAGTTTTTCTTGCAGAGCTTCAGTTAAATAAGTAATGGGGAAAGAGGAAAAAGGAAACATGCCTACCTTTGTCTTGCTCCTTTTTTAAACTTTAACTTGTTTAATTGAGGTTTGATCATTAATCCAGCCCTTTACTGGGGGGTAAAACGTGTTTTAATCATCGAATTGTTAAGACACAGGGAGTGTAAAAGTCGTAGACTCCGTCCCGGGCTCTCGCCGCATGTGGCCTGGTTTCAGCAGAGAAGTAGACTCCCGCTCAACAAAGCGGCTGTGTCGTCCCTCCGCGCGGACACGAGGCTTCAGAGGCTCCAAAATGTCTTTAATTCACCACTGAGAGGTTATTTCCACCCGTGAGCTTCAAAGCTGCACTTTCACATGTCACTTCAAAGAGATCGAGCCAGAGCCACCAGAGCGGCCGGTAAGTGGTCGCAGTCGGAGCTCGAGTCTAACGAAGAGAAGAATGTCGTCGGTGTACGGCGGAAATTACATATAATCATTTCGCCTTTGTAATATTGTCAGATGTCGTCATTTCTTCAAAGTCGGGCTGAAATTACAGTCTGTACTGGTCTAATATGTGTTAGTGTTGAGTTTGGATCGGTCTACAAACGCTTGCATTCATTGTTTGATGCACACTAATTCAGAGATTTTATATTTCTGTGACAGTGAACAAAATATGCTTAAGATTTTATTCTGTTGATATAGAAAATAAAATTTTCCGTTTTACCTGACTTGAGTAAGTGCTTGCTGACTTGCATGTTCTGCACATGCTTTCATATAGGCACAGAAAGGATCACTTCTCAAATGGAAGATGCAATGCACGTATGGCAAGGACCGTATGCAATCTCTTGCGTCTGCATGATGTGTCAGTGTCGCTGCAAAGCTTAATTCAGTTCAATTTTATTTATATAGCGTCAATAACAATGCAAACTGTCTCAAGATGTTTTGCAAAAACCCTGTCTGAAACCCCCAGAGCAAGGACTAAGGCGACAGTTGCAAGGCAAAAAAATACCTTTTAACATGCTATGCAATAGTAGCGCACAAATGCATGAGTAGTAACAGGGATGGAATTAGTACAATAGGTCGTGAAGTGGCAAATATTCCAGAGTTCAGTACCATTTAAGGACTTGATCTGGAAACCTATATAAAAAATAGAACTAAATCAGAGAATGTTATGTCCATACGTGGTGGAAAGTGTTGGAAAAAGGGAACTGGGACAAAGCTTGCTAAGCAGCTTTGTGTATTTTCCACAAAATTAATACATGTAGTGAATAATATGATATCCAATCTGAGTTCTCTTGTGTACCCTCTAATCAAAATCAGAATCAGAATACTTTATTAATCCTTCAAATAGTCAAAGATTCAAATACAAATAGGATAAAAAAACAATATATAAATGTATACACAATTTGCAAAGGTAAAATGGTTAAGAGTGCCTAACACTCTTAACCAAAATTTGATGTCCACAGGCAGGACTGCGGCAATCTGTGGTTTATTTGGGTGAGTCTGTTACTGAAGGTACTCCTCAGACTGGTCAGTGTGTTCTGGAGTGGGTGGGACGAGTTGTCCAGGATGGTCTTCACGTTTGCCAGCATTCTCCTCTCTGAAACTGTGTTCAAAGAGTCCAGCTCAACCCCTACAACATCACCACTGGCTTTGGGGATCAGTTTGTTGAGTCTGTTAGCGTCCGCCACTGTCAGCCCGCTGCCCCAACGTGCAACGGCAGAGGTGTCAAACTCATTTTAGTTCAGGGGTTAGGGTTAGGGCTCATGCCGTGGGCCAAATTAGACCCTCTGATGGGCCGGACCGTATGTTTGACACCCCTGCTCTAGTGGAATCTTCCAGTTACACATGTTCTACATAATCTAGTATGTGAACACTACACCAGCTCGTTTAAGGTACTGTGTGACATAGATGGTGTAACCTACGTACGTAGCCGACGCCGGTGTGATTCATTTATACTTATGCGCCCGTCAGTCTGGTAGTCAGTGCTGTGCCTTTTTTGCCAGTCGGGATAGTTTTTGTTTCCACTTCCTGCTTCACTTTCAATAGTGGCAAGACCATGGGGCTACATGAAGACATGGGACTAAATACAGATCGCAGCCATGAGCCACAACTGAAATGTTGTCAGCCTTTCTACCCTCATGAATCTAATTAAACTTCAGCATCTTCACATTAAAACATCCCACATGAAAGCAGAGTGTACTGTAAATACGAACAAGCTCAATGTCGATGATGATTGTTCATGAACACAGTGGCTCTTTAAAGCATTTGAATCGCTGGGTCATGTGCTGAACACAAAAGCGTCACAGATGTGGGTATGACATAATAACTCATACAGTAGAGCTCCTCAGCAGCAGGTTTAATCCGCTCCATGACTCATCCACCGAACATCAGTGAAACCGTTGTTTTCCCCCTCAATCAGCCGCTGTGGCTTTCCCCAAATATCTTTACTTTATTATCAAAAAAGCATTTTAAATCTTGACAAGATTAAAAGTTAACTGCTCTTAATTCCGTCAAATCAAAAACGAAAAGTGTCCGCTTTCCCTACACGACTCATTCTCTTTGTTATTTATCCACCGTGCAACGCATCAGGGTCTGCTAGATTTCAGCCCCGCTTAAGGCATTAGCTCGGAGGGATTATCCCACCGGCCAAACGCTCGGTTACCAGCGGCACGCATCCTCTCATACGATCATTCCAGCAGACACGTGCCTGATATTTGGCCTCCTTTACTTCCTGCTATCAGGCTCACCATCCCTGTGGCCCAGAGTGACACTGACCCTCGTATCAGCTGGCATAGATTATATTAGCAATACACTCCCCAACAATTTTTTTAGGTCTGACAAGGATAACTCATTTGTGTTTGGCTGTATATTTGCACAGTTGTTAAAACACACAGATTTCAGATTTCAGTATGTACTGGCGACGTACTCAGGGAGAATGCACACAAACTGTAGAACACAAGACGTGACCAGCATGGAAGAACGGGCGATGCTCTTTTTTGCTTTTGGTCTCGATGCACCGCTTTAAAATGTGCGACCAGTATGAACAACTTGAGGCTCAAAATATACTTGTGCAATGCATTCTATCGGAGCGGGGTGTCAGACGCGACAGCTGGCATGTCTGGGCTGTGAAATGACAATCTCATAGATCATCGCACTTTTATAAAAATATAAAAATTGTCCGTTTTGAGGCCAGTTTACAGATTAAACCTTCCTTTTTCGGTACTGGTGATCACGGCGGCTGAGGATTTTATAGAACAGAAGAGAAAACAGCTGCCAATTAATCTTGTAAACATTTGGCAATCTTGTCTGTTTGGGGTTTAGTGCATTCGGTAACAGAGCTGAATGCTCTTTGCTTACGGTTGACGGTTTCGCTTAGATTAAGGCTATATTTGCTGAACTTGTCCTTTGACTGCAAGGTTTGCACCGGCAGGCATTAGAGGTCCTCTTTAATTTTCAATAGATCACATATAAATCATTAAATCTCATGTTAATGCTCTGGGGATAAGCCCTCAAGGAGTGTGTAAAAAAAAAAACAGATCAGTGATGCTGCTCAAAGCTGGACTCCACTCTCTACTTCAAAGGTCAAAGGTCAAAAATACCACTAATTGCCACCCTGGGATCAAACACGCATCAAATAATATCAAATGGAAAGTACTGAACCGCCCATTTTCCTGGAGATGTTAAACTCTCAGTCCCCTCCAATACTGTAGATTGGTGTCCTTACATGGCTGCTCTCTGGGGAACCGTCAGCTGTTAATGGAGCAAGTATCCACTTGGTCTGTACTAAGTGCTCTATGTAGTGTGAGTTCATTTTCAAACTGGCTCTGACACTGATTTTACTGCTAAAACCAAAGCCCGTCTACGGAGCAATTTTCTTTGTTGATAAAAAAGCTCGCAGCTCTTGTGTGTTTCTCGCCTCAGATGTTTCCACGTGAAACAAGCGGACATAAAAATGCCGCTGCTGCCTGGAGGTCGCTAGCTCTTCTTGCTAGGAAAATACTGTCAACGTCAACGCTGCTCCATTTGGGGTCCAACGTGTGTCAGTTTCTGACACATTCAGTTCCTCCCATCTGCCGTCGTCTCAAAGTTGAGATTGCTTGGTGCCTGGACGCTTGACGTTGCCCGAAGTTCTCTTCACCTATCATCGATTTTCATTAACGCCTCATGGTCTGTACCTTTCTGTGCATGCCCCTTCTTGAGAAAGGGATCATGTCCGTTGAGATGCTCATCATCAGGAATTGACGTAGAGGCCAGAGCTGTCCGAAGCACAGCAGATGACAGTTTTGGCCTCTGCAGAAGAGTAATAAGGTATAAAGTCGTAGTATTAATGGTGTAAATCTGTAACCATTTATCCTGCAAGACTGCACCATGATGTTGACTCATTTATTAATTGCAGTCATTAATTACACATTCACTGGAGGCAGTTCAGCTTAATTTTCTCTCTTTTTTGAGACTGGCACCACAAAACCAAAGGACAGTTTAAACTTCACGAATTTCAAATAATTGGTAAAGGTCAGCAGAAGCCTTTGTTTGCAAAAAAAACAAAAAAAACAAAAAAATAATCTGTGTTCAGTGCCATGTGATACCTCATATCTGTGGATTATACAGAATAACTGATGCATTGTTTCGGCAAACAGACGTCACTGTTTCCACAACTAAAGTCCACAACTCCATTGTGTTGTGTTGTTTCTACAGATACCTTAAAACTGTACTTATAAAAACTTGTGTGCTATGTTTAGTTTTTATGAAATGAGAGAACCAAATAGAGGGCAGACGTGAAACCAGAGCATACAGGTTCTAGTTCAAAAGAAAGATGATCTCACACTTGAGTGAAATCCTAAAAACAATCCTAAAAATCCTAAAAAAAAATAAACAGTGTGTTGATTGCATGGCACACTCCACACGTCTTCTCTTCTCTTCTCTTCTCTTCTCTCTGTGTGTAGCATCACTACCATTCATGCAGCTAATGTTCAAGCCTGCCTGGCTCTCCACCAACGAGGCCACCAGGTTTCCTCTGAGCGTGTGCTGAGCTGGCACGAGTGACACACAAAGCAAGCTGTGCTGACAGCCTAAGACAAATTACCTGTTAACGATCTCTCTCACTCTCTCTCTCTCTCTCTCTCTCTCTCTCTCTCTCTCTATCTCTCTCTCTCTCTGCATCTCTTCTTCATGTCATTCTCTCTTATCACATTTCACACTCCTTGCGCTGTGATTGAAGGGACATCTTGACCTCCCTTGGTGAGAATATGTGGTTAAACTTGATTTAAATAACGAAATTGCCTTGAAAAGGCAATAAACCTTTATACCGCTGCATAGTCAAGCGGCTATAACACGTCTCCCGGGAGGCTAATCGCATTGTAGATCAATATGAGGGACTTTCTAGCCTGAGGATTGCACATGTTGGTATTTCAAGGCACCCCTTTCCTTTCAGGACAGTTTGTGCTGCGTTGAGAGATTTAACAACGTATAATATTGCAGATGTTATGGTCCGACAGTTTGTGAGGCCTACTGACTTAAGTGTTGATTTAAAAGCACATTTTGTACAACTTTTTTTTATTATTCACAGCTTAACTGGTATTTTATCAGATTTGGGGCTGAAATGGGTGATTTACCTGTTTATAAGTAGAAAGAAAGGTAGTTAATTGTCCTTGTGGGTGTAAAAACACACTGACAGGAATACATAGGAATTTCGTATTTCCTTGCTCCTGTTGATTCACACAGGGAACATTTTTACCGGATCCATTACCACAGCGCTGGTGTTTTACATATAAATGAATGACGTTTAAGCCGTTGCCAGTCAAGTTCAAAAATCTCCCAGGATTTTGTAGAATACTAGCTTTTTAAATTGTCTTTGGTTGTTTTCTGATGCTGGAGAAAGCCTGGGAGCCTGCCTGACTTCCCCTGCCCACTAAATGATTTGGTGGTGAGAAGTTGGTCTGGAGCCTCTCTGTTGGGAACTGATTATGCTCTGGCAAAGACCTGCCCAGCCAGTCAAATGTTGTGTCTATGGTCTCTAGAGTAAACGCTGTATTGCCTTCTGTCCTGGGACACAAATGTAGTCAGTCAGTCTGTTCTTACTACATTTTATGTCAGTTTAAAGTCTAAAATAATCCTTTCTATCTCAAACTGTCGAAGGTTAAAGTGAAATAAAATAAATTCTAGCATGTTAGAAAGCCATAGCACCCCCAAAAACATAGATAACACAAATGACTCTAAAATCATTGCAACCTTCAACCCTGATAGCATGCTTCCTCTCACACAAGGACTATTTTAGTGTGAGCGGTAACTACCTCTCTGTTACCAGTGCACGCAGTTCAGGAAAACAGAACAGGAACAATACAAGAAAAAATACCACAAAGAGAATTAAATTCAGTGTTAGGTTACGGTAGCTGTGTGTCTTCCTTTGTTTTTACATTGTGACTAATCTCTGTTTTCTCTTTTTTTCTATTTCAGTAAAGAAAGCCAAACTCCACGGGCCTCCAGGTAAGAGCTCCTACATAGTTTGTCTGTTATTTGTTCATGGAGAGCAGACATTATGACATTGGAGAGATTTATAATACTAATTATCCGAGCTTATTGTACATGCGTGCTTATATCTGAAATATCGTGCAAAATAAGAGCGTTTCCCGACAATATTTTGTTAAAGTTAATGCGATTTATGTCTGCAGAGCTTGAATTTCGGACTCAAATTCCATGAAAATCCAATTAGTAGATGTTGAGAAAATGCGCTTAAATCTGTAAATCTTATACGAATCGTGGGACGAGAGGACATGTCACTTGAAGAACGTCACTGTGATTCATCCTCCAGGGACCATGAGTAGATAATTCATAGCAATCCTTTGAATAGTTCTTTAAATAATGTTTTTGAGTGTTGCTCAACCGCTCATTGATGTATCAGCTATTAATATAAACATATTACATACCTGGTGATCCCATAGTAGCTGCAGCCTTCTGCTATGCTGTGTTCCTTCTGTTAGCATTCTGGTGAAATCATTGTAGGGTTAAATAGAGCTAGGAAGTGGAGAACAGCTGTTTTTTTTTAATTTATATATACCACCAAAGGCTCCTAATATTGTGTAGGTCTCCCTTGTGGCTCCAAAATCGTTGTGACTCATCTGAGAATGGACATGGACCTTCTGAGGGTGTCCTGTGGTGTCTGTTGTTAGAGGGGAGGGGGCTCTGTGGATCATTCCACAGATACTTGATCAGTTTGGGATCTAGTGAATTTGGAGGCCAGGTCAACACCTTGTGCTGTTCTTTAAAGTTGTTCCTAAAGCGTTTTGTGTGTGTGTCTGTGACAGGCTGCATCCTGCTGGGGATGGTTGCTGCCATCAAGGTGTGTCATTGCTATGGGGTGGGGGTGCCTGGTCTGGTCTAGGTGGGTGCTACATGTCTAAGTAACATCCACACCAATGAATGCCAGGTCCAAAAGTTTCCCTGCAGAACGTTGAATTGACACACGAAGGTTAAAATGTTATATACTTCTCCTGTCAGTTTAATGTTGTGGCTGATTGGTGTATATAGAGCATGACATTCGTGGGAGGAAGAGGCTAGTGAACGCATATGGCTGGTTTGTGCTTACCTTTGATCTGTTGTGCGTGTGTTTCCCATTGTTCAGAGTGCACCCTCACTCTCCAGATGTGTCTTTATTCATTTTTGAATACGTCCAGCATTCGTCCCTGTACATTGTTTGAATCTCTCCTTGATCATTTACTTGGATAGCCTGAGCAGAAATGTCACCCAGACTGAACAGCCAAACAGCTGAAAAGTGACAAACAGTAAAGATTTCTCAGTGTCTTCATCATCAACCGATCAGCAGCCAGTGGCATCTGGCTGCAGCTGTTCATCCTTCCATCCTCTCTCCGGGCGATGATGAGGGGGAGAACAACGGCAACAAGTAGGAGGATGAGAAATCGAGCCGGAGGAGGAGAGAAGAAATCAATAGATCATCACAGACAAAGGGCCACCTGCGAGCCTAAAATGACTACGTGTCATCCTGGCATAAAGGAGAGGATGGAGACAGATCTCTCAGTGTCTTCGGCAGACGGAGACACACTCTAGATGCAGGAGATGATTTTCTATTGGTTGCCGCCGGCCTCCGATCGCAGAGCAGATTTCAGAGCGGACGGAAGGGACTGTAACAGTGTCCTTTAATTCATTTATTCTGTTGTTCTTCTGAATTATTACTACCAGTGATTCTCCCTTTGAATCTTAAATTAAATCGGGCAGTTGAGTGTAAGAGGAAACTCAAGTGGCTATAGAACTAATCAAAGGCAAAAATTGCAAAGCTCTTTAAAAGAGGCGACATCCTCTTCATGGTTTGTGTGTGTAAACGTTGTAACCTGGTTTCGGGGAAGGGTGGCTGAAGCCTATCAGAAGCAGGTTAGCAGAGTTAAAACTCCCTGAGCTCCATTATCAAACTGAGTAAAAATGTAAAAATGCAAAAACACACGAGAAATAGACTTGAAGTCTCTTTGAGGAAGTTTTCACGGTCTGTTAAAGTTTCACCTGAAACGACACACCTTCTTTTCCTCAAAGCTGCTGCACCCATTCTCATAGAGAGTGTAGCCGTGATGCCATCCTGTTATTTGACATGACTATTAGTCCCAGCTCAGACACGGCCCCATAGTACAGTTTGTCCCACTCTAATGCCCCACTTTGGGAAACATGATCTGATTTATCTTATTAGTAAGGAGCAATAGATTTTTTGCCTGTGGGAGCTGCCGTCCCCTCGGCTCTCCTGAAACCCCACTGGTGGACGACCCCTGGGAGATGCCGTCTGGTATATATGTCACTTTATCAGCTTAGATGATTTAAACCTTGTTTTTAGGCTCTGGAGACGCTAATGTCAGGTGATCTGCTGAGACAAAACTAGGAACCAACCTACAACGTCTGAAAGGGTTGCTCTGATATTTGTGACAGTTCTTGAAGATCTGCTGTCTTCTCATTGGCCTGCAGTACTTAGAGAGCAATGCTAACATTGACCTGACATTAACATGCATCCTGAAAGACCACAAGCCGGCAGCTTTAAAGGGGAACTACTGTTTTTTACAACCTGGACCTTATTTCTGGCATAAAATACGATTGTTTACTCAGTTTTGTGTCATTTGTAATCGTTCGGGAGATATTTAGATCTGCATATATCCATATAGTGGGAGTGACTGGGGCACCGACACGCAGCACTCTAATAAACGCATTATCTGCTGCAAAACTTCACCACCAACTTCACTTTAATTTCACCAATATTTTGTTATCGTGCGCTTGTACACGACGGTCGGCTTGTTAACGTGTAATTTGCTTCTGCTATGGTTCGTCCACAACCTCAGAATCAGAAAAATAAATAAATAAATAAATAAAAAACTAGCAGTATCAAATTACAGGCCGACTGTCGCGGGTGCGATGGGCGCTTGGAGATGACATCGTCCAGGTCGGAAGACATCATCCGGGGTCTGTAGGTCAATCTACAGTGTATAGTGTATCATAACAAAATATTGGTGAAATGAAGGAGTTTCGCGGCAGATAATGCGTTATTTAGAGGCTGCGTTTCGGTGCCCCATTCACTCCCACTATATGGATATACTCAGATCTAAATATCTCCCGAACGACTACAAATGACACAAAAGTTATATGGGTGAGTAAACGTTCATATTTTTTGCCAGAAATAAGGTCCAGGTTATAAAAAAACATTAGTTCCCCTTTAAGTCAAAGTGTCAACACATCCAAGACATATTGAGGAAACATTTTGCATGCAGAACAGATCACAAATGGTCACTTAAGATGCATGTGCAGGTATATTGTAATGCTAGATATGAGCACGCACTGCCCACTCGCGACTGGATCCCCCATGTGTGCCTGAGGCTGTAGAAATGCAAGCCAAGTCTGAAAATGTAGAGTAGACTCACTTAAACCCCGCTGGTCAAGGTAAAAACAAAGACTGTCCTCTGTCAGTCCACTGTAGTTTAAAAGGGAAGTGATCTGTGTCAGCTGTAGAACCTTTAGCCTCAGAGTCAGAGGCTATGATGGATGTCGGCTTATTTATTTGAGTACGTCCTGTACTTCCTGTGTAATGGAATCAAATATCAGCTGAAATAAATAAAAAAAACAACAAAAAAAACACACATTCGTTTGTGCTTTTGGGTCGTGACACCACTCAACTGTACTTGCAAATCTTTGGATTATAGACTTTGGAGAAGTGGGGTTTTAATCAGAGAGAAAAGTAGTTTGAATCTCAAACTGCTTTGAGGAAAAACACAATCCTGGCAGGAAATGTGACTTGGAAACACAACAGGGTCTTGTACACGAATTGCTTTAGTGGATTTACTGAGTTTTTAATAATAGAAGGGGTCATTTCTTTGTATTTCATCTTCTCATCATACCTGTTTGCAGCTCAAGTGCAGACCGTAACAGAATTTAGGTTTGTACTTGTTGAAGTTTCTGCTTGAAACGTCCTTGTTTTTCATACCTGACACACTGCTCATTGGTAGTAGTAGCTAACTTGCAGTGATGGCCCACTGCAGCATAATGAATGTCTAATGAATGCAGAGGTAGCCTGACCATAATGAGGCTACCTTTCTCTGCACAGCCTGACCAGTTGAGCCGTCTGACTTATTGCTGCCCCTCCTAAGACAGGTTGTAAGCTACATATCCACTGCGGAAGACGTTTTTGCAGTTTTATTTCCATTTAGGAAAACTTTCAAAGACAGGAGACCTCCGAAACAATCTGTAAGACACACAACATCCCTGCTTAAGACATAGAAACATGCAGAAAACATTTGGCGTTTCTACTTTTTACCTTTTACTTCTGTTTTGGTCTCCACCAACTCTGGAGAACTGCTCTTCGACAGCTGAATTCTTCCGACTTGAAGCTCAGTGTCACCATCTTGTCTGTGTCTCCTTTTAACAAGCAGCTAATTCAAAAATGTATTTAAAAAGGTGATATATATAATAATGTCTTTATTAAAGGATAAAATTAGCTACAGAGACCAAAAACATTTTTGCACCAAGCTCTAAACGTATTAATTTCTGCTGTAATGTTGGAGGTCTATGTGGATTGACTCTCTTTTGGAGCCTCAAGTGGTCATTTAGGGAACTGCAGTTATTGGCAGTTCATCAACCAGACACTTATTGATTTGTATACTGGGCTGAAAACAAACGTAACCACATATAAGGTAAATAACGAGCTAAATCTATATGTGGTGACGCAGAGGATGGACGTATATTCACTCGGTTCATGTGGGACACGCACGAACAACCCCTTTCACATTACACGTATCCATTTGTTCTGATGTTACGGTGAAAATGAATGGACGCTGGGAGAAAATTGCAGCTGAATCAAAATGCTGCTGAAATAAAAAAAGAGAGAGAGAACATCTTACCCATTTGCACTCGTGAGATTACAAAAGAATACTCTCAGTTTTATATCTACTTCGGCTCTCCTCCTCTTTCGACCTCCCCTCTTCTCTGTAGCCTCCGCCGCCCCCCCTCCCTCCTCCCTCGACACCCATAATAGAGTATTCATTACTGTAGACAGCCTTGTAAATGTCATCCCGCCTGGCCGCGCTGCAAACGTCCGCGTGTAACTGAATATAACTTATTTATTTTCATAAGTCATCGCCACTTAATTATAAATGACGCCGGCTTGCTCCCCAAGAGGGTCCTGCTGCATGCTGGGAAATGTCCTCCCCACCACAGTTGGTGTAGTTGCTGCTGGAGGAAGGCGTGTTTGTGTATGTTCTGCATGCAGCAAAGCTTTTAATGGAGGTGTGCTGAGCATCGTTCATGACAACCCTGGTGGCATCGAATGAGCCAAATGAATCAGATTTTCATATTCCTCCTTTCCCTTCCTTTCGCCTTTATTTTTGTGCTGTTTGTGTGTTTTTGGTTTCATTCACAATCCCACCAGTTGTGTTTCTTCCCTGTTACCGCTGGTAGCTCTCAGCAAAATGGGGCTGTCTGCAGCCTGCCAGTCCTCTTGTCTCTTAATTACAGACCTGGCAGCCACCTTAAGTGAATGATGGATTATTCCAGATTAACCCTTTCACCCGCCTGCCTCTTGTCTTCGTCATTGCTGCTCAGCCGTGCTTGGGAGAGAAAAATAGGCTGCATGTACACTGACATTTCATCTGCCTCATAACTAGAACAGATGTAAGTACAGTTCATGTATAAAAAGACAGAGACTTACAGTTCATACAGTTCATACAGTTCACACTTAGATGCTTCTGTATTAGAAAGTTTAAATAGTCTTGAGGTGATTATTTATTGCTGCATTCAATGAAAGAAAATCTTTGTTGACTGAAATTGCCCCAACTCTTTAACCAATGGTTGGTTGCAGGAGGTAAAGCAACCGCTAGTGTCATTAGCCTAAATTAATTGTAAATAAACATACAATATTGGTATTAGAAGTAAGGTTTTTTCTACCTGCACATACACCAATCAGACATAACATTATGACCACCATCCTAATATTGTGTAGGTGTCCCTTGTGCCTCCAGAACAGTTGTGACCCATTAGAGAATGGACATGAGGTCCAACCTTTGGGTCCTATCGGCTGAGGAGAGGGGCCTCTGTGAGCCAAAGACAAATTTCCACCTCGGTGGACAATAAAGTTGTCTGTAGCGTTCTGTAACTCCACAGCTAATACGCTAGTCCTTGTGATGTCAGTGTTATTTCTGGAGCTGAACTAAAGCTAATAAATGCAAAACACAGCCCGGCGATAGACTGGAGACCTGTCCAGGATGTACCCCGCCTCTCGCACGATGACAGATGGGATAGGCTCCAGCCCCCCCCCCCCCCGCGACCCTTCACAGGACAGGCGGTTACAGAAGATGAATGATTGAATGAAATGCAAAGCAGAAAAGAGAAAGGCCGTATGAGCAGACGGTGTGTAGGAGACAGAGGGAGGGTGACTTTTCTCTTCCTGTCCGGCCGCTGAAAGATGTGAACAAGGAAGCGTATTTTGGATTAATCACAGCTGTTGCTGTCTGCGTCTGTTTAATGTGATGCACATCTACAGCGTGGAGTGTGAACGTAACAGATGCACGGTCAATTTAGTTGTATGCTGACATGCAATGATATTTAAAGGCGTTCATTCAGAAGTTGAACGATGGGATCTGTAGCACCTGGTTAGAGCGAGAGTCCGTCCTGCTTTTATCACCCTTTACCTCTTTCTCATCTTTTTATACGAAGGTTATTTTAGGAGAAAATTTCTGAGATTGGCCCTCTTGTGTGATAGGTTTTGGAAAATGTAATTTGAAATTTAAATACGTTCATCTTTTGACCAACATTAACATTTAAAGCCTTAATATGATTCATTTGGTTTAAAGCTGTTTTTGATTATCTTAATGTGGCGTTCTTAGATCTTGCATTTTGCAGAAGAGAAAGTACAATTATTAAGAGATTCATTAAGAGTCCATTAGGCCTCAGTGCTTAAGGAATTCAGGTATTTCACCAACTAGAGACCACATTCAAATTAGAAAGTGTTTTTTTCCTAACAGTGGCTATAATGTATGGATTTATGCAGCTGAATGATCATGTCCCTAACCTCATTTCACCCTGGATCCTCTGATGCTGCCCTCAGCTCCACTGGCCCTTATCAAAGAAAGTGGATGTAATACTGCGAACTCCCAGAGATGTACAAGAACACACAAATACACACATACACACCTGCACAGCGTACGCTCTTTCAGCCTGGTTGTGCTCCCCGTCCATGCGAAAAGGGGGCTACTTGAGGCAGGTAATCAAGAAGGGATTAAGAGGCTGGTTTCTCGAACCCCTTTGGTTTATGCTGATCACTGCGAGGTTCACGGCAGGACACACACATAAATCTATTTTTACCGTTTTCCGACGCTGGGTTTAATTATTTTAGTTCACTGGGGAGTAGCCCTTATCAGAGCCAGTACCTCTTCTTACCCCAGTGTTTTCTGAAAACATTTGTCCTCACCCAACTTGGTGGTGAGTCTTTGTGACGTACGCCGATCAGGCATAACATTAATATTGCGTAGGTCTCCCTTGTGCCTCCAAAACAGTTGCGACTCATCAGAGAATGGACATGGGCCTTCTGAGGGTGTCCTGTGATGTCTGGGAACAGGATGTTGTTAGTGGGGGGGCCTTTGAGGGGAGGGGCCTCTGTGGATCATCCCACAGATACTTGATCAGTTTGGGATCTAGTGAATTTGGAGGCCAGGTCAACACCTTGTTCTGTTCTTCATGTTTTTTTTTTTAGTTGTTCCTAAAGTGTTTTTGTGTGTGTGTCTGTGTCAGGCTGCATCCTGCTGGGGATGGCTGCTGCCATCAAGGAGTGTCATTGCTATGGGGTGGGGGTGCCTGGTCTGGTCTAGGTGGGTGCTACATGTCTAAGTAACATCCACACCAATGAATGCCAGGTCCAAAAGTTTCCCAGCAAAACACTGAATTGTCACAAGATGGTCAATGTTATTTACTTCTCCTGTCAGTGGTCATAATGTTGCGGCTGATCGTACATGCTCGGTCTCGCAGTTGCTAAGTTTACATTGTTATTCCACCAATAATCGGAGTAATAACCCAATTACTAGAGGTTTGCGCCTCTAGAATATATTTGTTAAACATAAAATCTGTGAATTAAATCAGAAATATAACAATTTGTGCATTTAAACAATAGCAACCTGCCCTGCACATTTACTCTGACCACATTTTGAAATAATATTGTCTTACTCATTCAGAACGTGGAGATACTTCCAGAAGGAAGAGAGCGTACTTATCTATGCAGCAGATCTCTGTAGAATAATCAAATGCCGCTTTGATTTGGTGGCTGAATGCTGAACATGATAATCCTGGATCAATGCTGATAATGGAGCAGTCTTATACAGCAGATCGCATAGTTCTCAGTTCAGTCTTCAACGTGTGAGGAGGAAATGTAATGGTCTGGTTTACCGTCGGAAATACCTTTTTCTCGGGACAAAATGTTCTCTTCTGTGAATCCCCAGTGAATAGTGACACCTTCCCGAAAATGAGCATTATTAAAAGGCACACAGCTTAGTTATTTAAGGTGCAGCTGTTAGTTTCTGTTCATTTCTGTCTGTTCTTCTGTGTGATTAAATATGGAGGATTCACAAGTTGGAAAGGCGATATGGCACCTTAATATTTAAACTGTATTGCTTGAATGCTAATATAGTAATGGCAGTGGTGTTTTATATACAAATCTGGTAACAAGATAATCAAAATTGATCTGTAATAAGTGTTGCCAGATACAGATGAGTGTTTCCAGACCAAAAGCTGTACAAAAATTGCCAAAATGCGCACAAAAACGCCCAAAACATACCACCCTACCCAGATGGGGTTGCACGACTTCAGATTTTTTAAAGTCGACTGTTATGTGATGAAAGTCAAGTCGACACCGACGTCGCTAACAAAAACGCAGTAGAAAGTAAAGCTTTAAAACAATGAAATCGATGTTCTTGACCTGAATACATATGCTGAGAACAGATATGTATAGCCTGTATAAAAACAGGCAGCACCCCAGCACCATCAGTAACATCTAATAGTAGTCCACAGCGTGTTGGAAGATGGAACAGTGTAGTAAATAACAGCGGTAAAAATGCTGTTCCTTAGAATTCATTAAACCCTGGCAAAGATCTGGAGATGCAAGATGTTTAGAATGCACTATTGCGTCTGTTATAAAAGATATCGACAGTAAAATAACAAACAGTTAACAGTGATTAAAGTATTTGTCAAAAAGCATAACTCTTATAATTTGTTGTTCTCATTGGTTGTAGTGCAGTCCCCATGAATAATAAAATCCTTAAACATGTTACCAGACTCACATTCTGATACATGAATTTAAAAGACAGCTTGTCTTGAGGTTGGAGCGACAGTCCAACAAAATCTGAGCACTGCTGACCTGATTTGTTTTGAAGTACTTAAGTAGTATTTCATTTTTAGCATTTCATTAGCTTCTCATTTTCTGAATAAGACACTTTTCTGACCTCTGTCCACCCTGTCTGTTGGAAATTATTATCAGTATTTTGTTTTTCTCCACTTTAGCATTGGCATGGCTAGCCTTTCTACCTTTAGTTTTCTCTAGTTACTTATAGTATTAACTTTAGAAAGTGATTGTGGTCTTAATTCATAAATTAGATGATGAGGCCGATTTGAAATGTGAGACAGTATCCCTTAAACACATTATAAGATAAGATAAGACAGGACTTTATTTATCCTTGTGGGGAAACAAGGTGTTACAGTGGCAAGGAACAACAGTGCAAAATACAAATAATAGAATAAGGTAAGACAAGAGAAACGGGTCTAAGTAGATAACCAAAAAGTTGAAAAAAAAACCCAACTGGTGTTCAGTTGAGGGTTGAAATGGTAAGGAGGCTGAATATACATAATGAGAAAAATAAACATTCATGAATATCATGAGTAAAGACAAACTCCATTAGGAGTTGCACACAGTATTGCACCAAAATGACATGATAACGACAGGGATGAGTTGGTGTATACACATGTATGATGTTCTTTGCATGTCCAAGAACATCATACATCACACAGTGTATTAATATGTTTAAAGTTCAGGTTGTAACTGTTTAAAAATCAGTTCATTGGTGTCTGAACAAAGGCAGAAAGAGTTGAAAAAGAAATGTGTGGGGTCACTTTATTATGGAACGCTGCCTGAATAAATTTGTCCAAGTTGTTGTGGTGCTCGTCAACACAGATCAGCACGTGTTTGTGTAGAGATGCTAAATTTAACGTATAGTTTTTATTATCAGAGGCACCATATTAGGTTTTATGGCTGTGCTCGATGACTTACGGCTCAGATGTTTATTGCCTTAAAACTACCTTGGACTTGATCAGTGTTGTCTGACAGGACAGTTCTGCACCACGCTGCTGTCATCACAGGTTTATAGTCTCTGCACTGTTTAGTGATTTAAATGAAATAAATATTTAGAAAATGTGTGTTTTCGAAGTCTGATCCTGCAGCTGGGTCGAGGACGATGCCTTTATCCCCTTTATATGAATGCTTAATATAAAATTCTGCATAAAATACTCTGGCTCAGTCTGTCTGTCTGACTGCTCGTACCTTTGTTTCCTATGCAGGTAGTTTAATTACTTCTATTCTGTCTGAAAGATCAGCCGACGTTGGGATTATTCACCTTTGTTATCTCCATTTCATCTTTTTCCTAAGCTCAAAAGCTGCTTCTCCAAAGATAGCGGTAATTGTTCTGCAGAGCAGAAATATTTATTGTCGCCTGCAATTCAGTCAGTAATTGAGACGGGTCACTGGAGTCTCAGGCTCGTACAAACAGCACGGAATAAAAAAAAGAAAAAAAGAAAAAATAGTTTGTTTAAGGTGGAATCTGTTCTCAGAAAGATGTGAGATTTTAAACATATAAGTGTAAACTGAACAAAAACTGTTTTTGCTTCAATACACCCAACCTACCTGTAGAATAATCTCATCATGTCTTTTAAGGCATTAAACCAATCCCAACTTTCTCCTCTTTTCCAGACAAGTTCAATGCCTACGTGACTTTAAAGGTGCAGAATGTGAAGAGTACAACCATCACCGTCCGCGGGGACCAGCCATGTTGGGAACAAGACTTCATGTTGTGAGTATCATCCTGCTGCTGGTCGTACTTAAAACTCTCAAGCAAGACGTATGCTTCTGTGTCAGATCTAGACCACAGGTAGCCTCAAAAACTTTACAACATGGTGAGGCGCCACACACTGTGCAGCAACTGTGATTGAGCCGGAATGCATTTCCACGTCTCTCAGCAACTGGATTTGCACAGATTCACAAATTCAACCTCCTCCCGCCTATAGAACGCCGTCTCCTCAGACAGTTTTTTTCTTGTGCTGCAGTAATTTCAGTTGACTGGCTGCCTTTATAGTGCCATAATTACAGAATGATGCAGACAAACCAGTGCACTAGTATTAAGGCTTACAACAGTGTAGGAAAACCTGCGTTGACTATGGCTTGGCTAGTGCAGTTGATCGTTTGCCGTTTGCAATCCAGCACCTTACGACAGGTTTATGTAAGATGAGTGTAAATATATGTAGCATTTAAGAGCAGGAACATTATATATGTGGGGAAGTTCATATTTGCCATCCACTAAAGGATCACATCTCCTTCAGCTGGTTCAAATTTTGCAAAGCACCGTCAAGCTTTTTTGGGTTTCTAGATCACCTGGTGCATGAAAGTCACATTAGTCTAAAAATGACTAATTAGGTGCAGAAGAAAATAGGTTCAGCTGCTTATAATGCATATAATGCTGTCAGAAAATTAAAATCTGGTGATCAATGATCTGGTTTCAAAATACTCTACAACTTTTGCCTTTGCACATTTAAAGGTTTGCAAGGTTCTCATGTGATGACAATGATAGATCCATACCAGTTTTGTTACGCTGAATGGACATGAGCTTCAGTTTTGACTCTTTCCTCAGTTTCTAGTTGCTTCCTTTTTTTGTTTTTGCCTCAGCGCTGTGACTTTTATTGGAAGCAACGTCGTGTACGACACCCAGCCCTTGGGATGTATTAGGACCAATACAGAATGGAATTGGGGCTTCGGAGTGTGTGTCAGGCCCGGGATGAATACCGGCCAGGTATCCATTGCAAGCCGACTTGTTAGCTGGCTTTAATAGGCCTCGCTGAAATAGAAGGAGAGTGTCAGCCGAGCTGTGGGACACCAGTCTGGCCGGCTGACACGGGCTACTAAATGGGAATTTGTGGGTTTGAGCAGAACGGATAGAAAGTGAAATTACGTGCCGAGCTCAGATAAGTGGGTGAGTCAGTGATGAGTCTAATGAATTGTCCAACCCAGTCTGATGCCGTCGGAGGGGGCGAACAGATGTAGCTGATTTAGAAAATTCTGCTGTCCCTTGTGTCCACATCCATGAGGGGACACTTAAGATGTTAATAGAGAAGATGTGGCCACCGTTTGGTGGACAGACACAAAAGCAGTGGGTGGTTTTAAGAAAAGACGGTGACAGAATATCATGACTGTTTTGAGGTTTGGCTACTGCTGCATTTTTGTTCTGTCTACCAAAGCAAAGCTGGTGGGTCCTCGTGTCCTCAGCTAAAAGGACGGGTAGATTTTTCAGAATGGCGTTGACAGTTTTTGTGTTGCAAAACCTTGTGCCTAAAACTTGAAAATATTCAAAATTTTAGAAGTTATTGTAGTTGTTGTTTCAGTACTACATACATATTGAGATTTAGACACTGTTACACCAATCAGGCATAACATTATGAACACTGAAGGAGAAGTACATACCATTGACCATTTTGTGACAATGCTGGGAAACGTTTGGACCTGCCATTCATGTGGATGTTACTTAGACATGTAGCACCCACCTAGACCAGACCAGGCACCCCCACCCCAAAGCAATGACACTCCTTGATGGCAGCAGCCATCCCCAGCAGGATGCAGCCTCAAAAAAAACATGAACAGCACAAGGTGTTGACCTGGCCTTCAAATTCAATAGATCCCAAACTGATCAAGTATCTGTGGGATGATGCACAGAGGCCCCTCCCTTCAACCCATAGGACCCAAAGGCCCCCCACTAACAACATCCTGCAGCCAGACACCACAGGACACCCTCAGAAGGCCCATGTCCATTCTCTAATGAGTCACAACTGTTTTGGAGGCACAAGGGAGACCTGGACAATATTAGGAAGGTGGTCATAATGTTATGCCTGATTGGTGTATGTTTAAATGCAACAAAGACTGAAAATCTACTGACAGGCTAAACAGCTCAGTAGAATGGAATGATGTTGCATTTAACCCATCCAGTCGTACACAGAGAGTAGTGACTGGAGCATGGGGAGTAGTTTAGCAGGGATTTGGCGATGCTCAGTCTCTCCACCCACGTGCATTTAATTTCTGTCGGTCCAGTGATTCAAACCCTATAGTCCCAGGTCGCTGTCTAACTACTACCTACCCAACTCCTTATGCTAATGTCAGCATGCTAACACGTCCACAGTGGATATGCTAACTGTTAATTATCATGAAAATATCAACTATTTCAGTCGTCTCAGTTAACATTCTGGCATTTGCTAATTAGCACCAACGATGAGGCTGATTTGAAGGTCATTCATTTTTTATGCAGGTATTTGACCTAATGATGGTGCTACATGAAACACTGATTATGACTAATCCTGAGGGGGGCATGTATGTGCATACCAAATTACACGGCGGTCCATTCGATGGCTGTGGAGACATGTCACTTCAAACATCTAAAGAAATCCTTTTACTGTAATTGCAGCCTTTAAAACGTATATTGTACTTTAGTGTATATAGAAATTATACTGTATTGTGGTGTCCCTCCTCTCTGACCCATTTTGTCAAAAGATGAAAGTTCTGCTTTTCTTCTTTGGCAGCTGGTGTGACTTGTGATTAAACATGGCTGGGGGTAGAGAAGTAAACATTCTTTTAAATTGGATTTTTTAATGTTCTTTTCTTGTCTTTTTTCTTTGTGTAGTCAAGTCCCTCTTGTTACCCGACCTCTGATCCCGCTGGCTGAAGCTATTCTCTGCTCGCATTGTTCAGTGCACCAAAACTGACAGAGCCCGAGGTGGTGTTTCAGGTGGAAGTGGCTAATGAAAAGCTAGATGGCAGATTCACCGGGATATTGTTTGAGAAAGCCAGGTTTTCTCTGCTTCTCTGTTCTGCACACTGAACAACAGGCGGGGGGTCATGCCTGTTTCTATAATATTTGTATGAAATGTACGTTTATTCCATCTCAGACAGGACAATAGCTGCATTAGTGCATGGCTGATATCTGAAAGGTTCATGTTAGTTATATTCCCCACTTCACCCTTCTGTGTAGGTTTTTGTGGAGACCTGCATCTTTGGACAAACATGATTCTACACCCATCAGGCATAACATTATGACCACCTTCCTAATATTGTGTAGGTCTCCCTTGTGCCTCCAAAATAGCTGTGACTTATCAGAGAATGGACATGGGCCTTCTGAGGGTGTCCTGTGGTGTCTGGCAACACAGTGTTGTTAGTGGGGGCCTTTGAGTGGAGGGGCTTCTGTGGATCATCCCACAGATTCTTGGTCAGTTTGGGATCTAGTTCTTCATGTTTTTTTTTTAGTTGTGTGTTTTTGTGTGTGTGTCTGTGTCAGACTGCATCCTGCTGGGGATGGCTGCTGCCATCAAGGAGTGTCATTGCTATGGGGTGGGGGTGCTTGGTCTGGTCTAGGTGGGTGCTACATGTCTAAGTAACATCCACACCAATGAATGCCAGGTCCAGAAGTTTCCCAGCAGAACATTGAACTGTCACAAGATGGTCAATGTTATTTACTTCTCATGTCAGAATAGGTGATCCAGGCGTCCTTCTTAAAGGAAAACGAGATAAAGCTTCTGCTGTCGTTGACTCAAGTACAGCTATTTTCCATTAGTATTTGAGTAATAAAATCATGGTTATTTTGCATGAGCACACTTTATAAATGCAGCCGTTTAGATTACATTTTTAAGTTTCAGTGTATCCAGAAGGTTACAGGTCCTCTTAGCAGTAGTTTAGCATTTAGCTTATATCATGCATTCTGCATACACCCTCTTCCTTCCTGTCTCAGACACACACAACATTATTGTGTTATGTGTTTTCTAATGTACACAGATCATCTGGGCAGACTCTCCTCTCCTCTCCTGTCCTCTCATCTCCTCTAGTAAAATATCACCCAATACGACTATAATTATTGAAAAAAATAACCCCGGGGCGTCCTATGCTAAATAGCTAATTAACTCCTAAGGGTCATTAGCAGCAGTTGGGCTCACTGGGGGGGCAGCAGCAGCAGTGTGCTGCATTAGAGCACTATAGTGGGTTTCAAGAAGAACTTGCAAGTGAGTTTTGTTGAATAAAAGATCTCAACATGAGCAGTGTTTGAGGGGCAGAGGGGCGTCTCAAGTGTATGCTCAGACTGAGCTAAAAATACTGATAATGTGTTTGCAGAAAGCATTAAATGACAACAGAACGGAGAATGCAAAACAGGAAATGCACCTTACCCTGAAAAATAAGGTGGAAATCATGCAGATTCAAACAACACATTCCTTATAATTTTAAGGATTAAAGTTCGTATAAAGTATTGACAGTGTCTGTGTCCTTGCTCAGGTCATTTAATACTGTGCTTTGACAAGTAACCACTGTACTGACTAGGCTGCAAAGCGAGTTTGTCCATGGTAGGTATGATCTGATTCTGCAAGATATGACAACTTGCGGGTAGAGAAACTTACTTTTATTTTTTGTATTTGTGATTTACTTGCTACTAGGTATTACTATGACGTTGGTGCACTAAATTTTATCCAAGGAAGGAGAACCTGAAATAAAGCAATTAAGCATAAACACTTTAAGAGAACTGGAAACATACATGCAAATATCTTGTTTTAAAAAAAATCCAAATTGTGCACTTGCTTTTTATATACTGCAGTGACATTTTCCACAGGGACACAAACTGTGATCCATCGCAAATATCAAGCACATGGTGGCTTGGGCGGTGACTGGGTGCCGAGACCCTGCCAGATGTGCAGTCTGACTCTTTGACTCGGACCTTTCTGGGACTGGCCAGACCAGGCACATCTGTAAAAGAGCAGGTGGCGTAAGTTTCTAATCTAGTCCTGCAAAACAAACAAAAAAAGTTATTAATTGGAAGTCCCTGTGCATTCAGGAAAACAAGACAATATATATATATTTTTTGCATTAGTTTTGCTGTGTATGTGTGCATATGAGGACACTTTTTGTCTTGTGTGTGTCCTCCTCTTTGATTTTGTAAATGAGACCAGCCAACTGATCTCCTTAAAGGTCTGAGAAAAGACCAATATATTCTCGGTCAAATATTCTAGGATGGAGAGTTTGGTTTACAAGGAGTACAACACGACTTTTCCATGCACACACACTTAGTGTTGGATTAAGGGCAAAGTCAAACATTTCCTTGCGACATTTGTGAAGGTGAACAAATGTCCTCTCGGTAATGAAAATGCTTTTTGTTTGAGAAAGACATGGTTTTATGCAATTTAGAAAACGGCAACAAAGAAGCTTTTACTGTATTTTCATTTACGGTGACAAAACTTTCACAGTGAAATGCAAAAGTAGTGATTTGACGGTATTGTCCAACCAGGTTTACATTCCTCCAGACATTTAATCTACCACCAGACCTGTAACTAGGTCTAGGTCTAGGATGCAGATGCAGTATGTTCCTGCTTGCCTTGATATTTAGTTCAATTATGAGTGGTCACAATAAGATGTTGATGACAGCTTCTTATTTAAGGCATTTATTCGGTTCAGAAAGAATCTTCCAAATTTTGCCCAACTACATAAAGTTTAAAGCAATTACAAAATAATCTGTTTAATACTGCAGTAATCTGACAGGAAATGAGAGAAAGATAGACAGAGAGAGAGAAGTGCATGCAAAAATAATCCTGAATTGGATGCAAACTGTGGATGTTGCAGCTCATGATTGGCGCACTTTGACTTCCAGGCCGTCGGGGAGAACCAGCTTAGAATTTACAAGAGCAACACGCATTGTCGGGATGTGACGTTGCTTTGACCTGCATTGGCAGCACTTCTGCTCGGGGTTAGTTGGCCAGTGGGATAAGAGGTTAAGCGTGTTCAGTGTTGATCCCTCCACGCTCAGGTTCACCTGGCCTCGCGTGCACGTCTCTGCTCCGTGCACCGTCCTTGAGTAGGGCTCTCCTTTTCTTCACTTGATGTCTTGATGACCAAGGGTTTAACGCTGTAAAAGAGCTGTAAAAAATAAGAATGAAAACTAAACTAAAACCTCTACTGGCTGAGATTTAATTAGGAGCCTTGAGTTTCTGCAGCTTATATGTTTTGACTCCTGCAACGGATTCCAAGTATATCCATGCGCAGCAGTGATGGGAGACATGTCACAGGAAAAATAAATGTACAAATAAATATAAATATGCACTATTTATATACACTGAACACAATATTTATTTTAAAAAATGAAGATTTCTCGAGAATATAATTTCATCTGCAGGAAGAAGCTGTTCTCTGGATGTTGTCTTTCTCTCGGGTCTTGTCTTTCTTTCGAGCTCTCTGTCAATTAAGTTCCGTTAAAAATGGTGACCTTTTTCCTTCTGTCCACGTCAGCCTCCATCAGTCTTTGGTCAGTGACTTATATAATAACAGGAGTGATTTACAGCTGTCTGATGGTAACCTTTCCCTTTGCTCCTCTTTACACTTCTGACACACTTGTCCCAGGTCCAGTGATGCCAGATACAGCTGATGGTTTCTACCCCAAAAACTCTTCAAAAGCTGCCAAAGCGCACACTAAACCACCCAAAATATAAGATCGATATTCTTTTTCAGCACTTTAGCCAACCAGTGGCCTGTCATAAAAAGCAAGGCACTTGAAACACAGAAGTGATACAGCAATAAACTGCAGCAGCCAACCACCACAACAACTCACAACTAGCTACTACTTTAAAAAGAGGCAGCTGTGTACCAAACACTGCTTGGCATGTGAAGACAGTAAACGTCCTTTTCTTAAAACACATTCATTGTATAGGTGGATTTGCGTGACCTTCCTTTTGTAGACCAGGCTATGTGGTCTGCAGCAGTCTGAGTGAGTGATTGGTCAGTGCATTTTGGCTTTGTTTCAAAGTACGTAAGAAAAACACTAAAATTATCCCAAACTGGCACAAATCTTGTTCAGATTTTGATCTCTAGTTTTATACCCAGAATAAAGTCCCAAATCACCCAAGTGGGCGTGAAACCGCCTCATCTGGTTTCGGGATTTCAAAATATGTGCATTAAACTTGCTTTTAATTCTATCAAACCACAGATACTTCCCTATAAGTTGTGGTGAATGTTGGCATCGCGTCATAGAGCTAAAGCTTCCTTCCAAAACCAGTGGGTAAACTCCACTGGAAATCAAGAAAGCACAATGAAGCTCTACACGTGGAAAACCATGGTTTCAGTCTTGCAGGATAGCAATTAGGGACTGTACCGACTAGTCGACTTCACTGCTGAAGAAAGTCGACTAGTCGCCAATCAATAACAACATGGACGCCTGCTAGAAGACAGGTGAGGAGCTCAGTGGGTCGTTGCAGCAAACTAGCAGTGATTCATCAAGAAATACTTCACAAAAGATGAAGCCCATATTACCGTTACATATAAGTCCTGAAATACAACTAAAGTACTACTGCAATGCATCTGAAAAGGCTAATGCTAACGCTAGTAGAGGAACAGTCCAAATCCTCTGGACAGCAGTCAGTTAACACCTTCACCAAACGTCCTGTGGTAACAGAGAGAAGGAGGCTGCACATCAACTATTTGATAGAGAACAGTACTGATAAGCTTGTGTGTTTATATTCCGTTCTGTTGTGTCCTATTAGTTGACCTTGTTGCTGTGGTTGTAGAACGTGCCGAGCGATAGCCGCACATTAGAAGTGTCAGACTGACGGTGTTTATGGTGTTGACGTAGCCCATGTTCAATCTTTTGTGCGGGATGCTACAATATGTATTCAGGTCAAGAATATAGATTTCTTTGCAAAGCATTACTTTCTACTGTGGTTTTACCCAACTTCCACCAGATGTTAGTCAACTTTAAAAAATCCAAAGTCGTTCAACCCCCAATAGCAATTAATAGCCATCCCTGTTGCCATGTTACACCCAGTATGTTATGCATGTTTAAATGAGCAGAAAATATTAATAAAACATGTGCATTTCATTGAAATCTTGATAAATGTCTCACTGATTCTAGCAGTGTTTTTTTTTTTGCCCGTGTGAAGCTTTCCTCACAGGAACATGTTTAAAGCTGTATTTAACCAGCGACTTCACCTGTTGTGCCTCAAAGTGCCCCGATCCCTCGCTCACAGAACATCATTTCTATCAAGCCTCATGCTCTGTACAAACACACACACACACACTCTCTCTTCTCCTGCCTTTCTTCCTGCCAGTTTCTGTCTCTGCTCTTAAACACTAGATGGCCGTGTGTAGGTGTGCGTTGACGTGTTTGTCTGCTTGCACTTTCCGAGTGTTAAAAAAATACTCTATTTCGTTCCCTTTTTCAACAAAATACAGCCTCGATAATGGATGGGCTTTGATGGAGGGCATGTGTCAGAGTCGGATGTAAAGCGGAAAGACAGACGCGCACACGTAGGTCTGGTCTGGTCTGGTCGGAGACAGGTTGGAGACAGACTGCACGGATGGACAACGTCAGACCTATTTCTAATCCTATTTGGGGGTTTTATGTTTCATGGTTTCAATTAAATAATCTCATGGATTAAAATCAGGCAGTAGGTCATAAAGCATTTATTTAGTTATTTTTTCTTTCATTCTGCTACGAGATCCAGTTCAGACTGAGTCATGTTATAAAATATAATACCTCAAATTAGTGGACTTTACCTTAGACATTGGACCAAATGCTCCCTAAACGCCACATTAAAAGCTCATAAACCGTCCATAGTGTTTGTTCTTTGGCTATAAATAATGTTGGCTGGGAAGTTCATTGGAGCAGGAACATTGTTTTAACACAAGACCAGCTTACACCAATCAGGCATAACATTATGACCACCTTCCTAATATTGTGTAGGTCTCCCTTGTGCCTCCAAAACAGTTGTGTCAGGCTGCATCCTGCTGGGGATGGCTGCTGCCATCAAGGAGTGTCATTGCTATGGGTTTGGGGTGCCTGGTCTGGTCTAGGTGGGTGCTACATGTCTAAATAACATCCACATGAATGAATGGCAGGTCCAAAAGCTTCCCAGCAGAACATTGCATTGTCACAAGATGGTCAATGTTATTTACTTCTCCTGTAAGTGGTTTTAATGTTGTGGCTGATTGGTGTATTTCTCTAGTCTTACAGATTATTATTATATAGTATTTTAGGGATTACATATCTCATCAGCCATGGGAAGGCATCAGGAACCCGTACGAGGAATCAGAAAAATGCAGCTAGGGAGAAAGTGTCTGGTAGCCTGTACCCTGTTCAGTTTGCTGCCATACCAGTCTAACTTCCGATAAGCGGATAAAGAAGACTGGATGCTAAAAGATTACACTCTCTGCTTTTCTCACTTCTTATCTTATCAGTTGCTGTCGGTTAGAAGTACATCGACCTGTTCAACTGCATTTTATATATGTTGTGTACCGCATCTTGGCGTGGGTTTAAATTAACAGCCAACAGGCACAGTTTCAGGTCACATCATGGTCTGATACAAGAGACTGTTTTTAAATCAAGCACATATGTTACAAATGAAACCGCCACTGAGCATCACAGACGTTCCTTTATTGTCGTGTTCTTTCAGTCATGCACACCGATCAGCCACAACATTATGACCACTGACAGGAGAAGTGAATAACATCGACCATCTTGTGACAATTCAGTGTTCTGCTGGGAAACTTTTGGACCTGGCATTCATTGGTGTGGATGTTACTTAGACATGTAGCACCCACCTAGACCAGACCAGGCACCCCCCCACCCCATAGCAATGACACTCCTTGATGGCAGCAGCCATCCCCAGCAGGATGCAGCCTGACACAGACACACACACAAAAACGCTTAAGAGGTTATTCTACTACAAACCATCCCATTGACAGAGTAAGACCATTGTAAATATTAAATATTAAGGATGACCACCCATTGTCTGATGCATCCATGGTTTGAAAGCAAATGTGAGTTGGAGGCAGGCGATATTAAGCGCTGTTTTACACCACATTCAAATACTGATTGAAATTGGCATTATAAAGCCAGAATGCCATGACTTCCTGCAAGTGGTCTCTGGTCAATAATATTTATACAATATTTTCCATTGTAAACACTCTGCAGACACGTCAGCATGTGAACAACCAAGCACACGCATGGAGACGGTTAATTGTAATCGTACTGACTGACTTCACTGTATGGGAAGTAGCCAAACACCAGCATACACACACACACTTTCTGCGTTCAGCATCTCCCACCCGCCTCCTCTCTCCATCATCCCAGCTGTGAAGTGTCAGCAGAGATGAGTGACAGCCAAACTGAGGCGATGTGAACGTGAATGGGAGTGTGAATATGAATATGCAGATGAGATGCTGTCTTCTCTTTAGGACGGATCTGTCACAAATCCATAACTGTCACCCTTCAACCTCGCTGCTTTGAGACTCGCACACTGACCTGATGGGAGGAGAAAGGTTGTACGAAAGTTGAAAAGAGAATAAAACAAAAAATTAGTTAAATTTAGTGCTGTTTTTGTTCAGTTCTTTCAAAACTACACAAATCTGCACATTAAAGACGACGGTATGAGACATCCGACAGATCGGGACTAATGCCGCCTTCAGATGGAACCTGTGAGGTTGTGGTTACAGCATGAGAAGTCATGTACACAAAATCTTAGGGATGTAAGTGGTAACTTCGGCCAATTGCCATGAGAACACGGCTGCTGTTGGCCTCTCGTAGCCACTGAGTCTCAGAGATTAGAAATCTAACGACCAGGTATCTTAATGTAATTCAGCATCATGTCAGTCCTCTCGATTAGGTTTTGCAGAACAGGCAAAACCTAATCGAGAGGATTGAAAGCGTACGTGATGCAGCTGATGTGTCTTTGTGTCCGTCCGCAGTGAGATCAGTCATCTGGAGTCAGGCCTGGTGGTGGAGCTGTGGAACAAAGGTCTGATCTGGGACACCATGATCGGAACGGCGCTGATCCCTTTGGATACCATTCGACAGTCTGATGAGGTAACTCACACACACACACACTTTCAGAATTTTGTTCTGAGACGCGTGAACGTACAGCTGGTCTTTGCGTCTTTAGGAAAAAAACTGACACAGTATTGTTGCCCCAATATTGTCCTTAACATTGAAGTTCACTGAATTTGAAGATCACCCTGTACTGTATGTTTACCTGCATATAAATATTCTACTATTTTACAAACGTAGTGGATGATAGTAAGAATATGTTAGACAGAATCAGGCCTTTTTCTAAACCTGGCTCTCTGAAGTTACGACACAAACGGGACAAAATAAATGGGAATGTATCGTCCTTACAGTTGCTTCAGAAAGTATTCAGGTCCTTTTCCGCTTTGCTCGGTTTGTTTTACATTTTCACGCAGTGGCGGTGCAAGGGGGTCAAAGGTCACGGGAATTCGACGTTGGTTTTTCCGCCACCCGCTTACTTACTTACTTACTTACACACACTCACTCATTTCAACATCGTCTTCACCTGTCAACTGAGGCTCACAGTTAGAAGCAGCAGAAGTCACTTTAGCGAGCAGTGAGCAGGCCGGCCTCGCCTTTGGACCTCATCGCTTTACTTTTTTTTTCTGCAGAGTGTTAAAGCGAGGCAGCTGTGTAGTCATTAATAATGCAGCGCTCAGTGTTTGACTTCTCCACTCAGTTTATGGCACAGCAGACGCTCCATCTCAGTCTGAAGTCTTATTCGTCTTCCCTTTGCTCGGGTTCAGCGAATAGCCACACACTCCATCAGACATAACTGTTTTTATCGTTCTTTCTTTTCCTCCCGACTTCTCATCCTCTTCTCATCCTCTTCTCTCTCTTCCTCTGCATTTCTTCCTTTTAGGAGGGACCAGGAGAGTGGACGTCTTTGGACTCTGAGGTGCTGATGAGGGAGGATGAGATCTGCGGTACCACCAACCCAACTCCCCACCAGGTGCTGCTGGACACCCGCTTCGAATTGCCTTTTGGTGGGTATCCAGACATTATATTTCATTGTCTGACGTGTTTGTTTATGGTCACATTTTACTCGTAATCATCGAACAGTCACAGCATTCCTCTCCTCTGTGAGCTCCTAATCTCAAGGAGCTGTCTGAAGCGTCTTCAGCTTCCACCGCAGCTGCCCGGCTACTCTTGTTTATCACCTGATGTCGAGATAGCGCAAGTTCACACTGCTGTCCACTCATCTCGACACAAAACCCGCGGGCCTGAAGATGTAGATAAGATTGTAGATTCAATATTTTAGCCAGTGCTGACAAATCCCTTTTTAGAGAATAGGTGGTGTCCAGATAATGTGATGGGTACTGATGAAAAGTTTGTACCTTATCCAGTGCAGCAGTGGCTGCAACACACAACTCATGTGGGGCAGTCAAGGTACATTAAAACTCCTCATGCTCTTTCCCTTATTCTAGTCTTTATCTATTCTCTTCTTTTCCTACATTGGAAAGACTTCTGAGGCCCATGTGGCGGTTCTTATTTCTATTTCTGGGTCCTTCAAAAGGAAACTTCCTCATCAGCTATTAAAGACCCATGAATATAATATATAAGCACACCAAGCATTGTGGGCGGGGTGAGACCTGATGGGACAGGAGGCATGGAAGAAAGGCTTTTGAGAGAGAGGGTGGAGCTACGCTGCAACCCCCCTCTCCTCCTCCATTATTTACTTTCTTCAATCCTACCATCCATGCCTCATCCACGCGCCTTTATTTCTTCTGCTTCCCGTCTCTCGCCCACCTTCTCTTCCCCATCCCTCTTTCTTTTTTTTTTTTAATTTTTGTCATTCATTCTTCTGTCCCATGCTTTTGTTTCAGATATCCCAGAGGACGAGGCTCAGTACTGGACCAAAAACCTGGCGCGGTTCAACATGCAGATGAACGACGAGGTAAGCTTACCAAAAGTGTCCATTAACAATTTATAAATGACTAAATCCTTCTGTGTGACTGGGAGAGACAGTGTTATATTTGCTGCTCCTGAAGTAGAGCAGGAGTTGGGCAAGCGTGCAGCACAAAGTGAATCCTCTATAGTTGACCTATAGGAACGCATCTAAAATCTCTCATCTGTTGTAAATGACCCGTTTTCAAGGTTGCTATTAAGTTTTATCTACAGATTCACATTAGTTTTGCAAACTATTCACTTCACACTGCAACCTTTTCAGTAATATGACAATTTATGTTGGCTCTCTGCTGCCACTTGGTGACAACTAATGGTTATTACACCCTACATGATGTCTGGATACTACACTGGGACTCAGACTTTATTGATCCAACAACGGAAATTGTTTTGGGACTTGTCTTATTACTGTTGAATAATTTTCAATCTTTTCTCTCACAGCAGTATGAAGAGGTCCAGAGAAGAACAATGCCATCCGTCCCCTCCCAGTGCTGTAAGTATTAAAGTAAATATGCTTCAGGTTAATTTGTTATTTTCCATTGATTTCCAGTCAACAGAAACTCATTTGGAATCACCAGCCACTCTTAGTGATAGTCAGTGAGCCCCTTGAGTTGTGTTTTATTGTCATTACGTCACGTGACTTCACCGCAAATCTTTATGCAGATGTTTTCAGTCTCATAGTGGTTATTATTACTGACACTGAGCTTCACAGATTTGGGTGTTTTCTGCTCGATGGTACTCATCTGGCCATCAGCAGCTACAGTTACTGGTGTGATTATTCAGTAATGAGGTTTACCTTTCTTCTTTGGAAACCTGCCTCCATGCCACCAGGCAGTTGGAGTTATTTTGGATGGAGTGACCAGCAAAGTATGTATAGTGGTTGTTTTTACCCTTTCATTCCTGTGTGGTACAGCGTGCTTCACCTCGCATTACTTTTTGAATACGGACCTCTGCATGTTGGTATCCATTCTTTGTTCTCATTGTAACTGAAAGTTGACAGCCTTGTTTCCGTCTGATCCAAATTCAAAGCATGAGTGACTGTTTTGTTGTTTTACGTGGTGTCTGGAGTGAGCTTGATTGCTTCTATTAAAGACATCTCTCATTCTCATAATTTTCCCATGTGATCATTTTATTTGTATTATATGTCTGCCACCACAAAGGGGAGCTATTTCCTCAAACATTTCTGTATTGTTTGGACATGGTTTTAACATCCTTGCAGCATCCTTGGGGCCTTTGTCTGTATTTGAACAGAAGTTAGTTTTTATTACCGATCTGGTAAATTTGCCTTTTTGACACCACGCTAAGGGAGCTTTGTTCACCCTTGGTCTTATCAATGTTTTCCTCAATCATTTGTGTTGTCTTATGCCCAGCTTTAGATGACCAAGATAGCGCATTGGACGACTACCCCGGTGAAACTGGCAACAGACCTCCACCGTTCCACAACACCCCTCAAACAAATTCATCGGTCCACCAGTACCCCATAGGACGCAGAGTCCAGCAACAAAGCCTATCCAGGGAGTCAGAGTCCATACAAAGCTATGAGGAGTGTAGAGAAATGAGGGGACCCAGGTAAAAACACCCATTCACACACAAGTTCTGCCCCCATCACTACAGTATCACTTAAGAATAATATTTACTTGCCCACTCGTAAATAACAGGAAATGCACTAACGTAGCTCCTAATACACTTTTCTACTGGCCTGCATCTGCTACTTTCAACCTTGGATTCTGAAATCTTTGCATTGCATTCCATGCATATACACCGATCAGGCATAAAATTATGACCGCTGACAGGAGAATTAAGTAACATTGACCATCCTGTGACAGCCTTCCCCAGCCGGATGCAGCCTAACATAGACACACACACAAAAACGCTTTAGGAACAACTCAAAAAACATGAAGAAGAGCACAAGGTGTTGACTTGGCCACCAAATTCACTAGATCCCAAACTGATCAAGTATCTCTGGGATGATCCACAGAGGCCCCTCCCCTCAAAGGCTCCCCCACTAACAACATTCTGTTACCAGACACCACAGGACACCCACAGAAGGCCCATGTTCATTCTCTGATGAGTCACAACTGTTTTGGAGGCACAAGGGAGACCTACACAGTATTAGGAAGGTGGTCATAATGTTATGCCTGATCGGTTTATATGCTTTTGCTTTGAGCAGTCAATCTACCAAGAGTAGGATGATTCTTTGACAGAGATTTTGATACAAATACAATCACTGCTTGTACCACTTAACAGAATATCAGAAATAGATTGACAGATTTTCCTTCCACATGTGTACTTCATTTCTCATTTGCTATTTTATACTCTTTCCTGCATGAACACTGTCTTTGCATGCTCTGTTGTTTTGAGTCTTTGTCTAATTTCTCTTTTTTTTCTTTGTCTTTGCACCCTGTTCCGCACTGCTTCCTGCATGGCACTTTTTCTTCCTTTTTTTTTTCTTTTCCTCTTCTTTTTAAACTTCAATCCAGGCGATCAAACAGTAAGGGTGGAGTAAGAATAATCCCAGTTGACTCAGGTATGGGTGTGGAGGATTGGGAGACTAAATATAAAGTGCCAGACTCAGGTGTCTTGGATGATTACTTGGACGCTGAGCAGAAACTGTGGGAGGATGAGGACAAAAGCATAATCTATCGAATCAGTGACAGCCCTTCTGAGTCCAAGAGCAGCAGGTTCTATCAGACAGTAGAATGTGATGCACTATCTCCAGAGGAAACGCTGGAGCCAAATGGCAGGACACGCAGGCAGAGGCGTGGATTTGGTAGTGGGGAAGTACGGTTAGTATACAAGGAAGCAGGCAGCTTTGAGGATGAAACTCCTCCTGAAATTGATATAATTCCGTCTGTCAAACAGTTACGACAGCAGACAGACAGTGAAAGTCTGCTTTACAAGACCAGACTGTGGGCCAAAACTGCTTTAGAAGACACACTTGAGAGCTATGCAGCTTTTCGCGAGGAGGAGGCCGCTAGGGAAGAAATCGCGAGGATTAGAGGAAGGAGTGAATATAACTCAGTTGGTTCAGATGAAATGCAGTACTCGTTTGGATCTGAGGAGGAACTGGATGACCTGGCATTCACTGAGGGGGATGCTAGCTATGAATATGAAAGCTACTACTACCCTGGCAAGTATATGTCACCTTTTGGAAGTCAAGGCTTTTCAAACAAAGGGAGAGCAAGTCGTGGACAAGATCCTGCGTTGTCTCCAGTAGAGGAACCAAGTGATGAATATGTAGATGCAATGGATGAACTCCAGAGCTTAGTTGACTCAGTGTCTGAATATCTGGCTGTAAAAGAGGAGGAGATCAACAACTATGAATCGCTGCCTAAACAAACGAGGAGAAAACTTCCATCATTGCCAACTGATGCTAAGGATGTGCAACCTGGGGACGATAATAAAACGGAAGTCAAACCTGACGTTAAGGAAGATAGTACTGTTGAACAGGGCCTAACTGGAGTAAAGAATGCAATGAGCTCATTGTTCAGCACAATCACAGGATCGAAGCCTACCCCTGAGGTACAAACCCCTGGCACAACCCCATCTCCCCAACCACCACAGGCAGATAGTGGTTTTTCAAAATTGCTCTCTTTCATTCCTAAAGCTAGTACTGAAGCCACAGAAACCTCCGGTGCCACTACCACAGAACCACCCACCTCCCAAGCATCAACTCAACCTGAATCTAGCATTTCGAAGCTACTTTCATTCATTCCCAAAAGTGGTGGGGTTTCCCCACCAGTTGCCATAGTTCCTCCTGCCTCTCAGGAACCAGCAACAGAAAAGAAGTTTTCCCTTCAGTCTCTTTTGCCATTTCAGTCCTCTGAAGTAAGTCGACAAGCTGATGCTGATCAAACATCAACACAGGTTGGAACAGAGGCACAAAGCAGTGCATCCACGAGTAACCAACCCACATCTGGGCTTGAATCCATGTTTGGAAGGCTTAGTCCTATGAGACTGTTTTCCAGTGCTTCGCCATCTAGAGAGCCATCTCCATCAGATCAAAGAAGTGCATCTGCTGCGAGCAATGAGTCCCGTGAAGGGTCTATAAATAGAACTCCGAGTCCTCATAGAGAGGTGTCACCGGCAGAGCGACGGTTATGTGGTGAGACAAGACCAGGTTCAGGAAGTGGATCTGCTGATCTTTTACCAGATACAGGAAGTGGATCAATTGAGCTTTTCCAAGAAACTGGAAGTGGGTCAGTAGAGCTTCTTCCAGAGACAGAGTCATCTGGTGAGCTGCCTGATACACAGCAAAGACAAGTTTCTCCAATACCCGAACCAAAACCTGAAGGCAGTTCAGAGGAATCAGGATTCTTCAGCCCTTTTAAGAAGTCTCTGTCCACCCTTATATCAACAGTTCCTTCTGAAAGTTCCTCACAGAGTGATGCCAAGGCAGGAGAGGAGTCATTTTTAGGCAGCAAACTCAAAATTCCATTTTTCTCAGAAAATACTTCCACAACAACCTCACCAAAGGCAGAGGGGGGCATGTTGTCTGGGATTCTCAAGTTTGCATCTGGAGAAGACACCAATGCCCCATCAAAAACTCCATCTCCCACCGCTGGAAGATCTCCCTCTCCAAGTCGCGCTGCACTTTTGGAAAGTAAACCCAAAGCAAATACAGAAACTGGCTGGTTTTCAAACCTGTTTAAGGTAGCCCCTAATGAACCCGCCAAGGAACCTGCAAAACAACAAATGACTCCCACTGTGACTCTCACTAAACCTAGTGATCAAAGTGAGGTGCAAACCGAACAAATTGTCTCAGATTCCACACAGAGCACTGACTGCAGAACGGAACAAGAGTCCCAAGAGAAAACAGTATCTGAAAAAGATCCCTTGAGCAGACAGTCTGAATCTGATGTCACTTCTAAAAATCAAGGTCCTCCCGAGACTTCGGAACAAAACAGGTCCCAACCAGAAGCCTCACAGTCTCAAGGAATTATTTCCGGATTGTTGAAACTAGGATCAACCGAAGATGCTTCATCCGGCAAGAATATCCAGGGAGCGGACAGTCAGCCCCAACAGGGTGGTCTGTTCTCAAGCCTTTTTTCATCACCTTCCCAATCTTCCCCCCAAACACAACAGAATGCCTCCCCACAACAGACAGGAGGACTGCTGTCTGGATTTTTAAAATTTGCCTCTGATAATGTTTCTGCTCCTACAAATCAGTCGTTGTCAGGAGAACAGTCTGGACAAACTCCAACTCAAAGGCAAGGACAACCTGCAGCTAACCAGTCTTCTGCTGGAGGACTCTTATCTGGGCTCTTGAAAAAAGCCACAGATACAGTTACTGGTACTCAACCAACTCAGTCCAGCCAAGAGTTACAACCAGAAGTGACTGCTTCAACAGAAGCACCTCCCCCTGACAAAGGTCAGCTTGACAATCAACCAACACAGCCTGTGTCATCAGATCAGCAACCAGGCCAACAGCAACAGACTGACCAAGGATCAGAAAAACAACCTCCAACTGCACCAGCAACAACGCCTCAACCTAGTGGATTGTTTGGGGGTTTGCTTAAACTCACAGAACCTGCTTCCCAGCCCCAGTCACAAAAAGGAAATTTACCTGCACAGTCTACACAACCAAATCAGCAATCAGGTAATGTGCTGTCAGGATTTTTTAACAAGATTACAGAACCTAACCCTACTCCATCTCAGATGCAATCAGAGCCTGGTGCAAAAGAGACTAACCAAAAACCAGCACAGCAAGCACCTCCTCAGCAAGGAGGATTCCTTTCTGGTCTCTTTGGAATCGGGGGCCAAGAATCTGCTCCTGCAAACTTACCCCAACCCTCACAAAATCAGTCACAGAGTGCCAGATCTGGTAACCAACCTAATCAGCAAACAGGCAATAGACAAAACCTACAACGGCAAAATCAAGTCCCTCCTCAGCAGCCCCCCAGCGGTCCTGGAGGGATGCTCACTGGATTATTTAATAAAATTGCAGATGCAGGTAACCCGCAGTCTACCGTGGGTAGTCAAACAGATCAGCAACAGGCACAAAGACCTGGCCCAAAGAATACCCAGCAACCATCTAGTCAACAGGGAGGCTTTCTCTCTGGGCTATTTTCAGCGGGTCCTACTCCTTCAGCTCAGCAGCCGCCACAAGGTAGTCATCAAAACCAGCAGCAAATGCAACAGGGTAACAGACAACCTCTGCGTAGGCAAAACCAGATACCTCCACAACCTGCTGCCTCTGCAGAACCACAGCAGGGTGGACTATTCTCAGGGCTTTTGAATAAATTAGCATCTGGTGATAACGTGCCCCAACAACCCACTCCACAGACTGGGCAACAAGGCAACAAACCGAACCTTGTTGGACCTGGTCAACAGTCATCTCAAACCAGTCAGCAAGGAGGATTCTTGTCTGGTCTGTTTGGTCAAACATCATCCCAACCGCCACAACAGCAACAGCAACAGCAACAACAACAGCAGCAACAACAACAACAACAACAACAAAAGACTGCCAAAATGATAGGCCCTCAACAAACAGCAAACCAGCCGCCTAGTCAAAGTGGAGGCCTGCTTTCAGGTATTCTTAAGCTTGCGTCTGGTGAAAATGTACCACAAGAACAACCGTCATCTCAACCTACTAAGGCAGGTCAACAATCTGTTAAGCCTGAGCAAAATCCAACTCCGTCTGAATCAGGAGGGCTTTTTTCTGGCCTGTTAAACAAAATTTCAGCTACTGTGGATCAGTCACCATCACCTTCTGATCAGGCGAGCCTTCAAACAACACAGCAACAACAACAACCACGTGGTGGACAGGGGCGACCACAGATTCAGAGAACTAAACCAGTTGAGGTGCAGTCCTCCCAAGATGTGGCCACAGATTCAAAAGGTCCACCACAGAAAGGTTTTCTCTCAGGTCTTTTCAGTGTTACAGAGGAGACACCATCAAAAGTGCAGCAGCCATCCACTCCTCAGCTTGGGAAAGAGGACCCAAAAACCAGCACAAGTAGCGCGTCTCCAGGTTTGTTATCCAGCATTTTCAAAACCGGATCTGGTGACAGTAGTACTACGACTTCTGCTTCTGGAAAGGAAAATGAAAAAGGCCTTCTTGATCGTTTACTGCCAAAGAGTAAGGAGGATATCCCTGCAAGTACAGCAACAGTTACATCTGCTGCTAGTGGAGCTAATCCAGCTGTTGATGCATTTAAAGGACCACTGCATTCTCAGGTCAGGGAAGATCCTACAACTTCCCCAGTTCGACAGTATCTTGAGGAAATTCAACGTCTCTTGTATGGGACACCAGATGAGTATGGTTACAAGGATCTTTTATACAACTTTACAGAGTATGGTGTTATTCCACCAGAGCTATATGAACATCAGTGTCTCATAGAAGCTCTTCTGTGGCAACAACTCAATGATTATGTTCTTACTGAAGCCCTTGCCACTCAAGTTCAGGAACGCTACCAAACATGCCAAGGGCATATACCACCTACAGTACCCGAATGGGAGAATCCCTTTAGGTTAAATCCTAAAGAAATGCACATGAGTGACTTCAATGTACCTTCACATCCATGGAAGGATACTGCTGCCCAACTATTTGAGAGCCGTAATCGTTTTCTTGAGCCAGATGAAGACCTTGTCCTGTTTGACATGAGTCTCAGAGACAAGAAGCCCTGGAGTAGCTGTGACCATTTGAATGATCTTGATGGGAACAGAAAAACCTGGATTGGTAGAGGTAGTGCTCTAAATCTCTCCATGGAAAAAACAAAAACACGGTTAGGTAGGTGTCAGTCACTTACGGAATGCAGTGTGCAAGAATTCCACAAAATCGTGGAAAAAACTGGTGTTGGTAGTGATTTAAAAGATGGAGATTTTGATTTGAAATCAGCAACAGAGTTTTTAAAACGACTTGCCACAAAAAAGGGTCCAATTGATTTAAGACGTGGTGCTCTTGATTTAAGCAGGTCTATGGGCAGTGCGGGGATTGTGGATGAAGAAATGCTATTTGAGGATTCCGAGTGGTATCAACAATGGCTTTCACTATTGGAACATGGTTTGTGGTGGCCAGCTGAGGTTGGGGACTGTGGATATTATGTTTACACAGATGAGGAATACATTTATTCACTTTTAACTGACAGAACTGGTAGACATCTGTATGCCTGTGCAACAGCAGAGGAGGCACAAACTCTAGGAAATATCACTGAAAATATTGCTAACATTCTGAAACAAAAACATGCAGATAAAGTGACGCTTTGTGGTTTTAAAATCCCTCTCTGTGCTGAACAAGGTTTCTGGAATCCAGGCCAGCAACAGTCTGTGCTTTCAGAAGCGCCCATAAACCTTACTTCTGCCCTTAAAAAAGGGGAAAAAATAATGAACATGAATTTGGAAAGCTTCTCACAAATGTTTCAGGAATCTGTTTCTTCTCAAACAGAACAACCTGTGGACTTCACCGTGTATAAGCTTAAAAAGATCAAGATGGAATCAGTACAAAACTCTTACAGCTGTCAAGAAGAGCCAATGGAGGCAGCTGATTTTACTGTAACATCACTGAAAGGGGGGCACGGAGGGCCATACTGGAAGAATCAGGCAATAACAGATGTGCCTGCACGTTCTCCTCAATGTTATTCACCGCAAATCTCTCCAAGCAGACACCACCCAGTTCCTGAAATTAGAATTGCACATGCAGATGATAAAGCTAGAGACCAACCAAAACAAACACCAGGCTTGTCTGTTTCAGCTGTCTCAAGTAAAGGTGAAGCTCTGTCATCAACACTTGCTACATTAACATCAGCATCTAGCAAGGTTTCAGGGACTTTAAAAAATCTTTCAAAGACCCAAACAACTTCAAAAATACCAGGCCCTGTAGAGTTGGAAAAGAAACTGCCTACACCACCAACTGTTAGTGTTGGACACCAATCTCCAGCTCTTTCATCTCAGGCAGTTTCTGTTGTCAGTTCAGCCATGACATCTACCTCAACTGTGCCTTCTGTTTCCCCACGGAGACCCCAGCTTGTAAAGCAGCCATCACAGGCAGACAAACCGAGAGTAGTCTCACAAGCAAATAAGACCACAGCCACAGGGATGTCTGACAATAGAAAATTGAGCAACACATCAGCAGTGGATCAAACTACCTCTCAAAACGAGCCACAACAATCCTCCCAAGAGTTTAAACCACAATTACATATATTGAATGACAATTCAAATACATACAGCGAAGCCTACCTATACAATAGAAATCAGAAAATGTCTTTCGCTTCTATAGGGTCTCAAATAGGGAATAAGGTTGTAGACTTTTCTGCCACAACGAACAAAAATATCAAACAAAAAGATACAACAGTCGCCAACGTAGAATCTATAGAAAGAAATGAAGTTGTTGATTTTACAAAGTATAAGATGAAAAGATTCAAAGAGAAAAAGCAGACTGATACGGAGCCGAGTGTGAACTTGGCTGACAAGGTGGCAAGTGCTGTAGATCTTACTAAACAAACTGAGGAAGATGAAATTGAATATCCCACTGTGAGCTCACCACAGCAAAGTCAAACAAATTCACAGATCAACTATGTGCCGGTTCATCAACAGAACAAATCAGAGAGAAGACTGTCCAGGCCAGAAATCAAGATTAGCCATGTATCGTCTACAGTTTATTCCCAAAAACTCCCAGCCTCTGACAGAACCTCTATAATAAATGAGACAAACCAAACTGGTCTCAAAGCCTCTGATAAAAGTACAGTAGGCATTTCACCCCAGCTGTCTTGTACGTCAGATCAGTTATCAAAGAGATCTGACAATCTAACAGTATCAGCAAAATCAAGCTCATCAGTTAGTCATATTTCCAGTAAAATATCTACTGGCAATGAAAGTCAAACTGCAAAGACTGAACCTGTGCAATCTGTATGTACCTCACCATTGTCAAGCCCTGTTATGAGAAAACAAATCGACACTCAGAAACAGCAACATCTGCAGACACAGCAAAGACCACCAATAGTAACAACTGGTTTTGCACAGCAACTTCCTGGCAGCAGTAATAGAACACAATCTACACCTCCTTCCCATCAGTATGGTGAAAAGCCTCAACAATATCAGATGACCACTGCACCAGCAAACTTAATTAAAGCTACATTAGACATGTCTTCCAAGAAAACAACCCAGCAGACTCAGCAAACTGTTGTGGTGTCAAAGGAGGATCCTGGCTTGAAGGCGCTGTCACTGACAAAGGGAAAACCATTGCCGCCTGAAGAGAAGATAGACACTAGTCTAACACGTCATGATTCCATTGACTTGTCATATAGAGCAGAGCCACCGGAGCCTCAAGAACAGACAGTACATTCGCTACCCCAGGAGGAAAACCGTTCTCATATTATTACAGATGATCAGATGAAATATTCTGGTAAGAACAGACAAATTTCATCTGCTAACTACAAAGTGTCATTAACAAGGCAGCAGTCTCTTTTAAGACAGTCTACTGAATCCTTTGAAGCTGGTAAACTACCTCAGCAAGCCACAGCACCAGCCAATTCACTCAAGGCCGCTCTAGACATGACTTGTAAATCCTGCATAAAAAATCCTGCAAAATTACAGGAAGTAGATCTGGTAGTAAGAACAGATGTCACTCTTACTGAAGCTGTACCACTAACGAGGGGCAAGCCAAGTGCCCGTGAACTCGCCCGTAAAAATTCTGTTGGCTTACCGCTAGTTGTAGATATTCCCTCTGAAGCACCTTTTAGTGACTTCAAGACCAGCTCACCTGCAAATGCACAGCACTGGGTTGAGGATAAGCTTCAGTGTCACTCAAGTTCTATTCTGTATCAACAAAAATCTTGGCAGAGTAAACCTGCGGTCTTTGCCCAGTCATCCTCACAGTCATCTGTCACTATGCAAACATATGAGACATCCACTTCACCAAAACCTGTCACGGCAGCAGTATTGGATATGTCCCCTAAGCCATCTTCAGTCACGCTGGGATTAACAATGTCTGAAAATGTGTCCACTCAGAATCAAGCACTTTCTCTTGTTAATAAGCCAAGTGCAAGACAAGTTGCCAGAAAAGATTCTGTGGGTATGTCCCTGGTAGTTGAGCCGACGCCACCGGAATCAACATGCCAAATGCAACCTCACGTTGTGATCCCTGTGCAAAAACAACAAACCCTGGATAGAAACATTGTCCCTGATCCAAATCGTCCTCTTCCCAGCTGTATCACTGTGCAAACCAGTGGTGCGTCACAGTCCATTACAAAACAAAACTCACTTTCCACAGCTCCAGCCAACTCTGTTAAAGGTACCTTGGATATGTCAACAAAGACATTCAAGTCAGATTCCATGCCATCCTATTCAGATCCGGTTTCATTGGTAAGGACAAAACCATCAAGAGATTCTGTTGGTGTCCCGCTAATAGTTCAACCACATGCTTCCCAGGAGCAATTTAAAAGGCAACCAACAATGGTACAAACACAGGAACAAATGCAACAAAGGTTTGCGCACGCCGGATCTCAAGAAGTATCGGCACCCGCTAATTCCATCAAAAGCTTCCTTGACATGTCTCCAAAACCCCAACAGAAACTGTCTGAAACAATTCCAGATATGTTTTCAAATGGAGCTGTGCCATTGGTCAGAAACAAGGCAACTGTAACAAGGAATGATTATGTGGGTGTACCACTCCTTGTTGAGCAATCTGCTCATCAACAAAGAAGACAAAGTTTGAGTGGAGTCAACACAACTGAGACACTGCATAGACAAGTATCTACCTACCACTGTAATAATGGATTTTCTGGGTCAAATAGTACCTACAAAGAGTCACAGCAACAAAATAAGCCAGTGGACTTCTCTGCAAAAGACACCCCAATGACAACTCATATTTGTCGTATAGAACCAAATTATGGAGAGCCCATGAACTTCACAAATAAACCAAAAAAAGAAATGTTAGAAAAAAAGCAAACAGGAATAAAGTTAGAAAAGAAAGCACTAGTGGGCATTGTCGATCTAACAGTGGATCTGCAAAACAAAATCACAGTTGTTGGTGATCAAGATGCAAAGGATCTTTCTTCTCCTCATGTGCTTTCTCAGTCTCAAAATAGAATGTACTATCAGCAGCAATATATACCTGCAGCCACTCCTAGGGAGGTCAAAGAAGATGCCACATTTTCTCAAACTCAAAATTCATCACAATATAGAGGATATTTAACTGATCAACAGACCATCACCCAACCTGGAATACAATGCATAACGCAGTTCGGAACAAGATTAGACTCTGCACCAGTGAATACTTCAGTTCCACCTTTGATGCCTATTCAGAGAAACATACAGTCTCCACAGTATTTTGCTGCTCAGGGCACACAGGATAGCAACTCTACAAGATTATCACTAAACAGTGGATACCAGCGCATCAGTAGTGTGGGTGTTGAGTCATGGACTGATCAGTTTTCTTCATACACACCTCAACTACAAACACAACATTCAGTTCCACAACAGTATCAGTACCCTATGGTTGTAACTGGTTTGACTTCATCCATTGATGGCTCTCAGCAAAAGCCTCTAGAGCTCCAGAGACAGGATACACGTCTTCAGCATGAAATGCCCCCTAAACCCAGAATTCTTATCAAGCAGGCCACTGTGGAGAGCTATGATGAAAGCCTGTCAGAGAGTGGAGCAATGGCAAGTAATGGACAGCCATTGTCTTCAGTTTCTACCAAGCAATTGTATGGTAGACCCCAAACTGTCCCTGCCCCACAGACTTTCAAGGCTGAGTCTGTTTTGATTACTCACCAAGCACATGACAGACCCAGTACTGATCATTCTATACCGCCTGTGGACATACAACCTGTGTGCAGCAGTGCAACTTCAGATTATGCAAAAGAACCTCTTCAACTCTCAAAACAATCTGATCTAAGTCAAAGCCACGTCACTGCCCATCAATATTACAGACCGGTTTCACCATCAAGTACTGTTCCTTCAGTTCAACATGTGTCAGAAGTTAATGTACATTTACCTCATTCCACCACAAAACATGACCAAGTGCCTGAGCAACATGTTCAGAGCACTTGTCCGAACCAGAAGTTTGAAGCAGATTTGCAAGGATCAAAGGGATCTGTGACAACAGTAGGACCCACCTCTGTCAAGGGTTTGGTTTCATTATTTAGTGGTGTGGGTTCACAGCCCTCTGTCAGCACAGCTATGTCCCACCACACTCAGTTAGTGTCTAAACCTGTGGACATCAGGACTCAAGTTATTCCAACACAAATGTCTGCTGTTAGCCACATTGCAGAGGATATTAAAGAGACAACTGCCCCTGTAATCCCTGTTGTTAAAATCCCAGAGACAATTGCTTCAAGCCCACAAATGCCTTCAGTGTCAGGTGCTCTGCCTTGCACCCCATCACCTGTTAGTGACCAACATGGCTCTGCTATTCAATTGCCCAGTGACGATTCTGATATGTCACACAAGAAAACCATTCCTAAATCCCCAGCTTGTCAAACAGAACCCTTCATTGAATCAAGCCCAGTAATTGTTGTGGATAAACCGTCTGCTTCCTTGCCGTCCGAATTATCCATACAGACAGATTCGGCTTCAGCACCATCACAAATTACTGAATTGCAACAGAGAGAAAAGGTTCCAGTTTTAAATGATATGAGTCCTCAAACATCCTCAGTGACAACACCTGTGGTCTCTACCTCCAGTGAGTCGACAGTCTATTCTCTCAAGTCTACGTCTATTTCACAAGACTACGAGCAACCACAGGCAATTCCGGCAGATACAAAAGAAATACAAGACAAAGAATTGTCTCTTCCTGAAACCTCACCAGCCAAACCACCAGATACAATGCCACACAGAAGAGTTCAAAGTATGGACAGTTCAGCAGAACAAACATCGACAGAGATTACATCAAACGCAGTTACCAGTGAGGCTTCTGTTATTACAAGTAATATACCTGTTGCTGAATCTGTCCCGTCACAGCAACAAAGTTCAGAAGTTACCAAACAAACTACATCCACAGAATCTATTGATGCTGGATTGGAAGAGACTTCTTCTACAGCTAACATATCACAGGAGATAAATAGTCAGCCAAGGTCAATCTACATTGGCATTAATTGCTCAGAAGTACCTCCTCTTCAGGCAGAGAATGAACAAGGTGAGACAAAACCTTACATTAGACTTCCCCATATTTTTGTCTCTGCTGCAAGTTCTCCAGAAGAAGAGAAAAATGAATATGAGTTTAGTGAGTCCACTAAGTCTGAACTGCCAAAGGGCCCTGTTTCTGAAAATACCACTCCAGACGTAGTAACACTACCAGAATGTAATGATTCTTTACCTGATAGTACTGTTGCACAGTCTTCTATATCAAGTGATGCTACTGCGGCTACAGAAATGGGAAGCATGGAAACATCCACTAAATCAGCGCAAGTCGAGACTCACTCACCAGAAATGTCACTTACACTGACTACAGCAGAGTGTTTGAAAGCAGATGAACAGCCAATCCCGGACGAGAAAAGCCCAACTTTAGAGGCTTCCCTCTCAGAAGATGAAGTAAAATCACAGACTACTGAAGCTCATGAGGCACCATGTGAACAGTCTGTCGAGGACATAACACCAGCAGCTCCAGATATTACACCACTTGAAGAAGTTAAACCTCTCAGTGACGTGGAAAATCAAGTTGAAAGCTCAACTTTAACACCAAAAGATACTGAAGAGTCTATTCACAAGGATCTGTGCATATCTTCAGATGTTGTGCTGCCTGCAGAGGTTCAGTCTCTTGACAGTTTATCACAGAAAGAAATACCCTCAGATGCAAAACCACTTGAAGAAGTCCAACCGCTTCATGATAAAACTGAGATGGATGTCACCAAATCTGCCCCTGAGCCCAGTCCTGAGAACCCTCCCACAGAGGAAATTGCAGTCTCCAAGGAGGATAGTTTACCTGTTAAGCTTGATCAGCCTGAGGTTGATAAATCCAGTGAACAACCAGGAAAAGGCTTATTTTCTTTGTTTGGTGGCTCTAATGCAACCTCACAGCCGACTTCCACCCAAACTGCCTCATCAATACTTGGTGGCATTCTTCCTGGCCCATCCACTAAAGACACGTCTGGCACAGGATTACTTTCAATGTTTGGTGGGTCAAATGCACCATCTTCACCTGCACCCAAAGACACACCACCACTGTCAACCCCACATGAGCCCCAGGGAAAAGGCTTATTTTCTATGTTTGGTGGCTCCAGTAGTCAGCCTCCACCTGGCCCAAGAGGTCCAACTATTGGAAATGTGCGACCTAGAGGTCCCCCACCCAAAGAACCTCCAGGAAAAGGTCTGTTTTCCATGTTTGGACCATCAACACCCCAGCAACCACCCAGTCCCAGGGGTCATCCTGGGGCAAGTACCCCACCAAGGGGACCTTCCACTGGAACTTCTATATTTGGTGGTATCCTCCCAGGTTCTACTGCTCAAAAGGAAACCCCAGCTGCGGGCTTATTTTCTAAGTTTGCTGGCCTTGGTGCCCAGCCCCAAGCTGGACCTAGAGTACGCCAACCTGGACCAGCAGTTACACCACCAGGACCCAGTCCTTCAGAGAACTCAGGTAAAGGACTGTTCTCTATGTTTGGTGGACAAACCCAACAACCGTCAGAACCACATGCTAAACCACCCGAAACAGAGGGTGTTTTCAAAGTTTCCTCTGTATTTTCACTTGGTGGGGGTTCTGATGGTAGCAAGTCTAAAACTGGGTTTGGTCTTTTTGGAATGTCTTTGTTGGAGGACACCAAAACAGAGTCAGACACAATTGCTCCTGTTGAGCAGAAGACTGCTTCGGAACAAGTGAAACCCCAAGACAAAAAAGGTTTTCCAAAGGAAGCAAAGGATGACCTTGTTCAGACCATGAAAACTGCACCCTCTGAGCCTCTTTCTCCACCATCATTAAAGGATGAACCTCAAGTAGAGCGCATTAATGAAGCGGCTGCTGAAAAGCCTGTTGCCCTGACAGATCCACACCTGGATGTGGACATTACACCTACAATCCAACAAAATATTCCTTGTGATGTAAATACCTCAAAGATAGAAGAAACCTCTGTCACAGACAAATCACATGTGAGTAGCAATCTACTAGAAAAAGAGACACTTGTGGATCAACAAGCTGAAAAACAAACTGACGAGGCACAATCAAACACTGAAAAAGAATGTAAAGAAATGACAGATGCAGTGGATGTAGACAGAAAAGTTGCTGAGTCAGAAGTTGATATTTCTGAAATTAAAGGCACAGGCAATGAAACAGACACAGTTGGTATCAAAAGCCTGTCAGAAGGCAACGCTATGCAAGGTGATACTGACAAAACCACAAGCTCAGATGGAGTGGAACAAGTGAAAGCTGTTGATGAGGAGGTAATAATTTCAGAGGTGGAAAAGCAAACTGCAGATGTGGAAAAATCATCTGAGGAGACCATGAAAGTTACTGGTGAAGAACAAATAGCGGATGAAAAACAATCAACTAAGGACACTTTGGAAAGTGCTAGAGAAGAACAAACCCCTGATTTGGAAAAAACAAGTAAGGACACTTTGGAAGTTGCTAGTGGAGAACGAGCAGCAGATATAGAAAAATCAACGGAGGATACTTTGGAAGTTGCTCGTGAAGAACAAACAGCAGATGTGGAAAAATCAACCACAGACATTCTGAAAGTTGCTGGGGAAGAACAAACAGCAGTCACAGATGTAGAAAAGTTAACAAATGAACCATTAAATGATTTGGCTGACAATCAAGCAGCTGTTGCAGATGTAGACAAATCTACCAAAGAGGGAACTGTAGTTGATTCAGTGGTAGGTGAGACACCTACTGCAGAATCAGCAGTGAGTGCAGTTACTACAGTTTCAGAATCAGAAAAGGGTACTGAAGAAGACTTGAAAGTTACATCTAATGAGACTGCAAAGGAAACTATTGTGCCAAAATTAGAGTCTGGAGAAGCAAGTATAGAACCTGCACATGGATTAGAGAAATGTCTTGAAAGTAGTACCTCAGTTGTAGTGGTAGCATCAACAGATGAAGACAAAACTGTTAGTACAGTGGCACCTCTTGGTCCACCACCACAGCCGCAGCCCAGACCAGGCATGGCAAGGCCACCTGGCCCACCAGGACAAGGAATGGGACCACCACGAATGGGAGGACCACGAATGGGAGGGCCACGAATCGGAGGGCCAAGAATGGGTGGCCCAAGACATCCAGGACCAAGAATGGCAGGTCCACGACAGCCAGGACCACAGAAAGCCCCTGAACCAGCTCCATTTTCTGGATTTATGTCCATGTTTTCTACTCCAAATGCACCAAGTAAATCACCAGCTGGTGGATTTTTTTCAAGTTCCCCTGGTTCATTTTTTGGATCATCACCTGCTCCTCAAAGGCCACAACAACAACAGCAACAACAACAACAGCAGAAGAGCTCATTTTTTGGTCTCCCTAGTAGCATTGGCACAGAATCCCTTACTAGTGATCTATTTGGTATGTTCAAAGGTCCTGAGACAACAAAATCTGAGGAACCTCAACAACCTGCCACAGAGTCTGGACGTTTGGATCCTTCTGCAGAGACGATAAGCTCTGAGAATCCTGAAGAGATAAAATCAGAGAAAACACCTTTGTCTGGAGATGTTAAGAGCACTGAGACCTCTGAGATTCCTGAAAAGGGGTTAGTGGAGGAGGCGGAACGAAAAGACAAAACAGAGGAAGAAGAAACATCTCAAACGGACTCTACCATGGAAACTACTTCCCCCAAGAAAGACACAGGGGATGCTGAGCATGCTGAACCTTCAGAAGAGCCCAGCACTGCAGTGTCTGAGAAAGCTGCACTGCCCACAGCTCCTGAAACCAAGGGCATGTTTGAAATACCAGGTCTGAGTGCTTCTAAATTTGGCTTTATGTCTTCGGAAGGCACGTCATCTATTGGATCCTTTTTCTCCACCACACCTGCACCAACTTCTGCAAAAACAGCACAGCCGGAACAGACTGACGGTGGTCTGTTTTCTGGTTTTAAAAACCTTTCAGCTGGTATTTTCCAAGATGAAAAATCATCCGGAAAGGAAGAGACACCATCAGCTTCATCTGTATTTGGCTTGAAACTTGGCTCTATGTTTGGAAATACCGACTCTCCCAAACCAGAATCCACCCCTCCTGTGGTCACAGCCCAACCTCAGTCCGAAAGTCCAAAACCTACAGATGAAATTTATGAGCCAGATTCTGAAAAACCTTCCCCAGGGTCTGGAGAAACTGGAAGCGCAGATGCCAGTGAAACAGAAGGACCATCGGAAAAAACGGGAAGCCGTGACACCATAGCACAGTCGCCACAGTCTGGCTTCCCATCTCACTCGGCTTCCCGTACAGAAGGCTTGGATAAACCTCAATTAACGATCACCCCATGTGAATTAGACAGAAGTGATGTAAAAAAACCTGGCACTATGCAAGGAGGATTGGGAACAGATAAACCCGAGGATCTATTGACAAACGAGGCTGCGAAAAGGCTAGTACTATTTGTATGATAAATGGCATTGTTCATTTATCATGTGAACGTAGATTAGATGTGAAGACCCTTTCCCGATCTTCCTTTCCCATGCTTTGCCCTTTTAGTCCCTGCCACATCCTACAATTTCAAATTGAGACATTTTTAGATTTAAATCAACAAAATTAATGTTTAAAACATGCTGTACATCCACTCCACAACCATAAATACAAATCAGTTACTGAAAAACTGAACAATTAAACCACTGGAATAGTAATGATCAAATGTAAGAAGGCGCTCACCATTATGTGTAAAACATGTAGTATTTACACCACCTCTGTAATAGGTTTCCTGATAGTGACTAAGGCCCAATGATGGTTCTTATTTATTACTTTTCACTTGTGAGGCGGTTATAAAGCCCCTCCTTCCTCTGTCCCCTGCAGTTCTCTGAATTACACCCAAGCCTCAGCCAATTTGTTTATATGAATCAAACTCTGATAGATTCATGGCAGCGAAACAGTGCACACCATGGAGGCAGGCTGGACACTGGAATGAAAAGGAACAGTGAGAAGCAATTTGGCCTGCACCCAAGACAAAGTAAATCACACCATTTAAAGCACAGAGCCACTTTCCTCGTTAGGAGTCTCAATCATACAGCAGCCACACAGTTATTTTCTTCTGAGCCAGTGACTCATGATTTTAATCAAGCGGGTTAAGCATATCTCCGCTGCTCTAACTGGGATTTCTCTATTAAATGTTATTAAAAGGTTAAAGAATTATGAGTGATGTGCATTCATCATTTTATGGATCTTCGAATATCTCTGTCCATTTAATTCATTTTACTTTATTTTGCAATCACTTTCAGGCTTTTAGACCAATCATTTAATGCTGTGCATATTTGTAATTGCTGTAACTGTACATGCTAGCACCATCATAATCCTACAGCGTGACTATACACTTCCGAAAAGCCTGTGCACCTCTCAGCTCTAATTGGCAACCCATGTATTTAACGTCATCTTACCCGTCTCAACCCTGTTAGCTTTTCCAACTCCTTCTTTGCATCTGATGATTGTGAGTTTCCTTTTACCCATAGTTTACTCACCCTCTCTTTTAATTATTGAGTTGATCTGTATTGATTTGAAATGTTTCATTCCAAAATCAGTGCTTCTCATTTACAGTCTAATCTCCATTTCTGGAGCAAAGTCAGATCTATTACTTTCTTTGGTCATTTTCTTATCTGTGAATTTTGGAATAAAACCTTTCTTTTAAATTATAGCTATTACACATCATATCTTTCTTCTCCAAGGCACCACAGTATTCTAAATGACAGTCTCATTGTTCTGCAGTCCGCCAGACAGCAGTCATTTTGACTCCTCCGGCAACCTCAGCCCAGTCAGCTCCCAGCTCAGCTCTGAGCCCGAGGAGCACCGACAACCTGAGCCCTCGCACCCCAGCGCCACTCGGCCCCCTCTCCAAAGTCAGCCATCTGACTGGAACGGGGAGGAGGAAGAAGAGGAGGAGGAAGAGGTTGAGAAAGAGCTGAAAGTGCTGCCAGAGCCCAATTCCAACAAAGATTTGAAGGAACCTACAGTCGACGTTCCCAAACCAAACTTTGACAACCGTGATAACAAGGCAAAAATCAGGTTTGTGATAAATATGGCTATGCATATTTAAAGTCATGACATTTTTTTTTACCATTGCACTGGAAGGTTTATGTGAAGCCAGTAATGGGTTGGTTGCATAGGCCTTTTTTGGGATTAAACTGTTTGCATGGGTCACCTTTCTAACCAAAGCATGCAAACTGTTGGCTCCAGGTGTGGTAGAAGAGAACCATTAAGCAGAGTGGCCCTCATCTGGTGTCTTTTATTTTTGTATTGATTCATTTACATCTACTCAGTGCGTCTCTTCTTGATCTCTCTCAGTTTCTTTGAAGATGGCCCTCCACCCTGCTCTCCATCCAAAGTTCGCTGGCTGAAAGCCTACAACAAAGTGAGAGTTCGGCTACTCGAGGTAGGAAGACCCTCTTTCTTTGCTACCTACATCGGCGCTTATCTTCGTCTGTTTCTCTTTCTTACGCACACACACTTAATTACAATACACACATTGCATGATAAGTCATACACACATTACTATACTGCAAAACAAGACATTAAAATCCCATACATAGATACAGACAAGCACTTGCTGTTTCTCTGTCTCCCCCTCTTTCTCTCCTCTCTACCTCTTTTCCCCTATGGGTTGGTTGAGTTTCCAGTCATGCCACAGTAATTTGCACCAATTTTGTGCTCCTTAAGGATTTCTGCTTTGATCTGGAAAATCCCTTTTTCAGCATGGGCTCTGCTGTTGTAGAAAGTTTTTAGTTTTCGAGATGTCATACACCTGGAGGTGGTTTGCAGCCAAGTGTGGTGTCTGGGGTCTAAGTGCTGCAAATGTTGCACCTTTACAGGGCCTGTCTGTTTGTTTTGGTGCCATTTTCAAGCTGTTTGAACTTTGTGTTTGTGAAACTAATGTGGCTACAGTAAGCTACCTTTAGCCACCTTACTTCTAGCTGCTGCTTTCTACCAGACTAGAGGTGTGAGTGGGTTCTTCAGTTTAGGTCATGTGCAAACTTTGTCGAAACTCTGGATGAAAAAGGTCAAAGTAATATTTTAAAGAGGGTAACAATGACAAGAATTAACAATCAAAAACATAAACCAGGAAAAAAGACAAAAAGCAAGCAAAGAATTTAAAAAATGCACACACTGAAACAAGTATTCAGAGAAAAATAGGGGAAATAATGTTGTTTTGTGTCTGTATTTGTGTAAATCAATGCATTATATATGCACTTGATATCTGTAGCATTGCATTTCTAACCCTAACCCTTAACCGCTATAGATTTGACATTGTCCCTTTGGCCAAACATGTACATTATACCTATATGTGTGTAAAGAATGCTCATTTGAGACATGAAACGTAACCAGTTAGAGTGAAAGCAGCCAATCGAATGGTGAATTTAAGCTATTCCATTGTGTTCATATTTGTAAATCCCTGCCTCAGCAGCCACGAACATCACTGCATGTCACTGGGTGCTCCGGCTTCCTCTCAGATTCCATAGTCATGGTTAACTGGTGATTCTGAAATGGCTGTAGATGTGCATGAGAGCATGAACGGTTGTTTGTCTCTCTTTGTTCGTACTGTCCAGGGTGTACTCCGTCTTTTGTCCTGTGACAACCGGGACAGTGTGATGTTTCATATAACTGCATAAAACAACCTTTACCCAGAGCAGCTGTAATTCTGACTTTACAAACCTGAACTTAAAACCGTTTTATTGTGTCCAGCGTATTTGCAAGCCATCCATCTCCTTAATAAGAGTGCTACAAATTCACATTCACCTCATCAACCGGAATTGATCACGGTTAAAGGTTACCTCCACCGCACCTCCCGCTGGCTCCTCTTGGTGATGCGATGGATCCTGTCTATCTATTTCAGTCCCTTGGGCTACTTTTTTCTCCACCTGAAAATCCACTCTTATGTCCAGTTTTGTCTAAAAATAGAGCACAGAACATCTCATTAGCTTCTTGGGGAGAAGGCGGGAACAAGTGGAAGCACTGAGAGGAATTACACCTGAAGAGGGGCTGGCAGTCGTGAGATTGCTCACTTGAAAACATGGACTGATAAATGCCCCAAGCTTAATTCAGTCAGGCTGCCTGTGAATTGGGTTACAAGAAGGATTGAGGTCCTGTACTGACACTCATGTCCCTTGAGAGTCCACAAACAAGCAGGTTTCCTCCAGGAAGCCATTTATGACTCATGATGTAAGGATGGCTGCTTAAAGATAAAGACAGCGCTGTTTGTCATGAATCACATCTCTCTTTTGATCAACCCTTCTCGAGAAGTTTCGGGATACTTCACAACAGATTTCAGTTCTTTTTAGACACTACAAAGCAGCTGCTGTAAATGTCAGAAAAGCAACTCTGTTTTAATTAGTGTCAGTTCTTATCCAGCATACTGTTACTTAGATGAACTGCTAGTGCTCGTTTAAATGTTAAATGCCGATATTAACTTTTGTCCATGCATGTCCATCAACAACCTCTGCATGTCCTTAAACGTATGGTCCTCTTAAGTGATGGACATGCAGCTTGCAGGTGACACAACTGTTTTATCGTCAAAGTCTGAGTTAGGTCTTCCATGTTTCTGCATGTAACAACTTGGCAAGGCATGTATTAAAATATTCCCTTTAAACCAGTTACGGTGTTTCTAGAAGCTCAAACTGTGTCAGGAACTACAGTAGGACGGCTTAAAAGGTAGAAACACTTTCAGTCGTGTTTCTACCACATAAACAAGGAGACTTAAAGGAGGTTCCCCACCTCCATGCAGGTCCTTATGCTGCCTTTGCCACTGCTGCAGGCCACTTCTGCACAAATGTGTGAGGATGATTGGTTCATCCAGTCCCGAGTGGCTTATCAATCGCAGGTGATTTCTTTAAATGCCACCTTTGATCTCTTGCAAGACACAGAGAGGAAGGTGCAGCCGACCCGTCGCCTTTCTCGACCAATTACACAAGAATTCTGCACCTGGTTGGTCCTCATTAAGCTGCACGATCAAAGTGGTGCTGCTGGTGCTTTTTGATATGGAAGAACAACAGAGAAAGGATGTGCTTAATATCGAGGCATTTACATTTAAATATTGCTTCAGGTGATTAAATGAACGTCTTTTCACCTGGTCTGGTCTAAGTAACATCCACATGAATGCCAGGTCCAAAAGTTTCCCAGCAGAACATTGAATTATCGCAAGATGGTCAATGTAATTTACTTCTCTTGTCAGTGGTTTTAATGTTGTGGCTGGTCAGTGTATATTTTGAAGGTTTGATGAAACTTTTTCCTTTTATTTAAATAGAGAGTTCCTACAGCTGAAATTCTTCCAACTACTGCAACAAATCTTTTTTATCATAGGTTACAGTTAACAGCAGGCCAAACTCACATTCCTTTTTTCACTCGCCAGTATCAATCCATTATGACTGTGACCTCTGAAATCCATGCGCCGCTGGTGAAAATTGTCAGTGTCACTCATCACCATCGTTCATTTCACTTTGAATGGGACTGAAAGTGTCTTTTAGAGATGTACCTCAGCCCTTGCTAACCTGAATACCATGCAATCCATTCTTCTTCATCTCGGAGTGACTTGATCAGCGTCACAGTTCAATATTTAATGAGATACAGTCAGATTAATGCAACCTGAACCTTTTTATATAACGTTCTACATAATGTGTTTCCTTCTGCCCTTCTGCAGCTGTCTCCCTAAGGACAAAAATAGTCTTTTTGTCTCTTTTACAAGTGTACCATGGCAACAATGTTACATTTCTATGGAAACATAACCTTACAATTTGTTTATGGTTAGCATGCCATTACTGCAGCTGCTTGCACTAAAATTCTACAAGCAATAATCCCTACCACGAAACATGATCGATCACTTTTTTTTTTTGGCTCCTTGTTAACTCTGCAAACCACATTTGTCTTTAAATGTGATTGCCGACCTCGATAGATGTAGAAGGAGCGTGTTCCTTTTCAGATTTGATCTGGCAATAACCTGGGCATTAGTGGATTTATCTCTGTAGTAACACCATGTTGCAGTAGTCGTGTTTTTCACCTTTTTTCTTCAGAACACTATTTAAAAATACATATAATTATCAGCTCTTGCTGCTTTGTGTGTTGGACTATTTATAGTTTTGCCGTTTTTGTTTCAGTTGCATTGCTGCATTCAACACTACTGGCTTCACTGAAGTAAGAAAAAGCTGAAAACAAAAGTTTACATCTCATTTTATCTTTATAAGCACATTTCAGCATTGAGCAAAGAAGAGTGGATGAATGAAGCTCTCACTGCTCTTAACGAGCAGGAGTACAAAAACCTTCCTGTCCACCACTCTTTCCAGGTTTCGTTCTGTCTTTATGAGGCGGTAATCAAAGACAACACACTTGTAAACAGGCTCTTCTGCTTTTACACATTCCTCGGTGTCTCAACCCACTCTGTAAAGCTGAAGCAACCTGACACACAAAGAAAACTAAAAATCTGTGTTAACAACTGTTAAAAATCCACTTTTGATTGGAGTCCTCGGTTGGTGTGTCAACGACAGACATTCCTCTCTGCCGAGGCTCTAGTTTAAAATTCCTGACTTTTTTTTTGTTATTGTTGTCGTTTGAGTTAAATTTAATGAAGTTGCAAAGCAATTATAGTGGAGAATAGCAGACAAATAAAAAGCTTTTTACAGCCAATCACCTGGTAAATTAAAGTGGTTCCAGTCATTATCCTTGAATAATGAAAAGTAAAGTTAAAGGACTCACGACTTCTTACATCTGTATTAAATTAAAACACTTGACACCATTTGTCGATTGCAAACTTGAGATCCTGTATAGAATACCTTAGAGAATATTACAGATATGTAAAATGATTCAGAGAGGACTATGTTAAGAAGAGCAGATAATACACGAAGTTACCCTCCGAGGGACAATTAGGGACAAGAAAATAATAATAATAATAATTACCCAAAGCACAATTAAAATATAATTGACAAACTCAAGCAATGGACTGGGCCCTTAATAGAGGTCAGTTAAAGAGAATGAGGCTCAAAACAACATCTTAACTAACTGACCTGCCAAAGGAGAACTTACATACTGACCAGTCAGCCCAACACAAACACAGAGAGGAAACAACAGACAATAACCAACCACTGAATGCTATGAAGCACTATATGACAACGGGTCAGCGGATGCTGAGGTGCATAGTGCGCAGAGGTCGCCAACTTTCTGCAGAGTCAATCGCTACAGACCTCCAAACGTCATGTGACCTCTCTACAGTGGGTAGAGAGCTTCATGGAATAGGTTTCCACGTCCAATCGCAATATGCAATGCAAAGCGTTGGCTGCAGTGGTGTAAAGCACGCCGTCACCGGACTCTAGAGCAGCGGAGACGTGTTCTCTGGAGTGATGAATCACGCTTCTCCATCTGGAAATCTGACGGACGATTATTGGTTGCCAGGAGAACAGTACATGTCTGACTGCACTGTGCCAGGTGTGAAGTTTGGTGGAGGGGGGATTATGGTGTGGGGTTGTTTTTCAGGAGCTGGGCTTAGCCCCTTAGTTCCAGTGAAAGGAACTCTGAATGCTTCAGCAGACCAAGAGATTCTGGACCATTATAAGTCCATGCTCCCAACTTTGTGGGAACAGTTTGGGGATGGCCCCTACCTGTTCCAAAATGGACTGCGCACCAGTTCACAAAGCAAGGTCCATAAAGACGTGGATGAGAGAGTTTGGTGTGGAAGAACTTGACTGGCCTGCACAGAGTCCTGACCTCAACCCAATAGAACACCTTTGGGATGAATTAGAGCGAAGCCTGTGAGCCAGGCCTTCTCGTCCAACATCAGTGTCTGACCTCACAAATGCTCTTCTGGAAGAATGGTCAAACACTCCCATAAACACACTCCTAAACCTTGTGGAAAGCCTTCCCAGAAGAGTTGAAGCTGTTATAGCTACAAAAGTTGGGCCGGCATCATATTAACCCCTATGGATTAAGAATGGGATGTCACATAATTTCATATGCTGATGAGTGAATACTTTTGGCAATATAGTGTATTTAAATTGATGACAAAACATTGTAAACTAAATGTGCATGCCTCATTCAGACTACAATATACTGTTAAATGTGCCGTTAAACTAAACCAAAACTGTACTATTGTGTTTAGTTAAATGGCTAAACTGCAAAGAAACTTAAAAATGTGTATGGAAGGGTGTGAAACCGTAATAATACAGAAACTAAAAAAACATTCAACAGCAACATCAGTCAAAGAAGCTTGCAGAAAAAAAAAAAATGTCCATCAGGCTGAATCTGTGTTGATTTCTGTGTTTGTGTGATTGCTCCCTCTCTCTCTCTGAGCACTTCAAAGCATTTATCTGTCCATTAGTTACTCTTGATGCCCTTAAAGCGCTGCATCCCACAGAGTGTTTTTGTCTGTGTTTGATCAGATGTCAGAAAAGCCAATTTTTATTTATTTTTTTGTTAAAGAAGAAAAATTTAAAGCTGTTTTGTTCAACACTGGTTAACAAGTACCTTGAAAGGGTGTCTGTGTGGGATCCGGGACAAAGCATGTCTGGTAAAATTGCTGCTGTGAATTGTGCAACAAGGAGTCCTTCAACGAGTCTAAGGTTCTCGAAAGCTCATTTGCTTTTTAAGGCCGGACAGCAACGACCTCCTGGAAAATAAGGTTGTGCTGCGTGAGCTCTGTCTGCTACTTGAAATGAGACCCACTTTGAGTCTGACCTTTCAAAGAACCTCTGTTCAAATTAACAGTTGAACTTGCGTTACTGTATGTGGGTGGTTTTAGACCTCAATTAAAAAATTACAAGTTCCTCTACAAGTAGAGGTCATTTTCTGTCTCCTGAATATACTTTACTTCAGAACTGACAAATACAAATCAATTGTGGTGAAAAAAATAATTAACATTCAGGAGAAGTAAGTATTTATTGCAGCAATAAGTGTTTATTTATGGCAGATAAACTATTTATGTAGCTTTCTGCCAACTACAGATAAATTCCACCAAAATATTCATCAGCTTATAAGCTACTCAACAATCCTACTCTATTGAAACTGACATATAACTGAAACTAGACTTTAATACGTGTCTATGGTATTTGACTTTGACATGAGAGTGAACATTGGCATTTACACTCACTCAATGCATCTAGGGTCACAATTATTCTATTATTGTCATGCCTTTAACTTGCACTTAACACCTCAGGTATGCAAGACTAATGCTCGATTTATACTTCCGCGTCAATTTGACGGCGTCAGCCCAGACCCTACGCAGGCCCTAACGCTGTAGCCTGATGTGAACCTCCCCAGAAATGTAATGACACGTCACGGACCACAAGAGCTGTGATTGGTCCGCTTGGTAGCAGCATGTTTCCACTTTAGTGTTTCCAGCTGCATCTCCATTGACTGTTTTGGATCAATACAGATGGAACACATTGGGAAAGGTTAACTGAGGAGGTTTGCAGATACAAACACTTGTATGGCTCGTCTTCAGTGAAATTTTTGCCAAAGTTTCAGAAGCAGAAAGTAGAAACAAAACTTAACCCGAGACACGGCGCCGACTAGTGTTTGGGTGGTGTTTTTACAGAGCGAGCCAGACTGACGTGCGCACAAGTTTCAAGTGCTCGCACCGTCGTAGGCTACGTGCATAGGTTATGGTGTCTATGTCCTGCGGAAGTATAGACTACGCTTAAGTTAGGACTTTCTTTTAACTGTAGGAGCTTCTATTGTTTGTCTTTTTTGCACCTTAAACCCAATTATGATTTGACTGGTTTAATATAGTGTACAAATTGTAAAAAGTATATTACAGTCCAGTCCAGTTTAGCCTCAAACTATCACAGAGAGTAAATGAATTCAAGCAGAGCAATTCATTATATCCATGTAATACGTAGATTTTATTTTATGTAGCTAAGTGCTATCTCTCTGACAGGAAGTGCTGATTTGAAGAGATCAGCGTTTTACAGAGAGAGAAAGGAAGATAATAATTGTTTTCAGATGCTTTAAACAACCCTTGCGTATACTTACCAGAGCACAACCTGTAGTCAACTAGTTATCTTTCTGTCTTAACTATGGTGAGTTATTTCAGAAAATCATTACAGCAAAATGCAAGTGGTGCAACTGTCATACAAATCTGTGACTACGACGTTTGTCTGTCAGGAGCATGATATAGCATCATAAAACTCTTATTTGTCATTTCCGGAGCAGCTTAGTGACTAACTGCTCGATCACAACAAAAACATCCTGATCCCAGACCATGAGACCTTCACGGTGGAGTTTACATTACTGTCTGTGTCCTGTTTCCTGCTGACGGTGAGTGTACTTTCCTTTAACCATCATCCTAATAATGTGGCTATGCACACCACACGCCTTTAAAAGGATGGTGGTTTCACGCGAAGTGGGTTCATGGATTTCAGGACTTGCAGTGCAACTCTTGCCTTGTCCTAGGAAATACTGTCTGGCACGCACACAAGCATGCAGTGATTCACTCAAAGTATGCAGCCAAAGACGAGAACAAATGTCCAAACAGGCATCAGTGGACAGGAGGGGCAGCCAGAGAGGATTGTGAGGAGAAATAGTTCAAGATTTCAAGATTTTTTTATTGTCCTTGTATTGAGCGTACAATGAAAATTCAGGTGCACCGAGGCAACATCCCAATCGGCCCAATTTCTTTGTGTCTCTCTTAGACTTTGGTCAATATTTAGGTATCTCTACAGAATTAACTGGAAGTGCAGAGAAGCTTCTGATGTAGCTGAATGACTTTTACCTACACAAATTGAAATTTGTTCTCTGCATTTAACATTTTGTACACACAAAATATAGAATAAGCAGCAATTGATCCACAAATGTATTTTTCAAAAGGTTCCTAAATATTTCTTCTGTGTTTGTCCAATGACTAGATGAAAAAGTCTTAGGTCGGATACTGCTGTAGAATTTGGATTCGTGCCATCATTATTTTTCTTTAAAAAACTCTCCTCCTGTGCATCTTTGCAGTTCTTTCTTGTGCAATAACAGCGACCTGGAACTCAACCTGAAAGGCCTTCCTCAGTGGCAGCCTTAAAGACACGCAAACACACACCTTGTTCTCCCATTTTCCCCGTTTTCACAGTCAAATCAACAACTCAGAGTTTCATTCAGCCATACATTACAGGAGAGACTTTGAAGATCAAGGGAAAACACAGAGAAAGCAGCACAAATAATAATAAAAAAAAATGTTTGCTGGAACAGAGTGGAGCGAGTGATAACTCATTATCGACCGAGAGGACATGCAGAGATAATTGGATATGGAGGCAGCAGACCACCTCCCAGCTGCCTGTCCAGGGGTTCAGATGAAGTTACACAATAAAGATGAGCAGTGAGGAAGAGATTATGACTAAATGAAGATGGGGAACAGAGGAAATGTGAAACATATATACTGTATTATTTTAAGCAGAATCAAAGGATATTTTTATTTTATTGTAATGGAATCTGTGCTGCAGTTCGTAGAGGAACCAGAGGAAGTTGAGAATAGATAAAACTGCTTCTCCCAGTCATAATGAGGTTCTTCCCACATTATACAGATGGTTTATTAAGCAGTTCATGAATATTCTGTGGTTGCAACTGCAGTGATTCGTAAACACAAAACACTCGGAAGTCTTGCAGCTTCACTGCGTTCTCGTCTATTGAGGCTGCCATTGGTGGAGACATTGTTATCTCAATCACTCAGATGTGAACGGCTGAATTTCAAAACATCGACAATAAGGTGAAAGAAGTTTTACTCCCACCCAGAATTAGTGAGTGTTTATTTTAACTAGCTAAATGAAATCAGGCTGCTTCTTTATGTACTTACCGCTTAGTTAGAGAGACGGCTTTGGGACGGTTTGATTGACTCTATATCCATGGCTGATGTACCTTAAACAAGCACCTAAAATGCCCTGGAAGGCTGCCAAGTGCTCCAAATCCCTTTTGGATAGTCAAAAGTATTTGTGTATTCAAATATTTATCAGGATTTGCTTTTTGGTGCTCACTTAAAAAGGTCAGCTGGCAGCTAGTTGACAAGCTCATCTTGGCTCATCCTTGTTTGGCCTCTAGTCCGACTGTATTATGAATAAAACATGGCTGAGACATATATTAGTGCAGCTGACTCATCAGTATCAGAAATAAAGTAAGGCTATAGTAAGGATGAAGAGTTACCTTGGCCTTGATGTTATTGAACGATGGCTAATGACTACATGAATTTAATATATGTTTGCAAAGATGCTCACAATGATCTAGGCTTGTGCAAACTGGAGAGTGTGTGTGTTACATAGTCCGCTAGAAGTGAGAAGTTTGTTCTTGCAGCCCTCGTTTGGGAGTTCTCGCAGTTTGTTCTCAACGCATCAATCGGGCAGAACTTTATTCTCGTGTGGTGTGGCAAAGCGGAAATGCTAGCGGCCAATCTGTGAGCTGCCTGATGCTAATACTCGCAGTGTGACTGCTAATCTCTCCTGGGTAGAGATCGGCATACTGTGTGTGGGTGCACGCAATCCAGCAGACGCGGTTGTCAAAACGACTAGCCGTCATCGGAAAATAATAAGAAAAGTTCCCCTTCTCATCCATCTGCATCTCCCACAGTGGTTAGCAAGCGTGATGTATGCTGCAGTGGGAGGGCTCTATGAGGACTTCCCGGAGTTCGGCACAAGTTTCTCATGAAGTAGTACCTGGCCAGAACGAACTTTGTTCTTGTTCTTGCTCAAGAACAAGACCAAATCTCTCGCTTCTCGCGGAGTATGTAACAAGCTGTAATAGGTTTAAGCATGTGGATTAAAGGGCAAGGGAGTATGTGTTAGTGACATCTAGTGGCGAGGTTGTATATTGCAACTAACTGAAAAAAGAAGTTTGTTGGCTGCTTAAAATGCAAAAAACCCGAAAGGCCTTCTTTGCAGTCACTGTTTTGGAAAGGAACCTCCCATATTTGGACATAAAAGGCTAATTGGAAGCTAATGAAAACAAGACTATTTGTAGTTAAAGAGGACTATAGACAGAAAACACGATTATACTCATCCTACTCACTGGCCCTGTAATCCTAAAGAATTTGTATCCTGGCTTCAGACAAGCCTTTGGTTCATGGAGATAATCGTCATAATATTCATGTTTGTAATTACCATGGCTACAAATTTTAATTAGTCTCTCACCTTCGCTATTTGCAGACTCAAGAAAATGTAAAAATGTACATAAAAATTTAAGTATTCACAAATAATCACTGAAATCTATGTTTTGGATCATTGAAACGTTATTGGGCGGCACAGTGGCGAGGTGGTTAGCACTGATGCCTCACAGTGAGAAGGTCCCGGGTTTGAATCCATGGGCCGACTGGGCCTTTCTGTGTGGAGTTTGCATGTTCTCCCTGTGTCTGCGTGGGTTCTCTCCAGGTACTCCAGCTTCCTCCCACCATCCAAAGACATGCTCATTAGGTTAATTGGTGATTCTAAATTGGCTGTAGGTGTGCGTGTGAGTGTGAAAGGTTGTCTGTCTCTCTGTGTTAGCCCTGCGATGGACTGGCGACCTGTCCAGGGTGTACCCCCGCCTCTCGCCGATGACAGCTGGGATAGCCTCCAGCAGACCCCCACGACCCTTAACAGGAATAAGCGGGTACAGAAGATGAATGAATGAATGAATGAATGAATGAAACGTTATTTATTACTTGTTAGTTCCTCAGTGAAAGAGTAAAATAAGAGTGTATTTTACATAAAACCTGAAAACCATGTTAGAAAAAGAAATATGACACGGCATATTAGCTCCGAGTTAATTCACTCTCACTTCATTTTTAAGCCAGAAATAATTACATAATACTTTAAAGGTTCCCTGCTTTTACTGATCACTGGAGTGAAAGAATGAGCGCAGGAAGAAAGAGACATGAGAGACAAACAGAAATGGAATTAAGGAGAAAAGAGCGGATGAATAGACTGAGAGACAGACAGATGGAGGGGAGGAATGGTTTTATCTTTTGGAGATGACAACTAACGGACGCCACCGCCTCTCTGAAGGATCCGAACATTGTTGTGTGACATTGGATGAAAGTCACCATGGAAATCAGGCCAGTGTGTGTGTGTGTGTGTTGGTGTGGGTGTGTGTGTGTGTGTGTGTGCATGTGTGTGTCTTACAGGGATTGCATGGGTCCTCATTTATGCCCTCCAGGATGCTGGTGTTAAATCAGATGTTTGTCTGCTTGCTTCCACTGAGCCAATTTCCCTGTGTTTCCTTTGTTTACCACAGTGACACAAGCCCGACTTAAATACAAAGGCTTACACAACACACACAGACATATCTTGTATTTATTACATGCTCCGTTATCACAGTGTACAAAAATCACAGGAGGCCAACAGCAGACGGTGACAAGCAAAATGTAGTGTAGTAAACTTCCACTTTCTTGGGTTGTGGTGTATTTTTTTTTTTGGAAAGAATAAATTTGTCCTAAAACTAAAAATAAGAACACTTCTCTTATCTGTATTGAAACAACTTATACCACATCTTAAATTGCTGCAGGGCGTGACGCTAATTCCAGTCAACGCAGCGGGATGTTGGGTTTGGCTGTCTGCTCTGCCAGCCGCTGTATCAGATAACCGTCCGTTTCCTTTCTCTTCCCAAATGCCGTTTGTCTGTTCATTATATGAGAGTGGCTGTTACATTTTCCAGTTCGTGACAGTGCAGCCGGTGGATGAAAGGGTTCCCCTCATGCTAAAAGCCTGTTTTGTGGGATAAATGACTTTTTTTTTTCTTTTCTGTAATTATGTTCTGATCTCTCTGTGAGATTGTGCACGGAGGATTTGGGATATGGAGATGGAAACGTGTACAATAAATTCAGTATTGTTTTGGCTAACAGACCTTGACAATATTCATTTTGACTGTTGTATACACCGATCAGGCATAACATTATGACCACAGAGAATGGACATGGGCCTTCTGAGGGTGTCCTGTGGTGTCTGGCACCAGGATGTTGTTAGTGGGGGGCCTTTGGGTCCTATGGGTGGAGGGGAGGGGGCCTCTGTGGATCATCCCACAGATACTTGATCAGTTTGGGATCTAGTGAATTTGGAGGCCAGGTCAACACCTTGTGCTGTTCTTCATGTTCTTTTGAGTTTTTCCTAAACCGTTTTTGTGCCTGTGTCAGGCTGCATCCTGCCGGGGACGGCTGCTGCCATCAAGGAGTGTCATTGCTATGGGGTGGGGGTGCCTGGTCTGGTCTAGGTGGGTGCTACATGTCTAAGTAACATCCACATGTCAGGTCCAAAAGTTTCCCAGCAGAACACTGACTTGTCACAAGATGGTCAATGTCAATTACTTCTCCTGTCAGTGGTCTTAATGTTGTGGCTGACCGGCGTACGCTGGCAGTGTGACTTCAGTCCTTTCAAGTGCACTTTCTTTTTCTATGATTCAATTATCCTCTGGGCTTCGTTGCCAAGAGAACATATTTAAATCCGTTGAACGTTGCAGAAAGCACGATGATAAAACTCTCACACATACCAGCACTTAAAGTAAAGGCCTGTCAGGAGTTATGATGGCTTCCATAATAGTTGAGTGACAACAAACAGAAGAGCTGTAATCTTATCGCCTCATCTTCATTAATCTTTTTTTCACGCTGTTGCTGTGCGGTTTGAACACCCACCCACTGAAAAAGAAGTTTGTCTTTGTGTTGCAGGAAAAGATGCTAATTATATGAGATTTTGCCTTTTTTTTCCTGCTTTGGAAGTGTGTCGTTTGCACTTATTTGAAACCACTGTCTAACTTGACAGGCCTTTATTTAACTGTCAAAGATCGGTTGAATAGTGTGTTATATACAGTGGAATAATAAAAAAAATTTGCATGAGGCACTTTTTCCTCTAGTGGTAGTTAAATCTGCTTTATGGTGGATATTTTCTTTTATCATACTTTCTTAAAAGTCTTTCATAAGAGCAACATCATTTCGGTTATTAGTACAATCAGCTTGTCTTCGAGGATGATTGCCTTGTCATGGGGCGAAAGCCGCGCAGCCACTGGGCTTAACTTTGATGCTCTATTGTGCTAATGGCTTTTTAATGAGCTGTAAGTCACATCCACTTGCTACAAAGCGTTTTGTGTTTGTACCTTAGCCAAAACAGAGTGGATGCCTTCATGCTTCAAAGAGGATGCTTCCACAGCAGCACAGAGAGTAGAATACATTATCATGTATTTGACATGAACTGCACACCCGGTTAGCCGATCTTACAAATGAGCCCTCACAGACATTCAGTTTGAGAGATACTGTAAGTGTGATAAGGACAATACACGCAACGTTTACAGCTGGGGTGTCAAACTCATTTTGGTTCGCGGGCCGCACACAGCCCAATTTGATCTCAAAGGGGGCCGGACCAGTAACATAATAGTATAATAACCTATAAATAACGACAACTCCAAATGTTTCCCATTATTTTGGTGCAAAGAAGTACGTTAAAAAAAGGTTTACATATAATGAACTATCCTTTTACTAAACATTTTACATCCAGCCTCAGCTTTCTTAAGAAAAATAAGCGCAATTTCTGGACTTTGCTGTCATCTGCTGTTTAGTTCTGGGTCTCAGTGTTGTTGTTACGTCCACAACTCTGACACAACAGTGAACAGATTAGGAATAGCAGATACTTTTATTGAAAAAATGCAGTTAATGTCGCCTATGTAATTTTATTTGCAAATTCATCCCACGGCCAAATTGAACCTTCTGGTGGGCCAGTTTCGGCCCCCGGGCCATATGATTTACTGATTTACAGTATATACAAGTTTTATATGTGTTTACATGCTGCAAAACATCAATTAGAACAGAGCTACGTAACAAAGTGAATACTGCACAGCAACAGTGCAACAGTAGTGCTGAAATTATTTGAAGAAATTTGAAGACATCGCTACAGCTCTGGAAACTTATCACAGACATTTATAATTTTTTTTTGGTTTTGGGTTGGAAAATACAGACAAAAAAAAGGAAAATGATAAATCATTCATTTCAGCTGTAATGTAGTGCAACTTTTCAAATGCTTCATTACCATACAGTCATTAATATAAACCAACCAGGCATAACATTATGACTACCTTCCTGATATTGTGTAGGTCTCCCTTGTGCCTCCAAAACAGTTGGGACTCATTAGACAATGGGCCTTCTGAGGGTGTCCTGTGGTGTCTGGCAACAAAATGTTGTTAGTGAGGGGGCCTTTTTGAGGGGAGGGGCCTCTGTGGATCATCCCACAGATACTTGATCAGTTTGGGATCTAGTGAATTTTGGAGGCCAAGTCAACACCTTGTGCTGTTCTTCATGTTCTTTTGAGTTTTTCCTAAACCGTTTTTGTGCCTGTGTCAGAGGATGGCTGCTGCCATCAAGGAGTGTCATTGCTATGGGGTGGGGGTGCCTGGTCTGGTCTAGGTGGGTGCTACATGTCTAATTAACATGTAGTCATGCCAGGTCCAAAAGTTTCCCAGCAGAATATTGAATTGTCACAAGATGGTCAATGTCATTTATTTCTCCTGTCATAATGTTGTGGCTGATCGATATATTGCACTAATATCGTGTGCTGCCTTGTGAACATAGACACTAATCAGATGTTAAATGAGATGTATTCAGCTTATTAAGCACAAACCCTAGAAAATATTCAACATAATTGCATAACATATGTGCTCTTAGAGACAATAGTGTGCAGTTATTCCTCTAAATAAATCATTCACTGAGAGCCGTTTGTATTAGACTGCAGCAGTGTAGCATATGTGTGACTGTTGGAGCGCTGGAGCGTGTGAAAAGTGAAATTATGTGTGTGTGTGTGAGAGAGAGAGAGAGAGAGAGAGGGAGACAGGCGGGTGAGAAAAGAGAATGAGAGAGGCAGAGCGATAGTGAGCCAGAGAGAAGAGAGCGAGCGCACAAGACGTTGCGCGCCTGTTGGCCGTGCAACAAGCTGCGATCAGCGGAGCTAATAGGAAGAGGAGGAGGGCAGAGGAAGAGAAAAAAAAGAAAAGCCTGGAAGGAGTAGGGATCAATCAGGAGATGTGAGGATGAGAAATGGAGAGAGGCAGGATGAGAGAAAAAGAGAGGGAGATGGAGTGAAACAGAGGAAGAGAGGAGGAGGAGGAGGAGGAGGAGGAAGCAGCGCCGTGTGAGCCGTTAGGTGAAGAACACTGCTGAGTGAGCGCTGCTGTGATCGAGACACAGGAGTGTAGAGAATACAGGGAAAGTGACAGAGAGTGCACTGACTGACACGCCCGTCATGATGGAGATGAAGGCAAAGGAGAACCTGACAACTTTTCTGCCCTGATTAATGTTTAATCCACTAATATCTTCTGATTTATTGCGGAGCTGAGTGGATCGCACTACGAGGGAGGAGGAGGAGGAGGTGGTGGTGGGGAGGGTTTGTTAGTTTTCCCAGCTTGTCCCTTCAAAGCTTTTTGTCTTGCACGTCTGTAAAACTGACGCAAAGAGGCGCAATCAGTTGGTTTCTGTTCACTGAGGATTGTAGACGCTCTGTTAACGGATGCTTGGACCCCGCTGTCAAACTTCGCTCTGATTCTGTGTTTACTGCCGTGGCTCGTCCTCTTTCTGCGAGGAGGTAAGTGTTTAATTTTCACATGGGAATACATCACAAAGTGTGTGTTGTCACTAAAATATAACTTTTAACCTGTTAAAGACATTTGAGGAATCTCTAGATCCATTAATGGTTTAATTGATCTCTGGGGACGAACCTCTTAGGATCTTAAAACGATGTGTGCGCTCAAATAAAAATGAAACACATTTCTCCTCCTTTCACATATTTGCACTGCAATCCTGTCCTGCTCAAACAAATACAAAGTAACCGTGCACATTTCATTTTATGCCACATATGTGGTATTTTAAGCAAGAAAAAGCAACTGAAACTACTTTATCCTCCAGCTCTGTGCTGCCTCTCCAGAGCAGCTCACTGTGTGGGTTCGCTAGTCGTGATCCCCCACTCGTGTTGCGTGTAGGGTGTGAAGGTGCTGAGGTTTCTGAGGTTGCAGCTTCAAACATCTCTCTGGAGGAGTAATGAGTTAGCACGGCTTGTTCAGAAGTTACTGCAGCAGTGTATTAATAAATGTGGATGTGAAATAATTATCATTCTTTGTGGCAAATACATTTTTAACGTGAGTCAATCAACAACCTTTAAAAATAAATTTGGAAACCAAAAAGAGCGTGAGTTAAGTTCGTACATTTGTGGTGTTGCGCCGTCCCTCTCTGCTGTTAAACGCCACTGGGCTTCCAGTGATTGATTAAGTAGCTGGCACCTGCAGACATTGAGGGAGGGGTGGAGTTTGAATCCTGGCTGCCAGATGTGGGCAGTGGAGGGCGGGTATAAGCGTTGGTTTAAGTCTGGATGAAACACAATATCAGGAGCAGCATGAAAAAGAGAAGACGTTCAAGAATCTACTGAATGACTTCATATGTGATACAACTGACCGGTTAAATTCATTCATCTTCTGTAACCACTTGTTCCTGTGAAGGGTCGGGGGGGGGGGGGGGGGGGGGGGGGATGCAGCCTATCCCAGCTGTCATCGGGCGAGAGGCGGGGTACACCCTGGACAGGTCGCCAATCTATCGCAGGGCTAACACAGTCAGAGAGACAGACAACCATTCACACTGACATGCACACCAATTTAGAATCGACTGGTTAAATGTATAATCCAAAGCCTGGATACGTCCTCATGTTACTTCTTGAAGATTGACATATGTGACTAAATGGATCATTTAGTAAAGTTCTATAGCTTTAAGTGCTTCTCAGCCAGTTTTAGTTTGTTTAAGGTCATTTGGGACCAGTATGAACCAATCGAGCACAAGTGTGACGGAGTCAAGTTTGTAAAGTTGTAGTTTTAATTGAAACGGATCAAACATCCACACAGTTATAGTGGCACCTTTCTATGGAGCCATTAGCCCCACAATGATCTCCAGAGCGGCTCAGTGACCAACCAAGTGCACCAATAAAGACAAACCAACGAGGCCAACTGACCTCACTAAACATGGCTGCCATTTTTGCTGTCACCAAATCTGCTATCACCAAAACTGTCATCTTTGGTTGGATTCAAGTGTCATGCGCCTTAAATTGGCAAATATTATCTTTAGCTGCTGAAAATCTTGAGTGGTCAACACTCACTAGACTTATACTTCTGCACTTCTCAAACTACTCCTCAACGAAACAGTGGGGAGTCTTTCACCTTGAATTATTGCAGGTACACTCTTTTTCTTTTGCCTTTGAGACATTTCTAACCTTCCTATTGTCATCCGGGTCCAATGAGACACGTCTCAAATGTTTCTGCATCACATAATTTGATATAAATGTGCTCTACCGCCCATGGATTCTGCAAAACAAGTGTCCAATATAGAGTAATTACTTGGTCGAGAACGTGGCCAACACAGAATTAGGTGATACATTTTAATTTAGGCTTTATAAATAGTCAAACAAACCAGGTTATTTTTAACCCTGGAGGACACAGGTTGCATGTTCGATGGAACGGCAATATGTGGGTTTCAAGGAGTAGATATAGTTTGATGGAAATGTCACGGTTCATTAATTTAAACCAATAACAGTTTTGAGTTAAAGACACTATTACTGATTCATAGGTTATCTATAAATAAACATTACTCTGTGTTTATTGAAAACAAAAAGTAACCTTCGGGGTTCTGGGTCTGACCTCTTCGCATTTCGTCTTCTGATATCTTCTCCACACACTCCAGCGCTGACCTTGCTAATTGTTTGCAGCCATGCATAAGGGGGAGGCTGACGTGGTGAAAGGCCACGGTGATTTTTGTACTGTCAATCAAGCAACACATGTGTGAACTGCAGGGCAGGCTGGGAACCTGCGCAGGCATTCATACGGTGGACACGTTGACATTTCTATGTGCAAATGAGACGCACTCATTCGCAAATCCTCAGCTCAACGTGGCTTTTATACCCTGTGAATAAATGGATGTGAAAGTGAGTATACAGATGTTTAGTTAATGGGAAAGCCTTGGACTTCAATACTGAATGGTTAGACAACAACTAACAAGACTGAGATACAGGTGGGCTTTGGAGGGGACCCATTATAGTAATGGCATTGTTGGGTTTAGTCACAAGTTGCTAAAAAATAAGGAGCTTGATGTGTACTGGGTTCATCATAGAATGAATAGCTATTAAAAATCCTATAAAAGAGACAATTCTTTCTTAAAGTCTGTCAGTGCATGCACAGAAATACAAGGTTGTTTGTGGACTCAGCGCAAGTATGTCTAGTTTAGCCCGGACTTGACAGGTGACGAATGGGCTGGATGCCATGAAGCAGATACAGCAAGGTAATAGAGACGGCAAGGGTCGCTGCGTAGAGCGTGACCTCAACATAAAATGAGTCGAGGGATGGAGGGACAGGCACGACAAGAACAAGAACAAGAACAAGGTGGGAGAGGATGAGAAACGGCTGAAACCACCTTTATGTCTGAGGTGTGGATTGACGGAAAGACAGATGCATTTGTAGTCGTGACGGTTACTTGATGGTATCGTTACCTGAGTTGAACAGCAATCAATCAATGCAGTGTAGCAATGTCTAGTTAATTTACTCATTGGACGGATTGCCAGGATTGCCCTGAGAGACTGGACGTGCTACTGATTTCAAATTAGGCAAATGTTAGATTCGTACAACTGATTATGGCTTTATCGTAGTGCTACTTAAGTTTTTTGTTTTAAACTTTTGCTAAAAACCAAATAAGACTGACTTTGCTGCATCTGTAGCTCTAGGCAGCAGTCGCCACAACAAGTCAGCTGAAAAGAAAAAAGCTTTCTGGTCAGACCAGAGGTTTTCTCTCGGACTGGTAGGGACAACAAGAAGCACCATTGTTTGGCATCTCTCAAATGGCTCGGAGAAAGCTAAATCAATTAGCGTCAGGAGGCCATGCATTGTCATTCGCATCAGGTTACCAGTGGCGGGCAGCCAGGAGCGGTTCATGGAGCAGGCACTCAGTCGAGGAAGCAGGGAACGAAAGGATTGAGAGGAGGGAGAGGGAGCAGGCTCGCCTTATTTGATTTGCTCAAGAAAGTGATTACACCTTCCGCTTCCCAACATCCCACCCGCCCATCCCTGCTTTTCTGCATGTTGGCTGCTGAATGACTGTGACACACCTTTCCAGGGCGTTCCTCCTTCCTGTTTTTACAGCTCGCCGTCAGAGACCATCAGAGCTTTCAAGCGCAAACACTTTACCTTGTATAGCAATCTGTTTAAGCTGCAAAGTGAATTTCATTGTACCACCACCAGCAGGGTGGTGGCCTGTGTTTTTTGCTCAGTTGTGTGTATAAGATTAATGGTAAGGAGGGACGCTTATGTCTCTGTGATATAAATATTGTGTGTGTGTGTGTGCCTGGAAATTGTCAGTTTGAAAAATGACTGATGGAATTGGACGGAGGTGGAGTGGCGATGATAAATCAATTAAAGTGCTTAGGAGAATTAGGCTAATGAAGGTGACAGCAGGGCCAGTGTCCCACTCAGCCATGACTCAATCCTCTCGGTGGGTGTCTGCGGGTGCACACATGTGTGTTGTTACTGGATCCTACGCAAGAGAGTAATGGTGCATTTTGCCTGATCTCTTGCAAAGAATTTAATGTTGTGTTTTATTCAACATGCTGATTATGGTAATGGATAAAACACTACTGCTCAGTTTCAGTGGGAGATGTTACATGTATTTTTTGGAGGCTCCTCAAAGGAAAAACATGTACGTCTCAAACTACCGCCATGCAAAATATGACTTTTAAGTCTCTTAAGACAAGTTACAATGCCTCTATGCTTCTACGTCAGTTTGAGCAATGGTGACAGCCCAGACCCTACGCAGACCGTAGCCAGTCGTGCACCTCCCCAGAAATTATCACGGCAATGCAGACCGTAAGAGCTGTGATTGGTCCGCTTGGTAGTAGAGTATTTACGCTTTAGTATTTCCAGCTGCTTCTACATCTCCTCTAGCCTGGGTGTTCCCATACTGCTTTGCGCGCGATTTCATTCTCGCTGCAAAAGCAGTCTGGAAACCATCGCCCATATTTTCTCCTGAGATAGGGAACCAATCACAGAACGGGGGGGGCAGCAAGACGATGACGACGTCTATGCGCGACACCGAAGCTTGTAGTGCGTTAATCCAACATGGCAGCGGACCTAACGTTACCGTTCGATGCAGCCTTAGACAGTGAGCTTAGAACGCAAGTTTATTTTAAAAAAAAGAGCAACGTTTGGCGTTGAAAGACTTCATTGCCAAGAAGGATGTGTTTGCTCTGCTACCAACAGGCTTTGGCTATGAATCGCGCGCAAGGCAGCATGGGAATTACCAGGCGCATTTGATAGACATTCGTAGCGCCCAATAAACGGCTCTAGGCATTTGTAAAACCACGCCTCAAATACGAGAAAATAAACACGTAGTTTCCAGACCAGCATCTCATTGAGATGTGCAGTCGCGTCAGCCAGGCTACATCTCCTCGATTTTCCAATTGATTGTTCTGGATCAGTAAAGATGGAACACATCGAGGAAAGGTAAACTGAGGAGGTTCGGAGAAACAAACATTTGTCTGACTTGTCTTTCAGTTTCAGAAAGTTTAGGTTGCCATTGTTGAAAGTGAAGCAGGAAGTACAAGCAAACTGGCAAAAAACACACAGCGCCGACTACAGTTGTTACAGAGTGAGCCAGACTGACGAGGGCACAAGTATAAATGTCTCGCACCGGCGTAGGCTACGTGCATAGGTTACGCCATCAATGTCCTGCAGAGGCATAAACCACGCTTAAGGGAGGAGGTTGAGGTGAATTCTGAACTCAGATTCCGATCAGTAGTTAACGCTAACTTCTGTTAACCATGAAGTTTCTCTAAACTTACGTTTGAGAAACTTTCCGTTCATGTGTTGCTCAAGCACCTGCGGACGCTTTGCCGTTATGTGTTTAAATATTAACTGGTGGAACAAACGGATTGGTTGGCAATGAAAAAGATGAAGCCAGCTCATCTTTGATCTATAGGATGTCACGTCTGTCACACAGCAACAAGTTGAGTTTTTAGCTTTGTATGGCATCAATTAAAAACGGATTTGTTGGCTTTTTCAACAGTGGTGTGAATGCAGCATTGACTGACTTAACAATGCACAAGTTTATTCAGAGTGGATTGCACCTGGTTGAGCACCAGCTAACACTCGTAAATGTAGTAAAACATCTGGTAAAATACTTATTGTTTTGAAGCACTGTTAAATTAAAGCCTTTCCGCTCGTCCTGACCTTCACGTTTGCTAATTATTAATCACTGTAAAGGAGGTTAGCATTTAGCTCAAAGCTCTGTTTATGTTTCTTAATGATCAATTTTTAGTATTGTAATTGTTACAATTTGGCTCATTAACATGAAATACAGTCCAATTAAAATCCAATTAAGTTGTTGATCTCTTTAGGTTTTTTTTTTTTAGCCCTGACCAGAGTTAGAACAGAGCAGTAGGTAATCATGTTCCTGAAGTATTTGTGATTGGAGAAATTGAGCATTTCCTTCTGTTACTTTCATTTTAGCTCAGTCTGGAATAGAGGGAAAGTAATTCTGCTTCAAATCATGAACACTTCCACTTGCAGACCTCTAGTTCTCTTTCCATATATTTACTTTCTGAAATTACCCATCATTGCTGTCTATTTTGTCAGCCATTTGAAACAGCTGTTGTCACGATTTTTCCTCTTGACTTTCTCCTTTAGCTGTCTCTCTTTCTAAGCCAGCTGCCCACTATTCTTCCAGCTGTCATTCTCTTCTTTAGGATTCAAGCCCCCTTTCAAAGAGTGGTCTTTATTTTTTCTCAGGCTTTCTCTTTGTCCCCAGCAGAATAGCATGATCATTACACACACACATTCAAACATTAAAGATCCTTGAGAGCACAGAAACGTTTAGAAATAGTCCCCTGAGAGTTGCAACCAATCAGCTGCAGTTATGTGACTCCGCTGTGTATGTCCCCTTCCTTGGAGATGAATGAAAGCCATTTCTGTAATATTGTGTTGAAGCATTTTCAGGACAGTGAGGAGGGAGTTTTCAGCTTCCTCAGTCATCAACAGTAAAGGTTGAGTTTGCCACATCCCAACAATCCAATACAATGTCCTTAAAATGTCTTAGAAATCATAAAGGGAATAGTCTTGGGAGGACATCCAATTACCTCAGTACATGGAAGAAGTTGCAGGATTCCTAAACAACAGTGTGCAGGTAGTGTCAAACTCCTTTTTTAGTTCAAGGGCCACATACAATTTGATCTCAAGGACCCTGGACCAGTAACATAATAGCATAATAACCTATGAATTATGATAACTGCAGATGTTTCCCTTTGTTTTGGTGCAAAGAAGAACAAGTACATTGTGAAAATTAAGTGCAATTTTGGCACATTATTTAGTTCTGGCTCTCGGTGTTGTGTCCACAACTCTTACTCTTAAATTAGGAATAGCATTTAGTTTGCATTTTTATTGAAAAATTGCACATAATCACTTCAGTGTAATATTTGCACTTTGAAAATTCATCCTGCGGGCTAGATTGGACCCTCTGGCGGGCTGGTTTTTGGCCTCGGGGCCATATGTTTGACACCCTGGTGTAGCGCCTCCGAGCTGCTCCATGTGCCTCAAGTGGTGAGTCAGGGAACTGCAGTTTTCTTTTTTGGCACTTTTGCATTAGCTTTATTTTTCTGTCCCAGAAGCTAGTGTCGAATAAAAGCAAATAGTAGCACTAGGAAAAAATCATGGTCATGATCCCTTTCAAAAATATTTTACTGTATATAATACCTTTCTGTATCTGTGCCTCTTCAGATCAAATTTGTCCAGTTGTACCTCAGCTCTACTTTCAATACACCATCCCAGCTGAGACTGCAGAACTGCAAGAAATATTTTCACAAAGATATTTTTCAAAGTACATGTTTCCTGTCTTCCTGTCTTCATATACATATACTTCAGTATTGATTGTTTTCTGATTCCTTTCATTTTAAACCATAAAAACACAAGCGACAAATTTGACTCAAGCTAATTTTGCTGATACAAGTACTAGATCCTCATCAAAACAAGTGAAAAGTTTTCACATGTTAACACTATGACATTGTTTGTAGAAACATAATAATACAAAGGTATGGATTAAATCATTTTTGAAGGGTCAGGGGTCATTTGTGTGCAGGGATATCCCGTTTTATTGGTTCTTTTGCGTCACGTTGTTCATGAGCCAGACGCTTGTAATTTACCTATATTTACATAAAGGCTATGCATCTCTTTACTGGCGTTGGTTTGTGTGGTTACAGTCATAAAACCTCCTTTCCGCATCTGTCCTACATCTCTATGCTGCATCATGATATTTTCTGATAATATTTCTGCAACTTGTAACTCGATGCGGGCTATCATGGAAACATACACGCTGGCTGCTGAAGCTGCTCTTTGATTGATTGTTTGAATGTGACATTGGCGGAAGGGCAGTATTTGTTTGCCTGGTTGCAGGAGAGCGCTGATCAATAAGTTGACGGCCTCTGAAAAGGAAACATGCTGAGGAGCTTTTGCGAGGCCTTTCGGACCAGCCAGGAAGGAAAGCCATTACCAAACAGGCTTTTGACTAAACGTGAGTTCGGGCAGATTCTTGGCAGAACAATGGCGGGGACAATTATTCAGTTTACAAATTCACCACTCAAAATGTCTGAGGCTCGTAAGTCATGTTGTCAATCCAGGGGAGTAGATAAAGTCAATGAAGCAGCACATGGGATACAGACAATCAAGGTGAAAGAACAGTTAGTTGTTATATTGGTTAAATGTCAAATGGGAAGATAGTTTATGACGCTACTAATGAGTTGCAACAAATCAAGTTTGATTTAATAGTTGAGTCTTTACGAGTTTAGAGAGTGTCAAGAGTACGTGCTTAAACAGATTCTGCAGAAATCTAAATTTTGACAAGATTGAAAATGAGAGAAAAGTGTCATGCGATTTGTTTGGAGATCCTAATCTGATGCACCTAGGAAATAATAAGAAATAATAAAAATGTCCTAACCAAAAACAACAGCATTTGTTTAAACTAAAGAGGTGACTAGACAATTACTTAAATTACTTAAAAAGGATCATTAAATATACAGACTACAGCTCTGTAAACTAAATATGGGGTTAGCAATGTATTTGTTCACTGCAGCAAGTCTTAAGCAGAAAGTCTAAGCGTTCCAAGTACAAATTGTGTTTTGTCCCAATACTACAGATTGCTTCTCTCATGAGGACTATCATTGATGAAGTAGTTTTGCATCAGCATTCATTCAGCATCATTTCGCGCCTCTTCTTATTCTTCTTTGCCATGCTTCCTGGCATTAGAAAGAAATCCCTCTCTTGTCTGCAACCTCTTCAAAACCGCGCTACTTGAATTTTAACTCGATTGGAATAATTGCACCTGACCTCGCTTCACTACGCTGGCTTTCAATTGCATTCAGAATGGTCTTTAAAACTGAGCTTTCCTTGTGAGGCAATGCTGAAGAGTTGTGTACTGTATGTTCTCAGGACTATAGTTGTTAATGGAAACAGCAGCCTATTTTTCTACTTGATCCTAACCCTTGTTGGAGTCCAGAACTGTTCAGTTATGGCAAATATAGTTATTGAAATTGGTACTGATCCCCTCTTGTACAAGCCTCTGTCCAATAAAGTGTGACTCCTTCTTCTAGTTCCATCTTGCTTATTCCTGGGTGCATAGCTTTTCAGACCAAAACCCCTGAACAGTAGGTGTGACTAGACTGTCCTTAAATGACTACCTGGACCACGGCCAGGCAAGCTCCTATTAGCTAAACATGTCACAGCTTGGCGCTAACAGACTGGAGGAGAAGGCCACTGGTCTTGGAAGCCAAATCCACTTTGTGCTCCAAACCTTGCTCCTCCTTTAATTTTTATATTACTTTACTTCCACGAGCACAAGTCATAAATTATAACTGTGCTTGGAAGTCATAGCAAGGTAACTGGACTTTCATTCTTGAATATGGACAAGCTAGTTATATTCAAGAGAAATACATTTATTACGCATGAAATATGACGTGCAGATCATTTTTTTTTTTTCCTCTGACCCTTTCGGAGAAGCATAGTAACATAAAAAAAAAATGTTAAGATAAAGAATGTAACATAGGACAACAAGGAGTTTCTGACATCGACCACTGTCTAGCAATTTACAGAAGGACATTTGGAAGTTGTCCAAACAAGTTGACATCCCATTCTTCTTTGTGACTTGAATGCATGCTGCGGTATTATTCCCGAGAGAGGACGAGGTAAATCTCCAAGGCAATCCTTGTCACTCGCTGGCACTGAAGCGGACACTCAGAAAATCTTTGCCTTTTTGGCTCTGGCTTGAGTTCATCCTTTGGGTCGTGTCCAATGCGAATGACAGAGAAAGAAAGCGAGGGAGCGTTGCCAACACGAAGATGTAAATAATGAGGACACGTAGGATGCTGCAAGATGAATAAACCAAATAATGTAAAGGCTCGTTCTTTTGTAATCGTATGCAAATTGTAGGTTTTGTAATAATAAGGGCTTTGAGCATGAATGGGCCACACAGAGAAACGAGGACTTGGTGTTGACATGGTTAAAAGACCCTTGCACCTGCCCTTAGCTTCCTCCCATTTTCCCTGCAGCTCACTAATCAGTAGGCTTAGATGGGGATGGTGGAGCTTCCTAACCTGCCATCAGCCAGCTGCTCTCCTCTTGGCTTCCAGAGGAAAAGGCAGCGAGCATGAATCCGTCATAGTGATTCTGGCACACAAGTGAGCCTTGCCTTTTTTATTTTTCCTGAATAACAAACAGTTGAAGGAAGCATCACCCTTAGAGCAGCTCATTCTGACATCCAGAAAACTTAAAAATCTTACTTCTCTGCAACATTAATTGTGACTAAATGCATCATAGCTTGAAAAACAGCAAGCCTCCCTCACTTCCTCCCACAAGTTGTGGGGTGTGTTTTGCTCAGATGTGGCTTCAGCAAAGCAGGCACAAAATAGATTTGTGCAAGATCCATCGTTTGAAATTATTATAGCTTTATTACTTTTGTAGCTTTAAACACTAGAAGACAGGAGAAGAAGAGACAGCATGATAAATGCAAGAAGCTGCTCAGAGCAGATTTGTCTTTGCAATTTGAAATTTTATTCACTAATTCAGATTTGAAAAGCAGATTATTTTAATTAATCTAAGATAATATATGTGTTTAATTGGGGTCTTCTACAAAACATAATCTCCATCTTGTGCCATTTGTCGGGTAGAAAGTTTTAAGCTTGGAAGAATTTGTGCCGTTCACTCCTTGCGAGTTACAGTTCCTATGGTTTAAACTCTACAGGCTCTGACTTTTTGATGACAGAACAAATATTTTCTCAGTTGTTTATCTTTTGTATTGATTTTTCATGCCCGTCCTCCAACTTCTCGTATTATTCAAGCAATCATGGCACTCACAAAACGGGCAGGATACAACAAAAAACATTTCTCATATGAAACAGGATTTGAGACAACGGTGTGTGTTCGTGTTGTTTTTTTATGAAGCAGACTAAAATTTTTCGGGGATTTTGATTTATTTATTTACTCATATGTGTGTGTGCAACATATGCACTGTACGTTGCTGTAAAACAGTGCATAAATATATGTAAGCAATAACAGCTTCAATGTGGTGGCTGGTGTGTCTTCCATATTAACAATAACAAAAAAAGACCTTGGTTGGCTGTGGTTCCAGTAATTACAGGGTTAACGATTTGATCCTCCTACCATAGGCATAGGCTACTGAAGTGTCTTTGGGCAAAAGTTGAAGCCATGTTCTTCTGCCGTTGATGCAGAGAGAAACATTGTAAAAGCAGTATACTGTATAGTATACTGTAAATTAAGATCATTCACCATTAAGAAAAGTTCAAGTTTTTCATTATTTCCCTTACTAGAGTAGAAAGAGTTGACATAACAGTTCAGATTAGAGTTTTACTCATGGCTCTACTTCAATAATACTCACTAAAACCAACAAACAAACCAATCCCAGCTGTCATCGGGCAAGAGGCGGGGTACACCCTGGACAGGATGCCAGTCTATCCACAGAGTTACCACAGAGACAAACAACCATTCACATTCACACCTACGGCCAATTTAGATTCACCAATGAACCTAATGGGAGGTGGGAGGAAGCTGGAGTACCCGGAGAGAACCCACGCAGACACAGGGAAAACATGCAAACTACTGTCGTTATCAGACATTCAATGTTGTCCAATAGTGGTAATTAAAAAAAAAAAAAAAAAGAATTATGAAGTGGTACAGTTACAGTTACATGCATTGCAGCATCATGACAGCCTGTGTAAGAATCTTTACGGTTTGAAATTAATAACAGTTATATAGGATGTAAGTTCTTAAGCTGAAATGATTTCCAATCAACGGGAAGATGCGTCACTATGATAAAAACCACAATACATGCTATGCTCATTATCTGGATGTCCCGTTCAACAAATGACAGAACCAACCAGAATCTAATTTACCCCTCCCCCCTTTCAGCAATTAAACTGTGTATTTGATGTTCAGCAGAGGAATTTCGTTACTTAGCCGTTTGGGTCGGCATGTTCTGTCATGGCCATTGTGATCCGAAAGGTTGGTTTAACCTGGAGTTTATAATTGTCCTCTATGACAAGAAATGTTTTTCCATTCTTATCAGAGTAATGAGAATTTAAATGCTGCGGCTTACTATATTTCAAGTACAATATATAATTTCTGCTTTCAAGGCAAGGAGAGGAAATGTGTTTTAGCAGTGCTTCTGTGTTTATTCGTTTTGTATGAATTAGTGTTTTGCAAAATAGTTGTAAGCAGTATATTACTGCTTATATTATTATGCAAAAGAGGTTTTTATTAGTTAACGAGACATTAACATTACATTATTCCTCAAATGTCTTCTGCAGTTTATCACTTTTGACTTGGATGATGCTGTGTTTTTAGTGTTTACAAGTGTTTTATTCTTTGTCTTTACATTTTAGTCATGGGCCTTTTACATTGAGTGGCTGGGGCTGGATAAACTTCCAACAGGCTTTACTGATGAACTATGTTACCGCAAGCATTTTGACTCTCTCTCCCACCGACAATGTGGGGAACTAGATAAGAATCATCGGATTTCGTGACAACATGTTCTCCAGGAATCGCTTCAATGGACAACACGGAGCAGGCGTTCCCCCTAAAGGAGGCGCAAAGTCAAAAGTTCATCCACCCAAAAAGAGAGCTCCAAACCCCAGGGTAGCACTGGTTATTCGGGGTAAAATACATCGTCTATTGCAGGGCTCTGCAGACCACCATGTCCCAGATTCCCACCACTATTATGCAGGTATTGAGGAGGAAGAGGACGGCGAAACACATGAGGGTAGAAAAGAGCACAGAAGTGTATATCCAAAGGTTAACCCAAGGGCTGAGGCCTACTCTTCAAAAGTTCCAAACAGTAAAGGACATGTAGGAGTACCGGGGCCACCCTGTGTAGGAGAGGTGGAGCTGAACCGTGAAGGATGTATAAGAATACCCTGCACTTTGCAACATAAAAGCTGTCGATCCCCAGCAAATTTGAAACGAATCTCCTTTGAGAGTGGACTTCGGGAATCTCCTGAGCAGCAGCGACGACCACACTCTACACACTACAGTCCAATTGGCCCAGACATGAACTGCAGCAAATATGTTGGAAGGGAGTTTGCTTCACCTCGTATTCGGCCAAAGAGACCATATTCTGCTGGTGACTATGTGGACTACAACTTTAACAGAGCTCTCCCAGGTACACTGCTGGAAGAGGATGAAGATAAAGAGGAGGAGTCAAGCGCTATCATTGAGCACATTCTAAAAGAGCTGAGAGGGATCAACAAGATACAGGAGGAAATCTCAGACCTCAGGGATTATCTGACCTCAGTTCGAGGGTCAGTTGAGGAGGTATCATCCTGTGTAGATGCTGTATTGTTGGAGATTGAAGGCATTCGTTCTAGCAACAAGACAGGATCAGGGGTACACGCCGGCACTTGGTCAGGGTCAGAGTGCAAAGATGGACCATCCTCCCGTAGAAGGCCCGCTAGTGCTTATGGCAGCTTAGGTAGTGCAATGCCAAGGTCGGATTCAAATCGTTTCCCTCCAGTACGCAATGAACGCCATAGCATACATGGGGAATTATTACTGCCAAGGACAGAGGAGTCAACTGTGTCACCAATTGCTGAATCAGTGGATCAACAGGAACTGGAGGAACCAGATGATACATCTGACCACAGCTCGGACATCCCAGTAGGTGCTATAGCAAGAAAACTCAGCTTTGGCTACCTAGAAAGACACGATGGCCAAGACTGTCAAAGCATCAGCTCTTTGTCTTCAGGTCATAGTTCCAAGTCTGAGTCAGATCTAGAGAGACTGTCATCTAGTCATGGAAGAAAGCAGCAAAGAGCTGATGATGTAGAGGAACAATGGACTAACACTGTACCCCCTCATAGTGTCTCTAGAGAATCTGTATGGCAGAGGGAAAGTGCTTACCACAGGGACAGAGGTCCAGGGAAGCATAAAGGCAAGGGCTCTATTTGCTATGAAGGAGCTGGCAGTTGGGATTGCTGCAGAGGTGCAGGAGGATATGGTGCATCAGGTCAGCGTTCCACAGGAAGCTCAGAACATCTTTCCATTCCCTCTGGAAAGCATTACAACTCACCCGCCAGCACTTCTAGCAGGGATGAATGGCCGTCAAGGAGGAGGCGACCTCAAAGCCTGTCTGGGATTTGTGGTCCAACAGATATCAACCTTGAAAGCTCCACTGTTGGATTAGAGTGTGCTGCTGATTATTCCTACCCTCAAAGTTCTGGTTACCATTCAGTTGATGGGCATGATGGAGAGGCAGAGGAATTTGACTATGGACAGTCAAATGAACTGAGCTACATGACACAAGATGAAACATATTTAACCTATGAAGACGCTTCAGCAGTCACATGGACTGAGGCATCCTTAGGTACCACTGTAGGACACATGGATAGGCCAGTCATTCAAAAGACTGAAGGCAATAACCAAAGTTTAGAAAGCAGTCTCCCTTACCCTGGCAGTGCAGATGTCCAAGCTGGTGGTTTCACTGTCAAACGGATAGGGCGAGCTGTACTTGACTTTAGGTCTGCACTGCGGGGAGCACTGCGCAAACTTGAAGTCCCTGGAGCCGTTAATCCTGGAGAAGAATCAGACTTTGACATATCAATAACTTCTGACCTGCCTGCACCTGAGCTGCCTTCAACAGCTTTATGCTATGAGGCACAGTTTGAACAAAAATCTGATGAAACCCAGGAGGGTGACGCGGTTGATAGTGGTGATACTTTTAGGGACGTTAGTAAAAACACAGCCCTAAATAAATCAGATAATTTCTCTGTGGAACTTGAAAAAGCCGACAACAGCCTTATGTTAGAATCTGCAGACACCTATCAACGTCCTCCTGGTTCAGACAAAGTCCCCCAGTGCTCAGAAGAAATCCCAATCTGCCCTGATCCAAGTAGCACTGCAATACTCCCTCAACCTGAAGGCCTTACAGAACATCTTGAAGAAAGCAAAGCTGAAGGTTCTGCAGAACTTCCTGCAGGCGTTAGCGTAAAAGCTCAGCTTTCACAATGCACCACTGCAGAATCCTTGTCAGTCTCCATCTCGGCCGATGCACTGGAGGAGCAGGGACAAACTGAGGCGCCACTTCCACCGCAACCCACAGCAGACCCTGCTGTCGGCCCAAAGGGTGAAGCAGAAGGCGATGCAGCCCTAGAGATAAGCCAGTTGGATGAACGCAGGCTAAAGTGTCTGAGGAGCTTCCAGCAGATTCTGCGAGAGAAGAGGGAGACCAGGCGCAACCTTGCCAGTATGACCATGTCCACCTTCTCTCAGGAGGAGTTTGAACCAGGTAGTCATGGCCTGATTTTAAGTTGGGATCATCTGTTGTCTCGTCATGCACTTTATGGTTTTTCAGTAAACGGGTCATTGATTTATTTTGAGTCTGAGATACATGAGATCATTCCATCTTTTTATGTTTTAGACAAACCTCATGGGGAAAAAGTTGTTTTGTATTTTAAGTTTATAAAGGACTATTTTTTTTTACTAATGCATGCATACACTTATAGATAAAAAATGTTATCATTGTTATTGGCTTGTTTTTAGTTTTTTTAAAAAACACATTTTTTATTCTTTCCTGCTGACTTTTCTGTCATAGATGCCCACCGTCACAGTTGCAGCGTGTCATTTTCACAGATTAAAGGACAACCACTTGTACCCTCTTTGCGTACGCACCAAAGTTCCCTGGGGTATTTACTGTACCAAACGATCTTTGCCAGCACTATAATGTTCTGTCCCCTCGAGAGTAATGTATCACCTGCCACTCACGGGTCCCTTACTCCTCTCCAAGGCATCAGCAGTAGCCATTTGTGGAATTAGAAAACATGAATTATCTCCTTTGAAAGCGAGCCTGACATTAAAGAGGAAGGAGAAGGGAAATTATTAAGAGTCATTTTCATGATAAATTATACATGTTAATGAAACATTTATGTCCTCAGACCCATCTGTCTGAAAACTCAGCGGCGGCACTGCTTTTAATATTAGCCAAACATCTATAACAAAACGAATAACCCAGGGTGTGGCTTGTTGTTTTGCGCAACGAGTCGATCTAGTCCATGACTTTCTTTCTTGTCTGTCTGTTTCTTTTTTCTCTTATGCTGTTTTACAGATGGAAGTCAAGATGGAGATCAGGTTACCTCTTTTATGGTTCATTAAAAGATTTTCTGTACCGTTTCCTCTATATTATTTGGATTTATTTTCAGTGTCTCCCTTTTTTTCATTTTCCTTTTGATTGAGTTTATATTGCTTCTTGTCAGTTCTTGTAAAAATGCTCACTTAATCCTGAAATGCAGTTTCAGTTCATAATACCATTAAAATTGTTATTATTATTATGAAAAACAAAAGATTTATAGTTTTATGAGATGTCAGCCTTATTGCATCTGTGCTCTATTGTGGTCATTTGTTGTTTCACTCATAAATGTAAGAATTCCAGACAGGAATAGGTCAGTATTGACTAGAGATGAAAGATAATATCAATTTTGGGTCTCTCATGCTACCGTGTTTGTATAGTTTGTGTCTACCATCGAGCTCATTCCTTTACTAGCTATCAGAAAAAAAGAAAAAAAACACAGTTTGGAGCCACAAATCAATATTTGGTGCATTTACTGGCAGCATATGTGACTTAGTTGGTGTTTACTACACAAGGTTAAAGCAGATTCATGATGCTCGTATATGTCTGGGGGCAAAACGATTGTTTGAGAAGGCCCTCTTTGGCATGCTTTACTAAAACTCAACCAACTCATTTCACTTCTTAGTGCTTCTGTTCTGTCATTTCCTTTTCACTTTCTTCTTTATCTTGTGCTTGTGTGTGTGTGCATGCACCGGTGTCATGAAACCAGTGAAGCTTGTCAGCCTTCGTGTGGCTAAATACGTGGCCTGTGACATTCTGTTTCAGAGCCGAGATCAAGATGGTGACCCCAGCAAACACCCGTGGGCCAAGCCAGGGTCAGTAAATAATGTTTAAGTTGTATGTGTATATGAATAAGGGAATATTGTTACTTTGCATAATGTTTGCCTTGGATTTATTTACTTATTTCATTTAAGTATCGATCAGTACATTAAAGTATTTATTTGTTGTGTACAGTGGAAATGCACCGTTTGGAATTGACAGCATGCCAGACCTCCGCAAGAGGAGGCCCATCCCCCTTGTTAGTGAACTGGTGAGTGCACATCCCTCAATGTCTGCCTCCTGGCATTTCCTATGGCTTGAAATAGACCAGCGCAAAATCAGGACTGATACTTGAATTTGCGGAAAAATTAAAGCGCTATTTAATTTGAGAGTGCGAGAAAGAATGGAAGCGAAGACAATAAATGAACCATCTGTTCTGAACATTTAACTGCAACGATGGAGTCATGTGACACTCGATTGCATTTGCTCACTGAAACCTCCCTGCACAGATGTGTTCAACATTTTTGGGCAAAACTAAAATTATTAGTCGTGTGTATGCTGAGAATCTAACGGCATCACTTCAGCATATAATACAGCGTGGTTATCTGTCTGTATATTTTCAATGAGCTCAATAAAAGTGATGACTTATACTTCAGGTAATGGCCTAATATCCGATGGATCTATTTATAACATGTGTATATACCCCTGCAAAGTCATATCATTGAGTGCCAATCATTTAGAAAATGATTTCTGTTTGCAGCTGTGGTGCACCAGGTGCTCCCTCCCAGATGTAATTGATTTCAGCTGTAAAAGCCTAATTGTCTAGTTTTGAAAAATCCACCTGTACAGTACATATTACAGTCTACAGCTAATTTAATTTATCAAGAATGATTATCTGCAGACTGGATATGAAATACATTAGAACAGCACCTGTACAGTAGCACCCGCTGTGGCGTCATCTGTTTCCAATCGCAGAATAGTTGTTTTCAAGGTTAAAGCGTCCTCTCAGAGGAGAGCCTGTGTATTTGTCTCTAACCTCTTCTCTCTTGTTTCTTTCTTTCTTTGCAAACACTGTCTCTCCTCCCTCTGCCGGCCCTCAGGCTATGGTGAGTAAAAGACGAGTGAGATTTCAGCTGCTGGGTTTTACCGTGTGTTTGAGCTGTGTTTCCAACTCTGAAATGGTCCTGATTGGAGCAAAGCGTTTCAGTTTTTTCTCAGTGGGGTTTCTTTGATCGAAGCGCGCACACATGTGAACAAACACATACACATACTAATCAGCCGTTGTACATCTGCATTTTCTGACAAACGTGAAGAAGAAAACCACTTTCAGGTTTCCCCCAACTGACTGAAGCTCAGAGAACAAGAGGCTTTTCCTCTGATTGGTGTTTTAGCAAAGTCCTTTAATTACCATGCTGTGATTCAGCAAGTCAACAGCTCCATTCTTCAAATAACACACCTGCCACTCTACATAAACAAATGCTGATAAATGTTGTGGTAAATTGAGCCTTGCACATTTACTTTGAAGCACTTCGGAGGAGCTACAGCCACGGGCTGCAGTCTGTTATCTGAGTGATTGGAGCTGTGAATATTCAGTCTCTGAGATGTGAAAGACTTGACTCATCTGATTAAAAAAAAAAAGAGAAACACTTGTCTCCTTTGATTTAAAGTGGATTCTCCATACTGAAGGTCACACTCTCAATAGAAGGAGTCTGCGCGACAGATTGCCCATGAGGGCGGAGGAAATATAAATGCTCTTGGACAATATAGTCTGACTTTATGAAGTTTAGTGTTTCAACTCAGAAAGAGAGATGTGTGACGCAACAGCCCCCAAAAGGCCAAAGGAAAATAAAAGATAGATTTTAATGGTCATTGCATAACCCGGTGGTTTGTGAGTTTGCTTCTGTAACTGTAAGGATCGGAAGTCTTCAGATAACTAGAACCTTAATGCGCAGAAGGATAGAGCCATTGACTGTATACATATAAAGATGGACGAATCACCCAAGACATCATCCAGTGGTTCCCTGAACAGCTTAGGAAGGCGAGTGACGTCTTGAGAAAGAGCTAGCAAGAGCTTTTGTGGCCCCATATCACTCAGATATTTCACTACATGTGCTTTGTGCTTCAATCAAAGATGCTCATGTCAGAGAATTGACCATTTATAGCGAATGATTATACAGTTAGGTTGGGTAGCTAGGGTAGGCAGGGTGCTAGTTCCTCTTAATAAACATGCAATTTGGGATGTTGGCATGAGAGAATAAGAACCATAACACTGAAACAAATGCTCTAATATTCTTAGTGATGTGGCATGAGAGAATAAGAACCATAACACTGAAACAAATGCTCTAATATTCTTAGTGATGTGTCACTCATTTGAAACAGCTGACTTTATTGATCTGCCTTAACACTGTGATGATTCAAGCAATCAGTAAACATCTCTGTGTAATGCACACTATACCATTTGGCATTTCCATGCTATTGATATGTGTCTAAGATTGCAATCTACTAGTTTTGCATAACCCAGTGGCGATAGACATGAGGCCTTTTTTTTTGCTACTCAGAAGAGGATTATGTGGAGTCATGTTTGAAAATTAACAGCTGACTGATCACCTGCCACTGCTTCTTAATTATATACACTGGAAGTCAGAGCAAGAGTTTAATGTGGGTTTCTTGTGCGTGATTTAATGTAAAATCAACACAGTCAACCAACTATCAAAGCATTTCATTGCAGCTCATTAAAATGCAGTTTCTGCAAGTGGAAAGATTTGTAGTGAGTGCTCGGATCTCTTGCAGATAAATGGCAGTAAAGATAGCTGACAGTGGGCTTCGATGAGTTTCTGTGAGGACAGCCGCTTTGTGTGCAGTGCATATACTTGTTATGATGTGTAGCTAGGAGGTAGGGCCCAAATGCAGACACAAGGGAAAGCAGGAACAATGAAACTTAATGAAACTTACAAATCAGGAACAAAAAGCGCTGCCGTGAAAACTCAGGTGGTCCAAGAACAAGAATAAAACTCTGAAAACCAGGAACCACGAGGAGTAGAACAGAAACACGAGGGCACATGAAAAAATGGGTAACTTCAACAGATGACGTGACAAGGGGAAAAAAAGGACTATACAAACACAGATAGGCTGAGGGGTAAGTGAGACACAGGAGAAACTAATAAGGGAGGAACACACAACCAGAGAGAAAATACACGTGAGAAAGATCAGAAAGAAAATATTCAAACCTCAATCTCTTGAACAAAAAAAAATGTTCTAAAGTTAAACACAACAGGACAGAACTGTATTGGTAGGATGTTTCTCAGGTGTGTAAAAGATTTAAAGTGATGGTGCAGGATAAAAACTGCCCTTGAACTAAAGTATTTTCTTCATTTTGGACAAGAAAAAAGTGCAAATCCTGCCCAAAAAAACATCCTTGCTACAGAATCCACATCCACAGATATTATGAAGCAGCTGAAAAATGAAAAACGAAGCCGAGGCAGAAAAGCCAAAAAAAATGCCGTTTCTTGATTGACAACTTGAGGCCGTCTCCAAAAGTGAGTCAGTGCTCCACGGGAAAATATCCAACTTTACAGCAGAGATAAACACGTTTACAGCCTGGTACAAACAAAAAAAACGGTGTTGGGCCTCTATTACCAATTTCCACATTCATGGCAACAGTACGTAGGTGAATCCTTATCTAACTCCCCTGTTTAAATGATGCATAACTAAGAGCGTGACAGGTATGTACCCTCACTGTTCGCCTCGGTGTCGCCTGCCCACCTCGGCTTCGCTCACCTCTTTGCGCATTTATGAATTAGCTGGGAGTTAGGAGCAGTCAGGCAAGATAACGACAACCAGAGACACTGCGCTGAGCTTCAAAACCGGTCTCCGGGAATCCTGTGGGATGTGGCACCGTGGAGGATTCGTCCATCTTTATATACAGCTAATGGATAGTACACAATGAAAAGTTTTGCAGGAATCTGTGAAAGGGAAGCTTTAACGAAGGATATCCTGGATCAGTTTGACACTATTACCTTCATGGTTGATTAAATAAAAGGGAACAAGTAGCAGGTGATTGCTTTAAGTGAGCACAAAGCATAGGAACAGGGGGAACAGTCTATCTCTATCCTTGGGAAATAGATTATTCTCATCAGCACCTTATCATCAGCGTATTTCACAATCTCGGACGATCCCTTTAATACAGACAATCTCTCAGTTGCTTCATTCGGTATTGAATTTCCGTACGCATGCACACACGTGTGAGAGTTTGAGGGAATAATGTGCTTTTTGAAAGTGTGCAAAGACAAAAGCGGCACAAATGTGTGTCCCTTCAAAGTAAAAGAGCCCGACGTCACACAAAGAATTGATTGGTTGATTGTTCTTTCCTCTTCTCTTCACCCTGCTTGTTTGCTTGTTTTCTCCGTGGCTGCTTTTCATTTCTCTCTCTCTCTCTTGTTTTTAAGACTATGATACAGTCCAGGAAAGCTGGACTCGCCCACACACTGGCCACACGGACCTCCCTGAAAGACGAAGAGCTCGTGAGTGGCCAAGCACATCTGCCCCACACACAAACACACACATCCAATGAAAGTAGCATGTTGCCCTTACCTACAGGGAGACTTGCTGTCACCTGGATGCCAGCTAATGGGGATCCACACAGACGTAAACTTAATGTCATCTCTCAAACTGTACTCCTGCTGTCACGATGCTGTATCCATATATTTAATCTGTTTACTGGAGATATACTGGACAGTATACTATGAGTCAGACTGCTTCAAAAGAAATACCCTTTTTGTTGTGGTGCATTATTATCAAGCCAAGTCATTATGATGATTACATTGTACACCGATCTGGCATAACATTATGACCACCTTCCTAATATTGTGTAGGTCTACCTTGTGCATGGGCATGGGCCTTCTGAGGGTGTCCTGTGGTGTCTGGCCACACAATGTTGTTAGTGGGATACCTTTGGGTCCTATGGGTTGAGGGAAAGGGCCTCTGTGGATCATCCCACAGATACTTGATCAGTTTGGGATCTAGTGAATTTGGAGGCCAGGTCAACACCTTGTGCTGTTCTTCATGTTCTTTTGAGTTGGTCCTAAAGTGTTTTTGTCGGAGTGTCATTGCTATGGGGTGGGGGTGTCTGGTCTGGTCTAGGTGGGTGCTACATGTCTAAGTAACATCCACATGAATGCCAGGTCCAAAAGTTTCCCAGCAAAACACTGAATTGTCACAAGATGGTCAATGATATCTACTTCTCATGTCAGTGGTTTTAATGTTGTGGCTGATCGGTGTATGAACAATAATATTTTGTGCTGCCATCCATACTCATAATACACATTAAAAATAGCAGAAGCAATAAAATCAGGTAAAAGCAAAGGACATTAATGAAGTGAAACACAATGCAGGTTAGATAATAATAATATAATAATAATAAACATTTTATTTATAGGCGCCTTTCAAAGCACCCAAGGTCACCGTACAAGTAAAACAGGGTTTAAAATACATAACAGAACGCCGACAATGCAAAAAAAAAAAAACATTTTTCATACCGCTATATAATAATGACTCACATGCCCCCTATACAAATACTGTGTTTACCAAATCAAACTGGGCTTCTAGTCAAGGTGTCCTCTCATTCTGTGGAGATGTGTTCACCTCCTCCCACACTCCTCCTACACTTGACAACAGCAGAATTGAGTTCATCAAAGAAGAAGCCAAGAATTATTCATTAGTTATTAGTTATACATTATCACATTTATCTAGTTTTAGTGAATGGCACCTTAAATCGTCCCTGCAGTAAAGCTATGGGCTACACCAATGAACTTGATCCTGGAGAATTTTTCATTTCATTAACTTCACTAAGCTAATGAAATGAGCTCTCCCTTTTTTTATCCAGTAATTTTCTCTTAACCTTTCCTTGGATAACTTCTTCAATCTCCAATCCTTTCTCTTACTATGGCTCCACCAGAAAAACCACGTGTACAAGAAGACTCTGCAGGCGCTCATCTACCCTATCTCCTGCACCACGCCGCACAATTTTGAGGTGTGGACGGCCACCACGCCCACCTACTGCTACGAGTGTGAGGGTCTGCTCTGGGGCATCGCCCGGCAGGGTATGCGCTGTGCAGAGTGCGGGGTCAAAGTGCACGAGAAATGTCAAGAACTGCTGAACGCCGACTGTCTTCAGAGTGAGTAAAGCCATTAAACCACTTGACGGTTAAATCCCCCAAGAGACCCCTTCCCGGAATTTATTCCCGCAGTCGTGCATGCATAATTTCCAACTCACCTTGTCCTCTTCAGGAGCCGCCGAGAAGAGCTCAAAGACCGGGGCAGAGGACCGGACGCAGCACATTATAATGGCCATGAAGGACAGGATGAAGATCCGCGAGAGGAACAAGCCGGAGATCTTTGAGGAGATCCGGAAGGTGTTCAACGCCTCTAAGATGATCCACGGCCAGCACATGAAGAGCATCAAGCAGAGCGTCCTGGATGGTACCTCCAAGTGGTCAGCCAAGATCACCATCAACGGTAGGGAACGGTTCCCACGAATTTCTTGTTTAACCCTTTTATAGGGCGAGGAACCATACTTGGTAGCTCCAGCACACATCTCTCAGTGAGGTTTAGAAGCTTGTGGTTTTCATCCAGCCAATCAGAGAAGATCAAGGAAACATTCTCAAGTCAAATGTGGTCTGCAAAGTCCACCTCTGCATGAATGCTGAGCATAACTGCTTTGTTAGGTACCAGGAAGAAGAAGTGGCCTAATGTTGTCTGATGTGATAATGTGTATATTGACAAGTGTCTGAATCAGCACTTAAAGGGGAACTACTGGTTTTTACAACCTAGACCTTATTTCTGGCATAAAATACGATCGTTTACTCACCCATATAACTATGGTTCGTCCACAACCTCAAAATCCGAAAAATATTCAGCCATGTTGCAAAAAACTAGCAGTAACAAATTACAGGTAAACAAGTCAACCATCGCGGGTGCGCGCAGTGCTCAGAGACAACATCATCCATGTCAGAAGACATCATCTGGGGTCTGTAGTTCAATCTACAGATCCCGGTGAACGAGTTTCGTGGCAGATAATGCGTTATTTAGAGGCTGCGTTTCGGTGCCCCAGTCACTCCCACTATATGGATATACGCAGATCTAAATATCTCCCGAAGGACTACAAATTACACAAAAGTTATATTGGCCGTATTTTATGCCAGATATAAGGTCCAGGTTGTAAAAAACAGTAGTTCCCCTTTAATGCTCTAAATACATGTTTACATTTGTTAATCAAAGGCAACAGAAACTCACAGGGAAATACGCAATGACAAAACACCTTCCACACAAAGGAAAACCATGACATTTTCATTCAAATAATAATTTCCCATCTATTTCCTCTACTTTCTCTTTGTCCCATCCCCTCTCTCTTCTCTAGCCTCTCTGTTTTATTTCCAAACTTCTGGTGTCTGTGAGGCTTGTAGCAACAGGATACAGTGTGCATGTGTGTCAAAACTGGCACGGGGTGTATAACACTTATATCTTCGTGTGAATCAATCTGCAGCCTGAATTCAAGGTTACACCGCTTTTTGTTTTTCACCGCTGGCTTCAGCCACTTTCCTGAGTCTGTGAGTGCATTTCTACCTGGTGCATGCTCAGGAACATTCTCTCTGAAAGTAAATGGAATATGAACGAAGCAGGGGACATTTTCAAAATAATAGTAATAATAATAAAAATCAACACTACATAGTGTTTAACAAAGACATGAGAATTGCACTTTTACCGCCACAGAAAAGAGGCACATTTTAGAATCATGTGACGTATCTCGAATGTTAAAAAAATATGTTTTGCATATATTAAAATCCCATAGTCGTGTCAGGGTAGCTGCCACATTGACACAACATTAAATTTGCAGCTATGCGAGACCCAGAGCACATCAGATCACCAGGTAAATACCTAAAAATATATTTACCTATCCCACAATCATAAAACTTTACAGTCGCTTCTCAACTGTGGAGAAGCGTTAACTGTTTATCTCCAGGTTTCACTAATTTAAACCGACTGTTATCCCCACCTCTCTTCGCCACACATCATAAGGGCCGCCGCTGTTACCAAAGCAACCAGACACATCTCACCATATAGCGGCAGCAGTGTTGCCATGGCACCCATCACACCTTGTCTCCCTGATCACCAGTGATGAGCTCCGTTAAAGAGGAGCTATACGGGGGTTTATCTCGCGCTTTGATGAAACTTATTCATGTGTCACTCACTTTTCTGATGATCACGGTCAGCCTACATATTAGACTTCCTAATATGCAGTTAAAAGATTTAAAAAAATAGCTTGTAGAGATTTTAGATTTGCGAATCTTGCTAAAGACACATTGAGATTTAGATAAAATCACCACTATAGGTGTCTTTAAATCATTCTTCCTCTTAATTTTGCATAAATCAATGCAACGTCCTTCATCTGAAATACTTTGAACTCAGTTTTGTACAGTTGTGACTGAACTTGATGGACGACTGACAGGAGATGCCGTTCAGGGAGCTCTTTGAAGCGCCCACAGCCCCCGATCCATTGGGGAATATCTGAACCAATTAATATTCAAAACTCAGTGGGTCGCAGATGAGATGCATCAGTCAGTTAGTTTTAAGAAAAGGGAATAGAAAAGTTTAGAGGTGCAAGAAAGGAAAAAAAACTCCAGCTGTGTAAAAATCTAAAAAGTTCTACTTAACCATAGGTGTACAGAATTAGCTGCAAATTGTAAATGGTGAGACATTGGATGCATTTGAACATTCATAGAAATTAAACCATGTAAGATGTCCTGAGAGAAAATTGAACCATATACACGGAAGATATTAGAAGCCAAAAAGATTGGAAACCACTATAATATCTTCATCTTAAAACAACTAAAGCTGTCAAATGAATGTAGTGAAGTAAAAACGACTATATAACCCTGTGCCTTTACCTTTTTGGTATCATTTCTATGATTAGAGCCTGTTAATAACCAGATACTTACCTGAAATTGATGGAAACCGTTTTGATCCTGTTTCCCCTTCCCCAATGAATGAATGAATGGTACTTTAATGATCCATTAATGGCCAGAGTCTGGTCGTTAATACACCGTTGTCATGTGAGTTTGAGATGCGCACCGCCCACAGATCCATTAAAACCCCTACTCCCCACCAGTCTTTTAGAACTGAAGAGGCTAGGTGAGTGGCAGAAATGCCTAAAATAAACTCTACAAGTCCAGTTGCCTTTGTATCAGCTCATTGTATATACCATGACCTGGGTGACGGAGAACCTCCTTCCTGAATGTTTCATCCATGCTTCTGACTACGACCGTACCCATGCTACTCCATAACGTGTCGTCCTTTATGTTCCTGCACATTCTGGAGAAAAAGTGCCTACACGTTGCTCGGTTCGTCTTTCTTCAAGCAACAGCTGGTTAAGGTCTGCAGCTATAAATAGAAACACTCATTAGTATCAGTTGCAGAGCTCTCGCTTGCTTTATCACCTGGATTAAAAGAGGCAGTGAGGGGCGGCAGGAATAAAGCCGTCCTTCAGTTTAAACAGCCTCCTTGGTAGCCGTTGACCTATCTTAAAGCAATGTCTTCAGACGTAAATCCTTATCTCCCATAAAAAACTGTCGTTCACCTTGTAGGAAGGAGGAGTAACACCTCTAGTGGTGTATACGCACCATAATCCAATGACTTTTCTCCACTATCTCCATAACCAAAATTAGCAGCTTATGCGTTGGTGTCTTTTCCTTCAGCCATTTCATACGGTGGCAGATGCCATGTCTCGAGCGATAACTATGTAGTTTAACTTGTGTTTTTACTTCCTGCAGGGTCTCCTTTCTGTTGTGTGTCTCTCTTCCCTCTTAAAGTGCTTCTTAGGTACCAAAGTTGCTGGTGGGGGTGGAGTGACCTCAGTGCTAGACATGAGTTAACCTGCAGGTGGTATCAACGTTCTACAGGTTAAACTTAATTAAGATTCCTAGTTGTTGTCTGGGGATGCTAGTGAGGACACCCATCTTTAGGGAAGGGGTCTGACGATCCCTCCCACTCTCTTCCTTTTTTTGATGGTTTCCAGGTGGAGCTGGGATGTACCTGCCCATGTGGGCTTGGTCTCTGAAGTAAGGAAGAGTCCCAGAAACTGCTTCTTCTTACATTTGTTACTTGCAACGAGTAAAAACTAATTTGCATGTACATGTTCCTGTCTATTGTGGCTATTGAAAGTTGGATTACATCTTAGCTCTAGGTCTCTTTAAAGTTTCCTGTGACCATTGTTGCACATGGCATCGGCCGACAGTGGTTGTTTAAGTGATTTAGTGAGAAATGTTGCTGGCCAACATCTGCCTCTGAGGCATGACTACCGTGTTACGAGGTTTTGCATAACCGTGTGGGTGATATCTTGTGTTTCTATCTCGTGCATGTGAATGAGAAACTAAAATGTTAAGGCCTAAGAGTAGGTGTTTGTTGTTCTTATGCAATCTCATAGTCATTCCCTTTGCGTGTCTGTGTGTGTTTTATCAGTCGTGAGTGCACAGGGTCTCCAGGCCAAGGACAGGACGGGCTCCAGTGATCCGTACGTCACCATTCAAGTTGGCAAGACCAAGAAGAGAACGAAGACCATCTATGGCAACCTAAACCCAGTCTGGGAGGAAAAGTTCAGCTTGTAAGTGCACGTTGTTGTTTTCTCAACTGGAACATTCAATTATTGTAATAATGCCACCAGTTGGAACAAACTGACCTAATCAGAAGTAATCAGATTGATAATCCATTCAATAGGAATATATTATCGCCTAATAAACGTCTAAACACTTGATCCAATCGGTAAACATGTGTAGCAAGGAAGGTAGGACCCAAAAGCTGAACACGCCAAGGAAGCAAGAAAATAAAATAAAATGGGATGAAATACAAGTGGCAACGTAAAGCGCTGCCATGTAATTGGTGGTCTAAAAGTGAATCTAAACTAAAGGTGTTTTAGAATGATAACAAAAAGTAAATGAATAAAAGAAGTCAAGAACATACCAAGAGCAAGTAAACACTAGGAAACGCCAACAAGGAACAGCAATAGATCGCAATCAGGGAAATAGGCACATGGATAACAAAGGATTGGGACAAAGACTGGGCTATATATACACGAAGGCTAATGAGGCACAGGTGAGACTACTGAGTATGTAATCATATAATAGACAGGAAGTAAAGCAAGACATGAAACACAGAGGAAGAAACTCTTAAACTTTCAGGAAACACAAGAAAATTCCAGAAAATGTTCAAAACTCGATCGGATGAAGAAACAATAGGTTCAGAGACACGTTTTTAGACATTTAATAGCATAATGTGTATCAGATCAGATAATTTTATTTAGCGTCCATGTAAGTATTGAAGTTGTCGTCATGAACTTGCATTGGCTAATATTTGACATCTTTTAGCTAAAGGCCCAGTGGTAAACCCATACAGGTGATTTAACTGGATTAATAAGAGCTCTTCGATAGTGTGTTCTCGATTGGGATTCATAAGTTATAATATTTACTTTAAGAAATGAGGGCAGCAAAGACTAATTTCAGCTACTTTTAACTTTTAACAGAAATTTAAATCTCTATTCATGCACAATTTGTCACATAATCTTTTGTAAATTCGTGCTTTTTGATTGGCTGGGCACAGCAGGGCTCACAATTACAATTTTTCCTGAAAAGAAAATCAATTAGTGCATTCTCAGAAGAAAACAAAGATCATTTTGTCGGTCAGGTGAAGCAGTACAAAGAGAACCCAGAACAGGATGTTTGCTCGTTCTTAAGTCACAGTTTGGTTAGGTTTAAGCAAAAACATCCGCTTGGTTTTGGAAGTTTTGGAAAAAAGCCACAGCTAGGGTTAAAACTTTCAGCCCTGAAATGAAACTAAAACGTTCAATCAGAGCTCGTCATTTAACGACTAGCCTACTGCTTCACGTGAGTTTAACATTTTAGCTGTTCAGTGACGGTAACCTTACAGATTATAATCAGATGCAATCAAAAGAACCAGACTCTCTGATTCACCATATCTATCCTGTGTCCTTGAGAAAAAAACTGTCTCTTTATACATGAATCATTTCATCATCTGAAGAAATGCACAATTTGTTGTCTTGAGATAACGAGATATGTGAACCTGAGATCTTGAGATCACAAATCAGACAGCGGCATTAAAGAAATTAACTGCTAGCCTGGCCTTTGTACCTGAATACCACTCTCACCTTGTAAATTAATTTAGATTTAATTTGTAGCCGCATTCACTACTGCTAAACTATCTAAACTAAACTCTTCTTGTTGTTAGGTAAGATTAAACTAAATAAATTGCATTGGAGGTTTTAAATATGTAATTGGTTCCCTCAGAATGTAAATCAAAAGCTGGGAACTGATTTGATCATTGATGTAGGATTTACAGTGTCTTACATTGAGATGCTGTGTAAACAACAGTTATCCGTAGACATCAAAACATATTCCTTCAAAAATCGCCACATCTTGCCCCTCCACCTTAGCCGTCTGCTCCCCATCACCCACAACGTTAAAGCGGCACCCCACCCACCTGATTTCACTGTCTCCACAGCGAGTGCCACAACTCGTCCGACCGCATCAAGCTGCGGGTTTGGGACGAGGACGACGACATCAAGTCGCGGGTGAAGCAGCGCCTGAAGAGAGAGTCGGACGATTTCCTGGGTCAGAGCATCATCGAGGTCCGGACACTGAGCGGAGAGATGGATGTTTGGTACAATCTGGGTATGTAGTCACACAGAAACATGGGAATACGTGAAACATGTTGTGTGTGTGTGTTTTTCTGTGTATGTGGGCCGTATCATTGTTTTTTATGTCTGTGTTTCCGAGTGCTTGCTTGCTCATTAGCACAGCGCTCGGAGGAGTGCTCACTGCCTCAGCTGTCATCTTAGATTTGAAGTTCAACTCAAGTTCAACCCTGACAGACGGTTCACTTCAGAGTAATTGTGTGTGTGTGTGTGTGTGTTTTTGTGTGCGTGTGTCTTCTGCTTAAAGAAAAGAGAACAGACAAGTCGGCAGTGTCTGGAGCCATTCGTCTTCAGATCAGTGTGGAGATCGAGGGAGAGGAGAAGGTGGCCCCCTACCATGTGCAGTACACGTGCCTTCATGAGGTAACACAAAGCAGTGATTTTGGCAGATCAATTGTTTTTTGTGAAATGTCAGAAAATTCTCTTTTCGTCTGAGCTATACCAAAATACTTTATTTACAATAAAAGAAAGAAGCATAATTGTTCCTAGTGTGTGTTATGCGAAAAATGATTTTTTTCCCCGATAAACTACATTAATCTACACCGATCAGGCGTAACATTATGACCACTGACAGAAGAAGTGAATAACATTGACAATACTATCTTATGACAATTCAGTGTTCTGTTGGGAAACTTTTGGACCTGGCATTCATTGGTGTGGATGTAACTTAGACATGTAGCACCCACCTAGACCAGACCAGGCACCCGCACCCCATAGCTATGACACTCCTTGATGGCAGCAGCCATCCCCAGCAGGATGCAGCCTGACACAGACACACACACAAAAACACTTTAGGAACAACTAAAAAAAAAACATGAAGAACAGCACAAGGTGTTGACCTGGCCTCCAAATTCACTAGATCCCAAACTGATCAAGTATCTGTGGGATGATCCACAGAGGCCCCTCCCCTCAAAGGCCCCCCACTAACAACATCCTATTAGCAGACACCACAGGGCACCCTCAGAAGGCCCATGTCCATTCTCTGATGAGTCACAACTGTTCTGGAGGCACAAGGGAGACCTACACAATATTAGGAAGCTGGTCATAATGTTATGCCTGATCGGTGTATTATTGACATTGAAATAGATTGCCATAGATGTTTTTTTTTCCAAATTGAATAATTCTTAAAGACTTTTTGAGACCATCAAAGACCCAGATCTGATAAAAAAAAAATATGTTTAAATTTGATGACCTTTTTCCAACAACCTTTGAAGGCAGATCCTCTGATGTCACTAACATGTGTTGGCTTTTTAACTCACGGCTACTTGTTTACTTCTCTGAGTTCAGCTGGTGTTTTCTTGTTCAACCCCTCTCTCGCCTAGAATATGTTTCACTACTCAACGGACGTAGAGGGCGGCGGCGTCGTGAAGATCCCAGCTGCTCAGGGAGACGACGCGTGGAAGGTTTACTATGACGAAGTGCAGCAGGACATCGTGGACGAGTTCGCCATGCGCTACGGCATCGAGTCCATCTACCAGGCCATGACGTAAGCCCCGTGTTAATACTCTGGATACAGTTCGCCCGGCAGGCCGCGCCGTGAGCTGGATTGTGCGTTTGTGGGTGAATCAAATCAGGAAATGCTTCAAATGAGTGCGTGTATGCTGATGTGATGAGAAGATGCCATGAACTATAAACAGCATGCAAATTAGTTTATCTCGCCTAATGAGAAATGATGACCTGTCACCTCGGAGATTTCTGCAGTTTGATTGGATCTTTGTGGGCAGGTGGAGGGAAAGACTCAGCACTCACACACACACACAAACACACACACACTAGTTTAATTACATTAATAATGTCAGAAATTAAACTTAAAGCTGCTGAGTGTGTTTGTTTCGTGTGTTCTGGAAAGGAGCACGGTTACATAACATAATCATACTGGGAAGCGCTGAGTGAATCGAAGTTGTGAGCAGGAATGGCCCAGGCTGTCCCAGTGGAAATGGGGGGGGGGGGGGGGGGGGGGGGGTGAGCCTTTCAGTGACACAGCCAAATGATAATGGTGATTGAAAAATGTAGAAACACTGCAGCCACTATAGAAAGCTCCACAGAACTGGACAGCTACATTTTGGCTCCTTCACTTTTGGCAAGATTCATGTGTTTTCCGGTTTTTGTGGAGCTTGTCAGGTGCGCTCTCAAATCAGTCATTTGTGTTGATTAATATAAGTTTGGACTCTACTCCCAGTTTTACAGTGTGTTATGCTGTAGTTCAGGAAGTTTAACGCACAATGAGGAACTATGAAATCTGTTCGGGAATACTAGGTGAAAGGTAGAAGAATTGTAGACAACCTTGCACATATATATTTTTTGACATAGTCTCCCCTACTACACTTAGTCCAGCAATCGTGTATCATACATACTCCTTCGTTGTAGAAACTAGCGTCTTGGACCTGCAGAAAACAATCCACAGCAACGGTGATGTTCTCACCACCGTCACATTTCTTTTTCATTTCAACAGCTCACTTCTTCCCCATGTTGTAAGAAAAGACACCATCCTGTATTGTTGCCTCCGTGCCCTTGTAGACTCCCTTGGGTAATTCACCTTTGAGTCTGACAATGACTCCAGAAAGGCATCACAAAACTGTCATGAACTTCACATTCACTCAAAGATTTGAAGATTTGAACATGCATTTAACAAAGGCTCTACAACTCCACATCTTCCACCTCTGGCAACGAAACCTATCACCCCTTGTAGATAATTATTCCTTAGTCTGACAGCATTAAATGTATTCTGCATTGAATTGCACAATCCAATTAATATCAGTTTGACAAAATTTTGGTCTCCGCCATTTCCAGAAGGAAATAGTTAGCTCTTTAGCTGCTGAATGCTTCACTGCGTTCACCAGTTAGTGTAGTCTAGTCTCAAATCAGTCATTCGTGTTGATTAATACACAAGTATGGACTCTACTCCCTGGATGTGTGCTGTAAGAAAAGACACCATCCTGTACTGTTGCCTCCGTGCCCTTGTAGACTTGTAGGTAATTCACCCCTGAGGCTCAGAATGACTCCTGAAAAGGCGTCGTTTTTTAATTTTCTTAGACAAAACTGTCACGAACTTCAAATTTTCTGTAAAGTAACTCAAAGATTTGGACGTGCATTTAACAAAATCTCTACAACTCAACTTCTTCTACCTCTGGCAACGAACCTATCAACCCTTTTTAGATAATTAGTCCTTAGTCTGACAGCATTTAATGTATTCTGCAATGAATTGCACAATTGAGGTGTGTGTGCACCCAATTAATATCAGTTTCTGGAGGGAAATAGTTAGCTCTTTAGCTGCTGAATGCTCTACTGTGTTCACCAGTTAATCTAGTTGTATCTGACTGATATTTGAGCCTTTATGTTGTAGCATAAAGAAGTTTTATAGAGGGCAAATGAAAGCTGCAGTTTTGGGGTGACATGTTCACGTTGACCGAGTGTCCATTGCTACTTGATACGTTGATATTATAAAATAAATTCACTTGAGGACCTCCCAACAGACTGAAGGGTCTACATGAACGCATTGCAGAAAGATGTCATCTCTTTAGGTGCCTGGTTTGATTCCCATGCTGCTAACAACCTGTCTTTTATTTCACTTTTACGTCTGCCTGCACACAATCTCTATAGATCTACAGTTACCAGCTCAGTTGTAATAATTAAATTTACCTTGCTCCGTACAAAAATCTGTTGATGCATCTTATAAAAATCACATAAGGCAAATGAGTTGTTTCATGCTGTATAATGACATTAGCGTTATTGACTCCGGACAGGGAAAGTGACTACAGCTGTACACTAGTGATTAACTGCTTTTATTTAATCTTCTATTAATTCATTTTTGTTGGTCTCCCTCCCACCTCTCTGCCTGTCTTCTCTAATGCCCCTCTTTCCTCCCCCCTCTCCATCCGATCCTGCCTCCACCCCTTCTGTAATTTATTCCTTCCTTCCGATCACTTGGCGACCTCTTTATGTCTCCTGCTCAACCCTCCTTTCCTCTGTCCTCCCTTCTTTTACAAACCCACCCTTTCCAAATCCCCACCTCCTCTCTCTCTCTTTTTCCCCCCTTCCTTTCATACTCTTTTGTCCCCCCCTCCACCCCCCAGTCATTTCTCTTGCCTGTCCTCTAAGTACATGCTGTCAGGGGTGCCTGCAGTGATGAGCACCCTGCTAGCCAACATCAATGCCTTTTACGCCCACCCCACCGCCTCCACCAACGTCTCTGCTCCAGCCAGATTTGCAGCCTCCAACTTTGGGGTAAGTGACCACACGTCGCATTAAAACCAACACAAATAAAGACACATTTTCCGTACAAGACGGTGAATCAACTTTCAACTGTCAGCCGGACGCAGAATGTAACCTGTTGAAACTGCAGTAGAAATCTAAAACTGCAGTTTAGGTGTGGGAAACTGATTTCAACTCTGTATTCTAACATTAAAATGTCTTTATTCGCATCTGTAGGAATGCAAAAATATCTTCTTCTGTAACTGCTTGTCCTGTGAAGGGTTGCGGGGGGGCTATCCCTGCTGTCAATGGGCAAGAGGCAGGGTACACCCTGGACAGGTCGCCAGTCTATTGCAGGGCTTGCAAGTGACTGGTAGACCAGGTAGCTCGGAATAGACTCTGCTTCCATGACAGAGAATTTAAAATCTGAAGTGCCTAAAAGCATTTACACAACACTGAACATTTAAGTGCCAGGTATTTCCAGGTTGAGCAGCTAATAATTAAAGTCGCATACATTCGTCTAAGGGCTAAAGGCAGTTTACTTCGCTTTCTTGTCTATCTGCTGCATTCTCTATCAGTCATGCAGACAATCCACTGATATTCTAATTATGCCGTAGTTGTGCCATTTGTGTTGCCAGATAATTGCAGAGTTGAAAATGGATCATGTGCGTGTTGAGATTCAGCTGGCAGCCAAACATGATGCGGGAACAAGTTTGCTTTTCTAAACTTTTGACATTTTAACAATTGTAGTTTGTGCAAAAGAAGATTTTAGTCAAGATAATGGCACTGTCACAGGACCCGCGTGCAAGACACACAGTCTGGAGAGGCAGGATGAGCAACTCAAAGTAAATTTAATGATGTCTTAATATGGAACAAAAGGTGCTGCGCAGGTAAGCAGGTTAAATCCAAAAAAAAAAACGAGTCCAACAAAAGAGAAACAGGGAATTCCAAAGCAAAAACAAAACCCAAATTATACTGCAAATTATACAGATGACTTGACAAGCGGAAAGATTTATAATCACCAATTAACCTAACGAGCATGTTTTTGGACAGTGGGAGGAAGCCGGAGTACCTGGAGAGAACCCACGCAGACACAGTGAATAGCTCACAGCTTTCAGGTGGTATTTCACGTTTAAAATGCAAATAAAACCAACAAACACATCTTAATTTTCATTTTAAGACAATCTTCTAAGACATGTTTGCTTCAGGTTTGAAGCTGCAGTCTCCCTGTAATTCTTGAAGCCTTATACTCTAATGCAGATCCATGAGAGCGACACATTCCACATTAATGATAATGTCTTATTACTGTTGAACCTTTGGGACTGAACTTTGGCTGTGGCCTAAATCCATCCCCTCAGAAAGGTGGGGGACAATGACAGCTGGAGGCCCAGCTTGATGGCTCATGGGATCTTAGCCAATCGTGCCAATTTCAGTTCTCCTACTGGTCTCACTCAGACTCTATTGATAGAAATGGCTGCAGGCAGAGGGTTCAGGGGGTGCAGACAGGCTTGTTCTGGGCTAGACAGCAGCGCAGGTCTTTTTCTTGGTAACAAACCCTGCTGGATAGGCTGATAGGTTTGTCCCATTCAATTTCTCGGAGCTGACTCATTTTCTCCGTGACTGCCGACAAAAGCTGTTTCATTAATATCACTGTTTGGTGATGGAGAGCATCAGATACACTCAAATGACTTGATGAAATGAATGCATGAAGAATGAATAGAAAGCAGATCATTTATAAATGTTCCTAAACGTACTATATTGTGGTAAACAAATTAACTCGTGTGCTCTAAATAATTTATTAAAGTATTTATTATCTAGAAAAGACGAGACCTCATTTATTGTAACACACAGTTCAGAATGATTCATAGAAAGACAAGAAAAGACATTAATGAAAGAATAAGCTAGAGAAGACAAAATGAGCTGATTAAGATACAAGCACATATCCTGCATGTTGCCATAGAATACACCGATCATCCACAACATTATGACCACTGACAGGATAAGTAAATAACACTGATCACCCTGTGACAATTCAGTGTTCTGCTGGGAAACGTTTGGACCTGGCATTCATTGGTGTGGATGTTACTTAGACATGTAGCACCCACCTAGACCAGACCAGGCACCCCCACCCCATAGCAATGACACTCCTTGATGGCAGCAGCCATCCCCAGCAGGATGCAGCTTGACACAGACACACACACAAAAACACTTTAGGAACAACTAAAAAAAAAAAACATGAAGAACAGCACAAGGTGTTGACCTGGCCTCCAAATTCACTAGATCCCAAACTGATCAAGTATCTGTGGGATAATCCACAGAGGCCCCTCCCCTCAAAGGCCCCCCCACTAACAGCTTTCTATTACCAGACACCACAGGACACCCTCAGAAGGCCCATGTCCATTCTCTGATGAGTCACAACTGTTTTAGAGGCACAAGGGAGACCTACACAATATTAGGAAGGTGGTCATAATGTTATGCCTGATCGGTGTATATTGGTAGCACTACAAACCTCACTACTAAAGTGAAGTAGCCACTAATTCTCAAGTTACAAAAGTACACTAATAAGCATGTACATAATATTATTAGAGACAGAAACAGTAACCTAATTATTTCTGATGTGGTTCTGACCAAACTCTTAATTATTGTTGTCAGTGCAAACACAATTTCCCTTTTTGGTTTGATGCCTAAAATAAATTATTATTGTATGATTTATGTGATTGTTTTTTTAGAATTAGTTCCTCAAGACTAATACAACTCCAGCGTCCAGGTATAAGCGAACTGTTTTGCTTTTTGGACAGACACAGACTCTGGAGGATGATTGAGATTGTGCAAGAGATCCGTTGAGCTCGTAGACTGAGTAGGTTGAAGACTGGAGCTGGTACGTCGGTAGTGAGTGGGCAGGCAGGTGGTTGGCTCCAGGCAGGTTGAGCAGACCGGGCTGAAAACTGGAGAGCTGGTGGAAGAAGACTGTCTCGGCAAACGAGAAGACTGGACAGAAAGAGAATGTGGTTTCTGTTCGACTTAATTAAAAAAAACAGAAACTAGAGTAGAGGCCTGAAGAGTTTGCTTTAAGGCAGGGGTGTTAAACATACAGCCTGAGGGCCAAAAAGGGCCTGCCTGCGGGTCTAATCTGGCCCGTGGCATGAATTTGCAAAGACTAACTGCAGTTTTTCAATAAAGGATGTTAACAATAATAGGGTTCGCCCAGGGTACTAAACAAGGCTAGAACCGCCTCCAGGTCCAGGTTGAGCGCTAGAGACACACAAAGAGAGAGAAGAGAGAGAGACATGACACATACAATGAAATCTTTAAGGTCCTGGTTTAATTCTAGCTGGGGGCCTTTGTTTTGTGTCTTGTTGTAGCAGCTCAGCAAAAATGTTAAATATGCAGAATATGTCATAATGATGCACATTAGACCAATAGATCAAGGCAGGCATGTCCTTCTAAGTGGATGTGATCTCTTATAAATGAGTTTTACATCTAATCCGCCGCCTCTGTTCAGTGTCACATCCTTCAAATTGTGATATTTGCCCTCAACATGATTTGTATTTACAGTTCTTCTATGAGGCTGATTAACGTTCTTTTAACCAGTAAAATTATTAGTCTAACTAATTTCAGAGTAACTCAAGTACTGTATGTTTTTATGCTGAAATCAGGGCTGTCTCATAATTTTCAACTAATTTGATTGTGATTTCTTATTTGGGTTTCAGACAGATGAATACAGCTTCTTTTTGTTTTAGGTTTTTTTTCTTGCTAAACCAGATTTATGTCTGTCTGTCGGCCTTTTTTCAGTCGCTGGAGCTTTTTTATCGTCTGCCGCGCCCCCTCTCAGACAGACCTAAAAGAAAACACACACACACACACAATATTTTGTCTCATTTTCTGGGTCTTTAATGTTTGTTTTTTTGTGGTTATTGTTGTTTTTGTTCAAATCCTGAGCCAATCAGACTTGAATGTCCTTGTTTCCATGGCAATAGGTGATTTTTTATATATTTATTTTTTTTTTCTTCATTTTCAACTTGTAAAACTTAACGTCAGCCTGAGCTTCCTGTTCGTTTCTGGCTCTGGTTTCCCGCTCCCTTCCCTCTGCCCACCCTGTGTCCATCACAACCATCTGTTCTCCTGCTCTGATGTCACAGCCTGTTGCTTTGCACGGTTGCGTGGATGTGTTTGTTTACCTGCAAATGACGTGGCGCTACAGACATGCCAGCGTCTCACACCTATCCCTCTGTTTCCTTTGAGGTGGAGCCGTTGATGCAACAGTGAATTTTGCCAGTTAATATGAACCCCTTTCACTGGATTATTCTTTTTGGTTTTTTATCCCATAGATTGCTTTCACAGAGAATAATTACTGGACACATGCAGTGTGCTCTTTTTGGAATTACCGTTATGCACCTTAACATATGAGATCTCCCTAGTTGGCGGCCACATGCAGTACAGATGAAGTTGCTGTGAATATTTAGTTTTATATCTACTTTTATCTGGAATATCTGAAAGATCTGGGCTGCAGCAAAGTTCAGGAATGATTCCTGCTCTTTAAAAGTTAACAGAACAGCAGACTCGTGTCTGCAGCACAGCGGGTCGTGGTTGCTGGATCAGGTTCACGCAGGTCAGGATGTACGATGGCGGCAAAAGTTAGATTTGCTCTTTAGAAGTGGCACTTTTATTTGAGTGTCTACTTATCTTTGCCATTTGTGCCCATTTTGTACTTCGATGGCACTCCTGAGTGACAGAAGAGGGGTGGTATTGGCTGCTGTTAAGGTAACTTACTGCAATTCAGCTATAAAGAGCTTAACACTTAATGCTACGGGTCCCACGTTGTCATTATTCCCTTGAAAGGAAGTGATATTTAACTCTAATAATTTCAGGAAGGTTTCTGAATATTATTTTTATTATGGAGAAAATGTAACTGATACTTACATAATGCCTTAAATAATGACTGTTATTTTTGTTACATAGCAGTTTGTGAAATAGTTTAAAGATTTCATCAGCTTGTTCGAGTATATTGATGCAAATTTCCAACCCTGATCACGGCTTGTGTGAAGGTGCGGTACCAGCAGATAGAAAGACTGACAACGAAAGTCACAACTGTTTTTCAAAGTTTAGTTTTTTAGTTGATTTTTTTTCATGTTTGTGTCTTTTCTTTCACTTTCAGTCACTGTTTGTTGCAGTTAGGCAACAAAAACTGGTTAGGTTAAGGAAAAGATCATAATTTAGGTTTAAATACAACCTTTGATATGAAAGGTGGACTAGGGTTACTTAAATACTTTATATTTAAAGTTAACCCTTTATAGGACACCAATTGAAATACTTGGAAATTTCAACCCTAGAGTGTTATTGTAGGGCATAAGAAGATTTTTTTTACTTTTGTGAAATCTCGTGAAATTTTGATTTTCATGTAGAAAATCAAGATCAGTGAGGTTACCATGTATGGTTCATTGTCCTTAAGTGACAAACAAATGTAAATGTGTATTTAGACCATTAGAACACGCCTTATAATGCAGTTACGCTTAGTGGTCATGCAGAGGTGGACCTTGCAGACCACATTTGACCCTGATCTGACCTGAGGATGTTGCCTTGATCTTCTCTGACTGGCTTGATGAAAACCACATGCTTCTAAACCTCACTGAGAGGCACCGGGATGCAATTTAAAATGATTTACCGAATATGGTTTCTCGGCGGATAAAGGTTTAATAATGGAAAATTTGAGTGCTAGAGCACAAATCCCTTTATTTCGTGGCTGTTTCACAAACTCCACTGACAGTTCTACAACCGTTGGACCAAACTGACCCACAGTATCCCCGTCTTCGGCCACAGCCAGAGTGAAATTTGAGAAACTTCCACCTAACTTAGAGAGACGATTACAACCAACCTTAAGTCTGTGACACTGACACAATAGGTAAACCTTCAACTGAAACTCTGAGAGACTGGAACGGATATGAAGTGAAGTGCAGAAAATTATTCTTTTCTTTTAGTCACACTTGTGCTCGATGGTCTCTCCGCTGATTGTTCTAAAATCATGATCGTTTCCCTGACCGATACGTCCTAGTTCAGGAACCTCCAGGGTGGAAAAGGGTTAAAGGAGCCCTTGTCTCTCAGCTGTATCATTCCCACTGCTTGTCACACACTTCTATTTGGCTCTTGGACTCATTGACGTGTTTCCCACTTTAGGCAACGGTTCTTCCAGGACCAGAGCAACAACACGCCGTTAGCTCCCGAGATAATTAAATGTCACCTGCCTGCAGCAACTTCTTTAAGGTGCTTTTTATTGGCCTGTGGTGATTCTGCAGCTGCTCCACAGAAGCTTCGGGTGTTGAAACCAGCCTGGTTACGTCTGCTGTCAGGACGACGTGAAGATTTCTTTCAGCAGCTGTGATTTGATGAGATTAACCTGCTACTACCCAATTTGGGATCCTACTACTACCCAACCAGTTTTAAAGACATAGAAGAAGTTATTCAATATAATCATTGCCAGTGATAGCTAAATATTTGTTGTGTGTTATAGAATTGTGTACAAAGATACCATAGGTTCAAATGCGGCTGATTGAAGAATAAATGCATAACAAAGAAGCCAGATTATTTCAGGAGAACGGTCAGGAGAAGCTTTCAGGCTCAACTTAATAATTATGTTGAAAAAAAAAGTTATTCCAATCCAATTAAATCCAAGATTCATCTTCCAGAAGAAATTGGCACATATGTCAAGTGTTTTATGATCATATGAACTGTGCAACAGCAGCAGAGGAATTAGAGGTTTGTGAGCTCTGGGACGGGGGAAGAGGGGTAACTTGCCCCTCAGCGTTTGGAGCCGAGGTACAGTTCATTAGAATTATAACAGAGAATGAGCTGCTCGGTGTGTGTGTGGAGGTAGAGGACAAAAAACAGCTTTGCTTTAAGGAAGGACAGTGTGACAGTGGGATATTGTTTAAAGGTCAAAACTGAGCAAACATTTTTCTTGTTGTTTTCAGATCAGAAGTGTGTGTTTCAGACCATCAGTAAGACGACACTTTGTGCAAACATCACTTCTTCAAATGGCTGTTTGAGGGTTAAGACTTGATTTGACTGAAGTTAGATGGGATTAAAAGGGAAGGCTGGCATTTTTCTCCCCTTAACAAATTCTACTAAAAGCCCAACCGACAAAGTATCAGTGCATTTTTCAGTGGCCCCAAATAACGACAAGACTAACATAGCCGACGGTGTGGAGCAGGCAGGCTGTGTGAGGCTGGAGACCAGGTGAGCTGAAAGAAGCGTGGGAGAGACAGGCAAGACGAGGATTGCAGAGTTGTCGGTGTGGCACTCGAGGCAAATCTTGGGCACTGGCAAAAAACAAAACAAAACACACAATTAGAGAGAAACAAACACTTGCACCGTTGCTGGAGGATCAGCCCGGACCGTAGGTGCCACAGCGGGGAGATGAGCGGTGATGAGCTGGAGAACCACAGGTGTTAAGATGAGAGCAGTCAGGAGGGAGATTAGAGGGTAGATGACCATGTCTGCAGCTGATACTGGCAAACAAGACAGACACACAGGAGAGACTCAAGGAAGGCAACAAGAGGAACACAAGAAAGATAAAGACAAAGGCAGCCGAGCATTTTTCTTGCAGAGTCTGTTCTAAACGACAGATATAGGTTTGAATAGCTGTGTGTGTGGTGCCCACCTCACATGATGGTCTAGGCAGACTTTATTGATCCACAAGAGAAATTGCTTGGTCACAGTAGCTTAGTTGCACATGAAAAAAAAACACTATTGAAAGTAAAAATAAAAATATAAAATGGGAGTTATCTGTTGCAGAAAGGTGAGTTGTTGAACAGCTGGATAGAGTTTGGTGTGAATGACGTCCTGTAGCGTTCACTGTGGGAGCTGAGCTGGATCAGTCTGTTGGAGAATGAGCTCCGCTGCCCCTCTATAGTCCGGTGTAGTGGGTGTGACGGATTGTCCATAATGGAGAGCAGCTTGTCCAGTGTCCCTCTGTCCCTCACTGACACAAATAGATTAGAATGTCTTTATTGTCATTGTACAAGCACAACGAAATTAAGGCGACCTGAGGTCCCCCCTTAGATCCTGCTGACGTCCCTTTCGCTGGTGCTGCTCCCCCAACAACACCACAGCAAAGTACAAGATGACTAATGACCCAATACTCCGGAATTAGGGGATGCTGTTCACATTAACCAGGGCAGTATCTCCTTTCCACAATTAGATGTTCTCTAACGACATTAAAGTCTCCAGACTCTTGTGGTGTGAATGGGAGTGAAACCTTTCGGGGAGAGATGTTAAGGCTGCTCGAAACAGGTGGTGCATGAATCCAGTTGCAAGACGGACGTGGAGTTCGTTTAATCAGGTAGGAAAACAAAACTCGTTGCAAAGGCGTAAAGCTGCGATGATTTACCGGGAGGCAGACGGAGCAGGGTCTGCACTAGAAAGTCTGGGAACTCCAGCATGTGCACAGGTGAGCTGAGTAGACAGATGAGGCGGGAGTGGCTGGCAGGCTGAGTGAAGCAAAGGTGGGGTCAATGGAAAAAATACTGCGAGGGAGATGGGTGACTGTGTCGTAAATGGCTGATAAGTTGCGTCTCAGTCCACCACCCCCTGTTCAGTGACGAGTTTCTCTAATTTGACATAACCAGCTTCCTTTACTCCTCTTTCAAACCATCGGTCTCCTGCGGCTAAGTGTGTCTCTTGTCCTTCAGGTGTAGGTGGACTGCTGAGTCCTGACCTGCAGACACTCATGGGACATCACTCTTCTTGGATCTGTACTTGGTCTCCTGAGTGACTTACATTATTGTTACAGAGGAAAGATTTGGGAAAAGAAAAGAGATTCAAAACAGCAGGAAAGTATATGTTGGGTTGACTCAGAACAGTGTTCACGCAGCTCAGCGGTGTGGTTTTAATATTCATGGGGCGACAGAAGCTCTGTTGTTAGTCGGATAAATACTTGTTGAAAATCTAGAATAATACCAACACTATCTTTTATGGTTAAAGTTCAGCTTCAGCACGTATTCGTGAAAGTGGATCTCCCCCCTCCTCCGTCTTCTTGCTTTCTCCAGCGTCTGTGACTCACAAAGCTACGCTGCGCTCCCCGTCTCTGCTTTCTCAAACATAATCACTGTTTGTATTGTTCATGCCACAACGGGACGCGCGGATAGTCGCAAACAAAAGCTGAAAGTCTCTCTCGGGGTTTGATTAGAGTTTGGCAGTATTTAGCTGTATTTTTTCTTTTTAATGCCAGCGATTATTATTACTTTTTTTTTTTTTTGGGCCAGTATTGATACTGAAAGACAAAAAGAAATGGAAACCCTTTACGGTGCAATAGCAACACACAAACAAGACTATAAACTTAACTATTACGCAATCAAAATGCATGCTTTTTAGTATTTACTGCAATTTTTTTAGTGAGTTAACTGGGATTTGCCTGCTCGTCTTTCTTCTGCCCCCTCGTTTTCTCTCCATCCGATCAGCTCTCCTCAGTTTGTCAGCCACGTCGTGACTCCCACTGCTGCACCTGAGTCTCTCTCTCTTGCTTTATTACCATGCCATGTAAGTACATCTGTGCTGCCAAAGCATATGAATTAAAAACCGTGGAAAATTAAAAAAAAACAAGCATTGGGGATACCGTTCCTGGCTGTAGCTCAGATGGCAGAGCAGGCTGGCCCGTGATCACAGGGTGGTTTGGTACCTGGCCCCGTCCTGTCCATGTGTCCCGGCGTGTTTAAGCAACACACGCCGAGCACAAGTTTACTCCCAGCGAGCAGATTTTGCATGCAACTCGCATTAATTAGTCTTAGTTAGTTGAGATTTCAGTCCAGATTGATGTGGCAATACTGTGCTCACAAGCCCGTGCAGAGTGAACATTAGTTTAGCAGCGAACGCTTCTTAAACAGCTGCTGGGGATGCAGCAGAAGAGGTACAACCACTGTCGGTTTAAAGTGCAGCCAAATAAATCTAAGGCCCGTGGGGATTTATTTAGTCACTAATCAAGTCTGTGATTCAGCTGTATTCAGTGTTATGTAAAACACGCCCTTGTACTGTCTTTGCAAATATGTAGAGTGGAAGTTACACAACGTAGATGGAATTTACATTTAGTATTTGACGTGTTGAGTCCATTGCATTCCTTCTAGAAGACTTTTATCATTGTTTGCATCCTGCTTGCTATATATCTTTTATATATATATAAAATATCTTGTTCTCTTGTGGTATCCTTGTACGTCTTATGTGCAGTCTGATTACACGAATACACTCATGTCGAAATATCGCTTGCCCCCCGACCTGGCACCTGTAGAAGAATGGTGTCTCCATTTCGACACGTTTCAGAAAAAGAACATTTCTGCTTCCCCTCATTGTTCCCTTTCCCTCTGAACACACACACATTCAGACACATTAAAACACACACATGCTGCGAATCATATCTGAACAAGTGCAAGAATCCGAGCAACACCTTTGCTTTGTTCTTTTTTTCTTTCTTTCTTTCCAACAGAGGGATCGTTTTGTGAAGCTCCTGGATCAGCTGCACAACTCCCTGCGTATTGACCTCTCCATGTACAGAGTGAGTCGATGCTTCCTGCTGCTGTCATTCTTTATTTACCACAGACGCTGCATCCCAGCGTGTCTCTATTCATTCACAACAACATACCTGGCAGAGACATGGAAATAACAAGTTAGCCTAAACTGTTAACATGTCATCCACCTCAAACGCATGTTTTATCTTCTGCTGTCATTGAGCTTTTGAATTCGGCTTTTACTTTTTGCTGCTTTAATTAAAAGACGATTGAATTGTACGTTGATGCGTGATGAACTTTAAAAAGGCAAACAACAATGACTGGAAAAACTAATCATCCCTAGACTTTGCCAACAAAAGAAACATATTGTTAACTAAGCTGTGTGTACTGTGTGTGTGTATCTATGTGCAGAATAACTTCCCAGCCAGCAACAAGGCTCGCCTCAGCGACCTCAAGTCCACAGTGGATCTTCTCACCAGCATCACTTTCTTCAGGATGAAGGTAAAAACCAAACATCAGCTCTTATACGTCATCATTGTCATCAGCTACATGAACAGCATGTCTGACTGTTTCCTACTACAAAGGACATACCAGGTTAATGGTGGGAAGAAAATCAGCCACAACATTAAAACCACTGACAGGAGAAGTAAATAACATCGACCGTCTTGTGACAATTCAATGTTCTGCTGGGAAACTTTTGCACCTGGCATTCAGTCATGTGCATGTAGCACCCACCTAGACTAGACCAGGTACCCCCACCCCATAGCAATGACACTCCTTGATGGCAGCAACCATCCCCAGCAGGATGCAGCCTGACACAGACACACACACAAAAACGATTTAGGAACATCTCAAAAAAACATGAAGAACAGCACAAGGTGTTGACCTGGCCTCCAAATTCACTAGATCCCAAACTGATCAAGTATCTGTAGGATGATCCACAGAGGCCCCTCCCCCTCAAAGGCCCCCACTAGCAACATTCTGTTGCCAGACACCACAGGACACCCTCAGAAGGCCCATGTCCATTCTCTGATGAGTCACAACTGTTTTGGAGGCACAAGGGAGACCTACACAATATTAGGAAGGGGGTTTTAATGTTGTGGCTGATCAGTGTATAATCATATTCTTAAACTGGGACGTGTTTATCCTTGTATATGAGAGTAAAATAACACTACTGAGCAAAAGCAGTATACCTGGAAACTACAAAATGTCTCTAATGTATTCCTTTACATCTTAGCGCTTCAGACTTCATCCACTGAAAGTGTTTGTTTTTGCCACAGAGTTGTTCATCTGATACTCTGCACATATTACTGGCTTATTGAGTGATTGTTTTTGCTGTTATCCTTATACGAGGTCAACAACACAGCTTGACTCTCTCCACTCTTGGAAAAGCATTTTTCTAAATTTAAAAGCTCTCTGAGTTTAGGGTATCTTCCTCTTCTTGACTGACAGCAGTCATCCCTGTCGAATGCAAACACGCTGCTCTGTACGGACAGAAGCGCTATCTATTTGTAGCACACCTAGCCTCTACTTAAGAGTGTCACCGTCGCTCACATTTACACTTTTCTCGTTTCCTGCAGCGACACCCGCATAATTTCAAAGCGGGACTTTTCCTCGAGCGACGCACTTCTTTCACCTTCTCTGCAGGGATACTTTCCATAATGTTTTTGGCCTTTTACGAAAAAATAAAATCTGAGCCTGTCACTGATAAAAACAAGCAGTTTTATTGATGGACTACACTGCAGCTGTTTTGCGCTTTCACATGTATACTATTCTTGACCAATAGTGGATAAATGTCCAAGATTTTTGTCCTCATCAGTAATTTATTTTTTTAACACAACCTGAAGCCTCCACTCAATCGTCACTACAACATGTCCAAAGTTGGCGGCTAATTTGATTGACGTTAGTCCTTGTGAAGACTTTTCTAGGGTCTCAAGAGCAAACACACCAAGCTGAACAGCAGCGTTTGAGGATTGATTGCAGCCACTGACCAACGTCTCTCAGCATGAGCTTGTTTTGACTGTTTCAAGATTGATTCCACAGTGAAGGACAGAGAAACAGTGATTTGGAATAAAGGCAATCACACTTGTGACATGTGTCCTCTTCCTCCTTTTTACAGTGTTTCCACTGATGTATTTGTAATGCTTAAGTTTTAGCGGTGTTTAATGATCTCGTCGTCTTGTTCATTGTCATAACAGTGCTAGATTTTAAACAAGGCTTGTGTTTACCTCCTGTGAGGCCCGGTATTATGTGGGTGTTTCTGTTCCGAGTCACACCTGACCCGTCCTCCCACTCCACCGTCTGCTCGTGTGCAGGTCTTGGAGCTGCCGAGTCCTCCCAGGGCGGCCAACGTGGTGCGGGATTGCGTCAAGGCCTGTCTGAACTCCACCTATGAGTACATCTTCAACAACTGTCTGGAGCTCTTCAACCACCAGTTTCAACCTGCCGTCCAGCCGGTGAGTTGATACACGTTTTGAGCTTCTTCAGTACGCTGTAATTATCGGGAGAATCTGGCCTTCTCAAATCTGCCCCTAAAAAGGTGATGCTTGTCATTATTTTTTCCCTTCTTCTCTTGTTATCTAGTGTGCCGTGCAGATATTCAATTACTGAAAAGTCAAGGCACTGTACCGGAAAGACTCAGCTAAAAAAACCCAAGAGATGAAAATTAAGGATATATTAATTAAAATGAGCAAGATTATCTGCAAATAGAACAAGAAAATTTGACTTAGAACAAGTAAATATATCTAGCTTATATCTAGAACCCACAGACGTCTCCAAACTAGTGTTTTTAGACTACAAACAAGTAGATTTGTACGGATACAACAGGAATATTTAAGAATTATTATGTTATAATGTAGAAAAATGTGTTAAGGTTACAAAGTTATACATCTTATAACTAATACATGTACACTTAAATCAAATACACCTGTCTAGATACAAAGGAAAGATTTAAAGGGGAATTACCATTTTTTACAACCTGTACCTTATTTCTGGCATAAAATGTGATCATTTACTCACCCATATAACTTTGGTGTCATTTGGGGTCGTTTGGACAATATTTGGATCCGCGTATATCCATATAGTGGGAGTGACTGGAGCACCGAAACGCAGCCTCTAAATAACGCAATATCTGCCGCGAAAGTTAAGAGTTACCTGTTGTCTATTCGCGGACGTGCAGCAGTTTGTTGTTCTTTGGCCAGCCGTTCCTCTCTGCCTCCGCATCCTCCTTTCAACAAGCTCCTCATCCGTATACTCTGGCTCAAAACGCTAAGGACGTCCATCATAAACAAAGTTGTTGTCCACAACCTCAGATTCGGAAAAATATTCAGCCATGTTGCAAAAAACCAGCAGTAGCAAATTACAGGTAAACAAGCCGACCGTCACGGGTAGGGCGGCGCTCAGAGATGACATCTCAACTCAACGGGGAATATCACTAGCGCATAATAACAAAATATTGGTGAAATGAACGAGTTTCGCGGCAGATAATGCGTTATTTAGAGGCTGCGTTTCGGTGCCCCAGTCACTCCCACTATATGGATATACGTGGATCTAACGACTCCAAATGACACCAAAGTTATATGGGTGAGTAAACGATTGTATTTTATGCCAGAAATAGGATCCAAGCTCTAAAAAAACATGGTAATTCCCCTTTAAGGACACATGGACACAGGGGAGGCGATGCAAACTCTTCGATGCCAAAGCTGCCATTAAACTAAAGCTACTAACTTTGACAAAGTACTTCTGTACCTGTCTGTTTTTATCTAAAACCTTTAGAATTGTGGTAGTTCTCCTTAAGTCGAATGCTCTAACACAAAAACTTCCTAGTAAGACAAAATATCTTGGTAGACAAAAAAACTGTGCTCTCGTACATTTTAGAATATTTTAAATCGGGCAAAACGGCGTCTGAATCTTAGCTCTTGCTTCACCTCCTCCAACTGGTCACATTAATCACAGTGAATATAGTGCGCGCAAGATTAATTGATGCATTAATGAACTCCATTAACCAAAGAATTATGTCCAGAACACAATGTTTTTCATGTTGCCAAGAAAGACTGTCTAAGGCTTTGGTGTAAATTACAAAAAGTCAGCTTTTTAGCTTTATGTGGCGCTCAGAATTCTCCTCATAAACAAACAAGGAGTCAACGTTTTGTAATTATTATTTTTTTTCAATAAATCATGTCACTATAGAAGTAATAATGTGATAAATTATTCAGTGCAGAACTTTGTTTTCGCGCTGGGCTGTCACTCATTTCGTAAAAGTGCTGGTTTCTCGTACGTGTAAATGTTTCCATTCTTTTTTTCTTTTTTTTTAAACTCTCACAGCCGGAGCCGGAGAAGAAAAAGAAGAAGAAGAAGAAGGAGAAGAAGGAAAAACCAGAGGGAGAGGCGGAAGACGATGAAGAAGACGAGGAGGAGGAGGAGGAGGAAGAAGAAGAGGAGGAGGAGGAGGAGGAGAAAAAGGAGAGCCAGCCGGAGGAGCAGGGCCCAAGCATCCAGAATTTGGACTTCTGGCCGAAACTCATAACGCTAATCGTGTCCATCATTGAGGAAGATAAGAACTCGTACACATCCATCATTAACCAGTCAGTACCCAGTTGTGTTCTGTGGCGTTTTATTTTCATTGTACATTGTAAAACATTTCAAGTCAGTAAAAAATCACCTGCTGCCTTAAAGGGGAACTACTGTTTTTTACAACCTGGACCTTATTTCTGGCATAAAATACGGTCGTTTACTCACCCATATAAGTTTTGTGTAATTTGTATTCCTTAGGGAGCTATTTAGATCTGCGTATATCCATGTAGTGGGAGTGACTGGGGCACCGAAACGCAGCCTCTAAATAATGCATTATCTGCCGCGAAACTTGTTAATTTCACCAATATTTTGTTATCGTATGCTAGCGCTATTCCCCCGTTGAGTCTGATTATCTCCCGAAGGAATACAAATTACACAAAAGTTATATGGGTGAGTAAACGACCGTATTTTATGCCAGAAATAAGGTCCAGGTTGCAAAAAACAGTAGTTCCCCTTTAAAATGTGAGTAAACTCAACCTCTGTTACTAAAAGTCATAACTGATGATCATTTATTGTTGCAACTCACATTTCCAAGTTAAGATCAATTTAACTAAATTCATATCAACTGCCATTTTTAGAGAGCACTAATGTTTTAGTTTCTACTTTGATTTCTCATCTTGACGACTAATGGCAAGTTTTAAAGTTTATGTAAACTTCAGACAGGTTCAACTCACATCTTGCCAGAAATTTATAATAATTTATTTTATTTAGGCCATTTAGAGAGGAGGAAAAAACACCAAAAACAGCCACTTTGAGATTCATTCCTGGAAACGGCTTCTAAAATCCACTCATCTATTACGATTGTGGTGCCAGTATTTTTGCTGACGTTGTAATACCAAGGTTTAATCCTCTTTTGTAGAGCCTTGTTTCAAAGGTATTGCCATTTTATAGTAATAGTTCTGTCTAATTAGCCTCTATATTTCTCAGTATTCATCTCATAATCTTAAAGACATGAGTTAAATGAACATTGACCGCGCAGACGAAACTCACAAGAAGTCCAGACCATGGATTACTTTAAGTTTAAGTTTAGAAACTTATGAAGTTGAGTCCAGTATCAAAAACTTGTCATGACGATTGAATTTAAAGAAGGAAAATGTTCACATAACTTAACGGGACTGTAATGTTTTACAGTGTAGTGGAGCTGAATGTGAATTAATTTCCATTTTACAAATGGAAAACAGAGTGAAATGTAATTTAGTCCTTCAGTTCTTTGAAATATTGCTCGCACCAAATGGAATTTACAGTAAAAGCATGCAGTTTTTGAGGAAAAATAAATTGGCTAGAGTAAAAAAGAAAACGAAAAACATGTCATTGAATGATATTTTCTGTTTCTGCTCATTTCCACTGACTTTTTCACAGGTGTATTAATGGTGGCTGCAGTCCACTTAGGAAGGGTCCTGCCTTTGAGCATACTGATTTGCTGTGCTGGTTTCAGGCACACTTAAAAGAACTGAGCCATCATTAATACACCTGTGCCTTCCCAACTGAGACAAGGCAATATGTCTACTGTCAGAAAGCTTGATCAAATAATGGCTAACAAAGGCTGGCAAAGAATTTATAGACCCGTGTTTCCAGAGGTTTGTGTGGCCTGTAGAGGTGTCGCATATTTGTAAGAATACTCTCTTCATCTAGTTACTGTTACTTGCAGAAAAACAGTGTTTCTCCTGTCTTCTGAATCTCTCTGACGTCTTCCTGCCTTCCAGGTTTCCCCAAGAACTCGATGTGGGTAAAGTCAGCGCTGAGGTCATGTGGTTGCTTTTCGCTCAGGACATGAAGTATGCCCTGGAGGGTAAGACTGTGTGTCCGTACACTGTTAATACCTCTGTGTGTATATATGTGTGTGTGAAAGAGAGAAAGAGAACGGCTCTTGTCGCTGCTTCCTGCCATCCATATTTTCACACTTTCCTTTCTTCACCATGTCAACTGCCTCTCTTCATCCATTGCTTCTTCCAGTTTTGGATAAAATTGACCATTACCGCTGGAACAACGGTGAGATTTTAGACAGAACAGCATGTAGCTGATGATAAGATACAGTCAGAAGAGCAAGTAGTGAGGCAGGTGCTTGGTTAAAGATCCAAAACTGTAATTCAACATCTTCAAATTTAAGAGGACATTACAGATCTTTATAACGAGTCTCAGCACATGGCTTGAGTCCATTTGTCCAGTCTGAAAGTTGCTTCGCTGCTCAGTATTCTGGCTTCTGACTGTGTCTCATATTAAACTCGTAGAAACTCTCAAAAGTCGTCTAAACTTAGAACGCCTAGAACACCTCAGTGTGTCCCAAACTGAGTTGTTGACAAATCCTTTAGGAGATCACTTTCTAGACGATTTTCTTTGTCTAGTCCTCCTTCCAGCTCGCTTGGCATTTCTATTCTAACATTGTTTTTTTTATTTATTTTTCTCATTTTAAAAGCCATTCTTTTCTCAGTAACTGCTACATTGTGTACTTTTTTTTTGTCTGAACTTTGACTGTGTTGTGATCCTGTTGCCATCTCAGCTCCCACCACATTTCGCGTCCGCAGAGTTGATTTCTTCGCTGGTAAGACTGTGTGTGTGTGTTTGTATGTTTTTGTCAGAGTTCCCCAGTCTTTTTCTTTGCAGTATTTCTATATTTTTATATATTTCCTCCTCTGGAGGATCGCGGGGGGGTCGGAGAGACGGGGTACACCCTGAACAGGTCTCCAGTCTATCAAAGGGCTAACACAGAGAGACAGACAACCATTCACACTCACACCTACGGCCAATTTAGAATTACCAATGAACCTAACCAGCATGTCTTTGGATGGTGGGAAAGGGGTTCTGGGTTTGAATCCGGGTCGACTGGGTCCTTTCTGTGTGGAGTTTGCGTGTTCTCCCTGTGTCTGCGTGGGTTCCCTCCAGGTACTCCAGCTTTCTCCCACCGTCCAAAGACATGCTGGTTAGGTTCATTGGTGATTCTAAGTTGGCCGTAGGTGTGAGTGTGAATGGTTGTCTGTCTCTCTGTGTTAGCCTCTGTGAGATAGACCGGAGACATGTCCAGGGTGTACCCCATCTCTCGCCCAATGACAGCTGGGATAGGTAGTTGCAAGCAGGTAGTTGTTTTTTCCAAGAGTGCCTTGTACATAGCATAAAACAGTGATTTTAAGGGGGAATGCTAAAGCTAGTTAATTCGGTAGTTAGTTTATTTGCTGATCCATGTCTCCAGTTGTATTGATATCCTGTGTGATGCTACCTTGAAAAGTAATTAAAACTTGGAAAATGTACAGCTGTCGGCCCTCTGCCTTGAAGTATCCTCAACATCTGAGTCATCTTTGTGTATGCACAATAACATATGGTACTACTCTACCCCTCACGAGTACAAACACCTGATTAGAGTAACATTTAGAAAAATCTAAAGGCATGTGGTTGTGTTTTTTTGCAGAACACGAGAAGCATAAGCTCTGCAAGACGGCCGACTACATGAACCTGCACTTCAAGGTCAAGTGGCTTTACAACGAGTATGTTAAAGACCTGCCCGCCTTCAAAGACGCCGTGCCGGAGTACCCAGCGTAAGACAAGACACGCTTCTTTTCCTCACTCATTATTTTCCTCCTTGTCCGTCTCAAGAGTGTTTTTTTTTTTTTTATGTGCATCTGAGCTACTGTGACCAAGCAGTTTCCCTTGTGGCTCAATAAAGTCTGTCTAAGTCTGTCTAAGTCTAAAACTAGCAATGACAAATTAACAATATTGACCATTACTTTTTGATTTAGCACCTTTTGATAGGTGGGGTTTTGAGGTGTTTTAAATGGGAACGTTTATATTGTGTGTCAGCTTTAGGGAGAGCAGCTGAATGAATGAGCTCTGTCTGTGTCCTGTTATGTTCTAGATGGTTTCTCCAGTTTGTCCTTGCCTGGCTGGCTGAGAATGAGGAGGTGTCGATGGAGTTCATGCATGGAGCGCTGGAGAGAGACAAGAGAGAAGGGGTGAGTTAAGTGACCCACGCATGTAGCCTACGCCGATGAGAGCTATTTATGCTCGTGCGCTCGTAAGTCTTGCTCGCTCTGTCACCCAAACACTAGTCGGCGCTGGGTCTTTTTCGCCATTCAGGTCAATTTTTGTTTCAACTTCCTGTTTCACTTTTGACAGTTGCAGCTTTTGCAGAAATTTCTCCAAAGATGAGTCATACAGATGCTTGTACCTTCCAACCTCCTCAGTTAACCTTTCCTCAGTGTGTTCCATCTTTATTGAGCCAAAAAAATCAATTCTTGCGGTCTGCGTAGGGTCTGGGCTGTCGCTGTAGCTACGGCATCAAACTGACGGAGAAGCATAAACCGCCCATTAGTTAAACGAGGATGTAAGGACCGTTCGGTTAGATTTTAGTTCAGAATTCACCATTAAACATTATTTAGTTTCATCATTCTCTAATGAATGCATTAAAATTGGGTCTTGTTTAAAATAATTCACTTCAGTTATATTTAGTATAGCGTCAGTGACAGTACAAATTGCCTCAAGACGCTTTACAGAACCTGGCCTGAAACTCCCAGAGTAAGAATTAGGGTGAGGTAAAAAGAAAAAACACTTTAAGCTCATATGGAGGAACACATCTGACTGAGGCCAGCCAAAAAAAAGAGCCAGAGAGTAGAGGAGGAGAAGAGAGCAGCATCTTACACGAGAGACTGAAAGTGAATATAATCCAGAGCACAGGAGCATAAAACTGACAATAGTAGTTCTATCACAGGTGAGGTAGCTGCTATAACGACTGAATATAAGAGGTATCGCAGGCAGGTTGGAGAATGATGCATTGGTCGGAGTGGATAACTGCAGGCCATGAAGACTGGGCAGGTTGATTAGTAGCATGGAGCTCCAAAGGTCTGAAACACACAGCTCCAGGCCAGAGACACTCCAAGAAGATGGGGGGAGGAGTGGTGTGGAAGGGAGGGAAAGGGAGATGGAGAGAGGGCCACACAGCTAATAGAATGCTAATAACCTCAAACCTTGTTCCTGTACTTATGTGCACAACTTCCTGTCACTTAAGTGGTTGCATGAGATGAAAGCACCTGTTGTAAGAAGTGCAAACGTATAATGAAAGGATGAGATCATGAGGGGTACAGCCATTTTCCTCAGACGTATCAAGTTACTACAACTCCTGAACTGGGACCTGATCAGAAAATGTCCACATGGCCACGGTTCATTTGGACTTTTCTCATAAACTTAACCCGATTAAAAGGCAGAATATTTAGTTGGCTTCAGACTACAGCGCTGCCTCATTTCTGTAGATATATTTGTTTACCTTTTTTCACCTTTAAATGTTTGCTGAATTAGACATGAGCAGTTCCTTTTTTACAATATGCCCATGTATGTACAGTAAATCTCTTTATTTCTTTGGCTCAGGCAAATTCTATCACGATAAAGAACATATTACCCCAAGGATTTTCTCGCTGTCTGCCCTTTAACCCCATATGTATCTCCACCAGGAGAGGTCCACCCCACGATTTGACAGTAACTGCTTTAAACCACTCAGCTTCTTATCAAAAAAAAAAAAAACACACGTGGCTGATTGTGAAATGTGCTGGTATTCTGCATGGTGAACCTCAATGCTTGCTGCACCTTGTCAGATAAAGCGCGAGTCTGCACCTATCAAAGCAGGCCTTGAAGCTATTTACAGTTTTTCTCAATTGCTAAAACACAATTTCTGAAACCTTGCTCCATTTTCTCAAAACCTTAAACACAAAACCTCAGCTTCAAGCACGATTTACAAAACCTCTGACTCCTCTTGCAAAATCAAACTTTCGCCTCAAAACAGTTTTACGTGTGCCCAAAATGAAACTTTCGCCTCAAAACAGTTTTACGTGTGCCCAAAATGAAACTTTCGCCTCAAAACAGTTTTACGTGTGCCCAAAATGAAACTTTCGCCTCAAAACAGTTTTACGTGCGCCCAAAATGAAACTTTCGCCTCAAAACAGTTTTACGTGTGCCCAAAATGAAACTTTCGCCTCAAAACAGTTTTACCTGTGCTCAAAATCAAACACTGCTCTCAAATAATAAACAAATTGCTCAAAATGACATACACTATCAAGCAGTCAGTAAACAATACACCAAAAAATAGAAAACACATTGTTCAAAACATATAGTTCTCAGGGAGAAGTACATTTTTAATCTCAAAACAAATTTCATATGTTTCTGTCATTATACAAAAAGCTCAAAATTGATCAGAAATTACTGTTTTGCTCTTTGCCTTTTTTTTGTTCTTCCTCCTTCTTGTACCCTTATTTTTACAGTGCTGTACCCTGCATCTCAAAAACTTTATCTCTGTGATACTGTAATTCTTGTTCTTTGATGATATGAACCTGTAACCAGTCGAAATCTATTGAGCAGTCAGTACTGAAAACAAATGGAAAGCACAATGTTCAGGAATGTTCAGGGCCATACAATTTGTTTATTGTACCATATACAGCCAACAACATGGTCTATGATTGTTGCTCGAATTTCATCGGATATTTCCACTCTTTGTCTTCCTCTTCCTCTTCCTCTTCGTCCTCCTCTTTCTCTTTCTTGCCCTCCTCCTCTTTCTCCTCGTCCCCCACCTCGCATACGCACTCGTCCTCGTCCTCTCACATAAATTCTTCTGTCCATTCTCACACTTTCTCATTCCCACCTTCAACAACCTGTTTGCTCTCTGAACTGGCTTATATTGGTTGTCACATCATTTGAAACAAGTGAAATCAGTTTTGACTGATTGTGTTCAATCAATGACATTTCTGCTCTCTTTATATGTAATTGTTGCCACTTGTGTTTACCAGTATGGATGACATGTGCATTAGAGTGCAGAATGTGTTTTAAGAATGAGAATGTGTTTAGAGTTTTGCTAAACCATGTGAAATGGTTTAAGGTATTGACAACAGACTGAACAGTTAGCTTAATGAGTTCAAGCAACTGAGAACTTTCTTCAGCCAATGGATTTTAGTGTTTTAGCAACTGAGAAAAACTGTAATCCCACTGCGCATTGTTTATCTTATCAGTTTGACCAAAGTTCTCCTTATCAACAGTCTTCCCACTAGAAAATAACTTTAATCCCTTAACTTTAATGTTTTCAGTTAAAATGCCTTTTCTCCTGTGGACAGAGACGCTAGCGTTTATGAAAAGCCAAACAGGAACAATCACAGATTTCCCAATATTTCTTCACAAATCTTGCATCAGTGTAATAAATTCATTATGAAATCTCATGATAAAGAACCGCATGAAAGCTATTTTATTTCTTTAACAGTGAACTAACAGCTGAACATAAAAATTAATTGTTTTCTCTTACATAGCATCATATAAAGGTACTCCCTGACATTTTGCCTAAAGCTGTTGATCATGTTATAGTCAAGACACCGGCATGCATCAGTAAAATAAAATTCTTTTATTAATACTGACATCCACAACAGAACGAAAGGCAGCTTCAGTTTCTTGACCTTTTTTCTCTGTGGGCTCTTTAATGGATGGTTCAATTCGTTCGGTCGTCCCAGAGCTCTTCTTTTGGCCAGACGGTGCCAGACTCACAGAATGATGGACAAGTGTTGTCTGTCGACCTCCTGTAACTCCCAGAGCGACACTTTGTCTTCAGGGCAGTTTGTCCTTTGCTGTTGCTAGGGGAGCTTTTTGAAATTACACTTTATTCTGCAGAAAAATCTTGTAGTCATGGCTGACAGTGAGCTCTTTAACCGTTGATTAATACATTTTAGGCACTCAAGTTCACCTGGTTCTCAAAACATTAAGGGTGCTTTCAACAAACATAGACTCAAACAAACCCAATGGCTAAGCAGCTCAAGATGAATAGTGATTGTAGAATATGTGCAGCATTTATGTTTAGCGTTGAAGCTCTGACCTTTCTGAGACCTTGCATCTTCCACAGCAAAGCATACACTTTTAAAAGGACGTATTGAAGAAATGTTAAGTGACTATTGGTCTCATTTGACTCTTGAATATTCTGTAGCTTTCTAAGAGTAAGAGGGTAAGTGGAGTGTGTATGAGTCAGCAAGGAGCAAGAAAATGGGAAAGTTTTTTTTCAAAGCTACAAGCGGTATTTAGTTAATCATCTGCTTGTCCCTCCGCTTCCAGTTCCAGCAGACGTCTGAGCACGCTCTGTTCTCCAGCTCGGTGGTGGACATCTTCACGCAGCTCAACCAGAGCTTTGAGATCATCAAGAAACTGGACTGCCCCGACCCCGCCGTGGTGGCCCATTACAACCGACGCTTCGCCAAGGTTTGATATAACAAAACATGCACATTATGTTTAGCTAGATTTCTGCTCTTTGTACTGCTGATGAATCTTTGTCTGTCTGGGATCCTGAGATGTCCGTTTTGAAAATATATACTCTATACAGCGATCAGGCATGACATTATGACCACTTTGATCATCTTGTGACAGTTCATTGTTCTGCTGGGAAACCTTTGGACCTGGCATTCATTGGTGTGGATGTTACTTAGACATGTAGCACCCACCTAGACCAGACCAGTCACCCCCACCCCGTAGCAATGACACTCCTTGATGGCAGCAGCCATCCCCAGCAGGATGCAGCCTGACACAGACACACACACAAAAACGCTTTAGGAACAACTAAAAAAAAATACATGAAGAACAGCACAAGGTGTTGACCTGGCCTCCAAATTCCCTAGATCCCAAACTGATCGAGTATCTGTAGGATGATCCACAGAGGCCCCTCTCCTCAAAGGCCCCCCCACTAACAACATTGTGTTCCCAGACACCACAGGACACCCTCAGAACACACAATATTATAAAAGTGGTCATAATGTTATGCCTGGTCAGTGTATATCATGACTTTAGTTACACGACGTCTTCATTTTTACGTCTGAGGTACCTACTAATGACTTTCAGGTATTTGTTTGTAGAATATACAAACACAGCATAGAGTGTCGTGTTATATAACTGAACCTTTATCATATTTTTTCTTCAGATTTAATTTAGTCTTTTTTGCTTTTAGGCACGGCCATTAAATCTAACAAACCTTCTCTGCAGAGGAATTGTGTGTGCGCATATTTGTGTGCGCGGTGCGACGGCTCGATCGATACCGGACTCATTAAGTAAAGAATGGCTAATGTAAGCCATCAATCCGAGCCGTCCGTCTCCCTCCGTTCCCAGCCTCTGACTCTCTTCTCATTTTCTGACACTCCATTCATGTTAATCTCCTCCTCTGCTTTAGCTTTGGTTTGATTTCCGTCCACCTTCCCACCATTGCGCTACGTAGACTCTGGAGCTGGTCGTTTCTGTCCGTGACATCCTTTATTTCTATCCCTTCACTATTTTTTTGCCAGCTATATGTCCTTTTAAAAATATGGCAGTAAAGGAGAGACGGCTGCAGAAAACAGTAAAGAACAAGCCGAACGACAAGAAGAAAACTATACTAAAGTAAAGCCGGCTGCCGTCAGGCCGCATGAGTCAGTGCTTTGAGTGTGCCATCTGGCTGACTCAGCAGAAAGTGGGGAAATTTGTAACACCGAGCCCAAGATGCTGCAAGGAATAATAAGTCACCTACACTGATAACTGATAAATTAACTCGCTGATTTATTTAAAAGTACCCTGTGGAGTTTCTGTTAACATAGACTAACATTGTGCGTATCCTAACAAACATGTTTCCTACCACGTTAAATGTTTTTTGGGCTTTTTCTTGCAGCATTTTTAAGCTGGCCTCTTTTTTTTTTTTTGGTTTGTTGGTGCAATCTTTCCTTTGTATAGAACATGCAGGTCAAGTTAGTATCCTAATTGAAGACTGTTGAGTTTGCACACATGCAACAACAGTGCACACAAGAGTAATTTCCTGTGTCTTTGTCACATGCGTTTCTTCTGTTCCCTTTAGGCGACAAGCAGCAGGTCTTGAAGGGGTCCAATGTGTATAGAATCAGACTCATTCCTCCTCTATTATTCACCATTTTTTTAAAATAATTCTTTAATTACAGTGATCTACTCCAAAGCTAAGCACAGATATGGCTAAAAAGAACATTTCTGGCCACCAAATATCTTCTTCCATGTCCTTTACTTTCTCGGTAAGAGTAAATTTGCATTCTCATTATTTCACTGTAATATTTGGGCTTCTCATAGACCAGGAAATGAAATATCTATTTACTTCTGAAGACCCAAAGGACTTGAGACCAGACTTAGACATAACAAACCCTCTGACTGCCGGATATATTTCCAATAAAGCGCCTGCAGCTCTTTTAGCAAAAGACAGATTTTCAGTTTGCGTGAAACATTTGATGCCATCTGGGTTCAAACCAAACTAAAGCAGTGTGTACCAGTGTTTAGGTTCCCTACTTTACTCGAAGCAGTAGTAGTTCCCAAAACAAACGTGTCCCATCGGTTTGTTATCTTGTCTCCACAGACGATCACCAAAGTGCTGCTGCAGTACTGTACCCTGCTGTCCAAGAGCTTTCCCTCCTACTGCGAGAAGGAGAAGATAGTGAGTACTGCTGTGTCGCCACTCTGATACCAAACCCCACTCCTCCAGGGCTCATCTTTGATTTGGAGAGAGAAATCTAGTGCACTCTCTGTGTGGTGTATTAATATTTTAGCTGCTGCTGCCTCCTTTGTAACTCATTAACTTCTATCTCAGTTGTTTGCTCTTTGTTTGGTTTGTTTCATCTCTCTGTCACCGCTACTTTTCTTATGTTTTGCTGCACATTCATTTACTTGTGTCTTTTACTTCTCCACGTTTTTGCCCCTTCCACTTCCACTTACCTCTCTGTTATCTATCTTCCCCTAAGCCCTGTGTGCTGATGAACAACATCCAGCAGATGAGGGTCCTTCTGGAGAAGATGTTTGAGTCGATGGGAGCGAAACAGGTCAGCGTCAACCACCGTCCACCACATTAAGCGTTCAGGTTGTCTGTCAGTGACTGTTGTCGAGCCGTGTTCCATGGTGTACTGCTGGCCCACCTCTTTTGCGGGTGATTTCAAAGTGGGTGCAAATTGCATAGAGCAGTCTCACAGACTCAGATGCTGCGATGCAATCAGAACATGTTGCAGCAGGGGTTGTGTACTTGATGAAATTACTAAATACGCTCGCCATTCTTTCCATTAAGAGTGAAATTATGAGTAATTTACTTTAAATAGTGAGTTATGTGATTGCACCCATTGTAAAATACATGCAATTGTTGAATTCACTGCACGTTTTCAACCCCAGTGCTAGCGCTCTTTATTCACGATTTGCTGCAAAACTGCTAAAGTAGTTGGCGAAAGCTGCTGAACTCATACATGACAGCCATCTAGTGGTTACTGCTGGTATTGTTTCTAGAACTAAAACTTTCAATGCGATGCGACGGCGTCTAGTTACCCTGCTGTTACTTTACCCGTTGAATGGGCCACCTTAGTCAACATAGCAACGTTGCCCAACATTTTCTACCCTGAGAGACATGGCAGGAGCTATCACGGGGCGCTTACAGGTGTGCACACGCCCGAGCTGCTCCCCGTGCACGGCGCTGAGGTGTGAATATGTGAATATGCGTGCACTTGTGTGAACGAGTGTGACTATAAAGTGATTTGACGCTACATAAACGTAAGACCACTTACCAAAGTTAGGTGTTTGTAGTGTGTGACTGGATAAAGCCGGCTTCAGTCTTATATTCACAAGGTGTTTTAATGCGGATCTCTCGTTCAAATCGGTGGGATAACTGGGATGTGAATGGTGCAGCACAGCAGGAAAAGAAAAAAAAATCACTTCAGCTCCGACAAAAACATAAATTGTGCGTACAAGCTGTCAGTATTTATTTCAAATGTGGCTTGAACTTGCCATTTCCAAGACTTCGTACTTGACAGAGATGTTGAAGACAAAGGACAAATGTTTAATAATTTCTCCAGAGAAGCACTGTTGTATGTTTGAGCCTCAGGGTGCTTCATGTTCAAGTATGTAGATGTACCTATTTAGGTCACTTCACTGTCCTGCAGGAGTGACCTAATTACTGTAATAGAACCGTTTCACATGTATCTGGGTTCATCGGTCACTAGAAGGAGAAACAGCAGAGTTTTGCATGCATGCAGGGTTTTCTTTTTTTGTTCCTGAATTTGTGTTTGACGTGTTTCAAAGTGTTAAACAAGAATGAAACTTAGAAGATGGAAAGCCTGGAAAGTTTTCCCACACTACTATTCAGTTTAATTTTTTGTATAAAGTAAGCTTGCTTATATATTTCTGATGTTTTACAGCCAAGAAATTTAGGTAAAAACAGTTCACTTTGTTTGAGGATAAAGGTACAAAAGGTGCAGCAGGATGTCTCTCCTGCAGTGAGTGTGCATACTCATCATTTATTAAGGAACAAGTGAGACTGAGTTTGTATTTTCCTCTCTGCAGTTAACTGCTGAGGAGGAGAGGGTATGTTTCTCTTTCATCACCCTTCCTTCCCTTTTCTCCTGTCGCTATCCTCAGAACAAACAAAAAACCCACCCCGAACCTTTTAGCCAACTTTAAAATATGTTCCCTTAGTAGTGTTTGTGAGATCGCCTAGAACTCCTCCTCCTCCTCTTCTTCCTCCTCCTCCTCTTCCCAAGACCAGCAATTTTTTGTTTCCCCTTCCCAAAATAAAATCCATCTGATGTCATTTCTGTACCGTGCTGCTTTTTTTCCCCCCCCCAAAAGCTTGAGAACGAGGAGGAACCTGAAGAGGGTGACGAGGAGGTGGGTCGAATCATTTCACTGTTCAAGGAACTTAAAGTTACTTTTAGGAGTGCCCTTTTGTGTGTATTTATGACTTTATGAAAGTTTTAATAAGTCACAAATCAGGACAGGTTTGCTGGTGAAGGTGGATGATAAGTTGTTTGTAATGTAGGTTGTAGAGTTTTCTTTGTAATTTTATAATACGTCTGAGGAAAATTACACCTTTATTTTTTAGTTTTTTGTCTTTCCAACATTAAGTTTTTCAGTCGATACCTTGCTAAACTGTTAGCCTCGGTAGCCTCCAGGCTCCAGCTGTTGCCTAGCAGCAGTGTTCTCAGAGTCTGAAGGCAGCAGTAGATCATTTGTCACAGGTGCACCTAATGAATGAATCATGCTCATTACCGTGGAAACAATTCCTTGTGATACAGTTTCTTACGTGCACAGCGGCTTTTTTCTTTCTCTTTTCACAATCATATCACAGTCACGTTTTCTTTCTCAAACCTTTTATATAATTTGCTTGTTTTTATTTTTTTTTTAACTTCCATGCAACCTCCACCAGGCCGTCTCTGACAACGAGGACGCCGTGGTGGGTATGGGCTGGCGTCAGCAAATGCTGCCAGCAAGAAAAAAAATCACTTTTTCTAATTCACCTTGTCTTTATCTCTTGAAATAACTGCTTTTTATTTGGCTTTTTTTTTGGTTGGGTCTGATCTTTATCGCTATCAGTCAGAGGACACCAAGGTGAGAGAGGGTTTCTAGGTCACCGCTACTGCAAACATTTTCATTTCATATAATTTCCTTAAATGCCCTTTGTTCTTTTATAAATATATATATCATTTTTTTTCTCTCTGTCTTTGACCTTGTTTTCTTATTGTTTCATCATTTTCAACCCCAGTCTGGCTGCTCAGATTCAGAGGGATCTGAGGTAAGAGGGAAAATGTAATGTCTTCATGTCAGTAGATCTGAATTATTAAGTTTAAATGTAAAGAAAAAGGACCGACAAAAACACTGCAATCCCTGCAATCAGAGGTTATCCTTTTTGCTATTGTTTGGGCTTGCAGTGACCATTTGGATTTCATTATGGGGCTTGTTTCAACCAATGCAGATAAAAAAATATAACTTCTCCACGCAATCCTACAACCAATCAGACTCATTCTCATTAACAAATAATAAAAATTTAGCTCCCTAGCATGCAGATGAGCTGTTATTAATATTCTGTCCATAAAGTCCACCCCATATGATTTGATTATCGGCCCTGCAGAATAATCAGCCTGGCTTCCAGGCTAGCACCTTATCAGTCATAGTTGGAAATATGTTTTCAGGACCAGTTTGTCTTATTTTTTCAGCTTTAAGAAAAACGTCTGTTCACATCTTTTCTATTATATCGACCGGCTGCTTTGAATTTCCCTACACACATCTGATGAATAGTCAATCTTCTGTGCAGCATTCTTGCAAAGCTCCTGATACGTGCACTAACCCGGACTCCCTCCTGTAGTGAGTGCTTAATAGACTAGACAGTGGGCTGCCACATAATTGAATCTAATAGCGTATAAAAAATGTTGCTACTGAACGGGCCTTTTTGAAACGGCTTTTTGTTTGTCATGTGACTTTGGAGGGGGGTCGGTGGAGAGTCTGAGCAGAGCAGAGGGTGAGGAAAGATAAACTATGCCTGCGCTGGTTAATGGCTCAACTAACGGGTTTTCTTAGCAGATGTTAATGAAGATATGCACGCTGCTGTGGGGCGGCTGAGTGTGCTGCCTCCTTTGTCACAGTGAATATTTCATTGTCACATGTTGTGCTAGACGTGTGACAATGAAATGACCTCTTTCAGAGAAAGAGGCTTGTGCAAAAATATGTTTTGTGACAATATCTCCAGTTTCAGAAATGTACTCAAGTCAATTCCATTGCTGTATCTCTGCTCTAGTTAAAAAGAAATATTTGGGACATTAGAAGTTATTTTGATGTAATATTCCTTGAAGACTTTTTCCATAAATCATTTGTTCAGAAAGGAGACTCCACGATGGTCCTGAATGTTCGGCGCCTGCTTTGTAGTTTGTATTTTATTTGTGCTCAGATTATAAATGGATTAACATCCGCAATAATTAAAGTTATTTTTTTTTATACATATATAAAAGTAGTTAGGTGCCCATATAGACTTAGACTTTATTGATCCACGAGGGAAATTGCTTGGTCACAGTAGCTCATAAAAAAATAAAATAAAATAAAATAAAATAAAATCTCTTGAGAACCATTAGAAAAAAGAAAAATAGGTGTAAGATAGTTAAAAAAAATATTAAAATAAAATAAAATAAAGATAAATTACAATATATTTTTAATGAAAAATAAATAATAATAAAAAATAAAAATAAAATAACAAAAAAAGCACAAGATTTGCATATGTGCAAACATGTGAAGTCTAATATTATTTCCGATTTATGTGGTTTAATTGTAAAAAATCAGTGCAAAGTTTATCAATATGAGGTTTCAATAGTCTGAAAAATCAAGAGGATATGTTCAACTTTAACATCTTTCTAGTAAAAGATTCTCTCTGAGTGGATTTTGTCCTAAACATACTTAAAAGTTTGTTGATTTCATTTTTGCACTGAAGTAGTTAGCGAGGTGTAAGTGCTCGGACTGAAGGCCTTGATATCAGGGAGTGAAATATAGTCCCGCGTGTGTAGGTTGGTTAGAGGTACAGCGCCACTTAGTGAGTCTGTTTACATTCAGTTTGTATTTATAGCTTTCACATGTAAAAACAACATGTTTTTCTTTTTTTCTGATGCGACCTGCTTGTTGTTGTTTTTATATATATATATAATGCTGTCCTGCTCTCCCTGCCCTGCACTTTCCCATGTTTCCCTCCCCTTGACTTGTCCCGTCCACCCTTAGGTTGACAACAAAGAGAAGGAGAAAAAGGTCAGTTGGTCGGGCACGCTGACGGTCTGACACGTTTGAAATCGGGCCTCGGTGTTTTACGTGTTGTGCCGTGTTTGTTGAACTAGACTCGGCTGCGTGTGGTCGTGTTCTGTTTTTACGGAAATGAAGTAGAATCCCAATAGAAACAACTGTACAGTCTGTAGAGCTGAAGAAAAAAAACATCCAAAAAAAATAAAATACAATGCAAGAACAAAGATACCATTCATTGGTATCCTACTGACTCATTAATGACCTCGAGAGTCAAATGTGGCCTGGAACGTTTTGGAGACAGATATCTGTATCTGTGTTGGAACTGGATGAGAAATTATGCCTCAGTCCACCTCCAGGGTTAGTTTCCAAAACATTTTCAGTAAACACCACATCCTTTCTGAGGCAGAAACTGTAGAATTCAGAGTTTGCTGCAATAAACTAAAGAACAGTTTAAACCGTCTTCCAATAAAAACCAAAACCGTCACGTGTCTCCAGCTGTTAATCTGAGAAGATGAAGACAAAGTGCGGAGCTTTTTAACTCCCAGCATCTCTGTCCACCAACAAATGGGAGTACTTGTTAGAAACGAGGAAGGTTTAACCTACACTGAGACCTAATCTAGCTGTAATAACACTCGATCTTTATTAGATTGCTGTGGTTAAAGTGGTTGTTTACCGTGTGTCCTCCTGTAGGATGAATCCTCAGACTATGATGACAGTGAGGAGGAGCAGGAGAAGGTTTGGTTTCTTTACAATATCTCGCCACGTTTCCACGACTTACACCTCTCCTCTCCTGCTGACGGACATTTCAGAGCTGACTGAAGTCATCACGCGTGGTTGACTAAATCCCGCTTTGCCATTCCCATGTGGAAGACTGTGTGTGTGTGTGTGTTTGAGTGGGTACTTTGTATGCACTCATCTTCTTCATTCACGTCTTCCCCTTCGTTTCCATTTGTTGGTTTCTGTCTTTTCCTTTTTTTAAACACATTTTTTTTTATTCTTTCCTTCGCTCAAAAGCTCGACAAGGAAAAGGTGAGCCGTGAAAAAAAAAACACTCGATCATGAATGTTGAGTTTCTTTTTTTATTTATCATTACCATTAACTGTGTGTGTCGTTTGTCTTTTCTGTTTTCTCATCTTTGCAGTCTGAGTCCAAGACGGAAAAGGTGTGTTTGCAAATAAGCTGTGTGCATGAAAACTGAGCAATAATGTTTGTGTGTCTGTGTGTGAACGGCGGCCTTAAGGCTAAAACGTTTATTGCTTATTTAAAAATGTGCATCATTAAGCAAATTAACAAACATTTTATTGCCAAATGTATTCAAAAGGCATCCCACGTGTCTGCTCATTAGAAGAAAACATCTAAATACTATGACCTAAACCTAGCTTTTAAGCAGAAGGTGAAAAAGTTGGCTCATGATCGTGAACCTACAATCATGAGTCTGCAATTGTAAACTACCTGCTCAGCAGCAAACAGCAGACAGGCAGCTAAAGATCTAGATAATAATGTCAAAATATAACTCAATAACAGCTGGATATTGATGAAACTAAACTGCTCTAGAGTAGGGGTTGCACAACTTCAGATTTTCTAAGTCGACTGTTATGTGACAAGAGTCAAGTCGACACCGACTAGTCTCTGGTGACGTCACTAATAAAAATATAGTAGAAAGTAATGCAATCTATATTCTTGGCCTGAATACATATGCTGAGAACAGACAGCTCATGTGCGACATACTGTGAGCTGCAGATATGTATAGCCTGTATAAAAACATGCAGCAAGTCAGCACCATCAATAGCATTTAATAGTACTCTCCACAGCGTGTTATTTGTTTTATTTCAGCACTGACATGTCACGGTAGTATGAGCTCCATCTTTAGTGAAGTATTTCCACACACTTGATGAACCGCTGCTAGTTAGCTGCAACGACCCACTGGACTCCTCACCTGTCTTCTTGGAGGCGTCCATGTTGTTATTGTCACGTGATCAGCGACTAGTCGACATGATGCTTAAAGCGTCACGGCGCAGCAGTGAAGTAGTTTGTACAACCCCTACTGTAGAGTTAACAATATTAATTTATCTTGACTTTAACCTGATAAAACTGGAAAGTTTTGTTTGGAATATCTGTAGCGCTGTGTAAAATTAAAACTTGCAGTCAGTGGCTATTACAGAACTGTTCACTAAGTTGAAGTTAATTGGAGAAAGCACGAGCGGCTAAGAAGAGCAGTGGTCAAATATTTAATCTTTGTCCTACATGAGGTCAAAGTTTTAAATTATTCTAATCTTTTTAAATGTGCAGTGATAAGTTCACAGAAGGTTCCAAGAGTCTGCAGGTTTTCCTTTCAACTATTTCCACATTAGCGCACCTTGAAGCACAGAGGGAGCATGTAAATTAATGAGAGGATCTGGTGTTTGGAAAGATAGGCTGCAGACTCTTCAGAGCTGGAGACATGTAAGAGTGCTACCCACCTGAGGGGGGGGGGGGGGGGGGGGGGTCTGCTTTCTGCATGTCTGGTATTAATGGTTCTGACACCATCAAAGTGGCTAAAATCACGATGATGATAATATTTATCCAGCCAGTATCTTAAGGTCTAAATCCTGCGTGTGCTCATGCATAATACTGTCTGAGACCTCTTGTACCTTCAAAATGTCAAGGCCTGCGCTGAACTCTTTAGCAACTCGGAGCAGGATGTGAGCGACAGTCGGCAAAACTCTGTGAGGGTTTCATCTGTGAGCTTTATTAGTGTGTGAGTCATTGCCTGGGGGAGCTAGAGGCTAACAGGGAAGATGAACCTAATAAAAATGCTACAACAGGCATGTCTCTTGACGTGTGTGTTGTGTTGTGTGTGTGTGCACCAGCGTGTTTGCCATGTTGGCTCACTAAAAAAAATGTGTGTGTCCTTGCAGGCTGAAAAGAAAGACAAAGAGAAGCAGGTCGGTTTGCTTGTAGTCACTCTGCCCTTCACATCCTCCCTCTGCTTCGTGAATTTGTTCAGTTTCTCTCGTTCTCCCGTAACATTCCTTCAACCTCTTTTATATCTCTATTTATTAAAGTCACTATTTAATTGTAAACTCTGTTTTTAGCTCTTTCAATAGTTAGTTGGTAGAAAAAGAGACACTAATGGTGTTGTATCTGTTTTTACAAATATTTCCTGTCTTTGCCCAAAGGAGGATGCTAAGAGCAAAGAGGTGGGTGTTTGAAACATAATCCTCTCGCTTTGGAAATGTCATGCAGACGAGTACAACATTTATAAAGTTTTAGATTTTTAGTGGCAACCCTCATAAAAGTTTGTCCTCCAGTCTTAGACTTAGATTAGACTTTTTGCTCAGCTACAAAATAAAAATGCAAAGATGTAAAATTTAATTTAATTTAATTTATTTATAATTACAAATAATATAATACAAAATAAAAAAATCTAATAATATATATAAATAAAATATAAAAATATAATAATATATAAAAATAAATAATAATAAGAAGAAGAATAAATTACTGTCAGTCCTCATAAAAGTTTGCATTCTGCATTCTGAGACTTAGATTAGATTTAGACTAGCTCAGTTGCAAAAGAAAAATAGGTGTAATATTTAATAAAATGATTTAATTTAATTTAATTACAAATAAAATAATGGACAATAAGAATTATCAAATAATATATATGAATTAAAAATAAATAAATAATAATAATAATAATAAATTACTGTCCCTCCCACTTTGATTAATGCACAGTTTAATTTAGACTAGATGTGAAAGAAAGTGCCGGGGGGAAAAAATAGATTTTTTTTTTATAATTTGACTGCAGTCAAAACGGTTCTAAAGCTGTAGAATCTAAGCAAATATTTAGTCACATTAGGCATGTTCTGGGTATTTGCCCAATGGATGCACCAGATTATTGTGAAGGGATAAAAGGATGAAACTGCTCATGGAGAATAGCACGGACACTGAGGCAGGCAAATTCAAATACTACTTAAAAAATACTAAATACAAATACTGACTATTCAGCTGCATCTCCATGTGAGACGTTAAGAAAATCAAAGACTTTTCTGGAGTTTGCATGTTCTTCCTACAGTCTAAAGACATGCATGTGGGCATGTGCGCGCAAGTGTCTCTTAGTGTTAGCCCTGTGATGGACTGACAACTTGTACTCCACAACTCACCTCTTGATAGGCTCCTGCAAAGATAATGGCTGGAAACTGTCATATGTCAGCCTAACAAACTACATTTTACTCATTGAGATGTGTGGGTACACACTTGTTTATAGTAGTAGTTGAAAGACAAATGTTTAAACGTGCACCTATAAGCTGTGTGAAAACTAATATCAGTGGGTTATAATACAGCATAAAACACTTTGCCGATAGCTTTGTCTGACCCCTCTATTAATTTAGAGCTTTCCCAGAATCCAATTTAAAGTCAATCTAAGGCCCTTTAAGCATCGTCTTTTAGCCTTAGGTAGTTGTTTATACATCATTTAGACTCTTTCTCAGCTAAGTGTTTCCCGTATGCATACAGATGTTATGTGTTCATGCAAGAAATATACGAAACAGAAAAGCAGCTTTAACTGTGTGATGTTTTTATTTGCTTTGTTCTTACCAGACAAAGGAGGAAGTGAACAAGGTTGGTCTGCTCTGATAACTAGCTCCCCCTTTTCCTCCGCTGCGCCTCTTCCTGAATTCAAACCGTTAGCCGTACAGTAGACATCCCTGTTTTCCATTTATCCCAGTTCTGCATGTGCTAATTCAAAGAAAGCAGGCCCAGTGAATAAGAAGAATAAGTTTTCAAAGCCTCTCTTTGGTTCTATTGTTATTTTTTTGTAGTTGAATGTCATTATGTGTTTGAGCACGGCCCGTGAACTTTTCAGTATTTCAATTTTGGCTTTCAACTCAAAAACAACAAACAATTAAATTTACCTTTTGTCTGTTAATATATGAAACGGAAAAAGAGCTACATGAGCCGTTATTTGGTTCATTTAAAACTGGAAGCTTTAGTAGATGGAGAAGATGATGATGAAGAAAAATAAGTTGCTTATAGTTGTACCAGGTTATTCCACGTGCTGAACCCTTAACGTGCCCGGGGCTGTCGTAATGTTTTTTACATTTACTTGTTGCACTTTTATTTTTTTAAGTCATGTTAGTAGAAAGAAAATTAAGTCTAATATTAACTTTTCCTTTTTCAGTTCAAACTACAGAATTTTAAAAAAAGGGTTTCTGTTTGTAACTTAATTTTTTTTTTTTTCAATTTAAAAATAGAATAAAAAAAAAAAAGAAACAGTTGTTTTTCCAGTTTTCGTTTCTGGTTTTAAACACAAACTTGAAAAATACCAAAAATAAATCCACGGACCAACTCCACTTCCACATCAAAAATATCCATCAGACCCAAATTTGTGGTATGAGATTAGAAATTCTTTACAAAAAAGGCTCTACACATTTGTATTTATTATATTTATGTCTTGTATTTATGTGTACATTAACCATATAGATAAACTTGTTAACTACACTCGACTGCTGTGTGCATTTGAATTCAACAAGGGATTTTGCTCTTGCTCTCGTCCGTTTCAAATGAGAATAATCGTGTGCACACAGTAGCAGCTTCTTGTGCGTGTGTTCGTTCCATATCACAATCCATAAGGCTATAAATAAGCAGTGGGTCGTGTAGTGAATATAAAAGCAAACAACAAGGCACTGAAACACTAGACTTTTTACTTTTAGTCTTGCGGCGCATCCAGAGGCAATAAACCAAAAAGCTTTTATTAAAATCACCCACTCACCTTGGACCCAATCCACCAGACAATATCAGGAAAGCCCACCCAAAATAAAACCCTCACGCTGTACGCCATGTAACGCAGGACCCGGTCTCTGTGTGGTTTTTACTTTTGTTGTTGTTGTTGTTGCTGTGTGATTTTTCTTTTTACTTTTTGTGTCTTTTCTTGTTTTTCCTTCCCGTCTTTCCTGGAAGACTGAAGCCACTGCTGCCACGAAGAAGGTACAGTCTACAGGGGTGGTAGAGAAAGATAAGAGAGCTGGACAAACGCTTATTAAGTGTAAAGGACACCTAATTTTAAGGCTTTGATTGGAGTGAGGACGGTGTGTATGTGCATGCTTGTGGGTGCTCTGCTTCTTTGGTCTTTGTCTTTGCAAAGTCGTGAGGAATTACACCAAGTGAACTGAGTGTTTGGTGTAACTTTGAAGTTTTATACAAGATCCAAACATAAGATAAACTGCATTCATGCTTCGATAGAATCTGAATCACATGTTTTTAGAAATGTGTCATTCCTAATGTAACATGTACACCTATCAGGCATAACATTATGACCACTGACAGGAGAAGTACATAACATTGACCATCTTGTGACAATTCACTGTTCTGCTGGGAAACTTTTGGACCTTAGACATGTAGCACCCACCTGGACCAGACCAGGCACCACCCCCACCCCATAGCAATGACACTCCTTGATGGCAGCAGCCATCCCCAGCAGGATGCAGCCTGACACAGACACACACACAAAAACATGAAGAACAGCACAAGGTGTTGACCTGGCCTCCAAATTCACTAGATCCCAAACTGATCACGTATCTGTGGGATGATCCACAGAGGCCCCTCCCCTCAAAGGTCCCCCCCACTAACAACATCCTGTTGCCAGACACCACAGGACACCCTCAGAAGGCCCATGTCCATTCTCTGATGAGTCACAACTGTTTTGGAGGCACAAGGGAGATCTACACAATATTAGGAAGGTGGTCATAATGTTATGCTTGATTGGTGTAGCTGTAAAATGGGTAAGAACCATGTTTTTTTGTGATCTTCTGAACATTTTTCATTCTTCATTACATTCGGTTTAAATCTCAAATATTAAATTATAAAACATTGGGTGTATTACTGCTATTCCAGCTCTTAGGCGTGGCAACATGTCTTGATTCATGATCCTGTCTAATGTCGGAAAGTCCTGTCCCTCTCAAGGACGCCTCAATATCACCCTCAAATGCCTGTAAAGATGTTTTACTGTGATCGCCGCTTGAAGTTCACATAAACACGGCGGTGCATTTCATATTTTTTTTTTTTTTTTTTTTTTGGATTCAGACCAAGATCACATTTGCAGCATTTCTCAATTAAAATGCAAGAACCTTTTTGCGGTGTCGCTTGAAAGTCATGGTCCTCCTTCAGTCCAATTATATGTTATGGCAGTTTGCCCAGTGTCTTCTAGTCTAATGACACAGCCCCACAGTTATCGATGGCACACTTTCTACAGAGGCTCTCTGGAGCTCCTTATCATGCAGTCGTCTAGCCACTTAACCGGTGAAACATGTGGTATACACTTGAGATCAGGAATACTAATGAGCTTCAAATTGTAAAGGTTTATTGAGGGGCCCGTTAGCAGACTTCTCAAGGCCAGTTTATCTTGCAGGCTGCACGGACAATGGAAAGCTGCACGTTCACCCACGAGATTGTCATTGAATGTTTCTATCTTCAATACAATACTAGCCTTTATACCTTTACCTGTCAGACACCTAGATGTGTTGTATAGAGTATACGCTGTGCTTTTTCTTTTTTCAAAACCAAATATTTCATTTTGCTCAACGGGTCACAGGATTTTATTTTTATGTGTGTTTATGCGTCCAAATCCAAACCATCAAATCAAATATTTAGTTTCATTTTGACATACATACAGACGTAATGCAGTCTGTGTTTCTCTCTGGGCTCTGTGCAGACGCAGGTTAATAAGTAAAGACTTAGATAAATAAATAAAAGACTTATGGCAAACTTTGAAGAAACTTGTCGACAGATGGGGAATGTTGACAGATATGCACTTGAAAGTTGGATTTTCTCATTTAAAACCGTTCCCAAGAGCAAACACGCATTTTGTTTTATTTATTTATTTATTTTTTTCAATTTTCTGTGTTCACGGTTTATTTTTAAGTTTATCTTACTTTCAGAGTTGCTTTACTTTCATCTGCCATTTAATCATTCATTCATTTTCTGTAACCGCTTGTCCTGTGAAGGGTTGCGGGAGGGGGGCTGGAGCCTATCCCGGCTGTCATCGGGCGTGTCAAGTTAGGGGTAGCGGCGGTTAGAGGTTAGGACCAAAATGCAGGACTGAGGAGGCTGAGGCAGGAGTAGGCGAAAAAGGTTTTTAATAAACAAAAAAAAGACAAAGCTGACAAAAACCAAGAGCACTGCTGACATGGCAGGTTAGCCATAAAAAACAAAAAACAAAACACTATGAAAATGTGGACAAGACATGAAAAAAACTATGGCATAAAACACACAAACATGGCAAACAAACAGTATGACACGACAAGGAACAAAGCAGAAGGCAATGACATATATACACACACGAGGAACAGAGGGGTGACGAGACACAGGTGACACAAATCAAGACAACACAAGGAGAAACCAATGACCTAATCAAAAGGGAAAAACACATGGAGTAACACATAATAGGAAATCAAGAACTTAACAAAATAAAACAGGAAACAACAGAAAAACTAAACACTAAACCATGACTGTAAAAAACAATGAGAACTTAACAAAATACAATAAACAGAAACCCAAGAAACTAGTCAAACCATGACAGAAAACATGACAGGGCGAGAGGCGGGGTACACCCTGGACAGGTCTCCAGTCTATCACGGGGCTAACAGACAGAGAGACAGACAACCATTCACACCCAGACCTACGGCCAGTTTAGAATCGCCAATGAATCTTTGGACAGTGGGAGGAAGCCGGAGAACCCGGAGAGAACCCACGCAGACATAAAAGCCCCAGTCGGCCTCTCATTTGCTATTTAATCGTGTCCAAATACAAATCATGCCAGGCCTTTAAAAAACATGTTAGTCGATTACTTGTGGGCGTTGAACAAATGACATAAATGACAGGGAATATTAACCCTTCATAGGGCAGTCATTGAAATACTTGGACATTCAGACCCTGAGTGTTATTGTGGGGCATGTAGGTCAGGAAGACTTTTTTACTTTTGTGAACCTTCATGAAGAAAATCAAGATCAGTGAATTTACCATATACGGCTCCTTGTCCTTGAGATCTTTAGAAGACAAGTGCTGATTCAGACACTTGTCAACATGCACATATCACATTAGACAACATTAGGCCACTTCTTCTACTTGGTACTTAATAAAATAGTTAGCGTTCATACAGAGGTGGACCTTGCAGACCATATTTGACCTGAGGATGTTGCCTTGATCTTCTCTGATTGGCTGGATGAAAACCACATGCTTCTAAACCTCATTGAGAGGCACCTGGATGCAATTTAAAATGTGTGCAGGAGTTACCAAATATGGTTCCTCGCCCTGTAAGGGTTATTTCTCAAGGTGACACCTGTTGCAGTCTGAATTCTGAACGCATGTGAGATCTAGGGAAGTCAGTGCAGACCGACCACTGGACCTTTCCAGAGAAATCTCGATTGCTTTCATTGATATTTGTCTGCTCTGTTAAACTTTAAACTACAGGTACAACAAGACTGAGCTGCTACAGTGTATTTTCACCACAGGAGCATCCTCGTTGCTCATCCACATGCAGACCTCCCTTAAATCTGGAGAGTTTCTTCAGTACTAGAAATCTAATATCCTTTAATATCCTGAAGTATATAAGAGCAGCTAATTTCAGAGAACATCTTTAGCACCTTCCTCCTGCTTTGATCATCATATTATGTTCACCGCATTCAGAAGTAGTCAAGTTTGCTCAAGGGAACTGTTAACGGAGATGAGCGACAGACTCTCACTGCAGCCTCTCGTAGCGCATTCATATATTTTCTGCCTGTCCTCCAGGAAATGTCACGCTCTCTTTAGCCTGAAGTGCTCTTTTCAGATGCTATTGAACGAGTCTGAAGAGGCACAAACGAGTCGGCCTTTTAATTCTCAGCCAAAACCGTGTTCAGTCGCCATCCTTGCAATTTGCATTTCAGTCACCATTTATTTCCTGTTTACCTTTCATCATCCAGCAGTGTCATCACACACCGTGTGTGTGTATCACTGAGTCATAATCTGAGAAGTAAATGTGGTGTTGAACACCGCTCATCATCTCCTCGACACATTTCCTGCAATAGATTTAATGTACGTGTTCTGTACAACGTTTGTTTGTCAGGCACAACCACAGTCTGCCTCATTCACAGTTATTCTGCTGCCAACCGTCGGCACGGATCTGCTAAAACATCAGAAAATGCATTCAGGGGAAACTGAGGAGATGTTTATATTGACTGTGGAGCTTAAAGTTTGCTGGAAATATTTAGATCTACAGCACAGAAAATACATCCCCCCCCCCCCACACCAAAAAAAGACGCCCACCTTTGGTTGTGGTTATTTATCCTCACTGTAAATACAACTTTGCCAAGTGTGTGGTGCTTGCATCCCCTGACACAGGACCGTAAATACTGACAACTCATTACATTTAGTGCAACCTCCCAAAAATTCAGTGCATTCATGCAGCTGTGCCATATTTCAGCCGTAGTTCTGCAGAGTGAATCAGAGCTTTTCTGTCAAGCGTGACGTCGTCAGCTGTGCACATGAAAAGTGGCCTCTTTCAAATACATGTGCAGTAGCTGCACATTTACGTAGAGTAAACACTGTATATAAACCTCAGTGTCCCTTTCAAAGGCATAGATGCCCCAACTCAGAAAGTTAAATTAAAAAATGATAAGGCAGTAATACAAAATTACACTTTTATTCACATTGATTCATTCATTCATTTATTCATTCATCTGTAACCGCTTGTCCTGTGAAGGGTCGCGGGGGCAGCTGAAGCCTACCCCAGCTGTCATCTGGTGAGAGGCGGGGTACACCCTGGACAGTGTACCCACAATTTGTCGAACATATAATTTTGTTTTGTAACCACACCATCAAATATTACTTAATATAGGCGATCGTTCTCTATTTCAGTTCCTATTTAAAAGTTAAATTAACTTGTGTTAACTGAGGTATTTTGTGGTAGACTTTAGTAAATATTTGTTTCTAATTTGCGGTCTGAAAATCGGTAATTTTCTTTGAAAACGAGGAATCAACACCTAAAAACAAGGAAAATTATATTAAGTCTGGCTTTAGTAGAACAGGATGCACTGCAGCTGATTTTGCAGCTATTTTTTTTTTTTTTTGTGGGTGTTTTTATTTTATTTTATTGCAGGCTGTAACTTATATCTAAAAGCTATAATTCGATTGCTGTTCTCACCTGTTCTCCCTCCTTTTCATTTCCTGTGTGCAATGTAGCTGGATACAGAGGCGGCGGACATCCTCAATGAGCTGCAGGTGAAGCTGAGCACCGTCCTGGACAACTTCAGCACCATGTTTGCCAAGAGGTAACACACTCACACACTACTGTACTTCTGTCTTTGTCGGGACACTGTCTTTGTCGGGATACTGTAAAACTTAGAAACGAAAGTTCACCTGCTGCCTTAAAAATGTGAGTAAACTCAACCTCTGCTTCGACTCTAAAAGCTAAAAGTTAGAACTAATGATCATTTAGTGTTTGAGCTTGATACTTGATAGTTAAAACCACTCACTAGGTTATATTAACCATTGAAGAAAACTGATTTTATCTTGTCAAATGAACTCACATTTCCAAGTTAAGATCAATTTAACTAAATTCATATCAGCTGCCATTTTAAGTTGAGAGCACTGATGTTTTAGTTTCTACTTCGATTTCTCATCTTGACGACTAATGGCAAGTTTTAAAGTTTATGCAAACTTCAGACAGGTTCAACTCACATCTTGCCAGAAATTTATAATAATTTATTTTATTTAGGCCATTTAGAGAGGAGGACATTAAAATCTGATCCACCAAAAACAGCCACTTTGAGACTTTCATTCCTGGAAGGGAAACAGCTTCTAAAATCCACCCTTCCACTACGATTATGGTGCCAATATTTTTGTAGACGTTGTAATACCAAGGTTTAATCCTCTTTTGTAGAGCCAAACCACTTCTTCTTTTTAAATCCTCTCTTAAAACACGTTTTTTTTTTTCCCTTTGGCTTTTAACTCAGTCTGAGATGTTGGTTCTTATGGTTTGTATTGTTTGATTGATTTTAGGATTTTAATTTCGTTTCTAATTCTTCTATGTGTTTTTGTATATTCTCATATCTGTGTACAGCGCTTTGGCCAGCTGTGCTTGATTGATTCAAAAAGGTATCTTCTAATTAAGGCCAGTTCTGTCTAATTAAAAAATTAGATGAATGAAATTGGCGGCAGCCTTTATATTTCCCAGTACTCAGATTATATCACCCTTCCTCCTCCTCCTTCACCACTTTTTCCACCTTAAAACTTAAAGACGTGAGTTAATTGAACATTGACCGCACAGACGAAACTCACAAGAAGTCAAGACAATGGATTACTTTAAGTTTAAAAAAACTTATTAAATTGAGTCCAATATCAAAAACCTGTCATGACTGTTGGAGTTAAAGAGGAGAAAAACGTTCACGTAACTTAACGGGGCTGTCCCTAACTCTTATGTTTAACCTTTATAACTAAATACCCCTAAACTTTACCCCTAAACCTAACCTGAAAAAGCCCGGCCATAATGGGGGACGCTATGACCATATAGGTAGAACGGTTTGTCCACGAACCACACCAATGTCTGTGCTTGTGTGAGCAAGTGGGAAGATCATTTTGACTGTAACGCAAAAGTAAGGAAGCATGCAACATAAGAGCCTTTACCATAATATCCTCACTTTCTAAAGTCTAAAACTGAAATCAATCCTTATAAAAATAGCCTACTGTACGCACACACACATACACTCGCAGTATAAACTGGAAAACAAGCCCTGCAGAAGTTATTTTACGCTCACGTTCTCTTGCCTTCGCTCCCTCCAGCTTCCAGGCTCGTATCAACGGGTGCATGCGTCAGATGGCGGAGATCCTCTACCAGATGAAAGGCCCCCCCAACCGCAACACCGCTGAGGCAGACGCTGACGCCATGCTGAGGCCCCTCATGGAGTTCCTGGATGGGAAGTAGGTTGAGGCATGACACCCGCACAGTTAGTGGCTAGTGACGTGAGGTAGATTACAACGGAAGAGTGGCTCTCCAAGGTTGATCGTAAATTACACCACTGATGTCATGGATGAAATGATCGTCAGTTTTCTTTTGTGTTGCTGAAGATACAGTATGTTAGGGATCTTTGGATCAAAAGCATTCAATCTACTTCCTGTGTGTGTTTGCGATCCAGTCTCAGTATCTTTGCTGACGTCTGCGAGAAGACGGTGCTGAAGAGGATCTTGAAGGACTTGTGGAAGATCGTCCTGAGCAGCCTGGAGAAGACCATCGTCCTGCCTCAGAGCAACGACAGCCTGGTGAGCGCTACCTTAAGCTAAGAGCAGAAGTGCGCTCCGCTGATTTACTCAGGCGTCTTCCCTGTCAAATAAAAAGAAGGCTTTACAAAATGCCCCGTAGCTTATTGCAAAAATGTCAAACACAAGGTCTTAAACCGGCCCCCAGAACATAGAAGATTGAGAGCGCAGTCATGACATTGAAGAACAACAGCGTGATGAGTAATTCTCCTTATTTCTTTTCTTCCGACAAATGTCTCAGTGGTCGTCATGAGTCCGGCTTTACATACTGATGAGAGTAATGAGAGGACAGAGAAGGAGATAGACAGTTATTAAATGACATTTTATTCAATCTTTCCTTTTTTGTATTGATTTCTTTTTGTATTGTATTGATTTCTTTTTTTAATGTAGCTGAGGGTTAGGCTTTGAAATTCTAACCCTAACCCAGGAGACAAATTCAACTGAATTTACATACATTTATATTCATCTATGTTGTGTCTCTTCCAAAACATCTTCTAACTGCATCTACACCTTAGAAATATATAACACAGACTAAAAACGGAATGAAATGTTTACGCAGATGGTGCATCTCGGTGAAGTCTCTGCAGGTTAATATAGCAGAAGGGAACAGTAAATCTTTAAATACATTCAGTACATGCAGTGTACACCGATCAGCCACAACATTATGACCACTGACAGGTGAAGTGAATAACATTGACTGTCTTATGATGATTTACTGTTCTGCTGGGAAACTTTTGCACCTGGCATTCATTGGTGTGGATGTTACTCAGACATGTAGCACCCACCTAGACCAGACCAGGCACCCCCACCCCATAGCAATGACACTCCTTGATGCCAGCAGCCATCCCCAGCAGGATGCAGCCTGATACAGACACAAAAACGCTTTAGGAATAACTAAAAAAAAAAACATGAAGAACAGCACAAGGTGTTGACCTGGCCTCCAAATTCACTAGATCCCAAACTGATCAAGTATCTGTGGGATAATCCACAGAGGCCCCTCCCCTCAAAGGCACCCACTAACAATATTCTGTTGCCAGACACCACAGGACACCCTCAGAAGGCCCATGTTCATTCTCTGATGAGTCACAACTGTTTTGGAGACACAAGGGAGACCTACACAATATTAGGAAGGTGGTCATAATGTTATGCCTGATCGCCGTATAGCTGATGTAGTGAGGGATTGTGGTACAGCAGCATCCAAGAGGCAGAGACCAGAAATCTGTTCTTCTTTTGCAAAATGTTGGAATGATTTTAAATAAAGTTTGTTGTAGTTTGATTTCTTAGTGTGTGGTCATGTTGAATTATTCTTAAACTCTTTCTCTCTCTGCAGGGAGCGCAACTCCTCACAGCAGCGAAGGGACTCTCTAATCTCAAGGTAGCACACACACACACAGATTCTACATTAACATCCATAACCATGTTTTTAAAGCGGACAAACATAAGAGGCTGTGAAATTAGAGACGAAGAAGTTATTTTTTCGTCGGTTTGTGATACTGCCGTGAAATAGTTCAATCGCCGCAGTTATTAACCAACATGTGGATTTTGTGATTTTTGTATTTTCTATTCTTAAAAAGTTTGTAATGTGTTATGTTATAGGGAGGAGGAGGAGGAGAGGCTAAAACCCTGACACCCAAACAGTGTATAATAATCGACTCCAGTCTGGAGACGATCAAGGTAGGAGGACACCTTTATGCTTTCATGTCTGAAGGCAAAGTACTGGAAAAGACTGAGACCTTTACACTATAAACTGCGACCCACATGCTAAACGTAGCTTTTGCACGTTGGCATCAGATTTAAACTGAGACTTGATAGGACCAAATCACCGTTCTACTCTTTCTTTTTTTTCAGCAATACTTCCACGCCGGAGGAAACGGGCTGAAGAAGGCGTTTGTGGAGAAAAGCCCTGAGCTGGCTTCACTGCGTTACGCCCTCTCCCTCTACTCCCAGAGCACAGACGCTCTCATCAAGACCTTCGTCACCACACAACACTCCCAAGGTGCACACACAATCACACACACACACACACTGCAGGCTTTTCACGGTTTGATTTGCTGGTGTGGTTCAAATTAAAGTAAAAATCTTTCCTGTCTTCTCAGTGCACGACGGCATGGGTATCAGAATCACTGGTAATGAGAAGATAAGACCTGATAGGGGTAAGTCCACTACACTCTGAAATAAGGGGGTGGTTTGGGTCCACGGGGAAACCACTGAGATTCATTGGGGGGATCCTTGTAGAAGAATATGCCTCACTGAAATCAGACAAATGTGTTTTATCTGTCACTAAATCATTCTCACCTCCACTAACTGTCATGCCTTAGTGTTGCATATTTTCTTAGTTTTCAATGGTAATGTCTCTTTTCTGGGTTGTGCTGTAAATTAGAAAATTATCACTTTATCGCATCCTTACCGTGAAAGCATGAAATATGCTGGTGCGGTTTCACCGTTATTTAAATTATCATCTCCAGCTACTAAAGAAATAAAATGGATTTTTTTTAATAAACTTGCCCGAAGCGGAAATGGAAGCCGGGAAAATGGGTCCCCCAGGCAGCAGCGGCGCAGAGATAAGAAATCAAGTTGAGTTTAAAGATGTGGTTAATGTGCAGTAATGTGTGACACAGGTTCGGGGATAGTGAAGCCAATCGGAGAGGCCGTGCTGCAGATTGACATGGTGCTTGGGAAAGAACGCAAGGTCAACATCAGAGGTGGGTTTAGAAAACATGCTGCATACTGTATTTACCAGACCATAAGTCATGAAAGGGTGATGTTTTAGACCCTTAACCGTAGCTGTTTATACCTTTTATTACTGCCAACCCTTAACCAAGCACAGATCGTCCACCACAACCTTTCCCCGTCATCAAATGGGAAGGACATTGTGAACTGCTTCCTTAAATTATCTTTATTTGGCAGTAACTACAGTCTGAATATTGAGATTTAGACCACACTAACAACTAACTCTCTCACATTCCTCCATCCAGTGATCGCAGTGAACGACATGAAGTGGCAGACGTCGGGGATGTTCCGGCCTTTCGTTGATGTCTGCATGGTCGGCCCCTTCATGGCCGACAAGAAGCGCAAGTTCACCACTAAATCCAAGAACAACAGCTGGACGGCGAAGTTCAACGAGGCTTTCCAGTTGTACGTTTGAAATCTGAAAATCACAAGCTGGCTTTAGCGTGTCGAGATGTAAATTAATTACTGATGATTCATTTCCTCCTCTGCTCTCTCTATAGCGTCCTGGGTAAGGAGTCCCCCGACTGCTACGAGCTCCAGGTGACGGTGAAGGATTACTGCTTCGGCCGGGCGGACCGGGTGGTCGGCATGGCCGTGGTTCAGCTGCGCGACGTGGCCGACCGCAAGAGCTGCGTGTGCTGGTGTCCGATCGGGCCGCGCATCCAAACCGACGAGACGGGCATGACCGTGATGCGTATTCTGTCCCAGCGGCCGGCCGACGAGGTGGCCAAAGAGTTCGTCAAGCTGAAATCTGAAATTCGTCCTGTGGAGGAGGGAAGATGAAGAGACGGAGCTCTAACTCAGGATCAGATATTGGTGTAAGGGTCAAGGTCACCGTCAGAGGCAGGGCTGCGGGTTGTTAAGAGCTCTGCCCTCCTCAGTGAACACAGACCCTTAAAAACGTCTTTGGATGGTATCCAGTACGAAAGAGAAGTACATAATGAACAGAAGAAACAATAGATATGATAATTAAAGGAATAAACTGAGAAAGAAGCTGCTTTCTAAAAATATGGAGACAGAAAATCAAGCAGCGTACGGGGTTAAATCTCAAACTCAGAGGTCACGATAGTCTTACAGAAACTCTTCTTGGTCTGAAATCTAAATTATAATATTTTATTATCCGCAGTTGATGAAATCTGGATAGAATCCGACAGATCTGACCTCAAAGTGCCCCCAGAGAGGAGTGGATTTTTCTCGCTACACCGCAGTCTGAAAAAGATTTGGCATGACATCAGTTTTAAAGCTGAACAGACCCAAAGTGTAAACCCTGACAGCTGATAAGTGACTGTTCGTGCGTAACTGTGAGACTCCACGAGGCAGTAATCCAGTTTTCCTGCACTGTTTGATCATCTGAGGCCTTTAAACTTCACGATTCATCGTCATTAAAAAAGGAACTAATGTCGTATTTAGCATGAGTTGTCGCAGAAAGCTCGATTCAAGACCAAAGAAGACTGACCCAAAAACCACAGTCTGGGAATTTAGCGCCGCCGCCAAACGACGATTCCCCTGCTTGTCTTTTTCACGGGCTGCTCATTTTTCATTCAGCATGATGACGGTTGCATCTTGCAGAAAGAGGTGGTCACGACGCAGTAGCTAGAACATCCGGAGAGTGAGTGTCATGAAAATAAGAATAAAATACTGTGAGACGGCAGCAAATTCTGACGCTGTGAACCAAGTGTTGTGTGTGTGTGTGCGCGTATTAATCTTAAATACCCGGTGATATTTTTCCCCACAATAAATATATCCTTAAAAAGAAAAGAATAGATGTTGGGATAGTATTTTGTAGCAAGCTCTTATAAATATACGTAGCCTTAAAATAAGCCGGCTATAACAAAGCTAGCTTTGTGGGATTCAAAGAGATGTGAGAGCTGATTTGTGGAGTACACTGAAGCAAAGATTGATTGGTTTATTGTCAGACCACTGGATTGTGGCCTGTCTGTCTGAGTTTTTGAATTTAGGATTTAATTTTTGTGTTAAACTACGAAGAACTGTCGACCTGCCAACAGCTGGCAACCAGCTTTTTAGGGTTTAATGGTGAAGAGCCGAAAGAAACCTTCTAGTTTTTACAGATCGGATTGCGACTGAGAACAAATCAGATGCCTTGCCATGCATGCATAGCCACACTCTGAACCTGAATCTTATATCTCAGCTGGGGTTTTGCATTAGTTAAAAACTTTGATGGAAAATAATACAGATGTGCAGGTTTGACTTAAGTCTAAAATGGATTTGCTCCACACTCCTGTCTGTTTACCATGTGCCAAGGAACGCAAGCGTTCAGCGAGCCGCGTTCAGCTCGATCTCTCTACGTACAGCATTTTGATTTGTTCGCAGACAGATGTCACCTCGGTGAGACGCCCCACTTTCCGCTGCATAGCTAGCCGCGCTGCAGTCTTTGGTTCTGCTCCGAAAAGACCGAACAAATGGGCGCGATGAATGCATGAAGTGGGAGCTTCTACAGCGGCTTCATCTGTGCTGTAGTGACAACTGAACTCTTGCACTCTGTTCAAAACTAACTGTAAGTTTGTAAAAAATAATAGTAATAATAATAATAGTAATGACCAGAGCATGTATTTATTGTACACAAAGTCAACTAGAATGGTGATTTTTTCTTCCCTCCCATGTATGTACTGTGAAATATGAAGATTGATCAAATGTATGTAAATTACTTATCATTATTCCAATGTGACATATGTTGATTATACTTGTACTTAACGATATTTTGTACATAAAATATTTATGAATCAAGCCTGGGCTTTGTATCTCTGTTACAAAAAGACAATTTGAATCTCTGCATCAGAGGCAGTTTATGATTCACTGCACTTTATGACTACTATACATCTGCCAGCCACTCACTCATCCCATTTCCTGCCCTCAATTTGTAACTCAAATAACGAGGCGTGCAGTGCAGAAGAGCGTCGGCACAAAACAGCCAACGTGAAAAAGATCGGCTGCAGGAACAGAATGTGTTTCCACATCGTTGACTTTAATGCCGTGAAGAATTAAAGCTGTCCTGAAGACAAAAGGGAGAACAACCTTGCAAAATGAACTTAATTAGATGGGCCGAATTCTTGCTCGTGATACACGATGTATTGATGCTCTCCAGAAGGATTTGAGGACTGCAGTACCCAGGCCAGACTCCTCAGGAAGTACAGCCTTTGATGGGCCTTCTTTACTTAACTGGTGGAGTTGTTGTGTCAGCTGAGGTCATTGTTGATGTGCAGTCCTAGATATTTAGAGAAGTAGAGGATGTTTAGAGTAGGAGTCCAGTCAACAGAACTTCACGTTGATGCAGAGGTTGCTGGCTCTGCACCAAGGCTCCACTCGTGCTACATCAAGTCTGTATCTGTTGCTGTGGCATCCGCAAACTTGACGACGTGAATGCACGGGAATGTGGCTGAGCAGTTGTGAACGAGCAGCGTGTGCAGCAGGGGCCAGTGTTGAGGATGATGGGAGAGGAAGCGGTGTCGTGGATCGTGACAGTCCAAGTGGTCTCCACAAGCTTCAGCTGGTCCAAAACACTGCAGCCCGTATCAACGCCCTCCTCCCTCCTCCCACTGACTTCCAATAAAATCCCGCACTGGATACAAGATCCTGCTACTTACCTTCAAGGCCCTTCACAACCACGCTCCATCGTATCTATCTGAACTTCTCCAACTACTCACCCTCTCGTACTCCTCAGCCACCCATCTTATTGCAGTCGCTCAGCTCCACACCTTTGGAAAACATAAACTCTCTGACACATTTCAAATCCAGACTCAAAACACATATTTTTAAAATAGCTCACTCCATCTCTCACTGTTATGTACTTTAATCTGCTTTTGTGCTATTGCACTGTATGTTTTATTCTTATGATGTTTTATGTAAGGTGACCTTGAGTGTTTGAAAGGCGCCCACATAACGATGGACTCAGGCCAAGTGTCTGCAGTTTCTGTGTTACCCTTTGAGGTATGACTGTGTTCAAAGCGGAGCTAAAATTCAGGGAGAGCACTTTGACATAATAGTTCCTGCTTTCCAGGTGGGTGAGGACCAGATGAACAATGCATGAAATGGCATCTGCAGTGGATCGGTTCTGTGTGCATACTGATTATAAGAGTTTTACTGGAGTTATTCCTCTAGTAATCCAAGCACACATACACCACATATAAGCATAAACCTGAAATAATGCAGCTCTTATGTCCTTTTCACATTAGTTGATGGTTTGATTCGGTTATGCATATTCCCAGAATTTTTTACAACCAATCACCATACACTAGTAAGCCTGCAGATTGGAGGCCTGTGATGCTTTGGGGGATGCTGAACTAGCCCTCGACTGATTCTTGTGACTCCTCTGCAGCAGTCAGAGAGCTCCCTCTCATGCTCAAATGACACACGGCAGTGACCGTGGTCACCAGCAAACTCAAATCACTCATCAGGTCCAGCTGGAGCCGAAGGAGAGCGAAATGCTCCATTTGCTGACATTTTTGTCATGCACCAGGGAGACAGAAACAGATTAATGCTAACCCTAACCCTAACCCTAAATAAATACAAGATTTTTAAAGGTTTGTTTATATCAGTGCACACATATTATACTTCTCAGGGACGTTTTGCAGTCTAGTAGTCAATTAAAAACATTCGGTAGACATTTTAAGACATTTTAAAATTGCATTTTATTTCTTTGCAACTGTAAATTGGCAAAACCTTCATTGTTGGGAAAAGATCACAAACAATCAGTTTGGACAGTCCGTACAGCGAGAACAACAGTTTCAGTAAAATTATATAGGGTTGTTTGTGAAACCCCCCCCTCCATCCCGACTATAACCCACACATCTACATTCAGTAATGGTCAAAAACATCTTCTCTTGCTCCTTGTCAAAAACAAGGCATTGTTATTATTATTATTATGACTATTGACAAAAGCTTAAATATCTCTAAAATAGAACTATTAATGATTAAATATCGTCTCAACCCGTCATTTACTGGGAATCATTCAGAAAATAAATATTTAAAGGAATGTCATCTGAAAATGTGAATGTTTAGCGTTGATGTGAACAGAGAGAGAAACAGAGAGTACCTGCTTTCAAGTTATCTGACTCACAGCTGGTGAATAATTCACGAGGACGATCCTCAAATTATTCCATAAGCTTCCACATGTAATTAAGATCCTGTTGTCATGTCATGTTTGCACCCTCCATGGACAGTTTGGATGGTTAAACACTGATGGCGTAGTTATTTGTACATACTTTGTATTGTTCTGTTTTTTTTTTTGTTCCTTAAAAGTGTCTTGTACTTACTGCTGCTCACTGGTGCCTTAAGTTTTCTGAATCTGAATCAGTCTGATTGTCGTGAAAGAACCATCTGCATTTTTTTTTTATTATCACTTGAGATGGAGGACGTGTGTTTGTTCACAAAACTAAAGCCATCAGAGACGATTAAAAGGTCACACATTCAGAGACAACACTTCACATGTAATGGCAGCATGCTTATGGTTCTTATCAAGTATGTCAGGCTGTGCTTACTAGTGGCAGCTAAACATGACCGGTCTGACAACACTGAAGTCCTTTTGGTTATAACTGGCTGCTGCTTTCCGCTTGCGCTTTGTTGCTGGACTGCCCGTTGGTCTGCTGCGAGGACTGCAACTGGTCGGGGAGCAGGACCTCGACGGAGAAACTGACTCGTTTGGCCTGGAAGATGCTGTAGGTGTTGTCAAATCGCAGCACGTCTGTGGAGGGCGCACAGAATATTTAATGCATTGGATTCAGGATTGCAGGAATAACAGATGAGCAACTGAACGGGCGACTCACAGACTCCGGGACGCTCGCAGGTCAGCGTTCCGTCTTCGGGCACTAAGTGGGAGTTGTATCGCTGGCTGGGCAACACTTCCTCCATCTGACCCGCCTTCTTCCATTCGCCTTTTTTCGCCTTCAGAAACACCCCAAAACCGATATCTGCCCCCTCGCTGGCAAACTGCCACCTGACAGGAAAGAAAATTATATTCTTTAAATATATGAAAAGCATAAAACAAAGGGACAAAATACAAGAGTATATAAGGTATCTTGTCAATGCCATTCTCTTTTTATTGTGATTTAATTGTACTGACAGAGATAACACTAGAGAGCTTGAAATCCCTTTAATGAAACTTTATAAATCACTTTATATTATGATAAAGTTAATATGGGTATAGAATAAGGCTTTTTCATATGAAAACGTTTTGCAACATCATAAAAGGAGCCCTAATTTACCTCTACCCCTTTCTAGGTACATTTGAAACCAACCGCTTAAATGGCAACAACGAGTGAACAGAAGACGGAGAAGCAAATTAAAATTAAAGGGAGTATGAGACAAGAATAGCAGCTTTTCCAAGAACATGGCTTCTCTTCTAGGTACACCTCAACACATCTCCGCTGGACGCTGGACAGGTAACTCTCCTTGCTTCCTTTTGGACATGATTTTCAATAAATATTACCACATATGTACAATGTGTGTCTACTGTAATTGATGTGCAATTGGGCTAATGTTATCTTATTCACAGCTAGCCAGACCAACTCTCCTGTACACAAACCACAAAGTTGGTCGGGGTTGCTCTGTTTTTGAACTGATTATGCTCTGGCAAAGATCTACAGAGCCAATGAAGCTGTTAGGGTAGGGCTTTATGTGGTGGTGGGGGACAGAAGACAGTAACAGTAGTCGTACACGTCATCTGAGCGCCGTGGAGTTGAATTTGTTCACAACAACATGTCTCCGATTGGTCGGAGGACTATCTCGTTGAAACCTGCCACATTAACCAGACTCGTGTTCTGATAAAAGCCTGACTAGTTCACAATGCTAAAGCTAGTCGTTAGCATTGTTTAGCAAGTTATGTTTTTGTGCAGCACCAACATGGTCTGAGCCGGTGTGTCTGTGAACTCGTGACTAAATGTTGTTACTCTCATCATCATCCCTGCTACAGCTGTTTCATCTGCAATAAAACACAAAAGCGCAGCAGTAGGTTTATGTTAGCTGTTTTTAATTAGTTAGTTATTAAAAATTTGCTGTTTTGAGTTGTGTTAAGCAGCTCCTGGGATTCACACACACAATATAAAGCATATTTCTTTTATACGTGTCATTTTAACCCTCACTATCTTCAATTATAATATCAGTTTGTTTTCTTTTACAGGCATTTTTTTTATCCTCCAGCCACTACCATGTAAATTATGCAAGCTTATGCATACAGTGTATGATGCAGAATTAAACCCCTATCCACAAAAATACAAACCAGAGGGTGCAACATGTCCTTGTTCCCCTTCTGAGAAGTGCTTTAGAGATACTACTTCTCCTCTGAGACTCTGTTCTGTATCTGTGACGAAGCTGCTTCTCAATCACCCAGTGTGTGAGAGATAGGGTGTGTTTTACAGCTTCGTGTTACTGCCCCTTTATGTAGAAACCTTGAGAATGCCTCTCTTTCTTTACAATGACAATCTGATCTCCTTTTCTTTGTTCTGATGCCAGGTTTTCCCCCCATCACGGCGCTATTTAGTCAAGCAATGGCAATTTTGCAACGGCTGCAGGTTGATTTATATGAACAAACCTCTGACGAGTGAGACAAAGCCATCTGAATGTTGTCTTTATGTTGCTACCATTGAGGATGCAACTCAAGAAATTCAAGAAAAATGGTGAGAGGTACTCATTTGAGCAGTATTTGGAATAGTATACTTCAATTTACTGACCTGAGCACGCAGCCCGGGAACAAGATTTCATAGTCCAGCTGCAGAGAAGAGCCTCGACTGACCGTCGTACACTGCTCATAATCCACCTTAACATGGTCCCGCACGTAGTAGGAGGGCGGAACCGGTCCGACGTGGTTTATCTACAGTGGAGAACGAACAAACAGTTACAAAACAGGCGTCAGATGGTTGTATTTAAAATGTACTTGAAAGGGTAGAGCAAATGGAGTGGGGGAAAGAGAAAAGCTTCACTTACTGTGCCAATAAAAATCTATAAACTCTTTGTTTTTTCTTTCTTTTCTTTTTTAAAGAAACTGGTCACAAAAACAGCAAAGTATTCTCTCTTTCCTGTTTATTCACATAAAATCAAACCAATTAAAGTTTCCCAGAAATGGTGACCACATTTCCCAGTGCGGTGCAATGCAGAATCAAACCAACAGAGGGCTGGGATTTCCTGAGTGGGGAGGACAATCTAACGCCACCAGTGAGTCCAGCAGGTGATACAGTATGAAAGGACAGAGCTTACTATATACTAGTAGGTAGAACAACAGGACATCTATCTAATGGTTAAAGTGAAAGTTCAGGAGGTTTAAAGCGTGGTGGTAGTCAGGGCTGTTTTATAGAAGAAGTCAGAAAATCTTTTTAAATTGAACTGTTTTGTGGAAATTACCAAAGACAAAAAAAAATAAATGATACAGAAAATAAAGGCAGAAGCTGAAAGAATAAAACAACAAAACAACAATCAGTGAGCAAAACGTTCAAAACATTTCCTCCTTTACATAAACTGTGCAGAACTGAACTGAAAGAGGGAGGGAACACTCAACAAGATGTGTAAGGCCCAACATTTCTTGACAAACGACAAAATTATACAAGCTTCTGCAAATTTGCAAGATCCTCCTGTGACGCTGGCTATGCTTAATATTTCTTTAACCCGACTGAAATCCTTCTTATTTTAGTTAGTTTATATGAATGCTAAATAAAATAACCTGATAAGACAGGTGTTTTTTTGACAAGTGCAATGTGGTTCTGCATCAAATCTGTTTTTCTTGTTGCATCGCCTGATGTTTAGCCGGCATGACGTCAACATCTGCAGAAGGAACGTCTTTACTCCGGGCCAGAGGCATGGTTATTAGGCGCTAATATATTCCTGTTGAATTGAAGGTTTACATTTACACTTGCGATCAGATTTGAAATCAGATTTTTTTTATCATAATTTAGTTATTATTCTGAACCATTATTAGCGGAATAGGAATAATAGTCCATGTTCTTGCACGCCAAGCTGCTCACATGTGCCTTAAATTGCCCCCCGGGGATAAAAAAAGTTTTCTGAACTTGAATCTAAACGCAGGAAGTGACTCCTAATGAAAAACGGCTGCTCGCATTAAGCCAACGATGACTTCTAATGTCTGATTTGTCCATTTTTTGTTGCCTTCCGCCTGTACTATCCTAGATTATTTTAGTTTCATCTTGTTCCAGAGATGTTTTATTGTTAAAGCACTTAGTAATCCTGTCATTTGAAAGGTGTTTTGATGCATTAAGCTATAATTAAAGCTACAAGCAGGTATGTCAAAGCCTGATTTCCCCGCTATGGGATAAATAAAGGATTATCTTGTCTTATATTAAAAGTGCACCCAAATCTGACGTCAAACAGCCTCTTTTCTTCCTGAACCTTTCTGTCAAGTGCACGTCTTGTGCAAACAAGAACAAGACATGCATTTAGCAGAATAAAACAAAACCACACACTGGACAGCACTGGTTTGTTCGTAGCAGTCAGATCAATAAGAACAGTTCCTAGACCCCAATTAAAATAATACAGTACGATGTCAAGGACACACAGGTAGCTAACTAGAGATGTAGTTAAAAAAACAAAAATTAAAGAAAAGAAAACACTTCGAGGCTCAGCATCTCAATTCCTTGAATCTTGAATTTCTCTCCTCCTGTTCCTCATAAGTCCTGGGCCCAATTTTTTATCTACAGAAACAGCGACAAACATGAGTCAGTTTTCTTATCGAGAGCATCGTCTACTGATGCGGGACTACAGAAGCTGCTTGTGTTTTTTTAGCTATTTGCCTAACGCTACCTCAGCTCTGACGGGAGGTGTGCTGCGTTCAAGCCTTATGCCAACTCTGCGCAGCGAGGTGAGAGAGCACTGAGATGAGGGGGGAGGAGTATTTTTCATCATTTGTTTCTCACTTGTAATTTCCCAAAGAGGTAAACTGTTGATCCTGTGTGCAGCTGCATTGATTCACCCTGCCACAGACAGCCAGACCAGAATCCTCCATGCATTTGCCATTAACCTGCTTAAATGATCTCATTCGTGTGTAACAGGATCCGTCACAGAGTCGCCAGTACCAGCCACTGTACTTTTAGATTGGCCTTTTTGCAGCCTGGATGAGACATGACTTCATCCTCTGTTTAGGAAAATTATTATTATTATTTTATTTTTTTATTTTGCTCGGCCATGACAGGAAAAACTGGTGGCACAGGAACTCACATAAAACATAGTTTGCAAGTCAAATTCAAGGCCAGACTTTTTTGACAAAGCAAAGCTGTGAAGCTGCCAAACACTACACAAGCGCGGGATGCAAATCAGCGAAAAAAAAAAAAAAAAACTACTGAGCAGCCGCTAAACAAACGTCGGAAATCAGATATTTTGAAAAAAGCAAGCGCGCTGTGGACTATTTCAGCACTGAGATCATTTAAAACTCTCTACAGGGGTGCTGACAGTTGGAATGAGACTGGTATCCAATGACAACGGTCGTCTGTGACATTAATGGTACGCCGTAAATTCAAAACTGACGCAGAAAAAATGCTTTGGCTCGCAGCTCTCTATCCAAAGTGTCTCTGCAACACATCACCAGACTCTGAGTCTTGTCACTAAGGACAGCCTGATGTGCACGCATTAGTAGAAAGGTTCTGAAACCTTGACAAAGCTTTACTTTTAAACTTTAACAGAAGTATATTTGCACTCTTTCATGGCTGAATTTACTGAAACACCCACTTTGCAGAGATTTGACCAAACAGTCGAGTGCTTTTAAGGCACATGAGTTTTGGAAAGACTGACCTAAGTAATGCATAGATAACTTGTCCTCATGCACATATAGTGTCACTCCTTGTATATTTGCACAACTTATTCTATATTTTGTATTATATTTACATCTATTTTATATTCTGCTTTTAAGATATTATACTCTTCGGCATTTGTTTGGACGACAAAGAGGAATTTCTTCGTACAGGGAAACATGTTTCCATGCTCTGCACATGACTATAAATTCATCTACATCTACATTTACAGATCCATTATTTATTTATTTTTGCAATAAAGGAACATGCAATGCTGCAATGTATGCACTGATATATTTTATACGGCACATAAACAAGCTACATCCTGCTTTAAATGCAAAGGAAATACTTGCTAAGTAGGATCAGTTCATTGATTGGTTGTGATGTTTATTTATGCATGCTGAATGAAAATGGATCAGTTAGTTCTTAAACAAGATTTAATGTATTATTCAACATCTAGATGCAGGTTACTGTTCATTTAAGGCGGTATTTAACATATCTTTAGGTGATTCATCCTCATGAAGTGGATGAGTGAGCCCAAACTGACTGGATATCTGTCATTAGATACTCGTCTCCTCCAACCTTTCAGCTATCGTTCGGACCAAGAAAAGCAGGATTCTACGTCACTGACTCACCCTGGACCGACAGCAAGGGTCTCCATCGGGATCCGTCAGTTTACCGCCATAAACCACCGGCAGCTCCTCTGCATCAATGTGCTTCAGTAAAACCTCCTGCCAGTTAGCTGTTCAAATGGAGAAACAACTTATTTCAGTTCATTTGAACACGTTTTATTTTTTTTTGGGATGACATATTTACAACGCAGCGATGTACAGAGTCTACCCACCCCCAAGGATGTAGATCTTCTGTCGTGTGATTTCACTCAGAAAGGGCTTTACGAGGTTGAAGGCCACGGGAAAGAGTTTGGGGGCTGCAGGAGGAACAAAATAAAAATCACTGATCATGACCATAGAACTTCAGAAGCTCAAAACAAGGACTGAGGTGGAATCAGTTCTCTTAGTTTGTAGGTCAAATTTACCTTTAATAACAAACAGCCTCTTCAGACCTTCCGGGTAGTTGTCTTCAAACATCTGGAGGATCTGGTACGACAGAAACCAAACCTTTTAGCATGCTTATTTTTTGTGACGTCTGTGTCTACACTACAGTTTATATATATTTATATATGTGTGTATATGTATCTGCATACTTCGCCGTAGGTTTCTATAGCAGGCTTCCACAAGTGTTTCAGACCTAGACCCTCAACGTCGTAGATCATAGTGATGGACTCCACATTCTTCCCCAACTGGATAAAAAAAAAACAGGAACAAAAAGACAGGAAGGTTTAATCTAGAAATATATTACAAAACATAAAAGTAAATGTGAGCTGCAGGTTCATTCTTGACTCCTCCCAGAAACTGAAAAAGAGGCCGACCCCTGAAATTACTCCAGAAATACTGACTGTCACACAAGGGATTAAGACTGTTGTAGCCTCGGCAACATCACCCATTGGTTTGTGGTTTTTTGAAGCCTTAAGATTTACATTTGGCCACTTTCACCAGTTTTTTGCATGTTCTCCCTGTGTCTGCGTGGGTTCTCTATGGGAACTCCAGCTTCCTCCCACCGTCCAAAGACATGCTGGTTAGGTTCATCGGTGATTCTAAATTGGCCGTAGGTTTGAGTGTGAATGGTTGTCAGTCTCTCTGTGTTAGCCCTGAGATAGACTGGAGACCTGTCCAGGGTGGACCCCGCCTCTTACCCAGTGACAGCTGGGATAGTATCCAACCCTTCACAGGACAAGCGGTTACAGAAAATGAACGAATGAATAACCACATTGGATAAAAGGAAGGCACCAAGCACGTCAGTCAATCCAGGCTGATTGTGAGTTAAATAGTAGTGGGCAGGGGATTAGAGTGGTGTTACTTCCTCAGATTGTTCAGTTGAACTATAAAAAAAAGGCTTGTTTTATTTGAGATAATCAATTCTTCCCCTCTCATCGCTTAGTAACCTCTTAAATGAATGTCTCCACCTTTTGTTAGGCTTTTGATGCCAATTTTTTTTTGGTTTTTTGGAATGCACAGATGTAGTTAAAGATCTCTTTTACGAGGGAGACCCGGCCAAGAGTGGCAGCAACCCAGTTTTAACAAGAATTAACATGAAATCCTTACATAAAAAACTCACAGAGTTACACAACAAATAAACGCTAATTTAAAACATTTTCACACAGACAAACTCAACACTCAACCCGTTCTGGGATACTAAGTTTTGAAGTTTGAGGTTAGACAGTAGGATCAGAAAACCTAAAAGCTGTCTTTGCCAGTTCAGTCCTTGAACCGGAGAATGTGTTCTAAACATTTCCAAGTTCAAAAGAGAAGATAAACGTGTAGGAGTAAAGGAGCCAAGAATGGACTTGTAAATACAAACATACCAATGACTTAGCAGGCGTGTACTTAAAGCGTGTCGGTTCATGTTTGAATATAGGACACACTGGTGAGAAAGAGATCCACAGCCCTGTGATGCACACTATCCAGTTTATGAAGACAGTGAGCAGAGGCATTCATGTGCATCACCATAATCCATCATAGGTAAAAAGGTAGACTCCACCAGTTTCCATTTTACACAAAAAGAACCATGAAGACTTGTTACTGTAATAAAATCCTAATGAAAGTCTTCAGCTTTTCTGCCGACATATCAGACATGTGCCTTAAAGGATAACTTGAGTACAAGTTGCAGATGACAAAGCTGTCCTTGTACTCTATCAATGCATACTGAAGAGTACTGAAGCAACAGCTTTTGCAGGGGTTGGTGCTGAGCAATAAATAAGAGTATCGTCAGCATAGAAATGGAACTAATTTGGAGTTTAGTGCAGCATCCTAAGCATAAGGCTTAAAGGTTTATTCATTCATTCATTTTCTGTAGCCACTTGTCCTCTGGAGGGTCGCGGGTATTCACACTCAAATTACGGCCCATTTAGAGTCACCAATGAACCTAACAAGCATGTCTTTGGATGGTGGGAGGAAGCTGGAGTACCTAGAGAAAACATGCAAACTCCACACAGAAAGGCCTCAGCTTTGAGGTAGACATCCACGTCCACAGACACCACTGCACCTCTGACCAGGACACAGGACCAATCGATCTCTGTCCTATCATCGGCTTTACGTATGCTGCTCTTACTCTCTCTGACTGGCGGCTGCATTCCTTCTGCAGCATCTCACAGTCTCTGATCTTGGACTTGATGAAGTCCTGCTTGGAGGCTGACAGGAAGAGGCCTTTGGGATCCACAGGTCCAATGACGTCGTACCAGATGGGACTGCCCTCGCGGTCGTACCCACACATTCCTCCGGACAGATACTTCTCTATCACCTGCAGACGGGAGACATTTTAAACGTCAGTCCACGGGTAATTCAAGAAGATGATTCATGATGCATTTATTTTTTGTTTGTAGGGTTTTACCTCCGGTGGACGCCACTCAGTTGTTATCACGTCTACTTTCATCTGTTTCCTGAACTCCAAATGCTGCAAGAAAAGATGAATGCAAGTTACACTTAGAGGTAGCGATAGACTGACTGCACAGTGTGGTGATTTAAGTGGCTTAGGGAGTTTTAAACATTAGGTGTGATGTCAAAACCTCACCCGTAAGCATGCGTGGGATCAGACTGCAGTGTACACATGCCAACACATGATCACCACCATGAACACATAAATTTGAGATGTCAAAACCTGTTCGTCCTGGTCAACGGACTTATAAAGAAAGTGATCATTTAAAGCCCGCAATTGTTTCCTGTATCTACAACTGGAAAAAAATAAATACAGCATATATTTGACTGTGTCAGTAATTCCACATTTGTAGGTTTAATTTCTAGCCATGATGAATGATGAGCTTGCAGAAATAGACTGGTGGTCTGCAGACAACAAACTGAAGGTGACTGAAGTAAAGAAGACTTTTAAACAAGCTTAAGTTTAAGTTTAAGGGTAGAGAGAGCATGGTATGAGCACCTGACAGGAATCTACTAAATATTTCTCCAATACATCTACACTGTTAGACTCAAAACGCTCTAGAGTCGACGCTCTGTAAACATTACCTCAGTCTTTTAATCTCTACTGCAAAATGCTCAGAGGTGCTGAACCAACAGCTGACCACCCATTAGCCTCAGGCTTATTTAGAAGAGCAACTACGTTACTGACAAAGCGTTGCTACTAGCCACTGCTAATGTTAGCTTCTAACACGAAGTCGTTATTTGCAGTAGTAGGAAATTATACAAGTGTATTCTGTATTTTAAATATTATTTTTTTTAATACGTCGGTACAGCTTCAGAAAATCTATATATATTATTTTTTTCTTATGCAACAAATGTAAAAAGAAAGTGAATACTGAATTTAAGTGCACATAAAAATCCATCTAAATTATTATGAATGTTTCCTAGATGTGTAAATTAGCAAATATACCAATCAAGCAAAACATTATGACCACCTTCCTAATATTGTGTAGGTCTCCCTTGTGCCTCCAAAACAGTTGTGACTCATCAGAGAATGGACATGGGCCTTCTGAGGGTGTCCTGTGATGTCTGGCAACAGGATGATGTTAGTGGGGGGTCTTTGAGGGGAGGGGCCTCTGTGGATCATCCCACAGATACTTGATCAGTTTGAGATCTAGTGAATTTGGAGGCCAGGTCAACACCTTGTGCTGTTCTTCATGTATTTTTTAGTTGTTCCTAAAGCGTTTTTTTGCGTGTGCCTGTGTCAGGCTGCATCCTGCTGGGGATGGCTGCTGCCATCAAGGAGTGTCATTGCTATGGGGTGGGGGTGCCTGGTCTGGTCTAGGTGGGTGCTACATGTCTAAGTAACATCCACATGAATGAACGTCAGGTCCAAAAGGTTCCCAGCAGAACATTGTATTGTTACAAGATGGTCAATGTTACTTACTTCTCCTGTCAGGGGTCATAATGTTGTGGCTGATCAGTTTATTTCGACTTAATATGTCAGAGCCGCAGGTCTGATTCAGTTCCTGTGCCCTCTAGTGGACAACTCTCAGCTTTAAGCCAGGTAACTGCAAATCTCACTCTGTCTCTCTAAGTACTTCTTTAATCCCTTTTGTCTATATCTTATCTCCTCAGGCCGCTCCGATGACTCAGTTTGCCCACAGCGGACCATTGCCTCTCTAATCTGCGGCCACTCCTGTGCTGATGGGCTGCACAGGTTGCGCCTGAGCTAAGTGCACTCCTACAGTGACTGAAAGAGAAGCCGCTGTGGTTGCACATTGACAGGAGAGCAACACGTGCAGGCTCGACAGGAAAAATGTTCCATCCTATGAATATGATAGTACAGGTCTGTTACCTTTCGCAGCATGGCCTCGGACTTCTGGACGTTGAAGTTTCTGGCTGTAAAAGAGTAAAGACAGCAACAAGGGCTCGATTAATACAGGCAGAGGGAGAATAAGCATTTTATAAAACGAGTTGCAAAGTCTTTAAAAAGAGGAGGAAAGAGATCAAATGTGCAACACAATGGGCAAAAAAAAGAGAATAAAGTGTGTTGCATTACCTTTCCTAAGACATGAGGGCACTATATTTACAATGAGTAATGTGAAATGTAAAATTAAAAATGCTTTATGTGATAACAGTGCATCTGTAAAACAGGTCAGCCTAGTGGTGTAGGAAGTTTTACATGAGCAGTTCCTGACTGTATACCTTAATCTTCTTAACACAGGGACTTGCTCAAACCCTTGAAATAACAACAGCAATAAATAAAATGTACAACAACCAGTTGATTATTAAAATGTAGCCTTTACAATTGTGTATAAAAGTTTCTTCTACAAAGGACACAGGGACAATGTGTAAGAAAGTGCAAAAATACCAGAAATGAATTCTCTTAAATTGTAAAACTTTAATCAATAACCCAAAAGACATCTTCTCTAACCTGGTCAGCATTAACGCCACAGTGTCAGTATGACTTATGCAGAACAGTGTGGACAAACTGTGCGCAGCCTAATACTCCTACTAAGGTGATTAGCCCGGCAGCTGACGGTCTGGGGGGAAAAGAACAACAGTGTTGGTGCTGTGAGGTGAGACTTACAACCAGCTCCAGCAGTGGATTACACTGTGGGCTAATGCTCCATTTTGGCACATTAACCAGGACCTGAATGGCTCGGAGTGAGTCAGACTTACAAAAGCACAAAGCAAGATGGCCGTTTGTTATTTGGGTCGGTAATTAGTGTCTGACGGGCGGACGATGGAGACATTATATTCATGCACGCATCCTCACAGAGCTGGATGCTGTCCACCGAGAAGACATGTTAAAGCCCTGACTCACTGGATGGTCTGTATTGTCCACTGACATTCATAACAGTTGGTATACACTGATTAGCCACAAGATTAAAACCACTGACAGGAGAAGTGAATAACATCGACCATCTTGTGACAATTCAGTGTTCTGCTGGGAAACTTTTGGACCTGGCATTCATTCATGTGGATGTTACTTAGACATGTAGCACCAACCTAGACCAGACCAGACACCCCCACCCCATAGCAATGACACTCCTTGATCCCCTGCAAGATGCAGCCTGACACAGACACACACACGCACAAAACACTTTAGGAACAACTAAAAAAACATGAAGAACAGTATAAGGTGTTGACCTGGCCTCCAAATTCACTAGATCCCAAACTGATCAAGTATCTGTGGGATGATCCACAGAGGCCCCTCCCCTCAAAGCCCCCCACTAACAATATTCTGTTCCCAGACACCACAGGACACCCCAGAAGACCCAAGATCATTCTCTGATGCGTCACAACTGTTTTGGAGGCACAAGGGAGACCTCCACAATATTAGGAAGGTAGTCATAATGTTATGCCTGATCAGTATATCCTTATTTATATTTGGCTACTACTTAGTCTGCTTCCATCTTACCTACATCCTTCAAAAAAAGTCCTGGAAGTCTTTTCTCCCAAGACATAAACTTGGTTTAAACTCACGCAGCAGATAAAGCCTACAGTGTGGCCCGAGCATTTAGTCTTGACAGGGGTTATGTTAAGCTGTGGTGCAGGGTGTAGATCCGACAAAGAGGCATAACCGGGTATTACTACTGCTGTCTGTCCCTAAAGCTGGTATTGAATTGTGAGAAAGGGACTTTTAAGTGTGTGGCTCCCTCTGCTCTGGGGTTGTAGGGAGCTGTTCTCACCAAATTAGAGCCATTTTAAATTACTTTAAAGCATCTGCCTGTATGTGTTTTGACTGACTGGTATTGCCCCTGTTTGACGCCTGACACTGATGACTCGATGAACACTTATGTAATTCGCTCTGTGTTATCACCTCAATAGTCATATGTATGCTCAACATCCTGTCTATAACCCTGTAGTTTGTGCTGCTTCCTGCCTCAGGCCTGTCACTCTCGTCAAAGAGATCTTTACCCTGATGAAACTCATGGTTAAAGGTTATATTAATAATGTTATCTTAAGCGCTGATAGAGTTTTATCATGCAGCTCATGGCTGGTACGAGGTCTCTCCATGCAGCTCATTATCTGATAACTTCTAAACTATCAGTGCCAGTGTCTGTCACACCACTGGGGCACGTTGACTGAAACATGCAGGGACAAACACTTTGCTGTCTTCTTAGTAATCACCCTGACAGGCCTCTGGACTAGTCAGAAACCTTCATGCCTCAAAGGGAAGCTAAAAAAAAAACAGGCTGAATTGGGGTCATTTGCCTGGCTGGTGCTCTTTAAAGATAAATGTACTGAGAATCATCATCTGAGAACACACCAACGGTTTCCACTGGCTGCTAGAGCGACCTCTATCATACGGAACAAGCAGGTGTTAACTGAATTTGTTGTGCAGTCAAGGACACAACAAGGGAAGGAAATAATAGACCTTTTTCACTGGAGACACACAGATCAGACACAACATTATGACCTCGGGATATTCTTTTGTTTTGCTGCTGAAAAACTGAAAGACAAGAGGAGCTCATAACAAAAGAAATGAAGCTTGTAGAGGTTACCGGATAACGTTCATGTGATAACTTTAATTACTCTGGAGGCTCAAATAATGGTAATATAATAATAAAATCATCCACAAAGTATTGTGCACATACACCGATCAGGCATTACATTATGACCACCTTCCTAACATTGTGTAGGTCTCCCTTGTGCCTCCAAAACAGTTGTTGCTCATCAGAGAATGGACATGGGTCTTCTGAGGGTGTCCTGTGGTGTCTGGTAACAGGATGTTGTTAGTGGGGGACTTTTGAGGGGAGGGGCCTCTGTGGATCATCCCACAGACACTTGACCAGTTTGGGATCTAGTGAATTTGGAGGCCAGGTCAACACCTTGTGCTGTTCTTCATGTTTTTTTTAGTTGTTCCAAAAGTGTTTTTGTGTGTGTTGCATCCTGCTGGGGATGGCTGCTGCCATCAAGGAGTGTCATTGCTATGGGGTGGGGGTGCCTGGTCTGGTCTAGGTGGGTGCTACATGTCTAAGTAACATCCACACCAATGAATACCAGGTCCAAAAGTTTCCCAGCAGAACATTGACTTGTCACAAGATGGTCAATGTTATTCATTTCTCCTGTCAGTGGTTTTAATGTTGTGGCTCATCTGTGTATTTTGACTTGCCGTACAGTATATAGGCATGAGCCCTGAGCCATTACTCATTTGAACTGTACTTTCCCTCTGTGAATTCTTACTGTCTGCCATGAAGAACAGACAAACGACTTGGACAGCATCGACCTCTGGGTCTGAAAAGTGAAACCAACACAAAGTTGCAAGAACTGCAGTTCCTTGAGCGTCCACTTGATGCTGGCTCCAAAAATGAATCCGTCCACATGGACCTCTATGTTTAAAAATGCCCAACTTAAACAAGTCTGTCTGCCTAGGTGTCTGCATCACTGACACTGCACCTCTTTTACCATTTTTGCATTAGCTGGCAGTCAGGAAGAGTCTGGCACGGCTGCAACCAATACACTGAGCTTCAGTGTATGCACGTTAGATGTACGGTATGCACGACGTCACAGAGGGTTGGTCCATATTTATGACGTCCAAGCACAGCCCCAACTGGGTTTAGATTCACCAAGAGACTGCTGCATATCAGTGCCCTGTGTCTCCAACAGTATCACGTTGCTTTCTTCTTCATTATTTACTCATGACTGTGAAACAAAGGTTGCTATATATGGAAAACCTAGGTTTGATGTAGTCCAATATGATGCACCACGATGATGACTCGATTTTATGTACGTATAAAGAACAAAACTCCACCGTCTGGTCTGATCCGGATTATTACAGGGTCAATCATTAGTGCTGTCTTTGTGCAGCTGCAGGCTATTTGCGTAAAATCAATAAATTAGATCATGCACACAACTTGAATGGCTTCCCATTCATGCAGATTTAGAGTATATATATATGTATATGTATATATCACCTAAACAGGCCGTTACACTCTGTGTTTGGAGCTGTGAAGATCAGATTTTCTGCAGATGTTTCATAACTGTCTTGGTCCTATATTAAGGCCTCATTTGAGAGGACAATAACCTTCACTGCTACTCTGTAATCTTGCTGTGAAAATATCTTTCACCGTCAAGAAAAGTCCAAGAAACCTGAACGCAGGAGAGCGTCGGACAAGCAGCAGCAGGCGGGCTGTTTTGTCACCGTAGTGCACCTTTAATGCGATTAGCTCTGGATTAGCCTGATACACCGAGTGCTAGGCCTCCGCTCCAGAACTAATCACACGAGGCCTGCTTTAATCAGTGTCTCCCATTTCCTCCAGACGCCGAGTGCACTGACTCACCCAAGGAAAGTCAGTTTTGTTTTTTTTTTGTCTCAGAGAAGATTAAGGCTTGGTTTTAATTTATGAACCAAGTTCGGGCACGTTAGTCTCTTTCTCAACTCCTGCAAACAAAGAGTAACGAATGTTGTGTCATCTCCTCTCATGTAATAAAACTCTGCAACTTCTGCTTTTTCGCACATGTACCCAACAGTACTGTGTGAATCAGAGTATGCAGATGCATTTTCCACACAGGTAAATAAGAGTAATAATAATTTCATGAATATCGAGAATAGGAATTCACATTTCTGATTTTTCAGAAGGGTGCACATTTCAGTCAGGGGGCGAAGCTGGGCGTCGTTTTCAACTCACCTCGGAGCCAGCGTAACAGGAAGTGGTCATGCTGCAGAGGAAGTTGAGGAAGAATATCTTGAATCCTCACCCGAAACTACAGCCAAACAACGGAGAGAAGAGCAAACATGTGATTTTCAGGGGAAAGTTAAACCCAGTCTTTAGTTATAGTTACGAGCCTGGAGGTGAAAAGCTCAAGAAAAGAAAACTTATGAAACACTTCTCTGTTTATAATTATTTCTGTTTCCACAGTGGTGTTTTTAACTTCAGATAGCCAGGCTTTTCCTGATGCGGCTGGAGCTTGTGACTTGGTGACTAATTATTTTACTTAATGTTGACGTCTCAGGGCCGTAAACAAGTTTTCCATGTGGAGAAAAACAGTCAGGGTTCAACTACGCTTTGTAGCCAAAAGAGTTAAGACTACAAGATGTTTTCATTATTATTTCATTCATCATTCGACTTAAACCAAAGCAATCCAGTTCCCTCTAATGTAAAAATGATTTGGGAATAATCGTTTCTCTGTTGCTATAGCAGCCTCCATCAAAGCCTGGGCCTCAGCCAACGTTTCACTCCATCCCAAAGGTCTTGATGGAGTTGAGGTTAGAGCTCTGTGCAAGGCTACAGCAGAGGGGCGCTGCCATGTCGAAATAAGAAAAGCATCTCCACCACACGGTTGCCACACCGCTGTCACGTTTCATGCTGCAGCTATAGGATGTCCTGAAATCCACAGTGGGGCCGCGTGATGTATCCAACTCACACGAGGTTTTGTTTTTGAGCAATGTTGAAAAAAGAAGTTGCAAAATCGAAATTAGCGCTCCCTCTGTTGTCAGAGATTTGCACGTTTTTTTTGTTTCGCCTGTCGAAAACAAGCTTGAGCAACGGCTGCTGCAGCCGCCGATGACGATCCAGTGATATGGGAATGATCTGGTTTTGCAACGTCTAACTCGGAACAGATTACTGTGCCATGCAAAGCTGGTTAAAATGAGTAAATTAAAACTAACAGCATGACAAAGCAGCTGTTGCAGCACCTGTGATTCTGATGCCTGCTCCCATCCCAGCTACGAATCCACAAATATAAAATAGACCTGACAAGAGCCTGATTGTTTATTTTCCTGCTGTTCATCAATTTATTAAAGAAGAAAATGGTGTTGCACTGATACTTACACCTACAATTCTTTCTTCTTTCTTCACTCATTGCCTAGCAGTTGCATTTTATTGTGTGTTAATATTAAATGCCTTTAGCTATATATCTTTAAGTCGTGTATCTTTAATAAAGAAAACCATTAACACCAAAAACAAATAGACATTTTGTTGTTTGGCCATCTCGTCCAGCCCTCGCCCAGGGCTAAGTGTCCATCTGAAGAAACACCCCCAGGTTCAGCCAGTAACGGCTCCACAACTGTAAAGCAAAAAAAACATGGACATGGACAGAAGACATGTCCCTAATTGCCATCACAAGCCCAGAATAAGAACGGAAAAGAGGTCTTTCTGAAGTAAATATTTTGTTTTTTTTCTTCTGTCTAATCAAAACTTTGCACAATGAGTCACTTGCACTAACTGAAGCGGCTCTAAAAGTCCTCAGCTGCAACTCCACGAAATCTGAAGCAACACAAACGACAATGCTAAATTAATTTGAATCAAAACAGAATCAGGCAGCCTCTTCGCCGAACGTGCATCACTCTGCAACTCTTAGTTTAGTTTAATTGCACGGCTTTAAACCAAAGGACGAAAAACTAAATCACCCCTGCAAGGCTATCAAAGATAAACATTTAACATTTAACTGTAAATGCATGTATAGACGAGCTACAGCTACATATTTTATTTTATTTTTCTCAGTTATACATTTATACTTACATTGTTTACCTTGTGTGCTATGTGTAATTATTTGATTTTACTGTATTACTTTTTTACTACAGGCTGCAGGTAAAAAAATACATGTCACTGTGCACTGTACTGTGTATAACTGTGAGATAACATTATCTATCTATCTGTCTATTTTATTGGATTAGGAGGGCTATAGAGTTGCATGCAATTTAGATTTCAAGCATAAATACCAAACATATGCAGCTTGCAACCTGTTGAATGTTTATGTATTTTTTTTTTATTCTTCCTGGTTGGACTAATAAGAAGCATTTATGCATTTTACATATTTGCAGGATCAATGGATAAAGAAAAATAATTGTTAAAAAATACACATAGTAGCAAATACAAGGGTTTTTCATAATCATCCGAACATTAAATACAATAACATGTTGTAATAGCTCCACACTGGTCATATTTCTAACGCTATTATATAACCCCCCCTTTTTAACTTGACTTATTCCTATGAAACGTACCTGCTCCAGAGCTTCAGCCTGCTTGGGGCTGAGGTCTCCCAGTCTTCCGCTCATGTCTGTGGTCAAGACAGCAGCTCCTTCAAAGGCAAATTGTCACACGGAGGGACAGAGCGAGAAGCAGCGCCGCGACAGTTAAGCGTGACAGGCGTGTTTGTGTCGTGGACGCCTCCCCGTGATGCTCATTCAGTGTCCTGTGCAGCCTCGCTGTCAGCTGACTGCCGGTGAAAGACGGCCTGGGACGGAAAGAGGGTAAAAAAAAAAAAATGTAAACACGACTCTCTCTCTCTCTCACACCGTCCGATTCACATCCAGTCCAGGCGGCTGACTCGGCCAAAGATAGGAAAATATGACAGGAGGACTACTCTCTGCCAGATTGGGCGGACCGGAGAGAAAGGAAGCCCCGCCTAAGGTGCCAAGTTTTGTCCTCGTTATAAATGTGGCACAGTACGCGACGAATAATACAGTAAAATGCACGTTTAATTGTCTGTAAATGATCTGTTGTATTTATTCTAATGAACTATTATAATTATATGAGCACAGACTGAAGCATATTGTTAACAGCAGCAGCAAAGCAAGCTGAAATTCACAGATTGTAATTATTTTCATTATAGTTTTTGAGAGAACCAGCTCACTGGCAATGGCAAGGGAGACAGTAATCACTATTTCTCCCAAAAAATAGTGCTCCACTGCACTATTAAACTATTTATCATCATTTTAAATATAAATTAACATATATTTAACCAAAAAAGAAATAGCAAACAAGTCAATTCGAATTAGGATTACACTGGGGAATCGTGAAGATTAAAGTGTTTAGCACATTATCCGGTGCATAGCGTGTTTTGTTTGTTTGTTTGTTTGTTTGTTTGTTTGTTTGTGTATTCAGTCATTCATCTCCAAATTAATGACAATAGACAATCTTGGTAATAATCCCAAAAGTCTCGCACATGCGCACATACAACATGATATATATACGTGTTTTTTTTTTGTTTGTTTGTTTGTTTTAAATGTTAATTTGATTCAACAAATTAATGCCGTAAACTACTAATGATACTCTAAAAAACGTTATAAACGTAATTCACAAATTACTGGTCGACAGAATACGGAAGTAGCCCTACAGCGCATGTGCAAAATGGAACGGCGCCGCTTGATTGTTCCGTTTCGGATTTTTCTCAAACAAAATATCGGATTTTTATGAAGTTATTTAATTTGTTCCAGTGTTAACATTAGTGATACGCCGACCTTAAGGTTTTATATTGCACTTTAGAAACACTTGCAGCAGTTTAACTGTTATTTATATAAAAGCGAAGCCGGAAGCAAAGGACGGTAATTCTCTTGATTCCGTTTCCCTTTAACGGAAACAAAACCATAACTGAACATTTTTATCCTCCTATCTTATACAAATACATTATTATTTAACTTAATGTATGCATTGAGAAATGCTGTATTTGATAATAGACTATATATAAAATTATGTTTAACATTTATTAATTAAGATTAATTTTGCACAGTCTATGATGACGATGGCCAGTTTTAATACAAGATATTAATCCGCCATCTTATTCCGGTCCGTGCCGGAAGCTTCCGCTTCACTTGTTTACATTCTTCGTGGAGCTACTAGCGAACAAAAACGTTAGCAGCTTTTCCAAAACAATGGGTGACAGTTGATTAGGTTCGTCAACTTATTATTATTTTTCTCTCTATGTTGTTGTTGTTTTATTATTATTATTTGCGGACCATGGGTTTAGCTCGCTGGAGCTGTTTCTGGGTAACGTTAGCGCTGCTCCAGCTGCGGTGGCTGGGGCTGCTGGTAGCCGCGGAGCAGGTCGCTCTGGTGGAGGTTTTCCTGGAGCAGCGGCCCGACGTCAAGGCTGAGCTCCAGGGGGAGGTGGTGGAGTCCAGTAGGACACCTGAGCACCGAGACGAGGACCAAGAAGAGCTGGAGGGAGACCTGGTCCTGGTGAGTCGGCTTTAGATTAGATCAGATTACATAGTGCATATAGTGCAAGTACATATTCAACAAGATGCAGTTTGGCATCTAACTAGTATGTAATACTAATGCATAGATTTTTATATGCAGTATCGACATACCTACATATATGCACATTAATGCATCCATATAAACATGCATACATATATACATATTCACATAAATGTACATATATACCTAAGGTGCAGTTCCCATACCACACTGTGATGCAGCTCCAGCTGGTTAGGATGGTCCCAGTAAAAATGGTGTTTTTTCAGATAGAAGAGATGATTGTGGGCCTTCTTCCTTCTTGATTTGAGGCGTAGTTCAAAGACCAAGAGAGGTCCTGAGAGATGTGGACTCCCAGGAACTTGAAGCTGGCTACACATTACACATCTGCTCCATTTATATGGATGTGTGTGTCTGTGTCGTCCTCCACAATCCCTCCCGAAGTCCGCAATCACGCATTTGGTCGTAAACGTAAAATGGTAGATGTGCAGGACGAGCGGGAAATGTGAGCCTGCAAGAGAGCATCAGAGGCTCCTCCGGGAAGCTTTGATCTGTCAACACGTGCCAAGATCAGTCAACGGCCTGTTCCATGTCTTTTTAAAGGGATGTTAGAGGCCGCAATAGATGTTTTTTTTCCATGCTGTTTACCGTCCTCAGGTTCGAGATGAGCAGAGCCAGGTAAGCGGCGGAAAAGACGAAGACACCACCAAAAAGCAGGAGCCCTGGATCGGACTGGTGCCTGTGGAGATGGATGACAGCAAACCCACCACCGGGAACCAGGAGTCCTTTGCTGACACAGTCGTCAATAGGGTAAGTCCTCTCTGCTCTTAGTCTGTAGCAGCCAGCGCTGGACCACTGCTAACTCTTATTTTCTAGACTTGTCTGTGTCTTGTGCTAGCTTAAATCATTCTTTTGTTTCTGTTCAAGATGAAGCGAGCCTTGGTCCTCGGAGCTTCGGCGCTGATCATTCTGGCTCTCAACCAAAACACTGTCAGTGAGGTAAAAGTTCAGAAACTCACTCCCATTTTCTTTATTGCAACAGCAGACAAACTTGCTGTTCGGCTTCTTGCAGCTGATTATTTGTTTTTAATGATGGAGTTTATAACCTGAAAGCCTTTCTGTTGTAGATGGATTTGTCTCAGGTGCTGTCCAAACCCATCATCGTGATCCAGACGTCAGAGAACGTCACCAAGCTGATCGGAGCTCTGCTTAGGTACGAAGCACTTGTTTTCACAGATACATGATCCCATATGGCTGATACAAAGCAACAGCATGCAGCTTATTTTGTGTACACAACATAACCCCATCTAACTGAAGACATTTAAATATTCAACGAACTCAGCTGCTCTTATCCAGTCTGTCCTCGGGAGTTAGCAGCGGTCAGAACTTGGTTTTTATCACTTCACCTCTATTAGCTCTGTGTGCACAACAGGCCACAGAGATAAGAAATCACCGGATTTACAAGAGGAAAGTCAACAAGCTGCGTAGAAATCAGTGTGAATAAATAAATGCGCCTGTAGGTGTAGTGATATGACACAGCTTCTCTGCATGGTTTGTTGCATGCGTCTGTTTTGTCTGTTTGTTTTTGGCCTTTTTTGCGAGGTGAAGGAAGGCAGTCATGTCATTGAGGCAGAAAACCGCATACTTGTATGTCAATTCTTCACATTTACATGTTTTTTTAGTACTTGAATTAGAACAAACCGATGCGTCCAACAGAAACAATCAAAAATCATTATTAAGTTGTGAAAGTCAGCACTGACTCCTCAGTCAGAGTCTTAGTTTGCTTAGTCTTTCATTCTTTCCGTGCTGAATTATCATTAAAAGTCCTTTATCCTACCTGATTTCAGTTAAGACAGCTTTAATAGTAATAATTTCATTATGTTAATGACTAAGTATATCAAAAAACATTATCTATAGGCACTGAAATATAAGTGATGGACTGTTTTTATTTTGCATGCGGTCAAAGAAAGTGACAGATATCAGTGAAACTCACAACTTTAGGCATCATATTGCTGCAGATAAACTCAGTGATTTAAATTCCATGCAAGTTCCTTTACGTTCTGTAGCGTTATGAAGATGCTTCCTGCAGTTCAAAGCTGATCTTTTCTAATACAACTCATACAGCTCTCAGTCTTGGATGGATTTTTGTTGACAAATGTTTCCTGACTCTTTTCAGGGGCCTTCAGGCGACCGCAAAAATCACATACAAGACCGTCCTGCAGGACAACCTGGTGAGCCCCACACGCATCAGTGTGTTTCTCAGTTGTTAGCACCCTCCAGTGGTGGGTGAGCAGATGACAGGCTGAGCTGACAGTGAGCGCATGCTGCTGTGTGTTCGGGCAGGGAGCCACGCTCACGCTGTGGTCCAGCTGCGGTCGATCGAGAGGCGGTCGCTACGGGGAGTGGCAGGGGGTCATCTGCACGGGAGAGACCAACTCTCAGGTCCAGGTGGGACATCGGCGTCAGGGCACGTCTTCTTTTAAGCTGCTGTAGGACTAAAGGGACCCCGCTGTTGATAGTTATTTGCGTCTGTTGGATCTGAAGACTGCAGGTTTGGACATGATGTTGAATGAAGTGTTAAAGTAGCGCTGCTCCTCTCTGGTTTGTCTGTAGAAGTACCTGCAGCAGCTGTGGGACACCGTCCTCCTGGTGGCTCTGATCCTCAGCACAGGGGTCATCGTTCAGGCTCGTTGGCAGAACCAGGACCAGCAGCTAAACGACGACCTAGAGGTACTGTCTGTCCTGCTCATGTATCATCTCGGGATATTATTTTGTTTTGCTGCTGAAAAACTGAAAGACAGAAGGAGCTCATATAAAAAAAAAAAAAAAGAACATATATGATGATAAACTGTTTGTAGAGGTTACCGGTTACTCTAGAGCAGGGGTGTCAAACTCATTTTAGTTCATGGGGCCACATACAGCCCAGTTTGATGTCAAGGGGGCCGGACCAATTACACGATATTTACCTAAGGACAAAATAAGGACAACTCCAAATGTCTCCCTCCCCACATTTGTTAAGAAAAAGAAATGCAATTTCCGTTTAGTTCTTGGTCTCAGTTGTTATGTCCACAAATATGTGTGAACCCTTGGAATAGCAGTTACTGTTATTGGAAAAATTGCAGTTAATGTCTTGAATGTAATTTTTGCACTTCGTAAATTCATCCCACGGGCCAGATTAGACCCTCTGGCGGGCCGGTTTTGGCCCCCGGGCCGTATGTTTGACACGTATGCTCTTGAGGCTCAAATAGTGGTAATATGATAATAAAGTCATCCACAAATAAATTATAATATTAGGTAGCTCTACATTTACCAGCTGCAACAAGTATTGTGCACATACACTGATCAGGCATAACATTATGACCACCTTCCTAATATTGTGTAGGTCTCCCTTGTGCCTCCAAAACAGTTGTGACTCATTAGAGAATGGACATGGCGTCCAACCTTTGGGTCCTATGGGTTAAGGGGAGGGGCCTCTGAGGATCATCCCACAGATACTTGATCAGTTTGTGAATTTGGAGGCCAGGTCAACACCTTGTGCTGTTCTTCATGTTTTTTTTTTTTAGTTGTTCCTAAAGTGTTTTTGTGTGTGTGTCTGTGTCAGGCTGCATCCTGCTGGTGATGGCTGCTGCCATTAAGGAGTGTCATTGCTATGGGGTGGGGGTGTCTGGTCTGGTCTAGCTGGGTGCTACATGTCTAAGTAACATCCACACCAATGAATGCCAGGTCCAAAAGTTTCCCAGCAGAACATTGAATTGTCACAAGATGGTCACAATGTTATATACTTCTCCTCTCAGTGGTCATAATGTTGCGGCTGGTCGGTGTGTGCTAATTTTTCTGAAATGACTCATTCTGTCTGAGTCCTTTTTTACTTTAAGGATGTGTTAATGCTGTTTATAGTATTTTCACTGTGGGATCTGAGCTGCTAGTATCATTAATAGCTGGATGTGTTTCTTTCTAATGTTGCAGAGCTACAGCTCCCTGAAGCATTAGTCAGTCAACACGCTGTATTGGCATAGTCTAATACTGTTAACTGTGTCCGAGCCTCTCTGTGTACTCTTTCTATTCAGATGAACTCATGTTTAGCCACAGCCTTCAGTCAAACGACCGAATTAGTTGCACAGTGAGGTCAGAACATTAAGGAACGTCAAGTGCCTGAAGCTGAGCATCACAATCCAGAAAGTCATGATTACAAAACAGATGCTGCACGTCTTTAACCAGATCATGTCCTTCCGCGAGGAGAAGAAAGGGCCCACCGAGCTTGAGACATTCAATTATCTTCTACTGTGTCGTTTCCTCCTCAGCTTCTCCCCAAACAGGATGTTCTGAAGAGGATGTCGTCGCTGAAGACCAAAACGTACCGGCAGCCCAAACCGTCGCAGCCGGTGGAGACGGAGAACTGTGCCGTCTGTCTGGAGCCGTTCAACAACAACCAGGTCGGCCCCCGCTCACACTGAGGCTGATTTAGACTCTGTAGGGACACTGGCAGCAATACTACAGGGGACAGATATAGAGATATTACAATACTTCCATCAGAGGGCCACCAGTTACCTCATTTAGTCACTGAAAATGACTTAGCACACATTTATTTTAATGAAAACCTTTAAAGAACAAGTAGAATGCTGCTGATGATGTGTAAATGATCACTTACATGTACATTCTGCCCTGTTGGGCAGCTCTACAGGCTGTATTTTAAGATTTAAAATACAGCTACTGCATGTAGAAGACTGTGCACTGTTTCTGCAGTGACATGATGTTAACGTTGTGTCTCTCCTCGTCCTTCTCAGTGTCTGCGGGTGCTGCCGTGTCTCCACGAGTACCACAGAGACTGTGTGGACCCCTGGCTGCTGCTGCAACACACCTGTCCTCTGTGCAAACGCAGCATCCTCAGTGAGTTCACGGCACAACCTCACTCACCACGGCAAAGCCAACGAAGCCGATGATGATATTTCACTGTTAACGGATAAATAGATTCTGGTTTAACCCTAATCATAACAAGGTATATTTAAACGCCGATCAGCCATAACATTATGACCACTGACAGGAGAAGTGAATAATATTGACCATCTTGTGACAATTCAGTGTTCTGCTGGGAAACTTTTGGACCTGGAATTCATTGGTGTGGATGTTACTTAGACATGTAGCACCCACCTAGACCAGACCAGGCACCCCCACCCCATAGCAATGACACTCCTTGATGGCAGCAGCCATCCCCAGCAGGATTCAATTACAAAAACGCTTTAGGAACAACTAAAAAAAAAACATGAAGAACAGAACAAAGTGTTGACCTGGCCTCCAAATTCACTAGATCCCAAACTGATCAAGTATCTGTGGGATGATCCACAGAGGCCCCTCCCCTCAAAGACCCCCCCCACTAACAACATTGTGTTGCCAGACACCACAGGACACCCTCAGAAGGCCCATGTCCATTCTCTGATGAGTCACAACTGTTTTGGAGGCACAAGGGAGACCTACACAATATTAGGAAGGTGGTCATAATGTTATGCCTGATCAGTTTTTATATAGTAAGGGGTCCCTGCTCCATCTCTCTAACAGTTTGGGGGGTCCTTGGTCTGAAAAACGTTGTAAGACCCCTGATATAGAGAAAGTATATTTAAATCTGAGCTGGTATTAAATTCCCTGTCTGCTTCTATAAGTTAACATCCTGTTGCTCCACCAGCTGTTATTATTCTTTCATCTCACAGTCTTCTCTTCTCCATCCCTCTCTAGGCAGCGTCTGCAAAGACAGTTAACGGTCGCTTCTCCTCCGTCCCTCCTGCAGCATCTCTTGAGAATCTGAGAATCAACTCATCTCAACCCTCTCCTCCTTTTTATTTATATATATATATCTATTTTTAACTGACCTCAAAGCTTCCTCCTCTCAGCAGTGGACTGCGGGAGAAAACATAAACTTCTCAGCTCGACCAGCCCCAGAGACTGTGGAGCAGTGGGGATTTTAACCTCTGACCTCGGCGTGGGTCTCCCATGCAGACGTGCGTTGGTGGTATAAACTCAAAACTATGAAGTACTGTGTCGGTACTGTTGCGTGTGAGCAGTACTTCTTCCTGGAATCGTGTTACTGTACAACCGTGGAAGTATTTGTATATGTGTTGAGCTACAGTGACCGGTCAACCTCGGCGAGTATATTTATGAGTCAGCTGCATCCACATTCAGTGATTTCCGGTTTGAAGCATGGACTTGTTACCCGTCTGGCAGGCGTCAATATTCACTTTAGATTCAAATGATGTTGATAACCAACTACCAAAGTGGACTAAACGTAAAATTCAGTGTTGGTTTTTAGAGGTTCTGTGGTTGTAGTGGAAAAAAAAAAAGTCAATGTGCACTTGTTGGTCAAAATTTGTGGGAAAAAAAGTGTTTGCACGTGTCCTTATCGCACCGTCTGACTTAAATACAGAGACGCAAACCACAAGAGCACTTTCTTAATCGTACTTTAAAGTGGCTCGATTAATTGCTTAGTCTTAAACATGAAGTTTGTAGCTCCTGTGGCCGTAGCACAGCTTGAGTTTCACTCCTTTTTTTAACTTTAATTTGCATTCTTCCTTTCAGAAAGTGTGTGAAGAAGTCACACTCTAATGGATTCTGACAGTCGAACAGAAGCTCATCTCATGCATCATGTAACAGATGCGTCCTCTTGCTCGTGGAATAATCCTAATAGCTGCAATGGCACTTAAGTACTTGGATGTGGTGCACTCTCAGTGATAATAATCTCATTTTAGTTCTTTCCGTGACAAAAGACCACTTCTTTCTAGGATAGATATGAAGATATGTAGCGGTAAGACTTTAATAAAGACCGGTGAGTCTGGCTCTGTCTGAAGGAAACTAAATTATTAGCACATCACATCTGTTTGAAGGCTCCATATTGTGCTGATTTGTGGGTTCATACTTTTATTTTGGAGAATACCAGAGTATGTATGACTAAACATTTTTGCTCCTCTTCTCAAAGCGGCCTGTAAGGTGTTATCTGGCCTCCCTCCCAAGCCTGTTCGGATTGGATAACTGCTTAAGGCGTGATTTATGGTTTTGCGTTGGCACTCAGTTACAGGTAGGGCGTAGCTCCGTACTGCAGACAACTAACTGGACAGTAAAGTCTGCGATTAATCTGAAAACGCATTTCCTCGTCCACATCTCTCAGTGGCTGGACGAGAGCAGAAAATTCTAACTCCTGCACATCTACTCAGACGTCTAATTCTCTCTTTTCTGCGTTGCAGTGATTTCAGTCAAAGTAACTTTTGATCGACGTTCATTAGCTGCTCAGGCTCTGTGTACATCTGACATTGAGGCACAGACCAAGCTTTAGCGTGTCCTGCAAGACTGCCTGCTAGGTGGACATCATGTAAATATGTTATAAACAGGGTTGGGTCAGATTACTTTGAAATGTAATCGATTACTGATTACAGATTACATGGCAAATTTTGTAATCAGTAACGTAATCTATTGGATTACCCAAAACATGTAACGTAATCTGATTACTTTAGGATTACTTTTTACACAACTTGTACAAGACATACACAATCTTATTTTCCTCTGTCTTTAATTCAAAGTTGTGGCGATGTTGCCAAGTACTGAACGTATTTTTGCCGACTGGAACAGGTCTATTCCCAGATAGCAAGAGGCTGGCGGACCACCGTCAGCCCACTGGGGATAGACCTGGCAGTCCGCTGGAGTTTTGCTCATCGGTTCACTGGCGGTCCGCGAGCGAGTTGTCGTCAAATGCCCCAATATTTTGTCACTATTGGTCTAAAACCTTTTTCATTTATTCAGTTATACTTCATCCATCACTTTAATAACATTTCATGTATTTTCTTAATATTCATGATAAGTTAAATTTCAAGAGATGGTGGACCACAAGTGGCATGCCACCAGCGGTCTGCTATCTGCCAATCTGTTTTTTTGCTATCTGGGTTGGTTGACGTTGACGGTTCCTCCATCTTGGGTTTTGATTTGAACCTTTTTCTTGTCAAGAAACTACACAGGCAAATGGATGATAATGACATCTAGTGAACAAACAAATGGGCTGCTTGTCAAATGAAAACACTGGCTAGGCTATCATAAAAAAGTTGCATTGTTTGCATGATAAAATGTAATCAGGTAATCCCCAACAATGTAACTGTAATCTAATTACGCATTTTTGCATTGTAGTCTGGGCTGATTACAGTTACTTGATTTTTGTAATCTGATTACGTAATCTAGATTACATGTAATCAGTTACTACCCAACCCTGGTTATAAATATATTATATTTTTGCATTCTGTGTGTTGAGGAGAGGGTCCTCTGTGGATCATCCCACAGATACTTGATCAGTTTGGGATCTAGTGAATTTGGAGGCCAGGTCAACACCTTGTGCTGTTCTTCATGTTTTATTGAGTTGTTCCTGTGTGTGTGTCTGTGTCAGGCTGCATCCTGCTGGGGATGGCTGCTGCCATCAAGGAGTGTCATTACTATGGGGTGGGGGTGCCTGGTCTGGTCTAGGTGGGTGCTACATATATAAGTAACATCCACATGAATGAATGCCAGGTCCAAAAGTTTCCCAGCAGAACACTGAACTGTCACAAGATGTTTAATGTTATTCACTTCTCCTATCAGTGGTTTTAATGTTGTGGCTGATCGGTGTAACACCCTGCAGGAAAATGGAAATAACATAATATGACCTAATCGATTCAGTCTATACTTCCTGTCACTAGTTCTCCCAGCTGTCACATAATCCGGCACCTGTCTCACCTGTGATAATCAACATGAGTTTTGTTACCTTTGGACAGAGCCGGACTCGTTGTTGTCCCACTGCTTTCAGTCATTATGTTTAGCTGTAACATACTTATTGTAAAGACATGATAGAGGTAAAAGACAAAGTAATGGAAAAAAAAATACATGATACGATACCGTCAAATGTGCTAGACACGGTCAGATAAATAATTGTGAATTTCCACATTGTGCTGCAAAAGGAACAAGTCATATGTGTGTGATCGGTCAGTAATGACTCAAACTCGAAGGATGTCAAAACAATTCTCTGTTTTATTTTGTAATGTAAACTCCAAAAAGCAATTACATGTGCTTCTTTTGTTACAAAATGCTCCGATCGATCTGTTCTCTTCATAGAAAATAGAGTGTGCATGGCAACATGTAGGCTTCTCGACAGCTCGTCGCTGTTCGGCATGTGCTTCCAAACACGACGGCATCCCAGTGAGACGCTCATAGAGCCCATTTCTTTTCTCTTTTGTTTTCTTTTCGTGAAGCTGGACAACAGTGGTGTGAAGTTTGGTGGATGACGACGCATACGTTACATGCAGCCTCCCGCTGATGTCCAGACTTGATCATAGGTCACTAATTGTTCTTCCAGCTACAGAAGGAACTGCAGTCTCTCCAAAGCCCTGGATGTCCCTTCCCTTTATTCCTATGTAGGTTGTTGATGATGTCAAACTGTGGATCTTAAACGATAAGCTAGTTTGTTACTTGGCAAAAATAAAGGTCTTATTCTTTGTCGTCATTTCCTGGCTCACACTCAGCACTTTGGTTTTTAATGAGCTATAAAATAAAATCCGACCATCCTTCAGGTTCAAACACCAACAGTAGATGTTCAGTAACACTTCTGCAAGTTGCTTAGAATCACAGCAATCTGAACGTGACCAGGTGTAAATGAATACATAATTTCGATAAAAACTGAAAACCCGTGGAGGTTCTCACAGCCTTCAGAGCTGGAACGTGAGCGACCGTCAAACCAGAACACTGCCAGATTCGTTCACTCACTCCTCATCCACGTTCCCGGCGCCTCCCTCTCCCAGCGTCAGTTAGTTCAGTTCGAGCAGCAGCAGGCCGTCCCTCCGGTCAGGAGGGGATCATGCCTTTGTTCCTCTTGCGGTCGGCCATGGTGCGCCGGTTGTGGTTGCTAGCGTGGCTCTTGTTGGCCTCCTTCTTTCGTCGGTCCAGGAATGTGTCCAAGGATTGTCCTTGGCCTTTAGGTCGGCCCACCACGTTACTGGGACGTTCCGGTCGGATGCTAGGAGAGAAGGGTGCAAGGAAGTCAGGAGAGGTGTGGGCAGATTTATAATTTCAATATTTCTTGTGTATAAGTTTGGGGTTCAGTGTCTTGTTTAAGGACACTACAGCATGTGGTCCATGTGCTGATGATCAAACCTCTAACCCTGGTTTATGGACAACTTGTTCTGCCTTCTGAGCCACAGCCACAAATACTACTACTACTATTCTACTAAAACACACCAGAACAATTTGCATGTTGACATTTCTTGTATATAGGTTTCTATTACATATCCTAACCAGTAACACATTTGTCTAAAATCTCAACCACACCCTCATGCCTTAAGTGGATAATTTGCAAAGTGAAAACTGCCTTCACCCTTTCCTCTGGTGCATGGCGGCTCTCCTGGCTTCAGCCCTCTCTCTCAGCAGAGCTGGGTCCTGCACGAACTGGTCCCTGTTTGTATTGTTCTGAAATAAAAGAGAAAGATAAAAAAAAAAAGTTAATAACAAAACATGCTGACATTGTAATCACATCAAATAACCCGTTTTAAAAAGTAAATTTATCTGGATTCAAATCTATATTATAAATGAGTTACCCCTTTGTGGTAAAATGTGCAATTTTACTAACTTTAGATGACATTAAGAAGCGTTTTGCAGAGCAGTTTTGTTTCTACTTCCTGCTTCACTTTCAACAATGGCGACTAAAACTTCCTGAAAGACGAGTCGTACAAATGTTTGTATCTCTCAACCTCCTCAGTTAACCTTTCCTTGATGTGTTCCATCTTTATTGATTCAAAACAATCAATTAAAAAAATGCGGAGATGGAGAAGCAGATGGAAATACTGATGCGGAAACACGCTACTACCAAGCGGTCTGCATCGCCGCGTCGTGTAGTTATATTTCTGGGGAGGTGCACGTCAACTTAACACAGAAATCAAAACCGCCAAGCACAGTAGGATCCCTCCAGTATGCCATGAAAATATGCATGTTTACAATTTAAGATAAACACCTGTGCATGTTGCCTAAGATCCAGTCAATTTCAGTACCTGTAAAGTGCCTTCCTCCTCTTCACCTTCACTCTCCTCCTCTTCCTCAACTTTGTTTCCTTTTCTCAGTACCTGTGGGGTCGTGAAAGGCCTGCAAAACAAATCAGGAGGTGCTTTTTAAATTCTTCTCTTAACCCTTTTTTTTTTTTTTTTTTTTTTTTTTTAAGATCAGAAACCAAATAAAACGTAAAGTACCTTCTGTTCAGTAGACTGTCTCCATCCAGGTCATTGGCTCCTATTTGGTTCATGTCGTACGTGTCGTCGTACTCGTCGTCGTAGTCGTCCAGGTCGTACGCGGCAGAGGATTCTCCGGGTTCGATGACGACCTCGTCCACCACCGTCTCGTAGGCCTGATAGCGAGCTCTCTGCTCCTCTATGTGCTGCTTGTCGTTCAGCATGTCTCGAGCGCTCTCTCCTTTCCTGTGAGATTAAGACAGCACGGCAAAGTGGACTCTGAAGTCTCACCTGTTCTTATGTTTTGACTACATGGCACCGGAGAAAACATCTGGATCCTTTTTAATTAAGCAGGATTTAGATGCACGGCTTTCATCGACTAGAATGAGTCGAGGGTTATTGAATTCTTTAAATAAGCGAGCGTCTCCTGTGTGATTCGTTACCTCCTGCCCTTCCAGATGCGGGACATGTCCACCTGGTCTCTGCGGAACACGTCAAACTCGTCATCATCAAACACGTTGGATCGGTGGTCCAGAACATTCGGGAGGTCCTCCTTCACTTGCCTGGAGGAACACGGTCAAACAGTTACTACATCGCACAAAAACAATCTGCAAAAGGTGTTCCTGTTGGTGTACATCACAGTCCAACGACATTAAACTGTGAAGATAAACCCACTGAGGATTTTACCGTCTCATAATTTCTATGAAAGACCAGAATACAGCTACGGCATCAGTGCGTGCAGTCACCTTGGCATGGCTCGGTCCAGTTTGTCCAGGCTGGGGGACAAGCGGTCCTCCAGGATGTTGTTGATGACCAGCTCAGAGTTGTAGTCGTATTCCTCGAGGCACGCCAGCAGGAAGCCTTCGCCCAGATCGGGAAGAAGGTCCCTGATACACGACAGGAGCGACTCCAGCTCCGCCCCGCTCACCGAACACATTGCGCCCTGAAAGCACAAGTCAAAGATTGGACTGGGTCACCTCTATATCTAGTGTTGTCCCACTAACTTGTGTAATGTACTGAAACTCCACTATTTGTACAGCTTCTTCTTCCTGTTGAATTCTACTCACACAAACTGTGGAGCAGACACTTTCTAAACCTGCTTTCAGTCTGTGCCATTTTTATTCTACTGTTTTAATGCGAGCAGCTCACGTTGTTTCCTTTTCGTGGAACGTCCAGTATGGCCTCTGCTCCCCTCGGACTCTCTCTTCCTTCTCGCTCTCTGACCTCCTGAGGTTTAAAGCCATATGAAGGCGCAGCAGCAGCAGCAGCAGCGGCGCCACCTGCTGCTCCCTGATCGTCAGGCAGCAACGAGGAGAACTTATTCTGAACCTGGCTGTGTGGTTTCCGTCGCCCCGCGCCTTCCCAGGCACTTTCCACTCCCTGGAGCAAGTAGGACGTCCTGGTGTCATCACTGAGGGAAGCAGGCGGTTAAGGAACTAAATGAAAAACACTGTGAGAGTGCACAAAAATATTAAATGCATTAAAGAGCAACAGATGCCAGAAAAGATTAATCGAGCACCAATATCACTGCAGATTAATTCTCTGACAAACAAGTGGCATATACCATTGAAGAAGATCAATAAATTTAAGAAAATGTCTTGTTGTTTCTGTCACTTTTTGCAGGCTGCCATAAAAATCTATTAGTCCCAAGGTGCTGCTGTAAAACTGATAAGGATACATGACAGGAATGGCCTGTTGGAGGAGGCTGATGTCGTCTGCGATGGGAAACTGCTCATCATAGTCCGTCAAAAACCTGAAGGAAAAAGCAAAGGGTCGAATCTCAAACGTAGACAGAGTCAGGTCCTTATCTTAGCCTTCACTTTAGCAGCATTCAGAGTGACTAAAGTCCATATATAAAGCAATTTGCTAATTTCCTAGTGGCAGACTGTTGGTCACGACAGGATCTTCTAGGATCTGGTTACCTAGGTAACCCTCGTGCATATTTACCTATCCATCTACAAGCCTGCTATCAGTACAGACAAATTTGAATTTGAGTTTGAACAGCGCCCTGAATCTCATCCACTTGACAGGGTCGCTTGTCGCGACGCCATCGCTCGTCTCTTTATTGTGTTTAGCATTCAAGTCAGAAAAAGCAAACCCAACTCCACAGCAGCAGACGACAGCTGGAGGACAGTCCACAAATGTGATAAAAACACAATGCAACAATGACTTAACAGGGAATAAATAACAAACCCCACCACTGTTGATCTCACCTTTTCTCAGGCAGAAAAGACGTGAAATATTGCAGGAGTTCCTCTGCAAATGTCTGCATGTTTTCTCTCCTGCAAGGCGACAAACATTTGTATAAATAATGCATGTGTGTTAATGTGTGTTAAAGCCTGCTGCTTGTTCTACTAAGCAGAGAGTTGGAGCCTCTCACCCTTCCAGGATCGGCTGTAGGCAGGTGTGGTGCAGCAGCAGGTGAGCCGTCTCCACCATCTTACGGCAGGAGTGAGACAGCCTCTTCCACAAATTCTCCTGAAGACTAAAAGAGGGGTTGAAGCTTATTTATTCATACTGTCCCTTTGTTTCTGTATTAAATCCCTGAAGCAGATACTCACTCTTTATCGTCAAAGTTTCTCTTCCTAACGGCCTTCTCAAGGTCAGGCACGGCGGTCTCGTAAAATGAAGTCAGTCTGACGAAAAGAAAGAGTGAAGATCTCAGAAAGGTTATTTTTTTTTTTTCACGTAGGCACAGCTGACCGTGAGCGTTTAGAGGGGGACGCTGCGGGTTGAGCGGTTCTCCGTTTGCTTACCTGCTGATGAAACCGTGGGATTGGAAGCTGGAGCAGGCTGCAGGGAAGATGTCTAGGAAGGCATGGATGGTGGTGGTCGAGTCGCACAGGTACAAAATAATATCTTCAAGTTCCTAGAACAGAAAATCCAACAATTAAAACCCTCACCGTTATGTTTATTACATGCAGACTCCTGTTATACTTGGTGATCACCTACCTACTGTAAAGATATTCACCTTTAAGCACTGTACATTTATCATATTCATCATTTTTACTTGAACTTAAGCCAGATCAACTCGTTACTAAATACTGTTACATATTAGAAGCACATGCAATAATGAAGGGAGACATGCGTGTCTGACCTGCTTGCTCATGGTCATGGCAGTGGGTTGCTTGTGTGCATTCAGCTTCACCGGCTCCATGGCAGTGGCTCCTTCACAATGAATACCACACTTTTCCAGGATTGTGTCAAAAACCTGAAGATGATGAAGAATAAACACATAAATACAATCTAAGGGGACACAAGTCAGAAAAAAAGTACGTATCTTTCAATGGAAATGTAGAGTTGTGTTTTTAAAATCAGATTTTACCTGTAACACGGTGGGGACTGTCTCATCCAGGTCACTGTAGTAGGACGGCTGCTGAGTGAAGATGTTCTCTGAAAGGACGTTGTCAGAAGAGTGAGCTGAGATATAAAATAATTAAAAAAAACAATAAAAATGACTTCATAAAAATAAAAAATAACTCACCAATCATCTTGTGCAGCAGCTGACCGTTGCCCTTTCCAAAGAGCACACACAGATCCAAAAGTTTGGGAATGTCAAACAGGAAGTTGTTATAAATAATTTCTCCAAAGACAGCTGGAGTGAGGAAGTTCTCCTGAGGGAAGAGGGGGAAGTTCAAGGTTTGTATTCAGCAGAGTACTGTGTATCAGTGACAACAAACGAGCTCCCGTAGTGATCACATCTGGGTCCTGCTCTTACCTTGGATTCTTTATGCGTGGCCATCCTGAGGAAGGTCAAGAAGACCGCCCTGTGGACGGCGCGCTGCATCTCAGCGACCGCCGGCGAGGGAGGAAGGGCAGCGAGGTCGAGGCCACGAGGGGCTTGACCCAGATACGAGTCCAGACACCTCTGCAGGGACTCATCAAACACCACCTAGTACATAAAAAGATGTTATCAGGGAAGGTTTGGATCTTAAATTATGTCAATTTCAGCTGAATGAAAAGAAAATGTGTCTCAGCGAGTACCTGACACCAGAACTTGTCATGGGGCAGTGAGAGCAGCCACTCCAGATCCTCTGTGATGAATCTGGCATGCTCCAAAAACTCCTCCACCTCGGCTGGAGAGGCCTCTTCAGGAGGGGGCTTGTAAGGCACAAAGCAGCGCTCCTCTACCCTGTCCGGGTGCTGACGGGCAACAAAAAGCACAGAGTTTGACTCTAAGAAACCGGTCTTTGTGAGAGGCATGTCAGATTAATCCCGGGAGCCCTGGAAAACTGCAGTATGTATGAAAGATAAATATTTGCAGACAGAGATAAGAACCGACTCACCAGTGCAGGCAGCGTGCGCTCTTTTCCCAGTGGGCCCGGCTCCGTCACCTGCTGCTCATCCAGAGGCACTCGAGCACAGGCCATGGCTTCTCCTTCTCTCGTTTATTCTTCTCCTTCTCTAGTTTATTCTGAGGAATCACATGATGGCAATTCTATTTGAGGTAGGTAGATAGGTTTAATTGGAATAATTAGGGGCCCTAAAATAATTCATCACCTGCTTAAACATATATTTTTTTTCTATTTGGGGATTCACGTGTGGAACTGTTTAGCCACACTAAGGTCATATTAAACTCTGTCTGTTTGTTTATTGCTGCGAAATGGCAAAACGGTCAATAGAGCGACCAAACAACACCGGTCATGAATGCACATTCATTTGAGTTTGATTTACAGGCTACTTAACTGAATACGACAATGTGTACTTTACTATATTGTCATTTATTCCAATACTAAAAAGTTCCACTTATATTTTTAATTTATATAATACTTGGTTGCTGTGTAAAAATACACATATTCCCACAGATAATCTGAACTGAGCGGTATGAATTTTTACCCCCCAGCCCTAATCCTAGATGTAAATTGTTATTGCTGAGATTTACGAGTTTTAAAAAGGCCCATTTAGAGATTAGTAGTTCTGAAAATCTGTCTTAAACTTAAACCTACGACTCTCCGGTGTCAAAAAACAAAAACCCATGTCAGTCACTGTACCTTTAAATGTAATCCACCACATAATCCTCAAAAGATCTCATCTATCTATCTATAGGGAGACGGCAAATTAAACTCGGCAAGTATTTCAAGACCGCTGGGAGTTTGGAAAGACGGCCGAGTTTCTGTGTCGCTCATAATTGATGAGAGTGGCAAAAGATAATTTACATCTACACCAGAAACTTTGCATATGCAAAGGAGGTCGGTGCAACATCTGGACCATCGTTGTTTTCCAGTACACAGATTATTATTGTGCTCACATGTGAAGGGTAAATCTGTCTCTTCTCCTTAGCCTTCAGCAATCACCACAAAAACAGTGCTGTTGTGTGTTAATGACTGCAAGTAAAGTGATTTGCTATATATGCTGTTATTTACATCCTCAAAATAATCCATCCCTTTGGTTTCATTATGTTAATTTTAAACAAACACTGAGATTCAGCTTTTTAACAGCAGCAGTAGCTTTCACCTGCTTTCAAAGTTGAATTATTGCAAGTCATTTTATTATTTTCTCTCCTGCTGACACGTCAGAAGATGACAGCATAGCTAAAGCAAAGACAGCTACTGTTATGAAGCTACAGTGGCTACTGACTGGACACTATTTGTTGCTTATTTGGTTAGTTGTTTTTTTGTTTTTTTTATTTATTCAGAATCAAACAGAGAATTAAAACACGTGTAAGTCGTGTTATATTAAGCTAACTAACGATAAAAGACAACGGCTAATAAACAGACACTTATTAATAGTTAACCAGCAAAGTCATGATAGCTGCGGTAATGCAAAGTAACGGAGCTAGCCACATGTTAAAGGTTAGCTTTTATACAACACCGTGCCTCATGACATGAAGTTAATCAGCCAAGTTCTGACTTCAAAACCAGCTACGCATTCAGCTAACCTGTTAGCTGTTAGCTCTGTACCAAGTTCATGCTAGCTTGTCAATTCATAGGCAAGCTAATATTAACAGAACGTAGCTAAGCAACCGGTGACTTTATAACTGTGTGGCCGTCACGGTTGTTCGTATAACTGTCCAAGAAATAATCTATAGATATTTATATACGCGCATACATAATGTGAGCTCACCTTATAGTATGACAGTCTGTCACTCTTTCAAGCCATCCCATCTATGCCACCGTCTCAGCTGCTTTCCACAGTTTCAATTTCCAAAACGTTTTTCTAATCACCTGTGTTAGACAGGAAATGACGAGGTGTCTGTTTTTCTTTACGGTTCTCTACGCATGTGCAGTACAACAACAGTTTAATATCTTCGTCGCCCCCTGGTGGACACAAGAGCGAAGCGTATATAGCGCTACTAATACTAGTACACTGTATACAAAAGTATTATTTTTATTTTAAAGTAAAAACATAAATTAAATTTAATATGCAAATTAAAAAAATAAATAAAATGCCCTCCAAATAATAAAACAAGTATTTCTATATATGGTTATTTGAATTAGGTTAGAAATAATAGTTAAGTAAAATATATTTATCTCAACTGTATATTACCCATGTTTATATTGTATTGTTTATTTTTTACACTGTCTTTGCATTGTTATTGGAGTTGGCTTTTAATCTCATTGTACAGTGTATACTGACAATAAATGCATTTTATTCTATTCTATTCTATTCTATCTATTCTAAAAGGGTACGCAGGTGGATTTTGAAATAAAATCTGTCTCTTTCTTTCTGTTTTCCTTGTACAATGTGCTTCTGCATTTCTTAACTGAATTATGCTTCGCCTTTAAGTTGAATGGGAAGCATAAAGGTGGAAAATACAGAGTCGTGACTCAATCAAGTTGTAATGTGCAAACAAGGAACATTCATTTTCAGATTTATCGCGGCTTTACACACTGGAAAGATTTCATCCTCAGTGTCTGTCAATAAATAAATACATAAATAAATCCTTGTAGAAATCAGAACAAAGATGCTCCTAGAGCTCCAGAACTCACTCACCTGATAATCAAGATTTTAAGTTGCCTCCAATACCACATCAGTTAGGATCCATTTTAATATTATTTTATTTGCTTTTAAAGCCTTGAATGGCCTTGCCCCATCTTAACTCTCTGAGCTGCTGCACCCCTACACCCCTAGCCGATCTCTCAGGTCAGCTGACCAGCTGCTCCTGACGGTGCCTAAAACTAGGCTTAAGCTCAGAGGGGATCGAGCGTTTGCTGTTGCAGCTCCAAAACTTTGGAACAAATTGCCTCTGCACATTCGACAAGCCTCCTCTCTGTCTCATTTTAAAACCCTTCTTAAAACCCACCTCTTTTCTTTGGCTTTTAACACCATGTAGAGTGTTGATTTTATGTGTATACATGCATATTGTGTTATCTATTTATTGTATTTTATCTTGTAAAGTACTTTGGAAACCTTGTGTTTGTTAAAATTGTGCTATATAAATAAAGTGGATTGGAATGTCTGTACATGCATTTTTATATTGTTGTAAAGAATAAGGTCAGCTTTAACTATGCTAATTTGCCAAAATGGAAAAAATTGAAATTAAAACCCACAGCTGACTCATTTAATCCACCGGCCTACTCTTAGACTATAAAATTTTGTGGTACATGCTCAGGAAATAAACAGAATTGTACGTTCTTGTACAAAGAAGGAATATTTAAACACCTACTTATGAGCAGCATCTCCTTTTAAACTTAGTGGAAGCTACTGTAGGTTTCTAATCGGTTGCTTTTATTAGCTGTAGGAAGTGCACATCACTTCACTGAACTTGTCCAACAAACTGTTTAGATAGTAGACTAACACATCATCACTCAATGACACACACAACACATCTGTGGAAAAGGGATATTTATAAAAACAAATGTTTCCATGACACACACACACACAGAGAAAAAGGGTTAATGAGGATTCCCCATTAATTACACGAGGTACAATACTTTTCAGAATGACCCATTACAAGTCGGAGGGAGCGTCAAAGTTATTACAGTCTCCAGAAAGTCACTGGCTGGTTTGATGTTTGCTCGAAACGCTGCCGTTTGAGTGTGAAATATTTCTGAACCAATACACCTGGTGCATCGTCCGTGTCCTGTTAAGTTTATCTTCTGAAGTTTAGAGAATCCTTGACTGACCGTAAATGTTGTCCGTTTGTGTGCGTGTCTGTCCGCTTGTCAGTGTTTCATCTTAAATAAATGCAACACGAAAAGATGCGTGCCCGCTTTCATGGCTTGCAGTGTGTAAAGCTAAACACTTTATCTCGGTAGTAAAGCATAAAATAAATATTTTATGGCTTAAACAGCAATAAATAATCCCGTTCACGTCATACATATCAAGCAGCAGTAACACTGTACTTCGTGGTACTCGTTTTAATGGCTTGCCTTTTCCATTCAGGATTAATCCGTTCAATCTATAGTATCACGATTCCAGTTTCTATTCCTAACGATTAATATTTTGCAGCTCTAATCTAACCACACCGACTCTAAGGAGCAGTATGTAGCATCCGGTGATTGATCATTTACTCTTTGCTGTATTTTAAATGAAGAAAAATCTGTCAGATATCATCAGTATATGTGGAACAACCTTCACCCACTGAACCTACAGCGGGTTATAGTGTATACAGTAGCACAAAGCTTGATGTTTCTATGGTGTGAATGGCTGCATCCTAAACAATACTAAAAGTAGAGCTTCTTATGAGTAAGACCAAACAGCTGATCCTCTGAACACTCCCATAAACATTTCACATCATTAACCGTTTTTTTTGTTTTTTGTTTTTTTTAACCGATTCCTCCCTGATTTAAATCAGACTGTTTGGTTAAAAGTATGTGGACACCCAAGCGTTACAACCTGGACCTAAGGCGTAAAGCTCAGAACTTGCCCCCGCTCTAAGGAAACAGGTTGAAAATATTTTGCACCAGACAAAATATATAGTATTTAGTATAGTAAGTGACGTGATCAGTTCTGAAGGTATTCATTTACCTACCTTAAATGACATTTACCTCTGTGGTGTGAATATAATAACAGGACATGACAGAAAGTTTGGAAAAATCCTCAAGTACAAAATAGGATGCTGTGTCCATATACTTTTGGCCATACAGCATAACTAGGGAATAGGATGTTTGTCATTAACACCATAAGAACCAAGATACAGTATATACCCTAATATGTCTCTTTATAAATGATATAATATGGACAGGGTCACAGACAAGTAGGCAAAGTGTGCGTTCTTATATGCGTCAGCTTACAGTATTCTGTTTAAAAACTACAACTAGACTGTAAAATAGAGAATTCTGAGGGAAATATTGCCACAGACTCTGAATTCAACGATACAGGAAAGAATGAAGGGCGCGGACGGTCAACTATGGACTCTGCTCGGGATAAAGCTGCTGAAATCTAACTCTAGTCCGACCTGGGATTCATCAGAAACTGCAGGACGAGGATGTAGACAAATCCAGACTTTGTAGCCCTTCACCGTTCTCTATGGTCTGCCTGTATTTGGTCTTCAGAAGTCTTTTTTTTTTTTTTCACCATCCATCCATTCATTCATTCATTCATTCCTCTGGAGCGTCGCAGGGGGAGCTGTCATTGGGGGAGAGGCGGGGTCCACCCTGGACAGGTCTCCAGTCTATCTCAGGGCTAACACAGAAAGACAGACAACAATTCACACTCACACCTACGGCCAATTTAGAGTCATCAATGAACCTAACCAGCGTGTCTTTGGACGGTGGGAGGAAGCTGGAGAACCTAGAGAGAACCCACACAGACACAGGGAGAACATGCAAACTCCACACAGAAAGGCCCCAGTCGGCCCATGGATTCAAACCCGGAACCTTCTTCCTGTGAGGCATCCATGCGAGCCATCACGCCACTGTGCCGCCGTCTTTTTTTTTTTTTCATGAGTAAAAAAAAAAAAAATAGAAAAAAATCAACACACAAACAGCTGGAAGTCAGTTTGTTGTTGAGAGTGTTTCCAGTTCAGGTCCTTAAAGATTTGTTTTTTGGTATGGAATGGAAACTACCATGGAGGTTTGAAGTCAGTAATACAGCCGCTGTTAGCCTGATTGTGCTTCTCACAGAGGACTAGGATGTGAACGTACTGAATCTCAACAGGCCCAAGATGAGTCACATCCACCGAGGGAAGGACAAGGGGAGAAAATAACAAGAGCAGGAACAAAAACAGCCGATCAGTAGTCTGGATAACAGTTTGAATGGGTGAGTATTGCACGTCAGTTTCTTCAGCTAAGGAGTCTGCTTGCTTCTGTAGATGTTTCTAGACTTTTACCGGCAGTAGCTGTGACGAGAGGGTTGAGGGGGAAAATAACGCTGACACCCTCTTTTACTTTAATCTACAGCACGCGGGAACAGCTACTCAAATTTATTTCTTTTTTAAAAACGTTGTGCGTACCCGCCGCACAATCAAACTCCCATCGGACTCCAGGGTCCTGAAAACTGAGAGCAGGAGGAAGATAAAGAGAAGGAAAAAAAAAAAAAAAGTTCAACATCCGCACGGGCCCAGCGTCCAACAGCAGCTGAAAAGTCCCCGTTTTGTTTCAAGTCGGTCACTGCTGGCGCTGCTTTGGGAGATCCAGGACCGTCCTAGGCCAGCTGTATCTGTCCAGAATATGTGGTGAGGAGGAGCATGATGGAGAAGCCCGTCAGCAGACCAGCGTTCTGGATGGCAAAGGTGAGGAGGAAGCTGCTGCCGCCGGCATCCTCTTCCTCGCGACTCACCTCGTTCATCTCTGGGAACTGAGAAAACAAGAGAGAGAAAGAGCTTTGTAAACTACCGTGAAATCTGAGAAACTCTAATGCTGCGTTGACATTAGCAGCAAAGGAACAAGCTACAATTCATTGGGCACTGATTGGAGGAGAACTTTTTTACTCAATGCAGAGATGCATCAGTCAGTCTTACTGTTACATCAGTTCACTTTTAAATGTCCGTTTTTCTGTCCCTCCTGGTAACTCGTCATCTCCCCATGTGGGGCAAACATGTGCAGAGAGAAACCATCAGATCAAGTGTTTACATGGTTATTAGGAGCTAATATTTTCCTATTGAACAGATTATCGAAGATTTCCGTTGCCCCTCTTAATCTGATCTGATTCCTTCTGATGAGGTGGTCATAGGAAACTTTTTAAAGCTGTTCTTGAACCATTTGGAGTACAGGCATGGTTTTGAAATATAACACCATCACCATATAACACCAATATTTCTCCGTAAAAGTCAGAATCTGTCCAAGTGCTACTGACACTGAGTAAGTCTGAATACACTGAAAGGATTTTATGTCCTTCCATATGACTGGAAAACACAAATTTGATAATAATGCCACAGAAAATGAGTATTTAACACAGTTTTTTTTTTTCTAGGGATAGCACCAGGCGTGCCAAGAGTGTGCCAAAGACCTGGTAAACAGTCATCTATTGGGTCAGTGAGGTGTCACCCAAAAGTTCAGAGTTCAGAGCCGTCTTGGTATCACGGTGTGGCTAATACATGCAAGCTAACTAAAGTTACCATCGAGAATATGTAGAAAATATGCGCTTCTAATGGAAAATGTCACAGTTTGCTGCAGCAGACGGGTCGTTGGAACGGTAACGGTTAATCATAATAATGGTACTCCCAAAATACTGTAGATTAAGATCTTATTTGTTGTGTTAAAAAGTTTCATTAACTACTGGTAATAAACCAAATTTGTTTCGAGGTTGACTGCACAACTATCGCCTTCTTGTAACAGGTTTGAAAAGGAGTCTTTGGAGACTCTACGACTGTATTACACCCGTATGCTTTGGCCTCATTCCCTAACTCACAAACACTGACCATGTCTGCCAGAGCGATGTAGAGGAACATTCCTCCTGCCAGGGCAAAGATCCAGTTGGGGGAGAAGCTGTTGCCTGCCAGGATGCCAAAGCCCATGCCTAGGTAGCAGCAACAGGCTGACAGGAAGTTAAAGAACAGAGCCTGTTGTATGCTCATGCCAGCATTCAGTAGGATCACAAAGTCTCCTGGTAGAGTAGAAAGACAGAAGAACATACAATAAATGAATGAATGAATGACTGAATGATGATTGACTTCAGCTGACTTGAGGCAGTAAATGTTCAAGGCTCACTCACCCAGCTCATGGGGGAACTCCTCACACAGGATCGCCACGGACGTGCTGATGCCCTGGAAGACGGAGGCGGTAAAAGAGGCACCGATGGCCAGGCCGTCAATGAAGTTGTGCAGGCCGTCGCTCAGCGTGATCATCCAGGCCAGCGTGCCGATGTCAGAGTAGGTCGTACCCTTCAGCCAATAGCAGCCACCGCCGCCAGAGCGTGCCGCGCTTTCTGGACTCTTGGAGTCCTGAGAAAGAGAAACAATTTAGGTCATAATTAGGCAAAAAACACCTGTATGTCAAGTCTGAACTCAAATAATTATATCTAAAATCAGTGGTTTGGACCACTTTTCGTCAACCCATCATCAGAACAGTTCAACTGAAGTGTTGTTTTGTCCTCTTTAACTTCTTAATCTGTTGCATCCACATTAGTTTTCTTTATTAACCTTGCACAAACATGTTGTACCTACTTATTGAGCCCTATTAAATAACTGACTAGTCACTTCTGCAGTATTTCTCCATTACAGTTCAATTTGATCAAAGGAAATTTTATATACTTATTGACTGTGAGGCGTGTGTGTGTTGTCTGCCTGTGTGGTGCTGTGCTCCCTTCCTCCCTGCCTGCAGGGGTCGCTGTTCTCTTCTTTTGTTTTTCAGCTTCCTGTATGCTGGGCACTGATTGGAGAAGAACTGATTGCGTGTCCAGTATTAAAGGGCCGTTGTAGAGAAGTCGGTCACTCTCCCTTTTTTCCTGTGACCCAACAAGACTGCTGAACCATCTGGGCCTCCATCTGAGCAGCCACATGTTTTTAAAATGTTTAAATTTTTCGGGCAAATAAAGATAATTCTGGAGCGCAAGTGCATTGAAGTGCTGGTTCTTCTGCGCGCAGGGAAAACGAGGGAGTCCTCGTTTATGCTATGCACCAGTTTCGCCTAGGGCTGTTGTAATACAATACAGAAAATCTAAAGATCTTGCCATCCCCCGTGTATCAGACTAAATCCTACCTGTGGTGTCTGAGCGGGGCTGAGCATGAGCTCTCCCTCCCCTGCGTCCACCTTGCCCAGAGCCAAACTGCTGGCTTCTCCATTCTGCTGCAGCTTCTCCTTCTCTCCTTCCTCCACGTCTCCGTCAGGTGTCGAGTAACGATCTGCACCATGGTAATGACTGTGGCCGTGGCTCTGAGAGACAAGAGACAAACAGAAATCACAAGATTACCAGTGAATTGTTGCAAACTTGTAGGTGGAAGAGCAGAAAGAGAAGCGAACTTAAATTGTCCCATTTGGGCATCATGTGCTTCTGCTTAACAACCGCTGAGATATGCATCCAGATATGACTGAATGTAAATGTAACCCAGTCTGAGGTATTCTGCACAAATACTGATGAATATGCACACAATCATGCAATGTGAGGCCACAGAGCATCTGTAGTTGCATCAGCAGGTAGATGGATTAACCATCATTTTGGCTGGCTAGATGTTATGACTCAAACTAGAGTAGCCACCGTCACACAATCGCGTGTCAACATTTCCTACTGCTGCTTTTTGTGTGAGAGCTACATGTTAAAGCTGGGCGGTACATTCACATATGTAACTGTGAGATCTCAACTACCACTCAAATGGGCAAATGGGCCAGAGGCAATACCAGTCCTCATTTGATTAATAAACTATTCTTTAAAAAATAATATTCAGTTCTGATGGACATAAGACACACGAGCCACATTTTACAAGGTGCTACTTTACGCAACGTTACTGTACTTGATGTACAGTGAGTCACCAGTGCCTCGGGCTTGGACACATAAAAAAAGATAATGACTGTAGGAATGTCTCCCTGCAGAACAAGTGCACAACGCCCTGACAATACAAAACTAAGACAAACAACTTGTGGCGCTGAGCATCGTTTTCTGTCACATTCAAATTAGTTTCTGAAGAAAGACCGGTAAAACCTGCCACTGATGAACGGATAGAACACGCGAGAAGAATTTGATTGTGACACGACTGTGATCGTATCGGGCATTAAGCAATATTTTGTTCTCTAACAATAATGTACGTTCGCCTGAAGAAATACTGAAGGACAAATTAATTTTTAAAACCAACTTGGGATGGAGGCAGCTAAGGCAGCAGCCTCTGTTTGACATTGACATTAAAATGAAACGTCACCGGTGCAAACTCACCCCTTGTTTCTGCTTGAGAAGCACCCTGAGGACCTTTTCGGTGAAGAAGAAGAGGTAGAAGCCTCCAAACACCACCGCAGACTTGGACACGTAGAAATCCACCATGGGGTCAAAACCAAAGGCCTACCGTGCAGGAAGAAGTTGTTAATTTGTGATGATTTTTAAAAAAAAAATATATAAGTTATTTATCATTTCTGCATGATGTGCGTAGTATTCTTTGAAATAATGTGTAATGATGGAGCATTTTTTTGGGGATCTTGGTAAATCTGTGGATCTAGGTTGTGTAGTCAGACTCAAGTGAATAAAAGCCTTTTGGCTGAGTTTGTACTCTAACACTGTCTGCTGCTGATCAAAAGCAGCTTTATCTCTGTATGTTTTTGTACACTTTTGCCCGTTGCTGCACAGATAAGTGAATAATAACGACTACACTTGACATCCTTTTAAGATATCGCAGAGATACTTCACGGCAGCCTTTGAGCTCAGGGACACGTTGAATTGAGTATGTGATCGTACCCCCCTTCCTGCAGACACAAGCCTCCTATGAGTCTTTCCAGCTCAGAGGTAGACAAATTGATTTTTTTTTTCCATTCATCCCTGGTGAAGTGGTGCAATGAATTACACAGCAGCTTATTGCAATAGCTATAAACGTGGCTGACAACATAAAAGACATTTGGCAATCGTGTGCCGCCATTCAGGGAGGACTGCATTTGTAGTGAGTTAAAATGCACCTAAACATACATGACGCAAACTTAAACCGGTTTTTAATTTGCATGTTTAACTGCAGCCGTCTTCCTTTTATGTTTTAGTCTGGCAATGCCACATCATTTTGAAAGCAAACTAAAGCTTAGAGTTAAAGTTATGGCAATTGCAGAATAGTGTATGTGACATCCAGGTCATGCTATAGCTAAAAAAAAAAAAAACTAAAGCAAAGGCAGCTGGATTTGTTTAGAGTTGTCTTGAAGAACATTCATGCACGTGGTTTCTAATTGAATGGTTTAGGTTTTTATTTGGAACATCTGTGAGTGGTGCCCACCTGACAACTCACATGACTAGAGTCTAGTCATAGACGGATAGACGGATACTCACCAAAGTCCTGTTGCCTTTGTTTTAGTCTTGTTTTAGACGCTCTTTCTCTTTTGGTAGTTGTGTAATTTATAGTTGGCACTTTAAAATCGAATTATTCTGCTTCTTGAACAAATGTTATTCATCATCTGTGAATGTGTAGTGTCGTCTTGTTTCCAGTGACAAGAATATGATTAATTAATATTCAAGATTTTGATCTGTGCTCAGCTTTATTTACGCTGACGGTGCTTGAGCAGGACAACTGCAAATTAAAGCACATCATTCTGTAGCTCAATGTCTATACAATAATAATTCATCATACTTACTGTGATAGTTACGTCACAATAAGTCAGATGGTTAAATAGATACTGTATAGGAATCAGGATAACAATAAAAATAATCTATACCTATATTCAGTTCAATGCTCTTTCCAAAAACTACATAGCAAACCCTGTGACGAGGCACTGTTTAGGAGCTACAGCTAAGTGAGTCACAGCAGCATCTACCTCTGGGATGAGCTGAAACAGGGCGTTGGAGTAGAGCGTGCCAATGGCCAGGGCTATGAAGTAGAGCAGCAGTCGCTTGTAAAAGGTTTTCTTCATGAAGGGCACCACGCTGGCCCCGACCAGCGAGCACAAAGAGATCAGTGTGACACACAGGATCCCATAACCCCACACTGATCGACGGAGAGGAAAGAAGGGAGGGGTAGGTGGGAAAAAATAGGTAGTTAGTTCAGGAATTACCTTATCAGATTAATTACGAGAGTATGGAATGGGAAAAAAAATAAATTAGAAAACACCAGCCATTTAACTCCCTGGAAAGGAAGGAAGGAAGAATTGAATGAAATCAACCTGAGAACAAAAGACAACAGGTTCATTTTTCATTGAAAACAGTTCAAGAGAAGTGACACCACCTTTCATTAGCATTTTAATGTAATAATTGGTTGGTTGCAATGTTTGAACCCCATGCATTTTCTTCTGATAGAGGAGAGAGGAAGGAATTAAGTTGAAATTACAGCTCGTGAACGCACACACTTTGTCCTCGTCCACTCAAGTGCGCCTGTGCCACGACCACAGCCTCAGGGTAACAACTAGCTCTCACTGCAGACACAAAGGGAGGCAAACAAACTTTAAATAGCCTGACGGTAGCAGAAGGATCTGAGGGCTCTATTGAGCAGGACTGCCTTACACAAACTAAAATTTAGGAAGAAAACTGAAACGCTGCTGTCAAGTCTGTTTATCGGGCTGCAGTGGTTGCAGAGAAAATCAAACCAGCACTTGAGTAAAACCTCAGAGGTGGCCTAGATCTGAATGCCAGGAAAGGCGCACACACAGATACAAAACTAATGCGCACGCACATACAAAACCACACCGGCAGACGTTTGGGGATGCAGTGAGAGTAGTGCAAAAACACCAGTGCTTATCAGAGCCCAAGAAAACCACAGACAGGAAACGAAGCCAGGAAGAGAAGAGTTATGACCACAGGACAGACAAAGGAGCGCTCGGCCAAAGGTGCACTAGTTTTTTTTTTTTTTTTTTTTTTTTGACGCTGCAGCACACTAAAAGACTCCGTGCTTCCGTTTCAAAAAGCAAAAGTTTGTGGAATGTGGAGAGATGTGAAGGTACATATATATATACACATATATGTGGCAGATGGCAAACCTCAGGCAGGAGTTGCAGGATGGCAGTGGAGAGCAGCGTGCCAATGGCAAGAGCGATGAAAAAGCTGAGCGCGTATTTCATATAGCGCGTCTTCATCAGAGGCACGATGAATACTCCGGTGAGGGAGAAGAGATTGATCACCGTCACGCTCAAGAAAGAGAAACCCCACACTGGAGTTGGAGCGACAGGTTGGATGGGAGAGGAAGGTGTGATGTTAAAATAAACTGCCATGCACAATGACTGATGAGTGATACATCTAGAAATGCAGTTTCAACAACTACATTATTACACAAAGCACAAAAATAAAATATTAATTCAATGCAACACATGAATAAAGTGTAAATGTGTGTGATTTTAGATGTTAGCAGTTGATTTCAGACATTATACAGTTCTTCTTTGTTGGCTTAAAAACAAATGATAGTAAAATGCATAGATATGCATGGTTAACCAGAACTAATTATAATAAATAAATGTCTAGTTTTGTTTTATTATTTTAATTTTAACTCTAAATGTACCATATAGAACAATTTGACACAGGAGCATCAGTTGAACTTCTTCAGACCCAGACACTTAAAGGACATTGCTTTGCTTTTAAAACACTGGAAACTGCTGTTTTTCAGCAACACCTGTTGAAAAAAAAAAAAGTAAAGACTGTTCTATTTGTTTTCTGAGGCTGCAGCACCTGCAAGGTTTACTGTGGGGGGGAAAGGACACATTAATTAGGTTCATCAAGAGTTATGATCCGCTGTAGGAACAGGAGGAAACAAAAATTCAGTTAAGTAATAAGAGTGACGGTAGGAACAGATGTAAGAACAACTAAAGTCACAAAGGAATCAGGCAAAGTGTCTAAATTATATTTCGGAAAATAACCTTATAAAATAAAGAGTCAGCCAAATTAAATATTCGCGTTAAAACATCAATTAGATTCTTAATGACAGATGTAGAATACGGTTCAAAAAATGAAATGTATACTAAAACATAGGGGCACCAGAAATTTGGTAATCAGAGAAATTACAGTTAAGCAATTCTCCAGACTGGATTTCATACCAAAAAAAAAGTATTATCACTTAATGTCTTTGTTTCAGCGCTCATTCAAACAAAACTGCTATACATAAAATGTGCTTTAACACACGAGTGCGCTATAATTTAACAGATTAAACAGGACTGGATGTAGCATATTGCAAAGAGCACTGCTTTAACAGATGCAGCTGTTGCAGTTCACAAATAATAGATTAATTATTTCAGGCTGTGGACATTATGACAGCATGGGATTAACATAAAGCTCACAACTGAAACTTTTTAACTTGGCTCCAGACGCTTGTCCTTAAAGAACTTGGTGACACTTTTTGCATACTAACTTTTACTTGGAAATGTCTCTATATTCAACTGATGCCGATCCAACATGAATAATTTGATGAAGCTGCAACATTTACACGGCGGGAGAGAAAAGATCAGTACAGATCTACAGTAGGTATGAGTTTCCATGGCATCTGCCTCTCTGCTGCTGGCGAATCTCCACAGCCTGGGATAAGCAAAACAGCTCTTGAGCCAAAACAAGCTGCCTTCAGGGGCAAGTGTGAGGTGAGCTGAGGGCACATGAGTGGCTGATAAGGGAAAATAAATTTGTCAGAGGAGAGAGTGAGAGATATAGAGAGAGAGAGAGCGCTCTGGGCCATTTTCACCTGTCAAGGATGAAGTAAACCGAGTTAAAAGTGAGCTAAATAAATAAATAAAAGGCTACAGGCACAATGGCATTGATTTAAAAAGATGCTAAAGACTGAAGACAAGAATCCTCACAATCTGTTATTTATTTTTCTTCAGCAAATACTAATGACGTGCTATAAACATTCCTGAAGCTGTGGTGCTTTCGGTCATCAGAGCGGCTGCAGCCTTGAGGGCAAAGCATCACACGAGCAAAACCTCAAGGTCTGTCATTAGATAGCTTTTTATACTGCAAAGGCAATTTAGCTCGACTTTCAACAAAAGCCAAATGCTGGTTACACAATAACCTGCACTGAACAGCACATTTCCAAGAACTTCAGATTGTATGCACATGTCGAAATGGCTTCCAGGGCTCTGAAGGACATCACGCTGGGTGTGTACAGTCAGCGGCCGGTATGGAGTTACAGTCAATCAGCAGCCAAGGAAAGAAGAGAGTCCCTGTCTGCGCCGTGTGTCTTTACCTGCGTGAGATCTACGCCACGTACTGGATTTGCTGACTGAAGCAGGACTGTGGCCTCTAAAGGATGTGTCGGGTTTTAAGCCAAACTGAAAAAGGCAATCCGAGCCTCGTGCATGCTTATTTGTGGTTTTATCTCCTTTGGGGACGTCATGACGTCACCATCTCTAGGCAACAGCAATCACTTTGGAGGCTCAGACGTGATAAAAGAGTCTCTGTGCGCTTTCAAAGTATCATTTATGATGTGAGAACTTACAATATGGTTGTAAAAATTGAGAGAAAGAGGGAGCACAGAGGAAACATGGAGTTAGTCATTGACAGAGGGATAAACAGATGCAGTACATTATAAATATAAGATATAAAAGACAAAGAAGCTGTAAAAAGATAAGACATCTCAAGGAGACGATAGAAATGCCGTCACAAATGTTAGCCGTAAGTGCAGTTCACATGAGAGTACAACACGAAATGAAATAAAAGAGATTTGAAAATAACTTTTCGTGTCAAGAAGACAACCACTCAACCACTCACTCATTATCTGTAACCACTTATCCTACAGTAAAGATAGGAAAAGCTCACCTTCAGCGTCCGTGGGCCTCGGGGAGACGTCAGTAGGCTCCTCCTGTTTTTGGGCTTTGCAGGTGCCAGCATCCAACTGCTGCAGCATGGTTGGACACAGCTCCTGCAAACCTTGTCCATCAAGCTGCGACTGCTCGTTGAAGCTGTACATGGCCAGCGTGTCCGCAGGCAAGCACTGGAAACGGAAACATACCAAGTTACATTTTTTTTCTGTACGTGAATTGTAAAAGTACTTTGGGCGACAAAAATGTGTATACAGAGTGAACTTTAGAAAGCATGCGATTCTTTTTCTGTCCTTTAGGAACCCAACTGTTGTAATATCTACTATTCTCTACTTCATGAATGTAAGAATCGACAGAAAAATAAATCTAACACGGAGGGGATGGAGTCTATCGCAGCTATCATTGGCCGAGAGGGAAGGTACACCCTGGTCAGGTCATCGATATATCACAGGGTTTGGGTTTCAAAGAAAGAGAAGCAACCATTGACACTACATGCATGCCTACGACCAATTTAGAATCACCAATTAACCTAAGATGCATGTCTTTGGATTGTGGGAGGAAGCCGAACCCACGCAGGCACACTGAGAACACGTAAACTCCACACAGCTAGGGGCTGTTTCCAATTCTATAACAGTTCTAATATATTTTTGTTTTTCTAAATCTTATTCGACTTCCATTTTGTAGTATAAAATCATCTGAACTGAACTACGAGACTTCCTGAGAGACGTCTCACAGACATTCATTTCCACAACACACACACACACACACAGCAAAGTCAAACTACGACATAAGATATCAGAAATCCCTCCACAAAGGAAGCTTTTCAAAAGACTAACGTAACTGTATCCAGGTAAATATAACATTCCTATATTGGATAACAAAGGCTCAGTCAAATATCACTTCCTGGAGACGAAAAGTGAAGCTGAGTCAAACAGAAGTGAGGCTATTTATAGTGCATGCGTCACTTTGCCAGATGTTAACAAAAATCCATCAAAACTGCAGCAATATATTCAATGTTCTTATCAATAGCTGTATGAATCGTTCTCAGCATGTGACCGATCACAGGATACATCATACTGGTTTTCGTTTTACTGAGAAGAAGGAAGTGGAGTCGGGACAAAGACAGGCGCCCCTGGTTCCCATTGTCGTATTCATATAAAGGGATCCAGCAACACACTGGTGGGTGTCCCGTGCCACCATGTGACCTTTACCTCATGTTCCTTTTCACTTCTTCCAATTCCTCATAGCTCTGCCACAATCAATCAGAGTAAATCTACTCAAAAGCAGCTAAGCAAGTGTGTGAGTCAACCGCTCACGACACTAAGTATGGGAAATATGCTAAACATCTTAGATATCTGGCATCGGTACCTGTTCTGTCTTTCATGCAGGACTAAAGCTGAATTTAAGCCTCTAATTCAGGGTGTTGCCGAGGCTCTACTTTAACTGTTTCTGCATCTCTGCTCTTACATTTTTAGATCTTGCCTGGTTCCTTGACTGTCCTCACCGGTTAGGCAGCAAGTTGGAGCCTCCAGGCACCAAAGTTTGTTGGGTTGATCCATTATTACTACAACATGAAACTTGATAGCGTAAAAAGTAAATACAGGCCCAACGCTCTGAGACAACTGAACACACACCCCATCACTTTTAGGATTTGCTTCTAGGAAGTAATCCTTATTAAAATATTTGTTTTACATGACATTGTTTGTTGATGCCAGAAGGAGCTGGTTGTAAGACCAGTCATGTAATTTCCAGAGTAAATAAGCTTGCTATCGCCGCTCTTCTACAAAATTAACGACAAGTACAGTAGATGTGCGAAGAGCACCTCCACAGAGAGAGTAACAGCCGTCCATCATTTTGGACCCCAGTTGAAACCTAACAAATTGGCAAAATTTAATCTGAAGCTTTGGTTGCAAAATACGACGAATAAGACACAGGGAGCACCAGACATGGCAGCAGAAATAATACATCCTTGTCATGCTACTGCCAACAAGGAACATTTTACTCCTGTATTGATTTGAGTCCACACTGATCCACTCAGATCTATGAGACCAGATCAATAGAGCAAGATCCAACCCAGACCTGATTAGACCACGGTAGCCACAGACGATTACTGTCCACAGATTAAATACTTGGTCACCCTAGTATGTCTTCTCAAACTCTCTACAATTTACATAAGTGACACATGATAGAAAGCAGATACCAAAAGCAATGCTTGGAAGAATAGTTGTGTGAACTCTAAAGGCCACAGTTATGATTTAGTTTTTTAACATTACGTGCTTAAACCCTGTTGAGATATAAACATGCGTCCTGAATGATCATAAGCAACAAACCATTTAAGATCTGATCACAATTGAACAAATTAATTTTTGTCAGCTACGTGTAATTCTATCATTAAAAAAATGTCTCAGCATGTGGTTTATTAGCAGTTTGACCCTGTGGAGAGTAGTCTCAACAAAGACGGGTGTTTTTATTCACCTTTCTAAGAGAGGTTTTTTATTTCTAATCCTAAGTGACAGGACAGTGCATATGGAAGTTCCCAGGGTTTGAGATATAAACTGCACAAAACTGAGGTCAGATCTCGAGTGGTGGCTCAGGACACATGTAGAGACATTCCAACGCCAGTAGCGAAAAGATGATCTTGTAAATATCGTCTTCTTCTTCTTCTTCTACTGTTGCAACTGGCGCTTTTCCATCTACAAGATATTCAGTCCTTTAAACCAACCATGACTGAGCACCCTATCAGCTCAAAACATCAATACAATCAAAGAAAAAGTTTTAGTTTGCACCTTGGAGTTGCTGGATTTAGAAGGTGTAGCTGTTGTTGCCTCGGCCACATTGCTGCTACCGTTGTCACCTTCGCTTTGACCCTGGCTGAGGACTTCCAGGAGAGAGCGCAGCTGGGGCACCGTGATCGTGGTGTTGTCCCCGAAGCGGGCCAGCAGGTCCTGAACCACTTGGGCAGGTGACTGTGTCCGACTCTCCCCCTGACACGTCACCTGGCCCGTGGGGCAGAGCAGCAGAGTCAGGGCCAGGATGAACGCTGGCTGGGAGAGGAGGAGGTTGATGGTCATAGTGGCCTGGCCATGAGGGGACCAGATGAGCATGGCTGTGATTCACTGGCAGTGATTGCAGGGCGTTTCTCTGTGAAAGGAAAAGAGGACAAAGATAATTCAGTTAGATAAAACAAACCCATAAAACTGCTATTATCAGCCAATATTCCAACTAAGACCAACAACCTCTGCAACCAATCAGAAAAGACGATAACAAAACTATTATCATTCTGGAATTTATTCTTGCAGCTTTGGTAAAAGTACAATTATTTTGAAACTTGGTGTTTCACATTTTATTCTATTTTATGTAGGGCTTTATCTTTTAGTCTTGTTTGTGTTACAAATATGTATACTGTACTACTTTCTATCGACTATTCAGGTTCAGTATTTCTAAATAATGTTTTTGTAACCCCTGAATGGAACCGCAATCAGTGCACATAAATAATTTCTTTGGAGCTGCTTCAGACAGACCCTGTGATTGATATCGATATAATAGCACTTCCCCCAATTGGCCATTGGTAACTGGCTGCACAAATGCTGACTGTATTCTTATTTCATTTTTTTCTACATCAGGTTACACTTTAATACCTTACACTAAACTAATATGAACTGCTTGTGGATTTAAATTCCCAAGAAACAAATATCAGAACGCAGTAAGTGCCGGCATACATGGAAATGTGGCTTGTAAACTAACTCCATAAATTGTGAAAAACGCTTTGTAAAAATCAAAGGGTTGCATATTCTCAACTTTCTTTGTCCAAAATTACGCAAAAGTACGACGGAGTATTAGGGCCACATTGAGGGAAAAAAAAATCACAAACTTCGTAAAAGTCGTAATTTATGAAAATAAAGTCGTAATTTACGAGAATAAAGTCGTAATTTTATGAGAAAAAAGTCATAATATTCTAACCTGTTGTTTTAGAGGAAGACAGTTGGTAAAATGAGGGCCGTGGAGGACTTTGTGGAGTTGTGCTTTAGGATAGGTTTCACAAACAAGGAGATACTTAATCTTTTGGCACATCAGCATCACATCATCATAATTATTAGGAAAATGCATCAACCAGACGGGCTTGGAGGAAGTCGCTGCTTTTGTGGAGGGGGAAATGGCTGTAACTGGTCAACTGCAGGGTTATCGGTGGATGCATCAGCGGGCCATTCAGAGGGGTTTCATGGTGTCTCAAGAAACAATCTTTAAATTAAGATTCTGGATCCAGAGGGAGTCGAGCTCCGGCGAGCACGGCATCTCCGACACCGGCAATACACCTGCAGAGGCCCCAACGCCTTATGGCACATGGATTCTTATGATAAACTAAAGCCCTATGGCATTGCTATTAACGGCTGCATTGATGGATTTAGTCGCCACATAATGTGGATGGAGGCATATACAACTAACAGCAACCTAAACTAAACTAACCTGCTCACCTTTTCTCGTTTCGACCTACTTCCGTTTTACTTAGACATTTTTCTCATAAAATTATGACTTTATTCTCGAAGTTTGTGATTTTTTTTTTCCCTCAATGTGGCCCAAATACTCCGTCATACAAAAGAAACTTGAGTGCTTGATGCAAATAGGGTTTTAATCATCACTCCTGTTTTGGCCCAACTGCATTGGCTCCCTGTGAAGAACAGAGCCGATTTTAAAATCTTACTATGTGTTTTTAAAGCCCTAAATCATTTAGCTCCACAATACATCGCCGACATCCAATTCCATATTCTGCCCCCAGGCCACTAAGAGTTACATCCTCACAACAACTCCTCTCAGTCCCAAACTCTCGCCTTAAATCTGAAGATGACCAGGCCTTTTCAGTTGCCACATTAAGTCCTGCGCCACTATCGAATGTTTTAAATCTCATTTAAAGTGCGACCTTCTTTCTCTTGCTTTTATTTTGGTCTGAGGTTGCCCTGTGGCTAATTCTGCCTGGTCCATTTTACCCACTCTCTTACTGTACTTTAATTTTTATTATTTTGGCTTTGGTTTGGTGCTTCATTGTTATTGTATTATACTGTGCATTACTGTTCCTCTGTATTATCGGGTTTTACTTGTATGGAGGCAGATGTTTTTATCCGCCCTGACTGGAAAGCACTTTGGGCCAACTTCTGTTGTTTTTAAATGTGCTACAAAAATAAAGTGACTTGACTTTAAACATTGCACATTTTAAATTATGTATTTTGTGTGGGCCAAAATGTATTTAAAAGTTTCAAGGACACACAAGCACTGAATATAACCATTAAAAAAAACTCAGATTTAGAGGATTTAATGAAGCGTTTGGTGCCAGCTGTTTGAATACTCTCTATTTAACCTTAGCTGTGTGACTATCCGATTGTCAGAAGGCAGAGGCTAACTGCTAATGAACCACCAAACACCCAGGTTGACACAAAGAGCCACTGTAGCACAAAACACCCAGAGGAAACGAGAAACCGGAGGGATAAACACAGCCTCCAATTACAGACAATTACAGAAAATTACAGCACACATTCATCTGTGACACTAGTGTATAAAACCACCAACAATGTGCTGCCTGTCCTTGGCCAACAGTGGGAGTGGGAATCTTTTCTTATTATTTTTTTTTAATTAAACACACTAGAATTAGAATAAACCAATGCGCATTTGGGGGAAAAACGTCAAAGTCAAATACATCATCCCTGACACAGATTCTAGCACGTGCGTTACACACAGGGCAGACCGTGAAGTTCCCGACTCCTGCTTGAACACACAGAGCACTGATTCAGTTCAGAGCACACGGAAGGCAGACATGCAAAGCTGAGCTGAATACACGCACTTGTTCATTTTGCAACGTACTCACCCCTTTCCTAGTAAAGCGCCTGATTCCGCGAGTGTGAGGCTCCGAGCGTGCAGAGTGATACCCACAGGTTCCCTGGGAGTAGGGAGATGGAAGTCAGGGGAGGAGCGCAGAAGAAAGAAATGCTTGAAGAGAGCAGCAGGCCCTCTCAGGAGTGCAGTTGTCTGTGGATGAGAGAGAGAAGGTTGCGGGTTGCCGGTTAGGAAGCAAGAAACTGGAAAAAGTAAAAGAGAAGAGAAGAAACCCAACATGGCACCTGACACCTTCAATTTTCTCCGCTTGCCTTTCCCCATCGATTTGTCTTTTCTTCCAATCTGACACCGTTCGACCACAAAGTCGAGTGCCGAGCCAAATCTAGATCATTTCATTTCAGCGATGAGCCTCTCTTGTCGATTCCTATTCGGCTATTTAGAGAGAAGGTCACTTAGTTTGCTGCCAGTGGAATCAGACGGGGGGGAAAAACTGCGGATGCAAACATGCATATCAGCTGCCGTGTAGGACAGCCGCACTGTGACAGGAGTTATACGATTTTGGCACAGAGCTAAGAAGAAGTCAACTGGAACAGCACAGGGTCAGGAGAGTCCAGAGAATTAGAGACGGGGAATAAGCAAACCACACTCTTCTCCAGATATGATAAACCTTTCACTCTCTCCTCTCTGCTTTGTCTTCAGTCAAAGCTAACCTCTTTCCAAAATCCCCCGTCCTCCACTCGGTCTAATAAGGTCTTAATCTGAAGTGGAGGGAAAAGAGGAAAAAGAAAGGAATAGAAAAATAAAATGTCACCTTCGACTGTTATTGCTGGCTGCTGGGCTCAGATAACATCGCCGAAACGATTATCTACACATAATTGCCAGCTAATGATCTAGTAATGAACCTTTACACCCTCAGGCTTTTCCTTTTTTCTTACAGTGTATGTCCTGCTGATTTCTTGGTCACTTTGAAGCTACTAGAAGCTGTCACCATGTGTCCAGGAAATCTGTGGAAAGTCACAGCTTCCTTGGAACGTCTGTTTTTGATTCAATTACGCATTGACAAGTCAAGATAACTTCATCACGCGAATGCAAATGTCTTGTATGTCCAGTTTTAGCCGGATCCGGTTCTTCCTGCTTAACATGATCACAGATTTTAAAATGAAATAGACGAAGCTGATAAAACTACTAAACGTGGTAATAATAGCATGGTATGTTATTATTCTTGGCTGTCCTACACTGTTCGTACAGCCATTGCTTTATTCACCTACCTTGGCCATCAGTGGGCTTTATCTGCTTAAACAGAGGTTAAATGCAATGCAAACATAAAATCGTATCGTCTAAGCAGGGAGATTAACACCCAGAGTAACAATGAGGTCTAATCATCTCCCTCCGACACTGAGGAGAGCAATATATCTCTCCTTGTCCAGGTGTATTTTTCATTAGAGAACAGGTGGCATGATTTTTCTGATTTTAGGCAATTATCAACAAATGAATCCCTTCCAGCTATCATTTAATCTGCTTGCAAAGATGTTGCAGATTCATGTTTAGAGTGTGTTTGTGCTCGTATGAATGTGCATACGTGATCTTGGGAAGTTTAGTGAGTCTTTGAGCTGGGAGAGAGTATTCAAAGATCTGACGGCCTGGCGGTGGAAGCTGTTGTAGAGTCTGATTGTTGTGGGCCAGGACGCTTCGAAACCTTTGCTCTCGATGGTGTGGCCTGCACCTTCATGATTATCAGCAACCGCAGACAACCGCTGCATACTGACACCATGCTTTGGTGTCAGAGAGAAAATAAATCCAAGGCTTTAAGAGTAAACTGTGTAAACTGTCAAGCTGATCTTGTTTCCAAAAATAACTCGTAGCAGAACTTGTATGTATTTTAGGCTCATGTGTGTTTATAATTGTTTTGTATCAGTTCTTGCTTACAGGTGTTATTGGTGATTGTTTAATTGGGAAGACAATGAACGCAACAAATTAAATGCATGATGCAAACTGTGTAACTGGAGTTTTGGACTATAATTTAGTCCAAAGAAGTACCTCCATGGGCTTTTTGAGACAGTGTTTGTCCGTTTTTGGCATTTCATATTTTAAATAGGGCCGGGACTCGATTAAAAAAATAATAATCTAATAATAATTAGTGGCTTTGTAATTAATTAATCGCAATTAATCACATTTTAATCGCATATAAATATTTGACCTGAGAACAGTGAGAAGTAATTTTTTTCATATGGATTTTTAGTATACCATTGAATAATGACTGAATACATAAGCTTAAGCAACAAAATATTGTTTATTTTTGTTCAACCAAGTCCAACAGACCAGTGCAATTTTGCCATTAAGTGTAGCAATAGCATATTTAGAAATATAGTAGCCTACATTTCAGAAATTCAGGTACCCTATAGGTAGGTAGACCTTGGGTAAACTATGTTTTTCCCATCCACGGGGCCAACCAAAGCGGTCTCATCAGCTTCTTCGTTCATGTTCACTGTGGTTTGTTGTTGTCTGAAGTAATGAACGCTAGTTGGTGCTCCAGTATAATCGGTCCGCCGAAACTCATCCAGTGAGAAACGTTCCGCGGTGCGAAAATAAGTGTGATTAAAATGTGTAAAAAATGTTTAACGCGTTATTTTTGTGTAATTAATTAATCTTAATTAACGCGTTAAAGTCCCGGCCCTAATTTTAAAACTAAAAAATTTAGGCTGATTAAATGATAATGAAAAAAACTTTGAATTGTTTGAATTGAAAATTTCTTATCAAATCAACTTTTTAATTTCTTAAGTCAAGGAATTTAAGGTCTTGGCTTATGTGGTGTGCAAATATGAACATCAGCCTCATGAAAACCCATTATAGGCCGGACTTTACTCCCACTTTATGCCTGGTATGTAGCAGGACAACCACACAGTGAATAAGAATAGCTGTTGAACTGCTTCAGTGACTAGGATAATAACTTGGTACAGATAATATATATACACACATGCATTCAGGCAGCTAAGAAAGTCTGTATTTTGCTCTGGAGCACATACCAGCCACGATAAACAGTAAAGGAGCACAAGTCCAATAAAAAAACAACGTAGAAACTTACTTTTAATGTCAGCGTATCAGGTCAGAACCAGGTCATGACACACAGTCTGTGTCAGTGGTGTATATGTGTGTGTGTGTGTGTGTGCACAGTTGCAGTCCAAGGCCTATTTGTAGCTGCTGAGATAAAGGGTGAGGGAAGAGCCTGGCAGTCTGCAGCAGACACATTCGTCCCTCGGTGTGATAGTGAAGACGTCCGCCATGATGTTAAATATTAGGTTTAGAAGGGAAGTGGCAGCAGGAGGGGGAGCAAGGAGGGGAGGAGCGGGGTGGGAAAATGTTAAGTCACAGCCTGCTAGACTCCAGTCTCCTTTCTCTAGTCTTTGAAAGTCTCCTGTTTGTCTTAGTTTGCTTTTAAAGCCTTAAAACACATAAATTAACACAACCTGCTGACTAGCAAACAATTAAAACATTAAAGCAAAAGAAAGTACTAAACACAGCCGGGTCGCGTTTGCTTTTGTCTTCACCATTAAACACTGGGTGTGAGCAAATGAGCGTATGTGGTGATTTGGCTTCATCAGGCAACCAAATTATCAACAGCGGTATCAGCACTACACTCCAATCTGATAGCTTGTGCACACATGTGTGTAAACACAGCTCAGTGAGAAATTTCCCCTGTCATCATCGACTTCACCAGCTGACAGAGCAGGAATGAAAAAAAAAAAGCCTGATCTGTCAAACGTCCAGCAGGAGTTCGGGCTGCGGTTGACCTCCCAACCCGACAACATACAAAGAACAATATCTGAATGCGAAACACACAAAGGACCACTTGTGTTTTTCCAGGATTGACGTAACCAAACAAAGCACTCCAAGCCCACACACGCTTTGAATAATTCAGAGAAGGGTTAAGGCGCCGGACACGGGCGAGCTAAGCAACAACACCTTGACGAGAGTCACTCTGTCAGCACGGGAAAGAGCTGCCTTTATCGGCACGACGCAGAAGTTCTGCCCAAGGAAAAACAAACTCAATCAAGGCCGATAAACGTGCCGATGGAAATTTCTTGTTTGCTTGAGTCGCTCCTTCATCAGTTATAGGCAATGAAAGATTTCACACCGCTTCCAGCTGCTGCTATTTAAGCCTTATTGTCTCTTCAGATATTTTGTGACTATCAATGCAGGCTAAAAGTCGAGGCAAGAAATAAAACATTATTCCACATTTTTATCTCAGATGTTGTATCATACCCGTATCCTGTACCTCCACATTAATTTAAGTTGAAAGTAGGTCATGTTTACAGCTCAAACTGTTCCATTTAAATCCATTTAATTTAATTCAATGGGCTGCCCACTTTTAATATAGTTTTACAATAATAAAAAAAACTGTAGTGCAAGACCAAGTTTTTCTTTGGGGGACAAAATTTGCGGTCAATTAAGTTAAACATTAAAGTCAATGTCCCATCAGTCTTGTATTTGGCGAGGGTTGCAACTGAAGATTAGTTTTATTATTTATTGTTTCATTGTTTGTCATTTAATTAAAAAAAATAATAATAATTATAAATTCCCAGAGGTGACATTCCATGACGCTCCGACCACATTTTCAAAACAGAACACTTCCCGGTATATTCTAAGGGATGAAGCATACCGTACCTTTTGTGAATGAAGACACAACAACAGCAGACTTCCCTCGCTACATCCCAAGCAGGTTTTTCCTCAAAGCAGAACACAGTCTGTCCTCTCATGTCTGCAACTCCCTTATCTCGGACCACTTTATATACCGCCGGAGCGAGGACCAGGTTAAGCCGTCCGTCGACTCATCAACCTCTACTCGAGGCCCCTAATTACTGTTTCGTTCGATCCTCAGGCTGTTACCGTGAACCGAGGCTGTCATTAGATGAGACAGCGGTGGCCACGGGCACTGCGTCGGCTCACCGAACGCACTGTCAGTGAGCACGCCGCAACGGACCACCAGAACATGAAATTAAAGGGTGTACGGATGACTTGGCCCGGCTCAAGCCCTCACTTTGACCCCCGAGGCCAACTTAGAGGTCAGAAATCCAGATGTAGAAAAGCCCCACGAAGCGTTTGTACTCGAGACAACTCCTCACACCTAAGCATTAGCTTCAAGTGCTGGTAGTTAGTTTAATTCCTATTTCAAGATAGTTTTGGCTTGAGGTTTAGTCATTTAGCAGAATGCTATCAAGAGGAGGCAAAGCATATAAGGGCTGAGAATATGAACACGCCAGTAGTAGGAACAATTAAATCAGTATTATTATTATTTTTTTGTCTTTTTATAAACTCTGACTGCTGAGTGTGTCTGCTGGGTATCAGACCCTCTCTCAAAAAGACCCTAGAGATAAGCATATAGTCCCAAACTATAGGTTATTTGCAATGGTTGCATGGAGCAGTATTTTGATGTGGCCATGTGGTGTTAGAAAACGCTGCACATCTGCAAACTGCAAGTGACACTGGTGTGAGAGTAGACTGTCAACACCAGGGGGGGGGGGGGGGTATTTAGACATTAAGGAAAAAGTGTGAATTAAATTAACTCATTTAAATCATTTAAAACGATTGGAAACAAATCACAATAAATTGATCAGACTTATCAATATCTGTAGACTGTATTATACCTACTGGCTTATTTACAATAGTCTTAATTTCGTTGAACCACAATGACAAATAAAGACATTCTTCTTCTTCTATTCTATTTTTATTTAATGCACACAGACTTGCACTGTGAGTTCAAGGCTGCTTTGCTCAATGGCAGACTTGAACTACTTGCTCTATGTGTCTCCTGCCTGCTTACACACACGTTTGCACACTAGCACCTTGTTCTCTAATAAAAAAATAATCAAATGACAACGATGAAGAGCATTAAAGTCAAAGAGTAAAAACCTTTCGGTGTAACTTAATCAAGCTGCATTGTCTTCCGGGGAAACGGATGCAGCTACGGTGTTGTATCGGTGAGCTCCCCGGGTAAATAAACACACGTTAACTATCAAATTAGCTTCGGCTTCTCCAATAATAAAGAGTCAGGTACACTAGCTAGCTTCTTATTAGCCTTGACAGTTAGCTTACCCGGTGATGCTGTAAGGGCTCAGAAAAGCAGGCTTGACGTCAACTGCTCTCAAGACCAGCGTCCCTCTGGTTGTGACACACCGCAGACCGCAAGTAAGTAAGTCACATCACGGGTAGTGAAAAAATCGGAGGTGGGCAGCAGGATGTCTCGCCCGTTCATTCATTTACAGACGTACGTGAGTTTTTTTTTTTTTTTTGGTCGTCCTCTGTTTCCAACAGCACAGCGCGTGGAGGATGTGATAGGGTCAGTTGGAGTGGTGACGTCGACAGTTCGCTTCTGGTTTTGGTGTCAAAATGGCCGTGTCTCCCTCATGCGGTAGAACGTGGGTACTGCACAAATATCACGACCAGAGCTCAGAGAGGAGAGTTGAATGCTGCACTGACTGGCCAATAAAAAAATCTGCCTTCTGGATTTAACTAAGCAAATAGGTGCGAGCTTCTTAATAGATAATTACTGCATGGTCAGCAAGTTAATTAACCCCAACTGATGCAATGAGTAGCTTCTTATTTCTTAAACAACCATGTCTAAAGACACATCCTGTGGTCATGGAAAAGATGTTAGTCTGTTTGAGAAGGGTCAAATCATTGGCATGCATCAAACAGAGAAAACATCTAAGGAGATTGTAGAAACTGCTAAAACTGGGTTAAGAACTGTCCAACGCATTATTAGAAACTGGAAGGATAGTGGGGAACGATCGCATCAGGGTAAGAAGAGAGGCAGATGAAGTGATGCACCCATCATGCCTAGTGTCTACTGTACAAGCCTGTGGGGGCTGTGCTATGATCTGGGGTTGCTGCAGTTGCTCAGGTTCAGGTTCAGCAACATTATGTGCCCAAAGAACGAGGTCAGCTGACTACCTGAATATACTGAATGACCAGGTTATTCCATCAGTGGATTTTTTTCCTCCCTGATGTTCACGGGCGTATTCCAAGATGATAATGCCAGGATTCATGGGGCTCAAATTGTGAAAGAGTGATTCAGGGAGCATGAGACATCATTTTCACACATGGATTGGCCACCACAGAGTCCAGACCTTAACCCCATTGAGAATCTTTGGGATGTGCTGGAGATGACTCACACTTACCAGTGAGAATGGAAAAGAAGGAACACTGAGACTGAACTCACAGACCTAGGATACCTTCATCTTGCACCTAGTTATATATAGTTATATGTCCATATTTATTACATAAGATATACACAGATCAGGCATAACATTATGACCACCCTGCTAATATTGTGTAGGTCTCCCTTGTGCCTTCAATATAGAGAATGGACATGGGCCTTCTGAGGGTGTCCTGTGGTGTGTTAGTAGGGTGCCTATTGAGTCCTGGTTCAGGGGAGGGGCCTCTGTGCATCATCCCACAGATACTTGATCAGTTAGGGATCTAGTGAATTTGGAGGCCAGGTCAACACCTTGTGCTGTTCTTCATGTTTTTTTTAGTTGTTCCTAAAGTGTTTTTGTGTGTGTGTCTGTGTCAGGCTGCATCCTGCTGGGGATGGCTGCTGCCATCAAGGAGTGTCATTGCTATGGGGTGGGGGGTGCCTGGTCTGGTCTGGTCTAGGTGGGTGCTACATGTCTAAATAACATCCACACCAATGAATGCCAGGTCCAAACATTTCCCAGCAGAACACTGAATTGTCACAAGATCGTCAGTGTTATTTACTTCTCCTGTCAGTGGTCATAATGTTATGCCTGATATATACTTTGTATATATTTTAATATAATTTTATATATACACCCCTTTTCCTTCCTGACTTTGCTCCCATGTTATTACATTTTTTAAACAATAAATATTTGCATATTCAAAGATTCTGGATTTACATGATGGACATATGTTTAAGATTTAGGTGCTATTTTGTTTTTATTACTCCGATACAATAAGTATGATATACAGCATTGACACAATTACTATTCATGTGCCCTGAAATTATTACTGTGAAGGATTTGATCTGGGATTTGAACCCAGGACCTCTCGCACCCAAAGCGAAACCAAAGACACATTCAGGAAACAACATGACCTGGGGTATTATGTCATCATGTCTTCTGTTTGTGAATGAAGGTTGTCTTTACGGAGGACGCTGTCCAATACATTCTTAAAATCTATAAATAAAAATACAAAAGACAAACAGCTGCCATTCATGTATTTATTTATTTATTAAAAGCACCTTATTATGAATCACATGTACGCAAAACATGTACGAAACCCATGCAGAATTAAATAAATACATTTATTTAAAAAAAAAAAATTGGTAAAAAGAAAAAAAAATATATACACCTTTTTAAAGAATAATTTCCACAAATTTAAACTTATATAAAATCTTTCTACGCTTGCGTGATGACCTATTTTACATACAGTCGTCAACCAGTCAACGGCAGTGACTCGTAAGGCGGAAGTTGTTTTGATTGCGGAAGTGTACGATGCCGTTGTAGCCCAGCGAAGCAACCAGGCTCTGGACTGTAAATTTAGTCGTGTTTTGATCTAGCTGTATGTAGGTCTCCCGGGGTGTGCTCCAGGTTTACGGCTCGATCGGGTAAGAACAACAATAAACTTCAAACGGCGCATGCTAGCCGGTTAGCCGTTTCAAACTAGCTAAGTCAACGGTAGCTGAGTTAGCTCGGCTGGTACGGCGTCGTCGAGAAACATCGATTACTTCAGTGACAGGGATGGATATCGAGAGCGTGTGTAGGAAAAAAACATGGCTTTTTTTTTATGACGCCCACAGTCTGACAGAGGACCAGGAAGTTTCTTGATTAGGTGAAGGTACTACTTATACATTCGCCACTGAAGCTAAAAAAAAAAGGCCCAAAGTTTCGTATTTTCTCTGTTTTGTCAATGAACTCCTTAATGAGTTAGCTTAAGGTTGGTTTGACTTTTTACTTCGCCATTGTCTGGCAGGTTATACACAATATACTGACGTATAAATGATTAATAAGTGCGGTCATTCGCTATATATATAACAGTTGTATTCGATGTTTTGTTTAATTGTTCACTCACTGCTCAGGAGAAATAAATGCTATGCTAGTTCTATTAGTAATGTACTTAAGATATCAGAAGTAAACACAACAACTGTTATTGATGCTAGCATAACTACATCGTATTCTCTTTTATAGTTTATATCTATAGCAGTGTATTCTGAATTATGCTCAGGTAGAATATTAATATGCCATACATTGAGACAATCAAGTAAAAAAAACATGAAACTTGTACTTGTATAGGACATAATTATGTCCCAAGTGTAGGACATATTGTCTGTAGGTATCAGTAACATTGCAGTTAGTTAGTTAGTCGTCTTTTAGATGTCTTTTAAATGGACAGCGGAAAACAGATTTGAATAAATTATTCATTTGTGCAAAACAGCAATGACAAAGTAACACTGACAAAGCACTTGTGGCCTTTGATTAGTTACCTAACATAAATGTACAACTGTTCAGGCAAACAAAAAAAAAAAAAAATACAAAGGAATAGATAACGCTGCACTTTCTTTTTTTTTATATATATACATATCAGTGCCACACCTTACAAACTAAGCAATCAATAACCGGTCCCGTCTTCTCAGGCTGTATTGCTGTAGGCCTGGCCAGAAAGCCGTCATGTCCCCAATCAATGCAAGCCGTCTGTCTGGCTGTTTGTCAGCATGCTGATGAAGCGCTTTCACGTCCGTCCCAATTTGGTCAATACCTCAAGTCGTACCATACAGCACAGCAGAGTCATTGCTATTTTTTTGTTTTCTAAAGAAACTCATCCAGTGATTTTCAGAGCTGTGATCTCATTGCTGGGTGTGAGGGGAGGGAGACTGCATCATAATCCTGGTTGACAGAGGATACTGTGTGTCACATATTTACACATTCCCAGCAGTGTTATTGAGAATTTACAGTAAATATATTTTGTAGTAAATGGCTAATATTTGTTTTTGGCTCGCCCATTCATGTGTCCTTACGGTGTAAACATTGCAATCAGTAGCAGTTAATGTAATCACAGTTGTCATGAGGAAGAATTGTAGTGTAAACACTGGGTTCTGTGGTTATCGGTATGGAAAGACTAAAATATAAACTAAAATACAAATGTATGCCTGCGACAGGTGCTTAAAGGGCCAGTACAACCTATTTTTTCTTACCTGATCATAGGTGTATCTTGCAAAGCAGATAGTTTTGGTTTTGCTTGCTTAGATTTTGCGATAGCTGGCTGAGAATGATGGTAATGACGTAAAAGGATGTGTAGACTTCCTGTAGAATAACCTATAAATAGTCCGACGTAAGTAAGGAGGTAGAGTATTTGAGATTATTTAGACTAACTTCTGAGATTGTTTCGACAAAGACAAGGTTGCAGAAATTTACCCCTGTTTTCATCTTCTAAGTTAAGGGTTGAATGAAAAATGTGACAATGATTCTGATTGGCCCCGGGGTTATCTATGCATTGTTGGCGTGCGGATTCCACGGCTGGCACGTATCAATCAACCGTTGGCCTGTTTCTCCAGTCTTCCAGGTTGAGCTGTCATGATGGCGGATCACACTAATGTGGGTCTGGAGCCGGAGGAGCGAGTCCGGGCTCTGACCAAGAAGGGAAGCACGGTGGAGGTCAACGATGACGTGCCGCCGCGCCGCTACTTCCGCTCAGGCATGGAGTTGATCCGCATGGCTCACATCTACACGGAGGAGGGCAACATCGAGCACGCCTTCCTCCTTTACAATAAATATATCACGTGAGTGTATTTCCTTGGGCTAATTTATCTCTCCCTGCTGAGTTTGGAGCTCAGAATGGATATGATTTGTTGTGTCAAGTTGAGAACAAAGTCCTGGCGAGGCTGGAACGCTGAAGAAACCTTCCTTGAGATGTGTCTTCTTGAAAAAGGCAAAATAATTCCTAAAATTCATTTGAGAATGACGTTAACCTACTCTTGTCTTGGTTGTTCATCCGTTAATAAAAATATTTTTCTCTTTCACTCAGGCTCTTTATAGAAAAACTGCCCAAGCACCGGGATTACAAGACGGCTAACATTCCTGAGAAGAAGGACACATTAAAGGTGGTTACACAAAGTTTTTTTTTTACTTTTCTGTACAATTGATTGTTTTAAAGAAAAGTTTAGGTTTAACTTTGCATTTCAACTCTTCCACAGAAACTGAAGGATGTTGCGTTCCCCCAGGCAGAGATTCTGAAAAAAGCTCTTTTGAGAAGATTTGAACAAGAGTATGCACAGTATCTTATCAAAAAGGTAAACAATGTACTCCGGTTCATTAATAAATATCTTAAAAGAGACAAAGAGCTGACCTTGAACACTCACGGTGGTTGATAATTATGCTTCGTGGATTATTCTGCACCAACACTGCAGCTGTAGAAGACCAAATAATCGTTAAAGAAGACAACATAGCAAGAGTCAAAATCTGTGATGTGTTTGCTACATGTTCAGAAAGAAGAGGATGAGGCCATGGCGAGGCAGCAGTCCAAGCAGCAAGCGCTGGATGCTGAGCGGGAGCGCGTGGCTGAGATGCAGCGACGGCAGCGGGAGCAGGAGCAGTTCAGTGCCTTTGAAGAGATGATCCGCCGCCAGGAGCTTGAGAAGGAACGCCAGCGAGTGCTGCTGGAGTTCGCCACGCCGACCGCGCCCCCCGCTGACACACCTCTCCTTCCGGGCATCCAGGGCCCCCCACAGGTCTCCCCCACCCCGCCGCAGAGCCCAGGTGACCTCTCCGGCAGCAACAACCATCAGTATAATCGCCCTCCCGCAACCATCGGTACACCTGCGACCGGCCCGCCGAGCTTTGACCGCTCGCTCAAGCCCGGGTCTCTGGTCAGCCCAGGGAACAACAGTGAGTTAATTTTTCAAGGGGCTGGCCTTCAGAGGATTTAAATACTGCCCTGCTCCTGCTTTAAAGTATTTATTCTCCTCAGCTGATTTCTCCCCCCCTGACCTACTTAATTTCCTGTTTACACCATGCCTTGTTTTCCGAACATCACAGGAATCTCACTTTTCCTTTCAGCTTTTGTTCAATTCTCTGCATGGTTTTTGCAGATACAATGGTGGATGCCCTTCGGCAGTTGGCTGTTCCCGCTGAGCTGTGCCGGAGCTTTCTGAGGCTGGCTGAGGCCAACACAAGCCGAGCTGTAGAAACTTGTGGCATCCTGTGTGGCAAACTGGTAAGACCCAGAAACGGAGTGGCTGTGTTGACCCAGTCGCACTGAACCCTTTTCTGAAAGCATTTGTCACAGGCACAAAAAAAAAAGTACAAAAATGAGCAAATTTAATCAACAGCATCCATTTTTTTTATAACATGAGATGGTGAAACATGGAAATTCCCTACTCCAGTGTTTCAGGATGTAGAAATGAGGATTTAGATTTAAAACTGAGACATCAGCTGACCTGCTGCCCCAGAGGGATAGAAGCTAATCTGACACTATTTTCCTTGTCCTAGAAATGCTGCGGCCTTTGTGTGAATCATATCATTTGTTAGACGGGTTAAGCTCTCTTGCTCGCAGCAAACCAGTCAGTGCTCAGGGTTCATTATGTTCAGATCTTCAGATATTATTGTGGCAGACAGTGCACTGTGTAATGTGTGATTTTAAGAAGTGTAACAGTGTGACACGTGTTGTGTTTTTTTCCAGACGAGAAATGCGTTTACTGTGACCCACGTCATCGTACCAAAGCAGTGTGGCGGACCGGACTATTGTGACACAGAAAATGAGGAGGAGCTCTTCCTCATACAGGACCAGTACGATCTCATCACCCTCGGCTGGATACATGTGAGTAAAGATGGGCAAAAGCTGTCAAATAATTATCATTAAACAGTGTTAAAACCACAACATCAGCAACGGCTGCCCTCAGCAGGTAAATCGCCGGTATCTGCTATGTCCAGTTAAGATGTTTTCAGTGTTGTCTCAGGCATTTTGATTGGAGAAACCTCTTAAAACAGTCATTCATTAACTAGAAGTTTTAAATAAACAGTGCATTAATGATGAGATTTATGACCATATGACTTCAATTAGCAACTAAACGTTTCCGGTAACTTCTGATCAGTCGTGGCTTGGACGAAATTTAGCCCATTCCTCAGAACAGAACCACTTCAGTTCTGAGATGTTGGTGGGTTTCCTCACATGTTTGCTTCAAGTTCTTTTGTAACCACTCAGACTACTATGCGTCTTGCTTTTGGAGTGGTCTCTGTCGGTCTACCACTCCTACATTTGGTCAAAATCTGTCTGATCGTGGATGTGGGGATTCCAAATTTTTTAGAGATGGTTTTGTAACTCTTTCCAGCCTGATGAGCAACGACAACTCCTTTTCTGAGCTCCTCAGGAAGCTCTTTTATCCGTGCCGTCATACACTTCCACAAACATGTGTTGTGAAGGTCTGATTGTCACAAATCCCTGATGTGATTTTAAATAAAACGCCCTGAAATTAATTTAAAATCATCAAGTTGCACTTACTTTTGCTCCTCACAGATATGTAATATTAGCTCATTTTCCTAAATAAACAAAAGTGTCATATGTAATATGAGTGCACATACTTTTAAGCGGCACTGTATATTGGTGTAATAATACTTCTATATGCTTGCAACAAAAACAGAAGTGGAGCAAGTAAATCGTTTTCCTCTTTAGACAGAGCAGGGCACAGTATTGTTTGGGTTTGTGCACCAAAAGAAGCAGTTGACCACGTAAACTGAAGTCTAACCTCTTGTGTTTCCCAGACTCACCCGACACAAACGGCCTTCCTCTCCAGCGTCGACCTCCACACACACTGCTCCTACCAGATCATGCTGCCTGAGGCCATCGCTATTGTCTGCTCGCCCAAGTTCAATGAGTGAGTCAGAAAAGTGTCCTCTCTCTCGATAAACATAATTTTTTGTTTTGTTTGTTTTTTCAGCACACTGCTTTCTTGCATGTATGTATTTTCCTAAGTTCCTCTATGCTGACGGTGTCTGATTGTGTTTGTCCCAGAATCGGCTACTTCAGGTTGACGGAAAGAGGAACAGATGAAATCTCCACGTGTAAACAGAAAGGTTTTCACCCTCACAGCAAAGATCCCCCTCTATTTACAGTGAGTACACCCGTCCTGTGTGCCCAAAATATGCAGTGTTTAAATATTCCATCACTAATCAGAGTTATAGCCCAATCAGAATAAAAACGCTTCATGTAACCACCTCAATCAAAGCAGATGGGCCTGATCAGAAGGATAACCATTAATCACATGGAATAAATAAATTCTTTCTGGCTGATGTCTGTGACTGAGACGAGACACTGACGAGTTAAACTAAGGTCTGACAATTAAAGCTAAAACGAAATGTGTGCCCTTTTCCATTGTATCAAATGTTATTTGATATGATAAGACATTATCAAATGGACTGTCAAAATACATGAGCTCTTCCTACAGGCTTCGAAAACGTGCGTACCTGTCATTAGATTGAATGAGGGGCATTGGCAGTTCTTCTTCTTCTGGGATTTTTGGCGGTTTTGACGCCACTGAGTGTATTACTGCCCTCTGCTGGTCATGATTGTCTTAGACAGTTGACGGTAGCCTACCATAGCTGCTTTTGAACGAAAATAAATTTTCTATTTTGTCCCTAGATGGCATGTTGTTAGCTGCTGCTTGACTTAATGTAAAAATTAAAAACGGACAAAAATCCAACGACTTTTCATCGATTAAAACTAAGATAAAAAATTACTGAAATGTGACTAAGGCTAATTAGCATTTTCATCTGAAGCCTAAAGATTAAAACAAAAGAGTTTGTCAAAATTAGCACTGGTCCCCTCATAGGCAGCCTGGAAGCCAGACCGACTTTCCCCCACAGAGTTGGTCTGGAGTCTGCCCGTTGGGAGTTGATTATGCTCCAGCAAAGACCTGCTGGGCCAATCAAGTTGTTTGGGCGGGGCTTTATGTGGTGATGGACAGAAGAGTAGTCATACACTTCATCTGAACACAGTGGAGTTGAACAAATTTGCTCTGATTGGTTGTAGGACTGTGCAGTTGTTTGAAGAGGTGGTTTATTCTCTGTATCGTAACTTCTTCTGTTATATTTCTTGCAGTTTCATCACTTTAGAGCAGACAGAAACAATCTTTTTATGTCAAAAGAAGTTCTGTTCTGATTGATGTTTGATCAGCAAGAGGAAAAGAAAACACGACTTTTGATTTCACTCTGTTATTTTTATTTGAAAGCAGGGCAGCTGTCACGGCCTTTATTCTGTAATCACGTAACTGAAATGTGTTTGTCCCTTTTCCAGCACGCGGGACACGTGACCATCACTGACGACACCGTGTCCATGGTGGATTTGCGGTGATTCTTTCTTCCCTCACCAGAACCCTAAGACTGTTTTATCAAAATCGCAGACGTTTTACTGGAGAAAAACACTCATTTTATTTTCAGGCTGGTGCTGAGCAAACGCCAGCCTGGGAGTTTACCGTTTGTATGGACATGAGTTGTTCTCAAAGGGAACAAAAGCTGCGAGTGATTTTGTTTTTGCTCTGTAAGAAAAAAGAAAATCCATGTTATTGCACTTTCCAAGTAAACAACTACTATCCACTTAATGAGCCCCCTGTTTTTGTCAGTACGCGGTGTTGTTCCTTCCTGTTCATCTTTTCTTTTTGTCATTAATAAAAATGGATGTTTGTCTGTTTCTGGAAATCCAACTGTTGTTTCATAAATCTCATCAAAGTTTGGTTTTGCCTGACTGATAAAGTGCCAAGGAGGAAAACTTTTGAATTGTTGTTGTGTTCATTGTTCAACATGAAGTTCGGTTTAAGCTCCTTTTCCCTCATAAGCTGTTGAAGTGCTACGAGTGATGAGAGAAATAAAAGCCAGTTGTAACTCAGGTATGCAGGCGGTGCCCTGTGTTGTATTTTTCTATACCATCACTCCGGACTTTCCTTTTTCTATGAAGGGTTTAATTTGAAATTTAATTCCTGCTCATGATGGATCCATCTTTTATATGTGTTTACTTCCTTTCTCTTTGTGTTTTGGGGAGGAGGTGGGTCTGGTAGCACCTGTATGATGTGTCTGAACTCCAGAAGACGTGGGTAACCCGAATGTACCTTCTGCTACACGTCGTTTACACATTACTAACCACCAACCGGCCATGCTTCATGCCTCTAACAGATATATGTTTGCGCCCTTCTCTTGTTACCAGAAATCAATGATTAGCCATGACGGTGAATTCAATGCCAAGACAAATAAACTTGTAGATAAATTTGTGCTGCATTGTTTTGTCATATTTGTTAATGGTGTACACCACTTTAATCGAATGTAATGCGACAAGATTGTCATATGAACAAACTTGTTTTCAAGGGTTTTTTTCCCAGGAAAGGAATTGATTCCTTCACATATCAATAAGCATTGCATGGAGAAAATACAGTGGTCTTTATGTGATTCAATCAAATGTGAGAGAATTAAGTTTAGATAGTAGAAATCTAAAATTCAAAACACTGCAACTGTCCAATTTTTATTTTATTTTTTTTTATGTACACTGATCAGCCACAATATTAAAACCACCTTCCTAATACTGTGTAGGTCTCCCTTGTGCCTCCAAAACAGTTGTGACTCATCAGAGAGTCGACATGGGCCTTCTGAGGGTGTCCTGTGGTGTCTGGCAACAGAGACCCCTCCTCTCTATGGGTTGAGGTGAGGGTCCTCTGTGGATCATCCTACAGAAAGAATCTGGAGGCCAGCTCAACACCTTGTGCCGTTTTTTGAGTTGTTCCTAAAGCGTTTTTGTGTGCGTGCCTGTGTCAGGCTGCATCCTGCTGGGGATGGCTGCTGCCATCAAGGAGTGTCATTGCTATGGGGTGGGGGTGCCTGGTCTGGTCTAGGTGGGTGCTACATGTCTAAGTAACATCCACACCAATGAATGCCAGGTCCAAAAGTTTAACAGCAGAAGATTGAATTGTCACAAGATGGTTTAAATGTTATTTACTTCTCATGTCAGTTTGATTGAAAGTGTGTAAACAGAGGCTCGGCGGTGGCTGAGTCTACCGACAGGGGGCGACACAGTGCGGTTATAACAAGAGAGCGACGTCAATTAAAACGGCGACAGAGAACGTAAACAGGAAGTCGAGGGAAAAAAACGAGCGTATCGTGTGTTTTAACATTTTAATTTTATCATTTTACAGCGGATAATCTTTCCCGCGTACTCAAAAACTCAAGATGGGGAAGCGACAGCACCAGAAGGATAAAATGTAACTACAACAGTTTCCCGCGCCTCTGAATCGTGCTTCTTTTTGTTGTTGTTTTAGCTAACGTTAGCTTCCGGCTAGCCACCTAGCTAAACTAACGTTAGCTTATTTCTGTTGACAGTGTACTTTTAGCAACTTTTGTCTGTGTTTGCTTCATTATCTTTCCGCGGTTTTTTTTGTTTACCTGTGCGATTTATCCTCCTCGCAGGTACATCACGTGTGCGGAGTACACACACTTTTATGGAGGAAAGCGGCCAGGTGAGCTGATATGCCGTCCAGTTGAACTGTTTTTGTTTCTGTTAAACATAAACGTTGATTAAATCTATGAAGTTGGGTGTATTTAATAGTTGTCTTACTTCCAGCACATTGTTTACACGCTGTTACAGAATCTGTTTTAGTTGCACTTGTACAATAACGCTTACCATCATGATAGTTTGTTTACTTTGGTTATTTTGGATGAGCATCTATACAACTTCATGCTGTGGTTTTTATTGCACCGATTACACTTTCTTATTCATATCAGCCTGTATCCACATTTAACAGCTGCAGATTACATCTACAGTCACTGAAATTAACTTAATATTGAATCAAAACCTCAACAAACCCTGATTGTTATCATTGGTGTGGTTGAACTTTAAAGTTTTAGGCCGTGGCCCCTCAAAATCATTTGTGTTTTTACTTTTCAGACATCCCACAGTCAAACTTCAGACGGCTTCCATTCGACCACTGCAGGTAACAAGAGACTTGTTTTCCATCAACAGGAGATTGCACATTACATCTTTCAAAATGGTGTAGTTGTTGTTGTTGCGCTGTTTTGCCAATACTTTGGTTGAGATTAAAATTCAAAATCGTTTTCCGTGTCTCATCTGACTGAAACAATTTTCTCTGAAACTTTTCAGCTTGTCCCTCCAGCCGTTTGAGTATCCTGTCTGTACTGAGGAGGGAGTCGTCTTTGACCTGCTGTGAGTAGTGTGTGTCGGTTACATTTTGACTGTGATGGACGGTGATTATGACCATATCTGCTGTGTGAATTATTTGTCATCTCGACAGTGATCACAGTAAACAAAACTGTCCACTTCGCAAAGAAGTTGTTCCTATGTTTGACGTTGAAAAGGAAAGAAACGAGTGTGGCATCTCGTATGCAGTCGTTTGCCGCCTTCTCGTTGGACCTAAAAGGCCAAATCTTTTCTACTTTCTTTTAGGAGCATTGTTCCATGGATTAAGAAGTATGGTACTAACCCGATCTCTGGAGAGGTAAGGAATCGGTGATGCTCATCACGTTGTAACTCATCCAGAGATTGCTCTCATTTACAAACCTGGCCAAAAAATGGTTCATACCCATCTCTGGACAAAGAGAAAAAATGTTTCTGCTGTAGAGGAAAACTATGTTTTTTTTTGTTTGTCTTCTTCTTTCTCACAGAAACTGGAGGCAAAATCCCTCATCAAACTTAACTTTGCCAAGAACAACGATGGTAAATATGCTTGTGTTTTAATCACGAATGAAAGAAGTAGAAACTAGTGGCATAAGAAGTTGATTTTTGACTGGAGTAAACATCGGCCAATAGTTAGGTTATAAAAAGTCAACATCAGACTATTGCTGGACTAAAAATGAAGGAAGATGTGAAAGATGTGTGATTTAATTCAGCAGAGAGTATATTACATTCTCTTTCTGTTTCAGGAAAGTATCACTGCCCTGTTCTGTACAACGTCTTCACAAATAATTCCCACATTGTTACCAACAAAGTCACTGGGAATGTGTTTTCCCATGAGGTTGGTGAACTCGCACTCTTTCGCAGAACTGCAACACAAAACATTCTCTAAAATTACACACATAAAGATGATATTGATTTCAGTGTCGTGTCATATTTGTTTACTCAGGCTGTTGAGCAGCTGAATATCAAGACCAAAACTTTTAAGGATCTGTTGACTGATGAACCCTTTGCCAGAAAGGATATCATAACACTGCAGGTAGGTTGTTACTTTATTATTTATTATTGCACATTATTTAACAAAAAGTGATTTTAAATCTGATGATTTTTTATTTAATTTTTTTGTCAAAGGACCCCACAAACCTGGATAAATTCAACGTTTCCAACTTTTTCCATGTGAAAAACAACCTGAAAGTGCTGGATCCAGGTGAGCTATCGGGCAAATTAACTGTTTGCTAATTCTCGTCGGGAAGTTGACGCGCTTACACCGCGTCCACCCTCTCACTTTCCCTGGTTTCTTGTTCAGATGAGGAGAAAGCCAAGCTGGACCCGGCGTACCGCTTGAACAGCACCAATCTGGAGACCAGGGAGACCTTAGCCGAGCTTTACAAGGACTACAAGGGAGACCAGCTGCTGGCTTCCACCATGAAGGAGCCAAAGGCCAAGAAGACAGACAAATTAAACGCTGTAAGCTAAACTTATTTAAAAGCACAAGTTAGTGAAAAAACCTATTTCCCATAGCTGTATAGCAGTTAAGGTTGTTTATGTAAGTACAGTGTTTGGAGGACTAGAACACAATGAGGTGGCTGAAAAAGCTTGCAATGCATAGGTGAACTCTCACTAATATCCCATTAATGGCATCTTACATTTCTCTAAAATAATTAGATCCCCTTATTGCTAGAAGACCAGATGGTAAAAGATTATGGTGCCCTCATGGACCGTGCGTAAAGCTGGAGGAACCCTTTTCATCCTCAGTGTGGTGGCTTCAGCCGTCACCATCTTAGCACTGTCAGACTCCTCCCTACTCCAGGGCTAATTAAAAAACATAAAAAAGATCTTCGAGGTAGAGCTGTAGCGAACTCAAGCAAAACTCACCCGTGGCCTTTCTCTGAATTATGCATAACTTTAAGCCTTTATATAATTTAAACGGGCTTTTCTTAGAGCTCAGCTTTGTTTGGTCACTTGTCTCGGATCTTTGTGATTTGCACTTGATGTAATTTATAACCTCTTAATTATGTCCGTGTTGACTTTGGCATCAAAGGTCGTGCTTGATTTTGAAAGCTGCAATTTATTAAAACATGCCCAAAGATATCCTTTTAAGGCGCTTTTTTAAATGCACATAGTCTTGAGGTGCCTTTAGGCCACTTCTAAGGTCAAGATGAACTTAAATACAATTCAGTCATAGGTTTATTTATTTTCTTTATGAATAACTTATCAAAACATTATATATCAGATTTATTATTATTATTATTATTATTTGTGCCTCTGCAGCATCTCAAGAAGACACGTGTAAGTCTTACTCTGAACACAGGAGGGAGCCAAACAATTAAAAGTAATACGCTGACTGTATTGTGGGCGACAAGACAAATGACTGCATCCATAAACTGAACAAAGACTATTTCCAGTGATGCAGGGAGGATAAATAATATAATACAATGACAACAATAGAGGAGTTCAGACAAATGTTTGAAAAGAGACAAAACCCAGACAGTGAGAGCACGTCAGGTCAGTACATGAATGATTGAGTGAGAAAGCCTTGTTTAAATATGCAGCGAGTTTATATTTTTCATCTTAAAAGTACCTCCTGTTCCTTTCCTATACCGGCTCGCTCTCAGTCATCATAAGTGGAGTTTAACAAACGCACTTCAGTGCAGCAAGGAAAGGCCAACGGCGGTTAGTCACATTAGCGCCGTGGCTCTGTCCTTGAATGACCCGGAGATGAGGGCTGATTCGGTTTAAACAGCGTCTCCTTTAGCGTCGCCGCTCTCCGTCGATTCACAGCCGAAGTGACGCTCTGACAGCATCTGAGAGAAGGGGGGGGGGGGGGGGGGCAATATAGGTCAGACGGGGTGCACAAGGTAAAGTCTGTGCCTTCCTGCGCCTTCACGTGAACTGGAGCAGAAGAATGCTTAGCCGCGACCGTGGAGGAGACTTGAGCATTTGAAATCCATTTTCACTTTTTCCGCTTTTCATCTTAACGGAGTTGTCTTGACATAAATAACTCCGCCAGTCCTCCGGTATTTTTAGGTGCATGTTACTATTTAATTGATGTTCTCAAATAGCCTTAAAGCATCTCCACTACTCCTTAATTATGAGATGGGAGAGACCTCTTTAGGCTTGGGTGGGGACTCTACTCTTAATCACGTAGAATCTGTAGAATGTAAACAGGAGACGCAAAGAAAGTGGAAGAACTTCGTCCTATTTAATGAGGAAGTTTCTGCCTGTTGATTGAATACCTCTTTGTTTTTTTCCCCTCCTCCTCAGGCCCACTACTCCACAGGAAAGGTTTCTGCCTCCTTCACGTCCACAGCCATGACTCCTACAACAGTACACGAAGCAGGCGAGTGAACATCTCAGACATAAACACACAGATTTGCAGCTTATTTTTTGTTTGCTTTAACCGCTGTTCATCCAGGGAGCACTTGCTCGTCACGCGGGCTCTTTTTGTGGCAAAGTGCGGCTCGCACAGTTAAATGCGGGAGCCGCTCGTCTCGACTGCTTTCTTCTCCTGTCAGCCGCCCGAGCTGCTCCATGGGAGAGATTTGCTGTTATGCAACTGTATAGTAGGTTCAGTTCGCTTCAGACGGAGAGAACAGCGTCTGGATTTACTGACCTAGTTCGGCTTTCCGGAAAAGGATGCATTCATATGCTGTGTATACATATGAGGTGCTAGTAACAAAATACAGAGAGTTTTAAGATTGTTAAGAGGCGATCAACGTCATGCATAGACCTAAATACCGGCCTGCACTGCACCAGAGGCACGGAGGGGTTTTAAAGGTCACAGATCTCACCTGTGGCTGAGCTGAGACTCAAGCAATCAATAAAAATAAAAAAGGTAGTTTTTCAAGCAGCTTAATTTGCCGGCTACAGTCGTAAATATTATCATTTACAAAAGACACATCAGTGCAGCGTGCGTGAATGCGTGTTCCTCCGTTACAGATGCCATCGCGGACGACACCGTGCGCTACCAGTACGTGAAGAAGAAAGGCTACGTCCGCCTGCACACCAACAAGGGAGACCTGAATATCGAGCTGCACTGTGATAAAGTAAGGACACATGCACAAACGTAAAAGCAGATATATTGTGTTGAACAAAAGTCTTCGTCATCAACCCTCAACTTCATCGTTACATGATAAAATTACAAGGAAAGGGGAAGTTTATGTGAAATCGTGCATCGTGTCGCTGGCAGGAAGTGTTGGAAGGATGTTGAAACGATAAAACTTTTAGCAGTGAATATCATTTTTAGTGAAAATATATCATCTTTATTAATGGGTATTTGGAAATCCAACCAGTAAATAATAATTGTAATAGTTTTATAAATGGAGCTTGGTGTTTTTGGACCCCGAGGCTGTGATTCAGTCTTGGTTCGATTTAATTAGCTGGCTCTCAAAAAACGTTACTGTGGCGTAGCTTCGGCCTGAGCGGACGGTTAAATTTTATTCAGGATGACTCATCCGAAAGACAGAAATCAGCCTCTTTGCCAGTTTTCCATCTTGGCAGAAGCGTGTTGCTTGTGTGACACCTTGTTAAGGTTACAAGACGTGGGAACTCCGGGAATGCATTTCCTCCCTGGTAACCGAGCGCTTTGTGTGCTTGGTTTTCATTGGCTTCGGAGCCAACGAATCAGAATAATAGGGGAGGGCGCGGGGGGGGGGGTGAGGGGGGTTGCAGCGGTTATACGGCCTGCCCTCTGTGCCCTGCATCCTTCCCTCCCCGCCCCACCTTCCTCCCCGGTGGTTTTCACACAAGATTGCAGCTCTATTCGTGGCCTGCTGTTTATGAATTAATGAGTGCCACCTCACTGTCACATACGCTCTCAGTCACACAGATCCACAGCCATCCGCCCCGTAAAGTGCCCATTTGCTCACCCGGCTTCGGACGTGTCAGCCGCCCCAGCCTTTTTATCGCCGATCAGCCACAACATTAAAACCACTGACAGGAGAAGTTAATAACACTAACCACCTTGTGACAATTCAGTGTTCTGCTGGAAAACCTTTACACCTGGCGTTCATTTGTGTGGATGTTACTTAGACATGTAGCACCCACCTAGACCAGACCAGGCACCCCCACCCCATACCAATGACACTCCTTGATGATCCCCAAAAACACTTTAGGAACTCAACAAAACATGAAGAACAGCACAAGGTGTTGACCTGGCCTCCAAATTCACTAAATCCCAAACTGATCAAGTATCTGTGGGATGATTCACAGCCTCATAGGACCCAAAGGCCCCCTCTGACAACATTGTGTTCCCAGACACCACAGGACACCCGCAGAAGGCCCATGTCACCACAAGGGAGACCTACACAATATTAGGAAGGTGGTCATAATGTTATGCCTGATCGGTGTATGTCATCAAAGAAGGTTACAACTTTATTATTTTATTCATATCTGACAGAGTAAAAAGTAAGAAGACAAAGAAGTAACAGACGTTGTTATTATTAAATGTTTAGACATGTCTAAGCAAATTAAATTATGTCTTTCAAGCTCTCATGTTTTGGCTGATTGTCTGGGAAACCGAGAGTGAATTGGGACATTTTCTGCATTTTGTTTTTTTTTCCTTTCCTTTCCTTCTGCGTCAGACCCGCATTGTTTCCATGCTGACATCACTGATTGCTGACTATTTCGGGTAGCAAGGCATGTTTCTAAGTCGAGTTGCATTTCAAACATTCTCGGCCTTCGCACACAAAAGAAGAGGGACACAAATGGATTCACAGTCAATTTAACGTCATTACCGGGCAGCAGGAGTTTGTCACAGATGGAGATGTCTTAGGTAAAAGTTTCTGGCAAAAAAAAAAAGAAGGAAAAAAAGGAGAGCTTGTATATTTCGTGCATTTTATTCATAGATGCGCTAGTAATATGTTGTACCGGATAATTTATCACCTGATGGCTGTTTTTTTTTCCTGTTCTTTTCCATTCCAGAAATCAATTTAAAGCCTAAAACTGTAGAAACCAATCATTTTTTTTTTTTTTTAGTCTAGTGGTTTAAAACAATAAGCCTCTTTGTAGCTTTGAAAATCTTGGGATTTATGACAGAAGGGGGGAAAAAGAGGCCGAGCGCTGAACCCCGGCGGCAGAATTGAGTCGTAGGTGGAAATAAGACCAGTAGAGCTTAGAAGAACCTGTCACACAGCGGGGGGGAAAATAAATAAATAAAAGCCAGGGAATAAAAATAGGTTTTACGAAAGCATCTGGTGATTCTTGGAAACCACCAAGCATTGTTGCCAAGGGGGGAAAAAAAAAGTATGTTTCTCACACAAACACAGAAGTGTTCCTCAAGGCTGTTGACGTTAACAACACTGGACCTGACCAGAGAGTCATAGTCGAAGCCACTCCTCCCGCTTAGGGAACAAACGCTGCCTTATTCCAGAGCCTGAGTCGGTCCGCTCCTGTGAGTAGGTGTGTTGTAGTGATTTACAAGATGCCCAAACATTTTTTATCACCCACCTTCAGCAATCCAGATGTTTTTTTTTTCTTTACCTCGAGAAAACAGCTTTACAGGAGGAGTACTAAGCCTGGCTTCGAGCTACGTAGATATGTCAGGCCGCCCCAGGCAACAGATGAACTCCAGTTCACTGCAGACTTCTGTGTGTAACAGACACTGTCGAAAAGGGGTCGGACAGAGTTGAAAAAGTGAGACTGTGTTTGTTTACGTGAATGGAAATCTGCAAATGCTGTCAGTCTCCTCTGCTTCCTCTGCGCCGAAGCCGAAATTTGAACCTTCCTCTATAGCGACACGTGTCCAGTGTATTCTGACTCTCTCTCTCTCTGTAGGCAAATACAGACGAGGGTGATGTCTGCGTCGCTATGAATCAGTCACTTCTTTGGGGCCTTACAGATTTGCACAGTTTAATCTCTTTCGCTGATGAGTGTTTAAATGTAGTACGCTGCTGCATTAGTTTTATTTAATCACCTGTGGTAGCAGTGTCGAAGCCTCTCGTTCTGAATTCACATCAGCGTCAAAGCTGTTTGAGGATAGATTTCTTTGGCAATTTCATTTTAAACATGCATAATGATCATGTTTTGGCTTTTCCCAGTCTGCTCTGTGTGCGTTCCGGGTGAATTTTCTTAGAAATTACAGAGCAGATGAATTTATTGACACGGAAATGTGTTCATAAATGACTGTGCTGAAAGTTGAAGATTGGTTTATGAAAGCCAGAATGATGCTTCTGTGTTGGTTCAAAGACATATGAATGCTGTAGGTACTTGTAGGTACTTGTAGGTACTCTATAGGTGTAATATAGGTGCAGCGTAGGTTTGTTGTTTACGCCAAAGCCTGTACCATCTCCTTCTGTCTCCTACGTGCCTTCTCCTCAGACCTGCTGTGATTTCAGTAAAAGTAGATTCAGTGCACGTAACTCCCCATTTATTAGCTCCAATTAGCTTCAACATGGGCCCTTCTATTCCATTTGCTATTGTTTGAAGTATATAGAGAAACTCAACGCCGGAGCAGTGCCAACACGCCAGCTCACAAGTATAAATTCAAGTGTAAACAGCGCAGGCCACTCACGTTTTACTCTCACTTTCCTTGTTGCTGTTTCTCACAAAATAAAAATAACAATATCTGCTCTTTTCAGGTTCCCAAAGCTGGAGAGAATTTCATCCGTCTGTGTAAAAAAGGATACTACGACGGGACGGTCTTCCACAGGTCCATCCGGAATTTCATGGTAATGATTTTGACCTACTGAAATTACTTTTACTGCGTCGGAAGCAAGCTTGAATTTCTCTGCTTGCTTCTGATTCCCTCTTCTCTTCCTCATCTTCCGGGCCCGTCTGAATCAGATGGGTGCCCTCCACATGATCTAGGTTCTGCTCAAGGTTTATTTTCTGTCAAAAATGAGTGTTTTCCTGCCATCATTACCTTAGTTCTTGCTCTGGCTTCTTTAAATTTAAACCAAGGTTCCTGATGAAAAAGGATCCAGCCTGTTCGACTATTTATAAATCCTAAAATATAACGTGTCGCCACATTTTTTGCCACCTTCTTCTTGAGTAATTACTGTCTATTGTGCACTTCTTTTCGGAATCCATAGGCGGTAGACCGCATTTATACCAAATTATGCGATACAGAAACATTTGAGACCCGGAGGACAACAGAAATATTCAAATTACAAGATTTTACTTCTTTGAAATCCTTTCAAACTCAAACAATTCACACTTTTCCTTTCAACATCCATCAGCACAAACATTAAACATCCTCCCATCTAGTCTGATAGGGGGGTTAGAGTTCAGATATGTGCAGTAGTTATGAGCCAATACTCAAATTGCTCATTAAGATCCAGAAATAGAGGAGCGGAGATGCAAAACTGGAAATCTGGACTGGAGCGTTGTTTTGAGCTGAAGATTGGACAAGTTATATCGGGTGCTTGGTAATAAAAGAAATTGCAGTACTCAGATTTGCATGTAATAAAAATACGAATGAAAATATTCGCAAATCTAATCTTTAGAGTTTAGAAGGACGGTCTTATTACTGGAAATGTTAATGGATAAATAAAGTATCTATCCAATCTAATCTAATAACCACACACTCCTTGTTATGCCATTTTATATGGAAGTCAGTAATTAAAGTCTGAGAAATCGAGATAAACTAAATATATGTGGGTTTATTCTCCATCACTGACTGATTAGTTTTCCTACTAAATGTGAATGAAAATATGAAGTAATTAAACAGTTATTGTTTTATTACCAATTACGTCTTCTGTTGATATAATGATGTATTTTTAGTAGATGCTAATCAGTAAGTACAATCCTTTTTCTTCCAGCTCTTCATCTGAAGCCTCTTAACAAAGACTGAGAATTTAAAAATGACAGCTCTGTGATCAGCCGCTCCTCTGTTTATTTCAGAGGTGCCGCTCCCATAATTAAAGTGGCTGTGAGAGTGGACATCTGGTCTCAAGAGGGCCCTTACCTTTTTTTTTTTTTTTTTTTCTCTCATTCCGTCCCGTGGTTTTCATGCACAGTGGCGAGCTGTGAATTGTTTATCCGTAATTACCGCGCCACTTACGGCTTCGACTTATCCTACACCGCCCGAAAGAAGAGGAGAGGTAGCCTTGGAGAGAGTCATTGCATAGCAACAAATGCTTTAAAAGCAACAGGGAACGGAAGCGTGTTTCTCCTTTTTTATTTATTTATTTTTTAACGCTGCAATTCATCAGGGACGTCTGGCTTCGGAACACCCTGAGATTTAAGGAATTTGTCAGTTTTGCTTTGAAGGCGCGACAGGCTCAGACAGTAAGGAGACATGTTGACTTGTCGCGGCAGGGGAAGCACAGGTGTTAAATTTACTTCCACTTACAGGAGGTCCTGGGTTATGCATTGCTATCATGGCTTACTGGGGCACTGTAATGGGCCTGAGCCATCGTTAATACAGCCGCGCTTTCCTGGCTGTGACAAGTCAAACAGTCTGTTGTGAAGCAGGCTAATCGTTGAGCGCTAAAATAAAACGGCTGTTTTACACATGAACCTGGGACTTCTGCGTCTATATTATGTTGTAGTTTCTTTGCAGAAAAGACTACCATTCATTTAGTACTTCAGCCTAAAAAATGGTGACACTAAACTATATCAGGGATAATATTATGACCACCTTCCTAATATTGTGCAGGTCTGCAAAACAGTTGTGACTCATCTGAGAATGGACATGGGCCTTCTGAGGGTGTCCTGTGGTGTCTGTCAACACAATGTTGTTAGTGGGGGGGGCCTTTGAGGGGAGGGGCCTCTGTGGATCATCCCACAGATACTTGATCAGTTTGGGTTCTAGTGAATTTGGAGGCCAGGTCAACACCTTGTGCTGTTCTTCATATTTTTCTTTAGTTGTTCCAAAAGCGTTTTTGTGCGTGTGCCTGTGTCAGGCTGCATCCTGCTGGGGATGGCTGCTGCCATCAAGGAGTGTCATTGCTATGGGGTGGGGGTGCCTGGTCTGGTCTAGGTGGGTGGTTCATGTCTAAGTAACATCCACACCAATGAATGCCAGGTCCAAAAGTTTCCCAGCCGAACACTGAATTGGTGTTTACCTGATTTGTGTTTTTCATGACCATAAATCTCTATAAGAGGCAGAAAGTAGCATTTCCACTAGTTCAAAGCCTTCTGAAAGTTTCTTCTCCAGTCTTACTTCTGATGCGTACGGCTTTAATTAGTTTTAATTGTTGTGTTGGTGGTATGAGGAGGTAGGTTCAAACTACACCAACATACCAGTGGCACAATATCCTGTTTCCACCTCGGTGCTTTTTCCACCAAACACAGGCTTCACCAATGTCAACACCCTTTTTTTTTTTTTACTTTTTTTATCTTCCCACACTATCCGTTCATTTTTAGTGTTTCCTTTCACTCAATTGTTCTTCATTGTAGAAAACATGGCTGCACAGCAACTTGAATACAAACAAATGCTAAACATTCAGATAATAGATCTCCTGCAGAAACGGTAAAAAAATACAGACAGGGCCATGCTCGTGAAAGTTTATTTATTTATTTATTTTTCCCACAGAAGAACTTGTGTGCAAAATCCCACTGTGGAAACACTAATAGGCAGGTTGAGCCCAAACAATGAACAATAGCGGCCAGTGTCCTGGAAAGCTTTGACTGTGGCTGCTGCAAAGAACATGACTCCAGGTTGGGTGTCTGACAAAGGCTGGGACTAAACGTTATTGGACTTTATTTTGTTTTTAATTGTTTAGTTTATCACGCATCAAGAAGTAGTGAAACAATGGCATTCACAGTTTATCCAAGGGCGTTGCAGTAATTATTTTACTCGTAAAAGCAGAAAAATGCAGCAGAGCAATGATTAATGTATCATATAAAAAGTTGCAGATCATTCATCTGTAATTAATTGTGGTTGGTTTCGAGTCTCGGCTAAACATTTTCCCCGAAATGTTTGCAGAACAAGCCTTGTCTTTCAGCTTGCAGCCATTGTCACTTGAGTTTTTATTTATTTTATTTATTTTCTCGCCCCCAGATTCAAGGAGGAGACCCCACTGGAACCGGCACAGGTAAGACGAGCACTGCACTCAAACTACATTTTGAATTACATAACGAGTCTTTGCTGAATTATTAATTGTTCCTTTTTGGAAAGCATTGCGTAAATACCGCCTGCAACTCAAGATGCAAGTCAGGAGTGTTTCTAAAAATACTCTGTGAAGACACACACACATAAAAAGACAGAGGTGATGTAGATAGCAGAGGGCTGATGTTAGGGTACAGACTGAGGGGGGGGGGGGGTGTGGTGAACAACCAATCATCAAGCTTACTGTGTAATTTCCATGCTTTTAGAAAACAGTTTTGAATGCAGCTATGTGTAATCAACCGCCGGGCCACACACAGGAAAATTTCCTACTTTCGCCTGGGCCGTGCTGCTGTGAGAGTTTTACAGCACAATGTGAGCTTTGTGTCCGTGGGCGTCTCTCTGAACACTATGCAAAACCCATCCGCCGTGACGGATTTATGAGGTGCAGAATTTCTGGCCTGTAGGTAAAATTTCTCCTCATCACCTGCACTGAACAGTGTTGGCACAGAGCTCGGGAAGCAGTGCTGCTCTGGAGCGATTAAACCTGCTGCAACTTGTACACCTTTAAAATTGGCTCAGAGTAAGTCAACAGACATATATTGATAATTATGACACTTAACTTTCTTGGTGTGGTAATGAGCCGCTTCACTAAAATGACAGAAACTACCCTTGACGTGTATTTTAGTGTTTTAATTCCGTCCAAGTCCCATCCACTAACATGGAGGGGGCGGAGCTTATGACATATATACTGCAGCCAGCCACCAGGGGGAGCTTTACTCGCTTTGGCTGGTGGTTTTAAACAAGGACACAAACTTTAAAGATATAGTGCTCACGTATTTTTATATTTCATATTGCTACTTTGCCAAAAACTTGAGCTTATACTGTTAAACTAATTTAAGGACATTTTTAAATTCACATCAGCGGTAGTTTGCTGCAGTTTGATTGATCGTTTAACTCCTTAGTGAGAGTGAATATCCTTCCCGCTCCTCCTCCCTTCATTTACCGTCCAGTCGTGCCGAAGTAAAATGTCAGTGAGTTGATAAATTATGCAAAAATGCCACCGAGGGAACTTGACGTCCTCAAAACGTAGCATACATTCACAACATAAACACTCTCACAGAGCACATACAGTACCTTTTTATATGCACACACCGCTTCATGCACGTACACCAGCTGGCAGGACAGCGAAACGCACCTCAGGGCGACAGATCCTCTCCCCCTGTCGGGAGCCAATGAGCTCCCGCGGTGTGTGTTCCTGTATACTCATCATGATGATTCTTAATGATGGAGTCAGTCTGAATAATAACTCACAGCTGAAGGCTCTCAACGTGGCTCCGTGTTCAAGGGCAAACCGGTCTCCTGCTTGCCGTGAGAATGCACAGAGCCTTGTGTCTGCAGTGGTGCAGTGATTTAAATAAATGGAGCTTCTCTGTGTTGTTTTCGTACAAACAGAACGGATGTGACCATCTTTCACATGATTCAAATGTAACTCTGATCGCGGTGAACTCCACAGTGAACTTCTGCTTCATTCTGCTGACATAATAGTTTGAAAGAACAGAGACTTTATCTTACTGGCAAAAAAAAAATATGTTTCCGTGTTTTTGTGACAACATTGTGTCTAGACCGATCAGCCACAGCATTAAAACCACTGACTAGAACTAAGTTTATTAGCTATGGTAGATGTTTTTCATACCTAGACAAGAAAATCCTCCATATATTGTTGTGTTTCTAACTAAATAAGATTCTAGTCCAGCATTTAGCTTTAAGGATATATATCTATATACATGTAGAGATATATGCATGTAGAGATATACACCAATCAGCCACAACATTAAAACCACTGACAGGAGAAGTGAATAACATTGACCGTCTTGTGACAGTTCAGTGTTCTGCTGGGAAACTTTTGGACCTGACATTCATTCATGTGGATGTTACTTCGACATGTAGCACCCACCTAGACCAGACCAGGCCCCCCCACCCCATAGCAATGACACTCCTTGATGGCAGCAGCCATCCCCAGCAGGATGCAGCCTGACAGACACACACACAAAAAAAAAACATGAAGAACAGCACAAGGTGTTGACCTGGCCTCCAAATTCACCAGATCCCAAACTGATCAAGTATCTGTGGGATGATCCACAGAGGCCCCTCCCCTCAAAGGCCCCCCCACTAACAACAATCTGTTTCCAGACACCACAGGACACCCTCAGAAGGCCCATGTCCATTCTCTGATGAGTCACAACTGTTTTGGAGGCAACCTACATAATTTTAGAAAGGGGGTCATAATGTTATGCCTGATCGGTGTATTTATGCAGGTGGACATTGTTGTCACTTGCCATTCTTGTTACGAAAAAAAAACTTTTGTGCATCCACTGCACTGGCCATATTGAATTAATTTGCTTCTCTCTGTGTTTTTTTTTGGAATCGCTGAAACCTGCTTTCCATTTACAGTTATGTTTACATCAGCTAACCAGTTCCTGTTTCCTGTCATTTACTTGTGTTTTGCTGTTCTCTCAGGCATGTTAAACGCTGATGAGTGAAATGATTAGAAATCCGCTTTGTATAAGCTTGTGTGCATCACATCTGCACGACTGTGTAGCGGAGTGGATTTTATCTTCTGTGCATGTATGTGTGCTTTTATTTTTATGCTCGTGCAAGTGGAGCTCAAGATGCAAGAAAAGGAAAGGGGCCGCTCATCAGTAGCGCCACCAGTGGTCACCTGTTAAATACGACAGAATCTGTTTAACATGAAGCGTATAGTTTTCACTTTTTTAAACAATGAAATATCATTTTTGTTGCACAATGTGTGCAAAACTGTGGCACTATGAACTGTACATCATATATAAATTTGAGCTGACAGTATAGAGATACCCCAGCAGGTATTTTGCAGGACTAACATTGGCTGTTGAACTGGACTGAATTAAAAAACCAAAGTGTTTCTATTATTTAGCCACTGACTAAAAACACATGTTGGTACTAGAAACCACAGCCTCAAAAACGAAAACTCAGTCGGATTAACAGCTCTCAGTTATTGGAAACTGATGCTGAGTAAGAAGAGATAAGATTTAGTGCAAGACCTTCGTATTCGAATGCAGTCCTTTTGCCTAGTGTACCTGATGAACAAGCAGGTGAGCTGCTTCTGTTCCGTTAAGTATCCCTGCATGCAAAGCCAGCGAGTCTGCATAGTAACCAAGACCGTGAAAGCTGCACGGAAACTTCCATCACCAGTGTTATTAATCGCTCTTGTGCTTTTCTTGTTGGAACACGTCTTAAGTGGTCAATCCTGGGGCTAAACTACCCGTACCAGACTCATTGTTTGACGTATGATTTGAGACAAGTGTCCAGCAGTTAATGATTTCAACCAAAGATTGTGCTGAAATATAAAAACTACTGCTGCTTTTAGTGGGTTATATCCACATTACAATGTCTTCCCTGCGGTAGTGATCAAAGAAAATGGTTGTTAGGGACTGACTTATTTCTCATATTCTCCTTTTGCCTCTCTCTTTCTTTGCGTTTCCTTCCTTCCTCCCTCCCTCACGCTCTTTCTCCATTCCCAGGAGGTGAATCCTTCTGGGGAAAACCCTTCAAGGATGAGTTTCGGCCCAACTTATCCCACACCGGACGGGGTGTTCTCAGCATGGCAAACTCGGGTCCAAACACCAACAAGTCTCAGTTGTAAGAAAAGCTTTTCGAAACTCTTGAACTGTTCCTCTGCGGTAGAAAAGTCAGCCGACAGAGAATTAGACGCCCCAACAGCTGGATAAGACGAGAAAAAATGTAGAAGCATTGTGGTATTTACTTTTTTGTGTAATTTTGGAGATTGTTATATTATTAAAAAGTACATTTGGATGTAAGAACTATGTTTAATACACCATCCTAAAACAATTTTAGCTATAACGAAGTAATAACGTGTTATAGACAATTTATTATCTTCATTACACGGCTTAGAAATCACATAAAACAGTGTTTGGTGAGCTAAATTGTCACCTTTAAACGTGCTATTTAATCGTTGTTATTGCAGATCATTTTGTGCATTTACTTATTTGTACTAAAGGATTTTTATTTCTTTTTTTTCTCAGCTTCATCACTTTCCGATCGTGCGCCTACCTCGACAGGAAGCACACAATATTTGGAAGGTAAAACTCGATTCCTTTTCGAAGCCACGGTGTTTCGCTAGATTTATGCTTTTGCATCAGCTCCAGGCTGCACCCTCGGCCGTAGCCAGACATGAAACTACACGTCACACACAACGCAGGCCGCGACTGTTATTGCTCCAACCCACATTTCCTTCTCCACGTCTCCGAGTGGCCGGACAAGCACAGAAAATTCTCCGTCTTCTCTCTGTCTTTTCCCTTTTCAGTGAAAGTCACTTTTATTCACTTTTATTTGTTGCTTCCAACAGCAACATGAGCCACTTGGATGTAAATCTCTATGTAAATCCATTGCAGATGTAAAAACCAAGCTTGCTGAGTAATTTATAAGCTTTTGGCTTCGAAGGTTGACAATCCTGACAGACACGTCAGAGGTTGTTGTCGTTTATACATCTTCTTTTTCTCCTTACTTTCTGTCTCTTTCTCACCCTCTTAGTTCCTTTGCAGCATCGCTCAGTGCAAAGAGAATTGTGACTTCCCGGTCTGACTCGCGGCCAAGAACGAAGTGAAAAATTTAGTAGACGCTGAATCTAAACTGATGGCTCACTCTCCCTGCTGAGCTGAGCTCGATCTTAAATGGTTGTCTTTCAGAGACAGCCTTGGCTGTTTTTCTAAAAATATTCAGACTGCTGCTTTCAAGTGACTGATTCTTCACATGGTCAGCACACTTTAAAAAAAGAAAATCTGCTTTGACCTTGCATCCAGCTTTTTATACTCTCCAGACTGTAGTCTTTGCACATTTAATGGCCCCGGCAGTGACAGTCTACTTAAGCTGATCTACGCATTGTGTCAATTGTTCAGAGTGTAGACACCAGGCTTTAAATTTGCCAGCTGACTTTTCCCCTACTAATCTCAAAAGGCATATTGGCTTAGCCTTTGTGTGGCAGATTTGGGGGCGACATAAAAATTGAGATGTAGAGATTGTGCCAAACTGACACAGTACTCTTTGGTGACTATGTAAAATGACACTGGAAACAGGGCTGCACCAATTATTTAGTTTAGTCTTTGAATGAAAGGGGAAAACAATCCAAGGAATTATCTTAATGTTTTTTTTCTGGTTCAGACACACACCGATCAGGCATAACATTATGACCACCTTCCTAATATTGTGTAGGTCTCCCTTGTGCCTTCAAAACAGTTGTGACTCATCAGAGAATGGACATGAATGGCCTTCTGAGGGTGTCCTATGGTGTCTGGCAACATGATGTTGTTAGTGGGGGGGTCTTTGAGGGGAGGGGCCTCTGTGGATCATCCCACAGATACTTGATCAGTTTGGGATCTGGTGAATTTGGAGGCCAGGTCAACACCTTGCACTGTTCTTGATGTTTTTTGCCAGGTCCAAAAGTTTCCCAGAAGAACGGTGAATTGTCACAAGATGATCAATGTTATTCCCTTCTCCTGTCAGTGGTCATAATGTTGTGGCTGATTGGTATTTGTGACAAAGAATAAACAAAACAAAATTTGATAGAAGTAGCTGGAATAATTAGTGTAACTAAAGAATAGTTGCAGTGATTATTTAATGATTTGATTGGATATGATTTCTTTACATAACTTTTAGACCCTTTTTGTGCAGACAGCTATGTTGGCTTTACGTTTCAATATTGCTGCTTTTGTTCTGACTAGATCTGTATTGTACTGAAAAGAATTTCCAAACCACTTAAACATCTTAAAAAACTTGCCAGAGTGTTTGGATCTCTGAGAGAATTTGAGAAATGGGCCTCAAGTAAAACACGTGTTCTTTAAAGCGACCGGCTGATTGGGATTGTGTTGTTGAACGAGGCTGCTCCTCTGTTTATTTGAACATGTGGAAGCCGAGGACACGTGGCCTGCGAAGCGTCCCCTGCAAGACTATTGGGTGCACTGCCTGTGTTTGTTTCTCTGCGTCTGTTTTCACTCTGCACATCGTAACCCCCCCGTAGGAGCAGCTGGATAAAGAGTTTGGAGTTTAAAGAGTGGAGTGAGAGCAACTTCTTAAAGTGGTCTGCACCAGGGGAGTCTCTAGCAGATCGCCTCTTGACCCTCACCATTTGACAGACTCTATATCTTCAGCGGTTCCCTGCTGTGTTTACACCATAAAGCCAACGATAGCGGCGACTGCAATAATGGTTTTTTTTTTACTGAAACTCATGTTCACCGTTATCTGAGGGAATATGATGAGGTCTGCACAAACCCCTGCGCCAGTAAATGATTTGCTGTGAGAACCAAACGTGACATGTTTAGACGATTGAACATGCATTTTTTAATACTTGCTTGACGCATGCCTTTGGGGCATATTAACTTCAAGGTTAGGTTCAGTCAGGTTGCAGCTGTGAAGCGTCCATTAATGTGAACATGTGACAACGAGGAGTTGTTGTTGTAGCGATGCAGAACCTGCAGCTCTCTTGCAGTGAATTTTAGCTGCATAGAAGACTTGTCATGGTGACAAATAAAAGCCAATGTTTTGCTTTGTCTCTCTTTTCCAGAGTTGTTGGTGGATTTGAGGCACTCACAGCCATGGAGAATGTGGAGAGTGATCCTAAAACAGACAAACCAAAGGTAGGAAGTAGAAATAGTTCAAGGCCTAGATTAACTTTAAACGGCATGAATCAGAAGAAGAAACACCATCTTTAATTATAGCCGACACCCCTGTACGGAGCAGATCACAAAGAGCAGCCGTGAGAGTATTCTGACCCTGACATGAATGATTTCGAGGTCAGGTGTGAGAGAGCACTGACAGACGAGTTTGTCCTTTCCAAACCAGAAAGTTTCTCATTCTGTTGTTCTAAACTAAACCGCATGTTCAGACGGTAAAGGCAAAATATCCACGATGACCTGAGTCCGCCAACATGCACAGCAGCTATGGAACACTTAATATCTGCTTGGCAGGATGATTTAGTTAAAGTTTACAGAAGAGCAGTGGAAGCGAGCCTTTAAAAAGATTCACAGTGCTTCAATCTGTGCATGGCACGGCCTTTTGCAGTTCATATACCGATCCTTCGTGTGAACGTTGCAGGCTTGCACTTGCATCATTAGCTCGTTGCATCTGGAGCAGCAGCCCAAGAGGATCTCAGGTTATTGGAGAAATATTTTTCTGAGTCATTGATTGAGATCGTTTTGATGTCAGGTCTGGTAGTTACAGATGCTTGCAGAGGGAATGAAATGGTGTTTCTCTCTGTGCAGACTCAATAAATAGTAAATAAGCTGACTTAGTTATAATAAGGGAAAGAGAAGAGATCCTTAACCACCACCTGTGTGTGTGTGTGTGTGTGTGTGTTTATTGACCATTTGTTGGCCTTAACATAACATTGGCAGACATTGGAATCATTTTTTTCCATCAGTTTTTCTTTTGCATTTTTGATTAATCACAAGTAGTGACTAATAGTAATTAGTTTCAACGCTAACTAAGTCTGCAGGTTTTTTGGGGACTTGGCAAATGCTGGGAGCCCTCAGGTTGGTGGTTAGGGGACCAATCAGAAGGCCGACAAAAGCCTCAGTTATTATTGTTCTGGGATGCCAGCAATCACTGTTTTGTTTAAAAGAGCAAACGGTGTTTTGAGCCTGCGAACAGAAACACAAATTGTAATTTCCAGATGTTTTATCCAATGATAGATTTGCTCATTTGCCGGTCATTAAACGACGCCTCTCTGTTTAACAGTCGGAGATCAAGCTCATAACTGCGACCGTGTTCGTGGACCCGTACGAAGAGGCAGATGCTCAGGTTTGAATTTCAATTATTATTTTTTTTCCAATGATACTTTTACAGATACACTTCTACAGGTAATGATTGCGCGTTCTCTGTATTTGAACGCTGCCTCGTTGGAGTTTTTGTGGCTCGGTACTGCAGCACATTTGACTTTAAACACAGCTCCTGTTAAGTATATTTGAGAATGTGCACATAAATATTAGAAGATACTTGGATAGATAGACACTTCGATAGATAGATAGATAGATAGATAGATAGATAGATAGACGCTTCGATAGATAGATAGATAGATAGATAGATGCTTTGATAGATAGATAGATAGATGCTTTGATAGATAGACGCTTTGACAGATAGATAGATAGACACGTCGATAGATAGATAGACACGTCGATAGATAGATAGATGCTTAGATAGATAGATGCTTTGATAGATGGATAGACGCTTTGATAGATGGATAGATAGATAGACGCTTCGATAGATAGATAGATAGATAGATGCTTTGATAGATAGATAGATAGATAGATAGATAGATAGATAGACGCTTTGATAGATGGATAGATAGACGCTTTGATAGATGGATAGATAGATAGATAGATGCTTTGATGGATAGATAGATGCTTTGATAGATAGATAGATAGATAGACACGTCGATAGATAGATAGACACGTCGATAGATAGACACGTCGATAGATAGATAGACACGTAGATAGATAGATAGATAGATAGATGATAGACGCTTTGATAGATGGATAGATAGATACGTCGATAGATAGATAGATAGATAGATAGATAGACACGTAGATAGATAGACACGTAGATAGATAGATAGATAGATAGATAGATGGACACTTCGATAGATACTTAGATACTTAGGTATTTAGATCAAAAGTCAAGTCACACAGATACTTAAATAGATATACACTTAGATAGGTACTTGGATAGATAGATCCTCAGACTCGGATAGATACTTATTCTGGTCATAATACCCATGCATATTTTCAGACAACATGCTGGAGTGTCCTAGAGCAAGATGCTTAATTGCCCCTGGTGTGTTCAGTGTATCCTGCACACCGTCACAAAAACGATCCTTGAGATCTTGAAACATGTTCTTTTGGCCAATATCTGACAACACAGAGGAGTTCTGTCTGTCTGTCCTCTGGTGATATGCACCCCTCAGGGATTCACGTGATTTCTGCCTCTCAGATCGCAGCAGAGCGAGAAAAGGAGGTGCAGAAGAAGCAGCAGGAGGAGGAGCAGGCCAGCATCTCCCTGACGAAAGCCAAGGAGGACCAGGCGCCAAAGACCTTCAAGCAAGGTGTAGGGAAATACATCAACCCCGCCACAGCGTAAGGAAGCACGCACTCGCATGCTGATTACTGCACCCACCCCTCGACTGGCACCACTGTCCTTAAATGCTGCATAAGCACAAACCTGAAGCTAAAGTATACAGATTTATTTTTATTATTTTTTTTATGCTCACTTACATCAGATTGCAGAAAGAAAACATGCAGAGAAGAAACAGGAAAGTAATGAATGGATGATAAAACATGATTACATAGCAACACAGAATGAGAGGAAACATAATGTGCAAAATTGCCAATTACAAAGAAGATTGCCAGTTCTCCCCACAGGGATAATTTAGGTTTATTGTCCAGAACTTATTTTTTTACCAAGCTCAGGAACATTGTGTATTAAGGTGTGATATTGCAGCATATTTCATTTTACTTCTGCCTGTTTTGGCATCATATGTAGAGCAGCTTGCACCTTAATAGCTGACGTTGTCCAAAAATAATCTGGTATTAATAGAGATTCAAAACAACGACAGATTCTTGTAATATTGCACTGTATTGGTAGAATTAATTTATGCTTAACTGCGGTTTCTTCCAAGACAAGACTCCGGATCAGTAAAGTAAACTATAATAACCGTGTATTAGCCTGTAGCATTTGTCAGGAAACTACAATTACCGCAACACGAGGGTGCATTAACTGAACCGAAAATGTGTGTTTGGAGCTGATGAGGCTCCCGATAAACTAATCCACCTTATCCCTTCCTATCATCATGTTGCGTTCACGTTATTCTGCAGAGCGTGTCAGGGTTAATGCCTCCATTAAGGCTTCTGAAATAACAGCCCTTTCGTTTTTTTCTAGACGGTTAAATGTAATGTTGGCATGTGAGCCGCTTGTAGCTTGTTTTATTTACGGATATGATGCGAACGGCTGGATGTTAGAAACATGTTCTGCCAGGGTGGAACTATTAACTGAATGAGAAGATGAGATAAGTCTTTTATTTTGAGATACAAGCACATTTTAGGCCAGTTACACATGAACTCTTTTAATATTACCTTGCTTAGCAACAACTTCTCAAACAGAATCATGAGCAACACATTAGAGCAAATAGGTTGATTAGCAGCAACCTGCTCAACTCCGAACAGCTGAGAGGCGAAGGAAACGAGGGGCTGTGGAAGAAAGACGTATCAGTCGGCTAAGGACAAGGTTTGTGCAGAAACTAGATGCGACACTTGTCATGTGAGCATCACAATGCAACACTGTTGACTTGAGATCGTCACGCTGCCTTCCGTTGCCTCTGCCTTTTCACAGTAACTTCACTTTTTGATCTCGGATCAAAGATGTGGTTGAACTTAACAACAAGTTCTTGATGATCATAATTTAATAATCTCCTAACTCCTGAGAGGAGGATATCTGCCAGTTAAGCTGCTAAATGTTCCACTGTGTTAACCAAGCAGGAAACCCTAAGACAGCCGCCTCCCACATCACATACATCTAGTTGAATTGAATTACAGGAAAGTAACAATGAAGGTTTTTTCGGTTTCTCTCATGTTTCCACCCCTCCTGGAAAGAGTTGTCAAGTCACTTAAAGTTCACCCCACATGCACAGAAACAACAAATGTATTCCAACCAGAGAGAAACTATTATATTAATAGATTATCAAAGGTTTGTGCCATCCCTCTAAATGTACAATTTCTTCCAGTTAGGTCTGTCTGTTCTGATGATCATAATGTCATGATCATAATAACACAAATAATCATGGGAAAAATGCATCAAAATCTAAGTCTGCCATATGTGCAACACACACAGGGGGTTGAAACTGCGTTACTCAAAGATCCATGGTGCAAACAGCTAAACACTAAGCTAGAAATAGAAAGAAAGTCTATACATAAAAACTGATGCAGCCCCTGAGTTTAGCAAGTTGTCTGTAGCCGCTTGTCCTCTGGAGGGTCACAGGGGAGCTGGAGCCTATCCCAGCTGTCATTAGGCTAGAGACGGGGTAAACCCTGGACAGGTCTCCAGTCCATCACAGGGCTAACACAGAGAGACAGACAACCATTCACACTCAACACTTACAGCAAATTTAGAATCACCAATGAACCTAACGAGCATGTCTTTGGACGGTGGGAGGAAGCTGGAGTACCTGGAGAGAGTCGGCCAATGGAAATAAGATATAAAGCCAGTAAATAAACTTTTAATGTACATGGCCACTAATATTCCACTAAGACTGAAGTCAAAATTCTGAGATTTATATATTTTCACTAAGAAAATGGAAAGAATGAGATGCCCCAAAAAACAGTAATAAGAGGGAATACAGGCTAAACAAAAAGAGATCAAAGAAAAGCCATAATGTACAAGAGGAACTAGATAAAACTTGGAGGTCCTCATGTCTTGATAATCCTGCTTCTCTTTCAGAAAACGTTCAGCAGCTGAAGTTGAAAGTGGACCGTCCACCAGTGGAGTGGCAGCCAAGAAGTCCAAGGGCAAGACCAGCTTTGGAGACTTCAGTTCCTGGTAGCACCAGTACGTGCTCAGCGTTTACCAGTCTGTGTGTTAACTGGACAAGCAAAAATGTCTTTCCTTCATACTTTTATTTTTTCTATCAGTAGTGTTGGCATCTTGTGAAATTTAAATTAAAGCCACTTTTTTTTTTTTCTTTCTCCAGAGTGTTATCTCATTTTGTACATCTTTCTTCAAAGGCTGAGTGGTGACTGCTAATTTTGAGACTGTTTTGGTTCGTGTGACGAAGCAGCAGCAAAGATACGGGCTCTAACAAAGAGGAAAAGCCACTCAGAATAAGAAGTAATTAATCTTATCTTCATCATCCTAGACAGTCTAATCGATAGCTGGGCTAAAACCGTCTCATCAATATCTTTGGTCCTTGACGGTTGAATCGGAGTTTCAGGCTTTGTGGACATGATTATCTCCCAGCATCAGACCGTGGCGGCCGCGAAGAGCCGGATACCTTTGACTTCCAGATGGTTTTTGATCTCATGTCCACACCAGTCAGATGGACATTTTAGGGCCACACTGAAAATCCATATTCTTGAATGGCTACAGCTACATGGACGATATTCATGTAAATGCAACTTAACCGTTTACATAGATGCTAAATAAGTCATATGAAAAGATGCACTTTTCAAGCTCTGAAACATCAGTCTGAATAAAACCTATTGACATGCTGGAAATAAAACAGAAGAAGAAGAAGATGATAATAAAAAAAAAAATGGAGCCACGTTTTCATGGTCATGTTTTCAAACTCATTTTCCGATCTCCACATTTCTTTAGAAGCTAAACTCGCGGCTCCATATAACAACTCCAGTTTATTCTTTTGTTTTATTACAAAGAAGAACATTATGGAAAAAGTTTACATTTAATGAACCATCCTTTTTACGAACAACCTGAAAAATAAGTTAAATAAATAAATTTCGGCACATTGCTGCCCCCTGCTGTTTAGTTCTGTGTCTCAACGTTGGGTTACGTCCGCGACTCTTACTTAAACAACGGACAAATTAGGAATAGGTGGCAGTTTTATAGAAAAAAACTGCAGTTTTCAGTGTAATTTTCACACTTCCCACCAGATTGGACCCTCTGGTGGGCCAGTTTTGGCCCGCGGGCCGTATGTTTGACATCCCTGGGCTAGACGGCTAGAAACATGAGTGCACCAGCCACGTTCTTAATCGTGCATACTTTTTATGAGTTAGGAAATTATATTCACAAATGTCGTAAATTGAGGAACTGGCTATAGACACCAAAAAACTGTTTTTAAGTTGTGAACATGTTTATTTGAGTTGTTAAGTTGGACATTTAACATGGAGGTCTATGAGGATCGACTCACTTTTGGAACCAGCCTAAAGTTTTTGGCAGGACTGCGTTGGCCTCATTTTTTAGCCCTGCATGTTGCTTCTTGGTTGCTCCACTGAGTTCTGTCTAGGAATTGCATTTTCAATTTTAGCTGACGTAGTGTGGACCATGATGAAGAATAATAGTTTGTCTGAGCTTATAGCACAGCAACAATAGTGCAGACCTGTTTTCGGTTTCCTTAAAGATGTGCGCCAAGTATCATATGTGCATGTAGGGACATTTTTCCTACAACCTGGCAGTCGTAGGACGTACAGTACCTTATTACTTTCTGCAAACTAGAAATATTTCCCAGAATCACCTAAAAATAGCATCTGCTCCGAGAACAAATGTAAAAGCTTTCATGGTATTGGAGCTGATTTGAGAGCCGAGTAATTACACCAAGCTGTGTGGGATGATACCTTTTAAAGATCCTTGTTTTGCCTCGCGAAGCTGCGGCATCGGTGATGGCACCCTTGTGTCACATAACTGGTAATTTATTGGATTCTTGGTTATCGCCTTAATGCTGCTCCACTCAAGCCTCATTATTTAGCCGCGCTCTTGGCAGCAGTTGCCAAGCGTTGGGCTCTTACCTGAATGAATACACCCTTGAGTGTTCTCAGTGTCTCCCTTGTCCGGGCGAGATTGAGCTACGTAAACACCGCAGGGCAGAAAACGAAGTTGTCGCCCTCCAAAACTGAACTGCCTGACCTAGCGGCTTATCCTTTTCACACACGGAGCGCTAAAACACATGGCGTGGTAACATTCGTTTTACAACGGGCCCCTGTCCGCAGGGCGACATAAAAATGAACTTCCTGCAGGCTCAGGGACAGCGGAGTCACTAATTGAATGAATAATTGAGGTCTGTGGTTGTTGCAAGAATTGGCCGGGTGATTTGAGACAGAGGAGTGACAAGAAAACGGTAACTTAAGACTGAAAGTAGGTCATGTAATGCACGTCAAGGGAAGACTAAACATATACTGAGTTACACGTTTATGAGATACACCTGTACAGTGTGCTGCTATCCAATACTGTCTCTCTAAAAGCTCTGAGTTGAAACCATATTAGATGGACTTGGTTCCAAACCTCAACAGTGGTTGTGAGATTATGAAGCCAAGAGGCCAAAATGAGTTTGGTCCCGAGAGATAGGTTAAAGAATTCAGAGGAGAGCTGCTGTAGTGGACTTCCCTCAAACAGAGACAGACAACCATCTACACCTACGGCCAATTTTAGAATCACCAATGAACCTAACCAGCATGTCTTTGGACGGTGGGAGGAAGCTGGAGTACCTGGAGAGAACCCACACAGACACAGGGAGAACATGCAAACTACATACACACAGGAAGGCCCCAGTTGGCCCATGGATTCATACCCGGGACCTTCTCACTGTGAGGCATCAGTGCTAACCACCTCGCCACTGTGCCGCCTCTACTTAATTTTCATGCTTTACTTATATTACTTAATTTACTTTACTTAACCCTTCATAGGGCACTCATTGAAATTACTGTAGGGCATAAGGGCTTCAAGATCAAAGAAGTTACCATATTGTCAAGGAGGTTGCGGGATAATTGGGGTTAGGACCCAAATGCAGGACGGAAAGGGCTGAGGCAGGAGTTGGCGACAAAAATATATTTGATAAATCAAAGCTTAAAGGCGCTGCAGACATGGCAGGAAAATCCAAACTTGAGGAAACAAAAACTTCAGTGAAACATAAGTAAGTTATATGTGACGAGACAAAAACTATAACGAGACACGAACGATGAATAACGAGAATCGTGACATGAAAACGAGACACGGGACAAGTACGACCTAACAAACAACAGAGGGGAAGGCAGGGTTTAATATACACACAGGACGGGGGGGTGACAAGAAACAGGTGAAACATATCAAGATGGGGAAGACAGTCACAAAGGCGGGGAGATACAGGAAGGGACACAAGACAGGAAACCAAGAACTTAACAAAATACAAGAAACAGAAACCCAGAAAAACTAATCACAAACAATGACACATATACGGTTCATTGTCCTTAAGTGGTAAACAAATGTAAACATGTATTTAGTCCATTAGAACATAAATGCTGATTCAGACACTTGTCAACATGCACATTATCACACTAGACAACATTAGGCCACTTCTTCTTCCTGGTATCTAATAATAAATCAGTTGCGCTCAGCGTTCATGCAGAGGTGGACCTTGCAGACCACATTTGACCTGAGGATGTTTCCTTGATCTTCTGTGATTGGCTGGATGGAAACCACACGCTTCTAAACCTCACTGAGAGGCACAGGGACGCTATTTAAAATGTGTGCAGGAGTTACCAAATATGGTTCCTTGCCCCATAAAGTGTTAATCTACATACTTTACATTCTTTACTTAAACTCATGTGGAAAACAGCAATAAGTCCAGTGTCATGTGTCACACAAAGATGAGGAGTTGTATAGACCGATGGCTTGAGGCAGGAAAGATATCCTGTACGTTTTGGAGATGTCTGTCAAGTATACGGTGGAGAGGGTGGTCAGGGTTATGCGTGATCAATAACAGTCTGTTCAGTCTCTTCCTCTCCATCATTGCTTCAAAAGTCTCCAGTCTGCAGCCGACGACAGAGCCAGGCTTCCTGATCGGTTTATTTAGTCTGTTGGCGTCACCGGCTGCAGACCACGACAGAGCAGAAAAGAGCTGGTGTGGTTAGCTCATGTCAGCATGTGGGGGTCCAGTACGCCTGCTAATTTAAAGGCCAAGTACTAGCAGCGTTTAAAAATGACACAACATTAAATGGAGGTTTTTATCATTTCCTCTTCATCAGCGTAAAAGTTTCACTTTCATAAAGTCGTTATTAAAAAAATTGTTATTAAATTGCTCCTGGAACATTAACCAGCAAGCTGTTTGGAAGCGATCTGCACAGTACAAGCTCTGATAACTGATCATTTTCTGCATAGCTGGGCTTAAACCGTTTTTGAAATTGAATATGGGGTTGAAAATAGACCCAGACATAACTGATTTGCTTCAATTTAGTCTTATGTTAATACCATCTGCATGTGTTTCACATCATCGAGAAGTATAGTAATATTAACAGCAGCGTGTTTTTAAAGTACCAAAAGTAAAAGTACTTGTTCTTGCAGGTTATTACTATTATTACTGATGCAACAATGTGTAGCATGCTGCTGCCGTAGTCGCTCCATCAATGAGGTCAGGCCTCATCAACGAGGCACAAGTTTAATCTGAGAGAGGAAAGAAATACAAAAAAAGCAATAGTGCATAAAAACTTTATTTATTTAAAAAACAAACAGAACATTTTTGGGACGATCTGAAGCCAAAACCTTTGGAGAACCATTATCTTAAACTTAATCTTTAACAGTGTGTTGTCTTTCATGAGCTTTTCAGATCGTATATGTTGTGCATTAAAAACTAAGTGTTACTTCTTTGATTGTTAATGAGAACTGACACGTTTGTTGTGACTTGTTTGTTTATCTGAATGGATGAATGAATGGTGGAAGTACGGTAAAGTAGATCTGGAATTTCAAAAAAATAAAATAAAAGAGACGCTGTATGTTGTTGAAAATGAAAAGGATGGAAGTGAACGGTGGGAAAATGATTTTATTAGTCCATTTAAACTCAAGTTGCTGCAGACAACATCTGTACGGCTTAGATTTAGACTTAGATAAACTTTATTGATCCATAAGTTTGCTTGGTCACAGTAGCTTAGTTGTATATAAAAAACACTCTTAAGATCCACAAGTAAAAGAAAAGATTAAATAAAATAAAATGGAAATAAGAAAAATAAAATAAAAATAATATAAGCAAAAATGTACAAATTAGCATATGAACAAATGTACAGTAAGGTGCAATAGTGGCCATTAACATGAATAACATGGAGTTATCTGTTACATAAAGGTGAGTTGTTGAACAGCTGGATAGAGTTTGGTATGAATGACGTCCTGTAGCGTTCACTGTGGGAGTGGATCTGGATCAATCTGTTGGACAATGAGCTCCTCTATCCCTCTATAGTCTGGTGTAGTGGGTGTGACGGATTGTCCATGATGGAGAGCAGTCCGTCTAGTGTTCTCCTGTCCCTCACTGAGACAAACGTCTCCAACTCACTTCCAACAAAGACTAGAAACGGGTGTTAACTGCTACCCCGGGTCAACATTTCTGCACACAATTCACTGAAGCTGATCACACTTTGTTGAAACGTGGTTGTTCATTACTTAAAAAAAAAAGGTGTGTAAGTCTGATGTTGAACTACAAAATATTAAGTTTTGCGTCTCCAGACTTTGTGCTAAGCTATGCTAAGCTAAGCTAAGCTAGCAAGCCGTATATTGAAGACAGTTACGACAGCAGCATGAGTGCTCTTGTTTCCTAGACCGTACATCTTGCGTTTGCTCTCCAGGCCACTTCTAGTTCCAGTTTTGACCTCCCTAACTTAAATAAGCAGTAACAGCTGTTTATAACAATCACCATTACTGGGTGTCATGTCTACAAGTTGTTACAGTGTAGACTTGAACTCATTAGTCCGGTTTGGATCCAGATCTGTCTCTCTTGAAAGGCCGAGCAGAGGACGCAGTCTCCATAAAATCACTCTTCTACCTCTTCAGCGATGTAATAAAAACTGACCAGAAGTCTCTCAGCGTACGTGCGTGAAATTGCAATGCGAGTCTGTGCACATCATCATCATCACCATCATCGTCTCTCCCTTCCTCATTCTCCCTTTTTTTTTTTTTTTTTTATCTATATATATTGTCATGCAGCCTTTTGAAGTCGACTATTGGGAATAGAAATCAGCAGAGATACTGCAGGGGAGGAAAATGAGCGGATGTTGTGCAGAGTTACTCGGCTGTCAGCTTATTTTCTCGTTCAGCGTCCTCTGCTGCAGGAACATCACTACTTTTATATCACTGCCTTTATGGTCCTGTCCTCATGACCAATTTATATTTCTTATTTTGCACTTACAGTGTTTATTATTTGTTAGAGCTGTAGCTAAGGCAGTGTAGTTGTCTGTCTCTCTGTGTTAGCCCTGCGATGGACTGGAGACCTGTCCTGGGTGTACCCCGCCTCTCACCCAATGACAGCTGGGTTAGGCTCCAGTCCCGCGCCCCCTCACAACCCTCCAGAAGATTGAGCGGTTACAGAAAATGAATGAATGAATGTAACCAAGGCCTCGTTCACACCTGGTATTAACATGTGTCTGCTGTATGCCACGTTAGCATGCTAACAAGCTGCGATTCCAGTCAGTCACTTTTTAGACTTCTCTTGTCAAATACATGTTTTTTTAATAAGTTAGCTTGTAAAATGTAGGAAACATCTAAGTACAAAGCAGTAAACAAGGCAAAGAATCAGACAAATAATTCAATATTAACATTTAGCTGTTGAAAGGTTTGCTTTGTTCCAAAACCCTGCTGTATTGGCTTGCAGCACCGTATTGACTGCTAGTTCAAACAGCCTTTGATTACACACCGAATCTATTTTCCTTGGGATTGTACTCCCAGCTTTAAACAGTGGCTTCAGCTGTGAATAACATAATTTCTATCAGCTGTGACCAAATAAAATAAAAAAATCAAAACATGACTGGCTTTTATAAAGACGTTCACTCCAGAATCCAAATAAATGTCCAACCTTCAGTCTTTCCGGTCCCAGAGGGACGGGCTGTCAACACCAGTGTACGGGCCTTTTTTATATATATATATCTTCCTCTCTTCTAAATTACAACCATCAGCCGCCTGTCTGCTTTCATTTGCAGCGCAGCCCTCCATTTTACACGCAGCAACCATTTTACTGAAACTCCTCCGAAGGTAATGAGAGATCCCTTGTTACTTTTAAAGACAAGGAAATGAATCACCCGTCCTGGAAAGGGAGGTTAATCTGTGACATTTCTGTACTCCCTTCCTCTTTGCGCCACAGCAAGGGCAAAGGGTTTGTTTGAGCTCCATCAGAGCTGCAGCTTTTTAATCTAAAACATTTATGATGTTACACAGTCCAGGGAGAGATGTCCAAGGGAGCCGCGGAAACCCTCCGCCGTCAGAAAAGCTTCCGGAGACACACACTCTTCTGTGGGTCGTGACAAATGCGTTACGACTTGTACGAAGAGCCAGTTTAAGCTTCTTTAAATGAATATGTTAGAGTGATCTTGCTTCATCACGAGAAGTACCTTTATCATTTTGATATATGCATGTGGAAATGCTAAATTAGTGTTTTTAGGACGGGATAAATGTAGATGAGCATGACAGAACATACACAAATGGCTGTGCACAACTTAATCATATTAAAATATGTGTGTTAAAGAGTTAAAGAGTATTCAATGGGTAGTAAAAATATATATTTTCAGTTTCAGAGACTATATCATGTGCAACGTTTCCGGAAACTGAAAATTAACTGTGCTCTTGATGTTCTTCAGAATCCAGAAAGCCAAAAGAAAAAAATAAACCCTCGATGCTTCATTTTGTAGCGACACAAAAGAAAGCTGGCTCTGTGTTTGTGTGCGAGAACGGGAGAAAATCTGAGTAATTTGATGTCTTTCAGGGGAAGAACATGAAAGAGGCCGAAACAAACAATGCAGCTTCTCCAGACGCGTTTTATATTTTACTGGCTTATCTCGGCGAAATGGGCCCTGAAAGCTTTTAACTTAAATGGCCAGACCTTTTTCTGAACATCACACACTCACACGAGATCAAACGAAAAGGATCGTAATTGCTGCCCCCCAACAATTGGGCAGATGCAGCGGTAGAAAAAAAAAAAAAAAGACTGTGCCAATCAGGGCTTTGTAGGTGGGATGGACACGCCGTCTCTTTGTGCCACAACGAGAAGGCAGAACGATGGTCTCAAGCGGAGATGTAAAAACTCTAACCCTCATAGAAATAACATATACACTGCCTGGCCAAAACAAAAGTCGCCACCTGGATTTAACCAAGCAAATAGGTAGGAGCCTCCTATTGGATAATTACTGCATGGGTGATTATCTTTCAGCTGGCAACAAGTTATTTAAAACAATGTTAGTCTGTTTGAGAAGGGTCAAATCATTGGCATGCATCAAGCAGAGAAAAAACTAAGGAGATTGTAGAAACTGCTAAAGCTGGGTTAAGAACTGTCCAACGCATTATTAAAACTGGAAGGATAGTGGAGAACCATCGTCTTTGAGGAAGAAATGTGGTCGGAAAAAAATCCTGATTAATCGTGATCGGCGATCACTTAAACGTTTGGTGAAATCAAATCAAAGAAAAACAACAGTAGAACTCAGGGCTATGTTTAATAGTGAAAGTAAGAACATTTCCACACGTACAATGTGAAGGGAACTCAAGGGATTGGGACTGAACAGCTGTGTAGCCTTAAGAAAACCACTAATCAGTGAGGATAACTGGAAAGAAAGGCTTCAGTTTGCTAGAGAGCATAAAGATTGGACTCTGGAGCAATGGAAGAAGGTCATGTGGTCTGATGAGTCCAGATTTACCCTGTTCCAGAGTGATGGGGGGGCATCAGGGTAAGAAGAGAGGCAGATGAAGTGATGCACCCATCATGCCTAGTGTCTACTGTACAAGCCTGTGGGGGCAGTGCTGTGATCTGGGGTTGCTGCAGTTGCTCAGGTCTAGGTTCAGCAACATTATGTGTCCAAAGAATGAGGTCAGCTGACTACCTGAATATACTGAATGACCAGGTTATTCCATCAATGGATTTTTTTCTTCCCTGATGTTCATGGGCATATTCCAAGATGACAATGCCAGGATTCATGGGGCTCAGATTGTGAAAGAGTGGTTCAGGGAGCATGAGACATCATTTTCACACATGGATTGGCCACCACAGAGTCCAGACCTTAACCCCATTGAGAATCTCTGGGATGTGCTGGAGAAGGCTTTGTGCAGTGGTCAGACTCTCCCATCATCAATACAAGATCTTGGTGTAAAATTAATGCAACACTGGATGGAAATACATCTGGTGACATTGCAGAAGCTGAGTGTAAATCTAATGCTAGGTCTCATTTTAGCTCTGGTTTGGTCTCCATCTACTGCTTACTAAAAAAGACATCTGTCACATTGTCTGTCTGGCGTCTGGTGATGATCAGCTCACATATCTCATAAGAGAACTTACTGTGAGGGTAACTAGTACGTGGGGACCAAGAGCTAAAAGGAGACTCAGTATTATATGACATAAAGTGAATAAATTTAAAGTTGTGGGCCACAAAAACACAACAAAATGCTTCAAAAAATTCAACAAATATAGCCGAAACCACACAGTCAGATGTGCGTTTGACCTTACAAAGAATATTAAGATATAAGGTTATTTGAGCATCCTTAAAAACACTACACAGATCAAATACTACATTATTTACTTTCACCAGGCTCTTTTTCTCCCTTTTGACATAAGTTACAGCTCTGTGCTTGTTTGTCTCAGGTTGTAGGATGGTTGTCAGATCTTGTTCACGGCCTTAGAAAAGCTTCGACCAGCCCAGTTCTGTAATATTTTGAGCCGTTTCCTGGCAGCAGACCAAACCCCACCCAGAAACGCTCCACACTGTGAGCTGCCTGGATGAAAAGGGTTGCATTAGGACTAAAAATAAAAGCTGTACGCAGCTGTTAAACGTCTCAGACCCCGACGTCCATCTTTCTTTCAAATATGTAACACTAAAGTGACGATCACCCCGTGTTGTCTGCAGAAGATACAGACATTTTATTATTATTATTTTTTTTTTCATCCCTGCTTCAGTCCCATCCTCTCAATGACATCACCCACCACGTCCCTCAGTGGACAAGGTTCCCCGTCAGTCAGGCTCGCTGACCAATGGGCAAGGCCGCGTGTTTGGGCCGAGGGGAGCGTGGCGGGTGCAGTGCAGTAGCCATGGCGACAGTGGATGCTGAGCACACTGCCACGACTTCGTGTAGGCAGAGTCTGAATGGGGATGACATCACTCGGGGAGACAGGAGAGAAAAACAACATCTCCTTCAGTTCCCTGTGTCTGTTTTTCTGCCCGCGACGATAACGCCAAACGTTATTTGGAGGCACGATGGATAGAAATACCTGCAAATGAAATATGACTCCCTCCCTAAGCGAACACAAACTCTCTGTTTTTTTTTTGTTTTTTTTAATCCTGTTTGTAAAAAGATATGTGAAACCAAAACGGATATGTTTTTGTCTAATATATTAAATACCCTGAATTTATACTAATTGTTTCCTGCTATTTAATTTAGATTTTCCCAAAATTACTTTCCTGGAAAAACACAAAAAAATAGTAAATATAAAGTATTATTTAAAAACAAAAAAAAAAAAAAGAAAGAAAAAAATCACAAAAATATTTTAAAAAATAAATATATATATATTTAATAGTTAATATTATTTAGTCATAAATGATTAAATGTTTAATTGTGCAAACGTCGAATTAATATAAAATAAAATAAAATTGTACAAAAATATACTGAATGGAGTTTTTGATTAAATAAGATTAATCAATCCATTATTAAAGCACAGAAAGCAATATTCATCTTTAGGTTTACTGACTGTTTTATGGGACCACTGTGTATGTGTACATTATTTAATAAATGCCATCTTAAGCCCAGTTTACACCAGTATGTTGGTCCCGGGTCTGACTTGTGTTGCTGTTTTCCACAGCATGCTCACTTGAACCATTTCTCAGGTGGCAACATGGCAACAACCACAGCACCACTGATATTTGGACGCTCTTCCTCGATAAATCTCTCTCTCTCTGTGGCTCTGACTCACCGCTCTGGGCAACGAGGGCCGGCCCCTCCTTCAGATGACATCAGAGGGCTTGAAATAGCAGCAGCATTAAAGCTTCCAGTCATGGGAGCCTGCTGCGAGGCCTGCAACCCAGGGCGGCCGCCTCCAGCTGAGGAGGGCGGGGGGTGGGGAGGTGGGGGCAAAAAAAAAAAAAAGAAACAGAGGAGATAATGAAGCGACAGGAGCAACAAGTCAAATGTGGCTCGACATGAACAGGGGGTCCAACATGCGAGAGCAGCAATTATGTTCTGTCAAATTAAGAACTTTTGCCTGAATGATTTCCGTTTTTCATCAGTGTCCTCTTCCCTCAGAGAAGAAAATAAGTATGGTACATATTACGCCTATCAGGCATAACATTATGACCACCTTCCTAACATTGTGTACGTCTCCCTTGTGCCTCCAAAACAGTTGTCGGGCCTTTGAGGGGAGGGGCCTCTGTGGATCATCCCACAGACACTTGATCAGTTTGGGAACTAGTGAATTTAAAGGCCAGGTCAACACCTTGTGCTGTTCTTCATGTTTTTTTGAGTTGTTCCTGCTGCATCCTGCTGCCGATGGCTGCTGCCATCAAGGAATGTCATTGCTTTGGGGTGGAGGGGGGTTCCTGGTCTGGTCAGGTCTGGTCTAGGTGGGTGCTACATTGGTGTGGATGTAAGTAACATCCACACCAATGAATGCCAGGTCCAGAAGTTTCCCAGCAGAACACTGAATTGTCACAAGATGTTTAATGTTATTTACTTCTCCTGTCAGTGGTTTTAATGTTATGGCTGATCAGTGTACATGCATATATATCCTTAAAGCCAAAGGCTGGACTAGAATCTTATTTTAGTTAGAAATACAACAATATATGTGCAGTTTTTTTTTAGTTCAGGTATGGAAACGCATCTACCATGGCTAACAACATTACTCTTGTTTTAAATCACTTGACAACATGGAACAGAGAATTTAATCAAGTGTGCGCTCTACCTCAAACGAAGCCAACTGGAAGATAAGGCCTTGATTTGCCTTTAGTTTATCTGCCACTCTTCACTTTTCCCCACACGCCCAGACACTTATCCTTATCCGTTTCCTTCCTGTCTCAAACACACGACCTGTCTCTGCCGAGGGAGTGTGAAGCAAATAATACAGATGATGATGTGGTCATTCGGCCGCCGGACGAGCGCGTGAGTCATGACACGCACAAACACACCCTGGAAGTGGGACGAGAAGTAGGTCAGGAGACTGTGAGCATGAGAATAACACGCGCCGACATCAACAGCCAACACCACTACATCCTGTCTATGTGCAGCCATCACAACGCCGACAACAAACCAATCCCTACTCCCCCCCTCCACCTCCCCACGTCCCCACCGCTCTCTCTGCACAGGATACAGTCCTTACAAAGTAAAGGTTAGATTTGATTCACACTGGGGCCAGCCGCTTTGAAATATGCATGCACTAAAAGTAGCACGAGGTGCTCTGGATAAAAGCCTCCAACGAGAAGGAATATGTTCTGTTCCTCGCGCCTGCTCTCAACCTTGTGTTACCCGCATAAATATCAAGAGAGGAATATTTTTGTCAAAGGTGAGACATCAATTCTAAAAGCACAAAGTCTGAGAAGGTGCTCCCAGAAAGATTTATTTCGCACATTCTGCCGGCACACCTTGTTCGGGTACGCTCGGCGAGAGATGAAGATCAATCAATCAATCGATACATGCGGTGCACGCAATTCAAACTGGATAAGTGGCTGCGAATGATAACGCTTCCATTCACAACACTGAACATATGGAATGGGAGTTTGATCGACTCAAGTCTGCGCGACTCAAAGCTGCCTTTCCAACTTTTAACCGTGTAATTTGCCTGTATCTGAGCTTTTAATGCAATTTGTTCGAGTTCTTCCAGCTGCTCTTACGTGATTACACATAATTAGACCTAATTTCTTAATGATCTTTAATTGATTAATGATTAACTGTTGCAATTATTCCCCTACCGAGTTTCAAATCTTTTTTTGGAGTTGCGCAACAATCTGGAAAACTAATTCGATGAATAGAAATCATTTGGAAGTGGAGAGCAAACTTTGAAGTAAGAAGAGCTCGTGAGATTAAATGTTTTGGGCGGTTCGGCTGAAATGAGAAGAGACATCACAGGGCAGAGTCCTAGACGGACAGGACCCCCTGGAGTCCGGACGCTGTTGGAGGCTGAGGAGGAGCAGATAGGCTGGTGGATATTACAGCTGGGGCGTCTTTGAGGGATGAGGTGGAGCTGGATAGGAGGAGGAGGAGGAGGAGGAGGAGGAGGAGGACTGCACGACAGAGGGTCTGGAAGTCAATGAATTTAAAGAACAGGAGCTTGGGGTTAGCTCAACTGGATAAGAGAAAGTGGGCAAACAGATTGAAAAAGTGATGAGTGATGATGTTGACAACGTAGGAAAGTGATGACGTGAATGGAGCAGCAGCAGCAATAGAGCAAACCATAGACAGCATCTGTGAACGGATCCTCCTTACGACAGCTGTTAATGCAATCAGTGCTGCTAAAGCGTAATTAATTAATATGTACTGTGGGAAATGGGGTGTCCTGTGGTGTCTGGCAACAGGATGTTGTTAGTACTGGGCCTTTGAGGGGAGGGGCCTCTGTGGATCATCCCACAGATACTTGATCAGTTTGGGATCTAGTGAATTTGGAGGCCAGGTCGACACCTTGTGCTGTTCTTTATGTTTTTTTGAGTCGTTCCTTTTTGTGTGTGTGTCTGTGTCAGGCTGCGTCCTGCTGGGGATGGCTGCTGCTATCAAGGAGTGTCATTGCTATGGGGTGGGGGTGCCTGGTCTGGTCTAGGTGGGAGCTACATGTCTAAGTAACATCCACACCAATGAATGCCAGGTCCAAAAGTTTCCCAGCAGAACACTGAATTGTCACAAGATGGTCAATGTTATTTACGTCTCCTGTCAGTTGTCATAATGCTGTGGCTGACCAGGGTAGACATCTGTGTGTTTTTGTCTGTATTTTATCACGTTTAACTTTTGCGCTGAATGACTGCACTTAATTTCGTTGTACGCATTACACTGACAATAAATATATTCTATAATATAATATGAACTTTCAATTAAGCGTCATTATCAACAACTGCCTCATGGCATGTGATGATGCAGCTCAATACAGCAGCACAAGTTCTAATCTTTCATTCTGATGCAGCAACCATTGCAATATTGCACAAAACTGGAGATCATCATCAAACTTAAATCATGTTTTCCACTGGACGAATTTGAATCCAGTATTCTCTCCTTTTATCTCCGTTTTTGGTCTCTGCCAGCTACTTAATTCTTTAACAGCTTTGTGAGGTAAATATTTTGGTAGTTAGACTTCAAGGACGCACAATTACTACTTGTGTCTGTTTAAATTTAACGGTGTACTTTTTTATTAATTAATTTATTCTTATTGCAGCCAACACTGAGTGTCTGATTTTCATCACAGAAAGGATTTAAAGTTCCAGTGACGGCTACGGATTAATCGATAAGACGTTACCAGCTCTAATGAAATCATTTTGATCTAAAGCTCCAGTAACTACTGTCTGTAAGTCACCACGGGTCACAGCCAAGAACTCAGACTGAAAGACTTTATCATTATGTTCACGGGAGAATGTTGAGTGTTGCAGCTTGAAGGAAAAGAGGCAGGGAGTGTGAGATAAATTAGAGGCTGACGTGCCGCTTTGTGCTCTTGAAGACGAGCCAGCCACCTCAAGGACATCAAAACACGAGGCTGTGTGGGCATCGGCGACGCCAGCGAGACAGATAGAAAAGCAATGTGCAGGGAATACTTATCTAAGTATGTACTGCCATGGCAACTCCGGCCCATACAACAAGAGCACGGTCTGTGCTTTCTCAAATGATTCATGTCGAATTAGCTGGAGCTGCTGCAGGTCGGCTTTAAATGCATTTACAGATGCAGCACGTCATAGTCACAGTGCACTGAAATAACCCAAAATCATACGAGATATTTAATGCCATGTTACAGAAGTAAAGAAAACACAATCCTCGGCTCTTCTGGAGTGAAACATTTCTTCATTAGATTGCATTCATTATTAATATCCCAGCTGTCACTGGGCGAGAGGCGGGCTACACCCTGGACAGGTCTATCTCAGGGCTAACACAGAGAGACAGACAACCATTCACACTCACACCTACGGACAATTTTAGAATCACCAATGAACCTAACCAGCATGTCTTTGGATGGTGGGAGGAAGCTGGAGTACCTGGAGAGAACCCACGCAGACACAGGGAGAACATGCAAACTCCACAATCGAAACCAGAACTTTCTTGCTGTGAGGCATCAGTGCTAACCACCACGCCGCTGTTCTTGGAAGCCAGCCCTAACTCCCCCCACCCACAAATGTCTTGAGAAATATTTAGGGTTATTGGTCTGGAGTCACTTTGTTGGGAACCGATTATGCTCCGGCAAAGATCTGCAGGACCAGTTAAACGGTTCGGACGAGCTTTAAGGGGTGATGGAGAGAAGAGTAACAGCGGTGTACTTGTTGACGTCATCCGAGCGCCGTGATTAGTTGTAGGAGTATCTAATTGCGTAGAGAGGTGTCACCAGACTACGGCCAGCTTGCATCTAGTCATCCAGTCATTTTGGTCCAAGCAGAATTATCTTCATCTTCTGTAACCGCTTGTCCTGTGAAGGGTCGCGGGGTCTGCTGGAGCCTATCCCAGCTGTCATTGGGCGAGAGGCGGGGTCCACCCTGGACAGGTCTCCAGTCTATCTCAGGGCTAACACAGAGAGACAGACAACCATTCACACTTACACATACAGCCAATTTTGAATCACCAATGAACCTAACCAGCCTGTCTTTGGGACAGTGGGGCCTTGCTAATCCTCTCTGTATCGATTCCAGTTTATCGTATGTGCTGCCGGAGCAAGCAACCAAGTAGAATCATCTCAACAAATATCCAATTTAAAACGTTGTAAACACATTCATGTTCTCCAGAGGATGAATCGTAAAGACTCTCCTGCATTCAGGTTCAAGGTTTTGCTTTTATTGTGAGGTACATTATATCAACCCTCATCAAGTCTTGAACTTGACGGCTGTCTGGGGCCTTTGGGAGCTTTGGTAGCTTGCTAAAAACGAACGCAATGAAATACAACAGCCCTACAAAAACCGATGTGACGATATGAAATAAACCGATACCTCAAATTTATGCTGAGGTGTCTTCAGAGGATTGTAGACGTGAAGTTGGTCACACTTGAGTTGGTAAAGCTTATAAAGCAACTAAAAAGGATTTCTAATGATCTCAAATGTCACATTTAAGTGAGGTGTGAACTTGCCAATTCCCATGTCCCTCCACCTCACATACACTTGGAAAACTTTTTTCACATGATACAGAAATTAACATTTGTCAACAGCGAGAACAAACTGAGAAGCTCTTGGGAAACTGGAGGTGAGATTCAGCTCAGCCTTAGCACTCAAAATTAAATAAAAAATATATATATTTATTCAGCGTTATGTTTAGTCTCATGTTCCAGTCCTGGCCTATCTGTATATAGACATTATAAATGTCAGATACATTTTCCAGTATGTGCAGTACACCATCTTTAGCAGACTGTTCATTGTTGTATCTTTACTTTTATTTTTAATAAATTCGATATTTTGGACTTTTTTTAGTCTAGAGAAAGCAAATTATAGTTTTAAACTGTTAAGCATTTACAGAAATCATGATACCAAACATATTTAATTGTGAGAAACCACCACAACCCAGAGCTGGGAGGATGTGTAAAGGCTCATGAGTTCATGTTATCAAAGAGGAAGAAGCTAGGATGGATCTAAATGCAGAATCATTAACCAGTGAGATAAATACGAAAGCGACATGTTGAAAGAAAAACAGACGATAAAGCAGCTCAGATAAAAAGCAGAGTGGATGTTTACTGAACTCAGGCTTCATTTTGCCTTTTAACACCGGCGTCTAACTTTTACCGCATGACTAAAGGTTGGGTTAGAAACAAGCAAACATCCAGGGATGATTAATAAAAACATTACTGGAACAATTTCACAACATAAAAGGTTCAGAGAATTAATATCTGCTGAAGGAATGTTGAATCCTTTATCAGTTAACTTGTTTGTGATCACATTTTTGACATTTTTACTCCCCAGCAAAACAAACAAAACAAGTAGTATAGTTTGGTATTTGTGTATTTAGGATAATGAGCCAGTACTACATATCAAAAGGCAATGGGGAGCCCTGCCCTTGTGGCGTTTTTTAGCTTTTAAGCGCTTCCACCAGAGACATATCCCCTTTAAACATCTCAGAGGGTTGCATTAGAATAACTGTCCCAAGACTAAAAGGAGGTAGAAACATGATTCGTGGGAAAGAGCCGACTAGATGTGCAAAACAAGGATGCAATTTGCAAGATTGTCAATGGTCCTCACCCCTAGATTGAGAATAACAATGCTACAGTGCTATAGTAGTTAACGGTGTGGCTCAAGGGCTGCGACATAAAGAGGAGACAGATGAAAATAAAAGGTGTATTTAATAAAAAAAAAAAAAAAAGGCAACAGGTGAAACGTGGCGAGCCGCCGCAGAAATGTCTTTTCTTCTCGGGTATGGCTAATTAGGATAACTGCGCCACCCTGACAGTAGCAGTGGCAGTGTAAATATCTTTGGCTGGTGCATTGTTCACACCCCAGGTGGCCACGGTCTCCCTCCAGCTCATTATAGTCTAATTTCTTTGCTCACTTTTGTTTTACTTTATCGAATTAGCAGAAATAAACCGTTTACTTTTGGGAACTCTGGTGTCTGGACTTGCATCTAAGACAGTCCAAGACAAACGAAAACAGAGACAAGAGAATAAACCAATAAACAAATGAGAAACAAACAGAAGAAATGAGAAAGGGAAAGGCAGGACTATATATACATAAACATTGGGCTGACAGGTTGATGAGACACAGGTGAAATTAATGAGGGCGGAGCGACACCAGGAGAAACCAATCAAACAATCACAGGAAGTGAAGTGAGGAACAAAAGCAAGAAAACCAAACAGGATTACAACTGAGGTAACAAAACACAAATATCATAATATTTACTTAAGTACAGGATTTGTGTGGCGTGTCCAACACTGGCGAGGTTGACCTGAGGGGAACTGTTGACTGTCATCTGCATAGAAGTGAAGACGACTGTGACAGGCCTGAGGTAGAGAAAACAAATCAGCAAAGATGAGTAACATACAGTATGGAGCAGGGGTTACACAAGTTCAGACTGTTACGTGATGAAAGTCAAGTCGACACCGTCTAGTCGCTGATGTCGTCACCAATAAAACCACAGTAGAAAGTAATGAAATCTATATTCTTGACCTGAATACACGTGCTGAGAACAGACAGCTCATGTGCTACATACTGGGAGCTGCAGATATGTATAGCCTGTATAAGATCATGCAGCACCTCAGCACCGTGAATAGCATTTAATAGCGGGTTGCTAATGCAGCTAGAGCTCTAATAACTTTATCAAATAGTTGATGTGCAGCCTCCTTCTCTCTGTTACCACAGGACGTTTGGTGAAGTTGTTAACTGACTGCTGTCCAGAGGATTTGGACCGTTACCTCTGCTAGCATTAGCGTTAGCCTTTTCAGATGCACTGCAGTAGTGCTTTAGTTGACTTTGCTTTGTTTTTAGAGAAGTATTTCCACGCACTTGATGAACCGCTGCTAGTTTTTCTGAAACGACCCACGAGGCTCCTCACCTGTCTTCTTGGAGGCGTCACGTGATCAGTGACTAGTCGACATGTTGCTTAAAATGTCAAGGCACAGCAGTGAAGTCGGCTAGTCTGCACAACTGCCCTAGTATGTAGACAGTGGCACCTAAAAGACTTAATATATCAAACACTGAAACTTTTATAATTCCCAGTTAATGCCAGGCTTTAGTCTCCATTTTTAAATCTCAAAAAACAGTTTCGTTCTGACGAAGCAGCACCATGACCATAAGTGAAGAGGAAGTCTAGCTGATGATGAACCACATTTCCTCTGTGTCTATCAAAAACAAACAAGAGCGAAACATGCTACCAGCGACCATCTAGGTTTTTAAACGAACTCCCCGACAGTCCTCCAGCCCGACACGCTCTCTGCTTCTCGAATTTCGTGCTTCAGTAATTGCTTTACGGTTTTTAAGGGCATATTTTCTGCCAGGACCTGTAATATTTAATGGGAAGTACAGTCTCTGTGGTAGACTGTCAAAGTTCATTTCATCACCTTTTCACACACACACACACACACACACACATCACCTCCGCCACAGACAAGTTCCTTTATTAACGCCCCGTTCCTGTTTTGTTAAACGGCACCAAGGTCTCATTTTCATGTCATTCCACGTGTTTAATAGCTCTGAAAGTCTGAGAATGCAATTGTTTTAGCTGAAAGTTGCATTTTTCAAAGTGTGCAATGCAAAACGAAACAAAATATTTAGTCTAACCAAGTAATAGGTATTTAAAGACATATACTGACATGCCATATACACACACCTACAATATCTGTGAAAGAAATAAAAACTGAACACATCTTAGTATCAAAATAGTTGTACACCAATCAGGCGACCACCTTCCAAATATCGTGCAAGTCTCCCTTGTGCCTCCAAATCAGCTGTGACTCATCAGAGAATGGACATGGGCCTTCTGAGGGTGTCCTGCGGTGTCTGGCAACAGGACGTTGTTAGTAGGGTGCCTTTGAGGGGAGGGGCCTCTGTGGATAATCCCACAGATACTTAATCAGTTTGGGATCTAGTGAATTTGGAGGCCAGGTCAACACCTTGTGCTGTTCTTCATGTTTTTTTTTAGCTGTTCCAGCTGCATCCTGCTGGGGATGGGGGCCGCCGTCAAGGAGTGTCATTGCTACGGGGTGGGGGGGTGCCTGGTCTGGTCTAGGTGGGTGCTACATGTCTAAGTAACATCAATATGAATGAATTATAGGTCCAAAAGTTTCCCAGCAGAACACTGAATTGTCACAAGATGATTAAAATGTTATTCACTTCTCCTTTCAGTGGTTGTAATGTTGTGGCTGATGGGTGACAGATTGTGAAATGTCGTGCATGAGAACATTTTGTCGCCCTGAAAAACGTACGACGACGCCAGACGACACGATGCCATTGAAAATTTATTGTGATATCCGATAGTTTACATTAGAGTGAAAACAGACGTGTGACATGGCTTTACTAAGACAGAATGCAAAGCAATGTAGTCAAATAAAAAGCATATATTTGTTTTTAAATTCAGGAAACAAAAACAATATAATAATAATAATAATAATAATAATAATAAAACAGGCACGACATATAGCCATTATAAATACAACATGCTTTAGACCTCAAACTGCAGTCCTAAAGAAAAGAACTTGTACAGCCTCCCCCCCCCTCCCCTGTGTAAACCCATCTAGCCTTTAACCAACAACCTTTTCGGGTACGTTTTAGACATGAACAAAGCTCAAAAAGTAGGTAGCCAGTGTCACAATAAAACAGAAACAACAATAAAAAGTAAACAGTTTTTTTCAGCAGCAAATATCTACATTTTTATTTTTATTTTTTTCGTCCAGGCTGCTTTGACGCCGTTAAGTCCAGAGAATCGAAACATTCCACAGAGAGACAAACGTCATTAAGATCTCTACTTTCAGATTTTGGTATAGCAGTGGAATCCCCCGGCTTCCCTCCTGCCCACTGACACGCGATGCATTCGACAGATAGATAGATAGAACCTGGTTTTTATTTGGTACACACTGAGTGGCGGTGACACTGGCAACTGCTTTTTGTTGGTTTCAACTTTAGACTGATTGAAAGGGAGAGTGTTGAGGAGGCGCTTGCAGTCGAGGGGGTGCGCAGGTATCCCCGCGACCACTGCTGCGGCCATCTTGGAGGTCCTTTATTTTTATTTTCGGCTGCGTGCACGTAACAGGAGGAAAAAATCGTACGACTGCACGTGAGCTCAGTAACCGTTTATTCTGATACGTGTGGTCTTGTTAAGGTAGATTCAGCGACAAGCTAATGGTTTCTTAGGAGTGTGGGAAAAGTCCACCGAGGAGTTTGACATAGCTGCGTTAATCCTGTCAAGACGGCGAGGGCTTGTTGATTAGATAAAAGCTCTAACCCAGTTCCAGAGCAGCAACCTTCAAGGAATACAGCCCCTTTGTCTTTCAGAGGACATCCTAGCCCCTTACGATGCATTCAAGTCGTCGTCGTGGAAGAGAAATTGCAGTTTCTCAAAGAAAAGTTTGGAAATTTAATTTACAGTTCCACCGGTGGGTGACTCCGCTTGGGGAGGGTCATCCAATTCGATCAAAATGCTCCAAAACAGCCGGCAAAAGGACTCCGGCGTTCTGATTACTGTTGTATCCGAGGCCCAGAATGAGCATTTTAAAGTTTCCAATCGGGAATTTGGACGAAGACGGAGAACACAAATCACACGGGTCACATCTGATTTGACTCCACCGCTTGAATGCCCCATTGAAACAGTAACGTAAGAGCACGTTGCAACAGGCCAACCAACAGATTCTAGGACTTCTGCAGTTTCGAGCGAAAGTAATGTAATGCGTGAACCTTGTTTGACCTGCAACTTCTAAAAGATGCAGCCCCAGAACTGGGATGTAGCGACTGCGGTTAAGTAGCTTGCAAGCTGACGTCAACACCACCACCACCTCAGATGGACAAAATGTTTTCAAGACACACAATCAGATGTTCTTACATACTACTGCCAAACAAAAAAAAAACAAAAACGAAGGACCTCCAATGTGGCTGCCAGAGAGCGCATCTAAAATCACCAGACGCCGACACTGCGGCGGCCGAAGGGTCTCGGTAAAGGCTTTCAACCTGCGACATGGCGGGAGATTCCAGCTCGCCCTTCAACGTCTACATGGCTCAGCAGAGACCTAAACACTGGCCCTTCTCTAACGGGCTCTCACCGCACGAGCTAAACAATAAAAACGAGCTAACAGGTAAAAACGGGACGAACGAAAACGGGGGGGGGGGGGATAAATCACCTCCGAACAAACTCTCAACCTCACGGATCTCTGGGGGGCTATGACTGTGAAAACCAAACAGCTGAGACAGGAGGAGAAAGAAAAGAACAACAATAATAGTACAAATTAAAAAAAAAGAAGTAAAACTGAGGAAAAGAAAGTAAACATTCGCTTTCGTATGCAGGCGTGCATGTGGGCAAATAACACATGCATGTATGCATACACACATACAGATACACACACACACACACACAGCCAGAGAGGTACAGTGAACAAAAGTGCTTCAAGTTGGGGAAGTAAAAGAACTAACCCAGTAGAAATACGTATAAAACCTTAAATATGTTACTGTATGTACAAAAAACTGTAACACGGGCCAATTTCTCAGCTGTTTATGTATTTATATTTTCAAGTAGGTATCACTGCTAACTATTTAAGGGTTTGCATTGTCATAGTTCTTTAAGATAAAAGGTTGTGTGATCTGACTGACCTTGCCGGCAAAGTAATCAATCACTGCTGATATTTTTTTTTTGTCGTTTTTTCTTTTTTTAAATCTTTCCTTGCGCCTCGACTTGCGGCCACGGGCATCCCGCATATTCCAAACCTCTTCCTCTGTCTGCTTTTGCTCTGAGAAATAATATACTTAATATCCATCTGTTTTTGCACCTCTAAATCTTATTGTATAAAATATATGCATGTATGTATACTAAGTCTCTGTTATCCAAAAAAAAAATAATGATAAAAATAAAATCAGGGCAGATCTTTATGAGGATTTTAGCGAAGATTGTTACTTAGAGGGGCGTTTTGAACCAGAAGGGAAGGGAAGACACGTCGGTTCACATCAAGGTTTTTCTGAGTTATGCACTGCACAACAGAAATTAAAACAGGGTGAGGCCGTTTTCATGTTTTGAAGAGGCACAAGATTCGCACGGCTTAGAGGCAAAATCCCAGACCCACAAAGAGACGATTCATACGCTCCGCGAGACACAAGAGAGGGACATAAAGTGCAAAAGACCTACGAGAGCAGCGGGGGAAGAAAGTGGCGGGATTTTTAAAGATAGCAGCAAAGGTATCGCAAACTACAATTGTTTTTTTTTTTTTCTGCAAAAAAAAAACTGGAATTTGTCGACGAAAACTTTAAAAAATCGTCCAATTTTCTTTCTTTCATTCATTCATTCATTAATTCATTCATTCACGTGTGCGAAGGCAATTAAAAGTCTACAGACGAGAGCGGACAAACTTTTTTTTTTTTGCCTCTAAACCGACATGAACCGAAGGCCTCTGCAAAGTGCAAACGAAGTAGCGTTGTTCAAGTATGCCGCTGTGTAATGCATGACCACACACGCACACAATGCATATATACACACAGGTAATATGCATATATACATATGTGCATGACAGCAAATATATATATAAATATATATATATTTATAAAGAGAGAGAGAGAGAGAGAAACCATGTTCCAATATCAAGGTACTGCGAACATTTTCATAGTATTTATGGATATGTAATCATCGTATGTGTATTTATATTCATATGTAGTTGTGTCTTCTTATTGTTCGATTACTAAACTATGGGGTAATACAGTCTGTCATAATGCTTTACGACCTGTGAGCGCTGACGGGTCCCCAGGTCTACAATCCTACTCTGCTCCTTTTCACGTCTTGTTCACTTATGCTGCAAAATGGGACCAGCCACAATTAGCCAAAACACTACAAATATTCATATATCTATATATTCATATTTAGATTTACGTATATATATTCATATATATATGTGTATATCAATTGATGTCAAACAAATACTAGGTGCTGCTTTCAATGCTTTTTGGGTGTTGAAAAGTACCAGGAAGAGGGGAAATTGGGAAGATTCACATGAAAAATAAAGAGGGATAAAGACAGACGAAGTTATCGGATATAAAATCCCACATTACTGCAATACCATCCTTTGCCACTTTAAAAATAAGTAAAATAAAATAAAAAAAAGCAAGATGCTGCTACATATTTCCAACTACGATTAACTCCCTTTCCCCTCTGCTCCTCACCCATCCCTGATTGCTCATTTGGACATTAGCAAAGAAAAGCATGCTATAGGCAAAGATACAACAAGCCAGAAACCAAAAAAAATAAAATAAAATAAAACATGACAGGGAAATAAAATGCTAACCAGTAACATCCATCTGCCAACAAACCAAAACCTTACCAAACCCAGAAGTTAAAACTAAAGCAAATAACATTAAAATAATAATAATAATAATAATAATAATAATAATAAAAAGTCTTCAAAGTCGTCCCGTCTCGCCGGCATGAGCGAGACGAAGAAAAACAAAGAAATGTCTTTTCAGTGAAGTCTCTCTCCGTTCGCATAGTGGTCGCCATTGATCACCACAATCACTTGTAAGCGTGGTTACGGTGGGGTGAGAGTGGGGCGGTCGAGAGTCGGACCCCAAAAACAAAAAATGCTCCGGAGCGGCGAAGGAGGACACACGATCTTCAAAGTAACGACAGGACTCCTGTGATGTGATTTTTCAAGAGTTTTGCTCCGTTTCCTTTTGTTGTTTTGTTTTGTTTTTTTTAACGCCATTTCTGTCACGATGAGCAAGGTGGGAGTGTGCACGTGAAGGAGGGGACGTTCTAAACGGGGAGGGGGGGCGTGGTGATGGGGACGGGGTCGGGGGTGGTAGACGGTTATCGCTCCGCGGAGTTCAATAAAGAGCATTCCAAGGTCAGAAAAAACAAAAAAATAAAAACGGAGCCCTGTCACTCCCATCCGTTGTCCTTGATCATGTGAGCCAGCTCGATGATGAACTTTCCTTCTTTGTACTTTTGACTGCTCTCAAACGCGTGCTCCTGTGAAGAAAAACAAAAAACAAAACAAAGACAGGAAAAACGTTAGTACAGACCCACTGATGCCCAGGTCGGTGCTTGAGAATACTAACAATCTGAAAGAGGAGAATGGTGAGGAGAAGGAGGGGAGAAGAAGAAGATGAAGATGGAGAAGAAGGAAGAGGTCAAGAAGAAGGAGAAAGAAGGCTGAGAAGGAGGAAGAGGAGAAGAAGAAGTAGGCAGATATGAAGGAGGGGAAGAAGGAGGAAGAGAGAAAGGAGGAGGGAAGGAGGAGTGGAAGGAAGAGGGGAAGGTGAAAAAGGAGGAGGAGGACGATGAAAATAAGGAAGAAGAAGAAGAATGGCGAGGAGGAAGGGGGGAGTGGGAGGAGCGGAGAAGAAGAAGATGGGGAAGGAGAAGAAGGGAGGAGAAGAGTGGTTAGGAGGAGGGGAGGAGAAGAAGATGAAGAAGGAGGAGGAGACGAAGGAAGAGGACAAGAAAAAAGAGAAGGAGGAAGATGATAAAGGAGAAAAAAGACTGAGAAAGAGGAAGAGGAGAAGAAGGAGGAGGAAGGCAACAGGGAGCAGGACAAGAAGAAGGAAGAGGAGATGAAGGAGGAGAAGAAGCGAGGAGGATGAGAGAAAGGAAGATGAGGAAAGGGAGAAGTAGTTGGGAAAGAGGAGTGGAAGGAAGAAGAGAAGATGAAGAGGAGGAGGGGAAGATGAAAATGAGAAAGAAGGAAAAGGAAGAATGGTGAGGAGAGGGGGAGTAGGATGAGGGGAGAAGAAGAAGATGGGGAAGGAGGAGAAGAAGGAAGATGATGATGGAGAAAGAAGACTGGGAAGGAGGAAGAGGAGGAGATGGAGGAGGAGAAGATGAAGGAAGAAGGCGATGAGGAGCAGGACAAGAAGAAGGACGAGTGGAAGGAGGAGGAAGAAAGAAAGGAAGATGAGGAGAAGGAGAAGTAGAGGGGAAAGAGGAGTGTAAGGAAGAGGAGAAGATGAAAATGAGAAAGAAGAAAGAAGGAGAATGTGGGGAGGGGGAGGAGGGGGAGAAGAAGTTGATGGGGAAGGAGGAGAAGAAGAATTAAAATTTAGAAACTGACAAATAAAAAGGTGTGAAACTAAAGTATGTTTAAAACCAGTATAATACAAAATAACACGTAATTAGCCAACACTGGCAAACAGTATTATGAAAACGAAGCTAAAACAAAGGCAGCTTGTGTTTTCTTTAAAGAGCAGACTCCACCACTCGGATTCAATTTTACCACAGACCGGATAACTGAGAATCTTCAGACACATTATCGAACAAATCTTTCTTGTGCCGTCTGACTTCTGCATATTCCTCCACGCTGCTGAGCTTCAGGGGAATCATGTGCGTCTGCGTCTCTGATTATTCGCCCAGCCTGTTTTGCCTTGTAAACCAGCTCGGCTCTGCTCTGCTCCTCTTTGCTTGAGGCGCCTTTCTCTCTCCAAACCTCTAATTGTTTTTGTCACTGAAGGAGCGGGCTTTAAGTGAGTCCCCTGTCTTATACTTTGTTCAGTTATTTTACACCCTTCCATAGTCTCTTTCAGACAATTACTAGGACAAGCCTCTTCAAAATGGCCTGACATTTAATCACTGTAGACTCTCAGAGGTACCAGCCTGGCTGTCTGCAGCCAACCTTTTTCGCACTGTAATTATCTTATGCGCTAGGATACCACAGAGCGCTCAATCTGTGAGCCTAAATACAAGCCTGAGCAAAAAAAAAAAAAAAAAAAAATGCCACCGTGGCTTTAATGAGCAACACTTTAATGAGACCAACTTTGTTCTTTTGACCTGTAATAGCATAATTTGTCCCCTTGGAGACCAAAGACAAAAAAAAAAAGTTGTGCAACAACAAAGGAGCAAGCTTAAATGATGAAACAAGACAAAGAAAGAAAGAAGGAAAGAGCTCAGGTGAAAGTTTAAGGAGGGACTAACGTACATATTTCCAGCCCAGGGTGGTTTTACAGTTTTCACAGTAGATATCAGCCACAGCATGTAAACCTGTGAGGAGTACCCGCTCCTCAGCTGGCCCGCAGCCGACATTCACCCTGTAAGACAGGAAGAGAAGGGTTAATCAGTGAAAACATCCGTATTACCGAATGTGTCTATATGTAGAATTTCTTGCAGCAGATTTAGAGTCTGTGTCAATAAATACACTATGAGGCTGACGTTTCTCTAACCCAATAATGATATCATTTGAGTGCATCCGACTGAAAATGTGCATCTCCAGACCAGACAGGCTGAAGAACTACAGACCAATATGCACTTGAACGCACCACCAAGACTACAGCCGACATAGGCCCGGGTTCAGAGCTTGCATTAAGAGCCGATCTGGGCGAGTGGCCAGCGTGAAAGACAGGTGTGAACACACCCAGTGATCTGATCTCCGACGACATCTGGAGGTGGTCTGGGTCACATTTGTCCGCATACTTTTGGTAGTGTGAACGCAATGCATTCTGGGTCACATTTAAACACCGCCTATACTCAACAGGGGTGCTCCTACATCAGCGGAGATTAGCCTCATTCATTCAGGAAAATAAAAAACAAAACCGCTGTTATAAATGATGGCCTGTAAAGAATAAAGTGATGACTGGTCATTAGTACTGAGAGCCTTTTATAATATTCTGTTCTTGCAGCTGTTAACTAACTAAATAATAAATAAATCTAAGCAAGAATTCAAGGGGAACTGCCGTTTTTTTACAACCTGGACCTTATTTCTGGCATAAAATACATTTGGAGTCGTTTGAAAGATATTTAGATCCAGTGGAGCGTCGCGTATATCCATATAGTGGGAGTGAATGGGGCACCGAAACGCAGCCTCTAAATAACACATTATCTGCCACGAAACTCGTTCATTTCACCAATATTTTATTATGATATGCTAGTGCTATTCCCCATTATATGCTACGCTTCGCTGGATCTAAAAAAGTTATATGGGTGAGTCAACGATCGTATTTTATGACAGAAATAAGGTCCAGGTTGTAAAAAAACGGTAGTTCCCCTTTAACAAATGAAAATATTTAATATGAGTACACGAGCGTGATTCTGTTATTTAATAACGTATCAGCATGTGGTTAATTATTGATGCGGTCATATATAAGGCGCCGCGTGGAGTTAAGTATTTCCTCAGTCGCTGACGTCCTTGTTTACCTTTATCACTAGAAATTACAGTGCGTATGGAAACTTCCTGGGGATCGAGTATAATCTGAGTTTAGTGTAGGTCTAACTAACGTCTAAGTAACTAAGATTAATAAACGCGTGATGCCAAAGTCGTGATTCAAACACATAAAAGCTGTTCTCGAGCTGTTCGCAGTGGCAGAGATCCATTAGAGACGGCCGCTGTTAAAATATTCGACTGCGCCCCAGATGGTTTCAGGGTTTGTTTGCATGCAAAGCGCGAAACTGAATATAGATGCGGAGACGCATGTTAGCGCTAGGTGCGAACACGTGTATTTAAAGCTGGTCACTTGTGATAGGACAGCCCAGGTCGGATTTTAAGGAAAGGTCTGAATAGGGCCACGAATTAACTCTTGATGCCATCAGGTGGCAGTCGTCTGTGTTTGTCAAAATTTGTAGGAGGCTAGGAACAATTTGCAGAATCAGCTTAAAAGCTCCCGTCAGAGGTCCGACTAATACCGGCGGTGCAGGATAATACTGCAGAGAACCACAGATGCTCACCGACCGCAAACAGCTGATCGCAGACTAATGTATCATAGCATTTAAGTCTCCCAAAAAGGAAACACCACGGTGCCAAATCTCCCTCTTTTAATACTGCACCGTTGATCCTCTTTCGAGTGGCATTTTATGTAAAAGGATAAAACCAAGGGAAAGAGAGTTTCTTCAAAACTGATCGCAGCCTTAATGTTTGTTGTTGTTGTTGTTGTACCTGCAAAACACCAATGAGTATTGTTCTCATGGTTTCAGCTTCTCTGACACACAGCATGCTTGGACTGATTTATACAGACTCTCGAGCCCGTGGAGCGCTCCTTTCATTCAATCCACTGTGTCAGGTGAGAACAATGTAATTCAGGCTCTGCGGCACAATGACACCTAAAAATGTCTCAGGCCTCAGGGGGAGGGCGACTTCTGTGCGGTTCATTAAGACCGAGAGCGAGCCGAGCCCCCAAAACCAGCCAACCAAGAAATAAGCCACTCTGAGTTTTACTTGGGTTTAAAGAGATGGATGCTGGGCAGCCGCTGTCTGCAGCATGGGCTGGACCTGAACTTGTTTCAGCTTGAATTTCTATGACTATGTTTGAAAGTCTTGGTAAGTTCTCCTTAATACATGACGACGTTTTGACCTGCAGACAACCACATCTACAAGGCATGGCTAGCAGAAACGGTTTCTGACTCACCGCAATGCATAAAAGTCTTCAATCTTTGAGGTCCCTTTGTTTTGAGAGGGCCTATCTAAAGGAGGAGTTCGGACGAACCCTCCACGACGTCACCCCTTGGATTTGTAAGTATTTGGGACGTCGCTATTTTGCCGTGCTTCATGTAATTACCTGGCTTATTCAAATATGAGCAAAGAGGTGGAGCGTGGGACGAGTTGAGGCACCTGTCTGTCCCACCCTTAATCATGCATAACTTTAAAGGAAAACTACTGTTTTTTTACAACCTGGACCTTATTTCTGGCATAAAATACGATTGTTTACTCACCCATATAACTTTTGTGTAATTTGCAGTCATTCTGGAGATAATTAGATCAGCTTATATCCATATAGTGGGAGTGACTGGGGCACCGAAACGCAGCCTCTAAATAACGCATTATCTGCCATTAAACTCGTTCATTTCACCAATATTTTGTTATTGTACGCTAGTGCTATTGCCCTACAGACCCCAGATGATGATTACAGGTAACTCCGGACTCAACGGGGAATAGCACTAGCGTACGATAACAAAATATTGATGAAATGAATGAGTTTCGTGGCAGATAATGCGTTATTTAGAGGCTGTGTTTCGGTGCCCCAGTCACTCCCAGTATATGGATATACATAGATCTAATTATCTCCCGAACGACTACAAATTACACAAAAGTTATATGGGTGAGTAAACGATCATATTTTATGCCAGAAATAAGGTCCAGGTTGTAAAAAACAGTACTTCCCCTTTAAGCCTTTGACCTTTAAATTCAATCCACATAACATTAGCATGAATTCGTAAGCATGTATGACAAACATACATTGATGCAATATTTGTGGAACTTGTTTCCTTATTTTTCCCTGCGTCCCTTTGTCGCTGTTGACTAATAAGAATGTGAGCTGTGTGCAAACAGCTGCACTGTGTTAATGGAAGGACTAATTTGTGGATCAAACTAGTGTGAAAGCAAAGCAGAAGGCCAAAGTGAAGGGGGAAACAACTGAGATTAGTGTGAACACGGTGTGAACACATGTTATAACTGTGTTTAACAGCAAGCAAGGTGTGTTGCAGGTGTGAGGCTCATACTTACACTGAATTAAACAGGTAGGCTCTTCCTTGACTGCCTTGAAATGACTGAAACCAGAAAGAGAGAGAGAAGAAAATTATGTAAGTTTGACATTCCTGTGTGGTGCAGCTCTTTCATGTCAGCTACTGACACCCCGGGGATGTTTTTCTCTCAGTAAACTGCTGTACTTGTTCTTCCACCTTTTCTTCGCTGGAGGAACAAAATAAAACGAGGCACAGAAACGCTGAAACCTGAGCAGATAAGCATCAGAGAAAAACTCCATCATCATCATCATCATCATTGCATAAATGGCAGAACAGCTGTTGTTTGTGTCCTCGTATATGACGGAGCAGAAAACATTTCTCAGTCTTTTCGTGTTTCTTTACAAACGTTTTAACATTCCCGAGTACATAAAGTGCAGATAAACATCCAATGGTTGACATTTTTCTCTGTTTCCCAATTGCAACCTCAAGATTTCAAGCTCTTCTGTTGATATGTAGCGTTACAGTTCCACTTTTATAGGACAGAAGACTCCGAACACAAATAATAACCCTTGAAAGTAGAAGAAGCAAGAGTTTAATGGGAAATTATCTATACACAAACCCACACAGTTCATGACACCCGTTTTAAACAATACTCCCAAACGACTCCGAGCTGAAAAGCTGTTAGTTCCAATTACGTGGAGGCATCGGTTATGTTAAAGACTCCCCGAGGAGTTTTCTTGTAAACACATGTCCCTGCAGGATTACGCAGTGAAGAGTTTTAATGGGTACACTTCTCAAACCTCAACAGCTCGCTGTATATGTCACACAGATCAGAAAATGCAGTCACGCTACTACTCTATGTGTATAAAAGAAACAGCTACGCTAAAGCCGTCTTCACGCTCGGTCACGCTCCGAGTCGTTTTCAGTGGAAGCCGGCGACATGGAGGAGCTATAGACTGACTGCAGACAATTGTCGCCGAGTGCTACAAATCACATTCGAGCGCTCCAATGACGCTACGACAGATGCGCCAGCTCATTATTAATTAGATGGTGACTTAACAACGTCAACAAGCGTTTGAGAAACAAACTGCCAACGCTTGGCCATTTTGGAACATTGTCACTTGTGGTGTTATCTAGGGGTTGCACGACTTCGTTTTTTTTTTTTTTTTTTAAAGTCGACTGTTTTGTGATGAAAGTCCACACCGACTAGTCTCTGTCAGTAATAAAGCCACAGTAGAATACATATGCTGAGAACAGACAGCTCATGTGCTACATACTGTGAGCTGCAGATATGTATAGCCTGTATAAAAACATGCAGCACCTCAGCACAATCAGTAGCATTTAATAGAACTCCACAGCGTCTTGTAAGATGGGATAGTGTAGCTGGTATTTCTGTGAAGTCTTCTCTGTGTACTGCAGCTAAAGGTTTAGTAACTTTGAAAATCCACCATCAAAATAGTTGATGTGCAGCCTCGTTCTCTCTGTTACCACGGGACTTTTAGTGAAGTTGTCAACTGACTGCTCTCCAGAGGATTTGGACCGTTCCTCTGCTGGCGTTAGCTGATGCCTTTTCAGATGAGTGTGTATTTCGGGACTGACATGTCACGGGTGTATGGGCTTCATCTTTAGTGAAGTATGGACACTGCTAGTTCTTCTTGCCATTACTGCTATATTTGAAAAGAAATGCTGTCAGTGGTAAACGTTTGAGGAACTCTGGGTTTTTTTTCCCGTCATATAGGCAGTATAGGTTGCTCCCATTGGTCGTAGCCTACGAGCTGAGAATAGTTCCACTTCCTGCTCGCTTAATTTTTTTTTAATTTTTTAATTTTTTTACATCACTGCTAGTCTCTTCCTGCGTCTTTGCCTTTAAAGAACACTTTTGTTTTGCAGTTTTGCAGCGTGCAACTGCATGCCGCACAGGGTTTGCGTTAAAACGCCTGATATTTGCTTTAAACTTTTGCAAGCATGTATAGGTTTGCAGCAGGAAACAAAAGCAGAAGAGTAAGCACAATATCATATTTGTATAGTGACTCCGTGACTAATGATGTTTTAACAAAAGGGTGAGGACGGTGCAAGTCTAAATTGTTCCACTAACAACATAACCAGTTCCGACGTTTGAAAGGCTGTCATCTGCCCCTTTTCAGAGCGACATTTAATTACGTAACCGTGGTGGATATAAATAAAAGTCCCGTCATCCGTCTGCCACTAATTCGGCCACACAGGACCTCACTGTACAATAATGTAAACAGACAGCAGTAAAGCCGTCACAGTGGGTGACGACAGAGCCTGCCAGGCTTCTATCCTCTGGCTCCGTCATCCTCGGCCCGGCAGACAGGCCCCAATCGGCTTTGCTTTTTCCATTGCAAATGTGTGCGGCGGATACATTTGTTGCTGCGGTTGAGGGCGCTGAGCTAATACCGCCTAATAAGAGCACCAGCTGCCTCCTCAACTGACCACCGCGGCCACCACCACCACCACAACTGCTGAGGCCCAGGGGACAAGTTTTAACAAGTTTTATTGCAGATAACGAGGGTCTGGCTTGAAACCAATTCAACAGCAAAAACAGTTTCTTTTTCCCCTCCTCTCTGCGGGTGTCGATGTCTCACTGTTACATCTTCAAGTTCAGTGTTTGTGTTTGGAGTGAAGTGTACACACACACACACACGCAGCTCAGATCCCCGAGACATGTGACCTTTAGCTGCAAGAGGGAACTAGGTCGGAGCCTGTGGAGTCGACAACAAGTCCTCTCGACAGTGTTTAGGGTCAGGGAGGGTGGGGGTGATTTCGTCTGACAAGAGCTGGGTGTCATATCTGCGATTCGCTGTGGCTCAGCCATCAACTTAACCGCTGGCAAAAGGAGACGGCTCCGTCGCTTGCTGCCCTTATCTGTTTCCCACAGTCTATTTTTATTTTGGCAGCGTTTTTTCTCGACGCAAGCTGCTGCAAGCTTCACTCCAGATCACTCAGCTAAAACATTAGCAGCAGGAAATCCTTAAAGACTGGTTTAAAAAAAATAAATTTGGATCGTTCTGTGAATGCAGGCGGGCGCCCAGCTCATTTTGGGACGGCATTACAACCCACAACACACTCCCCGCAATCCTATTAGACGGCCTGATAGGATCCTGCAGGGATTGTTTTCCAAAATGTACCAGTGCGGCGAGAATCAGCTGTAGGCTGGAAGTCCTCCCACTGCTTAAAAAAACATGAGCAAACAGGAGTGTGGTTACCAAGCTCATTTCCTTAAGCTGCTGCAATTGCGCTTGTTTTACAACGCTCCTTCCCGAGAAATGAATTTTACAAGGCAAATCTTTAAATCCCTGAATACTCTTGACCACACGGCACTGAATGAACAATACCTGAACCATAAAAAAAAAAAAACATGCAAAATCCAGGTTGAGAGAAAAAGAGAGAAAGACCAAAACCAATATGCACCTTTTACAACTTGTGATCAAACCAAGTAAAAAAAAAAAAACAGATTAACTCAAAGCTATTAACAAACCTGCTGAGGTCGACTTTTAACCATCTGTCCCAGCAGATGCCAACTGTTGTAGGTGAGGGTTCAGCTCCAAGTTAAACCCATCTAATTAAACCTCAAAGCTCTATTTAAATTCAGTTAAAAGACAGTACTATTGGGGGCTTACATTTCCGATTCATATGCAACACTGGATTTTGGCTCACTTACAATACAATACAATACAAGCTACAAAATTTTCCTGCACTTTGCAAATCAATATGAGATTGATTGCAGATCCAGAGGGCCTTTTGTTTTCGTCAAAAGTTGTGACTTGTGCCTTTAAAAACAAGAAAATGGGACAAATTAATGTTTCTACATTCCCCATGAGCATAAAAAGTAAGCCAAGTTGCCCATGTATGTGTTTGTGAAGATCTCAAATCTAAAGGTAAAACTGATCCCTCTCTTTGGGACCTGCAGTGTGGGACCCTTGTGGGACAGCCCACGGTAAGAGGGCACACTGTGACTGACTAACAATGTTCATGGTTGCTAGTGAGAACAAGTATTGTATAATAAAGCCTAATAAATTAAATACAACTTTATTAAATAAGATAGCCATGCTAGCAGCTCTGTGAGGCTAAGCTTGCTAACATGCTAACATTAGCAGGCTAACGTGCTCATAATGACAAATACAACGTTTATTATGTTCCCCTTTTCTCTGGCATTGTTGGTTAATATTATATTGATTCGTAGCTACTAAATAAACCCTAAATACCAATAAACACCCCTGGTCTAGAATGCAGTTGTTTTAATTTTAATATTTAAATAAAGAAAGCCACAACAGCAACATTAAATTGACTTTTCCATCATGGTCGCCCTAGTTACATGTCGGCAATCAGTATCTTGGCAAACGTCCAGTTGGAGGGAAAAAGGAGCTCTGCATCCATTAATGGTGAGAAATGAAAAGTGTGATCAATCCATTAGAGGGGCTTCCATCAGCCTAGATCGGTGGTTTGAGGCCAAGGTGCTGAATAAAACACTCAGCCATGCGCCTCAGTATTCAGGCTGCGTCGTCCACCCCCTCCCCTTCCCGCTCCAGGACCACGTTCACACTGCGGGGGCCTCCACGCCCCGCTCCGGTTTCGGGGATGATGGCTCGTATCCGCCGTACGAGGTAACCCATATCTGACGGAGATATGAAGTGACAGCCGCGTTGAGGAGACGCAGCGTGCTCCGGATAACAATAACAACACGTGTCAGATGTGATATTGTGTCCACACTCCTGGTTTTCAGCGTGGTTTGGTGGGAGGTGTTGGCTGAAATCAAAGCGTGTCAGCGAATACGTTTTCTCTTGTTGCCCTTCACGCTAATAGAAGTGGTTTGCTGGAGTAGAGTGGGAGCAATAAGTCGTATTTACAAAACCGGGAAGGCGAAAAAAGGAGGAGGAGGAAGGTGAAAATGAGGAAAGAACGAAGGAAATGAAGAGGAAGAGGAGGAGGAGAGAAGAAAGCAGAGGGAGAGGATGAGGAGAAGTGGATGGAAGAGGAAGGTAAGGAGAAGGAGAAGGGAGAAGAGAGAGGAAGAAGGGGGAGGAGGAGGGGATGAGGGAGGAGAAGGAGGAGGATGATGAAAAGGAGGAAGAAGGAAGAAGAAGAATGAGAGGAGGAAGAGAAAGAGGAGGAGAATGAGGAAGGGGAGGAGAAGAAAAAGATAAAGAAGGAGAAAGTGGACAAGAACAGAAGAAAGCAGGGGAAGAGGATGAGGAGAAGTGGGTGAGGGAGGAGGAGGAGGAAGGTAAGAAGAAGGAGGAGGGAGAAGAGACAAGAAGAAGGAGGAGGGGATGAGTGGAGAAGAAGAAGGAAGATGAAAGGGACGAAGACGGATGGAGAGGAGGAAGAGAAAGAGCGGGAGAATGAGGGAGGGGGAGGAGAAGAAAAAGGTGGAGAAGGAGGAAGTGGAGAAGAAGAGAAGAAAGCAGGGGAATGGGATGAGGAGAAGTAGATGGGGAAGGGGTAGAGGAGGAAGAGTAGAAAAGGGAAGAGAGGTGGAGGGAGAAGAAGAAGAAGAAGGAGAAGAAGAAAGGCCATGAGGAGGAGGACGAGGAGAAGAAAGAGTAGAAAACGAATGAGGGGATGAGGGAGGAGAAGAAGGAGGAAGAGAGAAAAGAGAAAGAGGAGAAGAAGATGGAAGAAGAATGGGGAGGAGGAAGAGAAGAGAAAGGGAGAAGAAGAAAGTGCCAAAATAAGACTTAATACATTTTTCAATAAAATCTGCACCTGTTCCTAATTTGTCCCAAGACGCTTCACATATTTAGTTTAGTGTCAGCGAGGGCCACAGAGCCACACTTCCTCGTGGCCCCTGTGCTGAGGTTAATCCTTTCTTTGGAACCGCTCCATCTGCACCTTCGCTCGCCGGCTGGCACGCCTTTCTAGACTCGACGTAAGCTCGATGAAGGGAAGCTACCGGCGCCCTTTGTTGTGAGCGTGGCTTAGCTTTCCTAGCCTGCAAAGAAACTTAAGATACGTAGTGGTGGAGCACGGTGCTCTCGTACGGGATCGAAATCAGACATGGACAAGGTGAGCGGCCCTTGGCAGCATGTAGTGGAAAACACCGGACTACGGTGTCATCTTCTCCTAAGTAACATAATCGGCTTAGAGGGCTTGATGCTGAGGACCGGGCGATGCTGCCGTGGACTACATGAACGTGCCCGAGAGGTGTGGCAGAGAATACCGAACTTATTAATAGATCTGTTAGCAGCGTGGTTGAAATGAATGAGATGTTAATGAGAACGATCTTCAAATTATGACGACCACCAGTCAAACAAAAAATAAATTATACTACATTCTTAATGTGGGATGTGTTTATAGTCATTCCTGATTATTTTGTGGAGTGGTCCCATGGCGAACCACCAACTCCTGAATGAGGACAAGACCAAGAAGCTCGTCATTGACTTCAGGAGGATGAGGACACCAGTGGAGCCCATCACCATCCAGGGCCTTAAGAAAACAGGAAGTAGTGGACCGCTATAAGTACCTGGGAGTCCACGTGGACAGCAGACTGGAGGGACAACAGTGATGCTGTGTACAAGAACGGCCTGAGTAGACTCTGGTTCTTTCAACGTATGCAAGAAGTTGCTGGAGACTTTCTACCAGTCTGTACTTTGCTGTGGTTTGTTGGGGGAGCAGCACCAGCAAAAAGGACATCAGTAGGATCGACAAATTGATTGGAAAGGCTGGACATGTTGTTGTCTCAGTGAGGGACAGGAGGACACTGGACAAACTGCTCTCCATCATGGACAATCCATCTCATTATTAAATCTGTGTGAATCATTGGAACAGCAGTTGTAATTTTTTTGTCTTTGATGTAATTTTTGCACTTTTTTGCAAATTCATTCCACGGGCCAGATTAGACCCTCTGGTGGGCCGCATGTTTGACACCTGTGCTGTAGAGGGACAGAGGAGCTAATTTCCAACAGATTGATCCAGATCCACTCCCACAGTGAACGCTACAGGACGTCATTCATTCACAACTCACTTTTCTTCAACACATAACACATAATGGACACTACTGCACCTTACGGTCATTCCAGATTTTACTTATATTTTATTTAATCTTTCTTTTACTTGTGGTTCTTAAGAGTGTTTGTGACCAAGCACTTTTCCTTGTGGATCAATAAAGTTGATCTAACATTTAATCAAACGTTAAAATCAAGTGTAAATACAATCATTAGTTGTAGGTTATCAATCTGATGTTTCATGCAGATTTTGTTCAACTGTTTTCCACTGAATAAGGCCAAATTAGTCTCAATTATTAATTCATTTGCAATCACTAATTTGCATAAGATAATTCTTTAAGACAACTACACCATATATAGAAAACAAAATACTCTGAAAACATCATATTCTCGATGTGGGAACATTTTAAAGTAATTTCTGGTGATTTTCTTTTTTTCATTTTTGACGTTTTAAACACGTAACATTTAACCAAATGTCAAAAGAGTGAAAATAATCATTAGTCGCAGGCCTAAAGGTTACCAGTCTCACTTGTTTCCACTGTTATCCACTGAATCAGACCACATCAGCCTTAATTGCAATTAATTCGCAATCGTTCATTTGCATAAGATAATTTTGTGAAACAACTCCTCCCTGTCAGTCGGTGGAGTTTATAGTGAGCGGTTTCTTAAAATTGATGAAAATAAAAATAAATACAAGTTCCTTTATTTGTGGGAAGTTTTAAACATCCTTTTAGAGGTCACGTTTATTTGCAGATTTTAAAGACCCAGTGGTCTAGACGTCTTGTCTGCTGCACTTCCTGTAAGTTGCGCTAGAGCGAGTCTACTTACATGTATTTGAAACATGCAAATTCTGCACTAGTTGACAGTTGTTTCCCTATTTGTGCAACGGTTGCATTTTCTGATTGCTCTTTGTATTAATGCAACTTCTTTTATTTCACATGTAGGATTGCAGGAAATACAGTTGTGGTTGTGGGTGGCGTTTTCTCACAAGGCCCGCGGGGAAAGAACATGCATGGACGTGATAAAAGCCTCGCTATATTTGCATAAAAATTAAGGTTGCGGTTTCGTTTTGTAATATCTGATATCTTCGAACCTTCTTGCGTCTTTTTGGACTTTAAAAACACAAACATAAAGTGCACATTCAGACACATGTTAAGTATGTAAGAGCAAGCAGAGAAGGACAGCCGGGCCAAGGGGGATCTCTTGAGGAAATCCAATTATTATCAACATGGATTGTTTAGACTAACGAGGTCATTAGCCCAGTAAAACAGGCAACACAACCAAGTCCACAGGTCACTGTTCACTGCAGAGACCTCTCCTTTCAAATGGAGGTCACAGGTGAAATTAAAAAATTAAAACACTTTTCACTCGGAGGAACTTCCTGATACGTGGCTACTGTGCAGCATTAAACTTCATTCCCAGTTTGATGCCGTCTGGTGCGACTGGTTTTCCAGCATTCCACCACTGGGAAAACGTCTGCAAACAATGTGGTGTGACTCAAACATACGCACATAAAACGCACAACACCCTCTAAAAATGTTCTGCTGACCTTAGGAGCCAGGGCGTCTGAGCTCATAAATATGTTGCTTTCGACTAATCATTTGTCACTTAGGAGGCAACTGCTCGTAAGTCATAGTCACAGCGAGGGAGGATGTCAAGATGAATTACTGCTGAGAAATTAAGTAAAGCTGGGTTTGGCGTTTTCATGTTGTGAAAGGTTTAGGAGTTTCCACACCTGTCCTGAGGCATATTTACCATACCAGAAAATCACATCCTGAAAAGTCTGTTTATGTCATTCTCTTTTGGCAACTGGAAATCTCCCATGACCAGGTGTTTGGAGCGGCGAACCAAGGCGTCTGAAGCACGCAGGTCTGTCGTCGGCACAACGCAGCGTTCCCACATGCATCATAGCCCGGACTGCTTTCTCAAAAACAACCCTTTAATTGCACGACTGCCTCCCAAACTCATTTGCGAGCAAGAACGCTTTAACAGCTGACCTCTAGTTTTGGCACAGGTCTAAACTGCAGCAGGCTTCGCTCTAACTGCATCACAGCCGACAGTCTGTAAAAGCTTTTCCTCTGTGCCGTGCTACATGCCCGGCTGCAGGACGAGTGGAATCGCAAGAAAGTGAAAATGATGCGTTGACCTTTCGAGACCCGTCTATGACAGAGATCTGGCCTCGGAAGAAAATAAGAGGAACCGTTCCAGTGCTGTTGCCTCATTTAGTTGGAAATCTTATTTGAAAAATGTTTTATAAAGAAGGAAATGCACTCTGCTTGTTTGACAGGCTGCACCACATACTGCAGGAAGCAATTACATGCAGCCTCAGTATATCTAAACATTTATCCCTATTAAGAGTTTAACTAGAATTTGTTGGTTCCAGCTTTTCAGATGTGAAAATTTGCAGCTTTTCAGTCCTCAAAAGGATTTTATAAATTGCCACCACACTTCCTGCTGTGACATGATGTTGTTTGGTTCGCATGCATTTATATTAATCTTGTTTTCTCTACATTATTTCGAGTTCAACATACATTTGCATAACCCCCATCTGTTAAACAGTTAAAGCATTAATTTCTTTCCCCTCCTTCTCTGGATTTAATTTAATTTCCCGCATAGGACCCAATAAAACTTCACTGCATTAAACGCCTTCCTCCTGCCCTGTCACGGTCTTCGCCGTGCGACAATAAATATCCGTCACGGCTCTAGACAGGTTAAGTGAGGTGCAGATTGTCCCTCTCTTTGGCCAAAGGCGCACATCCATGATTTACGACCGTCTTTAAAAATTAAAAACCCCGGCGAAATCCTTGTTGTGCAGAGTCTAAACTTGCCATCTTGAGGCGTCTGATCCTGCTGAAAAGGACCAACACAGTCTGGTGGTAGAGCTGTTTACCGAGCTCGTCTTCCTGCACGCACTAACAAACTGTGAGCTTCCAAGTCTCTCAGCCGCGGGAGGCAAATGGATTTTGACACGGAGATGGCGAGTGCGCAGATTGATCATCTTTGCCATTTGAATAATCAGCTTAGCGCATGGTGAGAGTGCAATGCACGGGGAGCACACTGTCACCGTCTTATTATAACACGTAAAGGTCAGCCGCAGCAGCTCTGCTTCATCTGATAGTAGATGAACTTTAGTCACCATTTGCTAACCAGTTGTCAATTTAGCATCGACATAAGAGCAGCACTTTGGCTGATTTGCGACTCCGAATGTCTTTGAGGACTAATTGCTTGACCAACGTGGACTCCAATACCCAGAAACCCTGTAAAAAAAACTCTGACTCAGCTGCCTTGTCGCAAAGCAAAGTAAAAGGTGCAACAGTGCAGCTTGCTCTCTGCCGTTTGCATTTCACTCAGGTTCGTATTTGTCGTTATCTGCGGGCTGATTAATGTCCAGACCTGGCAGGACAATTTCAGTTTGGGGCTGAATCTTCAGCATCCTGCTGTGTGATCTGAATGCAGAATCAGTTTTGTCTCTGCTAGAATTGATCATTAGCGACGAATGGATGCGAGAGGATTTATGAGCAGGCGGCAACAAGCCTTTCAACGGTCATTTACGATTACTGGAAGTTTAAAAAGAAAAAAAAAAACATTTTTAGGCGGATGTTGACATCAGATTAGGGCTCTATGGCTGCTGGAGGAGTTAAGTGATGATGGAGGATCCTTCACATGCTAAATGGGTTGCAGATATTTAAAGGAAAACATGAAATCCAATGTCCTACTGCTTTAGTTTTCAACTTGAAGAAACATCTGATCATGTAAAGGTGGGCACAGGAAACATATGGAAGATGAAGCTGGAGCCTTTTCCTCCGACTTTATTGACAACTCTGAATTCATTCAATAGAAGAATCATCTTCTTCTATTTAATCTTGGCAGCCACGTTTTTGACGTTACTGCCCACATAGATTCCTGCTTCCCCACACTGAATGAACATGCACTGAAAGAATGCAAAATGATTGGACCAAGTGTTTATATGGTTATAAGATGCTGATATTTTTACACCAACTAAATCTGATATAACATTTCTTCCAATAGACCCAGTCTGTCCTGATCACATTTTCGCAACTGACACCTTTCAATGTGCAAAACAAAGTGTAAAACAGCAATAAAGAATTCACTGACAAAGAGAAGCATTAGCAAGCGCGTTGTTCTCTCTAATTAAAAGCAAACGACAATTAAAACCACACGATTACTACTTCCACATAACAGCGTGTGTTACAGACAAGTACACAACAGGCTTTCCACCCCACAAAATGTCAAGCGAAACTGCAGCAGCTACAAACAACCGCTTCCTCTGTTCACCACCGCCGGTGTAAATTTACATGTGAAAGTTCAAAGTTGTGTTCGAGCGGATTTAATCCAGCATGTCTGAATTGAGCAGCTGACTCAGTGAGAATTTCGCCGTCGTGAATGCTAATTAATTACCGATCACAAAAACCCGACATCTCCGTGTTCTTGCAAGTTGGAGTTTCCTATCACGTGCGCGTATAATATCTAGCTATTAGCAGAAATATCTGCGAAGCATAATTTGATTTCTGCATCCGCATAGAAACCGGCGGATGGAAAAATAGACTGGAGAGTTATAGCTAAACAGACTTTTTAATTCAAAGCTCAATGTCAAAGTGCAATCACACTTCTGTGGTGCATCTCTCAGACGCTTTCCAGAACTCCATTATATTCAGACAAACGCTTTCAAACAGTTTATAATACTCTGTCGTTTGGATTTACTGCAGGTCACAGGCTCACAGAGAGGAGTTTCTCAGATAGTCTGGCAATAACACTGCATTTCACAACTGACGCATTATTTCTATGAATTTTTTAACCTGTTAACCCTCAGCAGGAGTGGACGATTGTTGCACATGGTGATGACTATGTAGATCGTTTTCCTGAAGGTTTAAGTCAGATGGATAAGTGGAGGCTAGTGAACATTCATCACACCAACCCTGTTAAAACCTTTGACTCAGATTTAGAAATCTGCCGTTTAAACCTCTTGTTAAAAACTGAAATCCCATCAACTTCTTGCAGTGAGCGCACTTTTTGGACAGACGATACGCTGAATAATCAGCAATGGAGTCACTCGACAAAATTCGTGAGAGTCTAGACGACTGAGTAGAAACAAAAACAAATCTGAAGTCTGATTCTTTTGATTTTTCATATTTTGGTTCAGTGAGCAAGGGCAGCACTTTCTGTTTTGATGTTCAAAAATGAAAAAGCAGAATCAAAAAATAGCCACGGCACCAAGCGCTTAAAAAGACGTCGGTAATAATAGCAGCCTCGTCTGACATCTACACCTCTGAGAATTTACAGGAAGAGAAGAGAAGCAGTGATGCAATAAGGCAGGTAAGCATCAAATACAATGACATCAGCATTAAACCCTGAGTGACACGGCCAATATCAGATGACACACCGTCACCGCAGAGCGAGAATTCACAGTTTAGGAGTGTACATATTTATTCATATCACAATATTACAAGGACGCTGTCAGATGTTATTATTATGCCTCATAGTGTCATCCAAAAGATGACTAAGGAGACCAAGATAGCCATTTTAATCGGCAGATGAGTCTGAAAATCTGTTAGTGTTAGATTTCAGTAATGAAGAGATGCATAAAACACAACTGTGTACCAACTTCACAAACGTAAACAGGCTACATGTCGACTATGTTTCTCAATCTGCTCCTGATAGTGAGTTATTTTAAAGTTGTAGTGATATATATATGTATATATATATATATATATATATATATATATATATTCACTGAATCAAAAATCAAATAACACTCTTAGCTCAATGTTTAGGTACGTTTGTTTACTTGCTTATCTCCAACAGGAGCTAAAAGCTAAAACTCTCTGTGTGCCGTCTCTGCACAACAACAAACAGTCAACAGACAAAAGCTGAAGAAAAGAGGAACATTCAGCAACTTAAAAAAAAAAAAAAAGCTGAATATCTTTTTTTAGAAAATGATAGCGACCACAGCACCAGGGCTAAAACAGGACGCCAGATGAATGCTGACTGTTAGCCAATACGCTAATCTTAACAAACCACACCAGAAAGTGACACAGCGAGGTTCAATCCTTGCAAAATTGGGTGTTATTTCATATTTGGAGCCATAGCGAGACTAGCAGGACTAGTTGGCAAACTACTGCCAACATGCTAAGCAGCAGTCAGTTACAAAAACTCTCCATGCTAGCTAGTTTGTTGACTGTTAGTTAGCAACCTAGCTAGGACCGTTTAGCTTATGACAAGGGAGGTGAGCAACATGCTTGTCTTTTGTCATACACTTTAAGGAGGGTTTTATGAACATAAACTTTGGACTTTTCTGGTTCTTTGTTCCCTCAAAAGTTGCCATTTTTAAGGCAGTACTAGGCAACAAAGTAGTTGTGTTTGTTTTCTGTCAGTCAAACTCGCTTACTTTGCTGCTAACTGCTAACTGACAGTTAGCAAGCTAGCTAGTTAGCGGCATCGAAACAGTTAACACAGCTTATTCAAAAGACATATTTGTACCACTGGCTCCTGTCTCATATGTAAGTTGGACTCTTAACCAAAACTAATAATTTTAATAGGTTTCTTTTGTGTTTGTTAGTCACCTTCAAACACAGCATTGTTTTCTTTGTTAAGAAAAGTTCACTGTCATTAGTTCATCTGTCTGTTCTCATGTCATGTTTAGCTCTGTGTCACACTAACCTACATTTGCTTTTTCTGCTGCATCACATGCTTTAGTTTTATTTATGGCTCAGTGTTAACACTTACAGCTAATGCACAAACTGCAAGTTCATTACATTTATTTATTATTTTTCTACAGTTGACCTTCACGACGGCGTCGGGTGTGCAAGATTTTTGGGACAGCTGAAAACTCCCTGAAGCTTTTTTTATTCCACGTATATAAATAGAAATGGACCAGCTGAAGTATTGTGAACCGCTGCAGGGTGGCTTCATGTGAAGGGTCATGGGGAATAGATGAGGAAGTGAGCTGATGTACCTTTGAAATGAGCTCATCGTGGTTGGCCAGATGTGCCCGGCAGTGGATGCAGCTGTAGGTGCGGTGGCAGCTCGGCAGGTAAGCCTGGAAGGTTTTAGACTTGGTCATCTTTACCATGTCAGTGGGGCAGGGCTCCTCGCTGGTGTCAGGGCTGGCACTGGAAGAGTTGCAGCTCTGCTGGACTTGCTGACAGAAGAAACACTGGAAGATGCAAGCAAAAGCCGTCGTTGTTGTGGAGTGGGTGTGTGGCACGCTCCACACAGACACCACAGGAGAAAATCAGACCTGCGGGGGGAAAAGGGAAAACAGGCAATGTGGTGAGAGGCATGTTCCATACTTTACCTATTTTTAGCACACATGATCTTGATTGCATTTCCGATATAAACACAGCTCATTCACTGGAGCAATCATTTGATTACAATCGTCTATTACATGATTGCAATTGCATGTTGCCCACTATTAATATAGCACTGTAGAGTGACGTAACTTAATATTATGACGTGCCAGGGGCCACTTGGCCAGCAAAGTCCTTGTTCGTTGTGTCCTACTAGACCCAAGATGAAATTATCTTCGGAAATAAAAGTTAGTTGCTTGGACTGTTATGTAATTTAATCTGAAATCTAATTTCCGAAAGTGTGTTACTATGTTTAGTCGCGATTATTCAACACACCAACTCCTAACAGTGAAAATAATAATTAAAAAAAAGATTTGGTAAAAGTATGCCATTAAATGACAATAACAAATGACTGCAGCTCATCGGGAGGCTGATGTTAAAGAATACTTCTGGTTTATGTTCACCGGTTAGTCACTTCTACTGATGAAATCTGGGAGTGTGGTGCAAGCGAGTCAGATGAGGAAACTGCACAGTTTCTAAGTAAAACTGAAAGCACGTATTACTGAACAGTTAACCTTGGTTTTCTCCACAGTTAAAGTCAAATACTCAATAAAACAAAGGTCTGACGAAAAGGAGCTCGACACAAACAAACGTCAGTTCAGTTCATACGCAGGACAGACGAGAATAGTCCACGAGACAATGAAGCCAAGGCACAATGAACGTCTGATCTTTTGAACGGATTCACAAAAAACACTTCTGCAGGTGGCAAATATTCACAAAGAAAGGCTTAACCCCCCACACCGTGCAGCTGTGTGGCAGAAATTCCACCGCAGCTGACCAAATATGATATTAATTCTCACCAAAAATATGCATATTTAAATGCTGCATGACCCGCAAATAATCAATTTTCTCTCCCTCCTTTTTCCCCTGCTGCCTCGGTCTGAATGCTGCCCACTGCCTTTTATGACGCTTTTATTCATCTTGTCTATTGAGTTATCCTTATTAATCGTTGTGTTTATGTGTTTGTGTCTGTGGTTTACAGCGAGCCGCTGCTAAAAGGCTCGGCCGTCAAAGAAAATACTTGTCGTTCCTGCAAACATTAATGCGCCTGTGGCCGCTTGGTCGCTTTAAGTGGAAAGTGAGGTTTGAGACTGCAGAGGTTTGTGCGTCCAGTTTGTACGCCTACAGTTTATTTTCCTACAGTTTCTATTTGGAAACGTTATAAAAGTCTCGTTATAAAAGTCTCTTTAAAGGCGCAGAGGAAATACAGTTGAACTGGCTTTGATGTGGTTTGATTAAAGCACAGTCAGATCCTGTTACAGTTACAGCTTTACAAACAAAGATGTTAATTCATAAACAGTTGCGTATCTTCTGTAAAATAGAACTTAAATTGCATACATTTTTTGTTTTTATTGCATTTAAGTGATATTTCCCTCCTTATCCTCTTTGTTATTGTGTTTTATATACTTTTATTTAGTCAAATCCTGTAATTACCACCTGTGGCCACAGAGGCCACTGTTGCCACAACTCAGCAAAACTTCCATGGTGTTGCTTCACTCAAAAACAACTGTTCCAGGTGTAGCCAACACAACCTTAGCTTCCTCATATATGACCCATTCTGAGCAACATATGTGACCTGAAACCTCATAAATCTTGAAGAATTTAAATTACATTTCCCAAAACTATGATCAATTCGTGAAACAGACTGGAAACAGGAGAGCCCCGATCAAACTGCACAACCAAAACACATGGCTACGCGTGTTAGAAAGCAGATAGGTGGTGCCATTCATCAGCAAAAACCGCAGCCGCTTTCAGTTCTTCTGCTGATTGCAGAAAAAACACACTTTTTACACAGTATAAGATCCCTTATCTTCTTTCTTTCTTTCTTTCTTTCTTTCTTATTTCCCCAGAAAAAGGCCTCGACTCATGACAGCAAATTAAACTAGACAAGCAAACCGCCAAGAGCAGAATTTGAACAGGATTTTTAATTCAAGCTTTGATTTGCAGCAATAATTCTGGCAAAACTTTATATTAAAGGGTGAACACTGTCAAAGCTGGGGTTGCTTTTCTTTCAGTTTCACAATCCAAGCGTTGTACCTGAAGGAACAACGTGTCCTGTGTTGCATCAAAGACATGTTGCCCGTGCACAACCGAGACAAAGAACCTCGACGATGTAAAAAACGGGCTTCAACAGCTGTAGAAGTTTCCAGTTGAGCTCAATGCGCTGCAACAGGAAGAGCAGCGCCGACACAGAAGCAAGGCAAGCCAGACGAGAAAACAAAGGAGCTTCCGCAACTCAACAGGAAGCAGCCGTGACGTGGAGCATGGCTGCTCTGCAAACACACGCAGTTGTACAAATATGATACATAAATATATATATAAACACACACACTTCCACAGCAGGGGAGGTGGCTGACGACTGGCCGTCTAGCCCAGTGGCCCCAGACGCGCCATATTTACATACATACTGACTAATCCGCACAGGTGCCTGAGGCATAATCCCTGCATGAAAAGGGACAAAAACCTCTTTCTGAATTAGCCCAGTTTAACCCCCAGTGACACGTGCACAGGGGGAAAGGTAAACACACACAAGCACACACACAAATACAGGAGAGGTTTCTTCTGTGTGTGACACTTTTGTATCATCACCATCGGTGATTAAATCAGCTCTATGCCGTGCACCCTCAGAGAGAAAAGGGCTGTCGCTGACACTCATGCGGACAGACAATACAGTGCTATTGTTTGCACACACAAAGGAAACTTGACGTGACACACAAGCACGACTTTCAGCGCATTTGTTCCAAATATGGACAAATAAACAACACCTGCAGAGCTGGTCATTTCTCGTACAGCCGAGTTGCTAACTTTAGGGTGCTTGACAACACGCGTTCTTATCTGTGCTCACTTTTTATGATGCTTACTTTAGCACTTATCTTAGTTTGTTTGCGTTGTTCGCCCAAACAAAGGTTTAAAATGATGATATGAATGCTACAGGTAATTGTTTTTTTTGGCTCTCTTTTGTTTAACCCTGCTTCTAAGCATGACATCAGATCATTTTTTTATGTGTTTATTCACTGGAGGACAAACAAAGGCGAAATAAATAAATAGATTTAAAAGCTAGGGGACAGGTAACCCAGCAGGAACAGCTGATACTGAAAGTGAGCAAAGTGAAAACAAAGAGGCTGCACAGTGTGCGTCTCTGGTAACCACTAACAGGAAGAAGTGTCCAGACAAAAGACTCGCTGCCCTCACCACTGAGCATAACAAAAGAAAAACAACATAACATGCGTTTTCAGAGCTATTCCCACAATCCAAACAAGTTCGTCTTGACATTGCACTCTTTTGCGAACCCTCTCAATTCTCCCTTTTTCTTCCAGCCTCTCTTCTAAACGTGTTTATCCCCAACAAAGAGCACGACGCCAGCTCAAGCGCAACAGTGTCGCTGTGCTGTCTGGTTTCATTGTTGTTGTTTTTTCCCCGAGCAGGATGCAGTCTGTGAATCCAACACGGTACCAGAACCATCTTCCCTTGCCTTTCTGTCAGTTTCTCTTTTTTTTTTTTTAGGTAAACAATGCTGGTGCTGTACTCACCACCTGGTTCAGATCTGAGCAAAACGCAGCCTGGTGGAAAACTGCTTGTGGAAGAAAGAGAGAGAGAGATGTTTTTTTTTCAGCTGTTGTTTCTTTTTTGGAGTTAAATAAATGATTGTCGTCGTCCCAGGCTCTGGTCCATGGGTGATGCTGCCAGATAGGAACTTATTGTTGTGTCCTTTGGGTACTGACGGATCTCATTTTCCCCAACACGGGCTTTTGTTGTGTCTTTTGTGTGCGTAATGGACTGGCCTGGTTACTTTGGTACGGAAACGTCACCACGTGGGAGGGAGAGGGTGCACTGATTAACAGCTGGGCTGACCAATGCGTGGCAGCGATGCTTTCAGGACCCCGTGGGAAAGATGGAAACCGGATTAAGAGTAGCGTTCAAGTGGGAAAAATACATGAATTTTCCTTCTTTTACTCATTTATTTTGAGGTTAATTTATTATATCATGTGTTTTCTACTCTTCTTTTAGACAAGGCCCGAGTTGCAGTTATTATTTACACGAGGTTTTGAGATATTTTGCACACAGAAGATGTTCAAATTGTATTTAGCAGTCAGTTTTTTATTATTATCATTTTAAATCAATTCTGTTCACATGTTTATTTTATTACGGAGTCCAATTTATAATCTAGGCTTAGTTTATTCATAAATAAAGATCCTTACGTCCACATTTGACTTTAGTTGTCAAGATGTTGACTATGAACATCTATATTTCTAACTTAGAGGTTTATAAAGTTTGATTTAAAAAAGTAAACGGTGAAGTGTTTGTCGGCCGTAGCATGTGATCACGAATCCGAGTATAAACACCGACAGCGTATATTTCTGGTTCAGGCAGCTAACAAATCAATGTGATATTGTTTTTGTTTCAGCTGAAAAGATTATTTCCCAGGCGGCCTGAACGCGCCACAGAAAGAGGAGGGAGAGCACAGATTCCCGGATGTGTAAATAAATACAAGATGAGAATATGAATTTGATGCCTAAAAATAAATAAATAAATACATATTCTTCTTTGTTTCGTTTTCCACCTGTAGACCTTTGTAGTGACAGAGTTTTGGAGTTTTCTACATTTCAGCTCGCTTTCCACCAGCATTACTAATCATGTTATACATTAATTTAGGTTCATTAATGAGAGGATTGATTAAGGGCCATTTTTGCGATATGATCCAAACACAACAAATCAGTCAATCTGATATTATCCAGAGACCATGAGAGGGTAAAAACACCGGAAAGGTCAATTTAAAGTCGTAACTGAGCACTAAAGGATTATTAGATGATGGCAACACAACCTGCCACTTGAGCATTTTACACAAAGGTCATTAGAGGCTGTAAGTCTTCTTTTTGCCACGTGAGACAAACTTGGTTTTATCATTGTTCTTTTTATAGATTAAAACAAACAAAAACAGCAGCCTGAACGCCCCCTCCTCCTTCTTATCTTCCTCCTCCTCCTCCTCCTCTTCCTCCTGCAGCTGCTGCACTGTTTATGTGTCAGTACTGCATCATCGTGACACTGGACAGATAAACTGTAATAAAAACGTCCTGAATGATGAGTCCAATCATGAAATTAGGCGTGAACTTGAACCCACCACCGAATAAAAGCCTGCCCCTCGCGTTACCCTTGCTCTCCTGTCGTCGAGGACGAGCACAGACCACAACAACAATTCGTGCACAGCGTTTTTTTTTTTGCTTCCCTTTTCTGCCTCTCACAATTAAAACGTTGTCGGTGCAACGCGGCGGGCAGTTGTGAACCTTGCAACACCCTGAAACTCTCACAAGCGTTGCTTCACGCCGAGAGAGAAGAGGATGCATGTAAACACAACCCTGCACACACACACCGCAGTTTCACTCGGAGGTGCATGCTGCGCGCGCGTGAGCGTTATGAAATCCGTCCTTTCACGGTGTTTTTGTCGTCTGTTCACGTGGCATCATAAGCCCCCCTCCCCTCCCCTCTCCTCCAATCCCCTCCAAAAACTGACCGAGATCTGCAGCCAAAAACGCGCACACAGATGCTGAAAGGAGACGCACGTCTGTTTTTCGCTCTTGAACGCAGCTCGAAGATCAAATCGCAAAACGTTTCTCATAAAAGAGAGAGACAGAGAGAGACAGAGAGAGAGAGAGAGAGAGAGAGAGAGAGAGAGAGAGAGAGAGAGAGAGACAGAGAGAGATATTGCAACCTCATCACTAATGTAAGCAGGTTATTAAAGACCTGTATGCTGCAAGGGAACGGTGGATATAACATATATCATAAACTAAAGCATACTTTTAAGTTTCTTAATGTTATTATAGACGCAAACAGGATTACCAGTCACCATTTTACATGCATTGCACAGTTTACGCCTAATGCAACCATAAATAAAGCAGGATATGCCTCCATACTATTAATCTTTTGGTGCAACAGGAAACAAAGCTCCACACAATGCGCTTAAAGCTGCAAATGCACAACACTTTTAAAAAAAGAGAGGGGGGCAAGCAGCATAACAGGTGGGCTATATTCCAGGGATTTAATCAGACAAACGCATGCGTGTCCTCCAGTGGGTCACTGGCTCTGCACTCACCCCCAAAACACGTCGCCTTCCCACCCCCTCGGAAACCAAAACAACCCGAGATCGGTTTCTCCTCTGGAGCTGCAGGAGTCTGGATGTGACGATAATATATATATATATATATCTATATAAATATATATAGAGAGAGAAAACATAAAAGACACCTTCACCGTCCCGTAAAGGCAGCAGCAGCCTTGTTTAGGTCGAGCCCAATGCCATTAAAAGTCTCCAAAATCATCACCTCGCTGGATCTCCACTGAGTTCATGAGCCTAACGGTGAAATCTGCGGGATGTCTCCGGCCGGAGCAGAGTCCCATCCGTGAGGCGGCTCAGAGTGACAGCATGTCTTTTGGAAGGTTTCACCTCTGCACCCTTAGCTCCTCGACATCAGCGGCAGGACAGGCCGAGCTGTCCCGTGTGCGGCCTTATTTATACTGAAATCCTAATTAGCCGTGTGATGCGCAACGCGCTTTGAACGCAGCACAAGGCGAATCTGTCAGATAGCGTCCAGCTGTCTGATATGTGTGCCAGCGGTCCGGCTCTCGTTGGCGTGTGGGGAGAGCTGACAGCGGAGTGAAACTTGTCCTAAAAAAGTGCAGATAAAGCTGTGTTTTATTTCATACACCGGTGCTGCCTTAAGGTGCTGCAGGACATCAGAATGTCAAAAATTGAGTGCGCAGGAAAACACGTTTGGAACATGTCTCAACAAGCCCATCTTCCTCTAATGGCCACTTGACACCAGCCAAACACCAGACAATAATACTACAACACTTCAAATATTAAAACGTATTAACATCAACATATGGAAATTGTATTTCCTTGTTGTTTACGAATCTTTTATCCTGTCTTGTTCACCAGATGAAGTTAACTAGCCTCGACTAACTGTTTTGTTTTGTATTTTTTAAGGTGGTTGTACATTTTAAAGTTAACAATATTGTTTACTCTTAGCTTTGTAATTCACCATGAGTGAATAAACTTTAACACTTTATAAGTTAGCATAAGAAAGTTGCTATTTATTTATCATATCTTTCGTAAATAATCACCAGATTATATATTAATATTCGTCTTTAACTTGTCACACAGAGTTTAGTATTTTAAAGTATTATTTTCTGTCTAAATCAACAGAAAATAACGCTTTTCTACAGAAAGCTGTTAAATTCGATCTTTGTAGAGGTACGTGAAGACAGCAGTAGCCTAGCTACACAGCCTGTTCTACAAATAGCATCCAATCAGCGAGAAGACTTCCCTCCATCCAACCAATCCGTTGCCAGGGTGGGCGGTGCTAGGAAGTTACAGCCAATCAACCCGAGGCTAGGCTATTGACTGCGCGCCCGCGTGGCCGACGGTTGTTTTTGGCTGTGCGCGTTGCCGACACAGACACATGCCAAAAAAAAAACACTGTATCTTTGTGCGCATGCGTGGCCGCATTGGAAGCACATGGTCGGAGCAGAGCAAGTAAACAAACCCGTCGAAAATCGATACTCTTGATTTGGCGTTTGATCCTCGTTTGTTGTTACTGTAGTTTTATTCATACAATGTTTGATTCCGTTGAGATTATACAAAACATTTTTATAAATCTTGTCCGTCCTTTAATTTTATTTTATCAAGATTCACTGTATTTACTTTAGATTTATTTTACTGGGTTTGTGAAGCAGGAGGGCAAACATTTGTGCTGATGTTTTTTTTTTTAATTAGTAGGTAAAATGTAATTTATATTATCTTTCAATAAAAATAAAGCAGATGTATTTTAAACATACTATAAAATTAAAGGAAATAAACTGAATTCTGGCTTGAAGGCTCCAAAACGATGAATGGCATTTTGAATTTATGAATCAAGCTATTGATAAGGGTGGACCAATGTAGTTATTAAACTATACAACAGCGCCCCCTTACGGACACATCTAATCACACTTGATGCTTGGTTGGTTTCTTTGAACATACAGAAATAGACATACTCACCCACAACTATAATACTATCATAACATCTACTCGTAACCTGTCAGCCCTTTGCACACATCGTTGCATCTTTTGCACACATTATACAGTCAATTATACTGTTAGTCTGCTTATTAGTCTGCGCTGCTCTCTGTTCTGTGTCAAGGTGCATTGTCTCCCAAGTGTTTTGTATTGTTTTTCTCTTTGTACTGTCCCTTGTTCTTGTACTGTTGTCAGCACTGTCTGCACTATTTGCACTATTCCTACTGTTTGCAGTGTTTTGTTGTGTATGCATAAGCAAAGCTCACTTTGCGCTCAGTCCCTTGTATTGTACTCTTGTGTATGGTTAAAATGGTTTCTCCTTTTGACAAACCAGAGTACAAATTCAAATTAAATGTAGTATCTTTATATTTATAAAACAATGTCTGTGTAGCCCTGTGATAGACTGGCGACCTATCCAGGGTGTACCCCGCCTCTTGCTCGATGACAGCTGGGGTAGGCTCTAGCAGACCCCGTGACCCTTCACAGGACAAGGGGTTCACGATGAATGAATGAATGAATGTTTGCGTCACTGGATGTCGATGAGAAGTCCTCACATTGCAGATCTTCTATATTCTCCTGTGCAGGTGACTGTTTTTTTAAATACTATGAAGCTCCTACAGCCATTTTTGTTTTTATTGTCACGTCTTCATGATCTGGAATATGGACCACTGCAGTGGACTTTCCTTTTGGGACTTGTATCCCCAGCACTTCAGGAACTCAGACAGTAGCTGGGGTTTAATTCAAATGTATCTTTAAAATGGATCTATGTTTCACAATCTTATATGTAAAAGTCATCCAGGCTTCCAGGAGATGACAGATGGAGCTTCTCAAAGAACTTGCCCGACAGCAACACCTTCTTTTCTGGTAAACCTCCTGTGTATTTTTTTTTTACAGCTCCATTCTCAAGTCAAATTTGAATTTCATTCGTTCATTCATTCAATTTCTGTAACCACTTTCTCTCTTTCTTGATGATGATGTTTTATGTCCTCCTCCTCCCTCTTTTTTTGTTCCTTCTGCTCCTTCTCCTGTCTTTGCTTCTCCTTCTTCTCCATTTTTTTTCAGTATCTTCTGTTAGAGAATAATTTCTCTTCCCTATGGATAGTTTGTGTGGTTAATGTGTGATTACTTCTGGCGTCAGTTATCTGCCCTATTTTCTCTCTGAAGAATATACCAAGACCAAGGTCCCTCTTATGGCGTCTTCAATCTCACTCTCTGGGGGATACTTTGCATTACAGGCATAGCTGTAGAGTTAGATGATAACGCCCTCCATCACCGTCTGACAATTTGTATTTCCTAGCTGGTGTGAATCCTTATCTTCATGTTTCCAATTGGATGCCAACACATCTCCTGTTTGCTGCCTCGGCCTTGCTTGCTAGTATAAGAATCTGAGCTTTACTATTTGTCCCTTAGAATTGAGGTGGACTCATGCACTTGTGATGACGAAGCTTCTCTTCTCCTCGATCGACCCTAAATAAACTCCTTCAGCATAAGACATACAGGACTCTGGTACTTCTTCTTCTTCTTCATCGGCATCACCACAAATTCCTCCCTAACATCTTCTCCTTCCTTATCTCCGCTTCTCTCGCATATTTTGCTCGTCAGTCTAGCTCTTTCTCTCTCTTTTCTCTCTTGTTATTCTCCCAGTTCTCTCGTCTCCTCTGCTCCTTCTCCCATTGGTTTTATTCCCACTTGTTCAGCTTGTCTTTGTCCTCCAGTTATTGTTGCCTTTGCCTTTCTAGGTTTGTGATAACATTTATTCTGCTGGCTTTCTGACCGTTGGATTTCAGATTCCTGTTGTTCCCTCTCGGCCTGTCGTCTGTGCAGCCTCTGAACAATAATGGACCATTCTCCTCATTTCTACCTCTTGCTCTATTCAAGATCCTCCTGCTCCTGACTTCTGCTCTCTTCAGCCCTGAGTCTTTCCTGTTCCTCATATCTCTTTGCCCACTCCTGGACAAATGAAAGGGCCATCATTCTCCTTTCTCTCTGGTCCACACTACCCTAGAGTCTTTCTTTCTCCCTTCTTTCTACTGGCCCACTCCTTAGATTATAGATGTCAGACTTTTAAAGGGACTTATCTTGTATCTTTTTTTGCATTAATTAATTAATTAATTAATCAGGTAATGCAAAAGATTTAAAATATGCAGGCAAACTGAACAAGATCCCAAAACAATGGCTCTAATATTTTATTAACACTGTGGAATGGGAGTTGCGTCAGTGGGCCCCTTCCTCTCTGAATACATCCTCTAAACGGCTGAATCAAAAACTTATTAACTAATATAACATGTGGATCTGTCAGGTTGTTGTTTTCTGACATGCATGATTTCTTTTTCTCAACAAACTGAACCATATTAGACTCTCACTTTCACCGGGTTTCGCAGGTTTTATAGCATTACAGAAAATAATAACACTAATAGATTTGGGTTCAACATCAGTTAATGTCACAGTAAATGTAACAAAGTCAGCCACAGAAGCTGATTTTCATTTGTTGTCACAGAAACGGATCAGATTCAACCTAAAAAAAGGCATATTTTTAAATAACATGCACGGCACACAACATAATTCATATTCACAGTCAAATCAAACAATGTCACAACATAAACCGGATAGAAACCATGGATAAAAAATGGAAATGGAAACAATAATAGAGGACTGTCAAGCAATTAAAGAATATCTTCAGTTTTAAAGATTAATTTCAATCCATTTTTAATTTCACAGTGCCAGTGTGAATGGTTGTCTGTCTCTCTGTGTTAGCCCTGTGATAGACTGGAGACCTGTCCAGGGTGTACCCCGCCTCTCGCCCGATTTCAGCTGGGATAGGCTCCAGCCTCCCCCGAGACCCTTCACAGGACAGAAGATGGATGACTGAATGAATGAGCCTATGTATTGTGTGACTGTGTGATTTGTTGTAATTGAGATTATGATGGCAAAGAACTAATATTCTGTTTGATATGTATATTGGGACTCCAATGTAATCTCTGAAAAGTAAATAAAAAAACAATTATAAAAAAAAAGAAGATGGATGAATGAATGAATGACTGAAACCTTGAGTAGAACCCAGCTCATATAGGGGGACACATGTGAGAGAGAGGTGGGACAGACGAGAAGAAAGAATCAGAAGCAACAGACAAAAATCACGTAACTGGATGATACCAGATACAAACAAAAATAAAAATTATATTTAAATGCACAATACATGGGTAAAAAGAATCACAATCAGCATGTGGTTTATAAAACTAATGTATTTTTCTTGAAGGGTTCCCCGTAGAGTTTGTTAAACTTGTTGTTATTGGTAAATCAAAGTTAAACGACAAATTTTGTCACATCAGAATGACCACGATGCTCACTGCCAAATAATACGTTTTTTTTTAGTCATTTAACATTTAAATCATACTGCTTAAAATTATTATTATATTTGTTCATCACCATTCAATGTCACTACTGCCAGATATCCTCCAGATGTCCCTCTTCCATCAAAAAAAAAAAAGCAGCTCCTGGGTAAATATAGCAACTACTTGTTCTGTCTGGGTCATAATTAACTACAATGCTGAGTTAATTCTACCACTAAATTAGTTCATTCTAATTTCTAATCTTAGCTAAAATGCTTAATTCTACGTCCTTATTATTTTCTCCTGAACAAAACGACCCAACTGAATGCAAGTGTAACAAACTATTGCTAAGGTTTCGTTGTGATAGAAGCCTTGAGAGGGTGAGGGAGTTATAGGACCGTCTGCACGAGGAAGAGGAGGCCTGGGCAGATGAGTGGGACGACAAAGCATCGTAGTTTCTCATGTTTTAACATAAGCATTATTATGGCGGTCATAAGAACTGCTTGTGGTGTGGATGGAAATATGACATTCACACCCAGCTGTGGCTTAACAGGTTGTTCACGAACCAGAGGGCTTGTGGTCAGCCAGCAGGCCACTTGTTGAGCTGCTCTCAGTGCCGGGTCTGTGGTTGTGTGAATAGGTTATTAGATGTGTCATTGTAACTGTAAAGTGCTGGGGGAAAAAAAGGTAAAAAGTAGTATGACGTGGCGCTTAAAACCCTTGTGTAGTCTTCCTGTCGACCATGCAACTTTTGTCCTCCTGGGTCAAAAATGATCCGGTCTGTTTGACTGTTTATAAAGCCTAAAACAAAATGTTTCATAATCCATGAGCAGTAGACATTATATTACATATTACATTTATATAAAATTATGTGGTATTAAAAACATTTGAATGGGTCATATTTGACTTGGAGGACAACAGAAATATTTAAATTACAAGATTTTCTTTGCTTCTGGCTAAGGGGGCCTTCTGATTGACACTTTTCTTTTCAACATCCATCAGCACAAACAAACTCAAATTGCTCATTAAAATCCAGAAATAAAGGAGAAATCTCTAAGAGAAATATTTTTTAGCTGAGCATGTTCTCCCTGTGTCTTCGTGGGTTCTCTCCGGGCACTCCGGCTTCCTCCCACCGTCCAAAGACATGCTGGTTAGGTTCATTGGTGATTCTAAATTGGCTGAGTGAAAAATGTCCAGGTACTTTGCAGATCCAATCCTAGAAGTCTTGGTGATGTTTTATTTTCTATAGCTTAGAGGGACAGTCTCATGACTGGAAATGTCAGACTGGACCCAGAGCTCAATAGGAAGGTTAACATTACAGCAAGTCTACCTTGAAGCCCTCTGAAAAGACTGGATGTCAAGTTGTTGATGCAGATACTACAGTTTAAACCATGTTGTGAGCGTAAAAAACATTAATTTGAGCAGTTTTAAAGATGCTGAACTTAATCAGTATTAAAATGACCATTTAAATACTTCGATGCTCTGTTTGTCTGTAACTGTTGAACTTAAAATCCTCCTAGAAACAGTGAGGGGGTCACACACAGAGGGGCAGCATGGGAAACATTGATTTGACACAAGGTGAAACTATAGAAGCTTTCCAAGATGGAGCTCATTGCGATGACACTGCCAATACAACAGATGCAATGAACTTTTACTTAGATAATCCAAGTATTCCTATTAAGGGTCGCGGTAATCTAAGTTAGATTTATCAGTTAATTTTACAAATTAATTCAAGTTTGGCCATGCCATAGAGTGCCGACCTGTCCAGAGTGTACCCGGTCCCTTGCCTGATGACAGCTGGGATAGGCGCTAGCCCCGCCGCGACCCTTCACGGTTACAGAAAATGAATGAATGAATGAATAATAATAAAAATAAAAACACAGTAATCGGATAAAGAGTGTGTGGTATTGTGTATGTATGTTGTAGTTTGAGAGTCTGTCTAAATGTATTGATAAAAATACGCTAAACATTTCCATTGGCTGACTTGGTGCAGTGATTTGGTTAAAGTTGAACATTGTGAACTCTGACCTGTGATTAAGCTGAAAGCGGATGAATATTTTGCGACTTGGCGAACTGTAATGGAAATCTCTGTGATGAGCACAGGTAAATAAAAAATAAAAAAAAAAATAAAAAAAAATAAATAAAATAAAAGTGAAATAAAAACTGAATTAAAATAAAGTTACATTACATAATATAAAATAAAAATGAAAGAAAATGAAAAAAAAAAAAAAAAAAAAAAAAAGCAAAACATGGCATCACATGACCGCCTCCGCTATTTCCTGCAGCAGCAGCATCCTCCCTCTCCGCTGCTCGCTCGCGCCTGCCTGCCTGCCTGCCTGCGACAGCACAGCAACGGTGTGTGCTCGCGCTGAACACACGTTAACGGAAAGAAAAACACTCCACACGTAGTGAAGGCCTCCGCCACACTCGGAAACTCTGTAGCAGTTACAGCGGCGACGGATATAACCACACACTTTATAGATATTTTTTCTAATCGTAGTTGCTGGGTTTTTTATATATATATATATATATATATATATAAATATATATATATAGCTTTTGTTTAAAAAAAAAAAAAAAGAAAGAAAAAGAAAAGAAGCTAGTCTTCATAATGGCGACAGCTGCGGTGTCTGCCCCTGCTGGCTGCGGCCCCAGCCCCGGGCCGGGAACGGAGCTTGTCCGCGGGCAGGCCTTTGACGTCGGGCCTCGGTACAGCAATCTCTCCTACATCGGGGAGGGCGCCTACGGGATGGTGTGGTAAGTTACACCCGAAGTGTTTTTTTTTTATTTATTTCGCCCAGTGTTTTACCAACTGCTCTCCCTTTCTTCCTTTTTAACCCGACGTAACGTTAGCTAACTGACATCTTTTCCGTTTCAAACTACTAACTACTTGTCACGTACAGCTAGCGAGCAACAGTGTGTTTCCCAGAAAGAAACCAGAGCAGCAAAAAAAAAAAAAAAGATTAAATCACGGCTGAATAGCACAGCTCATGCTACTGGCCTGGAAACCCATTTGGTGTAGCTACTTTGAGTTTCAATCCCATTTCTACACAAGCTTTTTTTACTGATTTCTCTACTTCATCGATGCATTAAAATGTAAAAAGTAATATCTCCTCAACACGTACGCTGCTGTGTGTTTGTGTATTCTAATCAACTATATAAATATATATATATATGGCATTTGTATCCTTCACTGGCTTCTAGTTAACCATTGATTGTGACACTACTTTTTTTTTTTTTTTTTTTCATGCACCGTATCAACACCATAAGATTTCCATGAATGCTCACTCACGCTAGCTGTGCACTGTTGTTTGAGTTTCGGTGGTTATATTTGCCTAACATGCCTTGAAAATGCATTGCGATAGTGTTTCGGGAGTTTTTTTTTAATCCCCTGGCTATGTGATTTGCTGTTTGCACTATATGAAGGAGTTTTTTTTATAGGAAAGAAGCTGATTTCCTCTTTGTAGCATACATTCTTCTAGTTGAACTGTCTTTCAGGTAGCATTTAGTCAAATCCTATTCTCCCCTTTGCATAAGCACAGTATCCTTAGAGCTTGTGGTACTGTAGTTGACCTAAAATGTGCTCGCTGTACTGTATTACATAATATAATGTCCTTGTGTCAACCAGCAGCACTTGTAGTTCTTTCGTCTTGTGCGGAGAGAGGAGCTGAGGAGTTTTCTCAGAAACATGATTTGATGCACCGTTTGCCCAAACTGTAGAGGCACGGCAAGGTTTGTTTAGCGTCTTGCAAACTAGAGAAAAAACCCATCACACAAGCACACAGTTGGTTGGTCGTTGCACGGCCCCCTAAAGATGACTAATGCATGCTAAAGATATGGAGGCAAGCAGACCAAAAATGCAAATCGCATAAAAAAAAAAAAAAAAAAGCCCCCCCTGTGGCTTAGAAGTACGTTTGTTGAAGTGTTTAAATTGAGTGTTGGCTAAGAGCTGGGCCGCATAACTTGACATCAAGTTGAAATTCATGTTTTCTTAATATGAATCAATTTGAAAAGCATTATGTGTAATCATGACAGCCGATCAGTCATTTGTTTTCACTCTTTCACATCACTCTAAACGTAATAACTCTTGAGGTCTGACGTGCCAAATGATGATATCTTATCGCAATCTGGTTTTGAAATAATTGAAATGAAGGGTTATCCAACATTATATGCAATTTTGCCGAACTATTAATTTTAGAATTGGACGTAAGAAGAGTTTTGCATTGGGTTAAAAAATTAGCTGTTATGTGGCTCACTTTAAACACACAAATAAATACACAAACTACCTCACAGAACAGCTAGTCAGAAAGAATTTGTTCTAATTATCATCACGGCATAATAATTTGTTATGGTTACAAGATTATTTGGGGGGGGAAAAGTTGATGGAAACATACAAAATAACTGAAGGCTTCCAGGTAGTTGGATTTTTATGGGGAAAATTTATTACTCGGGAGCCAGAACGCCAAATCCTCATTTAGAAAATACTCACAGCAACCAATGAAGTATGGTTTTTAGGGCACACCTGAAGAGTGAACATTTATTATTTTTTTTTGTTCGAACACGTGTCCTTCCTGAAACTGTGCTCACACAAAGAGCAACAGTCTGCACGCCATCATCTTAGTCCACCAGTTAAAGTCGATATGAAGTGATAACTTGTGGGAATTTTTGGTTTTGGATCCGATCTCGTTCGTCCGACCTTACCTTACCTTGCCTTGCTGCTGCGCTCCTTTCAGAGATCCACCTGTCTGTTAAAGCTTTTGTAGGCTGCACTGGTACGTTTTATTTCTTGAGAATTTCCTCTAATGAACTTTCACTTTTGGTCAGACCCGCCGTCATTTCTCCTGATCGCTACTCAGAGCTTTATTCTTGTGGTCATTGCTGTTGCTGCTTTGACATTTGCCTTCATCTTGTTGTAGGTGAAGTAATTGCTGCGAGGTGCTGTACGTACGTACGTAGTATTAGCGCGGTATGATTTCTGAAGCTCAAATACTTCTCGTTTTAAGAGTACTTTCGCAAAAAAGCATGTTGTGATTCGCTTCTTTCGGCGTAGGAATGTATTAAATCCATTTGTAGGATGCTGCTGGGCAGGTGTGAACAAAGTCTTTGAGATCCTAAAACTAAAAGGAGGAATTGTGTTTATTTTATGTCCCTGTGACGCCAAAATCTCAAACCTGGCAGTGACATTTTAATGCAAACTACCTAGCCATTAAATGTCTTTATTTCAGTTTTATTCTCCCCATCTTTGTAATAACTTCAGTGACACATTATACTAGCAGGACGGCATCTTTTTAAAATTCAGATTTGCCACATAATTCACTCCCGTTCACGTTAAAGCCTCGTTTATCTACTTCGCTCTTGTTTCTGTGTTATCGCTGCTGGTAATAGGGGAGGGATGCATCTGCCGTACCCCTCCTTGCGCTTGGGTCTTTTTGAGGCCTGTGGTTCCCAGTCACTTGGTCATGTGTGTGTGTGTGTGTGTGTTTGATGTGCACCAGCCAATGAAAGTAGTGCAGCGTGCGCTTTGCAGACATCACCTGGTTTGCATCTTAACTATTTATAAAATCCCATCAGTACATTCTTTGTCGGCCTACTCTTCTATACACAGGGCTTACCATCTTGTAAATGCCTTCTCCTGTCCTGGACTACATCCAGCCAAGCATTATGAATCAGGGGAAGCTACCTGAACATTTGTCATATATATATATAGATATATATATATATCTATATATATATATATATTCTTTCTTGAAGTACATTTCACACAAGTAAAGTTTACAAATACCTGTCGCTGACGACTAAAAATCACACGTTTCAAATTTTTTTTGGCCCGAGAAGAAGCAGAAGGAACGCAGCATGGTAATTCTAGTACAAGTCCTAAAATCGAGTAGAATCCAAGTTCCTGAAGGACATTTACCTCAAAAGGTTCACGTTTATGCTTCGCGACAATCTTAACAAATCCCAATTGAATCCTCGAGCAGAGTGTGCCGTGTACGGTTACCATGACGGCAGCAGCAATGTGTGCGGTCCCAAAGTATTTGTATAACTTACTCGTATGACACACACACACAAAAAAAAAAAAAAAATAAAAATGTGCCAGGATATTGAGTGTTAAAGATGCAAACTAAATATTATTAAACCGACTGCTTTGTTGGGAAATTTAAGCCTCGCAGAGACTTGGGCTCGCGTTCAACGTTATTTATTTGTTGGCGGTAACGCGCGCCGCCAATTTGCTCTACAACCGTTTTGTCTTAACGGTCTTTTTCTAAATTTGATAATACACCAATCAACGTTTTAATAAGGTAATTATCACAGCTCCTGCTCTGCTTTTTGGGGTACAAGTTTGTGTAATTTCTTATAAAGTCTTTTTTTATTTGTCTTTCCGAGAAACAGAAACACAATGTCTTTGTTTGTTGGATTTTTATTTATTTATTTTTTGACTAAATTTGCTTGCCTGTTGACTTGTGAGGTATGTCTGTGTCGTTTTTCAAAGTAGGCCTATTTTGGTCTTCAATAGCCTCTTGTCGATGGTAAAGGCAGCTCGTGTCAGGGCTTTCCAGTGGGTGACGCTGCACAGAAATGGCACCGAGGCTCTTCAACACAAGGCTTCAGTTCGTGTGCGCGCTGTATCCTTTACACAACCACAAGAATACTGTATCACCCTCTGGGATGATATTCAGAAGCTGCCACGGCATACTCTGCCTTTTTCAACCGCCCACATGAACACTTAGATCATGGGGGAATGCTGGTGAAGTGGCCGGTGTTTATAAAAGGTTTTCCATCTAAATAGACGGGTGGTAGTTGGTCAGATTCCACCCTTTGTCCTTGTCAGATTGGAAGAAAGAAACTAAACAGTGGAAATGGAGTAATAGGTTTTCGGGGAATTGTGACAGGAATTTCCTTGGAGATGCCCACAAGTGTAAGCTCTTTGCCCATCAAACACACTTTTGAGTAATGGAAGCAGGAGCTGGTGTGGATGAAGCAAGATCGTAGAAACGCTGGCGATGTGGAACTGGTTTGACGTCAAGCAGGCTGCCTGCCACGCTGTGTAAAGTGAAAACTCTCAACTGAAAGTTTCTGTGTGACCAAATCAACACCTAAGATGAAAGCAGCAGTGAAATGGTTTGCCCCCTATCTCAGTTTTAAGATTCCAACAAACACTGGCCGCCTCAGTGAAATAGGATGGAAGGAAATTACATAAGCGTCTGTTTGGGAACCCACGGTACCCACCGTTATAGTGAGCGTCTTTTGTTATTGCAAAATTTCTTTACAGTGTTTTTACAGTACACAAAATGATTGAGTATTTCTCAATCATCATTGTCTCATCTTTTAGTTTATGTAAATAGAAAAGAAATATCGATTTAGCTCCAGGTTCTTGGGACTGAATTCTCATGGGCAGATGCTTATTTTCAGGGAATCTCTAAAATAATGTCAGATTATATCAAAAGACAGTAACAGCCAAGGTTAAATGGTGACTTGCTGTCTCTAACTAACGGTTAAAAACCTTGAAAGGTTGCAAATAATCACATTTTAGAAGCTATAACAGTGAAGGTTTAACCGTTATCTTTGATTAACTGTGTTTATATAATCATGTAACTGCCAGAGTCTTTCAGGCCTTCTCTAATGTAAGTATGTTATTGTAAAATTATGTAAGACGTAAGCTTTTATGCTATATTTCATTTTATTATATATAAATAAAAGGTTCTTTTAAAAAAACACTATAAGTCTAAGCCACAAAGTACCATAAAGCAGCAACAGTTTATGTCGGGTAAACGTTTAATTCCAAATTAAACGCATTTATCATCCACGTCCTTCTCCTGGTGATTATGACTCCTCCCTCTAATCTTCATCTCGAGTCCCTGACCTCCCCCTGCCTGAGTCTTCGCGAATCGTCCGCTGACGCGCCGCTCCGCTCCATTCCTGCCGTGAGGCCGTCCTCTCTTGAAATGCCACTGTGGCGCCCGTCTCCATGGCAACCCCTCTGCCTCTGACATCAGTGCCACCACTCCGCAGCCAATGGGAGAGGTGGAGAGAGAGAGAGAGGGAACGAGAGAGAGCCTTGACACGCCGAAAAAAATCCTGTTGTGAATTCAGAAGGAGATGTAATTTGTGTAATTTGGGCGGTCGCGCCTGCCGAGGGGAAGCGTGCACAATATGTCTTCTGGTTCAACGTGGACATGAAACGTTCACAACGTGTTCGTCGTCAGTGTCTAGTAAATGGCCTTGCACCATCTAACCCTCCTGTTTCACCATCCCTCCGTCTGGGTTTTATGACTGAAACACTAAAACACACACAAAAACAAAACTAGTAAACGTTATACTCGTAAAGAAATGCATTGGGGGCTGTCGTGTTCATTTGCATTTTACTTTGTTTAACAATTTCCTATAAAAAAATGGTCCTTTTTCAGCTCTTGTGTTAATTGGTTATCCTCATTCAGGGATACTAAGAGAGCGCTTCATTTAATTGGCAGAATTTTAATCTATGCAAAACGACACCATTTAGCGACACGGGCTCTGTTCAGGCCTTGCATTAACATCCAACCTGGGCAATCTCAAATGCAAGTGGCCAGCTTTAAGTACCTGAGTTCACACTGCCTTTTAAAATGCATCTCCCCCCCGAGCCAGCCGGCCAGCACTTGAGAACAGATCTTAGTTCTGCGTGCAGACGTCGTTTGTGGCACAGTGGAATATTATTACAGTTGCTGTCGCTAATGGATCGCCACCGCTGTATGCGTCAATACATGGGGGGGAAAATGATGCATATTCTGTTTCTCACTCACTGAAATCACCCCTGCAAGTTATTATTTATTTATTTATTTATTATCTCTGCCCAGACGTTATTATAAGATCCGCACAAAGCTCAGGTTATAACTCAAACCTTGAAAACTTCCATATTCCTGAAGCAGTGAAGGAAAAATCTCTGGTAACAGGCTTATGTCTCACTTCCTGCTTCCGGAACGCGGAGTAGGGAAATAGAACTTCCGGTCGTTGCTAGCGACGCTACTGTAACGATAACAACAATGGCAGCCTCCACCCGCAGTTGTTCTTGTAGTGTAATAATAATAATAATAATTCTCAACTAACGTACAACTAACTCAACTAACAACTAACGTAACAACTTCACGTAGTGACCTGGAGCTTCTCTGACATGCTAGCGACATTTACATGTACAGCTGCTACCTAACTATGCTACCAATCTTGGGGCTCGTCAGGCAAGGTTTCGGAGCCACTGAGAAACTAAATATATATGTATTCCCACCAATGATTGTAAATAAAACAAAATTCGATTAATTAAAAAGGATGTTTTATCTGACACATGTATAACACTTATCTCTGCTATATAAATACACCTGACTTTGACATTCAAGCTAGCTAACGTTAACGAAGGTGAGTCAGTGGAATTGAAAATGAATTTCTCCCAAAAGAACTTGTATCCCTTCCTAAGTTTGGACGTTTCTACTTGAGAGTGTTCATTTACAATCCGAACCTCCGCCATTGTAAAAAAGCTAACCGGAAGTGTCGTCTCCCCACTCAGAGACGTTCTTTGATATTCAATTGTTGCGTGACATAGGCCTATGCACTGGTCATTACAGACATCCTCTTGCACATCTTTTCTCAGGCTATTATCTATAATACTGGTTGCTTGTTTTGTTTTCTGAATGTGACCCAGGACGCGCTGTGTGCTTACTCTGTCAAGGGAATGAAGTCGGATACATCCCAGACCACCTTCAAAAGTGGTTTGCTGTGCCCCCCCCAGCTGGTGCTTTAAGCTGGCCTTTTGTGATCCGATCGGTCAGGACTCAGTGTTAATGTTAATGCAAGGTCTGAATGGGACCTCAGTCAGCAGTGGAATCTACAACCTTGCTGATAACGGAGATAACAAGGTTCAAGTGTAATGTCAGCACCTGGGATCAGAATATTATGGGCAGCAGTTACATGTGGGTGCAGCGACCTGCTTACAGAAAGAGAAATGCTTTGCTTTAAGCTATACATTACTGTATTTTCAGTATTTTTGTTTGTGTGGGTTATATTTGTGTGACTAAAAGACGTATTTTTTTAAAGCTGCAGGTTAAAGTCTTTATAAATGTTTATTTTGGTGGGTTTCTTTACATTCTGCATGTAGTTCACTCAACTGTGTCGCCAAGTTAAATGAATTGCATGCGTTTAATCCGATGTCACTCAAACTGCAGTGATTAAAGAAATTCTAATCTAAAAAAGGAAGAAGCGAGTCAAGAGCGCAAATGCATTTAGTCCGAATGAGCTTTTAATATAGTTTGTATTTTTTTGTGGATTGTGTGTAGATTCTGCCGAGTCTGTTGTGTAATCCAGTTGCTGTCTGAAGAAGTTTGAAGAATGCAAAGGCTTTAGTTTTAACGATGAGAATGATAAAATAACTTTTCATTTGGAAAGAAATCTTGCCTGTTGTTAAATGAGGATGTTACTGACTCGTACTTCCCACCTAGACCAGACCAGACACCCCCACCCCATAGCAATGACACTCCTTAATGACAGCAGCCATCCCCAGCAGGATGCAGCCTGACACAGACACACACACACACACACACACACACACAAAAACACTTTAGGAACAACTAAAAAAACCATAAAGAACAGCACAAGGTGTTGACCTAGCTTCCAAATTCACTAGATCCCAAACTCATCAAGTATCTGTGGGATGATCCACAGAGGTCCCTCCCCTCAACCCATAGAACCCAAAGGCCCCAACTATCAACGTTCTGTTGCCAGACACCACAGCACACCCTCAGAAGGCCCAGATCCTACGCAATAGTAGACATGAGGTCATAATGTTGTGCCTAATCAGTGTATATCTTGTGTATGCGTACTAAGGTGTGACACAGTAAAACGCCACTTGGCCTTTTTCCCAGCGCCGGGCCCTAGTTTTGGTGGTGTGTCACACCTTTGTCGCTAGTTGGACCCATAGACATATATAGATAGACGCGTCATTGAGCGCTGCCGTCTACTAGAGCGGCGTGCCAACAGGGCGGCCATCTTGGAACAGGGCCACTCGCTCCTACAGTGCATTACATCTATGGAGGAATGGGGTTTCTACACAATAAAAGTGATCATAAATCGCTCAGTTGAAGTCCGGCATCTTTTCTTTACAATCCTCTGTCAGAAGCTCGTCTGCTGATAACATTAAGTAAAAATTGTATTTGGGTAGTAAAACCATATTTTTATCATAGCTACATGTGTGACGTTTTTAACAGTTCAATACGTTTTGAAATCGGTCCAAAATTCAGCGAATAATTCTACTTTGAGATTGAGGAGTACCTCTTTCCTTCGTTTGTTCATGCACCGCTGCCTCTGCGAGCCCCGTACCAAGATGGCGGCGCTTTAGGCACGTCCCTCCACAGTCAATGACGCGCCTATCCATATATGTCTACGGTTGGACCCCTAGCAGCAGTTTTTAAGGTAATTCAGCAGGTTGTTTTAGCGGCGGTGTCCATTTTTGAGAGACAGATCACTCTTGAGTTTAGAGAACCAGTACAAGAGAAGAGAAATGAAAGTGACAAAAGTAAAGGAACCCAACAAAAGCTTGTCATCATCATCTTGTAGCTCTTCCTAGCTTCCTAGCGTTCCACCTAATAGTAGTTCTTCCAGTTTCCACTTTCACACAGGTGAAGAAGGTCTATGCCACCTGGTTGTTGGCTGTAGTCTTCGCTGTGTGGCAATGTCACAGTCAGGCCTTTGTAGTCAGCAGTTCTTAGATAGGTGTCGTCCATACCTTTTTAAATCTGTAAATGGTTAGATGAGGCTTACCCAAAAAAAATCATACACCTAAACTGTTAAAGCTACCTGGACCTTGTCATTTATGATCAATTTCATATCAGCTGGCAGCCTAAATGTCCATTAAATATATCCAATATTTAGTGTGAGGCAGCACTTCTGTTTTCTTTTTCTTTTATGGTTAATAATTTATTTCATAAAGGCATTAACTTTTTTTATATGATACCTGAAGAGGAGGTAGTTTTTATTACAGGTGTGGTTCATATCTGTAAGGGTAAACTAGGAAACGTAAAGCTGGACCGTAACCTGTTGCAAAACACTGCGCATGACAGTGAGGATCTATACTATCTATATAGATTAATATCAAATCTCAGTGTCTGCTGTGTGCACAGTGTAAAAGGAGGGGAAGGTTTCTTCCTCTGTGTCACTTCCTCAAAGTTTATGTTTTATATATATATGGAGTTAAAAACACGTCCATGTGTGGTGCGTTCGTCATTTTCCTCGTTTCTGCTAAAAAAGTAAAAAATAAAATGCTACTCAGCGAAGTGAGACAGTAAAGTGGTAGTTCGCATTTTTCTTTAGCAAAAAAACATTTATTTTTGCATTTCTGTGTTTTTATTTTGGCCTTTTTTATTTGGTCTGATGAGCTAGAGCGTATTAATATACATTGCAGAAGTTACAGAAGCATAGTCTATAACACAACTGGTTAATCACCTAGAGCTCGTTTTACCATACAGTCGTGCAAACTTGAATGGAAAAGTCTTGTCTTGCAAACACCTTACAGTCATTTTGCTATAAACCCGGTTATTGTGGTTGGTTACGCAGAGACAGGAAGTTTAGTTTGATAAGCAAAAAGACAGATGGACAAATTCGTGATCATTGTTGTGTGGGTTAATCCTCGAGTGACCAAAATGTAAAATACACACAAATATTTCTCTTTTCTGTTTTGTCTTTTCATGTTATAACCAAAAAGTAAGAAGGGACGTGGTGTTGTGTGTTGTTTTGGTGTGTGAGTGAATCGGGCTGTGAAGCCTGAAGATATGCTACTGAAACTACTGGCTCTGCAGGTGATGTACAGGCATGCCACTTCTCAGAAGAGGACTCATTGCTCCCTGCAGAAGTAAAATGTTTTTTTTTTTTTTGACACGAGGAATAATTAAAATATGGGCTCACACAACTCAAAAGTGGAATCATTTTAATTATGTTATTGGTATATCGTAATCTGATGCCATAAAAGTATATGAATATCCTATCTCTTAAAGAATAACTTATAATAATGCATTAAATATATTTGGAATTCATTTTGATAATTAGATCTCCTGGATAATCTATCCCATGCCATGCTGGTGATATAACCGTGTGACTTGACGTTGCTCTAGATGAGCAAACGTGGACCACTAGTGCAAATACCAAACACCAACTAATCCCACAGTAGTACCACTCCTTAATGCAACAGTCAGTCAGTGCACATTGTTGTGAGTGTTATTTGAAGCCCGGCCATTAAAGCCTTTCTTTGACTCTCTCTCTGTGATGTTTGCCTACTTCGTGCTGGAGGTTCATATCTGCGCTCGGCTTTTCTCCCCCCCCACCCCCACCCCCTTCTTCTTCTTCTTCTTCTTCTTCCTTCAAACCCTACCCCTCGAACATCGTCATGGTTACAGTCCTGTTGCATAACCCGGCAGCTGCAGTGAAAAGCCTTGTATTCCCGTCTCCGTGGAAACGGACCCCCCCCAACCGTACAACATGCAACACACACACACACACAGTGCTCCTTCCTTGTAAAACGGAGCATGCTCAGAGAAAAAAAAAAATAATTACAGAATAAGAAAGAAACAGGAAAGGCATGTCCAGAACAGAAGAGCCTCTTTTAATTCAGAGTGCAGGGTTACATGCATGTAGGATACAGCAGAGCAGCTCTTATCGTCTTGTCGGAGCGTTTTTTTATCAAGATAAGCAAAAGAAGTGTAGTTACGAGAAAATGCGTTACATTTATTATAGGTATTAAGGATCAGTATGCTGCTCAATGGGCTTACAAGCCAGCAGCTTTTACTTAGTTTATGTAGATTATAGGTTAATTGTCATATTATATGACCATAGGTTTTGTAGGGTCTCTTAGCTGAACAGGGCCTCTAAATGTGTTTTGCCTGGGATTTTGGCACAAGGGATTATAACATCTTATCCTGTGTATTACTGAATATTAATACGTTTTTGCAGAATTCAACAGAAAATATTCACAATTCATAAAGCGGATATTGATTTATCAGATCTGCCTCCAGACAGTCGTCGTTAATATACAAACCTTGAGCCAATCCCACAATCTCAACGTTAATGACGGTGGAATTAATTGTCAGCGTTAATCAAGGTCTGTTCTACACCCCCCAACCACCATATGTGGAAAATCAGTTGAAATCCAAAACATACACACACGGTTATTATTATTATAAGTTATTATAAAAGTCATGGCTGCCTTCTCACAATATGAAGTCCACAATCTGTTGAGCAGCTCAAGACTCCCTGAGACAGCCATATTGAAACTACACGCTCAACTCGGTGTACTTTGTACTTCCTCTTAAAGTTCCTTCTGCTGCTGCATGCCTGTACAAACTCTACAAGGAACTGAAGGGCTTGCCTCAGTAAACATGACGAAATGTGGTATGGACTAAGACTGAGCTCTCACAACAGCAGCAGCGTGCACTAAAAATGGCCGCTGTGTTGTGAATATATATCTGCCGTTATCCATTATATGTTCGTTGTTTGTCTTGGGATGCTTGTGTACGGCAGCGTATATATAGTCGGTCTCCAATTATAAAATAATTCCAGCACAGTTGACGATCAGATTTGGGCTTTTCAGAAATATCTAACGCAGCAAACAGTTGCCAAACTACACATATTTATCTTTGGTCTTCTGTGTTGGTTGGTGTTTGTACCATTGACGGTTTTAAATAATGAGTGCCAAAAAAAACAAAAAAAAAAGCTTTGCACCTTTTGATAGATCAGGTCTCGTAGCTTCCTGCGCCTCCGTACACGAGGATCTCTAGTGGCGTGGAACAGTTACATGGAGAACTATTTACTGTCTTCCCACACACACACACACACACACACACACACACACACACACACACATTCCTCTCAGAAGTGGAAAGGAAGGTCACTCATATTTCCCTCACAGAAGGCTGGCACATTTGTGTTTACATTTCAGTCCCTACACTCCCATCACTATAGCAACTCGTTTTCTTATTTTGTCCTACTACGTGGGTGTTTTTCAGTCGTTTTTTTTTTTTTTTTTTTTTTTGTTTGTATTGTGCGGAAATTAAAGCACTCTTGGCTAGATGTAACGACTAAGCTCAAAAAACAAACAAAAAACATAAGGAAACTGTGAATGTTGGACGTTTTCTCAATTTATCATTCTGAAGAACAGCTGTGTTGTGCAATTTTGGGTTTGTGGCGGCCTGAATGGCAGCAAGTTGCAACAGTTTGACATCAGATGAGTTGGCTGCAGTCATTTGCAGCATTTCTTGGCGATACTAGGTCAACGGGACTTGGTTTGAATGTGTGCAGCTGGGCATTTTGCATGCACAAACTTTAATAGTTATGAACCAAATTAAATTTAGGTTAAAAATAAGTAAAAACTGTCTGATTGAATGTTTGTAAGGGGGAGCACTTGAAGGCAACACCTACTCCCACCTACTTTTAAACCTGCTTATAAATACTGAGGTTTTTGTAGACATGCAAGCTTGGGAGTTTACACCCAAGCTTGGGAATTCAGACTAGCGCCGAGTGAGTGAACATGTAGAAGGTGAAGCCTCCATTACGCCAGCGAAACGAGTCAGATACTCAGCCGTGAACAAGTCTGTACCTGGGGTGATGTGGAGGAGGTGTCTCATCATCGCGCGGCAGGGGCCAAGACATTAAAACTGAACAATGGACTACACGTTGACTTGAAAGCACATGTATATTAAAGATGGCTTAAATTAATTACGTTTCCCAGAAACCCACGACAGTGAACCGCCATGTACACAACACTCCTCTATGTGGAATGCGGCCATCATTAATTAACCAAGTCAAAATGTCATGATGTAGGCACACTCAAATAAATAGCCACATTTTCGTTGATTTTCATTTAATTGAATTGCGAGTTAGCGCTACACCTGATCTTGCTCTTTCTGCACAATAATTAGGCGGAATAATTATTACCAGTATCTGGAAAGATACTAGGAATCTGGGAACGTGCTATTACTTGTTGGTGGAAATTAGTCAATAGTGAGAAAAGAGATGGGAGAAAAAAAAAAGCTGCAGGCAAAAATGCGAATTTAATTTCTCTTTACCGCTTTATGTCAAGTGTTAACCTTTGATCACAAACAAGTGTTCGGTCCGTATTCTTTTCATCACGTTGGCGAACATGAAAGGATTAGTGAGGAGTGTTGGCACATGTGTGTTTTTTTTCGTATCTGGATCTTGTTGGTAACTGATCCACTTTTTCCCCTTTTGTTTATCAGACGCATGTTTGCTTAACAAGCCAAGCCCTTTTTCTTTTTTTTTTTTTTGTGGCTGTTCATTTAACTTCAGCCTCAGCTTTGCAAAGCAGTGATTGACCTGCGCTGTGAATATGTGACATAGACGGCACATACTGTATAGCCTTAAAGCTTTATGGAGTAACTTATTGCCCCCTTCTCTGAATCTGGCTTTAACGTGAATGTTGGTTTCTTATAGCCTGACGAGCCAGACCCACATTAAATGTAGGGTCTGGGCACTCTCCATAGACAGGGCTCAACCGGAGGGGGTGGGATAAACAAACGGTTGTCTTTCAAACTCCCTCTCCACGCAATAGGATAGCGCTACAACCAATCAGAGCAACGAAGAAGGTGACGTAGTCAGAGCGACGAAAAAGAGAGTTCCTTTCTCAGAGAAAAGCTTAACTTCAAGTCTTTCAGAGTGGCGGCCAAAGCCGATTCGAAAGAAAGTTGTTCGCTAGCAGCAGCCATCGCTCTGGTAGTTCTAGCAGGATGGGGAACTCACGCGTAATTCACGGAACTTATAGCGAGCCGAAGTCCCGCCCCTCTACTTCCGGGCCATGGGACCTATCTTTCGAAAAAATATGAACGGCAGTCTATGGCGAAAGATAAATTATTTTCTGGTCCCGATCGACTTGTGCCTTGGATTATACATATGTTGTTTTTCAGAATAAAAAATGATTTTACATGTCAAGAATGTCACAGTTTGTCGCAAGGTAGTTAAAGGTGCAGTAGGCAAGTTTTATAAAACTAACTTTCTGTCATATTTGCTGAAACTGACCCTATGTTCAAGTATAATTGCATAAAGCAGGTCATTTAAAAAAAAAAATTCGTCTCCTCTGGCCCCTCCTAGAGTCTGTAGCGCGATTTGCAAGACATCCACCGCTCCACATCCAGATGCACCAATCAAGACCAGGGGTGTATCTAACAGAGTGTCAATCACTGCTCATGGACACGCGTTTCATAGTGACCTCCCCTCCCTCCACCACCTCGCACCACTTGTCCGTGGGCGTGTAGAAGGAGCCGGGACGTAATCCTCGTCTGAGGCCTGGGCCTCAGCTTCACTCTCAAACGTCTAACCACATCAACAGGTAGCGGTCATATATCTACCACATAGCAAACTGATAAGTCTAAACTGTGGAATAAAACGCCACAATGAATGCTTCTAACTGTTACTGATAGCAAACATCACCGATGTAGGCTACTTTCAGAAACATCCTAACCTTGGTTTTGTCCTAAAGTTGACTATTGCTAAATATTTTGACCTAAAATTATTTAACAATAACGAAGGGTATTATAAAAACTATTTTGTTGTTGTTACGTCGGTGTGTTCCATGCTAGTTTGTTTACTCGCTCTCTCTCGGTTCTCTGCTCGTGCACAGTATTCCAGGGCCAATATGCACGCGCTCTATCGTGCACAGCTCTCCCTTGTGGGGGGAGGGGCTTGGGAGACCTTTTTGGGCTTTAGCGGAAAGTGGGGGAGGGACTGAGAAGTTGTCGATGTTCAAATTTTTTGGCTAAGTCCTGGATCTTCGCAATCCTGCCTACTGCACCTTTAAGTAAAACGCTATGGAAAATACGTAATTAAACGAACTACAAGTCCAAGTCGCTTACCGCTTACCCGCATGCTGGCGCGTACAGAACCGACCAAAACTCCCTTCGTGTAACTACAGCTCTCGACATGACCCGATTTATAATGATTTTCACCTCGTTTGATGCTTCTGCCTTCGTCCTGGAAGAAGACGGTAAAGCTCAACAAGGAGACGGCCATAGTTCTCTCGCAGGTCAGTCGTCATCATGTTAAGCCCGCCCACCGACTCGTGATTGGCCCGGTACATCTTGGATTTTTTCGAAATCTCAAGTCAACGGAGAGTAACTAGACTGACCCTGGAAGCAAATGTAATCTGCTGCCGCTAGGGGCGCGTCTAGATTCTAGGCTAGGTTTCTTATGTACTGTACGCTCTCCTTCAAAAACATTAGGTAGGCTAGTTAAATCAAATGCATTATAATATAACTGTTCTGCATTAAATCTTGGCTTATATGACTTTTCTTATGTTCAAGTTTATGTTGAAACGGGACCAGAAAGGCGGTAATTGAACTGAATGACTGTTTTGGAGGATGTATGTAGTTTGTGGCGCTGTTGAATTATTGTTATGTAGCCCACCACGCTGACTAAAATGGGATTGGCAAAATAATTGGAAAGCATATGTTGGTACAACAGAATACGATTCAAGGAATAAAAACTAATGCTGGGTGCCATAACCTTCATGAAGGATGAGATTTAGTGCAGGACTCTGAATCTATTGGCGTACGACTGCATTTTGTGGTTTCTTTATATGAATTTCACATACGCCAAGATGGAGCTTAGTTGCTGCTGAGTCCATTACGTAAATGATTAAAACAGGGACATTGTTAAAAGGAGTATTTGTGAAGAAACTAATGTTTTTGAGGCAGCTGGATTATCAGACACAGTAGTCAGCGATTCAGGTTTCTGATTTACATTTCACTCTTTGCATTTTTTTTTTTTGGTGTATAAAGCAAATAAAGCATGTCGCCTTCTAAAAATAATGTCAAAGCCGATCTGAGCTCAAACAGGTGTCCGTGTCTCAGCTGTTTTTTGTTTTTTTTGTGTGACGTCGCTGCACAGTCATGAAACTTGTGAGAAGCAGCGCAGGCTGAGGTTAGCTTATCTTGATCAGGACGCACAGACGCCGCTGCTTGTTCCCCTTTGTGTTACACACTTGTGATGTAGTGTTTAGAGCAGGGACGTGGCATGAGCATATACCGCATCCTCTTAGCTGGGCATCACAACACCCACCTGCTGGATGAGTTTAATTACTGGATCAAACGGGGACAGCCTCTAAACTGAGCTTCTTGTCAGTGTTTTAGCTGCTGCTGCTGTGCGAAGTAAAATTTAGGGTTTTTGTTCCAATTCTTGCTCAGATGTTGTTAAAATTTTTGCTCCTCAATTTTGAGCTTAGCTTGATTACTATGTTAAGATAGTGACTGATGCTGAACCCAACATTTCCTGCTGTTACTACTTCACATCAAAAGTTTTCCACTGGCAAACCACGGAAAGGAAGTGGCATTTCTCACAGAGCTTAGTCGCCTGGCTGCGGCTGCGCGTAACGCACAGAAAGATATCGTTTAATTGTCCTCATCTTTTGTGTCGGTCGGTCATTTTTAAATGATTTCGAGGAGGAAAGGTGGACATTTGGACACTTGACATTAACTGCTGGTTTTGTATGTATTGGTGAGGTTGGTGCTTCATCGCTAGTAAGCTCTAAATGTTGGTGTGTGGCTAATGCTGTTCATGCTTCCTTAAATACACAAGAGTCTGTGCAAACGTGTGTTTATGCTTAATAACTTTCGCTGTGCCTTTTTGTTTCGTGGAGTTGTGTTTGTTTCTATAACTTAGTGTGAAAGTGTTGACTTAAGTGTTTTTTTTTTTTGTTTTTTTTTTAATAATGCAGCTCCGCTTACGACCGAGACAACAAGATCCGCGTGGCCATTAAGAAGATCAGCCCTTTTGAGCACCAGACGTACTGCCAACGCACCCTGAGAGAGATTAAAATCCTCCTGCGCTTCAAGCACGAGAACATTATTGGAATCAATGACATCATCCGCACGCCAACAATCGACCAGATGAAGGATGTGTATCCTGAATGAAGTGTTGTTTGTCTTTTGTGCGTCTGCTCTTTCCCTTAAAGCCCTTGCATTGAGGTTTAATGACATTAATAACTGTTGTTAGTATGTTAAGTAGTTAAAAGCTGTCTGCATTTGATGGTTTACCTTAGCTACTAGCGAGGCCGGTCTTAAACTCACAGCTTTAGTGGATGAGTAGTGGCTTTAATTTGTATTTTATTACATAATAGCCACCTGTCATGATACATTTGCCAGAGATGCTCTTCGCTGTAGTCAACAGTAGCAAACTGGATGAGTCCACAGTCACTGTGTGTCTTTGTTTTACACAGTTTCTTTACCCAAAAGAGCGCAAGAGCATTCACCCAAACTAAAACGATAAACTCTAGAGATTGAGGATCTCTCCTACTCCTAGAATTCAGTTTCTGTTATTCAACGCTGTTAAGGGACAGCAATAGCTGCTTACACCACGACACCTCAGGGACTTTGGTACACTGGGCAACGATTCTCAGCCAGGAGTTATTTAAGCACACGATAAATGTCTGTAATAAATGGTGTATGGTTTCACCGCCACCGAATGTTTGGATACTCAGAGGTTGGGCAGTATTATGATACGTCTTTATAAGGATTAATTATAAGTGCTGTGTAAAACTGCATCATTTCAGCGGATGACTGCATTATTATAAACCGTGTGCTTGAGGAGACCTTCCTGCAGCAAATGCTGTATTACATTACTGTTAATTTAATCTCTATAAACTGATATGTGGATATGCAGGAATCCAGAATGCAAAGTCATCATCCGATGCGGCGTGCAGCATAAAATCAGTTCACAGTTGCTCATAGAACGATGGCGAAAGACAAATTATTGTCTTAGCTCCTTTTATTAAAAGAATAATATCTGGTTGCCTGTAGTATTAATGTGCTACCAGGACTGAAATGTTCAAGATTGCCACTTTAAGTCTTTGTTGAAAAAAAAATAAACATATCGTGTTTCAGTTCATTAATGATGAGCATCCTGCACGAAAGAAGGAACATATTGAAACGACTGATTAGATTTCAGGTCATTGTCGCAGGTTGCAATAACAATTTGACTCATGGAGACGGGACAGGACACAAACGGTGTGTTTTCCAGAGTGTAAAAAGTGCATTGCCTTTAACCTGGAACTGTGCAGATATATTGTCCAGGATCTCATGGAGACGGACCTGTACAAGCTCCTGAAGACTCAACACCTGAGCAACGACCACATCTGCTACTTCCTCTACCAGATCCTACGAGGCCTCAAGTACATCCACTCTGCCAACGTCCTACACCGCGACCTGAAGCCTTCCAACCTCCTGCTCAACACCACCTGCGATCTTAAGGTAGTGTGTCTCAAACACAAGTTGACTAATTTGAACATGCTATAGGCTGCTTTTAACTGCTTCTATTCAGTCTGTTAATGTCTTTAAAACTGATTTATTATTTTGCTGCAGATCTGTGATTTTGGGTTGGCTCGTGTTGCTGATCCTGACCACGATCACACTGGTTTCCTCACAGAGTACGTAGCCACTCGCTGGTACCGAGCTCCCGAGATCATGCTCAACTCCAAGGTGAGTGTCCTCAAAGTTCCTGAATTTTATTTTGTGAAGATATAATTATGTTGGGAAAAGATATTGACTGGGTTCTCTAGTGCATTTCTTTCTTTTATTTATTTTTTTCCCAGGGTCTAGGTGCTAACTTTACACTCTCCACCTTTGTTGTTGCACAAAACGGATCATTTTATGCATTTGTGTCTGTCCACCTATTTTTTCAGGGATATACCAAGTCCATAGATATCTGGTCAGTTGGTTGCATCCTGGCTGAGATGCTGTCCAACAGGCCAATCTTTCCCGGGAAGCACTACTTGGATCAGCTCAACCACATTTTGGGTAACAAGTCCCTTTCATATGCCCTTTCTATGCTTTATGTGACTTTATAGAGTTAGAAGAATTAGTATTTCTATCAGCAAACCCAACAAATTCCTTCAATATTAATAATTTATGGCGTCAGTTTGATGAGGTACATAGGTTATTTATTTAGTTTGAAAGGTATTACAGTCAGGCTTCATAACGCCGGGAGCATTATATCAGTAACTTCTAAGCTTTCCTGTAAAGTGAGACAAAGTCTGAGCCTGTTATGAAATAAAATGTCAATTGAGTCTTTGACAACTTTAGACTTGAGCTAAACTTTCACACTCTGCCAGTAGCAACAGCTTCCTGGTGCCAGCCCCTAGATACTGTAGCTGTTAATATGCCTTTATCAAGTCACACGTTTTGTGTCTTGGAGCTAGACCACATATTGCTTCTCCCATCTGTCGGATTTGTTGTTCATTCAGACTTTTTTTTTTTTCTTTTCTTTTGGTCCAGAAAACTTTTAACCTTGTTTAACTGAAAACTTGATGATGACTGTCTCATAAAAGAACAAAAAGTGATTGTTTTTTTTATGATTTTTGTCCTTCAGGGATCCTGGGTTCTCCCTCCCAGGAGGATCTCAACTGCATCATCAACATTAAGGCCAGGAACTATCTTTTGTCACTGCCTTTGCGCTGCAAAGTCCCGTGGAACCGCCTCTTCCCCAACGCTGATCCAAAAGGTTAGAAGCCAGAGCCGGGACAGTCTCTGCATTAACAACTGTTTCCTCTGATCATAGAATTTTTCTTAAACGTTAGGAATATTTTTAAGGGTTGCGCTGAAGACACGGAAACAGAATATGATCTTTATGATTTTAAAAATGCACAACATTCGAGAAAAACGTTGCGGTACAGTTCTAAAGCTGAAACTGCACAGCTGGTTTTATCTGATAGTTTAAGTTAAATGTGAATATGTTGCATTTAATGGGCACATTTTGTCTATATTAGGTTTTATTTATTGGATTGTGATCAAGATTTTATTAGATCCATCTCACACATAGTTAACTTACGCTCTAACTTGTTGTCATGGAGGGCAGGGCAACTTGGAACGGAGGATTTCTGTCATTACTTTTATTTCAATTAGGGCTTTCAAAGTTGACTTAAATAAATAAATAAATAAATAAGAATTGTTAATAACGCATTACAAATTCTTTTTCACACTTATTTTTTGTCATACATGATAAATATGCACACGTTCTGTGATTTGACCTTCAAAATCAGGAAGTGATGCAGAAGCAGCGCCGTAGATGACAAGTAGAAAAACAAACTTCCTCAAGCCAAAATGATTCAACTCAAGGGTCCTCTGACTCGACAGCTATCACCACAAATCCACATGCATGTACTGTCAGTACAAACCAAGGCCCCACCACAGCACTTAAGTCCCAAACACCACTGACTAGCACACAACTGATTCAGAGAGCCCTCCTCTCAGACTACACCACCAGCCCACAACGCAGTAGCGGCATATTCCCTGAGCAAGCAGTACTTTTAAATGTTATCCTGGACAATAATCTGGACAGTATTTGTGTATTTTGTGTTTTCAGCATGTAAAACTACATCATATTAAGGTTTTAAACACACTTGGCAAATAGCAAATCTTTTCATCCTTGTGCTGCAGCACTGGACCTTCTGGACAAGATGCTGACCTTTAACCCTCACAAGAGGATCGAGGTGGAGCAGGCCCTGGCGCACCCCTACCTGGAACAATATTACGACCCTACAGATGAGGTGGGTCTTCTCGTGCTTTAAGATCCTGCTGTCATTAACTCAACCGTAACGTTTTCAACCAACACACTCCTCACATTTGAAGCTGCTCCGTTGGATGCTACACATTTCACTAAACACTTCCTCTCTGCTTGCCTCGTGTAGCCTGTTGCAGAGGCCCCGTTCAAATTTGAAATGGAGCTGGATGATCTACCCAAAGAGACACTGAAGGAGCTCATCTTTGAAGAAACTGCACGTTTCCAGACCATCTTTAGGTCCTAACATCTCACACAGGTACAACCACGGAAAATTAGCCCACAAGGGCTGTGTTTAGACCAAAAGACAAGTTGGTAGGTACTCTGAAGTCTTGAAATAGCCTTTAAATCAACTATATTTTGTACAAGTAGTGTCTTAAGAGCTGCACAGTAAGTTTAAATTTATCTTTTGTCGAGTATGAAGCAGGGATACTTTAAACACCATCAATCTGCACTGGCACCGGCAAAAAGCAGCTTTGTGATTTATCACTGTCAGTTTGCATACAAAGCTAAACCGCTCTGAATTTGTGCTTTATATTTATATATTATATAAGTTGTAGCTCAGCCTCTAGTGGATCTAAGTTTGAAATGAACATATTCAAACATTAACATAATAATTAGGTTACTGTCAGTCTTTCCGAAATTTAAAAAAAGGTATTATATGCCGTCTTTTCGAAGGAGTCCGTGTCGTTATTGTCACGTGATCAGTGACTAGTCGACATGATGCTTAGAGTTAAGTCGATAAACTGACTGTTTGACTAGTCTGTACAACCCTTACCATCGTTTAAAGTACGTACACAGAGAAACTCAACACTACGGCATCATTACAAAAACACAATGACGTAGGTCTCTTGCGTAGCCGTTAGCTCTGAGTAGATCTGATTCATTAACTGTAAGGTGACACAATTCATCAGGATCCTCTGACATTTACGTCATGTTGCACTTCTGTTGTATATTGTATCACCATATCGATGCCTTCGTGTTAAATGGCCTTTCAGAATTAAAAGGGGTATAAACCATTTTGGAAGCCAACTGCACCATAAAAAGGTCAAACAGCAAAGAGAGCTAGAAGATATTTTTATGGTTCCCCATACCAATGACACTCTTCTTATGAGGTGTCCTCTCCCCCCCGTGATCTCCTCTAACCACCAGCTGCTCCCCAGCAGGCCGCTTGTTGTGATAATAGCAATCCACGTTTTATAGCCTATCATCCGCTCCATGCATACGATGGGCTGCGTGTAATTACTGTGATCCCTCTGTGCAGCCGCTCCGAAGCGGAACACGTGTGCAGTGAAAAGAAACGGAGTGTGTCATATCCCCGGATTAGATCAGCATCTAAAAGCGGCTCTAACGTGTGTTTTCACATTTTACTTCCTTATTTCATTATCTGCAGAAACTACTGTTAATGTGTCTCTGCTCTGCGCTCGTCTCCCGGAGGTGAGCGCTGTTCACCACGTGACACCACCTCACGCTCTCACCGTCTCCTTCTCCTCCAGATGATTCTGTGGACTGGCTTCTGCGTTGCCACTGCTCCTCTCCGCCTCCACACTGTCGCTGTGATCATTTTGGTTTATTTTTTTTTTTATATATATCATCCTCTCCCGTGTCGACATCACCCGGATTCCTTGGGTCTCACTCGTCAAGTCCACTTTGCTCAGGAATGGCGTCAGGAATCACTCAATCAGTCATTCTCGGTTTCCTTTTTCTTTCTCTTGTTCTCTCTCTCTCTTTCTCTCTTTTTCTCTCTCTTGGAGATGAGGTGAGGAGGGAGGGGGTCCCATCACAGCTTACAGTTTGGGGGTGGGTTTGGGGTGTCTTTGTGTTTTAAGCCAAGATAAACAATTTTGTGTGCGTCTCAAAGGTGTTTGGCTCTGGCTATTAATATTCAAGACCTTCAGTGTCCAGTGGATTGACAGTGATAGACTAGCTGTTGTTGTTTTTTTTTGTTTTCTTTAGTTTTTTGTGCAGCTGTCGTGGTTCTAACTCTGCCTACATTGCACAAAACAACGGTAGATAACTCATAAAGAATCATCCGTCATTTAAAATAAAATTAAAAAAAAAAAGGTCTTTTGAATTTTCTAACCTTTGACACACACTGTTACAAGGGATGCAGTGATCGGTCTGTTTTTTTTTTTTGTTTTTTTGTTCTCTTTTGGAAAAAGCCCAAATTAAATCGCCTGATTTATGCAATGAAACCACAGAAGCAGCCAGAGACGATGTGCTAGCCGTCACTACTTGATGTGTTGGTCCGCATTTATATTTTATCAAACCTGTTTTAATTCTTTAACACACTCGCACGGAAGGCCCCACTGCAAATATATACATATAAATATTTATATATATTATATATAAAACCTAAAGAGTCTTAAGATGTTTTAATGGAAAGAGTGGCGACAGGTGAAATCTGATGAATTTCTAATAACCGATTTCTTTTTCTTAAAAACATTTAAAAAAAGAAGAAAATACGCCCGTTCTCATTTCGGCTTCATTTAAAAAAATAAAAATAAATAAAAAATAAAAAATACCTGAAATGTTTCATCATCAATTTCTGCCTTAGTCATGAGAAAGTAGTTTATTTCACACAAGTCTGTATGTACAGGATGATATTTTTCATAATTGCGGGGAAGTTTACTGCGTCAGGAAAAAAAATAAATAAATCATTATCACCGAGAACTTTTTTTTTTTTTTCCTGGAGGAGATTTGTTGTGTCTCCCTTTTCTTCCCGTTTTATGTTTCTGTTCTTCAGTCTGTGTTGATCTCTCTCTCTTTCTCTCTTTCTCTCTCTCTCTCGCCTTTGTAGAATAATACTGTGCCCTTTGCATGACTGTTATAAGCTCTGTATACAAAGATGACGATGTTAAGTGCCACACAAGCCGGGCAGATCCTTCCTGGAGAGCGCCCAGGCTCTATCTGTTCTACCGTTTCGTGGTATATCACTCTCTCCAAACACATGGTGCTTATTGTCTTTCTTTTGCTTTAGCCTCCGTCTCCGTCGTTCATTTCTACAGATTCTTTTTCATCTGCATGCTAACACATCTGGTCGTGCAAATAGGAGAATAACCATATATCTGTACTTAATACGAAAAAAAATATAAAATAAAACGCAAAACACTTTTCCTGACCCCTGAGAAACGGGATCGAGGCGAGATAAATAAAACTCCGATGTAAAAGATTTTTATTTTATTTTTTTTTTTGCTTTAAATTGCACATTTTAACGCTGATTAACGTCAGCACCAGCTGAAAACCACATTGCTGATTGAAGACTGTTGAATCCGATGTTCATATTTCAAAGTGAAATGAATTTAAAGATTATGTAGTTTGGATTTGGAAACAAGCAACCAAACATGTCCTTCTGTTTGTTTACAAGAGGGCCTCAAATATATTTAGTTTCATGGTACACCTTGGTTGGGTTGGGAGTACTGCATCTTCAAATTGTTTGCTGAAGTTTGCATCTGAGCGTAAACTGAAATCAAATTCCATTTCACCTGAGTGGATTCTTCAAGAATCCTGTTCTGTTGGCACTTAAAGTAATAAAGATGAAGACATTTAAATCTAAATTAAGACCGTTTCAGAGGTCTGGGTTTCTTTTTTCTTTTCTTTTCTTTTCGACGACAACATTGCTTGTGTTCTGTTCTCCCTAAAGTAAATTCATGAGTTTTGTGTAATGACGAGCAACGATCGAGTCTCGGGCTCTGGTCGATTTTTTTTTAAATCACAGAGCCAAAGACAAAAAAAAAAGACGGTTTTACTTTGTGTTTTTCTGACTTAAATGATCTTGGACTGAAACTAAGAGAGGACGCTAGAGCTCTGCTGAGATGCACTCAAGCCATAAACGGTCAGTCAGTCTTGTCTGTGGCACCTCTGACTGCGCCGCGCCCGACTGTGATGTCTCGGTGTACCGACACACACGAGTACACTTCTACATCACTGCAGCCACGTGAGGTCTTAGTTTTTTTGGGGGGGGTTTTGCGCTTTAAGATTAATGTGCTGATTGGAAAAACATGTGTCTGTCCAATCTTGAGATAATTAGGAAGTTCTTTAGAGGGAACATTTTATTTGAACTAATTATAGGTTAATAAGAGTCACAATGACAATGAAATTAACTTTCTAGTACTCAATTAATGTTCTTTAAACATAAACGGCCTGTATGAATAAAAACATACATCTATTTTTGTTGTTTTCTAGACATTTATGGCATTTAAAAGAAGAATGATCTTGTGATTTGGCTCTGGCTGTAGGTTAATTAGAGAGTTTTCCCTAAAAGCTATTTATCATTTGATCTGCAACTGGTGAAAAACACTTCCCAGATCTTTTAGATAACTTTTATTTCATGCCACCAGTCCAAACCTGCAACTTAACCCGAGATAACTGAGGCGACACCGAATGTAAAATGCAGCATGCAGGAAAAAAATAAAGCTTCAAATGATGAATAGTCTTCAGTTTAAATGATGGCTGAACTCTCTATTTTCCATATAATTAGTGCAAACATAATGTTCTTCCAAAAAGTAAATAGACCTGTAAAAGTAAAGACAAACCTGTATATCACAAATTTATATTTTAAAAGGAAACTCCCCCTTCGATGACATATTAAAAGTCGCGGTTCCATCTGAAGATTTAACTCGTCTGACGACGTTTATGACCAAAACTCTTTTGCATAAACAACCGTTTTCTTTTTGCACTCAAATTAAAAAGTCGGCGTTGGTCTGTGCCAGCGCTCCTCACGCTCGCTGAAACGCGCCCGTCTGTCACATTTATAAAATGCACTTGCTTCTACAGTAGTTGGGATTTGGATCTAGTAATCTGAGGTGCCTGCCGGGACTTGACTTGCCTGTAGATAATTTTTTTTTTTTTTTTTTGTGGGGAGGGAGGGAGGGCAGGGGGATCTAGTGAGAACATCATGGGCACTGGAAACTTTACTGGGATCCGTTGTATTAAAAAAAAAAAAAAAGATATATATAAATAATAAAAAAAAAAAGAAGCTTCTGCTGAGTTCTTTGTGCAACCTGTCTGTTTGTGCCTTTTTTGATAGTCTTGATATCCAAGATTTGATGTGCAGCTTTCGTTTAGTCGGGAATCCGTTGTAATCGCAGTATACGCTCTAAAATGAACACAATCATGTCTTAGGGGTGGGGGGCGGGGGGTGGGGGGTCGGGGATCACGGGTCGGGTATCCTTATAATTCAGTTATGTAAATTTTAAAGAGATTTGTTGCCACAGCTCTGTGATTTGTGACTCGTATTGAAAAGATGAAAAGCAAACATTTATATTTTTTGCGTTACCCTTTTTTCCTTGAGCCTCTTTTTTTTTTTTGTTGGGGATGTTTTTGTGCATATATTTTTATTGTAAAATGAATGTTATGTTTCTATCAGACACTAATCTTGTTTAAGTTGTCTCCAGTGGAACTTCTTCACTCTGTATGTTTTGATCAGTATAAACCTTTAATTGTGTAGTTAACATTTCAGAAAGAGGAAAAAAAAACAAAAAACAAAACCACAAAAACAAGATCCTTGGTTGTGTTTCAGAGGTTTCTGTTTGACCTGCCATTGCATTGAACACGTGTTGAATTGATTGGTCAGTTTTATTTCGCTGTCGTGTGAAGGATTTGACTTGAACGAAGCATTTGCTATTATTAAAGACTGGCTACTTTGAAAAAAAAACCCTGTTTTTAATTATTATTCTTTGCTTTTGCAGCTCATTACATTTAAATAGACGTTCATTAAAACACTGTACCTTCATTAACACGTCTGTGCAGTCTCTTTGTACGCAAGAAAACATGAAGGTGATCAGCCACAACATTAAAACCACTGACAAGAGAAGTGAATAACATTGACCGTCTTGTGACAATTCAGTGATCTGCTGGGAAACTTCTGGACCTGGCATTCATTGGTGTGGATGTTACTTAGACATGTAGCACCCACCTAGACCAGACCAGACACAGGATGCAGCCTGACACAGACACACACACCAAAACACTTTAGGAACAACTAAAAAAAACATGAAGAACAGCACAAGGTGTTGACCTGGCCTCCAAATTCACTAGATCCCAAACTGATCAAGTATCTGTGGGATGATCCGCAGAGGACCCTCCCCTAGAAGGCCCCCACTAACAACATGCAACATGTTGAAAAGGCCATCATTCAAATGGCGAATGAGATAATATATTTTGGAAAGAGACGTTCACAAGTCAGGTAATGTCCTTGGTGACTTCATATTATACTGTAAAACTGATTTCTTTCCAGCCACAGTCTAAAATATCACAGGATTTCCAGTGACTGGTTATAAACTCTTCAAAAGTGAGGAAAGTTTTCACTTTGTTTTGAACACGTTTTCCGAATAAGGGGCCCTGCACTTTTTCCCTCTGCATGTTTTAACCTCAAGAGTGTCAACTTTATGCAGTAGTGGAAAAATGTCACAGACATGATTTGGATTTTAAACATCTTATATTCCTAATCAAATTTCCATCCCCCCGAGAAATGAAGCCATAACTTAATAACATGATACTAAAGTTTACAGAGATACCAAATACGATGATGGAAAGTTTTGTCAAATATTTAAAACTACACAATAATAAAAGTGATAGGGCCTCTGGTTTAAATCCAAAAAGAAAACTGTGTTTCTGATAAAGTGCAGAAAATAGAAATCGGTTATCGTGTGATAAAACACTGGCACTCCCCTCGTGTTTGAGTGTTTCTCTCAGTGTAAATATTTATATTTAACAAATAGTTGGAACAAGAGATCACTGTCAGGCAGCAGGGAAACAACATATTTGATGATTTTGATGTCATCCACTCCTCTAGATGGCAGTGAGCGTTAACCTCAACAGGAGCAGAGTTGGATAAACGTTGTCAAGTACGCAGTTGTTCACAGAAACAGAACTTCCTTTACAGCTAAATCAGACTCAATTTTAAAAGTGTAATAAGAGAACTTCAAGGGGTAGATTAGCTTTGCTCAACTTTATGTTTACAGCACTTTATATACACAACTAAAAAGACTAAAGAGAACATATAAGTCTGCTTCTATAGTTTATTGTGTTTTATTTTTGTTAACATTTGGCTATTTGCCTGTAATTTATTCATATATTTGTGTGTATTTGTATATAGAGAGACAGCTGGGATAGGCTCCAGCAGACCCCCGTGACCCTTAACAGGACTAAACGGGTATAGAAGATGAATGAGTGAATGAATGAACGTATATAGACATATATTTTTTTTTTTTCTGATCTTAATTTTATTTATTTTAAGGTTTCCAATCTGTCTCCATGGCAGCTGAGCAACACAACAACCAAAACCGTGGAAATTGCACTTATTTTTTAATAGAAAATTCAGGTTGTTCATAAATTGCTTTGCAAAAGGATGGTTCATTAAATGTAAATATTTTTATAACACAACAGGAAAAATCCAACGTTGTCATTATTTATAGGTTATTCTAGTTATTCTTTTATGTTACTGATCCGGCCTGGTTTATATAAAGCTGGGCTGAACTAAAATAAATGGGACACACCTGCCATAATACTAAACCATGCAAAAGAAATGATAATTAAACATACTACCTGGTATCATGTGGTCAAAAGGCTGCAAAACTATACCCGCCCTCACCCCTTAGAAACTTAATTCAGAAAAGTTGTTAATGTAGAATGAATTAATTGTTGTAGCAGTTACATATTCTCCGAAAATAATAACACATTTATTCCGGATGCTAAATTAATGCGTCTGCTTTTATTATGAAAACCCAAACCGGATACAGGAAGTGTGCTGACTTCTTCACTTCAATCGCTCGAGCGTTCGCTGCCCTTGACTGTAACTGCCGCACGTGAACGCCTCAGCTTCTCAACGGCAACGGTGATGTTGAGCCGCTAGCTAGCTAGCTATACTAGCTACAGAGGAAAACAGCCTGAAACGGCTCAGACATCTATATATTTAGTAAAAACGGTCTATTAGTTATTATTATTTTTCTACTTCCGCCTCGTTTCGGGTTAAAAATGTCTTGTAAATCCCTGCTATGTTTAGCGCGGCGCTGTGTCGCAGTCGGACAGCTAACGTTACCAGCAGCTATCAAAACAAGAGGCGGCTCGTTGTCGGGCAGGTTCATTCAGCAGAGAGCTTGGACTTCAGCGACCAGGACGGTGTGTCTGCAGAGACTCAGTCCGCTCCAGGCCGCAGTGGGAAGCGGCCGGCACCGCTTCTTCTGTACCAAGGTTAGTTACACACCAGCAGCTGAGGTTTTAAGTGTTGGCATGCGGTAAGGCCACAGAGGCGTCTGGAGATGTTTGGGGGGGAAAACCCCTGTTGAGGTCATTTAAAACTGATGTGAAGGTTAATCCAGAATAGTTTACCCTCAGCTTTATTATTGATATGTGTCTGTGCTCTTATTCCACCATTAATCACACCTAAACAACTACACATTCAGTAAAGTTTTGTGGTACTTTAAAACTTGAGTGTTCCCACTGTTGTTCTGCTGCTTAACACTATAGTATCAGGAAATTTAAAGAGTAAAGTACCCTGAAGTTTATGATGTATAAAATATCTTGTCGTATCTTTGTCTTCCAGGAGGGAGCCTCTCATGAAGATGAATACCCACCACTGCCTCCCTATGAGCCCGAATCAGACTCCAAGGATGTCCACATCGTGCAGGTGAAAGGTTTCTCTTGGTCGTGCAAGGCTGAGGATCTCCTGCAGTTCTTCTCCGGTGAGTAGTCAAAGCGTGCAAGAGTAAATAAAAAAACATATAAACACACAGCTGACACAAAGGCAGTGAAGAGAAATAAACGTACTAGATTGAAACACAATTAAAAAGATCAGCTTTCTATCTGAATGTGCCTAATGTGCAGAGGTAAACTGTTCAAGAGCTTGGCAGCTGCAGCGGAGAAAGCACAATCTCCCTCTCTGTTTCAAACTTGCTCCAAGGACAACCAGAAGACAGGGGTCTGCACTAGTCCCTGAGGGACCTCAATGGGACTTGTTGGAGTATAGGGAGATGTTTAAGCAAACACTAAACTCTTAAAATCAATCCTAAAACTGTACCAGGAGGCTAGGATGAGGGAGATCTGCACAAGCTACAAGCGTGGCAGAGAGCCTTGACCAATAACACTACAGAGGAGGTTGCGATTAAAAACATGGATAACCCTTCTTAACCAATAAATCAATAATAATGATAAAAACACCACTTGTTCTTCAGATTGTAGGATTCACGGCGGGCTGAATGGGATCCACATGGAAACGGACAGGCAGGGGAGAGCTTCGGGACGAGCCTTCATCGAGATGGAGCACGAGGAGGATGTCCGCAAAGCTCTGGAGAAGCACCGGTGCTACCTGGGCCCGCGATACGTTGAAGGTTTGATGAAAACGTGTGCCGTTATGAGCTTTACTTATTGGGGAATATTTCTCTCTAGGCAGACGGGCGTAAAGTATGTCAGATGGAAGAATTAAAAAATGTTGTGTGTCGCAAATCTTGCTCCAGTTTTCAGGACTGAATGTTCTAATAGATTTAGGAATATCAGGGTTCAGGATTAAGGGAGATCTAATAAAGATGGCTATAGCAATTTTCAGATATTTTCTCATGTCGATTAAGACTAGTAATGCATTATAAACAAGCGTATGGAAGTTACTGATAAAAGGGAGAGAACTGAACAGTATTTAAATCCTAAAAACCAAAATGTCCATGTCCTGGTCTCAGTGTATGAAGTGACGAACAGCGATGCCGAAGCCGTCCTAAAGGAATCCGCCCAGCCTTCAGGCGATGACGGGGTGGTGATGCTCAGAGGGCTCCCCTTCAGCTGCACCGAGGACGACATCGCTCACTTCTTCTCAGGTAAACCGCCAAACTTGAGCGAAGCCGACCTCGGCCACCACGATTACCAGTGACTCACTGTCTGCGCTTTTGCAGGTTTGGATATAGCAGAGAATGGAATCACCATCGTCACCGACAGCAGAGGCAGGAGGTCAGGGAAGGGCTTCGTTCAGTTTTCCTCTCAGGAAGAGGCTGAAAAGGCTCTGCAGAGAGACAGAGAGCTCATAGGAAGCAGGTAGGAGGAGGAAGAGTTAGACCTGAACATCAACAACTCTTTGGAATACTTTCCCGCTCTCAGTCTCTTCTGTTTGTGATCGTGCCAGTGAGTTCTTGTGTTGTTTGTAATCTCTGTAGATACATCGAGGTGTTTCCCAGCAGAAGCGAAGATATTCATTCTACTTGGGGGAGGAGGGAGCGTTCAGATCCTTCTCAGAGCAGTCCTGTTTCAACCTCACGGTCCACTTACAGAAATGGTGAGTGGAATCATTAAATATTTATTATATATTTTCTAAAATATCTTAAACTGAAACAGTTCTGATCTGCTCCATCAGTTCCCCCACAGGGATCGTCCCTAAAACATTACGTCCATATGAGAGGACTTCCTTACCAGGTTTCTGTAGAAGACATCGTGACGGTGAGGAAAATAAAAAAAAAACAGAAACGGTACGAGACGCAGAAGCTGATGCAGTCGGGACCTGATGCCAGTGTTTGTTTGTCTCCTGCAGTTCTTCTCTCCTCTAGTCGTGTCTAAGATCGTGATCACTTGCAGTCCGAAAGGGAAGCTGAACGGAGAGGCGGACGTTTTCTTCCACTCTCACCGGGACGCGATGGCCGCCATGTCCAGAGACAGAATGAACATAGGTGAGAACTTTGGAAGCTTGAGCAGCTTCTAACAGCAGCCAGCAGGGGGCAGCAGCTTCACTGTGGTGTCTTAGACCAGTCTACGTTCTGCCTTTAGATTAAAACCTAAAGCGTCGCCGGTGGTACATATGTGCGCTTTGGATTACCGTAATTACGTCACAGTTCGCGCTATCAGAATAAATCAAACGGTTTTGTAAAAGCTGAGACATTAATTTCACTTGCGCCCCTCCCTGAAGGTTATTTGAGGAGCTACAGTTTATGGGTAGCCTCAGAGGTTGCTGCTTGGTTGGCAGCAGTTAAATTCTTCCCTACATCTGGAGTGAACACAGCTGAGATGTTTAATGTGGTCGCATCCTCAGACAAGGGTTTTTTTATATATATTTTTCAGATATTCCATCTGTAAATACATACTTGTGTTATCTCCAGATAAAAGTTTCAGTTTTCACTTCTGCTTGTTTGTTTTTTTGCAGCCAGCTCAGTGACACAATGACACGACAAAAATAAATACAAGTAAAACTAATTTAAAAGACGACCCATAAGCCATAATAACAACATGGTTATGTGTTTTTTTAATTGTTTTAAGCAGCTTGAACACCTGCAGGGTGTTTCCAGTCTTTTCTGGTCTGTTGTGATAAAGTTTATTAAGCAAAAAAAAGAAAAATACAAAATAATCTTTTGTGTTCATTTTGTGTTTTGTTTTAGGACAAAGATACATCGAGTTATTCCTGAACTCTGTTCAAGACTCTGACGAAAGGTGAAAAAGACCAAATCGGATGCAGAGGATCGTTAAGAGGATTGTAAAATTGTAAGTTTAGTGAATTATAAGAAAACTAAATTCTGCATCTGTTAAAAGACCATTTAGTGGGAGACTTGGATCATCATCAGTGAAACACAGAAGTTGTAATTACTACACAGCTGCTGGAAATTTCAAGCTTTTTATAGAACAAAGAATAACACGCTGCACTCTGTGTGCTGCTTTCATATTGTAGAAAGATAATTCTGTTTTAAAATCACGCTCTTTAAACAGAAAAGTGTGAATTTACTGGTTCTGTCTTGTACAAACTTTTGTGTGTTTGTCTCTTCTGCAGGTGAAAGCTAATGCACAGACGCCAAAACACATAATGGGATTATCATATTTATTTTACAGCCTGATGTGGACAGTAATCAAAGAAACTCTCAGAAATAAACATTCCTGATGTCGAAGGAACAAACTCTTGTTGTCTTCATTTAATGGGATTTATTATTTAGGAGAAAATTAATGCTGGCAGTATATAGGTTGTCTAATTAAATGCCCAATTTGATCTCAAGTGGGCCGGACCAGTAACATAAGAGCATAATAACCTAGAAATAATGACTACTACTAATTTTCTCTTTGTTTTAGTGCTAATAAGTACATTAGGAAAATGTTTACATTTAATGAACTATGCTTTTATGCAACTCCCGTTAAAACAGTGCGACCTCTAGTGGATAGATTCGGAATAGCAGTTACTTTTATATTGGAAAAATTGCATTTGAACGTCTTCTATGTAATTTACACACTTTGCAATGCACAATGCAATATGATTTAACTTTAATGTGTAAAATATGAAGGCCCAGAGATGTTCCTATTTAAACACCAACTCCTCAACACAAGTTCTATATAATTTCTTTAACAATCTGGTGGAAATATAAAAGGTTAAACTCTGGACTTAGAGGGAAAAGAGAAAAGACTGCAAATCACACGCTGGTAAAATCTGCTAGAAGTTTATTACTGATCTAAGAAGCAGTTTCATCTCATGTGTTATTTGGCTGCATACACCCACATACAGCACATATAAATATAAAGCAGTCATCAAGGTGATATGTCCACTTCAAACCAGCCAGGCAGAGCGCCGTGCATTTAAATGTGCAGCAATATTATGTTCTCCAGAGCAAAGACCAGAGTCTGGATGAAATGAACCTGATGGGACTAATTAGCACTAATTACAGTTAGTATGAGATGACTTTAGGTTTTTGTTAATGCCACTTCTAATACAAAAACAAAAAAAAGAAAATATATGACACCCAGAACATTCAGCTTTATAAACCATAAATAGTTTGATAATTAATTAGTAAAAACGTGTTTGTTTTGCTTTTCTCAGATGGTCATGTGTGTTTGCTAAATTAGCTTAGCTTAGCACAATTACTGGAGACGAGAGGAGGCGGTTTGCTTGGCACGGTCAATATATATATATATTTTTTAAATATATTAAAATAATAATAACATTGTACTTCACGCACACTGGTTTGTGTGTCGATAAAAGCAAGTCAAAACATATTTATTATTATTATTATTTACCCTTTAAATCCGAAAGTGTCGCCGGCGGCACGTTTGCGCAAGCGCTCTTTGGATTACCGTACAATATAACCGTTGGTATATTACGTAATATTTCCAACGGTTATAGTAGCGCTATATATATATTTCCAACGGTTATTGTAGCGCTTTATATATTCCAACGGTTATAGTAGCGCTATAACCGTTGGAATATTCCAACGGTTGCTGAAAGCTGAGACGTTGCGCTTTACAGCCAATAACCTGTCATTACGGTAATTTCACCTGCGCCTCTCCCGGAAGTTTATTACACACGCAGTGAAATTGTAAATAATCAGGTATTCTGGGGGGAAAAAAATAGCAAAAGACAATTTTATAATCGTAATATAACATTTTGAGACTTTGGTGTTAAGCGGGTAAAGCTTTAAACGTCGCGTAGCCAGAGCCAATGTTCCCAGTGTGTATGCTAAACTATGCTAAGCTAACCACCTCCTGCCTGTTACCATTATATATATTAAAGCGCACAAAGACATAAGAGTGTTGAACTATTAATTTCTACAGCGTGTAAACCATGTGACCACAGAGCCGAATGACACGTGCATCAAATATGAATCAATACTGTGATAAGAGGTTAAGGTATAGAGCACATGCATCCTTGTAGGATTTGATACAGGTTTAAATATTTGTCTTTTAAATTCTCTTTTGTGCAATTCTTCTGAAGTCAGACTGAGAGAAATGTTTATATACTGTATGCTGCAGTAAAAGCTGTGAGTCTCTTCATATATATGTGCATGATGGTGTTTTGGTCAAAAGTGTTGATCAGTTTGATGTGATTAAAATAATTAATACATACAGATCTATCATATCCAGACCTGTGCAAGAGAACAGCTGAGGCTCCACGTGCTGACGTTCATCTTTTAAAACTGAGGTTAAAAACGTGTCAGCTCAACTCATAAGGACTATTTTTTAAACGAATGAGATGATTAAAGTTATTTCCCTACATCCAGCCTGGTGGCTTTTTGTTGTTCCCCCCCCCCAGGTGTGCAGGTTTTCACTTTAACATGACCACAGCAGCCAAATTCACCAACAAACTGAACCAGAAAAGAGAGATAAACGGCTTCAGTGGCTTTTAATTGGAATGAAAACCTGCATACACACGGCTTTCTATGGCACGTATATATATATAAATATATGGGCTCTGCTGGCTAAATATTAATGATTAAAACATTCCACGGAGCTCATGACATGTAGGACATGTTTCATGATTGAGCCTTAAGTCAAGAAAAGTGCCTTTTTTTTTTTGGTCTGCGGTTACAGATCAATGCCTCTGGTTTCAGTGTGCGTGCGTGAACGCGGCGTCCGTTCATGTCGGCGTTGAAGCGTACTGCTGGAGTAGCTGCGAGTAGCAGGCCGTGCACACCGTCTCCGGGAGAATGGAGGAAGGCAGCGGCAGCTCGTTGGACACGCAGCTCTCGCAGAAAACGCCGCTGCAGTTCTTACACTGTATCTGGACACAGAGGAGAAGAGGATCTGAGACAGAGAACCTCAGCCGGTTCGACTCAAAGCGCTCGGCTGTGTCTTCATTTAATACATTTCTCAAGCAAAATGCGTGGGATTGCATTGTGTATTTTGGGTCGCGCTAACTTTACACCTCCATTGTAGACTTTCAGAGATATCAACGTTTATCTCTGTGCAACTTCCTGCAGCTTTATAAACACACATGATTAATGCGTGAAGTCTGACTGAACGTAAATAATTAGCCGCCTGGAGCTCGACAACTCCATCTGGAGATACTACTTACCTGGCGACCTAACCCCTCTGAATATTCATCCTGCTTTATGTAAACACACAGGTGACGCTCTTCCCTGCTGAGATCCCTATTAATAATAAACTATTCAAACCTTTAGGGCTTCAGGATGGTTCAAGTCCAGAGTTATCCTCCTTATTTTGTACCTTTGTCTTCAGGAGGGAGTCGTTCTGCTCACACATTGTGCACATGGAAGGCTGGCTGATCTCCAAGAATGACTCATCCTAAAGTACATAAATAAATAAATAAATGAATAAATCAAACAGGGATGTGACATTTAATAAATAATAAATAAATTAATAAATCTCTGGTTTCTGTGTGTGAAGAAAGTAAAATCTCACCTGCTCATCCTCGTGATGAGACAAAGACCTTCAAAAAAAGAAAGAAGGAGAGACATAAAAAAAAAAAAATCAACATTTTTTACCACAACTTCCAGCAATTTTGCTAAATCTGCAGATTAAATAACTTACAAGCTGGAGCTCAGACTGCTTTTGTCGTCCTGTTCGCTCTCTCTTCTGACTGACGGAGATTCTGGGAGATGCTGCTGGAGGAGGGATAGAGACGAGACAACACATGAAATGAAGTTCGCCTTTACTCTTCACCTGAGCGTAGCACTGTTACGCCCCGCTGCACCTCCACTGGCCTTGCAGCACCTATGCTTAATTACCTTAACAAGCCACACCTGAGAAGATGTGGATAAAGGGAGTTGTTGAAGAGATTTCTGTAACTCTGTCGTGTGTCGCCACTTTAAGTTGCGGCCTTTGAGCTCGTCGTAGCATAAAACATTTTTTTGGGAGGTGATCTGAAGTTTAATCTGCAGTAGATGTCGCTCTTTCTTAGATGTTTGTCTGGTCGAGCTGACGTTGCCACATGTTTCAGAAGTTGCCTGGTGTAGAAAGCCTCCGGGTGTTGGCGTGACCATCACCACTTTTTTATTTTTTTGTGCGGTAACCCTGGGGTGGCCCCTGGCGTGCCCGGGAAAGCCGACGAAGACTAGCTGAGGACTAGTTAAGTTAGATTTTCAGTCTCGTAGGTAGAGAGGAAACAGGGCAAGTTCTGGAATAATTTAACTGGAGAAACCTCTAATTCTGGGGCGGCATTCACTGGCCTTTGTTTTTACAGGGTCCTTTGTTAAAATGGGGATATGTTGAATGAGACTGACAAGAGGCATTATGTTTGAACATGAGCAATTACAGGTGCTTTGTGTGTTTGTGACCCACATCTTGGAAGATCGGGCATGATCATAGAGGGGCTCTGTTTGTTTGTTTGTTCGTAGTGCTCCTGTAGGATCCCTTTTGAGGGGGGAGGTGTTACGCCCCTCTGCACCTCCACTGGCCTCGCATTGGCAGTGCTTGTGCTTAATTACCTTAACCAGCCTCACCTGACAGGTTGTGGATAAAAGCAGGTTGTTGAAGAGGCCTAAGATGACCTCTCTTCAGCTGCAGAAGCTCAAGCTTTTATTTATTTCATTAATGAACTGAACCCTTATTTTTGGAACCCCGTCATGTGTTTCCACTTTATGAGTCGGGTCGTGACAAGCTCAGACTTACTTTAGGCGTACTCTCCGGCGGCCCCGTCTCCTTGTGCGGGGTACTGGGTTGTCTGGGTGCAGCGCTGAGGGGTTGGACGTGCTGGCGCTCGCTCCTTCGCTCTCTTCTCAGCTCCTGCTCCAGATGAGACCTGATAAACGACAAAATAAACCAACAAATGATTCAAGACTGCCTGTACGTGTAGCTTCCAAAATTTACAACCATATCAATTTATTCTGTTTTTATTAATGCTGCAGCATGAAAGTAGGAAGTATTTTATATCTGGGGACAAACTAGCTTAGTAGTAAAATGTGTAATTTTGCTTTCCTCAGATGTTCAGAAATAAATTAGCTTAGAGTAATGACTGAAGATGATATATATCAAATTAACCGCTCATTTGAAGAGCACTAAACACAAAAAGAAGGAAGGAGAGGAGGAATATTGCTCATGTGGGTCAAGCTACGGGAATGGTTGGCTAATTTAATCATTTTACATCAGGTTTTTGATATGGTTAATAATGGTGTTTGCTGTCTTTTAATTGTCATTAATGAAAATAGCGTAACAAAAGATTTCCAAGAGCAGAAATCAGCAATATTTTGGTTCATCTTTCAATAGTGTGATTTCCCTATCCTGTCTATGGTTTGTGCAGAGCAGCAGAGCGGCTCACTGATGTCTGGAGCTCTGTGACATAGCACTAAGGCGTATATTTGATTTTTACCTGTGCCTCCTCAGCTGCTCCACCTCCTCCTGCAGACTCTCGATCTTGTCTCCAAACTCCTGTTTGAAGAGCCGGTTGGCCTCCAGCGCCAGGTCCCTCCCTCTCTCAGCCTGTTTGCATCTGGTTTGGGGTGAGCGGGTTAACACAAACTTATGGCAAAAAGGAAAAACTTGATGAAGAGGAACACGGCTGGGGGGGGGGGGGGAGAGATGCGAACTGAAGCTAAATAAGAAATGAGGAAAAACCGTGAAGCCAAAGAAGATGAAGCAGGGCTGCGTTTGTTTATCGTTTTATTAGCCTAATGTTTACTACAGTTTACACCAATGTTATGTTCACGTACAATTCAAAATTAATAAATTAATTTTGCCCTTCTCTTCTTACTGTACCCTGCTCCTGTCCTGGCCTTCGACACTTAAAATGTGGACCACCGAACGACAACAAACCTCTAGGATAATACCCCTGAACATCAGCTCCGATCTGTTTATTTTAAGTCTCTGTTGCTTTAAAACATCCTCCCACCACATATCCAGGTTTGTCGGTGCATTAACCACCAGCCCGTTACATCTTCAAACTGCGTACAGTGGAATTTTAAACACCACCCCATCTATACATTTGCCAAAAAAATAAAAAGCATCAATGGGGGAAGTTTTAAGAAACGCCTACGAAATCAGAGTAGAAACCTGTCGGAGAACACAAGGGTCAAGAGCTGCTAAAGGGTCGAGTCAGTCCACACTAAAAGCTGATGCTGGAGCGCCCCTGCAGGAGGAGGAGGCGGTGGGAAAACAGTTTTTTTTTAGTTTTTCAACAACAAAGGAGCGTCGTACAGAAAAGATAACATCCTAGTTTGGTTATTTGTATATTAGGCAGGGGTCGTATGTTTGCATTCAGGGTGGTGAACGCGTGGGGGGGAGGGGGGCGGGAGCTACTGCTGCAGCTGCAGCAGCTTCCCTGCGGCTGAGTTCAGGTTCCTGGCCTGCTTCACCAAATGTTTCTCACTGATTGAGAGATTTTAAAAATCAAAAAGTAGATAAAATGATATAAAAAAAATAATGATAATGGAGGTGGAGAGAGAAAAAAATAGTGACATGACAGTAAGAGGTGCGTTTCTGTGAATATTAAAAAAAATACACATCGTTGCTGAGTTAAAAGGGTCCTCACCTGCTCTCCAGGTGCTTCACAGTCCCTGACATCTGGTTTATCTTGTCCTCCAGGCGAGTGATGACTTCGCTCTTCTGTTTGGAGCTGGTGTCTGCGCTCTGAGGAGGAAGAGCCGAGATTATATGTTACCTGGTGTGGCAGGTACACATCAGTCCTACATTTACAGCAATTACAAAAAAAAAGTGCTTTGTATGGAAGTTACTTTAGGGGAAAATGTAATGTAGGAAACCAGTCTCATTCTCTTTGTTAACTTGACCAGCATCTATCAATTCAATTTTATTGTTATACCGTCAATAACAATATAAATTGTCTCAAGATGCTTTACAGAAGCCTCGCTCTTTTAAAAGGGAGAAACCTTGAGCAGAACCCAGCTCATATAAGACGACCCATCTGCTTGACGCCAGAATTTTTATCCTCACATGGAGCGCAACTCAATAAAGTTGGAGGGATACTAGAGCAGCTGTAGATAAAATGTTGACAGTTGTTGATAGTCGTCTCCTCAGCGTGAAGACTCTGATTGATTTGATCCGTGTTTAGATTTATATGTGAAGCAGCTTCTGTCAAGGTCGTGACTCAACAACAACAACCCAGATTCAAGCTTTCCACTTTTGGCCGCTACACTGATCTACACAACATCTGGCCATGAGATGATATATTAACTAGGGATGCACCGAAATGAAAATTCTTGGCCGAAACCAAAATCCGAAAATGAGGAACCAAAGTCCGAAAACCGAAACATCGAAAGAAATTATTGCGGCAACTAGGGATGTGCGATATTTCATCGTTTACGATATATCGTCAAAAACATTCCCCACGGTAAGAATATGTCATCCCGTGATAAAAACGATAACTTCCCATTGAGGACGCGACACACTCGCAGCCCAACACATATGGAATATTGACAAATTGACAATGGCGGAAGGCGAGGAGCTCGTTCCTAAACGAGGCTCCACCTCCATTATCTGGTTTGGTTTTAACCCCTTAACGCCTGAATTGATTTTTCAATTATATAAAGAAATTAAATATTTGTATTTTTGCTTACCACTCCGGCCGGTCCTACGAGAAACTAGTGCTTTCAAAAGGTTCCTAGGAATTTTTTGAATGTGCACAAACCGACATTGGAGTATTACATGCGTTATTTCGGCTGCAGTCTGAACGGAAACAGTGCGTCGCAAATTCGCGACACTAGGCATGAAGGGGTTAAAAAGTCTAGTGCGGCGCAGCAAATTACAACATGCAAGGTTTGCTAACAAATAGTGCATAAAAAGGACAATAACACCACTAATTTGTTCCACCACCTCAAACACAAGCACAAACCAGAAAATGAAGAAAGCCAGAAAATGCGCGAAGATGCAGAAGCAGCGTCGACAACTCAGATAAAACTTGCCGATGCATTATAGTCACAAAGATTAGGCTGAATTAGTGTTTATTTATCGTCATTTTTATCGTTACCGTGATAAATACCAGTAATTATCGGGATAAAATTTCTAGTCCATATCGCCCATCCCTAGCGGCAACGAAATCCCACATCTTCTACGACAGAGAACAGCTGATCACCTAAGGCAGGGATTCCCAAAGTGTGGTCGGGGTTCGCGAGCTGCCGCATCCCTCTTATATTCTTCTTCGTGTTGTTTCGGTGATAATAGTCTTTTGGCCGAAAACCGAAAATGCACTTTTGGACGAAAATTTTCGGTGGCCGAATATTTGGTGCGTCCCTAATATTAACATTTCACACAGAGGCAGTACTGGCCTGTGACAAGATCGATGTCCTGGACGCTTGTGTCACAAATCACTGGTCACAAACAGGTGAGAGGAGGAAACGCAGCCTCACCTGTGACTTGTGGCTGAGCTGCTGGTTGATGGTGCGGAGGTCTTCGAGCTGCTGTCTGAGCTCCACCAGAGCGTCCTGCTTCTCACAGATGTCCTTCTCCAGCATCTTCATGGACAGCTCCATCTCCTGCTTCATGCCAATCTGCACCTCCAGCTCCTTCTCCACATCCTGCAGAGAGACCGGATTTATAACTTTAGGTACACAGGGATGTCGGTTGCAGCTGCTAGAAAGTCCAGATTAAATGCCTCAGCTGTGACACTATCAGCAGTGGCTGCGTTTACATGGACAACGTTTCTTCTACCTAATCCAACTTAACTGTTTACATGGACGATAGATAAAAATGATCTGATAATTTAGTTTATACAGAATAGAATTTATTGACACGCAAAGTGCTTCTGCCGACTGTGGAGCATCGACTCTGCTGCAAACTCTCATGCAACAGAAGAAGATGACTGAAGTGCGGTTTATACTTCTGCGTCATTTTTACGGCGTAGCTATGGCGATAGCTCAGACCCTACACAGACCCTAACGCTGTGATTGGTCCGCTTCGTAGTAGCGTGGTTTAATATTTCCAGCTGCTTCTCCATCTACGCAACTTTTAAATTGATTGTTTAAATGCCTAGAGGAAAGGTTAACTGAAGAGGTTCGGAGATATAAATATTTGTACGACTCGTTTCCGGTGAAATTTCGGCAAAAGTTTCAGTCGCCATTGCTGAAAGTGAAGCAGGAAGTAGAAACAAAAATTAACCCGACTGGCAAAAAAGACAGTGCCGACTAGCGTTTGGGTGGCGTTGTTACAGAGCGAGCCAGACTGACGAGCGCACAAGTATAAATGTCTCGGCTACATACGTAGGTTACAGCGTCCGTAATTAAGATGAAGCCACCGTTTCAGCTTCCTTAATCTTTTCAAACAGTTGCTTCAACAAGTCATTGTTGCCATGGTTCTGTATCTTGACATGTCACTTTATTATATTTCTAGTGCTCATATAAGTGCTGCTAATGTTAACAATGAATAAAGGCTCTTTTAGAGTACTGCGGGACATAGACGCCGTAAAATGCTTCACTTTCAACAATGGCGACTGAAACTTTCGCTGAAATTTCGCAGAACACGAGTCGTACAAATGTTTGTATCTCTGAACCTCCTCAGTCAACCTTTCATCGACGTGTTCCATCTTTATTGATACAAAACAGTCAATTTGAAAATTGCGGAGATGGAGAAGCAGCCGGAAATAGTAAAAAGGAAACACGCTACTACCAAGCGGACCAATCACAGCTCTTGTGGTCTACGTCGCTGCGGCGCTTAGTTGCATTTCTGGGGAGGTGCACAAGCTACGGCGCTAGGGTTAGCGTAGGGTCTGCACTGTCGCCATGGCTTCTGCGTCAATTTAATTCAGCTACAACATGGCCGTGTCATCTGCACACACAGGATGCTTGGTTCCTTAAAACCAGACAGTTGTTTTGTCAAGCAAATATAAACCAATGGGATCTAGCGTAAAGGAACCTGAAACGCACCAATCGAAGTAAAGTTTCCTCTTTGAGCTGCTTGCGTGTTTCACCCAGCACTTGTCCGTCTGCTGCCGAGTCATTTCTTGATGTCTGAGGAAAACACAAAAAAATAATTTCCTTTCATTATTTAATATTTAATAATACACTGGTCTGAGAGTATCTCAACCATGTCCAGTCATTTAGTTGTTTTGCTCTGATTCGATTAATAAACTGATGATGTGTTCACCTTCCTGGACTCCAGCTGATATGAGCTCTCCTCCTTTACTCTCTCCACGTCTTCTTGTAAAGTAATGATCCTGTTATTTGCCACCGCGAGCTGTGGAGACAAGAAGCACATCTCCGTAAACAAAACGAATAAAAAGGACCTGCAACTGTCCCAAGAGTCGGGAAGAGGAAGTGAAACGCTCACCTCTTCTGTCAGCTTTGTGTTGGACTTTTCCAGGGCATCCACTTTGGCCTGGAGGTTATTTACCGACGCGCTGTAAACAGATAAACAGAAATGAGTCACCACCAGGCTCAGCAAGATGACGAGAAGGGAGCAAGAGGATGACCCTGACCGACCTTAAATGTCTGTTCAGCTCCTCCACGTAGTTCTTCTGATCGAGGATCGCCGTGATCTGACCGTCACTGAAAGAGCAGAAACAGAAACATGTAGCTGTTAAGACACCTGCGCTTGAACCGTTTAATATTTACGGCAGCTCCTGTGCCATTTCCATGAAGCACAGAACATGGATTCCACTAAATATTGAGTTTTTAGCTTTGTACAGATTTCAGACTAAAGATTTTAAACAGAAAGCTGCAGAGGACGACGGTGGTGGAGAAATCCAACAGCTGATTAAATCTCTAATCAAATTTGTGACATATCTGAAATACCAGCTTGTCTCAGACTGGTAAACAAGCTGGTGCAATGATTAGAGAATGAATCATTTTGTCAAGAGACAACATCTATCTTTTGTGTCTGCTGCCAAATAACTTACAGCAATTATCGTAAAGAACGTGTAATTTAGTGGCCAACCTATGGAAGCATATGTGTCTTATTCTGCTAAAATCAGAGCTGGAAATATATATATATATATATATATATATAGGGGCGTGATGTCTTAAAAATGAGCCATAAACAGATCGAGGGACGGCACTCACCCCTCTGCACTCTTGCTACTGTGTCCGCCGTCTTTGAGGTACATGGAGAAATCGATCACCCCGACCTGCAGAAGGAATTTAAGGACAATCAATGACGACAGTAGCAAAAACAACAAATAACAAGATAACATGGTGTCCAAAACAGTTGTGACTCATCAGAGAATGGACATGGGCCTTCTGAGGGTGTCCTGTGGTGTCTGGTAACAGAATGTTGTTAGTGGGGGTCTTTGAGGGGAGGGGCCTCTGTGGATCATCCCACAGATACTTGATCAGTTTGGGATCTAGTGAATTTGGAGGCCAGGTCAAAACCTTGTGCTGTTCTTCATGTTTTTTTTTTTAGTTGTTCCTAAAGCGTTTTTGTGTGTGTCTGTGCCATCAAGGAGTGTCATTGCTGTGGGGTGGGGGTGCCTGGTCTGGTCTAGGTGGGTGCTACATGTCTAAGTAACATCCACATCAATAAATGAATGCCAGGTCCAAAAGTTTCAGAGCAGAACATTGTATTGTCACAAGATGGCCAATGTTATTTACTTCTCCTGTCAGTGGTCATAATGTTATGGCTGTTCGGTGTATCTGAATATTAGAGCAGCCATTGTGGCCTCAAATGAACTGGTATGACTGGCACCTTTCCCAGCCGCTCTGGCGTCATTCCCAGTTTGAGAAATGAGGAAGAGATTCCCGAGCAGTTTAGAAAACTACCACTGACTGTTTGTGGAATTACTGAAAGAAGGATATTTAAAACTGAATATGTGGAAAAACCAATATAACTGTCCAGTTGTCAACATGAAAAATCCATTTCTTATTTTTAAAAATGTCAAATCAATTTTAGTCTTTTTCTGCAGACGGGCAAAAGTTAAACATCAGAAAACAACGTCAGATCATTATTTATCTCCCTCCCTTCCTTCCTGCAGCTTCCTGAACGCCCTGTTTGACTCGAGGCTTTCATGTGCTTCAGCAGCCGTGAGTGGAAGTGAAAGTGAAAAACAGGATCAACCTGTGAGTCCAGGTCCTCTCCCTTCATGCACAGATTGGCGTCGATGACATTCAGTCCGACGAGCAGCCCGGCGATGACGGCGCCCTCCTCCTCCATCATCAGCGCGTTGGGCTCGTAGAATTCACTGCAGAGTCGAGACAAGAGGTACAATCACGCACTTTCCTTCATACGCATCTGAGAAACTTACGGCCTCAACGCAGTGTGTTACAAACACACCTGAGCAGGTCCTTTCTGTTGATGATGGTCTTCATGTAATCAGAGAGCTTCTTCTGCATCAAGGCCAGTCGTAACCAGGCACGCCCTCTTCCTAGAGGAGTTCTGGCGTCGGACACAGAAGCACTTTTAATCACAGCAATAATAATAATAATATCAATGGAATATTATTGACAAACGGACTCACTTGAGGCCTGGCAGGTCTTTTACACTAGCAGTGATCTCTCCAGCCTCAGGCGTCAGCTTCTCCACCAGCTCCAACGCCCCCCAGAACGACTTGTTCTGCCCCAGGAAGGTCTTCTTAGCTGATGATGATTGACAGAGCATTTGTTTATACGGTTCATTTTGCAGAATTATGTTCACAGCCTACGTTTGCACGGGCACCAGTATTCTATAATCGAAATGCTTCTTGTGGAGGTAGATAAACAACAAGTTTGGGGAATGTAAACACATATCTTATTACAGTTAAGTTGGCATGATTTCAAACGTGTTGAGGGAATATTGTCCATGTAAACATAGTCACTGAGTCATCACACGTGTACAATAAGGAAGTACTATCGCTCCACCAGCCAAGGAATGTGTCATCCTATAAATATGTGTTTGGTTTGATTATGATAGAAGGTATTAATGACTGCAAATAATATTTATCTGTGTAAATATGTCTTATAGGCGTGATTTTAGACGAATTCCGGGACCGAATCGACGTGGCTAAGATCTCAAGTTTCATTTTCAAACACTGCAGACGTGTAAGAGGCGGTAAAAGTGCAGTTTTAACCGTGCAGAAGCGTCGCGTACGCACTTTTCAATCCGTGCTTCAGGCAGTGCTCCATCACAACAAAGAACTGCTGCAGAGGTGCATAGTCGGAGTCGAGCGTGCGCCCGAGGTTGAGAGCAGACTCTATCAGGCCCTTGATGCTCAGCTTGGCCATGTTCATCAAGTTCAGCCTTTCGATCGCAATCGGATCCTTAGGATCTAAAGGAGGAAAAGAAACAGGATGGTTTTAGTCCTGACACAGGCAAGAATGACTCAGGAGCTAAAACTGTCAGTAAACAGGAACAAATCCAGTGTTTCTGGGAAGTAGAACTTTTTATAAGAAAGAAATCAATTAGTCACCATTAAAACTGAGAAAAACGGTTCAACTCTGAAACGTCGCCAAAGCTAATAAATTTAATCCTCGCTGTGATCCTTCTATACGTCTGAGTCTAATCTATTATTTATGGCAGCATTTAACACAGAGAGGCTTTTAGTGGAGGAGCTCTCTGAGGCGATTCTGTCCGGCTGCAGCGTTCGTTTACATTATTAACACATTTACACGTCGGGTCTGAAGTTTGCATTTGCGTGGACTTTAATCCCAGACTGTGGACGCAAAATGCTTATTAGTGCTAAAATAGTGTAAACCTGCATCAGGATTATCTGATTTAATAGCGGTGATGTATTTATTTAAAAGGGGAAGGTAACACTGGTATTAAACACTGGTAGAAGAGGAACGTACCAGCTTGTGTTCTGTTGAATTATCTCATCCTTACCACTAATAACTGACAAGTTTACACTCTTAGCAAAGTACGCAGCAATAGATTAATGTCAATCTGCAAGTTCAGATACAAATCAAACAAATCAGACGAGATTAAATATAAACAGAGGAAAGAAAAAGATTTAGATGAAGCATTTAATAGTAGTAGTTAATCCATCTCATGTAGTCAGTCAGCTTAAACTGCTAAAAACATTATGACCACCTTCCTAATATTGTGCAGGTCTCCCTTGTGGTGACTCATCAGAGAATGGACATGGGCCTTCTGAGGGTGTCCTGTGGTGTCTGGTAACAGAATGACGTTAGCGGGGGGGGGGGCCTCTGTGGATCATCCCACAGATACTTGATCAGTTTGGGATCTAGTGAATTTGGAGGCCAGGTCAACACCTTGTGCTGTTCTTCATGTTTTTTTGGGGGGATGGGGGATGCTGCCATCAAGGAGTGTCATTGCTATGGGGTGGGGGTGCCTGGTCTGGTCTAGGTGGGTGCTACATGTCTAAGTAACATCCACACGAATTAATGAATGCCAGGTCCAAAAGCTTCCCAGCAGAACACTGAATTGTCACAAGATGGTCAATGTTGTCACTTCTCCTGTCAGGAGTCATAATGTTGTGGCTGATCGGTGTAAAATACTTGCGCAGGAAGCCTTACAGGTTACCAGGTTACCTCCACTAGTAGAAACTAATCATGTGGCATTATTGGAGTCACCAAACTCACAACACTGACCGTTGGCTTCATGACGAAACACGTTTTCGGTCATTATCTGTTAACGTGCTTCTCTAATATCATTGCAGTGGACGTTAAAGTGCTGCGGTGTGTTTTATTATTTGCCGACAGGATGGAGAAAACACTCTCTTCTCCAGCGAGGCTGTGGACCTGCCAGTCGGTCTCGCTCTGAACCGAGAGAAGGCGTGGCAAGAGAGGAGGAAGATGTTTTTTGTTTTGTCCTCACATTCAAAACCATAAAAACCATTTAAATCAAGGTGTTTGTTCTCTGCTAGATTTAAATATCCACATTCATCTGCATCTTGTCTTGTTTGGTGTCGGTGGGAGTAAAATACAATTTGTAAATCATCAGTTTATAAACCTATATTTGCCGAGTAGCTGAGCTAGTTAAACAATAACCACCAAACATTATTATCCGTCAAATGATTCGATTCACAAGCTCTTATATTCCCGACAAACAAGCCCGGCACTTCCTGGTTGCTTTGTTGCCAGTCTCCGGTTTATTTACAAGCAACGTCATTCCTGCTGTGCAACTCTCAGGGACATCACAACGGCCGTGTTCCCTCAAATGCACCATGACAAAGCTCGTTCCCTCAGTTCACCGGGGGTTGAAAACACGTAGCATCCGTGGAGCTTGTGCCACCACCACGCCCTAAAACATGAGCCCACGGAGCACGCAGAGCTAATAATCCGTCACATTACCTTCATGGGCCGGCTCTGGGTCCGGGGTGAGGGAGATGTCGTTGAGCTCGCGGAGGCAGAGCCACTCGCCGTCGACGGACACGCGAAAGTTGCAGAGATAAATGGTCTCCCGGGCGGCCTGGGTGATCTTGTCTGTGGTGGGGGTCGGGGTTTCGCTCTGAGGCATCAGATCAGACATGATGACTCAGCTCGTGCGAGGCAAAAAGCAACACCACCGAGGGGGAAAAATAAAAAAAAGGCGTAGCGCGCTCGTTGTTTTCCGGTAGCCGGCGGAGGCCAGAGAGCATCAAAACAAGAGGGACAACAAAAGGCCAAGACGTGGCAGGCCCACGGCAGCTTCCAGCAGGTGTTAGAAAGGGTGCTGCTCTTCCTCCTCCTCCTCTTTATGCCTGCATCCTCCTATCCTCTTTGCTACTACTGAGGGAAATACGCTGCTGTCTTTGAGAAGGGCTGCCCTCCCTTCTCCTCCTCCTCCTCCTCCTCCTCCTCCTGCTGCTGCTCTTCAGCCTCTTTTGTGCAGGCTGGGAATTTGAAATGCAACACAGCACCGTGCTGGAAAAACAAAATCACAGCCCTCCTCTGGTCAGCTTAGCACCGGTTCACTCTGATTGGGCTGCCTGTGAAGCCGCAGTGAATGCACTGGGTGGGTGTTGACCAAGATGGCTGACGGTAGTGCTGGGTACAGCAACACATTGTCACGTGAGCAGATGGTGCATGCGTAAAAAAAAGAAAAAAAGAAGAAGAAGAAGAAGTGGGGGGAGGGGGGTCCCCAGAGCAACCAACCGATGCTAATGATGCAGCAGAGAGAGAGGACTCATCTGTCTCTCAAGCATCAACAGCTTCCCCCCCCCCTGGCCTGAAACAGAGGCCTGTTATGTGACAACGCAGTGAGCAGCGAGAGGAGGGAAGGATAGCCGGGCCAGAGGTCCGTGCACGTAAGTGGCTACGACGTTATTTTAATTTAGGAAAAGCACGTCATCAAGAGTCAGCCATGATCCGATTCAGCGTCCACAAGCACGGCACATATTGACCCGATTAAAACCCAAACTTGAGACTGTAACGGAGATGTTCTGTGCTAATAAACCCGCATGACAACATCTATAACTGTGGTCAAAATGAGCAGCCAAAGACAGAGCGTTCACCGTTCACTTGACATGCTACAACAAGTTAAGACATTAAACTCCGATCATTGCAAAAACCACGTATCATATAAAGCAAATGTTAGTTCACTCTGTTACTGCTTCACACAACATATTACCATGTTCTGGCTGTATTTATAATAGGGTATCTTGTATTTTTATACTGCAAACACTTAAGATCTGTTTGGTAACTTTAACATTTCTCTTGTGGGATCAATAAACTATATCCATCCATCCATTCATCCATCTAAAGGTCTCACACGGGTTGTAAACACAGCAGTAAAACAGAATTAGTGTTCTGTCACAGATTTATTCTAGGATTATGCAAATTCTGGAAGAATTTCTTGAATTTGCATGCTCATCGTTGCCACCGTTTCCTGTTTATTTCACTGCCAAACAACTTATTTAACAATAATGAGCAGACTGATTTATTTTTTCCTGATTTACAAAGTGAATAGCAATAAAGAAATATCAAATACAGGTTTAAAATTATGTAGAAATAGTCCTTTGTCCACCACATAGTCGTAGTGATTTGTTTATTTTTACAGTATAAGGTAATAACTATGCTACTATATGCAGTAACAGCTAAAAACACAAACTGGGCTATATTATTTTATCAATTAATCAAATAATAATTGATCCTACTAAATTGTCCAAACATTATAACAGCACAAATTCCTGAAAAGCATAAAAAAAACCTTAGTTGCCCCGAGCAACAGCCCAAAACATGGATACATAAAGGAGAAAAGCATTTGAGGAGCATATATTATAATAAATGATTACTTACAATTAATGGTATTCAACTAAACTTGCAGGGCAACATGCAAAAGTAAAGGACTAATCCAAAAAACTAAATCTTAATTCAGTTAAAAGGAGGTAGTGCAGATAGTTTCATATTGTTATATTATGGACACGGGTCAAGATTACTTTACTTTTACTATTTAGATTTGTATCTATGGCCTCAAACTCATTCTGCAGATGGAAATATATATATTTTTTTATAGATTTTATTTAATTAGAAGCACTTTGCACGAGGTAAATTTACAACTGCATACCCTTTTTAGTGCTTCCTCACTTTATTTTAGCGCCAAAAACCTCTGCGGGGAGCTCCACTGCAAATGCACACATCCTCTTCTGATAAAGATATGTAGATGTGAAAGCAGACGAGTGCCCGCTTTGACAGAGCAGTGATTATCTGTGTGAACAACATCTACTATCTTGCAAGCTTTGAACTAAACAGAAGCGTTACAACAACAACAACAACAACACACAGGGCCGCTGCAAAGCATGACACGCTGGGAACCTGTCTTCACAACAGTATAACTACTGAATTACACAGCTGATTTACACAAGGTGACAAGTAGTTGGTAAACATGTGGCAGTCGTATATCTATATATACTGTACACAACATCTACATATCTATATGACCACATATCTCCATATTGTTGCATAGTATTATTCTTTCTTTAAATGTACTTTGTGTTTTGTGTATAAACTTGTATACTGCTTTTATACGTTTGTATATTTTATATATTGTACCTCATTTTTAGTTTATTTTTGACCATTTTGCTGACTGTAATTCTTCCTGTTTCTGTGTAAATGATGCTACTTGATACTGGATTTCCCACGGGATAAATAAAATATCTAACTATCTATCTATCTAATTTGAAATAGAAATATAAATAACTAAAGGGAAAAATAATACAGATACACTCCAGTTTCTAGTTCTTTTTGTTTTGATGGTTTAAAACCCAGAGGAAACGAAAAAAATGAAGTAATCCAACGTGGGACAAGTTTGTTTTCAAGAAGTTTTGAAACATATGTTAACTGTCCGAGATAGCACGCAGGATTACATGCTTTTATTATTACTATTACTATTATTATTATGGCAGTTTTGCTAATAAATCAGAGCATGAGGATTAAGTGAGGTGATATTATTTCCACAACATTAGCCACATTAGCTTTTAACAGTGTTGTTGTTGTGTCCAGGTGGTGGGACGTTGCTGTGTTTAGGGACAGTCCGAAGTTAGCTAACAGTGCTAGCTACTGTAGCTACTTTTACAGTTGGGAAGCTAACGTTTAGCCAGTTGGGAAAAAGAAAACTGGACTTGGGTCAACTAACTTGGTTAAGTTTGTTGGCACTTACTTCTCCGTCTCGACTCGATCCTCTCAATCTGGAAGTCATACTGTCGAAGCGGGGTGGGTGACAGCGACCCAGCCTTCCCAAACCTCAAGTTGGACGAGTTTAAAGCCTCCTTGAAATATATCACCGAGGTCGGGGAGAGAGTCTCGTCCGGGCTGTCAACGTGTCCGTTTTCGTCGGAGGAATTTTGTCTCCCAGAACTTTCCGAAACCTCAGGAGACGACTGCAGAGGAGGAGGAGGAACAACTCCCGTCGCCGTATCCCGCTCAGCCATCATCCTCCGTCCAGGTCCGAGTCACTACTTCATGTGACCAGCAGCGCGGTGGGCTGTCAGTTAGCGGTGAGCTAGCTAGCTAGGTGCCGCTAGCTACTGCGGCCAATGCACCGCTTAGCAAAAACAATGACAGCGTAGTCAGTGTGTCAGCTCCAAAAAAAAAAAAATTCTCCGGTAATCACTCCGCCTTTCGCCCTGTCCTCCTCAGCCTCCTCCTGACCCGGAAATAGCTAGGTGTTAGCATTTTGGTCTGATCTAATTTCGCGAGAGTTTACGCTCTGATCCAGACACAATCCCTGCACCTGCTCAGAGATAATACGCATGAGGGAGATGAGACAACAGTAACAGATCCAAGCACGGGAACAGGCCCACGAATGCTCCCATGATGCATAGCGATATTGAACGAATTTCCGGGGCACTAGTACCTCTTCTGTCTGTAAGAGTCTCTGATTTACTATTTATGTATGTATATTTGTATGTATATTTCTGCTAATAGAACTCTTTTAGTATAGAAAAGGGAAACATCTAAATTAATTAAACACATTTTTACAAGTTATTTTACAAGACAGCCTCTAAGATAAAAAATATAAATCATAAAGAATATATAAAATATAAGAAAAATATATATATTTTGCGTTTGACACATTTCTTATTTTTTTCGTATTCATAGCATAGGCTACAATATATATATAGTTCTATATCTTGGATTAATGTCCAAAGACTAATAGCAGTTATAACAGATTTATGACATAAATGGAGGGGAAAGGATTTGTCCCATAATTAAATAATAGTAATTTGATGTTAAAGAAGGGGAGGTGTAGGTCTATAGCTGCTTTTTATACATATATATATACTCACATCTTTGAAAATCTTGTGAGGTTCAGGATAAAAAACAATATCAGCGACTAATATTTTGTGTAAAAGAGATGCAGAAAAGACACTATACACATGAGCTGTTACACCTAATGTGTAGGTGAACAACCTTCTTTAATCATTAGAAGTCATCTTCATATAGATTAGATGTATTTTTAAAGGGATAGTTCACCCTAGAATGATATTTCGCTCATTATCTACTCACCCTCATGTTGACTAAGGGCTGGAAGAAGTTTCAGAGTCCTCCGTCCCTTCTCTGAGTTACAGGGGGTCTTGGTGTAGCAGTGCATTTCAATGCAACGGTTGTAAAGGGACACCAGAGCTCTTCGTAAAAAAACACACACAAAAAAACATCCAAATACCTCCATGATGCTCGTATGTAATGTCCGTCTTGTGCTGAAGCCCCAAATTGCGTAATTGTCCCGAAAAAAATTAAATAAGTCCACATTCCAAGCATGTTTGTAGCATTAGCTCCGAGTGTTGTTGTCCCGGCTCTTCCGCTGCCAGCGCGCATGCGCAAGGTTCGCACTGAGACTCGCTTCCTTGTTTACCCCGGCGAAGGACTAGAAGCAGCCCGTAATAGCCTGCCTTGCACCGGGACAACACTTTTTCGTGCAATTTTAGCCATGGCTCAATTCGCCGGGGTAAACAAGGAAGCGAGTCTCAGTGCGAACCTTGCGCATGCGCGCTGGCAGCGGAAGAGCCGGGACAACAACACTCGGAGCTAATGCTACAAACATGCTTGGAATGTGGACTTATTTAATTTTTTTCGGGACAATTACGCAATTTGGGGCTTCAGCACAAGACGGACATTACATACGAGCATCATGGAGGTATTTGGATGTTTTTTTGTGTGTGTTTTTTTACGAAGAGCTCTGGTGTCCCTTTACAACCGTTGCATTGAAATGCACTGCTACACCAAGACCCCCTGTAACTCAGAGAAGGGACGGAGGACTCTGAAACTTCTTCCAGCCCTTAGTCAACATGAGGGTGAGTAGATAATGAGCGAAATATCATTCTAGGGTGAACTATCCCTTTAAGATAACCAGGAGCGCTGCTGCACAGGTAATACTCAAAATGGACAATAGGAGGAGATGTAGGACTAATGAAACAGACTAACATGGTAGGAGTAAGATTGGTCCATAGATATTAACACCAATTTGAAATAATATACCCTTTATACACACTTTTGTTCAAGATATGTTGCTAGATATTATGCTTCAAATTTCCCAACAGGTGAAAAATAACTTTAAATCATATTTAACTTCCTGACCCCGGACAGACTTTGCATGAAAGCACAGAAAACTAAACACATTATGGATTACATTCAATAGTTTAGAGGAGTAACATGAAAGTACATGATGTCTTGAAAGGAAAAATGCATCTGAAATGATAAACCAGCCATTCAGGTGTACCTGAGGGTGAGGCCTGAAAACCATAACATGACCTCAGTTAGTCGGTCCATAGATTGAGAGGAATGCAGACAGCTGGTGCTTCTGCACGTATGTCACTGTACCTACACTTTTATTAACACGGGATAGCTCAGGGCAACGAGGACGAAACGTAAATGTCTGAACTACTGAACAGACTTTGGTTAATTCTTGACTTTTCTTTTGACGTCTCTGTCAGGGTAATATTTCAGTAAAATGTCTCAACAACTATTTGATGTATTACCGTGACGTTTGCTACAGATATCCAGGGTGCATTGATGATTCCTCATCAAATTATAGCATGAAACACACAACATTAAGATGCTGAACATGATTAACACCGCACCTGTTAAACATCCACCAAGGATTTAAGGATTCTCACTGCTCATTGTCATTTAGCTCAGTGCGCTGCTCATAGACTTTTTCAGACCACCTAGCATTAGCCATTAGCTCAATTATAACATACATTGTCTCTTACTGTGCCTCCTAAATATAATGTACAACACAACTATGAAACATCTTTTAATTGAAGCTATCTTCCTCAAGAGATGTTTAAAAATATGGTTTTATGATATAAGGCTTGGAAATACAGTAGGTATTTTCTGAGTTTTGGGAAATCTGTCCACATTGGGGCCTGCGAGGGCCTAAGGTCACTGCATGCCACAGCTGGAGCCTCAGGAAAGGCTTTTCTGTTTCCCCCCTCACAGAGCCCTGCTACATAGCTCACATCAAAAACTCACAGATGTACGAGAACATCTGCCAAACCATTCAAATTGCTCTTCCTACAATATATTATATACTATGTGCATGTATAATACACCTAACCAGGACAATACTGTGTCCATGACCACTGTTTTTTTCAATCACCAACATAAAGCTGTTGTTTTCCACCTTTACAGTAATATACAGACAAAGGATTAGCAGTTAATTAAGGTTAGTTTGCATGATATTTCAAAAGAGATGAGGTATATTTGTAAGAGCTAACTGTACACTGTATATATAAAATATATAGTGAATTCAAGTTTTAGGACAAATAATACACTTCTATAAAGTGACCATGTGTCTCTTTATTAACAAATTACAAGCTTTTAAAAGATTAACTTTTCTCAGAGAACAAATTAGAGCCTGAAAATGTAATATATTTTCCGGCGCCACTCTTTGGTGTCGCAGGTAGCTTACCACCTAAACAAGTGTGGAAAAAAATACTTTACTATTCGAATGTCAAACGACTTTTCAACATTAGAAGAGAAGGAACATCATGCATCCCTGTATTAAGCTTAAAATTAATAACTGATCTGTGTATTTTAAAGTAGACCAGTTCTCATTAGCTGAATACACTGAGTCCAGGCTCTAATATTAAATCTGTTAACATTAATCCAAGTCCAATAAGAAATACAGACAACAGTCCAGTTAAAGAAAACAAATGTCGCTACGCTAACTAGAAAAGCAATAATGGTAGTCACCCATTAGTTCACAAAACAGAGATGGATGAGTAATCACCGCTTGAACATGTGTGCACTCACACGCTCAGTTTATTTTCCCACAATGCAGTGGAAATATACAGTTAAACTACTGTTTCTTTCCTTTAGCACACAGGTGTCAAACATACGGCCTGCGGGCCAAAAGCGGCCCACCAGAGGGGCTAATCTGGTCTGTGGCATGGAAAGTGCGATAATTACATAGGAGACTGCAATTTTTAAATGAAAATAACTGCTATCCCTAATTTGTCCACAGTTTTAGAAAGGAAAGTGGACAGAACACAACACTGAGCAACGTGTTCATTCATTTATTCATTCATTCATCTTCTGTAACCGCTCGTCCTGTGAAGGGTCGTGGGCGGGCTGGAGCCTATCCCAGCTGTCATAGGACAAGAGACGAGGTCCACCCTGGACAGGTCTCCAGTCTATCACAGGGCTAACACAGAGAGACAGACAACCATTCACACTCACACCTACGGCCAATTTAGAATCACAAATGAACGTATCGAGCATGTCTTTGGACGGTGGGAGGAAGCTAGTACCTGGAGAGAACCCACGCAGACACAGGGAGAACATGCAAATTCCACACAGAAAGGCCCCAGAACCCAGAACTTTCTTGCTGTGAGGCATCAGTGCTAACCAGCACGGATAGTTTATTAAATGTTGTTCTTCTTTGCACTTTGCACTGGGGCTGCTGTGGCTCAGTAGGTAGAGCGGGTGGCCCACGAACCAGAGGGTTAGCGGTTTGATCCCCAGAGTGTGCCGCTGAAGTGTCCTCGAGCAAGACACTGATCCCCGGTTGCTGCTGTGTGCTTGTGTGAACGAATGGTTAGATGCGTCTGTGACTGTAACGTGCTTTGAGTACAAATAGGAGATAAAAACAAGGCCATTTATCATTTACCACTAAAAAAAAAATGGGAGTTGTTGTTATTTTGCTATAATCTTACTCCGGCCCGCTTGAGATCAAATTGAGCTGTATGTGGCTCCTGGACTAAAATGAGTTTGACACCCCTGCTTTAAACTATCACTACTGTAAAACACTGTTAAATTTCATCTCCCTGATATCCTGCATTTAATTAGAACAGTTTTATACTGTTATTTCAACGCAAATTTACAGCAATTTCAATTGACAAGTCTTATCTTTTTTTATTATTATTATTGTCATGGTGTGGTTTGAAGAAAAAGAGGAGGATATACAGTTCCTGGAAGAACTTCAAAGACACAAGTGGGCACAGAATTAAAGTCCCGTGGAAAGAGAACGGGGATCAACCCAGCAGCATCAGATAGTCAGCTACTGTCAAACTACAAAGCATCGATGAGCCGACGCAAAGACCCCTCAAAGCCTCCTTTAAAGGGAAAAACCAAGAGAAATGCTTAAGAGAAATGCTGTTTTCTGGGATGTAATTTGAAACAAAGCTGAGGAGTTGTGAAACTGAGACGCCCGTGGGTTCAACTTTGCTGTATTTTCTTTTCTGTCGCCAATAAAACTGGTCGAACATGCGGGAAAATATGAAAATGCTGACATGCTTTGCATTGGAAATGTGTAAAACAGCAGCTGTTTTGCTTTATACACTCGTGCATGAGGGACTATCCCGCCTCACGCCGACTCGTATACGTCGCGCTGATGTTAGCCGTGACAATATTTTGTGTTATGAATAAAAACATCAAATGTTGTTTTGAGAACAAATTTCGAGTTGTGGATTGTGTAAGTACCTAAAAGCACGCGACAACGTCCGCTTCCCTTTGGCAAAAGCAGGTTCAGCTGAAACTTTGATTTATGTTGACTGCTGACTGACCATGCAGTTATATTAATGTTTGTGCAGTGTAATGAAAACTACTTTTTTGTCTTGCTGCTGCAGGGAAACAACCTGCATGCATTATATCATGAATGTAATCAATGGAAATATTTGCTTAAATGCAGATTAATGTTGTATTTGTTATAGATACACTTGCATACTTTATATTTTAAGAAACTGTTTATTCAGATGTTTCCATATTAAAACAGAAATGATGAATTACTGATCACGTAATGTGCAGAAATGAAACCGATGAAACCGTCTCTTGAGGTCCAGACATGTGACGTTAGAAATCCCTCTCCTGGCTTTGTTGTGGCAACTTTGCCAGAAAGCGTCAGGGATCTGAGTCTGACTTTGATGACTCCTGGAACATCCCCAGCTAGTAATGTTTAAACTTGATCTTCCAAGTTAAACATTAGTCTGGCGTTAGCACGTGTCTTTGTGAGCTCCGTGCAGAATCAGAGGTTACACAGCAACCAGGGTTAGGGTGCAGACGTTCAAAAAGCGGTCAAGTACAAAAAATAAGAAAGAAAGAAGGAAAGAAAGAAAGTTGATAAGCTCGTGTCACATTGGTAAGCAGGTTTGTTTACAGGGAAGGGTTTGTCTGTATCTCTGTGTGACTTCTTGGCCTCTTATTGTTCATTGTTTAGGGTTTTATGGCTCATTTACTGGATGGCTTTAATCTCATCAGCCCCGATCCAGCAGCAGCAGGCAGACGTTTTCACCAAACAAGAGCTGATAAACCCAATGAACCTTTGGCTCAGGTATTTACCAACAAAAGTGGAGTCGGTGCAGATTAGAAACAGGGAAACACAACTCAAGCAGGATGATAGCGTAGCCTCTGTGGCCTATTGTTGGACGACATGCTAATAACAATCAGGACAGCGTGTCAGTCAGCTGGAGACTGCAAATAATGGACAACAACAGTGCGAATGTGTCACGTTTTATTTGACTTCATTTCATTTTTCACTCTACTGCATAGTTTGCCTTGAAGGTGATGCTGCATTCAGCCAACACCTGTAAATCCAATTTACGAGGGTTTGTTTCAAGGCTGTTAGCCCAGGTGCTAGCACCAATAGTCTAAATCGGGCTATTCATGTATTACTTTGGAGATTGTTACCAAGTAACATACCAAGTGACATGTCTGTAGTTTGTCTAAAATATATATACTTTATGTATCACACATTTACAATTTCCCGACTGGGAACTACAAGATCGTGTTTATCCACTCAGATGCTCTAATTTACGGTTTAAGCAATATACATCATGAACGCAGCTGGCGGTTTGATAATTATTGAAGTGCGCATGCGTGAACTGTCAAACCCGCGGTTTTTGTTTTCCAAGAAACACATTTCGATAAATATATTAAATAATATTGCCGTTTTTGTACCATTTGGCTAACGTTTCTGTTCAACAAAGTCCGTTTTGGTTTTTGTTATTTTATTTTAGTAGCCTACAGAAAGTTTTTTTTAACTGTAGAAATTAACTAGCTAGCTTACATCAGTTATAGCATTGCTAACATTACTGTAGCTCTGTTATTGTTTATGGTCAACAAATTAACTGAAATACAAAAAAAAAATGTATAGAAGTAAGTGTAATTAATTTTTTGGACAATATTACATAAAAAAATTATTATTAGTATTTTAACATTTAAAGTTAGTTACACTGTGTCTGCAAACTGTTTTGGGCACATATGACCTCTGTTTGACTGAGGGTAAACCACCATGCTTAAATTAGCATTAGGTTTAAATTAGAGTAAGTTTTTCTATTTCCAAGGAAAGTAAACATTTAACTTCTTCCTTGTAGGTGCCTGGAAGAAAAAAAAATGGCTCCTCACATTTGGCCAACAGGTAAAAAAAAAAAAAAAAAAAGTATTACTTTTTTCTTTTGCAGCGAACCGTGACAGGTGTGTGCTGAAAAACACAGTGCTTGTCGTAGGGGTGGATTCTCCTATTTTACACTTTATGAGTCATTTACTTTATGAGTGGTCTTTTGCAAGAGTTTGGAACCAATAACTTCATGGCAGGTGGACAAACAAAGCTTGATTTTTGCAGGTTCAGCAATTCAAAACTTGGCAAAAAAAGCAAAATATCCAAGGGTGCATTCATGTCTGTACTCTTCTACGTCTTATTCATCAGAAAAAGACAGAATCTACAAATTACTGGGTTGACCGTGGGTGAGTAAAAAAGGTTAGTGGATTAAAAAAGATGTCCCAGTCTGTATTAAATAATGAAACACACTATATTAGTCATCAGTATTAACAATTAGTCATTTGGGACTGATGATGCATTTGGGACGGATTTACAAAATGTGGTGTGAAGAAGGCAGATGAGCTAATCCTGTTTCTTGCGACAGATGGCGCTGTATCTCTAAAACACACTTTTCACAGCTGAACGAAGTGAACAGCCCCAGCAAATGCCCCATGAGGAATCTGTAGTAATCCTGAAATTCTCTGCAGGGAGATGAGCCACAGATAAAGATATTAAGTTATTTATTTAGGAAGTATTGCTGTGGTACTTTATTGTTATTGTTTGGGAATTACAAGACACAGTGACATTAATGATATCACATTACTTGACCAATGACATGAAGAGCCACATCAAAAATATAGTATTATCTTGTCTCACTTTTATTTTCAAGCTCCCAGTAGCTTCTTGTTTGATATTATTTATTTATATCATTTTATTATCCTTTATTATTTTATGTGAACTTTACCTAAATACTAACTTCTGTTTTCACAAATGTCTACCTTCATGTTAAAGTGTGTGTTGACTGGCATGCTTGGTGCAGTTGGAAGCGTTGCAAGCAGCTGAGAGAGAAATGAATTGGATGGTGCAGCAGCAGTGGAGCAGTCTGACCTCCCACCGGAGGAGTGGCGTTGACAGAAGGATGGTCCAGGAGCAGATAGAGGCGGCAGCAGCAGCACGCTGAGAGCGCAGCCGTCGCACAATGCCACATACAAACTTACCCGAGCGGTGGAAGTAGTCTTCTTTACCTTCATGCCACCGCAGCGGTGACAACAAGAGCCAAAGCACTCTGAGCCAAAGATCATTACTACTGCGGTAAGTCATTTACTCTGGCTGCACATTGGAGCTGTTGACAGTTTAAACACATTTGGTTCAGGCCTCATGTGGCACGCGTGAAGAGGCGGCTGGATCACAAATCATATAATATACATTTTATTTTATTTTTTTAATCATTTATTGTTTTACATAGTTTTACAGGTCCCTTTTAAGACTTTGTTATTCTTTCTGTCGCTTTAAACGCGTGCTCTCCTCTCCTCTCCTCTGAGGTTTAGTTGAAACACTTAATGGACGATTAAAGAGGGATTTGCGCGTAAATGCGCAGCTGGCATGCGTTTTGTTTTGGTCTTTTTCAAGTGTGCGTTAAACTTGATTTATCTTGCCTTCTCCAACTCCCAGCGCCACGACTACATTTTTGGAGCCATCGCAGCAGCTGCATGATATTATGAAGTCAGCTAATGTTATGAGATTAATCTTACCAAAGCTCTTGTCTCAGCATCATGTTTGTCAGAGATTTTTTTTTATTATTTTTATTATTATTATTATTTTTTTGCAGCTGGATAGTAGATCTTACCACGACACGTGTGTGTAATATCACGCTGAGCTTTCATGAAACAACTGCAGGTTAAGAGGCTTTGTGTTTAGTCACTTTGAGTTCCGAAAGTGAGATTTCAGAGCAGAGAAATCACCTTTCTCTCTCTCTCTCTCTCTCTCTCTCTGTGTCTGCTGTATGTGTTACTTTTTGTCAGGTCAAACATCAGCAGCTGCTCTGGTGATCCGCTCCGCTCACCACATTCACAAAGGAGATTTATCACACGCGACCTGAAGACATGAGTGGCAACAAGAAGTAAGTGACTTCATCAAGCGTTACGAGAACGATTTACAATCTGTGCACACCTCAAATGATTTAAACGTGTCGCAATGTACAGTCAGGTGCCGGTGATTAATGTGAAGTAAAAAAGAAATGCCTATAAAGCAGGTGAACTCCAGGAACAGGTGTTTTCGACGGCAAGGCTGACAAACTGCAAGACACTGATCTCTACTTCAAGTTCACATAAAAAGTAAATCATTTCCAGCTACAAAACCGATGCCGTCTACAAGGAACTCAGAATTAACATACTCCTTAAAGGTCATTTTAAGGTTTGAACATGTTAAAGTTTAAGCTTTAATGCATCAATAGCCATGTAATTGCTTTGTAAGGATTCTAGCCTCAAAGAAAAACTTACCTCAGATTAAACTAGAGTGACTGTAATGCTGAACAAATGTCCTTTAGAAGCATTGAGTTAGTATTTATTGGATCTTAAAGTTAAATAGTAGTTGCATTGATTTTTGTTTTAAGCTTGAAGGCAATCAGCAAACCCAGGTCACACAGTCTCATTGAGTCTCAGACTAATATGATATCCAGTGACCTTTTGTCTTCATTGCATTAGGATTTTTTTTTTGGCTTCACAAACTTGATTGCGACACAGGGCCACTAGATACATGACATGGGCACATATCGTCGTAGGTCATGTGTTGGCTACAGAAGACACTGTATACCACAACACAGCCCAGATGCCTTCAAGCTGTTTGACGCTTGCATGGTCTGAACACAAGAGTTAGCGGTTCGGGTACAGAGAGCACTCTCTACTCTCCAAGCAGATAAGTACAGTAGGCTACTTGCAGATTACAAGGACAGAGACACTGATACGGTATCGGTGAAGTGACCGACTGATAGCAGCCAATATGCAATGATGAGTGCAAAGTAACAGTCTGCCAACTTCAGATTTTCTTGTACAGTGTGTAATAAGGCTGTTGAAGGTTTAGCTAGTAATCTCCAATACGTGCACATCTTGAAATATTGATTAAAGAAAAAAAAATCACACCTAAGATACTTTTATGCTCTTAAATCCATGGGTTTATAATGTCACCGTAATGTTTCTGTCATTAATTTTTCTAAGTTACAAGCAAATCTATACGTTAAACAGGAGTGAAGTCCTGAACTTTGGTGCTAAATATGATATAAACTATCTAGTTTTCTAGTTAGTTGCAGTCTAACCTGATTAAAGTGAAGAGCATTAAGCATGCGAGGAGTGTTACACATAAAATGTCTCAAAAATTTGAAGGAATACTTTACTATATTTCATTTTTTGTTACACGCTTTGTGCTGGTATTTATTTTGTCTAACAAAAAGACCACACACCTTCGTGAAAAGACAAGAACTATATTTTTTTTAATGTGATTTCTTACTGCAGTTGTGATTTACACCACCCTGATCCTCAGATGCTTGCTTGTCTTAACTGCATGCCTCTGAGCTGTAAGGAGCAACAGTCACTGTCACCCCATGCCGGGTTTCACATGCATTCAAAGATGAGATTTTACAGTGTTAGTAGTGGTGTTTAACGTGCAGCTTTGGTGTTAGAGCCGTCGCACACTTGGATTATCACAACAAGGAATTAATCGATAATTTGTAGTAGCTTATCTTTCATCGTGGTGTTTACATTAAGCAGGGAGTTTATTACTTCACTCAGTGATATCCCTTTTTCTTGATTACGGCATAATCTTAAACGATAAAGCTGATTGGATTTGGCCGCGCCGCCAACTGCTATTACGTTACTCTTTTTAGGTTTTATTCTGACTGGCGCTTTTTGACTCAGATAAATCGCATTAGAGGAGAAGGGTACAGTCAGGGAAACCTGATAAACTGAAGGTCAAGGTAATTTGGAAAAGATAGGCTTTGCGTTTGTTACATATACTGTATTATATAGCAGATGAAATGAATTCTGGGAAATCAAGGGAATTACTCTCAAATAGAAGCAGACAGATCATGGCAAAGGAGGACAAAGTACCCTATAAAATTACCCTGTAAAGACCGTTTTCTTTTTTTCTTTTTACAAAATAACTCCTGCACATAACGGCACATTGTTGTTAAACATTATTGTCTTTGCCTTCTTTAATGTTAAATTGAGGAGGAGGGGGGGACTCGTGTGGGCTGGCAGCTCAGACTGAGTGGAGTTTGACCTGTTATGTCCATGTTTGTTCCATAGGTGGCAATGGAGGAAGTAGGAACTCTGTCTGGTCTTAGTAAGAAAGTCTTTCAGTTCTGTTTGAATCAGCTCTTTACAAGTTGATCCACAGAGAACAGACAGAGTTACACATGAAATCTGGATAAGTTGGTTTCTTGTTGAGATGCTGTTATCCATGTTTGACTTTTAGATAATGTAATTAAACTTCCAAATGGTTTGCCTTTTTACTTTTATGAAATGCTTCTCAGTCATAGAAGTAAATGATACTTAAGTAGAAGCAGTCATTTTCTACCTTAGTGATACTCAAAGCACTTTACAGTGTTTCTAATTCATACACACACACACTCACGCACCAGTGGTAGTAGAGCTGCCACCAGGAGAAACTTCAGGTTCAGTGTCTTGCCCAAGGACACTTCAACCCTTCACCATTATTGTCATTATTATTATTATTATTATTTTATCTCCTCAAGTGTTGCCTGGAGAATTGTCTGTCCACACATAGAGCTGGAGTGGTCACAGCTTTTTTACTGAGCGAGAAAATCAATTTCAGTTTATCAGTTTTTCAATATAAGACACTAACAAAATAAATACACTATATCGTTATATATGACATGACAATAATGTGGATTAATGCAGTGAGTGTGTCTTTTAACTACATCCCCTCATCCTGAAACCAGTCTTCCACCAGCTGGTCTGGAGCTGCCCTTTGACCTCTGAGCTCCTTCTGCCCTCCCCCCTTTTTGGCTCGCGGTGTCTCTTCCACTGGATTGTATTTCTAGAAATGTCATCATTATAACAAATGTATATTTACTCGCTATACATGATTATTGAATACAGGTCATTATTTTACTGCCTCTTTTTAAAAATAGTAATATATGAGGGGATAAAAGATAACAGCTGACCCAAACTTTGGAAATGTGGCCAAGCATGTGACGAAAAATAAAAATAAAATCTCCCATTTTAGAAGCTTAAGTCTGAAAAGATTTTTCATCTTTGCATATAAAATGTATGAAACGATTCGTCAGATTTTCTGGCGTTCGGCTGAATAAAAGTCAATTTAATGATGATAATAATAATAATCATGACAACAATAATACAAAAATATATTTATTGTATTTTAAAAAAACAGTTATGAGGCTTTTTCAAAGGCAAATGTGATGAAGAAAATATTTTCAATTCTTCTTTCTGCAAAACATCAATTTGTCTGTGGCACTGTAAGTTTAAAACTCAATTCTTAAGCAGTTCATGTCGTTGTAGTTGTGTTATTTTGATGTACGAGTGGGTCACAAATGAGCCTTTTTATAGATTGATCTCAATATAAATGATAAAATCTGAAGTTTAAGTTGAGCTTTTATTTTATTCTTTTAACGCACATGGCTAGCAGAATACATAATACAAAGCCCCCCCCTTAACAGAACCTCAAAAGCAACTTCTCTTTATTGTCACAACCCGTATGAAACATTTTTAATCCCTTTTTAATGTCTGTGTTTGTTGGGAAACAGTACGGCCTGTTTGAAGTGGGGATGAATGTGTGTGTGGAGACTTCTTGAACAGCAGCAGAGGCACCGACGCGCCGTCTTGTTACGGGCTTGTATATGTGTATATGTGTATGTGTGTGTGTGTGTTGTCACTTAAAGTAAAGCCGGCGTAATCCTGTAAGGGCGGATGAGTAGACAGACATGTGATGCCCCACTTGTTTCTTAGGTAGAGAGGGGGACTGGCAGGCATTACCAAGCAGATGGAGAGGCTTTGTAGTGAGTGTGTGCGTGGGCGTGCGACTGATTAGACACAACATTAACTAATGCTTCTTTTTTACTTGTAAAACATCTTGTGTCTAATGGAGTTCACTAAATTCAAGTCATAGTCAGTGGGACTTTTTTTTTTTTGTGTGCATGACCAGCACCAATCACTCTAGCCATCACACTCAATTAGTGGACTTCCTGTCCTCTCCCTCACCCCCCTCAGCCAGATTAAAGCCATTACACCATACCTATCGACTGCGCACTTTGCCCTCCTCAAGGACGACACACATTCTCACAGTTGGGGTAGTTTTACTCACGGACAATCTGATTCTTAAGCCGCTATCTCAGAGCTCCGAGGTGGTCGCGTCAGGTTTGTCCGTCAATGAGTCTTTGATGGGCGGAGATGAGCGCTACCAGCAGCACCAGACTGAACCCCAGTCCGAACTTACTGCAGGTGAACGAGCCCAAGCGCTATGGCTCCACGTTGTCGTTGGAGGAGAAGTGTGAACAGTCTTTCTTCCTCTTCTACTACTACAGGATGGAGGATGAGGCGGTGCTGGACCGGGGAGCGTCCCTACTGAAGCACATTTGTGATGAGGAGGAGGTAGAGGGTAAGTTTACCAATTCTGCTACACCTTAATTTCTCTGATCATGACCAGAAATGTCGTATTTAACCCTCCATGTGATGCAGTGTAAACACAAATGTCAGGAAACCTCAAATGTTGTGACCTGTCCAAATTTTATTTTGAATTTTTTTAAATAATTAAGTTTCTAAAACCTCAGAAAATTTCCACAGAAGTCAAAAAAATCTCCATCTTGAGGGTAATTTGTCTTACAACTTTGCAACCTAAAACTAAAAACACTTTAAAATCTGTAATTTCTTTAACCTTAAAATGTATATACTTCTTAATGACTTTCTTCAAAGTGAGGGCACTCATTGAGAGAAACAGGAAGGATGAGAGACTGCCAAATTTGTGCACTTCCTGCACGTATACGCTGATGCTCACCTATTTAGCGAGTTGGCACAGGAAAGATGTAGAACACAGAGCCTGTGACGCCGTGTTTACCTCACTAATCTCCTCAAAGACCTACCGGACAACAAAGCGAAGGAAGAAAACCTCGCTTGCTACCGTGTCCAGCGTGTTCCACTTTAAACTAATAGATGTATGCAAACAAAATTGCTCATCGCTCAAATTTTAGATTCTGTTTTCATTTGACAATCAAATTCGTATGGGGTTGATTTCAAGTTTTGAGCTTAAATTTGATTCATTTCAATTTCTTTATAAATCTTTTTTGGTAACTCAGTCTCTCCTTGTTGCCCAGGAATGAGGTTACGCTCACATGATGGTGACATTAGCCCGCGACTAGTATCCCAAGTTTGTTGGTTCTAGTCCAGCAGATTAAAGGATCTGTCATGGAGCCTGTTTGTAACATCCAAGAACCTTAGTGTTTTTATTTGTTGGCTAAAGTATTCAAAGTGGATCTAGCAGTGGTCTTTTGTCTGCTAATTGATTTCTAATAAGAAATGAATGTGAAACAGTGCCTTTGTTTGTTAACTGTAACGAACGGTTTATTCGGTTTTGACTAAAACCACCAGAATGATACCAAGTTACTTAATAAGAGTAACATAACAGAGTCTGGGCTTGAATCTGCACGGCGTCCTCCCTCATGCCAGGGGTCAACATTTTGTCAGGTGTTACCTCAGCTTGGATTCTGCTTCAGTATCTCTAACTTCCTGTGCGTTCACCGGCGTCTCGTCTGTGCCCGGTGTGTGGCCTCGTCTGCCGGCTACGTCTCATGTTGGACTTGAGCTCACTGAACTCGGTGTCCTCCTCGCTCGCTCCTCTCTCTGAGCCGACAGCCTGACTCAAAGACCTCGACTGAGCAGAGGAACACAAAGAGGAGAGGGAGCTTGACACTTATCATATTGTACAAGATTATTGTGTAAGAGGAGCTTTGGCCCAACAGCCAAATAATCTTTACTGTTAGTCTGTGTTTTCACTCCAGCATCATATTTGTTATCTAACCTTGCGTCACAGACTGCGCTAATGCTCAAGATAAATAGTTTAGTTCGTCGGCTTACGTCCTTTTTGACCTTTGGCTACATATTATAACGATCAACTTAACAAATCATGTATGGTAAAAACAGCTTTTGCAGTTATTTAACTTGTAATAATACATAGTAGAGAGTCTCTGACATAAGCTCAACACTTTAATAGGGGTTTAGTATTCTGTCAGTGCTTGGTGGCGTGTTGCCATCCTTCCCACTGGTCTGGGCAGGTCCCAGCACCACAGTTACTGGGGAAACTAGCGGCTGCGTTGCCTCTCCTCAGAAATCTAGTGAACTAAACAAACCTCCCAGCACAGACACACACACACACACAACGATTTCATTTAATTCAGTGTGTGTGTGCGCACTTACGGGTAACTCCAAAAGAAGTTCCTCTTGAACACCCGAAAAAAAGAAGAGGAAGTCGTTTCACAAAGCTGCTCTGGCAGTGTGCAAATCTTCCTTTCCAGCTCCTTGACTTGACTATTTTTTATTCCTTCTCCTCCATCACTCGCCTCCCATTCGCCGACCTCCTTCTTTCGGCGTTGTGCAGCCTCTGCAAATGTCTTCACGCTCTTCTTTTATTGCTCATCGATCAAGTTGAACAGCACTGCGGTCTTTATTAGCTTTTATTGTCACTGTCCAGCCGTCTGCTTCTGGGTCTTGTGCCATGTCCACTAGTTGTTTGGGACTTCTTGTTTCTTCTTTTGCCAACTTAAATATTACTAAGCAGGCCTATATTTCAAGATCTGGCATTGCTTAAAATCTCTTCCCCCTTTCTGGTGGAATAAAAAATGAGAGTTTAGTCTTTTTTTATCAACTATTATGAACTAGTAACGTAGCAGTTGTAATCGAGTCATTTAGCTGACAACCATTACATAAAAACTTAAAGTTCACTTTGAATCGCAGCAACAAGAAATCATTTTAGTCTTTAATCCAATTTTTTTGTATGATTTTCTAATTAAATGACGTTTTAGATCCTTTGTCTGCCAAGATTATTATTGGTCTCTTGTTACCCGGTGCAGCTCCAAGTGTCCAGAGCTGGTGAAAGTTGTAATGTGTCAAACATACCCAGAAATATATCTATATTCAGCACAAAAAAAAAAAAAAACTAGAACCGATTTGGACGTCTGGACCGTTTTGGACGTCTTGGAAAAAGCAGTGGAATAAACATTTACAGATCGGAGCTCTGACACGTACAGGTTCGATAGGCCACTAATTCACTTATCCAGTCTTCCGTTTAATCTGCTGTGGTCACCTGACTCTACATGCCCCGAAAATTTTTTATCTTTCTTAGAAATCGTTTTTGTTTGCTTTTTCTCATCACTTTTCGGTGGAGGGTATAAGCAGGCCTTTGCCGTGAACGATTGATCTTGTGTTGTTATGTTGTCCCATAAACATGGGACAGGTGCCATCTTTGTTGAACCAAAAGCGCAGCGGGGGAACAGCTCTGGTGTGGGCGATGCTGGTTCTGTCTCCATTTGCCGATCTCCTTCCTCTGTCTCCGTTTCATGTCCGTCCACTTCTTGTTTCTTTCTTCCTCTCATGCGTTTCATAATTGTCGTACATCCTTTGTCTCGGGAGAGGGTCCGTCTCCAAAACCGACTGATTGACTGAGGGAATCTGTTTCAGTTAATCAGTATTCTGTACGGTATATTGTACATTTTAAACATTTAAAGTTTTAATCTGTTTCTGTGTCCAGTCCAGTCACAATAGCAACAGTTTAACCAGGCCAGTATAGAAGTTTAACCTCAGCACATAGAGCAGAATCCAGAGTCTGACCAAGTAGAATATTTAACAGTGTCCCTAAACATCAGCTAAAACGGTTTAAACCTTTTTGGTACCTCTTCCTCTTTGACACTCAGTATTAGCTTGGTATGGTGAACCCATGGTGTCAGTGAATTTAGATGAACCCCTAAAAAAAAAAAAAAAAAAAAGGCATTGTGGTGCTAGCGAATAATGAACGGTTTTGTTCTTCAAGAGAGATCATTGTTTGTTGTGTTGAGGGGTTCAGTCACTTCCTGGTTCCTGGTCATGAACAGTGCTTGGCTCAGCTGTACCCGACCTGCTCCAAAAGGAGACGTTTGACAATGATGGCATAGAGCCGTTTGTTTCAGGGGCCAGTTTTGATGTTCGCCCTGCAGCTTTTGCTTTTTATGGTGTTCTTCTGTTCATTGTACCAAAAGTGGGGTTAAGGTGAAGGTTGCATTTTAAGTTCAGGGTGAGAATAAGAATTATTTCTGCTTCTTCTGGTTCTCCTTCTTCTTATGGATAGTCATACTTTTCTTTTTCTGCTTCCTCATCTTCTTCTCCTCCTTTTTCTTATTGATATTACATGGTTTGGCACATGATATATTCATTCACTCAATTGCAATTTCATCTATCTTCTTCTGCATCTTCTTCTTGATGTTCTTCAGGTTCTACTTCTACCTCTTCTTTTTCTGCTTCTTCTTCTGCTTCTTTTTTTTCTTCTTCATGTTTTTATCATGTAGCGTGCTTTGCATTGATTAACAGCACTGATTCATTCGATGCATAGAGCTTTATTCACTCAGCCAGTGTTGTTTCATGCACCCAAGTGCTTCTAATGCTATAATCCGCTTCTTCTTAATAAGTGTTGAGAAGTTAGTCAAACTCTTTCTTCGGAATATTCTTCAAAGTCCAACATACTGCATGTGTGTTCCAATTAACACAAAATCCAGAAGCACTAGATCAGCAGAACTTAGAATAACATCTGTTATTGTTGTAAAAGAAGATGTTTTACCATAAGCTTCAGTGCTTTGTGTAAACTAATTAACGCCCTAACACCTCGATATGTGTGAATTGAATTTCATCTGGAAATAAACCTATGTTAGTGAAGTAAATCTGTTAAGAACGGATTCCCTGAAGCAGTTATTTTACCTAAAGCGTACTACATATCATAAAAATGAACAACGTTTCTGATCGTGGACATATAGCATGCTTGCAACAAGTTCACATCCATCCAAATGGCATGTTATCAGCAAACACTCTGGTCTGCTTGTCATTAATGACCCTAAACCACCCAGCTATGTAAAAACTGCATGTCCTGCTGGTACTGAGCCAACATGTATAAGAGGGATGTAGTCATGCAGACAGCCATGGCGTCTTCACTGCTATGTGCTACTTCTTTTTCTGTCTAAATATTTGTTTTGACAGCGTTCTGCAACCTCTGTTATGCTGTCTGTGGTCTGTTGTGGGCCACGTGAGAATGTTCCCTCTTGAACTGAGTTGAGAAGTGGTCAAGAATAGGTTATTTACAGCATTTTTAGTGCTCGCATAACCACCATTTTTTGCACTTTTAATTTCCTGATAGAAATTCTGTTTGAGAATTGACTGTCAGATTCAGGAAGCCATCTTAGCAATCAGAATATGTCAGGATGTTACGTGTCAGGGTTGATCCTTCGTTGTGCTTTTTTTTTACAGGTCACCACACCATTTACATCGGTGTGCATGTGCCCAAGAGCTATCGACGGCGGCGGCGTCACCGTCGGAAAGCCAGCCACAAGGACAGAAAGGAGAAGTTGACGGAGAACGCCTCTGACAAGTCGGACACAGAAAACAACGATGAGGCCAGCAACAGCATCCTCAAACCTCTCAGTAAGTTCTGATGGACTCCATGTCAACCCCAATTAGGTCTCGTGTCTGTCCTCGCTGAAGGCTGCTGTCTTTTACAGAAAAAAAAAAGCCACTGTAACTTCTCGTGACCCCGACAAAGTCGCTGAGTCTACTTGGTGGCCAGAAATAGCTATGCGTGTTCTGCCGAGTGACAAGTGTGTTTCGACAGAGCAGAGTGAATTTTTTATTGGAAGTAATGGCTACTCGGATGCAATTGTGCTAGAGCGGATGAGTTTTTTTTTTTTTGGAGTACAGTGTGTAAGTGTGTGTCTTCCTGTGGGTTTTGTCCTTCATTGTGGATGAAGTGTACACGCCGAGTGTGGTAGCATCTACAGTAAATGAGTTAGTGCTTGTATTTTTGGTTGGCTGGACCTTCCTCTGCCCTGTAGAGTGTAAAGTACGACAAGTCCCCGGGCTGCTTGGACAAAGAGTTCCGGCTAGTTAAGGGGAAACTTGGAGAAAACAAAAAAAGGCAAGAGCGAAAGGTTATACTGGGGGACAGTGAAGATTCAAGTGTGAGAATAACTTAAAACGATGTCAGTATTTCTTCCTCTGTCACTTCTGCGTTCAAGTCCTTAAAGCATTAATAAAGGACTTAGACATCCACTGATTTATAGTCATGATGATTTTAAACCTTTGTAAATATGCCTTTTTTTTTTTTTTTAAATGAAGCATCAGTTCAATTTATCATCTGGCCTTAATATAAATCATGCTCATAGACATGAAGTGCCATAAGCCAAAACAGAATGCAGCGATCGTAGGTGTACACCGATCAGCCACAACATTAAAACCACTGACAGGAGAAGTAAGTAACATTGACCATCTTGTGACAATTGACCATCTTCTGCTGGGAAACGTTTGGACCTGGAATCCATTGGTGTGGATGTTACTTAGACATGTAGCACCCACCTAGACCAGACCAGGCACCCCCCACCCCATAGCAATGACACTCCTTGATGGCAGCAGACATCCCCAGCAGGATGCAGTCTGACATCCGAAACTGATCAAGTAACTGTGGGATGCACTAGAACAAGCCTGATCCACAGAGGACCCTCCCCTCAACCCATAGGACCCAACAACATTCTGTTGCCAGATACCACAGGACACCCTCAGAAGGACCATGTCCATTCTCTGATGAGTCACAACTGTTTTGGAGGCACAAGGGAGAGCTACACAATATTAGGAAGGTGGTCACAATGTTACACCTGATCAGCGTATACATAAAAAATATATATGTGTCAAAAGGGAAGACGACAATCTTTTATTCCTACAAAACTCTGGCTGTGATGAGGTAACATCTTGAAACACTACACACCTCTGTTTGTTTCTAACAACAGTAATTCTCCATTCAAGGAAAATGCGACTATGTTAGCAAGAAAACGTGAGCATTGACGTATTGTTAGCAGTCAACACCAGGACGGTCTGCTGGTTCCTATGGGTGGAATAGTCTACACGCTGTTGTTGTTATGGAAAATCTGTCATGGAATGAAGGCGTCAATGAAGCGCACGCTTGAATGGCACCGCACCACAAACAGAGAGCATCAAGTACAGTTGGTATTGTTGTACAGCCAAGTGTTCCTTTGTTTTATTTTATGTAAACAGACTTTTTGTACATTTTGCATTCAGTTTGATATGACCCATTAGGAACACTGCTCCAAAAGGTTTGACCATTTCATAGGTCAGTACCATTAGTCCTCTCAAGCAAGGTTTATGTCAGATGCATTGAATAGTAGACTCCTGGTATGTTTGTGTAAGCAAAAAACTGGATATGGTAAAAGCACTGCACACATCACATTAATAATTCGTACTGTATTGATCCCACATGATTTGACCCATCCACTCGTGTGTACACTTGGAGCAGTGGGATCGTGTTAGTGCATGTCAGCGTCACTTTTTTGCAGCGCCTGGAAAGCAGTTTGGGGCTGGACATAGGGGGGCTCTGACCCTTTGGACCCAAGGCTGCTTCTCTAACTACTACTCAACAGCTCCCCTTTAACATTGATTGATTGATTGATTGATTAAGTTTATTTAAGTGTCAAACACCATGGTGCCCAGCCCACATGGGCTTATTAGACACTGAAGCAATAATTTACACAATAGTCTCCAGATAGCCACGTACACAGAGATACCCAACATAACACCACTAAAAATAAATACAAAAATAAAAAAGCTTGTTAAACTGGATACAGAATACTTTGTCTTAAATACCAGGCCTTTTCTATAAATTTGGCCAAAGCAAAAACATCATTTTCAAACAGCCAGCACAAAATCTCTCCTTCATATTGCCAAAATATATCAGGGTTTTTTAACTGAATTGATTCAAAAAGTGAGATCCTTAGGTCGCAGTATAAGGGACAGTAAAAAACAAAATGAAATTCATATTATTTAACAAATACAAAAAAATAAACCACTGTTTCTAAGTGCAGATCCTCAACAAAAGGGATATTTTCTGTCCTTTCAGTTTAAAATAATTTAAGTAACTGATCTAACTGATCAGTCTTGATTTGAGTTTCAGTTAAGAAAATGATTTCTCAAAAGAAGAGGTTGAATTTTTTAACTTCTATAAATCTAAGTGGGTGGACGATTAACAAGACTCAGTATACTTTATAGCATAGAGCTGCCTTCATCTTCATGTACGATGATAAAGGTCATCCTTTTTTATTAACTGATAAACCTGCAAGTATTTAAACCAACAGACTGTTAAAAAGCATATTTGTTACTGAGCTGTCATTAAAGGAGTTCCGCCTTTAAAAAAAAATGTTCATACAGCTAAAAATTAAATCTGCAGGCATCTGTTAAGCATGGCAGAAATTGACTGGCATGCAGTGTACCTAATGTCCTACTGTTATTCACTCCCCTGCTCTGTTTTACTCTGTCTGGAAACATGGCCGCCCTCAGGGGAAGGCCCTTGTCTGTCTGGGTTGAAATCCTCTTGTTTGGTCAGATGGACGCTGCAGGGACTCTGAGTTTATCCTCCATGCCTGTTCACTGCACAGCTATTTGACCCCTGCTCATTTTGATTGAGTTTTACTTATTTTTTTATTTCTTATTTTTTTTTTGGTTGGACGGGCATTTTATTCTACTGGGATCTAATGGTCTCTAAAAGTGGATTTGGAGATTACTCGGAAACTTTGCTTATGCACAAATGGGTTTAATTTCCCAAAGTCACAGTGCACGGATCTAATCTTGTTTAGGTTTATGAAGACTTTAATAATTGAAATGCAAAGGTCGAGGTACAAACCAGGCTTCTGTCTTCTGTTTCCTGAAAAGCCAACATGAAAATGACCTTTTTTATGTACTGGTGTGTCATCTGAGGTCTGCCCTGAACGATTATGGTATGGCGTGCTGAAAATTGTAGAAATAGCCAGAGCATTGTTAGAAAACAATACTATCCATACTATTCAATCTAGTTTAACAGCACCACCGACTACATCCTCCAGAATGATCAGACTGTTGAATTACCACCAATCTGGTTGATGTTAAAACATCAACTGAACATTAAAACAGTCATGAAGTGAGTATTTAATGCAGGATGCAAGACTGTTGTATTACATTGCATTAATTTTTTGAGAGTGCAAGTGAGCATATATCTTATTTAAATTAGCTGTCATTGTTGCCATCAGCTAGCCTAGAATCTAGACGCGCCCCTAGCGGCAGCAAATTACATTTGCTTCCAGGGTCAGTCTAGTTACTCTCCGTTGACTTGAGATTTCGAAAAATCCAAGATGGACCGGGCCAATCACGAGTCGGTGGGCGGGCTTAACATGATGACGACTGACCTGCGACCATAAGTTCCGTGAATTACGCGTGAATTCCCCATCCTGCTAGAACTACCAGAGCGATGGCTGCTGCTAGCGAAGAACTTTCTTTCGAATCGGCTTTGGCCGCCACTCTGAAAGACTTGAAGTTAAGCTTTTCTCTGAGAAAGGAACTCTCTTTTCCGTCGCTCTGACTACGTCACCTTCTTCGTTGCTCTGATTGGTTGTAGCGCTATCCTATTGCGTGGAGAGGGAGTTTGAAAGACAACCGTTTGTTTATCCCACCGCCTCCGGTTGAGCCCTGTCTATGGAGAGTGCCCAGACCCTACATTTAATGTGGGTCTGGCTCGTCAGGCTAGCCATCAGCTGGTTTTATGGTAAACCTTGTACATGAACAATTGACAAATTTGATCTCATGCAAATTAAACCCAGCTGAGATAGTTAGTGAGATAATGGCCTTGAATCAAACCTAAATATGACTACACAGAGAGAGTGTGGTTATGCTTTACATCCAGTATACCTGCAGCTAGCACAGTGTTCATTTCCTCCCAGCTGCTATTTGTTACATTCTCATCAGAAGTTGCCCACCTCAGCTTATACAACAAAATACCAAAGCTGGATGGTCTGGGTATAAATACTGTGCTCTCAATGAATCACCCTCGGGGTGACACTCTGCATTCAACCCAATCCCCGTTTGTTGCCTCTGCACTCGCTGCCGTGCATACTGAATGTCAGACTTTGTGGAATGGACAACATTTCCTCCACTTTTTTTTTCGCTATGAATGAGGTGACACGGGAGCTGCGTTATCATTGCATGTACGGTCACAAACAATGAATTTCGCTATTACGTCCCGTGTAGCATATTTTACTGTGCTGGGAATTTCAAAAAGGTCAGAGGAGATGGAAGGTATTTGTGTAGGATGCATGTCAAGAGTGGGACTAAACAGGCCTTTGGTGGCAGTCACACTAAGCTTTCTGCCGGGCAGCGGGCATTCTTCCTCCATCCCCGATCCCATGAGCCTCTGCTGCTGGGACAAAGTCCTCTTTGTATGCCCATGGCTCTTGGCGAGAGCACACACAGCTTTGAAATTGCGTTTGAACGATGGGATTTTCATCTCTATCCCTCCTTTTCGTGCTTGCTCTCACCCCTCTTTGCTTTCACTCTGCACTGAGCCTCACCCCACTAACCTCCCCTCACCCACACCACCCCCCCCCACCTTTCTCTTAGCAACTGGTCGAGTGGGACAGTGTTGCATTGACACTAACACTGTGCTAGTTGGTTTCCAGCTTGGTTTGTAAGTTGCATATATTGGTGGCATCAGTTTCTATCTGTTTGGGGTGCCTACTTTGTTTTAACTGTATGAACGTCCTATTTACACCGATCAGGCATAACATTATGACCACCTCCCTAATATTGTGTAGGTCTCCCTTGCGTCTCCAAAACAGTTGTGACTCATCAGAGAATGGACATGTGCCTTCTGAGGGTGTCCTGTGGTGTCTGGCAACAGGATGTCGTTAGTGGGGGGGCTTTTGGGTCCTATGGGTTGAGGGGAGGGGCCTCTGTGGATCATCCCACAGATACTTGATTAGTTTGGGATCTAGTGAATTTGGAGGGAAGGTCAACACCTTGTGCTGCTCTTCATGTTTTTGTTTTTTTTAGTTGTTCCTAAAGCATTTTTGTGTGTGTGTCTGTGGCTGCTGGGATCAAGGAGTGTCATTGCTATGGGGTGGGGGTCCCTGGTCTGGTCTAGGTGGGTGCTACATGTGTAAGTAACATCCACACCAATGAATGCCAGGTCCAAAAGCTTCCCAGCAGAACACTGAACTGTCACAAGATGGTCAATGTTATTTACTTCTCCTGTCAGTGGTCATAATGTTATGCCTGATCGGTGTATATATATATTTTAGTCGTCCAATGACAAGAGCTCCCTTCCGCTTAAAATATTGCGAATGTTAAAAATAAATTGATTTATTTCAGCTACTTGTTTCATTAAGCAGGATTACATAAAAATAACATTTTATTGTTTTATTACAATTAAATTGTTTTGGATGATTTGGACAGAAATCCCTACTCTTACTGTGTTTCCACTGCTTCTTTTTTCATCAACTATTTGCACATTGAAGGACAACAGCAGTGAGTGCTATATCATCAAGTCTCTCCCTTCACCTTGCCATGATTTTCATTGTCTCCATGTAATTTTCACCATATGTATTTAAAGCTTGTCTTAACTGTTTACTGTAATCAACGTAAATCGCTGTTAGCTGAATGTGTGAAACGCACATGTAAATTATTCTTGCTGGGATGTTATTAAACAGGATCTGGTGACTTAAGCTAGTTGCAGCTTGTGGAAATGTGTGTGTGTGTGTGTGTATGGGGGGGTGTGTGTGTGTGTGTGTGTGTGTGTGTGTGACGGCAGACAGTTTATCCCTCGACTAGTAATCTTACAGCGGCTTGTCTGGCTCGTACCTGTTGTTGTACAGCAGACAACACAGTGAGGGTAAAACTGCAAACCTTCTCCTTAATTACTGTTTGACCCCCATACAACTGACTGTATGAATGAATGAATGAATGATGGTGGATAAGGTGATGTTCAGTTCTGAGTGTAGATTTCACCTGCAGTACGCCTCCAGTTAAAGACTCTTAGGCTTCAGTGGATTCTTGTCGTACCTCTGTGATGCAGGTATTTTTACATCCTCCTACATACTCTGATCAGGCATAACATTATGACCACCTTCCTAATATTGTGTAGGTCTCCCTTGTGCCTCCCAAACAGTTGTGACTCATCAGAGAATGGACCTTCTGAGGGTGTCCTGTGGTGTCTGGTAACAGAGTATTGTTAGTGGGGGGGCCTTTGAGGGGAGGGGCCTCTGTGGATCATCCCACAGATACTTGATCAGTTTGGGATCTAGTGAATTTGGAGGCCAGGTCAACACCTTGTGCTGTTCTTCATGTTTTTTTTAGTTGTTCCTGAAGTGTTTTTGTGTGTGTCAGGCTGCATCCTGCTGGGGATGGCTGCTGCCATCAAGGAGTGTCATTGCTATGGGGTGGGGGTGCCTGGTCTGGTCTAGGTGGGTGCTACATCTCTCACTAACATCCACATGAATGCCAAGTTTCCCAGCAGAACATTGAGTTGTCAGAAGATGGTCAATATTATTTACTTCCCCTGTCAGTGGTCATAATGTTATGTCTGATTGGTGTAAATAAAATATCTGTAGACCCAGAGATGGAACCACGTGGCTAAAGCCTGGTCTCCATTTCTGTTTGTCCAAGGCCATTTCCTTATTTAGACTGACAGGAAACATGATAATTCCAGCTTTGGAAATAAAATGGTCAGTTTTAAACATATTGAATCTCTGTTGCCAGTTCTTTGGTTCTTCTGTGTTAGCAAGCTGTTATGTAATCGGGTCACCCAGCTTTGTTATGATTACACACACACGCGTGTGGACACATACTGTACATGTTTATGTGGTTAGTGGTCATGAGGACCCTCACTGACATAATGCATTCCTTAAACCTGACCCCGAATCATTCCAGTCTTAACCTTCAAAGACGCCTCGTGAAGACATGTGCACAAGACAAAATGTTCTTGCTTTCTTGCTAAGATATTCCTTATAAAAACAAACACAGACACCTCATTGGTGCGTTCATAGCCAATCAGTTTCAACAAATAAAAGATCTGTTTATATGTTTTCTGTGCAATGAAACATAATTAAACATAAATCTCAAAATGAAGAAACATGGTCAGTGTTGGAGGTACAATAAACTCTGTTGATGCCTGTTTGCGTCTTTTACACAGAAGCAGTCTGATTCCATGAACAGAGATGCCATAATTTACACAAATATCCTCTAATGCACTGGTCTTGTGTGTTTGTTTGCTGATGACAACACTCTCTCTCTGTACAAATGTGTACTTTCACGGGTCCACTTCAGTCAGTATTTGCGGGCTGTTGTTCAAGTTCAAATATTGTTTGCACTTGTTGGAACAAGCTATAGTTGTGTCCACTATTTACGATATGTTTGAACAGGACTGAAAAGTGTTATTTATATATCACCCGTTGTGTTTTGTGTCACTCTCTAAATATTCAAATGAGAAGGAAAGCCAAGCCACAGCTAAAGAATAGGCCAGTTTGTGAACCATTTCCTAATTGTTAATGAGGGGCTCTAGGGCAGCTTGCCAAGGCTGGAGAGCCAATGGCGAAGGCCTGTTTGCACAGTGAAGGGGGGGGGGGGGAGAAGAGAGGGAGAAGGGGCTAGCTGTGGGGACACTGTCACCAAGGGGACCCCTAAAGTCCATCGGTCCCCTCCTACCTGGTTCACAAAGTGCTGGGGCAGGCAGCTGAGAGTGACTGTCACTTCCACCCAAGACTTTAATGAGGGTCTAGCTGCTACTTTACAGACTGCCGTCGATTAGAAAACCCTGGGTCATCTGACTTGGACAGTAAAGTGGGGTCACTGAGATTTTAAAGATGTCCAACAACAACAATAATCAAGAAGAGAAGGAGGAAAAGGAAGAGGACACAGAGGAGAAAGGAGAGGTCATGGTGAAAATCCCACCACCACCACCTCCTCCTGAGGTCAATGGGAAGGTTCCAGTCGAGGATGAAAAGCCGGTGAACAAACCCTTGCCCAACGGGCACCATTGCCAGTCTGTGAACCGCAGCATTTTTCCTGTTTCCACAGTTTCACCAGCAGCCGAGAGGATCCGCTTCATCCTTGGGGAGGAAGATGATGGCCCGGCGCCCCCACAGCTCTTTACTGAGTTGGATGAGTTGCTGTCAGTGGATGGACAAGAGATGGAGTGGAAAGAGACGGCCAGGTGAGATCCAACGACCCTAACTTCCTCTCAAAGTTCCTGTGTGCACCTTCCATCTAAATCAGTCACAAGTTTTTTCAGTCTTGTAGAACAGTCTTGTTAACTCTGAATATTGAACAAAGAGTTTCTTCAAGTTTACCTCAATGATTAAATTAAAGAGCGAAAGAATTTATGAACTTGAGCCAGTTTTCAGTCTGAAATGGAGCCCACAGGGTTTCACAGGTCTCTTCTGTGTGGCCCACTAGTGAGATCAGATGGGAAAGAGATGGGATGAATGTTTATACATCATTAGCATTGGATGAGTGAAGCTCTCTCAGGGGGAAACGGAATCTCCGGGCTGCTGTTTGAGGCACCAAATGAGCTCATTCCTTTTTTTTTTTATTCTAACTCCTGACCAATTGTACTGCAGGTAGAAGCTTTGGTTCACCATGGGTTGAATTATTTGCAGAGACACTCTACAGAAGAACTTTCATTACGCTCATTATACCTTGAAATGTAAAAGTTTTAAGGAGAAGTTCATGATTGATTTGTCCAAACGTCACAGAAATTAAATCGACTTTAACTGAATATGCATATCAGAATTTAAACTATTGCAACTGTAGTTTTTCATGCCTGGAGAAAGTTGAACCTTAATTTAACCTGGATTCAACTGAATACCTGTGAATTAAAAAATGCTAACTATATTTGACAGTGTGAATGTGGGAATAATATGAAAATAAGGATTAAAACAGACAAAAGTTGACCAAAATCAAAACTCACGGTAGCTTTGAATGTCTCTAAATACTGTATTTACTGAAATCACGTGCTGGTGGAAGTATTTCTTCTCATGAGGCCGTATTTATCTCCAATTAATTATTTAAAGACGGCCACAAAAAACTTTATGAGTAAGAAATCAATCTGGTATATTGATACGAGGTCAAATGTTAAGAGTACTGCAGTTCCAGGTTAAAAAAAAAAAGAGTTACTTGCATTGTTTAAAAATGAAAAAGGAAAAAAAGAATCAATCCTGCATCTTTAATTGATGCCCGCTTATTATTCCGCAAATAACTACAGAGATTAAGAGCCACTGCAGTACCGCTCCAAGTGCAGTCAGGGAGACTCAAAATGAATAAAAGGTCTCAAAAGTGCCGGGTAGTGCTGCTGGTGGTCCGCCAAGTGTCATTCTGGCAGCCAACTTGGCCAAATAAAAGCCCCGGTATAGAAACAGCTGCTCGGTACCAGCTCAGTTTCTCCTCCCTCTGACTGTAGAGGAGGAAAGAGGGAGGAGTAATTAAAAACATACATTAAGAAAATAGAAACTATAATACTGTGACTGAATTTAAGAAGCTGTCATTTTGTCGCATTTACACACAAAGTTATAGACCTTCATCATATAATTTCCTGTGAAGCTGCATGCCACCTGTGCATTAGACGGCTGTTAGTTTGGCTTTAAGAATAAACAGTATTATATAATAATAATTTTTGCAGGCTAACTGCAGCATTATTTTAATTTGCCCCACATGATAATTATATTATTAAGCTTTGGCTTTTTTGTCTTTGAGATTGCTGTTTTTTATTCTGACAATATCTTGTACAGCCTTTATAAAACAGATGGAGTCATCATGAAATGTGTGATGCAGTTGCAAAACCTTTAATATATATTAACAGCCATGATACATACATACTGTAAATGCATTGCATTTATCTCTTCATATCCCTCAAGGGCAGCAATTAAATGTCAGTATATTTCTTCAGTGTTTGCATGTACTGCGTGGGTTTCTTAGTCCCCAGTTTAATCCAGTGCTCTTTTTGTCTCGCTTATTTAATTCCTCCAGGTGGATCAAGTTTGAGGAGAAGGTAGAGAAAGGAGGCGAACGCTGGAGTAAACCGCACGTGGCCACACTGTCCTTACACAGCCTGTTCGAACTGCGGACATGCATAGAGAAAGGCACCATCATGCTGGATATGGAAGCTTCCACTCTGCCTCAGGTTGTTGGTAAGTTTGCATATATATAAGCCTAACATATAGTACCTTGATTAAATCCCATATAAACAACTATAAAGTAAAATATAAAATATTTGAATTGATGGTATTTGCTATGGTTGATCATTCAGTCACTCTCCATCACACATCAATCTACTTCTCTACTGCCATGTATTGCCCGATAAAGGTCAGCATCTTTCTGCTTGTGAAAGAAGACCCTGTCTGTCTGTTTGATTTTATCTTCTGTGTGATGTGCGCTGTACGCAGAGCTGGTGTGCAGTGTAGCGTGCAGGTTCATGGATTGACGTACATCACAAGACTGTGAGGTTTCTTTCCATCCACTCTTTGGTTTTAAGAGTAACAAGAGGCCAGGGCAGAGGTCCACACTGTGCTTTATATGCTGGACAAGTAGTTTGTAAATGGCCACAAAAACTTCCTAATTTGAGGACAGCCAAGCCTCCCCAGATCCTCTGAGATGATTATGTCCCTGTGCCGTCCCTATCTCATGCACCACCCCAACGCTTTTTGTCTGCATGAAGGAGCAGGGGGAAGAGTTACCACTAGGAGTGATTAATGTGAAGTAATTGACTGTGCTGCTTGAAACGCACAGGCCGAGAGGAGCTGGGCCTCTTGCTTTGAGGCCTGCCGACTTGACTGATGGGCCATTACCGGCACTACCCCTCCACAAGAAGAGGAACTCCCCGAGGCTGCTTTCTGTCTGCATTCAGGCTTCTGACCCTCTTTTTAAAAATAGGCCAGACCTTTTGATTGAGCTATTTCACGATGCCACGAAGACTATTATATTGGAGCATTAGAGTCTGGGAGGGACTAATTGAGTCTGAGGAGAATATCTTTGGTGACTTGGTTATTTGCTTTCAGTGATAATGTTGCTAAATTAAGGCTTCATAGGGAGGAAAAAATAGAACCAAAGTGAAAACATGATTTCTAAAAGTCCATATATTCACAAAATAGTGTATATTAATTATTATTTTAAATTGTTGCTCCTGACTTGGAAAAAAAATAAAACGCCTCAATTATCTTTCCTCATCGTCTTTCATTGTCTCTCCTCTCTCCTGCGTCTTCAGAAATGATCACTGACAACCAGATAGAGATCGGGCAGCTGAAAGCAGACCTGAAGGACAAGGTGATGTACACGTTGCTACGGAAACATCGCCACCAGACCAAGAAGTCCAACCTGCGCTCCCTGGCTGACATCGGCAAGACGGTCTCCAGTGCAAGTAGGCTGTTTTCCAACCAGGAAAACGGTAATACTGATGCCAGTTTGGTGCAGTCTTTTGTTTTTAATTTGTTTAAGATAAACAATATATATATTTGCTGTTTTTGAGGAAAACATACCCGCTTAACTGGGTTGAATTCAGATTATTAGTTTGGTTTCCCTAAGCTAGAGCCTCGGAGTTATAGTGAGTTTTGAGAAAAGGGACACACTGCTGCCCTCCTCTGCATGAACCCACTAATGTGGCACTAAATACTAAGTAAAACATTTATTATTAGTGCCCATATATGACGATTTAAATGTCCACAACCTACTCACTAAACCTATCAACATATCAAGTTAATAGTTGTCCTCTGCTAATTCATCACAAACGTTTGTTCTAACAACACTATAAACGCTCTCACTGTGGAACACTGTACTAACCGCAGCCACAAATAATTAACTCAAGTGTATCAGCAGCTGTAAGTGCAGGTGGAGTCACTTTTAAATTGTCTTTGATTGCGAGCGACACAGAAGAAAAGAATAAGTGCATGATTTTTATGACTCTGGTGAAAAGTCCAAGGGCTACGAGAACCCATAAATCTGACCCAAGATTTTTCACGTGAAGTTTAATCACCACAATTACACCAGTTTTAATTCTCTGTATTTCATGATTTATGTTCACAGTAATGTTGCACTTCATTGATTTTGATTAAGTCTGTTGTAATGCACATTTGATTTACAGAATAATGTCACCCCTCTTTTCCTTAAACAGTACGGGCTGTCACTTTGTTTCACTGAAAGTTTCCAGCTTTCTACACACATTACAGTAAAGAAAAAAAAAGAAATGTGTGAAATTGACTTAATTCACCATGTTTAATTGGATTATAGCTGCTGCTGCTGTGTGAAAATGGACTTAACCGTCTGAATAGCCAGCTCAAATTTCATTCTGTCACCAAATCCCTAGTTAATGAAATATAATTAAACGGCTCAGTTTTCTCAGATAATGAATATTTTTTTCTGTAAACATATTCAATTAAACGGCAGAAAACCATAATTCATTTCCTGAAACTGTGGCGTAAAAAGTGTGGAAAGTGACAGCCCTACTGCACAGGTCTGACATTAACCACATGTCTATGAGTGCTTTGACTGTAACACACTGAGTAACTAGATGTGTCACTATGTAATTAATCTGTCACCAGACATGGGCCTTTGGAAAGTGAAGTTATTTATTACCCGCTATCAGATTTTTAGAAACTTTCTGACAATCAAATGAAAGGAGCCCGCGTTTTTTGTAGTGATCTGACGGAAACTGGGTCTGTTATCGTGACCACAGTAAAGATAAAGAGGGATAAAGTGTTAAAATACAGTGCTTCTATCCAAAGACCCATGCTCACCTTTATTTAATGAGACCTTTCCTCTTGCCTTCTCTGCACAGCTTGTGAAATACAGATAAATTATGTTTTCTTTTCCAGATCTTTTAACAGCTACTTGATTTTTATTCACTTAACAGATCTATTGCTTTGGCTCAGTGGGCTTGTCTGTCAACTCTCCCTTCCGTCTCTCTTTCCTCCTTTTTGCTTCCCCCGGACTGGGTTCGATATAACCTGCTGCTGCTACTAAAAGCCCGCAGTCCTCTTGAGAACTCAGTGACTTGCCTGTCAGGTCGCATCTCAATGGAGGACTTGCAGACCCAAAGGAGTACCAGTATGGACTGGCTTAGTAAGTTCACCAAATCCCAGTTTATGTTCACACTGCTGTCCACTGATCAGTTCTGAGTTGTAGGCACAGGAACAAGCCTCGTGTATCTGGGTTTAGGTCTAGTCAGCGACTCGGCCAATCTGTCAAGACACTAAAAATTATATTTTTGATATTAATTGAAAGCCCAGTTTACATCGAGTGCCTCACTTCTTATAGCATTTATAATCCGCAATGTGACCCAGAACTGAATTACAGCTGCAGTGTCAACATGAAAATCCTATTTAGACCCCATGTAGGCAAGAAAATAGTATCAGTGGATAGCTTTTTCAGAAAGTGAAACCTTCCCCGACAGTTTAGGTTGTTATCTTGATAGCTATATTTGATCCTTATCCAATTTATCTCCTAAAAATAGTTCATGATTTTCATTATGTACCTATATATAATACACTGGCTGCATCATACTGACACGCATGTTATTACCCACAATGCTGAGGGGGCAGATGTACAAGAGGCTACAGTGGCACCAGATTTTGCACTCGCCGAGGTTTTTACCCCTCTCCGGATACCTTTTCCGATCTGTGGCAGCAGCTCTGGGAGTGATATAAGGTCACGTTCCGCTGTCAGATCTCTGATGCTGGCGTTGACGAGACGAAAGTAAAATGTCAGCAGAGCATCAAGCGGAGTGCGATGTGTGATTCACCTGCTTTAGATGAAGAAAGCACTTAGTGGAAGACTTTGATGTGAGAGAAAGGACACTAAAATGACCGGATATTCTCGGCGGATTATTTTTACGGTGTGGACGAAAGAGCGGATGCCTCGTTGGCGCAATCCAGGTTTATTCTGCGCAAGATGGACAAAGCTTGAGAAAGATAGTGGATCATTTTAGACCGATTGTCATTTGAAAGGAAGATCATAATAAAGAAGTCAGCATTACGCAAACATGACAACAAAGTAAACTTTAATGTCTTTTAATGCATTCAAGTTTAATATTTTATTCTTTGAAAAAAAGAGATTGAACTATAGTCTCATTATTACCCTGCTAATATCTTTTAGCTAGCTGTAGAGGTTTGCTGGATGAGTGACGGGCTCCTCATCCTAGGTGACGGCCTTTGTATGGGCTGCGGTTTGCATGAGTATAAGCTGCTGTGCGTTTCTTTTTGGCGCTGCATGTGGAGCAAACTGTCTGGGCCACTGTCATTTCCTGGGTCTCTGCCATCCTCTTCCACTCAGTTCATACAGTAGCTCCTGGTTGTAGGTGAAGCTGCTCTAACTACTCTAGCGTTGCCATGTCTTAACAGATAGTCCCACCACAACTCACCGGAACCTGACGTCCAGTAGCCTCAACGACATTTCTGACAAACCGGAAAAAGAACAGGTGAGCCAACCTCATCATCTACAGAATCTTTTTGAAGTGTTTCTGCACTGATGTGTACAAGAATTGAACTGAATTCCATCAAGTAGACTCATTAAAAAAAGAATTAAACCGATGTTGTAGATGCAAAACTTAATGGCAGTCTATTCTGAAACAGATTTTTAGGGATCATTTGGGCAGTAGAGGTGAGTAATGTCAAATATTGAAATACCTTTTATCAACAGCAAATGTCTTTCAAATCTGATATTGACAGAAATGTTGAGTGTAGCTTCACGCCCCGCAGAGCTGAAGAAAACGGTCGAAAGAGACTGTGGTGCCGCTGGTGCAGAGCAGAGATAATAACGGCTCCAATGCATTGTTTCCAACAACCGTTGTCTATAATCATTCATGTTGCTGCAGCTGCATTGAACCTGTGTTTATATAATTCCTCCACATGGCTAATAAACTTGTAGTTCATTGCAAGTCCGTAGAAAATCTTAAAAAAACCTTACAGTCGGTTTAGATTATCTGTCACAGTGATATAGCAGTGACTTCATTTAGGGAATCTTTGCCCTCTGATATTTGTATTACTCACACTCTCTTATCCTACTGGAACGTGTTTGAAGTAGAAAAGGCTGCAAGTGTCACAAGTGGCGAAGTGGTACGATATTCCTTATTCAGACGTATTTGAGTCAAGGTCAAAAACTTGATATTGAAACCAAGCGACCAGCCAACATGAAGTCCCAAAAACGTCAGTTCTTCAAATAGCCTCTTGAGGCTGGCTCCGTGTCAGTTATCACAGATGTTCCAGTGACCAACTTTACAGCAGAAATAAACATGTTTACATCCTGGTACAGCCTGCGAATATATGGGTTGATTCATTCAATTAAATGACATCAAAGCTGAAGGTTATAAATTATGAAGGGCCTCTACTCTTTATATTTAGTCACTTCTAGTAGGCTAAATGCAAAAAAAAAAGGGTGCACACAAAGTAAGAGTCTAGCAATGTGTGGCAACAAGAAACCATGGAGCTGAAATAATTATTGGAAACGCAAAGTGGACGGTACCAAGATGAACCAATCTCAGCTTTTAGGCGACGACCATGTTGACTGCGGTGATAAAGATCACTCTGTTTTACTGTACTGTGTTCTGACAGTTCAATTTGCTCGATGATCAGATTTCACGGCAGACATTTGTTCATATGCTCTCCGGGCCTCCAGGAGAACAGAATTAGGTCAGAGCCTCAACATTAAGTGCTCCTGTGGGACAGATACAGTAGGAGAGAGACAACTGGACAGGAAGCACATTGCATAAACCGAAGCTCTTCCACACCCAGTCACCCGCCTATTAATACCATTCAGAAGTTTCCGCATGCCTTGATCATTTCCATATACTAGCTGCGGGGCTTATAAATAGGCGCTAAAATAAGAGATAAGAGATGATGACTGAGACGAGAGCTGTGCAGATCCATATTCAAAGGTTTAGATAAGATTAGGTGAACACATAAATTTAATCTTGACATATTACATCATATTACACCTGTTCTCAGATCCCTACAGGTCCTTGTGTCATAGTAACTCCCTTAAAAGAATCCATCAGACTCCTTAAACCAGATTAGATCGGATTAGAAAATGATTTTGGTTTTATTAGCAGTTAAAGAAACACAATCAAGCAAAGCCTAATGGAAAAAAACAAAAAACAAACAAGATTTTATGTTTCCAAGAACAGGCTGGGGTGTATTTGGTTAAGGAAGGCTGTGTGGTGTGGATTAGCGGTGATCAAACACAGGTCAGGGTGTGCAGTTATGCAGGTTTAACCTCTAAACTCAATCATTTACAGACAAACTCTTTGCCAAGGAGGCTCAACAGTCCCTGATTGGATCTGTTTGGATCTTACCTAGGAGAAGGTCAGGAGTTTATGAGATTTCTGTCCTCGGATGTTGAGGACAGCCGGGTCGTGAACTGGATACAGCTTCATTTTGATTCATGCCACTTGTACTTTTATTCTCTTCCCCTCTGTTGGTTGGTACAGGATATAAAAATAGGTCTCTCTGTTTGAATTCAGTTATCATTTAACTTCATACCAAATATATTTCATAATGACAGAACTGCTCTCATACTATACACTGATCAGCCACATCATTATGACCACTGACAGGAGAAGTGAATAATATTGACCATCTTGTGACAATTCAGTGTTCTTCTGGGAAACTTTTGGACCTGGCATTCATTGGTGTGGATGTTACTTAGACATGTAGCACCCACCTAGACCAGACCAGGCACCCCCCACCCCATAGCAATGACACTCCTTGATGGCAGCAGCCATCCCCAGCAGGATGCAGCCTGACACACACACAAAAACACTTCAGGAACAACTCAAAAAAAAAAACATGAAGAACAGCACAAGGTGTTGACCTGGCCTCCAGATTCACTAGATCCCAAACTGATCAAGTATCTGTGGGATGATCTACAGAGGACCCTCCCCTCAAAGGCCCCCTACTAACACAACCTGTTGCCAGACACCACAGGACACCCTCAGACGGACCATGTCAATTCTCTGATGAGTCACAACTGTTTTGGAGGCACAAGGGAGACCTACACAATATTAGGAAGGTAGTCATAATGTTATGCCTGATCTGTGTAATTCCTAGTTGGCAACTAATTAAGATAACTGGCACTGGTGTAAAATACACAGCTTCTACAAATTACCACTGGTTGTGTCTTAGTTAATATTTCCTGCCCTCTATCAGCTGATTTGATGTTAATGTATAACACAGAAGTTTTCCACGACGGCCTTATCTAGATATTTATGACTAGAGTCGGGACTATGCATTAATATAATCAAACAGATGCTACAGATAGTCATAAAAGCTACCTGTAGGAAGTTAGTTATCTCACCGACTCTCAGGTTTTCTTTATTTTACTGCTCATTTTTGCTGAAGGAATACTTTTCATATCACAATCCTGCAAAAACCGTGAATACAGTAAGTCGGTCAGTAACATAGGTCTTATAATAATGTTGGAATTTAATACAGTCTGCACCGTAGATAGATAGGGTTGACACAAAGCTGTTGCATCGCATTTAAGGCAGATTGTCAAAAAAGAAGAAGCACAGTGGAAGATAAAGAAAGTGGCCAAGTCTTCATGAAAGACGCATCCCAGTGTACAATGTTGAACCTGTGGAGCACAGCAGGTATCTGACCTCCATTATTGTACACTTCACCAACACCATGTGAGGAAGAAATACAGACCTCGTGATACTACTTGTTTCTTATTTAGATACCACGGGAGACTCTCAGTTTGGTATTTAAACTGAAAGGGATTGTCCTGTTTGATATAGGACGTTTAATTCAGAGCGCAGTGTTTGAGACAGCTTGCTGGTGTGAACGTAACATTTAATGCCGGCTCTCGTTGTTCTCTTTTGTACCGTTTAGCTAAGGAACAAGTTCATGAAGAAGTTGCCGAGAGACGCGGAGGCCTCCAACGTTCTGGTGGGGGAGGTGGACTTCCTGGACGCACCCTTTGTGGCGTTTGTTCGTCTGCAGCAAGCTGTGATGCTGGGAGCCCTAACAGAGGTTCCTGTTCCCACAAGGTGATTTAGAAAGATGAATCGGTCCAGGATGTTCGTGGAAACTGTTGTAGTTGTCTGGATGCAACTGCTGTTCATAAAAGTTGATTACATAATATTACCAGGTACAGGTGATAATGTGTTTTGCCTCCAACGATGAAACACAGCAACAAATATTTTACAACGCAACATAAATCTAGGATTTATTGCAGCGCTAATATAAAAAAAAATTTTTGTACATGCTGTTTCTTTTATTGCATTGACCTGCTTTTTGTGCTCTAGCTGAGTGAGCTGAGTATCATGCAGCGACACTGAACTGGTTCCTGTCTGTTGTTTTTGTTGTTACCAAGGAGCCATAAAGCAATTTCATGTACCGTAGTACTCATTGGGAACGTTCACAGTTCTGATGAACTGGTAAATGTTTTATATATCTGTCACATCTCCATTGGAGCTTCTAGTAAAAAATATGGTTTTATTGCTGTAATATAAATGAAAGTAATTGTTGGGTAATTGAACAGATGGATGCTACACACCGATCAGGCATAACATTATGACCACTGACAGGAGAAGTGAATAACATTGACCATCTTGTGACAATTCAGTGTTCTGCTGGGAAACTTTTGGACCTGCCATTCATTGGTGTGGATGTTACTTAGAGATGTAGCACCCACCTAGACCAGACCAGGCACCCCCACCCCATAGCATTGACACTCCTTGATGTCAGCAGCCATCCCAAGTAGGTTCCTAAAAACGCTTTAGGAACAACTCAAAAAAACATGAAGAACAGGACAAGGTGTTGACCTGGCCTCCAAATTCACTAGATCCCAAACTGATCAAGTATCTGTGGGATGATCCACAGAGGCCCCTCCCCTCAAAGCCCCCCCCCACTAACAACATTCTGTTCCCAGACACCACAGGACACCCTCAGAAGGCCCATGCCCATTCTCTGATGAGTCACAGCTTTTGTAGCAGCCTTTCTGCAGTCAAACACGATTTTATGCTTGAAGAGATTAGTAGTTCTTTGGTGCTTCCTCATGAAAGTAAACCATTTACACATAGTTAAATACAGAAAAGAGGCTGTTAAAACTTAATTTGTATCACACTTTACTAAACCAGACACCTGAACACATATAAAAGTGAAAGTAATGCTAATCACTGAAGAAATAACATGGGCATTTAATGCTGTATGCTTTAAACACATGACATATTGTTCCTTAGAATAACACGTTAAATTCTGGCAGTTTTGTTATGATTACTCTCTTGTTCCTTATTCATTTTGCAGATTTTTATTCATCTTGCTTGGACCCAAAGGCAAAGCCAAGTCGTACCATGAGATTGGCAGAGCGATCGCCACGCTGATGTCAGATGAGGTTAGACTGCCATTAACACACACCATCTGTGTATTTTATTAATTCTGAAAGTGAAGCTCTGCTGCATGGACAACAAATATATTTTTTATATAATGAAATTGAAATTGGCTTCTTCCCTATCAGCAAATGTGTGTTTCAGCAGAATACTTAAGCTGCAAACACCACGTTTGTGTACCTGTTATTATTTGTTTATGGTACTGTAATGGATTATGTTCCTTCCAGTTAGATGGGCACTTTTAAAAAAGGGGTTCGAACATTTGCTTACATACTAATATTGTAAAGATAATTCAGAAATTTCTAAAGAAGTTAGTGAGTACGAATGTATGTGTTTTTACTGTTTTGTGTTATGTTTATATTGTTTGCATGCTGCACTCTGAGTCTACATGAGTGCGATTAAAAAGACTGCTTCCTGGTGACACTGCATGCTTTAACAGGCGTCTTTTGCGCTATAATGCCTCGTCCCTCGCTATGTTCAGGTCTTTCATGACATTGCGTACAAAGCCAAGGACAGACAAGACCTGCTGGCCGGCATTGATGAGTTCCTGGACGAGGTGATCGTGCTTCCTCCTGGGGAGTGGGACCCGGCCATCAGGATAGAGCCTCCAAAATCTCTCCCCTCCTCTGATAAAAGGTCTGTAGCCTAGTTTATTTTCACTCCAGTTTATTTGACGGTGCTTAAAGGGAAAGATGCAATATCACTACACACTTTAGTGCATCTGTAGATAAGACATAGGCAAACATCAGTTTCATATCAAACACTTTAGAGGATTATAAATAAATAAGGTAACAAACACCATTAGAGATTTCTTATCATAAGCCACAAGTGTTCACTGATTCATCAAGGAGCTCAGGCTGTATATTAGTCTGCTCGTCATTTATTAACCACACGCACGCACACAGAAAATACATTAAATGAAGACTTGCATACTTTAGCTGACACATATTCTGGCTTATATGAAAGACAAGGGATGAGGGACTTAAATGAAACTTTAACTGTGGCACGATTCAGTAATAGATGGTGAAAAGGTGCATTTAGAAGGTCGTTTTAAAAAAGAGAAGACTGAGAAAATAAGTGCCAGACCGTCTTTATGAATCATGTAAGGAGCCACAGATCTGTGCCCGCTCTGGATGCTGTGTGAGCAGTTACTGCATCATGTTATAGAACAGCAGTAGTTGCAGAATTACTGGAGTGCATTCAGGTGAAGAGCACAGTGTTGAATTATAAAAGAGCAGCAGTTGTTTCTCATATATGCGGCTGCAGAGTTTTATGCAGTAAAGCAGGAGTGACTCAGGTATTTATGCTGCCACTGATCAGTTAGGATCTTTAATCACCTAACAGATATCATAAAAACCAATGATCCACCTAAAGCTTCATTTCTATAGCAACCTAAATAATAGATAAATGCAGGATGTGTCAGTATAAGAGTATAAATATAACCTGGATCGGGTATTTTCAAGTGATCAAAATGTTCATTAGAGGTCAAATGTAGCCTGTGCAGACTGAACCAAACTGTGCATTTATACGTATTTTAGGAAAAACATGTACGCTGGTGGAGACTCTCAGATGAACGGAGATATGCCTCATGATGGAGGTCATGGAGGAGGTGGGCACGCTGCAGGGGAAGAACTGAAGAAGACTGGAAGGTACGAAAATTGTGAACAAAAGCCATACATACGATCAGCTACAACATTATGACAGGAGAAGTAAATAACATCGACCATCTTGTGACAATTCAGTGTTCTGCTGGGAAACTTTTGGACCTGGCATTCATTGTTGTGGATGTTACTTAGACATGTAGCACCCACCTAGACCAGACCAGACACCCCAACCCCATAGCAATGACACTCCTTGATGGCAGCAGACATCCACAGCAGGATACAGCCTGACACAGACACACACACAAAAACACTTTAGGAACAACTAAAAAAAAACATGAAGAACAGCACAAGGTGTTGACCTGGCCTCCAAATTCACTAGATCCCAAACTGATTAAGTATCTGTTGGATGATCCACAGAGGCCCCTACCATCAACACGAAGGACCCAAAGGGATAATAGTAATCACAGGCTAAAGTGGAAAGTACACATATGAACAATCAACCAAATTGCAGCGTGACTGACAAATTATCAGCATTTTAACAGGTATCCAGAATCCAGAGAAAAATGTAAAAAGTGTGAAAAGACTCAGAGGATGTTGTCTTTTCATTTGCTGTCAGTGTTGTTTATGTCTTGAATAAATTGCAGTTCTTTATGTCTTCATGCTAGTCTTGTGCAGATTCTAATTATTGTTCCACTAATATTGACATACTTCTTTCTGTCTTCAGGTTTTGTGGAGGTCTCTTACTTGACATAAAAAGAAAAGCGCCTTTCTTTGTCAGCGACTTCACCGATGCATTCCACATTCAGGCCCTGTCGGCCATAATGTTTATTTACCTGGGAACTGTGACAAACGCCATCACCTTCGGGGGTCTGCTTGGGGATGCTACAGAAAACATGCAGGTCAGACGTTTGACCTTTAAACAGTTCGCCAAGTGTTAGCTATTTCTGTTCTGAATTATTCCCCATTAATTTATTACCCCTTCGCGTGCAGGGCGTGTTGGAGAGCTTTTTGGGGACGGCCATTGCAGGTGGTGTTTTCTGTCTGCTGGCTGGACAGCCTCTCACCATCCTCAGCAGCACTGGTCCTGTTCTGGTGTTTGAACGGCTGCTCTTCAACTTCAGCAGGTATGCATTTTCTCAGGTGTGACCAGTTACTAAAGGTTACTAGAGGTTTTGTGTTTTAAAAGTCAACCAGCCATCATAGCAAGCACTTTAATAAGAAGAAAATTACATTTAACAAAAATTATTAGGACATTTTGAGGATGAAAATGTGTACTTTTGTCAAAAATGACATTTTATTCCTCAAAACTACCTCTGAATATTTGTTGTCTTTTTTTTTTTTTCATTCTCCACTCAGAGAGAATCACTTCGACTACCTGGAGTTCCGTCTGTGGATCGGCTTGTGGTCGGCGTTCTTCTGTCTGGTGCTCGTGGCCACAGACGCCAGCTTCTTGGTTCAGTACTTTACCCGGTTCACTGAGGAGGGCTTCTCTTGCCTAATTAGCTTCATCTTCATCTATGATGCCTTCAAGAAGATGATCAAGTTGATTCACCAGTATCCCATCAACGAAGACTTCAGGATGGAATACGTCACGCAATATGACTGCCTCTGTATGGCTCCTACTGTCTTAGGTGAGATCTTTGAGACGCTGTCTGGTATCTAGACCTTGGATCAGGTTTGCTTTACACTGGGATGAGATCAAGACACATTGCTCTTGATTGTTGCAGGTTCTTTTTTTCGTGCACATTGAATGAAATATTCCCATCTTGCCTCCATGAAGGGAACATTTTGTAAACCGATGCAATGTCAGTTAGAAAGAAACAACTGGTGTGATTTATTGGAACGAGTTACATGTTTAAGTAAAATATGTTGTTCCACGTTCATATACACCGATCAGCCACAACATTAGAACCAAAGACAGGAGAATTGACCGTCTTGTGACAGTTCATTGTACTGCTGGGAAACTTCTGAACCTGGCATTCATTGGTGTGGATGTTACTTAGACATGTAGCACCCACCTAGACCAGACCAGGCACCCCCCCACCCCCACCCCACCCCACCCCATAGCAATGACCCTCCTTGATGGCAGCAGCCATCCCCAGCAGGATGCAGCCTGACACAGGAACACACACAAAAACGCTTTAGGAACAACTAGAAAAAAAACATGAAGAACAGCACAAAGCATTGACCTGGCCTCCAAATTCACTAGATCCCAAACTGATCAAGTATCTGTGGGATGATCCACAGAGGCCCCTCCCCTCAAAGGCCCCGTACTAACGACATTCTGTTGCCAGACACCACAGGACACCCTCAGAAGGCCCATGTCCGTTCTCCGATAAGTCGCAACTAGTTTGGAGGCACGAGGGAGACCAGCACAATATTAGGAAGGTGGTCATAATGTTATGCCTGATTGGTGTATATATCCACTGACAAAAGCATGTGGATTTAAGGAGATGAAGCGGCCTCTCGCTTGGTTCAAATTACTGTCTGGTTGGAGAATGGAGTTGAAGAGGGGACAGCCGTGAATTAGTGGTAATCCCCTGCTGCCTTCTCTGTCGGACACACACACACACACACACACACACACACACACACACACACAGAAATATCCCCCCCCCCCCCCCCCCCACGCCTCTCCACAAAACAGTAGAGTACACTGTTTACCAGAACAGGTGCTTACTCCAGATGAGTAAGCAGCTGACATATCAACGGTGTTGGACAGGCGGTGAGTCAGGGAAACTCCTGGCACTGCAGCCAAGCAACTGGTCTAATTCCACGGAGGGAAGAGTTGGTCAGAGTCTGTCGGCTGATCCTTTGGCTCTAATTCCTTTCTGAGGTATTTTTTACACGGCAACAGTAGCGAGGCGACGGGAAATGGGGGATAAAGATTTGGCTAAGATAAGATTAACCCCCTTAATTTGTCTCTACTTGAACCTGTATATTACCTTTAACTTGATAGCAGTGAACTCAAAGCAGAGTACAGACTAATTAAAGCTGAGTTTCAAATCACATATTTATTTGTTTGTTTTTACAGAAAACAGTACAGAAATCATTGATGATCCTTTAAGTGGCACTGCAGTCTGGTACTGGAACAACACCAATCTGGTAAGTCTGGTAACTATGAAATGAATAGTTTATGTGATTTGCCGTCTATTCTACAGTAAACTGTCTCACCTGAACTTATAATATTCTGCACTGTAGCATCTATTTTCATCTACTGTTTACTGCAATCAAAGAAAACTGGGTCACAAATCTCATGTCAGCCACAAGTGGCTAGATATAATCTGACAAGGTCGACTGCAGTGTGTTTGTTAGCTCAACAACATTACAAGGAAAAAGTGAACATTCAGATAAGATGAGCCGAGTGCTTGAGGTTACGGTGACTCTCTTTGCCGTCTTATCTTAGTCTTAAGCCCAAAACCCTGAAAGTCTGACAAAGCACTTCTTGAGTAGAAGTTTCAGTGAATATGTTTCTGTATAATCACAATGCTCTTTGTTTAAAGCCCATGAACGCCACGTGGTCGTCCCTCACAAAGACGGAGTGCTTAAAGTACAAAGGAGAGCTGGTGGGGAAGGCCTGCGAGTTCGTCCCGGACATCGCCCTCATGTCCTTCATCCTGTTCTTTGGCACTTACACCTGCTCCATGTGTCTGAAGAAGTTCAAGATGAGCCCCTTCTTCCCCACCACTGTGAGTAGCTGAAGATGACAGCGTGTGCTGAGATGTGTAAACCAAACATAAATCTGTGTTTCTACCTGCAGAAGATTATAAATGGTGTATTTGTGTGTCCCGTGACCCAGGTGAGGAAACTCATCAGTGACTTTGCAATCATCCTGGCCATCCTCATCTTCTGTGGAGTGGATATGCTTGTAGGAGTAGATACTCCTAAACTCATTGTGCCAAGTGAATTCAAGGTGAGTGTCTTCCTTCCCTTTTTGTTTTCTGTATTACATTTTTTTGTTTTGTCATGTATGGCTTCACATGAAGTAATTTAACACATTGCACAATTACAATGTGACATGTTTATATGTGTCTGTTTGTGCCACTAAGGCCGGGCATACACTGTAAGATATTTTAAATCCTTTGACTCAGCTCCATCTCAAACTCTACGACTAGATCGCTGAGTTCAAAAGTTCACAGCCTACGAATCATGTTCTCACACTATACGGCCCGATGCTCTGATGCGACTTGACTCCTCACACTGTGCGTCCATATACCACACGTCGGCCTTTTGCATCCGGAACTGCAACGGCAAAAAGAAGTAGAAGAAGAAGAGGAACCCGGAAGTGGGAGACGCACATCGAAGTTGTTTTGACGTAACTTCAGCGATCGCACATGCTCTGTGCGAGAGGTTGAGGCAAATCGGCTCGTGGCGCTGCTTCTACTGTGCGATACCTTCACGAGGAGCGACCAGGATTTCAAACAAGTTTGATTTTCTTGCGAGCACACGATTTGTGATCGGGAGGTCGTCGTGAGGTGTTAATCTCTCCTCGTTACCCCACGTATACTGCACGAAGCACGACACGCGATTGAGCCGAAATTCGGCCCGATTCAAAAAATAGTCGCACGAGTGGCAAATCGTCTCAAAATGAGCCGACAATCGCACAGTGTATGCCCGGCTTAAGTGTAGTTGACCCACATGTTGAAGTTTCTGTCTTCTTCCCTCGTAGCCAACCAGTCCAGCCCGAGGCTGGTTTGTGCCCCCATTCGGAGGGAACCCCTGGTGGGTTTACTTGGCGTCTGCTCTTCCTGCCCTTCTCGTCACTATACTGGTCTTTATGGACCAACAGATTACTGCTGTGATCGTCAACAGGAAGGAGCACAAGCTAAAGGTACTGGATAATTACATAAAAATAGAAATCATGGCTTTTATTGAGGTACAAGAGCGGCCTTTTCTGCTTCAAGTTTCTCTTACCTGATTTATGGGACGTGAGGATTTTCATGCATTTGCCACAATAGCGTGCAGCCGGTGGAGAACACGGTCTGCCTTCACACTGTAGTTAAATGTCATTCTTCCCATGTGAGTGAGAGATGTTTCATGACTGTGACTGTGCCTTTTTGAAGCAGCTACAATAATTTTCTTTGATATCAACGGGGTGTCATGTTCCTTTATGGCGACACACAGATAACTTTGATTATCTTTGTCTATATTAATCTATATATTATGAGACTGAACCATGCAAGAGCAGTTTGCAGGGTTTTAGTTTTGCGTGTATCTGCAGCTGTTACTGAGCATGGACATACGCTGCCTCTGACCTCGTGTTTGTTGTCTGTACCAGAAAGGGGCAGGTTACCATCTGGATCTGTTCTGGGTGGCTGTTCTGCTCGTGATCTGCTCCTTCATGGGCCTGCCGTGGTACGTGGCCGCCACCGTGATCTCCATCGCACACATCGACAGTCTGAAGATGGAAACTGAGACGTCGGCTCCCGGAGAGCAGCCCAAGTTCCTGGGTGTGAGGTAAGAACCGTGTGTTAGCCGACACTAGCCAAGATAATGGTTTTTACATTTTTTATCCCCCATCTGGATCCGTGTCAGAACACACATATGGACAGACAATCACGCTGATGGCAGCTTTAATTATTAGAGAATACCAAAATCCTACTTGGGAATATTAGAGCATTATGTTAACAGAGTGGCAGCAAGCTAGAGCTGCTGCAACTGCTGTGGTGCCATCTATAGGTGAGAGGCTTACAAGAAGAACATTGAGTGGTACATACGTAGAGTACAGTAGCAGATCAAAAACATAACTTTTGGAACAATAAATATGGAAATAAATGCATCTAAATGAACTCTTCTTAGGCAGAATTGTGCTTTTACAGCTCATAGTTTTGAAATTTCCAACTATGAACACACAAATCACTTATAGGACTAAAAACACGAAGTGCCTTTCCGGTTGGAAGTAGTGAACTGAACGTGATTTGAGTAAATAAGCTGGTTTGGTTTGTTGGTTAAGCCAAAATGTCTGCTAGTCGTCGAGAAACACAAAAGCAGTGCAGGAAAATGACTTTCAGAATAATTCTCTCTTTTATCATTAGTCATTCTGTGTTGTCCCCTAATAACCAGTGTTAAAACTTTACGTTTCTGTGTGTTCGCCTGGTTTTGCCTCGTCCATTAATAGCTAATATTGTTTTCTGTTTTTCCGAGGGTTTCTGTTTTGTTTTCTCGCCTGTTTGTTGTCCTCCGCTGCCTCCTGATGTGTCAGCTGTAAGCTGAGCTAACAAACAACTGAAACATCCGCACCAGCTCTGAACTTCTTACAGACACTGGTGGCGTTTTATTGTTTTTTTTTTTTGCTTTGGCTACACTTAAATTGAGAACAGGGAAATGTGTCAGGAGCTTTAACAAATCTTGTAATTTTGCAAAAAGCAAGTTTTACGAGAATTGGTGCCTGAGAGTTTCCTCTTCTTTTACAGAGAGCAGAGAGCCACTGGTGTGTGTGTGTTCATCCTGACAGGACTGTCTGTATTTATGTCTCCAATTTTAAAGGTAACTTAGTGTTCTAGATAATCTACCTTCTCCATCAGACTGTAATTCAGAACCAGTCAGATAAAATAATGCATCGCTCATTTTGTGAAAGCTCTAGTGTCTCAGTGTATTTTTTTTGTCTAAGTGCATTTTTCTTCCTATTTCACCAAGTTCATCCCCATGCCTGTGCTGTATGGAGTCTTCCTATACATGGGAGTCGCCTCTCTCAATGGCGTACAGGTAAGTTTTTCAGTTTTTATTATCATAAAATGAAAATATGGTGTGTTTTTTTTCAGGTTTTCAGGTTTTGCACGGATTTAAATATGTTTTAACATTATTTATCAAATGCCTACGGAGCTCCCTGTCATGTGTGTTTGTGCTTCCGTCCGTGTGTAGTTCATGGATCGCCTCAAACTGCTTCTGATGCCGGCAAAGCATCAGCCGGACCTGGTTTACCTGCGACACGTTCCCCTCAGGAAGGTCCACCTCTTCACCTTCATCCAGATCCTTTGCTTGGCTCTGCTCTGGGTCCTCAAGTCCACTGTGGCTGCCATCGTGTTCCCCGTCATGGTAAGAGATGTTTACAGTGAGGTCAACTTCACAAAGACAAAAGCTGGAAATGGATTGATAATTGATGTCTGTCATTGTTTTAAGTTTTATCTTTCACAGTGAAGAAGTAAAAGCTCAGTCTAGTCAGCTCTGAATTATACTGAAGCTTATTGATTGTTTGGAGAGGGTTGGTAAACTACTATGAGAGTGTTTTAAAATACAGTAATAATGGTTCAGGGTTACTCATGCAGCACTGAATACTGTGATAGAGTGTGGTAGGACATGCTCCATTTACCAGTTTGTTATTTTAACTAAAACTAGCATTTTAAATGTACAAAGAATAATTAATGAAGTTCTTATTTTCAATGCAGTTTTTTTTTAAGATAAGATAAGATAAGATAAGACTTTATTCATCCCCGTGGGGAAATTAGGGCGTTACAGCGGCAGGAAACAACAGTGCAAGATGCAGAAGATACAAAAAAAATAGAACAGAATAAGAATAGAATACGGCAGACCGTTTATGACCTGACCTTTACTCTAACTTCACTGTACGGTATTTAAACTCTATTTAATGTGAGGGACTTCTTTCACCTGACTTGTATTAGAAATATATATTATATATTGTATATATTACATAGTGTATATTTACTTCTAATTCTATTTCTTGTAGATTTGTACAAATGCAAATCTTTTATATATTGTTTCGCTATATTATTGCATTTTATTTACTTTTTTTTATCTTAAATTAAATTTTTGTTTATTTTTACTAGCAGTTTTCAAGAGTATTTTTTTTAAAATGTGCAACTCAGCTACTGTGACCAAGCAATTTCCCTTGTGGATCGGTAAAGTCTGTCTAAGTCTAAGTCTAAAACCAATCCATCGACTAAATGTCAACAATTGTCTCGCGGTCCGCTCTAACCATGCGTCCTGCTGCTTTCAGATCCTCGCTCTGGTCGCTGTGCGGAAAGCGATGGACTACATGTTCTCCCAGCATGACCTCAGCTTCCTGGACGACATTATTCCGGAGAAGGACAAGAAGAAGAAGGAGGACGAGAAGAAGAAGAAGAAAAAACAGAGCAGCTTAGACAGCGACGCTGAAGACGTAAGGATTTAAATTTTTTAGTTTTAAACCTTCACCTGAATGCATCGATCCCTTACCTTTAAAGTTTTTTTCCCCCTTGCAGCTGCATGAATCAGCTGAGGATTTTTCCACTTGTTAACCAATGTCCAGGTTTTTCATCTTGTGGAGTCATCTATCTCTAGTTTTTCTAATTAGTGAAGCTGAGAAGGTTTTAATCCAGAAATCAGTTTGGGTTTTGGCCACTGGAAGTCAGTTACGACATATCTTCTAAAAGCATTGAGTTTGAGGGTTCTCCCACAGGTTTAGCAATATGAACGCATGTGTGATTGTTACTGGTAACTCGCTGACACACCTAGAGGTCCCATCTCAGGATGTGCTTCCTCTCTCCAACAGTCCGACTATCCTTACAATGAGAATGTCCCCAGCATTAAAATCCCCATGGACATGATGGAGCAGGAGCCCTTCTTAGGTGATAAGGCCTCTGACAGTGAGTAGACCCCGACGACCTGCAGCTCCGGAGGAAAAAAATGATCCTTCCTCCTCTTCTTCAGCCTGCCTCTGCGTATTTTCCTCGTCCTCTGTCACTAAAGAGTTGTTTTCCTTTTTTGTCTTTCACTCGCTGCTTAGACTTTCACTGCATGCCATTAACGTCGTTTCCTTATTTGACTTCCTCCTTTGCCTGTTTCGTGTTCTAAAACATGCATGAAATCTTTTCACTCTCTGTCTTTGATTTCCTTTTGAATGCTTGAACTAACTTCTTTTTTTTCCCCATCAGTTTACTGTTCCTGTGTGGCTCTGTTTTAAAATATCCATTGTGGATTTCCTGATTATTTTCTTCTTCATTTTTGTTGTAGATGATGCTTGTTGAGCTTAATTGTTATTTCAGCTTTATGTACATACCACTGACTATTAGCCCACAACGCTAAGAGGACAAAGTCTCATTTACAACATTAAATCAACTCACTAGATATTCTACTTTATTAGTAACCACTATACTGAAATCCAGAGTTATACTACAAGGAGTGCTAGAAGTATGTTTGGAATCAAGATTTACTTTTGTCGAAAGAGTTCAGCAGCTACACAGGCATTTTAGCTCCTTAGTTTGGGATTCGACTTTGGTTTTCTTAATGCATTCCTTTCTTATGAAGCTTTACATCTTCCTTTTTAACGCTTCTTACTAATCCTTCGCATTTGCACTTACTATTGCTTTACTCAAAAACAAACATAAAATACTATCGGACGCACGAGCGCTAACGTCCGTTTCTTTTCCTTCCACAGGAGAGAAGTCCCTGTCATTCCTTGACCGACACACATCGTGCTGAACAGCTTCGCTACTACAAGGCCAACTACTTATCCAGGTGAGAAGTCTGTGTGTGAGAGAGAGAGAGAGAGAGAGAGAGAGAGAGAGAGAGGGTGTGTGATGTGCCGACAGGAATCAGACAACCACAGACTCTTGTCTTTGTACCAAACAAAATGGTAAAGAGAGAGAGACAAAAACAAAATACAACTAATTTCTTTTGCATTTAGTCATGCCCGGTGTCTTCAAAGGTTGTAAAAGGTCAGAAGGCGAGCTAGCTCACTAGCTAACATATAATGCTAGTCTGAACTTTAAAGGTCAGCGAGGGTAATTAGCTTATCTATGGCTAAACTGTATTTTTTCAATAGGAAGCAGAGCGCTGGCCGCCATATGTCAGCTCAGCTGTCTCCTCGCTCTCGTCTTGCTTTTGTCTGTGGACTTGTTCCGTCAAATCACTGTAGAGCTTTGGCTCCACCACGTTGCTAACCATTGGAAATGAAATTACTACTGATTAAGGATTACCTTGAGGGCAGTTCTACCCATTGCGTGCACATTATTGGTGCTACTTTTGTCATTTTTAATGCCGTAGTGAAGTTATCCTGGAATCAGTGTTTTCTCTGTTAAGGTGATTTTTCTCCAAATTGATTGTTTAAGCTCAGAATGTGTTGTTTGCTGTGCAGATTGTAAAAAGTACAAAAAAATGAAGGGGGTCTGAACACTTTCTGAAGTGACTGGAAATTAAGGAACTAAGTGGAAGAGTATCTCACCACGAGGACAAACAGGACTTACAATTCTACCTTTTTCTTACTTTTTTTTACGAGTTTTTAAGCAACAGGTTCATTTTTTAATATCAAAACTTCCCTTAAATTACCTTAAAAGAAAAACAGTTCCAATGAGGTTGGGACGTTTTGTACAAATAACATAAATAAAAACAGAGTACAATGATTTGCAAATCTTTTTCAACCTATATTCAACTGAATACACTACAAAGACAAGATATTTAACGCACAAACTGATAAACTTTATTGTTTTTTTTTGCAAGTATTCACTCATTTTGAATTTGATTCATGCAACACGTTCTAAAGAAGCTGGGATAGGGGCAACAAAAGACTGGGAAAGTTGAGGAAAGCTCAAAACGGAACAGTCCACAGGTGAACAGGTTAATTGCAAACAGGTGAGTGTCATGATTGTGTATAAAAGGAGACTCCCAGAAAGGCCCTCTCCTTGCTTCTTTGGAACGTGTTACAGACATTAAAATTGAAAATGAGTGAATATTTAATTTGGACATTAAATATCTCAATCATTGTATTCTGCTTTATTTTACGTTTTTACACAACGTCCCAACTTCATTGGAATTGGGGTTTGCAGATGTTAGATGTTATTTATGGAACAGTGAGTAATAATGGTCTGCGTGTCAGTATTGACCTGCATGTATGCTGTGGGGTAAATGCTGAGCTTTTAGAGGACAACAATCAGTCTTAAAAAGACAGAACAAGCCGACCGAAGATTATGAGGAGATTATATTTCTCTATCCATCAACAATCGTGTCCACGGGCTCACGTTTTCTTCTTGTGTGACCCCGTCTGCTCGGCGATTGTCTCTAACAGTGCTCGCGAAAGAGGATTAGCGTTTGGGACAATGTGTGAAAAGCAGCTGTGATCACGGGACAACAAACAAATTATTTTTTAACTTTTTTTTTTTTTTTTTTAACCGGTCTTTAACCGTGGAAATCAGACGGACAGGTTTATGGTCAAATGACTGGGGACTGATTGAAAAACGTATTTCTCTGACTGTATTGCAGGCGATGTGCACGTCACCAGAACTGCTTCATTGCTAATTTCCTTTTGGGTTTAATTGGCTGCTTGTAAAACAAGACTGTTGAATACTTCAATCTCATGTTATTTTAAAAACTGATGACATTACGACTGTTCCACCAAGAAGCCGCCTTAGGGACATGCCACATGCATGCAATAGTTTTGATAAGTATTCATTCATTCAGTAATTTTCTGTAGCCGCTTGTCCTCTGGAGAGTTGCAGGGAGACTGGAGCCTGTCCCAGCTGTCATTAGGTGAGAGGCGGGGTACACCCTGGACAGGTCTCCAGTCCATAGAGAGCCGAAGTCCCGCCCATTCTACTTCCGGGCCATGGGACCTATCTTTCGAAAAAATATGAACGGCAGTCTATGGAGAGATCATAATTATTTTCTGGTCCCGATCGACTTGTGCCTTGGATTATACATATGTTGTTTTTCAGAATAAAAAATGATTTTACATGTCAAGAATGTCACAGTTTGTCGCAAGATAGTTAAGTGGAAAGCTATGGAAAATACGTAATTAAACGAACTACAAGTCCCGCATGCTGGCGCGTACAGGACCGACCAAAACTCCCTTGGTGTAACTACAGCTCTCGACATGACCCGATTTATAATGATTTTCACCTCGTTTGATGCTTCTGCCTTCGTCCTGGAAGAAGACGGTAAAGCTCAACAAGGAGACAGCCGTAGTTCTCTAGGGATCTCTAGAGAGATGTAGTTCACTAAGCGATCTCATACAAAACCTAATGTTGTTCAGCTTATTTACGTCAATTTATCTCTTGACGTGAAAAATTATCTTTTAAATTCACACACATATGTGAAACACGATTCGAACGGGACCAAAAAATAATTATGATCTCCCCATAGACTGCCGTTCATATTTTTTCGAAAGATAGGTCCCATGACCCGGAAGTAGAGGGGCGGGACTTCGGCTCTCTATTGCAGGGCTAACACAGAGAGACAGACACTCACACTCACACCTACGGCCAATTTAGAATCACCAATGAACCTAACCAGCATGTCTTTGGACGGTGGGAGGAAGCATTCAAGAAAGAATTCAAACCCAGAACCTTCTTGCTGTGTTTGCTCAGATTTAAGATGAATGTCTTTGTGTTTCAGCCCCGAGATGAGTCCGCTGAAGTCTGCCGTGCCTCAGATCATAATAGACATGGACCCGGACGAGGATAATTCCTTCTACTGGAGGGGCAGAGGATCTGAAACGTCCCTGTAGAGCAACGAACCACCACCACCACCAGGCAACTTGCAGCACCCCGCAACACAACTCTTACTTATGCTGACTTCAGTTTAGTCTTATCTAACTCGCCTCCATCCTTTCTAGACTTAGTGATGCTGGAAAAAAAGGGAATGCATTAGAAAAAAACACACACACACAACCTGCATTTTTAATTAATGAAGCTATTTTTTTTCCTCATCATCTTCACAGTAGACCGTATCAGACTGATTCATTTAACTCCTCACTGCTCTTCTATGCAACTCCCGACGTACAGTATATCGCTGCAGCTCTCTCTGACCACGCATGGAGTGCCCTCCCTGCTCTTTTATATAAATATATATATATAAATATCATATGTCTGAATTTTTATATAAACTGAATTACTCTAATAAGATTTTTCCTGTAGCAGGAAAATGATGTTTCTTTATTTTCTTTTTTTTTTTTTTTATAGATCTACCTCCTGTTTTAGATTCAATGCTTATTATGAACAAATGCAACATGTTGATTTTTGACGCAGCATGGGGTTTTGATATTTCCTCCGTCTTCTCGTAGAGTTGGAATGATTCAAGAGATTCACTGTACTATAGCGTGCGAAGAAATGCAACTAGATATTTAAATGAATTAACAGTTAATTAACCACACACACACACAGACACACACATTTGTATGTGCAGATGAAGTCAATATTTTTATGATCACTTTTTGATGCTGTTTTGATTGCTTCACCTTCTCTTTCTAATTTTCTTTCACACGTTCACGTCAAAGCTTTTGTTACTCGTTTAAATTAAATCGTATGTTCCTTTTTGCTTTTTTTTAATGATTATGTCGTGTGTGTATATTGGTAACTTTTATCTCTTTTTTTTTTGTGCTTAGAAAACAGTTCAGCGATACATTAAAAAATAAAAAATCATCCGATTTTCCTCAGCCAAACTTAAACTCTAACTAGGGATACATATCATGTAATAGTTTGTGCTGCACAAACGACTTTTACCTAAGTGGCTTATGAAAGATCCAGACTGAAATTCTTACAGAAACGATATGAGACTAAGATTAAAAGACGGGAATCAGATTCATGTAAGCTCCGTGCGGTGGGTCAAGCTTAAGTTCACAGCAGGTTTATTTCTGTTTCTGATATGAAAACGGTTTCCTCCATACGTGACACTCACATGCCACGATGTTCGTACAGAACTGCCGGCCGCTGTTTGGCAATCCCTCCAGAAGAGCAACTAAATGTGAAATGTGTCTCAGATGATAAAGATGAACCTTTCTTGAGCCCATGTGTAGTTGGCCAGTCTGAATCTCTGAGTGTATTTAAAGAAGGACGAACCTATCGGGCACTTTTGAAGCTCGGTGTGGTGGCTCTGGCCGCGGCCATCTTGGCAATGCCTGACTCCGCCTACCTGATGACTAATTACAAAATGGGCAGCCACCTGTTGCTCAAATGAGACTTATTAAACGCATAACTTTAAGCCGGAAACAAAACAAACACACATATATATATAGTACCAGGCATATGTTTTATTTCTGTTGTAACATTGGACGTTTTAACATGGAGTTTCTATTGGAATTGACTTTTGAAGCCAGCCCCAAGTGGTCATTTGAGGAACTGCACTTTTTGGCACTACTGGTTGCTGCTTGGGCTGTATATGTGAACAAAGTAAGTTTCAGCTTCCAGAATACATGCAGACAAGTAAAGAAACAGTGTTTTATAGTGCAGTCATATTAGTACGGTGTAGTAGTTCTTCTTCTTCTACTGTACATAATATGGCATGTGAGTGTTACGTTATAAATCCAAACACATCCTTTAATAACCACTGTAACTGTCTTCTTCAGTAATTTTGCATCCTCTAACACGAGGCAGACAGTTACAAATTACTACAGAGCGACTAACGAGTCCACACTCCAAAACTCCACTTTAACCAGTGTTAAAGGTTAATTCCTGTTTATTCCAATGTCTTGTTTTTCCCATGTGAGTCGTGCTGACTTCCTGACGCTCCAGCCTGTAGAAATTCAAGAAACCATGGAGTTACACGTAAACAACAAGGCCAAAAAAAAAATGTGATTTTTACATGAGTCAGTTTTGTTTTTTCAGGCCTGTGAGTGTAACAGCGGCAACTAGAAGCCAGACGTGCATTGGCTGTTGATGAAAACTCTTATTCTTACAGTCAGTAACTTGAAACCAAAATCTATCCACAGACTCGCACATGGAAACAAAACAAACCGATGCAGGCAAGTTGCCCACAAAGTTTGACTCCTTGGTTCCTTGAATCTCTGCAACCGAGTCTTCATGATCTGTAGAGACACATGTTAAGGGAGATATGGGTGAGGAAGTATCCTTTAAGTACACTACTACTGCAACTACCCAAAATGTCTCCTCACTGAATCACTTGTAGAGACGAGCATGATTAAAGAGCCGCCTTGTTTCTTTGTAAATCATGTACATAAAGGCCCGGTGGCTCCAACAAAAATGTTAACGGCTCACTTTGTACCATCACGGCCATCGTGTTCAATTCGTCTTTTGTCTGTTTCAATTCGAAATGTAACTTTATACTCCACATCAGTGTTTGTCGACGGCGACTGTGACTCGTGCGTCCAGGGCATTTAAACGCGAGGGTGATGAAAGTGTGTCACGTGGAAGCGTGTCGGACAAGAAACCTGCAACATGAAATGAAAATGTAATGTTAATTTAACCGTAAAGGAATACTGATACTTTTATCTTTTATCTTTCTTTTTTTTTTTTTTTTGATTAACTTTTTGTGACTTTTTAGAGCAGGTGAAATGGTTTATTTTAGAATTTATATTTTTGAAATGAAATGTATATTGAAAATAAACAGAGTTGTCAAACAGTCATGCCTGCGTGCCTCTCTTCAATTTTCTTCGTGTGAATTTCATTATATTTTCTTGAGTGGAAATTTATGTTTTTAAAAAGCATAAATTCTTAAAACATTTGTTAACTTATTATTATTATTATTATAGTTGCAGTCAGCAGTTTGTTCCTGGTGTCCGTTAATGCTAAAGTGCAGTGGCTCCCTCTAGTGTCAGTCAAACAGAATTACAGATGCTGACCAGACTTGCAGCCACATCAGATTTAAAGACTAAATTAATTTCTCTCGTTGAGTCCCAGGATCTGATCTGATATGACACCAAACTACAAACTAGACGCTCACTGGAAGCTGCTTGTTTCAATCATCCAGCGACATTTACATTACATTCGTGTTTATGAGTTTAAATTCCTCAGCAACTAATGGAAGAACTGTCATGAAATGTGACGCACATGCACGTCCTGCTCCTACCACTTTTCATCTAATGCCATTAAAAGTTGAATACGTTTATTCCTTTTGATACCCAAAGAAATATCCGTCAAAAGTCAAGTGTCCCGGGATGGAGATGCAAATCCTGCCACCACCACCACTGCTACTACTGGCACAGTTTCCACCACATTCTTTTACCACCAGAACAACAAGTACAAGTAATGTTCGTTGCAGTACTTCATTTTCATTTTGTATATTCATTAGTTTTCTGTTCGTCCTCTGGACGGTCGTGGAAGGGGTTGGAGCCCAACTCAGCTGGTACTGGGCAAGAGGCGGGGTACACCCTGAATCAGAATCAGAATCAGCTTTAATGGCCAAGTATGTACAAATACAAGGAATTTGACTCCGGCAACTTTGCTCTCTAGCACAGAAACAACTTAAATAAGTGAAAGAAAAATAAAATAATTTGATAATCTGTACACATAATCTGTACACATAAAATATAGGATAAGAGCAGATATATACACCAAACCAGGGTTTTGTACAGTGAGTACATACAACAGTGCAGAGTTATTGTTTATTGTGGATGGTCTCACACTTTGTGACTGCTCAGAGTTCATCAGAGCGACAGCCCCGTGGGAAGAAACTGTCCTTGTGGCGGGTGGTTTCGGCGTACAGTGCTCTGTAACGCCGGCCTGAGGGGAGGAGTCTAAACAGACTGTGACCAGGGTGTGAGGGGTCTGAGGAGATTTTCCTGTCCTGCTTCCTGACCCCTGGACCAGGTCTAACACAGACTCACACCTACGGCCAATTGAGAATCACCAATGAACCTGACCAGCATGTCTCTGGAAGGTGGGAGGAAGCTGGAGAGAACCCACGCAGACACAGGGAGAACATGCAAACTCCACACAGAAAGGAACCAGTCGACCAGGATTCAAACCCAGAACCTTCTTGCTGTGAGGCGTCAGTGCTAACCACCACGCCACTGTGCCTTCATTTTGTATGTGACCATTATAAATCACTTTTACATTGCATCTGATACGTGAGCATGCAATAATTTCCTTCTAACGAGGTTGAAAAAGTTAAATTAAATCCCTTAATAGAGCCAAAAGGCCCTGCAGAGCTGACTGTAGTAGAATACAACCACTGCAAACACTACTACTTTACACTACCAGCCCTTACTACCAGCATGTAGAGCAGTAGTCGATGGATTGATTGTTTTTGTAATTTTTCAAGCAAATATTCCCAAAGATCTTTTACGACTTGTGTGAAAGTAAATCAGGATTTGATTGGACAAAAACAAGTTGAATTCCCCCAAAAATCCATTTGCATTTCTACTGATTATTAATGAACAGTCGAGATAAACTAAGAGATTAAACTGAGGAGAGAGAGATAGCAGAGGAAACAACACAAAGAAATCGAAGCTGTTTATTTTCTCTCTCTGTCTAATGATGGAGTTGCACTTAATCATCGCATCAGATAATTACAGAACAATCAATAAAGACGAAAACCGCAATCTCATGGCAAAACGAGTGAGCTGCATTCAGAGGGTGCCAGACGTGAGGAGGCGACTGCTCCACGTTTCCACTAGAGGACTAACAAGAGCCGCGGAAGGTCAGGAGACGGAGGGCTGATACAGAGCAGGGACTGTTCTTGTATTTGTCTTTGCGAGGGCCAGGTTGCGTTCAGGTGACGTCAGCAGAACAGAAATAACACCCATTAGTCTGACTTGACTTGTAGACGCATGGGATTTATCGTCCAAATTGGTTCCTTTTGTTGTGTTACGCGAGCTGGACGGACTAATCAGAGGCTATCGCGAACATTTTCTTTCTTTTCTTCCACCTCGCCTGCTTTTTCAAATCAATTCACTTCCTCCAAGTCCGCGCAAATGCCTCGGTATTTAATATAAGCGTTGACGTTCGACTTAAGCTTAAGGAAGTCAGGAGGTCAGAATAAAGCACCTCAACATCTGAGGTCCACACACAGTATGTGGTTAAAATTCCTTCCTCACCTTTGGAATTTGCTCCTCCTCGCTTTTTATCTAGTCTCACTGCAGGTTCAGGCCTTTAACTGCCCCTTCCTCCTCCTATCTGCAATAAACTCCATTTATTACCGCAGTTATCTCAGGATGGAGATCCCAAATGCACCACGCGTAACCCGTTCCCGATCCCGGCAGCCCATGTGTGTGTTGGCTTTGAATCATAAACGTCAGGCAACTTGTGCTTTCTGGTCTGAGGTGAAAACTGCAAAGATGGCACAGCCTACAGAGCGGCAACAGTCTGTTTAAAGACGGGCGTCAAACCTGTGGACAAACATTCAGTTAGATATAGTTCTAAATAACAAGTATTGTTATTATTATTAATAATCATAGAGTGGGATAGACCGGTGACCCTCCAGGGGACAAGCGGTTACAGAAAATTAATCAGTGAATGTAGGACATGAGAAAACTGTGATGGACTGGCGACCTGTCCAGGGTGTACCCCCGCCTATCGTCCGATGACAGCCGGGACAGGCTCCAGCGCCCACCCAGCAACCCAGAAAACTAATTAATTCATCTCCTGTACCCGCTTATTCCTGTAAAGGGTCGTGGGGGTCTGCTGGAGCCTATCCCAGCTGTCATCGGACGAGAGGCAGGGGTACACCCTGGACAGGTCTCCAGTCTATTGCAGGGCCAACACAGAGAGACAGGCAACCATTCACACTCACATGCACACCTACGGCCAATTTAGAATCACGACCCAGAAAATGAATGAATGAATTATTATTAATCATCAACCTTCTACCTCAGAGGGACGACTTGTTGTTAATTTGAATTGGCAAACTTAAAAACTTATAATGGGATAGAGTGTGCAGAGTTGTGTTCAGGTGGGGCGTGGGGCCTTAATGAGGTCTCCAACTGTCTCTGAACACTTCCCACTGCTGGAGTTAAAAGTTTGTCAGCCCTTGGGCGACCCTCTTACTTACCTCTGGCCTGAGGGCTGAAATAAACCAGAACTATCTTTTAAGTAAGAGACCTGAGACTGCACCTTCACAGGCTATAGAATAATAATAATAAAAATAAATAAATAAAGGAACACAGATCTCATTGGAGAAGAAAAATCAAGCCGGATATCAAAACCGATGCAACCAGACCAAACCGGACCATCACTGACCCACCAACAAACTCTTATCTGTTAAAAAAGCACAGGGCGCCAGTTTCGGACCTACCTGCTGATTCTGGTGTTCTACCGTATCATCCACGGTACCAGGCAGCGAGCACAGGACCCACTAGAGGACGTCAGGCCCTCAGGGTACTTTCACAATGTCTGTTTCTAACTGTTTGGTCATAGACATTCACACCACTGTCCTGCAGGAGGTCATGTTGTAGGCCTCTGACGGTGCTCATCCTGTTCCTCCTTACACAAAGTTGCAGATACCGGTCCTGCTGATGGGTTGAGGACCTTCCACGGTCCTGCCCAGCTCTCCCAGAGTAGCTGCCCATCTCCTGGAATCTCCTCCATGCTCTTGAGACCGTGCTGGGAGACAAAGCAAACCTCGGGGCAATGGCTCGTACTGATGTTGACGTTCCAATGTGGAGGAGTTGGACTGTCTGTGCAACCTCTGTAGGGTCCAGGTGTCTCCTCATGCTATGAGTTCGGACACAGACCCTAGAAAAGGGAGAGGGAGAAAACATCAGTGGCCTCCACCTGTAAAACCATTCCTGATTTTGGGGGAGTCGTCTCATTGTCGTCCTTCTACTGCACTCGGTTTAATTAACACCAAAGCTGCTGAATATTTAGCAGCTTATTTTCTCAATGAACTAAACAATTACAAGGAATAAACCGTAAGAGTGATGGTAGAGAAGTGGCCCCTGGACGAATGAAACAGCAGACAGCCGTACGACATAGCACCTCCCCGTACGGGATAAATATAAACTCCACAAATATGAACCGTATCATTAAGCTGCAGTGTCTCTGCTCAGGAAGAGCGTGAATAATCACAGTGCAGCTGGGATCTGTCACGTCCTAAAGAGTACGTGTTGGCTCGCTGGCGTCACGAGACAGAGCTAGTGTAAGAGCTCCGTCGCTCAGTGGCAGGAGGAAGGTTTTTTCGGTGTGACACATTCACAGAAAGATCACATATTATTCTCGCAGAATAATAATCTGCGGATTCTTCAAGGTTTCGTTGTTATTTATTTGCAGGAGCGGGACACACACGGGAAAACGAGTAAGTGTTTCCTTCACACAGATTGCCTTAGATTCCCCTTCAGTGACGCGGGGGTGTGTGGTCTGAAGAACACAAAGGACTGAGCTGACGTGTTCCTCCCTTTTCTATACGTGCAAGATTATTTCAGTTATCTCACCACTAACAGTGCTACATCTGTTGACCCCTCTCACCCTGGACGCAAAGCTTTTGAGCCACTCCTCTCGCCACAGAAAAAGTTTCTCTCCAGCTGCAACTGAACGTCACTAACCCCCCCACACACATGCACAAGGACGTCCATTTTACACCTTTTCCATACACAATCTGTACGGTTCCTCCTCTATTTATATATTTTGCACCACTTCATTTCTGTCTGGGGCGGCACAGTTCTGGGTTCTAATCCATGGGCCGACTGGTTCCTTTCTGTGTGGAGTTTGCATGTTCTCCCTGTGTCTGCGTGGGTTCTCTCCAGGTTCTCCAGCTTCCTCCCACCGTCCAAAGACATGCTGGTTAGGTTAATTGGTGATTCTGAATTGGCCGTAGTTGTGAGTGTGAATGGTTGTCTGTCTCTCTGTGTTAGTCCTGAGATAGACTGGAGACCTGTCCAGGGTGTACCCCGCCTCCACCCAACTGTCATGGTTTTCAATTTCCAGTATTTTCTGTGACCCTGTTTGTTTTTTCTTGTGTTTCCTGTTTTTATTTTGTAAAGTTCTTCTTCCTTGTTGTGTTTCTTGTCTCATTTTACTTCCTGTGTTTCCCCCCCTCTCTGATTGTTGGATTGGTTTCTCCTTGTGTTGCTCCGCCCTCATTAGTTTCACCTGTGTCTCTCTGTCCAGGTGTGTGTATATTTATAGCCCTGCCATTTCCTTTGTCCTCTGTCTTCTGTCTAGTTGTCTGTGATGTTACCCCTGTTTGTCCTGCAGTCATGCTTTCTTGTGTTCCTGAGTTCGTGTATTGGTTTTGGTCCTTGCCTATTTTTGGAGTTTTTGTATAATCTCCTTTCCCCTGCAGGGCCTTAAGTTCTAGATTTTGAGTTTGTATTAAAATAATTTTGCTTCTCTGTTTTGCCTCCCTCTGTGTGCTGCATTTGGGTCGTACTCAACCAGAAGCATGACAGCTTCAGTTTCTGACTGACTGTTTCTCACACCAGTGTCCCGCTAGAGGTCATGTTGTAGGGCTCTGACGGTGCTCATCCTGTTCTTCCTCGCACAAAGTTGCAGATAGTCCTGCTGATGGGCTGAGGACCTTCCGCAGTCCTGTCCAGCTCTCCTAGAGTCGCTGCCTGTCTCTTGGAATCTCCTCCAGTCTCTTGAGACCGTGCTGGGAGACAAAGCAAAGCCTGGAGGAGTTGGACTGCCTGTGCCTCCCTCTGTGTGCTGCATTTGGGTCGTACTCAGCCAGAAGCATGACAGCTTCAGAAAAAAACAAACACATTTTTCTTTTTAACCCTTCTACACTATCCCATCTTCCAACCTGCTGTTGGAACACGCTGTAACCGCTTGTTACAGCTAACCCTAACCCAATCAAACAAATGAAACAGAAATATTATACTTGTTTTCTTCAGGAGAATGAGACAGTATTACACATGGGTGAGCTGTGAGTTAATTTGAGGCCAAATTAGAGCCCATCTGTTCAGGAGTGTTTCCAATCAATGTAATGAGACTCAGGTGTTGTTCAGTGCCCCGTTTTGTTAAAAAAATAAATAAAAAAGTCGCATTTGTCACAGTCTGATCTTTGCAACACATGATGGTGTATGACCCCACGGATAAAGGAGCTTTATGAGGACCTCAGAAAAAAAAAAAATGCTCATCAGGCTGGAAAACGTTACAAAACTATCTGTAAAGAGTTTTAAATCAACAAATAATCCACAGTCAGACAGATTGACAACAAATGGAGGAGATTTAAGACGACTGTTCCCCTCCACAGGACAACAAAGATCACTCCATAACAGTCTGAGAGGTCACAAAGGAACCTAGGGGAACTTCTAAGCAGCTAAAGGCCTCTCTCACATTGGCTAGTGTTAATGTTCATGAATCCACTGAGGACAAAGACACTGCTCTCCGAAAAGAACATTTCTACCAGTCTGCAGTTTGATCAACATCATGTGGACAAGCCAGAAGACTATTGGGACAATGTTTAGTGGACAGATGAGACCAAAGTAGAATAGTTTGGTTTAAATGAGGAGGTGTCATGTTTGGAGATGAAACAACATTCAGAACCTCATCCCGTCCATGAAACATGGGGGTGGTAATGTCCTTGTTTGGGCCTGTTTTGCTGCATCTGGACCAGGACGGCTTAAACATCATTGATGGACCAATGAATTCTGAATTATATCAGTGAACTCTAAAAGAAAATATCAGGATATCTGTCCATGAGCTGAATCTGAAGAGAAACTGAGTCACGAAGCGCAAAGTTGTTCAACAAAAGGACGGTTAAAGAAGAACAACATTGATGTTTTGGAACAGCCAGATCAAAGTCCTGACCTTAATCCAATAGAAATGTTGTGGAAGGACCTGAAGCAAACAGTTCATGTGAGGAAACCCACCAACATCTCAGAACTGAAGTGGTTCTGTACTAAGAAATTGGCTAAAATCCATCCAAGCTGCTGTAGACGACTGATCAGCAGTTACCGGAAATGTTTCATTGCTGTTAATGCTGCACAAGGAGGTCACAGCAGATACTGGTTTCATATAAGTTTGCAGCTCACAGGTATGTACAAATGATTGCTTTTGTTGAGTATATTTCTGTTTGATTTGTTGGATTGGGTTCTCTTGTGTGAAAATCTGTTGATGTTTTGAGTCATTTTTATGCAGAAATGTCGCAAAAGCATTTAAACTGCTGCACGTTGTTACTGTGCACACCAGCTACACACCTGCAGCTAAAATCTAATCCCTAACACCTTCATGCGCCCTTAAAGGTGTTAATTATAAACAGATTCTGCTGATACTAAACCATTACACTTCGTCAGTTCCCAGAAATATTCAGCCCCGCTAATCAGATCTGAGCAGCTCGGCCCGAGAGAAGCGTTACATAACCACCTGAGTGCTGAGCAGATGGTGAAAGGATGTTGAGCCGTTTGTGTGCTCACCTGTAAAGAAACCTCTCAGCTTCTGATCCCTCCATGTATCTGCCTCCACGGATACCTTTGTCCTGCTTAAACCCTTCACAGCCGTGACGGTGTGGCGCATGTTTTTGCAGAATTCGAGCCCGGCTGGGTGCACAGATATCCAGCCCGTCCAGTGAACCCAGATGGGGCCCTGAGGAAGAGGGGAAACGGGAGCGACACAATGCTTTCTCAACAGTCCCTGTGCTCTGATATGCTCTGATATGCTCTGATAAGCTGCCTGTTGTTATTCTAGGTCATTGTTAAAACGGCAAAACACAATAACCGCTTGCTCCTTGTCTACCGTACACACGTGATTCGCCTTCATCCTCCTCCTCCAGTCTGCTCTTTCCTCTTTCTCAGTTCGCTGTTAAGTCTACAGCAGCAGAATGAGCCGAGAAGCCGAACCGAGAATAAATGATACTTATATCTCCACAGAGGAATCGGATGGAAAGTCAAAGAGACAAACAGAATGAACTAAAGGCCAAAGGTTCAGTGTATCACATAGATGTTTACAGCCTCAGGATATGTATCTCCACTGATTTATGGCTCCATTGACCAACAAAAGAATGAAGCGTTTTCTTGTCTCCACACGTTCCCGACTTTACTGCTCTAACCTTAAGCTTTTATTAGTCTGTTCTTTTTATTGATTGCACTGTCTTGGCATTCTGCACGGAGGTAAAAGGAAAGACCGTGGGCACGTGAGCAACACTGTTTTGGTCCAGAGTCATATCTGAGCTGGGAGAAAGTCATAAAGTCTCGGTTTTGTTTATTTATAAGAACGAGAAACTGCAATGTGTCTATGTAGGAAATGTGAGCAGCAGCAACATATTAGCATAGTAGCAGCAGTTTCATCGCAGCCTGTTTGAGTGAGTGCTCTTGTGACAATTTAATGTTCTGCTGGGAAACTTTTGGACCTGGCATTCATTGGTGTGGATGTTACTTAGACATGTAGCACCCACCTAGACCAGACCAGGCACCCCCACAACATAGCAATGACACTCCTTGATGGCAGCAGCCATCCCCAGCAGGATGCAGCCTGACACAGACGCACACACAAAAACACTTTAGGAACAACTAAAAAAAAAACATGACGAACAACACAAGGTGTTGACCTGGCCTCCAAATTCACTAGATCCCAAACTGATCCAAGTATCTGTGAGATGATCCACAGAGGCCCCTCCCCTCAAAGGCCCCCCCACTGACACCATTCTGTTGCCAGACACCACAGGACACCCTCAAAAGGCCCATGTCCATTCTCTGATGAGTCACCACAAGGGAGACCTGCACAATATTAGGAAGGCGGTCATAATGTTATGCCTGATCATCATGTAATAGACCGTCTGCAGTTGCAGTGAAAGCAAACCAACAGGAGGTAAAGGCAGAAGAATAATGTGTAAGTATCACTCCTAATCCTAATCCTCTTTACTCGCATGAATCAGAGGAAGCTGGAGTGTGTCGCTGCAGTCACTCTGGTCTTATGACCCTTCACACGCTTGGAGATATCTTAACCTCACCCTCCTCCTGGGAAGCATATTATTTATAGATAAGAAGATGGCAGTCTCAATGCATGCATCGGGGTCTCATACAAAGTCTGTTTTTTTTTTTTCTGCCCAACAGTTGCTTCTCTCTAAATGCAAAAATGTTTTGCAAGGTCATCTGATCATATAAAAGCCAATAAAAAAAGGCTTCCGAAGATATCTCAAGTGCTGAATGTGCCATTGGTGGAAACTCGCCAGGCAATAACATATTGGCTTTTAGAAAATGTGTCCTCTCATATATGAAATGAAACATGCCCCTGAACTGCTTGCTCTTTCAATTCCACTCAGATTAAGATTTCATTGCTGTGTGCCATTTGCTGCCGTAAGACCCATTTAATCTTAATTTTACCTTGAAATGTGTTTTTCTTGTGTTTCCTTCTAACGTGTGTCACTGCCATCATCACCAATTTGATCAAATTTAGGGTAAAGTCTTTTGGTGAAGGCGAGCATCACCCCGCGTGTTGTCTTCATCATCTTGGTCGGGGGGAAGATATTAAAATTCCTGCCGCTCAGACACGCCCGCCCCTTTCTGAAGGGAGAAAATAAATACGCTCAGCAGCAATTTAAATCAAATGGAATTTAGGAAAGGTCACCGAAGCTTTTTCTGGATTACTTTGTCTCGCTTGCCTCGCAGTGTTGGAAGTGTTGGATTCTGTCAGACTCATGACAGCCGCGGCACAGCGGTAGACCCGGCCACAGTGACAGCTGTGTCATCCCAGGGCTGAGGCCGTAATCAGAGCTACAGACTGTCTCAAACCTGGCTTTTATATTGTTCTTTTAAATGCACCGATGCATATTTGTGCTTGTGCATACGCAGCTGAAGGTGCCCTGGCCCTCTATGGTCAGAATTAATACCACGTATGGGAAGATCACGACAGATGTGAACACTCGCTGCATGCAGTGTCATTACTAATCAATGAACAAAACCCAAATAAATTAAACTGTGTTGAACAATGTGCTCCTATGCACTTAGCTGTGATCATGTATATACACTGCCTGGCCAAAAAACAAGTCGCCACCTGGATTTAACTAAGCAAATAGGTACGAGCCTCCTATTTGATAATTAGTTGGACAACTGATGCAATGAGTAGCTTCTCATTTCTTAAACCACCATGTCTAAAGACACATCCTGTGGTTGTGAAAAAGATGTTAGTCTGTTTGAGAAGGGTCAAATCATTGGCATGCATCAAGCAGAGAAAACATCTAAGGAGATTGTAGAAACTACTAAAACTGGGTTAAGAACTGTCCAACGCATTATTAAAAACTGGAAGGATAGTGGGGAACCATCGTCTTCCAGGAAGAAATGTGGTCGGAGAAAAATCCTGATTGATTCTGATCAATGATCACTTAAACGTTTGGTGAAATCAAATGGAAGAAAAACAACAGTAGAACTCAGGGCTATGTTTAATAGTGAAAGTAAGAGCATTTCCACACGTACAATGTGAAGGGAACTCAAGGGATTGGGACTGAACAGCTGTGTAGCCTTAAGAAAACCACTAATCAGTGAGGCTAAACCAGAAAAAAGGCTTCAATTTGCTAGGGAGCATAAAGATTGGACTCTGGAGCAATGGAAGAAGGTCATGTGGTCTGATGAGTCAAGATTTACCCTGTTCCAGAGTGATGGGGGCATCAGGGTAAGAAGAGAGGCAGATGAAGTGATGCACCCATCATGCCTAGTGTCTACTGTACAAGCCTGTGGGGGCAGTGCTATGATCTGGGGTTGCTGCAGTTGCTCAGGTCTGGGTTCAGCAACATTATGTGTCCAAAGAATGAGGTCAGCTGACTACCTGAATATATTGAATGACCAGGTCATTCCATCAATGGATCATATTCCAAGATGACAATGTCAGGATTCATGGGGCTCAGATTGTGAAAGAGTGGTTCAGGCAGCATGAGACATCATTTTCACACATGGACTGGCCACCACAGAGTCCAGACCTTAACCCCATTGAGAATCTGTGGGATGTGCTGGAGAAGGCTTTGTGCAGTGGTCAGACTCTCCCATCATCAATACAAGATCTTGGTGAAAAATAAATGAAACACTGGATGGAAATAAATCTGGTGACATTGGAGAAGCTTATCGAAACAATGTCACAGAGAATGTGTGCTGTAATCAAAGCTAAAGGTGGTCCAACGAAATATTAGAGTGTGTGACCTTTTTTTTTTTTGGCCAGGCAGTGTAAGCAATAAACACTTTGGCAATGCAACGTTGGCAGGCACTAGATTGATCTAATCTCAACTTTGAGTTCCTGAAAGTGTTGCTGACTGTATTTTCTTCTCCGACACAATGATGACTGCTAGGGCCGTCCGTACACTAGCACACTCATCTTTCAGCAGGACAACGACCCTGAGCACACAGACAAGATATCAAAGGAGCGGCTTCGGGACAACTCCATGAATGTCCTTGAGTGGCCCAGACCTGAATCCGATTGAACATCTCTGGAGAGATCTGAAAATGGCTGCGCACCGACGCTTCCCATCCAACCTGGAAGAGCTTTAGAGGAGCTGCAAAGAGGAATGGGCAAAGATGGATGCCCAAAGATGGGTGTGCCAAGCTTGTGGCATCGTATTCAAAAAGACTTGAGGCTGTAATTGCTGCCAGAAGTGCATTAACAAAGTATTGCGCAGAGGCGATTATTATGGGGTGTTGTGTGTAGAATTTTGGGGGCAAACAATGAATTCCCTAACCCTAACCCTAATCCATCTTGGAATAAGGCTGTAACATAACATAATGTGGAAAAACTGAAGCACTGTGAATACTTCCCGGATGCACTGTGTGTACGGGAAGATCACGGCACATCTGAACACTCGCAGCAAGCAGTATTATTACTAATCAATGAACAAAGCTCAAATAAAGAGAGTTAAACAATGTGCTCCTATGCGCTTAGCTGCAATCCAGAGTGACAATGACACCTGTGCACGTGTTTATTTTTAGATAAAGAAATTTAGAGTACTCTGATCCGTCCGCATCAGCTTGTTGATCAACCGGTTCATTCTCCTGAATCCGGCAGGACGTCATCCGCTCTAATTTATTCAAATGTTGAATTTCCTCTCTCCCGCTAATCATGCATTGTGTGCTACTGCCGTATAGCTTGGCGTCCCTCTCTCCAGCTCCCTCTCCATGCATGTATGTATGTATGATTATCTCGCTCCTCCTGCTGCTCTCGTCTCCTCTCTCTCCTTTTTCTGTCTCCACGCTGCCGGCCTCAATCAGATGTGTCCCTCCATATGAGCTGGGTTCTGATCAAGGTTTCTTCCTGTTAAAAGGGAAGGTTTTTTTTCCTTGCAAACGTCGCCTTAGTGCTTGTCTGTAAAGCATATTGAGACAATTTGGATTGCTACTGAACAGAATATGAGGGGAAATGCACAAATTCGAGTACAATTCAAGCTCTGTTATCTTTACTTTTATTGTTTTCCATGTTCTTAATGAAGGAGCAGAAGAATCCAACACACCAGTGATCGCTGTTCTCTCTTTCTTAAGATGCAAGCTGCAGTCCTCAGTCTTCATCAGTGATCAACATATTTGTTATGTCGCTTTGCTCTGAAATGCTGGATTTGAAAATAGCATTGACATATAGATAAAAATTTATTTTGACACGGTGGGAAAATTGTGAGTCACCGTGTGCATTGGAAACTGATTGAATAAATATGACGTACGTTACGTACATGGAGTGTGCACAATAGACGGTGACGGTGTCACACAGAGACGGCTGACGTGTGGACTGTGAGGTTTTTAATCTTTCATTGGTTCCACAGTGGGGGAATTTGTTCTCTGCATTTAGCCCATCCATTAAGGGGCAGTGTGGACGCAGCCAGGTGCACCGATACTCACATTTTGTTAGTCCAGATATTCAAACCGGTCGCCCTTATGGTCTTGTTCCCAAAAAAAAGAAAAAAGAAACGCGAATGTCATTTTTCCATCATGTTTCCTCATTTCAGCACTTTTTCTCCTTGTTGCACCGTCTCTCTGCAACCCAGCTGAGAATTTGCACCACACTTGACAGAGTTTATTGGAAACGCGGTGAGACTAGAATACGCGGTGAGTTCCTGAATAGAAATGTGAAGACAGTTTCAGACTAGAGTGTTTTCCCCCACTGCTCTGGTGAAGGTTCACTGCCATGCGATGGTTGAAGTATTTACAACAAAGCAGAAGCCGGGAATTCTATACCTCTTCATAGAAAATGGTCCTGCATTTGTGTAGTGCTTTTCTACCTGTTTGGTACTCGAGGCGTTTTACACAACGACATGTCTGCCCATGTCAAGGACACTTCGGCGTTTGGTCGGCCGGCGTTCGAACCACTAGCTAGGAGACTGGGACTGGCGAGACTAAAGTCTGCACACTGGCCCTCCAGGTTGGGGGTTGGGCGTGGCGCTAACAACACTACCCCGCAAAAAACCTTATTGTTACAGAAACTACAACGAGCAATCAAGTTGACACCAGGCCCATAGCAGACCCTGCCCTCCCCAACCTTTTGGGTGACCGTATGACTACTCCTGATGAAAGCCAAAAGGAAGCCAGGAGTGTGAAGGAGGGTCTACTAGGGCCTAAAATCAAGATCCGCATTGGGGCATGGAACGTCCGAACCATGTTTGAAACAACCAAGACAGCACAAGTCCTCAGTGAGATGAAGAAGTACCATCTGGACATCCTAGGGATAAGTGAAAGTCACTGGACCGGCTACGGACGTCAAGTTCTGCATGATGGGTCTGTCATCCTCCTCCAGAGTGTTTTCCTCCACTGCTCTGGTGAAAGGTTTACTGCAATGTGATGGCTGAAGTATCTACCACAAAGCAGAAGCCGGGAAATCTATACCTCTTCATAGAAAATGGTCTTGCATTTGTGTAGCGCTTTTCTACCTGTACACGTGGCACATCTGCCCGTGTCAAGGACACTTCGGTGTGTGGTCGGCCGGCGATCGAACCACTAATCGTTTGGCACCTCGTGGACGCCTACTCTCTACCTACTGAGCCACAACCACTAACAAATTTATCAGTCAGGACTGGGCAAGCAAATGATCAGGTCTGGGATTAAGACGGCTGCTGTAACTGCTCGCCGTCTTAATAAGACTTTTCAAGGACTTGTTCAGAAAAGCAACTCTATCAATCATCTTTTATCAACTACAACCTTTGTGCCAAAGTAAAACAGAATAGTTGAGCAGTGCAACAAGGTTAGATTATGATTTAGATTAAGTGAATTGTCCAGGCAATGGTTGTCTGTCTCTCTGTGTTAGCCCTGTGATAGACTGGAGACCTGTCCAGGGTGTGCCCCACCTCTTGTCCAATGACAGCAGGGATAGCTGAAGCTTCCTTGATCAATCGTCAGTTACACTAAAGTAAGCTTAGTCCAACCTTTATCCCAAATAGCTCTGATGCTTCTCATTCAAAAACACCACACACCGCTGGAACTGTTGCACCATGAGACTTTTTCAAGGACTTTTGATAGAAATTTATCAAAGACACTGCACCAGCTAAGCCCTGCGGTAGACTGGCGACCTGTCCAGGGTGTACCCCGCCTCTTGCCCAATGACAGCTGGAATAGGCTCCAGCCTACGCCCTCCACGACCTTCCAGAGGAGGGTGATGCTTTACCAACCACCGCTCTGACACAACAATGCTAAAAACTACTGTGTCCCTCAGAAACATCATCCAACCGCAGCAGCAGGGAATGTTTTTTCTTGGACTCTAGCATCACATAGAGACAGACTGGCCAGATCAAAAGGGAATTTCGTTCAGGCTGAAGTGGTGGTGTGGAGCTTTCAGTGGGGGAAATATAAGCTCCGAATAACCATGTAAACACTGGAGCAGAGAGAGACGCCTAACTGTTTCTCTCTGGTTGGAATAAATCCATTCCTTCTGCACATGTTTACTCTACGTGGAGCGACGTGATGAGATATCAGCAGGTACGGAAACTCTGAGGTAGATGAACAACAAGTGTGTGAAAAGATGAATGGAGCTGGAATTTTAAACGCATCCATCTTATCGGATAATTTTTAGTTAGCGTCCATGTTGGGAATGTCTGATGAAAATGCAGCCTTAATGACTAAACGCTCAGTAGTTTACTTTGAAGGTTGAAGCGATCATCAGGGGGCCTTGTTACCTAAAAATATATTCTGGCAGAGTCTGGCCAGGACTGAAAAACATTAAACAGCTGTGCTTTGATTAAAGTGACATCAGTAATCAGCATTGCCGATCGTGCTTTGCAGCTGGAACATTATAAAATGTAGTGAGAGAATGAAGGGGCAGGAAGGAGGAGCGCCTCTGAATATTCATTATCTATCAATAGCAGCAACATAACGCGGTTGAACACTTATAATAGCACATAAACAGCTGCTGAGCAATAAGTAAACAACATAAACACTCAAACGAATGAAATGAGAGAAGGAAAATTAACAGCTGACGACCCTTCCATGAGAGCTTCTGCCCATGCTGCTTTTAATGGAGCCATGTTTGAAACCTTGGTGCGAACAATTGTTCAATGAAAAACACCGCGGGGGATCCAGGGAAAATGGATTGTTTGAAATAGGCTGGTCTCTCCCAGTGGTATGACAAACACTATATAATAAAACACAAAACCCATCAAAGCTGTTATCTGCAAGACACAAGGATGGAAAGGTTCGCTTTGAAGCGTGAAGATGGTTCTTGGATGGTTTTGCTGGTGTTAGCTGAACACAAGACATGGGGAATATTCTCCATTTTAAATCATTAATTAGCCTCATCTAAACACGAAAGGTTTTCTGCAGACACTTTGTGCAGCATTGCATTAGTTTCCTAATGTTTGGGAAATGTTTGTGGCTAAGACCAATGGGAGCATCTGATACAGCTGATTGACATATGGCGCAAACACAGAGGTCCCTAAACGTTTTGCACACCGACAAACCGTCCATGACTTTAGTTCCTACTATCAAATCACCATGCTAATAGCGACCTTGGACCGCCTGCAAGAAGAGCTAGCGCCGTCCATACACTAACAGCATTTTATAACAACATCTGGGATGGGAAATATAAGGGATTAATCCTGCGGGCAACCAAAACCCAAGGAGATGAGGGACAATCAACTTGCTGTGTGTGTGTGCGTGTGTGTGAGCGGTATGGGTTGCAGTATTTTTCTGAAGCCTACTCACGGTAGTATGGGCTTCATCTTTAGTGAAGTATTTCCACACAGTTGATGAACCGCTGCTAGTTTGCTGCAACGACCCACTGGACTCATCTACTGTCTTCTAGGAGCCGTCAGTGTTGTCATGTCAGGTCGACATGATGCATGGAACAGTTGCTCTTTTGATGATTCATGTTACTTCTCTAAATAACACAACACTTGAAGAAAACCTTTAGGACCTCTAACCTAGTATTTTCTAGCACACTATTTTGAAGCAATCACCGCAATCAAACCCTCTTTGTAGCATTTCTGCACCTCTCAGTTGGCACTTTTGCCCACTCTTTTAATGCGTGACCTGCGAATTTCAGCTCTTTCCTTTGACACAAAGTTGGATTAAGATCAGAAGTCTTAGCAGGACACTTCAGAATGTTCTAATCATTTCTCCTCATCCATTCTTGGCGTTTTTAGATGCATGATTTTTTCTCATTTTCTTGTTGGAGGAGCCATGACGGAGTTTTCAGACTGAACGCCAAATAATTTCAAGGAACCGTGTACATTCCTAAAATAATAACTGAGCCTCCTCCATATTTCTGGAGGCTGTAGTTAGTTGTTTATTTTTGTGTGTGTGTGCTCTAAATTACTTTCATCTATGCCACAATTTAATTTAGCGAACTGTTAGGTATTTCATGTATTTCCTCTCAAAAGCTTCCTGCCTCTTCCAATTTTACTTAGTATTCAATCTGAGACCTGATTTCCAAGTCCAAAGAGGATGGCTATGATGCCAATACCGACTACCACTAATATCACATCATGAGAATACTGCTGCTTCATTCAAATACTCTGCTGAGAACAAACAATGCAACAAATCTAAAGCTAATTTAATAAATATAAGGGACAATAAAGGAAAAAACAGAACAGAGTGTGAAGCTCCAAAAAGATGCATTTTAAAGAGGAGCTACTTTTTTACTTTACTTTTTTACAACCTGGACCTTATTTCTAGCATAAAATACAATCGTTTACTCACCCATATAACTTTTGTGTAATTTGTTTTCCTTCAGGAGATAATTAGAACAGTGTGTATCCATATAGTGGGAGTGAATGGGGCACCGAAACGCAGCCTCTAAATAATGCATTATCTGCAGCAAAACTCGTTCATTTCACCAATATTTTGTTATGATACGCTAGTGCTATGTCTGGAGTTACCTGTTATCATCATCCGATGTTGATAATGATGTCTTCTGACCTGGATGATGTCATCTCTGAGCGACGGTCGGCTTGTTTACCTGTAATTTGCTACTGCTAGTTTTTTACAACATGGCTGAATATTTTTCTGATTCTGAGGTTGTGGACGAACGGCAGATAATGCGTTATTTAGAGGCTCGATGCCTCAGTCAGTCCCGCTAAATGGATATATGCTGATCTAATTATCTCCTGAAGGAGTGGAAATAATACAAAAGTTATATGGGTGAGTGAACGACTGTATTTTATGCTAGAAATAAGGTCCAGGGTTGTAAAAAACAGTAGTTCCCCTTTAAGTGTGAATTTGAAGGTTTTCAGAGAGTCTGTGTTTCAGATGTCAAGTGGGAGAATGTCGCTGAGGCAGCAGGAAGGGATCCTCTAAAACCCACGGTGGACAGTCGAGCAGATGGTGCAATAAGCTGAACGGCAGAGGAGGATCTGAGGGTGCGCGAAGGTGTGCATAATTGGAGGAGATCAGACAGATATGAGGGTTCTTGGCTGTGAAGAGCCTTAAAGGTGAGGATCAATGCGAGCTTTCACAGGAAGCCGGTGGACTATCTGAAGAAATGTGGAAGGGGATTTGGGTGAAGATGCGAGCTGCAGCGTTTTGGACTGGTTGAAGTCTCTCGAGACGCTTGGAAGGTAGATCAAAAAGGAGACAATTACAATAATCGAAGCGCGATGCGGACGAGAATAGAAGTGGTAATCTGTGTTGATGGGCAGAGTAGATTCATGTTGTGGATGTTGGTTTGGTAGGCTTTTACCCCGACTGTGCATGGCATGGTAGTTATTTTCATCTCCTTCCACAGCTCTCTTCTCCGCTTTGTCTGATCTATGTTCATTCACTGTAAAACATTACAGCCCCGTTAAGTTATGTGAACGTGTTTCTGCTCTTTAACGCCAATAGTCACAACAAGTTTCTAATACTGGACTCAATTTTATACGTTTTAAAATGTTGCCGTGGTAGTTAGCACTGATGCCTCACAGCAAGAAGGTTCCAGGTTCGAATCCAGGCCAACTGGGGCCTTTCTGTGTGGAGTTTGCATGTTCTCCCTTTGTCTGCGTGGGTTCTCTCCAGGTACTCCAGTTCCTCCCACCATCCAAAGACACAAGGGAGTAGGTTTGATTTTGAGATTGGTGGGGACACAAAAGTGCTCCAAGGCAGCACTCCTGAAAGTTGACGTTTTTTTACATTAGCAATCATAATTTCACATCATGCAGATGTTATAGGTTAAAGCAAATAATGAAAGACAAGGGGGGCAACTTCGAAGAGTTCTCATCTTTACTTTATTTGAAAGAGCCAAACACATGCCTACGCCGGTCTGTGGCAGAAATGAACTGCTGGCAGATTTCTGTCAGGTCAGTATTGTCCAGTTTTCCCTGATGGACATGGCACACAGCAAGATTGTTCAGTCTTACTTGTGTCATGGTGGTTCTGTGTAACTGGATAATCCAGTTACACACACACAGATTTTTTTTTACACATTTGCAAATTTAGTTACACACACACGGATTGAAATACACATTTGCAGATAGTTTTGCTACAATAATGGCCCCATAGACAACTTACATGACTTACACTCGCAACTGCAGATAACTGCGTCCGGTCCAACTAGCAGGTTGCATGTAGCTTTTTCAAACAGAAGGAGTGACAGCGGGGACAGCCAATCACATGTAAGTTAGCAGGAAACCGGCAGCCGATCAGGGAGCGATATTTAGGTTAGAGGCGGGACTTTTAACCGACATTTAACCCTTTGTGTGCCATAATCACTGCAGCGGTTGTATTGATAGTGACAACACAGTAGCGGCTGAATATTGGTAGGGACGTGTCCCTAGCGTCCCTACCCAATTCTACGCCCTTGCAAAGACATGCTGGTTAGGTTCCCTGGTGATTCTAGATTGGCCGTAGGTGTGAGTGTGAATGGTTGTCTGTCTCTCTGTGTTAGCCCTGAGATAGACTGGAGACCTGTCCAGGGTGTACTCCGCCTCTCGCCCAATGACAGCTGGGATAGGCTCCAGCCCCCCCGTGACCCTTCACAGGACAAGCGGTTACAAAAGATGAATGAAATTATGGGGAAATTATGTTCCTGCTGCTTGACCCATCCATTTGTTCACACAGTAGTGTGTACAGTTGGAGCAGTGGTAGGACACAATCAGATCAGGACAAAATCAGAACTCTAGGGAGGTCTCTGATTTTTAAATGCTTTCAAAAAAAAATACTTTCCCGATTGTATTTCTGTGTAATATCAGAAATAAGACATAAGCACTTCATCTAAATACAAATCACTTATCTTGTGAATCTCTTTTCAATTCGCGACAATATGCAACGTTGCCAATACGTATGGCCAGGTTGTTCCACAAAGACATTTGTCTTCAGTGAGCCACGCCACACACATCCTGTGTATTTCTCTCCATGCTCTGCGTTTATATTTGGGTCCTTTTAAATCTTCAATTCCAAGAGGTGCTATCAGTTTGTGAAAGCTCTGAACGGGAGCAAAACCTGAAGTGTACACATTGTGATGTAAATTCTTAAGAATTTTCTGCCATCAAACAAAAGTCCGAAGGACACAGTGTCCAGATCAAATAGTCCGTCATACATCTGTTAGTTTGCAAAACATCCTCAAACGTACCTTATATATTTTCTTTCTCCATTACAGCTTATAATAGTTTTTTTTGTTGTTGTTTTCAGGCGGAGTGCGGCTTGGAGGAACCTTCAGAAGAACACAGAGTGGTACGAAGACAGCATATTAATTCTGACCAGTCCTCTTCTGCCAGCAGCCTTGTTTCCTGCAAGAGAAGTTTAAGGTCCTGGGTTGGTGAACGTCAATGAAATGACTGCACTCAAATTCGCAGTGCAATCAAAATTAAATAATAAAAAAGAAGCAGCAGCTTTTGATCACTATCTTCTGTCCTCTTTTGATTTTTTTTTTTGTTTTGTTCTTGGCATGGCTGACACTGAACTTGGCCTTCCGTGTGGCACATCACAGTCTGTCCTTTCTGCAACTTCAAAGATAAATTCCACAACCGACGATCACCGCCCCCGCCGCCTGAGAGTATTTATAAACCTGCCCAGAGAGACTACTCTGTCACTTGGCTCTTAAATCCTCCCGATGTCCCAGATGTCTGGAGTGAAAAATCAGAAAATGTTGTGACTTTGAGCGCCCACACGAGTATGGACCCACGTGTTCATCTTTAAGCTCTTCAGATCTTCAAAATGACTATCCATCTTTCTTCTTCATTGGTTTATAGCAGAGATATATATGACGCGCCTTTGAAAACTTGCACTGTAAATCACATTTTCTTGTTATTATTTGGAGCACACTTCTCTAATATGAGCAAAGAAGACACGATGAATAACCCTCTTATGATCAGAGGCCAGGTTAGATATCAGATAAAAGGATGGGGCCATGCCTGTGGGACAAAGGTGCTGCATGTGCACCATGCTCTTACATATTAATTGGTCTTCTGGTATTTTTTTTTTTTTGGTGATATTTCCATTTCAAAAGGTTTCCAAAAGATATGTTGGTATATCACACGGGGCTGCAGCTGTTAAATCCAGATACTGCTGTTTCTGCTGCACACCTTCGCCGTTTGGCTGCAGGTGAAATCTGAGTCAGTTGTTGTTGCTGTTGTTGTTGTTATGTGAGTCATAGTACCCCTGACTAAGCTTATTAACATATGGTATTGCCTCAAATACATCAACAGCATCTGTCTGTTGAGTATTTTATTGCAGAAGTGCGATATATTGATCCTGCGGTTCTTCATGGTACAGATACTTTTTGAATTTTGAGTATTTTTCTCTTTTTGCGTTTCTTGCCTCCCCGTGTTTTACCACCCTGTGATTGTTGGACTGGTTTCTCCTGGTGTTGCGCCGCCCTCATCAGTTTCACCTGTGTCTCGTCAACCCCCTCGGCCCGTGTGTGTGTATATATATATATATAGTCCTGCCTTTCTCCTTTGTTCTCTGTCAAGCTGTCTGTTCTGTTCCTCCTGTCAAGCTGTCTGTTATGTTTTCTCCTGTGCTGTCACCCCTGTGCTCTTGTTCCAGCTCAGCTTCTAGTCATTCCTGGTTTCCTGAGTTTTGTCTCACTTTTTGTTCTTGGGGATTTTTGCCTGCCTGCCCTGCAGCTCCTTTTTGTTCCCGTTTTTAAAAATTCTCATTAAATTTTACTTTCAGTTGCTCAGCCTTCTTCTCTGGACTGTGTCCTGCACTTGGGTCCTGTGCAACTTTGGTACTTATGGTGACAGATGCATTAAAAGCGTTTTTTTCCCCCAGCACATACAATTCAGACATTTTGAAATCTATGTGCTCATGTCATAGATGTGGTTGGAAGATGGTGCAATGCACTTCTGATTGTGGTGACATTGTCATATAAGTGATGAGACCACGATGAGAACACCTTCCAATATAATGAGACCAGTTGCTTCTCTCTGACTGACATCCAGTCGGTTTACAGAATGTTCCCTTCTTGCTTTGTGCGAGGCGAGGCTTCATTCACTCCGGAGAACACTGAACTGTCACAAGATGGTCAATGTTATTCACGTCTTCTGTCAGTGGTCATAATGTTGTGGCTGATCGGTGTATGTAATAATCAACGGCCGTGTATATATACATCAGAACCTTCAGCTTGAGAAGCTTTTGAGAAAAACTAAAGTTGAGCTGTTAGAAATTTGCTTTCATCGAAATCATACAAATGCATGATCTTGGTAGGGAAGTCCAGGGGCCTCATGTAGAAAGACTTGCGTGGATTTCGTACTACAAGGTGGCGCACGCTTAGATCCAGAAGCACATTTCCTTTGTACATCCCAATTGAGCGCACATGTTGTACCCGATCCCTCCCTATCCACGCCCCCTTTTAAATATGCAAATTATATTTAAATTGACCCTGCACTTGAGCTTCCCCTCTCTGCACGAGCAGAAAATGAAAACATAAGAATGAGTAAGATGGAAAAAAGAAGAACTTCAAAGAAAGCGAATTGGAGACGCTACTCACAGGAGTGGAGGCGTGCAAGAATGTACTCTTTGGCACGCTGTCCTCCATGCGCCACAATGTTGGTTAATTGCATTTGCGCATCACATATGATCTGTATATTAATCGAATGAAAATGTTTCCTGTTGACATTTACAAATTCATCATGTGATGGCGCTTTTATAGCAATGTGTTTGCAGTCGATAGCTCTGATTACATTCGGAAAACCGTCTCTCGCTGCAGATTGCGCTTTAATGTTGACCTGTTCAGATGCATTGTATAATTGGCTGACATGCAGATAATTCCGGACACACCCTTTTCCTCGGCTGGGTCAGGCTAGCTAGCTCCAGGGTCGGGCGGCCTCTCCTCACAATATCCAGCTTTTCCTTCAAAGTCCGGCGTGAAAATTACTTTCTTAGAAGATCTGCAATCAAATCGATAGCCTCTCCTCCTTCCAGCATCGTGAGTTCAAAAAATAGCTATCAAAACGTTAGCTGGGACGATTTAGTTGTGCAGCTCGCAACAGATGAACATGAACCGCTAGCTTCGCTTAAAGGGAGCAGCTTTCTGACCGTCCAGTCAGAGGATGTGAAAACGCTACCGTACGCCACAGAGAAGGCCTAAGAATACGAACTTGAAATGTTATTGGTTAAAGTAACGGCATCATTCTAATGTGCTTCAAGCTTCAGCCGCCTGCAGTTTGAATTGTAAAGGCAACACGTGATGTCTGAAAAATGATTGGATAAAAGCTCTAATACAAAGTTACACTGCAGGAATCACTGCAGCTGGGAGACAGACAAGCTATAACATGAAAAGAATAGGCTATTAATTATAGGCTTCATAATTTAATAAGATTAATGGGAAAATATTAAAATGTAAGTCAGTGATTTTGATAAAGATTGGGCCAACAGAGAAGGCCTTGCTGGCCCTGACGGCCCGCCACTGATCTATCGCATACCTTAGAAGCAGTGGGAGCTGAGCTCACGTGCAAGCTTGAAAGGCACGAGCAGATATAGATAGAACCACAATTTGCGATGCTGATGAACCTTTGACCCCGAGCGAACAGCCTTTCAGGTGCTGAGAGGCTGATGTGTCAGTCACACTTTGTCCTGATGTCTGTTCCAATCTGGCTGGAGGCTTTGACTGTCTCATGCACCTGTGGTGACCCCCCCGCTGTGCATTTCACCCCCTGCTCTGCACTCTTTTGTTATAAGCGCCCATCTCTGAGTTACTTCACATGACCCTCAAGATTTAAATATTTTATCAGCTGGATTAGAGTTTCTTAGAGGGGCTGCAGTGAAAAATTAATGTAGAAGTCCATATGCAGCAGAGGGCACGATGAGACACGAATCCACGAACATCGTGTCAGACATACGACTGTTTATTCACTCTCAGGGCGTAGCCTCTGGAAAGCAAGAATATTTTAAAAGAAGCCTTTAATTTTAAACCCAAGCTGCTAAAAGTTAGAACATCTCCTGTGGTCTAGTACGTGTATTCCTTCCTCTCCTAGATCTAACAGCATAGCTTCTACAGCTTGCATGTAAAATTGGGATTTTATTTCCGGAACAAGTTGTGTTTTTCTTTTAATGACCTTTTTATCCGTGTGCTTGCTTCTGCTCAATGTCCTCAGACACTGTTTGCTCTGCTTCTCTGAGGTTCATTACTAATTGTAAAGTGTTGACACACCACCGCGAGTCATACTCTAGGGTGGGACGGCCTGCTCTGGCCACCTGAATGAAGCAGCATTCATTGGAACACTATTATTTATATAAATATATATATATATATATACAAGGAAATGCTCAGATTACTGCCTTCCTACATATGTACCTTAATTGCACAGAGAAGAGCTTCTCCTTACTCTCTCCGGGCACAAGAGCTATGGTTGCTTTCTATTCCATTTGCATATATTGAATTGGGGAGACTGAGGTATTGTATCACCGTCAGTTTATCTCATTTCTGTCTCTACCCAGCCGGCCTTAGGCAGATGGGTCCCTCCGTACGAGCTTAAGGTTCTGCTCAAGGTTTCTTCCTGTTAAAAGGTAGCTTTTCCTCGCTACCGTCGCCTTCACGCTTGCTCTGGGGGTTTCGAACCGGACTTTGTAAAGCGTCTTGAGACAATTCAGAATCAGAATCAGAATCAGAATCAGCTTTAATGGCCAAGTATGTACACATACAAGGAATTTGACTCCGGCAATTTTTTTCTCTAGTACAGAAGCAACTTAAATAAGTGAAATATAATAAAATAAAATAAGATAAAAATAAAATAAATCTCAATCTGTACACATTAAATATAGGATAAGAGCAGATATATACACCAAACCAGGGTTATTGTACAGTGAGTATATACAACAGTGCAGAGTTATTGATTATTGCTCATGTGGATGGACTCACACTCTGTGACTGCTCAGAGTTCAACAGAGCGACAGCCCGGGGGAAGAAACTGTCCTTGTGACGGGTGGTTTTGGCGTACAGTGCTCTGTAACGCCGGCCTGAGGGGAGGAGTCTAAACAGATTGTGACCAGGGTGTGAGGGGTCTGTGGTGATTATCCTGGCCCGCTTCCTGACCCCGGGACCGGTACAGGTCCTGGATGGAGGGAAGATCGGTACCAATGATCCTCTCTGCAGACCTGACTATTCTCTGCAGTCTGTCCCTGTCATGCCTGGTGGCGGATCTAAACCAGACAGTGATGGACGTGGTCAGGACAGACTGCACTATTGCAGTGTTGAAGATGATCAGCAGCTCCTGAGGCAGGTTGAACTTCCTGAGCTGACGCAGAAAGTACAGCCTCTGCTGGGCCTTCTTCCTTAGAGTGTCTATGTGGGAGGTCCACTTCAGGTCCCGTGCGATTGTGGACCGCAGGAACCTGAATGAATCCACTGTGGGGACTGTCCTGTTGAGTATGGTGAGAGGAGGGGTTGATGGGGGTCTCTTCCTGAAGTCCACTGTCATCTCCACAGTTTTGAGCGGGTTTAGCTCCAGGTGGTTCTGACTGCACCAGAGGACCAGCTGTTCCACTTCCCTTCTGTATGCAGACTCGTCGCCGTCCCGGATGAGTCCAATGACGGTGGTGTCGTCTGCAAACTTCAGGAGTTTCACAGAAGGGTCCCTTGAGGTGCAGTCAGTAGTGTAAAGGGAGAAGAGCAATTTGTATTGTTATTGGCGCTATATAAATAAAACTGAATTGAACTGTCCACATTGTGTACCCTTTGCATGGAGTATGTTGAAGAATGACTGTTATATGAGTGAATAATGAGGCTGACTCCACAATATGCACTTGTTTGTTTATCTGCTTGTAAAGTTTAATCTTTATTTATTATCTTTTTGTTTTAATTGTGTAATTTTGTAGTTGTGATCTGTATTTGCTACTACCTATCTTGGCCAGGACTCCCTTGAAAATTAGGTTCTTAATCTCAATGGGATCTTCCTGGTTAAATAAAGGTACGTTCCCCACTTGGTCAGTTTGACTCCAGATGTTTGTAGTCTGAGATAAAAGGAGTCCATTTTAGAGAATTTCAGCTGATTTTGGCCCAGAGAGAGTCACTGTTTGTATAACCACTCAAAGAGATGCACATGCGACAAGAGCTGTATCTAGGTCTTGTTACGCCCCTCTAATGTCCTTGTTTCAGTGCTTGTGCTTAATTACCTTAACCAGCCACAGCTGAGAAGACTGAATGAAGGGCCGTGCTGAAGAGGCCTAAGGGGAACACGCTCACCTGTCGCCTTTCTGTTTTCTTTCATCCATTCATCTTGTGTAAGCGCAATGCCCTTAGTGATTAGTATATATCCTGGGCTTCTAATCCTTCCACACACAATGACATTCATTATACATTACAACCGCGTCCTTCCACCTTTAAGGCCACAGCCTTAGGCTGCGTTCAGACTGCCAGCCAAAATCCGATTTTTAGCCCATTCAGATTTGAATCGGATCTCGATTTTGAAGTCTGAACAGTGACAGATCACATGAAATCCGATTTTTGCCAAACGGTTGCAAACCACATCCAGAGGTAGTTTCATATCGCATTCGTATCGGATATGGACAGATGCGTCTCAGTCTGAACAGCTCCCAACACTCAGATGGGTTTTGACTGTCCGTGACGTCACTTACGCGACGCCAGGCCAGAACCAATGCGCCAGACCGCGTGCCTATTTCCGTTGTGGAGGAGCCACGTTACGGCCACGGACAGTGATATTACAGCTATCACAATGAAGGAGGACTTTGAAAACAATTCGCCTTGGACAGAGGAAGAAACTGCATGCCTTATAAATCTTTACACTGACGTGACGTACATCCATCGTGTTGTTTGTTGGTGTTTTGCTTGTCGCTGTCGCAATTATATGACGTCTGACAAATACACGTGCTGAATGACGCTTCCGCTCGTTGCTACAGCAACCTATCAGACCGGTGAAGAATGTGGCCCAGTCTGAACAGAACCATATCCGATTTGGACACTTGCTAAAGGCAGTGTGAACAGTCAGCCCTAAAAATCGGATATGAGAAGGAATCAGATTTGAATCAGATCCGTCTGCAGTCTGAACGCAGCCTTAGTGTTTTGTTGTTCCCTTTTCTTTTTTCTTCTTTTTTTTTTCTTTAGTGTTAGAGCGGCTTCTCACACAAAAGGTACGTTAATACAGAAATGGATTTTCCAGTTTGGCGTGAAAAAAATGACCTGACCTCCCCTGGGATGAACTGGGACACAAACTGAGAGGGAAAAACCTCGTCACCCCATCAGCCGGGTTCGGAAATATCCTGGAAAGACCAACCAGAGGAGGAAAGACCAACCAGAGGAGTAGCAGATGAATGCCTGGGGTTTTTGTGATTATCTTGAGCATCAACAGACACATGTGGGTGTCTAGGTGCAGTTGACCATGGAGCACATGTTGTTTATATATATATATATATATATATATATATATATATCAGAGACATTAATATATAATTTAATGTCTCTGAACTGAAGACAATTTTCTGTGGAAAATAAATTACTTTAATGTGTAGGTCCAATTTTCAAAAGGCAATTTGTGGCCTCTGCTCACACGTACGTCACAAACCGTGGCTGCATCATATTTTACACAGGGCTACAGGTTGCAAATTAATTACTGAGGCCCACAATGGCCTTGTTTGGACATGAGTAGTATGTAAAATTGTGATTTTCTTTTTTGAAGATGAAGGAAAATGCTGAAGGAGAACGAGGAAATAATATGATGATGCAAATTTTATGTTGTAAAAAGTGTTCGTATTGATAAACCCTGATCAAAATAATGTTGAGAAATGGCCAGTGTAAGACTTGGGCGTTGGTGGGCGGTCCAGATGGTTGGTTGCACCCACCCATGTAGCACCCACCTCGACCAGACCAGACACCCCCACCCCATAGCAATGACACTACTTGATGGCAGCAGCCATCCCCAGCAGGATGCAGCCTGACACAGACACACACACAAAAACACTTTAGGAACAACTAAAAAAAACATGAAGAACAGCACAAGGTGTTGACCTGGCCTCCAAATTCACTAGATCCCAAACTGATCAAGTATCTGTGGGATGATCCACAGAGGCCCCTCCCCTCAAAGGCCCCCCTACTAACAACATTCTGTTGCCAGACACCACAGGACACCCTCAGAAGGCCCATGTCCATTCTCTTATGAGTTCCAACTGTTTTGGAGGCACAAGGGAGACCTACACAATATTAGGAAGGTGGTCATAATGTTATGCCTATGTCTTCCTGTGCACTGCATCCCAGTGAAGCCCCGCGTCAGTATGGAAAAGTTCATAACGGCAAATCAAAGTAAAAATGACAAAAATAAACCTTCCCGAATCCCTGTCGGAGTTTCATCTTTCCTGCTTGTGCACTTCTGTTGTTTGACTCTTGAGACTTTGGGGAGTCTACCAGCCACCAGCCACCGTCTTCCAGCTCAGAGGGCTTGTGCTGCCGCGTCCCATCCAGAGACTGCGGCGTTTTGATTCACTCCCCAGCCAGTTCAAAAAAACTCAGAACTCGTGAAGTGACTCCAGGGGTAAAGCCGTCACTGCGATTAGCATCCCGTCTGCACTGCCACTTGAGACAAACACCCGGCTGCATGTGCAACACTTCAGAAGGAGAAAAAAAAAATAAAATAGAGCCTCAGAAGCTGTTTTCTGACAGGAACTCTTCCTTCCTTCCTTCCATTGTTCCTGTACGATAAAACGTCTGTGGGGAGGTTTTCAGATATTGCAGCCATGCCTGGCAGGTTCTGGAAGGATGTCATTGACTTGGATGAATTTATGGTGAAGTTATTCTTTGCTTCTTTGTTTGTTTTCTCCATATTTTAGGACGATTTTCTTTTATCTTTTAGGGTAATGAATGTCAGAAATTATCTGGCGGAGCTAGAAGAATCCCTCCTGTAGTAGCCCAGTAATAGACTGGAGACCTGTCCAAGTTGTTCTTTCTTTTAAAAGAAATAACTTTGAGTGCATCTTGCTGTCTTCTCTCAGTGTAAAAGCAAATTGCTGTCAGGTAATTGACCAGCATCACTGGCTAATGGTTTAGTTTTCCTCAGAAGTTGGATTGTGTTTGGTAGTAACAAAAGGGGAAGAAGGAATAGGAGTGAAGCATGCTGCTGCGTTCAGAATTTAACAGTGGAGATCCTCTTCATGCTGTCACATTAGTACATGAAAGAAGCATTGTTATCCTTAGTGCTGTACAGGTGTAGAGGTTTTGATATAAAAATAGACCGTGGGGTGAATTATTTTTTCTTCATGCACACAGAGATGGTGGTAGTTTTATAAAGCAGACAAACAAAAACAAAACACTTGTCATTTGTCTGAAATAGCCAGATGCTAAATTCAAAAATTCAAAAGCTGATGATGCCAAGTTATCAGTCTGAAACGGATTCATCAAAATGCAAAGTGTACAAAGCAAATTGTCTCTTTGCCAGATCTTCAGACCAAAAAAAAAACATGTTCAAGACATCTGACATTTCTGTAATGAAAACTGGCGGCGTAAATGAAGCTAACACACGAAAAGTTCAGGTGTGTTCTTACAGTACTGAATCTCAATACTGTAACCTAACCTAAAGACCCTAAAGACTGAAGACTAAACATCTAAGCAACTTAAAACCAGGACAAAAAGTATATAGATATGTCTGTGGATGCGCAGGGACACATCATCAGTGATGTTTCCTGAGATCCTGAGATCATGAGATCCTCGACTGTTTCGGGTCTCACAACATCAGACCACTTTTCAGACCTTTTAATCCAAATCCACCTAGAAGGTCTCTCTGCAGCCTCTTTGGTGGACTTGATGGCTCCCCTCTGCACAGCTCCCGTGATGCCAAGAAGGCTGTAGGTCTTTGCACAGGGAGCCGGCAGCAAAACCTCAACATCCCACCTCTGTTGGCTCACAGCGGGCTTTCCAGCCTCTCCTTCGGCATTCTTCGATGATCTCCTGGTGCTTGAGCTGCTTGCGGTCATTGGCCTCTTCCATGCGGTCCTCCCAGGGGACTGTTAGCTCCAATAAGAGGACTTGCTTAGAAGAGGCAGATGTCAGCACCACGTCCAGTCTTGAGGAAGTTGGTGGAACTTGAGCTGCTTGCCCAAGTCAACCCGTAAGTTCGCAGTCTGATGCCGAAGAGAGCAGGCTGGCTGATGGTGTTGGCTGTGAGCGTGGCTCGTCTCCAGCCCTTACTAAGGGTATTGTCCTCTGGCTGCGGATGTGTTTGTTGTTAGCCACTGCAGTGGAAATGTTCTCTGCCTTCAGAGCCTGGTCGTGTCGCCAGCGGTAGCGGCCTCCTCCGAGGGATGCTGGGCAGCAGCTCATGATGTGTTCCGGTGTGCCCCTTCCTGGACGGAGAGGACATGTTGAAAGGCCACTCTTTCCCCAGACATGCAGGTCAGCTGGGCTGGGTAGCACGGACCTGGACCTGGCATTCATGGTGTGGACTTAGACATGTAGCACCCACCTAGACCAGACCAGGCACCCCCACCCCATAGCAATGGCACTCCTTGATGGCAGCAGCCATCCCCAGCAGGATGCAGCCTGACACAGACACACACACAAAAACGCTTTAGGAACAACTAAAAAAAAGACATGAAGAACAGCACAAGGTGTTGACCTGGCCTCCAAATTGTGTTTTTTTTTTCTTCTTTTTCTAATCAATCCCGGAAATAACCTGTTATTTGCAGCAACTCAACATGACAATGGGTGTTATCAAAGCCTGGGCCATTAGGTTAATTAGCACAGAAAAGCACAGAAAGAGGTAAATTGATGATTATGAAGTGTTTCCTGCTGAAGCTTAGATTGCTACTGGAAACTATTTTGACGTTAAAAATACAAAAGACGGTTAAACCTCCAGACGTTTAAGAAAAACAAGTTTGTTATTCTACTACGAATAAAAGAAAATATTAGTGGGGCTGAGTTAATGCCTGGGGTGAGCCGACTAATTATTTCGTTTATTAGTTTTGATTTTAGATAATCTTCATCATTTCATGTTATCTTGCCAGAAATCACACACCACAGGCAGTATTTATCAGGTGAGTCTCAGCAGTTGTGAAGTATTTGACACTTTTCAAACAGCCTCAGCTGCACCGGACCACCCAGCACTCCGCCGGCCTTGTGCATATAAAACGCTGCTATTCTCATGCTGTGCTCGCTCTGTGGGGGGAAACAAAGAAAGAAGCCAGAGCCGTACCTGTCGGCGTTGCAGGATGTCTGTCATCCGCAGTGGCAGGCTGCCTTCTTGTTACCATGGTGACTTTCATCGGCATTTGAACTGGATTTAAAAAATAAAATAAACTTTTCTCTTGCACAGCGTCCACGTCCAGTCCGTTACACAGACAGAACATAAATGAAAATTGATCCAAATGTTTTGAACATGAGACCTTTGATACAGTTCTCAGTAAAGACAGTGTTCAATCTGACTCTGGTACACTGAAGAAAAAAAAACATTTATTCCAACTTTATGGGCAACAGTTCGTAAGACGTTGCTGCTGTCTTCATTAGACTAGACAAAAGAAGGGGCAGATCAAAAACATGTTCATGCATCTACTTTACATCACGGAGAAGGTTAGAAACAGAACAGAAGTCTAGACTGCATGTAGACAGGTGGCAGCAATGTGCTAAAATTACTTTTCTTAAAGAATTTATGCAATTTTTTTGCATTAAAAGAAAAACTGTATTTCTGGCACAACTTTAGCAGGACTTGTATTATGAGGAACAACTTTATTAGACCGACGTCTTCCTGAAGGTCATCAAAAATCACACTGCAAAGGACAATTTAAACAACACATGGAAATTTAATTTTAAATGGAAACAACTGATCACATACATGCACATATACATCTAAGCCAAAGAGGCAATAGGGTGTTTTTTGGGTGTTTTTTGTTCTGTTGGCTTCGGCCTACTTGCTTTATGTTAGCACCTATCAACAACACACATACACTATCATGCACCCACCGACAGACACACTGATACTCACACTCAAACCTCATTATGGGTTGGTTTTTGGGACATTTTTTTTATACCAGTTCAGAGACCATGCCCATTAACTCATTAGTCCTGCTCCCTGTGGGTCATTATTGTACTGACATCAGTTTCCAAACTCTTTTCTGATCAAACTAGAATTACTGCCTCTGCTACCAACCAGTTCTTGGACTGCAGCTGCCAATCGTAGTCCTTGTTCTGCTCTCCAGGAGATATGCTGCAAACTTGATGACCACTCCAACCAGAGCCAGCAGCAGGAACTACTCCTACACCAAGCTCGCCAAGGCTGTAGCGCAGAACGAGGACGCTCTAAGGTCCACCCATGACGAGATAGTCGACTGTGGTCACCAGTCCAAGACGCGGGCCGAGAGATTTTAAGTAGAAGTGGCAGCCTTTTGTATGTTCTCCTAGATTTGAAAGACGAGGCTGAAGCTAGGGGTATTCTATTGGTTGCAATCAACCGTCGCAAAGCTGACTTGAATGAGAGTCAAGAGTGAGAGTGGCAAGCAAGAAATCTGTTTTATAATCCTAAGGCTCTGCATGCAAACCTGTGCATGCTATACACCAAGATGCGAAACTTTCACATCCACCTGCAGCTGATAGAAACTTCTACAGGTCAAAAGTAAAGCCAACATACAGCTACAGCCCACACAGTTACTAGAAAATTCTTCCCGGGAGTCAAACTTTCTCCCTTCACTGCGAGCTGCTGGGTTTCTTTCCACCTCACACAGGAAGGAGAGCATAGAGGTGGTTTTCTTGATCATTTTCGGCTTCTTCCTGATGCCGCCTGCAGTGAGCAACTTTGCTCCTGGCATGCTGCTGGCAAGAAGAGAACTGAACACCGGGTCCCTGTGATTTGTGTACATTAAGTGCACTTGGCTGCACATGGGTTCACCAGAATTTATTCTCATTTCATTCAGAGAAACGAGCAAAACTTCAAATGAGTTGGATTCATGAATACGGCAGTACACCGTAAGCCCTGTGGAGGTGCTCGTTTTGAAATCCAGAAGATCGAATCTTTCAACTATTGTGCCAGTTCAAAGATGCTGTCCAAGTCAGAATCTCAGGGGCCTGGAGTATGGTGCTCAGGCAAGGGCTTTCTAACGCAAAATAAAATAAAGAGAGTCAAATAGCACTTAGTTCAAATTGTCCTCAAAGAGCAAGAATGTGGAAGTGGGCTGAATTGAAAATCCACCATCTAATCACTTTTCAACTCATTGAGGTCACATTTATAACAAGCTGTCTTACCACTCAAGCTCTTTTTCGGTATTTTTTGGTTGTCCTAACCTGAAGTTACCAGCATTTAGTTAAATACTTCACCTGAAGTAACCACACTTCTGCTTCTGCTACACACACATGAAGTTATATAACCGCATCACATCACATTGTCCTGCAAAGCCCATTATCCCTCCATAAACTGTGTGATGTGGAAAAAAAGACGGAGCAAGAATGAGTGTAAGAATAGACTTTCTAACCTTATCTTTTCTTTTTATTTGGTTAGTGTTTCATGGAAGTGAATGTGCCATGGATGTTTTGAATGTTATTTGCTAACCCCAATTTATTTTCATTCATTCAACAATTTGCGGAGCTGACATTTAGATTTGATCTGTAATTGCATTTCTTTGTCTGTATGTTCTTTCATACGTTCTCCTTTCATGCGTATATAAATATATATATATATATATAACAGTACTCATTCCATCCATTCATTCGTGTGTCCCATCTGCAATTGTACCACATTTCACTGGATGAATGAACTGTAGCAGCTGACTTTTTCTTCTCACGGCATCGTCAGCACAGAATTTTAACTTGTCCAAAATAAATTGCAAAACTAAAGACAGTCCCAACAGTCTCAGTTTTTGTTTATTGCTAACTGACAGCTGCATGCTAACACGCTAAACAACCGCATGTTCTTAAAAGGGAACTACTGTTTTTTACAACCTGGACCTTTTTTCTATAGCACTAGCATACAATAACAAAATATTGGTGAAATGAATGAGTTTCGCGGCAGATAATGCGTTATTTAGAGGCTGCGTTTCGGTGCCCCATTCACTCCCATTATATGGATATACGCTGATCTAAATATCTTCCGATTGACTATAAATGACACAAAAGTTATATGGGTGAGTTAACGATCTTATTTTATGCCAGATATAAGGTCCAGCTTGTAAAAAACAGTAGTTCCCCTTTAAGTTAGCATTTAGCACAGTTTTAGATAACTGCTCATATGGCCGTAGATCATCAGACTGTACATAAATATGGACAATGCATCTCCACTTCCTTGCACTGACCAAACTGACGCTGCGGCCAGCCACCAGGGGGAGCTCTACTTGCTTTGGCTTCACTTTAGAGGAGCTGTTCCGCCGTCCATCTTTATACAGTCTATGCTGTAGCCAATGGTTTAGGCTTCCGCGTCAATTTGACGCTGTAGCTACGTTGACAACCCAGCACCTACACAGATCCTAACACGGTAGCCTGACGTGCACCTCCCCAGAACTGTACTATGCGTCACGGCGACACAGACCGCTAGAGCTGTGAAAGTGAAGCAGGAAGTAGAAACAAAAATTAACCAGACTGGTAAAAAAAGACACAGCGCCGACTAGTGTTTGGGTGGTGTTGTTACAGAGCGAACTAGACTGACAAGCGCACAAGTATAAAGATGGGATTCTCACATTGGGGTGATAAAAGGACAGTTTTCTAGATACTTGCTATTAGACTGTTTTGTGGCTATTAAAAAGTGTAGAGGTTTGAGTCCTGCCATTTTCCCGACCAAACAGTTGCTGGAGGAAAGCATCTGCAGGATAACAAATTAACAATCATCAGCCGGGATACATGCTGAGGGGAAGATTCTGCTGCTCTATTTTTTTCACCGGCATCAGACGATTATTGAATCACTATTTAAAGACGGCAATACCAGGGGCAGTAACAGCAAGGGCTCCTTAGTTTGTAATGAGAGTGTTCACACAGCAAAGGGTAGTTTCTTAACTTTTCTGTCACCTATAGGGGCATGAACTTGTTGAATCGCTATGAGCTGCACACTATCTTTAACTGCCAAATTCACACAATTTAAATGGTTTCCTTGTTTCGTTTGTTTTAAAGTAAGCCATTTAAGAAGGAGTAAATGACGGCACAGTGGCGTGGTGGTTGGCACTGATGCCTCACAGCAAGAAGGTTCTGGGTTTGAATCCATGGGCCGACTGGGGCCTTTCTGTGCGGAGTTTGCATGTTGCATGGATATACGCTGATCTAAATATCTTCTGATTGACTACAAATGACACAAAAGTTATATGGGTGAGTTAATGATGATGACAGCTGGGATAGGCTCCAGCACCCCTGGGACCCTTCACAGGACAAGCGGTTACGGAAGATGAATGAAGATGAAGATGAAATCAAGTAGATTTTCTCTAGAATGATGATGACAGTAACTTCAGGGACAGAAAGAGAGTGAATCACATTCAGTCAGTGCAACTGCAATCAATATCTCTAATCACCAGGAAGCCTTCATAAGTATTAATTAAGTAACAGTTAGTTGCAGCAGCCTTTTGGACCCAGTTTTTAAGCTGGATGAGTTGGATGAATCCTGTTAAATTTAGCAAAACAAACACCTGGTGATGCAGCCAGCAAGTTGCAGCTAAAGCAGGTGCAGCCTGCAGCTGCCTGCAATCATTCATCATCAGCATTCTGCACATTTACACCCTTAAAGTTCCGTTTCTTTTAAAGTTAAACCTCAACTACATTTAATTAATCAAGGCTATATATATTTAGGGGGATACTTATTAAAGAAAATTTAAATGAGAAACCCCTGAAGTTGCATTTGCATTCTTAATGAGGCAAGTATCACATTATAATTTCAAATCAAGAGGCTGCTGGCTGCAGGAGACTTTCATTATGTATTTAGTGGTTTATATTCACAAGGCCAGGAAACAACTTATTGACAGTGGTGCAATGAAAGGACACGCCTCATCTGAAATAATTATTCAACTGTTCTGTTCTTTTCTGGCACTAATGGCTTCCATAAATTTGGGATCAACGCAAACTCTGGTGATTCGACCTGGATTAATTTAAAGCAAAATGTGTTCCTGCAGTGATCCTTTAATTCTCACTGTGTTTATAATGATGCAGAAAAGTCTGCAGCTATACTGCGTGCTTTAAAACGCACCTCCTGTAGCCATCTGTGACCTGCCTTAATTTCAGCATGACATTTTTTTTTTTTTTTAAGTCTCCGCATTTCAGAGACAGCAGCTGGAAGAGCTCATGGGTATCACTCAACCATTAGCCTGCTCATCCAGCTCTCATCCCTCCCCTTCCCTCACGACGTCACCGTATCACATACGCGCGGATCCGACTGTAAATGCTCCACTTACCCTCTGAGAGGCAGGCTGAGCGCATCCTCTTGCACACCAGGCGCCTCGCGGAGACGCACAAGAAACTAAAACCGGGACTATTTATCTTGGCAGCGGGAGACTGAGCTTGATTATTTCACCCCATGCTCAACTATGTGTTTTCTTGTATGTCTCATTCAGAGGAAACTGGACACTTTTTTTTACTTTTCTTTTTCTTCGATTACTCTGCCTGGCGCTGCTTAATTTGCAACACACCAAGGTAAGATCATCTAATAAATGACACGCTTAAAGAAAATATTTGCGCACATCTGCACAGGTACTGAAATGCGCTTGACAGGCACATGGCTACACGTGGGTATTGAACTGTGAAACCAATGTTCAGAGACTCACTTCTGTTTTAATTGAGTTCTTGAACTTTAAGTCAGCCTGTCAGTCCGCGTTGGTCTCCTTCCAGCCAGCTTTGGCCGCTTTGATGCCCGGGTCACGATTCGATCGCAAACCTTTTGTCCGGTGTCCAGGAGTGGTCATTCATGCGTGATTTTGCGCACAGTCAGCCTCCTCGAGTTTGCAGCCAGTTCCCAAATGTGCGATGTGATGCGCAAAGTTCCCAGCAGGGCAGATTGATCAAAAGCGAAATTGTTTGGTGACATTGTTTCTTGTCAGCTCAGGAGAGGAGCAGCGACTGCCGTGTGCGCACTGTTGGCACAGACGCGCGTCTTTGCTCTGCTCTTACTTCGCCTTGATCCGGTCTGTGTTGGTAAGGGAGAATTAAACAAATATGTGTTTGCGTGTGTGATCATCAGTGGTGCTGCAGGGGGGAGATGAGTGACACATCTACAGTATATCATACATGTTAGTCACTGGGTGTTGGGGCATCCCAGTGGGTTACGGGAGTCTTGGGGGAACGGAATAACAGTAAACATAACCGAACGCTGACCTTCTGGTGATCTGGTGATTTGGCTTTACATGCCTTACACTTGGCTTCTCTAAATCCACTGGCCTCCTCTGACCATTTCAATTACGCATCTAATACAGGCTTGTTCAGATGGAGAATGGAAACTGTTTTAAACCACAGAGCTGTCACGTCAGCTGCAGCGATGGAGACTGAAACATCGCAGCAGTGTAGGAATCCGACTGTCTCTGCTTGGATTGTGAACATGCAGACTCTCGTTTGGTGGCATCAGATCATTCCCATATTTATCTGAAGTGTATATTTCCCAACACTTTCCAACTAATGAGTTATTCATGTCATTAGCTGGTGACATCTGAACATATGCTCGGGGTTATTCTCAAGTCCTGGTCTGGCTGTTGACTGAGAGGAGAAACCTCTGCTGTTCTTCAGATTAGTATTTAGTCGACATGAGTCAGATGGGAAGTCCTCTGGTTTTATAACTGCTAATGGACAGGCTGTGATGGTTATAGATAATCAGATTAAAGCGTGACGCATGTTTAAATCATGAGGTTGTGGCTGTTTTTTTTTTGTTTTTTTTCTTTTTTGGAATCCTACACAGTTTCATTTTTAATTAATGACATGACATCTCATATTTTGAGGTGAGAAATCTCTCTGTGGATGTTTTAAATTGAGAATAACACAGTCTCTGTCCAAATTGCAGCAATCTGTCATAACCAAAGCAAATCTTAATCCTAATCTGGATCCATGAAGAACCAGTTGAATACAGATTCTCTCAGTGGTCATGCTAGTTTGTATTGTTCTTCCACTATTCCTCTTGATAATTAACCATACTACTATGAGCCAGAAGCTAGAGTTGGACATGCAAACAAGTGGCTGCTTATTAATCTTTTTTTTTTTTGTGCCAAAGTTTGAACAATAAGACTGTCATGGTACATTCAAAGCAAAGAGCTACAGATATGAGTTAATGTGTTTTCATTGAGATTCTTATTCCTTGAGAGACCTTTGAAAGTACCACTTAGACCTTTACTGTACACTTATGAATTCTATTAAACCCCAACAATAGGTAGTTGGCTGAGTTTAACAGAGGCACTGGGAAAATACTAAAAATAAATAAGATACTGCCGAGTTTTATCTCTGGTCAGACAACCAGTTTTTAAATTCTCGAGGGGTAAAAGGAGCAGCACTGTGGAAGAAGTTCACTGTCATTAGCAATTATAGTTTATAAGATCAATGGACTGATTTTCAAGTGAGTACGAGGCATACAGTCCACCTTGTGTCTCTGCATTTATACAAAGCTTGTGGTCAGTGCACCGCTTCACCACTTGCAGCACCACTTTTAAGTTTGTGGGCGGCAAAGACTGCCGCAGATAAACACGAAGGAGAACATATGAGTAGATTTATGGAGTGCTCATTAGTAAACGTTTGATCTTCTCATCCGAGGGACGTCACCTGAAACCATCTGAAACCATCTGTCAGTGTCACCACATCACACACTGTGTGATCATGCACAAAGTCAGACTCGGGGGGGGGGGTATAATGGCTTCACCACATCCGCTGGGGCGTGCACGAATCACACCAATTACACTGTAGATTGGCACTGGTCTCCCATTTATCCTAAGATGACTGATTCATGAGCTGTGCTTTCTGTCATGCAAAAAAAGATGTTCTCTCTGCAGGAGATCATCTCTGAATACAAGAGCAATTTGCATAATTACTCTACTTAGAGCTTTTCTTATCATATTAGATACTGTACATCTATTCTGTAGATGTTATCTTGCTGCCTATTACCCACAGGTGCTGAAGGGATGGCCTGCCAGTGATCAAGCGAACACTCAATAGCGCCATGATACTTTGTCTACAGGATGCAGAAAGCGTGTTTGAAGTCTAAGGGAAAATTGAAATATTGCAAAGTCTTTAAAGGGGAACTACTGTTTTTTACAACCTGGACCTTATTTCTGGCATAAAATACGATCGTTTACTCACCCATATAAGTTTTGTGTAATTTGTATTCCTTCGGGAGATAATTAGATCAGCGTATATCCATGTAGTGGGAGTGAATGGGGCACCGAAACGCAGCCTCTAAATAACGCATTATCTGCTGCAAAACTCGTTCTTTTCACCAATATTTTGTTACGATACGCTAGTGCTATTCCCCGTTGAGTCCCGGAGTTAATTGTTATCATCCGGGGTCTGTTAACATCCGGGGTCTGTAGGTCAGTCTACAGACCCCGGTCTTCTGACCTGGATGATGTCGTCTCTGAGAGCACATATGACGGGCGGCTTGTTTACCTGTAATTTGCTACTGCTATGGTTCGTCCACAACCTCTGAATCGGAAAAATATTCAGCCATGTTGCAAAAAACTAGCAGTAGCAAATTACAGGTAAACAAGCCGACCGTTGCAGGTGTGCGCGGCGCTCAGAGATGACACCATCCAGTTCAGGAGACATCATCTGGATGATGATAACAGGTAACTCCAGACTCAACGGGGAATAGCACTAACGTACAATAACAAAATATTGGTGAAATTAACAAGTTTTGCGGCAGATAATGCGTTTTTTAGAGGCTGTGTTTCGGTGCCCCAGTCACTCCCACTATATGGATATATGCTGATCTAATTATCTCCCGAAGGAATACAAATTACACAAAAGTTATATGGGTGAGTAAACGATCGTATTTTTTGCCAGAAATAAGGTCCAGGTTGTAAAAAACAGTAGTTCCCCTTTAACTCAACTAACTGTAATTAAAACCACATTCACCTCAAACAGAAACAGCTTCAGTTATTACGTATTTTCTTAGACACAACATCCCGCGTGGACCATTCAGAACACATGTATGTGTCAATGAATAAGTCATAAAAACAGTGAGCTGTGTGCACAGTAGCTTTCAAAGTCTATACTTCTTTCAGTTAGCCCCCAACTCCTCCATGCTTTCTGTTTGCCCGTTCATGATTTATTCAGATATATATATTTTTTATTCATCTCCTTCACACAGAGGATGCAGCGGTGTGCCCACTCTGTGATTTTATCACTGAGTGCCGTAGGAGCCAAATGACAGTAAATGGCCCTCATCTGGAGGCATTTCAGTTGTCATCAGTCATAAAGGAGGGATTGTTAAACTGTCAGAAACGCGAGGCAAAGGAGGAGGCATTTTAACAGTTCACGTAAACGCGAGCAAAGCCCAGAACGTCGCGTCTCGGCTAAATTTTGCTATTGTGCTCGAGAGCCGCAATCAGGATCGCATACAGATCTAATCAACCATAATGAGCAGGATGCAAAACATCTACTAAGACATAATTTCACGGCCGGATAAAAACCAAAGCAGTTTACAGTATATGCAGCTGGCTTGAAAGGAGAATCCACTTCAAAACACTCGTGCACCTCAGAAACATCTGTTAGGGGCCCGGAAATTTACATTTCTGGGCTCATTTTGTCCCCTTTTAAAAAGCAGTTATTTTCTTGCTCATCGGGATGAGTCCGTTTTCAATGGAGCTGCAATAAAATAACAGATGATGTTTGCAAGGACTGGTCCCCTGATTAGGAAATAAACACGTAAAATGCACCGTCAGATTCCTGAATAACTCTTTAAATGTGACAGTTTCCATTTGAATCACACTGATAGAAGGTATTTCAGTAATGTTTTGCTATTTCAACAGTGCATACTAAACCTTCCAGGTATCAAAAGCCCAACTAAATTGAATTTCAACAAAATAATTTACTTTGTGGTTTAATAAAGGCGTGTCTCGTTGAATTGAATAGACGTGGAGCTCAGCTGAGAAAGACGGTAGTGGTCAGTTTTTGAAGGTGGTTCACAACAAGGCTGATCTTTATGTATGCAGTCTTCTGTGGTTGTGTGAATAAAGTGCATGTTAAATCTCGGTCGCTGTGGTGCCATGAACATGATGGTAGATTAGCATAATTAGTTTAATGTTCCTAAAAGATCTGTTTTAACTCCATAATATTATTTTTTGCAAACCTAACTAAGTAGTGGCAGCGCCTAGAGCTGAGGCAAATCAAACTCTTTTGAATCTATGTTCTGGAGGGATGGTGGGAGGAAGCTGGAGTACCTGGAGAGAACCCACGCAGACACAGGGATAACATGCAAACTCCACACAGAAAGGCCCAGTCAACCATGATCGATTAGAACCCAGAACCTTCTTGCTGTGAGGCATCAGTGCTAACCACCACACCACTGCGCCGTCCTCTAGTTCATATTACCTTCCTGATTATTGTTCATGTAGTTTTATGTTGTGAGAGTGACTGGCAACCTGTTTTGTCATTTTATGTATAAAGGCATCTTGAATTACAGGGTCTAGGAACAGGAAGGTCAGTTCTATTTAAGGCTGCAGCAAATACATGTATGTGTTTCAGTCAGTTAATGCACTGATCAGGCATAACATTACGACCACTGACGGGTGATGTGAACATGGCAGGCTAACGCATGATAACTGCGTTAGCCTGCATCCTTAAAGACTGAAGACTAAACAGACCAGACACCCCCACCCCATAGCAATGACACTCCTTGATGGCAGCAGCCATCCCCAGCAGGATGCAGCCTGACACAGACACACACACAGAAACGTTGGATTGTCCACGTTATACTGGCATTAGACGTACAATCTACCATTATTTACAAGGAATCACAGAGGAAGAATAAAAAAGTAAGAGACGACTCAAACCTCAGCTTCAAACAGCAAACCAACCGTGGCCTAACGAGAATAAAAAAGGACTTGTCGATGTATCGCCGCCCTCTTCCTGTCTGAGAACGTGTTGGTGATTTCAGCATTGTTCATCCTCTGCTTCCAGTTTTCTCTCAAGGGAGAAAAAATAAATGACTTCACTCCACTACTGATAGGGCTTTTCTCTTCACCTACATGCACGGGGGTGTCAGAAGTAATTGAGAAAATCATTAACATAAGTGGAAGCAGACAAGGTCAGCTTGGCGGTAAGTTGTTACACCTATACCGCTACACTGCGAAATTCAGCTGCGAGTCATCTTAGTCTTTTCTGAACTTCCCCATTATACTTAAAAGGCCAAACCACTTTCCATGCCTGGGCCCAAGCTTGTCTTTCAAGCGTCAGTTTGATTACTTCCTCCTGTCATGTAAGGCTGTAATCCGACAGGCTGATTTGCTTGAAAGGCTGCACTAGGAAATGAGTTTGTCAAATTCAGCCAGGGATAAATTAAGCACACCACTAGATATAAATAGAAACATTTGGGCCACAACATGCATGTAAAAAGAAAAAAAAAAAAGTCGGTTACAGTTCAAACTTAAAGCTGAATTAATCAATAGTTTGATATTAGCAACGGATGAAACGGAGCACTCGTTTGGTTTATTCTTACTTATTCAGATCAGTTCTCTCAGGCAGATGTTTTCTTCAAAAGGGCTTTGATAAGCGCACTGTACACCAGAAACTCCAAGAGGAGTTGACATCTAACAAAACACACCAGAAGGAAAGAGAACAGTGTATTTAAAGTAGACAACACTCCCTCTCCTTCCTACGAGCACAGTCAACCTTAGGGGCATCACTGAATTCTAATCTTAAACAACAGATGGATGTATAAATGATTTGAAAACGTGTCTGTGAAGGTTCTCAGTCATCCAGGGCTTGGTATATCATAGAAAAACAGGCTGAAACAAAGGTGACTGGATTTTTTAAAACACTTCATCACTCATGCAAGTAGCTTCTTCAGTTCTAAATGACTAGTGGGAGTTTAGGTGTCATTAGGAACGTCTGTGGGTGGTGGACACCTGAAACTCACATGACAAGGGTCCCTTCTGTGAGTTTAATTTTTCCTCTTCTGCATGTTAAATGGTTTGATGGACTTCCGATGGTGCATTTGGTCAAAATTCTTGTAAGAGGATGTACACTGATCAGCTACAACATTAAAACCACTGACAGGAGAAGTAAATAACATTGACCATCTTGTGACAGTTCAGTGTTCTGCTGGGAAACCTTTGGACCTGGAATTCATTCGTGTGGATGTTGCTCAGACATGTGGCACCCGCCTAGACCAGACCAGGTACCCCCACCCCATAGCAATGACACTCCTTGATGGCAGCAGCCATCCCCAGCAGGATGCAGCCTGACACAGGCACACACACAAAAAAAACTAAAAAAAACCATGAAGAACAGCACAAGGTGTTGACCTGGCCTCCAAATTCACTAGATCCCAAACTGATCAAGTATCTGTGGGATGATCCACAGAGGCCCCTCCCCTCAACCCACCACAGCACACCCTCAGAAGGCCCATGTCCATTCTCTGATGAGTCACAACTGTTTTGGAGGCACAAGGGAGACCTACGCAATATTAGGAAGGTGGTCATAATGTTATGCCTGATTGCTGTAGATCTTCTCAAATATCCCTCATAATTAAAATCGCTTTGTCCGTGGTTTGAACTACACTGCGGCTTTTGGAAGTTATAGCTGAAATACAGCTTTTTACTGAAGCTCGTGTCATAAAAGACGTATGAACCGCTTCAAGAGGGGACAGAAACAGAGACTTTTTAATCCATGGCTGACTCCAATACCAAATATTCAGTGGAACATTTTGGCCCGTTTGAAAGGTCATTTGTCATTGGATGGAAAAACCGCCAGCACTGTACAGACGCTGCAGAGCTGCATAGCGCAACGCCGGCTGGGAGTACACACTAGACACTGGTACTGGTGACATCCATCCACCCTCAATAAGAACACGCAGGTTCAACAAAACAACAATCCATGAGTGCTGGGAAAAAATAAATATTGTAATAAAAAGACAGGTGCATGGACCTGGCTTGAGTTGCACACACACATTTAAAATGTTCCTACTTTTAGTAGTAAGGTACTAGGAATATCATTGATTTGATTTGAGACTTTTTATTGTAAATTCGGACAAATTAATGTGACAGTGTTGTCTGTATTATAGTTTTTAAGTTAAGTTTTTAGCATGAATGCAGCCAAATATATTTTCCTTCCACAATGTCTCACAAAAGTTTGGTTTTAGATTCAAGACATACTTATATATATCACAACTGGATTGCAATTAAGATCATAAAAGTGAAGCATTTCTTCAATATTTGCCACTCTTTAAATTGCGTTTAGAAAGTAAACTGATTCACCATGAAGCCTCTCACTGTTACAGGTTTAAAATGAACGAAGAACTCGAGAACAACTTGACTCAACTCTACGACAACTGGACTTTTTACAACTCCTCCCTGGAGTCCGTCATACCCAGGAACAACATCACCTATGTTGGATTTTACCTGCACCAGCCGTCCACGGCGGCCATCTTCATCGTGTCCTACCTGCTCATCTTCCTCGTGTGCATGGTGGGAAACGGAGTGGTGTGCTTCATCGTGCTGCGGAGCAAAAACATGCGGACCGTCACCAACTTGTTCATCCTGAACCTCGCTGTGAGTGACATCCTGGTTGGGATTTTCTGCATGCCCACGACACTTCTCGACAACATAATTACAGGTGAGTGGGACGATCATTAGAAACGTTCAGTGTGTTGTTTGGTCTTGACTTTGGCTTAAATGTTTAGGGTGGTTGTAGACGTAGTACCAACAGTATGCTGGCTGGTTGTTTCATTTCAACACTTGGGCCCAGACCAAACTATCGGGTGGATTGTCTTATCTCCAGAGAATTAACTGATTTTTCTTTTGGTGCCACCGCCCTGCAACATTTGGGGTTTTGCAGAAAATCTATTTAGGTCCAGTTAAAGCTCAGAGTTGAGCAGATGGATGTCAAGGGGATAAAAACTCTTCTTCAGCCTCTCAGTCTTTGTCCTCAGACAGCAGAAACGTCAGCCTGATGGCAGTAAGGAGAAGACAGCGTGTCCAGGGTGAATGGGCTGTTCCAGGATCTTCTTGGCCCTTAACCCTCAACATTTAGTATAAATGTCCTGCAGCTGGGGAGGGGGGTTCTGATGGTCCGCTCTGCTGAACGGACCACCCTTTTGAGGTCCACAAAGTCCTGCCTGGTGCAATTTCCCATCCAGGTGGTGATGCTCCCACACGAGAGGCTCTCGATGGTGCAGGTGTAAAAGTTCCTGAGCACCTTGAGAGGGCGCTTAAAGTCACTGAGGCGTCTGAGGAGGTAGAGACGCTGTCTGGCCTTCTTCACGATGGTGTTCAGGTGATGAGAACCTCAGGGTTTTTATCAGACTTTTTATTATTTCCTTTTCTATTTTTATTTTAATTATATGTTATAACTACATGTTTTAATTTTATGAGCTGAAAAGCATTTTATCCATATTGGTCGTTTTAGTCCTCGGTTTTTAGCCCCAGTGTTTCCTCATGGGGGCCGACCACACTGGGAGTTGCGGCTGGTCTACTGACGGGGGTGCTGTCCTGTGGGCGGCTCTGGCCCTGGTGGCTGGAGGGCTCTGCACCTTGGTGTGGGGCCTCCTGTCTGCCCGGGTCGGGGCTGTCTCTATGGCGGTGCTCCCTACAGTCGTGGGCTGGAGGCCCTCTCGGTGTGGTCGGCTCCCAAAGGTGGCTTTCTCCTTGCGCCAGGTCTTGATGCCCGGCCATGTCTCTTGTGGGTGTGTGGGTGGGGTGTGTGGGACATGTCTGGGTGTGTGTGTGTGTGTGTGTGGGGGTGTGTGTGTGTGTGTGTGTGTTGGGGGGGGGGTATGTTTGTGTCTCGTGTCTCTGTGTTTTTATGGGGGTGGGAGGGTTCGATTTTTTGTTCTGTTTTTGCTGTTTTTAGCCTCTGTGAGGCACTTTGTGTTGCTTTTAAAAGGCATGAAAAGTGCAATATAAATAAATTTGATTTGATTTGATTTGATATGAGTCCATGACGGGTCCTGTGAGATGGTCGCTCCCGAGTATCTGAAATTGTCCACTCTTTCCACCTCAGAGCCACTGATAATAACTGGATGTAAGCCCCTCTGCTGTTTCCTGCTGAAGTTCATGGAAAAGGTAGCTCATTTGCATTTTAATGACAATGTTATAACCTCGAATTCATATCTGTAAATATCTGTAATTAGAAGATATATTGCGCCAAACACCGGTAACTAATGAGATCCTGGAACACATCCAACCAACATTTTTATGGTGATGCTAATTGTGCATTAATTGCCTCATATATAGCCACACATAAACACAAATGTTCCTATCATTAGTGTGTAGGTGGCTGAGGTGGTTTGATTCCAGGAACTCCATTTCCAAAAAGTGTCCTTCAGCCTGAAGTAGCAGGTGAGCTTGTGGCACGTCCACTCCACCGCCACTGGTGTGCAAGCACTAGGTTAAGAGAAGTGCCATGTAAATGCGAGCCCTTTGTTAGCAGTCAGCTTAAATCTCAAGCTAAACGTGATAAAGTCCAGTTTTGACATGTGGTCTGACTTTGATGACTGGTTTCCCAGGTCTGGCCACGACACAGAGCATAATCAATCAATCTGTGGCGCCACCCTTTTCGCCCCAGCAGTGATAAGAAAGAACAAATCTCTGAGGAAACAGTGTTCCCTCCATTTTCATTTTCTCCCACCAGTAATTGTTCTCTGTGGTGTGAAATGAGGCATTACGGCTTTGCAAAGCTGCCGGCATTGTTAATCCCTTTATTAACCTCGATGTCTAATCCACAATCGCTGATATTATTTCATTTACAGCGCGGCCCTTGTTGTTTTTTTTAGTTTAGATCTGCTTTAATATGAACTACTGAGGTTTTTCTGTGAGCTCTGCGCGTGCTAAACGAGCCTTGTGAACATCGTCGCACCAGTTTTCCTACTGGGCCGTGGCGATCAACGATAGAGCAGGCTGACGGGAGTTGAAATTGCGAGCTGTCAGGGAGGAGATAAAGTCTCCTTCCCCTGCACACCAGTAAGTATGAGCGAGGCTTTTGCGCTAATTTGACTTGACAGCTGGCTCTTGATGACACAAATATCACATGAGGGGTTTTTAATGTGAGTGATAGAGGCCGAGGGTTTCAGATCCTTATTATAGTCTGTTTACTGGAGCTGCTGAGCTTCCTCAGAGGACAAAAATCAAGACAATCAGTTTTCAAATGTCACCAACTTGGATGAAAATGTATTCTGCATCAAGTGCTTTTGAGTCAATCTGAAACCTAAACCTGTCTCTTTATGTTACCCAAAAGAATCGCAATTTAATGACAAACAAGTCCTGTCAGATTTCCTACAGTGACGGCTGCTCAACTAAATTCATCTCCTGATATTATATTAGGTTCAGCTAATTACACATCAGTTGTTCAGATATGCCTCTTTACACAAGCAGATTAAGTATTAAAAGACTATTATTATTGTCTAAACCAGGAAAATGTCAGCACCTGTCATTGAGTTTTGGGGATATCCAGCTGGCTGGAGAGCTTTGTACGATTAAATCTCTGCTTCCATGACATAACATCAGAATTACATCCTGAAATATGAGTGACAGCTTGCAGCTACCAGAAGTAACAGGGCAAAAGCTTATTAGCTTGGCAGTAGATTATCTCGTTTTAAATTATGCAAAGATTCACAAAAATCTGTTGAACGGAGAACATGAAGACGCCAGTAAACAACATCTGCTGTGAACAGTATACTGCAGAACTATTCTTTTCTTTTTTTTTTACATGCAAATAAAGGTCAGAAACAAAAGCTTCTTAAGTCAGTGTGGCACAGATGTCGTAAATACAGCGAAAGCTACAGGGAAGTTTCACAAAGCTTGTTCATATCGTTCAGCAGCAGAATAACAAATCACTTCCTTCTGGGCAGAAAAACACAGTGAAGCCCACGTCACACTGTGAGAGAGAGACCTTCAAAGAGATGCTGGCTGACACGCAGCCATAACTGTATTATGAACGCAAGCTGGCTCTCTGCACTCATCCACACATGTGGAAATTGTGACTTGGCCAAGAAGTGATGAGGATTGATCAGGAGGGTTAGCAAACAGGCTAAACATGTGTCCTTTTAAACAACCAAGTAGCTTCACGTCTAACCTTTTAAAACCGAATGTCTCACCGGCAACACTTTTTGGCATTTCACTTTCGTCTCACCCAGAAAGTTATTACCACAGACTGTATATAAATATGGATAACGCGCCTCCACTTTCTTGAACTGGCCAAACTGATGCTATTTTTCCTGGGATGCGGGCGGAGTCATCTTAATTAATATTGCACTCTGCTCCACCTCCACCAGTTACAAGCAATTGTTGGATTATAAACTGTACTTACTTATTGAATTATTTTTTTTTTTCCAGTTCTCACAGCACTATTGGCATGGTTGGCATGGCGACTTGCAGTCTTCACGATGTCCCATCCTGTTTCTATAGCGTCAAATAACTAACTAAAACAAAACTTCTCAGAAAAATGTGATATTGCACCAATATGACATGACTGAAACCATCCTTGAAAATGTTTTATTTGATGTGTATGTTTGTGTTTTAGTTCGGCCCAAGTCCCACCCACTAATGTGGGGGGGCGGAGCTTATGGCCTATACTGCAGCCAGCCACCAGGGGGAGCTCTACTTGCTTTGGCTTCACTTTAGAGGAGCTGTTGTTCCGTCGCCTATCTTTATACAGTCTATGATTATAACTCTATAACATGCAGTAAAGTGTAAAGAAATACCTGCCAGATATTGAAAGTTCCAGCTATTCTGGAAAAATAGGCAAATCTTTTATTCATGGGACATTTTCTGACCTTTTTATAGTTTTCAGAATAAGCAATAACCTAAGCTAAAATTGTCTGCCTGTATTTTTTTTAAGGCTTAAACATGTTCATGGTACTTCTCTGAGCTTGAGCAATTGCCCTAGTGTTATTAAGCGTCATCTTTGTTGTAATCGGCTTAAAGGTTTGGAAAGGCTCCAATAATCAAGGTTGCTTCGTCAGCTTTGTTTACACGAATAGTCTCGTTATCGATTATTCTATTGCTTCCTGTTGAACATTTTGACCTAGCTTAGTTGATAGGGCGTCTTCAAATAGCTTACTGTCTTTTCACAATATAAATAAAAGCCCAAGAGTACTGTAACAAACTCGAAATTAGCTGGAAGCTACAGTTTAATTAGTCTAAAATCTAATCTGGATGGAACAAACCAGACTAAACGACAATCAAATCAAATTAGAATTTACTCCACAGACAACAAAATACTCAAAGCACACAGGCAGTTAAAAGTGGTAAACAAAGAAGAAGAAGAAGAAGAAAATGTTTTGTATTAGAATATATTGGCTGTATTTGCTTGAGAATTAATTTCAGAACTCTTTGACTTTAACCAAATGTTTTGATTTTGCCGTCTGAATACAAAGTGGCTCACATTATGAATTAATCTCTCATAAACTCAAAGAGTTCTCAAGTGATTAAATGAGGTTAAGTGCTTCGTACCAGGAGCTATTCAGCTGTTCAGACACTCAGCTGAAATTAAAATATTTCCATATTCCTCAGATTCTGAATGGCTTTGTGATTCTGAAAGAAGGAGTCAAGGACGACAGACGTAGGTAAAGGTTCAGACGTTGCATTAACATCAGCGCTGGGGAATCCGATCACAAGTTACCAGCATAGAGTACAGTTGTGAACAGGTCTGGGTCGCATTTGTCCGCATCCCTTTAGTAGATTCTCTTTGCAAAGGGGAGATCCTGCTGGAACCATGCAGCTAGAGTCATACTTCTCGAATTCTTGAACATGTGCAGAGAAGTAGATAACAGAGAATGTGCAGCTGCATAAAGAGGTGTCAAGAAGAATCAGGGTGCAGTTTGTAGAAGGGGTTAGGGTTATGAAAGATGCAGAAGACCAAGAGGTAAGAGAGTCTCTTGGTGAGAAAAAAGTTGGGGAGATGTCACCACCAGTCTGAACCCACCAAGAAGTATTCGATTTTTATGCTATACAGTATATATCCGGCTTATCACTTGAGTGATCGTGCCCTGGGCTCGGAGTGCTGCCGAATGTGTGTGACCTACTGTCGGCTGCTGTGCCTACCTGTGCTGACACAGATAGAGCACCGGAGCTGCTGCTGCTGCTGTTGCTCTACGGTGCGCTCCACCTATCAAGGATGTGATTTATGTGTGCGTGTGCGCCCCTCTGCCTCTGTGTTGGAAGCTGGGAAATAAAAAAGGAAGAATCTACATAAGAACTGAATTTCTTATTGTCTCAACTGATTCACAAATCTCAAAGTCTTTATTTTTATTGTGACAAAATAAGTTGCTGTGTTGACGGACAGAGAAAGGCAGAACTCAACAGATGGTGAACATGCTTGGCAGTAATAGGAAGTTTATATTTCTGCATCAATTTGACGTCGTGGCTATGGCGACAGGCCAGACCCTATTCATGGCCCTAACGCAACGACGCAGACCGCAAAAGCTGTTTGATCCGCTTGGTCGCGTGTTATTAAACTTTCATATTTCCGGCTGCTTCTCCATCTCTGCAGTTTTTGAATTGATTGTTTTGGATCAATAAAGATGGAACACACCAAAGAAAAATTGAGGAGGTTCGAAGGTACAAGAATTTGTACGACTCATCTTCAGCGAAATTTCGATGGATGCTGAATGTGAAGCAGGAAGTCGAATCAAAAACTAACCCGACTGGCAGAAGACACAGGGCTGACTAGCACTTGGGTGGTGCCAGACTGATGACCGCACAAGTATAAATGGCTCGCACTGGTGTACGCTACGTACGTAAGTTACGGCGTCTAGTCCCGCAGCGGTATAAATCGTACTTAACTGTAGTACAGGTTGGGGCACATATTTGTATTTAAGTATTTAGTACTGGTTTGTTTTTTCTTTCAAGACAGAAGTGGCTTGTAAAAATACAATTACTCACCCTCAACAGTCCCTTGTTTAAACAATCCTGTGCCCTTAGAGCATCTAATAGGTTTCCAGCTACTGCCATAATGGAGAAAAGGGTTCTCCATCATTAAACGTTAACCACAAAAGCTCTATCTTGAGTAAAGGAAGACCACGGGATCGGGATGTCAGTGTTGCAGTTACCAAGTGCTGTGGGTCTCCCAGATATTAAGAGATATCAATTGAGTGCCCATCTGAGATACATAGCTGATGGGATTAAAGATGATGCTTCCTCAATCTGGCTTGATATCGAGAAGTCCTTATCCAATTGTCCTTCATTCTACTTCATTCATCTTCTGGAATAAGCATTCCTGTGAAGAGTTGCGGGGTCTGCTGGAGCCTATTCCAGCTGTCATCGAGTGAAAGGTGGGGTCCACCCTGGACAGGTCTCCATTCTATCGCAGGGCTGACACAGAGAGACAGACAACCATTCACACTCACATTCACACCTACGGCCAATTTAGAATGAACCTAACGAGCATGTCTTTGGACAGTGGGAGGAAGCTGGAGTACCTGGAGAGAACCCACACAGACACAGGGAGAACATGCAAACTCCACACAGAAAGGCCCAGTCGGCCCATGGATTCCAACCCGGGACCTTCTCGCTGTGAGGTATCAGCGCTAACCACGACTCCACTGTGCCGCCTAAAAAATCTACTTTTTATTGATAAACTAAAATGTTTTAAAAAGCTTTGCAGCAACCCAGTTACAATTAATACTGTTAGAGCATGGAGGCTCACGCAGCATATGGAAGGCAGATCAGGATTTACGCCGGTTTCCGTCGGTTGATAACCCTGACTTTCACCCAGGAACTTTGGACGGGGCTTTTAAATGTTGGACAGCTCAGGGAATCTTTTTGATGGTCCTACCCTCCTGACTTTAAATCAAGCTATCAAGAAATTATCTGTTTCGTTATTTTCAGATCCGAGATTTTATCATAAAATGTAGATCTCTGCTTGCTGATATGAATGTCACACAGATAGAGAAACAGGTACTTCTTTCTCGGGGAAATGCTTCCATTAACCTTTTTGTGCCGGTCTGAGGGATTGCTCAAATCTCGGCGCTCGGACGCTCGCTGGGAGTGATCTGGGAGAGGGAACTGGGTGATGCGATAACTGAGGAGATGTGGGAGGACATCTGGGATAATGCAAGGCATGGCAATTTAAGACGCTGCATAGAGCACACGTCGGTTAAAACCGTCTTAAATGTAAGACAGAAATTGATGACCTTACTATTTCTGTGCAAAACTACAAAGAATAGTGGAGGGGTGTCATGTTTGAAATGCAAAAGGTTCTGAGGAAGAAGCTTGAACTCGACCCGGTTTCCCTCCTTCTTGGTCTTCCCAGTGATCGTGTAACTGATATACATATATCAGGAAAAACTGTATAATGTTATGACATTTCATGCCACGAAAAATATTCTTCAGCACTGGATCTCAGCTAAGGCCCCCTCATGGTGGGATGGCGTAGGACGATAATGGAATACATACCTCTAGACTTTCTCACCATTTCTTGACTATATTAATGTAAATATTTCTGCTCTGCTGACAAGAGCATTCGTCACTTCCCACTGTATTTCGCTCTACACTGCTTGTGCACACACTGTAATTTCATAATTTTCACACTAGAAGAAAACTGTGACATGCTTACAGATACATATGTTAATTTACATAAATATGCTTACTCTCATACACCTTTCTGCTTTTTTTAAATTTTATGTATGATTATGTGTTATGTGCAGCTCAGCAGCGAAAGCATGGTGGCACGGTGTGAAACCATTCCTAATTGGAAATCGTGATACTCCCCGAGATCCTCACTCTTCATGCAAATGTATGAGAGACTTGCTACAGGCAGCGTCATGTGCAGCTTTCTGTCCCTTTGACCGCGGGGCCGCAGCAAGGCGAGCCTCTTGTTTGGCCTGTGAGCGCTTCGCATCTGCCATTGTCTTTCAAAGGATGCTTTAATCTAACGCGCCATTAGGATGCTTTCGCAGCGCGCAGTGCTTTGGCTGACAGCGGGTATTGTAATCCGCATCAGTGTTTACTGGCCCACTGTGAACCGCATAAAAAGAGGCATTATGAGGACAAGATTAAAGCAGCGGTGTCACCCTAAAGAGTACTGTTTATCTACTCAACAATGATCAAATAGCTTTTTAACAAGACACACTGGGTGATGGGACTTTGCAGCTAAATACAAACATTAGTTGAATTAACATCCCGCAAACCTATATTATAACTAGGCGTGGGACTTTAAGAATAAAAAAATAACGCATTTGATCGCAGTTTGCATTCCAAACAACACAGAACTTTTGTCAGTACACGATTTCCTGGTACTCCGATTACGCTGATGCACACGTCAGAGCTCGGCTAACTGCTATCAAAATGGAGGAATCCGATGAAAGCACATTGCTAGGACTGATGGAAGGCAAATTTTATTTCAAAAAACTACCTGATGGAAGTCTTGATAAAAGCGGGGTTTTGTGCAAATTGTGCAAAAAAAAAAAAGAGTTTGCATACCACCGAAGCACTTCAACCCTACGGTGCCATCTAAATGCAAAACATGTTGCAGTGAGCACAGAAACCGCTGGAGCTGTTAGCGCTAGTAGGACAAGACGTGTCGACAGCCCGAACTTTAGGTCTGTTCAGTTTTGGCCAGGGATATTTTCTTTCTTTTTTCCACTGTTTTGAATTGAAATGTAATTAAATGCATTTTTCCAGACATTAAAAGAGCTTGCGTTTACAATATTCATGTCTGTGTCTATAATTTGATTCAGTCGTCCTCTAAAATCCATTTAAATTGAAAAATGTTGCTTTTTGGGGCATATATTGCAATACGATTAAAATGTGATTAATCGAGATTAATTAATCGCAAAGCCTTTAATTAATTAGATTAATTTTTTTTAATCACGTCCCACCCCTAATTATAACATATATTATAACAATAATAATGTAATGACTGGCTGGTCGTTTAAAGACAGTCTAAGTGACTGCAAACTCGAATATCAAGAATCGATAACAGAACTTTAGACGTGGTAATAAATACCCTTTGCCTCCACAGAAACGCAGAAGAAGCCATTTTTGAAAAAGGACTCTTGGATATTTCTGTTATTTGAGGAGATTAAGAAGCTGGCTGCGTTATATTGGTGCACAGACAGCTTCTTAATCAGCGTACGCCTTCAAAATGAAAAAGCACGAACACTACTTTGACCATCCTGTTGTCTGCATCGATCCACGAACGATTGGATTGTTACACTCACACATTTACAAGGCATCACGCAACAAGAGACTGAGGTGCACTCAGGTTGAGCTTGACACCAGCAAATGTGTTAACAAGACCTGTGTAAAAAAAAATAAAAAAATCGTGCTAAACAAATGCCCTCCTTTAAAGTCTCTCTGGAAACTTGGATGGAGCTGCCTTCTTCTTTTTAAGCCCCATAGTTTGTCTTGCAGGCATCTTCAAACGACCTCAGACACATGCTGGAAACCTCATGTTATAATCAGATTTACTTTTCAGAGCCACAAAGAGGCATTATTAGTCAATCTTACAAGCTGATTGCTGCTGCAGCTGTAAAACTTGTGAAACACCGCCCTCCTTTGAATGAAAGTTCCCTACTTTTTCTCGCCCTTCAAATTTCATCCCTCTTTCCCGTTTGAGTTCTCAGTTTCTGTCCTGCAAATAATACCCTCTGCCAAGAACGCTTCTTGCTCTGCATTTACATCTAAAATGTGTGACAATTACACACGGAAGCATTACAGAAGCCGGGGGTTTTGCCGACGAGAGTCTGCAGCCTGATTGTTTTTGAGGCTGCCACAATAAGACGCCTACACTGTCAGCACCTTCGCGGCTTGTCGCCAGTTTCCCCGATAAATACAGCTGAGGAAGGGATTGTTCTCCCTTCAGACACTTGGCTATGAAATTATGGAAAAAGCCCCTTCAGCTCTTCCTTTACACTGATGTGTTTGTCGGTGTGTGTCATTTTGAAGCTGCCAGAATTCATTCACTTTAGAGGTCTTAAAACCAATTATATGGCAGTCACGTTATCATGCATTTGCATGCATTCAGGTACATAAACTACTGTAAAATATATACAGTGATTTATGTAATGTTTAAAGGAGAAGGTCCCAGAATTCAAGGTAGGTTTGTTTAACTCGGAGACTGAAGGACGACTTCAGATTAAATATTTTTCATGCACAAGGTTAGTACGGCCTTTTGGGGATTCCAAGAGGATGTGCTCAGGGTTTAAAGATGGCCTTCTGTGTTTCCGCCTCAGTAGTTAATTATCTTTCACATAAACGTTGCCTCCGTGACCCCTCAAGTATATGCCATTACACGAACGCAGCAGCCCCGGGCCAGAGTTACCATGCCATCTGTCTGAATTTGTTGTCTCCCTGGTACATGAGCTGAACATATCTTTTCCCATTGACAGGATGGCCTTTTGGAAGCCTGGTCTGCAAAATGAGCGGCATGGTTCAAGGAATCTCGGTGTCGGCGTCCGTCTTCACGCTGGTCGCTATTGCTGTTGACAGGTACAGTGGTGGTGTTTCATTACTAGAGCTTCAACGGGCATTGCTTATACTTGGATCACACCTTCAAACAAGTAGCATGTGAAAAGAATATCAGAAGCAGAACTGGAATACTTTATTAATCCTAAACAAGGAAATTGTTTGGTTGCAGTTGCTCTCGTGAAGTGACTGTTGCAGCGAGATAGAGTCAAATGCAAATGGAATAAAATAACAATATAGAAAATAGCCCTGTGATAGACTGGCGAGCTGTCCAAGGTGTACCCCGCCTCTCGCCCGATGACAGCTGGAATAGGCTCCCTCCAGAGGATAAGCGGTTACATGGTTAAATGAATGAATGAATATCGAAAATATAAAATGTAAGATGCATAAAATCAAAATATTGCAAGTATTTACAAGTTGCAGAGGATGGTTACAATAAATTATAGAGTCTGAAATGTTAAGAGTGGCAACACTCAGCAGATACAATCGGAAAACATTAAAAGTGTAAAATCTTCCACTATGGATGAAAGACTAAAGATAAACTCATTGTCACATCACTGCCTTTTCCCTAAAGCTTTCATTAAAAAAAAATCTACTGAACAAGGCAGATATGATGAAGTTCCTGATTAAAAAAAGCTAAGAAGTGATTTGTCTGTCGCTTTGCAGGTGATTTATTCAAATAAAACTCGTCCCAACCCAATACTAATCCCAGCGCCTCTGCTGACTCACTTCATTTCTTATATATAAAAGCCAAAGAATATTGTATTTAGTCACAATTCTTTAAGGTTTGGATAAATGGATAATTTCCTTACTTTTATTGTGGCAACTCCAAAGTGCTTCCTTTCTCTTACTTATCAAATTATCTTGTGTCTGAATAGCGGTTTGCCATCAAACAAAAGAGAAGCGGCTTTACAATATGGTCTCATAGACATGGAAGTAGCATAGCCAGACCAGCTTCCCCACCTACAATTTTTTTATTTTCTTGTGGTAGAAAGTTGGTCCGGAGTCTCTCCGTTGGGAACCGATTATGATCGAGCAAAGATCTGCTGGTCCGATCGAATCGTTTGAGTGTGCCCTATGCCCTAATGGACCCAACAGTACCAGGGTCAATTCAATTTTATTTATAACAATACAAATTCTCTCAAGATGCTTTACAACATCCGGTCTGAAACCCCCAGAGCAAGCCTGAAGGCGACGGTGGCAAGGAAAAACTTTTAACAGGAAGAAACATTGAGCAGAACCTTGAGCTCATATGGAGGAACCCATCTGCCTAAGGCCGGCTGGGTAGAGACAGAATAGAGAGATAAGAGAACAAGAGGAGGAACGAGATAAACATACATCTGTCATAAATACACACATCTGACTAAAACGTACATGTAGAATCTGATGATGATACAAATACAACATAGTTGGTGATGTTACATGACAGCGTCGTGGTCATACACATCATCCAAGTCCTGCCGAACTGAATTTGTGTACAACAAAATGACTACTGTCGGAGATGTGTGCTCTTTAGTGGTCGCTATTGTGTCTGTTGCAAAAGCTGGTGAAAGCAATTAAGGTGTTCTTAATTGCTGTCACCAGCCAGCCACAACATTAAAACCACAGAAAGGAGAAGTAAATAACATCGACCATCTTGACTATTCAGTGTTCTTCTGGGAAGCTTTTGGACCTGGCATTCATTGGTGTGGATGTTCCTTAGACATGTAGCACCCACCTAGACCAGACCAGGCACCCCCACCCCATAGCAATGACACTCCTTGATGGCAGCAGCCATCCCCAGCAGCATGCAGCCTGACACAGGCACACGCACAAAAACACTTTAGGAACAACTTAAAAAAAAACATGAAGAACAGCACAAGGTGTTGACCTGGCCTCCAAATTCACTAGATCCCAAACTGATCAAGTATCTGTGGGATGATCCACAGAGGCCCCTCCCCTCAAATGCCCCCCACTAACGACATTCTGTTGCCAGACACCACAGGACACCCTCAGAAGGTCCATGTCCATTCTCTGATGAGTCACAACTGTTTTGGAGACCTACACAATATTAGGATAATGTTGTGACTGATCGGTGTATGTTTCAAGGCTTTAAGTGATGCTTGAATAACAGCACGGCTGCTTTAAGTGACCGGTGGTTGCCCTCACACTACACCTCTTTGACTTATTCAGGAGGTGTGACTTAAAGAGCACGATCTAACCTGTTCTTGTGCTCCTTTCCCTTCTGCACGAGTAGAGCAGTTACATGCATGCGGCGCACCAGAGGACATCAGAGTCATTCACTCTCTTTCAGATGCAACATGAATAGAACCAAGCGTGTCACTCAGTCCATCAGCACAATGGAACAAGAAAAAGCCTAAAGCCTTGCAATCATCTTAATTGAGAGGCAGGAAGAATAAGAAAGATTATTATAGGCCTGTATTGAGGTCTACTTCCAAAACATAGGAAGTTTTCTTTTTGTAAAACTAAGAAAATGCCAGAAATGATTAGTGAGTCAGACGCATAGACTGTAAAAAAAAATGCACGACGCATCTCCAACATCTTCCCATTGGTCTAACTGATGCTAGTATCCCAGGGATACGGGCAGCAGTGTCTTGCGAGTTTGGATCCGGAGTCTTGAGCGGTACTGTCCGAGAGTGGAGCCCCCACCCTTCCACATTTCCTCTAGACTCACTTGTGTTTGCTTTTGATTAATACCTCCCCCAGTTACAAAGAAATGCTGGATTATACACTGTTCTTATTTATTTACCCACAACAACGGTGACGCATTTGGCAGCTCTAAAGGGCATGATTTCTCTCTCGGGAGATGGTAGTAATGAAAAACAGAGCAGATGGATGGATAAATATTGTATTATTTGGGCCAGTGACACTTAAATGAATGACAGTGTCTCTCTGTAACCGTTTGATGTGTAAAAGAGTCCTCGCAAACAATCCTTTTCCGAGTGTACAAAACACCGATGAATCTGGGATGTCTTGTTAGCAAAGACACTCGGGCATTGTACAGCTTCATCACCCTACCCTGGCCCGAGCCCTCTTTTGAACAATCATGCAGAATTGCCTCTTCGCAGCTCACAAAGATGTCAACAGTTGCCTGTTAATCCTGTTTAATCACCCCATAAACCATTGGAGGAGGCCTCAGAATCATTCAGTGTGGAAATACAATTTGCTGCCAACACTAGAGCGTCGCAAACACTCGCACACACCGAGTTAGAGGGTGTAATGGAGGACTGAAGGGTGACAACAGCTCCTCAAGGTGTAAAAATGACTAAGCTGCATTTTTATCATTGTTCAGTCCTCAGACGTTACCCTGCCACTCTTTGATGTCGCTGGTGGGTGTCTGCGTCCTCTGGAGAGGACAGATGTAGAGTGAAACATTTTGGCATTCAAAATTCAAAGCAGTATTCATCAGACACACAGTTAGAAACAGATATGAGGTGACAAAGAGCTCTTTCTGCCACTGTTGTCATACCGATGCAAAGCCAGGTCACTTTCCTAGTCTTAATCTGGCTAATACACCATTACCCAAAAAAAATACTACAGTACAATAGACTGGGCATGCTTCATTTCACACTGCCGTGGGAAGCACATCTCAATCATCGCATTAGCAATCAGTCAAACGCATTTGCAGCGAGAGCTCAAATTGATCCAACCTCCGGCCGAACACGGAGGCCTCTTTGTGTTGCGGCTGTAATGATTTCCTGGCTCATTTTAGTGTCTAAAAGTGGCTGATTCAGGGATGCAGGATCCAGCCGGAAGCTCCATTAAGAGCTGTTTGTTTAAAGGTGTTAAAGCGCCTCAGTCAATGGCCGGTGAGAATAATGAGAAGAGGACTCGAGGTAAAGAAGAAGGCTGGAGGCATTTTGTGAAGCCATCGGCATTGTCATTCTGAAAAGCAAAAGACTGACAGTGCCTCCATTTGATTTGAGGCTGCGTTTGTTCCTTCAAACAGTGTGTCATTTAAAGACATTGAAGTTGTTGTTTTTTTACTGTCACCCACTTTTTTCTGTTTCTGTATCTTAATCATGTTTTCTTCTTCTTTTTTTTTTCTAAACTCTCTTTCAGATTCAGATGCATCGTCTACCCTTTCAAGCAAAAGCTGACAATATCAACAGCCACCCTGATAATAGTCATTATCTGGGTTCTGGCCATATCCATCATGTGTCCCTCGGGGGTGATGCTACAAGTGACCAAGGAGCAAACCATTCGTGTACTACTGGGCTACGACAACAAAACAACTCCCTTTTATTGGTGCAGAGAGAACTGGCCTAACCAGGAGATGAGGAAGATCTACACAACTGTCCTCTTTGCAAATATCTACCTTGCCCCTCTTTCCCTCATTGTGATCATGTACGCCCGGATCGGCATTACGCTTTTCAAAACAGCCGTTCCGACCGGAGGAAAGCCGGGCCACGACAACCGCCACACTGTGTCAAAGAAGAAGCAAAGGGTGATTAAGATGCTTCTAATAGTTGCGTTGCTCTTCATCCTTTCCTGGCTGCCTCTGTGGACCCTCATGATGCTGAGCGACTATGCCAGCCTGACTGAGCAACAGTACAGAATCATCAACATTTACATCTACCCCTTTGCCCACTGGCTAGCCTTCTTCAACAGCAGCGTCAACCCCATCATCTACGGTTTCTTCAATGAGAATTTCCGCAGAGGTTTTCAGGCTGTGTTCAAGTTCAGCCTGTGCACGGCGGACGGACAGCGGCGGAAAAACTACTCGCACAGGCTGCAGGGGAACTCTATACTCCCGGCCAATAACGTACAAACCTCCCTGGAACCTATTTCCCTCAACAGCCTGGAAAAAAACTCCTCGAGGCGACTCAACCATGTCGCCGAACACAATTTGGTCATGGAGGACTTGGAAAAGGCGTCTTGCAGTAGTGGCGGTGTGACTGCAGTGTCTATTTGAGGACACAGACATTAGTCAAGGGGATGTGCAGAGGTGCCCAAGCTTAAGCCCTACGCTGTGCCTAAGTAAACCGAAAGGCTCCCTGGAAAAAGGTTGCAAAAGCTGACGTTTATGTGTAATTTGTTTAAAGGTAATTACAAATAGTCAGAATAGGCAAATTAAAAATGAACAATACTGGAAATCTAACCAGTATCGTGTCCTTTTGACTTGGCAAGGAGGGTTTGCCTCTGAAAAAGATGTTAGATTGAGAATACCCCCTTTTGGTTGTTAACCTTTAATTAAAACATTTAAAACACACAATGTATGTGGCGCATATTGTGTTAAAATTGAAGCAGGTTGTGATGTAGATATCGCAGCTATAAACAAATGGAAAAGCTCTTGTTGTCCATTGGACAACGGTTGATATCGCATTGATAACAGGCTACTGTCTTGCACCGTGACATACCTAATAAAAACTGTATGTATAAATGTAATATAAAGATGCATCAACGTGTATGTACTACAGTATTTGCAAAGCAGATTTCAAGAGTTAAGTCACATAGACAAATCATTTCATGTTCGTGTTAACGGGCACATTAGATGGGACTCTTTTACTGCATGTCAGGATTTGTCTTGAGTGTCTTCAATGCACTTGAGGTCAGGTTGAAATACTTTCAAATCTTGAATACAAAATGAAACCTTGTGGCCTGCAAACATAAATTATGTCAGCTAATTTGTAAAGATTTAAAATAAATAATAAGTAATTCACAGAAGGATTAAAAGTCAAAGGGCGTGAAAAAATTTAGTTTTGGGACTTTGGGCACCTACAGTGTCTCTCGTTCATTCAAGTCATGAGACCACAGTCTGTTGACCAGTAACTTACAACTAATTTCAGAAATTGAATACGATTTTAAAGCTATGGTGCAGAACCTCTGTCTTCCTCTTGTGGCGGTAAGACTTAAATGCGGTTCGTACCAGAGACGGCGTAACCTACGTACGAAGCCTACGTCAGTGCGAGACATTTATACTTGTCCGCTCGTTAGTTTGACTCGCTCTGTAAAAACACGAGTCGGCGCCGTGTCTTTTTTTTGCCAGTCGGGTTACCTTGTGTTTCTACTTCCTGCTTCAACAATAGCGACTGCAACTTTCACCGAAATTCTGTCGAAGATGACGCATACAAATCTTTGTATCTCCGAATCTCCTCAGTTAACCTTTCCTCGATGTGTTACATCTTTATTGCTTCAATACAATCAATTAAAAAACTGCAGAGATGGAGAACTTCCGGAAATACTAAAATGGAAGGTGCGCATAGAGTCAACGTAGGGTCAGCGTACGGTAGCTACGGAGTCAAATTGCACAAGCATAAACCATGCATTAGAGTAATAAAACTGCGGAGGTGTGCACCTGTACTGGGTCCACAGTCTTTTTTTTCCCAGCGCTTTCTAATGAGGGAACAATACACCCATAGTTATGCGTGTTTGTCATTGGTTTTCTTGGAATCTTCCTAGGTTCAATTCAATGCTTCTTGATAACCAGTATATCAGTGTATTCATAGAACCGCAACGCTCGTTTCTCCACCATAGGCTCTGCCACACTCATACTATAGTCTGCTCCATCTCTGCTGCTACGGCTGCTGCCCTCTTCAGCTCTGGCAAGCAATCATTGACGTGAAATTGACATAAAACGCATGGCTGCTGTTGCACCAGCGCGGGATTATCGCCAAAGGCACAACAGGAATACAGACGGATTTAACGGATGCTGATAAGCCTAATCAGCATTGTGTTTAACATGCGTTACATTCAAGACTTTGTCTTGCAAGAGCTTGAATGTAACTAATGATCCTTCTTATAGAAAAAGGCGCATACTGGAGCTTTAAACTCTTGACTTTTTAGATTTGGTCATATGCCATTTATGAAGAGAAACTGGAATAAACATTGGTCCTGGAAGGTCACGTGTGCCAACAGCAACAGATTTACAATATTTGAATCACTAAGAAGATGCTGAGGCTGAAATGCCAAATGTCTTGCAATTGGTCTAGCCAACTTATGATAACTAGAATAGTGTCCAACTAGTAACGTGATAATGGGGGTGACACAGACATTACAATATCATTAATATTTTACTCAACTTTTTCATGCAGTAGAAAGATTGTGCTTGTATATAAACCATCAATTTACAAATTAAAATTTCTATCCTGGTCTTGAAATTTGCTCTGTAAACATATGTACATAGAACTTTAGTGATGCTCGATTATATCTCATGAGCCTGTTATGAATGTGCAATGTGTCGTTTTATTTTTCTCTCTGTCTGTGAACAATCTTGTGCAGTCAAACCCGTGCAGTGAATGGTAAAAAAAAACAAAAAAACAGAGGGCCTGCACTGTTCTCTGAACCTGTATGTTCTCGCTGTAAATGTGTGCTACGGAGTCTAAAGCTTAGAAGTGATGATGTGAATCTGTTTGTCTGTGTCAACTGACTTTTAGGAAAATCCTTAACAGGGTAGTCTGCTACTAAACAACATTTGGTTTGAAAGTGTTGTACAGAAAATCTCTGCAGCTGATGGCGTCTTTTAAACTGTGAAAGGGGCCCATTTTGAAGAATTTGTATAGCAAAGATGGAAAAAAAAAACAACGGCTTCTGCCTAAAACAGCTTTTGCAAATCACACACTCGTAAAATAAGTCTACAAAAAGGATAAGTGGATGTGGTGCACTCTGGCAGCCATGTAAAGTCCATAGTTCATCTGTTTGAATAATGGCTGCACAGCTATTTTTAGGCATGGCAGAGCTACAGTAGACGGTTGCCTGGGGTGGAACCAGCTGTATAAGACACATAACTGGGATACAGATTATACATGCATCTCAGCTGTATCATGTGGTGTAAAAAACACAATCATCTACATACTGAAATTAAAATAAATGAGGACCACAGTAAGGACAATACAGACATTTTGTTTGGCTGATATATGCATGCTATACCGTTAAGGGTGGCAGAAAACAGTTTGAGACAATATCGTGTCGCTGAGTTAGCAAAGCTGGTACAGATATCGAAATACTAACAATGCGCCATTTTAAAGCTGTGTCATGGAGCTCCAGAACGCATTAAATCAAATTATTCCACGAGAACCTTTAGCTCTGGTCTGAATATGTCACGTTATAAAAGGTCAGTGGCAAATTAGGGCAACATCAGCCGAACTGTTTCCATGCAGCAAGCTTTAGCTTCTTGTCTCTTTGAGAGAAGTCCTCCCCCGAGATCGCTCTGTCATCACAGGGGAGAAAAATGTGGCTCAGCAGTGCTAAAAGACTTTGACAATTGTCACAAGAAGACACGTTTGCTCTTGACAAGTTGTCCGCAAAGATTCTCAATCATTCAGGTCACCGGAAACCCACATGATTAAAGAAAGGGAACTTTCTATTAGATGCTGGAGATATTTTATTTTTTCTGCAAATTCGAACGTCTGCATCCATTCTGTTGACCGATGAGGAGCCTCGGGCTTTCTAATCTGTGTGACACTTTAGTGTCACATGAAACATAATGAAGTCAAACACTGCCATATGAGAGTCAGAATCCCTTAAAACATACACGATGAGTCAGTAGACCAAAAAAAGTCAGTGATCACAGAACAAATCTCTACAGGGACCATCAGCCAGGGGGATGTTTAAAGTTTTCTAACACCCGCTGGCTTCTATAACGTAGTCACGACCTTGTTCTTTATCCTCATGACTCATGCTGCTGTGCAATGTTAAATACACTACTCACAAAAAGCTAGGGATATTCGACTTTCGGGCGAAATGTGTGGAAAATGTAAAAAGCTCATGCTACAGAGGTATTATATCATGAAAGTAGGGTATTTAAGTAGCAGAATGCAATAGTAATTTAATTTATTGAAACAACAGCTTACCACATTGGTGGGTATACCACAACCAGAGATGTCAATGTCTCAATAACTTGTCATGAGTCCTTGAGCATCAATTACAGCTTGACAATGATGTCTCATGGTCTCCAGAAGTTATGGAAGGGCTCCACTCAGGTTATTGGGGTTCTAGGTTGCAGGGTTATCACCCTCTACGCAACAACTCAGCCAATCCCATAGGTTTTTTATGGGATTCAGGTGTGGAGAAAAAGCAGGCCACTCCATTTGAGGTACCCCAGCCTCCAGCAGCCGTTCCCTGATGATGTGACCTTGTTGAGCTAGGGCATTATTTTCCATGAAGACAAATTAGGCCTGTGTTGCTCATGCAGAGGACCAATGACTGGATTAATGATCAGGTATTATTGGCTTGTCACCGTACTATTCACAAAGTATGGTGCACTAGACACACCTGCCCAGACTGTAACACCATCGCCTCCAAAGGCTCGTCTGGTGACAACAGTGGCTGATGCATAACGTTCTCCATGACGTCTCCAACAGCGTTGGCGACCATCGTTTCTACTCAGTGTGAGTTGACTTGCATCAGAGAACAACACTGACGCCCACTGGTTCCTCGTCCAACGCAAATGCTCCCTAGCCCGGTGACGCCTGTGCCCGGTGGTGTGGTCAGGCACCATTGCAGATCGTCTAGCACGCAGACCATGCTGATGTAAGCGGGTTCGGGTGGTTTGACGTAACACTCGGGTGCCTCTCACCTCCCTTAAACGTGCCTGGAGTTGAGTGGCATTCATCATCCGGTTCCACAGGGCACTGTTCACAATGAAGCGGTCACCAGTATGGGATGTGGCCAAAGGATGTCCACCTCTATGCCTTTCTGTGACATCCCGTTTGAAGCCTCGCAATGGCCAGGTGCTTTTGATCAGTTGTTAGGTGTTGTCTTGGTTCACTTGTAAAGGTTATAGTGCATTCTGAATTTTCACCCAAAAGTCTAATATCCCTAACTTTTTGTGAGTAGTGTATGTCCTTAAATGAATACGAAAAATATCGAGTGCACATTTGAGCGTGTGGGCCGAAGACCATCGTTGGGGTTTGACAGCGTTTAATAGCATTTAAATGAATCTGAAACAAAATCCAATCTGGATCTTTTTTTGCCTAATTAAGTAGCTGTTAGGTTTTTGAAATAAGACTTTTTTCTTTCTTTTTTTTTTTTTTAATATCCACCAGATCTGAACTTGCATGCAAAGTGATTTTGCATACAAATACCAACCTAATACTGCCAAAATAATCCATTTTACAATACTATACTACTTAAACACATGGAAAACTGTTTAATGCATTCTTTTAAATAAATAATTACCCTACAGAGACATAACAGATAATTCCTTCCACGGCAGCTTTCAGTACTAAACACATTTTGATAATTAATGCACGAGGATACAACAGTCGGTACTCATACAGTGCTGTGGTTCAACATTCAGCATTTACCACTACTGTTTTTATGGGTTTAAAGAAGCCGTCTCCATTGACCTATTCCTGTCAAAGACAGCAGGGTTAGCTACAATAATTTAAAGTGACAGTTTTGCAGCCAGGGTGTAACATACAGTAGATGGTGTTCAGGTTACGCCCCCGTTATTTTAGCCACCTAAAACAAGACTGTCAACAATCTGTCTAATCTAATCTGTTTAATTTGTTGTATTTTCAGTATTATCAGTGTTTTACTTAGCTGTCATGCAACCTTTACTGGCGGGGAACTAAAGCCACTGTTTTGATATGGGACTCTCTGAACTTCACTGGCAAAAGCAACAAAAACGGCGAAGTCGTTCAGCAAAAACAGGTGTCAAAGTCAAGTATTGAATGTAATGAATTTATACTTTTTTTGCTGCTTGTGGTGTACGGATGAACCGGGATCTAGACACCTTACAGGTATCTTTGTATAGTTTGCATGTTAATATTTTGTGTAGCATGATTTTTGTGTGTCTAGATGTCCTACATGCACCTAGATGCACCTACTTGTATTTAAATAATGTTAAACAACAAGGTTTATTTCCTAGGACACAAATGTTTTTTGAAAGGAGATAGAAGGTTTTGACCGAAAGTAAGGGAGTAAATCGTGTCCTATTTAATTGTGAAGGGCTATACATCACATTATCTATTACCTCCATGATTGTCAGCACAAAATAGAAGGTTTATAGTCAAGGTTCTGGGTACAAATAAAGACTTAACGACGCTGCTTTTGTGGCATTGGTTATATGAAGTTGGTTTTCTCTGCGTATAATCTGTTGTAATTTGCTACAGACAAAGGGGATTGGGAATTTAATACAAGAAGATTTAAAAAATGATGAAAACTAGTGTGCCTCTGAGAAACTCCGATAATGACAGACGGTTTTAAAACCGATTTTAGCTCCAAACAACATTTATGAACATTGACGATTGCCCAACAGAGACATTGTCTGCACGTCTCTGACCACACGTGGCAATCTAACTGCTTAATAAATCATGTACTGCCTTACTGATAATTAATGAATGAGATTGGCAGCATTTTCCGAGCAGTCATTCTGAGCACGGCCTCAACGTGGTTGCTCATCACTGCATGGCAACCACCAGATGTGTGCTCTGAAAGAATTTGCTAAACCTTGGACAAAACTGTAAATTATTTCTTATTGTTGTTTTCCCCTCCCCCAATGGTGTAGTTTGGGGCTTGCTTGCTTTTAGCAAACTGGTGCGAGCGGCTCTGAATTCATGCTGGCATGGCGCTTTCTTTTCTTGAAAGGGCTGTGTTTCAAAACCTGTGAACCACTGGGCACTGCTCCATCGTGTGAATATGTGGTTATTTTCTTTTTCAAATACAGGGTTTCTCTCAATTATTTTCCATGATGTCTACGAGAAAAGATGCAAATTCGTCTGAGACTCTTACCTTCAGTATATTCTACAAATTTGTCTTTATTCTACGGTGTTGTCCAGTTGCATTGTGAGAATTAGTATATCTTATTAAAGTGACCTGAAAAAAACGTACTTTATTTTCTGAATTTAACCGAGTAATGTGGCCTGTGTTGCTATGACTGAGTGATTTTTGACACTCTCTACTTGTTGAGTGTCTTTCTGATTTGTTGTTGCTCTACCTGACAACGGAGCTGATGTTTGCCTTCTGTATCTTTGTTCTATATATACTCTCAGTGACCAGAAAAAGAGACAGTTCGCTTCCACATGGGACAACTTACGACCTGTAGGAGACAAATCAGGCATAACATTATGACCACCTTCCTAATGTTGTGTAGGTCTCCCTTATGCCTCCAAAACAGCTGTGACTCATCAGAGAATGGACATGGGCCTTCTGAGGGTGTCCTGTGGTATCTGGCAACAAAATGGGCTTTTGAGGGGAGGGGCCTCTGTGGATCATCCCACAGATACTTGATCAGTTTGGAATCTAGTGAATTTGGAGGCCAGGTCAACACCTTGTGCTGTTCTTCATGTTTTTTTTTTAGTTGTTCCTAAAGTGTTTATGTGTGTGTGTCTGTGTCAGGCTGCATCCTGCTGGGGATGGCTGCTGCCATCAAGGAGTGTCATTGCTATGGGGGCAGGGGTGCCTGGTCTGGTCTTGGTGGGTGCTACATGTCTAAGTAACATCCACACCAATGAATGCCAGGTCCAAAAGTTTCCCCAGCAGAACACAGAATTGTCACAAGATGATCAATGTTATTATAATGTTAAGTATTCTGTCAGCACACTCCTGGACAATAGTTCACATGAATGTTCCTTGAACTAATGGGTTTGCATTATATTGCACTGAGAATGCAGTGTCTTTTCAAAACAGGTGACCTATTGGTCTTAATAAGTTGGAATAACGACTGCTTTGTGTGAATGTTCAGCGTTTGTCGGATGAATCCCCTTTGTAATTTTTATAATGTATCACCTATCTAACATTCTTGTGCTTTTGTTCAGTCTCAGTGGGGGAATTACGGCTTTCTTAACTCCTTTACGGATCAGTAATGACCGTGATTTGGTGCATGTCAGTGGAAAACCAAGGACTGCATCCCACCCTGCAGTCTTGCACATTTCAGATGTCCTCAGGGGCAGAATTGTATTTACTCTGGTCAGTGAGTGTATATTTCCCTAAAAAAATACCTTTTTTGTTTTGATAATACTGTATGCAGAAGAATCGATGGGAAACATTGTGGCTGTGTGTACGCTTTTAAAACTGTCAAGCTCATTTCTGTCTTGCCTTTGTATCAAGAGATATTTCGATGTACCCAAACTGTCCACGGGTGCATCTGTGTTCTTGTGAACAGCAAAATGTCCAAAAGGTCATTAATAAAGATGTTAGTAACTACCTCCATGTCCCAGATATTGATTTAATGACGACAGAACATTGCAAAAACACATTTACGCTGGTTATCACAGGAATTAGTTGGATTCTTTGACTACAGACCATAGACTGTATAAAGATGGACAGCAGAACAACTCCTCAAAGGTGAAGCCAAAGCAAGTAGAGCTCCCCCTGGTGGCTAGCTGCAGTATAAGTCATAAGCTCAGAATAAGTTCCGAACTAAAACACAAAAGTACACGTCAAATCATTTTGGTTTTGAAGGATGGTTTCTGTCACTATGCCATGTGAAGTACAGTGTGTAATCCAACATTTCCTTGCAACTGGTGGAGGCAGAGCAGAGTGCAGTATTAATTAAATGAAAACACTTAGTTTGGCGTAAGTGTGGGCGGGGCATTGATATCACGGCTCTGCGTGGCTCCAATACCGGACCATATTGCGCAGACTCTGGCTCCAAACTCACAAGATGGCACTGCCCATATAGCCGAGAAAATAGCATCAGTTTGGCCAATGAGAGGAAGTGGAGATGCATTGTCCATATTTATATACAGGCTATGCAACAAACCTGAAGCTGTTCAGTGCTGTTAACTCTCATGAGAGCATTGATATTGGCTGTATACTGATCTGTTCATTTGCATACTAGGAGCTTCAGATTTAAAAGCACTTTCCTTGTAAATGATTACTTTTTAAAGACCCTTTTTTTGCCTATTCTCGATTTCCTAAACCAAAAACATACATATTTGTACATAATTAGTTCGTCCATTATACACTTTGGTTTTTCTTTTTTAGTTTTAACTCAGAACAATAAAAGGGACTCATATACACATACAGTTGCAGTTAGTCTATATATGTCTATATATATTCAGCCATTGTCTGGTAATAGAATTTAAAAAGAACCTCTTGTAAAATTATTTTAAAAAGAAATTTTAGAAATTTTAACGAGCAAGCCTTCCTTGGTGATCTTTCCCACAGTGACATCCATCGCACCTCTGATATTCCTGATGTTGAATCAGCATTAGATTTTTTTACAAAATCGTTCCTCTCAATTATCAATAAACATGCTCCACTGAAAAAAGCCAGAGTAAAAGATAGATCCAGTCCCTGGTTCACTTCTGAGCTTTCAGACCTACTCATTAAGCGTAAAAAAGCCTGGTCCTTAGCCAGACGTACTAATTCATTGTGTGACTGGACCGCTTTCAGACAATTACGCAATAAATGTACTGCTTTAGTCCGCAATACTAAGTCTAATTACTACATTAACCTGATTTCCAGCTCTCGATCAGACCCCAAGAAATTTTGGAAAGCAGTAAAAAGCATTAATAATTCTACCACACCTGTACCTATGCAGCTTAAGCTTAATGACCTTATTCTTAAAGATCAACCTGATATCTGTGATGCATTTAACAGACATTTTTCTGCTGTTGGCAACCTCTCTGATAGCGAGACTGGGCCTTCTCCAGCTGTACCACCTCAATCTCTGGTTAATGAACCCTTTTTATCCCTACCTTCCTCCGATCGTCCTCAGTTCAATTTAAACCCTGTTGACATAAACTTTGTATTGAGGTCTCTTCGCACATTGGATACAAAGAAAGCTACTGGTGCTGATGAATTAGACCCCTTTTTTCTCCGTCTTTCAGCTAATTTGATTGCTAAGCCAATAATTTACATACTCAATCTCTCCATCTCATCAGGTTCCATTCCGAGTATCTGGAAAATAGCAAGCGTAGTCCCCCTTCACAAGGGTGGTGATTCCTGTAATCCAGATAACTACAGACCCATCTCTAAATTGTCTTGCTTGGCCAAACTACTAGAGTCCTCAATAAACCTTCAACTCAAAAAATTTCTATCTACTAATCTCATTTTGAATCCACACCAATCTGGCTTTAGGCCACAGCACAGTACTCTCACTGCCACCACTCTGGTCTTGAACGATATTATAACTGCCCTGGATAAAAAAAGTCATTGTGCTGCCATTTTCGTTGACCTCTCCAAAGCCTTCGACTCAGTCGATCACACTCTGCTCCTGGAAATATTAATTAAGACAGGCTTTGGCCCCGTGACTTGCACCTGGTTCAAAAATGATCTATCAGATCGACAACAGTTTGTTTCACTTGGCTCTACTCATTCCCACCTCTTACCCATTACTAAGGGTGTGCCGCAAGGATCAATTCTGGGCCCAGTCCTCTTCACATTATACATAAATAACATATCTTCATCATTATCAAACTGCTATACTCATTTATACGCAGATGATACAATCTTATACTGCATCGCAAACTCACCTGAAATAGCCATAAAAAATCTGCAAACTTCCTTCAATATTCTACAGACAGCATTTTTTAATCTTAAACTTACCCTGAATGCACAAAAAACTAAATGGATGTTCTTTTCAAATTCTAACAACACATGCTCTAATCTTCACATCCGCACTCAACATGGTTCCCATATAGAAAGAGTCTCTGTGTATAAATATCTTGGCATTTGGATTGATGATAAACTTACATTCAACTCTCATATCGATCATCTTGTAAAAAAACTAGGTCAAAAAATTGGTTTTCTTTATCGAAACAAATCTAATTTTCCATTGGCATGCAGAAAGAAATTAGTTGAAGCTGTTTTCATGTCCGTTTTAGACTATGGTGACATCATTTACATGCATGCCTCTGCCTCCACTCTTAAACCCCTAGATACCATTTACCATTCTGCCCTTAGATTCATTACTGGTGCCACCTACTCCACCCATCACTGTACTCTGTATGGCTTAGTAGGGTGGACCTCCCTAGCTCAAAGACGTGACTCCCACATGTTTCTATTCATTTATAAAGCCCTCATCGGCAAACTTCCCATCTACATCTCTTCATTACTTGTTGAGTCCACAATCACTTACAATACCCGCTCTAGCAACTGGTTGCAATTGTATATTCCCAAAATTCGGACTGAGCTGGGGAGGTCTGCCCTCTCAGCTTATGCCCCACACATCTGGAATCATCTACAGCTAACTCTTAAGTTAAACTCACTCGTCCCATTCAATCACTTCAAATCATTAATTACTAATTCCCTGTCCACCGTTTGCAATTGTTTCCTCTGATCCTTTTTTTTCATTCTGTTCTTTATGGTATTTTATTGTGAATATCTGTTGTGTATTTTGTCTGTTTTGCGCTGTACTCTCGTCTGCACTGTAAATGAGGCTCGCCTCAGTGTACTAACGAGTTTAAATAAAGGTAAAAGAAAGAAAGAAAGAATAGCGTTTTTAGTTGCAGTGACATTTTCCTAAACATATATTTGTCTCCAGCGCTTCTAAGTCCGATGCTCAGTTTCCCCGAGAGGATTTCAATCAGCATCCAATTTTTACCGTTTGTTATCTCTTGTATGTTAATTTCCCCTGACATTCTCAAAATACATGGATATTATCTGATTTATTTGCTCAGTTTCTCCAACATCTTACATCTTGACTTGTGTTTTGTGCCAGTGTTAGAAATAACCCTCAGTTTTTTCATCTATATTTCTCCATGTAAGAGTGCAAGTTGTTTTATACTGCTCTTTAACTTTACATTTACAAAATGGCAAAATCATTTCTATTTCATTTGTGAGTCCACATAGAGGACTTTAATTAAAACAACTTACAAAATAAAACGTGTGAGAAAACCATCACCAATAAAATTTAGCTTATCTTTTGTCCTCTGCAATCTCAAATATTTTTATTAAATCAGATAAATCTTAATAACACAGTCACAGAAATGACAGTGAAATCTGAATACAATATTTATTCAAACATATTTAGAGAGTTTTATCATTGTGGTAGTTACTTGCACGTTATAAACTGAATTATTCTTGTTTACCAGAACTTTACAAGCATTCACTGCCATTAACTAGGTCAGACCTATGAGGGAATTTCTCAGACACGCAGATGCACTAATCCCAAACGGTATAACATTTTCATCAAAGCCTTTTTTATCAAAATGCCAGCGACAATGACTGAAAAAGTTTAGTGGGTACGGGATTTCTATAGCACCCTGGCTTCAAAAAACAGGGTTGAAACTGTAAATACAGTAACCATATAATTATGTTTTCCCTCAATTTTAATGAAGCCGCACTTTGTCGTACTACGTCCCTAACATTTTCATGTCACCACTGGGATTCTTGTCCATCTTTTGACATATGAAACTGCTTTCTGTCTGTGTAAAGAAGAATCACAGCTATAATAACCATAATATCTGAAATATCTGAGAGAAAACAACATAATTGCCTTTGTGGATTTTAAATCTTGTGACAGTGAAGGTCCAGCAGTGATTGTTTGGTACACTGGGTACCTTTGAAGAGCAGGGAAGTATAATCAACCTGCACATGTTTTATCTGGGTGTTCTCATTTCCTTTCAGTCCAGAAATGTCCCATTGAAACACTGGTAAACTGCATGTTTGAGTTCTTCCTCTTGTACTCTGAAGGGATTCTTGCTCCTGTGATTATTTGTTCTGCCCTCATTTGTTTCACCTGTGTCTCATTACCCCATCAGCCCTCATATGAGTGCCCTGCCTCTCACCTTGTCCCTTGTGAGTTGTTAGTCTTCCTCCTGTTTCCACGTGCCTCGTGTTTTGTTATCCCCTTTCCGATTTATCCTGTTTTCACCTCTGTTTAATTACCCTCTTTTGTTGAAAGAGGGTAAGTCCTCATTAAATAGACTTTTTGTTGCTCATCCAGCCTTCCCTGAACGTGGCGTGCATTGGTTGTGCCCCCTTATCCTGACACTAATGCACGCTGGTATAGAGTTCAGCCTCCAGTCGGCTTCCACTGTGAACAAGTAAAGCAGAGATGTCTTAAAGTATATAACGGCAAGAAGGAAGGGACAGACACACAGTAAAAAAAACAGCATGAATGAATGAAAGTCAGTGAGTTGATGATAGGTGAAAAAACTGGCTGTGCAAAATGGGTAGCAACTAGGGTTTCAGATTTTTTTTACAGTTGTCTTATATGATGTCATTAATAAAAACAAAGTAGAAAGTAATGCTTTGCGACAATGAAATCTATATTCTTGACCTGAATACATATGCTGAGAACAGACAGCTCATGTGCTACATACTGTGTGCTGCAGACATGCATAGCCTGTATAAAAACAGGCTGCAACTCAGCACCGTGGCACTAGTCAACTAGTCTGTACAACCCATGGTGGGTACCAAGCTCTCATCCCAACTTTGTGCCAAGTGCCATGACAGAGGTGCTAGGAGCTGATATGGTTAATTGACACATGACGCACATCACATTGCAAGGAAACCCTTTCCACTGCTTTGCTCCCTACCAACAAACCTGCCTTGCTTATAGCAGCATCAGGTGAACCCAGATGAAGCTTTGGAATATTTTCTTTTCAAACAGAGAGTGGAGACGGCAAGGAGCAGCTCAGTCCATACACGAGCAATCATTTTATGTTCTGCTTGTTTCACTTGGAAATATCTGAGGAGGGAAATATACAAGAGGCTTACCTAGGACACTAAAGTTTCAAATGCTTAAGAGGTACAGCCATAGTGATTCTCTAAGGTTTGACTGGTATCATCCCAGTACTAATCTAGTTTTAGCATGCTAACATTTCCATATTTCAATAGTACAGTGCACAAGGTACAGCTGTGGTTAACTCAAATTTCAACTTTTATTTTAACTCAACTGTCTTAATTTACAGTGACACCGGAAAATTCAGAATTAACAACAACAACAACAACAACACATTTTATTTATAGGTGCCTTTCAAAACACCCAAGGACACCATACAAAGTAAGACAGGGTTTAAAACACATAACAGACATTAAAAGCATTAAAAAACTACAAGTATAAGTCTAAAAAGATAAGATAAAAGATTTGGTTAAAAAAGGATAAAAATTCTGGAGAGAGCAACAGTCAGGGTGGGCAGGCCTGTAGGAACAGATGGGTTTCGAGCAGTATATACAGTCAGTGGTTTTGAGATGGGATTTAAAAATAGTCAACGTGTCAGTGTTACGGATGTTGGGTGGAAGGTAATTACAGAGCCGGGGGGGCGGAACGACTAAAGGCTCTGGACCCCATGGTGGTCATGCGGGCAGGGGGGATGGTGATGCTGATGGATGATGATGATCTGAGAGTCAGGCTGGGTGCGTTGATGTGGAGAAGTTCAGTCAGGTAAGGAGGGGTGAGGTTGTGAAGGGCTTTGAATGTAAGGATAGGGAGCCAGTGAAGCTGCTGGAGAACAGGGGTGATGTGATGAGAAGAAGAGGTCCCGGTGATAATTTTAAATGAGTTGTAATTTACTGAGGGACTTATGGGGGAGACCAGTGAGAAGTGAGTTGCAATAATCCAGACGGGAGGTGATAAGGGAGTGGACCAGCATGGCAGTGTTGTCGGTGGTGAGGGACGAGCAGAGATGGTTGATATATGCAGACCGGGTAGCGTTATTAATGTGAATGAGGAAAGACAGAGTGCCATTGAGGACAGTACCCAGACTCTTGACTTGAGGGGAAGACAGATAAGTTGTCAATGGTGATGGTGAAACTGTTGGCTTTTGAGAGGGTAGATTTGGAACCAAAGAGGAGGACCTCAGTTTTATCACTGTTGAGTTTGAGAAAATTGATTTCCTGGACGCAGTCACAGAGGGTGGTGGGAGGAAGGGTGGAGGTGGGGTTGGAAGAAAGGTAGAGCTGGGTGTCTTCCGCATAGCAATGAAAGTGAATATTGTATTGACAGAATATGTGACCATGGGGGAGGAGGTAGATGATAAAGAGGACTGGACCGAGGGCAGAACCTTGGGGTACACCTGAGGAGATGGGAGATGGCTGGGATGCAAAAGTTTTTAATTGAATGAATTGAGTTTGGCCAGTGAGATATGAGCGGAATATTGAATTATCAATATGTGAACATACCTTTATGACATTTTGGTACTAAAGTTTGTCAAACCTGAGTATATTTACAGGCATATATAAAAAACACATTTGTCAGTCAGTCAGGGTGACATTGGATTATATTGTACTTTTAAAAGCTTTCTCATTGTTGCCTTTTTTGATTTTATTTACATTTCTGGCCACATTTCTTTAGAGCCATCCATTCCTCATTCCTGTGTGAACCAACCCACACTGCTGAGGAGGAGTCAAGCATCTTCCCTGGAGGAAGAGTGTCAGGACAGATGGAAGAGCTGCAGAGGCAGCAGCAAGCTGCAGACACATTTTTTGGTTAGTGAAGATTAGTGCTGTCCTTCCAGCCATTCAGGAACACCCACTAGTTTCTGTGGGATTACATATTGCACACATCAGGCAACGGCAGAGTCAGGGGTGACATTACCCTACCAGCAGGGTACAACATGTACATTAAGTCACCATTATCCTCACTTACAGATCACAGTGTGTCTTCAGAGATCAAAGGAGAGGAAGCCATTTAGACATGTGCTAGATTTATGTAATCTTGGTCTTTTCTTGGGGCGAGATGTATTACAGAAGTATGCATTGATCTAATGGTGCATTATGGCACCTTTTCCATGAACACAAAAAAAAAAACAGAACAATTGTGTGACCTTTGAAGGACTGCCATAATCATCACGCCAAATGCAAGTTTTAGCACAATTCGTCCACGGTAAGGCAAAGTCTAAAATGCACTGCTTATCTAACTTGATGAATTTTAACTCTCTGACCTTCTGAAGGTAACAAACGATGTTCATTCCCATTTATTTCACGGAAACTAAGCAACGAGACAATCATTAACTAAGATAAGAATGAAAAACAGATAGCAGTGAATATATAATTGGCTCCAGTGTGCACAGATGTTCACCTCACTATAAATACACAGTATAGCAGATACATTCATTAGGGTAAACCTTCTCCATTCCTTATTCATCGGCTGGATTCAAGTCAACACTAGCCCCATGCAGGTGAAATTTAACTATGGCTTTGTGGATGTGATCTGACAACAACATAGAGTGTTAATGAATGCTCTGATTTGTGGCAAATTAGCAACAACACTGGGAAAAGGACAACAACATATGTGAGTGCTGAACCACTGAAATGATGAAACAGCTCTTATGCTTTGCTCTTATGGTCATATTTAATCATGCAAGGTTTGTGCCTTGAATAACAGAACTTCTACAAAATATCTGAGCACATCATCAGAGTTGATTGGGATTGTTAAAACCACGACCAACAATTTAAAACAACCCGAGAGCGACAGAAGGAAAAATCACATGAAGGAGAAATGAGAGGGTAAGATTAGAGAGAAGTATGACGCTATATCTAAAGGCTCTCCAAGAGTACATGCAATACAATGCACAGAACAGTATGCATTGTACTCATAGACTGTATAAAGATGGACAGCGGAAATGCTTTTCAAAAGTGAAGCCAAAGCAAGTAGAGCTCCCCCATGGCGGCTGGCTGCAGTATAGGTCATAAGCTCCGCCCCCTTCATGTTAGTGGATGGGACCTGGGCCAAATTAAAACACAAAAGTACATGTCAAATATTTTTCAATGATGGTTTCTGTCATTTTAGGTAGTTAATATAATACTGGTGCATATTCAAGTGTCCATTTTTCTGAGAAGTTTCATTTTAGTTATTTGACGCTATAGAAACAGGATGTGATGTCGTGATGACTCCAAGTTGCCTTGCCAACCGCTCTGTCAGGCGGTCCTGTAGGGCTTGAACACAGGGAGTTGGAAAAAAATAATTAAACATACAAGTACAGTGTATAATCCAACCTTCGTAACTTATGGAGGTAGAGCAGAGCACAGTATTAATTAAACAAAAATGGGAGTGAGTCCAGTGTAAGTGTGGGTGGGGCATCGATATCACGACTCGGACCGTACTGCGCAGACTCTGGCTTTAAACTCGCAAGATACCGCTGCCCATATCCCCGGGAAAGCAGCGTCAGTTTGGTCAATGCAAGGAAGTGGGGATGTATTGTCCATATTTATATACAGTCTATGGTTGTACCTCATTTACTTATAATCAAGTATAGATGATGTCAAAAGCGTAAGCTACAACAACTGTGCTCCCACAATAAAACACAATGTAATACAAACCAATTCAAATGGAAAATTCAACCCATTTATTAATTTACCACATAAATAATGCCACATCTTTCCCACTAAATGACTGAGGAGGAAAGACTGCACATAACAAACCTACGAGGAATCAAGTTAACAAGCTGTGCTGAGGCTGATGTGGTGAAGTACATATTCACATAATTCAATGTTTCACACCATCTCAACGCCCCTGAGAACAACGCTCCTTTGTGTAGTACACTTAAAGACTGACTGTAAAAAGCCACGGGCAAGTCAGAGCTGAAAATGTGACCGTGTGTGATAACATCTGGACCTTTAGAAGAGCTGAAAGTTCACCACCGGGAGGAGATTAGCAATAAAGAGGCTGTTGATGCCGTTACAAAAGGTTTCTGTCCAGCACTTTGTTTCAAGTTGGAAAAACCTTATTTATTACATGTCACATTTGTCAGGGTAACAGTTTTTAGTTTTCCCTGTGTGCTTTTCCCGGACTCGCCGTCAAACATAATAAAGAAAGTACACTTTGATCAAGCAAAACATTAACCTTCGGGGAAAAAAGAGCACAGAAGCCTTTTTTACACAACAGAAAGCATCTTCTGACACAAAGAGTTTGTTGTTGTTTGAAGGCTCAGAGCCAAAGTGTTATAAAGATTATGTAACCTTTTTATGCGTTTCAGGCCGATTATTAATAATCGTCACAGATCTTGCATAAAACCTTAAAATGTTTTCTTCTTGATGATTTCTTCTTATATAATTAATATTATCATGACACAATAAACTAGTGAGAACAGGCATGAAAAAGTCAGATACATAGTGATCGCTCCGCTTTGACCAAATATGCACGTTGCTTTCAAATGGGGTTGTGTTTACAGAGTTAGAAATAAAAGTCTATGTGAAATCTGCACCCTCATAAGCGGTCAGTAAGGTCACAGGCTGTCACGGCAAATGAGTGAGGTGATTAGGAAGTTTAAAATAATGTGATTTAATCGTAAAGAACCTTCTACATGATTTTATAATAAGTCTGAGGAACATGTTGACATTCCTAACAGCCTCATCCTTTCACTATATCTTTGGATTTCCTATATCAAGTTACTCAGTCATGAGTTTGCTAAGCGGTCTGCCTTGGTGGCTTCTATACGCTCGTGTTACCGTCCGTGTCATTGCCACAAACGCATGAGTTCCATTTGAAGGAAGCTGTGGTTTATGTGATTTGTCTAATCAGTGTGGTAACTGTCTTCCCAAGATGAGATGCTCAAGGGACTGTGTGACTTACTACTTTAGCAAAATAGGAAACCTTGCTTTTCCCTGAAAACAGAAACTGAATAACAGACTGTTCCTTCATTCATTCACTGATTTTCCCTAACCCCTTGTGATCTGGAGGGTCGCGGGGGGGAGATAAAACACTCAGTTATCATTAATAATTACACAAAACTGCTCTCTGCAGGTGCTTGGTAACTAACACAGTTTAAAACACTAAGACGCTACTTCGTCACAGTCACAGTATTAGCTAGTAGTGTGAGAATGTGGCCGACTGGGACCTTTCTGTGTGGAGTTTGCATGTTCTCCCTGTGTCTGCGTGGGTTCTCTCTCGCCCAATGACAGCTGGGATAAGCTCCAGCCCCCCCTCGACCCTTGAATGATGAATGAATAAATGAATCATTATTCATTATTATGGGCAGGTGCCTCAACCGATGCGTTACCTTAACTCTCTCAGGCCGGCAAAGTCACCTTTCCTATTGAAGCTCTCTATCTACTGCCATGCATTTTAATTCACTTAAACTGTGCATGTATTAGAAGAATGATTTATTAGAAGAATATAGGTATGATTAAGTTCTCTTAATGCATCCATAGCTATAATGAGCTGGGCAAGCCCGCTCCACAAGTAATGGCACACCATAAACAAACAAATGCACCTTACAGTTCAACAACAAGTGATATCGGTCCCACCTTCCTAGAGGAAGCATTCTCAGTTTAAAGGAAAACTAAATACATTAGTGAAATGATGTATATCTGTATACTTTGCTTTTTTCATTATTAGCCATATGATTCATGCTATTTGAGATAAATATGTCTAACTATCCAGTGTGGCTGTCAAATTGTAAGTGTTTGTATGCATCCTTATTTTTTTTTTTTTGACTCACTGCTGCAGAGCCTGTTTCTAACATGGAGTGCTTGACGGGATTATCACTACTTGACAGTCCTCATCCATTACTGGAAAACTTATTAAGGCATTAGGAACGAGTAGAGCTTCATAACACACTGAGATGCAGTAGGGTAGCTCACAAGAGTCTGTCTAATAATACAGATTAAAGGGAAGCTATATGCTGCAGGGGAGCGTGAGGGATGCAGTGGAGCAGAATTAATAAACTGGGCTGATTCTGTAAGCACCAGCTCCAGTGGTTTGGAGTCAGAGCAGCCATGCACACAGAATCCACAACGCAGCTGATACGCCCATAAAGAGTGTGTCTTTCATGCCCAACGGCCTTTACATTCACGCTGGCACTAGTCAAGTTTAAAGGAGGCCAACAAATGAAGATTAAAGGAGAAAAAAAAAACATTTCCTACTGTACATTTGCAGGTTTAATGTTTTTAGGTTCATGTCTGCTGGTTAAATGTTGTATTTGCTGTTGTTAGCAAGTCCTGCTTATTGAAATTAGGGGTTGAACGACTTCAGATTTTTTAAAGTCGACTATTATGCGGTGAAAGCCAACAGTGAAATCTATGTTCTTGACCTGAATACATATTGTAACGTCTCACACAAAAGAAGGTAGCTTGAACGCAAACTACTGTCGGCCATAGCGCTCTACAACCACAGCAACAATGTCAACTAATAGAACACAGCAGATCTGAACACAAACACATGAGCTTATCAATGCAGACATGTATAGCCTATATAAATAGGCACCATCAATAGCATTTAATAGTACTCCACATGCTTGTTAGGTAAGATGGGATAGTGTAGCTGGGATAAAAAAAAGCAGTATATCTGTTATGGTCCTGGGTTTCCAGTGCATCTGGTGCTGTTTTTGTTCTCTCTCTCTCTTCCTGCACTCTCTCTCTCCCATGAGGCTCACCTGGGCAGGCATCTGGTGGGAGCACCTGACTCAGCTGAGACCAGTTATCAATCAGCACTCTTTAAAAGGATGGCTGTGGCATCCTTCCTGTGCCAGATAATTCTTCATGTTATGGTTTGTGCCAGCTCTCAGGTCTCGCCTTGTGGATTTCTCTTTTGCAGTCTTTGAACTCATCTCTTGTGTTTTTTTCCAGTGCTTCCCAGAGAGAGCCAGATTCCTGCCCTTGCAGCTGCTTTGTGTTTTCTTTTGTTTCCTCTGGAGTTTCCAGCCCCTTTTGTTTTCCCTTTTTGCATTTTCATTTTTTGCCTTGGGATTTACGCTAATAAATTCAACCCTATTGATTTTTACACGCAGTAACTGAGTCTCTTCCCTTTACAATATCTCCGAAGTGTTCTCCGTCTCCTGCAGCTAAAGGTCTAATAACTTTATCAAATAGTTGATGTGCAGCCTCCTTCTCTCTGTTACCACAGGACGTTTGGTGAAGTTGTTAACTAATGGACTGTTCCTCTGTTAGCATTAGCATTAGCCTTTTCAGATGCGTTGCAGTAGTACTTTAGTTGTATTTCAGGACTGACGTGTCACTGCAATATGGGCTTCATCTTTAGTGAAGTGTTTCCACACACTTGATGAACTGCTGCTAGTTTGCTGCCCTGTCTTCTCGGAGGCGTCCATGTTGTTATAGTCACATGATCAGTGACTAGTCGACTTCCTGCTTAAAGCGTCATGGCACAGCAGTGAAGTCGACTACACGGCACAACCCCTAATTTCCAGTGAAATCGAACTGTTTTAATCTGAACAGCGAATCCCTTTTGTAAACGTATTTAACGTCTATTTATTTACAGTTAACGTGAAGCTTTTAGCTGTTTTAACACAAAATTGCCCACTCTGTGTCGTTACTGTGTTTCCATTACAGCTCAGCATGGAAACGCTGTCAGGGGCAAAACAGACAGATGGTGTGTCCTTTGTCACTCACATGAGATCACTAAATGGACACTGCATGAAAAATGCTGAACCTATCTATTAACTGAAAGGATTGAGTGAGACCAAAGAGACCATGCAGCAAACAAGTCCACATGCAGCAGACCGCACAACTCATGTCACAACACAGATACCATTAAGGATCAGAGTCATATCAAAACAAGCCAGTCTGTGGATGAGGCTGTTGAGCCCCGAGAGGAATCAGTTTCCATCTCATTTGTCCACAGTTTGTGGTACTCAGAGCATGCTTAAGATTTAGCTCCTAATAAAGAGGTAATTTTTTTTTTATTATTTTTTTTAAAAACCTTCACTCCATCCCACTTTGAGTGCTTTTGCATCAGCTACTGCTTTCACGACTTGCACACAAATGTTGATGTGTGAACATATGAGTAGATAAGGAACACAAAAAGTCTGTCTGTGTCCCTGGTTTCATACAGAAATGCACTTGACCTTGTGTGGAACGGGTTTTAATGTGTTCCATGTTAAAGCACGGCACGGCGTGTGATCACCGATTAGCACCCAGAAGGAAAGCTGATTTTTTGGAGCGTGGTGAAGTGGTTAGAGCTGAATCTGCTTATTTTTTTGTCCTGTCAAATCTCTTGTGACTTTTGTAGGGGCGCTGATGGGGCATTTGGTAATTAAGTGCACCAAGCAGAGCGTGAACACATTGTATTTTTAGTAAAGTCGTACTGTGGAGACTCTACTGTAAATGCCAATTGTTCAGACGCCCTTGCAAGCAGTTTAATTAGAAGCACTAATTTATGCTGGAAGTGTGTTCTTGTCCCATTTTTGACGCTTTGTGTGAACAAATTTTTTGTCTCGGCCTCAGTATTTCAACTTACACGAGCACATAATCAACATGTCAGCCGAGAAAGCCACTCGCAGAGTTAAAAGATAAACTGTCAGTCTGTTCTTTTTTTCTCCAGCAAACAAAGGACAGACAGTCATCAGTGGAACTGCAGATGCTGTACAACACAAAATGGCCATTGTCTCGCCGAGAGTCTGTCAGAAACCCTTGCATGTCTTTCAAGCTGAGCAATCCCTCCGAAGCATTTTGGCGAGCTCGTCCCTCATTTGGACAAACTAACACAGTCGGAAACACTGTCACGCGAATGTTTTCTCTGACTGAGCCTGATTGGCTGCCTGCCACTGTTGCTTTGGCTGTGCGTGGTGCAGAAGCTGTCATTAGGAAAACATTCATCTGGTCCCTTGGCTGGATGCATACAGTTATCACAGCAACAATGAAATCGGCTTGATGGCACAGCTTGTGTTTGTATCCCTGCTTTCAGACATGTCCATCCATTTTAAGTTTAGTTTGTTCAGTTTGTATTATTCCAAACATCTGGAGCTATCTCACTGGGGAGAACAGCAAATTGTACTTTTCCCAAACATTAGTCGTCTCCGATCAGATATGACCACCTTCCTAATATTGTGTAGGTCTCCCTTGTGCCTCCAAAGCAGTTGTGACTCATCAGAGAATGGACATGGGCCTTCTGAGGGTGTCCTGTGGTGTCTGGCAACAGAATGTTGTTAGTGGGGGCCTTTGAAGGTAGGGGCCTCTGTGGATCGTCCCACAGATACTTGATCAGTTTGGGATCTAGTGAATTTGGAGGCCAGGTCAACACCTTGTGCTGTTCTTCATGTTTGTTTTTTTTAGTTGTTCCTAAAGTGTTTTTGTGTGTGTGTCTGTGTCAGGCTGCATCCTGCTGGGGATGGCTGCTGCCATCAAGGAGTGTCATTGCTATGGGGTGGGGATGCCTGGTCTGGTCTAGGTGGGTGCTACATGTCTAAGTAACATCCACATGAATGAATGCCAGGTCCAAAAGCTTCCCTCACAAGATGGTCAATGTTATTCACTTCTCCTGTCAGTGGTTTTAATGTTATGGCCGATCGGTGTAGTGATCGTCAATATGAATATGAGACACCAGGCCAAAATGCCACCTCTTTACATTTTAAAAATTCTTCTATCTGCACGAAAAAGTAGTTTTAGTTTGGCTAGTGGACTGAAGTTTGTTCATTAAGATGAGCAACGCAAGGCAGCTAAAAGTCAGAGACACAGTCTCAGAGAGTCTCACCTCTGAGACATTTGTTTTCTTTGTTCAAATAAAGTTCACATGCACTGGCTGCTGCCATCAAGGAGTGTCATTGCTATGGGGCGGGGGTGCCTGGTCTGGTCTGGTCTAGGTGGGTGCTACATTGAATTGTCACAAGATGGTCAATGATATTTACTTCACCTGTCAGTGGTTTTAATGTTGTGGCTGATCGGTGTATGTACAAAAGTAGAAAGAAAGGATGGTTGAAACAGAATTTAAGATGGGGCTCTCTAGTTATAAGATGTATGGCTGAAAATAAAAGATATTTTTCCATTTCCTTGGACATTTTATTAGCCACAGACAGAAAAAAACATCTACTTCAAAGTATCTAAAATGCAAACGGACAATGAGAAACATGACTCTGGCGCAAACACGTTGTGATGTCAAGATGGCAGAGAAAAAGTCAAACACCTGGGCAGGACCGTGGCTTTTTCTAAGTGAGGCTGACGTCACGTTTCTGCAGCAGCACCAGAAGCAGCCACCCAAGTGTAAAGCAGTTTATGGTGTGTCAGCTGAGCGGATAAGCCCTCATCAGTCATGCACAGTGGGTACTGGCTCAGTGTCAGATGCTGTGCACTGTAGGAAACGCTACACAATGAAAGCCATTGGTTGCCGTGCTAGCCGCTCATAAAAGGACGCTGCTCTTCATGCGCAGCTCTCGGTGAGACTTAATTGAAATATGAAGAAAAGGGGACGAGGTGAATAGCTGCTCTCAGTTCGGTGATGTCTTTTATGCAGTCTGTGTCTTCTCGGGGTTAATTTACTTTTATGAGGCTTTATGTGGGCATTTATTTGTTACTTTTTCTTTCTTTTTCTGTCTTTTCCTGGTTTTGTCACTGCTACTTTGGCAGGAACAGTTGATGACTGCAGTGGCTGTGTGTCATCCTCCATTCTTTCTGCTCCTGGTAGCTCTGTCTCATCCCATTTCTCAAGAGAGCTCAGAGCCTTGCATGCACTGATGTTTCCTGCTTTGCTTTTTCGGGGATGTTATTATTATCCGTAGGGACATTTTTTGAAGCGTTGCTCCTCAGGATCTCAGCAAAATGATTTAAAAAAAAAAAATTGCAATGCAGTGCACAGCAGAGTGATGTATTATTTGTTTGCATGTTTGTTTGTTTTTTCTGTTTCTAATTCAATTTATAGAATCCAATTTTCAACTAATCCCACCGAGCTATCTGCAATGGATCTAACTAAAGTATAAAAGCATATTAACAACAGTGAAATGCCGCTGTTGAGCTTAAAAATGAAAATGAAAGAAGTGCACATGTCCTTGCATTATTTTGTCAAATTAGGGGGTAAATTGAACATGAGGCGGAAAAAAACACCACCTTTCTTTCTGTAAAACAGTTTTTTTTAATGAATAATCAAGGGAACACACACAAACCCGTATGTAAAGTGTCACGGCTCCATGGATATGATGGAAAGGACTTGCATTAACGATGCCATTACCTTCATGGACTTTGATTCAATATATATATACACCATTGTTGATTTAATGATATGCAGCATCTATAATGGCCACAGTTCAACTTTGCCTATTCATACTGTAAAGACTAGATAACTCCATTTATCGTCAAAAAGCCACAGCAGAGACTCTATTTCCTGAGGACTCTAAGAAATTATCACCTCTGCCAGAGACCGCAGGTGTCCTTTTACCAATTCAATTCAATTCAATTCAATTTTTATTTATATAGCGTCAATAACAGTACAAATCTCCCTTTTAACAGGAAGAAACCTTGAGCAGAACCCAGCTCATATGGAGGGACCCATCTGCCTAAGGCCAGCCGGGTACAGACAGAAGAAAGAGAGAAGAGAACAGCAAGATAAACATACATCTGTCATACATACACATATCTGACTAAAGCGTACATGTGGAATCTTGTGATACAAACTGATGATGTTACATGACAGTTTGAAAATGTAAGAGGAATCGTAGGCAGGTTGGAGAATTGCTCCATAGAGAGCATCCTCACCTACTGCGTCTGCGTGTGGTTCTCCAGCTGCACTGCAGCAGACTGGAAGGCGCTCCAGAGGGTCGTCACCACAGCCCAGAGGATCATCGGCCGCCCCATCCCCTTTTTACAGGAACTATACAACTCCCGCTGCCTGAGGAAGGCCCAGGCAATACTTAAGGACACAACCCACCCTGAACACTCACTCTTTGAACAGCTACCATCCGGTAGACGGTTCAGAACACTGAAGGCCAGTACTGACGGACTGAGGAATGGCTTCTGTGCAAGAGCCATAATCACACTGAATAACTCGAACATTAGAGAAATAATAATAATGTGAATCGTGCAATAACTCATACAATAATTCTCATAATGTGCATCCTTGAAATAATTTCACATATGCAACTGCTAATAACTTCATATGTGCAAATGTGCAATCAGTTCTCACAAACAAGTGCAATAATTTCATGTGACGTGAAATAACGGTGTCTTCTTATTATGTGTGAATGGGGTTGTTATGTCAAGTTAGTGTTTATAGTTTTGTATGCATTTATTATTCTAGTTTTTTACATTTCCTTTAATTTTTTTATTTATTTTTTTTACACTTCTACAGCACCTAAGGGGAACCTCAGGTCACCTTAATTTCGTTTTACCCGTACAATGACAATAAAGACATTCTATTCTTCTTCAAGATACTAGAATAGGCTGTTATGAATATGTGAACTACTGTAATTCCACTTGATATTTTCCAGTTCCTTTACCAACACGTGTGTGTAAGTGTATTTTGTACATCCAGGCTACAGGTAAGAAACCAAAGCACCATCTTCATGACTGTCGAATAATTTAGGATTTGGAGAGACCCCATTAAAGTGATAAACCTGACCAGTAAATGTGCCTGAGTGAAAAAAGTACAAACCTTGCTTCAGAGTCTACATTATAATCCCCACTGATTATAATGGTACATTGTAAATCAATTACGTGATGAATGCAGCAAATGTCAGCCTCATTTTGAAGAGACAGTGATCGTGGATTATTATACACATTTAGTGCAATGTTTCACATTTTAGTTACTCACATACATCTCGCTATTTATATCCACGGTGTACATGGTGTGTCGTTTTAATTCATTTCTAATGTCATATTTACATTTGACTCTACTCTGTTGTGCTGTAACTTTAAAAGAGAAGATTTAAACTTATTTAATTGATCCTTCACTGCATATCTTCCTCTGCAGTCCTGTGAGGACATAATGTTCTGTAGACGCTCAGGTAGCACTATACAGTGTTATATAGTATAGTATCTGACAAGATTGTGGTTCCATGCGCCACAGCAATCAGCTTTCCTGGTACAGAGTTTATGGTTTGAACTGCAGCTAAGGTCTAGAAGATATTTTCTCTTCAACCTGTAAATTGGTTGGAAGTAAGTGTCTACTGAATGCATCTGTCAAGCTGTGCAGTTAAATAAGACTCAATTCAGACAAGAGAGGATGGAAGTTCACAGCTTACCTCACATTCTGTTCAGTTTTCAAGCAAATATGTCATAAGCAATTATTAATTCTGCAGGTTTTTTCCACTAACACGAAAAACGATTTGTGTTTAAGTTCAAAACTGAATCAGTCTGCGGGGAATAAACGGCTGAAAAACAAGGGAGTGAAAATCCATAAGCAGTAATCAGCGATCTTGCTGAAGAAGCAAGCAGCTCACAACACTGCGGACAGGAAATCCATCGATGGACGGGTTGTGTTTGCCGCTTTATGAGAACAATTAAGCTAGTTTACTAATTTCCTTCATGACTATTAATCTTGAATGCCCACTCTTGAGTATATGACGGTTAATGCGATATATAGTCCATATATTGGCTAATCCACTGAAATGGCCAAACCTAACCATAAATTCATCCAATTAACAAACGTTTTCACATTTCTTTTATTGCTCTCTGCATTAGAGGTCCAAGTATTATAATGTATTTGACTCAGTATTCATGCACACCGGAGTATAGTCCTGAATAAAAAGTACAGCGTCCAGTAATTTTAGGAAACTTGTTTCCTTTTAAAAATTGCTTGTGCGCATATTTGTGTTCCCCCGAGAGAAACACATTTCTAAACTCGTGTTTATCTGTGTTGTCACCTGCAGCCTCATCAAGCCTGCTTGTTTGCGACCCCGCTTTAATTGCACTGCCCTTCGTAGATTGTGTTGGTCATTACTGAAATGAACTGGGTACATCTGTGTTCGTAAATTGGTAGATCACGTGCAGAACTTGAAGAGCAGGAAAACGAGGCTCTTTGTTGTTAGTGCTAAGTTGCAAGAACAAGTCGATTAGAGTTTGCAGTTTACAGATTAGAGTTGCAGGACATCATTCTTAAAGTCATCATTTTCATACTGCAGGAGTGTATTCTACAATAATTTCTTTTAACACTGCAGTAAAGAGTTATTGTTTTACATTTAAATAGTTGACATCTTATTTGTTGCAGTCTGTTCGCTTAGTAAAAATGTGTACACCGATCAGGCATAACATTATGACCACGCACCAGAGAATGGACATGGGCCTTCTGAGGGTGTCCTGTGGTGTCTGGGAACACAATGTTGTTGGGGGGGCTTTCAGGGGAGGGGCCTCTGTGGATCATCCCATAGATACTTAATCAGTTTGGGATCTAGTGAATTTGGAGGCCAGGTCAACACCTTGTGCTGTTCTTCATGTTTTTTTTTGTTGTTGTTGTTGTTGTTCCTAAACTAAGATGAAAAGCCAATCAGAATGATTTCTCATTTACTTGTTCTGGCACCAATACAACAGACCGAACTGATCGGCGGCTTGGTGCGTCACAGCACTGAATATTGTGCAAAAATGCCATTGGGATGTGGGCATCATAGGCAGCATCTCACAAGTAAAACATGCAGGGAGCACTACTGAGGTCCTTTTCTGACTGTGTGGTGGCATCAGCCATCTACTATGAAAGAGACTGAACAGATGGGTGAAGAAGGCCAGCTCTGTTCTGGGCTGCCCTCTTGAGCCTTGTGGTGAGTGATCGGAGGATGATAGAAAAGCTATCATCCCTGACGGGAAACCAGTCCCACACAGCGATAACAATGACTTGTGTTTACAAATCTTGATCCTCATGTGCAGTAGCCATACGTACAACCTTATATATTTTTTGTGCACGGTCCTTAATAGAGAGCATCTTGTGTGGGAGCACCACCACCTGGATGGGAAACTGCACCAGGCAGGACTTCGTGGCCCTCAAAAGGGTGGTCCGTTCGGCGGAGCGGACCATCAGAACCCTCCTCCCCGACCTGCAGGACACTTATGCAAAATGTTGCAGGTTAAGGGCCAAGAAGATCCTGGAACAGCCCAGTCACCCAGCGTTTCTGCTGTCTGAGGACAAAGATTGAGAGGCTGAAGAAGAGTTTCTATCCCCGTGCCATCCGTCTGCTCAACTCTGAGCCTTAACCGGGCTTAAATACCACTGCACCACTGCACTTTAGTCGCTAATTGCTTTCAAATATTGTAAATGTATGTATGTGCGAGCTTCCCCCTTTAAGTTTACATCTCAAGCTTACAGTCTATATTTTATTTTATCTCATTTTTTTCAGTGTTACGTTATATTCTTTACCGTGTGCTATGTGCAGTTGTTACTGTTTTACGTTTTTACTCCTGGCTGCAGGTACGAATATACATTTCACTGTGCATTGTACTATGTACAACTGTGCATGTGACAAATAAAACCATCTCATCTAAACTCAAGGGGTGGCTTTGGCTCAGTAGGTAGAGGGTGTCCTTGAGCGAGACGCTGAACCCCCAGTTGCTAGCAGTGCGTGAATGTGTTCTTGAATGGGTAGATGCATCCGTGACTGTAAAGCACTTTGAGTACCAATAGGTAGAAAATAGCTATAAGAACAAGGCCTTTTACCATTTAAAGTGTCTGCTGCTGCAACACTGCACGTTCCCCCACTATGGGATAACTAAAGGATTATCTTATCTTCTAATGGGTGCAGCATTGTCGTCGGGAATGCATGTATCCCAGCGTGTTTCACAACATGGTCAATAAACATATTACACAGTGTTCCTCTAAACCCAGTGGTGTGTACACCATTGTGCATGCTGCATTATTAAAAACTAATTCATTGCTTTCCTCATCTGAGCTGAGCCTCTAAAGATGAACGGCATCTCACTGTACATTGTTCTACATACAATAAGAAGCGAGGCCCCGAGAGGACTTTACGATTTCGAGCTTATTATGCGTGATGAAAGCCAAAGTCTTCAAAGCTTCTTTTCTTTTCTTTTTCTTTCTTTCTTTGCACCACAGCTGCAGAAACAAAGGTGGAGAAAGCCTGAAAGCAAGAAACCGGCGTAATTAATCATATCTTTTATTACTATGTGCTCCCCATTACAACAAACAGCATCAGTAGTGTACATTTCATTCTACACAAAGTACGTACAAAAGCAATTAGAGCAGAGAGTGACTTGGCGGTCATGGCAATTGAATACTTCAATGCACGAATAGCACAAGGGTATCAATACAGTACATGGAACATCCTATGCAATAATACCTGTCTGAGGCTCAGGGATTGTCAATGTAAAAATCTACAACTATCCTATTTATCGTTACAAGCTCTCTATAACATTAGCAGCAATGTTTTATAGGCGGCAAGTAAAAGATGAACGGGGGGAGAAACATGTCAAATGGTAAGACAACACTGGCACCTACAAAAAATAAAATAAAATAAACAGCTTTACTGGCTTTACTGGCGCTAAACTATTTATGTTTTCTTGGTTAAAATAAAGCATCCGTCTGGTCAGTACATGCTGCTGTGACGTGACAACGCCGTTAACAACTTCTACGAAACAGCCGTGAAAAAGACGGCCTTCTGACACAACAAAGTCAAACATCTCAAAACTGAGCTTGTATATTTACATCTAATTGTTTGCAAAAAAAATTTAAAAAATCATCTAGTCTAACATTTTTTGCTAAAAAGCAGAAAGCCGTTTTTAAAAAAACAATAAAAAAAAATAAAAAAACGGGCGAAAGGCAACAAAAAATAAAAAGAAAAGAAGAAGATGACCGGTTTTCAATGGTTTATCCGTTTCAGCTTATTGACCAGCTGACACTGCACATACTGTAAAAACAAAAACCCTTTAAGTTTTCAATAAATATTCATGTACTCAATGCTATATACATGTACTTTACATTGGCACACAGGAGTTGAGTGTGAGTAGTTCTTTGCTGAGAACTCAAAACTGTCGTTGCTATTGCAGTCAGATGCATGGTGGTTGTGAAGAAACCCTTATTTTTTTTATTATTTTTATTATTATTATATTTTTTCTTAAATAAATAGCTTTCATTCTCCTGAACCTTTGTCTGCCATAAAAAGCCATTTAGAAAATACTTGAAGGATGAAAAAAAAAATACATAAACTCTTTTGAACGTCCAGCTTATCGTGCTTACAGTTACAGTGATGCTTTGTCCCTTGCAAACACAAAAAAACGTACAACGGCGCCTTGTCCCGGCTGAATATGAGATTGTGTTCAGATCAGGTTTGAACGGATGAATCAAATGACTGTGTGAGATGCCAAAGGGGTCGTTCGCTGTGCCAAATCCGCTGAGAATCAACGCCCAGCTCTGCAGCTTTTTTGGCACGTTGTTTTTTTTTTTTAATCTTGTCACAACATTGAGAGAACATCGTCATCGGCTGAGAGAGTTGAATGAACAGCTAGCTGGTGAGGAACGTGATAAAAGGGCCAAATGTGTTTCTGCAGCGCTGGGAGAGGACTAAAAGAAAAAAAAAGTGAACATTTGATCGATAACTGGGATGCTCTGTCGACTGAATGTGTAAATAAGCAACTAAAGGCCAGTTTACGTCGGAAAAGGGTTTTTCTTTTTGTCTGTTTCCGTAAACTCTCCATCTGGGCGGCACAGTGGCGTGGTGGTTAGCACTGATCAAATCCATGGGCCAACTGGGCCTGTCTGTGTGGAGTTTGCATGTTCTCCCTGTGTCTGCGTGGGTTCTCTCTGGGTACTCCAGCTTCCTCCCACCGTCCAAAGACATGCTGGTTAGGTTCATTGGTGATTCTAAATTGGCCGTAGGTGTGAGTGTGAATGGTTGTCTGTCTCTCTGTGTTAGCCCTGTGATAGACTGGAGACCTGTCCAGGGTGTACCCCGCCTCTCGCCCAATGACAGCTGGGATAGGCTGCAGAGGGCAAGCGCCTACAGAAAATGAATGAATGAATGAATGAACTCTCCATCTACACTTGCACTTGAGCACAGCCCTCCAACGAGCCCACAGTGCGCTGCTGCTGCTGAGTAATGACCCTACTCCCAGATCAGATGCTGACTGACCCAAAAAGTTGGCTTGGACTGGAAAGAGAATGCCCAAAGCCCGAAGTAATCTGTCCATGTTACGTTAAATCTCTGTTTCACTCCGTTACCAAAAACTTCCCTAATCCTGACTTTTCTGCGGTAAAGCTAAACGACCTATTGTTGGCCAGACACGGACCAGGGTAGCCTTCACGTTTGGTTGTTCCGCATGTTTATGACAGCTACGACAGATAGACGTGTCTGAAAACATCTGCGCAATATCCACACGTGCTATCCAAACTTGTATATTTTTCGTGCACGGCCCTTAAACGGTCTCCTCCTGCAACACTGCACGTTTCCCCACTGTGGGATAAATAAAGGATTATCTTTTCTTATGTTATCATCTTATCTTGTAATGGGTGCAGCATTGTTGTCGGAGATGCATGTATTTCAGCTTGCTTCCTTAATCTCAGATGACACAACGTGGTCCGAATACAGCACGCTTTCGACATTATTTGAAGAATTCCTTAATCCTGTCTTTTCCGCAGCAAAGCTAAACGACCTATCGCTGGCCAGACACGGACGAGGGCAGCCTACGCTTTTGGTTGATCCGCATGTTTTTGACAGCTACGACTGTCAAAAACATAGGCGTGTCTAAAAAAAAAAAATCTGCGTAGCACCGACGCTTTACAGTGCGGGGGCTTCACAAGTTAGCTGCTAGCGCTAAGCACCGGCGTCAACAGGAATACAAGAGCCTCTTTTGGTTTCTGTTTGTTTTGGAGGCTGTATGCTCCCTAGTGGTAAAAAAAATAATAATAAAAAAATCACTGAATGCAGCTTTAGTTTGAAATGCAATAGATAGAAAAAGCAAATTTTTGATGCACTGGGATTGTTTTTTACAGATTGTTTTGCAGAACAGGACTTGAATTTCATTACTGGATTTGACCATAGCAGGTTAATGGCTGGCACTTTACACATTTCTGATCCAGAAAAAAAGAAGTGGAATGAAGTAACGTGCACCAGAAGCTTCGGAGAGGAATTGTTTTTGCGGAAAGCACTAATTCAATTTCTTTCAGACTCTTAAATTTCCAAAACATGAAGCATTAGGCGATTAGCTCCGTGCAGCACAATGGGACACAGGGCGAAAGGGAAGCTGCTGTCCTCCAAGCTCCGTATGAAGATAAAAAAGAATTGTTTACTCACTTCTGTTGTTGTACAGAAAAAGCACCACGCGTTAATTACGGAGCTTTGGATGCGCTGGAAGGCAGAAGATATCTTTGGACACGGCCAGGCTATCTTTCTCCCTGTTTCCAATCTTTATGGTAAATGTGTTTCCTGTCTGAGTTTATTCCCATAAAAGTACTGAAATTTTTTATTTTTTATTTTTAAATGTACATTTGAAGAATTTGAGCTTCACACCAGCAGTGAGAGAGGAATAATTTACTTTATAGCGTCATCAACCAACATTTGGATGGACCTTTGTTATACCCGGTTAAAGGGGGTGTTTCCTCAGCGTATCCTCAGTCTCTTAAAATAATACTGATATTTTCATGTACAGTATTTACAGGAAGCTTTATAAATACCTCTCTCCATAGAAACTGAGTTATCAGCGACTGGAAAATATACAACACAAATATTATCTTTGTGGGTTTTTACCTCTCTGTTCACCTTTTTACACGCGCTTAAAGTGTGGTGTTTGTGTTTGTATACAGGCAGCGATTTCACAGCTGAACTGTCTATACGTCGAGCTCTGTACACAGATTTTTGGCAAGAAAATGGCAGTTTGTAAGATTCAAGTAAAGGGCGTTTCCAGCTGTATGAGATGATCTGCTTTTTGGGGCATTTTTGGATTATTTCTGCTTTAAAATTCAACTAAAATAGAGATGTGACACGTGGGAATCTTATAAACGGCTTCAGTAATCAAAAGTATGCAGTGTTATTGAAATGCATCGCGACCAAGATTTATTTCAACCCTAAGGTTTCTTCTGATGACACTTTCGGCATGCATTTCTGCACCAATCCCTGCATCTATTCCTGTGACTTCCACCCTGTGAGGTCCGCATAAATTTTCACAAATTGAATTAGCTGTCATGACTGCACCTGTTGACATTTTCGCACGCGCCATCTGCCGAGCATCTGTTAGGGGACCTAATGTAAAGCTCTACAGACAACAGGGGCCTGATTCATTAAATGGCAAGACCAGAGAAAGAAAAACAAACAAAGGGGAAACGCAGATCTCCTCCCTTGCACCTGTCACCCCTGCTTCTCACAGGGTAGGTGACAAAAAAAAAAAAAAAAACAGAGCGGCAACACTCGATGGTTCAAGAAGTCAGGAGCACGGCTGCAATTATGCAACTGTTTCTGATTCCACAATAACACATGTAAGGGCAGTGTAGCAGACAGAGGCATCTTTTGAACTTTAAAATGGTCCTTTGGCTATTTTAAATCCCTGAAATTATTCATTATTTATTTTTTTTCTTCAAATGACAAAGATGAAAATTCCCTTTGTATCATGTGCCCCTTTTACCCTTACTGTATATATATACTTTTGCATCTAAATAAAGAGTATGTAACACAGCTGTCTCAGCCCAAATACTCTGGGAGCAAACTGTAAGAGGTCCAAGTGATATTTAAAGTCTCACATCAGGAGTGAAAGGGGAAGAGGGGAATTCTTAAAAACAAAGTGAACCAGCACTTTCTTTCTGTCAGTTTCTCTCTCTTTGGTGTTTTTGGTGTGAGAAGACTCAGGATGAAGCTGGATTATCTACTGTACATTAAGAGTCCCGAAGAGGGGGGAGGGGGGCGTCACTTTCATCTCTCCACTTCGGAATATGCAGTAGGCTGTCGACTAGCCGCGAAGCTGATCGACCTCTGACCCTCAGCGGGATCCGCCTGGGGAGATGGTGCCGCCGGGGCAGAGAGATCCGCGTGCCTCGGAACCCGCCTCGGTGTAGTAGTGATCTTCGACGGGGTTTTCTTAAGCGGGGCGGGGGTGGTGGTGTGTTTTGAAGCGCTCCCCGCCGCGGCAGATCCTTTGCCGGAGCCTTGTTTACCGCCGCGAGTGCCGTTGGCTGCCACGGAGGCCGTTAACGTCTCGAGCAGCTGCGAGGCCGAGCCGAAGCGGACGTGCTCCTCTGTCTCGGCTGCCTCGGAGAACATCGACAAAGAGCCGCTGCGCTTGCTGCAGGAGTCGCAACAGAGCTTGTTGTAGCCTGGAATGGAGCAGTATCTCGCCAAGACCTCCATTTGGCAGAAAATGGATTTATCTCCGTTGCATGGCTCATCTGAAAGTCAAAGAACATATAGTGTGAGACAGGGAGAGGTAAAGAAAGGTGGCTTTGGAAAGAGAACAGAGAGCCTTGATTCAATTTAATCAAACACTGACAGCACTGACAAATGTTTATGTATATTCCAGCTGCAGCAACTTGTTTTGTTCTGCCTAAGCGAGAGCTGTAACCCAGTTCCTTCATGTGAATTAAAGGCTGAGGTTTGTATCTTTAATGTTCTCGTGTATTTGTTTCATATTCAAGTCACAGCAGTAGGCTTCTGTCTGAAAAACCAACAGTGCCACTTAACAGGATGTGGGACTGTTTCTGAAGCTACCTCTAAAAAACCCAAAGAGACTTTTAGGATAAAAGATTATTCTGCTGCACAATAAGGACGCTTTTTAGTTCATTTAATGCGTCACAGCTCTGTTCCTCATCCAAGAAAATCGTTGTGGAGCGGATAAAACATTTTGTCATCCAGACAGCTCAAAACGTCTGCCATGCAAATGTGGAACACGAGAGGCATCAACCGAGGCTGTCTCCTTGTTAACTTTAATGTGCAGAGGTATGCCATGACACAATGACACCTTTTCATAGTTGCTGCAACAGAAAATGAACACTTTGGTGCTGCGTGCACACAGCAGCAGTTGGAAATGACAGCAGTTCTTAGAATCTTTTTAGCTCCAGGACATGTAAGTAATGATTGGTAAAGCCATAAGTGTGCATTGATCCTTTGAACATATACACTGTCTGGCCAACAAAAAAAGGCTTCAATTTGCTAGGGAGCATAAAGATTGGACTCTGGAGCAATGGAAGAAGGTCATGTGGTCTGATGAGTCCAGATTTACCCTGTTCCAGAGTGATGGGGGCATCAGGGTAAGAAGAGAGGCAGATGAAGTGATGCACCCATCATGCCTAGTGTCTACTGTACAAGCCTGTGGGGGCAGTGCTATGATCTGGGGTTGCTGCAGTTGCTCAGGTCTAGGTTCAGCAACATTATGTGCCCATGGATTGGCCACCACAGAGTCCAGACCTTAACCCCATTGAGAATCTTTGGGATGTGCTGGAGAAGGCTTTGTGCAGTGGTCAGACTCTCCCATCATCAATACAAGATCTTGGTGAAAATGTAATGCAACACTGGACGGAAATAAATCTTGTGACATTGCAGAAGCTTGTAAGCTGTAATCAAAGCTAAAGGAGATCCAAAGAAATATTACAGTGTGTGACATTTTTGCTTTTTTTTTTTGGCCAGGTAGTGTAATTACTGTAAAAAAAAAAAAAAAAAAAAAAAAAAAACTAGCTATCTAAAAGCTATCTATTAGCTTTTAGAAAAACGGAACAACACAATGACAAATGGGCTGACATTTAAGTCCAGGATTTATTGTTGTACGTTGTGCAGAACTAACAGACCCACTGTCGGCTGTCTGTTACATCCACTCATGATTTCCACTTGAAGTGCAAACCCATACAGAAAAAAACCCAAAACTTTATGGTATGCAGCTCTCATGGTAGAGTTGTCCAAAGCGCCTGTGGAACTGGGATACTTACTGAAATGCTTCATTTTAATGCAAAAAATCCAGACACCTCAAGTAGCTTCTCAGCTTTTCAATAGCTCCCCTCTTTATATTCCAAACAAATCTAAAACGGCTCTTTAAATACGACGCTAGTGAGAAGGCCTTCTAGGGGATTCAGACCTTGTACCACTTGTTTCAAAATCCAGTTTCTATATCTCTACTGGAGAAGGGCAGTACATGTCCACTGATTGAACGGATTAATTTAATCACTACTACACTACACTACTCTGCCTATCCAGAGTACCGTATAATATCGTACAACAACTACATATAGAACACTGTGTATCACTACTAGACATACAGTATGTTGTTTTCTGTACTCTCTCCCACTTGAAATCATGTGTGTTTTTTTCATCTAAATTTATTCTTGAATCGCTGCTGTAAATGTCATCAACATTTAAGAAAGAGACGCAAAATTAACAGAACATACTTTTTTTAAAACATTTTAAGTGCTGAGGAAGATGAAGGCTGTTAAAACCACATTATGTAACTTGCATTTCATAGCAGGTGGAGTGGCCACAAATGTCACATACAGGATAATGGAACACTTAAAGCTCATTTAAGGTACTGCGGAACATAAACAGCGTAACCTACGCATGTACCATATATGTCGGTGCAAGCCATTTCTACTTGTGCCCTCCTCAGTCTGGCTCGCTCTTTTATTTTTCTACTTCCTGCTTCACTTTCAACAATGGCGAATGAAACTTTTGCCTTAGACGAGTCGTACAAATTTTTGTATCTCCAAACCTCCTCAGTTAACCTTTCCTCGATGTGTTGCATGTCAGGCTACGGCGTTAGGGTCTGTGGCATTAGTTTCCTGTCAGCAATACGGACTAGAAACGTCGCATATTTAAGTCCATTTACTACAGAGCATGTGTACACCAAGCATAACATTATGACCACTGCCAGGAGAAGTTATTGACATTGACCATCTTGTGACCAATCAATGTTCTGCTGGGAAACTTTTGGACCTGGTATTCATTGGTGTGGATGTAACTTAGACATGTAGCACCCACCTAGACCAGACCAGGCACCCCCACCCCATAGCAATGACACTCCTTGATGGCAGCAGCCATCCCCAGCAGGATGCAGCCTGACACAGGCACACACACAAAAACGCTTTAGGAACAACTAAAAAAAAAACATGAAGAACAGCACAAGGTGTTGACCTGGCCTCCAAATTCACTAGATCCCAAGCTGATCAAGTATCTGTGGGATGATCCACAGAGGCCCCTCCCCTCAAAGGCCCCCCCACTAACAACATTCTGTTGCCAGACACCACAGGACACCCTCAGAAGGCCCATGTCCATTCTCTGATGAGTCACAACTGTTTTGGAGGCACAAGGTAGACCTACACAATATTAGGAAAGTGGTCATAATGTTCTGCCTGATCGATGTATATGTGCACTCTAAACTGCAGATTATTTCACAAAGCAGGTAGTGATTTGTCTTCCTTCCAAGCAGCCTTTGTATAATCGACTTGAAAAGTGCTTCAATGTCGACATCAACGTCTGTGGCTGATAAATGAAGCCAACACAAAAGTGAACTAAAGAACTGCAGTTCACTTTTGTGTTGGCTCCAACAGTGAGTCACTCTCCATAGACGTCCATGTTAAAATGTCCCATTTATTAGCCTGAAAACCCAAACTGTTCAATGATATCAAGGCCTAAATTATGTACAATTTGCTCTGAGTGCTAGCTTCTTACCTAAGGATGACCTCTAAATGTCTGTATTCTGTTTATGTTAAACTTTTACCATTGTAACTCTCAAACAAATTCAAATTTGATGCTGATGGCAATGAATTACACAACTCAAAATAGTTTCAGGGGCACACGAATTGATTTTCATGCCACGTGGAAATGAATGAAAACCAACGGGTGCCTGCGAGGAAGGAAAAATGACATTATTTGATACCAAGAAAATGAAACCAACAAAAAACGTCTCCTTTCGGCTGTATCTGAAAAGTGATGACAAATTATAAGTCCTTTCCGGAGTACATTACATGCCTTATTATCACAGATTTATTCTGAAGGCGGTAACATATTGCTCTGAAATGCTGACTTAAACGAGAAGAATTCAAAAGTACGTAGTAAGTAATGTGTCCGACTTGGAAGCGGCATTCGCTTTCCCTCGGATGACAGGCTTACCGTGGCACGGTCCGAGTCTGCACGTTCTCACAGTCTCAGGTTTGTCTCCGCTGCACTGGTCTCCGATCCGGCAAGTGACCAAGCGCCTTTCCATCCCCTCTCCGCAAGTCACAGAGCACTGTGGAAGAGTACAAACAGTGAGTCACAGCAAATAATACAGTTTGTGTTGGGTAGAGCCGAAGCGCAGACAGGGTGCACAGGCAGCGGTAAATATCAGGGTAACTGGTGGGATAACAAGACGAGTCTAACAAGTTAAATCTCCACCAAGAAACAACACGTCCTACCACACTGTGGATTTCAGTGTGAGTGCACAGTGTTATCTGTAGGGAATACAGAGAGTTACGTGCCACCATAACATTTTGTCTGCTGGTTGACTGGAAGCTTACTTTGCTTCGTTTTATGTCGTACCAGACTTACTTTTCAAAGTTTAAAGTGTCTGTATGGATTTTCTGGACTTGGCTGGAGAGTTAAAGGCGGGGTTCAACTTTCTTTTTTATTTGCAAACTTTTAGTTTGTTGGGTTTGTTCAGCCCCGTGCAAACTGAAAGCATCTGAGGGACTCATGAATGTGTTTTTTGTGATTTAAATGCATATGCCATGTGTTGGGTTTTTTTTTGTTGTTTTTTTTTTCAAAAATACACAAATTAAATGGGAACTAATGATTTTTACAACCTGGACCTTATTTCTGGCATAAAATACGATCGTTTACTCACCCATATAACTTTTGTGTAATTTGTAGTCAATCGGGAGATATGCGTATATCCATATAGTTTGAGTGAATGGGGCACCGAAACGCAGCCTCTAAATAACGCATTATCTGCCGCGAAACTCGTTCATTTCACCAATATTTTGTTATCGTACGCGAGTGCTATTCCCCGTTGAGTCTGGAGTTACCTGTTATCATCATCCGGGGTCTGTAGGTTAATCTACAGACCCCCAATGTCTTCTGACATGGATGATGTCATCTCTGAGGTTATGGACGAACCATAGCAGTAGCAAATTACAGGTAAGCAAGCCGACCATCGCGGGCGCACGCGGCGCTCAGCCTTTATTGGTGAAATGAACGAGTTTCGCGGCAGATAATGCGTCATTTAGAGGCTGCGTTTCGGTGCCCCAGTCACTACCACTATATGGCTGTACGATGATCTAAATATCTCCGGATTGACTACAAATGACACCAAAGTTATATGGGTGAGTAAACAATCATATTTTATGCCAGAAATAAGGTCCAGGTTGTAAAAAAACAGTAGTTACCCTTTAAGAGTCATTTATTGTCCAGGATTGCTGCAGAGTCTCCAAATCCTGTTTGGACAAACTGGACAAAGGTGCGGTGAATTTTACGCATGTCACATCGCTGTGCCTGCCCATTTATAATGACCAACTTGCTTTAGTGCCATCTATCGGAGCAGACCGGCCTTGTAAATTTGACTCTATTTGCAAAATAATTCCTCAGCCAAGAGAAGATAAAGGCTAAACAGATGCAAACTAAATGTGCTCAGACGGAGTCAAGAGTGACTCTGTAAGTTTGGTAACTTAGTGGTGCTATTCAGGAATAATAATGTTTCCTGGCTCGCAGCCACTTCAAGTAAGTGATGGTTCTATTGTCTAACAACATCTTACATCCTCCTCTCTCAATAGACCCGGTGCTCAGGAGTCGAGACAGTGCGAAGAGTCTCTTACTTCTCTCACTACTTCTGTCTCTTTTTATGTGCACACACTCCTTGCAATGACATTCCTACCTTTTAAAGAGGAGCCTGCCTGAAAGCATGCAAGGTCAATTAAATAATGAATTGCATCCCACATGGCCCTCTCTATAATAGCAAGCTGTTCACCCTGCTTTCAATTAGCCCTATGTACAACACTGGTCTTATTCAGATGTACATAAGACCTTGAATCAAGGCGGCATTTAACCTCAGTAACACTCACACGCCTTCCATCACTGGATGGATTTAGCTGAAGCTGCAAACAAATAGCTCATTCCTTGGGCGGATCATCTTTCTCTTGATGCGACCCTGGCTGGTTGTTTTTAGATCTCCCGCTGACTAAACGTCCTCTCTGAAAACTTCAGGCACGCTAGTTCTAAACACCATTACTCATTTGGCTGTTCAGATGAATAAACGTTGATTGAACGTGATTCGTGTATTCTTTTAATTACGCCACAAGCTCCAATTAACAAATGTTTGACGCGCATCCTACCAATCATCAGCGAGTGCTCCGCTATGCATTTATTTTGTATACTATATAATGAGGTGAAATCTGAAGCTAACACAAATTGATGCCGACACAATGAAGGCTCACATCTTGTTTGCTCTTATACGATCCGCCGCTCAGCTGGATGCCTGCTTTGTTTGTTTCTTATCGCAGCTACGAGGGACTCATTTTCAGATGAGATGTGACACGGTTCTGAATTAAATATTACGCGTCTCGTGTTTTATTTTTATACGGAATTCTGTCACAGTGGCATCGTGCACTTTAAAGCTGCTGCTGCTGCTGCTGCTGCTGAATCTCCATAAATATTCAATAAATGCACGAGTGGATAGCTAGAAAGTTGACATTAGCTGATCTGTGGTCAAATGTCCCGCACCAAGACTAAAAAAGAACAGAAATGTGGATACCTCTGACCAGGCTCCGGTCCTCCAGTGGGAAGGACATGGGATTCTGTTGCAGGGCCTCCGGCTCTCGGGCTTCTCACCGCTGCAGTATTTGCTGTGCACGGAACGGTTGGTGCCGTCGTGGAGGAACTGCACACAGCGAACGGTCCGGATCTGAAAGCCCAGGCTGCCGCAGGTTTTGGTACAATGCTCCCATTCCTCTGAGATCCATCTGGATTATGAAAACACGAGGAGACTCCTGAGTAAACTGATATTGTAAATACAAAAAGGTACACATTTAAAAAAAGGGACAATGTTAATAAAAGAAATCACTGAAGACAAAAAGAAAATGTCAAAATTTTGCATAATTAAGCTCGTTAAGACTCCAAACACGTGAAATGAAATCATGTGAGACGTTTAGAGGTCATGGGGTTGACCTCTGACCTCCTTCTCATGGCCCCAATGAGATGCTGCTTTGTGGTAAGGGGGCCTCCAGTCTAGAAAGCACTGGTGTAACGTGTTACCAGTGCTTCGTATAAACTCATCACATGCTTTCATGTAAATTCGTCAAAAAAAAGTGTATTATCCAACATCTCCTTGTAACTGCTGGACGTAGAGCAGAGCGTAGTATTAATTAAACGAAAATGCGAGTGAATCTGGAGGAAGTGTGGGCGGGGGTGGGGGGGGCATCCATGACATGGCTCCAGTAAAGGTGTGCGATACCGCTAGATTTGGTATCGATCCGATATGTCCGCTAGTATCGCCGATACCGATACCGATATCGATACTTTTTAATAATTACGGTGGATGCATTATCGGTCTGAATTAATCTAAATCTGAATGAATTTTCATGACATTTAAGTGTTTTTGTGATTTGCCTTTTGGATTATTAATCAGTTAAAATCCAGTACCGAATTTGGACAAAGTTTATAAGTAAATAGAAAATCCTTTATTATCACAATAAAAGTTTTTGTTCAGAAACAACACAAAATGATCACTTGAGGACAAATAAAACCAAATTATTTTTCAGGCAGAATGTTCAGAAACTACAGTACAATTATACAACTAACTCATTGCACTTCTTTCTGGATTTGGATGTACAAAATTATCACTCCACAACAAATATTATAAATAATGTAAGGAAGTGTTTAGGAAGTACAATACAATGCAAAAATAAGACAACATTTCTCCCCTTTACTGCACTTTTTTTCTTCTTTTCAGGGGTCTGTCGGGGCTAGGGATTTTAAAAAATTCCATCTGCTTATACAAGTTTGTTGTGTTACCACTGTATCTTACTACCTTTTTACAAATAGTACAACTTGCTATCGTTTCATTTTCGGCCTGTAAATATAACCATACAGCCCATTCTCCTGCTCCGTCTCTGCGTTGTGTGTAATGCGTTGCTGCTGGCCGGGGCTGGCAGGTAGCGGTGGGCGGTGTTCGGTCACCTGGCGCCGTGCAGTCACGTGACGGTACAACAAACACACGAGCAGCGGCATTTAGACAGAGTCAGGCCGCTTTTCAATGAAACGAGAGAAACTGAAACTTAAGTAGCCTATCGATCTCATTACATTGGTATCGATCAATCTCGATACCAACGTTGGTATCGATATTATCGATATTTGGATCGATCCGCCCACCACTAGGCTCCAGTCTTGGACCATACTACGCAGACTCCAAAGGCTCCAAACTCACAAGATAGCGCTGCCCGTATCCCCGGGAAAATGGCATCAGTTTGGCCAGTGCAAGGAAGTGGGGAAGTGTTGTCCATATTTATTTACAGTCTATGGTTTACTAGGTTTTAGTTGGCTGATAAGCACAGTGGCTCTGTTTCTCTAATACACACTACAACATCAAGCTGATTTACATACTCTAAAACCAAATTTTGAAGAAGCCCTGTCTTTGTCTGAACAAATGGCCTAAAAGTAGAGAAATAAACGCATTTATCTTAATTTAATAATTTTTTTCATGGTTTAAGTACAGAGCTGCATTTGGTTTGTTTTTCACCTTCTCTTTGCATGCATCTAACTTCATGTTGCAGTAGTGCAGAGTGAGCACTGACTTAACCTCTTAAAGGCAACGTTTTGAAATGTGACACAAACTATCCCAGTCTCTCAGTTCTCAGATGAACCTGAGAAGATAATTCCAGGACCGTTCCAGTCACGAGTGAAGAGGGCGCACTGAGAAATTAACCTGGACGTGAAACCAAAATTTACCTCATTAACGCTGCAATTTCACGCTGCAGCAAAAGCCTCCGGAAGGTCTGCGAGCTGACTGATAGAGGTCTGAATTTATAATTTTATCACACGATCGGCAAAGCCTCTGATCAAACCTCATCCGGCATACGTAAATCGAGATGAGCCAAGTCTCTTGAACATCTACGTATACCCTAAGAGACGTGTGCATTAATCTATCCACACAGTTTATGCCCAGGAAGAAACAAACAAAACATGCACAATGGAGAGTGATGCATTTCAGGCTCCTTTGCAAGCAGCAATGAATACCTGGGAGCTTACCATACGTTGACTTTCTCACAGAGAATTTGCATGCAGCAGCAGCAGCAGCATGATTTCTAACAGAAAGCCTGAGTGCTGAGAATGCAGACAACAGACTCTTTCCAAACCTCTCACGGAAGAGACGGACACATCAGCAGCAAAGTAGGCACACTGCTGCTGATGATTCCATTGAATTCATTTCATTTCTGCAACACGTCTCAGTAGATGCCATGCTGAACTGCCACACTTTTGTTTTTTCTTTCTTTTCTGCAAGAATTTGAATTTCAAATTGGAATACATATGTCAAGTCTTAGCTGGTCACACACAATTAGACAGAGCTCATCTGAAAGCACGAATGAAGAAAGCACTTTCCATTTGTATGGTTATATAATCAGGGAGCAGCTGTTATATCAAACACACAACCTCTGAATAGATTCATTTCCTCGAAGGAACTGGGAAAACACTCTGTGTGTGTCTACTGGTGTCTTTACGTGTTTGCGTGTGTGGAAAAAGTATTAATATTTAACGTGGGACAATGAGGGAAATTTATGTAATGGAGAATTTCATAATCGGAATCACTCCTAATGATGTTCCTTAAGGCTCTTTCAACATAGAGGTTGATGAAATGCTAGCTGGTTATGATTTGTTCACATAAATCATGAAAACAAACCATAAAAAAAGAAGGTCAGACTGAGCGAGATGAACAAACGGGGAAGTCACTTTCAATGTCATCCCGCTTTAGCTGGAATTAAAGACACCAGTGAGCGCATCTGGAAAGTCATTAATTATCCCTTACTGCACAGGACAAATGTACGGCTGCAGCAACAACAGCAGGATGAGGCTAGACTTTAAATTGTGAATGATTAAATAGAGTGGATGTCATTGTTTGAGAGGAGGAGAACAACAAGAGGAAGAACACTGCCATCTCCTACGTGGCTGGCGTATCGTAAAAACTCAAGAGAATTTTCAGGAAACAACGCATTTCAAACCCGGTAATAAACTGAGGCAAAAACCTGTCCACCCCAAAGACAAGACAAGACACCCAGACAAAAACAGATGACGACAGGTGACGCTGTACAACCCCCGACCTGAAACCCCCAGAGAAAACATGTAGGCCATGGTGGCAAGAAAATACTCCCTTTTAACAGTAAGAAACCTCGAGCAGAACCTTAAGCTCATATTGGGAAACGCATCCGATTGAGGCGAGCTGGTCAGAGACACAAAAAGAGAGAGGAGAGGAGGAACAAGCTAAACATAAATCTGTTATACACTGATCAGGCATAACATTATGACCACCTTCCTAATATTGTGAAGGTCTCCCTTGTGTCTCCAAAACAGTTGTGACTCATCGGAGAGTGGACATGGGCCTTCTGAGGGTGTCCTTTAGTGTCTGGGAACAGAATGTTGTTAGTGGGGGGGACTTTGAGGGGCGGGGCCTCTGTGGATCATCCCACAGATACTTGATCAGTTTGGGATCTAGTGAATTTGGAGGCCAGGTCAACACCTCGTGCTGTACTTCATGTGTTTTTTTTTAGTTGTTCCTAAAGCGTTTTTGTGTGTGAGCCTCTTGTCAGGCTGCATCCTGCTGGGGATGTCTGCTGCCATCAAGGAGTGTCATTGCTATGGGGTGGGGGTGCCTGGTCTGGTCTAGGTGGGTGCTACATGTCTAAGTAACATCCACACCAATGAATGCCAGGTCCAAATGTTTCCCAGCAGAACATTGAATCCTATCCTCCTATCTGTGGTCATAATGTTGTGGCTGATCTGTCATCAATACGAATATGGGACACCTGGCCAAAATGCCACCTTTTTACATTTAAAAAATTCATCTTTCTGCACCAAAAAGTAGTTTTAGTTTGTCCAGTGGACAGAAGTCTTTCCATTAGGATGCGCAACACACGGCAGCTAAAACTCAGAGGCACAGAGTCTTACCCCCGAGATATTTGCTTTCTTTGTTCATACACAGTTCAAATGCAGCTCTGCGGTGAGCTGAGGTCAAATCTCTACCAGTCAATCAGACTTACAGCTACAGTTTCCTAAACAGCAGAGAGTGAGTGTTTCATGGAGCGAAAGTTGATGCAGCTTCTTACGATTCTTTGGTCGAAAGCTGAAGAGAAGCTGAACAGAGCAGCCGGTAGATAAACATTAGCTTACTGAGGTCTTCACCGTGTCACGTAGTGTCATCTCAGAGTACTGAGGTCGGCTGATAACCTAATCAAGCTGCCATTAAAGCGTTCAACCTTTGCTCTCTGTCCTTGGTGATTTGTATCCTCCACCACTCATCACGTCATAAGCATCCTTCTCCTCTTTCTAATAATTTCTTTCAGCTGTGTCTCTTTCTGCCATGGCTCTTCATTTCGACTCCACAGACAACAATTTTTCCTCCTCAGATTTTCCTTTCCCATTCACAGCCCTACACGCAGCGGAGGTGTGTTATTGGAGAGAGAGAGAGAGAGGCTGCTTTTCATGCACATAATTTCGAGATTTTGGCAAATTTACAGCTTTTGTGACACTGCTCACCTAACAAGCCGCACTGAAAGGATGTATTGATAAAAAGCAGACCCGCCCAGGTGGCTGGAACAACAGATATGAGACCACGCGACTGTGTAAGCCTTATTGACTTTGGCTCGGTCTCTGAAGGTCTGAGCCAATCTTGGATCTAAATGAGGCGTAAAACCAACAAGAAGAGCTCGGCCAAAGCGGAGACATGTATCTGAACCACTGAGCAATAAATTAACGACTGCATCAGGCCCCGTAAAGACATAATGTCACAGTTTTGCAGTTTTGTAACTTTGCATTTCTCACATACTCTAGGTTACATGCAGGTTTATTATCAGCCTACTTATAACATTTTGACCTTTAATTTTTAATCATTTCTATACGCCCTTTGCATGACTCATTATAAGATTAGGAGATATAAAATGATCTCTGGCTTTCTTCTACTTGATTAAGTTATAAGTTGACCTTTATTATCAGATCAAAAAATAAAGACAGTAGAGTGGTTCTGTGATCAGTCATTAGTTTGTCGGAGGCACAAGGGAGACCTACACAATATTAGGAAGATGGTCATAATGTTATGCCTGATCAGTGTATATAAATATTTAAATTTTTACCAACTTGGGACATATACTCACAAATGTGATTGAAGTGACAACTAAGGTTGACTGACATATGAGTTACCCAAATGTTTACTGCAGGACCCACAACTTTATCTCCCATCACCAAAGTCACCATGCTGATAGCGAACTCGGAGGGTCGGGCTGAACCCAGATGGAGTCGTGGTGACATTTAACAGCATTTCCTTTTCACATAGAAAGCGGTGACAGAAATAAGAGCGAAATCTGCCCATGTACAAGCAACATAATTGTGTTCTGCTTGTTACATGCGGAAATAATTGGGGAGGGAAAATATACAAGAAGGTTACCTTGTCATGATATTGTGTTTTTGTACCTTTTATTATCCAGTTTGGTTTTATTTTGTAATCGGTTTACTCTTTGCATCAGTCTTTGTCTTTTCCCGCCACTGTGATTACACTCACCTGTCTTGGCGTGCTCCTCCCCTCATTGGCTTCACCTGTGCCTCATTAGTCTCAGTGTGTATATATAGTCCTGCCTTTGCCTTTGTCTGTTTGGTTCTCTGTCTCTTTGTTTCTCTGTGTTTCCAAGCTGTATTTCCTTACCTCAAGTATACTGTTTCCAGTGTTCTTTGCGTTTGGATCTTTGTACTCCTTTTTTGATTTATTCTGCTTTCTCTGTTGGTTACTTTTCATCTGCTCTAATGAGAGGCTAATGCTTTCTGTTTCTGATTTTCAAGTTTCATTAAACTCCTGTGTCTGATTCAATGTGCAATGAGCAAACTGCTTTATATGTGCACAAATTGGTCAATGTCTACGCAAGGTCAAATCTTATCAGTGTGGAAACAATTCTTCAAGGCAATCCGATGATTGTGGCACAACCAAATCCGCATGAAATGTAAACTAATGCAATATAATATCAGTAGCAGGCACTGTATATGCATAAGTTCTAAGATATCTGATTTCACATACAAAATCACTGAATGGCACTGCATTGTGCTTTTAAACATTACAATCAATTTTCTATGACAAAAATGCCTTTTGTTGTTCTGGAAAACTATAGAGAAGCTGAGGAATATTCAACTTGAATTTCCTTTTGTCATGTGGAAACGATAAGTCTGAGGAAAAACAAGTGCTCCTAGAAATGCTGCTGTAGATCAGCTCAGCTGCTGGCACCAACTCAACTATGTAAAAATACTTCAGACAAGTAGTAGAACAAGTTATCACTGCTGTTGACAAGCGTCCACATTCAATCATCAGTTTGTACAAGCTAATGGGAAAACGGATGGCAAAACATACCTTGGTAAATGATCAACTACTTGGATAAAAATAACTGTCCAAACAGGACATAAGTATACAGTGGTAATATTAGCAGGTAATTTGCCCAAGGGACACCTGGATACCAAGACACTAAAGACAATTACCAAAGACAGAAGCAAGTGGAGAGGGGGAGAAATCACCCTGTGCTGCTTCGAGAGGCAAAGGGGCTAAGAAGACTACCTACACATTTTGCGTTGGGGAAAAAAAGAACCAGACATTGTAGTAAAAACGGTCATGCTGATTGCTTGACAGTAGTAAGTGGAAGGGGGAATTTTAAAGCTTCAAACTAAGGCAAGTTATGTAAAACTGCAGAGCAAAATGGAGGTATGGCCCTTTCTTTGCAGAACAGTTTAGAGTCTGAATTTGGTTACAGCTGCATAAAATGCTGAAGACTTGCAAATAACGGAATCATTTCTATAAAATTGGTGGAAAAATTAAAAATGGATGAATAACCATAACTGTTACTATGACGTATATCTCGAGACGACATAAATTCTCCAAATGCCTTTGATTTTTACCCTACATTTGTAGTGTACATATGTTTTATAGCTTTAGGTTTACCATTGCGTTCAGTGCTAAACGTCAGTAACACAATGAACAAAACGTTTAAAACACAACTCACATCTCCATAAACCATAGATCTGGGATATTAAGTTTATGTTTCCACTGCTTTCCTGTTCTACCACAGACAATAGAAATAAGGAATGGACATTTAAAGTGAACACAAGCTGAGACAAGTTTTAAACTTCAACTGAGTCCTGCTTTGAGTCTTATAAGCTCTTGTCCTGTGTCTTCTGCTGTGTACTCACTGAGGTTGTGTGCAGTCCTGGAGGTTGCACATTCTGCGGATGGGTTTTGGCTTCTTGCCGGCATCGCAGTAGCCTCGATGGACCATCTTGGTGTCTCCCTTCTTTCGACAGCCATACTTGGTGTACTGAAACCCTGAGAAACAAGTGAAGCTTTTTCATTATGCAGTCATACATTCACATAAATAAAAAATAAAATGCAAAATAGTTTAAAAGTTGAAACGAAGACAAATTCTGGAATATTTTTAACATGCTACCGTGTGGAATGTTTGTGTAATTACTCCCACTGCTTGAAGGAGGAGACAAACATGTTTAATGTGTTCTTAAGATGTTTGCAGCTAAACTCGTCTATGGGTTAATAGCTAGGCTCACCCAGCTGAATATACAGACTGGTGTTCGTGTTTTTGAGTGATCTGACAGACATAACAGTTATCGATTTTCTATTACAATGAATGACGGTAGCAGGCTTGCTCAGCTGCATTACCATTTGTGTGGCTTTTCCTCCTTGCAGAGTGCTGAGGCCTACTGAGGCCTTAAGTGCTCACGGACGGGCTGGTATTAAATTATAAAGATTTGTAGTAGACAACGCAGCTATTAAATTTACTCACAATGGAAGGCTTTCTTTTTTTTTTTTTTTTTTAGACCTTAATCTTTCTGAATGCTTTGTTATGTGGAGCATCTCTTAGGCGCTTCCTTGGTTTTTCTTCCACAAGGACACCATACTCCTACTCCATCGCTAAACGCATCGCTACTGGTGCACCTCCACTAGAGGTTGAACAACAGAATTTTACTTGTATGAGGTGAACGTCGACTAGTCGCAGATGTCACTAATAAAAACACAATAGAGAGTAATGCTTTTTCAACAATGAAATCTATGTCCCTGACCCGAGTACATATTGTAGCATCCCACACAAAAGAAGCCACGGAAGTTTTTCTGCAAGTTAACTGAAGCTTGAACATGGGCTACTGTTGGCCATGGACCACGCCAACACAATAAACACCGTCAGCCTGACACTTCTAACAAACTCTCAGCTCTACAGTAACTTCCATCTCTCGCGTGGTGCATTCACTGACATCAAGGACAAAAAAAACACAGCAACAATGTCAACTAATAGAACACAACAGAACTGAATATAAACAAACAAGCTTATCAATACCGTGCACTGCTGATATGTGTAGCCTAAAATATAATATACATGACAGCACCGTCAATAGCATTTAATAGTACTTCACGGTGTGTTGTAAGATGAGACACTGTAGCCGGGTATTTCTCTGAAGCCTTCTCTGTGTACTGCAGCTAAAGCTCTAATAACTTTGACAAGGAAATTCACCATGAAATTGTTGATGTGCAGCCTCCTTCTCCTGTTTCAAATTGTAACTGACTGCTCTAGAGAGGATGTCTTTTCAGATGCATTGCAGTAGTAATTTCGTTATATTTCAGGACTGACATGTTCTGAAATGGTATGGGCTTCATCTTAAGTATTTCCACACACTTGATGAACCGCTGCTAGTTTGCTGCAATGACCCACTGGACTCCTCATCTGTCATCTAGGAGGCGACCATGTTGTTACTGAGACAAGTCGACCTTTTGCTTAAAGGGTCACGGCAGACCAGTAAAAACGACTAATCAACTAGTCGGTACAACCCCTAGCCATCACAGATCTTAAAATCTTACAATCTTGCCATTATTACGGTCTGAATATCTGTTATATCTGTCATTTCATTTAAGCAGGAAATACAAGGTTTAAATGGCTAAAAAGCTATATCTTGATGAATACATAATCTCTAATGTCTATGGCCTCCTTAGGATCTTTGACTGAAGTCTGCCAACAAACAGGAGGTGTGACTAGATAAGTAGGATTATTGTTTTCTATTCTTTTTAATTTGATGATAATTTAACCATTACCTCCAGCACAAGGCTTTGTACATGGGGACCAGCTCTTCAGAGCCCACTCATAGGTGTCCTCCTGGATAACGTTGTTGTTGTTGACAGGAACTGAATCTTCATGGATGATGTACTTGTACATTAAAGTGGACCGTGTTTCATTGTCCTTGGGTATAATCTAGGAGCCCACAAGGGGGGAAAAAGACAGAAGGAGACAGAGTAGAATTATATCACCTTCCTCCATGCATTTGCATTAAAATACTAGATTTGTGCAAATAAATGCAAGTGTAATGTCAAGGCAAGAGAATCGCACAAGCATTTCCATGAACATGAGTCATGGTTCAGTGGAAATGTTAAAAGATGCACAAGGAGGGTTATTTGATAATAAGGCAGAACAGGCAGTTATTCAGGTATTTTTGTTTTGTCAAACATTAATATTGAAGTATTACGGCTTTGGAGGACTGTCACCAAAACGGATTACTGTAACATAATCAGTATGAGAAACATAATGTCTTTATCTAATATTAAATCAATGTATTATTTCTTGGTGTGTAACATACATTTTTATATGTGATCTGATAATTAACAATATAACCTGTGGCTGCAGAAATTAAGTGAGATCCGTGTCATAAATGACCCCAGTGAGCAGCCGGACAGAATGAACAAAGAACCACTGATCTCTTTTCAAACTACTACTTATATAAACTTTGGAAATGAATGCTGCATTAAAATGCTCTTCAGACAAGCCGGACATGTTTTCTCACCCAAGCAGCTTTTTCACTTCTAAATGATAGGTGGTGAGTTTGGATTTTCTTATTTAGATGGTTCCTTCCCCAGTGAAAGGCACTCTGTCGGCAGAGACTCCAGTCTCACAAAAAAGGACAAAAGAACCCATTACCAAACATGGCTCAACACGGGAGAGACAGACTTTCAAGCTGAGATTCAGCCGTCCACCCACACTTGAAGGACAAGGGACACTCCTTTGAGAATAACAACATGCACATCCAGCCAGAGAGGACAGATGGTTTGAAAAATCAAAAATAAGTACAGGAAGCTATTTGTGTCAACCGTCAAAATTTCACACCTTGGAGCCAATGTACAATTGTGGTGAAGGATCAAAACAGTGTCTTCCGATTCCGATGACGCCAAATATCTGGTCATTAGACCCTAGTCATATGAGTTTCTGATGGGCAACACCCACAGATGTCCCTATTTAAACTCCAACTCTCCACCAGTCTTTTAGAACTGAAGAAGCTACTTGGATGAAATGTCTTCAAGAAACTCTACAATTCCAGTTGCCTTGTGTCAGCTTGTTTTCTGGTATACTGCACTACTTGGTGTAAAAACAGATAACTCCAACAATGCTGCTGAACAGCTGACACAGCCTCAGCAGATGTATGTTTTTTTTTTTTAGTTGTTCCGAAGGTGTTTTTGTGTTTGCCTGTGTCAGGCTGCATCCTCCTGGGGATGGCTGCTGCCATCAAGGAATGTCATTGATATGGGGTGGGGGTGCCTGGTCTGGTCTAGGTGGGTGCTACATGTCTAAGTAACATCTACATGAATGAATGCCAGGTCCAAAAGTTTCCCAGCAGAACATTGGATAGTCACAAGACGGTCAATGTTATTTACTTCTCCTGTCAGTGGTTTTAATGTTGTGGCTGATTGGTGCAACCTGCTGCTGAATAACTGGAATAAAAAGACTTTTTCACATTATGTGTGTGGACACTATGAATGCCTCAATCACACAAGCATTTTAAACTGACCAGGGCCTTAAGAGCCAAACTGCCAACTGTGTTTTCCCAGCTGGATTATTATTTGGTTGTTTGTTGACCTAGCCTAGCTCGGGGAAGGACGATATGTGTGTTTGTGAAATGATTGTCAGGGAGGCTTCAGCAGAACAGCTAAAATGGGAGCAGAAGTCGGATGTCGGCTGATATTCATTTATTGATTTTATTTTTATTGCATTCATTTTGCCGATCTATGAAATGTGAATGTGAAACCTGTATGTTGCGTTAACAAGATACTGACGTAATATTACAGGAAATAATTATTTTCACTCTTTCTCCATGCTTTTGAAACTACGGGAAAACATAATTCTGTCATCCCTCTCAAAAATTGCTTTCCATGAAGCATGATTACTCCGCCTGTCATAATGTGTGCACAGAAACCTGCATAAATGAGTGCTTCGAAAAGCGTGCTAACGTGACATATAAGGATAAGGTTGGTGTCCTTGGGAAAAAAAGCAATAATGAGGTGGGGTGGGGAAAAAAAATCCAGTAGGAGAAGAGAGGTGAGCTGGAACCCATTAAATAGCCAATTTCTGGATATGGTCTTTTGGGCATTGGCTCAACTTAACTCACCAATTCAGTTTTTCTTATAGTGTCGGGATGACTGAAGGTCAATAGAGCACTTTGTTCTTCATCCATGTCAAATGTCATAAAGACACAAACAATTTTCTAAAAACAAGATGAAACCAGGGCAACTACAACTATGGCATTTCATAAAGTCGTTTTGCCACTAATCCATATAGCTTCTTCAATTTTAAATGACTGTTGGGGTTTAAATAGGAACATTTATGAATGGTGCCCAGCTGAAAACTCACATTCACACATCACACTATTAACACATAATGCCCAAACTGCAGGGGTTCAAATATAATCGAACACTTGGTTCCCACGCTGCCTCAGATGGGTGCCTGTTAAGAGTTTATCCATGTTTGTCTGGTGTTTTTTGCTTAATCTTTACATTATTTTTAATTGTACTTTACAGTTCCTTATGATACATAAAACGGTGAGAATTGTTCTGAGAGTGCATTTTCCTTTTTGCCGAGGTAATTCGTGCTTTTTATAGAAGTGCATTGTGTTTACTCTCGACTGTATTTTGCTCCTTATGCATCCTCTGGCACAAGCATTTCCTTCAGGATTAATGAAATTAACTAAACAGCTTTTTCCATTTACACTGAGGTTGAGCATGCAAAGAAGATCATACTGAGGCTGAACAAATGCAAAAGTTAAAAAGGTCATAAAAATATATAAAATGTCTTATAAAAAAGATGGAGGTGCTTCTATTGAGGCTCGGGCGTGCTGTGTAAGGCTGTCAATGGGAACTGGCACACTGGCATTTACTAATGATTTCCCTGCTGTCAGGAGCAACATGATGAGAGCAGAGGTGTACAGGAGCATTGCACACACTGAGCTAAATGCATCCAAATTCATTGCTGTTCCCAGCAGTAGCGCATAAGCAGTAGAATATCAAAACGTGGGTTTATTCCTGTTCTGAAAGTGATTGTGTTTAGCATTAAAACTGGACGGAACACAATGTCTCTGATTATGGCCGCTGTATGAGTTTCTTTTCTAAATTAAGTAATAAATGAGATGTGTTCTGGACGTCGTGCGTGCCTCGTCTTTTCTCTCGCCAGGTCTTGTTGTTCACTCATTCTGCAGCAGATGATTAATTTGATCCAACTTTGTAGTCAAATGAAGGGATTTTTCATTATTGAGCTTTTTCACTCTGAAAATGAGCCAGGTATCTTTGGGCTTAGACGGCTGGTTAGCCAAATAGCTAGAGATTTAGGAAACTGTTGGGGTTAAGTTTTATAGTTGTTATTTTCATGGATTTGTAATGTATTCAAGATAAAAACTAAACATTGATCAAGGAAATAAATCTCTTGGTTTTAACCTTTTCAAGCCTGATGAGTAAAAACAACTGTCTTTCCGAGCTCCTCAGAAAGCTCCTTCATCTGTGCCATCATCTACTTCCATAAAAAGTGCGTTGAGAAGATGAAACTGAGACAAAACCCTGATTTCTAAAAACAAAACGGGGCACCGAGTCTCATTACATCAATTGGAAACACTTCGGTCTTGAAATTAACTTGTAATCCTAGAGGTGTACCTCACTGATATGTAATATTGGGTCATTTTCCCGAATAAACAAATACTGAAACATCATATTTCTATTCCATTCGTTTGATTGGGTTTTCTTTCAGAAAATCCACTGATGTTTTGAGTCATTTTTATGCCGAACATTCTGAGTGGTGCAAATATTTTTAAGCTGCACTGTATAGTATTCATGTCTATCAGGTATGATTAATGCGACTTAGAGTTATGCATTCAGGTTTTGGCAGGACAGATCCCCAAATATGAGCTGTGCATCACTGAGTGCCTCTCAGTTTTGGATTTAAAGATTTTACTGCTGACTTTAAATGATCTGCATGGGAATCATAGTTAAACTTTGATTTTGCAGCATAAATGCACAAGTTTCAGTACCTCTTTGACGTCCCTCCTAAAACAGACTGCTACATTTCACAACAGTGACTTCCAGTGACAGGAATACATTAACATAATTACAAGAAGAAGAGTTGAGAGGATTTGCCAGAGTGGCTTACCCGCTTCTTTCATTCAGCTCCAATTATCAAGCAAATAACATTTGAGTAACACAAAAGTACAGAAAGGGTGATTACCAGAACGACCACAGGGTCGTGCAGAGGTCCGTCAGTGTGCAGCGTCTCCACATCTTCCTCGATGATGTAGTGCCACTCCACGCCCAAGTCGATGAAGCTTCTGGTCTTGACTTCTTCTCCTTTTCCATTGAGAATGTAATGCCCCGTCGCCTGGTTCTTGATTGCTGTAATCAGTCATTTTGTTGTGAGCTGCTGACAAAGCTGGAACTATCTTTACAGAGTTGCAGGACTTTTACAGAGTAAGGAAAATGTACTCTCAAAGGGGGTGACTCACAACATTTTTCTAACCTAAAGCAGGGATTTGGAAAGACTAAGTGTGTGACTCATCCTCTCATTCACACAAAACAAGCTGCCGGATGCATATCGTAATAAGCGTGTCAGAAGTGTGAAGCCGAAATGAAATGAATTCAAAGTTAATGAACATATGCTAAAACAAGCCTGTGTCCTGCGGTGCTCTGGTGTCTAAGTCATGCTGAGTGATGGAGAGGAAGTACAAGAGTACGAAGAAAGCTTCTCTTCGATGCCAGGTTACTTTGAAAAAAGCAAATTTGATGCGCTATAGCTGATGTAGCCTGCAGATCCCAAGTCCAAATTATACCACAGAATGCCTACATTATAATAATATCTACTTAATCTTGTTTATACAGCATTTGCAGTACACACAGACTCTGGTGTTTGTGAATTTATTGACCTGGGCTTTAAATAATATTCATTATATATATAAGAGGCATACAAAGGAAAAATCCTCAGCTTGAGCTTTGAAAACTAATATTTCTCAATACCATTAAATATTCGTGACCAAATCAGCAACAATCAAAGCAATAATTTGCTTAATTTGGACTGTGTGGTTGCAGTTTGATCAGATTTAGCTGCAATTGAACGCCTTCATCATGTTCTGATAAATGTGCAACGGTTCATAAATGCCTAATTGGTGAATTGCATTAGGCTTGTTTGACACGGACTATGCGTACGAGAGCAAGTGGCGGCAGCAGCAGCAGCAGCAGCAAGCAGCAGAGACAAAGAGCTGCAGTGAAGCTGAACGGTTTCCGGCAGTCCGTACGGGAAATCACAGGAACCTACATCCTTTTGGACCGGGTCAGGTTACGTCAGGAAATGTTGGTGGTTTACGGTTCATTTAGTTTATTCTAATTCTCATGTAAATCAGCATCAGTTTGCCTCTGAATATAAATCAGCTAACCTGCAATCGTTAATAACGGCAAGCGTTAAAAGTCACTAGCTTTCATTACTGATCTGTCAGATATTTGGATGTTATTTCAGTCAGTCATATATCACAACCCGCGATCAATGAATTGATTTCAATTATTGGCTCAGCATTGCTACATGAAATATCGACACAAGGACAAATGTAAGCAGGTCAGGAATGTCCAGCGATCCATCATCACGTGTCATTTGACGGAGGACGACAGTGATGTGAAGGATGGATGCTTTTTATTAAACTACAGAGGGTTAATAATTCTGATTCTGCAACAGTCCATTTTCAAGAATGAGACATTCAATTGCTCTGAAGGCCGTTCATTAAATGTCAGATGTACACGACAGTATTTAACTGGTATTATAGGATTCATTTGTATCTTTTTTTATTTTCTGGCATATTTTTTTCCTCATCCAGAGCCATACGTCTAGGTCAAAGTAAAAGCAGTCACACCATACAAATGTTTCCTGACATTCACAATGAGTCCTGACTCAAGTCATCACAGCTGGTTCAAGAAAGTGTGCTGTGATAATTCTAGTAATTATAATAATAACAATAATAATAATGCCAAGTAATCATTTGTAGTAATCATGGAGAAAACCTGTGACCTTTCAGAAACAACCTGACAGCTGGGTCACTACCTCCCTAATAGGTGGTTTAGGCCTCTGCATCAATTTGACGCTGTAGCTATAGCGATAGCCCAGATCCTAACGTTGTAGCCTCCCCAGAAAAGTAACTATGCTTCATGGCGACGCATACCACAAGAGCTGTGATTGGTCCGCTTGGTAGTAGGGTGTTTCCTCTTTAGTATCTCCAGCTGCTTCTCCATCTCTGCAATTTTTGAATTGATTGTTTTGGATCAATAAAGATGGAACACATCGAGGAAAGGTTAACTGAGGAGGTTCGAGGGTACATCCATTTGTACGTCTTAGACGAGATTTCGGCGAAAGTCTCAGTCACCATTGTTGAAAGTGAAGCAGGAAGTGGAAACAACAATGAAATCAAATGTCAAAAAAGACACAGCGGCAACTAGCGTTTGGGCGGCGTTTTTACAGAGTGAGCCAGACTGACAAGCGCACAAGTATAAATGGCTCGCAACGGCATAGGCTACGTACGTAGGTTACGCTGCAGTTCTCTAAATGAACCTTAATATTTTGTAGGTCTACCTTGTGCCTCCAAAACAGACATTGGAAGGTCCCTTCTGAGGTCAACACCTTGTGCTGTTTTTTTTTAGTTGTTCTTTAAGCGTTTTTTGTGTGTGTGTCTGTGTCATGCTGCATCCTGCTGGGGATGGCTACTGCCATCAAGGAGTGTCATTGCTATGGGGTGGGGGTGCCTGGTCTGGTCTAGGTGGGTGCTACATGTCTAAGTAACATCCACACCAATGAATGCCAGGTCCAAAAGTTGGACACTGAATTGTCACAAGATGGTCAATGTTATTTACTTCCCCTGTCATAACGTTGTGGCTGATCAGTGTTGAGATTAGTTAAACTTGGTTCCCAAGGCTTTTTCACCTACTATCCCTACATCTTGCTAAATTTGATCGACATTAGTCTCTTGTTGCCTCATATCCGTTAGTTGCATCCTGTGTGCATGTCCCACAACACAACAAAAGTTAATGAGGGATATCCGTGAATTTATAAAAACTCAGCAACAGCCTTTCACATATTTAACAACAGCTGTGCAACTGTTCCACTTGAGTTGATGAATATTTCCTCTAAATTGCTTTAATGGCCCGTATTCACCTTGTTTAGGAGGAAAGGCGTAAGGAGTATAAACATAAACTTCTTTTCTACAATCTATTTCAGAATTAATAAGAAATTAAATCTTTATGGCTGTGGTTGAGGGATCTTAACTGCCATGTGTCACAGCTCTGTGTTTTATTAAAGCTTATTATGACTCCCACATAGTCGGGAGGAGGCAAATTGGGATGATGATGCATTATTCTTAGTGTCTCGATGCCATCATTATTATCTTAATCAGTGGGGGTCAACACCTTGTAATAAGGCACTGAAACGCACCACACCGAACCTAATTTGACACGCATTAGAAAAGGCGTTAGGCGGTAGACTGTAATATAATTGCAAATAATGTAATGGTAACATAATCTTGACTGCTTCAGGCAGACTTGTTATGATTGTGCAGGACTGAATATGATTGTTTCTATTTTCATCAGTTTTTCAGGCAAAGCCTTTCAAAGGAGATTTGCATGTGATTTTGGGTTATGTAAATTAAACTGACTTTACAAGCCATTTTCTTATTTAAAGGCTAGACGTTCAAACACTTTGGTAACAATCTCCTCTTAACAAAGACACCAATGAGACTCGACAAGTGTTGGCTTTCCCTTTGATTCTGGAGAGTCTTTTGTTCTCAAACCAGAAACAGAGTCAGAGGCTAATTAGTGGCTTACAGTCTGCATATATCCACTAATGTAAACCACACATTTTAGCACGTCTTGCTACTTGCAAAACTAAGAGTTGGCATTTCATGAAACCGCAGGAAAAATTGCAGTTCAGGATTTGTGACATCCTTTGCATGGGATGTTACTATGTCAGTGCTAGCAGTTCTGGTTTGAGGCACTCTGGTGCTTTCACATGGGGTTGCATTTACCATGTGCATGAGAATAATCCCAACCTCTGAGTATTCACAACCCAGAAAGTGGAATTTCACTGGAAATTCAGAGTTTTCGAGTTGGAACGTTTGCCGACATTTACAGAGATGGTAGAGGCTCTGGATGTTCATTTGCTGCTGGAGGTTGGCTACATTGTAATTGCATGTTTATTTGCAATATGTCTTGTGTTTAAGGTTCTCTCTTTATCAGCTAAAAGCTGCACTTTCAGCCAATCCACTTAACGTTGATTAGCCACAGTTGCTGTATAAATCTGCTAGCAATAGTCATCATGTCATACTGAAATCTGTTCTCTGTGTGAAATTAAAGCCCCTTTAAATGACCACAAGTCTAAAAAGGTGACCCCGCTGCAGTTTTCATTTTAAGAGCTTTATGTACCATAAAAGATCAGAAAGCTTTGCAGGCGTAGGCTTAAAGTAGCAAAGACGATTTTCAACTGTTAATCAGTGTAATTGTTTTACTTTTCTAACAAAAAAAAAATCATGGTGATGTTTCATTTAAATTTTTCTAAACATGAAATGTCATAGCATCACGTAATGACAGAGTCATCCTGAGGGGGCAACTCTAAGACTGATACAAGATGTACAAATCCACTTTTGTAACAGTGTGTGTGTGTGCGATCTTGTACAGCCATCTTTCTGAGGACCAATGCAAAGTGAGGACGTTTGTACAAAGTGAGGCCTTTTTTTTTTTTTTTTTTTTTTTTTTTTTTTTGCCAGTGGGCAAGACTGGGTTAAGACTAGGTTTTTAGGGTTTTAGGGTTACAACTAGGCTATGATTAGGATTAGGGCAAGGGTTAGAGCTAGGCATTCAACTGAGATGGTAAGGGCCTAGGAAATGCATTATGTAAATGAATGTCCTCACAATGATAGCCACACAAGCATGTGTGTTCACACAGTTCTCTTTTGATGTAATATACTTCCCACTTACTTTACTGTACTTATTTTACTTTTTAATTTATAATTTGACTTGGTTTAGCTACCTTTGCACTCCAAAGACATGTCACACAAATCCATTTATTCCATTTTTTCCCAGGATGGGCGTGTCGGATAAATAACTTTAAGCGTGAATATTAATCTCACTGAGCTCTTTGAAAATCACACCGCCTCTGGCTGAGGAGATCGATACTGACCTGTTTCACCTGATGGATACTGAATAAATCATACTTTCTTCAGGCAACAGGAACATGAAGCCAAAATATTGGTACCGCTTTCATGCCGTCAATCATCTGCCCGACAACTGTATATATGGATCCTGCAGTGGTCTGTTTACAGGAAACAAATAACTTGTCTGTTTTTTTTCTCTTAACTTTCATGTTATCTTTCAGTTTTTCTTTCACTTCCAAAGACGTATTCCAAACAAATGTAAGCTAATCAAAAGGGTCTAAATAGGCCTAAATATGGCATCAAATGACTACCTTTGCCGTTGAAGGCCTACTTGTTCTGACAAACTCGTTAAATAATCTTGAGCTGTATTGATAATCCACTTTGTGCTCACTGCTTTTGGTTTTATGGTTTTACTTGCTTCTAACAAGAGCTGTATTTTTTTCTTTGCTAAAAAGCTCAGATAAACCAAATAAACAGAAGGACTCACTCACAAAGGGTTTTTTTGTTGTCATGGTTACACTAATACAGTATGTCTTTGGTTTAGAGCCGCAATGATTTATTCATTATTGTGTCACCAGAATACCAGCATCAATTAATTGTTTAAGTCACTTTTCAGACACAAAGCCAAATGCCTGTTGGCTTCATAATCTCAAATGTTTTTCTTTGTCAAAATACTACAGTGTATTGAATGTATTTTACCTGGGGCTCTGGGAAATCATATATATATTTTTATATAGACTACACTCGGACTAGACTAAAGATATGTGTTATAAATCAGCAGTCACAGGAATCAGTCCTGAATGGTGACTGACAGTTGAACAACAGTTCGTGATGTTGTTTTTCTCTACTAGACGCAATACCGCTATTACAGCACAGCCTCTCTCCTTTATCTCTGTCCCGTTCAACATGTTCTAGACATGTTCTGTTATAATAAATATGAAGATATTTCATACTGTCATTTCTATTAATCTGGTCGTCATGAATAATGCCATTTCCTTCCTGCATATACTTGGTGGCGACTGTGAATTCACCTCAATGCAGAAAGTGGAATTGGGGAAAAAAAAAACTCCCAACATAGTCCTATTTCTGAAGAAGAGAGCAATCTCTCTTTAATAGATTGATGAATAATGAACGTGCAATATGAAGTCTAATTCTGTCAGCCTGGGAGGTTGCAAGGAATGAATTATGCAAAATCTATAATCTATGATTTCACAGAATATGTTCCCATTAGTCTTCCAGGGAAACACGGGGAGGACTGGGATGAGCTGGTGTGTGTGTGTGTGTGTGTGTGTGTGCATCACACTTCATACATGTGTTTGTGATAGGAAGTCACACTTACCAAGAATTTGAGGGGAGGCCTCATGTTCTTGGATGATCACATGTCTAGCTCCAGGAGGAACGAGAAACATCTTAAGGTAACCTTTTGCCAAGTTTGTAGCAGCAGAAGCAGGAGGTGGGGTTAGAAAAGATAAGACAGAGAGGTAAGTTGAGCAGATACAGGAATAATCAGTTTGTTTGCAGAGGTGGACATCACGCGTGTTGCAGAAGTTCTGGCCACTTTGCTCTACGAAGTAGTTAAAGGAAAAGGAAAAGTCGGCTTCCCTCCTCGCTGTCAAAGCCTGCAAGTAAAAGGTTTTATTGAAACGGGGCGTACAGATTCATTCATATCCATTGTTTTTGTCAACAGAAGAAAAAGTCTCCTTTTCACTCGTATTCATCTCAACCATGTGCATAATAGGATGTGAATGAAAAGAGCCTCGGGCGAAGTTTCAATAAAGCATGAGCAACAGGGTTTTCAGGCTACCTGCCAGCAAAGTCACCTTCTGCCTGGGATGTCCACCACTTGCAAACCTACAGTGACTCACCAAGTACATTTCTAGAGTCCTCGGTTTCATTTAAAAACACATTTCGAGCTCCTTTGGGCAAAGAGAAGGCTCCTCTGGTTTTCCCTTTTGAAAAACGAAATAAATTAGTTAGTCAGAGTTACAGCGTTTTTCAATCATCTCATCATTTCAATGTCTTGCAGTTTCTCTGCAACAACATCACCTACAGTACAGTGGACACGTATTCGGTCGGCATAGCAGAGACCTGAGGAATTCACACTGGATGAGGAGGCAAACTAATTTTTTTTATTTATTTTTTTTAAAAAAGCAGTGGTGTAATGACTCCCCTAAGATGTGACAGGCAGGCCCTAATGCTCTGGGCGTCCTGGCACAGTCCTGGAGTGGCTGAGGTGAATATAAAGTGGCACTCTGCCACCTGTTGCAACCTTGTGTATGCCCTGCAACAGAGTAAAGAGTGGGGCTCAAACTGCAGGACACTAAAGACATAAATTGCAAAAGATGACCTCTTGCCTCTTAGAGAACATCCAGTTCCAGAGCTACAAGCGGCCATAGACAGTTTCGTTACAGAAACACAAGCTTGCTGTCAAAAAAATAAAAAAATGGCCTGCCGAATGTGGAGTCTTGGGTTGAACCAAACCTCAGCATGAGGTTCAATAAATCAGCCAGCAACATCCCAGATTGCTTCCAAAGGTCTGCTGGTCTGTTTAATGTGACATTTTTATCTGCACAAAGACTTTAAAGTTAGTTTGTTAGGCTGTTGAAGCAATTGCCGGGAGACATCTACATTAAAAGACCACACATATCATGAAAAACGACTTCTTCTTCTTCTCCTCTAGACTGGACTGCGCAACACTGGAGATAAACCTAAACAGACTCTTAATTAGTAACAAGGAGCAGAAGACACAGCAGCTTAGATCATTGTCCAGATCTCTACAGTGTTAGGCATCTGTCTGCTCTACAAGCTGGACAGGAAAATGTCTAGAGAGAGAGGGTTGCGAGGGATTCGGTAACACTGGATACTTGCATATTGTGTTTTCCAACAAAGGGGTTTCTTTTTGGGCTCTCTTGCTTAACTGTTTCCCTGTTGAAAATGTGAGTGGTTAAATGACAAAGAGAGATGTTAAGGATCACAGTTACAACAAAGTACACCACCCTTAAACAGTTTCATGAAGCCGTCACGCTGCAGTTCTCAGAAAGTCTGTTTTCACTTAGTTTTTTTTTCTCTGAGCGTCTCTACTTTAATATAATTTCACCTTCGCTCAATTCGAGAAATCTGACGAGAACGGCTCTTGAAGGCATCGTGAAACCGTATAAGCAAATGCATCGGTCATTCATTCTGTGAAGTCACATTTCTTTTTTTAAATAAGAGTTCGATGTAAAGCTGCAGAGTGGCTGACACTTTTTTATTTTAGCAAGCAACGCTTAGTTGGACCAAGTTTTGTTTACTACTGTATAATGTGTGCGTGCCCTGTACAGTACGGCTGCGGAGAGGAGATAACCTGACGGAAGCCGCTTGAATTAAAGATGATTCGCATACATTGTTAATGAACTTTCACATTCAATAACGGTATTAATGAAAAAATAAAAGAGGGACTCAATTATTTCTCTGTTAATTAATCTTAATGCCCTTAATTCAGATGAGCTTGACTGCTCAGAGTGACGGCTGTGACGGTCTGCAGCCGCTCTGTAGACTCCTCTCTGCGACTGGAATATTACCAAGACATCTGCAGGAGGTATTTTTTATTATTATTTTTTTTGCAATTTCATAAATGCAAGACATCCAAGTAGGGTCGGTTTTTTCATTTTAAGAAATTCTATGAATCATAACAAAAAAAAAAGATGCATTATTCATGGCCGCCCTATAATTACAGCAAAGATTCCACATCACCCAGCTCTCTGATTTTCCGCTGATTGACAAGAATGTCATTTTCTGACAAGACCGGTCTCGTCTTAAACAGTCGGAGCCAAATTGTGCACTCGCCAAAAAGTCTAGTGCACAATAAATTACAGCTCCCGAACTTTTTTAATATCTTACACTAACTTTGTAGCTTGCCTTGTGATTATGCAAGAGGGGAAAAAAAACACAGCACCCACAGCTGCTGCACATTTGTACATCCGTCCCACAGTTCCAGGCTCAGTTCCACACAACATGCTAAATGTTTGCAGTACTTTTTACAGTTTGTGAACCCCTGACGCGCCTCTGCTCATTAAACTTCACACAAAATCCAAAGATTTAACACTGGAATTTAGTTATGTGGGCTTTTTATAGCGGTTGAACTTACACATGCACTTTATTTCCTCTCAGAATCGCATTGTGGAACATTAATAAAAAATGATGTTTTTACTAGGGCGGCACAGTGGTGTGGTGGTTAGCACTGATGCCTCACAGCTAGAACGTTCTGGGTTCGACTGGGGCCTTTCTGTGTGGAGTTTGCATGTTGTCAATGTGTCTGCGTGGGTTCACTGGTGATCAGTTTCGGATCTAGTGAATTTGGAGGCAAGGCCTTGTGCTGATCTTGTTTTTTTAGTTGTTCCTAAAGTGTTTTTGTGTGTGTGTCTGTGTCAGGCTGCATCCTGCTGGGGATGGCTGCTGCCATCAAGGAGTGTCATTGCTATGGGGTGGGGATGCCTGGTCTGGTCTAGGTGGGTGCTACATGTCTAAGTAACATCCACATGATTGAATGCCAGGTTCAAATGTTTCCAAGCAGAACACTGTATTGTCACAAGATGATCAGTGTTATTCACTTCTCCTGTCGGTGGTCATAATGTTACCCTGGAGGACCTGGAACTGTAGGTGAATTACAACCATATGTATCCGCTTATTTTTTTTGAAGGGGCCTGAAGATGACTGGGCAAATTGGAAATTATTTTTCCACACTCCTGAACAGATAATGACTGTCTGAATTATGTAAAACCAATAGAATCTATATGGGCTGAACACTAGTGCAGACAACTGCTGATTCTAAATGAGCTGTAGTTGTGTTACCACTGATGGTTGGTTGTCTCTGTGTGTTAGCCCTGTGATGAACTGGGATTCTGTCCAGGGTGTACCCCGCCTCTCACCTGATGCAGGCTATGATATGCTCCTGCTCTCACGACCCTCTGGGATAAGCTGTTATGGACTATGGAAGGATGGTCAGACATATATATTCCTACATGACCAAAATTCCATACTTATGCAGGTCACATTTTATCTACATTGACTAAAAGCTCCGGGTGAAAATGAGTAAGTGGACTCGGAGTTCAGAACTGTTTGTCAAACTCCTGTTTCTGAGGCAAAGCATGAACTGGGGAGCTTAACTCAGACCCTGCTTACAGCAGAATTAGTATGCAGCGTGGAATGAAACACAGCTTATAGTCCTTTCAAAGGAGATAACGGGACCGCAGCACGACATGTCATGCAGCCCGGCGCCTTCACTTCAACAGGCCACTGCAAAATAGTTTGTCCTCACTTTCCCTTTGCAACAGAAGAGACCTTGCACTTAGCATCATCACTACTGGTATCCTGTGTTTGAACATTAACAATGACATTTGTAACTAAATTAACAGGTGTTTAAAGCATCCAGAGAAGTGATGCTGGTGCAATCATCGTCTCTTCTGATGTTCTTGCTAGGTAAGCTCATTTGTAACAGTGAGGATTATTGTTCACAAGGTTATTGTTGCATTCGCTCTCGTGCACGGCACAGTCAGCTGCCAGCGTCCTCACTGCTGGAATATGTAAGTGTTTACATTCCACATGCGAGTCCATCTGTACGTTTCAGCCGCTCGCCACATGAATCTGAAATGTGGAATACTGGAAAAAATGTTTTCGGAAGCTGTGACGGGCCACTTATCCTCTTTACATGAAGTGCAGCTGCTACCAGACTCCGAATTTGCTCCCTGCAAGAGCGGGGATGTTTATTGGTTCGTATCGTTGGCTTTCAGATGTTAAAAGCAGTCAAACAATAGTGTATTCTAAAAATGTATAATACGCTGTGTAGATAATGGGCTGTATCAAGATATTTTTTTTTTTTTTTTTACGCCCTTACCACTTTGCTTTTTTCAATCAGTGCTTAAATGATTGCATGCTTTCATTAAATTTACCCGAGGCAGAGAAACACTGCACTCCACGTGTAATTTCCTCAAACTAGGACCTCTCAAATCAAAAGCTTATATTTTATGCAAGAAACTCAGCCCGAGATATTTACACGGCTCATTGCTCCAATTGTATCTGCATAAAAATGAGAGAGATAAGGAGGATGTTTCTCTGTAACAATACGAGTTCATAATCAAGGCTTCTATCCGGTGGCAGGTGTCCATTAAAATCAGAGGCACCTCGAATGATTTAGGGAGACTCCAGGAAAGGAGATGAGGTGAGGGTGAAGGTAATAGCCAAGCTCAGTGACGGCTTACTGAGCTTGGCTATTAAGTGCCCACTTGAAAACCCCAGTGACATGCTGCATACTGCTGTTGTTTAGGCCAGGTTCCTGATGTCTTCATATTGCTTGGTAGCTATGGTTAGCTGCTGAGCGGGCCATACAAGTCAGCAGTGTTAGGTTATCTTATATTTCACAAAGTTCGAATTATCCTCTGCTGCTCTGTGGGCCTACAAGCCAGCAGCATTTACTTAGTTTATTTAGATTATAGGTTAAGCTAGCCAGCAGCATTTGGTTAGCTTATACTTCACAAGGTTTGAGTTAGCGTCTGCTGATGAGCGGGCCATACAAGCCAGCAGCATTTACTTAGTTCATTTAGATTGTAGGTTAAGCGTCATATCACATGACTGTAGGTTTGTTAGAGTTTCTCAGTTGGACAGGGCCTCTAAATGTGTTTTGCCTTGGATTTTGGCAAAAGGGATTGTAACATCTAATCCTGTGTATTAATGAATGCTTAAATGATCACCTCGCAATGCATTAAATGTTTTCCTACATTATTCCACAAACAGCTCATGGTTTAAACCGGCAAGTGGGTGATATTTTAAAGGTCCGCTGTAATGGTATCATTCTTCCTTTTGATGCATTTTCTGTTTTGTTGGGGTCAATAATTTCCACAAAAAAAGAAAGGAAAGAGGTGAACTTGTGTAACTAAAAGAAGCATCTTAGTATGCTCCGTCTAATATACTGTATCGTATTCATCTGAGCCAAAGAGACGCACTGTTGCACTGGGTGATATTGATATGTTCCTCCATAATAATCAAAGTGGACACTATATAATGCAAATTGAATCAATTCAACATACTCCATCTCCATGCTGCTGTACATACTGTGGATTGATCCACAGTTTAAAATTTTTTCCGTTCATTGTGAGCTACTTTCTAAACATTCATGTCTGATGCTGAATATAAAATATCGCCAGCCTAAGACTTAATCACTGGATTAGAAACATGAGCATGGTAATGACATTTAGGTGTTTGTTTGTTGCTTCTGCTAAATTAATGTGCATGTAAATGCAACAAAATGTACTGGTTCATTTTATGTGCATGCGTGGGTATACTAACTGTCCATATACCGATCTACTGTATATGTTAATATTAGGGGTGGGACTTTAACACGTTGATTACGATTACAAAAAAATGAACGTGTTAAAAAAATGGACGCATTTAATCGCAGTTTGCATTCCAAACAACACGGAACTTTTGTCAATGCACAATTTCCTGGTACACCGATTACACTGATGCAAACGTCAGAGCTCGGCTAACGGCTACCAGAATGGAGGACTTACAAATGGCACTTTAACTTTAGGTCTGTTCAGTTTTGACCAGGGATATTTTCTTTCTTTTTCTACTGTTTTGAATTGAAATGCAATCAAATGCATTTTTCCAGACATTAAAAGAGCTTGAGTTTATAATATTCATGTCTGTGTCTATTATTTGATTCAGTCGTCCACTAAAATCCATTTAAATTAAAAAAAATATTTGCTTTTTGGGGCAAATATTGTTATGCGATTAAAATGTGATTAATCGAGATTAATTAATTACAAAGCTTCTAATTAATTAGATTTTTTTTAATCGAGTCCCAACCCTAGTTAATATTAGCATTACACTTGTTTTGTTAATTAATTTAATATATACTATTACTGTAAAATACTAACTTACTTTATAAAATAGTCATAGCTTGTTTTGCACTTTCATAGTGTATGTACCTGTACTATATGCAATGACGATAAAGCTGAATCTAAATCTAATGCCAAACCACACTGCATTACATCTATCTTCTCAAAGTGCCGTTAATAAAATGACCAATGAAATGCTCTATTTGTGAATCCAAAACAGATTTACATTCATTGCTTGATCGTTAACGCAGAACGTAGTCCGAACTGTTCATTAGAGTTGAGAAAAACAGATTCTTTCTGAAACTCGTTCCGTGTGTTCTTACCGGCTTTCTTCGGCGTTCTGGTGAAGGTTCCTTTGACGGTGCGGCAGTGGGAGTTGTCTCCACCACAAACGCCACATTTGTCCTCAACTTTGTTGGACCCAATTTCCCTGTCACAGCCGACTTTCTGGAGAACAAGAACACAAGACGGATGACTCGGCTGGGAAGAAATGCAAAATTCACAGTCCATTTGTCAGTTTGGGTTATGTCCTGCAGCATAATAAGCTTTTAAATTGCCATATTCTTGCAGCTGTATCGCCTAATGTGACAAAACTATGGAACACACTTGATAAAGTTTAAGAGAAAACGGCTCAGCAGGAATTGCACACCTGCACGGTGCTATACCCTGAAACTCTTTTAATTAATGTCTGCAGTCAGGAGAGGAGTAATCTCAAGACAAACTGGCAGTAATGAATCAAAACATTCTTATGAAGCTTCCTTCCACGCGGCAGTGAGTGAGCGAGCACTCTTGATCTAATCACACTTAATAAGTAAGTCCTTTAAAGCTTTCAGAATCCACAGAGCCTGCACTCGCGCTGCTCTGTGACTACCTGATGCAGCTTTTAACGTGTACGAGTGAGTGCGTAGAGCTTTGAACACCCTTACCACACATTCCCCACGCACGCAGATACTGTAGGCATCCTTGTACGAGCATCGCGTCCCGTCGTGCACCAGCTGCTTCATGTACGCCACATCGCTCGTCTCCCTCGACTGGCAATACAAGTGGCATCTCTTGCTGGCTGTGAGGCGACAGGTTCTTGATTGTTAAAAAAAGTACTATGGAAAGATGTAAACACAATGAAACAACTGTTTTCTTATTTTTAATTATAGTAACTGCTGTCTGTGCATGGCTTCTTAGACAGTATGGATCAATTAATGATTTAGTTCATTTTACATTTCCAGGCTCACGTAGGAGAGAAAGCCACAATGAAATTAAATGAAAACTCACAACAGTGTTCAGTTTTCTTACAGTGCCAACATCCAAAGTGGTGTACATTTTTAGATTTTCTGATTTTCGCAGTCAAAAACAGCTTTATACTAGTGCTGTTGTTGCGGTGCGAATTACAGCTTAAATAATCATATGAATGTAACACTCAACGACCCTCCTAACGGGAGTAAAAAACAATAAAAATAATAAGATTTTGTGATTTTTTTTGTTGAATAAAGCTTAGGAAAATGTATTTGCATGTTTAGCTGCTTTGTTTTAAGCAGGTTGCGGCAGAACAAGGGTGTGGAGATTAATTACGGTTCTCTCTCTGTCTGTAGTAACACAAAGACAAACGACAGTGAAATGTAGCACATGCCTTAAATAGAATGGAATTATCCTTTATCGATCCCTCATGGGGAAATTCTTTCTCTGCTTATGACTCATCCTTTTGTTCACAGGGTGGCGTGTGCACTCGCAGCGGTGGGCTGCCACTTGGGTAGCCCCTGGGGAGCAATTTGGGGATTAGGTGCTTGCTCAAGGCACCTCAGCCATGGGCATCCTTCTCTAACCACTACTCCAAAGCTCCCCCCAACCAAAGCTAATTTTTTAAAATACAATTTGCACGTGATTATTTCTGGGGTCTTAAAATACCTGCAATCATATTTTCAAATTCACCTGGGTCCTGGCCATTACTGCTTTCTTACTTTTCCTTCTACTTCCTTAGCATTAGAGTATTCAAGAGCTTTTCACTTGCAAACCCTTTTGAATAAAGGAGCTATTAATTAACTGCACTGACAAAGTAGAAATAATAGAATCTGAGTTGACGATCTCAAATAAGATCCCATATGAAACCGCTTGGGCGTTCGCTCGCACCTAATTGTCAAATTGCACTTGATACTTTCTACCTTCCACCGAACAATGGCGTCCTACTTTACTCTTCCGCCTCCCTGCAGATTCTCAGCGGGATTTCCTGCTTCTTTTCTACATGATTGACCTTGACAATTGTCGCCAATTTGGGCGCAATAAGTGGGAAACAGCTCTATGGAGCCAGATAAAGGAAAAGGGATTTAAATCAGTCACAGTTTTTGGCAGTGCACAGCAGTGATCCTTCTCTTTTGTTGAAAGGGCAGATTTTTAACCCGTTGACGCCGAGTGTCGCAAATTTGCACACCGCTTCCACTCGGACTGCAGCCAAGCCAACATATGTATTCCTCCAATGCCGGTTTGTGCACATTCAATATGTACCTAGGAACCTTTTGCAAGCATTAGTTTCTTGTAGGAACGGTCGGAGTGGGAACTATGTTCGGTTAATGGAAGCTAACGAATAGGACAAATTAACGATTTAAAGTTTACAAGTCCTAAGTGAAAAGCTCGAGCTCTGTTTCAAATAGGATTATAATAGTTTGTGTTATGGTGTTGTGAGCAATTTGAATTTGTAATGTATTTGCCGTTGTCGCTAATTTGCATACCTAAAATTATGTCTATACTATGTACTAAAGACAAATTAACAATCTCCACATCAATTCAGACGTTAAGGGGTTAAGGTTGGGTGGTTTTAAATACTACACAGCAACAGGAGGGGAAAAAAAGAAAAGGAGAAGGCCAAAAGAAGGAAAAACAGCACAGAAAGCTGGACAACACACTTGAAAATGTGTGGACAGCATGTGGAACTGCTGAAACAATCCTGTTTTGAATGTACAAACATCTTTCTTCAGATCTGATTTGGGTCCCGATCTCCTGCCCTCATCAACTTTTATTGTTCTTTTGAAGCATTTTTTTTTAAAAAAACAAAAACACCAGCATCAAGCTCCAACAAAACAATCTGTTGACATTTTTCTGGCTTACCGTCGAGATGCTCAAAGGGCAGCCAGTGGTGTTTGGCATTTTGGAATTCAAAGTGGGAGTTGCGCAGCTGGCACTGCTGGGCTCGGAAATCTTCGAAGTGCTTGGGGCAGTCGTCTGTGTTGCAGAGCTGATACTCGTAGTTCACCCCGGGGCAGTCCTGGCCGCCGTTGGAGGGTCTGTGGGAAGGAAAGGGATAAACATAAGAGGGGATGATCAAACGATATTTAAAACCGGGAGCGTGAACATTCACATGAACACCTGGGCCAAGATAATTCATCCTCTTTGGATTCAGTGTTATTTGTCATGGTTTAAAAATGAAGCTAAATGAACCACCGTGCAGTCATGTTGGCCATTAGACTATTCTGATTCATTTACTTTGCCTTTTTCAAGAGGTACTAACATAATTTATATCGACCTTTTTGACACACACGAATAAAACGTTTAAAGGCAGGTTTTCAAAATGGGCTTTTATTGTTTAAGATTCTCCCTTAAAAGCTATTGTCACAGAGCATTTGCTTAGAAGGAGAGAAAAATAACATCAGAGAGCCTTTCGGCTGATGATACACGTCAAAGCAACCAAACAAACATCGTAGAAAGCATTGTGTGGCTGAAGACAGACCTGCACCAAATCTGATGAATGACACATTGGCTCCTAAGATTTAGATTTAAGGGTTATTATTGCTTATTCTTGCAGAGGGATATGTGGAATATGAACCTGGAACCATGAGGTGATTATCTTAGCTTAGCTTAAAAACTGAAGACAGGGTTAGGGTTAGGGTGTGATGTGGTGTCCGGATCATCCCACATATACTTGATCAGTTTGGGATCTAGTGAATTTGGAGGCCAGGTCAACACCTTGTGCTGTTCTTCAAAGTTGTTCCTAAAGTGTTTTTGTGTGTGTGTCTGTGTCAGGCTGCATCCTGCTGGGGATGGCTGCTGCCATCAAGGAGTGTCACTGCTATGGGGTGGAGGTGTCTGGTCCGGTCTAAGTGGGTGCTACATGTCTAAAGAACATCCACACCAATGAAAGAATGCCAGGTCCAAAGGTTTCCCAGCAGAACATTGAATTGTGACAAGATGATCTCCTGATATTCTCATAATGTTGTGGCTGATCGGTGTATACAGGTATGTGGCACTATTTCATAGGAGGGTGCAGTGACTTGAAAGACAACACATTACATGTTGGCTTAGCTTAAAGACAAGATACAGGAAAAAAAACAACAGACATCTAGGTTTAAGCTAGAAAGAGAACAGCAGTTCTTCCTAAAAAGTCAAACTATTCTTAGGGAATTATTATTTAGGGAACTCCTTAAGGCTAAAGAAACCACTGCTGAGTGTTGGTGCTGTGCTAAAGTCTTGGTTAAATGGTCTTGTATTTATATAAGCACTTTTCTACCATTACAATCACAATGACACCGATGATAACAACACTGAGGTTCAGTGTCTCGCTCAAGGACATTTTGGCATGCGGTCCATGTACGGGCGATCAAACCGCTAACCCTCGCGGACAATCTGCTCTACCTACTGAGCCACAGCTGCCCCAAAATGACTTGGTAAATGGTAAATAGCTTGTATTTATATAGCACTGGGAGCAACTTGGGGTTCAGTGTCTTGCTCAAGGACACTTTGGTATGTGGTCCAATTGCCGGGAATCAAACTGCTAACCCTCTGATTCATGGACAACCTGTTCTACCTACTGAGCCAAACTGACTAGATCCCCAAGACATTCGGTAGTTGTTCAAAAACAACTCCACACTATGTCCACTTGAGCTACTGCACATGTAGAGAATAGGCATTACTTTCACAACAAGATAAAGCACTGTAAGCATAAATATGTTTTAAGTGGATGATTGGAGTTTACAGCAAGTCAAGTGTATATGTCCAAATACAATTATACACTCTCTTTTAATCCATCAATGGGTTTCAAACTTCAGTCCAAATTACCGTCATTTAGAACACGTATCCTACCTATTTCTGTTATTCATGCTGCATCAATGCAACCACGAGACCGTCGCCTTGGCTACTTACGCGGGGTTGTTGCACTGACGTGTCCGGAAGCGAACTCCAGTTCCGCAGGAGCGCGAGCAGGAACCATATTTGCTCCAGGAGCCCCAGGCTCCGTCTTGCTTGACCTGATTGGGGTTTTTCCACATGCAGTGACCTTTGTAGCACCACTAGATGGAAAGAAAGGGTGGCAGGAGAAAGGAAAAGTCAGCCAAACACAAAGTAAAGCTGACCAAAAGTGTGTCTGCTCTGAGGTTGTTTTTGAATGTTCGGTGTTATCCACTGAGCCTCAACCACTATTCCATCCCAGCACCTTTAGGATTAATTTAAACACCGACTGCGTGAAAGCCCTTGGATCTCACTCATGTTCTTGTAGCAGTAGGAAGCAGCTCCCTTCAGCAGGGATTCAAAATCAAGTGGAAAACTGTTTCAGCTGGGTGTACTCATTCTCTTGGCCACGTATTACAACATATACCGTAGGTCTAACGGAAAAACATACTTTCCCAGGAGCGCACTCCGTTCCGTCGAGCGGGGGCCCCTTCTTGGTTTTGCAGAAGTAAGGGTTGTCGGGATGACTGCACCAAAGCTGTTTACACGGATCAAATGTGCGAAACTGGAATGCAGAAATAGAAACTGAAGTTAGATGCAATTCTGGTGATGACAACTCACACATAACCCATAAATTAGCTTCACTGCAAGATATAGGACATTGCAATTTACTTTTCATATATGCTAAGAAACTGTGTCACATCCCCCGTTTTAAAGAAAAAAAAAATAGCTCAGAGTCAACTATGTCTCGACAAGAGCTTGTCAGAACTTTAACACCCACTGTGAACAATTGCAATTGAGGCAGTGGGCTGCTAAGATAAGCTGATTCACTACAAAGGTATTGTATGTTCTGTACTGTATGTGGTCCACAGTCCATTCTACTCCATCTAAAAGACGGCTAACACCCTGCAGTGAGTAGAAGTTGAGTAGATTGAAAAGGTGTGTTCTTTGGGAGCAAGTTTTTATTCATCTTTCCCATGAAGGTGGCCACACATTTGATTTTTTTTCTTTTTGGATTTTGGGAGAACAAATGAGTCATTTGGGAGAAAACTGACTTTTCAACCGGCTGAAGCATCCGTTTGATGATGATCTTGAACATACCACTCTCTCAATAATTACCACCATCAATATTTTTACATCCAAACAATGAAACCCGTATATTTTTTGACTCCTGAGATGTACATTTGGCATTAATAATCAATTACCTTCTCCTATTGTTTCTTGTCTGTTGTGTTTGTGTAGTTGTACTGTTTATGTAAGTGTTTCTGCCGAACCTTCGGTACCATACCTGCAGCAAAGATTCAGTATCAATAACTCACCACCACAGTCTGTCTGGAAAGCTCTGAATTTCTTGCCCATAGTCTTGTAAAACCTTGTTTTGCTAAATCACTATAAAGACACTTCCAACAAAAAAGTGTCTTTTTGAATCCTTAGCTTTTTGTTGTTGTTCTTTAAAACTGCAATAACAGATTCGTCTTGGACAGAAGGAACAAATTATGAACACTGGCATGTGGCATCACCACCTCCAGAAACTATATATTTCCAGCAGTGTCATTCTGCTTTAGCTCTAGTATAGACGTAGCCAGACTCAATTTTTATCAGGATTTGAGTCCGGTAGCACATCATTTAGATTTCATTACGGGCATGTTTTAAACATAGACTGTATAAAAATGGATGGCAGAACAGCTCCTCAAAAGTGAAGCCAAAGCAAGTAGAGCTCCACCTGGTGGCTGGCTGCAGTATTGGCCATAAGCTCCACCCCCTCCATGTTAGTGGACGGGACTTGGCCGAAAATACACCTCGAATAACTCAACTCATGCTATAAAAACAGGATGTGACATCATGATGACTACCAGTTGCTACGTCTTGTCCATATTTACATACAGTCAATGGTTTCAACCAATACAGAGAAACAAATACCTCTCCATGCAATTGGAGTCCTATAACCAATCGGGGCAATTTTGCTGTAAAAAAAATTTCAACCCAACAGTGCTTAGGTGATGTGTGTGACTATGCCACTGGTACTCTTCTGTCCATCACCACATAAAGCCCATCCAAATGGTTTGATTGACCTGGCAAATCTTTGCTGGAGCATAATCAGTTCCCAACGGTGCAATTCCAGGCCAACTTTCCGCCACAATGGCGGTTGGGGAAGTTGGTCTGACTTCCAGGCTATACGTTAGCGCTGCTCTTGGTTTCTTTGCTGCCTGATGCTCCACTTCATTCACCAGCTACTATTCGAACGGGATTAGTTTTGCTCGGGGGCGTCATGTGATTCCGAAATGAATTTGCACCCCTAACATCTGTCCAAACTTGGTGGACGTGCCATAAAATCTAAGTGACAAAAGGCAGAAAAAAAGCTGCCAATCAAACAAAATTGAAAACTGAAATTGGAAAAAAACAACCGTAGGCACAGTGGTGTGGTGGTTAGCACTGATGCCTCACAGCAAGAAGGTTCTGGGTTCTAATCCTGGCTGACCGGGGCCTTTCTGTGCGGAGTTTGCATGTTCTCCCTGTGTCTGGACAGTGGGAGGAATTCATTCTGATTCTAAATTGGCCGTTGGTGTGAATGTGAGGGTTTTATTTTTATATGCATGTTCCATTTCTCAGCCGTATGGTTGCATCCAAATTTTGATGCCATTCCGCACCCTTGGGTAAGGTTACGACTGGATCCCAGGAGCCCAAACAACCCACTGCCCAATAATAGTTTGTGGAAATTTGATTAACTGCAAATTTGTCTGGGAATTGGCACAACTAAAACATCACATCAGCTGAAATGATAAGGTCCCCAAGGCTGGCGTTGCTTTATTAAATCTGAAGGCCAAGAATTATTCTCGGCAAAATGTACACACCAAACAGACAGGGGAGGAATGTGTCTTAATTGGTCCCGCAGCTCATTTGAACGGATCTTCTATCATCAGTAGTTTTAATCATCGGTATTTTATAGTAATACACTCCTTAATATCTTCTGCTCTTCTGGAGGAACAAGGTTTCCACTCATGACATCAATAACAGCATCAGTGTGTTTGTTATTCAGTTTACCTCTGCAGTGATTAAAAACTACTTCTTCTGCCCACCTCATTTATTAGAACTCAATAGAAAGATCTAAGAGATGTCAACATCTGAATACTGCAGAGATTAATAGGACTTTCAGACCATGTCTGCCTACGTGCTCATATCCTGTTCAATTGCTCGGGCGAGTGGCTCTTTGTTTGCAGAGGCACACAAGACAATTAGCTCGACAGAATGAGTCTTATTCAAACACACAAACAAAAAAGCATTTATAATTGTGACACAGAATTAATCTGCTGAGCTGCTGATACACCACTGGAGTGCGGCAGCCCGTTCTGTTTTTGTTTATGTGGAGTGTAAATTGAGGAAACATGCGGCTCAAGCAGTTTATCACTGTTTGTCACTTGGGCTAGAGGAGGCTGAGTCCGCAGGAACAGAAAACATGATTGGGGTACATTTTTATTATGATGGTGGAGTTCTTCATTTAGAGATTTATTCTACTTAGTTTGAATGATTAAATGTGAAGTGAAATAAAACTGCAATTTGCAAATTCCTACAATTAGTTTGGGAATCGAGACTGGAGCCTCCAATGCATTTTTAACTTTTTTTTTTAGTATTTCTTCAACCGGGCTGAAAGCATTCTGATCACCAGTTCCAACTTTTGATTCATTGAAATACTTGTAAATTCAAAATGAATACACTATGTCACAGTCGACAGTCGACTATTGACTTTATCTATACGTTAATATTGACAGCACTGTGTGAATCTATAATCATGTCTGACAGAGGCCTGGGGTGCTTCCTTTCTTTCAGGGGATTCAACTGAAGCAATTGCAGCAGAATAAATGACTGCAATTAAACAGGACAAATACCCCAATCAGCCATAACATTAAATCCACTGACAGGAGAAGTAAATAACACTGATCATCTTGTGATCTTGTGACAATTCAATATTCAATGACCAGACCAGAAACCCCCACCCCATAACAATGACACTCCTTGATGGCAGCAGCCATCCCCAGCAGGATGCAGCCTGACACAGACACACACACACAAACACTTTAGGAACAACTAAAAAAAAAAAAAAACGAAGAACAGCACAAGGTGTTGACCTGGCCTCCAAATTCACTAGATCCCAAACTGATCAAGTATCTGTGGGATGATCCACAGAGGCCCCCCCACTAACAATATTCTGTTTCCAGACACCACAGGACACCCTCAGAAGGCCCATGTCCATTCTCTGATGAGTCACAACTGTTTTGGAGGCACAAGGGAGACCTACACAATATTAGGAAGGTCATAATGTTATGCCTGATTGGTGTATGGCACCTTTTTCTAAAAATCATCCATATTCAATAACTGATGGTGATAGATGGTGAGATGGGGCATGGTCACTAGTGTAAGGTATTCATTCTAAAGCGTGGTTTAAGTGCAGCAGACATACAGTAGTAAATGTGAGCTTGACTTTTCTACTTTACTACATTTATCTCACTCTAAAATAAATTTTGCAGATCAAGGTGAAAATCAAGCAGCAAAATCAAACTCTGGTGTTGTCCACCTCAGTGTTCAGGTGTTGCACCCCTACCCTGCTTAATGACTGTCAGGCTCCACGCTGCGAGCTCTTGACTCCGCACAAGAGTGAAGATTACAGTCTGTGAATCTGTTTCCGACACCCGAGGAGGCTAAACTGGCTAAGCCGCTTAGCTCACCGAATCAGCCCTTTCTCCCTTCTCTCCCTCATTACAAAAAGATCAGAGTCCAGGACGTTCGAGGAGGCAGCCTCGAGCTAAACTCTCTCGGGACAAACGCTGACAGTGGCCGGTCACATCATCCGTTGCCAACAAAGTGTAACTTGACCGGAGGGCCAGAATAAAACTCGCCAATTGTTGGTTGAGTGAGCTCTCAACACATCTGTCCTCTCTCCCTGTATGGCGCTCACATACATATTTCATCAATAAGAAATGAAATATCGATCGCTCTGTGTGTCCCCAAAACCCCTGATTCCTGTATCCGAAGCATGATGCACTGTAATACAATGAACATCACCAACGATCAATGAACTGTCCGAGATTAGCTCCATCTCAAAATGAAAAAAAGATGAGTGGAAAGCTTTTGCTTGCGGGCTTATTGGTTCAGATCGCCAAATCCTGTTGTAAATCATTGCTTATGAACACGTAGAGCAGATATGTGCTCCACTTGCTCCAGTTTCTTCATAAGCTCTGCATCTGATGCCAGACAGGTAGTGCTCATTGGGTTTTAACGGAGGCTCTTCGCTCAGGGTGGCTTAAAGATTAAAAGCCAGACAAGCAAATCGATGAGCTGAAAGATGAAGACGTGCTCTGTGGGGCCGTGTACGTCTGCAGGTATGGCTGACTGAGGCGGCCCCTTTCGCATGCAGGACCAGGGCTCATTTATTGCGCTGCTAATATACAAATATTCACTACAGCAGCTTATAGCGAGTAAAAGGATTTTAAAACGTATTTGACTGTGGATAATGCAAAAAAAAACACAGAAGCACAAGTGTACGTATAAAATGCAATCTAATATTACAAACCAGTCGATAAGAACCAAAAAAAAAAAAAAAAAAAAGGAACGAGCTGATGTAAAAACTCAGTCAACTGAAAGATGCAGCCTATTAAATCTCAGACAGTGCAGACTAGACTTTCTTTTCTTTTTTTTTCTCCTTTTTAAATTTGATGTCAAATGATTCAGCCTCCGTTCCTCGCGGGACCGTTCCGCTGGTGTGCTTTCAAAGAAATGTCACTGTTCATTTAAAGAGTTCGCTCATCAAGCGAGGATCTTAGTCAGACACCCCCCAAGGTTCCTCCCCGGTCCTTAAATACACTTTCTGTCCAAAATGTCAGTCTGAAACGGCTCATCCCTGCAAACGCTGCGCTCAAAAAAATCCTTGCAAAAGGGCACGCCGTGTCCTGCAAGGCGCGATACAACACGATAATCGATATCTTGTGAGGTACTGCTGGTTCTTCCTGAGCTCAGTTTTGTTCCCCGGACACAAGATAAACAGCTCCTGTCAACACCTATGTACGCTTTCTGCTGTTGCGCCGAAACAATCCTCAGTACTTTTGATGAAATGTGGTAAAAACTCGCCCTCAACTTTTTCCATTTTCCCAGTATTTTAGTAAATAGCGACGGAATTGTTATTGCTTTGCATTTGCGGAGAACTAGAAGGACAGCAGGTGTTACTGTGGCAAAAATAAACCGATTTCAAAGTGTTCGCTAATTTAGATTCTGCTTCTCCTCGTATGAGTCTTTTCTTATGGAGGAGGCAGTTTCTCTGAAGGCTGCCATCCACGCCTCCAGCCGTCTTTCTGCGAAATGCTCGCCACAACGTCTCCGCTCTGCTCTTTTCAAGCGTCGTCTCTAAATCCGGAGAAAGTTTTCGTTGAATGGCAGCTTATTTTTTGTCGGCTCTTTGACAGCAGACGGAGTCCTTATGGATTCCAATTTCTTTCCCCTGTCTTAGAGTTAGATCTGAACGCGGGCTGTACTCACTGAGGTGCAGATCTTGTAGCCAACTCCGAAGTCGAAGCGGCACTGCTCGTCCATCGAGTAGTTGATGCCTGGTAGTTCGGGAAGCTGGGGCCAGTCGTGTTTGAAGGGGTCATCCAGGAGACAGTCGTACGTGCTGTGAGGAAATGAGAAGAGGGCATTTAATTATTTAATAGTAGCATGGTCTTTTATTTAAAAGGAATAATATAAGTAAAAGGCCATAATTTCCAATGCTCTGCTGTTAAAGTATGTATAAACTATAAACGCAATATTTTATACTCAAGTATATCTGTTGTCCTGACAAATTCAACATAACAAATAAAGGTGAAAGAGTACCTAAGCGTTGAAATATTCGTACTGACCTTCTTATTTTATTATTTATCATAAAAGCTGTTTTCATTGTTTGAATCATTACTACTTTGTTGTTTTAATGACACTCAGTTCCTCCTTAATTGACTTAATGCTTCCTTCATAGATCTTTCAAATTAAAAGCCTTCCAGCAACGCAAAGGTTACTGATCTGATCTGAAAATTACATTGTTCAGACATAACATTATGACCACCTTCATAATATTGTGTAGATCTCCCTTGTGACTCAGCAGAGAATGGACATGGGCCTTCTGAGGGTGTTCTGTGGTGTCTGACAACAGATTGTTGTTAGTGGGGGGGTCTTTGAGGGGAGGGTCCTCTGTGGATCATCCCACAGATACTTGATCAGTTTGGGATCTAGTGAATTTGGAAGCCAGGTCAACACCTTGTGCTGTTCTTCATGTTTTTTTTAGTTGTTCCTAAAGCGTTTTTGTGTGTGTGTGTCTGTGTCAGACTGCATCTGGTGCCTGGTCTGGTCTAGGTGGGTGCTACATGTCTAAGTAACATCCACACCAATGAATGCCAGGTCCTAAAGTTTCCCAGCAGAACAATGAATTGTCACAAGATTGTCAATGTTATTCAGTTCTCCTGTCAGTGGTTATAATGTTATGCCTGATCGGTGTTATTCATCAGCCATCCAACCTAAAGAAAGGCTTCTTGTGAAGCAGACTGAACGAAACCAGACACAACATTTCAGCTTGAACTTGAAAACTCTCTGAAAACCTCCAAGGATTTGGTGTTTTGTTGTCACATCTCTTTGTATTTTTATTTGTTAAACATACAGCATTTTGATATCGGGGACGGCTGCACAAAGCCATAGGAAGTCAGTACCGACTTTTTCTATTTGTTATTTCCGGCAGGAGTTATGTGCTTATATTTTTAGTTTAATAATGAATTCAGCTGCATGAAGCCAAGTGATGAAAACTGGTTCAGCTGCAGTAAATCCCAGCTTGGCTCATTTTTTTATTTTATTTTTTTTTCAAGGCTGGAGCCACAGCTAAACCCCAGACATATGCGCCTTTTCTACCTGTAAAATCATTTTTCATACATTACACCTCGGCTGCCACTCCACTTCTCTCACTTTCAATATTATTATCATACTCCCAAAACCATTTTCATACTGTAGTGCATATTGTTTTTTTTCTCTGCAATGGGTCCGCTTGTAATAGCCGAGGGCCGCTCCAAATAACAGTATACTGTATAGTGATTGATTGCGCGCTGCCACCGCCATCTCCTTTTGATGATACGCTGTCAATAGCTTAATGTTCATGCGCCACTGAACTTTCCCTGTTAGAAATGGATTCCACTGCAGCAGAGTGGGGAAAAAAAAAGAAAAATCAATGTCGTGGTGTGGACTGAAAGCAGACCGTGAATGCATGTGATGAGGCTCACATATGCTGTAATACACACAATGGTAAAATTATTTGAAAGGTATTCACGAGTAGCAAACGTCCAGACGTGCTCTGCAGCTTTCAGTGCTTTAGATTTCTAGGCAAAGATTCTCGAGAGGGCAACACCACTGTCCGCTGCTGCCAATTAAAAAAAAAAAAAGAAAAAAAAAAGGCACTTTATAATTTGGCTCCTGAGATGTTTGGAATATAAATGCTTTATCCAACAAAGGTTAAAAAAGGCAACTGGACTTGTAGAGTTTTTTGAGAAGACGTTTCGAGTAGTTACCGAAGAAGCTACTCGGATGAGTTGTGAAACGTCTTCTCAAAAAACTCTACAAGTCCAGTTGCCTTTTTTAACCTTTGTTGGATATGCCATGACGTGGATGACTGAGAACCTTAACAGACATATAAATGCTTTGAATACATAATTCTGCAGTGGGCTGATGTTCTGCTTTCAGTTAACTTTTTTTTTTTTTTTTTTAGTTAGGTTTAGGTTTGATCCGCTTAACTGAGGTTCATAACGTTCTCTAGAAATCCTTGCAGCCGTTCAGCGTGATTTCAAATTAGTTGCAGCACTGAAACGTCCTGGTTCTAAAGTTCTGTAGTCCAAGTTCTCCGCTCTAGATAGATTACAACAAAATTAACGTGTTAAAAACGCATTTAATCGCAGTTTGCGTTCCAAACAACGCGGAACTTTTGTCAGTGCACGATTACCTGGTACACCGATTACACTGATGAACACGTCAGAGCTCGGCTAACGGCTACCAAGATGGAGGAATCGGATGAAAGCACGTTGCTAGGACTAATGGAAGGCGAATTGTATTTAAAATAACTACCTGATGGAAGCCTTGATAAAAGCGGGGTTTTGTGCAAATTGTGCAAAAAAAAAAAAGAGTTTGCATACCACCAAAGCACTTCAACCCTACGGTACCATCTAAATGCAAAGTATGTTGCAGTGAGCACAGAAAGCTGTTAGCGATAGCAGCTTCCGGCAGATGCTGAGATGTGATCCAGCTGTAGACCCAGGTACTTGATAGGTCTGAACCACCTCTACAAGCTCCCCGTTGATGATTACAGGCTGCAGGGGGAGCCTGGACCTGCTGCATGCAGTGGCGACTCACTACTTCTTTTTAAATCCTCTCTTTAAACACATTTTTTCTCTTTGGCTTCTAACTCGGTTTGAGATGTTGGTTCTTATTGTTATTCTTCCATGACTGTACAGCGCTCAGTGACTTTTTTTGGTACGATATATCAAGAGTGCCGCAAGCATTGACAAGCATTCACAGCAACTGCGAACGTGAACTCACTGGATGTATCTCTTCAGCTCCTGCCCGCTGCACATGGACCAGTGGTATCGATGGAAGGCCGCCTGCACCAGAGGGGCCATCACGCTCCCCATAGCCGTCTCATCCCCGCAGCGGTTGCCTTGTCCGTCGTGCTCCATCCCCAACCTATATATTTCAACAAGAGAATGAAGACATTATAAATGAATTAGCTGCCTTTACATCATCAAGTCATGATATAAAATCTTAAATAGCTTAAAATAATCAAATAAGTTTGTAAGATGCATAATATGTAGTTCAGACCCACTACAATTTTTGTCTGTTACAGTTTTATTATATCTCTATTATGTACCGTTATTTCCTTATTTCTTTTCCATTTTACTTCATTTTTCATCATTTTGAATTTGTGTGCTCTCTAGTGATTTCCCGGGGACACGGCACATTTTAATTTATCTAATCTAATTTTGAGGCGGCCTCCCAGCGCTGCGGACTGTAATTGGGATGCTTTATCTGTCCTAATTTGCTGCAGCATAAATAACTTCTGGTCAAATCTAAGACGTCCTGTCACATTCGGTTCGGGCGCGTTGTCTCCAAAAATATTCTCGAGCTCTTCAAGCGGTTTCAACCCTCTCAGTCGTCGTGAAAAGGGTTGAGAAAAGGACACAGTTACAGACTTTTAGAGACAATTACAGAAGAACGAATAGAAATATTAAGTAGCACGTATATCCTGGTATTAATAATGCACTCGTACCATGGGGCCCTTCTGTTTACGCCCCTTTACATTATTATTATTATAACGGTGACCATCCTGTGACAATTCAATGTTCTGCTGGGAAACTTTTGGACCTGACATTCATTGGTGTGGATGTTACTTAGACATGTAGCACCCACCATGACCAGACCAGGCACCCCCACCCCATAGCAGTGACACTCCTTGATGGTAGCAGACATCCCCAGCAGGATGCAGCCTGACACAGACACACACACAAAAACGCTTTAGGAACGAGGTGTTGACCTGGCCTCCAAATTCACTAGATCCCAAACTGATCAAGTATCTTGGGATGATCCACAGAGGCCCCTCCCCTCAAAGGCCCCCCACTAACAACATTCTGTTGCCAGACACCACAGGACACCCTCAGAAGGCCCATGTCCATTCTCTGATGAGTCCCAACTGTTTTGGAGGCACAAGGGAGACCTACACAATATCAGGATCATAATGTTATGCCTGATCGGTGTATCTCTCATCTTTACTGATCCAGTGAGTGGGTTGCCAGGAGTGACTTTTGTTGCCCGTGTAAAACGCATTCATTTCGGCCAGATGAGCAGTTCACAGCCCAGTTAACACAGATGCCATTTTTTTTCCTTTTTTTTAAGGATATAATGTTGGACCTGCTTGTTCAGAGAAAACCATCAACTTGTTGTTCCTCACCTGCAGTGGCCCAGATTGAAACAACAACTGGAGCGTGGATTTGCTGCTGTGGACATGGTCTTTTGCCCGCATTTAACCAACACGTGGAATTTAAGTTTCACAGGCAGTGAGCAGGGCAACTTGTTATGGATTATTCAGTTTATTAGAAATTATTAGTCTGTACTGCAAGAGAACTTCATAAGAACCAGCTGAAGTGGAAACAGAATGGGGGAGAGTACTGCACTCTAATATTCTGGAGATATATTTACTGCATACTTCAGATAAAAGATTGCACAAACAGAGTCTGGGAATAAATTTTTAGTACAGCGTGGAAGTCAGGACATGGTGTCAGCAGCTCAACATACTCCATACATACACACCTCAGTTTGCTTATTCATGATCATTTTCTATGTGCGACCGCAGTCGACACTATCAGCGAGATTATTTCACCGCTTCTGAATTCTTACTTTCACAGCAGGAACAGACTACAACTGAAACCAGACTGGTAACCGCGTTCTCCTTTTAAACATTTACAAGGAGGTAAAAGACTTTATATCTGAGCGCTGCTTCTCTTCCAGTCCAGCACGAGCCGTCAGCAGCTCACTCGCTCTAAGGCAAGAAATCTAACAGGAGTTACAGCAGCAAGTGGAGGAGGAATGGAAAACTCTTTTTTGGTTTACATCAAATGTCATCCATCTTTTTTTGGACATTTTGCGCTTTTACTTGACAGAAGGGAGATGGCGGAGGCCTCAAACATACCATACTGTAAATTCTAACATGGTATTTAATAGAATTAATTGTTATCTGCACTTACTGAAACAAGTTTGCAGAGATTTGGGTTTGAAAAATTGGACCAACTCATTGTTTTTAAGTTAAACCCCCTTAAAAAATAAAGCTCTTTATTCCAAACGGTACTTTTTTCTAACATTTGGACAGATCAGCCCGATTCTACTTGCTGCCTTTTCACTTTCTTTCCTTAGCTGTGAATTCAATAGCGGTGAGAGAGTCCAACGGTTGTAGCGTTCATTGGCGTCCAGGCCATGTACACGTTGTTGTCGCATTCATAAAGAGAGAAAACTCTTCCAACCACCAATCACGTGGTGTAGGGAAACGGTGCAGAAGACTGCTCCTGCAGCACATCTCCACCACCATCATCTACATAAATATTTTGCAATATCCCACTGGTTTATTGTTCGGCCCTGACCTGTCCAATATTCAGTGGTGGGGAATATTACAGTGCCATCTATGGAAGAAAATAATACGATAAACACACGCACATAAAACCCACTATTCAGAGATTATAGATTATACTTTGATAACATTTGATAACAGTCCAGTTGCCCTTTTTAAACACTTTTTTGGATATACCTGTGGCTCACAAAAAGTTGAGCTTGTTAGGAAACTTTGGACTTAAGCCAGTCCTTGAGTATTTTTGTACATTTTTCTTAACGTTTGTTTAGTACTGAAGGCAGTCAGTGCCTCCTCTCGTTAATTGCATGTGGATCTTTGTTTTTACGATGCAATCGGTGAATGTTGACTACGGACAGTCTGTAACGATACTGAGTTTTGGACTTTTCTGTTATTCAGTTTGGTTTTCCTTGTGCTCAGTGTTTTACAATGTAAAGACACCTGAACCCCCAGACTGACATCTCCTGGATGGTCAAACAATGCCTGATGTTAAGACTCTGCTTTCTCTATTCACCTCACCAGATTAATAGGTGTGAGTAAAAGACAACCTAATTAAACTACATAGCGTCTTGTAGAGGTCTCCTTCTCTAACCATGGCACTTGGCTAATGAATCCAGAGAGGGTGCATCAGTGTGGGACCATATGAAAAGCAGGAGATCCTGAAGCCCAGGGAAGCCTACTTACTGAATGTGCAAATGGTGTTTTCTTCCACCAAGCGTCCACAAAACATCTATTCCAAGACATTTTCTCTGACTTTTTCAGATTCACCTGGTGTTAGGCTTACTGACTACGGGTTTTCTTTTTCAGCCAGAGCAAATAAATTGAGCAATTGAATCTTGCAAACAGGAAAGATTCAGGTGGAAATGTCATGTTCATACGTAGATATCTAGCTACCTAGCAACACAGATGACAGAACAGCTCAGAAATTACTACCAAGCAAGGCCACAACAACGCGCTGGCCTGGCACATGAGCCTTCAGAGATCCCTTTTAAATCCAATTATTCTTAAAAAAGAAAAACACAAACAAACACACACAGTGTCACAAACAGCTTTGCTTGCTGTGACCATTCCTCCTCTATCCTGATCTGTGATCAAACTCACGGATATTTGAATATCACAAACGCACCCATTCACAGTCTAATCTGTATCACTTCACTAGCAGCATTTAAGATCATCTTTCCGTCTCATGCAGCCAGATCTCCACAGTTAACATCCTCCTTCATTCCCTCTCTGTATTTGGGAATCTTTCTCTTTGCTAGGATTTAATCTCAACATTAAGTCCAAATAATTTATCTCTCCAGGATCACGCTGATGGTTTGTTTGTCTGTCTGTGCACAGTTCCTGGTTTCCGCAATAGCTTTTATGCAATTTCTTTTTTTTTTTTCTTTTCCTTTCAAGAAAGTCTATTGATCTCAGAAGACAAAGCCCTCCGTTCACTTGGCCTTAAGGTCAGTCAGTGAGAGAAAGCTGAAAGATTTGGTGGTCGGGGACACCTCGGCAGAATTAGCTGCCTGTCACCGATACTGCTAAAGATTCCTAAAGACTGTTAGCACAAAGAGTTGTTCCTAGTGGCCAAATGTTAAGAAAATTCTTAGAAAGTTAGAAAGAAAGAGTAGATCCTGGTAAAGATAAAAGGTACTCCTAAAGAATCTTAGCTCTTCAGAGAGCTCCTAAGGTGAGATCTGTTCAGAACAGGGAGGAGGACTTTTAAGAGCCTTAGGAGTTTCTTAAGCAGAAAGGAGGCATTTATCTGTTGTGCTATATTTTCCCATGCCTGCTTCTTGGCTTGTAGTGTGACATCGGGGCAAAATCTACGTCTCAAAACACTTTTATTCTCATTGACCAGTTGAGCCAGAAGCAAACACCGTTCCTCTGTCCAGTTGGGTTTCCTGCTTCTTTTCTTCTCCGTTGCTGTTCGGTTTGTGGAAGATGTGAACGCCAACCAACACTGCTTCTTCTAGGCCAATCACATCTTTTACCTAGCAACGGGGTCAACCACAACTCCTCACTAAGATAGAGAGTTTCAGTCCATTCCTTGATCAGAGTTCTCTGTTCTGGAATCACTCCTAAGCTAAGACTCCTTGCTAGGATTTTTTAGGCTAAGTTAGGAGCTCTCTGAGAAGATCCTCTGAATCTTTAGGAATACGGGCCCTGGTGTTGACCGTACTGAGCAGAGCAGCCTCTCCCAGAATTCTAATACCCTGTCTTTTAAATGTGACGTCTACAAGCTGCACTCTGCTCCAGCTATCCAGACGGACTCAGTCAGTTGCTGCGGACAGATGGCTCACACACACACAAAAAAGAAAAATGCCCTGCATGTGGTTGAGCTTGAAAAGAGCAAACATGAGGGGAAAATAACCCTGGCGCGCCGCTTTTCATTGTCACAGAGTCTTCTGAAGACTTCCCATGACTCCGTTCGCCTCCCACGTGTCCAACTAGTGCGACCACTTATAATCCACTGCTTTTCTAAGTTAGAACAGTATCACGGTTGTATTTATCGCATCGGTGGAGACTGAGCCAGCCTTTCAGACGTCTGATGTATAATGACAGTCTCTGAGGACATAATGGTTTTAGGCTGCGGGGGACTGGCACTGCCACTGGGACAAAGTGGCACTGAGCGTGATTCTGCCAGTTTCCTTCGGGTTGAGTCATGGTTGAGAAATTTTTGTTTTTGGGAAGTTGCCTAGCAACCTGACACTAAACAGTCTGTGTCTGAAATGTGACACAATTACAGTTGTAGTGGGCTACTGTTGTGGTGCACTACACGATGCCCCCTTATGTCCATGATTGAGCCCTTTGTTGTTATTATTACTGTTGTTTTTTTTGTTATTTTAATTATTTTTTTCTTCAAACACACTGAAAATTATTTAGGAACAATAATTATTATAATATTTTTGTTTCTTCTTTATTTTCAGACTATTTTTGTCACATATGTTTTATTTCTTAAAAAAACTTCATTATTACACTACTGCTCTCATATTACAATTTTATATATATATTATAATATTACTATACTACTATGCCTATATCACTACAAAATACTAAATTAGCAATGATTTCTTGTTGTCCTCTCACCTCTTTGGTTACCTCTACTTCCTGTATTTTATTTATTTGTTTGTTTGTTTGTTTGTTTGTTTCAGTTGTTTCTACCATCCGGTAGACGGTTCAGAACACTGAAGGCCAGTACCAAGAGACGGAGAAATGGCTTCTATGCAAGAGCCATAATCACACTGAACAACTCAACGATAAAGAAATAATAATGTGAAGTCACACAACAATGTGCAACACATCTGTGCAATAATTTCTTATGTGCAAACGTGTAATAACTTCATATGGCTGCCATCCTTGTTCACAGTCTTGTCACTTCCCGTCTGGATTATTGCAACTCTCTCCTCTTTGGCCTTCCACACAAATCCCTCCATAAACTTCAACTAGTCCAGAATTCAGCTGCCCGCATCATATCTCAAACCCCCTCCATTCACCACATCACTCCTGCCCTTCAAGAGCTTCATTGGCTCCCAGTTCAATTTCGCATCCAATTCAAAGTCCTCCTGTTTACTTTCAAGGCCATTCACAACCTCACCCCCCCATATTTGTCTGATCTCCTCCATGTTCCCACTCCCTCCCGCTCTCTACGATCCTCTTCCTCCATACATCTGTCCGTCCCTACTGCCCGTCTTGCCACCATGGGGAGCAGAGCATTCAGCCGCTCTGCTCCCCGTCTCTGGAATTCACTACCACCCCAACTCAGAAATATTGATTCATTTCCTCTTTTCAAATCACAACTCAAAACATATCTGTTTAAAACTGCCTATTCCACCTGATGACAATTGCTCTGCCTTTTTTTTGTTTTTTTTTGTTGTTTTTATATATATATATTTTATTCTTCTGCTGTCTTTTCTTATGAATGTATGTACGGTGTCCTTGAGTGCCAAGAAAGGCTCCTTTAAATAAAATGCATTATTATTATATGTGCAAACATCCATAATCACTTCGCACAACAAGTGCAATAATTTCATGTGGCGTGCAATAACAGTTGTATTATGAGTGAATGGGATTGTTATGTCATGTTAGAGTTTTATATTTTGTACATTTTTTTTTTTTTTATCTAGCTTTTTACATTTCCTTTCCTTTTTTATTTATTCCAATACTTCTACGGCGCCTAAGGGGACCTCAGGTCAACTTAATTCCATTGTACTTGTACAATGACAATAAAGACTTATTCTTCTTCTTCTTCTTCTTGTTTTTGTCATTGAATCTCTCATTGACAAACATAATATTCACCCAGACAACACGGCACATGCACACATCACATAACCTTCTATGTTAAATGTCTTGCGCCAACTGTTTTGTCCCTGTCTTGTAAGTGTTTTGGTTGTTTTTCTTCAATTTAAAAAAAAAAAAAAAAAGGAAGGAAGGAAAGGAAAAGAGTAACTACTGTGACCTAGGCAGCAAAAAGTTAAATCTGTAATTAAACTAAAAAAACTCTATTTAGCTTGTTTTCTTGCATTAAAAGAACGATCCAATCTCACAGGACACTTCAGAAAGAGCAAATTCCAACTGGATTTGAGCACAGAGACACAGTTACCTTTTCAGAGTCATATTAATGATCGAGGCACGTTCAGCCTGCAGATTTCAGCGGTCGTGCAATACTTGCCTTTTGGGGGTTGCCTAGCAACATGAATCTCTATGTAATCTACCTGCTGTTATTGTACATTTACTCAGTCGCTAAATATGTGCTCATTAAGTTTTTACAGGGTGGATAAACCACCTCAGAAGTGAAACACGTTGAGGAAAATGTGGGAAAGGAGTTGAGTTGCTTAGTTTCTGGACATACGATCGATGGACAAACCGCAAAACTCAATAAAGGCTTCCGCGTTTGCCGTCAGAGTGCGCAGGACCAATCTGCTTAAAGGGTAAATGTCATCCGAGAACACAGATCACGGGGAAAGGCGCCCTAAGAGAAGGCTGTGGGATTAAACGGAGGGACAATAATTTTCCTCTCGCCAGGGGAGCTGAAAGACAGAGATGGAAGGACATAAGAAGAGGGACGTACACATGTCCGGTCTCGTGAGCCACGACGAAGGCGGAGGAGAAGCCGTCTTCGTGGTTGAGGGTGCAGCTCCGGACTGGGTGGCACATTCCTGTGACCGGAGCGTAACCTGAGAACAAGAAGGCAGGTTATTGCAACACATTAAAACAAGAAACTTCAAATCACACTGACTTTAATAAAAAAAAAAAAATAATTCATTGCGGTGTCAATATTCCTGCTGCTTAGATTGTAGTTACTGACCCAGGAGGCCGGGAGGTCGGGTCACACCAAACGCACGCTGACTTTGACTTCAACGCCTCCTCAAATGTCGGCAAGTGCTTTAGCTTTCTTCGGCAATAAACGCGTTGCAGCAGACGCGTTGAAAAATTCCTTGAGGATTTTTTTGTCTTGCGAAATGCCAAATTTTGTATGCTGACAGGCTGATAGTTTCTGTTTTATCTGCAGACTTTCCACGGCTGACGCAACACAATGCAGGTGAAAGGAGTTTTATTGCAGCATTTAATTCAGATAACCAACAACCAGGATATTTTTTTCCTTGTTTAAAAAAAAAAAAGAAAAAAAGTTTCTGCTGCATTTTTGACAAGTAATTTTTCAAAGAGCCCCAGAAACATATTCCCCCTCCCCACCGTTACATTATGTTTGAGGATCTTATCTGAAAACAAGGGCAAATAAAACTTACTCTGCTGGCATGGATAAACTAAAGAAGTCTGGTGGGGGGGTTGGTGAATTTCCATTAAATAGGACAGATCCGTGCGCGTTCCTGTCTGCGCATCTGCTGTGTATTTACATGCCACATGTGCATCATGATGTGATGAGCGCTGCCTCAAACAGAAGATAGACAATAAACACAAAGCAGGAGGGGGAGGCGCAGCGGGAGATGGATCGCAGGGGGAAGAACGACTTGTAGCCTTTGTCGGCTTCGCGCTTATTACTCTCCTGCCATTTCCTCCTATTTTGAATGACGATAGACTATGAGAGCATGCGGTCGACTTTAATAACAGACAGCATGGAAGCTATAGATAGCAGCATGGCGAGCTCCCAGCTGTGCCAGAATGAGAGAAAAGGCGTGTGTCCTTGTGTTGTTTGGCACTTTACTGACAGTAACACGTCCTCTTTATCTGAAACATAACCAATAGAGGTTAACTTTGGCACCAAACCACAGAATAAATATTTATTCTCTTGTTAATGTACACACCGATCAGTCACAACATTAAATCCACTGACAGGAGGAGGTCATTCATGTGGATGTTACTTAGACATGTAACACCCCATAGCAATGACACTCCTTGATGGCAGCAGCCATCCCCAGCAGGATGCAGCCTGACACAGACACACACACAAAAACACTTGAGGAACAACTAAAAAAAAAAAAAAAAACATGAAGAACAGCACAAGGTGTTGACCTGGCCTCCAAATTCACTAGATCCCAAACTGATCAAGTATCTGTGGGATGATCCACAGAGGCTGCTCCCCTCAAACACCCCCCCCCCAACAAAATCCTGTTGCCAGACACCACAGGACACCCTCAGAAGACCCATGTCCATTCTCTGATGAGTCACAACTGTTTTGGAGGCACAAGGGAGACCTACACAATATTAGGAAGGTGGTCGTAATGTTATGCCTGATCGGTGTGCATTTGGCATAGTGCCACCGTCCATTTAAACGTATCATTTGGCCGTGATATTGCAAATCAAAGTATTCAAACATAACTTAAAAGAACCCTCTGATTAAAAACTGTGGAATTAAAAACTAATTAGGAATTAAACTCTTATTTTTTTGTGTTTGCTTCTTAGCGAAGAATCACACATCAACTAAAAAGGAGAGTGTTAAAAAGTATGAAGGCAGACACAAAGAAAAAAACTTGAAATAATCCAGATCTGATCATCCAGGGGGAAAAACCTCAGACGACCATAATTGACTCTTCATGTGTTATGCTGTTGGGATGTTTTCCCAAGGGTGTAATTACACTGGGAATTGGATGGGGGAGCAATTTTTTTTTAAAAAAACCCCCAAAAAACTCTAGTTTATAATCATTTAGCATTTACAGCTTGAGTGGCTTTTCCAAACAGCCCCCTCCTTCAGTTCACCTGCTACAGTTTAGAGGAGTCTCCCAGTTGGTGAATATCCCGATTAGTTCATCTGATGGTATCTTTAATAACCGACAAACGCTGCAGCAGAGAGCACCTGAGCTCATCTGAAAGCCTGCTGGATGCACCTTCCCGGGGCACACGCACCGTGCAGCCCTTCCAGTTGAAGTTTTTCATTCCACTTCATGTAACTTCCATGCCTTTTGTGCAGCTCCATATAAGCACTGCTGAACATACTGTACTAAAGGCCAAGAGAAACAGCTCTGACAGATGTGCATTAGTGCCTTTGATTAGCAAAACCTTACAGGAAAGCAACGCGGGTGTTGTTCAGAAGTGTCGGTGCATTAATAATACATTGGGAACATGGTAGTGTCTGGTTCGTCACACGTGGAAACAACATGTAGTCACATGTGAATCAGAGATAGAAGGTATAATAGCACTAACATAAACTACAAATAGAACTTTTCTTTATCAACTTAGTTTTTTCACCCTTTATACAGGCACTCATTGGAAATTCAAAATTACTGTTATTGTAGGGCATAAGACTGCAATAGACTGGCGACAATGCCCAGCGTGTACCCCGCCCCTTGCCCAATGGCGATCCTGTGACCCTCCAAAGGACAAGCGGTCACAGAAAATGAATGAATGAATGTAGGGCGTAATAAGAAGTTTTTACTTTTGTGAAATCTTTCCAAATGTTTCATTTTCATGTAGAAAATCAATCAGTCAATGAAGTTACCATATATGGTTTAGCGTTCATGCAGAGGTGGACCCTGCAGACCACATTTGACCTGAGAATGTTGCCTTGATGGCACAGTGGTGTGGTGGTTCTGGATTCAAATCCATCGACCGACTGGGGCGATTGCATGTTTGCATGTTCTCCCTGTGTCTGCGTGGGTTCTCTCCAGGTACTCCGGCTTCCTCCCACCACCCAAAGACATGCTGGTTAGGTTCATTGGTGATTCTAAATTGGCCGTAGGTGTGAGTGTGAATGGTTGTCTGTCTCTCTGTGTTAGCCCTGTGATAGACTGGAGACCTGTCCAGGGTGGACCCCGCCTCTCGCTCAATGACCGCTAGGATAGGCTCCAACCTCCTCGCGACCCTCCAGAGGACAAGTGGTTCTCTGACCAGCTGGGTGAATCCCACATGCTTCTCGACCTCACGGAGATGCACCTGGATGCAATTTAAAATATGTGTGGAAGTTACCAAATACGGTTCCTGGCCCCACAAAGGGTTGAAGATCACAGCGAGGGCTGCAGACACATTTGAAACTGTTTTGTTTTCTAATCAAGGGATTGTGGTGTTTGCAAAAAGAGAGAGAGAGAGAGACAACAAACGAAATGGAATACAGGATGCGACATGTTAGAAATGCAAATTTGAGGGGAACAGCAGGAAACAGAAGATGGCAAGAGGATAAGACAAATTTAGAGGACTGAGAAGACAGGCTGTTCTTAAAGAAAGAGCTGAGACAGCGGCAACCAGAAAGACACAAACAAAAGTGGAGAGACAGAATGATAGATGACTGATAGAAATCCATCCCTTCTTTCTGTTGAATGTTGCTGAAGGTCAATGCATGAATGGGGAGTCAACTTCAATATTTACATCTCGAGTTCAATTGTGAATATGACAGGAATAACCGTGTTCTGGAGATCATGTGGAATTACAGTCGGCTATGCGATCACTCCTCCGATTTTGCTTATATCTAATTGGGCGTCCTGAGTATTTCCACAAACGCACATTCCTGAAAGCCCAGGTTGATCTCTGGGATTACGAAGATACTGAAGAAGATGGAGAGGGATAAACCTTTATCTCAAGTCAGGGTCAGAAATAAACAAAGCCTCAGGTACATGTACAGTCAAGAAAATCATGATACTATGAAAGCCTCATGCACATTTCTTTTCAATTTCCAAACCCTTCACAGCTTCATCAGATCTGTCTTTTGTACTGTCATGAGTCTGTGACTTGACTTCTGGAACACTAAATGTCTACAGCTTCCAGTAGATACTAAATAGTGGGCGGTCATTTTCTCATATCTGACATCTTTCCTCCACTTGACAGGACTGACCTCATTTCAAAGGACTTCACAGTAGCTCATACTCAAAAGGCTTTACATATCTGTGAGGTGCAAAAGTAAGTGTACTTCTAGGACTACGAGTTCATGGCCAAATTAGAGTCTGGAGAACACTGGACAACCATGGCGTGCATGGCAGAGTGGCAAGGCCAAAGCCACTGCTCTCCAAACAAAACACCCTTTCTGCCCATCTGCAGAGACATGTTTGCCAGACACCATGTGGACAAGCCAGAACACTGGTGGGAAAATGTTTTGTGGACGGACGAAACCAAAGCAGAATTGTTTAGTTTTAATGAGAGGCGTCATGTCTGGAGATGAAACGACGCTGCATTCCAGCATCAGAACCTCATCCCGTCCATGAAACATGGAGGTGGCAATGTTCTTGTTTGGAGCCTGTTTTGCTGCATCTGGGCCAGGGCGGCTTGAACATCAATGACGGACGAAAGAATTCTTAATTATGCCAGTGAATTTGAAAAGAAAATGTCAGAACATCTGTCTGTGGGCTGAATCTGAAGAGAAGCTGGGTCACGCAGCAAGACAACGAGCCCAAGAACACAAGAACAGCTAAAGTAGGACACTGTGAATGTTTTGGAAGTCAAAGTCCTGACCTTAATCCAACAAAAATGTTGTGGAAGGACATGAAGTAAGCAGTTCATGTGAGGAAACCCACCAACATCTCAGAATTGAAGCAGCTCTGTAATGGGCTAAAACTCCTCCAAGCTGCTATGGACGACTGGTCAGCAGTTACCGAAAATGTTATTGCTGCACAAGAAGGTCACAGCAGATGCTGAAAACAAGGGTTCACCTACTTTTGCAACTTACATGTGAACAAACGACTAAATAAACAAAGACGTTTTGTTTAAAATTTGTTTGATTTGGGTTCTCTTTGTCTACTTTCAAGACTTGACTCTATGCAGACCTTGCATAGATACGCACCTTGAATGACCACATGAACCCTTATGGCACAATTCAGTACATATATGGTTTCTTACTTGGTCCAGCACTCCCACTTGTTTTTTTTTTTTTTTATGCAAAAATGTCAAATTATGAATATATATAAGTAAAGACAGAGTGTTATCCACCCAACCTTAGGACCTCATATAACCTCGTACAACAGTAAAAGGTTTTGTTTGTTCCATTGGTGTATAATGGATCGGATGTGCTCGTTACAGAAGGCAGGGACTCCAATTCCATTTCTTCTTCAGCATCAACCTCTCACCCTACAATTGTCTGTTCACAAGGCGCAGGGTGAAATCTGGTCGCTCGCTTTATTTATTTACTTATTTATTTATTTCAACCTCCCAGAATGATTCCATTCTGAAACATGTCACACTCTAACAGGGAAGCTTAATGACATCTTGCTTACAGCACAGCCCTGTGCTTATCTAAACCTAACAATGGCTCAGGGGAAGACTACAGATAGGTGATTGTTAAGATGTTTTCCTTGGACAGCATTGAAGTAATTCTACCTTTTTGACGAGTGGAGTCCTACAGAAAGCCATGAAACCAATCACTTCTTAATGTCCTTGATGGCATAAAAAAACAACAAAAAAAACATTGAAGCCCAGAATGGGGATTATTATATTGAAGGGGTGTTCAGCCAGAACAATACTAGTTAATTTTCCCAATTGATTTTAGCTTGAAACGTATGTGAGACTTTGGCTATCCACACATATTCATTAAAAAAGGCTGAAAATCAATGGCCTTTGTTCTGAAGTTCTTGGAACCATGAAAGAGAGCTTTAAAAGTCAAAACTGACAGTTAGAACTACAAGACCCAACAATTATCTCCCAAAAAAATATCACTTAATGAGTTTTCTGAATTTCATCTTCTTAGAAGCTACTGTAGCAGCATGGAGAGCATGATTATTAATTAGAATAACTAATGCTTTTATCACACCAGGAATTATTTTCCTGGTTTCCCCTCCAACTACTGACCTTCTCACATGTTATTTGGTCCAAATATGTTAAATAAAAGGCAATTCAGACTGAAAACTGCAAGAAAGGAAAACTACGTAGAGATTCAGATCGGTCAATAACAGCACTTCTGCATGAAAAAATTCTGAGGCCCAATCTTGAAGTAATGAATAAATTAGAGAAAGAATTATATGCAAATAGCTGACTTTTTAAACACGAGATCAGTATCGTGAAATGTTCTTTCTGCTTCTTTTTTTCTTCGCAGTCCTGTTTTATTTCATGATAATTATAATTTTTCACGTTCAAACCAGAAATTTTAACCAATTGTTCTTACATTCATTAATTTTCTGTAACTGCTCGTCCTCTGGAGTGTCGAGGGAGGAGGGGGTTGGAGCCTATCCCAGCTACCCTGGACATGTCGCCAGTCCATCTTAACCAATTATTATAACTGCATAATGTTGAATAATGTCATTTTCTCAAAGGGAAGATTTATGTGATAAATATTTTCCTTTAATAACAAATTACTTTCTCTGCTTCTTTGTCTCGATCAGCATTAAAATGGACAAACAGCAGCTGTTGGCATTAAAAAACAAGACTCGTTGCCTCGTGAGGGACTGCAGGCAAGAGCCGCTTTGATCGCGCAGATAAAAAGTGTGACGGCAGCCTCGAAACAAACTTCAGTCACAGAGCATCTCTGCAGGGAACAGACCAAGACAATGCAGCGTCTCCTGCCATTTATAAAGAGCAAAGGCCACCGTCTTGATTTTCCATTTTTCGCACATGCTTCAGTTTTCCGGTTCTCAGTGTGAAACGCATGCGGCTCTTGCTGCGCATCAAAAAGCAAGCATGCGCTGACCTTTTTCTTTCTGTGCCATATGTCCTTTTAGCATTTTACTTCACACAGGCGACGGTTAAGATAAAAGGGTTTTTGTTTTTCAATGCTATTTGCATTATGTGAGCATGCACTGAAGTCAAAACCCTCGTCATAAATCTCAATCTGCTCTCTGCCGTCATCTCATCTCTGATTCCTCGCAAGTTGTTTGTGAAAGAAGGAGCTCAGGGTTTGACCCGTGTCAGTCATCAGATTCGGTCATGCCATTGCACAAACAGCCACATTTATGCTTCTGCGTCAGATACATGCAGAGCCTGCATCACAGACTCTGTGATGTGGATGTAAGCATTTATATTCGTGTTACGCCAAATAAAGCTGACGAGCGCTCGGCGGCGGCTAGTCAGCTGTTTCAGTCTGTACTTCACACAGTGGTGACTGGAACAGAGCCATGTCTATACGGTCAAATGACGGGGGTCATGTGTATGGAAGTGGGGTTGCCTCCGGGCCACTCAATTACACAATCCCGTCTGTTGATTACATAATCTGTCACTTTTAAAAAAACAAATAGTTGAAGCTTCAGCGCAAGTGACTTCATGAAATCATTAAAGCTGATGTGTGAGCGTCTGTTCCTGCTTTGGAGAACTGTACCAATCTCTAATATGCGTCGAACTGAAGGTAGATGGCAGGCATGCCAGAGAGAACAGTGAAGGAATGGTGCAAGTGGGGAAAACTACTGTATGTCAAGACTGATCTATCTGCAGAGCTAATGAGGCTACACAAATCTACATGAAAGCTTAACAAGAAGAAATAAGAGGGAGCAAAATTAAGCCAATGCGGTCAGTGTAAGCACAAGCCTTTCAAATGGTCAGCCTGAGGCCAAACATGAAAAGAGTTCCATGCTGCACAACAAACAAGCAGGAGGTTCAATAAAAAGGAAGAGAAATATTCACATTAATATCAAAAAGATTTTTTAAAAATGGACATAAATAGTGACGGTGACATTTTCTCATTTCAAGATGATTCCATTGTGCAGGGAAAGGCTCAACAAGTATGCCTACAAAGACATTTTGCGTATTCAAAGCCATGCCTTCGGCTATTTTAGGAAAAGGATCCTGCACACAAAAGAGGCTGATAAAAAGAGTGCACAAGGTGAAGAAAGAAGCATCCTGTGAAAATGCACATGGATGTGTAGCTGGAGAGCATCATACACCGACTGGTCCAGCACGAGCCAGAATAGGCGTTAATGGCAGAAATGCACTGCTAAGAGACATGCTGGCTTGGGGTGCAGGTGAGGAAGGGTATGACAAGAGACTGAGGCAGTTTTGTGGCGAGTAATCTGATTTTAATTTAATTTAACCTTTAATTGTCCTGAAATTGCAGTTCCTGCTGTTTGACCCATCCATTTGTTCACACTGTGTTGGAGCAGTGGGCAGCAGCCTCAAAGGACAGCGCCCAGGGAGCAATTTGTGGGTTAGATGCTTGATCAGGGCACCTCAGCCATGGACACGGTGGGAGGCGATCCTGGGACCCCTCCAAGCTAGTTGGGCAGCACTACTCCACGACTCCCCCTTATGCTCCCTCTTAAGGAGCATTAACCTGAAGCTAAAGACAAATACAGTTAACCTTTTAATGTAAACATGTATTTAGACCAGTGCTGATTCAGACACTTCTTCCTGGTACCTAATAAAGCAGTTATGCTCAGCGTTCATGCAGAGGTGGACCTTCCAGACCACATTTGACCTGAGAACATTTCCTTGATCTTCTCTGATGGTCTGGATGAAAACCACATGCTTCTAAACCTCAGAGATGTGTGCTCAAGTTTCCAAATATGGTTCCTCGCCATAAAGGGGTAAGTTACAGAGTGACATTACTCGGAGATGTTTCAAAACCATTAGCTCCTAAGTCGCCCTACCCCAAAATGCATGGTCCACAACGGTAGTTCCATTGGCTGGTTCTGGACCACAATGCGTTTGCAACAAGGCCGTAAACAGATGATATGATTCAGCAAAAGCCCCTGCATAATAAACATGTACCATTACATGCTATAATTAAACTGAACATGGCACAATCTGTCTGAGCTGCAGGTTCCTGCACCACGAGCGAGATTTCATTTCCAGGTTTTGAGCAGCTACAGAGATTCCTCCCAGGGAATAAAATTACCACCGGCAGCTCGCTTCAGTTAGGAACGGATAGCCAAACTCTCTCACCCGTGTGACCTCTTCAACTCGCTCAGTGAACTCAATTTGCTGAAATGGCAACTTGTCTTCAAGTTGGCAGATAAAGTGCGGGGATGGCAAGCGGACAGGCGCACGTTTGAGAAAAAATTTCACAACTTCAGCTGGGATTTTGGGTGAGAATGAGTCTGGGTTGTCTTCAGCGCTGCTGGTGCACAGTTTCCTGACTTCACTGTCGACAGACCATGACTCAAGAAATGCCATGCAGGAACAACTCCTCCTGCGTGACAGAAAGTATGGCAATCTGCCTCAAAGTCAAGGCCAGATATCCTGAAACATTTTCGTTGCTTTCCCACATCGTGTCTCTGCAAAGAGGGGGATTGCTGTCTCCCACCATGTATGGATCGGGTTGTTTCACTGCATGGAAACGAGCCAACTGATATTGTTGAGTTGCAATGTTCTTTTTTTTTTTTTTTTTTTTTGTGAGGAAAATTTGCTCTGTGTGTCCATTTAAACTAAATGGTATCATGCCAGTCACTGCACCGACTATATTAATATATTTATTGATCGGCCTGTAGGAAAACTGTCGATACTGAACTGGACCGTGGTGAACAAAAGCTGGGGACGCCTCTGTGTTTGGTGTTAGCATATGTTTGAGACAGATGCTACAGTTTGGATAAAAAATACTGAACCTGAACAGAAACTGGATGAATTGTTGTGAAATGCGAGAAATAATTAGCTGGGAAGCCAGACCTGACCTCGACCACCCACAACATTATGATTTTGTGGCTCAGAGTTGTAATATTAATGATTATGTGCTAGTATCTGGTGTATTTGCTTCAAATGTCGGCTTTTTCTACTGCACATTTACACTTATTTTATACTTTGTATTATATGTATCTATTTTATATTTGTGTTACATTGTAAAGAAGAATTTCATTGTACAGAGAAGCATGTTTCCATATGGTGCAAAGTATGTTCAGATTAGCACAACTGATGTGGCTCCTCGCAATCTCATTCATATCATGTATCCAAAGACAATCTGTTTTTCTTTCTTTCTTTCTTTCTTTCTTTCTCTCCTATGTTTGTTTGTTTCTCTGTTTCTTTTTTGTTTCTTTCTTTATTTCTCTCTGTTTCTTTATTGGTTTGTTTCTTTCTTGTTTCTGTCTTTCTTTCTTTCAGTCTGTGCTTCTTTCTTTTTCTTTGTTTCTTCTCCGTTTCTTTCTTCCTTTTTCTTTCTTTCATTATGTCTGTTTCTTTCTTTTTTTCTTTTTGTTGGTTTCTTTCTTTAATTATTTCAGTCTTCGCTTCTTTCTTTCTTACTTTGTTTCTTTCTTTTTACTTTATTTATTTATTCCGGTCTTTGCTTCTTTCTATCTTTCTTTCTTTCTTTCTATCTTTCTTTTTTGTTTCTTTCTTTATTTCTCTCTGTTTCTTTCTCTGTTTCAATCTTTGCATTTTCTCTCTCTTTGTTTCTTCTCCATTTCTTTCTTTCTTTCTTTCTTTCTTTCTTTCTTTCTTTCTTTCTTTCTTTCATCATTTCAGCCTTTGCTTCTTTCTTTCTCTCTTTGTTTGTTTGTTTATTTCTTTCTTTCTATAATCTTGCTCCGCTGGAAGATGATAATGCTCCAGCAAAGATCCAATCAAATCGTTTGGGTGGACTTCAGATGGTGATGGACAGAAGACTTACAAAGACGTGGTCATAAACGTCACCTGAGGGACGTAGAGCTGAACTAAATGGCTTAGATTGGTCGGAGGACTGTACAGTGGCGTGCCGAGGTTTTTTTTTCCCCCTCTGCATCAGCTGAAACACGCTCTTTAATGAAATCCAAACGTGTTACCAGACTAGTATGGCTATAGCCAGCTTTAGAGAGAACCATACTTTTTGTGGAGCTCCATCACTTGATTGCGCTACTTTATCACTGGAAATCTGTCTTCTTTCTTGTGTCAAAACAAATTCGCTTCTAATGCATCTAACTTTCAACACCATGCACTCACTCCCTGCAGTGTTATTATGCAGATTATATAAAACCATGTGCAGGAGTATTCCAGGAGGGAAGCAGATCGTGCTGTCTTTCAAAGCGAAGAGCACCACATGCCTGAGAAAAAAAATAAGAGGTATTTTATTGCTGTTTACAGCTGAGCACATTTGTCCGGTGAAACTAAGTACCACTGGTCCACGGCCAAACTTCTGGATGCATTCAGTAAACCTGACGAAGTGTCACAGCACTCAGAGAGGTCTGCAAATGTCGGGGTAATGTGAAACACGTCTGGTACGTATGTAATGCGCCTCTTAATGGTTTTTAATTTATCACTGGATTAGCCAGAGCACACGATGTTCTCCTCCAAGTGAAACAAAACGCTGCTGCCGTCCGCAGTGGAATGGGCCTCAGCAGGGCTGGCTTTCAACAGTTTCTTGCTTTCAGTGTTTCAGTTTGACTGTTGTGGGGAAAAAAAAAAAAATTGAATAAAAAATAAAAAATGGGGCCAGCAGTCAATAAGAGGCAGACAGTGAAAACTGCTCTGAGCTTTGAGCCTTTCAGGTCAGCATTCACAACCATAAAAATAGAGGGAAGGTGCCAAACACGAAAGAGAAAACATGAAGGGATATTCTTTTTCTGTATCACACAAAGACCTTGTGCGTTTACACCAAGCATCTGAGAGTGAGAATCTGGGCAGAATTGCAGGATAAAGAGCGACTTCCTCTTACTTCAAAACTTTCTTGAAAACAGCTTCTTAAATGTGGAACATTCAGGCTTTAAGATCACTTGTCAGGACTAATAATAGCTTGAATAAATCAAAGAGTCGCTGCTGATTAGCAAGTTATTTTGAAAGCTAAGTTGCTGCGTCTGCTGCGTATTACGATGGACGACCTCGTGTTTAAAGACGAGCCTCGGAGGGCCGGTGAAAACGCTGCAGGCAATAGAAGATTCTCATCTGAACCGTACGCGTCCTCCGGGGCCTTACCCTGCATCCCCGTGGGTCCGAAGCCTTGCCGAGTGAGGAAGATTGCGTGGTCGTGGTGCTCGGCGTGATCGGGATCGCCTTTCTGCTGCACGAAGGCCCAGCGGCACACGTTCTCCAAGCTCCGTGATGGGTTGCCTCTTTCAATGAGGCTGATGGACTAACAAGAAAGAGAAGGGGAGATGCTTACCACCGAACCAAATTAGCACTCAGTCAGCAGCTTAGAATCACACAGCCTGTTAATCTTGACAAGTATGGATATCACCCGCTTTACAGGCAGATTGAACATGGAGCCCGTGGGCTGGCTGGATCTGGATGGCAAACTGGATTTTCTTCATCCAATCTTAAAAGAAAACCCCCTTGGCAAATCTAAATTACCTGTGTGTCAATGTCAATTACTTTGCATAGTTTCTGTATGTAAAAGATGCAAAGTAGTCTTTCTCTCTCTCTCTCTCGTTTCAGTCCTTTCAATCCGACTGACCAAATCTGCAATCTGCAGATTTCCTCCCCACTCCCTTCTCAGCTCCATTAACGCCTATAGACGTGTCACTAGCATGTTCCATGCAATTAGTCTCTTGTTGAAATAACAACATTTTGACATGTGTGTACCATACTTTATCGTTTTTTGAATATAAAGGAAGCATGGAAGAATTCAAATTAAAGTTCAAGCCCTGAAAACAGGCTTTTTTGTATTCTGCCTGGTATTTGTTGCTCTGTTTGTGCGCTGCATCTAGTCAGGGACGGCGAGACTGAGCCGTTGTTTCCAAGACAGCAAATTATACTGTGCGCCGTCTTCTACCGTGGCAACTTTTCCAAAATTTTACCCGCCCAGTGTTTTGATTGTTCGTTGTTGCCGCAACACTTGGAACATTGGATTACATTCGGGGTGATTTATGCTAATGCGACCCAACTAGCGGTATTATCCGAGCTCGAGACTGCAAAGCGGAGAAACATTTTGCACAACAACAAATGGCAAAATATAGAAAATGACAGCAGCTGTTGATGATAGTCTTATTTTCGTAATTTTCCAATCTTTCAACAGTTACTAGAAAGACACTGCAGATCTTCATTCCCCTAACTGGTGCAAAAAATTAAGAGGAAAAGTGTCGTACCATGTTAAAACTCAACATAATTTCTGTCATTCTGTCAGAGTAAATCTGCAGCCCAGATTCTTAAATTTCCCATTTTTTATTTGCGTCACTACTGCGTTTCATCATCTGCAATTAGACATCAGTTCATTCACCAGTTTCTCTTAATTTTCATTCACTTTCTGGCCAGTTTAATAGTCACCAGGTTGACACTACAACAGTATTCATATACAGTATATCATTCTTGCTGCCTGTATGTGTTTGACTGTTTTTACTGTTTGCTATGTACATTTTAATTAGTTCGTCTGTTGCTTTATACTTTCGTTTTTAAGTATTACTCTTTCCCTAGGGGACACTGGACAGCAAAATCCACCCATACAGCGTCATAAAGGATGTAGGCATGAACACGGCTGGATAACTGCTGGACGGGTGTGCGTTTTAACCATTCTCCTGCCTGAGTTTCTTTCATGTAAAACAACAGAAATTTAACTCACCTTGGCATAGCCCAGCATGATCATCCTCACCAGGACCACGTTGATGTGGACTCCCAGCGACTCGTCGTGGTAAATCTCATTCACCTGGAAAGAAGAGACAAGATGGTATAAAACACACAAATAACTTTTTAAGCTCCATGAATGACTGTAATCATAGATCTGCGTAACCACTACTTTGTGGCCTCCTGACAAGCAGTAAATACTGTCCTGTGGAGCATCTGATGCCAGTTTTGTTCTTGTAGGACATGTCTGCCATACTAAAGAAAAAAAAGAACAAGTGGTAATCAGCATTTAAATTGAGATGCTGCAGTTATACGTTGGTATTCAGTACAGTTGATTTGATATGCAAACGTGTGTCTGTACATGCACAGTAATGTCTGGAATTGTGAAAATTAGGACGTGATTATTGCAAACACACTGTGGGTTCATGAACGTTCCCCTTTACTCTTGCAAAAAAGAAAGAAAAAACATACACACAAAGGTACGAAGAAACCAACACAGGAGGCTTTTCAGTATTCAGGCCGACGTAGTGCCCTGCAGCTTTTCAAAGTAATGTAAAGAGAACAAGGTGAGTCAGCGAGGCTTGCCAGCGAAGGACTCTCATCAGGAAGACTAACAGTTTCCATCAGGAAAAGGAAAGTGAGTTTTTCTGTCAAGCACACAAGCTCCAGCACCATGGTAGCACTTCCTCAGTAATTCCTCAATTCCGTCCGAGGGATCGAATTTCCCTGAATGTAAAATAACCATTGATAAGTGAATGAACGACAGTAATAAAAAGTATATTATATTACTGGAAATTAAGATTAAGAAAGTGTAAGACTGTCAAGGCTGCCATAGACACGTGTGGAGATTTAACTGGATGTCTTCAGCTGGTGGCCAGGCAGCAGATGAATGAGGCCGTGATGGTGAAGCACGAATGAAAGAGAAGAAGCAGCCTAATTTCAGTGAGCTGATGGACTAAGTCAAAGCTCCATCAAGTTAATCCTACTTCTTCTGATAATTCTTGTTAATGGGAATAATTTTACCATTGATTTGCATTGTTTAAAAGAGCAAAAATATATGACTGGTTGGTAACAGAGGTGGCCAAATGGTGGCCAAGCTGAAACTCTGATAAGGCACGTACAATGTTAAAGGAGTAGTTTGACATTACAGGAAATATAATTTTTTTTTCTTCCCAAGGGATATGATACGATACAATACATTACGATACAATGCGATACGATATCATATGATACAATACAAGGCAACACGATACGATGAGATACGATAAGATAAGATGTGATACGGCACAATAACATAAGATACAATACGATACAATAACGATATGATACAATAATATAAGATGTGATATGATGCGGCAAGATATGATGTAATACGATATGTTACAATATGATACGATACGAAACAACACGATACAATAAGATAAGATGTGATATGATGCAATACGATATGTTACAATGACTGTGTTTACATGGTCTTTAGTATCCCGGTTTTGAGGCTTATCCCGGCTTTGAGCATATCCGGGATATGGTGTTTACATGGAACACAGAGAAACCCGGTTATTCATATCCCTGTATACAGGATAAATACCAGAAACCCGTTTTCTGATCACTGCATCCTATCTGCGCATGCGTGTTTTACGTCTTTTTCAATGTTTTCCAACGCGACCTAACTTGTTCAACGGAGCGAGGTGGAAAACCAGCGTCACGTAGCTTTTCCGCAACAGACTTGAATATGTCGGCATTTCTGTGTTTTCTGCCATCTAAACACGTAGTTATGTTGAGTTCTTTCATTATTTTAAGGCAAAATTCAGTCTCTTCATCGCTCCAAAAGTGAGAAGTTCTCGTTGCCGCCATGTTGATTGTATATCTAGTGCGTCACTTGGCGTCACTCGCAGACAGTGGGCAGCTGTCAGAGATCGGGATAAGGTGTATACATGCTCCAGTATCCCGGCTTCTATCGGAGTACTCCAGGTGGCAAAACCGGGTTTCTTGAAATTGGGAAATGGGCATAACCCGGTTTCTGAATTCGGGATATGGCGTTTACATGGACAAACACAAAAACGGGATACTTCAAAAACCCGATCAAAACCGTGATACTAAAGACCATGTAAACGTAGTCATTATAATACGATACGACATGATACGATACGATACGATACGATAACATACAATAACGATATGATACGACATGACACGATACATCCCAGTCGCCACTCCATACTCTAAGAAGCAGAAATGTTGTTCCAGAATGTTTAATAAAGCACCAGATATCCTCCACTGCAGAGAAAAAGGTTATCTGTCTGATGTGCAATTTAATATATGCATATATTTTTGACTTCATGCCTGCGTCACAAGGACAGGCATTTCATTGACAACTGACCTTTAAGATGCTTAGATTAAGGTGTGTGTAGTTGCCCATCACCCTGCCTCCACCCGCTGATTTGCCAGTAACTAATTGACCATACAGCACAATTAATCAATAGGGTGAAGACGTCAACATCTCGTTCGTCTCTCTGGCATCACATATGAGAAAAACTAATTAGCAAGCAGTGGCACGGAGACTGCAACGATCACAGTGAGTCTGATTTTCTTTGGGCCAGTGATTTATTCGCCTCATTTCACACTATGTCAGGGTTCTCCATACAGGGATAGAGAAGGTGGAAAAAAAATATCACAGCAGTGTATAATTACATGTTAAATTGTCCTCGGAGCACGGTTTTTGCCTTATTGACTTTCTGGTGTGTGGATGAGCATGGCAACAGATTCCACATTGCCGTATTACTCGAGGTCCAGCAGATTGGATGGAGCAACAGTAGTGGCAGTCCTTACTCCAGACATTTCTGGCAGGATCTATCTATCTATCTATCTATCTATCTATCTATCTATCTATCTATCTATAGCTGGCCACAATATATCTCTGGGGAGGGAAGTAGGGCATTGATGGGGGTACTGATCTATACCATTAACTTGATTGCCTGCCCAGCCAAGATGAACATCTCAAAAATTTTCATTGGGAGACTGCATTTGTCAAGCAGTGGTGTGGATTTTGCACGCTCTCCCTGTGCTATAAAGCATGTGCGCAAAGACATGCTCGTTCAGTTAATTGAGTGATTCTAAATCGAATGTGAGTGGTTGTTTGTCTCTCTGTATTAGCCCTGTGATAGACTGGCGACCTGTCCAGGGTGTACCCTGCGTCAGAAGGTATAGACAGAAATGTCATAAGCTGTTCTCACATACACTGACCAGGCATAACATTATGACCACCTTCCTAATTTTGTCTAGGTCTCCCTTGTGCCTCATTACAACCACTGACAGGAGAAGTGAATAATATTGACCATCTTGTGACATTTCAGTGTTCTGCTGGGAAACTTTTGGACCTGGCATTCATTGGTGTGGATGTTACTTAGACATGTAGCACCCACCTAGACCAGACCAGGCACCCCCACCCCATAGCAATGACACTCAGGATGCAGCCTGACACAGACACAGACACACAAAAACGCTTTAGGAACAACTCAAAAATAAAAAACATGAAGAACAGCACAAGGTGTTGACCTGGCCTCCAAATTCACTAGATCCCAAACTGATCAAGTATCTGTGGGATGATCCACAGAGGCCCCTCCCCTCAAAGGCCCCCCCACTGACAACACTGTGTTGCCAGACACCACAGGACACCCTCAGAAGGCCCATGTCCATTCTCTGATGAGTCACAACTGCTTTGGAGGCACAAGGGAGACCTACACAATAGTAGGAAGGTAGTCATAATGTTATGCCTGATTAGTGTATGTTCTTTCGGCAAGACTCAATTTTATTTTAGTACTTCTCCAACAGTTTGTGGAGGACTCCTGCCTGTGTCAACATGAACATGTTCCGGTGCATATATCCAGTGTGAAAGAACTTGATTAGCTTGCACAGAATCCGCCCCCCCCCCCCCCCCCCCCCCCCCCTCCATCATCACCCAACACCTTTCAGTACAACTAGATAGCTGACTGTGAGCCAGACCGCTATCACCCACCAATGGTGCTGGACCTCACTAATGCACTCATCTCTGAATGGGAGCGCACATCCCTGCAGGCATGGTCCAAAATCTGGCGGGAAGTCTAAAATGAGATAAGTGGAGGCTATTATCGCTGCGGATTAATGCCCATGGTCTTGTAATGAGATTTTCAAAAATCCCATATGGGTGTCCTGATGTCCACATACGCTTGTGTTCACATTATTTTGGATATGTTTGCTCAGGGACATATTGCGTAGGTGTCGCACACGTTGAGTATTAATTTTTGATGGAATCCTGGTTAACATGATGACAATGCAATCCAATGCAACGGCCTTGAAATAAATGTGATATTGGTTAAATTGCAGGTGCATCTAATAAACTGACAATTTACTGAAGAGTTGAATGTAGATGTTGCTGCAGTACCTAAATGTCACCCACAGAGGTCATGCATTACTTTGACCCGCTAGGACGATTCATTGCAGACTCCCCCAAATGCTCAGACACATTTCCAGAAGCTGTGGTTGAATTTGACTCCAAAGTTAATGACTTTGCTAAAACTCCATAAATCTCTTGCAAAATTAAACACAGCACTCAAAAGTCATGTTCTCTCTTCTCAAAACTGAAACAGTACACATGCTTATCTCTTAGAGAGCACCGACTAAACAGTGATGTGATCAATTCTAAACACCACCATCAACGGTGTTCATCTGTGTTTTGACTTCATGAGACCATGTGACATAGTCAAATGCAAACATGTGGTGAAGGGTAGGGGTTTTCATCCCGAAATAGCATGTACAGTACTACATGTATATGCAACGCAAATGTTATCTATTGTATATAGTCTATAGTATACACCGATCAGCTACAACATTAAAACCACTGACAGGAGAAGTAAATAACATTGATCACCTTGTGACAATTTAATCTTCTGCTGGGAAACTTTTGGACTTGGCATTCATGAGGATTATTCTTAGACATGTAGCACCCACCTAGACCAGACCAGGCACCCCCACCCCATAGCAATGACACTCCTTGATGGCAGCAAAAACACTTCAGGAACAACTCAAATTCACTAGATCCCAAACTGATCAATTATCTGTGGGATGATCCACAGAGGCCCCTCCCCTCAAAGACCCCCCCACTAACAAGATTCTGTTGCCAGACACGACAGGACACCCTCAGAAGGGTCTCAACTTTTCTGGAGGCACAAGGGAGCCCTACATAAGGTTAGGAAGGTGGTCATAATGTTTTGCCTGATAGGTGTGTAACACTCTCAGTGATTTCACCAACTTGCACAGTCTGGCTAGAAGCTGCAGCCCACTGCTCCAGCTCCAATACAGTATGAATTATCACTATTATTATTATTATTATATATAATAATAATAATAAAAAAATATAATCAAAAAGTAACAAAATAAATACTTAATCCCTGCTAAGACGAACTAAAACATGATTTAAGTGTTCTTCCAGCTGAGTGTCCACGGGGTCAACATAAGTGAGACTAAACATTAATGAGGGTGTTGCATAGTTTTAAAGGCCAGTGTTTCTTGGTGAGCAAAGCATCCTACATGATGCAAACTTTGTGTTCAGAGATTTGCCACACAGTGATATTTGAATGACATTGAGCTTAGAGCAGCTTAGATGCATGAGCTTTCAGAATCGCATGCATAGTTCCACTTTAAAGTAATGTGGGACTCCATCTTCTCCCGATGTCATGAGTGGTTCCATCATTATTTTTTCCCTTTCTTCCACTGGCCTTATTATCAGCTCAGTTACACTGATGCACAATTTTTATCTTCTTTCTTCTGATTCCATTTGAAGAAATGCCGATTGCAATCTCGACATAGAGTTTCAAACCCTGCACAGCAGCCTCGCCTCGCCTGCAGCCGACGCTGGTTAGAGGTGTAATTTCTGGAGATGGAGAGCGGATAGCCCCGCACGCAACTTTTCACCTGAGGTCATTCCGTAGACCGGGGCGATGTGTAATGACTTCCGCCTGACACTTTGATCAAAGGTGCGAAGCAAATATGAAGCTGTTATCGATCTCCCGACAGCCCGAGAGGGAGAACGGACGGTGCCGGGAGAAGCAATTTCATTCTCGTGTGTGTCTTTTGTTGTGCACAACAAAAGACGGAAACGTATCTGCCATCTATAGCCACAGTCTTTATTCGGGACTAGTGAGGAGGAAAAAAGAATCCAGATCCAGAAATAGAAATGAAAAGACCTTCCTGGTACAAATCCCCATTACTCTAACACCCATAGAGGTCAAAACAGTATTGCAAATACAACCTAGGCACATATTCTGGAATATTTGATAGGGAGTGCAGTGTGTGACCCGCTGCCAGTATTTTATAGAACTGGAAGCACAGAATTGAGTCGTGCAGCTAACTAAATCGGTTTGAGTGCATCTGAATGTGCTGGGCGGCCATGTGTGATATGTTAGAGAAAAGAAAAAAAAAAGGAAACAAACAGAAGTAAAGGAACACAGAGGACAGATCCTGTGGTGGCCCCTCTAGTGACTGACTCCATGAAGACAAACCGTCCCAGACTCTCTCTGAAAGCCTGCACCGTGCTCTCTAATGGAGGCTCATTAATGCCAAAGGATGTGGCAATAGAAGAAGAGACTTTATCCTTATCTCATTTGCTGTAGACAATTTGGAACCAAATCAGGTTTGGGAGTTTTTGCAAGAGTTGTCTTGGAAATACATTATCATACTCTCCAAAGACTCTCCATTGTCCATTGATGATTGATCACATGTAATTGGTGAAGACGCACACAAAAACATGCATGGCGTACATACGTACCATTTCATAAAATGTTCCAATCAGAGACAATTGTCTGGAGGATGACGCACATGGAGAATGTATCAAGACTGTCTTGATTAGCACTAGGAATCAAAGAGAAGGGAAAAAATGACAGAAGCAGAAACAATATGAAGGAAATTGGAAACGGACGAGGGGAAGAGGGGGAGAAAGAGGGAACGGAGCAATGAGGAGTGTGAATGGGGTTGGTGGTGGAAAGGAGAGAATGAGTCGAGAAGATGGAGACGATAGGAAAAAAGGATAAGACAAGATAAAGGGAGAGAAGGGAGGACAGATGGAGAAAGGCGACAAACGGATATGGATGGGGGATTGTTAGAAAAAGAAAACACAAGAAATAAGAGATGAAATGATGCTTGAAAGAAAAGAACAGTCAAGAGGAGAGAGGGAAATAATGAAAAGGGACACAGGGCAGACAAGCAAGAATAAGAATATATAATGAGACGAAATGAAAAGAAAAGTGGCAAGAGGAATAAAGCAAAAGAGGAGAGAAAGAAAACTGAGAAGAGAAAATTATATGGAATGTACAGAGTGGAGAGGAGACGTGGGAGGACAGTCAGCCTAAGGAAGGATGGATGGACAGAAGAGAGGAGGAGTAGGTGGAGGAAGAAAATAATGTACCTGCAGGCGTAGTGTGTGATTCTGCAGAGAGGTGGGAACAGAGGCGGCTAGAGAGCAGCAGACAGGTCCAGATAAACAGACATGGCTGGAACTAGACATAACTGTCAATCACGGTAATCAGCGGTCAGAGGCCAGACACTGAGCCGAGTCCAGGCGAAGCCAGCAGGGACCTCTACTGGAAAACACCATCAATAACCGAATAACACCAACACAGCCAGAAACACTGCAGCCAAACACGGAGACAGACAGAGGGAGAGGGAGAGGGAGAGGGTGAGGGAGAGGGAGAGGCCTGGGTGGAGTGAAACGAGTGGGAAGTGATTCTATCAAATGGTCAATTAGGAAGAACTTTGGTTAAGTGTTATTGGGGCATGTAATGATTGTATTCAATGAACTGCCCAGACTAAGGCTATGGCCTGTGGTTCATGGTCTGCTCATGAAATCCCAGAACACCAACGAGCTCTGCAGGACTTCTCTATAAACTGTGGAAGCCTATTCATGCCAGGAAAAGAAATTAACTGAAACTATATGAATGAGTAGTATGAATACTCACATTAAACAAAACGATGACACACTATGTCAAAATGTTGAATTCTTTAATAATTTAATGTCAAAATTAAAGAGAAAGGGATGAGATATAAAAGTCTAGATTATAACTGAGGTAAATTACATAAATGACAAGACAGGAGCTCTGATTATTTGATTCAGAGTGTCGAAAGCATAGACTGTATAAAGATAGGCAGCGGAGCAGCTCCTCAAAAGTGAAGCCAACGCAAGTAGAGCTCCCCCTGGTGACTGGCTGCAGTATAGCTCATAAGCTCCACCCCCTCCATGTTAGTGGATGGGACTAAAACACTAAAGTACACATTAATTATTTTTTTTTTCAAGGATAATTTCTGTCATTTTAGGTTTTCTGTCAAGGTCTAAACAGGTCACAATCATAAGACAGGTAGTTTTAGGTTACAATAAAAAGATATACAGTTCCGTCCATCATTTTGCTCTGGTGCTAATATATGTATTATGCTGCAGTGTTTTTAATATACTGCATCAAAAAAGAATCCCATTCTTAAAATACTTAAAGTGTGTCTAAACTCCAGTTTACCAAGTCAAAATTAGATTATGAAAATAATCCAACCAGTCCAATTTGCAGAATTTGAAGCAGAAAGCCTACAAGCATACTCCCACAATACTTCATCTGAACAGTAAGGACAGCCAGGGTTCAGCATACGTTTAATCCTTCAACTAACCTGCTTTTATGTCCAAAACACAACACACATTATGTACATTCACAATAGTATGTGTGAGGCTTGAAACTGTAATACAACATCACCAATAATAAAGCCATTGAGGGCATGAGAGCCAGTCCGGTCTGTGCTTACATTCGCACATTTTCGGGAAAAAGAGTTCACACTAAAGGGTGGCACAGTAGCGTGGTGGTTAGCACTGATGCCTCACAGCAAGAAGGTTCTGGGTTCGTAGTCCGGCTTCCTCCCACTGTTCAAAGTCACGCTCGTTAGGTTAGGTTTGTTAGGTTCATTGGTAAATCTCAATTGGCCGACGACAGCTGGGATACTCTTCACAGGACAAGCGGTTACAGAAGATGAATAAATGAATGAGTTCACACTAAATCATGAAATCGTGCTTCTGCATTTGCAAGCACTATATTCAGCTCTTGATAAAATTCCGGGAAACACATGAGAAGTCAACTGGAAAACGTCCAGCCCTCTCTGGAACTAAAAGATAGCTGACTATGGCTCCATCACTCGATATCACCCTGATAAAATCAGTAGCGGTAAAATTATGTGCACAGCTGGTTCATGTGTCTCCTGTCGATGTCACGATTAGCTTTTTTCTTTGAGTTTCTCAGCTTTCATTCTTTCAGTCCAGGTCTCTTTAGAGTCACTACATATCGCCCCAAAAACTCAAAATTTGCATGTGGGATACAATCATCTTCAACACATCCCCGGTTGCTCCCGGAGGCTTTGATCATCTGCTGACTGGTTGCCAAGGAACGGCAGCAGGAGCTTCCAGAGCGATGCCGCTCTTCATAGAAAGCGTGAAAACAGGAGGGTGGGAAAGCGTCCAGCCCGCTTCTCCGTCATCATTAACATGCCTCGTTGAAGGAAACGCTTCGCCGTGCAGACGGGAAACAGAGGCACGTGTGGCTAATTTCTTGCAGGATCTTCTGCAGCATCTCTGACAACTTGATGAGTAAACACAGAAATATCTGTCCGCCTCCTGAGACCAAGTGAAAAGATTAATGCTAATGAAGAGTATCTTGTCTTAACGACCCTCTTGAGCTGCAGCAACACTCAAAGCCAATCTTTCTGCTGGGGACGTGACGCCACACTCCCTTATGTTTGAATGGAAATCAGATTTTCGATAGTTGGGACGAGTTGGCATCCAGTTGGGGACAAAAGTGCAAATTCATTTGGCGCAGCAACAGCTGATTTAATATTTTTTTGTTCTAGTTCAGTCCATTCATCACTGAACCACAGCAGACTACAGGCTGCTGTTAAAGCTAATGACTCATACCGTTTATTCGGATCATCACCAGTAACAAGCAACGTGTGATTGTTAGCGCAGATTAGAGGGTACTGTAACATCCTCTGTAATGTTATTAACTCTGAGAAACACAGCTAAGTACTTACTTACTAACTCTCTAGCTCTGATAGCGGAAAAATACTTGAATCAAAGCGCTCTCGAGAAGAACTTTGGATTATAGCAGCCCCCTTTTACATGGAGATGGGCATTCCACGGTGTGTTTATCAGATGTCTGAATACAGCATCTGTTGGCCCGCTGCTAGAAACACGGCTGGCGCGAGCACCGGGAATTATCTGTTAAACAAAATGTGGTGCAAAATGGAAAAAAAGATGAAAAACAGACATTCTGACATAGAAATGGTGAAGCGGGTCTAAGAGAAGAGATTACAGCTGAAAATATGAAAAAAACAAGAACAAAGAAGAAGAAAAAGAGATGTGGTGGATAAACAAGTTCTACATGCACTGCGCTACATGACTTCACAAGATTTAAAGTTAAAGGGGAACAACCTGGACCTTATTTCTGGCATAAAATACGATAGTTTACTCACCCATATAACTTTTGTGTAATTTGTAGTCCTTTGGGAAATATTTAGATCTGCGTATATTTATATAGTGGGAGTGACTGGGGCACCGAAACACAGCCTCTAAATAACACATTATCTGCTGCGAAACTCGTTATGATACGCTAGTGCTATTCCCTGTTGAGTCCGGAGTTACCTGTTATCATCATCCAGGGTCTGTAGGTCAATCTACAGACCCGATATATTCTGACCTGGATGATGTCATCTCTGAGCGCCGCACATCCGATCATTTCACCAATATTTTGTTATCGTACGCTAGTGCTATTCCCCGTTGAGTCCAGAGTTACCTGTTATCATTATCCGGGGTCTCAACGGGGAATAGTACTTGCGCATGATGAAAAATATTGGTAAAATGAGTTTCGTGGCAGCTAATGCGTTATTTAGAGGCTGCGTTTTCGGTGCCCCAGTCACTCCCACTATATGGATATACGCAGATCTATATATCTCCCGAAGGACTACAAATTACACAAAAGTTATATGGGTGAGTAAACAATCGTATTTTATGCCGTAGTTCCCCTTTAATGCAAGGTCTGAACAGGCCCATAAGTTCCAGCAGTATTTACACTGCAGTATCTAGCTTCAGATTCTTTGGTACCAAGCCAACGGCAAAAATACTTTTTTTATGTGAATGTGATTTTAAGTCAAATGTAAAGGGACCTGCAGCAATGTGGCAACAAGAGACAAATCAATGTGAGGGAAACCCTGCGAGTTGAAGTATAGGTGGAAGGAAAACTCCACTTTGAGGCATGACACATGACGCAAACACACAGCTCCGCAAACCACAAGCAAACACTGTCCATGACTTTGTTCCTACCGCCAAATTCACCATGCTCACAGCGGGCTTGGAGCATCAGGGGAGCATTTCCTTTTCAAACGCAGAGCAGAGACGGTAAGATGAGCCGGCTCCGTCCACACATTAGCAATACATTTACGTTCTTCTTGTTCCACTCAGAAACACATGGGGTAGGAAATACAAAGGATAGTTACCTAGGAAACCAGAGACCTCCAGCTGTCATCCACACAGCGATGGGAGGTGGACAGTGCTTCATGTGTGGACAGTGCTTGAGCAGTGAAATGACAAGTACGCTGGATTCACGGTGAGCGAGTCTCATTTCTTTACTTTCACATCCTGAGACGTCACCGTAATTGATTGTGACTGCTCCACACACATGACACTCACAAAGGCGGACGTTAGCTTGATTAGGCTAGTGTAGCAATATCACATAAGATTAGATTGTTGCAGCTCATTACTTTAGGTAAGCTGCTGTCATTTTCGCTCAGGCTGTCAAAATTTAACACTGAGCATTTGATCAAGACACCACTGTTATCAGTACCAACTGCCACATTGCTATACTTACTAAAATGTTAATTTCTGCGTAGCACAAAGACCAATGCTCCAGTGCAGCTCTAATTTGAAATGCGTTACATTACGACACATTCATTCAAATCAGCCACAAAATCAAGTTGAGGCGACTTACGATGTTCATCAGGGTGAGGAGATAGTTCTGCACGTGCTCCTTGCCGTGAAACCGAACCACCGAGTCGTCAACTCCGAGCAGGATTTCGATGTTGTAGTCGTCCTCCCCGGCGTCACGGCGGCGGCGACGGCGGCGGCTAACCGTCTCATTGACCTGCTGGGTCACTGTTTCGAGAGTCCCGAGAACATCAAGCTCCGGTTCTGTACAGGAGATCAAGACAAGGAAGATGTCATTTGATTTGAAGAGTTATTTATAAGTTGCACAATGTACCCTATTAATTGTAGTGTTAAATATAACAACAAATAGATCTCATCACAGCAGTTATGGGTTACATCGCGATGGTTCCTGCAGGGCTTCGATGCTGGCATTCTTACTGGATCATTTCACAACTTAAATCATTATTACATAAAAATTAAAGAGTTGGATGAATACTGATGACATGTACATAGCTGCAGGTCTACAAGAATTCTTCACATTCTATAAATGTTCTGCATAGAAGATTAACAGAGGTAATTTATATCTGACGACCTCAAACAAACCACTCAGCAAAAAATCTCTTTTATCAAGTCAGATCTTTTTGCATCATACACCGATCAGGCATAATATTATGACCACAATTCAGCATTCTGCTGGGAAACGTTTGGGACCTGGCATTCATTGGTGTGGATGTTACTTAGACATGTAGCACCCACCTAGACCAGACCAGGCACCCCCACCCCATAGCAATGACACTCCTTGATGGCAGCAGCCATCCCCAGCAGGATGCAGCCTGACACAGGCACACACACAAAAACGGTTTAGGAACAACTAAAAAAAAACATGAAGAACAGCACAAGGTGTTGGCCTGGCCTCCAAATTCACTAGATCCCAAACTGATCAAGTATCTGTGGGATGATCCACTCAAAGGCACCACAGGACACCCTCAGAAGGCCCATGTCCATTCTCTGATGAGTCACAACTGTTGAAGGCACAAGGGAGACCTGAACAATATTAGGAAGGTGGTCATAATGTTATGCCTGTTTGGTGTATACTGCTGTTCAAAATTCAGACAAGAAGTCGGTCAGAATTCTTGTTTACGTGTGATTACACATGAAACTCGAACAACACAGACGCGCGTAAGCCATATTTGAAGATAAGGGCAGAAAGGTAAATGTAAAAGTAAAACGGTTTTGAGAATCAATTTCAATTTTGTCATTTTTAGTGGAATTAGTTTTTTTTTCTCAGTTTTTATCCTTTTAAATATCTTTTAGATCATTGGTGGAGTAAACCAAGCAGCCCGAGGATGAAAAATCTGCAATGTGCATAGTTCATTATAAAAGCCTTTCCTGGTAACACTCAACTGTTCTTTATAAAGAATGGTACAAACAACCTTTCACATTCCGTGCCCATGCCGTTCATTCACTGCTGGTTATTTATGAAGCCTTGGGCTGCAGGTTTTGTCAGATAAACAAGTAGCACCCAACATTCTGTGAGTGTGGAAGGATAATAGGTTCTGTGACACCGTGGTAAAGCAGCTCCTACACTGCTCAATAAAGTCTTGCAAACCACATTACACTCCGGGTCAAAAAAGGCTGACGCGACTCAAAGTGAGAAACCGAAGTAGACAGACAAACAATTTATTGTTATTTTGAGGCCTTTTTATAGAACGCGCAGATTATCCTCTGTGGTTTTTATAAGAAGAAACCCAGATCTGACTTCAAAGGAAGTTTCCGTCTTCACGCGATACGAAAATGAAGTGAATGATCTGACTTGACAGTATTCAGTCCCCTCTCTCCCTGAATCGGGCCATGAAATGGCTAATACGTCCTTTCACGACGGAATGGAGTGCCAGCGCTTAGCGTTCCTTTAATACTGCTTAGCTGTACACTGTGAGGGCTGAAGCCATCTCTGTCAAATCTCTCAGGGAGCGCCGCTGATAGGAAACCCATTATCTGGTCCTCTCGGTAGTCCTGACGAGAACAAACGATTCGTAACTCTGAGACGTGAGACGGGAGGACACAGATATCCCTTACTCTACTCTTTGCTGCGCTATAGATAGAAGCACAGCAGATTAAATTTCCCAGAATAATATGTAGGAAAAAAAAATCCTAACATGAATTGCTCCTCGCGGCAACACCAAGTTGTAGAAGTTGTAGTTAACTACCATGTCTGTAGTGACATGGAGAAGTGAATTGAACCATCTTGTGACAATTCAGTGTACTGATGAGAAACCTTTGGACCTGGCATTCATTGGTGTGGATGTTACTTAGACATGTAGCACCCACCTAGACCAGACCAGGCACCCCCACCCCATAGCAATGACACTCCTTGATGACAGCAGCCATCCCCAGCAGGTTGCAGCCTGACACAGACACACACACAAAAACACTTTAGGAACAACTAAAAAAAAACATGAAGAACAGCACAAGGTGTTGACCTGGCCTCCAAATTCACTAGATCCCAAACTGATCAAGTATCTGTGGGATCCACAGAGGCCCCTCCCCTCAAAGCCCCCCCCCACTAACAACATTCTGTTGCCAGGCACCACAGGACACCCTCAGAAGGCCCATGTCCATTCTCTGATGAGACCAAACTGTTTTGGAGGCACAAGGGAGACCTACACAACATTAGGTCATAATGTTATGCCTGATTGGTGTAAAATGTCATCACTTCATCACTCAGTTGTATCAGGTACTTCTGTGAAATACCGTCTCACAATGGAGCTATGACCACAAATGTGTTTTGTGAGGCTACAGTGACCTTAGACCACAAACTGAATCCTTGAGTCCGAGAGAACATCGTCTCAAGACTTTCCTGAGGTCACTAGAATGTGTTGGACCGACAGTCTGCACATACCTACCTAAAAGCTTCAATGCCTGCGACCATGGCTTCCACAGAAGCATACAAAGCAGGGGAGAGAAGAGTTGCAGGGTCAAAAACCAGGCAGTGGTGTGAGTGAATCATCACGGTGTCTCTGAGCTTTACCATGTGGCCTTCTTCTGTTCTGGCCAGCAGTGATTGTGACAGACTGTGATTACGCCTACAGCTTATTCAGTTTGATTTGAACCACATGGGGAGAATTGTACTGTTTTGCAAGTTTTGTTTTCGGTTTGTTTTACATCAAAATTAATTGAGACCGCAAAGGGATCTTCCCTCTGTTCATTCTCAGACGTTTTCAAAGCACAAATTGAGACTGCTTTTGTTGTCTAAGCCTTCTCGTGTCTATCATTACCTCTAGGAGCAGTGTCCCACTTATCCCAGCATGTTGTATAACATACAGTATACAATAAATTCAGAAATGATTCAGTCTCCTCGATTTTTGCACTCTTTATTGTGTAGATTTGATTTTAAACAACGAAATTTCCCATTTAATAAATATTCAGAACCTTTAGAAACAATTGCTGCTTCTTCCTGGGTAATTCTCTCATAATCACGCCTAGTTTATCTCATTCTGTCTGACAGATCCTCTCGAGCACCATCAGATTGGACTGGAAGCATCCGCAAATTGCCATCTTCACGTCTCTCCACGGATGTCCTATTCGCTTTAAGTCTGGGATAAGGGCACGAAAAAGGCTATTCATAACAATGCATGGTGTGAATGTGTAATCATCGCACGTATTCCTCCCGTGGAGAAAGCAGTGATCAGATCTTTTACTGAAGTTAAAGTAAGCAGTGTAAAGTAAAAAAATAAATAAAAAATACTTCATTACATAAACAAATCTAACTATAATCCATCCATCCATCATCATCTATTACAAGTTATCATGTCGAATGTCATGGGGGGCTGGAACCAGGGAGAGGCAATGACCACCTTCCTAATATTGTGTAGGTCTCCCTTGTGGTGACTCATCAGAGAATGGACATGGGCCTTCTGAGGGTGTCCTGTGGTGTCTGGTAACAGAATGTTGTTAGTGGGGGGCCTTTTAGGGGAGGGGCCTCTGTGGATCATCCCACAGATACTTGATCAGTTTGGGATCTAGTGAATTTGGAGGCCAGGTCAACACCTTGTGCTGTTCTTCATGTTTTTTTTTTAGTTGTTCCTAAAGTGTTTTTGTGTGTGTGTCTGTGTCAGGCTGCATCCTGCTGGGGATGGCTGCTGTCATCAAGGAGTGTCATTTGCTATGGGGTGGGGGTGCCTGGTCTAGTCTAGGTGGGTGCTACATGTCTAAGTAACATCCACACCAATGAATGCCAGGTCCAAAATTTTTCCAGCAGAACATTAAATTGTCACAAGATGGTTAATGTTATTTACTTCTCCTGTCAGTGGTCATAATGTTGTGGCTGAGCAGTGTATGTTAGACTTAGGCTTAGATAGAGGGAAATCTGGAAGTCTGGTCACCGAAGCTTAGTTGCACATAAAAAACATTCTTGAGAACCACAAGTAAAAAGAAAGATAAAATAATAAAATAGTATAATCAAAAAATGTACAAAATTAGCGTATGAACAAATGTACAAGAAGTAGAGAAAGAAGTGAATATATATTATATACATAGGATTCCATCACTTTAAGACTTTAAAATCATTTTACATGCAAACAAACCCTCCCCATCATCTCGTCTGCAAGATCATTGAGCAAATATGCGCAATGAATTAAAAGGGCGTAGATAATGTGCCCTAGTAAAACGTCACTGTTTGCTTCATCAGAAGCTTCTGGCCTGGTTGCACACACATCACTGTAGGTTGACATAATGGGTCGAAGCTACAGGCTGCAAGCCAAACTGTTTGACTCATGCACATAATAGTGCAGCTATGTGTGCTTATCGTATTGCACAGCTCAGCGCAAATGATCCATAGCTGCAGAACTGCAAGTTCTGGCAGAAGATATGATATGGCAGAGCCCCTGGTGCATTTGTTTAGGACCAGCAGCTCCTTATTCTGATCCCCAAAATGAATATTAACCGCAAGCGCGGGAGGTCATCTTCCATTTGGCAGTGAATATAAACCGCTGCAAGAAAAAAAAACAGCGAAAGCCTTGAACTAAAAATTGGGTTCATGTTGGTTCACGCAGCCTTTTACAAACAAACCAGTCAAAACAAGCTTCTCTTCCAGTGACCGTGAATTTAGATAAACCTGATGCACGTGTCAGAGGTTTACACTGGAAATAACCTCCTCTACCCTGCAAACCTGTTATGACAAATGTGATTAATCCAAGCGTCTACTGTATTTATAACCATGTAACCAGTGGCACTGACCCGCAGAGTGGAGCTCTTAAAAGAAGAGACTCTCAGACGTCTCAGCGCAGTCGTCACCTGGTCACACTGACTGAATATAAAAGGAGACGCTCTAGTAAACCACGCCGAGCATATTTGATGTGGAAACTGAACTGTGATTCCAGTCAGGGGCCTCAAATGTTTGAATGTCTGAACAAAAAGCGAAGGAAAGCATTCCTGTCAAAAGTGCTCTGTGCTCTTAAGGTTTCTCCTGAATAAATAACATGATTTGAGTAAAAAAAAACGTTTTAGATTTCATTTGCGCCGGGTGAAGATACTGCGCTGGCACATGCATGGAAATCTCAAGCCATAAATAAAAGCACGGGCCACTTTTCATTTTTCCAGGGATGCTAAGGGCCGCAGACAGGGCCAGTGATTGAGTGGAGAGGGAGCTAAAATAAATAGGAAGAAATGGCTGCCACCTCTGCTGTGGCCCAGCTCCTACAGTGTTGGGATTGTGGAGCACATTCCTCCTCTCTGCTACTCCCATCATGACACAGGCATTCTTGTGCAGAGGGCCAGCTCTCCCCCCCCTCCCCCTCGAGAGTAAACAGGCTTTCTGAGGTCCCTACTTCAAACGCACAGGACTTCCCCTCAGCAGCACTCCTTAAGACTGCTAGTGTGCTTCAGTCGGTGGCAACCCCCTCTGCTTCACCCCATCCCGGACCACAGCCCGGTCCCACGGGAGCCAACCCGTGCAGCAGCAGCAGAGGCAGCAGAAGCAGCCCAGGAGACGTGGCCCCCGGCCAGCGCCTGCCCACACGTGGCACTGTGCAGCAAGGTGGCAACGAGGCCAGCCAGAGCCACCGCAGGCTAAAAATGGCACAGAGGTAGGCGAAAGGCAACCTGCCATGAGCCTAGAGTGGAAATCTACTCCGTCCGCTGTGACTGTATTAATATCCTCTTTGCACTGTTCGCGGACGCCCACAGGCTACAAGCTCCATCAGGAAGACGGACACTGATTCATGGCCAGAATGACACTTTGTATTTTGTAGAACATGGAGGTCATTTGCATTTGTTTGTTTAGATTTCAGTGCATAAAGATCAGGGGCAAAGCTGCTCTACAATGCAGATGCATGTATTTCTAAACATAATAGTTAGTCCGTCTGACAGATAGTATACAGCGTCCTCGTTTACGGGAATATAGCCAATAAATATCTGCAATATTACCGAGACAATAAGCAGGACCTTGCATTAAAATGTGGGTCATAACCCTTTTATCCGTTTCTGCAAACACAGTGGGGCATGCAACGCTGGCCTGTGTCCCGTATCGCGTGTATGAAATGAAACACTCGTCAAGATCGAGGACGAGAATTTGCATAAAAATCTTCCGTGTGACCTGAAAATGAGTTGTCTCATGAGGCGTAACTAGAAAGGGGTAAAAACAAAGTAGGACAAATAGATAAAGAATGCTGGATTTCTTTTTTCACCCCCTTTATCTATTTTGCTGGCGCAGCTGACTGTAATGTCACAGAGAGTTCATATAAGATTAGAAAATTCAACAGTCAAACTATAAAAAACAGGCTAATCCCGAACGCTCTGAGGTGAACTTGATGTTTCAAAGAACCCAAGTTAAAAAGGTTATTCCGAGTTTAATTCGTCCTTTCTCCCGGGTCACATACGGTGAATCACCTCCCAGTCACGCTGCTGCAATTTTGCAGTCAATTTACAAACGCTGCGGCATTAGCAGGTGCATACCGCCCGGCTCTACTTCCGCGCCGCTCCCCATGTGGACAGACGAGTGAGAATGAGCCAAGCATGATCTAAAATCATCAGCCTGACAGCTGCGGTTCAACGGCAGCTATCTCAGAGGGGTTTGGTAAATAAAACAGCACGCGGCGACACCTCGTCACAGCGTTCGCCGCGTGGGAGACAAACACCACTGACAGGCGAACAGGACGTGTCAAACATGTCAGCAATTTATTTCAAATCCTGGGCCGTCTCGAATGTCGAGGGTAAAAGGAGAAGTCATTAACAACTCCAGGACACACAGCACAGTCCATACTCCACCTACAACCCTACCTGCATCAGCAATGAAACCCTCACCCTGGACAATAAGCTGAGCAACACCATTGACATCCACTGATATTCACAAACTCAAAGCACCTTCCGTTGCCATCCACCTTCTGCTGTTGCTCTACAAATGTATAATTCAACCCATCCTCCTCTACGGTTCCCCCGGTTTCTTCACCATGCATCCAGTAGGAACAAACGCTGCACTACACACAACGCCTCCAAAATGATTGGCCTCCCCGCGCCATTCATCTCACACCTCAAACAGCAAAGCCATCACACTCTGAGCACGCACCGTAACACAAGACCCCAGGCATTACCCCCTCTACCCTTTCTTCACCCATCTGGTTGCAGATACGTATCCCTGGCCTGGAAACGTGCACATTATAGCAGGAGTTATGTCCCCTCTACCATAGCAGCACCAAACAAAATACCCCATTAACGGTGTATATAGGAATGTGTGTGTAAATGTGTATATGTTGTGGGTGTATATATGTTGCATGTCATGCGAGGCTCTGTACAGACTGTGGCAACAAATATCTATGTTGCAGGTAGTTAATATAAATAAGAACAGATGGCAAAGTGGATTGTGGTGGTTCCCAACCTCATAATCAATGATCAATGACCAGTGAACATTTGTTTCTGGCTTGTGAGGCAACTGTGATGTGCACAATTATTAGGCAAGTTGTATTTTTGAAGATTAATGTTATTATTGAACGACTGCAGTGCTCTTGGTCGATCCAAATGTCGAAGAGCCTCAATATTTAAGAAAGCACAAGTGAATATCTGCACTGTAAACCTGGATTTTGTTTGTAATTCAACTTTTAAGTTAGCATTAATTATTCTTAATAATTTTTTTTTTTTTGAAAGAAAACGCTCACACAACTAAACCATATTAGTAGTTTCTAATATTCCACGTGAATGTGCAGTGAAATAATCATGTTCAGCAGCGATAACTTGATATATTAGGTTTTTGCAAGAGGGGGAGGGGCGCTTGAACGTGTCTGAGCTTGTTCCGGCTGCCCGCATTACTGCTGCTGCAATTAAACCAGACAGAGACTGCCCAGAGCGGAAAGGTGAGTGTTTAAAATAATTATTTCTTCGTACTGTTTAGTTCGCCATAATCTGTTTCCAAATGTGGCAGTATGGCGAAGTTAAGTTATAGCTACCATCATTGTTTTTGACGGTCCAGCCAGTGTTGAGAGAGAAAAAAGTGTGTTTGCAGCACCAGTGGCTAACGCTGACCTAGCTAACGGTTTAGCTATTTCAATATTAAAGTAAGTCTGTGTGCACAATTACTGGACGAGCTATTAGCGTGCAGAATTACTATGCAACTGTCACACCCAGCTCTGCAGCACCTGATTAACTGTATCTCTGTCTTTTGGGCATTTCTGGTTTTGTATTTTTTATATTCCTTCCAGATGTCTTCACTTCCTGTCCCCTGATTCTTAGCTCCGCCCTGATGTGTCTCACCTGTGCCTCGTTCTTCCCCCTGTATTTAGTCTCTGCGTTTCCTTCCCACTTTGCCGGTTCGTCTTTATACTTCAAGTCAGAAATGTTTTTTTGGACTTTGTCTTTGCCTGGCAAACAGGAATGCTTTACAGCAGCCAGAAACCCTTTGTCAACATGTAAACACATATCTTATCCTTGTATTACGCTGCCAAACATTAAAAGCGTCCATGCAAAAGTAAGTGCAGCCACGGCTGCGACTAAACAGAAACCAATCTCACTTGTGGGTGTCTTTGGAGGGGAGAGATATGATGTTTACTTCAGCTGCAAATAATGTCAACGAGAGCAAGGACAACCAAATTAAAAAAACAGTTTCTATCCACAGGACTGCAGTTTGGATCTTTGTAAAACATACCATCTAATTGCCTCATCCGCACATATCAGCGGCCATGTTCACATTTGCACATGTCTTTTGCACATTTGACCAACCTAAACAATATTTGCACATTCTGAACGCCCCACCACTGTGACAGTTGCACCTTATACCTCTCACTCGTTTATTTTACTTATTCATTTTGCTACGCTTAGAGTAAGTTTATTTCCTTCATTACTCCTTCATAGCTTAGTTGAGTTGTTTATTTTAGTTGTGTGAAGGGAATTCGCAAAGTAAGAATTTCGTTGCCCAGTGTAAACTTCACTGTGTATGTGACAATAAACTTTTTGAATCTTAAATCTAAAAATTGTCAGGGGGTTGAAATATTTTCCAGTCGTTCCATCATGTGTGCCCAGTAAGCAAGGACTGGATGATTTTAGGCGTGGGTTAACTGTCAGTATGTCGACCATTACAGCCAAAATGAAACTCAATTGGAGTGGCACTGATGCCTCACAACAAGAAGGTTCTGGGTTCGAATCCATGGGCCGACTGGTTCCTTTCTGTGTGGAGTTTGCATGTTCTCCCTGTGTCTGCGTGGGTTCTCTCCAGGTACTCCAGCTTCCTCCCACCGTCCAAAGACGTGCTGGTTAGGTTCATTGGTGATTCTAAATTGGCCGTAGGTGTGAGTGTGAATGGTTGTCTGTCTCTCTGTATTAGCCTTGAGATAGCCTGGAGACCTGTCCAGGGTGTACCCCGCCTCTGGCCCAATGACAGCTAGGATAGGCTCCAGATCCCACCGGGACGTTCCAGAGGGCAAGCGGGAATGAAAGAATGAGCTGTGATCCAAACACAAGCTTTTCAAGATTACCAAATTTGGGTCGTGCCTATGTCCTACATGAAACTGTGCAGCACAATATACTGCAAACTTTTGGCAATAAACCCCTACAGAGGAGTTACAGAAAATGAATGAATGAATGAAACTTAATTGTCCTGTGATAAACAACAAAAAGTAAAGGCCGTTCCAACAACCCAGGAGAACTAAACCCTATGAGTAGGACTGCAAAAAACTATGGAAGCTTAATTAACACTTGTGAAAAACTGTGATATCAATCCATTAGCAGCAGTCCATCCAGTGCTGCCGGTCCACCAGTCTGCTGACATGCCACAAGTCTCTTGTGTTCACCATTTTTTGCCAGTTCTTGAGCAAATGAACCACATTTCTTTACATGAAGCGCCGAACAGTCTGATGTATGTCCACTATTAGCGTACACCAAGCAACCAAAGCCATTAATGCCACAAATCTTTCTTGGCTGACATCTCATTTTACAGTAGAAAGAATAATGTTTGTTGTTCTATTGTTGCACAGTGTCTTCCTGTCTTGAGCTGGATATGGGTTTGATTGAAGAATGGGTCGGGGAACACTGGCCCTTTTTCACTTTATCATTGTGTGAGTTTCAGACCCAAGGTACTTTAAAGTTGTAGTTGATTTAGTGCTGGCAATTTATTTCTTGTCATGTAAGGTTTTTTGTTTTTTGTTTTTTTCTCCCAAGGGCATATAAAACATAGCGTAATTACACAGGATTTTATGGCTGGGGCAATATTGTTTTAGCCGTTTTCTTCCCTGTGCCTCAACAGGGTTGAAAATGAGCAGTGACAGCATCGACAACAGCAGCCTAATTAGCAGGGGAGCGCTACAACGGGGAGAAAAGACGCTGGCGAAAGCACCTCACAGGGTTTGTGGTTCTGGACCGGAGCGCTGCGTGTGTGTCTGCGTGCATTCTCTGAGGCCCACCCGACGCTTCTGAATCACTATTAACGGGCTCGTGTGGAGTCTTGGGCATAAAAACGAAGCCAGCACTGCTGCTCCCACTGGGCATTATATTAAAGCAGCACTAATGATGCCTGGGCTGCTGTTCTTAACAAAATAAAACCTTTCATTGTAGGAGTAAAGGGACATTAATGATAGTGTTCCTGTAAGTTCCTTTGCAATGCACATTAACGGTCAGCTATTAAAATGATGCAACTTGACAAAACACACCGAGTAACTTAACTGGGAATCGGAGGGTGAACAACCTTGAGGTTATATTCGAGGATGTGTCTTTTACTTTGCACCAGGACTGCCTTCTTTCAGGAGCATCCTGTCTCAGAGTGATGCTGAAAAATTAGTCCATGCTTTTGTTTCTTCCCAGCTGGATTACTGTAATTCGTTATCATGAGGTTGTTTTTTTTTTTTCAAATAGCTCTCTTAAAAGCCTCCAGTTGATTCAAAACGCTGCAGCGAGAGCACTGACAGGAATTAGCAAGAGGGATCACATTGCTCCAATTTTAGCTTCTCTTCAATAGCTCCCTGTAAAACCCAGAATAGAATTTTAAAATCGTCCTCCTCGCATACAAGGCCCTTAAAGACGAAAGCTCGTAATTATCCTCATTGTACCATAGCGTACCAATAGCGTTTTGCCGCTTTAGTATTTCCGGCTGCTTCTCCATCTCCATTGTTTTGGATCGATAACGGTGGAACACATCGAGGCAAGGTTAACTGAAGAGGTTCGGAGATACAAACGTTTGTATGACTCGTCTTCGCCGAGAGTTTCTGCGCTTTGGGGGGCGAAGACAGCCAAGGCCGCCTGCGAAAAGCCCCCAGCCGCGGGAGGCCGAGGCTTCCCGATTGATGGCAAGGTGAACCCTCAGACAGAAACAGTCCCGCAGAGGCATACACCGCGCTTTACTTGTGGTTCGAAAAGTAGAACGGGAGGTAGAGCCTTCAGCTACCAGTTTGGGTTCAAGAGGCAGACATGCTCTCTATTTTTAAGGTTAGGCTTAAAACGGTCCCTTTAATAAAGCTTATAGTTAGGACTGGCTCAGATGACGCTGAACCATCCTTTAGTTGCGCTGCTATAGGCCTAGGCTGCTGGGGTGGATGATGCACTGGGCACCTGTCCTCTAATTTATTCTCTCTCGCCATCCATACATCTCTCTGCTATTACTGTACAGCATATTATTAGTTGTGTGTCCCTCTCTCCATCTGCCTTCCATCTCTCATGAAGCATGCAACAGCTTGTATCTAATATCTCGTACTCTTGTTCAGATGCTGCGTGTATGTTTTGATTAGATGTACATATGACAGATGCATGTATCATCTAATTCCTCCTGCTGCTCTCGTCTCCTTTTGTCTTATGTCTCTCTTTTTACGGTCTCTACACCGAGGCTTCAACCAGATGGTTCCCAGTATATGATCTGAATTTATTTCTGTTAAACGGGAGTTATTTTACCAATGTCACCTTGGTGTTTGCTCCGTGGACTTTCGGCCTCTGGGTAAAGCATCTGGACACGCTCTGAATCGTTACTGACGCTGCATACGTGAAGTTTTATTTAACTGAAAATTGAATAGAATGGGCCCTGCGATAGACCTGTCCAGGGTGTACCCCGCCTCTCGCCCAGTGACAGCTGGGATAGGCTCCCGCGACCCTCCAGAGGACAAGTGGTTACAGAAAATGAATAAATGAATAGAATGAGTTAGATGTACAACTGATTTGTAAATTTAGTTCAATTTGTCTCGAGACGCTTTACAGATCCCAGATCCTAAAACCTACAAAGAAAGAAGTAATCCAACGGTGACAAGAAAAAGCCCTGAGCAGAACCCAGTTCATACACAACCAGCCACAGCATTATGACCACTGACAATTCATTGTTCTGCTGGGAAACTTTTGGACCTGGCATTCATTGGTGTGGATGTTACTTAGACATGTAGCACCCACCTAGACCAGACCAGGTACCCCCACCCCATAGCAATGACACTCCTTGATGGCAGCAGCCATCCCCAGCAGGATGCAGCCTGACACAGGCACACACACAAAAACGCTTTAGGCCTACAAATTCACTAGATCCCAAACTGACCAAGTATCTGTGGAATGATCCAGACCCCACAGGACACCCTCAGAAGGCCCATGTCCATTCTCTGATGAGTCACGACTGTTTTAGAGGCACAAGGGAGACCTACACAATATTACGAATTGGTGTATGTAACAAAACTCAAAGAGAATTATCCACTGAATCAGCCCTCTTTTAGTACCTTTCATCTTTTTAGCTCTACAGATCAATACTCCTCCCTTTTCATCGCCGACATGCACAAAGAGTTGACATCTAGCTGATAAACACAGAGGAGCATTTGGTAGCTGAAGGCATTTCAGAGCTAGGAGGAAATGAAATGTTTCTCTTGCATTTGTCGAGCGGCTGCAAACATGACTCAGAAATCAATTATAACTTCTATAATTAATACCAACAACACCAACACTGCTCTCCCACCGTCCGTATCAGCCGCTAGCTGTCCAGTTAAGCTCGTTAGTGTGCTGACACCAGCTACAGTGAAGTGACAAACTCGTTAGCCAGCGAGTCAGTGCTAGGAGACATGGCAGCAGAGCAACGGAGAATATGCTTAGTGACAAAACCGAAACGGATTATATGCGGAGGATTTCTTTAATTTGCTGTTTGGACTGTGGAACCTTTTAACCCCTTAACCCTGAAATGCATGTGGCACAGCATCAAACCAGACCGAACCACCAATCAGCCTGTGGAGATTTCAGTATAGCCTCACATACGGGTTGCAAAAAGACAAGATAAGCTGACATCAAACTTACAGCATGCAGGGCTCTCGGATTGCAGGCAGGAAAAGAATCCAGTGTTTTAAAAACTCCTGCAGCAGCTCGTTATTCTGCCACGCAGCAACACATCAAATTATTACACCTCCAGAGCAGCCTTGCATCATCCAATATGCACATATAAACACATACAAATCTACAGTATTATGCAAGTGCAGGGAGATACAAGCAGAACCTCTCTGTACATTTCCGTCCAACCCATCTGCTGCAGGATTCAACAATAAAACCCTAACCCGTCGGCCGGGAACAAGATCTTTGCCGTTTCTTTGGGAGGAGAAAAGCGCCACATTTGAGCATGAGCATCTCTGCAGGAGGTAAAACTGACAGCATGAAAATGTAAAACTAACAATTCTGACACTGAATATATGCCGGAACAAATGACATGTGGCATCTGCTAGTCTGCTAACGTGCGTGGCAACTAAACAAAAAGGCTCCTGCATGCTGAGATCTGGAAAAATAAATTAATGGATGATGCTGGTTCTGTGCTAATTCTGGGCTCTGTTAGACAAATATAAATAAATCCTTTTATTAGAGTAAGATATCACAGCGGGGGGGAGGGTTTCTGCTTGATTCCAGTATGCAGTAGCTAAACTGTGACTGACTGTTCCATATTCAAAAGACCAAGTAGGGATGAGTTACTATTGTGATTATTGTTGAGAAACTGCCTCTGAGCATTTCATCTAATTAAAATCTCATTAGGGTTAGGTTGATGGCAGCTGACATTTGAACATGAGCAGTCAGCTCCTCTTTAGTGTAGTATTTCTTGTACCCTAAGGCCGCAACTTGACCAATCACAATATGCAGTAAGTGTAATGGGCGGTCTATGCTTATGAGTCAATTTGACGCCGTAGCTACAACGACAGCCCAGACCCTACGCAGACCCTAATGCCGTAGCCTGACGTGCACCTCCCCAGAAATGGAACTACGCGTTGCGGCGTCGCAGACCGAAAGGGCTGTGATTAGTCCGCTTGCTAGTAGCGTGTTTCCGACTGCTTCTCCATCTCCGCAAACTTCAAATTGATTGTTTTGGATCAATAAAGGTGGAACACATCGAAGAAGGAGGAGGTTCAAAGGTACAAGCATTTGCATGACTTCTGCGAAATTTCGACAAAAGTTCTGCGAACGTTTTAGTCGCCGTAATTGAAGGTGAAGCAGGAAGAAGAACCAAAAAATTAATCCGACTGACAAAAAAGACACAGTGTTGGGCGGTATTTTTTCAGAGCGAGCCATACTGACGAGCGCACAAGTATAAATGGCCCGCACCAGCGTAGAGGAGAAGAAGAAGAACAAGAAGAATTAGAAGAAGAAGGACTAGAAGAAGAACAAGAAGAAGAAGGACTAGAAGAAGAAGGACTAGAAGAACTAGAAGAAGAAGAACTAGAAAAACTTTAATAATAATCTGTGCATCAACACAAATTCCTTTTTAAACCAAGTTTTGTACACGTGAATGTTCTGTTGTTCTGACCACACCCGTAGTTTGAGCAATCAGGAACCCCTCAGTGCAACAGCGATGCAAGCAGAATCTGAAGTGTGGTTGTAGTAAATACCCCTACGGAGGGGAGTAACATATGCTGATGTGTCAGAACTTCCAAAAAATCTCAGAAGAAGAAGAAGAATAAAGTAGAAACAAATGAGCAGAAATAGATAAAGAGACTGATCTTTTGAACAGCTAGTTCAGCTTCAAAGCTTGCTGGTCAAGCACACAGCTGAGAGAGAGAGACACCCGCCCACTTATTTGAATAATAAATTGTGCTTACACTCTGATGGTACAGACTAGAAACTTGAAACTTGAAACCTGCGCTGACTGATTGTTTTTCACTTAAACTCGGCCTCAAATACTCATACACTGATAGGTACTTAAGTGGGTAATTGCTAAAATATAATTAAGATCATTCAGTCTTTTGTTGTTCATTCAAGAATGTTTTTTTTTTTTATTTGTTTTTAGAGGATTTCTTATATTTCTCTTCATGCACGGACCAAGCAAAAGAGATACCGAACTAACTTTAGGCTTTTGTTTTTATCAGATCTAGATTAAGTGACCTGGTCTACACTCTTGTAAGAATTTATACTTGTGTTATACTGACACCAATCAGGCGTAACATTATGACCACCTTCCTAATATTGTGTAGGTCTCCCTTGATAGTTGATACTTGATACTGATACTTGATCAGTTTGGGATCTAGTGAATTTGGAGGCCAGGTCAACAAAAGCGTGTGTTCTGGGGATGGCTGCTGCCATCAAGAAGTGTCATTGCTATGGGGGGTGGGGGTGCCTGGTCTGGTCTAGGTGGGTGCTACATGTCTAAGTAACATCCACACCAATGAATGCCAGGTCCAAAAGTCTCCCAGCAGAACATTGAACTGTCACAAGATGGTCAATGTTATTTACTTCTCCTGTCAGTGGTCGTAATGTTATGCCTGACTGGTATATATCTAGCTTTAAATGGTGTTCAGCAGGCATTCGGTTAACTAGCACAGAGCTGGGTTAGCATGTCTCCCTCCTGCTCGCACCACGCTGCCCATTTAGACTCCAGCTCTATATTTAAAACACAAACAGGTATCAGTCTTCCGATCTCACTTTAAGTAAGAAACCATTTAGGTAGCGCTATTCCTTTAAGTTGAACCGACTCACTGTTTACTCTCATAAATAGTCTAAGTGTCTCTCTGCTGCCAGCTTGCTTATCTGTTGTTGTGCTGTTGAGCAACAGAATATCAGACTTGTGTGGAGTGTGTTTGTGTGCGACTTAAGAGAGAGGGGAGAGAGAGAGAGAGCCTTGAAGCGTACAACGGTCGGCCTTGTTGGGGTCGGTCAGTTACAGCATGCAGCAAAACTTAGGCTTCATTCACGGGCAGGGTGAGAACGGCCCTCTTTGGAAGAAATGCTCACTGTATTTCCTTTCAGGGAGTTCAATATATTTTGGTGACCTGCATCCGTTTTTTTTTTTCTCCCTCCCCCTCTCTCTTTCTCTCGAGAAACAAACAACCCAATCATGTGGATGAAAGGTCAAGTGACAAACTGTTTCCACTCCTGCTTCCACTCCTTCTTCAAGAACAGCCGATAAAGTAAAATGTAGGAACCTGAAATACTAAAAGATGCCTGCCGGAGGTTTGACGCGCAGGTTTGTGAATGGAGTCTGTTTTCGCCTCCAAAAAGGATGTTTTCCACCTTGTTTGTTTTTCAATTTGCAGGTTATAAGAAATTCTTTCAGTGCAGGTTAAACAGCTGATGAAGAAATACACATTAACATAACTAAATAAATAAAAAAGACGCATATCTCAGTTTTTTTTCTTTCTGGTTCATCTTTTCTCTTGATTTCAAAGATGTTTTGGCTGTCTATTTAAAAAATATATACTATAGGTAATAGCCTTTACCTATAGTAAATTTACATTAAACCCAATGCCAAGTGGGAAGGGGCAACAGAATGAAAGGGGTTATCAATAAACTGGTTGGTGGGTAGTAAACAAAAAATATATAGATAAAAAAATCTAATTACTACATACCATCAGCCACAACATTAAAACCACCTTTCCTAATATTGTGTAGGTCTCCCTTGTGCCTCCAAAACAGTTATGTCTCATCAGTGAATAGACACGGGCCTTCTGAGGGTGTCCTGTGGTGTCTGGCAACAGAATGTTGTTAGTGGGGGGGGGGGGGGGGGCTTTGAGGGGAGGGGCCTCTGTGGATCATCCCACAGATACTTGATCAGTTTGGGATCTAGTGAATTTGGAGGCCAGGTCAACACCTTGTGCTGTTCTTCATGTTTTTTTTAGTTGTTCCTAAAGTGTTTTTGTGTGTGTGTCTGTGTCAGGCTGCATCCTGCTGGGGATGTCTGCTGCCATCAAGGAGTGTCATTGCTATGGGGTGGGGGTACCTGGTCTGGTCTAGGTGGGTGCTACATGTCTAAGTAACATCCACACCAATGAATGCCAGGTCCAAAAGTTTCCCAGCAGACCACTGAATTGTCACAAGATGATCAATGTTATTTACTTCTCCTGTCAGTGGTCATAATGTTGTGGCCGATCGGTGTATATTTACAGTAAACTAAAAAATATGCATCACGTACGATATGATTAGACACAAACTTTCATAGGCAGTTTTAAAATAACTTCGAATCCAAAAGAAAAACCAAGAAGTCTCTACAAACCCTCCACTTCACAAACTACCTCCAAACAGCACTTTACAGCAGCAGCACTTAATCACAACTTCAGTACTCTGCTATTTCTTTTTCTTTTTTAATGTGAATGGCGTAATTTCCAGACATTAGGGAGGTGTAATTGCAGCTCTCAGATTCTTACACAATGCGAAGTGAATTTTGTCGAGCAATGAAAAGTGTTACAACACTCAGGAATGCTAAAAAACCACAGCCCCGTCTTTCCTCCCTTTTCCCCTGATCGGTCTGCAAAGTGACGTAGTATCAGAACGAGCAACAAGAATGCCAAGCATTTGGCTCTTTCTAGCAACCAGACACTGCACGGAAAGAAGAAAGAGACGCTCGCGAGCCGGTTCCAGCTGCCATGTGACTTTTGGGAAGCAACTGGATGATGCACGGCGAGTCGGAACGGAACGCGAGCGAGCTCTTTCTCGATTGAAAATATTGCTCAACGCTCCCAAGGTCTTTTCCATCACTCTTCCAGATTCTTGGCTTCGGCCGGAGTCGCTAATTATCACCAGGCTTCAAATGGAAAGAACTCATCAGGGTTCATACTTCTGAAGGCGTGAGGCAATGTGGAAAATATCTTCCCGATCTTCACGCAAACAGGGAAGGGGAGAAATATCAGGTGAAGTACGCTCGGGTTTATTGAGTCGAGCTATTCACTTCGCAGGTGACGCTGAAGACGAGCGGTTGCTGGTTTTCTATTCAGTGCATTTTATACGTCTGCATTTTAAGGAGCACGGACTCTGAGACTTTAAAGCTTTTATGATGAACTCGTTCTTTCTTTTTTTTCTTTTTAAGCATCCCACACACACACACCTATGAGGAGGATGGAGTGTTTCCACTACACCTCTGACATCCTGAAAATTACTTCCATTTATATCATATTAGCGTGGGCATTCTCACTAACATTGCCAGCTAAACACCTGATAACCTTTAATGTTTTCAAATTACTTAAGGTAAATTGCTTTCTCTATCTCTATGCACACGCCTCTCCCATCCACACGGTCGGATTCACAAAACGCACGCCTTTCATCTCGGCAATTTAAATCAGATGTACCTTTTCTTTTTTTTTTCTTTTTTCTTTTTTTTTATGAGTCCCTCATCAAGCCCGATAAGGTCTGAAGAGGAAAAGAAGTTCTGTCATGTGTTATTTCTTTTTCTTATGGAGGGTTCCTGCGCGAGGAATTACAAGAGGACGGAGGGTGAAATGAGCAAAAGCCATTAGCTTCTGAGAATTCATTTGCTGCTATCGCAAGAACACAAGCTATTCATTAAATAAAGCTCAGTGCAGCGGAGACAGCAGGGCCGAATTAGCTGGAAGACCTTTTTTTTTCTTTTTTCTTGGAGTGCTCAGTACCGTAAAAAAGTTCATCGACTGTTTTGGGGTTATAACAAAAAAGCGTGCTCGAATCTGCAGAACCATTGTTGGAAATAGCATTTATTTGCAAAGTCGCGACAGTATAGGCGTGCATGTATTCAAACAGAATACTACGGTTTATGATGCGATGCAGTTAACAAAAGTTCACAAGGGGACATTTAAATCAAAACAAACACCAGCTGGCAGCTGACTTCTGTTACCCTCCTGAAGACCGTTTGCAGAATCCTCTCGGTGAAGAGGATTCTGATGGGGAGCTGAGGAACATGACTCACTGTAGCGCTGTAATGAATAACCTTTTGTTAGTGGATCTTTAAACAGGCAGTTGTGAGTTATCCTCCATCCTAATGTTTGGTGATCTGAGGTAATGATATACTCATAGAGAGAACAAGAAATACTAAGGAGTTTTGATTTAGAAGTGAGGACTACAAGGTCATTTTCGAACATTTCATTTAAATATTGAGAGTGTAATTAAACAGATTTTCACATTAAAAGGCAAGCGTGATGGCAGGGTCACAGCATAATAAAATGTACCTGTAACGTCAAGGTGCCCGCATTAGTGTTCAGTAGAATTTATGTTGTTTCGTAATGTGTATACGAGGGAGAAATTTCAAATTTTCCAGTTGTTGTGAGCGTTCACAGCGCGACGGCTCAAGTCTCACTGCACCTGCTTTTCAGTTGTTACTGGAGATGGAGATAAAAGCTACTGGATTGATGGGGAACTGTCACAGTAGCAAAAGAAATACATGTTTAAAAAATATACAGGGATCCTACAATGTACCATTTAAACAAAACAATGCTGAGACCCTAAACATCCTAAGGTTACATCATGTAACCCTTGGTTCTTTGATAACTAAGTGACGGCCTGGGCCTGACCAGTGACACCACATACTGTATGTCAATGACCGACCGTTCGAGTTGCGTTATGGGATATTTAGAGATATTTTCTCTTGGAAGCCATTGCTGTTGTTGCATTGGGTTGTAGCGTAGACTGTATATTAGAGATTAGATGCTGCCACTAGGTCTGTATAGCAAAGCCACTGTGAAAGTGGTGTAAAGTGCAATACCACTGATTGTTTCTAGGTGCCAGACCTAAAACTTGTCAGCTACTAACAGGCTCCCATTACAAAACTGTCATTTATTCTCATGAAATACTAAGGAAAAAAGAAAGAAGGCCTCAAAACAATAATCCACAAAGCGCTGGTGACAACAGTGTGGCTATACCCATCTTTTATTTAGAGTTAAAAAGAGACGTATTACGACTGACTCCCCTGTCACCTTCACATGTCTGGCCAATTACAATTTTTTTTAAAGAAAGGTGTGCATTTGGAGACAGGTGTATTCAGCTGAGACTGGTCGTGTTGATGAAAAGAGATTGTGTTTGGGTTCTGTGAATGATTGCGAGCCTGTTGATATTTTTTAACAAGTTGCAAAACGGTGATTACAGCAAATCCCACATGACACGTGGTAATAAAAAAAAAAAAACTACCTGTCACCTTCTTATGAGCACTGAGCAGCGCAACTAAAGCAGCTGGAGATGGCGCGCAGCACGCAGACAGGTGCCTCTAACCACTTGGCTGATATCCATACAGCTATTCTCTTTATTGTGACTAGAGTCCAGACTCCGTATCAGAGAGCCCATCTTTTCCGATAGCAAGCAAGTGACAAAATGTTCAAATCCGTTCTTGGCAGACATAAAATTCTTCTACGAAAATGAAGCACATCTTCTGTCTGCCTCTACTGGAAACAGATGGTCAAACGGCATCTTTCACTGCCTTGACGGCTTTGAGAAGCTTTTGTAGAGCCCTTTCTTGTGGAAATCAAAGGAATCCTGAGGGTTGGAGAGCAGAAATGACTTTGTTGATCCTCTCACAGCAGAAGTACAGCATCTGCATTTAAAATGTGCGGTGAGAAAAAAAAGAAAAAAAAGAGCCCAGGTGGTGTAAGTTGGACCTCCACACAAAAGCAAAAAAGAGAGAACCTTGCAGAAACCCTTTCAAGACGAAGGGACTGGCTGAGCACACATGCTCGTGTATAGTGGCGCCCTACTTTGCCTTGCACGTATTCACAATGCAGCTTAAGTCATTCATTTCCCCCTGCCTAGACTTGCCAGCATTCAAAAGGGAACCGAAGTGCAACATATGAAGTAATTACCTGACCCAATCTCCAAATCTATTTCCTAACAGCTGTAGCGGGAGAGTGAAGTGAATTCTCGGCACATTTTCTACCCTGTCTCCGGACTGGGCTGTGGAGTATAGGTCTAAAGGGGAGATATAGAAGGGTTTTGTATTTTATCAGCAGTAAATACTACTGAGATTTGTCTCTGCACTACAGGGCTGGGCTCTGTAGAAGTGATTACCGTAATAATTACATCAGTAAGTGGATTGGCGGTGGTGAAAACGTCTTATTCCAGCTTGTCCTCCATTGGCAATTACATTGAGCGAGTTTTTCGTTTACCCCCCTCCTCTCCCCCAGCTTGACCACCTCTTAAGACAAATGCAAGAAGGCTTATTACACTATTTTCTTGTGCTTCTTTGTGTCTTCCTACGTTAAATGCTTTTCATTCCTGCCCGCTCACCAAAATTCCTCCGCGCTCAGCCAGGCCCCACTCTGCTTCACACGTCTGGGAGACGGTTATAAATCACCATTTGCCTTTAACGTAAGGATCTCGTTTTCTCACTGAGTTTATCTTAATTTATTTGTCTCTGCCAGAGCTCGGCTTATTTTCTGAGTAGTAAGGGAAAGACAACTGGAGGACAACGCCTTGGCCGATGGAACAAACCTCACCCCAGACAAGCAGTTACAGAAAATTAATGAATAAACGAACACATCAGTGCAGTGGACGGCATCATGAACTTCACATGAGAGGATGTCCATGGAGATAGTTTGGTCTTTGTAGACTGCATTGTGCATCTTGAGGAAGTTTCTGATAGGCTACACCCTGAGATGTTCCTATTTAAACCTCAGCTCCTCAACACCAGTCCTTTAGAACTGAAGAAGCTACTTGGATGAAACGTCTTCCAGAAACTCTACAAGTCCAGTTGCCTTTCTTTTAAATGTTTTAGGATATGGTCAACATTGAAGTGTGATTTGATTCCCAGACCCCACTGAAACACAAACTGGGTGTTATCAGAGCCCTACAGCATCAAGCACAGACTGTACTCACAAGGGCAGACGGTGAAGGAGTAGGAACAAAATCACATCGAACAAATACTCGAAAAGATATCCCAGAACGATCTGATGGAAGACCCCAACAAGAGGAGAAACAATGACATCCGCTACGTAGCTGGAGTATCAGAGTAAATTAGGAGAACTGAAGCAGGAACTTGTTCACCCCAAAGACAAAACACCCAGGCAAAAGACCGAGCAATGTAGTTTATGCTGTCCCGTCCAGTGAGGAATGTACAGACTTGTGCATTGGGGAAACAAAACAACCCATTCACAAACACAATGCTCAACACAGGAGAGCCAGCTCTTCAGGCCAAGATTCAGCTGTCCACCTACACCTGAAGGACAAAGGACACTTCTTTGAGGAAAACAACGTACACATTTAGCCAGAGAAGACGAAGCCAGCTATGACAAATGGTAACAACCCCTCTCTGGACTGAGATATAACCGAGTCTTAGCATCCGTCCTCAAGAAATTTCACTCCACAGACTTATTTTCTCGAGCTTCACTGAGCTGTGAAAGTCTCTCACAGCACTTCAGGCCGGGGCCTTTCAATAGTTGCTTGCTCTATTTACACTACCACGTGAAAATAGAACCTAATATCCAAGTGTTGCAGAGGATGAATCTCTCACACGGGCAACAAGCCAGATAACAAGAGATCAGATCTCACGGGCACACTCAGGATCCAGGCATTTGTTGCTATCACTGTAATTTTCATTTCCCTGGGATCACACACACACACCAACACACATATCTGTTAGCGAGATTGACTCTGTGAGTGGTTGAGGTATAGTATATGTGAATTTAGAGTATGAGAAGTGACTATTTACAGTGCCAAATTAAAGTCCATCTGTTCGTAAGCGTTTCCAATCAGTGCAAAGGGACTCAGGTGTCATTCAGTGCAACATTTTTTACCAAAAACCAGGGATTTGTTATAGTCTGATATTCACAACACATGTTTGTGGAAGTATGATGGCACGAACAAAGGAGCTTTCTGAGGAGCTTGGAAAAATTGTTGTTGTTTCTCGTGAGGCTGGAAAAGGTTACAAAACCATCTGTAAAGAGTTTGGAATCAAGAAATCCACAGTCAGACAGATTGAGAACAAATGGAGGAGATTTAAGACGACGTTACACTCCACAGGAGTGGTCTACCAACAAAGATCACTCCATAACAGTCTGAGAGGTCACAAAGAAACCCAGGGGAACTTCTAAGCGGCTAAAGGCCTCTCTCACATTAATGTTCACGAATCCACCATCAGGGCAGAGTGGCAAAGACAAAGACACTGCTCTCCAAAAAGAACATTTCTGTCCGTCTGCAGTTTGATCAACATCATATGGTCAAGCCAGAAGACTATCGGCGCTGTGTCTGAGAGGAGGTTTTGTTGACCAAAGCAGAAAAGTTTGGCTTAAATTAGATCTATCATGTCTGTATATGAAACAACACTGCATTCCAGCATCAGAACCTCATATCCACACATGAAACATGGAGATGGTAATGCCCTTGTTTCCTATCAATTCTAAAATAAAATGTCAGGACATCTGTGTCGGTGAGCTCAATCTTAAGACAAACTGGGCCATGCAGCAAGACAATGAGCCCAAGCACACAAGTCGTTCCACAAAGAATGGTTGAAGAAGAACAAAATTAATGTTCTGGAATAGCAAAGTCAAAGTCTTGACCTTAATCCAATAAAAACATTGTGGAAGGACCTGTAGCAAACAGATCATGTGAGGAAACCCAACAACATCTCAACAGCTGAAGAGGTTTTGTTCTGTGGAACAGGCTTAAATCCCTCCCAGCTGCTCTAGACAACTTATTTAGGATATAAATCAGGTGATAAAGGGAGCCAGGTCAAAGCCAGCCTTTGAGTCCATCTAACACAGTCTTTACATTTCAACTTGTGGACCACATGCAGTGGCAGTTGTGTTCCATCCTTTATATACTGAGCACTTAACATTTTGTGCTTCTTGGGGTTTGTTGCACGCCTAGGCGATGTATTGTATCATTGCAATGAAAATAACATTACTACACCGCTCCACATGCCAATCACTATTACAAAACCCCGTAAAAGCCAGTAATACACAGATTTTCCCAGATATTTTTGAAGACATACACCCAACAATACTGCAGAACTATGTCAAAAAGACGGTAAATTGATTATTGTAATTGTTGCTTGTGCGATGCTGTAGCTGTATTACTATATAAAGATTTGTGAAAGACAAGCACGTGATCTGACAAAAAGGTTCTTCTAAAAGACATTGTACAAACGCACACATTTTCTTTAGGTTACGTGACAGTGCCAGAAAGCCTAATCCCCAGATGAGCCTGCTCCCGTCACGAGTGCTCAGAGAATCTGATTTATTGGCTTTTTCAAACACACAGAGGATCACTCATGCTCGAGTGTCTCAGGAGGAACAACCATATAGAAGCAGAAACCTGAATAAAAGTGGTTGGATTGAAAGTCCTTGGTAGACTTATTTCATACACGCGCACACCCTGGAGATTTCTCATCCACCGAGAGGAAGAACCGAGGGAGCTGTGACAATACTGATCCACCAGACTCGTCAATTAATCAGCGACGCAATCGGCCCCATTCACGTTGTGATTCCAGGCACGATTTCCATTTGTTTGTACCTGAGTCACTTTCACTCCAGACTTTGGCTTCCCACAGAGACCATCTCTAGTGTTTGGTTTGGTTTCTTCAACTCCTCAGGGGGAACCATCAGTATTCGCAGGATGTCTGCAGGATGGGAATTTTAAACTTTTATCAAATTTAAATTTCTACTTACTTTTGTCTCAGGAAGCAATCATCAGCAAAGAATCTATGTGAACATGTGTAGGCAATAATACACATTCTAACCAGGTCAACCCTTCAGAGGATCTCTCCATCCCCATGTTTACTATAAATAAACATCCTTAAATTTAAATTTTCCTTAAACTTCCCTTACAAGTTGAGAGGATGCCTATATATGATTCTATTTGAAACTTTTCTTCCGTGTTAAAGATACCATAGTCGTGGAACTGCCTATTTCGCCTAATCCTTTATGACTTTTCATTTCAGAGGCAAAATTTAGACGTCAATAATCAGGATAAAAGCTGATTCTGAATAAAAACGCCTCAGGCAACCGCCTCAATCAGAACAGACTGGCCTGATCTCTCTGCAGCACCTGGTCAAAATTCACTGTGTCTCTGTGTTTTGGGCATTTCCTGTTTTATTTTGTTTAGGTACTAACTCTCTGTCATCGCGGATGCCTTCACTTTCTGTTCCCTTGTGTTATAGGTCACAAGCTCTAATTCCTCCATGTTAGTGGATAGGACTTGCGCCAAACTAAAACACTAAAATACACATCAATTTTTTTTTTCAAGGATGGTTTCTGTCATTTTAGGTAGTTAATATAATGTAGTATAAATTAAACGAAAACGCGAGTGAGGCTGGAGGAAGTGTGGTCAGGTCATCGATATCGTAGCACCACGTGGCTCCTAAGTCGCAAGATGGTGCCGCCCGTATCCCCAGGAAACTAGCATCAGTTTGGCCAATGGAAGGAAGTGGGGACGTCAAACTTTGATAATCTGTTCTGGGAAATATTAGCTCTCAATAACCATGAACGTGTAAATGCTTGATTTGAGCATTCATCTGGAATAAAAAACCGTGTCCACATTGGGTAAATATCAGGTGATGTGATGAGTTTCAAGGAGGAAGAGAAACAGGGAGATAGCAAAACAGCGGAGCCATAATCAGTGTGGGAAATAATGTTCAATACATCATCTATGACTTTAGTGTTGTCAACAAAGTTGGGGGGGGGGATTTCTTCTTCGGATTCAGTGCTCCAAAGCGGCAGAAAGTTGGAATTTCTGATCTGAATGTTTTCAGTTGGCATGGAGAAATATTGTCCAAGTACAGTAAATTGCATTTGCTTTTTTCTCAACACTACAAATAATCTAACTTACTTGTACAAGGCATTTCTATCCCCTGAGTTACTTTTCTCATGCACAATCCACTTAGAGCATGTGTGGTACAATTCACATGCAAACAGAGGAGCCTGACAGGAAATGCAGCCACTCTGCTGAAAGCCAAAGGGTCGAAGGCTGAGACTCAAACTCTGTTCATGACCTTGGAACCAGCAGTTGAGAAAACAATCTCCCTACAAGTTCAATTAAGCAGCTCTTCTGCAGCTCTCAGTCTGGTAAGCTGTTTATTATACAGACACAAACGTACTTTAAATGTATCCTTCAAAAATGTGTACGTTTTAGAAAATAATGTGGACTAAGAACAACCTGACGGGACCGCATGATCGGTCAACTCTTTAAAAGTACCAGTCAAATGAACACAAGAGTTACAAATCTCTTCCTAGAATCAAACTGTTGATCCAGCAGAGCTCTGTAAAGAAACAGTGTTCTGGACGATTATTAGCACCTTTCTCCGTGTAATCCTCTGGCTTTCATTTGCTTTCTTTGGCATCTCGTATCACAGAATTTTGTTTAATAGGAAAACAGAAAATGCTCACGGCTGTTTTACTTGCAGGAGTGTCCCCGGAATCCCGTTACTACAAGCTGCATTGTCAAAACTGAGAAATGAAGCGAAGATGTTGAGAGTTATTTATTCATACCCCCGCTCCATAAACAACAGGATAATCTTTTGTTATAGGCGAGGCGCGGATTCCCACAGCCGTGGTGACTTTATCAGTATTAGAGGAAACGGTTTTCAGTGTTATGATTCATGGTTTAAAGTGTGCGACACCCCCCTGCTTCCTACTTTGTGGCAGCAGTTTGTCTTTGTTTCTGACCCCTTGAAATCTTGCACAAAGCCAAATCAGTTGCGTGGATGAACTTGAAAGGCCGTGCAGAGACTCGGCCTCATCTGACACTTTTGCAAAGCACCGAATAAAAAACTGCACCTTGCACAAAAACAAATGCACAGAATATAAAAAAAGCTCAACAAAACAGTGTGGTGAGATGATCCATTTGCATATACTGAATTGGGAAAAGGGGCTTTTGTCCGCTCTGCACCCTTTGCATGGAATATGTTGCAGAATGACTGGAAACTACCTAATTACATGGAGCTCTTTTAAAACCAAACTGAGGGGCTGACTCCACAATATGCATCATTTTGCAATTGTGTTCTGCATTTGCTGCTGCCTATCTTGGCCAGGACTCCCTTGATAAAGAGGTTCTTAATCTCAGTGGGAAAATAATATGTACACCGATCAGCCACAACATTAAAACCACTGACAGGCGATGTGAATAACATTGACCATCTCGTGACAATTCAGTGTTCTGCTGGGAAACCTTTTTTGGACCTGTCATTCGTGTACGGACAACCCAGTAGCTTCAATGCCTGCAACCACGGCTTCCACCTGCACAGAAGCATACAAAGCAGCCCAGAGAAGAGTTGGGTGTGACTGAATCATCGAGAGCTGTACCATTTTGCCCCGCTTCTGTTCTGGCCAGCAGTGATTGTGACAGACTGTGATTACGCCTACAGCTTATTTAGTTTGATTTGAACCACATGGGGAGAACTGAACTTTCTCGCAAGTTTTGTTTTTGGTTTATTTTATGTCAAAATTAAATGAGACCATGAAAGGATCTTCCCTTTGTTCACCCTGAGACATTTTCAATGCACAAATTGAGATTGCTTTTGTTCTCTAAGCCTTCTCATGTCTATCATTACCTCTAGCAGCAGTGTCCTACTTATCACAGTGTGTTGTATAATATACAGTACAATGAATTCAGAAATTATTCAGACTCCTTGATGATTTTTGCACACTTTATTGTGTAGATTTGATTTTATATGATGAAATTTCCCATTTAATAAATATTCAGAACCCTTAGAAACACCTTCTTTCAATTCTCTCATAATCACACCCAGGGAAATTCAAGGAAATTGCTTTTTAACTTTGAGTGTGATTTTAATATTATACTCAAATGAAACATCCGTACAGATGCGGGAAATTATACTGCTCTTGTTGAATCACGGTTTCATCTTTTTCGTCTGTAGTATCTAGGGAAAACTGAATCCATGAGGAATGCGGCCCTCGTGTTCATCTAATGGAGCCAGTGTGTCGACGCAGCATTCCCGCCAATGCAGGGTCATTCCAGTCAACCTTTGGTCCAGCGCGACACAATGTCACCCGGGGGACACATTTGTGGTAGGTTATTCCATAACAAAATAAAAATGCTGATTCTGCAATTTACTTGAGGACAATACAGAGTAACATATTCATCATGTAACTGGATCCTTACACAACATGAGCACGACCTTGCATTGTTTTAACGCGTGGGCTGTTTTCAGTTCACACGCTTATATCATCAGTTGAGGCCAGAACAACAGGAAATAAGAGGTGCTACAACCGAAGCCTTAACTGCACCCACTGCTGAGATCAGGGGGGTGGTAAGCGACACTTTTTTAAGCCTCCCCCCTCACACTCTCACTTTTTACAGAGGATTTTGACTCTCGTTGCCAGCAGGAATACTACCACTTCCTGCTGTATGTCTTCACAAATAGCTCAAAGTACACTACATTGCCAAAAGTATTCACTCACCCATCCAAATAATTGAATTCAGTTGTTCCAATCACTTCCATGGTCACAGGTGTATAAAATCAAGCACCTAGGCATGCAGACTGCTTCTACAAACATTTGTAAAAGAATGTGTCGCTCTCAGGAGCTCAGTGAATTCCAGCGCGGTACTGTGATAGGATGCCACCTGTGCAACAAGTCCAGTTTCCTCGCTACTTAATATTCCACAGTCAACTGTCTGTGGTATTATTATAACAAAGTGGAAGCGATTGGGAACGACAGCAACTCGAAATGACAGAGTGGATGCTGAGGCTCATAGTGCGCAGAGGTCACCAACATTCTGCAGACCTCCAAACTTCATGTGGCCTTCAGATTCGCTCAAGGACGGTGCATAGAGAGCTTCATGGAATGGGTTTCCATGGCCGAGCAGCTGCATCCAAGCCATACATCACCAAGAGCATTGCAAAGCGTCGGATGCAGTGGTGTAAAGCACGCTGCCACTGGACTCTAGAGCAGTGGAGACATGTTCTCTGGAATGATGAATCACGCTTCTCCGTCTGGCAATCTGATGGACGAATCTGGGTTTGGTGGTTGCCAGGAGAACGGTACTTGTCTGACTGCATTGTGCCAAGGGTGAAGTTTGGTGAATTATGGTGTGGGGTTGTTTCTCAGGAGCTGGGCTTGGCCCCTTGGTTCCAGTGAAAGGAACTCTGAATGCTTCAGCATACCAAGAGATGTTGGACGATTCCATGCTCCCAACTTTGTGGGAACAGTTTGGGGATGACCCCTACCTGTTCCAACCAGTGCACAAAGCAAGGTCCATAAAGACATGGATGAGCAAGTTTGGTGTGGAAGAACTTGACTGGCCTGCACAGAGTCATGACCTCAACCCGATAGAGCACGTTTGAGATGTATTAGAGCGAAGACTGTGAGCCAGGCCTTCTACTCCAACATCAGTGTCTGACCTCACAAATGTGCTTCTGGAAGAACGGTCAAAAACTCCCATAAACACACTCCTAAACCTTGAAGAAAGCCTTCCCAGAAGAGTTGAAGCTGTTCTAGCTGCAAAGGGCAGGCCGACGTCATATTACTCCCTATGGATTAAGAATGGGACGTCACTTAAGTTCATACGCGTGTAAAGGCAGATGAGCGAATACCTTTGGCAATATAGTGTATCTCTGTATGAAATAAAAAAAAAAAACACATCATTCATTTCTACCTTGTCTACTCCATGATCAATATTAAAGGTCATGTCTGTACACAAGCGTACTTTCAACTCTTCAAATGTGAAATCAATAAAGTGTTGGATCCTTTAAATACACAAGATGTGAAGAAAAGCAACACATGGATTCAAAGACTGTCCTGGGATTGTAGATATTAGACACGCCGAGCTATCAAAAGGAAAAGTTTTAAAATGTTCCCTGTATCAGGAAAAGATAGGTAAGATAGATTTCTCCGCATTTTTTCTCTCTCCAAAACTACTCCAGACTTTCCCTGACTCTCTGTGTGAGTGATGGCAGTGGATGAGTAATTCCTACATTTTCTTTGGTAGTTCAGAAAGCAGGAGAAATTACTCATCCACTGCCGTCACTCACCGTGAGTCTGAAAAAAATCAATCGTCTAATCCTCCGGTCACAGGACATGACAGAGACAAGCCTGGCTCAAGGTATGAAATCCAATCAACACCAACATACCTCATGAGATGAGTGCAGCCAAGATTCAAACGGCTGTGATGCCTCTGCCATACAGTTCCAATAATGTTCCACAGCACCTTTCAGGGCCAATGTTAACCCTTTAGTTTTTATCTGTCACGTTTCACTTCTTTGTAAGATTGCTTTAGTGCAATGTACGATTGAAAAGCTGCACACGGTAACTCCTCACATTAACTACTGAAGCCAAGGAAGTGTCCTCAGTCTGGGCAACAAAGAACTTTTTGGTAGGGATCAGTTTTAAAACTGCACCATACACCGATGTAGCTCTCACTTAGACCAGACCGATCAGGCATAACATTATGACCACCTTCCTAGTATTGTTCCTTGTGCCTGCAGAACTGTTGTGACTCATCAGAGAATGGACATGGGCCGTGTGGTGTCTGGACCATCCCACAGATACTTGATCAGTTTGGGATCTAGTGAATTTGGAGGCCAGGCCAACACTTTGTAGTGTTTTTGTACATGTCTGTGTCAGGCTGCATCCTGCTGGGGATGGCTGCTGCTATCAAGGAGCGTCATTGCTATGGGGTGGGGGTGCCTGGTCTGGTCTAGGTGGGTGATACATGACTAAAGGCTCATTTAGAGTAATGTGGGACATAGACGCCGTAACCTACGTACGTAGCCTACGCCGGTGCGAGCCATTTATGCTTGTGCGTTTGTCAGTCTGCCTCGCTCTCTAAAAACGCCACCCAAACAAGTCGGCGCTGTATCTTTTTTGCCAGTCGGGTTCATTTTTGTTTCTATTTCCTGCTTCAGTTTCAACAATGGAGACTGAAACTTTCGCCGAAATTTCGCCAAAGACGTGTCGTACAAATGTTTGTATCTCCGAACCTCCTCAGTTAACCTTTCCTCGATGTGTTCCATCTTTATTGATCCAGAACAATTGATTTGAAAATTCCGGAGATGGAGAAGCAGCCAGATTGCGTCAGCCAGATTGACGCAAAAGTATAAATCGCCTATAAGTAATGAATGCCAGGTCCAAGGGCTTCCCAGCATTTTTCAATCGTTCAGTTGTAGAGAAATTTGTGGCATACTGCTTGGGCATGTAAGGGTTTTCCTCATCTCTCCTGATGGATCCCTGCTGTCTGCTATTGATCAGAAGATTGATCCAGAACTCTCAGCAGGAAGCTCGTACACATTCAACAGAGCTACCAAATTAAACTTAAATGAGCGTGACATTTAAAATGCTGAATGTGTGAATGTAAAATAGTGTGTGAAATATTTACTTCCATTCTAAACTAAATAACTAAAACCCATGTGCATGAATATGAATTAATTGTGTCTGACACACAAAAGGAAGGACAACATGTGAATCAGAGATGAATAAATGATAGCTATTTAAACTATTAATAAAGCTCAGTTTTAGAATTCAGCTTATTCATTACAAAATGATCCTCATGACTCAAGTAATTACCTGAGAATTATTACATTTATGGTGGTGGTCTTTCCATTTATGAGGAGCTGGTAATACCTTCCTTTTCAAGGCAGCCAAATTCTAACAAGACTGAAAAATCAGGAGAGAATAAAAGCTGTGGTTCAAGCAGTGTCCTGCAAGAAAGTACATTCCAACATTTCACATTAATGAGATACCTTTCGAATTTCAATTATTTCCCAGACTGTTGATTCATTTAAACCTTTTAAATATGTATTAGTGTATTCTGTTTACTTTTTAATATCTGCGTTCTATGTTCTATTAAGCACATTACTGTTTCACACATATAAGCATTAGCATCCACAAGTTCTGGAGTTATTTTAAGACATGAACTTTTAGCAGCTGGGTCAATTATGTTTTTCCGCCAATTCATACTCATGAATTAAAGATACTCCTTAATGTATTAAATAAAGAACATACGATTACAACTTCTGCCAGCACCGACCCAAAACTCTCTTTGGGATTTCACAAAACTTCCAGGCAATTAAATATTCATTCAGGAGTTGCAGCGTGTGTGCCAGCCGGCTCGGGGTAAAAATGTGGTTTTGGAATTAGAAATTGAGCAGCTGATTCCCCCACACATAATTTGCTCTTCTGTTGGGCTGACTTCTTCCTTCCGAAGGTTTCGGTGAGCAAGAGGTCAGAAGTGAAAACGATTTCCATTACAGCAATCAGGTCAAATATCCCCACTTGCAGATTGTTTGTGTGAGAAATGTCAAAGGGAATGCAATAGTTTGTGAGCTGGTCAGAAGCTCGGTTCGGATATTAATACGACCATGACAGGGGTGAGCATTCAGGCGGCATACATATGCATGTTGTGTCTGGCCCGAAACCAGTATTTCAAGTCTGTTTACACCACAGCCAAAGCCAGATGGAGCAACATTGGGCTTGGCACATTAAACAGCAGGACTGCCTTCTTTCACCTGCGTAATATTGTCAAAATTAGCAGCATCCTGTCTCAGAGTGATGCTGAAAAACTAGTTCAAGCATTTGGGCCTTTCAGGCTGGATTACTGTAATTCATTACTGTCTGGCTGTCCAAATAGCTCTTTAAAAGGCCTCCAATTGATTCACAATGCTGCAGCAAGAGCATTGACATTCATTCATCCCTTTAAAATCTAGAATACAATTTAAAATCCTATTACTTGCATACAACGTACTTAAAGGCCTGGCTCCATCGTATCTTAAAGACCTCATTGTACCACAGCATCCCAACAGATCACTTGGATCTCAAAGTGCAAGCTTATTTGAATTTCAAAAAGTAGAATGGGAGGAGCCTTCAGCTATCAGGCTCTTCTCCTGTGGAACCAGCTCCCAGTTTGGGTTCTCTACTTTTAAGGTGAGGCTTAAGACTTTCCTTTTCGATAAAACTTGTAGTTGGGGCTGGTTTGACTGAACCATCCCTTACTTGTGCTGCAATAGGCCTGGGTAGCTGCGGGACGATGCACTGAGCACATGTCCTCTACTCTCTTCTCTCAAGCACCGAGCTCCTGTCCTCTAATTTCTTTTCTCTGGCATCGAGCTCCTGTCCTCTAATTTCTTTTCTCTGGCATCAAGCTCCTGTCCTCTAATTTCTTTTCTCTGGCACCGAGCTCCTGTCCTCTAATTTCTTTTCTCTGGCACCATGCTCCTATCCTCTAATTCCTTTTCTCTGGCATCGAGCTCCTGTCCTCTAATTTCTTTTCTCTGGCACCAAGCTCCTATCCTCTAATTCCTTTTCTCTGGCATCGAGCTCCTGTCCTCTAATTTCTTTTCTCTGGCACCAAGCTCCTATCCTCTAATTCCTTTTCTCTGGCACCGAGCTCCTTTCCTCTAATTTCTTTTCTCTGGCACCGAGCTCCTGTCCTCTAATTCCTTTTCTCTGGCACCGAGCTCCTGTCTTCTAATTTCTTTTCTCTGGCACCAAGCTCCTATCCTCTAATTTCTTTTCCAATTTCTTCCCTATTTACTACCCATGCAATTCTGTGGTACTACTGTATAGCACGTTAACACATTATCTCTCCCCCTCCCCTCCTCCTACATCTTCTTGTGGGTGTCTCTGGCCTGGAGTTGTGTGTTTCCGACCTGTGGAGCTCCATACTACATCTGTTGTCATGGTACATGTCTAAGTAACATCCACACCAATGAGTGCCAGGTTCAAAAGTTCCCCAGCAGAACAGTGAATTGTCAAAAAGATGGTCAGCGTTATTTATTTCTCCTGTCAGTGGTTTTAATGTTACATCTGATCGGTGTAAATACATTTACATTTCCTTCACCTGACAACTGATCATTTGAAAACAACGGGTTTAATTGTTCTTAAACACACAGCGATCGACCGGATTCATCATCTTTCCTTGGCATAGTTTGTGCTCCTTCACAGTGGAACTCAGGCATTACATTTTCCATCTTCAGTTTGGAGACATAAGTTTGGTATAAATAGAGGACAAACACAGCATTTAGGACAAGCTGTTGCAGCCTTTAGAATTAAGAAAAATAAGTAGAAGCAGCAGCTTGTGTTTGAAAAGCGATTTGTGTGGAAAAAAATCACGGTTTTTTTAATCGACGAACAGTGTCTCTCTCAACATCAATTGTCTGCGTCCTTCAAACCTTCTGATGCAAACTCCGAGTATTAATATTGTCAGGTACATGAAGAAGTTTTTAGATCTGAGAAGATAGATTAAAAAAAAAAGGTGCAGGGGGAATTTTAGACAATGAGAATTATTCTCGAGTCTAGTCACGCAAAAAAATAAAAATAAAAACATGATTGAGAGTTGTAATTGTTGTTTTTGTGTGAATAGAAATATCAGAAAAGCAGTAATTCAGTTATTGTGATTGTAGCGGTGAAAGGCACTGTCTGCTATTGAAGTTGCAATATCAGATAAAGCGCTGTTTAGACAACCTGTACAGGACAGCGTTCTGGTGATCAGACTGAGGAAAGGACATGTCAGTAGCTAGGGACACATTCCGCTAATGCCTTGGTCAGTGCTCTCAATTCGAATAAATAAATGATAATTTTGTCGTGATTTGTGCTTTCTGTATGCTATTTGTTCTCTGCTCTTCAATTTCTCCCAAAAACCTGTCTGTATGCATCCTTTCAATCCCCACATTTCAAAACCACATAGTGAGCAAAAGCAGCAGCCAACAGCACGGTTGTGCATCTTACCTTGCAGCTGGTAGTCCACAGAGATGTCGGACGGAGCCTGGAGCAGGGCCGACCTGCGGTAAACGACGTGGACTCTGCCCTGGTCCTCCAGCTCCTGGGTACCTTTCTCCAGCGGCTCGATGAAGTACTCATCTGCGTCGGTCCGGATCATCCCAGCCTGCGAAACAATACCGGGTCAATGAGTGTGTAAAAGCACAGTACTCTCTTAGAGGAAATGGCATGCATGGATGTGGAAAACAGATCAAATTTAGGGCTTTGATATTACCTAAAAGAGGTATTAGACCTTTGAATGTGCAAGAATAATCACATATGATCTATGAATTATTGCAAAATTAGGATATTGCATTAAACATTGATAGTGTTCTCAAGAAAATCAGTTTTTCTGTATTGATATTTAAATGTCACGCATTGTGTATTCTTAAAAAAAATCTAATGATACCTCTACTTTTTTGGAAGAACAGCTATCAGATATACTAACAGATGTACTGGTATAATACTTTATCTGTTTCAAGACAAAACTGCGGATTTGTTTCCGGCAACTTTCTATCTATTTGCAATTATCAACAGCTGACAAGGGATGGATCCACAAAAATTGCTCTCTGATGGATACATGCCACCGTCAGATTTTCTACAATAAGAGGCCAGCCATGCCCGATTGTTAAGGCAGATATAAAGGGTTACACGGTCCAGCTAACACAACGAGGCATAAACAGACTGAATGTCTCATCAAATCCAAATGATCCACTCAAACAGGTGTCGCACGCATGTAGGCTGAACGATGCAGCATCAAAACACGCCATATTATCAGTGGCGTTCCACTTTGTGAATCCATCCATAGCAATTTCTCTACAATTGCTCTGCACCTCTTCCACATAATGTTATAGTTTTGCCCTTCAAATAGGCTAAACATGCTTTTCTGAACACTAATTAGGCTGCAGGCTTTGGACAAATTAGCAGCATCCAGTAGAGCGCTAATGAATTCATGTCCAACAATCATGTTCATACACTAGAAAGCGAGTGATCTCTAGAAAAACACGGTAACTGTGCACCTGTACGCACACAGAGGCCCCTCTCTCAGAGCTGCAGGGGAATTTATTTCAGCTGTGATTCCAGCTCGGCTTTACCTCACTCCGGCCTCTTCATTAACACTCTGCTGGACATTGCACATATGGTGCTTTGCAAAAAACACTAACAGGGAACTCATTTCCAACTCCCACAGCCCCTAGTCGCCCGGCGTTCCTTCTTCTATCTTCCCACTGGAACTATTGGCTGGACTCCAGTTCAAGTCCTATTCAAGCTTACATGTAGCTTTTACTACTGTGTGATCAAGACTCCGTGTTGCCATTCAGGAACAAATTAACTCAATAGTTGTATTTTGAAGTGTGCCGCTCACAGCTGACCAGACCTGCTAGTAAAAGAGGGGCCAGGTTTGTTCTGGCAGCACGACAATGTTTATCCCTCGCCAAAGTTTTCTAACCAGGTCATCGTGCTGACACACGACTCATATGAAGTGGATCAATGCAGCCGTGCCACCTGTCACTTGATGTAATTTCTCATCCCGAGCTGCAAAATGCAATGCTTGGGCGCAAAATGTTACGAGCATGTGCATCTGCCTCGTGCCAGTTGGAATGATTTCGCACAATGGTCGTGACACGAGGAGTCGCAACCCTAAAATGCAACAAATATCTTCATGCCTGGATTTTATGATGTGATAATTTTGTGGAGGAAACAAAAAATTTGATTAGCTTCAGAGACACATTGCAGATTAGATTAAGCCAAACTCAGGCCAGGGATGCATGAGGGTTTTGGTTTAAAATCGCTACTTCACAAAACTGGTGGACTTAAGACGGCGTAACCTACGTACGTAGCCTACACCGGTGCGAGCCATTTATACTTGTGCGATCGTCAGTCTGGCTCGCTCTGCAACAACGCCACCCAAACACTACTCTGCGCTGTCTTTTTTGCCAGTTGGGTTCATTTTTGTTTCTACTTCCTGCTTCACTTTCTGCTTCCTGCTTCACTTTAAAAAATAGCGACTGAAAGACGAGTCGTGCAAATGTTTGTTTCGCTGAACCTCCTCAGTTAACCTTTCCTCCATGTGTTCCATCTTTATTGATCCAAAACAATCAATTCAAAAACTGCGGAAACACGCTACTACCAAGCGGACCAATCACAGCTCTCGCCGTCTGCGTTGACGCGTAGTTACATTTCTGTGGAGGTGCACGTCAGTCTACGCCAGGGGTTTCAACGTTTTCCAGGCCAAGTACCCCCAAACTGATGGAAAGATGGAGCGGGGACCCCCTACTTATGTATATGTGTATTTTTCGCGAACCCCCTGCAGTAAATGGAAAATGACCTTGCTTTTATATAGCGCTAGTCTACCTGTTGTTACTCAAAGCGCTTTACAGTCACAGACACATCTACCCATTCGCTCACAGAAACGCACACACATTCACACACCAGTGCCACGCACTGGGAGCAACTGGGGGTTCAGTGTCTTGCTCAAGGACACTTTGGCATGTGGCACATTCTGGGGATGGAACCGCTAACCCTCTGGTTTGTGGACAACCCGCTCTATCTACTGAGGCCGGAGCGAGGTAAACGCCCCAGTACCTCCGCGGACGCCCTAGGGGTCGTGGACCCCCTGCTGAAGACCTCTGGTCTACGCCATTAGGGTCTGCGTAGGGCTGTTGCTGTCAGCTATGACGTCAAATTGACACAGAAGCCTAAACCGCCAATTAGGCAACAATTATGGTAACTATTTAAAAAGAACAAAGTCAGTTTTGTTGACACCTCCATTCACCCTGACCTCCTTGACTTGCATACCATCTTCCTTTGCTCCAATAATGATTAGCCTATTAACAAATTGTATTTTTGAAGGGTTCTTCTTGGGCTGTTGATAGAGGTGACAAACATTTGAAGCAGATGCCAGTGTTTATATACCGCCAAGAGAGCAGCGTATATGAACAGCCTACGCCAATGCAGGCACCTGTATTTGTACATGTTATGTGCGATCTCTCCACCACTGTAGTTTTGTTTGCTTATTTCAAACAGTGGTAACAGTAATTGTGCAGCCTTGTTGGAGCCGGACCAAATAACTGTCGAACAGCGGTTAACTTTCAATGAAATCACTGCAGAAAAGGGAGAAGACGTCCGATTAGATGGTGTGTAGGAGCCGTAGGGTGGGTGAATCCTGCGCTTGTCCAGCCGCTGAGAGACGTGGGTTAGGCAACGCCTTCTGGACCGGTCTGTTGCAATCGGCGTCTCCGCGACTTGTAGCGGGAGACACCGGGGGAGGTTCGGGCCAGGCTTTGGCGTGGTGCAACATGGCCTTGCTAGCAACTGCCAGCATTTTGTTTAAACTGCTTGTCGGTGCACCATTGCAATCATGGGCGTAAAACATGAAACCAAGCCAAACCTTCAATATTTTATCTCTCTAATTGAACAAAGAAAAACTTGAATACCATAAAATCACAAGTAGAAAATGAAGAACTAAAAAAAAGGGTGAATGAAAAACAAATGATTTCAGAGTGACACATTTCGTAAGGATTACCAAGGGTGCTCTGTTTTCACTATTCAAAGTTTATCCACGCAGATCCACATACTTACCAAAGCATGCACAAGCATATTATATTCAGATTTAATACCCAAGGTATTTGGAAAGCTACGCCAACAGCTTGGCACGGCGCACGTCGGTTCACGGTTCATCCATGCCACAGAATCACAACAGAGCTTTGAGTGTACACGGCGTAGTAGAACTCAAACTCAGAGCACAGGAGATACACTGTAGATGCAGAACGTCTGAATTCTGGTGGATACCCTTGACTGAAATCAAGATTCGAGCGCCTCAATGACAGCGAAAGGTTATCGGAGAATGAACGGATGTTGTGCAGGAGATGAATGCAAAACGGGAGCGATCCGGCGGTCCTCCTGCAGAGTAATGGGGATTCAGTGGTGTAGGAAAGCGATAACAAAAACTAGATATACATTAGGTAATGGCTGAGAAAGGGATGAATAGCTACAACATAATTTGGGTTTACAGAAATGACACACAGATGCCACATCTTATTTAATTAGGAGCATAACGGGCTCAAAAATCCAAATATTGATTTATTTTTCCATCCTGTTGCCTTCTTAGTTTGCTGCAGGAATCTCCCGCTCGGCTCATTGTTTGCTTTTATCGCCTACCTGCAGGCTCTGCCTCCAGACAGAAATATTCTGTATGTCAGCATACATTATCAGACTGTTTGTCTAGCAACATACCAATTACCGATTCCTTACATGCACCAGCATTCAGATACAATGTCAGCGGATTATCCACCCTGAATTATTCACCACATTACACCCGTAACCCTTCCGTCAGCTTGTTATTTCTTTTTTTTATTATTATTCACTATGTGCTTGTTTAACAGCGTGATTTATTGACTGCTCGGCTCACGGCTAAAAAGCAAAATCACACTGAGACGGGATTGTTAACAGCGGCTGAGCCTGGGGGCGTATTTAGTATTAAAGGGAAGTGAATTCATTGCAGCGCTTTCGCATCCACTGATGCGCCGTACGGGGAGCCGAGAAAGCAGAAAAAGTTCAATCTCTCACATGCTGCTAAAAAGGACCTCACAGGCTGAAAGGTGCTCCAAGGTGGTTTCGAGAGTCTTCACATGGCCGTACTTCAATTAAGGACTAGTCGAGCGGAAGAGTCTCTTACAGCATAAAACCACCTCGACTCTCACGCTCATGTTAAATTAGGGAGCAGCCTGTTAAAGTGTCCCTCCGGGGGAAGGTGGGATCCTAAGGCTTTGCAAATAAACTGACAGGCAGATAATTGGAAAAAAAAAGTTAGGACTCTGCTGCCGTCTAAATACGGCCGCTCCCGTGAACTATCTGAGCGGCTGAAAAGGCCATATTCTTGTTAAGATATGGCAGAGCTGACAAGAAAAAAAGGGGAACGCCACGCAAGAGCGCACGTAACGAGACGAGGAGGAGACGTTTTAATGTTGACCGAAGCCGATGTGCAGCGTGACGCACAACGTGACGCACGACCGCAGATAACCACGTTCATCCCCGCGTGTAAGAAAACAACTGTCTACACTTTCTCTCGATGATGTTCTTTTTGTTTTTAAAGATGAAACTCTTGCTACGGAGAAGCTGTAATCAGTGCAGCCAATGCTGGTCGTTTCCATAGTTTTAAAACTGTTTATCTAAACATGTGCATGGCGGATACAACACACAGAGAGAAAGAGAGAGACAGAGAGAGAGCATCTCATTAAGCCCCTGCTATGCTTTTATATGAATGCATAAAAGCAGACGCCCGGGTGTGTTGTGAATATCTAACAGAAACAAGCTCGCTCGCGTCTTAACAAAGCTAAAACCCTCCTCGCAGTAATCGACGTCTACAAAAGGAAGTGCCGAGCTCCCACCAGTTTGAATCGTTTAAGTCGGAAGCGATTGGACACAGCTGTTCTGAGATTACTGTGGTGTGCTACAGAAATGATTCGCGTCCTCTTGTTTGACAAACTGGAACCGGGAAGTAATGGGCATCCTTGTTCTAAACTAAACAGGTGCCGATTTACTTATACAGGCTATACAGTATCTGCAGCGCACAGTATTGATAAGCTTGTGTGTTTATGTTCAATTCTGTTGTGTCCTATTAGTTGACGCTGTTGCTGTGGTTGTAGAGCGCGTTGCCGAGCGATAGCCGCATATTAGAAGTGTCAGACTGACGGTGTTTACGGTGTTTGCGGTGTTGACGGTGTTGACGGTGTTGACGTGGCCCATGTTCAATTACATGAGACGCTACAGAGAGTTCAGGTCAAGAATATAGATTTCATTGTTGTAAAGCATCACTTTCTACTGTGTCTTTATTTTTAGTCGACGTCATCTCGACTTTCACCACATATTTGTCGGCTTTAAAAAATCCGAAGTTGTTCAACCCCTCCCATTCACTGCAACTTTAGTGCAAAGTTAGCACAACAGCATTTAGCACGACACTGTAAATCATTTAGAAATGTTGCATCCCAGACACTTATTGCATGGCCCTTTAGATAGTATAGATAGGGATATTTCACTGTTGCAGCAGCAATGTACAGGCAAATATGTCAAACTCATCGCCTAATTTGGCCCGCAAGATCATTTCAAATGTCTATTAGAGCTGGCCCGCCAGTATATATATCGCAGGCACCGCTAATACTGCAAATCCCAGAATGCTTTACTAGTTTGTTGGCGCATCAATCAAGACCCGCAGGCGCCTTCTGTTGACATTCATTAGCAACTTCATGCTGCCAGTCACCTCGGCCAAATTTAATCCACACCTCCCCAAAAAATGGCCAAACGAAGGATAGAAAACAGGAGTTTTCAGGTGGAGGCAGATTATCTGTTATCCCCTTCTACAATGCAAGGATTGTTAATAGTTGAATTGCTGAATTTTTGTATTTGAATAAATATAGAGTCTGTTTTTTGGTCCACTGTGTATTTGAGTTCGACACCCCTGCTTTATGTGGCCAGGAACCGCATTTGGCAACTCCCGTGCAAATTCAAAATTGCATCCCTGAGCCTCTGAGTAAAGTTTAGAAGCGTGTGGTTTCCATCCAGCCAATCAGAGAAGATCAAGAAAACATCCTCAGGTCAAATGTGGTCTGCAAGGTCCACCTCTGCATGAATGCTGAGCGTGACTGCTTTATTAGGTACCAGGAAGAAGAAGTGTCCTAATGCTGTCTAATGTGATAATGTGCATGTTGAACCACCTGTCTGAATCACCACTTATCTTCTAAAGGTCTAAATACATATTTACATTTGTTTGCCACTTAAGGACAATGATCCATATTTGGTAACTTCATTGACCTTGTTTTTCTACATGACAAAAGAAAAAAAGTCCTCTTATGCCCTACAGTAACACTCTAGGGTTGAAATTTAGAATTTCCAAGTATTTCAACGAGTGCCCTGTGAAGGTTTTAATGCTTTTTCTCATTCACAGTACAGAGTTACATAATTAAACTACAGTATTGTGTATAATAATCAGTTAATAATGTTCTTATTGTCGTACCAGATCCTGACAGAGGCAGCCGTCTCTATTAGAATGATTAAAACAGGAGCTGGCATCATTAAAGCTGCCTCCTCTGGAACATCACCAGACACTTGTTAATATAGTCCCGATATCATTTCACTGTCTTCCTGTGTTAGCTGATTTATGTATTAAATGATGAAAATAACAATAAAATAAGATTATGAGTTTCTCGCATTGACACAGGAGGCTCCACATGAGAGAGGTTTGATCGCTGGATAACTGAACTTGAGGGATTACTTTACCTGGACTTGTATAATAGACTCATATATAATGAGGGAATTAGGACTGTCTGAGTGCAGCAGGAAGCATAAAATATGGTGAAGTTCCTCCTCGGCAGCCGCATTTTATAAAACACATATCCGGGAGGTTCAGCGACGCTCAAAACACGCCGGCCCGGATTTAAGCCTTAACATTCGTTTGCACTGTCGAAAGTTTTTCTTGTTATTCCAAAGGATTTAGGCATGACACATCGTAATCCAAATTGATGAGAATGCGCAGTAAGTTTGTACAGCAATGGCTATTTGTTATAAGCCCAAGAAATATCTCTGTGTGCTTGAAGGCAAATGCGTCAAATTGCAAAATAAAGAAGAAAAAAAAGTCCTGACTCGCCTGTTATTGAGTTCATACATTAGTCAGGACATTTTAATGCATTTCGATGGCACATGTTCTCACTCGGGACCGTTCTCCACCCCATGAAACTACTGAACAGACTTCAGATGAGATGAATAAGATATTCCCGACATCAAGTAATAGAAATGGTAGCTGGGAATATAAGAAATCTTTTATCGGTCTTCATGAATGGATGGACGGGGTTTGCTCACTTGTCATAAAAATGGATCTAACTTGCAGCTTCAGTGGCTGCTGCAATTTCATCCTCACCAGTTAAAGGACTTTATATCTGTGTTAGGAACTGAGGTGTGAAACTGCACTCAAGATTCACTTACTAGCCATTTCTAAAGCTTTATACTGTATTATTAGTGTAGCACAGTATCACTTATTTGTTATATTTTATTAATTTGATCTGGGTATTGTTGTCTAGTTTGCAGGACAAGGATATCTGATCATCGTCACACATGTCTTTCTTTAAAAATTGGACAACATTTTGCATAAAACTGATTAAGTGCATGGCGTTTGTCTCCTCAGCTGAAGCTGCAGCCTGTCCCTGAAGTACACTTAAACATTTAGTGTTAACAAAATAATAGGACATAAATGGACGGACGAGAGACGAGCAAGACACCAATCACATCTAACCCCCAGAGACCACCTCTGAACACAGGTTTATCACTGTGAGGTTGGAGCTGCTGAAAAGAGGATAACATAAAACCAACACTGAAACCTGTCGCTGTGCCAAAAAAACTCCATGGATCATGTTTACAGCCTGGTACAAATCAGGGTTTGGTCTCTGAAGCACATTTTAGCTGTGATGTATAATTCAGTTATGCATAATTAAGACTGTGGCGGAGGGTGCAGTCACATGCCACTAGATATGAATCTGCCTAGGCGAGACCTGCGCACCTCAGCTCCACTCACCCTCCGAATCCCTGATCACTTTTGAATCAGCCAGGAGTTAGGAGGAGTCATGCACTGTCGAGTTGTCCTCTGCGGGACATAGACGGCGTAACCTACATACGTAGCCTACACTCTGGCTCCCTTTGTAAAAACGCCAACCAAACGCTAGTCGGCGCTGGGTCTTTTTTCCCAGCTGGGTTAATTTTTGTTTCTACTTCCTGCTTCAACGATGACGACCAAAACTAAGACAAGTCATACTAATGTTTGTATCTGCGAACTTCATCAGCTAACCTTTCCTAGATATGTTCCATCTTTATCAAACCAAAACAATCAGTTCGAAAATTGCCGCAATGGAGAAGCAGACGGAAATACTAAAGTGGAAACATGCTACTACCAAGTGGACCAATCACAGCTCTTGTGCTCTGCGTCGCTGCAATGCGTAGTTACATTTCTGGGGAGGTGAACGTCAGCTACAGCGTTAGGGTCTGCGTAGGGTTTGGGCTGACGCCATAGCCGTAACAGTAAAACCTAAAAGCTGCACGTCTGCACGTTTTTGCATTGTGGGAATAAGGCAAATTTTTGAATCTAGAACCTTCTTGCCGGAGGGTGACAACTGTGCCACCTTCAAATGTTACACTGTTCTCATTCTTCACCCATGACAGCCGGGCCGAAAGCCTCTGAAACATCGAGCAAATGGACCTTGTTAAACCGATCTTTGCACAAATATAGTGTGCAGTTTCTAATATCAGCTATTATGTGGGCAATGAAGTCCCTTAAGCTTTCAAAAAATTCTGTCTCATCTTCCACAGCTGGCTGCCCCAGCGCCGAGGATGTTTTCTCTTCCTTGTCGTGCATCTCTCTGTCATTTAATCAATGCGGCAGTTCAGTTAGTTCACCGTGATCAAAGGCGCCGTCGACTGACGGGAGAAACATTCTGAGCCGGCAGGTACTCAGATCGATTGCTGGTCATTTGTTGACTGACCTCTGTGATCTCGCCGCGGGCGCAGCTTAAATGTAATGAATATTATTGATGAAGACGGGTTTTTGAAACTCAGGCGATTAAAGGAGGCCCCGTCGTGAAATCTAATGGAAGAATCTGGTAACCGATTGTCCTGTGAAGGGTCGTGGAGGGAGGGCTGCAGCCTATCCCAGCTGTCAGGGGGCGAGAGGCGGGGTACACCCTGGACAGGTCTCCAGAGAACCCACGCAGACACAGGGAGAACAATCAAACTCCACACAGAAAGGGTTCAAACCCAGAACCTTCTTGCTGTGAGGCATCAGTGCTAACCTCCACGCCACTGTGCCGCCCTGGTATGATTGTGTAAAATGCAAATTTAGTATAATTTTGTTGGGTTTGATAATAGACCACTTCTTTTAAATACTTCCTGAGACTTCCTAGTTGTTTATCCGGATCAGATTCAGCTTTGCGGTTCTCTCCAGGTACTCCAGCTTCCTCCCACCGTCCAAAGACATGCTGGTTAGGTTCACTGGTGATTCTAAATTGGCCGTAGGTGTGAGTGTGAATGGTTGTCTGGAGACCTGTCCAGGGTGTACCCCGCCTCTCGCCCAATGACAGCTGGGATAGGCTCCAGCGCACCCTCCAGAGGACAAGCGGCTGTAACACTTTGATCCAGACACAAGCTTTTCAGGATTACTGAATTTGGGTTATGCCTGTTTGCAGCACAATATACTGCAAACTCTTTTTTCTTAAAGCTACTTAAACGTCAGACCTCTCCTATCACCCACAGCAAATGAAACCAACCAGACAAATATCTATTACTACATTCCTGCCGGCGCATTGTTGTTGATGTTTATGGTGCAGCTGAGCCTGGTGACTACCTGGACTGACCTCTGATGTCCTCACAGAAAGGTACACCGACTGAATGTGCAACAGGGGATGCAACTGTTGTTTGAAACTATTTCCGAAAGGTTCATTTCTGATGACAGATACCGAAAGCTTTGGTTCAGATCAAAACCAAGACTCGTAATCCAATTTCAGCAACCTTCTTTTGAGCAGCCCAAGATCTGGCCAGATTACGTTTGAACAACCATTTCCATCTTCTCCAGTATCAGGAGTCGATGCATTCCTCTGTTTTAATCGTGACATAAAATCTTTGTTTTTTTGTCGGTTGGTTAGAGAAAAAAAGAAATCTAATTGAATCTAATTGAAGTGAAATAAGCAATTTTTTTCCACTTCATTACCCAACATAATAATTAGATGCATCTATTGATCTCATCAAATCCATTTTCAAAAGCGCTTTCACTGCTTTCAGATACTTCATACACCCCACACATGAATCAGAGATGTTAAAAGGTGATTTCACAGGATATTTGTATCTCTCCAAAATATTCACATCAAATGCAACCGTACAGCCAGTAGCAAATGGTTTCTTTAAAGACAAGGAAGACGATGAACTGTGCAACGAGAGTGGTCATGAGCTGCAGCCCTAAAGGTGATTAAACTCACAAAGAGAAGGTCAGGAGAACCACAAGGTTGTGGAAATCAGACTGACAGGAAGACACTGAGTGTAACCTCAAACCATATAAACGGTATGAACACAGCTTCCTCCCAGTAATTACACGTTATTTCACTCCCGTCTAAACTACTTTTAAAATTACCATCCAGGAATCTACTCCACCAAAAAAAAAAAAAGCCAAATTGTGTCTCTTGGAAATCCGTAAGATAGATGGTACTGTGGATGAATATACACCGATCAGCCACAACATTACGACCACTGACAGGAGAAGTGAATAACATTGACCATCTTGTGACAATTCAATGTTCTGCTGGGAAGTTTTTGGACCTGGCATTCATTGGTGTGGATGTTACTTAGACATGTAGCACCCACCTAGACCAGACCAGGCACCCCCACCCCATAGCAATGACACTCCTTGATGGCAGCATCCCTAGCAGGATGGCTGCTGGGGGTTAGGAACAACTAAAAAAAAAAAAAAACACATGAAGAACAGCACAAGGTGTTGACCTGGCCTCCAAATTCACTAGATCCCAAACTGATCAAGTATCTGTGGGGTGATCCACAGAGGCCCCTCCCCCAAATACCCCCCACTAACAACATCCTGTTGCCAGACACCACAGGACACCCTCAGAAGGCCCATGTCCATTCTCTCATGAGTCTATTTTGGAGGCACAAGGGAGACCGACACAATATTAGGAAGGTGGTCATAATGTTACGCTGTGATCGGTGTGTCTGGCATCAGTGCCACGCTTTGTGTCTCTCTCTCAGCCAGGCCTACTGCATCCTTGTCATCCTCTTCCTTTGTTTGGTTTGTTGTACCCTCCAACATGCAGTTTTGGAATCTAGTGAATTTGGAGGCCAGGTCAACACCTTGTGCTGTTCTTCAAGTTTTTTTTTTTTAGTTGTTCCTAAAGTGTTTTTGTGTGTGTGTCTGTGTCAGGCTGCATCCTGCTGGGGATGGTTGCCGCCATCAAGGAGTGTCACTGCTATGGGGTGGAGGTGCCTGATCTGGTCTAGGTGGGTGCTACATGTCTAAGTAACATCCACACCAATGAATGCCAGGTCCAAAGGTTTCCCAGCAGAACACTGAATTGTCACAAGATGGTCGATGTTATTTACTTCTCCTGTCAGTGGTCATAATGTTGTGGCTGGTCGGTGTATGTAACCATGATAGATGTATGTTTATCTCGCTCCTGATGGGTTCCTCCATATGAGCTTAAGGTTCTGCTCAAGGTTTCTTCTTGTTAAAAGGGAGTTTTTCCTTGCCACTGTTGCCTTAGACCTACAACCAATCAGAGTCATTTTGTTCTCAACAAATTCAACTCCTCTGTGCTCAGATGACTTGATTCACCAGACGAACCTTTGCCAGAGCATAATCAGTTCCAACAGAGTGGTTCAAAACCAAGTTCCTGCAACAAAAAAACATTTCTGATGTAGAAGTTGGTCTCATTACCAGGCTACTCTGAAGTATTAATATTACAAAACACCACAGGGAAGCTGGGATAGCAGCACAGGAGCTGAACCATGTCTACACTACACTAAGTATGACTATGAGTAATTTTCTGCCACATGTTACAAAAATAATTTTATAAACACATTAGTCCTGGGTGTTATTGTGCCACGATTGTGTTTTAAAATAGATATGTATTCGGTCGTGCCATATCCGTGTGACTCAACTGCATGCAGGCTCGTTTTTTTCCCCAATTTCCACTGACCACCGGATGACAGATCCCACGTCGGGGGAAGGAAAAGAAAATCGTGCACTTTTAGCTGCAGCGTCCTCATGCCATGTAGTACCGGCTTTCATTTCGGCATGACAAACAAACTGAGCTGCCTGGAAATGCCTTAAAGCAACCATGAAATACCGCTTCAGCCCCGCTCATTTGTTTCCACGAGGCGGGACAGCTGGAACAAAAACCTCCTCTTTCCCCACGTTGCATGAAGGAGATATTGTTTTTTTCAGCAGACCTTGGCAGACGGCTTGACAGATCGACTGACAGATACAGACAGACAGACGGAGTGGAGAGGAGAGCTGACCTGAGACCAGCGGCTGGCTGGGTGCACACGACTGTTGATGTTAACCTTTACCTCGCCAGCGGCTTTGTAAAACTTGGCCGCCTCTAAATGTGTGTCACGTTGCGTAATCGTCTCTGCCAGGCCAAAAAAGCGGAGGCACTGCTCTGTCTGTGGTGTGTGAGACTCGCAAGTGTAAACACTCTGCAGGCCTGATGGGTAATGCCTCAGTTAGAGTCTCCTTTCCGAGCAAAAGCCTTTTCCTTTGGAGCACATCTCGACTGAAGCTTCTCTCCCCGATCCTCCGCTGTCACCTCCTCCTCCTCCTCCTCCTCATCTGCAGACGTCTCCATCGAGACTTGCCTTCGGAGTAAACGTTCGCCAGGCCCGAGCTTCGCAAGGGGCGACAAAATGAGCGAACAAGATATGCTGATGTTTTGCTAAGAGCTGCGTGCGCTCAGCGGCCTAAACTTTTGGCCTCAGGGACGTAGAAACGAGCATCCTGGACGAGCACGGCTCCTGATATATCTAGAGCTGCAGTGGAGGCGAAAGGAAAGCAAAGAAAATATCTCATTTGATGAGAAAAAAGAAAGTGAACCAGCTCCTCTTAGCAGCGAGCCGTAGTCGGACACAAGAGTTTTATTCACTAATAGTTCTTAATGTTCCTTGTTGACATAGCCAAGGCTTGTTGCAGAGGCCTGACCCCAGAGCTGTTTGGGTATATGGTTTGAGGTATGGTGGGTGGTTGGGGCGGGGGGGCACACCAAGATATGCAGAGCCAAGCTATTCCTTCCAAGTTTTCTCTTCTGCTCCTGAGGCTTCACTTCAGTGCGGACTGCCAAGGTGCGTTTTATTGATATTTATGTGTTTAAACATTTTTAATCACGACCTGTATAAACCTAAGAGGAGCCCACATTTTCTGTTGTCGTTTCAGACGCACATTGAGAGCCTTTCAGCAGTTTTTTTTTTTTTATTTTAAGGCAAGCAAAAGGCTCCACCTCAAAGGCATCTGTAAATGTTTGCACTGTTCGGCGGAGCGGCACAAAAAGACGCAAAACCGAAAATAAATTCCTATATTGTTTCTCGAGGCGGAGCCCGATTCGCTTTTCTGCGCCCGACCCGAAAGAACGCTGGATTTAGACTATATTGGATCAATTATTAATGATGCGTTTTCCCAAGAACCCTTTAAGACGACACGAGCTTTGACTCTGTATCGTGTATCGAGGGTATGCTGCGGTGATTTCATTTTCTCTTGTTTCGCAAAATTTCCGCTTGAAATAGTTTCGCAGACGGATTGAGGAATTTCAGCAGCCGCTCCTGTAAATCATAAGAAGTGAGCATGTATGCTTTTTTTTTCTCCCCCCCCCCCTCCCCTCCCGTCCCCGAACGTTCCTTTAAAGGCCGGGGATGAAAATGGCAGGTAAGGATGACGAAGGTTTGCTCACATTTTTGAAAGCAAACACACCTTTGAACAACACCGAGGGTGAAAGGTGGCAGTGTCCTGGCTGAATCCAGAGCTTTTTTTATTTTTTTTTTCAATGTTGCAGTACCTCAACATTTTTTTAATTTTTTTTTTTTAAAACCAGAAACCCGTTCATACCGACCTCTTTAAGAAGTTTAGACTGAAAGAGACTGTTTTTGAAAAACTGGAGCCCTTCAGCTGAATCCCATATGTTTTTTTTGGCAGACGAGTGCTGTCTGCTTGGCCGGGGCTGATGTTAGGGATATTAAACTGATGGAACACAGCACTTTTGATCCCCCCCTTTTTTTTGAGGGCTGTGTTTAGGTACCAACTGGCTGAGTGTCTGCCAGACCCCTGCCATTGTCTCCTCTGATACTGAATCACACTGAGCGGTGCTGGAGAAAATGTGTCACTCTAAACCCAAGAGATATCACAAGTGTTTGTCAGCGTTTCAGAATTTCGTCATTTCAGAAGGTGTTTTTAAGCCTCTGTGTTTTTACAGCCCACATGGGCAGGTACATGCAGCAGACCCCTCCCAGCTCCACCTGAAAGCCAGCATCAAACAAAGGAAGAGAGTGGGAGGGATCGTCACACCAGCAGGATGCAATGCAAGGTGTTGACCTGGCCTCCAAATTCACTAGATCCCAAACTGATCAAGTATCTGTGGGATGATCCACAGAGGCCCCTCCCCTCAAATCCCCCCACTGACAACATCCTGTTGCCAGACACCACGGGACACCCTCAGAAGGCCCATGTCCATTCTCTGATGAGTCACACAATATTAGGAAGGTGGTCATAATGTTATGCCTGATCGGCGTACATCTGACTCATGATACAAGCATAAGATATAGCTGATGGTGTTATTTTTGTCTCTGCATCAGTTGAAATACGCCCCATCATGAAATCCAAATGATGTGTAACCAGAAGAATTGAAAGTGGGACATCTCCGGAAAAGCTAATGCCCTCATTTGAATAATCCATCAGCACACCGAGGCTTGCCGGTAGGAATAAAAGTAATTCAAAAAATACAGTTTTTAAACTCACAGCGCTTGACTTTGTCTGTTTCACCCACCAACTGATGTGACTGATGATTTAGTTTGGACTCAAAGCGCTGAACAAAACTACAGGCTGATATTCTGGCCTATTCACTCGCTCACGAAATTAGTTAGAGAGCGGTGTAGATATAAAACCTCTGATAAAAATGAGCAGGACATAGTGTATGAGATGTATTTCAATTACGGACGTTTGATAGAAATGTGGATCAGAACTCAGAACGTTTTTATGTTTTTGAACGCATCTCCTCAGCCAGTTTAAACGAAATTCAGCCTAAGTTCAACCCGTCAACCTATCTCTCTCTATCGCTCTCGCATTCACACCCTTCCCGCTTTTCTAATCAGATGACTTTTCCAGTTTAACCATTCACGATCTCAATCAGCATGTCGCGCCACGAGTTGTCAGCTGTCGTTTCACGTCGAATTTCCCGCGACCCTCCTCCACCCCGTTCACCAGCGGCCTTATTAGATAAAACCTTCCACTGCTCACTCGAAGGAAAGTCTCTCTCGGTTTAACAGGCATCAGGCGTCGTCACACCCTGTGACGTATTTGCCCACAATGTGCAGAAACAATGTCGGGCAGTGTGATAACTGCCTAATACGACTGGGGGCTTTGAAGGGATAATTACCCCGGCGTGATCTGTGCGGAGCAACAAACGTCTCAACTGTCCACACATCCACGGAGCTCTGAGGAATGTTTTCAACAGCCGACAAACTCACCGTTCAGAGACTTACAGTAAATAACGAGTTACAACAACAGCACGCTCACATTTAGCCCTCTCCAGTAAACAAAGACTTTATCCACCATCAGTATAAACAGGGTACAACAACATTAGCATGGAAGCACTGCATGACAAGACTAAGAGTTTACAGCCACGGGTGCCCTGTCGCGCTGTATTTAGGTCAGAGTCGGCTCCCTTGGGCCTTAAGTCATACCATACCATGTAGATTTTATGCTACTGCCACACATAACACCCCAGAGCTCCTACTACTTCTTCCATTCATCTGCAGGAAAGTGCAAGATTTATTTGGTGCGTGCACATATGAACGCAGGTTAATGCATGACGCATACCTGTTGGAGTTTATCTCTTCATAGGGCGTTCATTGAAATATTTGGAAATTCTCAATTTCAACAATTTCATGTAGAAAATCATGGTCTGCAAAGTTACCATATATGGTTACTTGTCCCTTGTGCTGATTCAGACACTTCACTTCAACAAACCCATTATCACATTAGACAACATTAGGCCACTTATAAACCTAATAATGTACCTAATAAAGCAGTTAAGCTCAGCGTTCATGCAGAGGTGGACCTTGCAGACGTTGCCTCGATCTTCTCTGATTGGTCTGAGTGGAAACCTCATGCTTCTCAACCTCACTGAGAGACACCGGGACGCAATTTAAAATGTGCGCTGAAGTTACCTTATATGGTTCCTCGCCCCATAAAGAATGGAAATGAATGGTTGTATTTTTTGCAAACTTTTGTCGGGATCGAAATCACAAAAGTGGCTGCAGACAGACCGCAGATGAATTGACATGAATGTTATTTGCTAATATCAAATTTGGAGGGGAGACTTAAACCCAACTTACTCTTTTGTGACAAGAAGAATAGTTCTTAGGACCATCTGCCTGAAGTTGTTTTTTTTTGCCTCCAAAACAGTTGTGACTCATCAGAGAATGGACATGTCTGCCAACAGGATGTTGGGTTGAGGGGGAGGGTCCTCTGTGGACCATCCCACAGATACTTGATCAGTTTGGGATCTAGTGAATTTGGAGGCCAGGTCAACACCTTGTGCTGTTCTTCATGTTTTTTTTTAGTTGTTCCTAAAGCGGGGGATGGCTGCTGCCATCAAGGAGTGTCATTGCTATGGGGTGGGGGTGCCTGGTCTGGTCTAGGTGGGTGCTACATGTCTAAGTAACATCCACACCAATGAATGCCAGGTCCAAAAGTTTCCAACAACATGATCAATGCTATTTACTTCTCCAGTCATTGGTTTTAATGTTGTGGCTGATCGGTGTACACTGGAGCAAATGAACCAAGGTGGCATCTGCTAGTCTGTTAATGTGCATGGCAAAAAAACAAACGCTTCTGCATGCTGAGAGCATGGTTCCGTGTTGATTCTTGGCTCTTGTGGGCTTTATACAACTTGGGTAGCACACTTCTAGGGCCTGTCTCCTCTTAAGATGCACTGAGCTGAATATTAACCAGTTGTCATAATGCTTAACCCTGATGGATACATTAATTTAGTGTGTTATCATGCACATTGCACATATGCACATTTCTGTATCAGTCCAATAATTGTAAAGACATTTTACTCAAAACCACAAATGTCAACGTCACGGTCGCTCTAAAAGAAAAGTAAGAAGGGTCAGCAAATGTGGCAGCAACTCATCCTCCTGGGAACAATGGATGTTTGTGTGACGCTTCTTTGTAATTGATCTCATAGTTGTTGAGATATTTCTGTCTGGACCAAAGTGGCAGACAGACCTCCCCACAGCCTTCCTGCTGACAAGACTAAAACCAGAAGAGGTTTAACAGTTATTCCTTCTGCTAGTACAGTATTTCATATCTTTGTGATTAAATGCGCGTGTCATATGTGGGTCAAATCCTAGAGGACTTACTAAAAGTAATCCAAAATAATTACACATATTTTCTGAAGGCGGGAAAAGGAAAAAAGCAAAGTCTGATTGCTTTTGAGGCCCGAGGCTCTGGCACTGTTTATGCCATTAATGCAAGGGTGAGAGAGTTACTCATCTCAAATCAGTTTTGGAGGATAGAGATTTATTTCCATCCATCGTATTCCCTTGCTCTTAAGTAGCCGAACAAAACCCAGACCCAGAGATTACATCCCGAGCCCTTAAGTCCAAAAATACACCGGTCATGAGAAGCTTCCCCTCTTTGCCTTTCCGGGTAACGATTTCACAATAAAATATCTGCAGTATGTGAACCATCCACTCTGTGACAAGAGAAGCCTGTGAGCTGTGAGTGTACATGGACTGTTTGTGTGTAGGGAGGAAAGGGGATGGGAATGATACAGTATACACCCACCTTTGACATCTGGAGGTCGGCCGCATTCCTTCGTTGTTTACTCTAATGGTTTTTTAAAAGGTTGTGTGCTGTATGTTACATTCAAGCGAAAAAAAATCCCCCCAAAAAACACAAATACATCCCTTCTTCTTGTTTTTACGAAGGATGTGTACGTCTAGAGTTCCTTTACTAAAAACTCCCTTACAAACCAGGTGTGTTTGGGGCAGCAAACACTGTCATTACATCCCAGAAACATACCCGAATGTGTCTTTTTGCAAAAACAGAGAAGAAGTTGAAAAGACTTTAGACTCTCAGCAGACTTGCACTTTGATCTTTACATTTCATATGGTGCAGAAGACAATCGGAGGGCTCTAATGTTTTGGGTTTTTATCGGTCTAATTGATCTCCAGGAAAAGGTCTACGCATTAAATATCAAAGAGAACCTGAGGAGAGTTTCTGAAGGTCCGCAGATGTTTCTCACCGGGAAGAGAGGTTTTTACAAACTGTCTGCTGCTGGATGGATTTACTGCATCCAGTGGTGGGGAGTAACGGATTACGTGTACCGGCATTACTTATTTAGAGTACAAATTATGAGTGCATTCCATTACAGTTAAAATTAAATAGATGGTATTTAGAATACAGTTACATTACATCAGTTACATCCATGATGGTACTTTTATTCATGCGTTTATTCACTCTCTAAATAAATTAAAGCAACTCTGCGCATTTCCCAGAAGCCGTAGTGTAGAACATGCAACCAAAGACTCTACCGTGTTCATGTTCAGTTGAGCTATTTGCGTGATTAGTCAAGATAATGAAGTCGGAGCTGGAGCTGGAGCTGGGGTTGGGGCCGGCACAACAGAACCAGTTAGAGTTGTGGCGTTCGCGAACGAGCCGACTCTATTGACCGGCTCATTAAAACGCATTAATTTCATGTGTCTATCTAGATTTATTTTATTTTGAGGATAAAAATAAGTTACCCGAAGGCTGGCATCTTAAAAATGAGTAAACGTCAAAATGAACCATTCTTTCGAACCGCTCTTTGAAAGGAACAGATCCACAAGATTCGTCTCCTTTCAACGAGTCATGAATCCCATCTCTAGAGCCAGCACTTCACATTAAAGAAAGAGAAGGGAGAACACAACATTACTGGGCAGTGCAAACTCTGCTTGCCAGTAACCAACCCCCAACCGTCCGAAGACTCCACCTCCAACCTCAAAAAGCATCTTAAAGTATGTTCTTTTTTTTTATTAATATTATTTCTATCATTATGAGTCACACCTTAATTATTTGTAGGCAGCTACATGCTTAGTCAACGTGCCACTTGACAGTCACGTATGTGCTAATTTGTTGTGGCTATTTGACATGCTAGCTAACATTAGCTGAAATTAGCTTGTGTGGGGATTGCCCATGTTAGGGCATGTCTTCTGTATTCTGCAACTGAATACATTTTAAGCACTGCTGCATCCAAGACATTAAGATCAGCCGAGACCTAAGCACCAGCATTCATCTTGACCGTGCGAAAATATCAGAGATAATTTAAAGGAAGCCACATCGATCCGCCATGTCGATCAATACGTCGTCATTACTTTTCAGGAGAGGTTTGATTATTTTGTCCGTGTTATTCAGCCTGTGGGGTGCCAGCGCTATGGAGCATCAGGATGTAGGATTAAACTGTGAGACCGTGTACGTATTGATAGATTAACGTCTTATTGTTTTGCTCAATAAAAATGACCTATCATGCCTTAAAGCTGTAGTAATCAATGTTTCACCAATAATAATAAATAAGATGGCACCAGACAGTCGCAGATAGCTGGCCATCATAGCGGAGCATTTACGAGCCAGATGTTTCATTCACTGAATGAACACAAACATGTGTCTGCACCCCCTCCAAAATTAAAGCTAGTGTAACCAGTCCTTGAAAATGTCAAGTTTCTCCACTCCAGAAAGTGTTTTAGACGAACGTGTGCTCCCAATTGTGAAATAATCTCCTTTATGTTCCTCAAACCTTTGGATAAAAGTCAACCTGATGAAGATTTGATGGAAGGCATGAAGTAGGAACACCACATGAAAACTGGGCTGCTGTGGCTCAGTAGGTAGAGCGAGTCGTCTACGAGCCAGAGGGTTAGCGGTTCAATTCCAGGAACGTTCCCCCGACCCTACCCTTGTCTTACCGAAGTGTCCTTGTGCGTGGCACTGGGGTGTGCTTGTGTGAGCAAATGGGTAGATTTTAACATTTACCAAATAAAAAAAGGGTTAGGCAGTACAAGGTTATACTGAGCATAGACTACATGCAATCTACTTGCATCGCACTCTTAAAGGGGAATTACCGTTTTTACAACCTGGACCTTATTCCTGGCATAAAATACGATCGTTTACTCACCCATATAACTTTGGTGTCATTTGGAGTTGTTCAGAAGATATTTATTTCAGCGTATATCTATATAGTGGGAGTGAATGGGGCACCGAAACACAGCCTCTAAATAACGCATTATCTGCCGCGAAACTGGTTCATTTCACCAATATTTTGTTATGATACGCTAGTGCTATTCCCCATTGAGTCCAGAGTTACCTGTTATCTATTTGCGGATGTGCAGCAGTTTGTTGTTCTTTGGCCAGCTGTTCCTCTCTCTGCCTCTACATCCTCCTTTCAACAAGCTCCTCATCCGTATACTCTAGCTCAAAACGGTAAGGACGTCCATCATAAACAAAGTCGTCGTCCACAACGTCAGAATCGGAAAAATATTCAGTCATGTTGCAAAAAACTAGCAGTAGCAAATTACAGGTAAACAAGCGGACCGTCGAGGGTGCGCACGGCGCTCAGAGATGACATCACCCAGGTCAGAGGTTAGTAGGTCAATCTATAGACCCCGGATGATGATAACAGGTAACTCCAGACTCAATGGGGAATAGCACTAGCGTACAATAACAAAATATTGGTGAAATGAATGAGTTTTGCGGCAGATAATGCGTTATTTTGAGGCTGCGTTTCGGTGCCCCAGTCACTCCCACTATATGGATATACACGGATCTATGTGTAAGTTAATGATCGTATTTTATGCCAGAAATAAGGTACAGGTTGTAAAAAATGGTAATTCCCCTTTAAGGAGAACCGTCACAGAAATTCGTCTCTGTAACCTTAAACGTGCACCTCCTACACAACAAGATATTACTTAGATCTTACCAGGCCAGGGTGCAACTGAATGTAAAGAATTGTGATTGAGAAAATGATTTGTGAGATGTCATAGATTTTAAATAATTAAATACATCAAACATGTCTGGCATTGAGCCGTTCAGAAGGGGTTTAAGACCCGATCTGTAAATGCCTTACATTACCAGATAATGTGGACTGAAAGGAATTCTCCTCACACCATAAGGAGGAGTGGATAGGAGGATAAATCAGCCCAAAGCTCCTTGTTAGTTTGACTTAATGGCTGTTTCACGAAAGCGATTTCCAAAAGGCATGCTATTTAACAAATGGCAGTAACTAGTAAACTGCAGATAAATTTGGAGGCTCTGCAGTCGTCTCCTTCCTCCTTTCATGCATACAATGAAATCACGTAAATTCACGTTGTTGCGTTATGAGTTTAAAGTGCCAAAATTAATATAGGAGAGTTATGCTCACAAGCTCCCATGTTGAAGAGTTTATGAATCAGACCCCTGAATGATGACTGTCTAAAAGTCGTATACTTTCGAATTAGGCCTCAGCTCGAAAAACAACTGTCAGACTTTAACATTTTAAATGCTCTCTCGTCTGGTAATGAGCTGGAAAATAACCCAGGTTTCATAGGAAAGATCATAGCATGAATCACTGCGGTGAACAAGAGAAATAATAATAAACGGGCTAATGTGTTGGCAGATGGATCTTTGAATCATATGCCTCTGTAAGCCTGCCAGATTTTCCTCTGACGCGTCTACAACCAACAGAAGGTGGAAGAAATCAGTGCTGCTATTATTTCACCTTTTATCAAGAAACAACTCCAACATGCATGCAACCTGAAGGCCGCCCGCCACAGGCCAGAGAAGATCACCCCGGCTTCACCCCCACACGGCGGCTGCTGAACAGAGGAAGTATCTGCCTCGTAAGCATTCAGCTGCCAGGCTGACTGCCGGCCTGCTTGCTGCAGTAAAGACTTCCAGACAGCAGCCTGGCTATAATTAAGAAACAGTAAAACACACACCTAGCGAGGGCTTGGGCTACCACTTGAGATCAAAGACTACTGGCCCTCAACGACAGGCTTTCTCATCAGACACCACTGGTTTGGGGAGTGTTTGATCTGGAGTTAGGTAGCCCTGCATGCTTTAAATTGAGGCTGCAAGCAATATGAGGAATAACAATGACCATGTTCTGCATTAGAGCGACCATAAGACCATAATAGAGCAGAACAGAGCATGAAGTCATACAGTGCATGTTGTATCCTTGCATAGACTAATCAATTTCTTTGTTTGCACAGATCTTTACCCCAAAATGTGGGGCCACCTGCAGGCTATGTGTCTGCAACACAGTTGGAAAGCTTAATATCTTGAGATTAGAATGATGCACACCATAATGCAGGCTCAGTAAACACTTACATCAGACCAGTCTCCACATCTATCGATCCTCATAGTACTCTAAGAGCAGATAAAACTCCAACACAAATTGTCCTGTTGCGTTGCCAAGGGTCCAGTAAATGTCCTCCAGTAAACTAGGAAGTCCACACCAAGCATTTGATCTATAATGGCACAATATCTGCTGCAGCATACTTTCGCAATTTCCACATAAGCTCAACTGTAACTTCAGTTAGCTTGCTTTTATCAACCACAACGTGACACCAAGACAGCTCTGAATGTTCGATTGACACCTCACTTGGCCCAGTAGACGAGTGTTTACCAGGTCTTTGGCAAACTCTTGGCACGCCTGATGCTATCCTTAGAAGAAACAGCATAGTATTATTGTCAGATTTGAAAAGGAACTAGGTAAGACTCCAAGCTTATTGGTCTTATTGTGTTTTTCAGGAAACACCACCAAGCTATAAGCTACAGGTGGACATAAAATCCTTCTTTTTCAGCGTATTCAAACTCCTATTACTCAGTGCCAGTCTTTCAAGAGAGGTCAAAACCATGTCTGTACTCCAAATGGTTCAAGAACAGCTTTAAATTTTCTTTGGGTATGTCTTTTTTTTAGGCGTTTAGAGCGAAAAGTACTGCAATTTCAAAAGGTTAAAAGGCCAATACAATATCTGAATTCCCATGTCCTGATTATTACCTTTTACTGATTTCACATTTTCCTGTTCCATGGATATGGGTAGTGTCAGTTCACAGTCAATGACAGTTTATAAAGAACCTCAATTTTAGTTATTTTCAGCATCCTTTTTATAAGTATGCAATGTTCCTTTTGGTTTTCACGTATGCGCCAACATTTTTTTAGGCAGATCACTTGAAACTGACTAAACCTGGTCTTCTGCTGTAACATAGCAGCAAACACAGCAACAAATGACAGCCTGTTGTGATTCTGACAGCTCTGAAATTGCTTCTGGCAACAGAGCGTGACTATTTCAGAAAAATCCAATCCAAAGTCTTGTAAAAATCGTCGAACTAAAGAGTGTTTGTTTTAACATTAGTCTCATAGTCAGCGCTGCCTCCTCTGATTCTTTTACAAATTGTAGAACAAATTTCAATTAGGTGGTGTCCTGCTGTAAAAGGGCGCAGGTCATTACTTTATGTTGTCATGTTTGGAGCTCAGGAAATGATTCACAGAAATAAGATGAAAAGATAAAATTCTCATTATAGTGCACTCCATCAACGGAAATATTAAAAACTAAAAGTGTAATTTATCCAGAATTGTCTACGACTCGTTGTTTTGGTCAGATTTTTAAAGAGTGACAGTGTTTTCAAATCAGCGTTCAACCGGGCAGAGTGACCTTGGATGGCCGTTGGCGTCTTCAAAATGACATCCTGCCACAACAGTGTTTACAAAGCAAAACTCACATCCTGTGTGGGCCCTCCTGAGGCCTGAGTCTCCTGCGACGTTCAACCATAAGAGAGACCAGACCCGAGTGATGAACTGCTTCCTCCGGCTCCAATCAAAGGAAACGGCTAAACCCTGCACCGCGGCGGAATGATTTACAGCTCTAACCGGCATTACCTTAGCTTAGCACGTGTGCATCTGACACTGCAGCTGTCTCATTTGTTGTACATTTGTTCATATGCAAATTTTGTACATTTTTTGCTTATAATATTGTATTTCCTTTTATTTTACCACATTTTTACTTATATTTTATTTTATTATTTATATTTTTTAACTATCTTCTTTTTACTAGTGGTTCTCAAGAGTGTTTTATTATGTGCAACTGAGCTACTGCGACCAAACAATTTCCCTTGTGGATGAATAAAGTCTAAGTCTAAAGATTTAGGATAACAGATCTACAGCTGTTCACTTTGGAAGGAACATAACTGATATTTTAAGTCAAAAACTTTATAGTAATTAAATGCAACAGCAGGAAAATCTAAGAAAAAGTCCAAAGGCTACCGTCTTTTAACAGTCAACAACAGATTTTGTTGTGTAATGTGTCACAGTTTTACGTTTTGAATGTTTTCTAAAACCTTTTTTGGTTTCTTGTATTTTATTTTTATTTATTTATTTGTGTGTCCTTCTTGTTGGATTTAAGTTATACTTCCCGTCTTTGTCCGTTCCCGCCTCTGTGATTCCACTCACCTGTCTTGCCTTGTGTCTTGTGTCTGCATGCCCCGCCCCTCACTGGTCTCACCTGTCTCTCATTATTCCATCAGCCCTGTGTGTGTGTGTGTGTGTGTGTGTGAGTGTATATATAAATAAACCCTGCCTTTCCCTTTGTCCTCTGTCAGGTTGTCTGTGGTGTTGCCGCTGTTAAATCCTTCTGCTTCCTCATGTTTTGCTTGTTCTGTGATCCTTGTCTTGGTTTTGGTCTTCACCTGTTTTTGAAGTTGTGATTTTTTTGGGGGGGATTTTACCTGCAGAAAGTGAAGCGCCTTTAGTTCTAGTTTTTGGCAAAAGTCAGTTTGCTTCCCTGGCTCTTCCTCCCTCTGTGTCCTGCAGTGGGTCTGAATTTGAATTAAAATATAAATGTGCGTAAAAAAACCCCTAAGGATGCACTGTACTTGCAAGTAATAATACAATATATATATATATATATATTTTTTTTTTTACTTGTGATTCAAATCATGAAACAAAAATGTGAAGCCCTGCAGTTAGCAATCAATCCTCACATATAACAAAGACATCTGTTGCTAGCTTAGATCCATTTGTGACCTCTGCACCAAGCTGTTGTTTACTCCCCTTCTGGCTGAATCCTGCTACTCAGTCTTTTCTTACAATAAGTACTTTTAAAGAAGTAAACGGGCATAAAATGTTAGTTTTGCCTTTGCATTCATTTTAATATTATGAAATTATTATGAAACCATTGTTGAAGATCCAACCTGTAGCTGTATAATAGGTAAAACTTCAAGTAATCTCTACTGAATGCACAAATGACAAGAGCTCTGAGTGTGGACAAGTTGCTGGTCAGGTGTTGAAACAAGAACTGAATTAACAGACTAACTGGCTTCCATCTTCTGAGCAGAATTCAAATATAACAGAATAAGATGCTTGATAATTGAAAGGGGCTGATGTAGCTATGTGCATCTGCTGCAGGCTGTGCAGGATGAAAACGGAAGGTTGCAGTGCTGTGGCTCTCCACAAGGAGAATTTAAATGTGTCTTTAATTTTAAACTTTTTGTTTTTTTTGGTTAATCGCTTTTTTCCTGCTGCTGCCTGGTTCAGTGTGACACTCTGTCCTTGATGATAAAACGACAGTACAGAGGTTTGACGTCGAGAGATGAATCAATCTGCTGGATGAGATTCATTATTGTATTATCCGCTGATAATTTTGCTTCTCTCTTTAATTCACTTGCTGAACACATGAACATTTCCCAAAGGTAAAGAAAGCCGAGGCCCCGGGAGATGGAAATGAGCTGAATGGCTGATTTAAATGACATGAGTCACGCTGCAATCTATCTGTCTATCACACGTACTGTATAATGTACAGCATGTATTTCAGTACTGCTTCAATCCGGAAAACCATTTAAGCGCCTCCATGTTCTCTAAAGCACTCGGTACATGTGTCTCAAAATAACCAGGGCGCCCTAGGATGCTGCTCTTCACTTCAGCTTTCCTGGAGACGTTTCACCGCTCATCCAAGTGGCTTCTTCTGGAGTTTAGTTTTTTATTGGGAACATCTGTTAGCGGTGTCCACCTGAAACTCATCAACAACAACCCACTGCTCACCTAAATTAGAGGATGTTGTTCGCACTAACCTGGGTGGTATCTCCTTTTCACTTCTCTAATGACACATTAAAGTCCAGAAACTCCCCAGACTCGGTGTGAAACTTTAGGGGAGTGATATTAAGGCTGTGTTGTAAATGGATGAATTGTGCAATCTTACACCGCTGGCTTCCTTTACTCCTCTTTCAAACCATCTATCTTCTCAGGCTAAAATGTGAGTGTTGTTGTCCTCAGAAGAGTGTCCTCCTCCAGGTGAACCCCCAAGTCCTGACTTGATCAATGGGCTTTCCTGTGCTGAGATCATCTGGGTCTTTTGTCCCTGGGGGGGCTAAGTTTCTGCCAGTATGTCTTAGTAATACATTTTTATAGTTTCGAGAGCTCTACCAGACTCTACCAGACTTTAGATACACAGACAGTACTTGTCAGAGTCGTCTAGAGCAATACATTGCTGCTTTTGATCTTTTCATATTTAAAAAAAAAAAAAACCTTCGACTAGTGCAGTGTGAGTATGAGAAGACATCGAGGAGAAACTTGCAGATTACAGGAACCACCTACGTTTCAGCCAATCTAGCCAAGCTTGATGGGTCACGCCGACATATGTTCCCATTTAAATACCAACTCCCCACCAAGTCCTTTAGAAATGAAGAGTATTATGACCACCTTCCTAATATTGTGCTGGTCTCCCTTGTGCCTCTAACACAGTTGAGACTCATCAGAGAATGGACATGGGCCTTCTGAGGGTGTCCTGTGGTGTCTGGGAACAGGATGTTGTTAGTGTGGGGGGCTTTGAGGGGAGTGGCCTCTGTGGATCATCCCACAGATACTTGATCAGTTTGGGTTCTAGTGAATTTGGAGGCCAGGTCAACACCTTGTGCTGTTCTTCATGTTTTTTTTTTTTAGTTGTTCCTAAAGTGTGTGTGTCTGTGTCAGGCTGCATCCTGCTGGGGATGGCTGCTGCCATCAAGAAGTGTCATTGCTATGGGGTGGGGGTGCCTGGTCTGGTCTAGGTGGGTGCTACATGTCTAAGGAACATCCACACCAATGAATGCCAGGTCCAAAAGTTTCCCAGCAGAACATTGAATTGTCACTAGATAGTCAGTGGTATTTACTTCTCCTGTCAGATTCTGAGATGTTTCTGTTATTCAAGAAGCTTAAATGCACACCAATCAGGCATAACATTATGACCACTGTTTGGTGCTTGTGCTTCCTTTTTGCATTAGCAATATATCTATAAACCTAGATGCTGTCTAATGCACCAAGGTGAGAAATGACCATGAGAAACCTGGTTTGTACTAAAAACCCCCGACCTCCTTTCTTTCCCGGCAGAACAGTGAACTGTCACAAGATGGTCAATGTTATTTACTTCTCCTGTCAGGGGTCATTATGTTGTGGCTGATCAGTGAACTTGGATGAGTGGCGAAACGTCTCCAAGAAACTGTACAAGTCCAGTTGCCTTTCTTTAACGTTTTTGGATTGATCAGTGCAAAGATTCATCAGCTGTTATTTCGCTGATTTTTGAACTTTTATGTAATTTATCTGATTCAAACATCAGCTTTTCTGTGTTTAAACTAAAAATGTTCAAACTTAAGACTGTGGTAAACTTGATGGACATTTTATACGACTGCCTAACGTTTTATAGACTAAACAAGCCAAAGAGGAAGTAATTTAAAAGCAGTGTCTGGTTAAGTTTCTCATGCTTGAGGTCACCACTGAAGATGACTTGTTCGCCAGGACGTTTTAAAGACAGGAAGCGCCTCATTTATCACTTCAGTAATCTTTCATTTCAATTGACGCTGCTGTTTTTTTTTGTTTTCTGTCTCTCTTCAAAACTGTTGCACAGTCAGCATCACAGAAAGTCTGTCTATATGTGTCTGATCCAAGCAGCCACCTTGCAGGCCTGAAAAATAAAGCCAACATAAAGCCGCTTGAGACGTGCTCCAAGAGAGAGACTCAAATCCCCGTAGAGCTCCTCGTTAAAATGCTCATCTTTAAAGCTCGTTTCATAATTCATGACAACCGTACAGGGGCTGAATCTTTATATCACTCACCTGTTTAAAATACGGGCTCATAATAATGCATAATTTATTGAAAGGTGGGTGTCCTCACAGATTGCCGGCTGTCCGATTAGGTGTAATCCCACAGCCTCGGCTCCGTACGGGCTCCACCTCGTTGCCTGCTTTTGAATTGAGTCTGGTGCTGACTCATCCGCATTTGTGGTCGGCTGTAAAACGTGTTAAATCCCGTGTTTAGATTTATTTTAAGAAAGATAGTGTTGTTATTTCAAGGATTTCATTTTCACAGCAAGAGCTGCCTCCAGTGTGAAGAGCGAGCTCGGATTAACGCCTAGTAAAATGTAAAAACTACTTTTAATACATACAGTAGAATTACAGTAAAACAATAAGAACTAATTAATTTAACTTTTTTATAAAAAAACAAACTTCAGTTCAAATTATTATAATTGGTGGGCTTAAAGTTAATGTAATCCCATCATTTTAATATTGATTATCAGCCGATCCAATATAAAGGCTCATTTAAGGTACTGCGGGACATAGACGCGGTAATCTACGTACGTAGCCTATACCTGTGTGAGCCACTTATACTAACCTCTGCGTCAACTTAACGCAAAAGTATAAACTGCCTATCAGCCGATATGTTAAACTGTTGATCCACCCTGTAATGCATTTAGAAGAAAAAAGCCCTTAAAGATTTCTGATTTATTTTATACGTACTAGTAGTGCTTTCTTTGCTGTGCAGAATAAATAACATTAAATGAACTAAAAAGTATTGGCTCTTAGGAATTAACTAAATTAATACCTTTCATGAAAAGCTCTGTGATTCATAGCTTAACTTGAATATATAAATATCTCTATGAGACCTGGGGAACTCATTAGTTCATTAGCTGGGCATGCTCAAGTTCTGATGTAGTCCATCCGTAAAACAGATCTGCTCAATCTGAACCGAGGCGGTGGTTTTAAAGATGCTTGGATCCGCCATGATACAGATTTAAAAAATAAAAATTATTCTTAGAATAGTTACTCATCTGACAATTACACAATAGTAAACCCAGCTTTCATGTGAAACCTGTTTTAAATTTCCTGGGAAATTTAAAACAGTTTTAATTTTCCTGGGAACTCATCTCCCACAAACACTCTCTTCATTATGACACACACTCGGATGGCCAGCGACACTGTCAAGACCGCACACTCCCACTCCTGCCTGTCTGCCTGTCTGCCTGCCTGCCTGCCTGTGAGAAGCTCTCTTTACAAATACTGGCTTGTTATAAGCTGACATGTGCACAGAGTAAAGTGAAACATCGCATGGTGCCTTTCAGCCGTCTGCTGAGCATCAGATCTAAGAAAAAGCTTTTACAAATAACTTTGCTGCAAATAACTATGCGTCATCGATGGCTCTACTTGATGGCACAGCCAGTAAATAACATACATTTACCAACCAGCATGCATGCAGTCACAAACACTAATAGTCTTCCGTGACCATAAAGACATTCAATTGCATTGCACACTGAGGTAAAATGGATTTACATGAACCCCACTGAAAACGTCTCATTTAAACGCTAAAGCTTTTTTTACTGTGATCAAAGATTCCCTTGAAAAGCTAAAGCACTTAATGCCCCTGCTAACAATAGTTCCCTTTATGGAGCCACAGCTCGAGGTAGCTTCAAGCAGTACACCTCCAGAAATATGAATACAGAACAGGAAGTGAATATCTGTTTTATTCCAGTGCATCTAATAGTTGGAGAGAAAATTCACTCAAACCCAAACATGTCAACCTGATGGCAGGGTCACAAAAAAAGAGAGTCGCTGAAGTCAATGTATTCATCTTCTGGGATCCATAAATGTTCATAATAAACATCAGTTCACAGAATAAGTTGGTTGGCTGGTGGAGCAGTATCAAGAGTCAGGGTGTGACCGGTGCTATTAGGATTCATCCTCTGAGAACCATAAATGTTTTTGGTTTTTTTTAAATATATAGCGGCATGCCAAGTACATGTGGAGAATAAATGAACTTGGCTGGTTGGTGGAACAATAAGAAAAATCAGAGTATCACCGCCACGTGGATCCATCACCTGGGACCATGAAAGCAAATCAATCCATCCAATAGTTACTGAGAGACTGGCTGCATTTCTGATTGCTGATTCATGTTAACGCCATATCTCAGAAGAAACAACTACAGTGTCCAGTCAGAGCTCAAAATAAAGGTTGCACTCTAAGATTTGTCCAATCACTCAGTCCTAAACTAAACTGACCATAATAATCAAGACATAATGTGACCTTTTTACCTTTTTATACCAGCTCAGGAAAACAAACAGAAAATCAGTGCAGGCTTAGCTCACCTGTTTCCACTTCAACTGCACTTAAAGGGGAACTACTGTTTATTTACAACCTGGTCCTTATTTCTGGCATAAAATACGGTCGTTTACTCACCCATATAACTTTGGTGTAATTTGTATTCTTTCGGGAGATAATTAGATTAGTGTATATCCATGTAGTGGGAGTGAATGGGGCACCGAAACGCAGCCTCTAAATAACGCATAATCTGCCACGAAACTTGTTCATTTCACCAATATTTTGTTATTGTACGCTCGTCCTATTCCCCGTTGAGACGGGAATTACCTGTTATCATCATCGAGGTTCTGTAGGTCAATCTACAGAACCTGGATGATGATAACAGCTAACTCTGGTTTCGGTGCCCCAGTCACTCCCACCACATGTATTTTATGCCTGAAATAAGGTCCAGGGTGTAAAAAAACAGTAGTTCCCCTTTAAGCAGTATCTGTCGACAGAGATTGTACTTGTTGGAGGTTTAAATTGTTTGTTGATTCAGTCTTTTCTATGGACTTGCTTGAATAACAAAATCATACAGTAATACCGGCCTTAATCTTCAGATTGCTCGTCAGGGACTTAATAAAGCGCATCCCGTGTGTCGCTTTTTAAAACGGCGGTATTTCAAATTCAATTAAAGGATTTTTGCATTTGGCTCCCTGATCTGATTCTTTTCTTTAATGCAGCGCAGCCTTGCAACCCTGCTCTAAGAGATTTTGGTCCAGGTCATTCCAACCATCACGGTTCAAGTGTTTTATGAGGGGTGATGGGGAGGATAGGACTGCAGACTTTTGTGGAGCACAAAGGCAACTCAGGTTTTATGTTCGGGAGAGGTCGGAAGGAGAATCCGTTAGGTCTGTGGGTGCAATGGAGGACCACTCAACCGTGACAAACTTCTGCACAAAAAGCTATTCCGTCTGCCTGCCCAAGGAACAACAATGTGCTGTAAAAATGCTGAGTGCTGACGTAAAGAAAGGTTAAACTCAGGAGTTACGCGCACCTAAAATTCGTTAGTGTCAGTTGATAAGGTCATGGCACTTTTGTAATGAAAAGAGAGGGTGGAGGAGGAAGGAGTTTTATGGCTAAAGAAGACTTACCAGTCCATCACAGTTGTTAATGGCAACGGAGGCCCCGGGGACGTCTGAGATGTCCCCAACAAAGGTGCAGTCTGTCTTTAGTAGCTCACGCCGCAGTATCCTCTCCGTCCCGTTGTTGGGCTCGGTCTCGTTGGCGGCCACGCCGGAAACAATGCCGGTGCTGTCGCTGACGTTTTCAGATCCTTGGACCTCGTTGTGCCACTCCACCATCGCCCCGGGCGCCACCAACCGGTTGTTTGGGCGCAGGCGCAGGTGGAACTCCTTCCCGAAGGCTGTGATGTTGAAGAAAAGTCTCTGCTCAGCCTCGGCAGAAGAAAACACCTCTCTCTTCACGCGCTGCTTGTGAGTGGCCGAGAGCAGGTGTGACAGGTAGTGTCCGTGGGAGTCGGTGCTGAAGGGGGTGACCAGGCCGTACTCCTTCAACCGGCTCCTCAGCTGGCCTGTGAGACAACACAGTGACAAAGAAAAGATTTGTCATTTAGAGTCATCTTTCTGCCACCTTACATATTTAAGTCAAATCTTTACTCTTTACTCTTCTTGCACTCTACCTACTCCTGAAGGAACTGTCTGTCTCTTTAGCTCTTCTATGTTCCCCAGATAGTCTCTGCCTGTATCTGTCTGCTGTTTTGTGTTGAGCAGGTAAAGCTCTGTGGGTTTTTGGAACAGACTGTTTTGGTTCACGCTTTCCACTCTCGTGATCTAGTTTGTCAAAGTAGCGGGACTATGAGCTGCAAGATTCAGGTGATAATTCACTGTGAGATCTTCTCTATGAGCGACCTCCTTTTACACTGAAGCTTTGTCACATACTGCGCAAGAATAATTTTTTGTTCTCGCTCCAAAGGTTGTGAGAAGAGAATGATGTCATTCTTTTGGTCAGAAACTGGAAGTGGGCGTGGTTTATGCGGAAATGTAGCCCGAACATTGTGCATAGAGGAGTGCGTCTGTTGCAAAAGATGTTTATCAAGAAGTATAAATGACTAGGCCAGAACAAACTTTGTTCTTGTTCTTGCCACCTTGAGAAAACGAACAAGTTTCTCTGTTCTTGCAGAGTATGTAATAGTCTTAACCCTAAAGCCTGTTACATAATTCGCGAGAAGCAAGATATTTGTTCTCGCACCTAGGGCTGTGAGAACAAAATGACGTCACTTTGCCCTCGTTTGAGAGTTCTTGTATCTTGTTCTCGACACATCAACCAGGCAGAACTTTTTTTCTCGTGTGGTTCCTGGCAACTATTCTATGACTGATCAGAAATGGGAAGTGGGCGTGAAATGCTAGCGGCCACTCTGTGAGCTCCCAGATACTAATATTCACAGTGTGGTCGTCAAAACGACTAGTCAACATCTGAAAATAATAAAAGTGCCTCTCGTCGTCTAGCTGTATGAGGACTTCGCCGGAGTTCTGCACTTGAGTTTCTCATGAAGTATAAATGACCTGGCCAGAACAAACTTTTTTCTTGTTCTCACAGCCCTAAGAGGAGCGAGAACAAATTTCTTGCAATAATAATCTCCCAGGGCTGCGAGAAGACAATGACGTCATTCTTTTCCTGCAGCCCACTATTGGGAGTTCTTGCAGCTTGTTCTCGACACATCAACCAGGCAGAACTTTTTTCTTGTGTGGTGTCCGACAACTATTCTATGATTGGTCAGAAACTGGAAATGGGAGTGGTTAATGCAGGAAATGAAGCCCGAACATTGTGCACAGAGGAGCATGTCTGTCGCAAAAAATGCTTCTTGTGAAGTATAAATGACCTGGCCAGTACGAACTTTGTTCTTGTTCTTGCCCCACCTCGAGAACAATTTGCGGAATATGTAACAGCCTTAACCCTATTTCTAGGGAGCAATCACTCTGATTCAAGATTCCAGCTTAACTGTTTACATGTACACTTATACAAAGACCTGACAAGATATACTGTTTGTGTTACCATGCCCCAAAAACACTAAGACTCTAAGAGAAGAATAGTAGAAACTAAGCAGAAGCCACACTTTTATGTTTTTCACTGCCAACATCAGTTAACACATCCATGTTTCTGTCCCTCTTTGAAACTCACCAAATCAACAGATGTTTTCCCCACGTGTAATTTATTTATTCCAACCATCAAAGGTTTACACTTTTATTAAGTGATATATTTTCCGACTGAACAGACTATCACAGGTTTTCCATATCCCTCTAAATCTGATTGATACGTGTTCTGATTGAGGTGGTAACACGAGGAAAAAACCATCCAGACATGCTTTGCTTTTTCAAGTGAGTGCAAAACTACATAATACTTTTTTGGTTAGCAAGAAATGTATCATCAGCACTGAAACCCTCTAATTATCTTGTAGATTTTGACCGAAACGCATCGAAACAGGTGTCGGTGAAATTCAAATTACACGTCTGAGGAAATGACATGCTTTACAAATCACAGTGTGCACGCTCATGACACGTGATGAAGAAAACACGCATTTGACAAGCTTTTGAAGATAAAACGTGCAGGTTTCAAATAAATCCAACGCTGACAGACGGAAGCAGCTTGATCACACTGACTATGATAGGTTCATACAGATAAGGAAACACAGGGCGCCTCTGTCGTCGCTACATGACCAAAGCAAACTGGAGGCACGCGTTTGGAACATGCAGAAACAGCTATGTCGTTTATTTTACGGTGCAAATACCTTTCGTTGACTCCCTCTGCAGACAGAAACGACAGAGTTGCCAGATACCTGAAACGCTTGTGCAGCTTATACAGGGCTGATGCAATTTCAGACAAATAATTACACATTTCCCAGCTGTTTGTTTAACATGTGTGGGAGTGATGTAATTTTAGACCCGAGTATTTCACATCTCCCGCTGTTTGCTTTCAGCAAAAAAAAAAAAAAAAAAAAAAAAGCTGGTGTGACAGATCTAGTCGGGATGAAGTCATACTGCCTTGAGTCCCCAATAAGAGAAGCCAAGAATTAGTGAAGTTCATTAGCGTGTTTTTGAAGAGCGAGCTTCCTCTGCCTAATCCCCAGGAGGCCCAGGTCTGATCTCAGGAACCTGTTCTCCTCAGAGCAAAGAAAAGAGCACATTTCTGTACGTTCCAGTTCTCAATTTAGATTCTGACTTGAAGCACCTTTTTTTTTTTTTTTTTTTTTAAATCGGATATAAATCTTGTGTCTCTAAATATTTGTGCAAAAATAAACCCGTCAAGTTTGGAGAAAACCACTTCTTACCTACATAAGCAGCAGGGATTCACGGGAAAACAATGTATGTAATCCAGCTCACTGGCATCCGCCTCACTGCTTATTGTTAATCTGTGTTAATGCAAGGCAACATCCTACTGCTACTGCGTCCCATTTGAAACGTAGAATCCTTTTTCCAGAATTAAAACAAAGTGAGTTTGTTCGGATCTCCTCTTCTGTTGGATTTCCAACAAAGCAGCTGGGTCAAGGACAGTTTGCCACAGTAGTAAACTATACTTGACGTTACCAAGGTAACCACATCTCCAAATCCACCCAAATGGAAAAGGGACTACAACTGGAATAATTGAACTGAAGCCGTTCACGTGCTTATGCTTCGATTCGCTTGGCAGCATACGTATAACCCAACGGCTGCCATCACGTTTTATTCAACTATCACAAGACGCTCTGATTGCAAACCTCACTATACAGTCCAGACTTTTCTAATGTGAGATAATCAAAGCACCTTTATGCAGGAACGAGACGCTTGCAGTAAAAGCTGATTAAGTTCTTGTATAGAATACTAATTCTCCAATGTTTAGGCCAGCCACATCAAATGAGCACGTGTTAAGAGTAAAATTAAATACAGGTTTCTGATAGAAATTCATTTGCAGCACTGTTGGTTTAAGGAGATTAGGTTATGAAACCTGAACTTTTCTTGTGGTAGACTGGCATTTGCAGGAACATTTACTTTTAATAGACCTTAAAGACTTTTTGTTTGCTCTGGGGAGAGAATCCACGTTGTGCTGAACTGAGCCGCAAATGCAGAACTTCAGACTGGATTCCATTTGTTTTGTTAAGAAATAAGAAGAAAATCTTTCCCTCCGAGGAGTACAACTGCTCTCTATGTCTGCATGCACACAACTGACAAGCTAAAAAAAAAAATCCATTGATGCTTTAAAGGTCACATTTAACCGCGAATCTGCAGCTGTTCCTAAATATTGATTGAAAGATAAAATGCATTCACTGAATATTGAAGCCAGACATCGCTCATAATAAAGGCCATGCGATCGCTCTAAAAGAACATTCACTCCGAGTCCGACGAGCACATGTCCTTCAGAGTCTTTCCATCGGAGTGAAAAGACAAGGTTGCGAGAGCATATTTCAAAAAGAATACTCCGTGCGCCTATTGACAGGAACATGTGCAATTTAAAATAAATCGCCTGAGTAGAATTGTGTTATTGAGCTACTCAGGAGTCACACGTCTCTACTTTAATGAGGTGCTCAGCTCATTGTCACGTCTTCAGCAGTGCTTTGGGAGATATCTGACAGATTTGGTGGAAGTTCCAGCCACCAGCAGAAGGGTTAGTGACTGATTTTAGACTCAGATACTGCCATCATATGGTCACCCATAAAGAGCTTTTGTAAGACTTATGAATTACAGAAAGAAAAGCCCATCCCCATTTTCGCCTGAGAAGATTTTATTGCATTCTAATTCAAATTTATTAATCTCCAAAGAATGGTTAGACATTGCCAATTTCACATAACCTTCCCAAACAAGTGCAAAATTCTTCTTTAAGTGTCTTCTTCGGCGGATTGTTCCATCTGCATGGTTATTGCACATTGGCGCCGTAAGACAGCTTACCGCTGATACGCTCACTTTGATTGCAAGAGTCTACCGTGGTATTGTGCCATTTATTATAAAGCATTAGAGGTTCTTAAATAGCTTAAACGGCTCATGTTGTGACACAAGCACAAATGTCTGTCAGGACATCCATTAAGAGATAAATATGAGCCAAGAAATGCAAAAGGTGGCACAAAAACTGGCTTCAAGGCCCCGAAAGAAAGAAAGATAAGTGGAAAAATCAATAAAAATCTGATTAAATGAGGGAAAAAATAGGAAAAATGACAATGCCACTTGGCTTCACTCAATTGTTTGAGGACAACGATCTTCCCAAATCTCCAATCATCCACCTATTGGATGTTTAGTTGGGAGTTTAAACATAACACCAGATGTGGGAACTTGTTGTGAAGGCTTTTGGTTGGTCCTTGCTAAAACATTTTATTGGGATTTTTAAGGCTAATGACTTGTCAGTGTCAGTGATGGTTCAACTCCAGCACAACTACGTTGCCGCCTTGACTGAAAAAGCCCTGAACCGGAAAGTCAAAAGTCCTTTAAACCGAGACCCAGTAATGGAAACCGCCACCTACTGTAGAGCTACCCGACAAAACCCCCAACAGAAAGATCTAATCTGGCTCGCCTAATAAGGTTATGTGGCTACATTAGCAGCTACCTGTTTTACTGAACCAAGTTCATAAAGCACTGAGTATAGCTTTTAAGCACCATGGTTAACTTTCCAGTGTGCTTTCTCTCTTAATTCCTGTGCAAATGTTCATCATGTAACCAAGCACGGCCATCGGGTACGAGAGTTTGCAGCTATTTTACGACCAATAGAGGGCAGTGCTAACTTACAAATCCATGTTTATTGTTTAAAGTCAGCTGTGTCAGCAATAGGCAAGCCTGTTAATTCATAAGCACGCTATTTTCACAGTTCTACCCAACATTACACGGCGCGAAATGTGTACGAGTTTATGTTTTTAACTGTGTCGTTTGTATTTCTTCAGCCGCCACGTTTGTCCACTATTGTGTCCCGTCAGATCGACTGATTCATGTTGGAACAAGTATTTAATAGAGGAGGTTCTGTTTATAATATGGAAACTAACCAAAGGATTATTTAACTACTCAGAAAAGAACAACCAAAAAAATGTATAGATAAGTCAACTAATCTAAAGTAATAAGATTAGTTAGTCAAAGATTTAAAAAAAAATAAACCTGTTCTTCAAGTTGTCTCCGATATGTGTGGACATCTTAGAGACCCAACGGCACAAACAGAGGCAACTTGAACAAACTGATACATATCACCACCAGAATGTTAAAGGTACAGCACTAGAGGGTAAATGAACTTTTTTCTAAGCCAAAACACAAAAAGACAACCAAAGGCAACCATCCTCCGCTCTTTAACGGTCTTCTTTGAATGAACTAGTTCGCACTACTCTCCAACCACACTTCAAAGCAAAACCGTCTATGGCTGGCATCTATAATGGCTTCACTAGAAGGCGAGAAAGCGAGCCTGCCATAATAAAGATGGATGAGAAGGGAGATAAAGTACATCTCTGGATAGTCTCTCTTCAAAAGCCTTCATCGCCCTCATTTCTACATATAGTGATGGGAAGTAGATGTGGAAAAAAAGACGTCGGAAACCTGCCCACCTTTACGTTGCCACACTGAAAAATCTCATCAGTCGCCAACATCTGAGGTCAGATAGATGCTCTTCATTTGAAGCACACTGACATCTTTTGAATCCTGACTCACCGAGCTGCCCTCAAACAAACACGACCACAATGTCATCTCAACTCGAAAGCTTTAGCCAAAGAGCAGCAGGATGAAACTGAGTCTGTGTTTCCCACCTAAAGAAAGGGGTTTCAAACATCCCTACTTTCACACACGTCTCTGCGTACGTCCCTTTATGAAGTGGCCATGATTGCCCGATTGTCTGACGGCGAGAAATTTGTTGTTTTCAGACGCGGCAGGCTGAGGATGCCCCAAGCAATTCCCGCGAATCGTACTTTCTGCGCCAGGTTACGATTAAGACTGCGACAAAAGAGTTGCAGCTTCAGCGGTAAACGTAAACGGTCTCACTTTGCACTCATCCACGTATGTTTTTGTATATGCATCCCTGAACCTTGGCCAAACTCTCGGAGCAGCACAAACCGGTCGTAATTTGCTCGTTTCGACCGGCTGAATGAAACCTGCTCGCTATAGAGATGGAGATGTAGATGCAGAGATGAGATCATTATCACAATCAAAGCCATGTAGAACACGGATGAGGCGACCTCTTCTGCTGCATTTGAGGGCACATTTTGGTTCCGAAAGTGTGGAAAAACTAAAATTGCGAAGTTTCATCAGGCAATTCTGGCAAAAGGCGGAGATGCCACACTGTCAAAAATGGCTTGCGCAAAAAGCTGCGAACCATTAGAACCACAGAAAAGGTCAAGGTATAACCCAGACCTTGATATTTAGGCAGCTCTACTTGCTGCTCTATCTGTGTTTACTTTCTCCCTCCATCCCCGGACGAATCTAACCAACCAGCTGAGGGCAATCATTTGTGTTCTCTCTTTTCTGATTCTGACCCCGGGGGAAACCAAAGTGCACGAGGCCCGTTGACTTTAACTCGAGAAAAGACCGGGGAAACCGCAACAAATGAGTGAAGTGGCTGCTTTTTTTTACAAGGCCGGCCAACGGCCACACAGAGGCAACAGTGGCAGACTGCGGGCAAACCTCCTGTGCGAAGGGCTCTTGAAACTCTGGGAAGATAACGGTGAGCGTAAAAGGATCCTACGTGGACACCGTTGCAGCTCTCACTTGTTCCTTAACCTCAGAATGGATAACAGATGTGCAGGATTTAGATGTGGGGTTTTCTTTCCTGTATAACAAAGCCCTTGAAGCAGTTAGCTCATGTAATATAAGCGCGTCTATGCATGTGTGTGTGTGTGTGTGTGTGTGGGAAGGGGGTTTATGCTGTGTATAACCCAGCTACTCACACGTAAACTCTCCCCCCCCTCCCACTTTGATTAGAGTTCACTGACTGGAGGTGAAACCCATCTTCCTCACAACTTGATTCTAATGGTTAAGAAGATGAGGACACATTAAGCAGAACTTACCCTCTCTATCTACTTCACCAGCCTGGAAGAGAGGAAGAAAGAGAGAGAGAGAAAACTCGTTAAATGCGGTACAAGTCAGTGGGACATCACAATCTGAGTCTGGGATGTCCAGCAGCAGCAGCAACTCTACCGCCCTGCAGCGCTTCACTGTGCAGCTTGTAAAAAAAAAAAATAAATGGAACAAAAATGCCTCTATTTTACATGACTTATGTAACAGGCTAAACTCACGCGTGTACAGTGTCAACATGCATTTCACAGAGGAGGCAGTGTGCAGGAGAGGAGCGTTCAAAAAGTGTCCTGAAAACCTGTTGCTCCACTTTTCCCACCCCACGTACAGCTGGACGCATTTAATACTAACGGGGTTTCAGCGTCGAGGGGAGAAACTGCGCACACGCTTGTGCGTAAAACCGGGGAAGAAGGCGAAGCGGTGCGGGCACTTACCTTGTCAGCTGAAGTCAGAACAAATCCTACAAGCAGTACAGCTAGTGACAGGACAGCCATCACGAGTCTCTAAGTCAGAAAGAAAAGTCTTTATCCCAACGTAAAGTGAAGATAAAATCGGAGGAAGGAAGGACAAAAAAAAAAACTCGAGCGGCTCATTCAAAACTTATGAGAGAGTGGTGGATGTGCAGCCTCTGGTTCAAAAAAAAAAGAAAAAGAAAGTTTCATTAAAACGGGAGTGAGGCGAGTTGCGACACTTTTGTCAGTTTCCTATTTCTTTTTTCTTTTTTTTTTCTTTTACGTTGACTAGAAAGTTTCTAGAAAGTTTTGGGTGAAGTTAGGAGGACAACCCTCTGCCGCTGGCCCGGACAGAGCTGCAGTGTGAAGTTCTTGCAACCTGGCACTTCACTGGCCTGACTAATAAACGGCAAGACCAGCCCTGTGTGACGTCGCTCTGAACACATGGAGGGACACAGGAGGAGGAGGAAGAGGAGGAGGAGGAGGAGGAGGAAGAACTCCCTCCCTAACCTCATCACAGCACAGGACAGCAAGATCAGCGTGGAGCAACAATGAGAACAGCTACGTCCACATGTCCTGATGTCACTCTGTCCTTAAACTGGGGAGTCCCCCGTTTCTTGATTTGGAATTAAAACTTTTGGAAAACAGTGTGAAGTGACTTTTTTACTACCTCCTACAGGGAAGGGGTTTGTAGTTTGTGCTCCACAGTTGTAAAACATTATAATAGCTATAAAAATAAGTGTTTGTTTATAACCTTACGGCCTTCCTGTGTCTCTAAAGAAGCAAATAACAACTTGACAGCCGCTGAATTTGTCGGCTTCTGAGCTTAGAAACGCAGAAATCCCAATAATTGCAATAATAAAACAACATGTGTGCAAAATACACCGATCAGCCACAACATTAAAACCACAGACAGGAGAAGTAAATAACTTTTGGACCTGGAAACGCAAAAAAACATCCCAAACTGATCAAGTATCTGTGGGATGATCCACAGAGGTCCCTCCCCTCAAAGCCCCCCCCCCCCACTAACAACATTGTGTTGCCAGACACCACAGGACACCCTCAGAAGGCCCATGTTCATCATGCCTGATCAGTGTATAACGTACCGTTTAATACTTGTGGCATCTATTAAATTGTTGTGGCTTTGCTCAGAACACTCCCCTGACAAGAAGCTTGTCCACAGCTTTATTCTAATTATTATTATTTCTAGCTGGAGTGCTGAAACATTTTATGTGTAGTCAATCTTTCCGTCGTCTGCAGTCCCTTGACACCAACTTCTGAATGTTGATGCACAAATGTACTCTGGCATCTGACAACAAGAGGGTCAGAGAGGATGATTAGGTTAGGTTCATTGGTGATTCTAAATTGACCGTAGGTGTGAGTGTGAATGGTTGTCCGTCTCTCTGTGTTAGCCCTGGGATGGACTGGAGACCGTGTCCAGGGTGTACCTCGCCTCTCGCCCAATGACAGCTGGGGTAGGCTCCATCCTCCCCACGACCCTTCACAGGACAAGCGGTTACAGAAAATGAATCAATGAATGAATGAAGGTTGGACCCCATGTTCCTACTGAACCCCAACCCTTTCTTATGAGCACATGGTGGAACAGGAGAGGAGGAAGAGGAGGGCGCAGAAGAGGAACTCAGCTGTTACACCTGAGAAATAAGTGGAAATTGGGATCATGCACTTCCAAAGAACTGCATGATCCCAACTCATTTACAGGTTTTTTTATAAACTACTTTCAGTTTCTAAATAAATCTCTGATGATGACAATGCGGGGGCTACTTTTCCAAACTTTTCTATGACGTTGTAGCTCTCAGTCTTAAAACAGGTGAATGCATTTCAGTCGAAGCATGAATAAGAGCAGCAGAGTTCCTGTCTCAGCTGACTGAAAAAGCTCCAGAGGACGGGGATTTATGTAATATCAGGTTGGGGCCGAGCAGGCATTTGCAGTTATATGAATCGTATCCTGCCTCATTACCGCCTGCACATCATGTTACTCCCCTCTCTCTCTCTGTCTCTCTTTCTTTCTGTGTCCTTGTACGTCAGGGGACTCACAAACGGCAGGCCTTTAGATTAATGAAGGGCCCACTGGGGCGTTTTGATTATTAATACACAAAAACTCTGCATGAGCAAACAGGGACGCCCCCGGTGAGACCAGCAGACAGATCTATAAAGCTTTCAGGGGAATACATTAATGGAAATATCTCCAGTGGATGTCGACTTAACAAGAAGGCTAATGGTTCTGGCCTGCACTTTCAGAATAGAAATCACACATATAAATATTGACAGCTTCACACTGGCTATTAGAACACCTCTGACCCGCAAATTATTATTAATATGGCAGCATAAATATGAGGAGGAATCAGACTTGTCATGCAGTCAGTGTACACCTAGTGGTCAGATCTTTTACTGGAGTAAAATACCCACAGACAAATCTGCATTAAAATCTGCAAGTATAATCTCCATGTCTAATAAAAGCTAAAATAACTGTGATAGTATTTGATTATTAGATCATATAGTGTTTAATTAGCCATAGACTTTTGTAGTAGTTTGAGGAGAAGCCAGTGGTTTGGTCCAAAGGTTCTCAAAGGGTCACCACCAGAGGGAGACAAGATAAATCTTCAGAGACTGAGAGATGATCAACCTTTTACACCTCCGGCTATTATTTTCACATTTCAGCCTGGAAAAAGTATTCGAACTCAATCATCATCAGCTCACAACTGTATGTCTAGACTGAGCAATCTTGGATTCTATAGTTGAGGAGCAGCTGAGGGAAAATGTTCACCTCTTCGTCTCCTTCACCAGGCCAGGGCGAGAAATTTTGTTTGTGTCTAATCAAAGAATCCAAATAGTCACATAACACAGAGGCAGTGAACACTTCTACTGAACTATCAGATGAGATGCAACAGAAAAAAAAGAAAAAAGCATCGATTCGACATCCATTAAAATCCTAGCAGTGCTGGGCGTCATCTCCACTGATTGTGCCGAGTTCTTCAATCTTCCCAAAAACGGCGGCGGTGCATGAGCGATCTTCTTCGAGGGCCTTGTTATTCAGAGACACCCAGTGTGCAATAGGATGGTGGTACATCAAAACTGTTTATAGATGTTGAGAGGAAGTATTTTTTTCACCGTTATTGTGCGATTCTTGAGAAAAATCTTTCAGCTTTTTGTGGAATTGAGAGACCTGATGTCTCCGCTAGAGCTTTGAAGGACCATCAATGCTTCTGGAAGCAAGTAAAGTTGGAATAATTTTGTTTTCAGACCGAAGAGACTAAGCAATAAAGTTTTGAGAAGATATACACGTTATGTATCAAGAATAAACCACACTGTGACACACTGTTGCCCAACTTCATGGGCAACAGAGTATATACGAATATATATATATATATATATATATTTATATACTAGGGGTTGTACAGATTAGTCAACTTCACGGCTGTGCCTTGACATTTTAAGCATCATGACGATTAGTCACTGATCACGTGACAATAACAACATGGACGCCTCCGAGAAGACAGGTGAGGAGTCCAGTGGGTCGTTGCAGAAAACTAGCAGCGGTTCATCAAGTGAATGGAAATACTTCACTAAATATGAAGACCATACTACCGTGACATGTCAGTCCTGAAATACAACTAAAGTACTACAGCAATGCATCTGAAAAGGCTAACGCTAGCAGAGGAACGGTGCAAATCCTCTGGACAGCAGTCAGTTAACAACTTCACCAAACGTCCTGTGGTAACAGAGAGAAAGAGGATGCACATCAACTATTTGATAAAGTTATTAGACCTTTAGCTGCAGAGAAATACTACACTATCACATCTAACAACACACTGTGGAGTACTATTAAATGCTATTGATGGTGCTGAGGTGCTGCCTGTTTGTATACAGGCTATACATATCTGTTCCACACTGTATGTAGCACATGAGCTGTCTGTTCTCAGCATATGTATTCAGGTCAAGAGTATAGATTTCATTACTTTCTACTGTGTTTTTATTAGTGACGTCATCAGAGACTTGACTTTAATCACATAACAGTCGACTTTAAAAAATCTGAAATTGTGTAACCCCCAGTACATGCAGCATCTACTGTATATTTTCCAAAGGTGTGTTTCTGTGTTATTATCGGGGCCTTCTGGCCTTTGACCTCTCCGCTGGCTGCTCGTGTCGATGCTCATTTCTGATCTGAGTCGGTACCTGAGGGTGTCAAAATGGTGCAGCACTTTTTTTTTATTCTACCTCCCAGACACAGTCTCCACATTAACCTCCCCACTGAGAGAATCTTTTTTTCATGTCTGACAATTGAAAGACGGCTTTAGTTGTAATTTGCTGACTTTTGTGTGAGAGTTAGAGACCTTGCTCTGAGGCGCCGGCATAAATGGGGGTGAAATACAAAAAGGAGATCAAACAAGTGTCACATCAGCCCTGCAGAGAGAGGCCTTTTTCTTCATTTTTCCTGTTTAAATTAAATGAGACAGACGAGAGAGAATCACCATTAATGGATTTTGATCTGCTAATCAGGTCTCGTCTTTCAGCATTCATTTAATCAGGGCTTGTAAATTAGCTTTTAATATAGAAAATTCAACTCGTTGATTGTGCAAATCCCAAGATGTAAAGATTTAAGCACGGGCCCTGGACAAAATAGAAGCTCTTCTAAAAAAAAAAACAAAGCTCAAAACTATTTGAATTAATTGTATTTTCCACAAACGGCAGCAGACTTAACAAGAAGAAAATATTCAAGGACTCCTAATTTACTGATGGAGACTTGTGTCTTGACATAAATTTGATGCTGGATTTTCCCCATTGGACTCAAACGCAGCTCTGCAAACATCAGAATGAGTAATATAATGAATTATAAATGAAATACAAGGGTGTTAAAACAACAACTCATATTAATATAGTCATCTATAAATGTTATTTTTCTTTTTCACCCATTGCAATTTCTTACTCTCGCTAACGTCTAGACATTAAAGGCCATTGTTGTTGGGGATTGAGTCCTCGTTTGTGCTGTTCACAAGCCTCAGGCTCATCTGATCGCTGCAGGCAAAACCAAAGCAAGAAAACAAAACAAATTAATTTACATATTTTGAGTTTTACCTCTAAGGTTTGTGAGAGAGAGGCTGAAGCGGCAGATTGATGGCACTCCGAGCCGCTGTTGAGTCTGCACTTTGGCTGCAGCACACATGGAAGACACATGATCATATATCACTGCTTTTATTGAGCACAACCAAAGGGCTGTTAGAGGTCTGTGTCAAGACATTCTGTTCATTTTCCTCTCTCCTTCACTTACTCTCCCCCTCTCTCTCTCTCCGTCTGCACGGTGAGGACATGATGCTGCGTTCTCATCCCGCTGCAGGATTCATTAAAAAGCCTGATAAGAAAGAAGGCAGAGCCGGGACCCCGCCATTGTTGTTTACCAGCATTTGTGATTGAGTCTGGTTCGCGGGCCCTCGCGCGCGGCTCTGCTGGACTGTAGGCGAGCTGCCTGCAGATAAGGAAACCTGATTAAATGGCACATCTGCACGCCTCATGGCTTCGTCGCTGTGGGAGACAGACAGGCAGAGAAAGGTGAGAGAAACTAGGTGACAGGGTTGGGTGGAGGCAAGATGAAGGGAAAATAAATGAGGGGCCAGGTGGTTCGGGCTAACAAGTAAGAGATCAAGGAGTTAAAAAAATAAAATAAAATAGAGCTACGAAGAGGGCAGCTGGGGGAGCACGAAGGATTTTTTTTACTTTTTTTTTTTTTTTTTTTTAAGGAGTCAATACTTCCTGGTTTGTTAGTTTATCAACATCCTGTTCCTCCTTGACCCGCCGCAGAGACACAGGCCGTCTGACTTCCTTCGTGTGGCCCCTCAGTCCAACATCTGGTCTTCCTCGCAAACCACAGATCCAGACAAATAAGTTGCTGTTACAATTGGCAGGGATTCACATGAGTCAAATTGAAAGCAGGCCCCGGCAGAAGAAAAAAATGGATTTCGATGCAGATAGCGCGAGGAAAACATTTCACTCAAGAGGTTTCTTGGGATACTTTTGTTGTTAGGAGGTTGTTTTTGGATCATAGTGCTCGGGACAACAGATGTTTTCTGTTTACATAGGTGTGGTTACATCTTCCTTTTTACTTGCTTTCTATCGTTTGCGTAACGTTTCTATAAAACGTGTGAACGGGGCAGTTAAATCACTGGTGGAATTTTTCTGGTTAAAACGAAACAAAAACACAGTCTCAAGCGTGGCATCACATTTCATATTGACGTAAAACAAAGAGCAGGATCCTCTACGTCATGCTCTTAAATCTGTTTCTAGGAGACTCACTTCCTCTCTCTTACTCATATCCTCCAAGAACTCCTCATCTGTGCGTGACAGATGACACACTGGACTTATCGGAACTAGTACATTTATTGCATCATTCATCTTCTGTAATAACCGCCTGTCCTGTGAAGGGTCGTGGGTGCTGGAGCCTATCCCAGTCGGTTGAGAGGCGGGGTACACCCTGGACAGGCCGCCAGTCTGTCGCAGGGCTTCATTTCATTCAATTTTTAAAAGTAAATAATAATTTATATGTAGATTCCTCCATTGTTATAGATTTGCATGTTATGCTAAGTGCTTGTCTATCTATCTATCTATCTATCTATCTATCTATCTATCTATCTATCTATCTATCTATCTCTAATTGGGTCAAGTGTTGCACTGAGGTCCATTTTCCAGGAAGAGTTGGAGTATGTTGCAATTTGGCTGTGTGTAGTTCAAGTGCCTGGGTCCTATTTTACATGTCAGTGAGTGCATTTCTACCCACCTGCCTTCACGAGTGCTTTCTGTTTATGCACTAATAAACGCCATAAACCCGGGAGTTCCTGACCGCAGTACTGTCTGTGAGGGGGTCAAGTTCCTGGATTGCTCGCGCTTTTTATTTTTAGGTTTGTGTCGTGGCACTAAAAGGCTTTTAAAACGGGTTCATTCGGGATTGTTCTGCTGCTCTCTCCCATGTTTCTCCTCTGCTGCTGTCAGAAGTGCACTAGGGGTTGTACAAACTAGTCGACTAGTCGCCGATCACGTGGCAATAACAACATGGAGACAGGAGACAGGTGAGGAGCCCAGTGGGTCGTTGCAGCAAACTGGCAGCGGTTCATCAATTGTGTGGAAATACTTCACTAAAGATGAAGCCCATACTACCGTGACATGTCAGTCCTGAAATACAACTAAAGTACTACTGCAACGCATCTGGAAAGGCTAATGCTAATGCTAGCAATTGGTAACAGAGAGAAGGAGGCTGCACATCAACTATCTGATAAAGTTATTAGACCTTTAGCTGCAGAGAAATACCTGCTACACTATCCCATCTAACAACACACTGTGTATTAAGTGCTACTGATGGTGCTGAGGTGCTGCCTGTTTTTATACAGGCTATACATATATGCAGCTCACAGTATGTAGCACATGAGCTGTCTGTTCTCAGCATACGTATTCAGGTCACGAATATAGATGTATTACTTTCTACTGTGGTTTTATTAGTGACATCTTCAGAGACTAGTCAGGATTGACTTGACTTTCATCACATAAGAGTCGACTTTAAAAAGTCTGAACTCGTGCACCCCCTGCTGTGCCTTTCTCCACCCCATTCCCCTCCAGGGCCCAGGTCAAGCTCTGATCCTTATAATACCGTAATCCCGTGGATTTTCCTGAAGACTCTTCTTGCCAGTTCCTCTGCTGGAAACCCTCATCGGAGGAGTACCGCTCCACCTCAGCGAGTTATAACAACAAGACAGTTGTAGATAGAGAACTATATGCACCTGTAGAGTTAGTGTTGATGGATCAAGAGTCCAGTTGCCGACAAAGTCAAGTTGTCCAGTGATTCTGTTTTACCTGTATCCTGAAAATAAATGCAATTAAACAATTGTTAAAGATTTATATATGTTTATCAGTCATGGGGCCTTTTCCCCTCTTTTGAGTTGTTTTAATCTTACTTTGAAACTCCTGAATGCTTCCTCCCTCTGACTGCTTATATTACAAGCTTAAAATGTAAAATTAAGCCACAGAGCCATCTGTAAATTTCTTGAAACGCTCTCTCCTTTTTTGTTCTTATCCCAGTCTTTATTTTTTCTGTCGCAAGAGCAAATGGTTTTGGCAGATATTTACAGAAACCAGACAAGAGAAACAAAAATTACATTTGTGGTTGAAGCCTATTGTTTTAGAGGACTTTAACTACAGCCTCTGCGTGCCTTGGATTTGGACAAGTGGTACTCAGTCGAAGAAAATGAATACGTAGCCGACTCTGCTTTGTATAATTTTGCCAAGTGAAAATAATCCCCACACGAGGACAGGGCCATCAGCGAGTCCGGTCTGAGGGGAACGGCTAACCTAATTACAAGATGTAGGTATGCGCTTTGAAAGTTGGTTTCACTAAAACGACGTCTATAGCCACGCTGGAACAAAGCTCACCCCCACTTGCATTATAAAAGGGGGCAAGCCGAGGCGTTTCAGCGAAGGCATTTGGATTGTTTTCTTTTCTCTCTTTCACGCTTTGTCCCGAGACACAAAAATGCCGCCGACACAATGACTCGCTGACGTCTAACAGCAAAGTTATGCCGCGGCACAATGCGCATCTAGGTGGTGAGCCGAGCAGATGCCCCCATGAGGTCAGCGCTTTGGTTTTTGTCCACCAGTGTCACCACAATAGAGGGAAGGTAGGGCAATAAAATTCCTCTGTGCTAAAGGAGACATTCCGGCAGAGGGAGGGCACTGCTCCGATTTGACATAATTTAGAACATGGCTGTCGCATGTAAGCACAGATTCTGCTAAATGGATTTGTTTGGGAACAGGGGAAAGGCAAGCTGAGGGCACAAGGGTGACTCTAGTGTGTTCAGATCTACATATGAATGGAGGGGAAGTGATTACACACTGAATCAGCAGGGACCAACAGTACTTTTGTATTCCAGAGAGCCTAATTATTGATGAAGACAAGGTTTTACCCACAATTTTTAGTGTCAGATTCATTTTTCATGCATTTTCTCATCAATGTTGCTCCGTTTGATCTTTATTTTAACACAGATCAAGTCAGAATGTTTCAGTTTAAGCGCTGCTGATCACTACAGGTTTGTGGTGCAAAGGGTTTTTCTGGAAATTTCAGCGACAAAAGCATCAGTTAACTACTGTGATATTTGCTTTAACGTGGCAGGAGTGTGATTTTGTTGCCTTTGAAATCTGCCAAGGCCAATCTTTTGGTCACAGGTTCTACTGTTTTATGTATGCACTGATCAGCCACAACATTATGACCACTGACAGAAGAAAGTAAACAACTTTGACCATCTTGTGACAATTCAGTGTTCTGCTGGGAAACTTCTGGACCTGGCATTCATTGGTGTGGATGTTACTTAGACATGTAGCACCCACCTAGACCAGACCAGGCACCCCCACCCCATAGCAATGACACTCCTTGATGGCAGCAGCCATCCCCAGCAGGATGCAGCCTGACACAGACACACACACTAAAACGCTTTAGGAACAACTTAAAAAAAAAACAACATCAAGAACAGCACAAGGTGTTAAAACCACCGACAGGAGAAGTAAATAACTTCTGGACCTGGAAACGCAAAAAAACACGGAGAACAGCACAAGGTGTTGACCTGGCCTCCAAATTCACTAGATCCCAAACTGATCAAGTATCTGTGGGATGATCCACAGAGGCCCCTCCCCTCAAAGGCCCCCCACTAACAACACCCTGTTCCCAGACACCACAGGACACCCTCAGAAGGCCCATGTCCATTCTCTGATGAGTCACGACTGTTTTGGAGGCACCAAGGGAGACCTACACAATATTAGGAAGGTGGTCATAATGTTACGGCCATCTGGTGTGTCTGTTAATCTCCTGTCACCTGTACAACCTGTCAGACTTCATGAGGTTGGCTTATTGTTCGGTGTCTCCGCTGGAAGGCATTCAAACTGTTACATTAAGTACGTTTAATGGTGCCTTTGATGGTGCCTTGAACATTTATAACATTATGTCTGATCTTTTTCTGCCTGAGGCAAAAAAAAAAAAAAAAAAAATCTATTTCAGCAATAACTGAAGTGAAAGGAAATTAATTCTGTTATGCTCGGAAACTTTTGATGAAATCATTTTAGCTAAAGGTCAGCTTAGTGGCTCTCTTTATTGTTATTCAGCGTGTTGCGTGGTCTCATCATATGACCTTTTGTTTTTTTCTTTTAACACCTGTTGTGATTTAATTGTTGATGAAAATCACACGATATAAATGAAAGCTCCAGAACAGCTGTTGCAGAAAATGGACTTCATGGCGTGATTACTTTCTCTTCAGCTGCCGCAAAGGCAAAAAAACCCCCAAAGAGAGATTTACTGTATAGCAAGATGACCGAAAACGGTGCAAATGTCCATGTTGGTGAAAACCAGTGTCCATGTACTCGCTCTTGTTGCCCCTGCTTCATTTGTATGTATTTTTCAGACACCTGAAAGCCCACATTTGGTCCTGTTGGGCTAATGGATCTCTCTTTTTTTATTTTTTTGTATTCCACCTGCTGCCCTCTTCGAAAGTCTGTAAACACAGGCATTAGCCAATTAGGCCAAACAAGCCCTAATCATAGGTGAAGCAGGACGGCTCCGTCATCAATAATCTCGTTTGCAGCCCGCTGGATGTTTATGTCCATTTTGTCTTGAGTTTCATATTTTTTTATTTTTTTTTTCTCTTTATTTCTTTCTTAATTTTCTTTTTTCTTTCCCTTTTGTTCAGTTTGATTAGATTTTTGCCTTGGGTGACTCACAACTCCGTGTTGCATAAATTGTCTTTTTTTGCTACTCTTTTGTCTTACACTGAATAACAAACTGAGCCAGGGCCACAGCCGCTGATGTTTCTCTGAAAAATTATTACGTTTCCAAAGTAACGTTTTTATTCTGGAAGATGAGGTCGGGGTGGATCCTGTGTGTGTGTGTGTGTGTGGTGCGTGGAACACATATCTGTAACTCCGGAGATGGATTTGCATCTCGATCGCTGTCTCTGGTGACGCTAGGCATTGATTTATCATTGTAAAGTAAATGGTGATTGCGCGCCGTGTTTGCATGGTTTCCTATAAGCCTTCGCTCAATATGCAATTTGTTAGGAAATCTTCCAGGAAGACGGAAGCTGATGATTTATGGCTAAAGGGGGAGCGTTCTTGGTAGCACCTGCTGGTGGTATGAGTAGCTGTTTCCAAGTAAATGGAGGAGAAACAACTGTCTAAGTGATGGAGAGATATACCGACACTTTTAGGTGTTCCCTGACTGGTATGTATGTAAGTGGAGGTGTGCGATGGGTCGGCCGGGTGCAACATGACCAAGTCCACCTTGCAGGTGCCCCGTTGCCTTATATATATGTGCGTGTACATTCATTCATCTTCTTCTGTAACCGCTTATTCCTGTGAAGGGTCACGGGGTCTGCTGGAGCCTATCCCATCTGTCATTGAGGTGAGAGGTGGGGTACACTCTGGACAGGTCTCCAGTCTATCACAGGGCTAACACAGAGAGACAGACAACCATTCACACTCACATTCACACCTACAGCCAATTTAGAATCACCAATTAACCTAATGAGCATGTCTTTGGAAAGTGGGAGGAAGCCGGAGTACCCGGAGAGAGTGCATGTACATATCATACATTATTTAAATTGTCCTTTGCGCTGTCTTCTCCACACACTCATGCCAAGCTGTTATGTTATTATAAAATAACATAACTGAAAATCATGATTCTGATGGTGCAAACTGCATGATAACTGCATAATAACTACACAAGGGTTCACTACCATAGCATCTAGAGGTTGATCAGCTATTTTCAATAATTATATGCTGTCATTGAGCATATTAAAGATCAGCACCAAACCTGCTTGCAGTTGCATTTCCTTCAGCTGAGATGTAGGTGTATAGAAAGTAGGGCTGTCAAAGGGAAAGCATTTAAAAGCCTGTTAACATGTTGACCAGCGCCCCGCCTCATAGTTTGGGTAAATCAGGAAGTGATCAAAGCTACCGTAAACGCTATTCAAGCAGGCGTTTTAAATAATTTCATACCGCAGAGGGCTTTAGTGTCAAAACTGACAAAAGTCCCCAAAGAAGCAGAAACAAACAAGAAGAACTGAATAAAGAAACAGGTCTTTTGAACAGTAAGTTCAGCCTCAAAGCCCTGCCAGATGGTTCTCTTGAAAAGGAGTTATTTGCATTCCCTGCTGATGCGAACCGAGCAGGCACTTAATGAGCAGCTTAGATGTAAAACAAGTTTAAAAACTCTCCCTTCCAAATAAATCAAAAAACTGATTTAAAAAAACCTCGTGATCCATGCGTTTAATAGTGATGAAACATTTTTAATCTATTGACATCTCTAATAGAAGGATAATTCTCAGACACAGGGTCGGTTTCTTGGCATTATTTTGCCGTTCCTCCCCATTAAATGAAGTGATAAATGGTCCTCTCGGCACATGGGAATGCAGCCACTGGTGTCCTGCATTCCTTGATTCCTGCCCATCTCTCTGCTGTTTCTAAGGAAACGCTGCCAGCTTAGCCTCCGACGGTGGGTGAATTTCAACGACCCTCAGCTCAGCCTTGGATGCCTCCCAGTAGATGCAGCGGGCCCCCACGAAAACAGGAGAGGGTTACCGAATTAACTCGCTGAGTGTTTTCAACCGGTCTCCACATCCGCACCGAATAATGCTTGTTAATGTCAGAATGACGTCAGCGCCTCCATTATGGCATTAAGAATCAGAGTGAGGCCCAATGGTGGGAAGTGACAGAGTAAATATGTACACAGAGTTAACTTAGACTTAGACAGGCTTTAGTGATCCACAAGGGAAAATGCTTGGTCACTGTAGCTCGGCTGCACATAAAAAAAAAAAAAAAAAAAACTTATTGAAAACCATTATTTAAAAAATAATAATAATAATAATAAAAATTTAAAAAATGTATATAACTAAATAAATAAAATAAAATAAAAATGAAAACAAAAATAAAATAAAATAAAAAATAATATAAAGTAAAATAAAAAATAAAATAAAATAAAATGTGCAAGATTTGCATATGCACAAATCAGTTTTTTTGGGTTTTTTTCACAACTTTATTTAAGTCATTTTCGGTTATAGAGACAAAGGTTCATGTACATACACACACAAACCAAGACCGAGAGTACAAAAACAGGAAAGGGAAAAAAAGAGAAAGTGCCCAGATAACATGATTGATTAGAGATTTAACTTCTTTAGACCACACTCAAGCCCTGCGATAGACTGGCGACCTGTCCAGGGTTTACCCCCGCCTCTCGCCCGATGACAGCTGGGATAGGCTCCAGCAGACCCCCGCGACCCTTAACAGGATTAAGCAGGTACGGAAGAAGAAGAAGACCACACTCTAATGTGTGTGTCACAAGAGTCCTTCAGTGTATGTCTTATTTTTTCAAGCTGAAGTAGAGCCAGAACTTCCTGAATCCATCCCCTAAAGGGCGGGCATTTGTTAGATTCCCATTTCATTAAACTCACCCTGCAAATTATAAGACTACAGAATGCTATTGCTCTCTTTTGTGTATTGGTGGTACATATTTCTGAGGGTGTGACTCCAAACATAGCAGTGAGTGGACTGGGTTTACAAATGACATGAGTTAAGTAGACAATTTCTCACGTGACAATGAGTTTAATGAAAAGTTGCAAGTACATAACTGTGTAAAAGTGGAATCTGAGAAAACAAACTAATAACAGATACGTGGGCCAGCAGTTCACCGTCTGTAGGACCGTAGAATGTGCTGGAGATTTATTGAAGTAAAGCAGATTTCAGGAAACGGAGGCTTGTTAACTTTCATTTCCAGTCGACAACAACACAGAAGAAAAGAGAGGTTGAAACGTGACGGTTTGTTTTGTTTAACTTCCAACCTTTAGACGAATGTCAAATGATATGTTTTCACCATGGATTTGCTTTCATGGATTTTCTTGACGCGTGAACAGTTTACAATAAGACGAGGCCTGCCGTGCCTAGTGAATGCTATCCGCATGTACAGTATTTAGTTGAACTGTTGTACTCTGTATTTCTGGTGCTACCAAGGACACGATGTTCTTAACCTTTAATCGCCAGAAGGAAACGATCTAAAACATGCATCAAACTGATTATCTCCAACACAGTTTAATTTCACAAGGTACGATTTCAACTTTTCCCAAAGATCATAACACGACACGCAATACTTTTGTGTCGGTACCAAAACAAAAGCGGCGTCCAACGCACGTAATCAGTTTTAATTGCGTGCAGCTGTGTGCATTTCCTCTTGCTTCCTTTGTGCGTTGCATTGTTTGACAGTAGGAGTTGACAGAAAGACATTTTAAATTTATGTTTGTACTTTCCTCCGTGTGATGAACGTCTTTAAAAAAAACCCTATTGCGGATGAAACTGCTCCTTAAGCTGTCTTTTTCAAACATGGTTTGGAATAATCCTTTGGCCTGGCTTTAAATTCATTTTACTAGTTTTCTGTTGATGGTTTAGAGCTACTCCAGGACCCAGGAGACTAAATTCACTTCTAATGACTGACGTCTACCAATGAAGTAACATGAATTAACTGGACTATTTATAAATGGTTAACAATCACTGTAGTACTCACTGCCACTAAACGCACATTTTTTTGTAGGAAAAGGCTCATATTTGCATTTTTTTAGAAAGCTTTGCTTTGTTTTGCTTCATTTTCATTTCATTTCTCAAAGTGCTGATCAGTTTCAGTTTCACCAAACGGTTTGCTTTTCTGAGTAGCCCCAGGTCACCACCCTGCGAAGGTTCAAACTCTCACTAACGAGTGCTCCAACACAAGAGGTGGAAATTTATCCTGATTAATGTAGCGCAAGACTACAAGAAATTAATCTGTGGGTTCAGGTCAGCTTTTCATACATATTTCCTGCTAATATGAAATAATGGAAACTGATGGGGTTTTTTTATTGTGTGGAGGAAAATCAAACACGTGGCTTAAAACAGAACCAGATCTAGTTCAGAGTCCAAAAAGGATAAGCAGTCCTCATTTAGCATACCCATCTCGTAAATCATTGCCCTATTTTTAGCTTTATCCTGTCACAATTCATTATATTTTACATTTTCACACACATTTTCAGCATACGGTTGAATCTCAGATTGCATATAATAGCATTATTTATCTTTTTAAAGATCTACCAAGCCAATCGAATAGTTTGGGCGGAAACAATTTGTTTCCAACTAAATGGCTGTGATGGGTTGAAGGACTATGCAATCGCGTATGGAGGTATTTATTTATCTGTATAGGTTAAAACACACTCCATAATGAAATCCAAATGTTACCAGACTCATATTCTGATAAGAAAAAAGAATATATATATATATATATATATATTCTCAATTCAGGAAAACATTCACAGGGGTTGAACTTTTGCAAGAATTGAGTTGATTTTTTTATTTTGTGTCAGCTTGAGCTCCTCTGCCCCCTAGTGGCAAACATTTAATAAACGCACCTTTAATACAAGTTGAATTATTTTCATCTGTATTTCCTGATAATATGAGCTGAAATAATGTTGTTTTTTCATTGTGTGGAGGAAAATAAACATGTGGCTTAAAACAGAAACACATCTAGTTCAGAGTTTAAAAAGGATAAGCAGTCCTCATTTACAATTTTTTACAGACTCATCTTGTAAAGCTTATGCCTATTTCAAGCTTTATTTTGTCACAATTCATTATTTTTTATATATTTTTACACACATTTCCAGCGTACAGTTAAAGCCCAGATCGCATATATATATATATATATATATATATATTTTTTTTTTTTATCTTTTCGAATAGTTTGGGCGTAACCAGTTTGTTTACAACTAAATGGCTGTGATTGGTTGGAGGACTATGCAACTGCGTGCAACTGCATGTGGAGGTATTTATTTCCTATTTCCTATTTATTCATATTCTGACAAGAATTTTAGTTTGACTATGGCAGGATATAAAACTCTTTTATTTTCTCAATTCAGGAAAAACTTCAGGGTTGTAATTTTATTATTCTAATGAGAATTGAGTCTGGCTACAGTAGGCTAGAGAGAAGAGATAGAAAACAAAGTACTTCACCCTAGCTTGGGTCAAATGTGTATCGCAGACTCTCAAAAACAGCACTCTAAAGTTTTGCAAAATAAGAATATTTTTATATCAGTATTGAATATGTAAATCCAGGGACAGTAAAGTCACTGTACACATCTGCACGGCACCAAACTAAGAACATTGTTGAGCAGCTGGTTAGCAAAACACATTTTCAGCCATAATAACATTCATAAATAATAAGTTGATCTTTGTTTTTTGTTTTTTTTGCTGTCAGCTTGAGCTCCTCTGCCCCCTAGTGGCAAACATTTAATAAATGCAACTTTAATGCAAGTTTGATCAGAGCAGAGAAGTGACAAGTGTAACATATTCAATTAAATATAACATAATGTGTAGTCACGCAGTGAGAAATCTATCTATCTCTCGAATGTTTCTATGTCACATAATTTTATATAAATGTGATCTACTGCCACTTATATCTGCAAAGAACTTTTGAAATATATAGCAATTAGTTGAAAAGGAGGTGGCTAACAATGTGAAACACAGAATTAGGGGATATATGTTGTTGTAGGCTTCATAAATAGTCAAACTGACCGGTCAGTTTTGACACAAGAGGACAAAAGTTGCATGGGCAACAGTAAACCAATACCAGGGTTAATAAGATTACGTTACTACACTGTCATACATTTAAAAACAGAAGTTCACCATGTCATACCTCAGTTCTTGTCTTTCCAAATATTTCGGGTTTCCGTGTGTGATTCGAGTACATTATTTTGCATCAGTTAACCCATTTAAGACGCGGTCCTGTTTCTTTTGTGTGTGAAGTCGTGTCAGATGAAATTTCCCGATGACTCTCGTCTTCGCGGACGCACGCATTAGAGAAATACCTCCCAAATACCTCAGTCAGTGGTCTCCTTGTTACTTCCTGTGCTGCGCCACACAAACCGCTGAAACAATAAGGAATAATGAGAGCGGAGCTGTGCTTTCTCGCCCCCGTCATGCTCTGCTTTCATGAGACGCGCTTTAACAGAGGGAGCCCAGTGGAAACTGCCATAAACCGTGCCCAAACTGTAAAGGAGGTGAATTAGTGGCCCCCATACGGAGTTAGAACTAGGTCATGTTACCCTGTCTGATCCTTTTACACGTCACCTTGTAAACAGAACATGAAAAAAAAAAAAACTACTACCCAAGCATTATTCATGTCCTTGAGCTGCTGTGTTGTTCATTTTCTCTCCTCATGTGTGACACGTCTACCGATGATAACGAGGCAGTTAAAGTCAGATCTTGTAGTTCCAGAAAATCTTAGTGAGTCGGTGCGTGATGGCATTTAATAAATGTGTTTCTGCTCTACTTACATGCAGTATTTCGTCTTCAAAGATTAATATTTGGTGCTTTACCAAATACTGGATGCTATTGTTTATTGCTACGTTATTTCCTTTTTTACAGAGATGAATTTGTCTAGAGAAGAGTCATAAACATTTTTGAAAAATGTCAATGTCTTACGAAGCAGCTCTTGGGTCCCTGCAGAAGCGAATTATAACATCAGCACAGCACCGTGACTTCTTATACTCAATCACTCCCTAACTTTTTCTTCTGGCTTGAGGCACACTTGACAGCTTTCTGCAAAGTGTCTCATCTTTTCCAGTTGCTCTAGCAATCTCCCTCCATGAGTTATCCCTGTGCGCTACCTGATGGATTGAAGAGATGCACAGTCGAGGTGTTAGAATAAGTCGAGGTTCAGCCTATCATGCTGCAGTATGTAAAACAGATGTGCCAGCGACACGCAGAAGATTTAAAAATAAATAAATACATAAATAAGAACGGTTGAAACAACACTTTATGAAAGTGCACACAAGTAGATTTGATGTCAGATTTGTCGCGCTCCATCATGCATAAGGGCAACAATCCCGAACATGGCTTAATTTTTGCAGGGGAGTGGTTAAGGATGGAAATTGCCTGATTCGTCCAGGTAACTACTGCATGATTTAAAACACGCTCGAAACAGCTCAGTTTTTATCATGTTTATTCAAAATTTCCCAAGGAAGTAGAGGGATCAGTGTCACCAGATATACGTTAATTATTTAACGCGTTAATTGCGATAAATTAATTACAAAAAAATTTAATCGCGTTAAAAAATTAACGCATTTAATTGCAGTTTGCATTCCAAACAACGTGGCGCATTGCTAGATTTCCTGGTACACCGATTACACTGATGCACACGTCAGAGCTCGGCTAACGGCTACCAAAATGGAGGAATCGGATGAAAGCACGTTGCCAGGACTGATAGAAGGCAAATTTTATTTCAAAAAACTACCTGATGGAAGTCTTGATAAAAGCGGGGTTTTGTGCAAATTGTGCAAAAAAATTAAATAAAGTTTGCATACCACCGAAGCACTTCAACCCTACGGTGCCATCTAAATGCAAAGTATGTTGCAGTGAGCACAGAAACCACCGGAGCTGTTAGCGCTAGTAGTCCTGGTCCAAGTAGAGACAAGACGTGTTTACAACCTGAACTGTTTTTGTTTTTTTAACCATTTAAAGTCAATACTGTTCTCAAATGGCACTTATAACTTTAGGTCCGTTGACTTTTGGCCAGGGATTTTTTCTTTCTTTTTCTACTGTTTTGAATTGTCATTAACATTAAAAGAGCTTGAATTTTCAATATTCATGTCTGTGTCTATTATTTGATTCAGTCGTCCACTAAAATCCATTTAAATTAAAAAAATGTTGCTTTTGGGGGCAAATATTGTTATGCGATTAATCGAGATTAATTAATTACAAAGCCTCTAATTAATTAAATTATTTTTTTTAATCGAGTCCACCCCTAATTTATACGTATCATATTTATAAAAGGGCAAATATACAACAGTTCGCCATTTGACTGACAATGAATAAAGCAGTTGTTTCATTCAAATAGTCAAGCCTCTGTGTTTATTCCCTAGGTTATTACAGCTCCATGCACATAGAATAGCTTTGATTTCCAATGCATTGTCCTAGTGTGTGATTTTTTTTCCAAGTTGTTTTAGTGCATACGATTATTTTAAAGGCGAGAGAGGGATGTCTGTGTCTGTATTATTTTTCTGTGGAAAAATAATAAACTGAGCGAAGAAATTATTGTGTCGGAACGAGCCGTCAGAACAACACAGTCATTTGTAATTGTGCTGTAGTTTTGAGTTGCAATCATGTACTTAGGCAGCAAATGTGAAAAAATTGCCATTTGATGATGTAGTGCAGACTGATGTTTTGCAGGACAACTAAGTGCACAGAAAAAAAAAAAATACAAATCTTGAATGAGGGCAGTAAGTTCCACAGAAAAATAATGAGAGCATTTCCATATCAACTGCACTTTACATGTAACAGTTAAAACCAACACATTGCAATGGTTGCCCCAGCAGAAAATAATATAAAAATCTGTGTGTGGTTTGATTCATAGCTGGATGCAAAAGATGAAGCACAGTTAAAATCCTCTCGGGTCTGTATGTTTTGTGTGTTTCTGCAGCTCCCGCGAACATGCAGTACTCTAAAAGTGCTGGAAACCCATTGGCCGACTTTCTACCAGATTCCACATAAATAATGGGAAAGGTTTTTGAGCAAATCGAAATCAGAACAGCCTTGGTAGAGGACAAAAAATAAAAAGCTTGTTCACGTGAGAGACATCATGCAGGATAAACGGCAGCTACTAAAACAAAAATGACAAAACTCGAAGACGTCACTGTTTGTTGTGTGACCCTGACTATTCTTATTCGTCCTTCGTCAAGGAGACTTCCCACACAATTAACCTTTGTGAAACAAGGACCTCTGGCAGGCCTGCACGCCTCCCACTCAAATGACATATTTACAAAAAGCAAGGAACATTTTTACATATAACCAGCCCAGGGCTGTGTACGTTGACTAATGTTTATGCATCCGTTGATACGTCCACGGAACAATGGCATAACTCACTTACTTAACTGGGAAAGAGTGCAAATGCAAAGCAGGGCTCTGTCATGAAAGGCTAAACCGAGCAAAGGCCACGGCTTTGATGCATAAATGTTGCACACGTTAACACACACAAACAGGAAACGCAGACTAGATGTATGAAGAAAAGGGCAGAAGGGACGGCCAGCAAGCACGGATGCTATAGTTTGTAAGTGGAGTTCTTACGTCAGCTGTCAGAGTAGGTCAAGCGTGATGGTGTTACTTTGGTTTCTAAAGTGGTTGATGAAGCTCACATCTTATTCTGCTTGCGGTCTAATTCCGTCTGATCTTTTAATCATACGTTCCTGCTCACTGTGCTGCAAGGTCTCGATGCACTTGTGCAAGCGGGGTTCCATTAGTGGTTTACATTCAAGGACACATGTTCAAAAGTATGTGCACCTTCGACCTTTGCTGCAGACAAACGTCAAACGATTGTCTTGTCTTTTACATCACATTTTCTGTGATCTAAATTTTAAGTCCCGTATCACTACGCCAGTCCAAACTTTTTTGTTTTTACCGTCTGAGGAACACATCATAAATCTGTCCCATCCGTCCCTCTGGGGTCTAGAGTATAACTGGCCATTTTTGACTACTTTTGGTTTTACCTTTATATTTCATTTTAAAAACAGTTTACCTCGCCTTGTTTGGTGTCATTCTTTTCAGCACAACCTCACATGTGTGACTTTACAGTTATTTTCTTCATTTTGACATACCGCATTAACACACTGGACTTAAAACCACACTAAAAACACTGCGAAACCACAAAAATGTTTAACAAACCATTTTCATAACTTAGAATGTAAATCTAAACTGTACATTTCAAAAGCTTGTCTACAAATTTAGCAAACAACAAAGTTATTTAAAGACTATTTACATTACATTTTTGTACAACTATTTACAAGCATTTACAAAAATATCAGGCGTCACAATAAGTAATGTCTAAAGTCTCACTTCTCTCTTTCGCCGTCGTCACTCCATAGACTGTATATCAGGGGTCGCGTTAACCGAATATTTTCCGTCATTGACCAATGAGCTCTACTAACCAAAGACATGCAGCTAACGGCTACCAAAATGGAATTTGCATACCACCGACCAAAGCACTTCAACCCTACGGTACCGTCTAAGAGCTGTTTACGCTAGCAGTCCTGTTCCGAGTACGGACAAGACGTATCGGCAGCATTGACTGTCGGTGGCCGAAACTTTTTTTTTTTTGTTACCATTTAAAGTCAATACTATTCTGAAAAAAGTACTTAAAGTTAATGAAACTTTAATGAAAATTAAATGCTACTGAATATGTCTTTATTATCATTTTAAAAAATTAAAGTGACGGATAAAAAAAGAATTATGATGGGATTTTTATGACCCTGTCAGTCAAAATGGCTGACAATGAAAAAGTCTAGCGCAACCTCTGGACTGTATATAGCATACGTGTCAAACATATGCCCCGGGGGCCAAAACCGGCCTGCCAGAGGGTCTAATCTGGCCCGCGGTATGAATTTGCGAATTAAATAATGACATTGAAGACATTAACTGCAATTTTTCCAATAAAAGTAATTGCTATTCCTAGAAATTGCATTTATTTTTCTTAAGAAATGTAAACATTTTCATAATATTCTTCTTTGCACTAAAACAAAGGGAAATATTGACATTAGGGGGCTGTTCAGGTGCTGTATGTGGCCCCTGAACTAAAATGAGTTTGACACCCCTGGTATATAGAGTCACTCCCACAACCTTTCCCTCTTCCTGAGCAACCATTGCCATATAATTTTCTGATCAGTTGATGTGATGCCACCAATAGGAAATCTGTTGCTTGTTTGTTGTTGTTTTTTTTTTTGCTTTCAAGCACTTGAAGCTGGCTAGCGCTCTCCGCTTGCTAGCGCTCTCCGCTTGCTAGCGGTTTCCTTTTCACCGTTTCTTCCTGCATCAAACACGATGACAATTTAAAAACTGGTATATAGATTGAAGTTAGCACTTTCTATGCAAGTTGAAACGGAGACTCAGTGAGACTGCGTCTTAGTGCTACGTCGTCTTAAATTGGACATGTGTTTTGGACGTGCTGGCGCGTCCGTCGACTCCAGATGGTTAAAGACACAGAGACCATTTTACATGCTTTAACTTCATCGTGTCTGGATTATCCTTACAGCCTTTTCACCTGTCAGAACAATAATTCAATCAGCTGCCAGGCTTTTAACCAGAGTCATATCACTCTGGACTAATCCCAATTTCTCCTGGACATTGACAGAAACTGAACATATCTATAGAAAGAGAAACTATTTCAGTTTCATAACTCGACTAACATCGAGAGCTACATGCAACCCTTCAATTTCCCGTTATACGTACTGTATGCATAATTTTCAATTAGTGTTCTGAGTAGTACACTCCCTTCTCAACAGAGCAAATTAACTCTGGCAAATTCAAGGTTGTCGTCTAGAAACGCAGCTTTGAGCCATGCGTGTAAAGTTCTGAATATTTATTATTAATGATGTGTTTGTGGGCATGGAAATGTACCAATGATGGCGGAGACAACAGCACCACCCCTCAACCCCTGAAGTGAATCAAAGTAAATTAGAACACAAGGACACATGTCACAGCTTCCAGTACATGAAGCAAGCAAAGCTAGACATGTAAATCAGGCCTCCTGGTGTGCTGTTTGGAAAAAGCTGCAAATGAGCAACGAAAGACATCAATCCATTAAGCCTCATTAAATCCGGTTACTGGTGTTGAAAAGCTTGGACATCTATAATTGGATTAATTCAGAACTGGCAGGCAGACGGAGGCCGTCATCTCTGCTCTGATTTCACTGCAGAGGACAAACAGAGGAAACCATAGATCTTTGAATCCTATGTGGATAAAGATTAACTGAAAAGGAAAATAATAACACTGGCGTCTTGTCTCTCTTCCATGCCGAAAGGAATCGGCTTCAGTGCACAGTGACCATCTACTGTACACTAAATAATCGGGTACATATAACTACTTGCGACTGCGCGAGATGGAAGCCGAGACTTGACTGACAAGAGCAGTTCCAGTTCCTTGACACCATAGCACCAACGTCAATAATTCAACATGACATATTGTCTCTGTTTTGACAGCAGATTGTCCACAGATCGCAGGACCGACGGCTCAACCCCTGGCTGCTCGCATGCCGAAGGGCATCCTTGGGCAAAACACAGGATCCCGACTTTGCTGGCGAGTGCTGTGCACGACAGCTCTACCATTCACAACTGTAAAAATAACAATTTGCATTAGAATATACTGTTTTCATTAATTACCTGAGAACAGTACTGGAACAGTTCTTTGTGTTACTTAACTAAATGTGGATCCTGCTTCGTTGATTAATACATTTACGTGAGTTAATAGATTTTCCGCCAAATATTTGTTTCATTGGTGTTTGTTTGGTTTGATTTCTAATCATTCTCTCTTTTGGAGGTTTTCCTGTTTGGAGCTGGTGCTCAAGAAGCTCACACCTGAACGCCACATACCCACCAGGTGCTTCCAATCTGGACTGCACAATCTAGTATTTAGAGGTGGAGAGAGGGGGATTGCTTTCTTTTATATTTTCTTTCATGTTAAGCCTAGTAACATTCATTTAAAATTGAAATATTTGTTTTGAAGTTATTGTATTTAAAAGGGGTTTCATTTAAAAAAACTCTTTGTTTGCATTTGTAGTTTCTTGGTTTGGTTGTTTTTATTTCCACCTTTACATCTTAAAGGTGGTTTAGTCCAAAGGGTATTTAAGATCATGTGCCCACTTCACTTTTGTCTGTGGGTTTGGGAACCTGTGAGATTGTTAACATCCAGTATCACTGCTGCCAGGTTGTATTTTCCCTGAACCTTTTGGGGTTTTTTTTTGTATTAAAAACTATCAGAGCTCTGAATTCTGCTGTTTCATGGTCATCATTTTTGGGGAACTTTAGGCTTTCAGAAGGCTGCTCTCATTCTGTGGGGTAAAAACATCAATCCCTAACAATCTCAAATAAAATTGCCACTTGAACATACATCAGCATTATATTTATTAACTACCTAAAATGACAGAAATCATCCTTGAAAAACAAATCATTTGACGTTTGTTTTAGTGTTTTAATTTGGCCCAAGTCCCATCCACTAACTTAGAGGGGGTGGAGCTAATGACCTATAGAGAGCCGAAGTCCCGCCCCTCTACTTCCGGGTTATGGGACCTATCTTTCGAAAAAATATGAACGGCAGTCTATGGAGAGATCATAATTATGTTCTGGTCCCGATCGAATTGTGGCATGAATTTCACATATGATGTGTGTGAATTTAAAAGATAATTTTTCACGTCAAGAGATAAATTATTTGACGTAAATAAGCTGAACAACATTAGGTTTTGTATGAGATCGCTTAGTGAACTACATCTCTTGTCTCGAACAATGTACGTAACTAGAGAACTATGGCTGTCTCCTTGTTGAGCTTTACCGTCTTCTTCCAGAACGAAGGCAGAAGCATCAAACGAGGTGAAAATCATTATAAATCGGGTCATGTCGAGAGCTGTAGTTACACGAAGGGAGTTTTGGTCGGTTCTGTACGCGCCAGCATGCGGGACTTGTAGTTCGTTTAATTACGTATTTTCCATAGCGTTTTACTTAACTATCTTGCGACAAACTGTGACATTCTTGACATGTAAAATCATTTTTTATTCTGAAAAACAACATATGTATAATCCAAGGCACAAGTCGATCGGGACCAGAAAATAATTTATCTTTCGCCATAGACTGCCATTCATATTTTTTCGAAAGATAGGTCCCACAACCCGGAAGTAGAGGGGGCGGGACTTCGGCTCTCTATACTGCAGCCAGCCACCAGGGGGAGCTCCACATGCTTTGGCTCAGCGGTCATGGCGTCCATTTTTTGTACAGTCTACAGTTTCCCCCACATTCAATACATCTCGTCACGTTTTTTCAGATGTTTTCAGGAGAAGTTTGCTTTCAGAACTACTCTTTTCCTTTTAACTCTGTTATTGTTTGTTTCACACGGCTGAATGAGCTACAGTTTGTGTGTACGTTTGTTTTTGTCTGTGCAATGACATTTGACAGCAGTAAATATACCTGGAATATCTTTTAGACATATTTGAAATTTGATGACTTTTCCAAAAGTGTCCCAAAACACACAAAACATAGCAAATAAGAATTATGTAAAAAGGTTCTGTGGAGAAGCTACACTGAGGCTGTTTATGGTCAAATTTGACCTGTTCCACTTGAACCTTATTTTAGACCCATTAGTGTGGGTGAAATGAAGGAATACTGTGGACACTGAAAAGGTCATGAGAACTGTTTGTGACAGGCACCTGCTGGTCTTTGAAAGGCTCATGGGGGGAGTCACAAAACAGTTAAAGAGTAAAACAGCAAAGGTCGGATCATAAATGATGACATGAAGAACAGCAGCCATACACACATTGCACAGAATCTGCACCTGCAAACACACGCACCTCTGAGCTGCCATTTCAGCGACTGAGGTTATGGCCGCAAGACATAAATAGTACCTGCTTCACTGTAAAGGAGCCCAAATAGTACCTGCATTTCCTGAGAAGGTTGAGGAGAGTCTTTCTATCTACGAAAACCTTCTCAACCAGCCTGTCTGCACAGCTCCTGCCACCACATGTTTGAAAATGAAACCTCAACTGTTTGCCTGGTTGTAGAATATTAAATAGATGATTGGCTTTCGGTGTTACAGACCTTTCCCATTGATTACTATTCTGCTGGATTCTTGCAAAGTCTCTGATATAAGTAACTCATCTTCGACTGCTTACTATTGAAGTGAATTTGCTCCATAAACCGCTACACTCCCTTCAAAAATAATCTTCTCTGATTAAGACCTATGTATGAAATTATGCAGTAATTTATAATCTAGGGTTGGGTTAAATTCTCCTTCCCTCATTCTGAAGTGGTTGGGGGAGTGTGTGACTGTACGTATGTTTGCGAAATTCCACGTGGAGCCAGGAACTACGCATGGTGCCAGAAAATAAATTTAAATAAAACCGTCCCCTCATCCAGAATAACAACAGAAACACTGACAGGCAACTGTGAATTTGTGCCTGCAGGTCTGTGCACAGAGGATGCCAGCTTCACACTGATGTTCCTCCAACGTCTGAAACATCCAGCGACTCGGCAGCAGACTCTACATCCCTTCTGAGGAAAGTCCAACATTTGAACTTTTCCCACTCACTCCGCTTTAGTGTGGACTGGCTGATAGTGGGTCTGTACCCCATGTAATACTTCCTGTACTGCTGTGAGTTTAGAAAGTAGTAAACAGTTTACTTTCTATGGTCACTGCCATTACTACACTGGTATTTTTACCCTTACTGAATAGCATACGGAGTTGAGGGTGGATGACAGGAACATAAAGCTTTTGGGTAAGGCTCGTGGGTTTGCATCCAGAATCTTGAGAGTAGTTTCGGTAACAAAAGATTTTTTGATTAAGTTTAGGCAAAGATTGTGGTTTTTGATTAAATGCCATAGACCGTATAAATATGGACAACACTTCCTTGCATTGGCCAAAGGACGCTATTTTCCCAGGGATACGGGCGGCAGAAACCCACCTTGAAAAATAATGATTGCACAGTTATACATACTACAATATGCTAATAAAGATTAGGTTCCACCGAGACTTGAACTCGGATTACTGGATTCAAAGTCCAGAGTGCTAACCATTACACCATGGAACCGGTCATGGAAGGGGTGGAGCTTATGATCTGTACTGCAGCCAGTCACCAGGGGGAGCTCTACCTGTTTTGGTTTCATATTTGAGGAGCTATTCTACCACCATCCATCTTTATGTTAAATCCAAATGAACTCTTTGCACCTCAACTTACAGTGGACATTTTCTGTTTTAAACCAGTCAGCTTAACCAAGTAAACAATAATGTTGTAGTCATTTCAGTTTTACCTCAACTGAATAGATTTTACTTGAGTGGTTTAGCTTCTATTGATTCAAAGTGATTTACAAATGATTTTATGACTTAAAAAGAGTGGGTAGACAACCAGAAGAAAAAAGTTCCATCAGTGGTCATTAGAGAAATGACATTTTCTCTAATTTGGAGTTTGTTTGTCTGAGTGCGTCACTTGAGTTGAACCTCGGCGAGCAGAACCCAGGAGCAAGAACCATTTGTTTGAGAAATCACCCATGATGACGCATAAATATGCCTTCAGATCTAACGATGCTTTATTTCATCCTTAAATTCTAATATAACACAGAGAGCATTCTTCTTGTGCGAGCTGTCACACAGCCGCACATCCTCTCATATCACACCAGTCCCTGCCTCGAGCTGTTCCCTGCTGTCAATTCATTTTGATCACATAATGATTTCTCCCCCTCATCCCCAATGATAAAAGGAGAACATGCTCCTGCGCAGTAATAGCAGTTCTGCAGCGCTGTATTTCAGTTTTAAAAATAAACTGCAAACTATATGAAAAAGTAAGATTTAAATAACAATATTAATACTTTATAGCTAGGGGACAAAAGAAATAAGTGAATGATGGAGCACTGAGATAAAGGAAGCTTTTTTGATTGAAATTCAGGTGATGAATCATCTACATAACAAAACATAACAGTCAGCCCAGACAATTTGGAGAACATGATCAGTGGGTCCTTTCCATCCCTCATCTCGCTGCCAGCTTTCAAATTGAGCTTTCAGCAACGCGTCAGTGATGCCAAATTGTAAATGAGGAAAAGATCACACAGCCATCACTTGCTTTCATGATATTTGGCTCTCTATTCCACTCCACCGTGTCACCACTGTCACTGGTGTCAGCTCAAGGTAATAACTTCCTCTTTGGTATTTAATTTATCTGTCAAATACAGAACGCAGTGTATCAGTTAGTAACTACAGTATTTGAGCTGCTAATGACATCAAACGTTCTCCGCTCAAACAAGGTTATTGTCAAATGCTACTGATGGTGCTGAGGTGCTGCATGTTTTTATACAGGCTATACATTTCTGCAGCTCACAGTATGTAGCACATGAGCCGTCTGGTCTCAGCAGATGTATTCAGGTCAAGAATATAGATTTCATTACTTTCTTTTCTTTTATTGTTTTTAGTAGTGACGTCATCAGAGACTACTCAGTGCCAACTTGACTTTCATCACATATCAGTCGATTTTTGAAAATATTAACTCGTGCAACCCCTAATGCTGTCTTACCATTACAGCAAATGGTGCGCACTAAAGGAACCACAAAAGGAACTTCAAATCTGTGTTAGCGGTTATTTATTCAAAAAAAAAAAAAAGTTTGAAAAAAAAAACTAGGTCCTAAATCATTCCCTGTAATTTGCAGCATTCAGATGATCACACTCACTCAGTCCCTCTTCACACTCTTTTACTGTACCGTTAGCTAGCAGCTTTTTTTTTTTTTTTGGTACAATACGGTTTAATTGTGAACAAACACTGTACATGGATGTATCCCTGAAATCATGACCATGAGTAAATGTGTACAAATGGCCACCTTGAGGGCACACTCAAATCTGAGAAATAAATACTCATTTAAGTGTCATGATGCATGCGCCCTTGAAAGCAGAGAGGTTAAGTAGCCCATTGTGAAATTTGCATTGACACCGAGGACCCACTGGAGTTCATCTCTAAGGAAAAAAAATCCTTCTCTTCATATAATTTACCAGCATCGCATGTTGTCTATAGATGCTGATATTCATTACGTCCCCTCCGGTGTAAAGCAATCAGATAAAAAATAAAATAAAATAAAAATAACGTAGCTTTTTCAATTCCTACCTTAGAGAATTTATGAACAGTCTTATCAAACCTTTCTTCTTCTGGTGCTGCAGAAAAGTCACTAAAATCAAACTGTGACTGCAGCTTTGTCAACCTCACAGGAGCCGTTTCACGTCTCATTTCAACGGAAGATTGGATGCGACCGCATGAAATTCTATCTGCACCAGCACCCACGTGAAACAGCGTTGACTTCTCACATACCTTTATGTCTCTAAACCCCATGGCATGACTAAAACTGACTTCTATTCTGACACAATTAAACGCTAAGTGTATGTGGGCGGTTCCTGAAGGGGACAGAGATAAGTGAATACCTTTAACAGCGGCAAAGTATTTTGATATCATGTGTATGCGGTGCTTTTGTTTTTCCAGAGGAAAGCCGGAGAACAAATTTATGGATTACCCAAATGAAAGACTAATAAAGAAAGTGGCCTAAAGCATATGGATAATTGAATTGTTAATGATGGGACTATTTTTTAATTTTTTTTGTCTGCAACGCCTTTGGAAATAGTGAATAAAACATTCCCATAAAAGAAAAAAGACACATAAAACTAGAGGCGAGAACGATTTAAAACCATTTTTTAATCAGTCATTTTATAATGAGTGTGAAAATATGAAGACAGTGTGATTATATTAAAGAGGGCGTTTGTATTGATGAACCTACAGAACAAGGAGCCACACAACCGAAACACACTGAGGACGCATTTGAGATCCGATCACTCAGACCACATTTAGAGGTAGTAGTGCGTCCCGACAGACTGACGGGCTGCCTACTCATGCAGTGACACAGCTGATGGTTTCCAGCCCAAAATATAAGACTGATATTCGGTTTAGTTCTGTAACCACCCACGTTGGTTCCTCCAGTGTAGCATTGTATCATAAGGAGCAATGGAGCTGAAGCACGTATATTACGAGGTGACAAACCTCGGCTGTCAACCTCCACACCTACCTACAACGATCAGAGGTGGCTGAAAAAAACGGTACCAAACGCTGCTTGTCATCTGGAGACACCCGCATGCAAACGTAGAACAGATAATGCTGAGTGGTTCAGGAGGGAATAAAAAAATCAGCGTTAAAAAGTAATCACAAAAACCACCAAAATGACCCCAAACCATCCCAAATTTTGTTCACCTGACCTACTCTATTTTTACTTGACCCTCGAACACCAAATCATTGTCAACTGTCACCTGCCCCCTGGTGGATGTATCCATGCTCTGCATTCAGTTGCATTCTTCTGGCAGCCATTTCCAAAATGGCCGCCTTCAAGGACTGACTTTCTAATTTTTTTGCATGGAAATCTTTTCTAATATTAAAAAAAGGTTACGATTTATATATATAATATCCTTTATATATATAATTCTACATACATATATCAAAATATTGGCGAAATGAACGAGTTTCACGGCAGATAATGCGTTATTTAGAGGCTGCGTCACGGTGCCCCAGTCACTCCCACTATATGGATATGCGCTGATCTAATTATTTCCTAAACGAGTGCAAATGACACAAAAGTTATATGGGTGAGTAAACGACCTTATTTTATGCTAGAAATAAGGTCCAGGTTGTAAGAAACATTAGTTCCCGGAGAAGTAAATAACATCGACCATCTTGTGACAATTCAGTGTTCTGTTGGGAAACTTTTGGACCTGGCATTCATTGGTGTGGATGTTACTTAGACATGTAGCACCCACCGAGACCAGACCAGGCACCCCCACCCTATAGCAATGACACTCCTTGATGGCAGCAGCCATCCCCAGCAGGATGCAGCCTGACACAGACACACACACAAAAAAGCTTTAGGAACAACTAAAAAAAAACATGAAGAACAGCACAAGGTGTTGACCTGGCTCCCCACTAACGACATTCTGTTTTAGAGGCACAAGGGAGACCTACACAATATTAGGAAGGTGGTCACAATGTTACGCCTGATCGGTGAATATGGTAGCGGTTATGATCACAGCTTTGTTCCGGTCTCTCACTAACTCACTACGAATGAATGAATAAATATTAACTTAACATGTGTGCATTCAGTGAAAGAGACTCCACAGCTCTATCGTGTTTACCATGCGCACTTTAACAAGCAAGGACCACGACAGAACAATGACAGAGAAAACGTTTCATGGAAAGAGATGCAGAGGAGGGATGAATCATGTGAGGGAGGTGGAGGGTGCACGTGAGGCTGGGACTCGAGAGAACGGAGACAAAAGCTGCCAACACCTGCAGAAGTGGTTGAGGTGTGGCAGGAACATGACGTGACAGCAGAAACTTATCTGAATCACATCACACTAAAGAATTACTTATTCTATTCTGATTCAGCGTGTTATTTTTAAATGCTTCCAGTCTACCGTCTGCAAATGTCGCGTAAAAATACGAACGGTCAGCACTTGCACCAGCATCCACATTAAGATGCTGAGAAAATATTCTGAGACTGGCGCTGATCTTTGCCTGCCTCTCCTCGCCGGCTTGCCTGTCAATCGCTAACACAATGCGAGATGATCAGAATGAGCGGATCAAAGGGATTCCCGAGATCAAGCAGAGAGAGACGCAAGAGACGGGGTTCAAAATGTGGAGATGATGACGCTTCGTGAAAGTCTCAAAGCGCACAGTCAATCATTAAAGACTGAGAGTGACTGGAGAGCCACCGACACGTTTTGTCGCAGCCTTTGATTGCGACGCTCATCGACTCAAACAAGGAAACGCACTGAGCCGGGCGGGTTTCACTTCTGTTTCCTTTTTTGATTAATTATGTGCATGTATTTACTAATTTAGTCCCTTCATTTCACTTATTACATGGTTCATGGATGTGCGCATGAATACAGATGTCTTATACTCTCCTACACTTCATTCATTCATCTTCTGCAGCCGCTTGTCCTGTGAAGGGTCGCGAGGGGGTTGGAGCCTATCCCAGCACCCTGGACAGGTCTCCAGTCTATCACAGGGCTAACTCTCCTACACTTCTATATTTAATTCATTTTAATTACCAGAAGAAAGAGTCGTTTGTTTTTGTTAGTCGTTTGGTTGGACGGGTCTTTTATGATTCATGGTTCTTTGTGGGATCTGGGCTGTAGGTATGGCTTGACGTGCACCTCCAGGGAAATGTCACGGTGATGCAGATGTGTATGCACTCATCAATGTCCCCCAGCGACTTAGAATAATGCAAAGAATACGACACAGACTCTGCGTCGAGCAATATCACCGAAAAACAACTCTTTCTGCAGATGTTCACGCCAAACAAGAACTAGTTCGAAGTTCAGTTCGCACACATTGAAGTGAACAAGTTCATAGTTCACATTTTTGAATTTTGAACTTCATGGGCTCCAAAACGAGCAGTTCGCGTTTTTTTTTTATGAGCAGCTTCGAGCTATTCTTGTTCAATAGAATCTCTGACTGACCTGCTCATCCATCCCCAGACCGCGGTATTTTTTTCCTCCGGGATCTGTGCTGCTTTTTTCAAATAACCTCAGACGGCCTCTATTTCAGCTGCACCAGCCATGCTGCATGCAGTAAATGACATGTCGACTGACAGGTGTCGTGAACGGGGTGAACGTCGTTATTTCCCTCCGGATTGAGCGAAACTCACGTCTGTGCTCACAGCTGGAAAATTACGCATTCAGTTCACAGTTCACCAAAAAAAAAAAAAAAAAACGTTCATTGAACTTGAGCACAACACTGCAGATGGGGATAAGAAACTCCCCAGAAACATCTAACAGATATTTAATTTTCACATTAAACTGCGTGTTCGCTTTCTGTAACCGCTGTTACTGCTAGTCCTCTGGAGGGTCTCGGCGCGGGAAGGGGTTAGAGGCTATCTGTCACTGGGCGATCAACCTAACGAGCATGTTTTTGTACGGTGGGAGGAAGCCGGAGTTAGTGATGGGCGGTTCGGCTCTTTTCTGAGAGCCGACTCTTTTGCCACGGCTCCCAAAGAAGAGCCGGCTCTTTATTTTAACTGAAATGTTAATTAACTGAAGGGCAGTCTTGCAGAAGCTCAGCAGGAGTTGCGTTCAAGACATCTAGCCATCTGAGAAGAAAAATGCAGCTCAGTGTTGTCACTCTCGTCACGCTCTTTAATTTGCTCCTTTGTTAGCTGCTCTTGTTTTTGCAGCTGCATGACGCTCTGCAGATGAGATGCAAATAAAGGAAAATTACACATGTTTTGCATGCTATTCATTTATTTATTTATTTATTTATTTGAATAAAAGGGTGCAGATTACTGTTCCTCCTATGGAAAAGCACTGAAGACCGGAAAATTAATATTCATGTGTTGAGTTCAGTGACGCATGCGGCCTTGAAAGCAAAGGGGTTAAGTGGCCCATTGTATAATTTGCATATACAGCAGTTTCAGTGACACACTTTTAATGTAAGAGCATCATGTTTGAATAATGAAAAAGACCCGAAGACCCGAAGACCCAGATAAATTAAGGAAAAAAAAAAACATCAGTTCCCCAAACTGCTGAGAGAAGATTTTATGACCTCAGCGAATTGAATTCCCCACTTCAGTCTTCGACCTCCCTTTAGAAATACCTTCTCAGTGTAGGGGCACAAAAAAGTTCAAGGACATCTGCTTCTTGTGCACACTCTGGATACATTATTGAAGGATGTGGTATGCATAATAAATTGCGGGGTGCAATCCGTGCATTTAAATGAAGCAAGGACCTCTGGATCTGACTGTGCCTGTTGGTGCGTTCAGGCTGATATCTCAGGTAATTTTATTTGATTGGGATGAAGCTTGGAGGAAGTTTTCATGATGAAGATTTCATTAAATCTAAAATATGATTTGCAAATTCTTTTGACAAAATGTAGAGGAATGCATACTAATGACAAAAACACTGGCTTTACTGGTTTGATGAGGCTGGTATTAGATATTCTTCTCTTTGGAGAAACCAAGGGGAATCATAGTCTAAGTCTCATTAGTTAGCCTACTGAAAGAATTGTCTAGAAGCGAAGGGAATATACTCTATAACCTCACATATTCATTGCCAATCTTTAAATCATCAATGAAAGGAATGCTTTAAACTGTTTAATCAAAGGATGCACGTCAATTCACCACTTTGGTCAGGGCTGAAATACTTCAACATGTATTAAATGGTCCCCAGTGACACTATTGACTTTTACTTGGCACTACCAACGGGCAAAAGTTTTTAATTATCCTGTGAAATGCAGCATCTACTCACTGAACTGGCACCCTATCTAGTGTAGCTATTCCAGGTTACTTTCACACTGTGTTCAGTTTTAATTTTCTCCAATATTGTTTATGACTAAATGATAAGATGTAACCTTCAGGGCAGAAAAATATGTCCAAATACCTCCACGAGGGGTTGCACATTCATCGACATCACTCCTGTACCATGGCGCTTTAAGCCTCATGTCAACCAGTCGCCGATCACGTGACAATAACAACATGGACACCTCCGAGAAGACAGGACAGAAGACAGAAATACTTTGCTGAAGATGAAGCCCATACTACCGTGACATGTCAGTACTGAAATACAACTAAAGTACTACTGCAATGCATCTGAAAAGGCTAATGCTAACGCTAACGCTAGCAGAGGAACGGTCCAAATCCTCTGGACAGCAGTCAGTTAACAACTTCACCAAACGTCCTGTTGTAACAAAGAGAAGGAGGCTGAACATCAACTATTTGATAAAGTTATTAGACCTTTAGCTGCAGAGAAATACCTGCTACACTATCCCATCTAGCAACATGCTGTGGTGTACTATTAAATGCTACTGATGTTGCTGAGGTGCTGCCTGTTTTTATACAGACTATACATATCTGCAGCTCACAGTATGTAGCACATGAGCTGTCTGTTCTCAGCATATATGTATTCAGGTCAAGAGTATGGATTTCATTACTTTCTACTGTGTTTTTATCAGTGACGTCATCAGAGACAAGTCGGTGCTGATTTGACTTTCATCCCACAACAACACTTCAACGTCGTGCAACCCCTACTTTGCATGTGCATGTCACCTGGTTGAGGGGCACCCAATTAACTGAGGCTATAGCCCACTGACAACTATCCAATAAGGTATCTTGGAAGCTAGCCCAGGCCATGAACTCTTCAGTTTTACCAGACTCATATAAGAATTTTTGTCTCGCTATGGCAAGGTACAATAAAGACATAAAAGGCCAACAAAAGCTGTTTGTCCATCTCCATGAAGAGTCCATGCCAAACACCTGCAAAACCTTTCAATCAGCTTTGGCTGCACTTTGCATTTAAGGCTATCATGCTAACATGACACTAAACTGTTGACACTTAACATGCTTAGCATCCCCAGAAGCGTGTTAGCATGCCGCTTACAAGTCAGTGTTTACCCATAAACACATGAATCATCAAATTTAAGAAAGCTGAAGTCACACATGCATGCAGTCGGGTTAGTTAAATAAAGAAGAGTGAATTAGGAATCAAGTCAGCCAGAACAGCCAAAGGAAAAATGCAATTTTGCATAAACGGATCAGTGTTAAACTCTGATGTCATCAAATAACAGCAGTTAGCAGGGACGTGCCGGGGAAGATCACACACTTACCGTCCCGGGAAGACGACATTTGAATGTGCAGATGAAGTGCAGACGTTTGAGTGGTTTATCTCGGTGAGGAAACAGCTGACACGCAAGCGACTTCAAATCAAGGCGTATATAGCTGACAGCAACAGTGATATGTCAGGATCTAAGTAAAAGAAAATAAAAGTGAAACAAGCTGCGTGCGCCTGAACAGCAACGATGACAATTTAAATTGTGGTTAAAATGTGCTGTCATAAAGCTCCGCACTCTGCACGCTCTACATTCAGCAGTCTGACAGAAAAATAGAAGCTTTTGAACAATTATTTCCACTGTTTCCCAGGCGTGATTTAAACTGACACAATGCTTCTGGGCACAAAGATTGAAACTCGTGAGTGGCATTGGAAATGAAGCCGACGCACTGTATATCCCAGCTGAGCTGCAGCAGTCCTGCTTTAAGGACTGTATTCATCAGCCGCATGGCGAGCATTCAGGACTTTGAGTTTAATGTATTTATTTATAGCCTGCGTGTCTTTCAAAATAAACCCATTTGAAGGTTTGGAGATTGCTTCTTTTCCCCCCCTTGTGAGGAGGGAGTCTTCCTTCACGCTCGTCGTGTGATCTCCATGAAGCTCTTGTTCCTGCAGACCCCCGAGGATTGCTGGAATGCAGATAGATGGTTTGCCTACATGCCTGCTGAATCAGGGGGGTATGTGTGGGCAGGCTGCAAACCGGACTTCTGTCTCCCTTTTCAGGGGCAGCTCATCCCTTTTGAGCCATCACAAACCTCCATTTAGCCGCGCCTCCTATTGCTTCGGTTCATTTCCAAATTGGCCTTCTACGGCAATCAGACAATGTACCGCTGAGCGCCGTGGAAGAACTTTAATTAAGGTGAAATATGATGGAGATGCTTTTTAAAAATGTGACCACCTGGGCTCAGCACGTCCACGGCGCAGACCTCGCCGCCGCCTCTTTCTATTCCACCTCACCGAATGAGAAATCCTAGTTTTCGTGACACTTTCTTCACAAACACTTTGCCCCTCGGTTATTGAGCACAAAATTGGCCCCCTCATCGCCCTGTGTGACTGGAATCAAAATTGATTTAAGCTGCACCTTCATGCCTGGAAGACAGACACACTAACCTGGCTGACAATCTCTTGGCTTCCAAAAAATATAATTTGTCTTGTCACTATGGCGACTCCCTGAGCCATTTGTCTTTCTGAAAGCAACGTAGGCTAGTTCACGTTTTGTAGTTAGAGAACTTGTCCGGCCTTTTGCTGTTGATGGATTTCCGCGAGTTGTTTTACAAGTGAAGGAGTGATTTATGCCTGCCGAGGCTTCGGTGCAGATGATTTATGCCACCCTCTGAATTCACACAATGACAAACCTGTTTGTCAAAATGGCGCGCTGCAGTGTGTTACTTCATGATTTCTAGCTCATGGTTTAGTGCAGGTACAGTCAGGCGCCTCTGTTCACTTGTTTTTCTTTATATATATATATATATTTTTGATCCATCACATGTACTGAATTGCTGTAATGACCTTTTTTTTTTTTCAGTTTTCAACTTTATGTATACAGCACCAATAACAACACAAATAGTTTCAAGATGACGCAGGGGCTACGGCGATAACGCAAAAACCTACGCACTGTTTCCGCTTTCATATTTCCAGCTGCTTCTCCATCGCCGCAATTTCCAAATTGATTGTTTTGGCTCAATAAAGAATCGTTAAGGTTAACTGAGGAGGTTTGGAGATACAAACATTTGTACGACTCGTCTTTGGCGAAATTTCGGCTAAAGTTTCAGAACCATTGTTGAAAGTGAAGCAGGAAGTAGAAACAAAAATGAACCGCGTCGAATAGTGTTTGGGCGGCGTTGTTACCGAGCGAGCCAGACTGATGAGCGCACAAGTAGAAATGGCTCACACCGGCGGAGGCTACGTACGTAGGTCCTTGCGTTTAGTACCATATAAGGAGTTGATGGCAAGAAAAACCTTCTTTTACCTGGAAGAAACCTTGAAAACTCAGCTCATATGGAGGGACCCATCTTAATAGGCCACTTAATGGGGGCCTTTGGGTCCTATGGGTTGAGGGGAGGGGCCTCTGTGGATCATCCCACAGATACTTGATCAGTTTGAGATCTAGTGAATTTGGAGGCCAGGTCAACACCTTGTGCTGTTCTTCATGTTTTTTTGTTTTTTTTTAGTTGTTCCTAAAGTGTTTTTGTGTGTGTGTCTGTGTCAGGCTGCATCCTGCTGGGGATGGCTGCTTCCATCAAGGAGTGTCATTACTATGGGGTGGGGGTGTCTGGTCTGGTCTAGGTGGGTGCTACATGTCTAAGTAACATCCACATGAATGAATGCCAGGTCCAAAAGTTTCCCAGCAGAACATTGAATTGTCACAAGATGGTCGATGTTATTTACTTCTCCTGTCAGTGGTTTTAATGTTGTGGCTGTTCGGGGTATGTAGTGAACAAGTGAAAAAAAGTAGTGAAAACGCATACTCTTGCTTCATATGGTGGTCACCTGGAACAGTTTTCAATTAATAGGTGTCAAGAGGGTCAAGAGGCAGGCAGTTCTCCACACTGAACAGTCCAACACTATGGCAAGAGCCACTCAAGTAAAGTAAAGATACCGTCAACACTTTAGATTAACACTGGAGATGTTAGATTAACATCAAAACTGTGAAGGAACATAATACGTACACCGATCAGGCATAACATTATGACCACCTTCCTAATATTGTGTGTCACTCAAAGCAGCCCCATCCTTACGTTTGCATAACTTTAAGTCTTGATATAATTTGATTCATTTTTAATGAAACTGAAGTTACAAAGACCACACCATTTATTTTTATTTGTACCAGGCTGTAAATATGTTTATTTCTGCTGTAAAGTTTAACGTGTCCAACCAACTCACCCTGTTTACTTATCTTGACCGGCTCTTATTTGCTATCAACAAAGAACAGACTGGAAATCCGCTTTTATCTCAAAACTCGACGTGCATGCCGGGTATTTTTCGCAATTGTCTTAAGGCAGCTTTACTACTGGAGGTAGAGGCAGCAGACTTAAGCGCAGTATGCACGCCACAAATCCATAGCTGCTACAATTTGACAGGTAAACACAGAAAAAAGGCTTTTTTTCTTTACAGCAGAAATAAACATATTTACAGCCTGGTACAAATAAAAATAAATGGTGTGGTCTCTGTAACTTCAGTTTCATTAAAAATCATGCCTCTCCCTTCTTAACCTGATGGATGGCTTTGGTCGACTCTCTGGGTTTACTATAAATTGGGAGAAATCTGTTTTTATGCCTCTGTCTAACGGTCTTGACTCCAGTTTTCTCCTTAATTTGCCCTTCAGAGTTACCCATGACTACTTTTCTTATCTGGGGATTACAATCCCCAGAAATCCAAAACTTCTCTTTAAACTTAATTATATGGATCTGATTGACAGGCTCAAGCGCATGATAGATAAATGGAAACTTCTCCCCCTTTCATTGATTGGCCGTGTCAATATTGTTAAAATGGTCGTGCTCCCTAAATTTACTTATCTATTTCAGAATGTGCCCATCTTCCTCACTTCTTCCTTTTTTAAGATGTTAGACTCTGTTATCATGCCCTTCGTCTGGGCCTCCAAGCCACCCCGTATTTCAAAGGCCCACTTGCAGAAGCCCACTGAGGAGGGTGGTTTAGGCCTGCCTGTCTTTCGGCATTACTACTGGGCCTGTAATGCTAGAGCATGGGTTTTCTGGAATCAGTCCACGGTGGGGGGTGCAGAGGAGGACGGGCCTGGCCCTAGATGGCCTGAGATTGAACTTAGTAGTGCTCTAACACTTACCGGTGCCTCCTTGTCAGCCATTCTATTCTCAAAACCTGATATTAAGATTAAATCGCTACACAATAATTTCTTACTCTGCAACTCAATTACAATTTTAAAGCAAATTAAGGGAATTCTGAACCTCCCAGAAATGTCAATTCATGCTCCCATATGTCAGAACCCCTGTTTTAAGCCTGGTTTGATGGATGCTGTCTTTAAGCACTGGTCAGATAAAGGTTTAACTACTATCCGGGATCTCTACATTGATAATCATGTTGCATCTTTTGCCCAGCTCCAGGCTAAATTCAAACTCCCTACTAATCAATTTTTTCGCTACTTACAAAGTAGGAATTTTGTCAAGCAATCTTTTTCTCGCCTAGACGCGACCCCCGTACAACATGACTTTTTTGATATTATGACCAGACCTCCCACCTCCAAACATTTGATCTCTCGGTTTGTTAACCTCTTCGTTATGGCAACTCCCTCTCTCCATATTAAAGAGGCGTGGACCAAGGACATCGGCGAAGTGATCTCTGACGAGCTATGGGCGAAAGGGTTAAATAGGATAAAAGCATGCTCTATAAATGCTCGGCTTCAGCTCGTTCAGTTTAAGGTGGTTCATAGGTTGCACTATTCCAAGACAAGACTGAACAGAATTTTTCCTGCTGTCTCTCCCACTTGTGATAAATGCAAATCAGCTGATGGAACTCTTGGGCATCTTTTCTGGTCCTGCCCTATGCTCACAAGGTTCTGGGTTGATATTTTCAGTTTATACAGTGCTGTTTATAATAGACAACTGGTTCCTGACTGTCTCTTAGTGATACTGGGCTGTTCCAACGATTCTTTGGCTCTTCCATCCACTTTACAACAAGCCCTCATGTTTGGTATGATCATTGCAAAACGGGTCATCCTAAAGGAGTGGAAGTCAGCTTCCCCTCCTTGCTTCAAGAGGTGGTTAAATGATATGGTTTCTTGTTTATACCTTGAAGAAGTTCGCTTTTCTTTGTCTAACTCCCAAGATAAGTTTGGGAAGATCTGGGGCCCTTTCATAGGATACATCAATAAGGACAGATCACAAACTGGGACCTAAATGCACTGCATTATCCTTTTTTTTTATTCAATTACCTATGAAAATAATTTTATTATATAATTTGTTTCCTTTTTCTTCCTGTTAAGTATCCGTACGGAGACTTTGCCATTCCCCTCCGGCTCAGGCCTCCTTGACTCAACCTGTGTGGGTGGTCTTTTTGGGGCACCTGTTTAATGATTCGTCATGTATATGTACACATTTTCTTTTCTATACAATGTGCTGGCTGTATGTTTTTTTTTTTTCTGTTTGTTTTTTTCTTTTCGTGTTAAATGTCTGGTTTACTGTCTTTCTTATTTGTAGCATGTGTGCATGTATGTATAAAATCTGTATAAATAAAATTTACAAAAAAAAAAAAAAATCATGCCTCTTGACCCTCTTGACACCTATTAATTGAAAACTGTTCCAGGTGACCACCATATGAAGCAAGAGTATGCGTTTTCACTACTTTTTTTCACTTGTTCACTGCATACCCCGAACAGCCACAACATTAAAACCACTGACAGGAGAAGTAAATAACATTGACCATCTTGTGACAATTCAGTGTTCTGCTGAGAAACTTTTGGACCTGGCATTCATTCATTGGTGTGGATGTTACTTAGACATGTAGCACCCACCTAGACCAGACCAGACACCCCCACCCCGTAGCAATGACACTTCTTGATGGCAGCAGCCATCCCCAGCAGGATGCAGCCTGACACAGACACACACACAAAAACACTTTAGGAACAACTAAAAAAAAACATGAAGAACAGCACAAGGTGTTGACCTGGCCTCCAAATTCACTAGATCCCAAACTGATCAGAGAGGAGGCCCCTCCCCTCAACCCATAGGACCCAAAGGACCACATTAAGTCTCCTGTTAAGAAGGTGGTCATAATGTTATGCCTGATCGGTGTATTTTGTTCCTTTAGTGATGGCTGTGGCATTCTTGGAAGGACAGCAAGGCTGATTTAATGATTCAACATTCTAGGTTTTGTGTAGGCTGCTATATTTGACCTTTTTTAAAATCATTGTCCAAATGTTCTTAAAATACCATAATAGGCTGAATTGTGGTTGAAATGTCAGGCTGTAACAGGATGCCTGACAGAAGACAGGCGTTCTTTGGCATCCATTTTCAGATTTAACAGTACTTCTACACACACAACACTGAACTGCACTAATGATCTGCCATGCTTAGTGTTTTTCCCAGACTTGGATATAAGAATTTTCTTCTTAACTAAACTTCATTATGTTCAAAGTCTGTCTCTGCAGAAAAAAAAGGGCTTATTTTTTCTCTTTCTGCTGCCCTAATGTGCCATTTTCTCTCACACGTTTCACATCCTTTAAGCCTTTTTTCTGTGTTTACCTGTCAAATTGTAGCAGCTATGGATTTGTGGCGTGCATACTGCGCTTAAGTCTGCTGCCTCTACATCCAGTAGTAAAGCTGCCTTAAGACAATTGCGAAATACCCAGAGTTTTAAGATAAAACGGATTTCCAGTCTGTTCTTTGTTGATAGCAAATAAGAGCCGGTCAAGATGAGTAAACAGGATGAGTTGGTTGGACACGTTAAACTTTACAGCAGAAATAAACATATTTACAGGCTGGTACAAATAAAAATAAATGGTGTGGTCTCTGTAACTTCAATTTCATTATGCAAGTTATGCAAACATAAGGATGGGGCTGCTTTGAGTTAGGAAGGTGGTCATAATGTATTGCCTGATCGGTGTACGTACTATGTTCCTTCACAGTTTTGATGTCTCCAGTGTTAATCTAAAGTGTTGAAAACAGCCTTTAGTAAAAAAATAACCGTGACCAAACATTTGCCCCGTCCTCTAATAGCTGCACTGCACAGGGCTGGTGCTCTTCACCTCTGCCTCTTTTTCCATTTGACTCCTTAAACAGCTTTGACTCTGAAAAATGTCAAACTAAATGCTCTAGTCTGCAGCAGGCTGACAGACTAATGCAGTCCATTCATCACTCTGCAGTTTCTCCTAAAACCAAACTGTCTTCTAATATGCTGCTTTGAATTGATAAACTTGAACCGCTAATCACCAGGACAGGAAGCAAAAAAAAGAAAAGGAATCCATTACCTATTTGTCAATCCTTATTAAAAGGTTAAATATGGAGCTATGATTAGTGAGTCACGCCGCATTCAGCCGGCAGCAAATTGTCTCTTTAACAGAAAGATTCATCCCTATTTTCAGAATCTATGTGGCTTTCCGTTTGCTTTTTAAATGTCCTCAGCCTGACTAATCACTTCTGCAATTACCTGAAAAGTGATTTGTGTTTCTCAGAAGTCACTCTCTAACTCGATCGTCATTTCCCTTGAAGCGCGATGACGGATCCAAATGCAGTTGCGGTTCACAAGTGGGTCATTTGTCTGCTGCGGGACATGTCTGATCAGATTCTCCTCATGTTTATGCATGGACTGAACTGGCTTAACAGTATTTCTGCTTTGTTCTGACTCTATCCAGGGATACTTGGCCACTCACAAATCCCTCATTTAGCTACAGAAGATGGTTCCCTGCTTGGCCTCGGTAATTTATGTTTCTTACGAAAAGTGTTTATTTTTTCAGTGTTGTAAACAAATTGTACGTTCATAGTAATGTACCACCAATGTTGACCCTTTAAACGTCATTATATACAGAGCAGCAGCATTAATACTCAATGAATTAAGCCCTGTAGTCACTCTCTTTTTGCTTTCTTTTTGGTCTCCACCACCTGGTCGTGAAAATATGTGACAGTCCCTTTGGCTTCTTCCCGCCTTTTTCCGCTGTGGTCAGCCAGAGACGCCACACTTTATGTACAGTCAAGGTAACCTGAAGCTCCATCTAAATGTTGGTGGTTGACGCTTTAAGCATCATGTCGACTAGTCTCTGATCACGTGACAACAACAACATGGACGCCTCCTAGAAGACAGGTGAGGAGCCCAGTGGGTCGCTGCAGCAAACAAGCAGCTGTTCATAAAGTGTGTGGCCATACTACCATGAAATGTCAGGCCTGAAATACAACCAAAGTACTACTGCAATGCATCTAAAAAGGCTAACGCTAGCAGAGGAGCAGTCAAAATCCTCTGGAGAGCAGTCAGTTAACAACTTCACCAAACGTCCTGTGGTAACAGAGAAAAGGAGGCTGAACATCAACTATTTGATAAAGTTATTAGACCTTTAGCTGCAGAGAAATACCTGCTACACTATCCTATCTAATAATGCACTGTGGAGTACTATTAAATGCTACTGATGGTGCTGAGGTGCTGCCTGTTTTTATACAGGCTATACATATCTGCAGCTCACAGTATGTAGCACATGAGCTGTCTGTTCTCAGCATATGTATTCAGAATATAGATTTCATTACTTTCTACTGTGTTTTTATTAGTGACGTCATCAGAGACTAGTCAGAGTTGACTTGACCTTCATCACGTAACAGTCGACTGTTATCGGCTAATCAAATGGTTTGGGCGTGCAAACCCTTGTATCAACCAGACAACATCTGAGCCACTACCTTTTACAGTAAGTTGTCTTGGCAGCCTAAATTTTGGTCGAGCAGCTTATTACATCAAAGCCCGGATGGTTCAGCTGCAGAGAAAATGTTATCAGAAGGTCGAAACCCTGAGACAACAGCCTGCGATAGTCTCTGTTTACAATCCAGCCACCTGCTTCAGGGCCCGTTTTGTAATCCCGCTTCTCTTTCAGTCATTGAATTCCTCCTGAGCACATCAGGGTCAAATGATGGAACGGAGAGATGAGTCCACATGCCGGGCCTTTTCCTGCTCCTCGTCTTTTTCCTACCACCTCTCTCTCATTGAACTCGCCGCTCTGTTCAAGTTGAGAATTCAAATTATAGAGGCCACATGTTGATTAGCTTGGTATCTAGTGACTTTGGAGGCCAGGTCAACACCTTGTGCTGTTCTTCATGTTTTTTTTTTCTGTTGTTCCGAAAGCGTTTTTCTGTGTGTCAGGCTGCATCCTGCTGGGGATGGCTGCTGCCATCAAGGAGTGTCATTGCTATGGGGTGGGGGGTGCCTGGTCTGGTCTAGGTGGGTGCTACATGTCTAAGTAACATCCACACCGATGAATGCCAGGTCCAAAAGCAGCAGAACACTGAATTATCACAAGAGACTTTCTGTATCATCAACTGTTTCAGATATTAAACGTACTCAGAGACAACACTGCAGATTTCCCCTGCTGCATCTTTACACTGCAGCCCCTTTCCCCCCTGGTCAAATGTCACAGCCTTCATATATAATAATTTAACCAACTCCTACACGTGTTGACTTGGTCCCATCGTGTTGATGGGACGAATGTGGGCAGCTTTCACACCCTCACACACCAGCAGAAGGTTGGCACATGTCTCCGTGTGAAGCCTTTTCTACATCGGTGCTCCGCTCGGTTGTCAAAAAGATGAAGGGGGTAGGTATAAAAGCTCCTTCTTGTGGTCATGTATTATAATAAATTTCTCTCCTTGTCAACCTTCAGTCTTGTTACCGCAGGCCGGCGGAGGACTGACTCACTGTACAGCAACAGCTGCCATATTAATTTAAACCTTACAGATCTCTGTAAGCCTGGACCACACTGGCTGTAACTGCTCTTGTTTAATGATGTCCCGGTTCTTCAAAACATCAAGACATCCGTGCGTAACAGCTGAGAGCACCAGCTGGACTAAGACCTGGTCGTTAGATTTAATACCTTTTGCACCATTTAGGCGTTGAGCAGATACTAAATCTTAATCAGGAGCAGGTGTAACATGAAAAGTCTTGACCTGTTGTCGTGGTGAAAAAACACTGATAATACAGTAACATACAGACATAACAATCAGGGTGCACTCAGGTAAGAAAGAGTGATGAGAGACGGCTCCAGTCCTCTGGATATATATAAAGACGTTAACTCGCTGAGACATTCTGTCTTTGCAAGGGTTCATGGTGTTTTGCAATGCGGACTGAAACTAACTGAAGTGGCAGTGGGGTGGCATTGGTCTGCACGTGATGCACTCACCGAGGGAGAGCGTACCATCGGCCACTGTGTAAGGAAGCAGCACATATACTTACTGTAGAGTTCAATCATCTTTCCACTTTTCTTTCTTTGCCTCTGCAGTGATTTTCTATTTTTATTTTTTTCTTGGGATAACCACCACAGGCCAGGCATCGCTGCACTTAGTCACGGTTTCATATTGTGCAACCGGTGCACAAGAAGAAAATCGGAAGAGATAAAAATTAGCAGAATAGTGCACACACTAATTTTTCATCTGAACTTTCAAATATACTTATATTTTCACAATAACATGATCATCCGTGATGAATAAACTATTAACACACTGACCAGCATGAATCGGGAGAGGGCAGCTCTGTTCGATGGTTTGTTGCTCTTCCTAACCTAACCCAGCTAACAGTAGTTCTTCCAGTAACCCCTTTTGAAATGATGAGTAAAGACCACAGCCAGCTGCTGGTTTGAAGCATAGACTGTATAAAGATGGGCGGCGGAACAGCTCCTCAAAAGCCAAAGCGAGTAGAGCTCCCCCTGGTGACTGTATGGTGCAGTATAGCTCATAAGCCCCACCCCCTCCACATATGGTGGATGGTTTTAGGTCGTTAATATAATGCTGATGCATATTCAAGTGTCAAGTTTCGTTTTAGTAAGTTATTTGACGCTATAGAGACAGGATGTGATGTCATGATGAATACTAGTTGCCATGCCAACCGCTCTGTGAAGTGGTCCTGTAGGACCATGAGAGCTGGGAAAATTAAATAAATTAAGTGCGGTGTATAATTCAACATTTCGTTGTAACTGGTAAAGGTGGAGCGGAGCTCAGTATTAACCAAACCAAAATGCGAGTGAGTCTGGCAGAAGTGTGGGCGGGGCATCTCATGGCTCCACCCTCAGACTGTACTACGCAGACTCTGGCTCCAAAGTCGCAAAATGGCGCCGCCCGCATTTCCGGGAAAATAGCATCAGTTTGGTCAACGCAAGGAAGTGGGGACGCATTGTCCATATTTATATACAGTCTATGGTTTTAAGAGCTATTTCGTCTCACACAGGCTCAGAAATTCTGGCTAGCTCCAGGGTTGGGCGGCCTTTCCTCACGATGTCCAGCTTTTCTTGAAAAGTCTGTCTTGAATATGGCTTTGTAAGTATAAATTCAATTCAGTTAAATCAATTTCTCCTCCTTCAGCCATTGTAGGTTGAAAAAGGATCTATTAAATCTACACACAAGTAGTTTAAACTACAGACGTCTGCACTGGTGATTCTACCACTGGACAAATATGTGGAAAAGATACAGAGTGAAGTGAGACAAGGTGCTTTAGGGCAATTTGTCTGAGAGACAGCCGTCAATAATAATAAATATGAGAACGTACAACAGGGCATAAAGACAATAAATACCACGCTATCAGACTACACTACAGTTTTTTTATATTATTTTGTCGATGGAACAGAAGCGATCCAGAGTTCAGAGGATTGCCCGCGTGTGAAACTAAAGCTGCAGAGATTATTCTCCCGTGCAACAACTGTAAATCCCACAGTAAAGAAAAAGGCTGAGGAAACATGATCCCTTCCACTTCTCGCTTAAATCCCACTCTGGATTATCCTGTTTACTCTGACCTGCTGTTGTTTGCTGTCACCTCAGCACAGACTGGAGTCCTTCAGCCAGTGTGAATATCAATGAGGAATATCAGAGATGAAGCATATCACAGTGGTAGATCAGCCACAGCATTACGACGACTGACAGGAGAAGTACATAACATCATTCATTGGTGTGGATGTTACTTAGACATGTAGCACCCACCTAGACCAGACCAGACACCCCCACCCCTTGATGGCAGCAGCCATCCCCAGCAGGATGCAGCCTGACACAGACAGACACACACACAAAAACACTTTAGGAACAACTAAAAAAAAAACATGAAGAACAGCACAAGGTGTTGACCTGGCCTCCAAATTCACTAGATCCCAAACTGATCAAGTATCTGTGGGATGATCCACAGAGGCCCCCCGACTAACATTCTGTTGCCAGACACCACATGAATACCCTCAGAAGGTCATAATGTTATGCCTGATCAGTGTTTGGTGAAGTGGCTTTCAGTGAAGAGAAGTCCCAGGTTCAGTCTATCCTGATTTTCTGTACAAAATGTGGTTAGAATATCCTCAACCAATATGAAAATCTGCCAAGAAATTATGCGTGGCAGCATCTTACTGCACAGTCCAGCGTACCGCGCTCAGGTGCAGCATTTTGTTTTCAAATTTAACGGTGAATGAATCCATGTGATGTTTTTTTCCTCAGTGTCCGGGACTGTTGTCTTTGCAAATTTGCGCAGACTTTTCCACGCCGGCCTCGCATGCTGTGGAAAACTTCGCTTCAGATCACCGATAACGTCGCTCCAACAAACCAACATGTCATCTCTGTACGAATTCTCTCCACCCCCCCTCCTCCTTTTCCTCCATTTCCTTTCACCTTGACACTGAAGCTCGGATCTCTGCTACCCATGCCGCCAGAGAGGCCTTCGACTATCGGGGCGGTCCCATTCACTCACACGCATCACATATTTCATCTTAGCAGTGTTAAATATCTGCCTCAAGAATAACAGATTTCATGCCTCGGTGCACTGCAGGACCTTCAAACCACACAGCGAGAAGAACAACTTGCATGAAAGCCTTGAGGTAACTCCGACCATTTGCCGCAGACTCTGCCTCACATGTCGGATTGCACGCGGCTAAGAGATACATTCTAATTGAGTCGCCGCCGCAGGTCCTCCATCAAGTGTCCAGTATTTTTCTTTTTTTCTTTTAAAACTTTCCTTTGCTCTGGACCAGCACCGAAGAGATTGTGCGGCCAATTAACAGAGCCGAGAACTGCTGAGACGTAAGGACGTGACTGAGCTGCTTAAACACATACAAGACTGAGGGATCACACTGCAAAGGAGTGGTATGAAGCAAGTTGAGTGGCTTTTAAAATCTGACCTTGCACTCCGTTCACCTTTCCTCACATAGTGGCTCCATTATCATAACCACCTCCTCAATAGTCCTTCCTGTAATGGTGCATTTATCATCTGCACAGATGTTTTCACCTCTTTAATGGACTTACTGTCTAAGCCCGTTGTCCGACTCTAAATGCTCTTGAGTTTCCTCACAGGTACTTTGAAAATGCACCTCGAAGAGAAGAATGAAAAGCTCTGGAAGAGAAATTATGGAGATGGTTTGAGAAAAGCCGGCTTCTCCAGTTAGCAGAAAGTCAACATGAGTGGGACTCTGATTTGATGGACATTTGACGCATAATTTGGTACACCTTCAACACATCTGCCATTTGTAGAGGCGTGTGTGTGCGCAGGGAGCGATAACCTCCAGCTCCGCCTCTATGTGATGTTCTTCAGTATTCATTAAATTACCCGCCCGATCAAAATAAACTTTGACTGGCTGGTTTGTTATTAAGAGACGACAAAAGTATCCGACTAACGCACAACCTCGGTTCAACCTCCAATTCATTAGCGGTACTTAGTAATAATAGCAAACTAATTTAACAGCTTATCTGCTTTTGCCATAATTGGAATTTGGAGCGCGGCTGGAAGTCGGAGCAGCTGTGCAGAACCAAAACAGGCCACTTATCTCAGTCGGTTTAAAAGCTGCACTTACAGGATTGTGTGTGTGTGTGTGTGTGTGTGCAGATTCCTCTGTATAGACTGTATGTTAAACTACAATACGTCGATCAGGCACAACATTATGACCACTGACGGGAGAAGTGAATAACATTGACCATCTTGTGACGATTCAGTGTTCTGCTGGGAAACTTTTGGACCTGGCATTCATTGGTGTGGATGTTACTTAGACATGTAGCACCCACCTAGACCAGACCAGGCACCCCCACCCCATAGCAATGACACTCCTTGGTTGACACAGACACACACACAAAAACACTTTAGGAACAACTAAAAAAAAGACATGAAGAACAGCACAAGGTGTTGACCTGGCCTCCAAATTCACTAGATCCTACATAATGTTGAAACAAAGAATAAACTCAACACCATCCACACCAAAAACAAATTAAGCTGAGTAGGAGGTTGGTTGGAGGCAGGTGGAGCCAAGGATTACAACCAGAGGAGGGAAGACAACAACTGAAACAAGCAGCACTTTTATAGAAGGTCAAAGTGTTGACCTGGCCTCCAAATTCACTAGATCCCAAACTGATCAAGTATCTGTGGGATGATCCACAGAGGCCCCTCCCCTCAAAGGCCCCCCACTAACACCATCTTGTAGCCAGACACCACAGGACACCCTCAGAAGGCCCATGTCCATTCTCTGATGAGTCACCACAAGGGAGACCTACACAATATTAGGAAGGTGGTCATAATGTTATGCCTGATCGTGTATGTCTCGGAATGTAACGTTGGTTTGGACGTATTTTAAGTAATTAGCTACTATATGAAACAAATTATTACACTGCGTCCGTTCATCCTAAATTATTTCTGGCTCCTGTTTCCTGTGCAGAGGTGCAGACTGTGGCCTTGTGGAAATGTCTTTTTTTTTTTTAAGCTGAGGATTTATTCATGAGCTTTTTTTTTTTTGAAGCGGCACTTAAAAGACGTCATGAAATGTGTTGGTGTGCGTGCATGCAAATTTTCTTTCAAATTGAACAACTGTTGCTCGAACCAGAAGACTCATTTGACGGCAAAACACCCCAAGGTGACGGGAAGACTGTTATCACTGTTATAATTCCTTTCCGTGGGTGAACGAGCGTCACTTAGCATTTTCTTTGTGGCAGCACAATTTGCGCTGTTTACGCCAACTTACCACACATGAAAAGCATTCATACATTTTTATTTTATTTATTTTTCCCCCTCTCGAGATGACTATTGATTTGTTTCATTTGAATGTATTTCTGAGAAATCAGCACACAGGGCTGCAGTTTTTGAAGACAGCCACCCTCATTATACACAAGAAACACAAGAGACTGCAGGTATGAAAAATATTAAAGATGAAATCTACAGTCTTGACTGAAAGAATCTATGTTCTGTGAGAGTTTTACACCTTTTTTTTTGTTTTGTTTTTGCTTATACTATTGTATTTTATTTTATTTTACTACATGTGTACTTTTAATTTATTTAATTTTTATTTTTTTATTAGTTTTTTTTTTTATTAGTTTTTTATGTGCAACTGAGCTACCGTGACCACGCAATTTCCCTTTTGGTTGAATAAAGCCAAAGTCTAATTATCACAGTCTATATCATCTAAAAAAAATATAATAAAACGAGTTCCGCTCTTACATTTTTAAACAATTGCAATGAAAACTGCCTTAAAACAAATTACAAAGCCCAACCTGAATCCCTGAAACCCCCAGAGCAAGCACCATGGCGATGGCTGCAAGAAAAAAACTCCCTTTTAACAGGAAGTAACCTTGAGCAGAACCTTGAGACGGAGAAGCGAGCAGATAAATTTATACATGTGTCCGGATAAAGGAAACATGCAGCATATACAAACAAAGAGTTTATGATACTTAATTTAGTTCTTGATCCGTGTTTCAGAAAGAAAATTTATGAAACTGACTCCGACATGAACTGTTTCAGCTGCTGCCCTCAGACAGACGCTATCGATTCATCAAGACTTCTTCCAGATACAGAAACAGTTTCTTCCCTCAGGCCACTACTGCACTAAACTTTCTATAATATATATCATATTATTACTCTCGTTGCACTTTACTGCTGCTGGTTGCAGAATTTAATTGCACTTTGGACTCAATTTTTATGTTGTTTGTGGATGTGATTGTGTGCAGTGAGTGTTTTTTTTTATGTCGAATGTTGTTGTGCACCACGAGGAGCAGCATCTCCAATTTCGTTGTATTGATAGAATGACAACAAGAATTCTATTCTGTTCTATTCACACAGTAGTAGATGCTGTAAATGATAAATTACTTAGAGTTGTATAAGCCCAACTAACCGGGAGTGCTTTTACATTAACATTCACGTCTCATTTCTCGTTGTATTGTACAGCAGACAGGAGCCTTTTTTCAAACACTGAAGCACTGTTACTTTCTATTTTAATGGATTTTTATGACGCTGCACAGCTCCAGTAACTTCTCAAGACTTAATTGGCTCGGACTCGTACGAAGGTCAAGAATAGTCCCTAGGAACTGTCAGCTGGTGACAGTTACAGCTTGATAAATCCTCTCATTTCAAACTCTGTGCTAAAACTGAACAACAACAGACTCCATTAAGCAACTGACTTGAGAATCTAAAAGGAAGCTCGTTAATAACAGAGGAGTATTAACAGGATACCAAAGCTCTTCCGGTTTCGCGATGTCCACCGTGTGAAATGTCACGGAACGGCAGTTTCAGGAGGTCGTGACTAGATCTAGAGATGACAAGAAAAACTTTCTGATAAAACTGCATAGAAAGTTTAAACAAAACCAGGCAGCTGCAGGAAGGTTTATCAGGTGACACATGGAGGGATTTCAATCTTCTGCTAGAACCTTGAGGCACAGCAGGTGGATTTTGGTAGAAAGTCTCTGATGAGTCAGTCAAACTCACCCAAGTGTCATCTGAATACTTGCTCTGGGGGGTTTCAGGCTCCGGGTTTGGTAAAGCGTCTTTTAATGAACTAGGATCCCAAGATTCATGCTTAAAATTCATAAACTTCAATCTTTCAGGGACTCAAACTAAATTAGCATCGAAAGAAAAAGCATCCTCTTTCCATTGCAGAGGTTCTGAAAGCAAAGTGTGAACTTACAAAATAATAATAATGGATATCGAGGTGATGCACTGCACATGTAATCATACTTGTATTTGTGTATAACCACAACTTTACAACAACATGACTTCAGCTTCTTAGCTGTGCAGGCAGGTACTGGTAGACGCCCGCTAGAACATGTTAGCACTATTAACTACATGAGCATCAAATTTTATATTATAAATATGATAGGGGTTGCACAGGTTCAGATTTGTTAAAGTCGACTATTATGTGATGAAAATCAAGTCGACACCGACTAGTCTCTGGCGAGGTCTCTAATAAAAACACAGTAGAAAGTAAAGAAATCTATATTCCTGACCTGAGTACATGTGCTGAGAAAAGACAGCTCATCAGTCAGACATTATTTGTACAGCACTTTTCATACAAACAAAATGTAGCACAAAGTGTAATCCCACCCTTCCCCCAACACAGACATACACCCACACAATTTAGTAATCCGTTAAGCACTACAAATAGAAACAGCATTCATTAAAACAAGAGCAAGAACTGTGGAAACGCTATCGTAGGTAAGGAAACACCAGAGGCTAGATAAAACCAACAACAGCAAGGTAAAAGCAGTCAATAAATATAAACTCCAGAGTAGTAGAAATGGAATAAAACATAAGAGCCTAAAGTGAGCAAACCAAAGTAAAATAATAAAAATGCTAAAAGGCTAAAATGCCTAAACTAAAACAGTGCATACGTACAACCTTATGTAGCTCATGTGCTACATACTGTCAGCTGCAGATGTGTATAGCCTGTATAAAAACAGGCAGCACATCAGCACCTTCAACAGCATTTAATAGTACTCCACAACGTGTTGTTAGATGTGATAGTGTAGCCGGGTACTTCTCTGAAACATTCTCCGTGTACTGCAGCTAAAGGTCTAATAACTTTGACGATGAAACTGACTGCTGTCCAGAGGATATAGACCATTCCTCTGCTAGCGTTAGCGTTAGCCTTTTCAGATGCATTGCAGTAGCACTTTTGTTGTATTTCTGGACTGCTGTTAGTTTGCTCCAGCCTGCTCCTGTCTTCTTGGAGGCGTCCATGTTGTTATTGTCACGTGAAGCAGTGTACAAACCGACAAGTTGACTAATCTGTACCACCCCTAATATATGGCAGCATATAAGGAAATTAGTTAACAGGTCCCCTTTCAAACTGCACAATAACAGCCAAACGCAGGTTAAGCTATTCACGTGGACACTCCACATCGTTGAAGAGGAGCTGCCTTTTATTTTTCAAGACGAAATTTAAAATTCTTCTTCAGGCAAAAGACTGTCACAACAACACAAACTGCCAGACGTAGAGAGGTAGCATCCTGTCACCGAGGTCCCACTGAAACCGTGAACTTTCATAAACGGTATCACGGGTGACAGGAAGCTTTTTGCCATGAGGAGTTGCTGCAGATCTGCGTTTTATATGTAAACCAAATCTATGTATGGGATAGTGAAGCATGCGTTATGCTAAATCTAGGATTTGACAGTATATTGTATAATGCAGTATGTTTTTTTATGCAAGCTACTGATGGAAATTGGTCAAACAACACCAGCAATTTTAAAAGAAAACACGTTTGCTGCTTTCCTAGTGTTTTGGCTTATTGTACATTTTTTTAAAATCTAATATACACAAGCAATTTGTAGATGAACATTTTCTACTATTTTCTGACCTTTTATAGAACAAACGATTTATCATGAATACAACGGAGCGTCAGTCAGTCGGGAAAATCCTTACGTGAACTTTGATAAACACATATCGGTGTTTGAACATGAAACCCCTGGTGTCCTCTGTGATGTAGCCCTCCAGATTACGGGGCCTCGGCGCCGCAAAGAAAAATGAGCCTTTTCCTCGATCATGCGTTAAACTGATAGTGAACCCCGGAATCCGAAGGGAGACAAAGCCTCTTCCCCGCTCTTCCTTTTAAGTTGTGCAAGAGTAAGCGTCGATAGGGACCGTTTCCCCCGCCTTGAATGCAGACGGGTTACAACACCAGATAAACTGGATTTTCTAATAATAGAGAGCACCTGGCCCTTTCAGGTCACCATTCGTGAGTTATTAGGAGGGAAAATTCCTTGATTCAGTTCGGGGGTTGGAGGGACCTGCATATGCTGCTGCTGCTTGGGAGAATGTGATGACGGTGGAGCCCCGGACAAAAGCTACAGAGGAATAGCGGGAATTGCACTGGCACCTGAGTTTTTCCAGCTGACATCTCTGGCACTCAGACAAGGATTAACATCCAATTTGGCCCTCTCTTCTTGGGCTCAAGTCTACCCCAACAGTTCGGGACTTCAAAGGGGCAGATAAAAAGGGGGCGATGGATGGTCATTCTTCAGGGGGAATTGGCTTAGTGAAGCTCTGTTTAAAATGGCAGGGATACAAAAAGGAGGGCTGTTTTGATGTGCAGTGGAGTGCGAGGGCCTCGCCAGCTGTACAGTGCAAGCGGCCCTTCTTCTGCCCGGCAGCGCTCGAGCTCCAAAATAAAGCCGTGATGCCATGAAATACAGTATGAAGCCGAGGGTAGAGCGCACGGAGGCATGGGCCACGGAGAACTTGCAAAGCATCAGTGGGATCTCAATGTTGAAGACGTATCACTCGGGTGAGGGCTACAAAACAAACCGTTAAAGGCTACATACCAAGGTACACTTGTTTTTTCCTCAACAAGTGGTGGGAAAAAATATATGATACAACAGTGACATCATCATGAACAAAAGCCCCTCCAAAGTAGAGGGTGGCAATTTTTCGGGACTTTAGAAAAGAGAACCACTTACGTTTGTTGTTGATTGGTAGCCTATCAGAGCAGCTGCCTTGTTCACAAGTCAATTAATCGGCTTCAGTGAGACAACATAGTTAGCGGGACGGGATTTAGGAGTCTTTCTCTCTGGATTTTGCGGGACAGGAAGTTTTTTGGGGGGGGGGGCAGTCACGTGATCGGGATATGACGGGAGTATTTTTGTGGAATTGGGATGGGATGGGAGCGTCAACTGACTCCCGTGTCACCCTCTACTCCAAAGAGAAAACTGATCAGGGAGTCTGTTAAGAGGCCAACAAGTGCGGCAAGACTCGAGCTTTTTCGAGCACAGCTACGTTTTGCAGAAACATACATACCCAGAACCATGTGGAAAAATGTGTCACAGAACATTCAAAATTGTAAGAGGTATGTGCGACATGAAAACAACACAGAATATCAGTAAAAGAACATCTTACCCACGATGAAGCACTGGGGTCTTCAGCTGCAACGCATTTCCTCAACCGGGCTTCATTTTGCTTCCCAAGATGGCGACCGCCGTTCCCCGCCAAGCTTAAGCTTCAAAAATCCAAAGGGTGAGCTTGTGTATTGTTACATACAGTTGATTTATTGGAGGAGGAGGGAAACATGACTATTATGAAGAACCAGTCAATTTTGAAACTAAACCTTCTGGTGTTTGCTTTAAAGTTGAAAATGAAGAGAGCTCTAATATTTCAGCGACTGAGCGACGCATAAAAATCAAACCAAAGTATGAATTCAGGATGTCTAGACTTTTTCTCTGAAATATGTTGCAGTATTTTACAAAAGTCACGACTTGATTTATCTTTGTTTGATTATTTCTAAGTAACAAAGCTGCTTTTTGGATTTCTAAGCACTGTAAAGACCTTGGCAAACACTTGCAGACATCCTGTTCCTAAACTCTAACAGAGTTTACCAGCAGTTGCTGTCATGTAACCAAAAAACTTGAAACTAAATTCCCAATCGAGTTTTCCACTTAAAATGGAACGCATGTCATAAGCACAGATGGTAGAAAAACAAACAAACCAAAAAAGAAGAAAGAAACAACATTTTTGTGCTGAAAGTCAGTGATATTTTATTTGCCCTCGGCTATGAAATACAACCACAAGACACTGTGCAAAGAAAGCAAAGATTAAGTTACACTTATGGAGAGTTGGCAAGCACATATTACACAAAACAAAAAATGAGCTATCTGCAGGTGCACGGTATACTGTCAAAGGAGTTCATGCTACAAACATCTAAATCAATAAAATGAGGGCTTATGTAACCAAGTCACAAGGTACACCTCAATCCAAAGGTATAAATCAGCATTTCTCTTATTTTTTTATTTTTTTATTTAAACGTACTGTTATACTGAATGTCACTCGATCGATTTTAATACTGTTTCTTGAATTCACTGTTGTCAATCATCACTGCTGGAGTCCACATTTATTCAGACGCTACATTTACTGCTACGACAGATAGAGTTCATTTTTAAAAAACAAAACAAAGCAACATGAATCTGATTGTATTGCTTTGAAGGCCAGTTCCTCAGTAATTATAACAACAAAAGCTGTGATACACAACTTCCTGAAAGCATTTGGACAAAGAATACATAAAATACAAATGATGTGCCTGACTGTGTGTGATTACATGTCAATAAAAGCAGTTTGAGAAGCATTCAGCGTTTAGCTCAAATGACTTTGCAGCTATAGATACGTGTATGTGTGGTTCACAACTAAATTGTCTTGTAACTGACCATTAGCTAAGCCCCGCCCATTGCTTTTAGAGGCGCTGCAACTGTTCTTCTTGTTCTTTCAGACAAAAACTGACATTTTGAGCCAGCAAAAAGGACAAGAGATGCTAAAAGACATCATTAGCCATTGCCAGTACGCTAATTAGGCTAATGCTAATTACAATTACTACCTGGTAATGACTGGGAGAATTAGAGCAGTGTGAGAGGTGGGTTGCAATATATCAGCTCTCTCTGAAATAAAAGAAAGGAAGGGAGGTCTTCAGATCATGTCCCGTTATTTTGATCCTGTTTCTGGACAGAAGCTAACGAGGACAGCAGTGGAGGAGTGAAAGGAGTCAGATAAAGACCGGACTGTCCTTTGAACACGCTACACTGTATTCTATGTTGTTGTTGTACGTTTCTACCATGGCTGTCTGACAGCCGACTAAATCACTCATGTACTCCTGTGGCTTTGTGTCACGCTCTGGAGCCTCTGAAGTTAAACAGCTTGACCCAAGTAATGCCTTTAAACCGTTCAGCATCGCTGGCATAAATAAAAACCGTCACAGTTAGGTCTCAAGCTGCCCAATTAAGCTGAACTGATGAAAAGATAATTTGTTGCTGCTATAAATTTAATATTAAAGTGCTGCTCAGGGCTGCTTTTATTGACTTTAAAATATTTGTCTTGCTCTTAAGTTGGATTAACAGCAGCAGTGAATTAAAACAACACAGAGGACTGTGTTATCTCCACGGGACTCCATTTTTCCACACCAGTGGTGATTCGTCTAGAAAACGCTGCTCATGAATCGCAATGTAGTACTAGAAGACGTTTAAGATCAGATTAGTGAAGAGAGTTTTAGTTTGAAGGCTCAGTAATGTGTTTGTGCCCATACTTCATCAAGCAACGTTAGGTTCTGGTGCTAACTTTTGCTACGTTCCTTTTCGCTGTGTCTTAGTATCCATAGTTTCCATCCTTGTATGCTAATTAGCCAAACGTTTGCTAACGTTTCATTGGAGAAGAAGCCACATTCCAGCAGATAAAAACTCTCTTAATTTAATTTTACTATTTGTTGGATTTTGTTCCGTTAACGCAGAGATTTATATGCAAAAAAAGTCACAGTTATTAAGCTATGATTGAGTCTTTGCTCGTGGGCGGGGCTCAGCTAATGGTTCGTTTTTCTACATTTGGCACTGCACAAGGTGAAAATCCAAAAACTCTTAAAACTTGATTGATCATCGGCTAGTGGTTCTCCAAATTAACTTGGATTTCCTTGAATAAAGTGTTTCTGTGTGTGTGTGTATATATATATATATATATGTTATATATGTTTTGACATTCAAATTGGGATTGTTTTTTCTAAAAGTGCAAGCAAGCAAGTACAAATAAAGCAAAAGCGCATACAGAATGTCTTTTTGTTTTCATACAGAATTTTTTTGTGCTTCGTTAAAGCACACAGTTAAAAAATATACTACAAAACTGTCTTAAAAACAGGAAAATAAGCGGATTGGTATTGCTGTATGTTATCGGTTATTAGTAATACATTTCCAAGCTGGTGGCGGGGAGGAGACGACGACAATAACACGCTACGGACACACGAAAAAAGACACATGAAGTAAGATTTTTTTTTAAAAATACAGAATATGAACCTGAACAACAGCAATGGAAGATATTTTCCTTTTTGTTTATAAGTGCTATAAACAATATCCTCACGTCCTTCCTCACTCATCGTCGCTTTTGCTCTTGTCTGACAGATCCTGCAGAGAAAGAGAGAGAAGAGAGGGTGAAGAGAATTAAGAAAGAGGGAGGTTAAAGGCAGACAAAGGTACATAGGGGAGAGGGATGTCTGTAGAGAGGCGCGGCATGAGAAAACCATAAACCGAATATATGAACAAGGAGCGGACATCTGAAGTTGAAGCTGCTGCCCTTTCCTCAGATCCTCTCGGTCTGTTTTGATTCTGATTCTGCAGGCAAAATAACGAGGGGAGCAGTGATGGAGGAAGAGGAGTCAAACTTAGAGAAAGACAAGAACGTCCTGTGATACTGTGAAGAGTACGTCACTACCACGGCCGGCAGACGGCTGATGAAATCACTCGCTGGATTAATATTCAAAGTAATGTGGGTCTGGGCCGTGCTCTGCAGCCACTGAAGTTAACATGACAAAAAGATTGTGTTTAAACTGTAAAATTTAAATGGACTGATGGCATTCCAGTATAAAAAGACGATACAGGGCTGTACTGATGGGAGCGTTTTGTTTAAAGTGCTGGAGATAAATTTACATATGATGCATTTAAAGGCCTATTAGTGTGATGAGATAAAAAGTAGAAATACGACATGTGACAATGCAGTTAAAAGTTAAATCTTCTAGCCACATAACCCTGGTAGCTGTTTTTATTTAATGGTATTAAGGGCTTTTACAAGTACTGATATACACCGATCAGGCATAACATTATGACCACCTTCCTAATATTGAGTAGGTCTCCCATGTCCCTCATGGGCCTTCTGAGGGTGGCCTGTGGTGTCTGGCAACAGAATGTTGTCACGGGGGGAGGGGCTTTGAGGGGAGGGGCCTCTGTGGATCATCCCACAGATACTTGATCAGTTTGGGATCTAGTGAATTTGAAGGCCAGGTCAACACCTTGTGCTGTTCTTCATGTTTGTTTGTTTTTTTAGTTGTTCCTAAAGTGTTTTTGTGTGTGTGTCTGTGTCAGGCTGCATCCTGCTGGGGATGTCTGCTGCCATCAAGGAGTGTCATTGCTATGGGGTGGGGGTGCCTGGTCTGGTCTAGGTGGGTGCTACATGTCTAAGTAACACCCACACCAATGAATGCCAGGTCCAAAAGTTTCCCAGCAGAACACTGAATTGTCACAAGATGCTCAATGTTATTTACTTCTCCTGTCAGTGGTTTTAATGTTGTGGCTGATCGATGTTGAGCTTTTGTTCTACATTCATGCCTAGCATCCACACTACTCGGGCGACACCCAAGATAGAGACTTAAACAGGGAGCAACAACACAATGCAATAGATTTTCAATGGAAGCCGGTGATACTGAAGTGACAGCGTTCGATACTCGTCGCCATGTGTGGCTCCATCTTTTTGTCACTCCACAACAAACCAATAATATGTGTTTGATTAAACAGTTGCTGTGCTATTCAGTCAGTGTCTGTTCCAACCCCCCCATCGATGACACTAAATGTTGCTGGCAACCCTGACAGATAAAGGTTTTGTCGTCCGTAGTGTGAACACAACATGTTTTAGTTCAGGGACTGAACTGTAGTCCGGACGGGCAGACTTTTGGAAATAATAATTTGAGGAACACTCAGGTCTTATCAGCACATCCATATCATGTGACCCTTTTCCAACACCAATGACATCAGCCTTGACTGAAAGGGGTGGTCTATGCTAGCAGCTGTTGTGTAGTTACAGTCTGGATTTTAAAATATGGGAGTCACTGAATAACAGTCATGTGACATGAGTTTTCTGTGTTAAAAATGCTGCACCGAGATAATATTGCTTTTAAAACTAATCAACGGGTGTGGACGGCGGAAATCCATCTTTACTAACAGTCTAAACACCCGTCTATGCTCCAGAAGGCGGGTTTGTGAAGTTGTTTACATAAAATTAACATTATTCATGGTAAAACTTGGAGCCACATGTAATAAATAATGCATGGTCCCTTATGCTGCACCTTTGATGACAGCATCTGTAAATGTTAGATTCTGTGGAGTGGACCATGGACCTAAATCTGTTTCTGAGTGAAATACCAGGTTTGTGAGAATACTGAGATTTCAAAATGTGTAAACGCTTGTAAATGTTTTGCCAGCGATGCTAGATGTTGCTAGCTTTATAACCACTTGCCAACAACCAAGTAAAACACGTCTCCAAATGTAAATTTCAGCCATTCCTGACAAAGGCTTTGTAAAGACACACTTCCTGCAAAAATGTCAGAGGGGTTCCATTATACCGAAGCCTCCTAGGGTCTATTATTCAACTTTCCGGTGTGATATAATGTGTATCGCCCAGAATATATTACAGAGAGCAGGAGGAAATAGATGTTTTTCACATTTCCATCACTTTAAATGCTGTTTTTTGCGGTGGCAGTGTACACAAAGCCACAAATGATGGGCCGCTCCTAAAACACGTAACTCCACATTCAGGCTGTGACAAACTGTGAGCTGTGTCTGCGGTGCGTATTGTTGGCAGTGAGTACAACATAAAGCAAAGCTGTTAAGTTCTGCTTTTCAGCTAAGCTTCTGCAAATGACATCTCTCCCCTGTTGTCTACCCCAGCGAGTGAAACAAGGTGAGAATGATGACTGCACACAACAGTTTGATATTCAGTAATAAAACAAGCCGGCCGCCTTCCCACTGTTTGTATGCATAGAATGATGTGGTAACTGAGGGGAACCGAAGCAATGATATGGTGCAATCATGTATAAACACATTTAATCTTCAACTGTCAATCACAACCTACGCTGCAGGTGTCTACAACGGGATTCTTATTCCGACTTTGTGCCAAATATAAATAAATCTCTCTGACTGCACATTTATTTTTTTGTGAATATTGACAGCAGCGACAGCATGATGTGTTGTTTTAATTTAGGAGATCTGCATGTGGGAGCCTCCGCAACCGACAATTATCCATAACAGCCGTCTCTGCATTGATTTAAAAAAAAAAAAAAAAAAAGAAACTCCGGTGAGTCAGACGACTTCAGACGGCAGTAGGGACAAAGCTTGCAAATTTGTCCAACACTCGACAACTAACACAACACAAACATCAATCAGTACCTTACAAAACAAATTACTTCATTACCACTGCTATGCAACACTTCATTTAATCACAATTATAACAAGCCTGTGTTTTAAATTGTGGTGTTTGCTATATCAGATCTAGGGGCCCTGTGTGTGTCCTGGTAATCGGATCATGATCTGAGACAACAATGCTGCTTTTACGTATGGTCAACAGAAAAGACGTGAGCACCCCTAATAGGCCGTTTATACTTCTGCGTCAATTTGAGGCCATAGCTACGGTGACAGTGCAGACCCTACGCCGACCCTAACGCCGTAGCCTGACGTGCACCTCACAAGAAATGTAACTCTGCATCGCGGCAACACAGACCGCAAGAGATGTAATCGGTCCGCTTGGTAGCAGCGTATTTCCTCTTTAGTGTTTCCGGCTGCTTCTCCATCTCCGCAAATTTCGAAATGAATTGTTTTAGACCAGTAAAGGTGGAACACATCGAGGAGAGGTTAACTGAGGAGGTTCGGAGATACAAACGTTTGTATGACTTGTCTTCGACGGAATTTCGGTGAAAGTTTCAGTCGCCTTTATTGAAAGTGAAGCAGGAGGAAGAAACAAAAATTAACCTGACTGGCACCGACTAGTGTTTGGGTGGCGTTGTTACAGAGTGAGCCAGACTGACGAGCACACAAGTATAAATGGCTCACACTGGTGTAGGCTAGTTAGTTACGGCGTCTAGTCCCGCAGAGGTATAAAGTAGCCACGTAGCTACCACATCCTGAATGTGGCTGGGTCATTTATTTACCTTTATTATCAGAGATTTTTCCCACTCACTCTGCTGTAAACAGAGCAGCAGCAACATTACTTGTTTATATGGATGCTTGTAGGGTTGAAGTTCAAATCTGAGGTTGGAGAAGGTCTCCGTCTCTAAAATAACTAACGTCAAGGGCATAGATAAGTAAAATAAAACAGGCGCACTTTTGGGTGAGCGAGAGAGGCATCACAGTTTTATATTCATATCACATCATATTACCGTGTGTGCACACAACAAACCGAGCTGTTGTTTAAGACAGCAGCCAAATGATTTAGGTGCTTATAAGCATACGAGGTGTTGTGGGCCTAACTTAACAAAACATCGGTGATGGGAGGTGCCCACTTGAAAACCCCAATGACATGCTGCATACTGCTGTTGTTTAGGCCAGGTTCCTGATGTCTTTATGTTGCTTGGTAGCTATGGTTAGCTGCTGAGCGGGCCATACAAGCCAGCAGCGTTAGGTTAGCTCATATTTCACAAGGTTCGAACTATCCTCTGCTGCTCTGTGGGCCTACAAGCCAGCAGCATTTACTTAGTTTATTTAGATTGTAGGTTAAGCTAGCCAGAAACATTTGGTTAGCTTATATTTCACAAGATTTGAGTTAGCGTCTGCTGCTGAGCGGGCCATACAAGCCAGCAGCATTTACTTAGTTCATTTAGATTGTAGGTTAAGCTTCATATCACATGACTATAGGTTTGTTAGGGTTTCTCAGTTGAACAGGGCCTTTTTGGCACAAGGGATTGTAACATCTAATCCTGTGTATTAATGAATAGAGAGTGAAACTGTGATTGAATCAAACATGGACACTATGGACATGTTAATGCTATGTGTGAACGCACACGTACTTGTGATCTGATAATCCAGGACATGTCTGTGAGGATTCTCAGTTGTCCAGGTTGATCATATTGTTCAGGTTTTTACTTAAATGTACAACAGAGAAGGCAGGAGGAAACGGATGGGAAGATACAAGGTACCTCTTGGGTGCCAATTATTTGACAATGGGTACAGCAGCAATGGCTGTCATGGCTTTCATTTGCCTTTACCAGCTTCATTGTATGCTGACAACAAATTAGATGATGTTAGACTGTTTGAAGTGAAAAGGAGGATAAACAGAAGGAAGCGGACAATACGGGAAAATACAGTCATGCCTGAATGGAAGTATAATGGAAAATTTAATAGAAAACTGGCAGTTTAATTCAGAAGGAAAACAACTGAAAGTACAGTAGTACTTCAAAGTATTTGCACGCCCAGAATTCAGCATAAAAATGACTCAAACCTTCTGTGGATTTTCAAACAAGTCCTGACAGTAGACAAAGAGAACCCAATCAAACAAATGAAACTGAAATATTATGGTTTTGTACTTGTTTATACAAGAAAATTAATCATTAATACCTTGTGCAGCAATAACCGCTACTAAATCATTTCTGGTAACTGCTGATCAGTCGTCTACAGCAGCTTGGAGGGATTTTAGCCCATTCCTTAGTACAGAACAACTTCAGTTCTGAGATGTTGGTGGGTTTCCTCACATGAACTGTTTGCTTCAGGTCGTTCCACAACATTTCTATTAGATTAAAGTCAAGACTTTGATCTGGCCGTTCCAAAACATTAATTTTGTTCTTCTTTAACTGTCCTTTTGTTGAACGACTTGCGTGCTTGACTCAGTTTCTCTTCAGATTCAGTTCACAGACAGATGTCCTGACATTTTCATTTAGAATTCACTTGTGTATTTCAGAAAGCATTAGTCCATCAGTGATGACAAGCCGTCCTGGTCCAAATGCAGCAAAACAAGCCCAAACAAGGACATTACCAGCCCCGTGTTTCATGGACGGGATGAGGTTCTGATGCTGGAATGCAGTGGAATGCAACCAAACAATTTAACTGTGGTCTCGTCCATCCACAAAACATTCTCAATAGTCTTCTGGCTTGTCTATATGATGTAATAAACAGCAAATGGGCAGAAATGTTCTTTTTGGATTCATGAACGTTAACATTAGCCAATGTGAGAGAGGCCTTTAGCTGCTTAGAAGTTCTCCTGGATTTCTTTGTGACCTCTCAGACTGTTATGGAGTGATCTTAGTTGGTGGACCACTCCTGTGGAGGGTAACAGTCATCTTAAATCTCCTCCATTTGTTGTCAATCTGTCTGACTGTGGATTTGTTGATTCCAAACTCTTTACAGATAGTTTTGTAACCTTTTCCAGCCTGATGAGCAACAACAACTCTTTTTCTGAGCTCCTCAGAAAGCTCCTTTGTCTGTGCCATCGTGCACGTACTACAAACATGTGTTGTGAAGATAAAACTGAGACAAATCTTAGCTTTTTAAACAAAACGAGACACTGAACGGAGGATGGACTCTAATTTGGCCTTATAATCCTAGAGGTGCACTTACTTTTGTATCTCACATGTAACATTTTCCTCAGTAAATAAATACCAGACCATAATATTTCTGTTTCATTTGTATGATTGCATTCTTTTTGTCTTCTGTCAGGACTTGTGTGAACATCCATTGATGTTTTAGTACTTTTCAACCTCACTCTTTCCTGCTGTAACACTGATGCTGGTTTCTCTTTGGTATTGCAGGTGTGAAACAGCTTCTGATTGAGCAGCAGGACTGAAACCAGCAGGACAGTAGGGCATGTGCACCTGCATGTGTAACTGTGTAGGAATAAGCAGCTTCTGTCAACCTTTCTTAAGCTGTGGTAGCCAATATTTTTAAAATGATTTGACAGTTGCAATTCATGTCAGACTTTTCCACATAAATTTATTTCTATCATATGACTGTTCAGAATGACGCTCACATGAAGGAGACCTTATGAAATGCAGTGCAGCGCAGTGACCTACATTATCGTCCTGGTCCTCGTCGCTGTCGTCATCGCTGACCACCGGCTTTGCCTTCCCTCGGCTTAGCCTCTTCTTGCCTTTGTCGTGGCTGCGTGCTTCTCTGCTCAGCTTGATCTTAACCCGCACCGACTTAGCTGCATGAAACAAGAGACCACAAGTAATTTAAACAAGCAACAGGTGTTATTTGCACAGAGTACATTGTGAACGCTGATAACATAAAGAATCACTTATTTGTTCAGCATGTATGTAACTAGGGATATTTGATGTGCCGATAAGACCTGAGTGTTTCTCAAATTATTATTTCCAAAAGTCTGCCCGTCCAGACTACAGTACAACCCCTGAACTAAAACATGTTGTGTTCACACTACGGACGACAAAACCTATATCTGTCAGGGTTGCCAGCAACATTCAGCGCCATCGATGGGGGGGGGGGGACACTGACTGAATAGCACAGCAACTGGTTAATCAATCACATATTATTGGTTTGTTGTGGAGTGACAAAAAAGATGGAGCCACACATGGCGACGAGTATCGAACGCTGTCACTTCAGTATCACCGGCTTCCATTGAAAATCTATTGCATCGTGTTGCTCCCTGTTCAAGTCTCTATTTTGGGTGTCGCCAGAGTAGTGTGGATGCTAGGCATGAATGTAGAACAAAATCTCAACATCGATCAGCCACAACATTAAAACCACTGACAGGAGATGTAAATAACATTGACCATCTTGTGGCAGTTGAATGTTTTGCTGGGAAACTTTCGGACATGGCATTCATTGGTGTGAATGCTACTTAGACATGTAGCACCCACCTAGACCAGACCAGGCACCCCCACCCCATAGCAATGACACTCCTTGATGGCAGCAGCCATCCCCAGCAGGAACAACTCAAAAAAACATGAAGAACAGCACAAGGTGTTGACCTGGTCTCCAAATTCACTAGATCCCAAACTGATCAAGTATCTGTAGGATGATCCACAGAGGACCCTCCCCTCAAAAATTTGTTGCTTTTCCCTCTGTGATGTTTTATTATTTTATCAGCCGAACATATAATTACTAGATAAATTGAAAATGAGAATAATCTGTAGCACTTACACTAATGTCAGTTGTTAAAAAACATGATTGTATTGTATGCATTGTACTTTAGGATTGACTTCTTGAATAACTTGGGAATACAATAAACATTTCTTTATTCACCATCTAATTAATAGCTTAGCATTGTAGGGCTTTCTTTTATTCTGTCTTTGACTCATTTCTTCTACAACTTTCAACTGGTTTTACTCTGCTTTGGAAGAAATGTCCTTCCAAAGCAAAGTACTTTCAGTCGAGGTTGTTTTTCTTTCCCCGGTCGTCGTATTTTAAAACCCCATTTACAATATGCAAACAACAATGTCATCTGTGTTATGGTTTGAAGGCTACAGTAGTCCACGACACACTCACTGGGATGGCTGTGAATGTAAAATAACATCGACTGGTTTCACAGAATTTATATGAGCTTGGACAAGGTTGCCCCTGTTGAGCGTGTGTCTATGTAACTGTGCACATTCCAGTAAGTGTGTGCCTCACCCTCGGCCTCTGAGTCATCGTCGTCGTCATCATCCTCATCGCTGTCTTCCTCGCTCTCTTCATCCTTGGCAATTTTCTGTCTGGCACTTTTAAACACAGACTGAAGAACAATGGAGTCCTCGTATATCTGTGAAGAAAAAACAAGATTGGATGGTTTGAGGAGTTCCTGATGTTCCCAACGGTTATTAAAACTGCCAGATGTGGGTAGGAATAATTAATTTTTTTCAATTTGATGTAGAATTTCAAACCTTTTTGAAAATTATATCTTTTCCTAGATATACACCGATCAGGCATAACATTATGACCACCTTCATAATATTGTGTAGGTCTCACTTGTGCCTCTAAAACAGTTGATCAGAGAATGGTGTCTGGAAAACACAGTCTTGTTACTAGGGGCCTTTGAGGGGAGGGGCCTCTGTGGATCATCCCACAGACTCTTGATCATTTTGGGATCTAGTGAATTTGGAGGCCAGGTCAACACCTTGTGATGTTCTTCATGTTTTTTTTTGAGCTGTTCCTAAAAGTTCCTCTTTGTGTGTGTGTCTGTGTCAGGCTGCATCCTGCTGGGGATGGCTGCTGCCATCAAGGAGTGTCATTGCTATGGGGTGGGGGTGCCTGGTCTGGTCTAGGTGGGTGCTACATGTCCAAGTAACACGAATGGCAGATCCAAAAGTTTCCCAGCAGAACACAGAATTGTCACAAAATGTTCACCGTTATTTGTCATAATGTTTTGGTTGATCGGTGTATTTTTAATTAAGATAATGAAACAATGATCTATCCATGGAAACCTGGGCTCTGTCTTCGTCACAGGAGAAATATTCAAGCCACGTCCACAAGTGGTTCCACAATTAAATCTGCTAGTTTTAATTAACAGTTTATTCTCGTCATTGCTGTCAGAAGTGCTCATAATATTTTTCTAGTTGCCTATGGAGATCACTTCAGTGCAATTTGTCTGATAAACAATCCACAACCCAAGGAGATTTAAATTACAGTTATGTGACACTTAAATAAGCAGCATGCAGACATGAGTGGTTGGAGGTAAAGATGTCTGTACGTGGGCTCTTCCTCTCTTACATTTGACCAAACAAATGAAGGTGCGTCATTCAAAATAATTGCTTCACCTCAACAAGGTCATGAGGAGTCATCTCAATCAAGCTATTCATAGATAAAAGGCTATGTAAGGGGATAAACTAAATCACTCTTGAGACTCAATTGTTTTGAGGCAAGATCATCCTGACAATTTACGTCCAAACTACAGAAAGCTGCAGTGTCAAAGTCAAAGTGGCAAAGGACAGAGAAATGATTACACATTGAAGGTTGCAGATGAGTACTCGCTTACAGAGTGTGTCAGCTGACTGAAAGACAATAAAATATTGAAACAGAGCAGGTAAATCAGAGACTTCTGACCTGAGATCCCTCCAGGTTAAAGGTCTGTGCATTTTGACAGAGCAGCATCACGTCCTTCTCCAGGTCTCCCACACTCCTGTATTTATGGTTTCTCACACGTTCCTGTACAACAGAAAAACACCTGCACTGAGCAAAAGCTTGATTCAACTCTTCTTTAGTCCTAAAATGTGAAAATTCACTTCTAAATTGTGCTAAATATTGTTTTTTATTATGGGTTTGCATGTTTATTTTCTGCAGAAACTGATTAAACGGTGGATCCACAAGATATCCAAATTCATTTCCTATATGTTTAACAAACCTTAAAAGCTGGATCCAGACAACCAGACATCTACATTTTTATTATCACAGTTATCAAAATACGCATCCACAGCATGCCAAAGATGCCAATTGTCTTTTTTCTTTTAATTTATTAACATTACAAAACCTTTATAGTTTATATATTCTTCATCAATTTGTACGTATCATCGTCACCACCATCAAATCCACCACCGACATTATTTGCTATTCTCAGTAAACGCACCTTGATCTTCTTGAAGTCCACAGGTTTCCTGATCAGCTCATAATACTCTGGGAGTTCCTTCCTGGAGGGAAGCTGCACAAAGACCTCACTTAGTTGTCTTCCTAACCTGGAAACAATAATAATAATTCAACATTATCACTTATTTCATGATCTACAATGTTGCTGATGGTAAACAGAAACTCCTCTTGAGGAAACATTACTTGTCCACTTTTTACTTTTGGGAATTCTTAAAAAAAGAATGATTTATATATTCACATTGTGGACTTATAAATATAAAAACGTGGGTTTCCTCTATTTTCATACCCAACAAAACAACATTTTCATTGTACTGATGGAAAACCTGAGACATCGTATCCAGACATGTTTCTCGAGTGACCGCTTGTGATTTGATCGCAGCTCTGCGTTCTGTATGAAAATTCATTTATCATCCAGAAAGCAAACAGCCTGCTGTCAGAGCGCGAAACGAAAATCTCTGTAATACAAGCCTTGATTTTACATAAATTGATTTTAGTTACCAGATGAAACTTACCAAAATAAAAGACCCCTGCAACACTGTGCCTGGGCCAAAAAAGTTTCACCTGAACACACCGCCAAGACGTTGGCATACATGTTGTATGGTTGCTTAAAACTGGAAGTGCTCCTATTAGCTAGTAGGCTAGGAAGCTAGGAAGAGCTACACACCATCATACAGGACTGGCCTCAAGGGAATCATGGCAGTCAGTACGTCTACAGTTTATTCATTGTAGATGAATGTGTCATTGTGAAAATATTTGAGTATTTGAATGTTCAGATTAGATAAAAACTGGTTGTTGATGTTGAACAGTTAGTCATAGTGACGTCTCACACTGACTCGTTGGAACAGGGGTCTGACTAGTTCCAACGGTGTGGGACACACCGAAACAATAGGAACACAGACGCTCACCAGAGACAAAAAAAACCCAAAAACAGCTGTGAAAGAAACTGAAAAAATGAAATACAGATGCATACAATGTTGTCATTTACCATTAGATCCTGACCTATTATTAAACTGATTTTTTGCAACTCTGTCCTTATTGGATCCTGCTGCTGTATGACGCAGAGGCTCCTACAAATAGCTGGAAGCAATGGAAACAACAAAGTCTCAGCTCTGTTAATGTTGCTGGTGAGTCTTGTTAATCTGACCTGTTACACCTGTATTTATCTCAGTAAATTAGTATATAGATAGATAGATAGATAAATATATATAGAGATAGATAGATAGATAGATAGTATACACATTTCTGTATAAAACGTAAAATTGTGCATGCAAAAGGAATGACACATATCTCCACTTATGCAGAGGATGTCAGCTGAGTGGGTGACACATATGCAAAACACTGCAAAAAAGAAAGTCGCTGCATGCGACACAGACCGCCTCTGAGAATACAACGAGACTTGAGCAACATTAAGTCAGAAGGTAAGTCCTAACTGAAATGTGCAGTACGCCTCTTGAGCTCACTTCTAAAGCAGGACCACTAAAGCTTCACACTAACAGTCAAAGTAATACCAAAAAATGACTTGTAAATGGGCCTCTTGAACTGTGAAATGATATAAACCAATCAGGCGTAACATTATGTCCACCTTCCTAATATTGTGTAGGTCTCCCTTGTGTCTCCAAAACAGTTGTGACTCATCAGAGAATGGACATGGTAACTGAGAAACGACAAAGTAACAACAAAGCAGCTGATATGAGAAATATGTTGAATTAAACCCACAAGCACAGAGCTGTAACGTGGTTGGCCTTAACATAGGAGCCAGTGGTAAACTGAGACTTAATTTAAGTCAAAGAATTTCAATTATTCTACAAGATTATATTTACTAAGGTAATATGAATAAGCTAAACATTTCAATTTCTCTGTAGGCTCTTCTGAGAGTAAGCATGACGAGCCAATAGGACGAGGAAGTGAAAAATCCAACTATCCTTGGATATGTATGTCCTGAAGCATGCATACAGATTAACAGTCTTAAACGACAATTATCTTCAACTGATTTCCCCAGACTGTGGGAAAATGGGAGAAGAGACATGTGAGTGAGAACTAATCAGAGTTAATGTTTTTTTTTTCTTTTCATTTTTACATAAACCTCGTAAACAGGCACTTGTAACACCAACCGCTGCTCATCCGCGTTACTTAAGCCCAGAGAGTGATTTGAGACTTAGGATAATCTCTAATATTCTTTTAATAAATTTAAACAGATCAGATACTTTAAGGATCCACTCGTGGCTTCGACTAATAATTAGCAAAGAAGAGGCCTGATAAACGGGTCACAGACACAAGGACACAATGGTGAATTAGCTGAGAAAAGCTGTGTACGGAAACTGAACTCCTGAAGTCAGTTCGCTTGGTGCGACCCTTAAATCTGCAGTGATTGATTTATGGCCACAACATAAACAACTGCTAAATGTCATTCCCTATTAGAAAACAACCAGCTGGGGTTTCAATGCTTTCACTCAGCTGCTCGGATTATGAGCAGCTAGACAAAATGATGTGAATATAACAACAATCGAGAGACGGACGAGATCAAGAGTGCAGGACAGTGTTTAGTCGTCCTATTGTAAAATAACTGGAACCCACAAAGATGCACTCAACGGAGTGTAATGCATGACAATAGAAAGCATTTATGCAATTTTTAGTTATCAGTTTCATTATAATAATCAATTTCTGGGTTTATCATTTTATCCTTAAGAAATAAAACTTCCAAATGAGCCTCACTAGAAGCAGCCGAGTAGCTCTGGCTGATTTCAGGGCTCCTCCTCACAGATTACTGTCTCTGACTTCAGAACGTGCCTTGAGCCGTGCTAGAGGTAGACAGAGGTACACTTGAGAATAGATTTTGGCATCTCCCTTGGGAACACACCCAACTGTTGACTTCCATCAAAGACACTGGAATTATCTGAAATGTGACAGTGATAACAAGAGGCTTGGAACGCGAGGGTTTCTCGCTATGGCTTGTGATAGGGAGGAAGTAATGCCATTGCTGATTTCCAAACAATCTGGTCTGTGCGTGACACACTTTATTTGGAGAGCGCAGCGTTCTCTGTTGCAATGAGATCTCCTAATCTGTCTTTTCGAGGAAATGGTGGCTAGACCGTTGCCTGGACACACTGAATAGATAAGAGTTTAATAAATTCCAACAAGTTCCCGAATCAAAAGTTGCACAAACATTTGCTTTATCTGGATGTGTACTTTGGTTTATTAAGTAACAACACTGCAGCCTTGGAAACCAAATTCCTAAAGGAAAAATTTTAAATTCTGTCCCCGTCTGCTTTAGTGAGAGGAACACAAGAGCAATGATTGAGACGCTCCAGGAAGAACAACCACCAACTGGGAAAGAAAGAATGTTGTGGCTGATCAGTGTATGTTCTTTGATGCATGAGTGCACGTCTCAGAAAAAACACACACTTATGCCTTAGTGTAGCCTCAGACATGAGTTTTCTTGTAGTAATCTAAAATACTTTAACTAAACAAAATATGTTTTTTACAGTCATTTCATAATATGATGGGTAAGGTGATACTGATGAACCCCCGGTTGAGCTGGATGGTTGAGCAGACACTGTCCCTCCTTCTGGCTGATCTCTCCACAAGCTCCTGGTGTATATTTATAGATTTTAACATATTTTCACTGGTGTGCTCTAAAGCACTAACACGTTTATTAGGGTGCAACAATTGAACTGAACACATTTAATGATACTGCTGGAACAGAATTTCAGCCGAGACAGATGGTACAAAGCTATCAAACAGTTGAGCCGGATGGCCGCTCACCATCAGCATCACCTTAAGCGATCCCTCCTCAGTCCTATGGGCATGCCTCTTAAAAATGTGACCTAAACACAGGACCTTTAGAGATCTAAAACTGTTTTCATGGGGCAGAGACTTGGTGCTTTTATTTTGTCTCAAAGGTTTATTTTGTTTTTGATAGCAGCACAAGGCAGAAATAAAATCTACCTGTTTATAGAGGTAGGAACTTGTCTATTTCTGCCTGTTACCTTAGCTCAGTCTAAAATCATCCATTATTTATACTGACCATGCAATATTAAATATTGTAATTATGCTGTAAGTTGTAAAGACATTAATTTGACACCTTTGCTCTTATATACACCGATCAGCCACAACATTAATGACACTCCTTGATGGCAGCAGCCATCCCCAGCAGGATGCAGCCTGACACAGACACACACAAAAATGCACAAGGTAATGACATGGCCTCCAAATTCACTAGATCCCAAACTGATCAAGTGTCTGTGGGATGATCCACAGAGGCCCCTCCCCTCAACCCACAGGACCCAAAGGCGTCCCATTAACAACATTGTGTTGCCAGACACTTCAGGACACCCTCAGAAGGCCCATGTCCAGTCTCTCATGAGTCACAACTGTTTTGGAGGCACAAGGGAGACCTACACAATATTAGGAAGGTGGTCATAATGTTATGCCCTGTTGGTGTATTTTCCCTACAATTATAAAACTTCACCTACATCAAATTAACAGTATGAACTTTGCAGAGTTTCTACTGCTCTGGAGACGGGATGTTGTTAAATATCACTGAAGACTGTATTTTATTTAGTCTCAACAGTCGCAGCCTTGTTTGATAGATTCAAATTGTAAATACCACCTTGCATTATTATTATAAGGCAATTTCTGGCTATTGTTTAAAACTATCAGGCAGTAAATAATAATAAGCGTGTTATTGAAATCACATGTAGTTCTGATCCATGTGGCTTTATTTTAATTTCTACCTGAAGTAACAACACCTTAATCTTCCATGTTTTAACTCATGCAGATACATCTCCTTACCCATCTCTGTAGTTAATCACTGTATCAATGATGGTGTTCATTTGCTTGGTGAGTTTGGGCGGGTTAGGGGAGAGCTTCTCCGCCGGCGGCCGTCCGCGTCTCTTCTTGGCCTTCGAGCTTCCGTCCTCTCTGCTCGATGAGTCCTTGTCCTGGCGTCTCTTGCGTTTGCGCTTTTTCAGGCGGATCTCCTCCTCCATCTCTTCTAGATTTCCATCCTCAATGGCCTGGAGGCGGCAAGAGACAAAGTTAATCACTACAGTCACTTCAGCTTGCACACACGTGATGTCGAGCTGTGAGGGGTTGCTGTCAATCAGCGACAGTTTTACAAAACATCTTTCATCAGATTTAGCTGCTGTGTGTTGCTTTAAACGATCTCTTGTTCTTTTTACAGACTCAAAAGCAAATCTCAGTGTTTCATCACGCCTGTTAGAAAAAGGCCAAATAGGACATGCTGGAGTTAATTTAATTTCACGCTTTTTGACGTTTGATATTATAAATCCATTATTGAGCGTTGAGAAACAAACATCTAATTTCCATGTGCAGCATGTAAGCAGTCTCGACATGTTGATTTTTGTTTTTCTTGCATTTTAATTGGGGCTTATCTGAAAGGCAGCTAACAGCAGTTCCAATAATTGCCTGTCACCTTGGTCTCAAAGTTTCTTCATTCTATTTTCGTTTTCCCTGAAACACCAGAGTCAAGTCAATAAAATGGATCTGCCAGGTCTGAGATACACTATATTACCAAAAGTATTCGCTCACCTGCCTTTACTCATTCTATGAACTGAAGTGCCATCCCATTCCTAACTCATAGAATTCAATATGATGTCGGTCCACCTTTTGCAGCTATTACAGCTTCAACTCTTCTGGGAAGACTGTCCACAAGGTTGAGGAGAGTGTTTATAGGAATTTTTGACCATTCTTCCAAAAGCGCATTGGTGAGGTCACACACTGATGTTGGTCGAGAAGGCCTGGCTCTCAGTCTCCGCTCTAATTCATCCCAAAGGTGTTCTATCGGGTTCAGGTCAGGACTCTGTGCAGGCCAGTCAAGTTCATCCACACCAGACTCTGTCATCCACGTCTTTATGGACCTTGCTTTGTGCACTGGTGCACAGTCATGTTGGAAGAGGAAGGGGCCCGCTCCAAACTGTTCCCACAAGGTTGGGAGCATGGAATTGTCCAAAATGTTTTGGTATCCTGAAGCATTCAATGTTCCTTTCACTGGAACTAAGGGGCCAAGCCCAGCTCCTGAAAAACAACCCCATACCATAATTCCTCCTCCACCAAATTTCACAGTTGGCACAATGCAATCTGAAATGTACCGTTCTCCTGGCAACCTCCAAACCCAGACTCGTCCATCAGATTGCCAGATGGTAAAGCGTGATTCATCACTCCAGAGAACGCGTCTCCACTGCTCTAGAGGCCAGTGGCGGCGTGCTTTACACCATTGCATCCGACGCCTTGCATTGCACTTGGTGATGTGTGGCTTGGCTGCAGCTGCTCGGCCATGGAAACCCATTCCATGAAGCTCTCTGCGTACTGTACTTGGGCTAATCTGAAGGTCACATGAAGTTTGTAGCTCTGTAGCAATTGACTGTGCAGAAAGTCGGCGACCTCTTTGCACTATGCGCTTCAGCATCCGCTGACCCCTCTCCGTCACTTTACGTGGCCTACCACTTCGTGGCTGAGTTGCTGTTTTTCCCAAACGCTTCCATTTTGTTATAATAGAGCTGACAGTTGACTGTGGAATATTTAGGAGCGAGGAAATTTCACGACTGGATTTGTTGCACAAGTGGCATCCTATGACAGTTCCACGCTGGAATTCACTGAGCTCCTGAGAGCGGCCCATTCTTTCACAAATGTCTTGTTTCACAGTCTGCATGCCTGAGTGCTTGAATTTATACACCTGGGGCCAGGCCAAGTGATTAGAACACCTGATTCTGATCATTTGAATGGGTGAGCGAATACTTTTGGTAATATAGTGTACATCTCAAGACGACGCGGTGGCACAGTTTGTTCGGCGGGGGTGACTCGGTGCAGTTAGTATCAAACTGAGAAAAACGCTGGGGTCCAGTTGTAGTTCTGACTTGAAGTGCTGACAATCAATAGTAACTGCTTGGTGTATAAAAAATATTCAGGCGTTATATGCCTGAAATGTCCCTCAAGTATACAAAGATCAGCCACAACATTAAAACCACTGACAGGAGAAGTAAATAACACTGACCATCTTGTAACAAGTCAGTGATCTGCTGGGAAACTTTTGGACCTGGCATTCATTCATGTGGATATTACTTAGACATGTAGCACCCACCTAGACCAGACCAGGCACCCCCACCCCATAGCAATGACACTCCTTGATGGCAGCAGCCATCCCCAGCAGGATGCAGCCTGACACACCCAAACTGATCAAGAATCTGTGGGATGATCCACAGAGGCCCCTTCCCTCAAAAACCCCCAGTAACAAGACTGTGTTGCCAGACACCACAGGACACCCTAAGAAGGCCCTGATCCATTCTCACAGTCACGACTGTTTTGGAGGCACAAGGGAGACCCCAATGTTATGTCTGATCAGTGTGTATTTTTTTATTTTTTTTTTGTAGTTGTAAACGTGATGCTTTGTAAAAGTTCATGTTCAACGTGGAGCTGAAATGGATCAAAAACTAATTTGAAAAGTAGGATTATCACTGTATACAATCTTTACTAAAAGGCCAACTACAATGCTATAACATCATTATAATATCACAGAGATCTCAGCAATTTCATATAATTTCAGTCTTCTATTCTTGTCAACAAAAGCACCATTGATCCCACTAATGTATCTTCTGAGCATGAGGACACCTGATATATTTCATCCCTTTTAATGCGTGGGTGAAAAAACAAGCCAGCAAGAACTACCAAGTGCAGTTTGAAAAGTATCTGCTAAAGAAGCTTTTTTTTTTTCGGGGAAAGCTAAAAAAAATATGTAATAAATATGTTGTGTCTTATTCTTTATGATGTGTGTCTTTGGTAAAGAGCCTATAAATAATGTAAACTCTACAGAGTGACTAGAAACACTGATTTCTAATTTGAGGGTGTAAGCAGAAGCAAAACAAAATGTCTTAATGTAATTAAACTACTGTGAGACTGCTCATTACATTGTAATGTACACCGACTGAATGACTTAACCAGTGTGGTGTAGAGTACAGAAGTTCCTTTTTATATTTAATTACTCAAATTAAATTAATGCAAATGAAACCAGTAAGCATGTTACACACGGCCGCTGTACTTAACTGCAGCGGTGGCAAGTGAAGATATGGAAAACTTTTTCAACTATTCTGCAGTATGGTACCTAATTATGTTTACATGTGTCACCTTGTTTGCTCTATTATTTCAGTCTTTACCCGTAGCCATTGTTTTTCGGTCAGCGTGTCACTGTAGTCCACGTCCCGACGGCAGCGTGACCCTCGGCCGAACAGCTTCTCTTCCTCCTCTTCGTAGGTGAGCCGCTCCACCTCGGCGTCATCCTTGATGATCCAAGAAGGCAGCTCGTCCTCCTCCATCAGACGGGGCTTACGCTTGGGGTTCCTGGCATCTTCCCGCCGGCGGTCCATGTCTATGCGCTGGAGGAGAAAAGTAGGAGAATGGCATCAAGCAGCAGGTGGTAACGCAAGTTAGTTTATGTTGTCACCTCAAGAACGGTTGAAATAATAATAATAAATGGATTTAAACGTGGACAAGGAGATTAATTTATTTCAGTCCCACTGCAGTATTAGAACCATATTACTCCTCTAGATTTCATTACCATATATCTACATAAATAGTGGTTGTATCAACCCATGGGTAATGTGTGTTCTTACTGTAAACTAAAAGCTCCAGGGAGCTATCGCCAGCCAGCTGAGGCCACCTTCTCTAAACGGGCTCAGCTCGGTTGATGTGTCCTGAAACGTGAGTGACTACATGCGTTCCCTGCAGCCCAGACGAAGGGGGCTGGGTTAGTTTGTTTTCTACCATGTCTCATTGTCAATCACAGCGTTCACATCCTTTCCTTTACTGTGACAGATACCTGGGGTCACAATGAATGAATGATCTCAGGAAGCAATGGGTTTGCAATGCAGATGGCTTTGTTATACATGCGTTACTAAAAAAACCCAAAAAAGACAACACCGTGGGCAAAGTGCATAACCACGACCTTTGGCTTGCTTCAGGTTCTTATGAATATAAGGTATTTGCACCCAGTCACCCCAATTCGAAATGGATGGAGATGCAGAAACGCCACCAAGAAGCAGCAAAGCCGGTGGTTGTGTAGAGATAAGTTTTTATAAAAAGCTAAAGTACTGTGAATGACACATCAGCTGTGAATCCTGTACAAATTACAACATTTAATCAGAACAATGATCATAGACATAGTGCGCAACCTACAATTATTTTGGGTTAAATGATAAGAGAAGCGGGTGTCTCTCTTTTCCTCTTTTTAATATTGTAAGAAATATGATACCAACTGTTTTACCCTGTAATTTAAATAATGTAGTTTTGATCTCACCAAAATGTGTCCTTGCTTACCATGAAGAGCTCAAACTCGTCTTCATTGCGGGCAATCATCTGGTTAAGGGTTTCATCATCCGGTACCTCGTCTTCCTCCTAGAATTACGAATGACAGAAAAAAGTCCTCCTGCATAATTCAGCTCAAGGTGAAGAAATTATTAAGGACATTTTGAAATATTTTGAAAACAGACTATACCTCGTTCTGCTCCTCGTGCTCTAGAATGGCCTGGAGGAAGGCACGGCGCTCGTGGCTGGAGGACTTCTGGTCGAACATGCCCGCCTGGATGACCTTCTGATCCACGTTCAGTTTGTATTTGGCGGCCGCCAAGATCTTCTCCTCTACGCTGTTGACGGTGCAGAGGCGAAGCACACGCACCTCGTTCTGCTGACCGATGCGGTGAGCCCGATCCTGAGCTTGAAGGTCCTGGGGTGAGCAGAGAGAAAGGGAATGTTTCACCAGCGCTTTCGCCAAGAACCGGGTCCGAAGTGAACACCTGATGATTGCCAAATGCTAGAAATGATCTATACTGTTAAACATACTGTCACTTTTCTTGCCGTTGTACTGAGTAGTTTAGAATAAACTGCTGCTTTTTGTTTGTGGAACCAGAAAATATGAGAAAATGGGTGAATTATTCAAATTCACTTGATTTAACAAACAGTCTGAAAACCGTCAACTGTGCTAAACACGTCACAAAAACTTAAAGTGAGGGTCGGCTGCAGACATCCAGTGACGGACCAGTGGCACTTGACGTGACGCCCAAAGTATCAGCTCCGTCAGCTCCCTCAACCTGCGACTTTCATCTGAATTTCCTGTTTACTAGTCATGTCATAACATGATGTTATTGCAAAAATGAGCCAGTGAATTCTAGACAAACAAGAGGGGGTTGTTTACTGAGCCCATCACACACTAAATGTTGCATCACCGCAACGCTTTTAGTAAAACATAAAGCAGCACAGGCACCCTTCAGCTAATTTGAATAGACTATAACTTTTTAAGTTGAAAGAATTTAGCCAGAGAAAACTAATTAAAGTTGTTTCATCAAACACATTCACAGAGAAATAAATCTTTGAGCTCAAAACAAGTCAGAGCTGTGTGCTTGCAACTGTATTGATTTCTTTTATTTATTTATTTATATGGACTGATTGCAATGAAATGTCCCTCTAAGGTGTCCCTCTAAGTATTTTTCTTTCTTTTTCTTGTCTTTTTTCCTCTGATTGTGTTCTGTTTACAACATAATAAGTAGAAAATGTCACAGTGGGAAACGGATTGTGGGAAAATTGTGGGGAAAATAACAGGTTGCCGGATTGCTGCCCACCTTCAGGTCCATTAAAGTAACTTTAACCACTGCATGGAAATGACAGAAAGTGCAGGTTTATTCGGATATGAGCAATCTGATGAAATAAATATTTCTTATCCATTCACCAAAACTTTGCACCACTGAAACAGGCATGCCTTAAAATGTATACCACAGTACATCTTGCATGAGACAAAGCATGCAATCTTCAGCACAGACCCTCAGTGTGGTCATTTAGCAAATAGGACGAAAACAAAGGTTGTAAATCTGGCAAATATGTCTCGAAATCTGCTCACTTTACAGTTTCCTTTTGTTGACTTCCTCAAAAGTGGAGCCACTACCATAAACAACTGCAAACACTCTATTTTTTATTTTTTTTGCAGTCGTCGCGTACCTGGTGTGGGTTCCAGTCGCTGTCAAAGATGACGACAGTGTCGGCAGCTTGCAGGTTGAGGCCGAGGCCGCCGGCTCTGGTGCTGAGGAGGAAGATGAAGTACTGAGAGCCTTCCTCGTTAAACTTCTTCAGCAGTGCTGCTCGGTCCTCAGACTTGGTGGTTCCTGAAATATCAAACCTTATATGTCAGAAACCAAAACAAAACAAAACAATATTACACTGATAGAACCATAACAGGACTCTTACCTCGTTGAGCTTTTGGGGGCTTAATACATTTGTAATTTGTTCCATCTATTCTATCCGTACTATAAGACTCTAGATGTTGCAGGATTACTCCTAGAAGCCCCTAATAGGATTTCTAGAAAATCCCTCAAATCCTTTTGTAGTACACAGAGGAAAACCACCCTGAATGGCTTTTCTGACATAAAATATGTCCTTCCAATAATTTTTGAACTCTAGACATTCTGAGCCACAATTGAGGGGTTCACATTTTCTCAAGCTTCTTCTTATCTGAGCTGTGTGGCCACCACTTTGCCAGTACCTGTGGAGTCTGGCAGTATTTTCTTAATAATAAAAACAAGAATAGTTATGCATTTTTTTTTTTTTATCCCTTTCCCATTTGTCATGCTTTATTCTTGAAATGCAAAGTCTGTCAAAATAACTTTGAAAAGTTTGCTTGGATTTCCTCTTGTTCTAATGATTTTATGTCCCTTCTATCATGCGTCTCATAACTCAGACGTGTCTTAAAGGAGTATCTGGTGGACCCAATTAAGAAGGCGGCTTCAAAATGTGACGAAACCATCCAACAAACGGTTTATATGTCTGATTTAAATATGCTAAACAGGAAAGTTCACTCCTTGACAATATGCAGCTGTGTGACTACAGGGTGATGTGAGGTCTAGCTGTGCTTAATCCTGATGTATTACACGCAGAAGCAAATGTCAGACTTGGTTGTTTTGAAAACCACTTTTAAAAAAAATAATTATTTGTGGAGTTTGCTATAAACTGCCACCAGCTGCCACTGCTGGGAATACGTCTGCCCCTCACACACAGAAGCCAAAGTACAACGGAGTGAGGAACACATTTGCTCTCACGCTGCACATTTTAATCAGCTTCAAGAACAGCCCCAAAAATCAATCAGTAAAACGTCTGCCGTGAACTCGGATTACTGCTGCCAGACCCGGTGGCTAATTGGATTGCTTTTTGTTTGAGATATGGATCGCGCTCAATGGATGTTACCCTCATTATTTTTCTTTTAGTCTGACAAGTACGAGTGAGACGCAAATTAGGAATAATAAAAAAAAAAAACGGATAAAGGGATTAAAAGATATTAAATTTAGGTTTAATCTCACATAAAGAGTTGTCTTGATACAGGGACAGACAAGGAGAAAGCTATATCTCTTCACGCAGTGTACTAACTGGATAAAGGATTTAGATGTATCTGCTGGGTGCATAAAATACTCTGTGTACTGATGTATAATATTAGCATTTGCTCCAGAGTTTGGGACTTTTTGTACAACACGGTTGCATGTTTGAAAAGATACCATGGAGAGCTTTATATTTTCTCCCACTTCAATATAATACTGTCCTGAATTACACAGAGCTGGATCGAGAACATGAAGTGTCATTCAGCCTTCAATAAGGCTAATTATTTCTGTTTGTAACAAAGTATGATGTGGTCCTTTAGAAACTAACAATTATGAGTCTGGTCAGATAAGTTCACATTTTCCTTTGTTTTATCAAATATGATTAAAAGAACAGCTATCAAGCCTTATTGTCAGTGAGCTACTTTAGCCAACTCCTTGTCGATACTATTCAGCTGATATGAATGGAAGCTTAACTACAATGTGATTAGATTGAGAACATTTGTCACTGTGCAAAGCTGATTTAGTTTTATAAGTACCTGGGTCTACAGCTGGAACACAAACTGGACTGGTCGGCTAATACAGACTGCCCTCTTCTACGCTGTGGTGTGCTGGGGAGGCAGCACTAAGAAGGAGGGCACCTCGTGGATGGACAAGCTGATACAAAAGGTGGACTCTGTGGTAGGGGCAGAGCTGGAGTCCCTGACATCGGTGGCAGATGCAAGAACACTCAACAAATTCTTTTATTCTTTTTATTTCAGCCGTCACATGTTGCTGGAGTCAAAGAAATCTGGCTGGGCCTTCACAATTAAACCTGCAGGCGGCTGAAGCTTGAAACACATTGTAATGACGTAATTGTAATTTATCTATCTATTAAAATATGGCCAAATTTGACTCAGTGGTAATCTTTAAATCCAGCTCTGGACACCTCACATCTACGTGTATCTTACCGTCCAGACGCAAATACTGAAAGTTGCGATAGCCGAAGTAGTCCTCCATGATTGTCATCAGGGAGGTCATCTGGCAGAACAGCAGGACTCGGTGGTTGGTGGCGTGGAGCTTCGGCAAGATACGATCTAGGAGCTCAAACTTCCCAGAAGCTCGATACAGGTCGGGCCTGAGTGGAGACGACAAAATATCTTAAGTTATCATTAACCAGGCTGATTCTGACAGTGGCTCCAACTTGCAGTGATGGGACTGCTTGTTAACACTGGCTTTGGCGGCTGCAGCCTTTTCAGTGAAAACTCTTACATCCTGGAGGACCATAACAGAGTGTCAGCCATTAGCCCTTTCAATCAGCTTCGCCTGGCACCTTCACAGACACAGTATATTATAACATAAAGCAAATTCGATATTTCCATGTCTTACTTAATCCGCTCATAAGAAAACCTTGGAGAGGTTCATAACATCCATATTTAATATGACAGGAGACCAGTCCACAGCTCATTATTTTAATTCACTCCTTCAGTCTCCCACTGTGACTTTTATTGCGACTATACTGTAGTCAAACTCATGCCTTCAACTAAAAAAAATCTGGTAAAGTTATTAAAGCAAATGATCAGGCATAACATTATGACACAGCACAAGGTGTTGACCTGGCCTCCAACTTCACTAGATCCTAAACTGATCAAGTATCTGTGGGATGATCCACAGAGGACCCTCCCCCCAACAACATCCTGTGGCCAGACACCACAGGACACCCTCAGAAGGCCCATGTCCATTCTCTGATGAGTTACAACTGTTTTGGAGGCACAAGGGAGACCTACACATTATTAGGATACATCCATTAGGTCATAATGTTATGGCTGATTCTTGCATACTAGTTGGAAGATAAAGATACAGTAAAATGAGGTGTGTAACTGCAAAGGACAGGCTTTTTTGTGCGACTCACCCACTGATGATGCCGTTCGGATAGCCCAGGTGCTCGGCAAAAGATTCCTGAATCACAGAAGATATTGTTAGATTTTTAACAAATGTCATAATAAGACAGTACAGTAATTTGTCAGGGCATGTTGCCATATATATATATATATCGTTTTAGTCAAATATCATTTCAGAAGAGCTCACCTCAATGTGCTGGAACATGTACGGATGGTTACAGATCTTCTTCAGCTGCATGATGGTGTTCATCAGGGTCTTTGCGCCTCCTTTGCCCTGGAGAAAAGTGTTATTGCGTTTATAATAGACAGTCCAGACCCAAACAATGACCAAGTCTTGCAATAATGTTTTGATGACCAACTGTGTGAAGCAGGAACACAACATAGACGAGTAAGGGACCAGCGTTTACCACCTCTTCGGACATAAGAGACTCTGTTTTTGGTCTCAAAAAACTCCTGAGATAAAAATGTGTTCTAAATGATTTATTGTGTTTACCAGTTAGTCATTAAGCGTGTTGGGGCTTAGTGCTACTTTTTTTTTTACTTCAGGTGATAATTCTCTACAGGTTAATCACAGCAAATTCACACTCTGTCACAAAGTTTTCACACTATTGTGATAAAAATATCTAATAATATCTGTCTAACATCTGCAGATTCAAAATCCCTAGGAGAGTCTTGTCATAGTCTGATAATGGAGACAGTTTTACAGGTCTCAGTAAATCTAAACAACGTTGTGGTGAAGGAGAAACTTAACGACAGCTGCGTCTGAGTCTGACATATTCAGATCGATGCTGTTATCACGTTGTCATCACATTTTCATCGTACGGGGTACAACAACACCGCTACAGCCCCAAGCAACACGCTGCCAACAACTATAATCTCACAAAATCCTGTGGCAAACATTGTGGCTGCTGCAAACTAACCTAATAAAACACAATATACCATTAGTAAGCACAACGGGTTTGTTTTTAAAAGTGAAGCACAGAGTACTACAATTATACAACAGAAGTCAAGGACCTCCTGATTGAAAAAAGAGGGCAATTGTAAAATGTTACTGAAGTCTCCTATCTTGGTAACATTTACCTTCTTGTCCTTCTCTGAGCCGTCGGTGAGGAGGATGCCTTTCTGCATGTGGCGGTACAGAACCTTCTGAATGGCAGACATGTCACACTTAATGACGTACTCCACCTGTGTGAGTGACAGAAAAGAGTCACAGCTTCAGTGGCAGAGTCGTGTCTTTTCAGTGGTAAAGAGGTTTGAGCTGACAACACAGAATTGAAACCATGAGGAGAAACAATTAATGAGGAAGAAAATAAAACCAAGACAAGTTCCACTAGGTAACTTTCAGTCTGTAATCTCTAAGGTAAGTCCTCTACTTTGCAAACTTCTTAAAGTTTTAAAGAAAGCAAATGGTCACAACAAGTCTTAGTCCGTTTTTGTGTGTGCATCCTGTTGGGGATGGCTGCTGCCATCAAGGAGTGTCATTGCTATGGGGTGGGGGTGCCTGGTCTGGTCTAGGTGGGTGCTACATGTCTAAGTAACATCTACATGAACGAATACCATGTGAAAAACTTTCCAAGCAGAACATTAAATTGTCACAAGAAGGTCAAGGTTATTTACTTCTACTGTCAGTGGTCATAATGTTATGCCTGATCAGCGTATGTATGCATTAAAAGCTATTTTCTCAATTCCAATGCCAACTTGGAATATATTAATTTCAATTGACGTGAAATAAAACCATGCTACGTCAAATAAAGTATATAAATCTGTCTCAGTCTCACCTTCTCTGGCAGCTGAGACTCCACCTCTTTCTTCAGTCTGCGTAACAGGAAGGGGCGGAGCACCTTATGCAAACGGCGAATGATCAGGATCGTCTCTTCCTCATTTAGGTCAACCTACACAAGTGAGAAGGTTCATGTGATTAGAGCTCACACATTGTTACGTTCCACATACCGGGCAGCAGCTTGAAGCAGTTGACACGTAGCTAACTGCAGCTTAAGCTCCTGAGATAACATGATTAAACAGAAACAGGACACATCATTCAACCATGTATGTGACTGAATAAACGTTGGCTCTGTTTAGGAAAACTGGTTACCAGATTACATGATAGCACCTCATTTATTCCTAGCTGCTCAGTGGTGCTTGTGCCTCAGAGATACAAAGCTCCCAACATGAGATACTCCAAGGTTCCACTCGTTTCAATAAAAGTTGGCCCACAGAGCATACAGGTGTTTTCTGCGGAGCATGCATGACAGAGATCTCTGCTGGCTGAGCTGGCTGGCACTGGAGAGATGACAGGAAATGTCACAAAAGTCTCGAGCCAGACCCGATCTTTGACGTTTACGATAGCTATCTTGACGCCAAGGTCGGCACATAACCTTTATTTGTTTACAGCAAAACATCTCATGGCACCTTAAGCCTCAATCCAGTCGTCTAAGTCAAAGAAAGGGCACAGAAACAACGATGGAGTGTAAAAAGTTTCAACTATTATCAAATTTCATTAACTTTATCTGATTATTTACTTTCTGAAGCAAAAGAGACTCTAATGTGCAAACCTAGTCAAATGTTAAATGTGGGGTTCACATAGACTGACTATAGGAAGCAGCTGTTTGTATTTTGTTCCCGTCTAACTCGTGCTCTCAAAGCATAAACATCTTTTTATTTCACAGTTAGTTGGGTTTATAAGTTCCTTGGTGTAGATGCCATGTGAAGATTGACATCTCAACCTTGAGCAATCTTTGTGTGAATGAAAGAGGGATGTGTCATGAGTCCTTGAAGAAGAAGAAAAAAAATATATTATTAAAAACTAAATGGTACTGTATGCTAGGGTGTAACTGACCTTCTCTATAACTGCCCTGAGGGCAAAAATTATTATTACATTCATTCTTGAGTGAGCGTATAGAATAAACCTGTCTTATGCCTTTAAATAAGCTTTGTTAAATCTTCATGTCATTGGACTAAACTTTATACTTTCTTTTCAGGGGAAATGACAGATGAAATATGGATGTCCTTGGTCAAAGGGATTTGAAGACAGACCCATAAAAAAATAAAAATAAATAATAAAAATTCAAATGGGGACATCTTTGAAGAACACCTTCACCTTTTAAGATACTACTACTTTTTAAAGATAAATCAAATACTCAGTAGTTTTGTTGTTCTCTGATAACTAATCAGATTTAACAACGTTAAAAAGATAAAATAACTTTCTGTGCTCAATGCTTTGTTGTTAGTGTGCTTCTACTGTTCATGATAAGCAGGACAAAAGCCACAATCCATACCAAAGCAGCCAATTAAAATGACTTGTTGACCTAAAAATAAAACACAGAAAGTATCTCCTGGCAGTTACCCTCTCCCCCGTCATGGCGAACGGTGCGTTGAACCATTGCTCGAAGGTGCTGCAGCTCTTGAAGATGGTGGGGAGGAGGAAGTTGAGCAGGGCCCACAGCTCGGGCAGCTTGTTCTGCAGCGGTGTCCCGGTGAGCAGGAGGCGACGCGGGGCCACGTAGTGGGTGTTCAGCACCTGAGTTAACTTGCAGTGGTGGTTCTTCATGCGGTGACCCTCGTCCACGATCATGTACTTCCAACGAATCTGTCGGGGGAAGAAAACAAATGAAATCCCTTGTACACGTTTCTATTTGAATACTTTTTAATTGCAAAGGAGCTCGGGAGCTGCTGTAGGGAACAAGATTCCGACTCACTACTTGCATTATTCATTTCAGAGTACACAACATCATTAATTATAACAAAATCCCACACAATTGCCTAATGGAGCAGCCTCCTGTTAGTACACCACAAGCTCATTGGTTTTGCTGATGTTGAGCTTCACGTGACGGTTGTGGCACGAGACGAGGCAGTGTCTCAGTCCTCTTTTCAGCGTCTAACTGAAAATTGCATGTTTGTCTGGAAACAGAATGTTGTTAGTGGGGCTGCTGCCATCAAGGAGTGTCATTGCTATGGGGTGGGGGTGCCTGGTCTGGTCTAGGTGGGTGCTAAGTTACATCAATACCAATGAATGCCAGATCCAAAAGGCTCCCAGCAGAACATTGGATTATCACAAGATGGTCAATATTATTTACTTCTCCGGGCATACAAACAGAAGATGGCAATTCTTCTTGTTTATATGCCTGCTCATGCAAACCATTTTTACTGAACAGTCCATTGTTTTCTTAGTATCTGATGTATTTTGGCTCCTTGTGATTCCATTTACTGCAGCTTGTATGATACAAGAATTGTATAAAATCAAGGTCTTATACAGCTGTCACGTTTTGTATGCCCACCTGCTCAGTGCCAGATAAGAGCCGCTCTGCTCCCCTGGGCCGCCTCAACACTTCAAGCCAAGGACTGAACTCTGTGATTGATTGTTTAGGGGGGGTTCTGGCCCATTGTTACAACAGGTCATGCTGGTCCTGCAGATTGTTCAACCGACCGTTCACGCTTGACACGGCCTGCAGAACTTACAAATGAGTTGCATCCACTCCACGCTGATTTGCTACGACAATGATTAATGAATAATCCAAGACCCACTGACGGTTGTAGTTTTTAATGTGCGCTCTGAACACATGACTGATTCTGATCCAACTCCCCTATCGCACACAAAGGAGCACAGCAAAACAAGTGTGCTATCATCAAAAGAGCATTACTGACATCAGGCCATTTGTTTCTGCAGACACTCTGCAGCTTGTGCGTTAATTTAGAACAAATAAGATTGACCACTGTGCTACGCTGCTCTCAAGTCTCCCTGAAGAGTCAATAAATCTATTACGGCTCATTCAATAGCTGCTGTCAAGAGTTTTAACAGGAGAAAAGAATTGACAAACTTAACAGAAGTTCAACAGTAACGTCTATAAACCTCTTCATGGACTTACCAATGATTATGAAGGCATTTGCTTTTATATTGTGCTTTATAGAGCTGATGAACCGCTCGATTAACACAATTTTTAATGCAAATGTTCACTGTCAGTACTAAAGACAGTGGGTGGTAAAAATTGCTAAAAAAAACAAAACTTCTTAGCTTTGGTTGAAGTGTTAAAGTTGGTGTACTGATAAAAACTAAATGTGGCAAAGTTGAAAAGAAATGCCAGAAGTACATCAATCAGCCATAACATTATGACCTAATATGGTGCAGGTCTCCCTTGTGTCTCCAAAACAGTTGTGACTCATCAGAGAGTGGACATGGGGCTTCTGAGGGTGTCCTGTGGTGTCTGGCAACACAGTGTTGTTAGTGGGGGGGTCTTTGGGTCCTATGGGCATCCAGCTGGGGATGGTTGGAGTGTCATTGCTGAGTGTCTAGGTGGGTGGTAGTTTCCCAGAAGAACATTGTACTGTCACAAGATGGTCAACGATATTTACTTCTGCTGTCAGTGGTCATTATGTTGTGGCTGATCGGTGTATAAGTTGAATGTCTACTGAAAAAATGTTTTAATTTGCATGAAGTTATGAGACTCAACATGAAACAAACAGAAAGGTCATATTTCAATCACATTTTCCATATTGTGCACTTGAGGTTAGACTGGGCGTTTGCTAATCATATGATCTCACTAGCGGATGGAAAAGCTTATTAATCTGCATTTCATACACTGCTTTCTGGATGTCTGGTCAAACTTTGAACAAAATTTTAATGGAAACTTGACTAAAAAGGGTGTGTGTGTGTGTGTGTGTGTGTGTTGCAACAGGAGGCAAGCGAGAGAATGTATTATACAGAGAGGACAAACCTTGGCCAGTATGTGCTTGTCCTTGATGATGTATTCATAGGTGGTCAGCAAGACATTGAACTTCCCGCTGCGGAGCTGAGGCACAAGCCCACGACGCAAAGCGGGGGTGCCCTTATAATGGAAAAGACACAAAGAAAAGACAAGTCTGTGTCAAAAGTCGGGCGAGACCAAAGAGAATAGATGGAAAAAATGACGGGAAACGTCCGTACCTTGTAAGCAATTTTGACCACGGAGGGTGACCATTTGTCAAGTTCATAGACCCAGTTAGACAAAGTCCTGGAAACAAAAGTCAATAACAATCATGGCACATGTGTGAGAAAGTGGTTTTTTGACAGCAATCGAAGACAGACTCTTATAAGGCTACGGCTTCAATTACTCAGTGTGGCACTACTTCTGGACTCTACATGCTAAGACATGAAGAGAGTAAACAACAACCTGAGGAGCCACGCTTTAAGGGACCAGGTACTCAAAAAAATGTCTCCCATCAAGGCTCAGACATAACACACAGGCTCAGAGTCAAAAAAAAAATAATACTACTAAAATCTTGCAGAAGCAATGTGTGCTAGCTTTCCAACAGGTCAAACTAATTTCAGTTCACAATAAAAGACTTAACTGAAATGCTTTGTTCACAACCAGGCACCCCGGGGTAGATAATCAAAAGGACAGAGAATAGGCGAGATGCAGGCTTTTCTCCACATTTGTTCACTGCGTGTATTTAAAAGCACATTTAACACAGTGGTCTCCAGGCTCAGATTTAAGCCTCAGCTGTGCTCCGTTTGACTTCAAATAAATGTGCTCCCCTCAGTAACCATTTAAAAACATGCTTCCTGCCAAAAACAAAACCATTGTTCCTTCTAATCCTTTCACACCTGCACTTAAATCATAACTGAAAAGGAATTATTAATTAAGTCAAATTGCAATAAGGTGAATCTACAACATATGTGGGAGCAGCATAGGGGCTTTCATCAGCATTGTTTAAAGAGCTGAAAAGAGAAAAGAATCCAGGTCCAATAGCCCACTCATATATATATATTTTTTTAAATTGAGTGGGTTTGCACCTTGGTGTAACAGGGTTCATGCTGTTTGCAAGGAAAGTTTGGGAAGGTATTGGTGGATGGTGGGAGCTGAATGAAAGATTGACAGATTCCTTTTTAGTTTAATCAGTAATAATTCTATGTGAAATTTTAAAAAATTCGTTTTGAGCCTTAATGATACACAGCTAGCAAGGCTCTTCAAGTTTGTGTATATAAGAGTTATTCAAAGAAGTGTTAAAAGTGTTTGGGGAGCTCTGATTATTAGCTTGTGTAATATTTTTCCTCATGAACACGACTCAAAATGTGTCCTTCCTGCCAAAACTGGCAGCAGACTGAACCATTATGTAAAATTGTGATGTAATACACACCAATCAGGCATAACATTATGACCTAATATTGTGTCGTATTGTGTCCTTCATGTTTTTTTGAGTTGTTCCTAAAGTGTTTTTGTGTGTGTGCCTGTGTCAGGCTGCATCCTGCTGGGGATGGCTGCTGCCATCAAGGAGTGTCACTGCTATGGGGTGGGGTGCCTGGTCTGCTCTAGGTGGGTGCTACATGTCTAAGTAACATCCACACCAATGAATGCCAGGTCCAAAAGTTTCCAAGCAGAACATTGAACACATTTCTATTTAAATACTTTTTAATTGCAGAGGAGCTCAATAGTTGCTGTAGAGAACAAGATTCCGACTCACTACTTGCATTATTCATTTCAGAGTACACAACATCATTAATCATAACAATAACCCACATAATTGCCTAATGGAGCAGCCTCCTGTTACTGTGTTAGTACACCACAAGCTCATTGGTTTTGCTGCTACTGAGCTTCAGGTGACAGTTGTAGCACAAGATGAGGCAGTATTTCAATCCTCTTTTCAGAGTCTAACTGAAAACTCCATGTTTGTCTGGAAACAGAATGTTGTTAGTGGGGCTGCTGCCATCAAGGAGTGTCATTGCTATGGGGTGGGGGTGTCTGGTCTGGTCTAGGTGGGTGCTACATGTCTAAGTAACATCCACACCAATGAATGCCAGGTCCAAAAGTTCCCAGCAGAACATTGCATTGAATTGAATTGAATTGAATTGACACAAGATGTTATTTTCTGCTCATGTCAGAGGTCTTAATGTTGTGGCTGATCGATGTATTACTGCCCATGATTGCTATAATAAGTTACATACACTTGTCCCGTGTGAAAACCTTTTCACTGATAATACCCAGGTGTCCGATGATTGTTCCACCAGTTTGCTCAGTTTCAGATACTGACAACGTCTCAATTATAGAAGAGACAACTGGTTCTAGTGTTCTCTATTACAACTCTTGCAATTTAGCTTGATGCGGTAAGTGTTTTCATCAAATATATTATTTTTATTATCCCCCAATTATCCCCCAAAATGTTTTTCATAATGAGAGTCATACTGACGAGAGAGGAACGATGATGAGATAGGGTCCGTTGAGTCTCTTGTACTCCATCAGGTAGGTGATAAGGGCGATGGTTTGGATGGTTTTGCCGAGCCCCATTTCATCAGCCAGGATGCCGTTCAGATTGTTGTTGTACAGGGAGACCATCCACTCCAGCCCCTGGATCTAGAACACACAGAGAGATGAAGGTGTTCCTTAACATGTGGTTTTCTAGCGCCATGTGTGGATTCTTAAAAGGCAGAAAAGTCGAATATATTAAAGAGAAAGAACACTTGGAGCTGTGATGGGCAAGATCAAGGGAAATTACTGTAGTTTTAATTGCATGTGAAAGACAGAAAATAGGTGAAGTAAGCCACCTTAGGTAGCTGCCTGTTCTATGTGTGACCTGAAGCATCCAGTGTTTGTGTGAGTCTTGGCTCTGTAAATGGGAACAAAACAACATCCAATTACTGTATCTGTTGGTCAACTGTGTCAACACTGTGTTTGTGAGGGAGAAATGTGTGAGCAAGATGGAAATACAGTGCATTAGAAGATGAATGATAAATCCAGCTAATGCAAGTCCAGGAAGGAGGTTGAAAAAGAAGAGTTACGATCATGCAATAGTCATGGTAACCATGTCAAAGCCTTCAGTAGTGATGCGACTTCTGAGCGTTGAAGGGTCTGAAGATGGATGTGGAGGTTCTGCCCTAAGAATGGCTTAATGACTTTAAATGACCACAGTTTAGTTTGTTTCAAAACGCAGATGCTCCTCTGATTGGCTCCCTTAATGAGAGACCAAAATAAAGTTCTTGTCACTTTTAACAAAGAAATAGAAGAAAAATAAAGTAAAATAAGAACATGTTTCCTCTGCATCTTAACTTGTAAACGTGAAAACCTTAAGATATGTGTCGGCGAAGAAGTTAATTGGATGTTTTTGCCAGTGCACTTCGAACTTATTGCCACAGTGGCATTTTATATTCCTAGTGAGGGTACAAAAATAACAACTGTGTGACCACCTGAGGTAAACAATCAGCAAGTTGCAGCGTGAAGGAGAAAAAAAGGGCAGGAGGGCACAGGCAGCACAAAAAGGACCAATTACCAACTGAGTGTTGCTTAACTATATGTCTGTCAGCAAAGCCAAATCCACAGGAAAACGACTGGCTGTGGCTGAAAGAACCCAGAACCTGTCCTAGATAAACAGCTGACATAAATTCTTGTTGACAATTCAGGTTAGTTACACAGTCTGATCTCAGAACTCCCTCAACTGATCCAATTACGCTGCAGCTGAAATTTTTCCAATTTCCCAAAGGAGCAGCCACCACATCACATTAAAAATCTGGCACACCATAAATCAGAGGAACACTAAGACGGCTCCCTGTCTGAAGGAAAGTTTCCGGTCCCTGCTAATATACTACCGTATCTCTCACGAACATCTACTACACGACAGTGAGGACAAGATTGTAGAGCGCGGCACTGGAAAAGTGTGAGGTTGCGTCGTTACAAGCAGACAGCTGTCTTTGAGCTTGACAAAGACGAGCGAGCATGCGTCTGCCTAGCAGGGGGCTTGTTTGGTGGCACACTCCCTATCTGTGATCAAACTGTTTTTTTTTCCCCCTCACAGACGCAGAAATATTATAAACCCGACATGATGAAAACCAACAAGAACACAGCTCTTTAACGGTTTGTGAAGGAAGCTAACGTCACCATCTTACTTTACTGCTGCTGAAGAACATAAACACACTTGTAAGGATGATTACTATCACTGGTTTCACTTATTAAATATTTAATCTATGGAAAATGAGAAAATAATAAACTCTTCTAATGGAGAGAGATGCATTCGAGAGCAATAGAAAAAAAAAACCACAAGAACATCGTTGTTTGTGACATGCAAAAGTATATCTGATTCGTTATGAGACCACAGCGGAGCAAATTACACCCTGGTGGGCCGCCATAGTATTAAGATTGTATAGGAAACCATGTAATTTGCCTACAGTTCATTATTGCAGAAGATTAAGGCTGCGTTCAGCAACAGCTGCGCTTCGAAAATTGTTGATAATTACTTATTGTAAAGAACTAATCAACTAGAGATTTTTAATCTGTAGGTGTTTACAGCTGCTGCTACATGAAGCCTAATTAAGAAGAAACAGTCAATTTATTATTAGGTAACATCATTAAACAGAATGACCTTTAACAATAAAAACACACTAAAAAATATTTATCGAAAAAGTACACTGTGCAAGTGTGCAAATAAAAGTTAAACTTCAAGAGAACATTTAAAACAAATTAGATTTGTCTCGTCGTGGCAGCACTGGGTCAAACTGTGCAGCCAGGCCTGAGACAAGGTGTCCAGGAACATCGTTTGAAAGCCAATATCCTGGTTGCAGCAATCACAACTGAGATCAAAGATATTTGACAACAAGGGCAACGTCTTAGAGTAGCCAAGGATGATGGAAACGCGGTCTGACAGCTTCGAAGAATATCAATGATAACACAAAGGCTTCGTTATCTGTGTAGAATGACTTCACATCACTGTCAAAATCCATTTAAATGATCTGGACATACTGTAAGTAATGAATTACAGTCGATTCTCTGCTGGAAATGGCTGTCAAGTTAACTGATGACTTCAAGTAAATCAATTCTCCACTCAAAGTTTGAGAAAAGGCTTCAAGGTGTATTTTTCTTTCACCATCCCCTCTGGAAAACAACAGCCCAGTAGGAGTAATGAGTGAAAATGTAAATGTTAAAAGGTTGTCTGAATTCAATTTGAAGCAAGATGGATGAAAAATAATAACCTAAAATAATACTGTGAAAATGCGACGATGAAACTGCAGGAAACTGAACAAAATAAGAGGGAGAGCAGCTACACAGTATGTGTATATGTGTGTACCTGGTAGTGTTTGAGCAAGCCGTTGATCAGCAGGGACGACTGCCTCTCCACCCTCTCGATGACGGCGTGGGCGACTCCATAGTAAGACTGGGAGGAGGTTTGCCCGGTTGGAACACTGTACTCATCATCCACATCCTGCTTGGCCGACCTGAATGTGTGTTTGATGATTTATATGAAGAAAAAAAGACAGAAAAAGAGAGAGAGAGAAAGAGGGGGCATTTGAAACTATCCTTATCCCAAAAGAAGTACACACTTTGAAATCGATTTTAATGTTTCGAGCCTTAGCCGTGTCTGCGCAAGGGGCTCAGCTTGATGACAGTCTGAGCTCCTTACACCTCTGCACGTATAGATCCATAACAAGGACTGACAGAGCCTTACTGCTGGGTAAACCAGTAGTCTCTGCTGTGTATTGTTTTATGTTTAGTACCTTTACAGTAGTTCAAAATACTCAATTACTGTCAAGTATGTGTAAAGAATGAAGTAATACAATACTCTATGATGTGCTTGGCTGCTTTCACGGTCACTACGTGTCCATTGGGATCGATTATCTTCGTCTCCTCTGTTTCTGCCTTGGCCCCCTCGTCGTCCTCCTTGTAAGGGAATGTTGATAACACATGGCTGAGTGCATATGTAATACAATCACAACAGCAGAGACAGAACAAAGAAGCAGCTCTGATGAGGGTAAAACCGTGTGTTGTGCATTCAGCTACAGCCCCCTGGTGGATTCTGATGTGACTGAGATTTGTACTAAATGTACTCAGATAATTTATGGGATGGACAGGACCGGGGGGGGGGGGTCTAAAATCAATCACGGTGGAAGTTCATTATTGTTAAAGCCACTGACCTCCTCCTCGAACTCTGAGCCACTCTCCTCGCTGTCTGAGCGCGGGGCGACTTCGTACCTGTTTTTAAAACAAACAACGACAGGAGAACACAAATTCCAGTTACAACATTTTGTTTTTATATATTAAATACACCTTCTTTAACCAAACTGTCGTGGTAAAGAACAAGATCGCGAATACAAGTGGCCGAAATGAGTTTCCTTTGCAGAGTGGCTGGGCTCAGCTTTAGAGATAGGGTAAGGAGCTCGGACATACGGGAGGAGCTCAGAGTAGAACCGCTGTTCCTCCATATCGAGAGGAGTCAGTTGAGGTGGCTAGGGCATCTGGTAAGGACACCTCCCGGACGCCTCACAGGAGAGGTGTTTTGGGCATTTCCAACCGAAAGGAGACCTCAGGGCCGACCCAGGACATAATGGAGGGATTATATCCCTCATCTGGCCTGGGAACGCCTGGGGATTCCTCCGGAGGAGCTGGGGGAAGTGGCTGGGGAGAGGGTTGTCTTGGACGTCCCTGCCGAGGCTGCTGCCTCCACGACTCGGATCCGGATACGCGTGAGAAGACGAAGACCTTCAGTAGAATGGACGTCTTAACAAGCACTGGTTCCCCACACAAACAGGATTCACTCAACCTTAGCAGACTTTAAAAGCATGAAGCAGCCTTTACCTCTCTTTAAGGATGGACTTCCTGAACTCACATTTTTAGCACTAGCCTAGTGTTAACATAGGCACTCCCAAGATGTGTGCTAAATATACAAGAGATGTTCTATTTCTAAGATATTGACATTGAGAATATGCTAAGTGTGTTTTAGAGCAAGGTTAAAGTTTGTATTTTTTGAATGGTACGAAGAGAGACTCGGATGAGTCCATCAGATATGTCCTGAAGGATGCACATGACTCTAGATGGGACCTGGTCTGACTAGAGTGTTGTTCTCTCATTTGCACAATTCTGTCCTACTATGGATATGGTTCTTCTGTTCACCCGTCGATGTACTGATATAAAAGACATCTTTAGTAGCGCCACATATGCCACTTTTGCACCACATATTCCTGGAAAACCGAGGTAGGACTAACGGAGTGTGAGTTAGGGTGATCGTAAACAGTTTGACTGATTAGCAGCATAGTGTGTGCAAAGATGTGTGATTACAGTTGAATATATGTTATGATTGTGATTGTGAGTGTGTGTATTGTGTATGAACCGAAGCCAAAGCCTGTGCCGCAGACTAACGTACACATCCCTAGAAATATAACTACATGTCAGCTGTGATTGGTCTGAAATGCGTTTTCCCATTCATGTCTCTCTGTGACAGGACAAGCACAGAAAAAGCACCTTTGTCCGGCCTGTCCTTTCTATTTTCTGTGCTGCAGTGGTCTGAGCAAAATGCTTCCTTCAAAATGGAACTCGGGAGCCTGTGGTTAAGACATGAGAAGTTGTGTGCGCCACTTGTGAACTTGGACTTTAGCGAAAAAGTCCACTTAAGAGGTCTTGAACACCACAAGAGGGGGCAGATCATAGCGTGACACCAATTCAAGACAACAAAAGCAACTGTCTATCAACATTTATCACCTCCAACATGAGTCACTCAGCTCCAGTGGCTGCTGTGTGAAGTGCAGAGAGAAATTCAACACAGGGGGCAAACCACTCAGTGGTGTTTTAGTGGGGTAATAACAGAACAATGCCGTCACAAATACAAACACTTAAACCAGTGTAGAATCCACTTCCAAGAACTTCTGGAAGTTCACTTGTACTATCCAAAAACGCACTCAACAACACATAGATCCTGACAACAGTATTACTCATCATCAGTGTGCCTCCTTACCCTGGGTTCATCTCGAGCCAGGCCTCCAACTGGCTTGATTTGGGAGCATCCGTTCCCTGCAATACTTTCCCGGTCTCCGTCTGAATGACTTTGACCGGCAGCTCGCTCATCTGGCTGCTCTCGTCCATGGGCTGCAGGACAAACAAAACACAGAGGGATCACGCATAAATACAAATGAATTCAGCGTAAACAGAACACAATTTAGCTTTGCAACTCACCTCTCCATCAGGTCCAATGGCACTGGTGCCTTCACCATCTCCGTCCACCTTCTAGACGCATAACAAATGCATAAAATCAATAACACGTAAATGCAAATGCTGATACTCCATATCTCAGGTAGCACCAGCATTCAGAAGTAAATGTGGCTCCACAACGGTTTTTGCTGCCTGTAGTTGTATAAAGAGATGTAAGGTAGCCTGTGCTTAGCAACGGTTTTGTTACTGAAGAAGCCATTGCCAGAATCATTACCGCATGAAGTGGTTCGGTATACAGCTGCAACAAAAGCCTTGACAAATGGCAAAGATTAGTGTCAAGGATGTCATGGACTGTGGGGAGCCTGCAGGTGTTCGCTTCGGTGAAAATGACACCACATAAGTGATTTATTCAGCCTCTCTGACAGAAATTTTGAAAATTAGGGTTAGCAGGTAGTGACAGTCCATTTAAAGTGAAATAATAAACCATTGAGATTAAGATGATTATAAGGCACAATTCATGTCGCAGATAAATGTGGTTGATGCTCATAGTTAAGGCTGGATTGACGTTATGTAAGGTATATAAACCGAGCACCAATGCAAAAATATAACTATCAACCGTGTTAGTCTGTATTCTGCCAAAAAACTTTTCTAATTTATTGCTTTGTCCAACGTTCAATAAAAATGGTTGGAGTTGGAGTGCCACACACAACGCAAGGATGCCAGACAGTGCAAACCTTGGAGAAAAGTCTGAATACAGCTCTGATCTCCACCAGCATAAAGCAGCCTCCCATTAATAATCACCACTTGACCTTCCCACTGTACCTTCTTTTTCTTCTTCCTCCTCTTCTTCTCCTTGGCAGCTTGAGCAGCTTTGTGCTCATACACCAGAGTGGTGAGGTTGGCCACGTATTCATCTGTCTGCTGCAGCAAGTAGGCCAGACGCTTGTCTTTCTTTTGGTCGATAAGTTTTCTGTAGCCTTCCTCATCTTCTGCCTGAATGCATGAAAGTGACAAAACACAATGAGCTCAGTGCACAACTGGTGACACACGTTGCAATGAGTCCAGAAGATGCTGTGAGAAAAGAAGCAGCTGTGGGACGAAGGCTGAGCAAGGTATGGTCTGAATCTTTTTCTTGATGGTTTAGTTTATATGTACCAAAAAAATAATTCAGTGTATCAGTGCAATCTTTATAAAGTAGGTGTACTTCCTGAAGCCATGGAAAAGGTGTGGAGCTTCAGGGTCTGGCATAAATTTAATTGGATTTATTCTGATTTCCAGGTCCTTACCATAAGTCTCCTCATTCTCTCCTTCTCAATTCTCTCAGTCTCCTTCTTCTGTTCCCGCTCTGTGTTGGTGTGCCAGTTGGCGACAGCTCTGGTGAGTTTCTGCATTTTACCAGACACTGAGCGGTGATACTCTTTGAAGTCCTTAGCATGCTGGAGGATACTGTTGAGATATTCCTGGAAAAAACAATAAAGTGGCAAAACTTAAGTACACACAGCACTTTGACACTGCAGAAGCCTGTCTGTATATGGTCTAATTAAATGGGTGCAGCTGTAAATAGGAACCTATACTTCATATCCTTACAGGGTCAGGTGGTCCACTCAGAAGGTTAACAGCTTTTGACCGCTGGACAATCAAGTTACATTGTGGTAAATGATAAACAGAGAAATTCATCAATGTCGAGGAGTCTGGGGGCTAGATTTGACACTGCAGAAACCTGTCTGTATATGGTCTAATTAAGTGGGTGTCGCTGTAAATAGGAACCCATCCTCCCTGTCCTTACATGGTAAGCTGTCCCACCTGGAAGGTTAACAGCATTTGACCGCCGGACAATCAAATTACATTGTAGTAAATGATAAACGGAGCGATTCATCAATGTCGAGGAGTCTCGGGCTAGATTTTATGCAGCGTGAGTATCAGAGCGTCAGTTAAGAGTTCCGGCGTGGTAACACCTCAGTGGCTTAAAGTGTTGGGCTTAGTCTCTATAGACACAATGGCACAAAAACAAATCATTAACTTTCATCATGCTGCTTTCTTTGTCAGTTTGTCATCTACTTGGAGGGATTGTCATTCAGGTTTGATCATAAGCCTTAAAACAACACTTCTGCTGTTCCTTGTGGATCATTACATGGAGTCTAACGTGAATCACCTGATGTTTCTGCCGCCGCTTCTTTTCCTGCTCGAGCTTCTGCTGCTTCTCCAGCTTCTCCGTCATGCGGGCCTCCCTCAACGTCTGCCGCTTGCTGCGCCTGTAAGCCTTTGAGTTGAGGGCTGTCTCCAGCGTTGTGTCTCTCCTCATGCACGCCACCACGTCTTGCCTCAGCTGGAGGTATGCACAGGTTACACGGTGAATTTTGTTTGTATAATTAACACCATTCAAATTGTACACATTTAAGTACATAATATATAAAAATGCAGCTTCTGAGGCACAAATGGTCTAAATAATGAACATCTTAAGCCCTAGGGTGACGGAGGGTTCAGCTCAACTAAAAAGATATTCCCAAAAATAAATCAATAATAAAGGATAGCGCAAAAACTACCAGGTCCATATGCATGGCTATAAATATGTAATACTTCAGAGAATGGATTCCCAGTGTCAGTGAATTTACATTTTTATCTTGCGGATTACAAAGTAGAAAACACTGTGTTTTTAATAGTAGCACCAGTGTGCGAAATAGGGTTTTAACCTCTTGAAAAGTAATCTAGCTGCAAAATACTACTGATTCCCACTACAGAAGACAATTTGCTATACAATTCAACCTTAATTTAATTTAGCCTGTGCATCATTAAATTCTACCACTATGCACATAACAGAATCTATCTAAATATTGATATTTCCACCATATAGCTCCATGCACGTAACTTCCTAATGAAACAAGTCACCAAGGCTTGTTGCACATCATTGCAAATGTCTCATGCTTCTAGTCTGTGTGGACCATTGAGAAAGATGCTACAATGCAAAACATATTATTAAGTTTGGGGGTGCTGATAATCCAAAATCAAAATATTTTTTCTACATGAATTTATTCATTCATTCATTCATTCATCTTCTGTACCCACTTATTCCTGTTAAGGGTCGCGGGGGTCTGCTGGAGCCTATCCCAGCTGTCATCGGGCGAGAGGCAGGGGTCCACCCTGGACAGGTCGCCAGTCTATCGCAGGGCTAACACAGAGAGACAGACAACCATTCACACTCACATGCACACCTACGGCCAATTTAGAATCACCAATGAACCTAACCAGCATGTCTTTGGATGGTGCGAGGAAGCCGGAGTACCCGGAGAGAACCCACGCAGACACAGGGAGAACATGCAAACTCCACACAGAAAGGCCCAGTCGGCCCATGGATTCGAACCCGGGACCTTCTCGCTGTGAAGCATCAGCGCTAACCACCTCACCACTGTGCCGCCCTACATGAATTTATCTTTATAATATTTATAATGAATTGGAAAAACTGCCTAATCATTTCAAATGTCTTGACGTTAACTTTTACCTCAACTTATCCTAAAACAAACCATAACAATAGCACCTAGGCACGACACTAACACCTATCGTGTGTATTCAATGGTAAATGGAGCACATTGTATAGTATTGTGCAGTAGGTGTCCTGTCAGAGTGCTAGTGATAATAACCTCTTCCCCATCAAGTGTGAGTCATTCTACATTCACATCCAACATGTCAGCTGTTGCATACCTGTCGCTGGAAGTTGAGCAGACGTAGTGCCTTGAGTTCCACTGTGGCTTTAGTTCTTAGGTCGGGGGGCAGGGAGCCGGGCAGACTTTCCAGTTCCTGGATTCGATGAGCAATCCGAGCCTGTAACCTGCAAAGGGACATGATGAAGGACTTTAGTCCAGGTGTAAAAAACACACTGGACTCAAACACATTCGCACAAACACAAGGACTTTCATGAAGGACTGATTGAAGAAAGCAGAAGATCCATACCAAGATACTTAACAGTAGATATTTAGTATTTTCACGTAGGTAACCTCATCTCATACAAACCCGAGGGGAAACTGCATTAAAATTAATAACATCACCCCTGAAACTGGTTTGACTATACAACTACCGAAGTGTCTCAGATGTATATTAATAAATTATTTCTTTTGTGTGGTTTGAAAATAATAATAAAAAGAAAATGCATAAATAAAAATTTCAATGTAGCACAAGCAACGTTGTTGTTTTTCCCAGTGGTTCCACCTGAGGCACTGCATGTTGAGATGGTCTAATTAGACAGATGAGGTGAGGAGAGGTTATTTCTCCCTGGTCTCTAAGCACTTCATGACCAATACCACCTGTCAAGGATCTGAGAAAATCTGAGATCTGAGAGAATAACTGGCTCAGATTTACTGTATATAAAGAAATAAAGCCTTAGGGCCAGGTAAGGATTAAGGTTTGTGGAACCTTCCTCATATCTCCATCACCCATCTCCATTTTGTTATGTGAAGAACTTGAATATCAACATAAAACATCGCATTTTTTCAAGTACTTCGTGTTAGTGAATTCTCACTAGAGAGGAACTCAATTTGTAATTAGCAAAAAAAGAGTAATAATTCAGAGAACCTTGAAATTGCTATAGTTTATTTAAAAACCATAGGAGAAGGTGAGGAAAATAGTTACTAATAATCTCCAAAAAAAAATGGGATTAAAGTTTCACTTTGTGAATCATAAATCCATAACTACCTTGGCAAGTAAGTGTTGAAGGAAAAATGCTGATTAACGTCCGGTTCCATAATTAAATGTCAGAGGTAGTCTGTACGGTGGGCAAAGCACCGACTGTGTGATAAATACCTGTACTCTCTCTCTTGCAAGATTCCCACTGGGTCCAAGCCCTGGGGCTTCTGAATTGGTGTGATGCGGTTCTGCTTTTGCTGCATCTGCAGCATCGGGGACGCCTGCTGTCCAGGAGGCTGAGGAGTTCCTGAACTGCCTGGTACGGGCCCAGCCGGCACAGTGGAGGCCTGAGGTGGAGCAGGGGATGGGCGGCCGCTGGCAATGGACGTCAGGTGCTTCTGAGCATTAGCTTGATTGTCACTACCCTGACCTAGGAAGCAAATACTTAGGAAGTTATTGTGTCCAAATCTAGAAATAATAACGAGAAGTTTTTTTTTTTATTGATATATTATATATATTTGCAAACATAAACCACCAGGGAGGTATTGCCAACATACTGCCCCTAACAGAGAGCCATGGATTCAGTGTGGGGTTACTTAAGGAGAAAAAATTAAACTGAGGCAGACTTGGTTTTACGGGCAAGAGGTGGTCACTCCAAATATCAATTTAAATTTATTTTTTTCCCCTGTTTACTGCAATTTGTGTGACATTAAATGTAAATTTAAATTACAAATACTCAGGATAATGAATTAAGTTTTTCAAAGCTTTGAATTTTGAGTCGACCGTAAGCTCTCCGAATCCTGTGTGACCTCAGTAGGTGTTAAAGTTTTTATTTTTGCAAGTTGTGTTTTTGCATGTATTGTTATTTATGTGTGTTTGGCAATTAATACAAACTTTTTTCTAGTTGAAATATTTTGTCCTAATACATCTTTATTCCATTAATATATGGTTGAAATTATTTATGTACTATCTACACACCTATACTTGCTAAAGAGGCCTGCAGGGATCCTAAAAGACATGGCTTTATTCTGAAAACTATGTCACAACTATGTGACACAGACTGTTACTGGCAGGGAAAGGGTGATGCAGCTCAGTGTATTCGTTCACACACACAGTCATTCTGCAGCTCAGTTGGTTTTAGACATTTACCATCAGTCCAAGGCTTAGGTCCTGTGCTTTGATTGTGTCCTGGCATGGTTGGGGCTGGGTGGGGACTTGTCTGGGGACCAACCATAGGTGCCATTGGCATACCTGTCAACAAAATAAGAAAGTATATTTTAATACCTGTCAGTGTGTCCAAATCAGATTATGTGAGCCTGTGATGGTGTAGTTGCTAACAAAAGTCATTTTATTCTGTTATTTGTTTAAAGAATACGCTCCACGTTAACAATTATCTGATTATCAAGTTCACATCATCGTAAAGTGTTGTTACAGAGGCAAGAGGAACACTATGCACATAAAAACACCATCTAAATTCTGGTTAATCTTTAACTGTATTGGACACAGAAATTTAACAAGAAAAAAAAAACTGTGCAAACTAAAATAATTTTCATAAAAAAGCAAAACATATTATATTAGCTGATCGTCCTACCTGGGGGCCTGTTGTAAGGACTAGCACTAGGTGCCTGTTGCTGCTGCTGCTGCTGCTGCTGCTGTTGTTGTTGTTGTTGTTGTTGTGGCGGTGGTTGCTGTTGCATTGTGGGTAGGCTCCTTTTGCCCTGAACAGCCAGCTGGAGGTTTTCAGGCAGCGGTTGCCCACGGCCCAGGATCTTGTAGGCCAGAATCTGAGCTCTGAGCTGCTGCAGCTGGATCGGACTAAAAGCAGAAGGACCTCTACCCTGCTGACCCATGTTGGACATGTTGGACATCCCTCCTTGTGGATCCATTTGCATCATAGGGCCTGACTGTGAGGGAGGCACGTGGGGTGGTGTAGGTCCACCTCCACCTCCTGACATGGGACTTGAAGCATGCTCATGGACTCCCATGGGGGATGGGTGGGGGGACATGTATCCTAGAGCAGACAGAAATTAGATGATATAAATGGTTTTACATAGAATAGAGTATATATATCTAATATAGCAGCTAAATAGTGCTGAAACAAAGTCACGGATAATATTTAACTTGAATCATTGCACATTTATCATAGCCTCCGAAGGAACATGTAAAGAGGGATTGTTTTACAGCATCACAAGACCAAAAGGTTTACGAGCAACTGCCTCAAAACACTGACTGAACAATGACTTCGCTGCTTTGAATACAAAGGGCTAAGACACCTTGGCTGTGCTGGTCCATAGGACTCTGTGGAGGCCCCATGCCACTGTGGAGAGATCTCATTCCCACACCTTTCATGTGACCGAAGTGCATTGCCTCGGCCATTGTCTTGTCATTCATCCCCTCCATCGGCTGAAAATAGAAATTTAAAAAAAAAAGAAAAGATGAGAACATATTCGCTGCATGGTACACATTTTCTTCCCTTAACAGCGATTTCTAATGTTATTATTTGATGAAAATCAACATAATAAAGCATCCCACATATAAAACAGCTACAGCTTAATATATACATAGGATAAATATCTCAAATTATTAATACATGTTTTTATATCCAAATGGAAGGTGTAGCATTACCACTTTTTTCCATAAACACAAAATTTAAAAACACAAATCCAATTTTATATACTGTTCAAATAAAATGAATCATTTTCAAACTATGTCATAGATGATTTCAAACAAAACTTTTGATATTTCTGGCCTGAAGTTTTAAGCAACTTATAACGCAACGAGAAAACATAACTACAACACTCTCCTTGTGCAGCAGTGACACCAACAGACAGGTAACAGTAGTATGCCCACTGTACCTTGTGCATAGGATACATGCTGTCCTGAGAGTAATCACTTTGGCCTTGCATGCCATGAGGTGCATTCGGGGTCCCAGGTCCGGGGCTGGGGCCCATCATACTGTGAACAGAGCTTGGCGAGGGATCTGGCCCAGGGCTGGGCCCCAAGATGGGCCCTGGGGAAAGACCAGCCCCAGGAGAAGGGCCAGGATGGGACATACCACCTGACGTATCTGAAGGGGTGGACATCTACTGAACAAGCTGGGAGGAAACCAGACAGCTACAGAGGGGGATAAAACATATTTTTAATGCTGTGTAAACAATACAAAGACAAAATTAATTTACGTATTTTAACTTATGCTTTAAGGTGGAACTATTATGTAATAACTGCCAATTATCATTGTGTTAAATCAACTCCTAAATATCAGTTTTAATAAAAAATAAATAAATAAATAAAACGTGCTCCTGTTTTGTTGTATTATAATGCATATTTACATATTTATGGACTATAATTTAATATAAACAGTACATATGAGTGGCACCTGTATAAAGCTTTAAGTGGTTTGACTCCGTTTTACGATGTTTATGTTTACACTGTAAACAGAGTCCACCTGCTGTTGAAATTATCCAATAAAAGGCGAAAATGTCAAACCCAAAAGAATATTTTAATCACAGACAGTTTTTAATATAAGTGCGTACAAGACAAGACCTGATAACATACAGTAATGCTTACATTTGGAAAAGTAACGGTTAACAACAGTCATTATAATGGACGTGAATGTTATTGGGAGCCCGTATTTGCAGCCGTATAATCCACATGTACATTACCAAAAACAGAGCACAACAACAACAACAACAACAATAACAACAACAACAAATAGTGCGACAAAGACTGGCTGCATAACTGTACACCGTTAGCTACTGTTAACATCAACGTTAGCCTGGTGACTAGAACCAACTCTGATTGGATCATGGCTTCCCCAAAAACTGGTGGCCATCACGGATATGCGAACGAAATCAAAGTTAAGATGAAAGTCAAGCCCCTTAACGCGACCTTGACATCATTTTAAGGGGGCACAAATTAAGTTCCGCCGTACACGGAAATAAAAACACACGGTTATAACGGAACAACACGTCCAGGGACGCTGTAAAAGCTACCCGCTTCCTACGACCGTTTCGCAACTAAGCTAACGGCTAACTAGCTGACGTTAGCTAGCATCGCCTGCTAGCTTGCTCGTCCGGGGTGGCTCTGCCTCTGAATACTGAACTGTGTCCATGTCAGAAAGTTTGGACAGTTAGCGGTTACAAAGAGTGGTCACGCATCGGCATTTATCAAATACGAAGCGCAGTAAGTCGTTTTACCTTTCGGCTGAACTGAAACTGCACACAATTAGATGGAATTATTATAATGTTTCTTCAAAATATGACTGCTGTCCATAAGTTCACTCCTCCTCGGTGTTGTTTTGCTGACATATTTAAGTTTTTCTTGCATCGCCATTACTGATTTGTCATTGTCACAGGAAATCCCGCCCACCTCTGCGTTGATTGGCCGGATCACCCGTCAATCATTTTTATTTTGGGGGGCTTTTTTTTTGGGCGTGTATGCGCTCTGCAACCATTGCTGTAACTTTCTAAGTGGCCGTGGCTGCAAGGTGGACGAGTATGGTCAGGAAAAAGTTGAGTGGGGTTTATTTAGTAATAATTAGTAATAATTCTATGATAGTGCAATTATTATATAGTGCAATTACTAACTATTATTATTAATAATTATTATTTATTTGTTGATGGTTGAGCTTAACATAACAAAAGCAGTTTGCTACTGCTATATTCATATGTGACTTTGTGCTTCACATAGACACCGATCAGCCACAACATTAAAACCACTGACAGGAGAACATTGGCCATCTTTTGACAGTTCAATGTTCTGCTGGGAAACTTTTGGACCTGGCATTTATTGGTGTGGATGTAACTTAGACATGTAGCACCCACCTAGACCAGACCAGGCACCCCCCACCCCATAGCAATGACACTCCTTGATGTTCAGCAGCCATCCCCAGCAGGATGCAGCTTGAGACAGACACAAAAGCACTTTAGGAACAACTCAAATAAGCATGAAGAACAGCACAATGTGTTGACCTGGCCTCCAAATTCACTAGATCCCAAACTGATCAAGTATCTGTGGGATGATCCACAGATGCCCCTCCCCTCAAAGGCCCCCCCACTAACTGTATTCTGTTGCCAGACACCACAGGACACCCTCAGAAGGCCCATGTCCATTCTCTGATGAGTCACAACTGTTTTGGATGCACAAAGGAGATATTAGGAAGGTGGTCATAATGTTATGCCTGATATAGCACTGTTGCCTCACAACAAGAAGCTTTCTTAATGTTCTCCCTGTGCATGTGGGTGCACCGGCTTCCTCCCTTATACCAGGGACATGCATGTTGGGTTAACTGGTGATTCTAAATTGGCCATAGCTGTGCATGCAAGCAGTGTAGTAGTAGTAGTGTTGTTGGCCCTGACTCTCACAGCTGCAGCAGCTCCCTAAAGATAACTGGTTATAAATGATGAATGAATGAATGATGGTTTTCGTGTAGCTTTTTTTAGATGAATTTAAAAATGCAGACTTCTTATGTAAAGGAACTGAAATGTTCACGCTGCACCGGTGCTGAACATGTAGTGGTGAAACGCTGAAGCCACAGTAAACTTGTTGGCGCCAGTGTTTGCACAACGCGGCGTATTGTTGTGCCTTCCAGGAACTAAAATGGTCACTGCTCCTCTGCAGTCTGTGAAGCGAACACAAGGTGGAAGCAGTGACCAGCGGTTGCCTCGGTGAACCAGCCTCTGCGCTCTGCGACAGGGACGGCCGGCACCTGTGAACTCCTACACACATCTGGGCCCTGAACAAACATGCCAAGTGCAGGGTGATTGAGTGCTCACAGCTCCCATTTACATGCGCTAACCTCGTACGTCTGATGGTAGCATTGTGGAGTTTCAAAGGCAAGCCATGCAAATGATGTACAGGTTTAGCAAAGCTCAATTTGCATGAGTCTGATATCAGAAACTGTGTTTTGCTTTCTCTGGGAAAAGATGAAGCTATTTTAATGGACCTTCTTTTGTTTAAAGAAGGGATGTTTGGAGTGGAGATGTATTTTTAGTTTTTCCCCCTCTCCTCTTTTTCTGCATAATTTGTCTGCATTTACATCAAGTGTATCGTATCCAAATAAATTACAATAACGATTGTTAGCTACAGCTGGTTGGAGGGATTACATATGTTGATGTAGTTTATGGGTTCTCTGGGACCTGCAGCAGATTTGTAGGCCTCTGCTATCAGACTTTCAAATTCACTCAAAGCAAATAAATCATTAAAACAACCTGTTGGCCTTTTCTTACACACACAAACTCCACTGGATTATTTAGTTTGCAACTGGCAACTGGTTTTAAAAACTAAATTTCACTTGGTGCATATGCTCCCACTTTGATGATTGCTAAGACGTTTAAAGTCCTAGCCACTCATCACTTGAAATGCGCACAGCTCACCTAAACCTTAGTCTCACCTCCCCCTGCCTAACTATTACACCAGTCCTTACTCTATATTGGCGTCATAGATTAAGTGCAAAAGGTACCTGGATGTAAATTCTACTCAAATAAACAAACGTAATTAGCTTTGCGGTTGCAGCCGCCGCCACCCTTCGAACTCACCGAGCCAGGAGAGCGCTCGGCCGCAGTCATTTGTCAGTGAAAGGGCTTAGTGGTTGTGGCTTCCATTCACCTTGAAACCCTCCGTAAAATGCTCTGGCAAATCGCTGGTGTGGCATTACATTAATAAAGTCTAGTTGCATTGAAATAAGATTGAATTTACTTCATTCTTTGCTTTGGAAAAATTGCATTTAGTATTTTTTGAGTGTGTGTGTGTCTTTAAAGACTATAATCGAAAAATAATACTGAAAAAAAACTTTTTTATAGTCCTTGTGTTTTATGCACTTACAATACAAATTAATTCATGTAGAAATTATTAGTGAGTATGTGTAGCAGTATAGTAACATGTGTAAAAGTTGCTCAGTCCAGCTTTGAACTGAAGAAGACGGATAGTGTTTAGAACAAACTGAAGTTAGCGATTGTGATTGCTCTGAAACACATTAAATTTCCAAGTATTTTTTTGAATAATAACTGTTTGTTTGTATTTGTGTGCCTCTATTTGTGAGGATTTCTTGGTGCAATGTTGTTTTTAATCTTGGGGGAAATTCCTAATGACATGACGGTTAAAGTTCAGACAGCGTAAGAATGCAAAACCCTAAATTTGACTAGATTATGTTAGATACTTTAAACATAAAACCCACTTCCCAGTTAAAACTCTTTTTGAATGTTTATGGAGAAAAGGATTTAATTATTATTATTAGTTGTAGTAGTATTATCTCAGAGGAACTATGCTGAATATAAGAACCATAAAGCCAGGCTAAATGTTAAATGCTTCTACTAGACAAGACCATGCACATGCACAAAATAGTTCAGTGCACATCCACTAATAAATCCCACAACACAACACACAGTATCTATAATTTATGCTGTAAAGATAATATTTTATCCCTAGCGCCAAGTACCAAGATAGCACGGCTATTACTCCGCAGTGAGATAAGGTTACCTGCTGTTTAACTGCAAGCAACGTAAAGAAATAATTCAATAAAGAAGATATAAAGTGGATTTGATATGTAGCTATGTTAAAAAGTGAATGCATTTGCCATAATACATTTACTGTCAGGTCTTCGCACACACACACACACACACACACACACACACACACCCAAAGACAACACACGCACAAACACACCTGTGCATGCACTGCGCTGGTATCCGCAGGTGTGTGTGCAACCAGAGGGTGTGTTATAATTAGCTTTACACGAGCCACTTCTGGCAGCGAGCTGTTTGCTTTCTCCCTGCGCTATCTGAGAGCCCCATTTGAATAACCAGTGCTTACATTGTGGTGCACTTATTTTATTTCTGCGTCGGGTGATGGAGTGACTGTTCAAACAGCAAAAAGGCAGACAGCGGCAGAATAATAAAGCGGCCGCGTTTATCATGAGTACATACCGGCAAATGTGAATGGGCCTTGCTGCGGTTTACTTCAGCCCTCGTCTAAGTCGTGGTGTTTTCACAGTTTGACATATTTTATTCTAGTTTTATTCCATCCAGCTCGCTGCTTGTCTTTTCTTGTATTTTCTTTTACTTCATTTATTCATTCATTACACTTAAATGCACTTCAAATTCCTTGTTTAATTGCTTGTTTTCTTTTAAAGACATCAGAGGAAATTACTTGGAAGTTTTTCCCACACATCTCAGTAATTAGAGCTCTAACTGCCAGTTAGTTTACACAAACAGACTTTTATTCTCAGGACTCAGCTCAGTCACAAATGGAAGTTCAGTCAAGCGAACCGGTGCGTGAGAAAAGAGGTGACAGGAGGCTCTATTTGTTTTTCTCGTTCGTCTCATCTAAACTTTACACAAACATTTTCAAAACGTTCATCTAGAAAGAATAGACTGATCAGAATGATCTTCCCTGGCTTCCTAACCTCCCAGCTCTTCAGGTTTGACCTTTCAAACGATGAACACAGACTACTGCCACCTGCTGGTATGAAGAGTGATCTACTTTCAGGTGCATCATCTACACACCGATCAGGCATAACATTATGACCACCTTCCTGATATTCCTGATCATTTTCTATTACGCTGGACCCTGAGGGCTGCGTGACATCCTCATCAGGACAAGTTTCACTCATCACTAGGCAAGGCAAGGCAAGGCAAGTTTATTTGTATAGCACAATTCGTACACGAGGCAATTCAAAGTGCTTTACAGAAGCAGAAGATATAAAAGCAGATTTAAAAGCATAGAACATAGAATATAGAAAACACAAAAGGAAATAAAAACAAATTATTTTAAATAAAATAATTACAGTAATTGGAATCATAAAAGACTGATTTAAAATCAATAAAATGATAAAATGTGTCTAAGAAAAAGCTCCAGCAAATAACAATGTTTTCAAGCCTGATTTAAATGAATGAACAGTTGGTGCGGACCTCAGGTGTGCAGGGAGTGTGTTCCACAGGTGAGGAGCAGAATAACTGAAAGCTGCTTCACCTTGTTTGGTTCTAATTTTGGGAACACACAATAGACCTGTCCCTGACGACCTAAGGGGTCTGGATGCTTCATATGGAATTAGTAAGTCAACAATATATCTTGGTGCCAGACCATTTAGTGCTTTGTAGACCAGCAGTAAGATTTTAAACTCTATCCTTTGGCTCACAGGAAGCCAGTGCAGTGATCTGAGCACTGGTGTGATATGATCCATTTTCCTAGTGTTTGTTAGCACTCTTGCAGCAGCGTTCTGGATCAGCTGTAGTTGTCTAATGGATTTTTTGTTCAGACCAGTAAAGACACCATTGCAATAGTCCAATCTACTGAAAATAAATGCATGAACAAGTTTTTCCATATCTTCTTTGGACAAAAATCCCTTAATTCTGGCTATGTTTTTCAGGTGGTAATACGCTGATCTGGTAATGAGCTTTAGATGGTCATTAAAATTCAAGTCAGAGTCAATAATTACACCAAGATTTCTGGCTTTATCAGTTGATGTCAATGACATGGAGTTAAGGTGAGCCCTGATCTTTAATCTTTCACTTTTGGGGCCAAAGACAATCACTTCAGTCTTATCTGCATTAAGCTGGAGAAAATTTTGGCACATCCACTCATTGATTTGATGAATGCACTTGCTCAGTGAAAGTAAGGGACCGTAATCATCTGACGACATCGAGATATAAAGTTGTGTGTCATCTGCATACGTATGATAAGAAATATTATGGTCCTCCGTAATCTGGGCAAGGGGCAGCATGTACTAATAGGAGTTATGACAGAATGACAGGCTCTGTAAAGTAAAACATAACATTAAATCTAAAAAGAAACATACGCCGATCAGGCTTAACATTTTGACCACCTCCCTAATCTTGTACAGGTCTCCAAAACGGTTGTGACTCATCAGAGAATGGACATGGACCTTCTGAGGGAGTCCTGTGGTGTCTGGCAGCAGGATGTTGTTAGTGAGGGGGCCTTTGAGTGGAGGGGCATCTGTGGATCGTCCCACAGATACTTGATCAGTTTGGGATCTAGTGAATTTGGAGGCCAGGTCAACACCTTGTGCTGTTCTTCATGTTTTTTTTAGTTGTTCCTAAAGTGTTTTTGTGTGTGTGTGCCTGTGTCAGGCTGCATCCTGCTGGGGATGGCTGCTGCCATCAAGGAGTGTCATTGCTATGGGGTGGGGGTGCCTGGTCTGGTCTAGGTGGGTGCTACATGTGTAAGTAACATCCACACCAATGAATGCCAGGTCCAGCAGCTTCCCAGCAGAACAATGAGTTGTCACAAGATGGTTTGAATGTTATTCTCCTGTCAGTGGTTTTAATGTTGTGGTTGATCAGTGTAAGTGCAGCTTTCGGGCTTTCAATTCCTTTCCAGCTTTTCCCACTTTCTGACTTAGAAGTTGTTATTCATCATCACCCTTAGCTGTAACGGTGTTGCAGTTCATTTTAAACAGAGGTAACGATGTTGTCAGCAGAGGTTTAAGGTTCTTTCTATTGTCTCATGGCCGGCTCAGAATATTGATGTTTAACGTGTATCTGTAAGTCATTCTTAAAAGTTATTGGGTGTGACATTACAAGAATAATCCACATTCACACAGACTGCTGGAACAACAGGCGTTTAGTGTGTGCATGTTTGACTTTTGGATCTGAGACGTGTCCAGTTTGGCCCCCATCTGTTGTGCTGTCCCAGTAAATGATTTTCCTAAGCTTTTGTCCAACTGGCAGACTTTCTCTCTGTGCTTTATCCCCCGACCCCCTGACCAGTGTTTGTTATTTCTCTCTTCGAGTGCTTCTCATGAAAGGAAAACTCGGGCAAGATTTACGGGCAGGTGCACGGCGCGCTCCTTCATCACTCCACCCCGAGGTTTCTGCCTGCCAGTGCTCAATTTGCGAGAGCTGCTTTTTGAGCGCTCCCGGGGGACCGGCGTCTGGTCCGGAGCAGCCAGCGCTGAGATCTTTTTCCAAGATGGTGCAGGGGCCATGTAGGAGGCTGGGAAGAGAGGAAACGCTGTCGGAGGAAGCTTCTTTGTAGTTGCCTTTGTTGCAGGTGTGCTGCCATTCATTGTTAAAGCACTCTGTTTAATATTACAACCTGCCTGACATCTGGTGGCCACGGGGCGGACCGGGGGAAGCGGCGGGATGATAACCCCGCCTGATAATATCCTCTGACAGATTACACATGAGCAGATGTTGATTACCGACAGATGATGTCTAAACATCGGCGTCGCTTCGTGCTTTCACAGAATCCACAAGGCGACTTAAATTACGCTGTGAATTAAACTGCAAAATAACACGTTTGACCTCCAGCATGATGCTAGATTTTCTCATGTGGTGTCTTTTATTAAAGGTGCTCTGTTGTTTGGGTCGAGATATTTTTAGAAAGCACAGAACTTTGCGATTCAAATGGTGTAAATCAGTTTAAAATGCCAAAAAAAATCTATCTATCTATCTATCATATGTCACATTTCCAAGGTTAGATCATTAGATCATACCCACATTCTTATTGACTGTCATTTAAGTTGAGAGGACTAATGTTTTTTAATTGGAGGGTCGCGGGGTGCCTGCAGCCTATCCCAGCTGCCGTCGGGCCAGAGGCGGGGTACACCCTGGACAGGTCTCCAGTCTATCTCAGGGCTAACACAGAGACACAGACAACCGTTCACGCTCACACCTATGGCCAATTTAGAATCACCAATGAACCTAACCAGCATGTCTTTGGACGGTGGGAGGAAGCCGGAGAACCTGGAGAGAACCCACGCAGACACAGGGAGAACATGCAAACTCCACACAGAAAGGAACCAGTCGGCCGATGATGGATTCAAACCCAGAACCTTCTTGCTAACCTCAGTGCTAACCACCACGCGACTGTGCTGCCCCAAAATCTAACATTTATATTAAAATATAGTCATATATAAAGGTTGGTCACTTGATGCCATTTAGGAGGTTTACAAAGGAGACTTTGAGATTCGTTCCAACAATTACGGTGCCAGTATTTTTTCGCTGTAATACTGTGGTTTAATCCCTTTTTTTGTGGAGCCCTGGGTATCACCAGTTTATAGTAATAGTTTTGTCTAATTAAAAAAATAGAAAACGGTGGCAGCCTCTGTATTTCCAGGTATTCATATCACATCAGCCCTCCTCCTCCTTCTCTTTACCCACTGACTTTTCCGACTGAAAACTTAAAGACATGATGTCCAGTCAATGGATTACTTGAGTTCAATATCAAAAACATTTCACGATTATTGGAGTTAAAGAGAAGAAACACGTTCACATAACTTAAAGGAGCTGTAAGCGTTAAAACTGAACGGGCAACGGAGCAACAGAGCAATTTTAGAGAAAAAAAGGAAAAGAAAGTTGAGCAGCTGCAGCGAAAGACAAAGATTAAATATTCGACTGTAACGTTTTGAAGTGGAAATAAAAAATAGAAACAGCTTCTGACTCATGTCGGGTTAATGGCGTCTGTAATTGAGTTGTGTCCTCGTCCTCCAGCGCGGCTTGGAGTCGGATGAAACGGATGCAGCGGGGCAAGAACGGTTAGTGTGGCTCTTTTTTACCCCGATGTGTTTCCAGCCCTTTCAAGTTGTAGCAGAGGCCGAAGCCGAAAGTGCAAAGCCAGCATGTGTTTTGAACTTGTCACAGTGGATCGCTGCAGCTCACGGGGGGACGTGGGGGGATGAAGTCAGGCCTGAATACCTGCCCACCATCAGCGCACGGTGAGCATCTGTGAGCTGTTAAGACCACTTCATCTTAACCACATGCACACGGGAGTAGGGGTTAGCGGTGTTAAGGTGTAAAGAAAGGTACAACATGTCTGTCCGCATTTGTAAAGGAATGTGTCTATTGCTGCACGGATGTTCAGATGAGCAGAGTTTGGTCTTGTAGTTCCTGCGCTGGGACTAATTGCTGGTTTCGACTTACTCGCTTAAATTTAGCATGGAGCTCAGATGCTGGGCCATTTTAGCATCATTTAAACCATTAGATAGTTTCCTATTGGTCCACCTTAAGAGCAACCAGAATAAAACGGGATCCAAAGCTTTACCAGATCTATTTTTTGTAACAAGTGGTTACAGAAAATAAATGAATGAATGAATGAAGGATAAACGCTAAATTCATGACTTGACGGCCTCGTATGACAGTGGAGTAAAAAAGATAAGCCACATTTGCAAGTAGAAAGTCGAGAGGACAAAGCATTCTTCTTGAAACATGCTTTTATCTCAGAGCTAGTCCCACTTTAAACTTTGGTTTCTACCAGATTTTAATACACCTTTACGCACCGATCAGCCACAACATTACGACCACTGACAGGAGAAGTAAATAACATCTTGGGACAATTCAGTGTTCTGCTGGGAAACTTTTGGACCTGGCATTCATTGGTGTGGATGTTACTTAGACATGTAGCACCCACCTAGACCAGACCAGGCACCCCCCACCCCATAGCAATGACACTCCTTGATGGCAGCAGCCATCCCCAGCAGGATGCAGCCTGACACAGACACACACACAAAAACACTTTAGGAACAACTAAAAAAAACAAAAAACATGAAGAACAGCACAAGGTGTTGACCTGGCCTCCAAATTCACTAGATCCCAAACTGATCAAGTATCTGTGGGATGGTCCACAGAGGAGGCCCCTCCCCTCAGAGGCGCCACAGGACACCCTCAAAAGGCCCATGTCCATTCTCTGATGAGTCACAACCGTTTTGGAGACACGACGTAGACCTGCACAATATTAGGAAGGTGGTCATAATGTTATGCCTGATTGCTGTATTCCTTACATTGTTGTTGCCTCATCATGACCTCAAAATGTCTTGTTAAGATGTCTCCTATTATGTGTTTGTAGTGTTTTTGTGTCTTCTTCCTTTTGTTTCTCTGTTTCCTAATTTTGCACCTTCACCTTTGACCTGTAATCCAAATGCATATTTTTATTTGTGCGTATTTGGTTCATTTCCTTAGACACAGATCACGGTGTGAGCTCGTACTATAGCCCCGTGTATCTCTGCAGGTTATCACTTGCTGTAATGCACACCATTCTTATCAGAGTGCGTAAACAGAAGATGATGTATGTTTTGTCAGCCCTGCGCGATCTGACAACTCTCACGGCTTAACCTGCTAACCGAGGCAACGACAGACGAGCCTGTGACACACGGGATCGGACGCTGCCTTCAGATACATCAGCCTTCATCTTTTGACTCGCCACTCAGCACTCACTTTGGGAGGACAATGCGCCAGATAAGTATTTAGCTGTTGAATTCAGGCCTGTGGTATTTCACCTGGCGCGGCAGACGAAAGCTCACTGACAGCAGCGGCAACCGCCCCGCGCTGCAATTAATATGTGATTCCTCCGCTCACAAAGAGCTTGTCAAAGTGCCCCACCTCTCTCCTCTCAGGCCTTTCACAATACAAATCCTCCCCCCGCCACTCTCCATTCATAAGGTATTTTCCCCTCCTCTGTGTCGGAGCTTGTGTGTTCGTAACACCCTAACCCTGGACGGGAGTCTTGTGACGACTTGCTCCCACACAGATTGGCCTGTCATATTTGTCAGACTTGTGTTTTGTTATGGTATTAAGCAGCGAGAACGTTCGCAGGACAGTCAGTGATTGGTCCACATCCAAAGCACTTCTTCTCTGTAACCTTTCCCAGAGGTGAGCTTATGCTGCTGTTTTCGTTGGGCGATTGTGACCCTCTGTGTTACTGTCAGCTATCATAGAGAATAAGTTTCCTTCTAATCCTCCTGACATTGACATCCAGTCAGAATTTACAGTATTAGTAGAGCAAATGACAAAAATAAAGAAGAACAGGAATGTAATCTTTACAGTTTATGGGATCCATGGTAGCACTCAGCATAATTAATTGAAAACTCAGCACTATTAGCCTACTGTTTCAACTTTTTGATCCCCCGTACATGGACAGCATGCTGGAGAGTCCGTGAGCAATCGCATGTGTGTGCTTGTGTCAACGAGTGGGTAGATGCTTCACTGTGACCGTAAACGCTCTGAGTACCAGGAAATAGAAAAGCGCCATATAACTACAAGGGCACTGACAGGCCATTCATCCTCTGCATGCGCTGCAGGTCCTGCCAACTTCAGCTGGTCCAGCACAGGCACAACCTCACGGGGAAAGCTGTACTTCTTAAATGTATACTGCTGAAACATGCGCAAGAAAAGAAGTACGCAATCTGGACTAAACCAGGGACGTTTAACACTATATCTTTTAAACTAGAGGTATTTAATCAACTCTAATTTTTTATTTTTTTATTTTTTTTAGAGAGAGTTCCCACCATGCTTTCTTGTCTGCTGACAACTGTATAAAAAAAACCCAAATAATGCCAGAAAACGTTATAAGAATCAATGTTGTGAGTACTCAGGTCTGCCTGAGGTCTACAGTATTTTATTTTATTTTAATAATAATATTAATAAGAACAATAATTCATAATAATAATAAAATCATAATTCATAATAATAATAATAATAATTTGCATCTACAGTATTTTATTTTATTTTATTTTATTTTATTTTATTTTATTCATAACCCTAATCATACTTAATAATAATAATAATACTACTAATAATAAAAATTCATAATAATAATAACATCATAATTCATAATAATAATAATAATTTGCCTCTACAGTATTTTATTTTATTTTATTTTATTTTATTCATAACCCTAATCATACTTAATAATAATAATAATAAATAATAATAATATATTATATATAATAATGGTTACAGACAATAATACAGACAATAATAAGTATTATTTTTATAATAATAATAATTATTAATTATTATTATTGTTGTTGTTGTTGTTGATGTTCTTATTATTATTATTATTGACAACGATTAATAATTCTAATTTAATTTTTTATTCTTATATGTTTTGTTATATCTTACAACTTCTATTCTTTTGACTAGTAGTTTTCAAGAGTATTTTTTATGTGTAACTGAGCTACTATGACCAAACTATTTCACTTGTAGATCAGTAGAGCCCATCTAAGTCTAAGTCTAAATCAGTTTCAGCTTGTTAATTCTGATCTGTTCAACAGCCTCAAACGTCACACGATCCAACTCTTCTTGTGCGCCCCATGCAACAAATAAAAACATTTATATATACTGACTATATTCAAATGAATCCACTTCTTTGATGCCCTGCGATAAAGATTAAATACATTTTATAAAGTTTTCACCAATTGAGGATGAAACCCATGTCCTGATGGTGACCCTGTTTATTTCCTGCTGTGCCGGACCGCTGAATGCTGTCCATCAGCTGCGTGCATGTTTTGTCCATTTTAAAAAAAAAATATGTATCCAGAGAGCCACAACATCAAACTCTCTGTAAGAAAAAAAAAAAAAAAAACTTCAGAAGCAGATCCGTCTGCTCCATCTCATGGAAAGATTATTTATGGTGGTGTCGTTTGTGGTACATTCAAAGCCTGTATTACCCTGCTATTCATCTCCTGACAGGTTTCCACTGAGCTCGGTGTGTGAAAAGAAAAAGCTCACGCATGAGCTGAATGGCATCCTCGAGAGGTGTGACACAAGTCGGTTTGCTTCTATTTTTATTTTGACTCAAGTAACACACATTGCAGGAAGGAACATCTCAGAAAATCCACTTGAAAAGCCAAACATGCCCGAAATTGTCGCAGTGATGTGTTTTCCAGAGGTTTGGCTGTACAGCTGGGATAAGTTTGTTCAGGCAAATTGCTGTGCGAGTCCATCGGTGAAATGTAGACGGGGGGCTGGCGCGGGGCCAGGGCATAGCAGGCCCACTGCAGTCATCAAGAGGAATTTGATTTGCAGTCAAAGCAGCGAGGAGGGAATAATGATGTGACCAGTAGAAACCTGTTGATGAAAGACGGTGAAATGTGTGAACAGTGGCGGTAAAGCCCCGCGGCCTGGTGGCGTTTTAACGCTGCAGAGACGCATTCTGCTTTGCTCATTACTGTCACTTCTACCGACATCAGATCAACAATAATGTCAATATTCTTTTGTGCGTCGTTTGTCTTTTCTTCCAGGGTGTCGACATATATCAGGGAGAAAGGTTCAGTAGTGGTTGTAACTCTTCCAGACCTGTATGCACCGTCACGTTACAGGTGGAAAATACTTATATATGAAAGTAGCAGTAAGAGAGGGACGCTACTGGATAACCTGGGATATTCAAAAAGGGTTCAAAAAAGTCTGCAGGTCCAGTTGCATCAAGTGTCTGCATCCCAGGCAAGCAGTTTTCATCCCAGGTTATCATCTGTAAAGGTACTCAGTCATCCAGGTCATGGTTTATTCAAAAAAGATTCAAAAAAGGCAACTGGACTTGTAGAGTTTTTTTGAGAAGACATTTCACCACTCATCCGAGTAGCTTCTTCAGTTCTAGGGGACTGGTGGGGAGTCTGAGGTTTAAATAGGAACTCCTACTGAAACTTGCTTGTTGTTTTAACAGTAGGAGTTCCCACCAGTCCCCTAGAACTGAAGAAGCTACTACTCGATAACCTGGGATGAAAACTGCCTGCCTGGGATGCAGACACTTGATGCAGCTGGACCTGCAGACTTGTAAACTGTCATACAGGTCCTCTCTGCGAACAATCATACACTGCATGTCACGTTCAAAGTCAGTGGCAGTTGGTCATTTATGCACTGATCATGCATAACATTATGACCACCTTCCTAATATTGTGTAGGTCTCCTCCAAAAGAGTCGTGACTTATCAAAGAATTGGACATGGGCCTTCTGGGGGTGTCCTGTGGTGTCTGTTAGTAGGGGGCAATTAGAGGGGAGGGGCCTCTGTGGATCATCCCACAGATACTTGATCAGTTTGGGATCTAGTGAATTTGGAGGCCAGGTCAACACCTTGTTCTGTTCTTCGTGTTTTTTTTTTTTTTTAGTTGTTAATGAAGTGTTTTTGTGTGTGTGTCTGTGTCAGGCTACATCCTGCTGTGTCATTGCTATGGGGTGGGGGTGCCTGGTCTGGTCTAGGTGGGTGCTACATGTCTAAGTAACATCCACACCAATGAATGCCAGGTCCAGAAGTTTCCCAGCAGAACACTGAATTGTCACGATTAATTTCTCCTGTCAGTGGTCATAATGTTGTGGCTGATTGGCGGGTATATAGGACTTTTCAAAGCAGTCGTTGACTCAGAGAACTGAAGGGTGAAGAGAAACAGAGTGGACATAATGAAAGAGGCAGATGAATGTAAACATAGCCAGAATACATTCTACGTATTTTCCAAATCTACGAGACACATTCAGGGTTGATGTCTCTTTCATTGCACCACATGTACACGGTTTAAATCCTAGAAACAGAAATGAGTTTCTTCTGACTCAAATATGTGGACATTCTTGAACGTTTATTAACCGAAAACAAACTTGATATCAGTTCCTGCAACTCTAGTTAAGCGTGACGGCCTTATTGCTTTATATTTCCTTCTCTAATGGTTTTAACAAGAAAGAGCAGAAAGTGTAGATGTCAGCAAACGTCTCATTTCACCTCCTAAACTTTGTGTGAGAAGACACCACCAAGACGCACCATCAGCCACAACATTGTGACCACTAACATCCTGTTGCCAGACACCACAGGACACCCTCAGAAGGCCCATGTCCAATTCTTTGATGAGTCACAACTGTTTTAGAGGCACAAGGGAGACCTGCACAATATTAGGAAGGTGGTCATAAGGTTATCCCTGATCTGTGTAATACTGGCTTCAATGTAGTGAACGTCTTGTGGATTATGGACTTTTTAGCCATCCGGTCTCAGAGAGTGTTAGCAAATAACATTATGTCAGACATTCTTTACACCTCCACCGGCTCTCCTCAGGCCTCATGTGCACATCTCCTCATGTGTCTCATCACCTCTGCTTTATATCCTCTACGCAGCCAAATCGCCATTTGGTGAAATCTGCAGACGACACAGTCCTTCTTTCCCTGCCCTCTGCCCCCAACACTACATCACAGCCCAGCACTGTTTTGCAGAATTTTGCTACCTGGTGTGAGGACGCCCATCTCCTGCTCAATGCAAACGAAACAAAACATGCTCCACAAAACAGAGGGCAGTTGGCAGAGGCGGTCACCACCACCAAACAAGGGCAGCCGGTGGAGACTGTGGAAGGATGCAGGTATCTGGGAACCGTTCTCGATGGCTCTCTGAGGTTCTCCCCCAACATCGAGGAGATCCTTAGAAAACGTCATCAGAGGCAATATCTGCTCAGGAAGCTGAGATCCTATTCTTATGACCTTTTATCACTCTTGAAAGTGTGCTCACTTTCTCTTTTATCCATTAGCCTGCAAAACCGGTTACGGCTGCATAACATCACAAAAGTCTGCTAAAGTCATCGGACATCCTGTTAGAGTTCTGTCCACTTTATAATAATAATTGTAACCTTTAATTGTCCCGCAATGGGGAAATTTCAGTTCCTGCTGTTTGACCCATCCATTCGTTCACGCATGGAGCAGGGGGAGCAATTTGGGGGTTAGATGCTGCTTGTTCAGGGCACCTCAGGCATGGATGCGGCGGGAGGCGAACCTGGGACCCCTCGGCCCCAAGCTGCACCTCTAACACCTGCGCCTCCAACAGCAAATGTGAACAGCAAACAATCAGAACCGCTCACAGGATCCTACAAGACCCCTCAGACATATCACATCCTGTGTTTGAGTGGCTTCCATCAGGACGCTACTTCTGTTCCCACAGTAGTCCAGCTCCTGAACTCTGACCCCTCCTTGCTTCAACATCGAACTGATGCTCCGTTAAGTTGCCTCTCAGGGATAAATAAAGTGCTTGGACTGAATTGTGTTTTATTCTCATAATTAAGAAGACATTAATGTTTTCATCTCGCTCTGTGCTAGCAGCCGTCTCGCTGACAGAGCCGATTTTTGTGTTTCCCCGTGTCCCCCTTTTCTTTTCTTTTTTAGTTAACAGTAACACGGTGCGACTTAAGAGGGAACAGGTGGACCTCCTTAAGCCGTAAGAAAATAGCAAAAGCATAACAAGGCCCCTGTGGTTTCCTAAGTGTGCCCTCATTTACAATATACACCCGCATATATCAGGGTTATAATCATTAACAGCCAGTTCAGCAGAAGTTCACCGTGCACCGTGAGCCTGCAGATGCCTGCTCCGAGGCGGGATATTTTGGTTTCCCCCCGAAACCACACGAGAGAGACTGACCAAATGTTATGGTTTGCTTGTTTCACAGAGCTCAGTGGGAACTATTTCCTTTCACTGAGGAAGGGAAATCAAACAGGATAGAGTTGCAAATGATGCCTTGTTCCTCGGCAGCTTCTCCCGCGGGTGAAGCCGGGTGCTGAAAATTCCCTCGGTTGCAGAGATTTAACATGCGTGACACATATTTAAGTTTTAATGCTAAAAAAAAAAAAAAAAACGATACTCCTGCAGGCGCCATTGTCCCGCTTTGCCCCCAAAATAACGATTAAGGCTTCTATCGGGTATCACCGGGGATCTTAAGTGGCTCTGGGGCGTCATGTTGTCCTCTGCACGCCTCATCTCGGCGGAGAAACATGATCACGGCAAAGCGTTGCTGGGGGAGAAAAAAGCGCAAGCGTGCATGCACCGATTGACTACTTTCAGAGGGTGACCATTAGACTGTTTTTTTTTTTTTTTAAACATGCTATAATATCTCCACGAGGCTCTCCTCTCATGTCTCTCTTTTGTGCTCAGGGGGAGATCACTCAAACTCAGGAATTTTACAGGCAGCCAGTCCTAAAGAAAGACACCACTTAAAAAAAAAAAAAAAAAAAGACCTAAACAAAGTCTTTGAAAAGCAGAGTGCACACAGTTTCAGACACACTTAAGATCCCCCCCTCTCTTGTGCAACAATTACCCCTTTTAGGATTGGTTAATCCTGAAATATGGGCCTGTGACTAATGGCGGAATTTAGCAAGAAATCAGCTCCAGTTTCACCGGGCTTTATTGACTCTAATGCATGATGCAGATACCTTTGGCTATGATGAATGAGCGTGGGGACACTGTCAGGTTCAGCCCTCCTCCTCCTCCTCCTCCTCCCTCCTCCTCCACCTACTCCTCGTCTTTCACTGTTGCTTTTGTGCAGGTGATAATGAAAAGTGTCAGAGAAGCACGTAACAGGCCCTTTTCACTCGCCTGCCAAGAGAATAAGCTGTCACGTCAGCGGCGATGCTGAATAGGTTGTTTTATTTCTTGTTGTTTTACAGGGCGAGGCGCCTCACACAGGTCCTTTTCGCCTCTTTAATAAACTGCGATATTGTATCTTATTTTTGAGCGTGTGCCAGCCTGCTCTGATATTTTTGCTACAGGGGGGGGATTGAGCGCAAAGCCACAAGAGCAGGGTTTAGTGCACTTTGCTGTACAAACAAGGCATCCGTCACGCTCTGAATGTGGATCAGAGTGGCATCAAACAACATTGTGTCCCTTTATTTGACAGTGGCAGATATTGCGATGATGAATCGACGCAGACGGCGGCAATAAAGCAACGCCGCGGCCTCCCAGCTCTGGTTTGGCTCGGAGGGAACGAGGTTTCGTGCGTTTGCACGTGTGGCGTGAAACACTTGGATAATTACTGTGTCACGCAACACAAGCTTTAGAGTTCAGCCGGCAGCTTCTGAAGTAACTCCTTTAGATTTATTGACTTCTTGGGAACCTGGAGGCAAAATGAACCATGTTAAGTCCATAAATCCATTTCAGTGTTTCTGTTTCTGTTTATCACCATCAAGGACAGCCTGACACAGAGACAGGACAGTTTCACACACACAAAAAAAAAAAAGTCACCACCTGGCTTTCACTAAACAAATAGGTAGGAGCCTCCTATTGGATAATTCCTGCATGGGTGATTATCTTTCAGCTGACAACAAGTTATTTAACCCCAACTGATGCAATGAGTAGCTTCTCATTTATTCAACAACCATGTCTAAAGACACATCCTGTGGTCGTGGAAAAGATGTTAGTCTGTTTGAGAAGGGTCAAATCATTGGCATGCATCAAGCAGAGAAAACATCTAAGGATATTGTAGAAACTACTAAAACTGGGTTAAGAACTGTCCAACGCATTATTAAAAACTGGAAGGATAGTGGGGAACCATCATCTTCCAGGAAGAAATGTGGGCGGAGAAAAATTATCTTAAACGTTTGGTGAAATCAAATCAAAGAAAAACAACAGTAGAACTCAGGGCTATGTTTAATAGTGAAAGTAAGAGCATTTCTACACGTACAATGTGAAGGGAACTCAAGGGATTGGGACTGAACGGCTGTGTCGCCTTAAGAAAACCACTAATCAGTGAGGATAACTGGAAAAAAAGGCTTCAATTTGCTAGGGAGTGTAAAGATTGGACTCTGGAGCAACGGAAGAAGAACTTTATTACACTTAAAAAGGCTGCATCCTGCTGGGGATGGCTGCTGCCATCAAGGAGTGTCACTACTATGGGGTGGCGGTGCCTGGTCTGGTCTAGGTGGGTGCTACAAGTCTAAGTAACATCCACACGAATGAATGCCAGGTCCAAAAGTTTCCCAGTCACAAGATGTTGTTCACTTCTTCTGTCAGTGGTCATAATGTTATGCCTGATCAGTGTACAGTACAATGAGCAGCAGCCCGACGCACATATTCCTGAAAAGCTTGAATCCATATTTACATAATACACAGGCGGCGTTTGACCACAACAGCCGCCGCTGCCGCTTGTTTGATGTCAAATAGACATTTCTGATTAAGAAACGGTACCCTTTATAAAAAGCTGTTGTATAAATACAAGTGAAACCTGCACTCTGCCAGTTTTATTTGAAGGATAAACAGGTGTATATATCATTCAAACAAAAAGAAGAATTAAAAAGTAGAGAGAAAACACAGAGTCAACAACCAGACATGCGAACTCTGCCAAGAGTCTGAAACACTCGACCGCACATCACATGTATTTCTGTTTTTAAATTATACCGTGGTGTGAGCTTGGGCTCGATGCAGGAGCTGAACACACGTAAGGCAAGATAAAGTCATCAAACCGCAGACCAGTAAAATGATCCTCAGCTCACGTATCCCTGCCAAACACATGCACACTGTGTTCCTGCGTGGAGCTTTTTTGGAGTTGTCCAGAGAGATTACATCTTGGCAGTTGCAGGGGCCAACTGACTGTCTGACATGACATATAACAACAGCCAGAGACAACATCAACAAGTCACGCTCGTGAGCCCAGAAGGCAAATATGATCAGGTGTTATTTTAGAAGTGATGCAAATGAAGCTAAAGTGATACAAGTTGAAAGGCTGCAGCATTAGCAGGGCGCTCTCACAGATGTTCCCCCTGCAACAGACAGCTGCTTTGATTAGCATACAAGCACGGACGACAAGAGCAGGCAATATCAGTATCTCTGTTTTTTGGGTTTAAAACTGAACACTTTCTTAAAAGCTGCAGAAACCTCTGTTGTCTATCCTGGATTAACCCCCTCTGATTTGCGTCTGTCAGCTGCCTCCTCCGCTCAGAAACAGTCAAAAATCAGCAGTGCTGTTTATTGACACTGGATCCCCCTTTATTGGTAATGTTAAGTACCGATATGAAGTCAGGAGCCCAGTAATGACCCCCCGGGGAACGGAGCACTTTGGTGAACGGGCGAGATCATAAACTCCCGAGTATTAAAGTGCTCCAGCAGCTGCAGCGCTCTCTCCTGACAAATGGTCCTCTGATGCTCTCCGAGCAGCCAGACCACGTTACGCTGCGAGTCCATATTTTAAATTCTGCGTGTCGTTTGGTGTTGTTGTGCGGACCTGGAGCATGTAATGGGAAAAGGCAAAACATATTTACGATAAAATATTACATGTTTCTTGGAATAGAACCAGAATAGACGCGGAGATAGTTTTAAATCTTCAGTTTCAGCCCTGATTGATGAAACCTTTGCACAATATATGTATTTCCTTTTTCCTTAAAGTTAAAAATGTGTCATTTTGAAGGATGGCCTTCAATGTTTTCTTACCAAGGCTTTTATACTGAAACATACACCGATCAGGCACAACATTATGACCACTGACATGAGAAGTAAGTAAAATTGAGCATCCTGTGACAATTTAATGCTCTGCTGGGAAACTTTTGGACCTGGCATTCATTCAAGAGGATGTTCCTTATGAATGAATGCCAAGGTGATGGATGACAGCAGCCTCCTTGATGGCAGCAGGATGCAGCCTGACACAGGCACACACGCAAAAACGCTTTAGGAACAACTCATGAAGAACAGCACAAGGTGTTGACCTGGCCTCCAAATTCCCTAGATCCCAAACTGATCAAGTATCTGTGAGATGATCCACAGAGGTCCCTCAGGACGCCACAGGACACCCTCAGAAGGCCCATGTCCATTCTCTGATGACTCTCAAGGTGGTCATAGTGTTATGCCTGATCTACTTCTTTAACAGGCATTAAAGACTAAACACCTCCACTTCTTCTTCATGGGGTAACCAAGTGCGCAACATGAAATCACAGTTTCTCACAGAGTGATGGGGAAACAAATGATATTACAGTCTGACTCCTTTGTTAAACCAGCGATATCTTGCTTTGCCGCCCGGGATTCTGTCGTCGGTTGCATTTTCTTTTACCACCGACAGCTAAGGAAGAAGTTGCTAAATCAGCTATGACTGTAAATGACTGCTGGTTCCAGAAGGGTCCAGGGTACCGCTTGTCCTGTGAAGGGTCGCGTGGGGGCTGGAGCCTATCCCAGCTGTCACTGGGCGAGAGACAGGTCTCCAGTCTATCTCAGGGCTAACACAGAGAGACAGACAACCATTCACACTCACACCTACGTCCAATTTAGAATCACCAATAAACCTAACGAGCATGTCTTTGGACGGTGGGAGGAAGCTGGAGTACCTGGAGAGCCGGTCGGCCGATGGAGTCGAACCAGGAACCTTCTTGCTGTGAGGCATCAGTGCTAACCACCTAGTTTCATCAATAAAAATATATAAAGAATTTGGGTTAATTGTTAAGTTTCTACTATTTCTATCCGTAATATACGTAAGCTACTTTGGATACTAATTTGGATACACATGGAGGACGCTGTTTGGGCGTTTTTAGGACTGAAGACATTCCCAGATCAGATCCCTTCTCTTTTGTCTCATGTGGGTGGGTGTTATTTTATTTTTTTTTCCCCCACACAGGTTTGTTGGTCATTTATTTTGAAGGCAGACCTTGGCAGTCTATCACCACTAGCGTTGATGGACTGCCAGTGGAGCGTAGCCAAACAACATGGACGCAGGTGTTGGCGCTGTACATCTTGAGATCTGAGAAGCCATCTTGCTGAGGTCGTGATCAAAGTGTAGACCCTGACCAAGCGGCGTGGAGGGTGGTGGTGGAGGTGGTGGTGGTGGGACGGTACGGGGGGGAACTTTCCCATCTGCAACTCAGCGAGCCAGTTTTATCGCTCATGCCAAAGCTGATAGGATGATGGCGTTTGGATAGTTTTGCAAGTCAGATAAAGATCGCGGTCGTCCATCAAGACTTTAACGCAGTTCTACTCGCGTAAGCGTGGAAACCAAAGCATCGTACCCCCCCGTCTCCCTCCCTGCACCGTAGATCCATCTCCGCTATCTCGTCTATCAGAACCAGAGGCCTTTTGTTTGGAGGCGTTCGCGGTCGGCCATTCTTCTTGTCACCTCGATCATATCTGCCTCGGTCGTGGTTTATGACAATCGTTTATCACACACCATCCAAATACCTGCATGCCCGTAGTGGCGGAGAGTACAGTAGCACAAAGCTGACTTTCTGCAGGTTCGCGAAAGGAATAGTTTATCTGTGGATGCAACTTTTATGGCGTGAAACTCAAAATAAAGATGTCATCTCCAAACAATTCTCGGAGGAAATAAAATAAACTAGGAGTTACAGAGGGGAAGGTATCTGTCACGGTGTTAAAAGTAACAGAGAGTGGAGATTTGTTGTGTGATTATCTGGGAATTTACCGGTTTACACAGCAATGCTGCCAATAGGTGACATATTCAGTCAGACAATTATAATTAAATCACAGAAACCAACACTCCAAAGCCGGCTTTAACACATTAGCTGGTTAGAGTCTTGATGCAGTTGATGAGAAGGAAAGGGCTGCAGTGCAGAATAACTTCTATCGCCTGAAACACCAGTTTGCTTTTCGGTGAGATCGTTGCGCTATCGTCAGTTTCCTCGCATAATATCTGACAGAAGAGAAAACTGATCAAAGCTTTTATGCAAATTGTTCAGAGTTAGGGAAAACAGTGGTGTTTATATCCGCCCGTAATGATCCTTTATGCAAAAAAACTAACAGCAGAACTGTCCCTCAGGCTTTTTCCCAAGCGACCCTTTGCTTTAACTTTAGTCAGTTTAGTCAAAAACGAAGCGCCATCCACGTGAACAGTTGCTGTTCTGTTAAATATTAGTATTTGTTCTCATTTGGATGATCGTTTGCTTCTCACCGACGGCCCTCAACCCCTGAACGATTTTTGCATTTGAATGCGGAGGCGGGGAAGGCGCAGACAGCTTTCCTTCATCTCCTTTTGGGTGGTCACGGGCGTGAGGGAACCGGCACATGGCACCGAGGAGAGCGAAACGGGCCCACGATCCCTCACATGTAGAAATACCAAACTATCAGTCACACAGCAGGCAGCGGGGGCCGGGCCCACTTGATCTCTTACACGTCCTCCATGAACATGTGTGTTCGTAATGTGTGTCACCCTTATTTCATTCTCGCCCCTCAACCTCACTGGAGGTGCTGCTCGTCTGGAACCATAAATCATTTATTTTATTTTACTGTTTTATCCATCAGAAAATAAATATATATTTTTAATTTTAACTGAACTTTTGACTCGAGTCCGCTCAGTAAACCGTGATTTGGAGATTTGCAGGTGACACATCTTTGAATATCCAGGTAAAAACACAATTAGCATGTCTTCTAGTAGCATTTTGTAAAATACAGCATCACATATATTTACTATATTGTATATTTTATCTATATTTACACTTGTGTATGTATTTTATATATATATATGTACTTTATATGTGTTTGTAAATTGCTTTTTTACACTTTTCTACATTTTATATATGCTTTTGATACATTTCACCTCACTTTTTATTTTATTTTTGACCCTTTTGCTGACTGTAATTGCTCCTGTCTCTGTGTCATTAAGCTACTGGATACCAAATATCTATCTATCTATCTATCTATCTATCTATCATTTAGAAAATATTTGACTAGTTTAATATTTTTACTTTTACTTTTATCTTTCATTAGGGAGACATTTCCAGGAGAAAGATTTCTATAGATGCTGTGTGCTGGAGTACACTCATCAAAATGCTGTCGCACAAATACTCTAATGCAATTTGCTGCAGATTAAGAACACGTTGCACAATTAGCAATAACTCTAATTATTTTAATTCATTTTATTCCCCATATACATCACACAGACAACGTGCATAAACACCGTCACCGTGTCTGTGTCTCTTGTGTCGCTGCGTAGCTCCTGTATTTTTTAATTTATTCCCCCCTGGAGATGAGGGAAAGTGTGACCTCATTTAAATATGTAAAATACTCGTGCTTTCACATGCAAATCAGCCAAACCACCGTTTATCGGCTGCTTCCAACTCCCATCCGAGTCCAATCCAGGTCCGTTTCCTTCTTCATTTAGCCCCATGAATAAAAGAATTCGGATTTATTTGTGTCAGATGCTTAGAAATGAATTCACCTGCAAGAAACCTTCACGGCTGATTTGATTGATAATCTTTCGGCTTATATATGTGTATATGTATATAAAACGTCTAAAAAGTGCTTAACTTGGATCTGATTGGTTCACCTGGAGTCTGAATTAAAGAAGACGACTTTCTGATGCGTCTCCAGAAAGTGTGAAGGGTTAACCAGGGGTGAAAATTAGGCTCAGGTTTAAAATAAACGGCTCATCCTCAAGTGTGACCGTGTCTATCTCTCTGAGTTACATGACCTGGTGGAGAACAGAGGGAATAGGAAGAGAGGAGGGAAAAGGGGCGGGGGGGGGGGGGGGAGGGTGGAGGAACACCTGCCTCACCCCTCTGTCCAACAAAGATCTGTTCCAGTGAAAAGCCACCATAAACCTGGACACAGGCACGCAAGCCCTAATCGACCTGATCCCGAGGTGTCCCGTCTTCTCTGATGTTGCTGCCAAAAAGTGCAGCCCTCTCCTCCGGAGCCCCGCTATAGACCCCGCTCCCCCGCCGAGCACGGGCCCGCTGGTGTCTCGGCCCATCATCTTCTTCAAAAGTGGGCTTTTTTTTATGTGTGCGCGCTGCCCACTTTGTAGCTCGTGCATGTTTGCAGATAATGTGAGATTCCTCTGGTGCAGCTCTCCTCTTACCAGAAGTATCTTTGAAATTTAAATGACATGATGGGAGGCTGTAGGGGGGCGGGGAGGGGAGGGGTGTAGCTTATAGAGTGGAAAGAAGAGCAACCGTCTCCGGGGAGCGATCCATCTCGCACTGGAACTCTTTTTAGTATCAGGTGCATCATCTTGAGAACACATCTGACATTCCTCCCTGAATTAGTCTGAAATTCCCACATAAAAAAAGAAAAAGAAAAGAAAACTAGCAGGGCCAGGTGGCTGAACATTGCACACATGCTGTGTAGAACTAAAAGGTTTTGCATGTCTCCGTAGGAGGAATGCTGGGGCAAATTTAAAGCAAGGTCATTTTTTTTTTTACTTTCCGCCACGGATACTTTTAACAGGGGTTGACGGCAGAGGCGCAATTTTTCATGGGCCCGCTCGTTGACACACCACACAACGAATTCTTTATCTTCATAAGCTTGAGACCATTTCTACAGAACATTGTGAAGTGGAAAACAATTAGGGAAACGTCACTTTTAGTCTTAGATTTAATGGTAATGAATGTAAATGTTGCTTTTAGTGCTAATTATACAGGTAGTTTAATCACTAGTCAATATATATACTCATCAAGCATAACATTATGACCACCTTCCTAATATTGCGTAGGTCTCCCTTGTGCCTCCAAAACAGTTGTTACTCATCAGAGAATGGACATGGGCCTTCTGAGGGTGTCCTGTGGTGTCTGGCAACAGGATGTTGTTAGTGGGGGGGGGGGGGGCTTTGAGGGGAGGGGCCTCTGTGGATCATCCCACAGATACTTGATCAGTTTGGGATCTAGTGAAGTTGGAGGCCAGGTCAACACCTTGTGCTGTTCTTCATGTTTTTTTGGGTTTTTTTTTAGTTGTTCCTGAAGCGTTTTTGTGTGTGTGTGTCTGTGTCAGGCTGCAACCTGCTAGGGATCATCAAGGAGTGTCATTGCTATGGGGTGGGGGTGCCTGGTCTGGTCTAGGTGGGTCCTACATGTCTACATCCACAAGAATGAATGCCAGGTCCAAAAGTTTCCCAGCAGAACACTGAATTGTCACAAGATAGAAGATGTCACATGATATGACTCCGAAAACAAAACAAACCAAAACAAATAATACAAAGGATAAAAGGTGGTGGGCGAGGATGACTCTGGACTGACTGGCTAAAATGAGCACAATAGTCGTAAAGTCAGGAACTCATGTGAGTAACTACACTTTAATTGTCTACCTGAAGTTTGTTAACTTTTAGACGTCAGCATAGACTGTATATAAAGATGGAAGACCTCACAGTTACCCAGGAAAAAAAAGTCTAAATATCGTGATACGTTGCCCCCTGGTGGCAGGCTGAAGTTTCAGTCATTTATTTTTAATCACGCAGAAGTTTGTTCAAGTCTGATTTATCTGATGCTATAAAAACGGTAGCTGTAATGTCCTCAATTGTGGATTATGATCTGATTTTGTTTTGTTAAATCTATCTTTATAAGTGAATTAATACTAATGATTTTTTTTAAGTAGTTGTTATGCAGTGAGCTACAACAAGTGTGTGCTAATATTTGAGTCGTCACTACTGCACACACTCTGTTCACAAATGTCCCCCAGGATAAGATGGTAGCACCCATTTACGGAGTATTTTTGCATTCAGTTTTTTGCAGCGGGAAGAAGTGGAGATGCGTTGATCTTTATGCACGGCCTCTCTGACTGAGGGTGCAGCAGCAACAACCATAAATATATATACGTATATATATTTATAGAACTTTTAACTGTAGAAAAATTTTAATCAGTCCAAAAGTTTTCTTTTAAAACCTATTTTTTCCTGCTGCATTTTGTATGATTTTGTATTTTAAAGCTTAAAGAATTGAAATTCTGCAAAAGACAATAGAAAACAGAGAAAAATGTCTGAGTTGAACATATCACCGTATTTTATTTTTTTATTTTTTTGGCTAAAGCAGATTTAGAGGGAAGAAGAAGAAAGAAAAAAAACGAGAGTCTCCAAAGAGACGTGTGATGCTGAAATTGCAGGAAACAGGAACGGTTCCGTCCCGGGTCTGAACATTTCACTAGGTGTAAGCGTCGGACGATTTTGTTAACCTCCAAGTTTTATAAGGGGAATCAGAAGAAGGAGGCTGGATGTGAAGGTGTTAATAGTCAGACCTCGCTCTGTGAGTCCGGAGGCTGCTTCCAGTTATTCCACTATTATCTCTCTGTTAGCTCTTTGTCTGTTTTTTGTTTTCCACCTCCGGGAAGGTAATTGTCCACATGCTGTTGTCCTCTGAGGTATTTCAGCATGACTTATGGCTCGATCCTGAGATGGGACGCCTCTGTTGGGCCTTGCCCCCCCACCCACCCCCACTCTCTTCAACCTCCTCTTCGGTCCATATGGTTTGACTTGGTTACAGTGTGAGTGTGGTAAGATACTTGTTAAAATGTGGTATGTGGCGGCTGCACTTGCTGAGACTCTTCTTGAGCCGCCTGGTGTTTTGTTCTTTACTTCGGGGGGGATATGATACCCTCTTCATGGAAGGATCGCTACAGTCAAGTCATAACATGTTGGGAAAAAAAATAAGTCAAAAAATTCATTCTTTAGTGTCGGAAAATTAAATTCGAGTTAACGGTTTGGACGGTTTATCTTCAGCTGCTGGTGACATAAAAAAGTTTGCGCAATTGAGCGTTTAAAAAAAAAAAAAAAGGAAAATCTTCGGGGTCAGGTTGGAGTAAATAAACTTGTAAATATCTCCTCGTGGAGGCAGGTTTTTGGCTCGCGTTCCGGTGGAGATCAACCCCGGATTGAGAGCGTAAGATGATGAATGTAAACTCCACAATATCCAAGTCAGGTGTTTGGTACGGCGAAGGCACATCAATTTTCTTCAGTGTATCAAAAGTTTGCAGCATAAAAATGTGCTGGCAAGAAATTACACAGGGCTGTCAGCCAGTTTGATGTTTCGAAAGTGGGAAAATTGCTTCAGTGCTTTTTTTTTTTTCTTCTCTAAGTGAGTAAATCTGGAAAGTGTCCGCGAGGCTTAAAACGCTTCAGACCATTTAGATTCCGCTTAATGTGGTGATTTTAAACTGGTTTGGACATGTGTATTAGACATTTAACACTTTGATCACTAAGAACCCCTTAATCTAACCTCCACTCGCTGGCTTTCGTACATGTTTAAAGGCATAATATAAAAGATACGTACTCCACTGTGTCCTCCAGATAGTTTGGAGTTTATCAGCGACCGCCTTCTCCAAAGAGCAGCTCTCTGTTAAAAAAACGGCTGTTAAATGGAAAGAAACAAGCCGGAAAACCAAAACAAAGAGCTGCTGTGTTGCCTGATATATTACCAGATCAGCCACCGATCAGCCACAACATTAAAACCACTAACAGGAGAGGTAAATAACATTAACCATCTTATGACAATTCAATGTTCTGCTGGGAAACTTTTAGACCTAGCATTCATTGGTGAGGATGTTACTTAGACATGTAGCACCCACCTAGACCAGACCAGGCACCCCCACCCCATAGCAATGACACTCCTCGATGGCAGCAGCCATCCCCAGCAGGATACAGCCTGACACAGACACACACACAGAAACGCTTTAGGAACAACTAAAAAAAAAAACATGAAGAACAGCACAAGGTGTTGACCTGGCCTCCAAATTCACTAGATCCCAAACTAATCAAGTATCTGTGGGATGATCCACAGAGGCCCCTCCCCTCAAAGGCCCCCTCCATTAACAACATACTGTTGCCAGACACCACAGGACACCCTGAGAAGGCCCTTGTCCATTCTCTGACAACTGTTTTGGATGCACAAGGGAGACCTGCACAATATTAGGAAGGTGGTCATAATGTTATGTCTGGATCGGTGTATACGATAGTTTCGGGATTTCTGATTCCTGCTGGTAGACGTTCACAAATTCACACCAATAAAGACGACGCTGCGTTCAGTAACTGCATCTAACTCAGCTGACGAATCTTACACAGCGTCAGATCGTGAATCCGAGGTTTTTAAAGTCAAAAATGAGATGAGTTCTGATCTCTGGCCGTTTTTCTAATTAGTCTGTACTGGTATACTCAACCTTAGGCGATAATAATCATGCGTGTAGTTCCGATGCTTTTATTTTGATAGTTAAGGACGGAAGCTGTGGTTGTGCAAAGAGGTGTAACTGACCGGGTGGGGAAGTTGTTTTTATTCGAATGGCTGAGTCTCTATTTGTTTATTAGCTTATTGCAGTTCCATGCACATAGAATAACTTTGTTTTTAAATGCTAAATTCTCCCAGCATGTGATTTCTCCAAGTAGTTTCAGTTGACGCGGTAGTTTGGGTCAAAATGCGGTCATTTACGATATTTCTTCATTTCGCATCTGGCAACACTGATGAGCTGAAAGATGTGCAGTGATGGGTGATTATTAATCACTGTAAGATAAAACTAAGTTAAGCAGATATTTACTTTCCATTGTCTCCATCAGTAAATTACATAATCAAAGCATTTTGGTTGAAATGTTCAGTATCCGTGGGAGATGCTCTGGAAAACAAACTAGTAAGAGGACATAACATAATATTATTATTTGATAAAGAAGAGGATCAAAATCATAAATTCTGTTTTATAATTGCGTTTTTTTTACGACACAAACTCTACACCTGATGACAATAAAATCCTGCATTTGTTGTCTCTCTGGGATCGAATTGTTCTGCCTCTTTATGCTCGCGCTGAACCAACACGATCATTTCCTGCAAGATACCGTTAGATTTTTTTTTGGGGAGACGCGAGGGACCACAGAGTCCACAGAGTCTGAGCTCTTCCCAGACAGAGACGTGTACGCTTTTGAACCGGATCCACAAATGAGTCAATCTGATTTGACATTTGGTCCGAGAGAACATCTGAGTTTCTCGTTTCTGCAGGGCTTTGGCACGACGCGGCCGTATCGGTCCGTGGGGACTGATTGTTTCGGCCTAACTGTCCTCCTCCTTCTCGCTTTTTTTTTTTTTTTTTTTTTAAACATCATCTGGTGCACAAACATCCTGCAGAAACCCACTGAGCTAGCCCTGCTCACAGCCGATCCGCCGAGAAGGGCTGACACCCAGATCAAATCGCGTCGTTCCGTAAAAAGCGTAATTTATGAGCCATTACCAGTGTTTTCTCTCTCTCTCTCCTCTCTATTCCCCTCTCTGCCTTCGCATCGGCTCATAATATCCTAACAGAGTCATTCTTTGATGGCGCCATTTCTCATGACTCCCGTAAAGTGGCTCCACAGCGAGGGAGGGGAAAGAAACCGTGAAGGCCAAATGCGAGGAGGCTGAGACGGAAACTGAAGAGCTCATCAAGCTCATTCATCTTGTCGGATCTGAAGGCCGAGAACGCCAAGCGGAGGGAATTTCACACTCGCTCATCTTTCTCAACACACTCAATGAATCATATCAGATAACAGGTTGCATTTTAAAGCCGCTGGCTGTTCACAGATTTGGGATTTCTCGATAATTACCCTTCCTTTTAGTCTTTAAAGAGGCTGGCCTCATTATAAGCTAAAATGCGATCCAGTCCCACAACAGTTTACCTCCTCGGCTTGGCAGTGCCGATCAGATGCCTCTGGCAGGCTATCAAACAGGTAGTTCAGAAGATTTACGCCTCTTTGTTGCCCTTGCAGCGCAGCAAACGGGGCGGCATGGAAAAGAGCGAAAGGCGATACCTCAGTGAACACAATGTCTCACGGAAAAAAACTTGCTGAAACATGCCAAGCTGCCCGGGTGCCCAGCGAAGTCAGCAAGTGGCCCAACGTGCTGCTGCTGCTGCTGCTGCTGCTGCCGCTGCCGTACAGTACGTAGCTCCAGGCAACAGATGGAAGACAAGTGTATTCACTGAGAGCTACTGACAGAGGATGGAAATGTGATCATCTACTCGACACAGGAGCAAAATCCTCTCTTTTTTCCTTATTTTTTTCTGTTTCAAGCGAAATAATTTTGCAAATGTGTTTCGAATTGTAAATATTTTATGTGAAAGAGGCTGTGAAAATTAAATTCGGAACTAATTTGCACGCAAGACATTGCAAATAAATTAAATAAATAAGTGTTAAAAGTAATTTTTGCTTATATATAAAGCACTGTGTTAATATTATTATTTTATGATAGATTTGAATATATTTTTTGCACAATATTTGTCATTATCCATTGACTTCCATTAATTACCTTATTTGCACGAGCCCTCCCTCTTTAATGTATCGCGATGCAATCAGCACAGCAGCAACACAATATGATACTGATATTTGTCAAGCGTGCAACATCCTCCCTGTTCCAAAAGCTCAAGAAATAAATTAAGAAAATGCGAATGGACTTTCCTTGCACAAAGTTTGTCAAAAAAATTGATTAGAAGAGGAAAAAATAAAAATCATTTTCACCTAATTAAGTTCTCAAAGTTTGGCAACTCTTCCACTATATTTAATATTTTTAATATTAACAATTTTTTTCTTCAATGAGCTGCGGGGGCTGACGCTGCAGTATTTATTTAATCCAAATAATATTATGTATCATGCTGGAAATATAATGTAGTCAAATGGCACTTTTTTTAATTTACAAATTTACAAGGAGGGCTGCCTCATAGCAAGAAGGTTCTGGGTTCTAATCCATCATGGCCGACTGGTTCCTTTCTGTGTGGAGTTTGCATGTTCTCCCTGTGTCTGCGTGGGTTCTCTCCAGGTACTCCAGCTTCCTCCCACCGTCCAAAGACATGCTGGTTAGGTTCGTTGGTGATTCTAAATTGGCCGTAGGTGTGAGTGTGTCTGTCTCTCTGTGTTAGCCCTGAGATAGACTGGAGACCTGTCCAAGGTGTACCCCGCCTCTCGCCCCGATGACAGCTGGGATAGGCTCCAGCTTTCCCGGCAACCCACAACCCTTCGCGGGACGAGCGGTTACAGAAGATGAAATTTACAAGGAGCGCCCGAACGCGCCATTAAGCAACACTTATTATTTGCAAACTTTGCATTTCTTGTCCCGTTTGAAATGGGACCGGCTTAATTAACCCCAGACAGGTTCCCCTACGGCGAGTCAGCACGTCTCACCCGCAGAAATTCTGCCCAGGGATAGTTTTGCAGTCTCGTTGACGACCTCTTTCTCGTGTCAAGGTCAGTTTATGGAACGAAGACCTTCTAAAAGACAGGAAACGGCAGCGAGGGCACGTGGAATAACCACATCCCACTGGCAAAAACAAATATTAAAAAATAATCTTGAAGGCCGACAAGAAGACTTGTCTACAGAGCTTTTTTGTGATGACCTGTGACGTGCTTGTCAGTTTCAGAACCATAACGTCTATTATTTGTGTTGCTGCATTAGAGGAGCATATGTAAAAGCTTTACTGGCATAGTAAGTCTTATAAATAGACGATAGAGGGAAATGTCCCTGACTTAAAGAGCAAATATCCCTTTAGAGAAAGTCAGGATAAAAGATAAAGTGATCTAAATGCAACACAGGTGCTTCAGAGTCTTTCTCCACGGTGCGTACTGTGGTCCTCTCCCCAGTTATCTCCTGGGGCTCGTAGTAGCAGTCCATCTCTTTCATGGATAAGCAAATCAATCCGCCGCTGTCACTTTGAGGATTCCACAGCGGAGAGGCTCTGCGGTGTGAAACGACACCTTGAGCCGAGGGCGGAGGCGAAGGGGGGAGGAAAACACTCTATAGCTCAGCCCTCGGCCCTCTGATGTGTTTCACCTCCCTCACAGCAGTTGTTCGGAGGTTTCAACACACACGGGCCTGCCGTTACCCCCCTCCCATGACCACATCATGACCTCATTCCAGTCACCTGCTGCTGAGACCGTAGCTAACCTGCCCTCCTAACCGGAAAATCAGCCGCCTTTTTTTTTTTTTTTTTTTTTTTACAAACGCTCCCCGAAGCCGCGCGGGTCAACGTGCTTACCCGGACGGAAACATACCTTAACTTTTTGACATGTTTGTGCACCAAAGCAGCGGGGAAGAAAGTGTTTGTGTTTAAAAAGAAAAAAGACACTTGCTCGTGCCAAACAAGAAGATTAGAGAGGGAGCTGTTGGTTTGCTGGCGCTCCTGACTGAATGAAAACCAGCTTGCAAAGTTACATCCTGTACGAGGAACAAAGAGCGATACCGAACGAGCCCCGCGGGATCCACTGGCCACTCTTAAACATTTGGAACATTTATGCTGCTTTAAATTTTTTATTTTTTCTCCTTTCTTTCCCTTGATATTTAGTCCGTGGAATGAATTTTGTTTGCCAGAACAATTCAGCTCTGCATTGTGAATATCTTTTTAAGAACACATGGGGATTTTTGCGGTTGCGGTTTTAAGTTTCTAAACGCAATTTATTACAGGCTCAAACAGGACATGTGAAATAGGTCACTTTGACGTCGGGATGACTTGTGCTCACGCTGTTAAAGCTTTTAAAGGGAGCACAGTGTAAATGTTATGTTTCCATGTGCTTGAGGAGCAAGCGAGGGGTTATGTCTTCGGAGTGACGGTAAAAACTTTAAATCCCGCGAGCCGCTTCCTACGAGCGATTTTGTTGTATCATTTCACATTTCATTTCAGAATTATCTTTGCGTTACTGCAAGAGCGAAGGAGCAAATTCTCCAAACGCTCCCTGGCTGTTTTAACTGCTAATAACAGCTCCGGGCAGCTCGGGCCATAGTGGCAATTCCCATGAAATCTCCCGATATTTCTTTCATTTGCTCCCCGTCCGCAATTAGTCGTGGTCAGGCTGATCAAAGGGCAGCGGTCGAGTGGTTGCATGTGAACCGGCGTCCACTTGCAATGACATCCACAAACCAGAATGAAATATGAAATATCAAGTTTCCACGGATGCACGGACTTGTAAAAAGGAATCCGAGGAATAGGAGGGTTTTCACACTGGGTAATGTGAAACATTTGGTGCGGATTGTAGGCCTCGGTAGAGGGAAGACGAGAGCCAAAATCTGTCTGGCAGTAAAACCAGAAGCAGGCAGGAGTTAAAACAACTGCAGTTGCCGCCGAGCCCCGTTGATTTAGACGTCTTTATGTTTCTCGGCGCGCAGCATAATTTGCTGCTGTTGGGTTAACAGTTATTTAGAGTCTCAGCCCCTTGAGTTTAACACAACTTCTCCAGATTAAGGGAGTAAAAGTCATTTATGATTGCTGCACATAAAACACAAAAACTATATTAAATAAAAAGATTATTTTCGACTAATTGCTCCTGATAAACATGATCGTGTGTGTCACTTTGAGGGAAGGCATGCTGACTGCTGTACATGACGGATCTGCAGGCCCCGCAGAACAAAGCCCGCCTCGGACAAATAGTGAATCCGAACCAAATGGGCCACTTCATCATTGCACAGCAATTGGCTGTAAATGTGGTGTCGGGTTCCCGTGTGTCTACCCACCTCACATACTCACCATAAATACTGCTCAGAAGCAGACAGGTTTGTGCAGTGTGTGTGTGTGTGTGTGTGTGTGTTTGCATGTGTGTGTGTAAATGCAAAAGAAAGTCTCAGTGCAGCGGGTAGAATAATTGCGTCCCTGTTGTCCCCAAACAAAGAAGCAGACTTTGTTCCAATTAGTGTTGACCGAGACAGGTGTTGCGTGGTTATTGACCTTTGGAGGCCGAGCGAGCCATTGCAAAGCTGTGTAAGCAAATAAATAGCCGTCCGTTAAGGAGGGTCGCCGGGTGGAGCGGGGCGGAGGGCCCTCCTCTCTCTCTCTGTGTAACAGAAGCTCCAGAAAAGAGGAGCTTTATCTGTTTAGCAGGCATCCTCCTGCTCCTCCCGAAGTGTCGGCCTGAGAAGCCTCTTTGTAACGGACCACCTCGAGCTTTTAATTGCTTCCTATGTTTTTCACATCAGCAGGGGGGAAAACATACACTTCATCCTTGCACGTACGTGTAGCTGCATGACGTCGCACGCGTGGATGTTTTTCTGAAAATGGGAATCTATTTAGGACAGTGAGCATTGGAAAATATTTTAGTTTAGGTATTACATGAGATGAATGTGTCACCACTTCCTCATATTGAACAGAAGTGAAGCCTAAATATGGTGGAAATGAGATACTTTCCAACCCCTTGTTTTGTTTTTTTGACAAGAAGGACATCAGAACTACAAAACGACTTATGTGTCTCTGTACGAAATGAAATAACGCACATTTTTATGGACATTTATGCAGCTAAGAAAGAAATAACGTGCATAATAAATAAATACATAATAATAAAAAAAAGGTCCCCTCTATATATAATAGTACCCAATTAGTTTTGGTTGGTCATAGCATCTTTGTCACAGAGAGATAGATGGCGCTTTTGATGATTGCCATAAAAAAAAAAAAAAAATGGATATGACGTCTAGCCAGAAGAGAAGTGAAGGACAGAACGTCTGCTTTTAAGTTTGTAAAGTCTGAAGGGGTTAGTCAATTTTTAACTGATTACCTAAAATCCCAGACACAATTCACAGAAAACATCTTTCCGGAATATTCCAGAGTTGAAACGGGATGCACTTTGCCCCGTATTACCGTGAGAATCAAAAATAGTGTGTAAAATGTCAATGGAATGAATGAATAACAGGGCGCTTTATATGAACATTTACGGTAAACTTATTCCCAGGCCGCCTCCTGCTCTGTGACCAATGAGCTGACAGCGGGAATCCCGCTCATCTCATTGGTCGAGGTACGGTTGCTTACGAAGAAGATACTGAAAAAGATCATTTGTTTGACATGTGTTCACTCAAAAATATGCATCTAATTCAATTCAGGTTCGAGTCAAATAGTTAAAAAAATCGTTTCACACACTAAAACAATTACCACGCCGGGAAGGGTGAAGGGTCTGCCGGCCCTGCCAATGAGGTGTCCCCACAAGTCTGGCTACGAGATAGCTGGCTTTCAAAGCACATTTAGTGTTGCCGGTCAGTGACACGATAGACTCGCTACCTCCATTCACAAAGCCGAACTTAATAAAGTCAGGGTTGCACACAAATTTAGCCTTTGAGGAGGGGTTGGCATCACTTTCATCTTCATTTTTTCATTTATAAACTTCTCCATCACTTAAAGGAAAAGATCGCAGCTAGCTGCTTCTGCTGCTGGTCATTGGAGCGTGCTAAACAACTGGCTGACGCATCACTGCCACCAACAGGTGGGAAGCTGCATTGTGGTCCCGCGGGCCTCACAGCCCACAAGTGCAAAACGAAAATTTTTTGGCGGCCCAGTAGTTGGCGCTCAATGGTTAAGAATCACTGGCGTAAAAGCACTCGTTTGAGGACATTGGGACTTCATTTTCATGCCTTAACATGGCTGTTCAAAGACAGAATTGCGAAAAAATGAACAGTTTTATATTTTGTTACACATTGGTGACTTTATTGTGATATACAGTGAAATAATCCCCATGTCCACATATGAGGACATATTTTCCAAAAGTCAGGTTAAAGATCACAAACACCTCTATCTACAATTATTGATTCGGTCAAAGCTTTTCAGTCCTCACAACTTTTGTGGAATTTCATTGTTAAGTTTGAAAACTAAATCAGACAGCCCATAAGTCATTTCTCGTGTAATGGTTATACACAAGCACTAAAAACAGCACCATGGCAACATTTTATAGCCTTTGCACAACTTAAAAATCGATCCAGCTGACGGTGTCTATGTCCATGAGTATGTGGGGAGTGGTATTTGTGGTAAAGCCACCACCTTCAAATAAAGAGAACCCTCAATGGAACCACTGAAGGATTCTTCATATGCTTTGATTTTAGATATATATAAAAAAAAAAGGTCCGCGCTAATCTCATGTTTTATTCCCACTGTAAAAGCCGTTGCCAGTTTGCAGTAATTCTTTCAGTGAAATGACATCAGCGCTCGTAAAAGGTGTCCTCATATTGAGTTAATCTGTTACTATAGTTTCACCACTTAGGATATCATTAAATGCTATTGGCTCATGAAAGTGTAATATTGTATTTTTGCAGAATCGGGGCTCATGTTCCCGTTTCACGTTCTTTGCTGATTTAGACTGATCTGAATATTTTACTGGGGGGGGGGGGGGGGGTTAGTTTAGTACAGAGAGCAGCATGTTTAGATCAAAGAGAGCTCGAGGTTTTCATTATTCCATCTTTTAGAGCGGATCCAAGGAGCAAAGTGGCCTCCTGAGACCGACTCCATCTCCAAAATCATTACTCAGCCTCGAGGAACACATTCGCCGCGTGAGCGTGAAAATAAAATAGAATCAAAAAGTCGGAAAACCGAGACATCATTAGACGGCGTTTGAAACGGTCGGGGAAGGAATCAAATGTCACAGGAGAAGACGTATTTCTTTGCTTCCACCATTTGACATTTGTCATGGCTCAACGATATTGCAGTAACTTCACACTTTAGCGAGAGAGGAGCTCGCTGTTCCCGTCCGAACACTGACACCGTGTTATTCAGTTCACTTTTTTTCTTCTTTCCTGCTTTTAACAACACCGTTGAGCTGCGGGAACTCTTTCAGGCCCATCTCCGTCATGGGAAAACCACATGAAAACGGGGATGAAGATTCGAGAGCAATGATTCCACCAGTTTAGCGTCATATGACAAAATGCTGTCGGCTTGTAGTGACGCGTCGGCTGATGCACATCACTGATCGCTGGGATTGTTCCCACAGAAATGATTTTGATAGATGTCAAAAGGGAAAGTAGGCTGGGTTAAGACATTAGAAGTGAAGCCACAAAATTGGAATGAAGACAAACAAATAAGTTGAGAACCGGTTTTCTGTGTTTCTATTAAAAATCAGCAAAATCTTTATAAGATAATCATTTAAGATAATCCTTTAAGATAATCCTTTAATTTATCACCACGTTCCATGGCATAACCTGCATCCAATGGCAAATATATGCAAGATTTAAGTATTTGCATGCACAAAAGTTGATCTGATTTTTAAAAAATTGATCTCTTCATTGCATCAAAATGTGCAAAAAATCCTAAAAACAAACAAAAACAAGACACAAGGACGCTGAGGATTGTCTTTAACCTGCTGCATGTGGAGCAGGTTCTGCAGCGCTGCTCTCAGAGCCGGAGCTCCTCTGTGTTTCCAGCTGTTCGGTGCCGCCGCGGGACACTTATCGACCCTGACACCGCCTTCGAAAAAGTATGCACACACACACACACACACACGCACCCCAGTTATTGCTTATTTCCTCACATCATTTGACGCCTCTGTTGCACCTGGGGTTACCAGACATGGCCTTCTCAGTTACACTTGACCAGGTTGGGTCAGCCCCGCTCCGCCGAGCGCTCTCGAACCGCGGGGCCGTTTTATTTCCTCCTGCTCGGGATTAAGTTATATGGGAACTGTCAGCGTTTCTCTGATTCCGCCCTCAGATGCAGTGCAAGTCAACACCAACGATTTCAGCATGTGTTGAAGCGTCCAGTCGTTTATTACTTAGCGCTGGTTGACTGGTTGAATCAGCTTTTTCTCTGAGTCGTGACTTTGTTTAAAAAAAAAAAAAGAAACAAAAGAAAGTTGAAGTTTGGTGTAAAGTTCAGAACATTTCCTGATGCATAAAGGCTGCAAAGGCTAAAGATATATAATTTGGTAGGCTCTGGACTTCTACTGTTACCTACATATACAGTGTATATGCAGTGGGAAAGACTTGTAATAGTTCATGTCTCTTCCTGTTTAAGTATCTGACACAGAGAGACACAGACAGACAGACAACCATTCACACTCACACCTACGGCCAATTTTAGAATCACCAATGAACCTAACCAGCATGTCTTTACCCAGAGAAGCTTCTTGAATATATTTCTCCACCACCTTCAGACTCCAGGTTAAAGAGCAGCCGTTAACTCGTCTTCCTCTTCTTCCCCCCTCACCCCTTGCACGAGCATGAGCCGCTCTCCGGAGTGTAACCAAATATAAAACTGTTCATTTTAGTGCCTTAACATGGCTGTGCAAAGACAGAATTGCAAACAATGAAGTCCCAATGTCCTCAAAGGAGTACTTGCTAATTAGCGACGTTTTAGCTTGTTACTATTGACAGAAATTGTTAAATTTGTTTTTCATCATAAACTAGAAAAGTTAATAAGCATAATAAAGAAGTTTAATCCGTAGAATTTGATGAGGTTTTGTACCTTGTCCACTTTTGTCCCGTGATCGGTTGTAGAATGAATCCGATGAAATGCCTGCTATCATGTTTTTACACTGACTAGTGTACTGACCTTTAGCTACCACTAGTTGGTAGACAAAAGTGTCTACTTATGAGGACAACAGGTCAAAATGAAGCAGAATGCAGAATAAGCTGCCACAAACCTAAAACTTAATGTCCACATATGAGGACACAGGGTCTCGGGGGGTTAGTATGAACACCATCTTATTTGTTAATGTACATAATAGAGTCTTGCTTTTATACTTTGTGTTTTTATTTTTAAATAATCTGTTTCTAAACTGTTTGTCAGTCCTCTCTCTGGCCCTGCAGGTGAAGCTGCTTTAGTTATAAACATCCCAGATGAGCAGCCTGCTTTCACGCAACCAGCTACGCATTCAGCATAGTGGCCTCATCTAATATGACACATGCTGTTTGATGTACCAACACAGCTTGTCAATATTTCCACTGTAACAAGAATTGCTCGTCTCAGTCAGAAAGTAGCCAAATTCACGGAAAGTCCCCACAGAAACGCCTCCGACCCGGCCCCCGTCGTGCCCCACCACCACCGCCGCCTCTTGTTTTTCCCCAAACACGAGGATGCCGGCTGCAAAACAGAGAGAGCATGAAGGCGACCTGCGTCACTCTCGCGAGAAGAATCGCCCAGATCACTTCACCTCGGCAAAGTCACTACGACTGAGACTTCACTCGACCGGAAAAGAAGCCGCAGGAGAAAGAAAAAAAAGAAAAGAAACAAGGGTCTGCTGGGGTCAGAAACACGAGAAGGGCTCGGCTTTTGTCTTCTGAGCGTCGGGTAACACAAGCCGGTGGGAGAGTACAGAAGTATTTGCGTGTGAAGTATTAAAATTAATATGCGTTTCCTGCTTCCATTAGCACTCCATATATCGGCTGAGAGTGTGTGCGACCTCCTCTCTATCTTCTTCCTCGCTCTCTGTTCACCTCCTGTGGTTCTGGTATCTTCACCGTTCGAGCTCCTCTTTCAAATGGGTGGATCGCATCGAGCATCCGTTTCATGCGTCGACAAAGCATGGAAGGCCTCGTTTGGAGTTCAGTGAGGATTTCAATTATTGTCATTAACACCAAAGTCTAGAAGTGTGTCAGAGTTCCTTAATTGCAAAACCAGACTTGAATTTCTTTAGCCAAGCGACAGGAAGGGAACCACACCACAGCTCACCTCGCTTTATATCCTCATCAAATCTACAAGTTTCATACAGTGACTACATGCATTTTGCGTAAAAAGCTAATTGTTTTCTAAAAATCTTTTCATTAATGACAAAGGTTAATGATTAAAATATGAGGTGCACACTGCACTAGTATTCTTAAATGCCGAAATACACCGATCAGGCATAACATTATGACCACCTTCCTAATATTGTGTAGGTCTCCCTTGTGGTGACTCATCAGAGAATGGACATGGGCCTTCTGAGGGTGTCCTGTGGTGACTGGCAACAGAATGTTGCTAGTGGGGGGGCCTTTGAGGGGAGGGGCCTCTGTGGATCATCCAACAGATACTTGATCAGTTTGGGATCTAGTGAATTTGGAGGCCAGGTCAACACCTTGTGATGTTCTTCATGTTTTTTTTTTTTTTTTTAGTTGTTCCTGAAGTGTTTTTGTTTGTGTGTCAGGCTGCATTCTGCTGGGGATGGCTGCTGCCATCAAGGAGTGTCATTGCTATGGGGTGGGTGTGCCTGGTCTGGTCTAGGTGGGTGCTACATGTCTAAGTAACATCCACAAGAATGAATGCCAGGTCCAAAAGTTTCCCAGCAGAACATTGTATTGACACAAGATGGTCAATGTTATTAACGTCACCTGTCAGTGGTTTTAATGTTGTGGCTGATCTGTGTACGTGTTACCTAAACCCTGTCTGGTACTGTATCTGGACAATATTTTTTTTTTCTCTCAACTTTATCTACAACATTGAATTAACTTGTGAGAAGATGATGACCAAGATGTTTTCAACATAGCTGCCCACATTGATTCTAACTCTGATGCTGCGTTCCAGGAAACTGGGAAATTTCCGACCTCCTACTAGAAAAAGTGCTCTACAATGCCACCTGAAGCCAGAGGTCCTACTATTGAAGTCGGGGCAAAACGATCCACCCTGACTTCACAGCCTGTTGTCACAGAACAAGAGATGCACACCGTGAATGTTAAAACATCATTTACTAGACTATAAAATGCATTTATCCGTTTTTGGTTTGTTTGTTTTTTTGCGTGAGAATATGTCACTATAATCTCTCTGCATAATAGATGAAGTGTAGCTTTCAGCAGAGGAGAAGTATATTACCGATTGCTGGTGGAAAAACAATTATCTTATCTTATCGGCCGTGTTTGTTGTTTACGTTCAACTTCTTTCTCCTGCAACGGTTTGAGGTCACATCTAGTTTACTCCAAGTGGGATAAATCCTACATCCCAGCTTTCTGGAACGCAGCACTAGTTTCTGTCCCTCCTGGAAGCTCATCACATCAACTGATGTTTAACCCCACGTGTGGCAAACATGCACAGAAAAGAATTGATCTAATCCAACCAGATCAAGTGTTTGCGTGCTTGTTTTTGGAAAAAATAGTGAAAATCCCTTCTGCTCTGACTGAGGTGGTTACACAAGCTCCGTATTACTCTGTTTATTTTGTAAACGCAGTGGGTTTCACTGCACTCAGCAGCACGGACCGGCGGAATCCAACGCACTTAAGGTTTGGAGATCAACTTTTGGAGATTCAAAGAGCAGCAAGACATCTCTTTCTGCTGAAGAGATGCTTGGAAGCACAAAGCATATTTATCTGTCAGTGCTGGCAAAGAGTCACGCTGACCTTCAGGTTTCCACTGAGCATCTGAGATCAGGCCAAACTGCTCCAGCTCCCTTTGAGCTGAAAGATTTACTGACAGGGATGATTCTTTACTACGCCGATTTCACTGCTCGGATTCTCTTTGGTCTGCCGTGGCAAAGGTGAGACGACTTCCTCTGCCATCTACTACTCGGAAAATGATCGGTTTTATTTACCACGCCGGTTTTGGCTTTTTATTTCCCATCCGTTACAAGGACATTCATCTGAAAACAAAGGCGCATGTTAGATTTTGGTTTATCTTTGACCTTCTGTTGTTGGTACAATCCCCACTTTCACCTCTGATAACGTGATTAAAACGTGCCGGGCTGCTGGTGTTTGTCGCCCTCATGGAATCGCCCCTGTGAAGGCACCACAGCTCAGCAATAATCTTTGGGGAGTAAAAATGTTATCATAACAGAAACTTGTGTGATGACCAGAACCACGAAAAAAAAAAAAAAAAGATCCAGGCTGTAACAAAACACAGCTTTGCTTTAAAGCCGCAAACAACTTCCAGGAACGGTTACACAAACTGTTTCAAGATAAATGAATACGTTGGAAAACAACTGTTGATTTTCCACCCGTAGGACGTCAGCTGTAAGTGTGATGTCCAAACTGTCCCCATTCACTGAAAGTTGGAAAAAAAACACCATATTTATTTTTACTTTTTTTTTTTAATCCTATCTGCTTGAGTCATCTTCTTCCAGGTACTGCAGCTCAGGTTGCTCAACGGCTGCATCTGTTTAAAGCACCAACGTGCACATCTGCACGGTGCACGAATGAAGGTCAAGTTATAATTAGAGCCGAAATGATGGATGAGTTTAATTAGTTGATCTGAAGAAACTTCTTTCATTCATCTGTAACCGCTTGTCCTGTGAAGGGTCGTGGGAGGGCTGGAGCATATCCCAGGTGTCATTGGGCGAGAGGCGAGGTACATCTTGGACAGGTCTCCAGTCTATCAGACAACCATTCACACTCACACCTACGTCCAATTTGGAATCACCAATGAACCTAACCAGCATGTCTTTGGACGGTGGGAGGAAGCTGGAGTACCTGGAGAGAACCCACGCAGACACAGGGAGAACATGCAAACCCCACACAGAAAGGAACCAGTCGGCCGATGGATTCGAACCCAGAACCTTCTTGCTGTGAAGCATCAGTGCTAACCTACAAAATGTTTCAAATCCTCAGTGCCACTGTGAAACAATACTTTGGGATCATCTGGTTTGGTGTATTCATGGCGGGACCACCTCCAAAAAAAGGCAAAGCAGTGGGAGGCCCGTCACAGAAAACCTGCTATTGTGGGCGCAGATCTGTTAGAAACGACTTTCAGGGACCTCCAGGCAATTTCCTGGCATCATTTCCCAAATACATGTCTTATATTATTGTAGGATTAAGTCCAATCTGGATTCCTCACTCTCTGTAACAAAGTGAACGTGACTTAAATAAAAAGTAAAAAAGAAAAAAAAAATGAAAACCCTCTGTGCGCTGTCTTTCCGGAGGCTGAAGAGCCATATGAAAGACATCAACTCCGTATTAAAGACATATGTTGCACTATAGAGGCATTAGCAGAATAACGGCCCCTCCACTAGGCAGCCCCCCAAAACTGATTGAAATTGTAATAAATTTTAAGTAAAAGTAAAGAGTGAGCCCAGATTTTTCGAGGTAACACTTCAGAAGGACAGTAACCACGTTTGATATTGATATAGTAAAACTAACATTTGGCTGTGGCAGCGCTATAAATAATATAAATTCTTTAATTTTCTATTACATTGGACGCTAAGGCCTGCATGACATCCTCATCATGACAAGTTTCACTCATCACTAATAGGAGTTATAACAGAATGACAGGCTCTGTAAAATAAAACAAAAAAGTTGATATCTAAAAAGAAACATACACCAATCAGGCATAACATTATGACCACCTTCCTAATATTGCGTAGGTCTCCCTTGTACCTCCAAAACAGTTGTGACTTACCAGTCTGGTCTAGGTGGGTGCTAAATGTCTAAGTAACAGCCACATACATGCCAGGTCCAAAAGTTTCCCAACAGAACATTAAATTGTCAAAAGATGGTCAATGTTATTTACTTCTCCTGTCATAATGTTTTGGCTGAGGTTTATTTCCACAAAAATAGAATTAAAACACCTTTGCCCCGTGACACACCAGGCACATGTGTTTCCTTGCAGGGTCCCAATTAGTGCCACATCGTTGGCACTGGTCTGACATCAGTCAGCAGCTTTTCAGCCAGTTCAGCATGTTGAACTCAAATGAGTCAGTGAGAGAGATCAGCCACTTATTCACCCAGTTAACAGCAGCAACAGTTTAAGTTTAGGCAACTAAAACCAGAGACCGAACCGTCCTCCCAGCATTTTAGTAGTGGTAACACAACATAAAATCATTATATATGCTGCTGCTTAAGAAACCATGTAATTATTAGATCTACCAAATAGTAGAGAGCCGACGCCACCCATTTTACATTAGCTGTACAAACAAGGAAGAAAACTGACATCCCTGCCAGCTGAGCAAACACCATCCACCGAGGGAGGACGTGTGTTCGTTTGTTCCACTGGTATTTGATCTTCATTGTCTTAAAGGCACCTCGGGAGGTTTATGACCACTAGTAGTGCTATCGAGCTGTTCTTTTACACCCCACAGTAACTTCATATGCCATTAATTGCACCAAAATATTATTAAAGATAGATGTCAGAATGAATTAATCTATGAAATGTGACATTAATTGATATTTCTCTTTTGATTTGCTTCTTGGTTCCCTTACTTTGAATTAATTCCCCTATGTATTTATTATCAAATTTATATTAGTAGTTGTTTTTATGAACTGTATATATTATATCTGTATTATCATCGGTTGCTGTTCTGTCGACAGGTGGTGGCAGAAAAGAAGAATTGTGATGCATTTATAAAAGCAGCGAGGAAAAAAAGAGAACACAACTAGCTAGGTGACATGAATGTAAAAATTATTTTGTACGAAAAATATGAGATTTTATGAGAATTTTTTTAGATAAAAGTTCAAACACAAGCTTTTCAAATGTTAGTCTTTAAAGGGTAATTAACGTTTTTTACAACCTGGACCTTCTTTCTGGCATAAAATACGATCGTTTACTCACCCATATAACTTTGGTGTAATTTGGAGTCGTTTGGACGATATTTAGATCAGCGTATATCCATATAGTGGGAGTGACTAGGGCACCGAAATGCAGCCTCCAAATAACGTATTATCTGCCGCGAAACTAGTTCATTTCACCAATATTTTGTTATCATACGCTAGTGCTATTCCCCATTGAGTCCAGAGTTACCTGTTATCTATTCGTGGACGTGCAGTGGTTTGTTGTTCTTTGGCCAGCTGTTCCTCTCTCTGCCTCCACATCCTCCTTTCAACAAGCTCCACATCCGTTTACTCCGGCTCAAAACGGTAAGAACGTCCATCATAAACAAAGTCGTCGTACACAATCTCAGCCATGTTGCAAAAAACTAGCAGTAGCAAATTACAGGTAAACAAGCCACGTGAGGTGCGCGTGGTGCTCAGAGAAGACATCATCCATGTCAGAGGTTAGTAGGTCAATCTACAGACCCCGGATGATGATAACTCCGGACTCAACAGGGAATAACACTAGCACATCATAACAAAATATTGGTAAAATGAATAAGTTTCGCGGCAGATAATGCGTTATTTAGAGGCTGCGTTTCGGTGCCCCATTCACTCCCACTTTAAATGGATATACGCTGATCTAAATATCTTCCGAATGACTCCAAATGACACCAAAGTTATATGGGTGAGTAAACGATCCTATTTTATGCCAGAAATAAGGTCCAGGTTGTAAAAAATGGTAATTCCCCTTTAAACTGCTTGTTTGATTATCACTACGTAATGTTGCAGTAGTGGTTTATTTGCTGTAAACCGCTGCCTGTGGTGAAAATTTTGATGGAAAAATTCACTCTGAGCCTATTTTTCAGTCCAAAAAAAGTAATATTTTGAAACTTGTACTAAATGGTGTGCATTTCTTTCCAACAACAAAAATAGCAAAACTAATTTAAATGAATGAATGAACGCTTTCATGCATTACCCAATCTGCAAAAACATCCTGCACCAGCCAAAATATTTGTTTGCACGCTGTAGCCTACTACCATCAGCTCATCTTATCCAGTCACGGTATGTGTCCGTCAGGAATTTTATCTGACACTTATGAAAAAAAAACGAAGCAACGCAGCTGAGATCACAGTTGGATCGTTCATGTTGTTCACTTTGCGAAAGGGCGCAAAGATGGCGGCAGCTGTGACCTCAAAATAGTTTGAAAAAAATATATAAAAAAGCACTAAAAGAAAACACTGCTGCCAAAGATTTAGCATTGAGAGCAGTGGTCATAAACTGAGACATTAAAGCTGCTGGTCATCCGGCTGAATTAAGACCTGAAACCCATTTAAAAACCTACGTAGAGTCATTATATCAGGAGGTTAAGTCGTCTAAGTCCTGCCCTAAAAAAAACATTTGCACATTAATTATTTTCTCATTAGTGACATATTGTTTTCTGAACATCCATGTCTGTCTTGTAACTAATCTGTTTTATTTATTTGCATCACAACAGCCAGCTGAGCTCGATGTTTACGACTGTACAATCACCCTATCTATCTGTCATAGTGACATATGGCAATAAGATGTTCACTTGTTTGAAGTATTTTTTTTTTCCCCCCCTCTGCCTCCATGTCTTTAACTTAGATTACAGCTTCTGGAGCTGGAAGCCGCTGCACATCTGTAAGCCAGCGGAAATACCAAAATCTTGCATGCCTCTTTGATTGTTACATTCAAGATATCATGTGCGCTACCAGCTCTGCTGCTGCAAACCATTAGGCTCAGTGACTGGTGGCTTGTAAAATGCATTTGGAAGTCCTGGAGAGAAGGCAACGGGGAAAAGATGGGGATTCCACATGGTTATCCAAGGAGATGATAAACAAAGGGAGAAGGTGATACAGTCTAAGTGATATATTGGGCACATGTGGGATCTTGGAACAAAAAGAGAGAATGAAAAAAAAAAAGACAGACTTTAGAGGGAGGGAGGGAGGGAGGGAGGGCAGAGGGGAGTCTCTTCTGATTTATTCTTTTTGGTTTCAGGGCTTGTGTATCCGAGAACAAGATTAGTTCAGTAGATCACATCACCCAACATCCTTTACAGGTTTTCATCACGGCCCATCCTGAACTCACCCTGCCCCACCTTGACCAGGGATGGGACGTAATTTACTCAGCTACTGTACTAAAGGCAAGTTTATTGTCATATACACGGCAAAGGTTACACTGAGCAATGGAATTCTTACTTTGTGAGTTCCCTTCACACAACTAAAGTAAAGAAAACTTAAATAAATAAATACAATAAGCCAGTAAGAGGTCGCTGATTTATTTTACGCTTACAATTCAGAAGGAAATATACCTTTCAGAAACTAATTGGACTGTAATCCATTTTTTAATTGATATTTTACATTGAATTGATATTGTATATTATCGTAAATTGGCTTATAACACCTAAACATCTAGCAAAGGTCTGGCAGTGTCATCACATTTCAGAGCATAGACTGTATATAAATATGGACAATGCGTCCCCACTTCCTTGCACTGGCCAAACTGACGCCGGTCATAGGGGCGGCGCCATCTAGCGACTTTGGTGCCAGAGTCTGCGCAATATGGTCCGAGAGTGGAGCCACGTTATTGATGACCCGACCACACTTCCACCAGATTCACTCTCGTTTTCATTTAATTAAAACTGCGCTCTGCTCTACCTCCACCAGTTACAAAGAAATGTTGGATACACATTGTACTTGACACTTGAACATGCGTCAACATTATATTAACTTCCTAAAATGACAGAATCCATCCTTAAAAAAAAATATTTGACGTGTATTTTAGTGTTTTAGTTTGGCCCAAGTCCCACCCACTAACATGGAGGGGGTGGAGCTTATGACCTATACCACAGCCAGACACCAGGGGGAGCTCTACTTGCTTTGTCTTCATTTTTGAGGAGCTGTTCTGCCGTCCATCTTTACATACAGTCTATTTTTCCATTCAAATTTAATACATTTTCAGACAGTTCACAAAATAAATCAAAAAGAAAATAAATCAAGGCAAATCTACAAAAACAATCGTAAAGTTATTTGAGGAAAGTTTCACACAGATTTAATGGTTACGTTTTTCTTATTTTAAAATATATGTGTTCACCAATCATTCATGTGAACCGACAAAGTGTCGACCTCTGGGACTAACAAGAAAAGCCAAGAGGGGAAGTGACAAAAAACTGCAGTTCCTCAAATGTCCACTTGAGACTGACTCCAAAAGTGAGTCAGTCCCCACAGACCTCCATATTTAAATGTCCAATTCATGACAACTGTACAAGGTTGTGTGATTATTAAGGGTTGTGTTGACTGACAGGTGGGTGCCTTCCTCTGGTGGCTAGATTTTATTTTTGTTGTCTTGGCGTTTGTCTCGGCTCCTCTCACATTTTTTAATAAAATAAGATAATTCTTTAATTTTTCAGTAATTTGTCATGTGTCACATTTCAGATCTCTAGATGTTCCGATATAGCTCAAATCCATCCTTGATAGAAATAATAAATAAGAATAGTGATAATAAAAAGGACTAGCTCAACTGTTAACACGTTAATCATGTCATTAGCCCATTTTGTGCTTTTACCAACTTTACGTATTTTACTTCTGGATATTTTACATTGTTGTACGGTAACTTGATTCTTCTAAAAACTCTAGCCTCGGTTCGTCACACGTAGCCCATAAGAGGAGGCGAGGGGTCAAGGCCGCTCGTCAAACCTCGAGTCGGACAGATGAAGTTCACCGCTGGTCACAAAAGGAAAGATCACAAAAGGAAAACCTCCAGCAGAGATTAATGCACTACTTTATGTGTTGCAATCTAGTTTCCAGATCCCTTGCTTTTTTTTTTTTTTTTATTGCTTTGCGAGCATTCCTGTTCCTATTGTAACCTGCTTGCACGGAAATAGCTGCGTCATACTTGCCGAGGCCCGATGATTTGAAGGAGCCGTATAGGAGCAGCTGGCCTCCGCCAAAAGGACCAGATCTGTGCAGGTCATCAGCGAACCCACATCAAGGTGCTGAGGCACTTCAACTCCTCTGTGTTAACTTTTATGGCAAGTGTTTATGCAAGGTCATGCACATTGACTTACACCTTTTCTTTTATGTAGGGTTGAAGGGACACATGTGTCGGGTTGGAAATGTATCTTGTGTGCTCGCGTCCCGTCTGCTTTCCCCCCACTCTTCAGATCTTGACCCAGCCTAATGTTGTATTATTATTATTTTAATCCTACTAAACATGTCTTTGGTCTTTTGTTATTTCCACTGTATTGAACAAATTCAGGACTGTTATATCCTGCACTGTGGGCTGAAAACATTAGCTCTGACTGTTGCTAATGCACAGACCTCGGATGTGGTACAAAATCCACCCAGAGAAGAGACCACATAAAAAAATAAAATAAAACTCTGGGCCCTGTTTCTCAGAATGACGATTGATCTGAGAACTTAAGAACATTTCCACAGATGCTCTATTAAATCTAAATCTCAGTAAAAATAGAAGTGCTCACACATTAATGCCTTAATGTCGGTTGTCAGCCGAACTGAGTCTGATCTCGAGTACAATCCAAGAAACTTTATAGATAAATGTCTGTAAGCTGCTGTATGGACGTCACAAAGCATAAATACTGAAACGGACCAAATGTATTATGCAATAGAAATTCTAATGCGCAGCAAATGTCCACAGCAATTCCGGTTTCCTGGGCAAATTCAGTTTAAAGACTTTAATGGATTTAGCTTCTAGTTGAGCCAAACATTTCTCTTCTGCTCAGTTTAAACCACAGCTCATCAACTGTAAATGTCGCTGATAAAAGATTTCTACCTACTAACGTGCAAGGCCTTCAGTCACTTGTCAGTTTATTAATTAGATTTGTGTTTCTTCCATTCATGAGAAATTTAACACATTGTCCTCCTATAAGACACTGTCATCACCTTAGATCCTCTACACCAGGGGTGTCAAACTCATCTTAGTTCAGGGGCCACATGCAGCCCAATTTGACCCAAGCCAGTCAGACCAGTAACATAATAACCTATAAATAACAACAAACCCAGATTTTTTCCTTTGTTTTAGTGCAAAGTATATTAGAAAAATGTACTTTGAGTTAGTTCTGGGTCTCTGTGCTGTGTAATGTCCGTAACTCTGACTAAAAGAGTGCGACAAATTAGGAATAGGCACCAGTTTTACTGAGAAATTGCAGTTGATGTCTTCTATTTAACCCCACGGGCCAGACTGGTCCCTCTGGTGGGCCAGTTTTGGCCCATGGGCCGTATGTTTGTCACCCCCGCTCTATAAGGAGCCAAGACTCCATATGAGTCTTTGTTAAAATGACATCTCTTAATCTCCTACCTCACACAGCAGAAGCCTTGCGCAGGGTCAGGATCAGTTTTCCGATCTATTCATTTAAGGCTCTTTTTTTTTAAGGATTTTTAAGTCTCCTTGTTCTCCGTTTTTTTTAATTCCGTAAAGGCGGTCTGCACGGTGTCATGGTTCTGTGTTGAGTATTTCCTGTGACCCTGTTATGTTACCTCTGTTCTGTTCTACTACCTTTCCCCTGCTCTGCCTTGCTACCCCTGTTAGTTCCTTGTGTTTGTTCCGAAGGTCTCATTTTGGTTTTGGTCTTTATCTGTGTTTGGATTTTCCTGCCATCCCTGCAGCTCCTTTTGTTGCTCATTTGTTGTCATTAAATTCCTTCCGTTCCCAAATCCTGCCTCATCCCTCTGTGTCTTGCATTTGGGTCCCACCACACCGGAAATCATGACTACTTTTCTCACCAAACTACAATCAGGCCTTCCAACAATTTCGCTTCCTGGGTTTACATAGACACTCATATTTCTCTCATAATACCAACAGCCCGGTAACATCAGAGGGAGTGTTCAGATTGAGATGGAGGTTTTGGTGTAAAGCTTCCATAATCTGTTCAACAGGAAAATATCAGCTCATAATAACCATGTCGACCATTTCTCTGTTTGGAACGATGCATTTGTTCTGCATATGTTTGCATCATTTAGTGTCGTCAATAAATTGGTCATCTTCTACTTCTGGCAGACGTAGAACCATCCAGCTGGGTTGAATGTTATTCATGAAGACGTAATTTAAGCCAAATTTACACATACTGCACACTGATTGAATCAAAATGATGAAACTTTTTATGGCTTCAAGCTGCTTCACGTTAAAATAAAGTCACTGAAATACTGCTGATACTTGCTTTCTGACAGTGTAAAAAAAAAAAAAGAAGAAGTTTAACATTTTTTTTGTTGAGCCTCTCAACCTCAAAGCTAAAGGAGCTCTCTGCAGTGATTTGTGGTCAGTTTCCCATCCGGCTGCTCGGCGTTTGAGTGATCCGACGGCCTGCCAGGCCCACGTGTGTCCCCCTTGGCTTCGTTTACACAGCGGCTCGCGCACAAACACTGAAAGGAGCTGCAGAGTAACAGGTCAGCAGGAAGGCTCCCGACTGAGCGGGGAGGGAGGACGCCTTCTGCACCCCGACAGGGCCGAAGGGCGCCGACACAACCAGCTGCACCCCGGGGAAGCGCACACACATTTACGCAAACGCACTCAGAGGGAGAGTGACATATAACACCAAGGAAGCGGAGGACGTTGGGTAAAAGAAAACTGAAAAGGGCCAAAGGGTTACACAGGGACAGGCTTTTTCCGTAAATCTACACTGAGTTTTCATGTTTTAATTATTGTGCCATTTAGATTTTTGTTTATTCAAGTTATAGTAATAGCATTTTACTGCCCTTCATCAAGATGAAATCCGTTAATAGTGTTAAAATTGAAAATGAACGGATAAAACATACTCTGAAGGTTTAGACAATAGTGGGTAACATAGAATTTCCTCCCTTAGTGTTGGATAGTGGGTTTAGAAGGTGGCTTGATAAAGGTCTAAGCGTAATTAACTCACTATTCAGTGGAACAGAGTTCAAGTCATTTACCCAGCTTCTGGAGCATGTCAACTTCCATGCAATGATCTGTATAAAATACTATATTACAAATCATAAAGAAAGGGAGTAGCTTTGCAAAAACACAAATAATATAGAAGATTATTTTATTAGTATGGCGGAAAAACGCCTCCCAATTTAAAAAACATGTTTCTCTTATATATAAAAGGCTTATAAGCAATAGCCTGCAAAATACTGAAAGTATTAAAGGGGAACTACTGTTTTTTTACAACCTGGACCTTATTTCTGGCATAAAATATGATCGTTTACTCACCCATATAAATTTTGTGTAATTTGTAGTTGTTCGGGAGATATTTAGATCTGCGTATATCCATATAGTGGGAGTGACTGGGGCACCGAAACGCAGCCTCTAAATAACGTATTATCTGCCACGAAACTCGTTCATTTCACCAATATTTTGTTATGATACGCTAGTGCTATTCCCCGTTGTGTCCGGAGTTACCTGTTATCACTAGCAGGTACTAGCATACAGTAACAAAATATTGGTGAAATGATCGAGTTTCGCAGCAGATAATGCGTTATTTAGAGGCTGTGTTTCGGTGCCCCAGTCACTCCCACTATATGGATATATGCTGATCTAATTATCTCCCAAAGGAATATAAATTACACATAAGTTATATGGGTGAGTAAACGATCGTATTTTATGCCAGAAATAAGGTCCAGGTTGTAAAAAATCAGTAGTTCCCCTTTAAGGGAAAATGGAAACTGGAATTAAATATTATAATTGCAGATAATGTACGGGAAGTCAGTTATGGAAAGAACTGTACTGGAAATTTAAAATAAGGTATTTTAACACACCTCTCATAATTTCAACGTATGTATAAGATCGATATTATATTACTGTAATTCCCATTGGTACAAATATCTATATTCCACGTGATTTACCTTTATGGCATTTCTGTTGCATTCTACACTGCCTGGCCCAAAAAAAAAAAAAAGGTCACACACTCTAATATTTCGTTGGACCGCCTTTAGCTTTAGTTACAGCACGCATTCGATGATGGGTGCATCACTTCATCACTGTCACTGTGCATGCTAGCACATTAGTAGTTTTTAAAAGTGAAAACTGATCAAATATCAAGACTGTGTTGATACTTTTAGTCCAGTGTTGATGTGGTAACGGATGGAAACCAGATACGATTTGAGGTACGATGACAGAGGTGAGAAACGCAATATTTTGCCATTAGTGGAAAACAAGCGTGCGTGTAAACAAAGAAAACGACTGGCTGCGCTAAGAGCATGACGTTCGTGTCAGCATGAACTCTCTTTTAAGGGAAGTGACAGCTGGATTCTTAGAAAGTGACAGTGTTTGCTTCAAGAAACCAAGCAGTAAGTCTAGATTAACTCTTTCCAGTTCGCCACAAAATGCAAAAGGTTGTTGCCCAAGTATGATGAAGGTTTGCGTGTTAAGAATTATATATCATAAATAATCAGCCACAACATTATGACCACTGACAGGAGAAGTAAATAACATTGACCATCTTGTGACAATTCAGTGTTCTGCTGGGAAACTTTTGGACCTGGTATTCATTGGTGTGGATGTTACTTAGACATGGCACCCCCACCCCATAGCAATGACACTCCTTGATGGCAGCAGACATCCCCAGCATGCACACACAAATTCTTTAGGAACAACTCAAGAAACATGAAGAACAGCACAAGGTGTTGACCTGGCCTCCAAATTCACTAGATCCCAAACTGATAGAGTATCTGTGGGATGATCCACAGAGGTCCCTCCCCTCAAAGGCCCCCCCACTAACAACATTCTGTTGCCAGACACCACAGGACACCCTCAGAAGGCCCATGTCCATTCTCTGATGAGTCACCACAAGGGAGACCTACACAATATTAGGTCATAATGTTATGCCTGATCGCTGTATCTAAAAAAAAAAAATCTGTCAAATGTGCACACCTGATGGAATTTGACACAAGAAAATTAAAAGTCAGCATTCACTCCCTTGAAAGCGAGTCCTCGGAGTTGAAGCTCCAGCTGGGTGGGTCACTGAGCTGAAAGAACCCAGCCCCACCAGACCCAGAGAGGGCAGTGTACAGATGGGGAGGTCCTCGTCTTTACAAGGACTCAGCCCTCCAGAGACCACCCGGCTGCTGTGCTATCAAGTCATCTCGCTAACACACTTTTACGTGAGGTGAAGCTCATCGTCTGCCTCATTTAACTGTTTACATCCTTGTGGGAAAGAGGAAAAGACGGAGTCACCACAACGTGTTTCCTATAATCGAGATGCTCGAGTATTTGGGAAGAAGCCTCGACACAAAAGTATGCTGTCTCAAAACGTTAAGACACATACTCGTCTAAGTACAATGTGAGATGTGTTGGAGGTGTGTCTCCTTCAAGCTCCTCCTTCAAAGAACTTACAAACATTAATAAATCTGTCCTTCTGAAGGGATGTTTGATTCAAAAGCACTTTGCAGGTGAGTTTTACAGCTTCACAGATGTAGCTGGTGACACCTCTGGTCACAGAGCACACTGTGCATGGATGAGTGTTTAACTGGAGAGCCGAGCCTGCAGCCCTCTGAAACTGAAGCACATTTAGGAGGTCGCCTGCAGTCCAAAACCTCTCTTTCATCTCTTATTTTACACAGCCAGGAACATTTTCCCAACAAGGAATCGCGAAACAATAAACTGAAGCGCTAAACGTTACTGGGCCGTTTACTGCACGAACTTTGTGGATGTTGATGAAAGCGACGGCGGCGGCGGCGGCGGCCGGGACGAAGAGCAAACGGGAGCCCCTCCGTCCACTTGCGTCACCAATACCTCCTGAGAGTCCCCGCTTTGTTACAAGCTCTCCAAGTGAAGCATGACGGGACTAGAAAGGCTTAACCATCCTCTTTAAACATATGGACTCTTTTAGGAGCGGTCCAAGACATTACACGCGCTTTGCTTTTCTCATCAGCCGGGTCAATTTGTAGGAAGTGACTGGCTTTGTCATTCTCCCCGGCCCCGTATTATTCTTTGCCCTTTTTCCCCAAACAATACCACAACATATCCTGATGTGATGTAAAAATGTCTCAAATTGGGCCATTAAAGTGCCATAACCTCGGTTTAAACCCTCTGTCACCAAAAGGTAATGCTTGGGACGGATACTTAGCGGTAATGGTGAAAGAATGCGGACAGGCCCCGCTTTAAATGGAGCCATCAGTACGGCACGGCAAGAGCAGAAAAGGGAAGGGCTTTTATGATTTCCCTTTGAAAAATTGATTCCAATTTATAAGGGGTACTGCAAGGGTGTCGTATACAGTTCCCCCTCTTAATACTAAATCTTTCAGGCAGAAGCTTTTAAAACTTCAAATGCGGCTAGATCTGCTTACACGTGTCATGCTATAGCCTGTATACCCCCCCTCTTCCTGCTCAAACGTGTGTTTCATGGATGTGAAGGTTTTTCCAGCGAGAAAACAGAAGAGCAGCCCACAGTAAAACGCTGCACACCATGTCTGGCTTTCCCATCAGTCCAGGGCACAGGATGGGCATGGCCCCATCATTACAATCGCTTTAGGATGTTGGATATCTTCACTGTTTACTGATGCTGTGTGACATTAATTTGTGACAATGTGTCTCTAGTTTAGGTGATGTTTACGTTGCTAGTCCCCCGAGCTAAATGGATTCCTGATTTGCCCTACTGGATAATGCTTAATGTTCTTGAAGGGCAAGCTTCATTGACTGCATAAAGACAACTTTATGAACGCCTTCCTAATACTGTGTAGGTCTCCCTTGTGGTGACTCATCAGAGAATGGACATGGGCCTTCTGAGGGTGTCCTGTGGTGTCTGGCAACAGAAGGTTGTTAGTGAGGAGGCCTTTGAGGGTAGGGGCCTCTGTGGATCATCCCACAGATACTTGATCAGTTTGGGACCTAGTCAACACCTTGTGATGTTCTTCATGTTTTTTTTTTTAGTTGTTCCTAAAGCGTTTTTGTGTGTGTGTCTGTGTCAGGCTGCATCCTGCTGGGGATGGCTGCTGCAATCAAGGAGTGTCATTGCTATGGGGTGGGGGTGCCTTGTCCGGTCTGGTCTAGGTGGGTGCTACATTTCTAAGTAACATCCACACGAATGAATGCCAGGTCCAAACGTTTCCCAGCAGAACATTGAATTGTCACAAGATGGTCAATGTTATTCACTTCTCCTGTCAGTGGTTGTAATGTTGTGGCTGATTGGTGTGTATTGATTTTAATGAAGAAGTTAACTACAAATGTAAAGCTGGACATCTTATCAGCCTCAAGTGGCCATTTAAGGAACTGCAGCTTTTGACACCTCAGTTTTCAAGTTGACAATGGACATAAACCAAATTTAAGCAGGTTGACAATTGTTACGTATAATAATAATTAATGGATGCATAATTTAAACTGAACCCATCAGTAGCCTCGGTGTCCTGAGGGAATTGCAATTAAACCCGAAAACTACGTTAATGTGTCAAACTACTCATTTTGGACTTATAAGTGCGTCGCAAGTGTCATAAAGTCAGTGAACCCTTTCAGCTTATTCATTTTAATGATTTAATTATACATTCACTTTGGACGTATTGGGCTAAATGTGTCTGACACCAACAATTGCTCTCCAAACATGGCAACCTGGCTATCTTTCATGCGTTGGTAAAACACCAAGTTACTGCAACTTTTGTCTGGCACATGAAACCATTCTCTGCTTCCAACATGTTGGAAAGTCAGTAAATCCAAAAATACTCCGTGGAAAAACTGTTGCTCTTCAGGACCGCTGAAGTTCGACCCAGCCGATGAGATTATTGCGGAATAAAACTCATGTGCATGGCCACTTGACTTACATTGCGCCCCTTTTAGCTGAACACCACACTGCGCTACTGTAGCCGAATATTAATGTCATCACAGCTCATTCCCTAATCCGGATAAATCTTAGCGGAGTCTTCATTGCACTGATGGGGATTTTTCCAAATGGTGCTTAGATCAGGGAATTTCCTTTTTCATCTCAAATGTTCGTACATGAGACCTGCAGCTGTTCTGAGGCAGCAGTGGAGGCAGGACGCGGCCTTATAACCCAGCTCGGCTCACCTGTGATTCAGTGGGGGCGGTAAGGTAATGGTTATAGAGGAGCAAGTCTGAATGAAGAAATCAGAGCTCCCGTCTGCTCAGCGTCTCGGCCCTAAACTGCTCCGGTGGAGCCGCGATGCTAAATTATATTAAACATTTCCAGTCTCATGTAGCTGTGGAGAAGTGGAAAGTACGGCCGAGCACGACAGGTGCAGATACACGAAGATAAGAAAACCGTCTACGGTCCAGAGTTGAGACGATTCCTCGGGTAATTCAAGCAGCAAGAATCTTTCATTTCAATTCTCCACGTCGAAGCCTGGTTTCACCGCGGGGCTGTTACACAGTTAATGAAACAGCTGCTAACTTCATGTTATGGATGTACGGTGGCAAGGGAGGCAAACTTATAATTTAACATCTTTGTAGTGAAATAACTGAGACGGACTAGTTTCACATGTAAGCATCCACACACCAGGAGGCGCTGCAGGAAGGGATTGATATTAGTAAAACCTTCCCAAACACAGCTGCCCTTCAAGATATGACACAAAGCCGCTCACACTGACATCAGTCCTTATTGTTAGTGTCATTTGTCCTCAATGGCAGCTAAGTTATGTGACATATCGGAGGATTGTGGGTCTGAATAGCCAGGAAACAACTCTGACTCACATACTGGAAAATGCACAACTAGATGTAGGTGGACATCCTAATTAGCGGTGGGAAAAAAAGATTCGGGATCCGGCTCATATAACCGGCCATCAAAGACGACTCAAGAATCATGGATCTAGACGTCTATTTAACCGGCTCAGTTGAGTCCTACCACATTTGATTGATATATAATCAACAAATGGCACCATTCAAACATCTTACATCTCACTCGGCAGAGAAACAAAATGTACAGCCCTCACTGACTTACGCACTATAGAGAAGCGAAACTTAACCAACTGTTAAATGGCAGTCACAGGTAACTGCAATAATCCATTCTTAGGTGTTTGCTATGCTTTATTATGTCTCGAGTGAATGTACTGGAAACACTTTCTTTCGCAATCGGGCCATTTTAGGTCAAGTGATTCAAGCGACTCGCACAACCCGGCTCATATCAGTGAGTGACTCAGAATGATCCGAATCCCTCGAAAGATCCGGGTTTTACACTACTAATCCTGATATTGTTGCCTAATAGGCGGTGTATGCTTCTGCGTAACTATGGTGACAGCCCAGACCCTATGCAGACTCTAACACCGTAGCCCAGTGGTTCCCAAACTTTCTCTGCTGGGACCCCCTTTGGTACATAAGAAAATCTTCACGAGTGTAAATGGCTCGCACCGGCGTAGGCTACGTATGTAGGTTGCACCATCTATGTCCTGCAGAGGCATAAACCACACCTTAAGTAGAAACTAGTCGTCTTCAACCTCACTGCTGTGCCTTGACGCTTTAAGCAAAAATAAAATGCTGTGCCCGTAAACATAATGACTGAGCTACTGACGACGTGAAAGTGACATTCCTTGGCGTTGCTGGTTAAATGTGAACTTAATTACGTGCTACTGTGGTCTTTAAAGTGTAACAGAGGATCGTATTTGGTAAGCTAACGACATATTTTGGTTTTTAAAATCTACAAAGTAGCAGTGTGGTGAAATGTAAATGTAGAAATACTCAAAAGTTAAGTAGTAGGAGTGCTGTGCTGTGCAGCTTAAAGTGTAATAATATAATATATGATACAGAACTTGTCTTTCTTAGCACTGATCTATCACAGCAAGAAGGTTCTGGGTTCTAATCCATGGGCCGACTGGAGCCTTTCTGTGTGGAGTTTCCATGTTCTCCCTGTGTCTACATGGGTTCTCGACAGGTACCCCAGCTTCCTCTCACCGTCCAAAGACATGGTTGTCTGTCTCTCTGTGTTAGCCCTGCAATAGACTGGAGACCTGTCCAGGGTGTACTCCGCCTCTTGCCCAATGAAAGCTGGGATAAGCTCCAGCCTGCCCTCCACGACCCTCCAGAGGACAGAAAATGAATGAACTAACTTCTCTTTCTGTTGGTAAAGACTCAAGGAAACCACCTAAAGAAAAGTCCTGCACACACGTATCCTCATCACCCCGACCGCTGCATCAAATAATCACCACAGAGCAGAATATTATCACTGAAACAGGATCTTCAGTTTCCTGTCCGCCACCACCACCACCACGTTTAACGAGGGGGTTTGATGTGAATCCATGCTGCAGAACTCATTATTAAGAACCAACGAGGCTTGAAATATTCTCCCAATGCCTTGTGACAACTTTGACCAGAGTCAAGTTTTTTTTTTTTTTTTTAATGGAGTACTGGAGTCGTTCCCTTTCGACCGAAAACTTATATCACCCCTGTGGAAATGAACAGCGGAGACAAAAGAAACGTGAAGGTGTTATTTGGCCCCGATACACCACCAGCAGCAGCAGCAGCAGCAGGACAGAGTTCAAGGTAAACATCAGGTTTATGCTCGCTCCCCAGAATGCCCTACAGTGAGTACTTGTGCACATTAAACTGCTCCACCTGCAGGAAATTTATCAAGAGGGTCTTTGGAGGACTGCAGGAGGTCTTTTAACATGTGTTACTCAGCTGCTCTACTTTACAGAGAAAAACCTGCACACGTTACAATAATGGAAGGAGAGATTTACGCCACTGCTCTGAGAGAGAGAAAGAAAAAAAGAACGCACACTATCCAAACCAGATTTCCTAGGTGGTGATTATTGGTCCCATTCAAGGAGAGTGTATTATATTCAACAGTGTAACCGTATATATCTGTGATACTAATGACTCTTGTGGTTTCTGGAAGTGGAACAACTTCCCAAAGTCCTAAACTTCTCAGGTAGCGTCTCTCTGCCGTGGTGCTCTGCTTTCACTTGTTCTCCATCACACGAGTAATGTGTGTGCAGAGAGCAAACCGAGGGGAAAATATCCACTTCCCGTGGGCCTGAGAGGGAAGTGTCGACAGCTGGAGCCTCCGCTTGCTTTCATGTGAACAGGCGGTTCCAGTGCTTTTACTCAGTGAGCTTGAGTTTTTTAAAATGGAGTCCCCCGCGGGCCGTGGAGGTAGAAAATGTACATGTTGAAAAATGCTATTAGAACCTCCAGGTGACAAATGTGTTGATACGCTTAATAACTCATCGTCACTTAGATTGGTCCAGAAGGTCTCCTGAATACAAATGAAGAGAAGCCTGAATCATAAAGTCAGGCTGCGTCTCGTGTTTATTAAGATGAATAATCAGAGTTATCAAATCAAGCAAACACAAGAAATTAAATAAAAATGTTATTTAGAAATCATTTTCATAAGAAATAGATTAGGAATTTAAATGTATAGTCCTGAACATAAGTGTCCAAGCTATCGACACATTTAATATGGATTAAAATTCATATGACTTCGCTACGGTGACACCGCGGAGCATACGCAGACCTAAACACCGTAGCCTGACATGCACCTCTCCAGAAATCTAACCACAAGAGCTGTGATTGGTCCGCTTGGTAGTAGCGCGTTTCCGCTTTAGTGTTTCCGGCTGCTTCTTCATCTCTGCAATTTTCTAATTGATTGTTTTGGATCAATAAAGATGGAACACATCGATGAAAGGTTAACTGAGGAGGTTCGGAAGTATACAAACATTTGTATGACTCGTCTCGGGCGAAATTTCGGTCAAAGTTTCAGTCGCTGTTGTTGAAAGTGAAGCAGGAAATGGAAACAAAAATTAACCCGACTGCGGCAAACTAGCGTTTGACATCAGTACAGAAAGAGCTGCGATAAAATTCTAGGACCCAACTTTTTGGGTCGAGGGCCGCATTGGGTTTTAAAAATTGACAAGCAGGCTGTGCCAGTAGCATTAGATCTTATCGTAATGGGGATTATATTGTATAGATTTTTAATTTAGTATCAGGCTGTTACACCGGTCAGCCACAACATTAAAACCACCAGCAGGAGAAGTAAATAACACTGACCATCTTGTGACAATTCAAAGTTCTGCTGGGAAACTTTTGGGTGATACTTTTAGTCCAGTGTTGATGTGGTAACGGATGGAAACCAGATACGATTTGAGATACGATGACAGAGGTGAGAAAACTAGCGTGCGTGTAAACAGAGAAAACGACTGGCTGCGCTAAGAGCATGACGTTCGTGTCAGCATGAACTCTCTTTTAAGGGAAGTGACAGCTGGATTCTTAGAAAGTGACAGTGTTTGCTTCAAGAAACCGAGCAGTAAGTCGAGATTAACTCTTTCCAGTTCGCCACAAAATGCAAAAGGTTGTTGCCCAAGAATGATGAAAGCTTGCGTGTTGAGAATTATATATATGGAATATATATATATATATATATATATATATATATGGAAATTCTCAAAATCTTGTCATAAATAATCAGCCACAACATTATGACCACTGACAGGAGAAGTAAATAACATCGACCATCTTGTGACGATTCAGTGTTCTGCAGGGAAACTTTTGGACCTGGCATTCATTGGTGTGGATGTTACTTAGACATGTAGCACCCACCTAGACCAGACCAGGCACCCCCACCCCATAGCAATGACACTCCTTGATGGCAGCAGCCATCCCCAGCAGGATGCAGCCTGACACAGGCACACACACGCTAACTAAAACTTAAGGTGCTGCAGGGAAGGAACAAAACCAAGATGAGAACAGAGAAAGCACAAGGAACAGAACAGTGGAACAAACAGAGGTGACTTGAAAGGCAGTACTATATATATATATATATATATATATATATATATATATATATACACACACACCTGGACAGAGGGGTTAACAAGACACAGGTGAAACTAATGAGGGTGGAAAAACACGAGGAGAAACCAATCCAACAATCAAAGAGGGGGGAAACAAGACAAGAAACACCAAGGAAGAATTTTACAAACTAAAAACAGGAAACACAATTAAAACCAAACAAATTCAGCTGCAGATTGATTTTTTCCTATAGTGTCGTTAACAATCCAACTATCTTTAGACAGTTAGAGCAAGCACTATGTGGAAAATGGATCCATCTGACCAAACCACTCAGTGCAAACACAGTTGTTAAGCCAAGAATCTAATGTTTAACACATTTTTACATTTTTGTTTAAATATAAGAACCGATTCCATCTCGGGCCATGCTGTAAACATTTTGGCAATTCTCAACTCTTTAATTATGAGCATATATGACAGTGTAAATGTTTCCAAGTGACAGATTTTGCACAAAACTCGAGTATTTTCTTTTCATAATATAACTAAATATACAGCATGCCTTTCAAAGTCATACTGTATTTGTTTCTCTAATGTAAGCTTCAAAATTAATTAAACCAAAAGACATTTTTCCATATTGTGGATGACAAACTTGTTAACTAACAAAGTGTAAAGTTGTTCTCCCTATTTTTGTTTTTTTCTTACATTTAAAATCCTTAAAAATTCACAGAACCATTGTGACAAGTAGAATATTTTAGTGCCATCCAGAGGGTTTAAACAAAGGCGTTTGGTTTGTGTACAGTAAGGCTACACTTATCTAACATGTGACATGTGTGATTTGCATTGTACAGTCCTACAGTGAGGAGTAACCCACACCCATCCCCCTGTAACTGAAGGCAGATCAAAGGCACGTTGACCGTCTTTCCCAAAGATAGACTTACAGGTGATGTATTGGATGAGTCGAGATGTCCAAACTCCACTTCAGAGGTGGTATCCCTTTGTGTCACGCCGGTTTCCCATAAAACACTTTCATGTACCTCAGTGAAAAAAAAAAATTTAAAGGTGGATTCAAATACCGGGGGTTTTATTTTTCGTCTACAGGCTTTGGATTTCATCTTAAACCAAGAGTCAGATGTTCAAGAGCAGGTATAATATCACTGACAGGAATCTGTTAAACCATCGAATAATTCATTTTGACGACATATAGTATCTTCAGTCTGACATCTTCACACCTCAACTTCCCCCTTGATTTTCATGCGGTGACTTTTGAACCATTTCTCTTACCGGTGTACACCGATCAGGCATAACATTATGACCACCTTCCTAATATTGTGTAGGCCTCCAAAACAGTTGGGACTCATCAGAGAATGGACATGGGACTTCTGAGGGTGTCCTGTGGTGTCTGGCAACAGTATGTTGTTAGTGGGGGGGCTTTGAGGGGAGGGGCCTCTGTGGATCATCCCACAGATACTTGATCAGTTTGGGATCTAGTGAATTTGGAGGCCAGATCAACACCTTGAGCTGTTCTTCATGTTTTTTTTTTTTTTAGTTGTTCCTAGCATTTCCCAGCAGAACATTGATTTGTCACAAAATGGCCAATGTTATTTACTTCTCCTGTCCGTGGTTTTAATGTTGTGACTTTTTATATGATTTCAAGGTTTGAAACCATCAATTATATCCTTTCAAAACATGTTCCTGTTTCCTTTTGGTTTGAGCTTAATCCCACGTATACTGCTCTACCTGATAATGATGCATAAACTTTATTTAATTCATAGGGTTCTTGTTTTGAAAGGCTTAAAGTCAGATATGGATAATATCAGCCGAGGCTTTGTGCCATTCTTAAGATGCTCAGTTAATGTGGTTTCATTTGCTAGCTACTGCTAATGAACTGCTAATCATTGTCAGTTCAGCAGATGATATGATCTTGTCTCCTGCAAATGCAACGTACATTTCAACTGTAAATATCTTATGAAGGAAATGAATCTGCAGCCAGATTACATTTTCCATCAACATAATGAGAAAGGGTATTTGACAAGTCCCAGGTATGTTGACATAGAGTTTCTTAGCACTGATGCCTCACAGCAAGAAGGTTCCAGGTTCTAATCCATGGGCCTTTCTGTGTGGAGTTTGCATGTTCTCCCTGTGTCTGCGTGGGTTCTCTTCAGGTACTCTAGCTTCCTCCCACCGTCCAAAGTCATGCTGGTTAAGTTCATTGGTGATTCTAAATTGGTCGTAGGTGTGAGTGTGAATGGTTGTCTGTCTCTCTGTGTTAGCCCTGTGATAGACTGGAGACCTGTCCAGGGTGTACCCCACCTGGGATAGGCTCCATGGATGAATGTTTGGGCACTTTGTAGGAATAACTGATCACAGTGACTGAAAAAAAACAAAACATGTTTATTTACATTCGAACAAAAGCAGAATCTTTTCCAAAACTTGATCCAGATCTTTCTGTTTTGCCCAAGCCCAACCATAGAAAGGGGACTCTTCATGTGAAACCCAATCTGTTGGAAGAGTCGTGCACTTCGTTGGCCGTCATTCACCCAAACTACCTATTGTTGACTTGGATGCAGTTCACATATGTGCTTCTGGATTTATAAGTAGCCCTCAGCATGACCCAGACGGTGATTACGTTATACAGCTGTTTAGTTGTATAGGCCATGGAAAGACAGGAACCTCGACAGAACTGCAAATTACAGTTGCAAGGTGTCAAATTTTTTTATAATAATGCAAAAAACAAACAGAAAAATGTATGTTTTTATTCATGAAAACTTAATTGACAACTTAATGATCCTAATCACTGAAGCTGAAGCCAACAACAGCATTACAAAGGTGTTTATCCATAAGATCATTGATCAGAAAGAAACAACACTGCTGAATCTTCAAAGTTTTGAAGCAAGCAGATTGTCAGTCAGTCTTTCAGGTGTCAGATAAGGAAAAGCCCAACAGCGAAATGACAAATAGAGTCATCAGATAAGACACATTCCAGCATCACGCGAGTCTTAACTTTTGAAAAGACGGCTGTATGCACCACTTGTGTGACATAAAATCTGTGAGCGACAGCATAAACAGCCTCTTCAAACAACGCTGCAGATAAGAAATGGAAACCAGTTTCTTCACACTGCATTGTGGAGGAAACAAAATGTGTTGATGTGAAAACAGAGAGAATAGCACAGGCGGTGTTGCCTAAACAGGGCCAAAGTGTCACAGTGGCAACAGGTTCTGTCAGACCAACTACAAGGTTAAAGCTTCGCCCTGCACCTTCAGAGATCAGCAGGTTTCCACTGACGTAAAATGATATTTAGGTAACATTCACGCTAAAAAAGCTGGGGCTGGACGCGTTTCCCTGGGTGAAAGGTGACGGCACTGTGCAGCTTCTGCTCGGGTTGAAGTTAGGTCACGCTGGAAGGGCAGGTCACTGTTCTGGTATTTCACATTACTCACTGAAATATTTATTACATTACTCATTCCTTAGCAGCAAAAACAAAAACTGTATGTTGTATTAGGTGAAACTTTACTGTTGTTGCACAGCTGAACCCTTTTCACAGCCCTGAGAGGTCATTATTGTCTCGGCGAACACCAGTCCAATGTGCGGTGACAGTGCCCTTGCAAAATAATGTACTTTAATAGGAGTAACAGCCAAATTGGTGACCTAAAATTGAAGCCTACCTGCGCACACTTTAGCTCTGGAGGAGCTCGGTTCGCTAGCCGTAGCGGCTCTTGCAGAAACGTACTAAACCGGTATCACAGAAAACTATAATACACAAACAGCGTGAAGAGAAACGCATGTAAACCATGTCAGGCATTATCCCAACTGCCCACAGCCAGTGTGTCAGATCATCCTTTCCATAAACAGACTGCGCAACGGCTGCCGGCTTAGCTTAGCTTAGCCTCTATGTCTACGCCATAGAATGACAGCGTGAAAGCTCAGAAGTCATGGCTGGTTGGAGTATTGCTGCGTTGTCGTTGCGTCACGGGAAGCCGCGTCCACAAAATGTTTGCCATTCAAGTGGAAGCATCGGCCATAAGTCACGAGAACGACACTGTACGGCAACTGCTAATTAGCTGCTAGCTTAATCTAGGAAATGCAAAGGCGTGACGACAAGATGAAACCACTAGGAATATCAGCATTTTCCTGCAACATCCTCCTCCACCATTTCTAAAAACATCAGCCCATGAACTCACTCCTATTTCACTGCTCCCTCTCTACTAGATGGGACATGAGGCTAACTAACAAAATCCTAAAGGTAGTCAACACTTTTCTTTGGTTTAAGTTGAAGTGTGTTTTCTGTGCCGTAACTAGACTATTAATAGCAGCATTTCAAACATGCCTGACTTCACACATGAGCACCATCAGCTCTTCCAGATGAGCCAACTTTGACAGACCAGTAAAAATGTCCCACTTCGTCCATGCAGACACAGGAAGTCCCAGTCTGCTGCTTTAATTGCTTGTTTGAGGACGGATTATTGAATCCATCTTTCACCGTGGAATCACATACTGCAGAAGACAGCTGCCTACATGACACGACGGGACATCTGTGTGCACAAGGTGCTGTCCACAGCTCTGAGACTGAGCATGTATGCTGCAAATAAACCCGAATGGCATCCTTAAACTGTCACGATGAAAGCACTTCATTTTATTTACTCAGTTAAACCAGTGTTGCAGAGTTGATGCATGCTCTGCGTCCTCTATATATAGGGTTAACAAAAAAAATAAAATAAATAGTAATAGACTCTGAACTTCGTACTAACAGGAAAAACTGAAACAAATGTGCAAGCAAATTATATATATATATATATTTATTAGTAGCTCTTCCATCTCTATTATGTCATTTTGTGAGGATAAATGATGAGGTGTAAAATAATGGCTGGAGGAGCATTAACATGAATAGCATGGACTTATCTGTTGCAGAAAGGTGAGTTGTTGCACAGCTTGACTGAGTACGGTATGAATGAGGTCCTATAGCGTTCACTGGTGTCTCTTCGTCAGCAGGTTTTTACCTTTTAAAAAAAACAAAAACAATCCAAATCGTGTTAATTCATGCAATCAAAATGTGTCCGTGCATGCAGACGCTCTTATAACGAGAGGTATACTGCACTAAAAATGCACGTAATTTACTGGTTGTTGTTTGCATTTATTTAAACTAATTGTCTTTGGGCGAGACCAGGATACAGCAACAGCGCCCAGGATGCAAAATGGTTTCGGGGGAATTCTATTTTTGGTTTAACCATTTGCACATTTAAAATGTCCAATTATCCATGGTAGACAACGGCACAAAATACGTGATACTGTTATTTTATTTCATCGCTGCCTTTTTCTTTTGACAGTAAAAAACTAAAGAAAAGGTACACACCTTACTCTAAACATAAGACATGTTGTTTGTCTTCAGGGAGGCCATATGCAGGGAGGGTATATTTGAATACAGTCTTATAAGCCTATGCAAATCAGAGCTTTTAAGTGTCAACCTTGGCAATCGTGGTGTTTACTCTAGTTAGCATGAGCCAGGTGCGGAGGTCATCTCTCACTGTACAATCACAGCTGGACCACCTGCACCTACCTCTATGTGCAGTGGTGCTCACAAAGCAACAGTCTCAACTGATCATTTCTCTATTCACACACACCGCAGCTATCAAGCGCTATGAAGAAAATTAGAGGGACGACGTAAGGGTGCAAATACAACAACCCTGACAGAAATAACAAGTGCAATAACTCGCCACAGCCCAGTACGGCAGGACTTTGCAGAGGATCATGATATTTTCTTTGGGTGACAATGCAACACAAAGCGTTTTTCCATAGCATTTACATGGATGTTTAGACTGGCAAATTCCCTGCAGAAGCTAAGCAGGTGGAGAAGATGCTGGTGCTTGTGTAAGTTACAACTTGCAGACAATTTTCTTCAAAGAAAACTTAGAAATTCAAAAAAGGTCTCAAAGGAACAGCGTTCAGAGAAATGGCTCATCAAATTTTTAAAAGCTGCAGGTGAAAACAGAGGCTGAAATGAAGTGAAAGTTGGTTGTTTTCGTCTCAAGGTTCACCCTTCCAAACATGGGCTGCTATTTGCATAAACTTGCAAATGTGGCTATCATCTGGATTTGAAGTGCCTGAATTTGCCTTTCTCCTTGATCCTTGCGTGAATGTTTCAAAATTATTCCACAGAGGACGAGACAAACCTTCAAGTATCTTCAACTTGCAAATTGACTCGCCCGGCACAATTAGTCCACACAAAGGCTTAACCAAACCAAGACAAAGAGAGAATAAAGAGGTGAACGAGCTGCTGTTTTACAAAACAAAAATCTCTTTAGTTGTTAGTCATCCCTTGGGGCAGGCTGCATGGGGCTAATTGTTTTGTTGCCCCGAGGAGAAAGTTTGCTGTTTACTTTAGGGCACAGACTGACTGTTCAGGTGCTTCAAATGTCAGTTTGTTTTCCAAAAACACGCCTTTTACCCTGGCTGTGAGCAAGAGCACTCGGTGCTGAAATAACAAAAGCATGAGCACAGGTGCCAGCGTCAGAAATAATTCCGCACCCCGAGGATGCAACAAGTCACAGTACGATGGACAGATTGTGTCAGTGTTGACCTGTGGTGAGTGCATGTGTAAACAGTGTATGGTGTAAACACAGCAGACTGCAGGGGATAGATAACCTGCTTTCCAGGCGGAAACAATGTTAGCATTAATACTACAGAGTTTTCTAATACGCATGAGCAATATATATAATACATATGACATTGCCAATGGCCCCAACATTTCATTATGCCTTTACATTTCCTGCACAAGCTTTCGTTATCTAACTGTTAGCTTCGGTGGCTTCCAGTTGTCAACCGTTGCCTAGAACTGTTTTTGTCACCTTTCTGGTGAAATAGGTAGGACCAAAATGTGGGAGACAAAAGGGGGGCAGGAGTTGGAAACAAAATGACTTTAATAAAAAGTAACAAGCGAAGAAACAAAAGACAACGCAGGAAAGACAGGGTGTCCAAAAAACAAGGCAAGGAGCAAAACCAAGAAGAGAAATTAGGAACACAAAGAAGCATGAGTGTAAGAAAACAGAGGTAACATCACAAATTACTTGCCAGAAAAAAAAGGGAAAAGCAGGGCTATATATACACACCTGGGCAGAGGGGTTAACGAGACACAGGTGAAACTAATGAGGGCGGAGCAACACCAGGAGAAACCAATCAAACTAAAATTGGGGAAAACACAGGAAGTAAAACAAGACAAGGAAGAACTTGGTGTTTTGTAGAATACTACAAAATAAAAACAAGGAACTCAAGGAAAACCAAACAGGGTCACAGAAAATACTCAGAAGACCATACCATGACTCTCACAACTTATGGTTGGTGTTTGTTGTTGAGTGTCAAGGATTTTGTGCACACAACAGCCCCTGTCATAACCACGAGTTCACAAGTTCCATTTGAAGGCAGTCTTGTTCTTCTTAGTGGTTATTGTGGAAGTACTAACATAAACATCCATATTTTAAACTATTGATATCAAACAAGTTTGATATTTATTGGTGAGAAGTTTAGTAGGATCAAGAGTGGATCTGTAAAGACCTGACATTGGCAGATCATCCGGCGGGAGCATTGGTACAGAGCTACGGCCGGACCCCTTGTTGCAAGAGGTGAATTGAGAGATAAGCTGGCCTAAAACTCCTTTGGTCTGAGCCCAAACCAAGACAGGCAGCAAATGGAAAAAGCTGGAAATATGAATGACAGGAAATAATGAAAAGTACCTGAATGTGGTTTCACTCAGAAGTCGAATGCTGGCAATTCACCACAAAAAAAGTCCCACAGAGGGAAGTTCTCAGGAGGGTTTTTCCTTTGCAAAGTAAACTTATCACACGCTGAAGAATTTTCAGATTCGTTTGACTTTTCTAGCTGAGATTTTCAGCCAATTATATGATCTGCGTGAATCACTCTTCAGGCTTTCAGACAGAATTGAAGGATGTATTAGAAAACTGTTGTGGAAAGAGTGAGAACAGTGTTGCTAGGGCTCATTTCTTGTATTTCCATGTAAATCTGACGTTGTTTGGTACAGATGAGAATAGTTTTTCCGTTTTTTAAAAGGTACAGCAATTGGAGGAGTCATTGATTGATTATGTAATGGATACTGCATTGAAGCAGAGCTCTACTCAGCCACAAATGAAGCATCCCTTCAGTCTCAACCATCCAAACCCACCACTTAACTTGACTTCCCAGATCTTGGGAACCGCTGTGTCCTCTTATGCGTGTGAAAAGTCAGAGAGCCATTCCTACTCGCCATACATTGCTACAAGTTTGCTCATATTTAAGCTAAACTCAGCCAAACAGATCATTTTCTACATCTGCAGCACAATGAAGAAACGTTTGTGTGTAGAAATGTTATAGTTTTAGGTCATACATTTAAAACACGTGCATATACGCATGCGTGCGTGCATTTTCAAGATATTCCCACCACGCTTAAAGCTACAAGCTACCAGCCTTTTGCCCCTATCGACCCCCAGGCCTGTCAGCCCCGACAACATGGTAATTAAGTGGGAGCAATTTGTCAGAAAGCTGCAGTGCTACACATTTCTTATTGGATTACAAGGTGCTGAGAAGGAATGCAGGAACCAGCCGCTGCTCCCCTCCCTGCTGCTGGTAGAGGCAGAGAGAATCAACATGGGTGAAAATGAATAGAGAGCCTACCCTTTCCTTCACGCCCGCTGATCACCAATGCAAAATACACCATGTGCCATTTATTTCTAGAGTCAAAATAACCCACCATGTGATTTTTTTTCTGTGAATGTGTGTGGGTGCTTGAGCTTGTGGTGCTTAATAGATTCTTAATGTGCAAAGGATTGTAGCATATCAGATGGGCTGAGAACTACTGGCGTGACAATGGCAACAGTGGGACGGATGGCTTGGTTTAACACCTGGAGAAGGGTTCGTAGCTGTGTGTGTGTTATGGGCCGAGATGACACTGGTGGTGATAAAGCAATAAACCAGCCACACAATCACTGGCAGGGCAGCCAAATGCTATAAGGGCAGTGGGGCAGGAGAATAATGGAGCTGTTGTGTTACAACAGGGGAAATACATACTGCATGATTATACTAGTTTATTTTTCATTTTGTTTTACATCTGTTTTAACAGCAATGATGAAGCATTTATGAGTGCACTTAATAAGCTGACAAATGTCTACAGCCATGCCAACAGTTTTTTGAGGCTGTGTTTAGTCACAGGACATGCTAAGATGCTAATTAATGTAATGCTTACATGTGCCATGATCCGTTATGTCTGAGCAACCTTTTCGTATCCTGGCTCTGTGTCCCAAAGGAAGGGTATCTGACATGACCTTACTTCACTGTGTACCTATAACATGGGAAAAAATGCAGCTAATACAGCTGCAGCCTCAGCCTCTCCCCAATGCATAAAATAAATGAATACCCTGGCTGTCCATGCAAGTCACTAATTAGACTATAAGTTGTCCTTGTCCATTACATCTGCTGCATTCATATTAAAATAAGTAATTTTCACTGTTGGACATGGAGCATCTGAAGCACACACATGCAGGATTCTCTGAGACAGATACTAGTAGCACTTCTGCGAACCAATAACATCACTGGTTCCCATAAGGACAATAGATTTCAAAGCTGAGACACAAAGAACTTTCTTTTATTGATTATACTTTTTAACTAAAGTTATGTTCATATATTAATTTGTCAGAATTTCTAGTTGTTACCTGGCAATTCTGCACAACCCTGCCGATACGCTCGATATATAATGTCTGTAAATTATGCAGTGGCAAACGTAAAATATTTTGGTAGAAGCGTAAGTTAGTCAGAATTGAGAAGGCTTCTAAAACTTTATGTAATCTGTTTTTATTTTCCGAAATTATAAACCAAATTATAAAAAATTACTTTTTCAAAAAACAGTACAATAAAAAAAGAATGTTCTTGGAAATTAACTGTATTGGGCAAACTGTAATTTTAACTTGATGATGCCAAAAATTAAGGCTAAGTGATTTTGATGGACAAACGTAAATGGAAACCAGTGAAAACTTGGAATACTCTAAAAATAGTTTGAAACATAATTTGACAAATACACAGTTTGGATATAAACGTTTAGGTTATGCTATCATTGAACTGGTATACTGTTACAGAAATGAATGGAAATCAATGGCAGGAGACCAGCCAAAACTATATTGACACATATGACATGTATGTGGACATTGCACCAGTGTGTCGCAGTCTGTTGAACTTTATCAGAAACCACAAAAAACAGCCACAACCTCATTAAGCTGTATAAGCAACAAACACAGTGACCTCTGTTCAGTTCTCTCTTGAAACAAGACCCATGAGAGACTGAAGTCCCAGACTTCCAGTGTGTGTGTGTGTGTGTGTGTGTGTTATTCTTTTCCCAACATCACAGCATGAAGGAAAGTCAGTGAAGTCTCTAAAATGGCAAACGACACCTGCGTACTCTAAACAAAATGCTACTGTGTGAACTACAACAGTTGATAAGAGCATGGTGGAGGGGTGAGGAGGGGGTAGGGAGCGGGTGAGTCAACAATCCAGTTCACTCTGCTGACATGTTAAATCTCACACTTTGGGAATAAGACTTAGAGTAAGGACTTCAGCAGATACTTATCAGTGGCGGTTAGTGCAGACAAACACTGTCACCTTCTGCTCAGCAGCCAACTGCTGTCAGAGCGGCCATGCTTGAACACACACTCACGCACATTTATGAACACACACACACATTGTTAAGTCATAGACAAAACAATGTCCTCATTGTGCTCTGGGTTTATCTCAAGATTTGATGCTTGGGGGCTTCAAATGTGCGTATGAGTCATTTGTAATCCCCTATGTTTCCTCAAAGCGCCTTTTAAGCTGGAAAATTCATCTGATTCCTGTGAAAAGATCATGTTTTACTCTTCATTGAAGCTTTAAAATGTTTACACTGAGTGATATTCAAGCTCAAGTGTTTTATGTCTGCACCTTTTGATGAAATATTCTTGATATCATGTCATCTTTTAACACATACTGTACTTCCCCAAAAAATCATCCTGACATATTTACACTTTAGGAAACAGATTTTAAAAAGGTTTTCAGTTACAAATGTAATGGACTATGTATTATGTGCCATATAAACTTGTGACCCTGTCTATTTTGTGACCTCTGATTTCATGTTTTTCCCTTCTTTCTCCCTACAGCTCTTGCTGTTCTCTGCTTTATGTTGTTAAACAAAGGTAAAATACCTCCAAAATGTCTTAAAAGATATCCACGTTACAGCAGTAAATAAAGACAAGAATGTGAACCTAGTGCAGGAGTTGGGAGTTAAAGATCAAAAACAACATACATTTGACAAAGGAAATATAAGAAGATTAAATCAGATTTTTTTTAAGAGCGTAAAAGAGAGTTTTAACTTTCAGTGCCAATATCAATTGTGTCTGTATGGAAGGCTTTAAGAGACAGCCCAGCAGCAACATCTATGGCCGAAAAATTCAGCTGATTCAGAAGTGCCCAAAGCTGTAGTTCCTCAGTTGACCACTTGAGGCTGGCTCCAAAAGTGAGTCAATCCCGATTCCTTCCTCCATGTTAAAATGTGATCAGCTTAATACAAAAAAGTGTTTTTAGGTCTCTATAGCTAATCCGTCACTTCAACTATACAGTGTGAAATTTTACTCCATCCCTTTAAATTGTTATGTAGCTTAAAGCAGGGGTGTCAAACTCATTTTAGTTCAGGGGCCACATACAGCCCAGTTTGATTTCAAGCGGGCCGGAGTGGTAACATAATAGCAGAATAACCAATAAACAATTTTTTACCTTTTGTTTCTTTTGCAAAAAAGTACATTATGAATATGTTTATATTTAATAAACACCAAAGCTAAGTGACGACTGATCAGTTTCAATCTAAACGTATATATAGTGGATAAGTATTGGAGTCTTTAGATTGTCTCTTGTTTAATTTGTATTTCAGAGTAAATACGCCTAAACCAAAAATAATAAGCTCCAGAAAGAAAATGAAAGACGAAAATCTGACATTCTTTAAATTTAGACAAACTATGAATTTATCATTTTACGCAAAACGCTCTCTCTTATATTTAGTATATTTACTTTTTTTATATATATATATATATATATATATATATATATATATATATATATATATTTGTGGGGTCCCTCATCGACATAATGGACTGTTTCACCCCTAAAATGCGTATTCACTCATTTCTAACCTTAATTTTAAAACTGAGAGAGGACTAGCCGCAATGTCCTTATAATGCAGAAATGTCCTACAACTATGGTCCTCACAAGGATAGCAAAACATGAGCACACACACAGTAAAAAAAAAAGTGTTATCACAGGCTACTTCAAGTGATGTCAGCCCGCTCTCTGATGACACAAAATGTCATCGACAGGCCAAATCCAATTACAGCAGTAGCCAGAGGGCTCTTTAAAACAATCACACGTACGCAGTCTGCTCCCGACATGACTTTTCAGTCGGTGGGCTTAAGAGTGAAGTAGGGGGAAGAAAAAAAAAGTAAAGTGACAAGAAAATACTTCTTTTATGAAAGAGTGGAGCTGCGGATTCGTGCTGATGACACGGGAACGTCTGTGCCACAAAGAAGAGATTAGTGAATTTTTTTTAACCTCCTGTCTTGTTCATTATTGCACGGATCAGTGTTCAGCAGCTCATGTGAAACCCGTGTTTGGGTTGCTGTCTTTCAGCGCACACATGTGTATGCTCACACCGAGAGGCCGTAACTGGAAAGGAATGAGTGGAGAAAGTCATCTTGAAAGCACGAGATGATGATGCTCGCAGATTTATGAGCTGATATCGTGTTTCATCCCCTGAAGAGTGACGTTAGTGTATATCCACTCTGTCACATCCACACTTGATTTTAATTTAAGCCAAAATTTAAAAGTCATTTCCAGTGAGGCTGTGTTTGCAGCTCTAGGTTATTTTGTTATGCATGATTAAACATTTGCTTTGATATTTATTTAAACACCTATATGAATAATTGTTGGGTTGCTCTTAATACAACTCGGATGCAGTTGGCGTTTGTATGTTTTCTATAGATTGTCGAATTTCACGGTAAATCAAGACCGATCGTAACATGAAGTAAAATATTTTCCACTAACTGTTAATCTATTATTAATCTGCAGATCTGTAATTTTATTTTAATATGCACAAAAAATATTAACTCTTTTTAGAACCACAACCTCTGAAATTCAGTTTAGTTTATATAAATTATAAAGTTAATTTCACTAAATCCATTGCAATAATAATATAGAATTAATTAATTGGGGCTCTGATCTGAAACTGCCCGCTTGGTATTTATTTATTAGTCGACGCAGACTAATTTCTGACCCAAACAAAAACCTGTTAAACAGCTAAACATGTCACGACCTAAACATGAAATGAAATCTGAGACTTTTTATGGAAAGCGTTAAGTCTTACAAAGTTTATTGACATGAGGAAAACATTGGGAGGAGGTTTAAATACTCTACACAATAAAGTTATTAAGAACATGCACGTGTAAAATATAATATACTGTACATAAATATTACAGAGAAAATCCTTTCAGACTGGTCTATTTTCAGATGCAGTGCCTGTGTTTAAGTTTCTGTTTGAGCCCAAAACCATAAGTGGAGTTGATCCCTTACTGAGACAAACCTGATTATTATAGTGCAAGAAAAAAAAAAAAAAAAAAAAGGCACATAATGGAAATTAGTGGAATGCTCGACTCATGGCAGGCGTGGGTCGTTTCAGTATGGCTTCCACGGAAAACGACAGCGACTCACTGGATGCCATCTTGGTCCCCACGGGTTTGGACAGAAAGTCTTTGGCGTACCTGTCTTTGAGTTTCACAGCCTGTATGTCCTTGGCAGATCCTTCCCTGAACTTGCGGGCTGCCTCCTCGATGAGCTCTTTGCAGTATGGCGCTCTGAGCTCTGACCCGGACCCAGCACTGCTTTTTTCACTCAGCGAGTGCTGGATGAGGGAGTGAAAGGAGTTGAGTTTCATGGAAAGCCTAGCATTGTCCTTGTTCAGCTTGTTTAGGACTTGGCTGGAGTTGTGGGACTGAGGGTTGCCGGGGAAGGATTGTCCAAAGCTCCTTTTAGGTGGAGAGAATGCCGAGCACTCCCTCTGCCCGACCTGGTTGACAACGGGGAGTTTTGGATCAGCCCGCTGAGGGTCGGATGAGTCCTGCAGAACTGCCCGGGATCCCTCCAGTTTAGCGGCTAGAGCAGCTGCGGCCTCCTGCTCTGGTGGCTGGCTCTCTGCTGGCATCACTTTAGGCTCCCACACGGCTCCCGGCTTCATGTTCTGCACCGCCGTGGCGTTGAACAGGCACTGCTGGTAGAGCAGAGCGTCGCCCAGGTTGGCCGCACCGCGTGGCCACATCATGAAGCCGTTTCGCGACGGCTGCAGCGGGTAGTGGCGGTAGGTCGTGGCCACGCTGACGTTGGACGAGATGAGCTCGACGTTGGCCGAGCCGGCGGGGTACTGCATGGTGAGATCCAGGCAGTTAGGGCCGAGGAAGTTGCACATCTCCTTGGGCTGCGGCTCGACCTGAGACACTGGCGAGTAGGCCGTCTTGTACGAGTTGTACTCGGCGCCGTGGTGGACCATGCCGTTGGGGAAGAGGAGCGGGCCCGTGGCCGCCTGGGTGCTTTCCATCAGCTCTCGTTCTTTGTACTCCCGCTCCAGCATGATGGTTTCCAGCTCCTTGTCGGCAAAGGCCCTTCTCTTCCTCATGCGGTCGCTCAGCGGTGGTGGAAGAGATGCGTTGGCAGCCAGGAATGGATCGGACGACATTGGGCGGTATCCTGAGAACAAAAAAAAACAAGACTTTTAATTAAATTTATAACATTCAGTGAATTTTCAAATCATAAGAAGCTAAACATGTCTGCAGAAATGCTTGCAATACTGACAACAACAGACATTTTACACTCAGTTTACAACTAGATTATAGTCATTAAGTATTATATTTTTATGTTGTATTTATGTTAAAGGAAAAAAACTTAAATCTGGGATGTGTTATGAATTTAAAGGAGGTTTTATCAAAGTGAAACTGAGACAAAGAGAGGCCGCTGAAGACCAGAATCCGAACGCAAAGAAACAAAATGTCTGTTTACCTTCGAGGATGCTCTTGGCGAGCATGGTGGACGGTCGAATGTGCCGCTGATATATCGTCCTCCTCTCTGCCGGGATCTGTTTCCCAGATATTCCTTTCTTGTCCTAAGACATTGAGAAAACAACAAAAAAAAAAACATACTTTAAGCGTGCTGCACGTGGTGTTTTTCTTGATCCTTGAATAACAACCGATTCGTTACGGCTAAGGCCTAAGATATTTTCGTGTTTGGATAATATAAGCCTTCACGGTAATCCGCTTAAAATATGATGATATGTCTCAACATTTAAAGATATTTTGAAACTACAGAAATGACAGCAAAAAATTCCATTATATACTATTTTTATATTCTAAACACTCCTTAATGCATGTCCTCTAATTGTAATAGTTTCCCAAATATGTAATAAATAAAAAATTGTGTTGCTTGTGTTGCTTATAATTAAATTCTCAAATGTACACGTGTCCATAAAGTTGGAATAAAATCATTTTTACTTCTTCTCATGAAATGATTGTGACACTGTGATTTAATCTTGATAGATAAAGCGTATACCTTGTCAACATTTTACTGATCAGTCTCTTAACTGATGTGCTTAAATAAAGGAATAAAAAAGAGGACTGTGTCTGAGGACAAAATGATTCCAACTTTATGGGCGACGGTGTAAAATAAGCCTCTGAGATCGTGAGAAATAATTGACGCTTTGTTTTCTAGACCAAGAACCACTCATGCGTTCCTGAGATTTGGATTGGAGAACCGCTTATTTGCATTTGTGAAGCAAACAGACAGCAGTGAACGCTCGCTTTACTTTTATCTGATCAACTGAACATAAACTAAAACCCCTCCTAAGCTCAAGGTTTCACTTTGCTGCGAAAAACTAAATGAAATGATTTCGCAGAGCTGGTTAAAAATGATGAAACACGCTTGTTTACAGTGAATCGTTTCAGCATTTTCTCTTCATTTCTGGCATTTGTAAAATCACAGTGCAGCTCAGATAAACTAAAGCAGCAACTACATTCAACCACATGTCACTGTAAGGCCGGGGAATCAGAGGAAGTACTTGTATTGCTATGCCATGTGAGTAGATGAGCAGAATCAAACTGTGAATTTTATGTATGCACTGGAAGAATGGGATGACTTGGATTTTCCAGCCACACAGTCTCAGGGTGAGTCACAGATTCACTAAGTAAATAGCAGCTTCTGGGAATCCCTTTGACTGTGTCTGAGTCTGCTTCCTAATGCAAACTCAAATTTGAGTAGGCTACACTTGACTGGATCTGATGTTTGTATGACCCAGTGACTCAGCTGTTTCCCTCTTTAGATGCTGTTAAAATAGTCTGCGGCAACACGTTTGTTAATAGTCTCGAAATCAAGCATGAAACACACAAAGCTGACTCTTTCCGGGCCTACCTCCGTGGCTTGCTGCCTCCTCAGGGCCACCTGAGCCGCCATCACCCGCTGCCTCTCCACCACCAGCAGGCAGTTGGCGCACTGGCAGTCCCTCCAGCGGCAGAAGCGCTTGTGCCCCTTCAGGCAGGACACCACGCCGTGGTTGCGGCACCGTGCGCACTTGGGCGTCCGGCTCAGCTTCCTCTGGTCGCCCGAGCACAAGCCGCTGGGGCCCGGCTTGTCGTCGTCCTTGAGGCCGTCTCCGTCGTCTTCGGAGGCGCCGGGGCCGAGCGGCGCCGAGCCGGGGCGGCTGGAGGAGTCCGCCAGGTCGTCGCTCTCCGTCTCCAGGCTTTCCACGTCGATTTCAAACTCGCACCCGCCGTTGTCCGACATTTCTACCCGACTCCTCCGCTTTACACCCAGGTTATGTCTGGAGAAAAATGTCGAATATGCAATTAGACTCGAAACGAATACACTACATGTTTATAAAAATGACTAGGCCGCAGTTTACTTAATTTCTCTCAACTTAAACTTTTAGGAAATACTTTAGTTTTGTCTAATCCTGCACCCTCCTGAAAATAAATTTAATAGTTACAGTTATAGTATTGTTTCATTGCTTTATTAAATTATATATTATATCGGTTTTTAGTTTAGATTCCTACACTCATGTGTGAATATGTGAATAAAACCAGGAAAGAGAAAGATCTTAGTTTAAATCCAAAAAGTGCACAGCAGAAAAAGATTTATTTTTTTAAATAATCCTAAAGTGTCCAAACAGGCTTATCTGTAATGTCTCTCCATAGCTGGTGCAGTTGATGAACTTAAATATTAAACTTTGAATTAATCGTGTAGAGACAAATCTTTAAATCAAACACGAGCTTCTGTTTTTGGAACCCTAAAATAAACCCCTTCAAGACTACCATACCTAGCCCAGTCGTTTTTTAATTTGCTAATTTCTTCTCGGTTTAAAGTGGAATTAGTAGTGCCTAAATTACTTTGAATGTGTAGTTATTACTCTCACTGTGGAGGCGTGTAGTTTGAACCAACAGAAAGCACAAAGAAGGAGTCGGGTTTACCTGCAGAAGTCCAGCCGAGTGTTAAAGACCACGTCGTTAGCGCTGTGGTGAACGGTGCGCGCGGTCCGGGCTCCAGCTCGTGGGCTAATTAGCTGTTAATTGAGCTGGCTGACTGAGCTGGCTCGGTCCGTGAACGCATCCAGCTGTCCTCTGACGGGAGACGCGCACGGGGACGCTCCTATGAACCGCTGCCTGCCGCTGCTCCTCGCCCTCTGATTGGCCGCTTCCCTCAGACGCGCGGCGACCAATGGGGCGGCGAGCTGTTATTCGAGTGGGCGGGGCCTCGGTAGTAAACAGTGGGGCTCATTTGATTATATTTGGATTTTCACTTTTCAGGAATTAAAAAGAGAGAATAGAAAAGCAACAGAAACGCTTCTAGTGGCTCGTTGTTTTGCTGCAGGGCGTTCATTTAATTAACAAAGCACATTTAACACCACAGTTTGGTTTTTTGTGTTGTGCCTGAGCTAAATAACTAAAATCTAAAATATAAGCTAATTGGTTTAAATGCTCTAAATTCTTAGTTTGTCTTTTTATGAATTAAAACAATATTTAAAAGGTATTTTTATTTAGTTTACTGTTAAAAGGGACACAATATTGTCCTAATAGATTATCAGAAAGTCTTAAAATTTTCACCAATTAGCTTTCCTATGATTGGCTTGATAGCAGCTCAACAGAAATGGTCAAATAAAATAAAGCCACAGGTAACATTTCTACTTATTTCTACTGCTTTTTAATTCATAATCATCCCCGAAAGGGATTAAACTTTTGTTGAAAACTAGGACGCAGTTGATGGTTTATGGATAAGGAGCAGGAAGTTGCTGATTAAGCTGTTGTTTTAAATCTTCCCATGAAAATATCACAGAGGGATTATTGGAGGCACATGTCCCGTCCGCGTCTGTGCTGCAGAGCAGGTAGACAGGTGACAGATGGGATGTGTCCCGCAGGTTGCTACAGTCAGTCCTCGTGGTTGATGACAACAGAGGATTAATGTAGTGTTTTCACAACAATCACACCTGATGAAGAAGAAGAGGAAGAAGAAAAAAAGAGAAAAGCGCCATGTCAGCATGCGTTCCTACAAAATAAGAGCTTAATATAAACCCAACTTCACCTTGACACGAATTAAATTCACTATAATTTCATTTAATTGTATTATAGTCAATAGAACCGCCTTCCTTCCTTGACGAATATTTAATATAGCTAAGTGTTTATTGAGCTTTTATTTTTTTGGTACATATTTCGCTGCCTCCTCATTCTTTAAAGGTTGATTATGACTTTGTTAGGAAAAAATTCCAAATAGTTTAAATTAGTTTTATATTCAAGCTGTCTTATTTGTGTTTTATTCCGGTTGTTGAAACCTGCAGAAAGCTTATTTTATTTCTTTTTTGGGTTTTTTACCTCTGGGTGTGTCCAAAAGAAAACCGTGTGTCTTCCACCACTTTCCACTTTTGTCTCGTTTTTGCGCATTCAAAAGAGAAAAACAAAACAAAAAACCAAACTAAAACAAAAGACATTTATTCTGTGTGAAACTGTCGTACGCGGAAACTGGCAGTAAGACACTCACACAGGCCTTCAACGAGTCTATTAGAAAGGCAGGAAGAGTTTAAATGTGTCCAATCACATTTTTTTTTTTAATTCCCCTATCATTGTAAGGTAATTAAAATACTGAAACCTTTTTTGTTTTTGGGGAAAAAACGTTTAAATTTTTCAGATATCACATAACTGATGGACGACATTTTCCTAAATAAGAAAGAGAAAGGTACCGAAGCATCACCCCTTCACATTTAGTATCATTGAAAAGCCCTAAATGTTCCCTGTAGACAGCGCAGGGACTTAATTCAGTAGTATGTAGTGAGTGGGAGACATTCAGGTTCACAAATGTCCTCCACAGAGGACAAATTTGAACTACTGGTAGTCAGGAGGATATGGAAGTATGGAGTATTTTTGCTTTTTTAAAAAAAATAAAATAAAAAAGATATTAGATTAAAATTTAATCTGTTGTAATTCGTTGTTTTTTTATTTTAAAATTATATGTATTATGGACGCTTTATTATGAGAATATTCTAAGCATGATGGACTCAGGTTATTTATTATAAGGCCTTTTTATTTATATCGGTATATTACATTAATACTCACAGATGGTATTTTTTCTTTAATTAAAATTTTAAATTTATTTTCTATTTATTTTAATTCCACAGTTTCTTCTTTGTAGACTTGGGTTTGATGGAGGAACGCATCCCTCCTCTTGGTTTTCTCTCTTTTTCTTTTTCTTTTTTTCTTCTGCAGACCAGGACACCGACTCTTAACGCGTCCTCCATGTGTTGAAGGTGAAGACGTCAGGCCTGCAGGTGCAGCTTTATTTGCCACTTCGTCTTAATTTATTACGGAGGTTACGGGCAGACACCCCGGGGCTGCCGTTTTCCACCCCAGGAATGCTTTGATGTGAGAGAGGGAGAGAGGGAGAGAGAGGGAGAGAGGGAGAGAGGGAGAGCAGGCTGGACGGTCGGACTGGAGGATCCACGCAGGGCTGGACCCTCCAGGTGAAATGTGTTGTCTGTGTCCGCTGCTCATTAAGTGCTGGAGGGAGGGCTGGAGGGGGAGAGAGAGGGGAGTGGGTGGGGGGCCTCCAGGGGCCACTGAATGTGTTTCCAGAGTTTTTTCATAGGAATTCCAGGTCATGTGTATATTGCTCCAGTTTTCCAGTGGATCTCAGGGTGAATTCAAGGTGATTCCAGGTTTTCTTGAAGGGAATCCCCGCTTCTCTAAATCTTTGGAGGGGTTTGCGATTATCCGTGGATCTTTGAGGCGTTTCCAGAGTTCCATAAGGCTCCACTGGAGGATTGTGGCCTGTCGTGGGTCTTTGCACGTACAGTTTCTCTTGATTCAACATCTCACTGACTGTACCCGTAGCATGAAGCTAAACTCAGGTTTTAAGCTTTTAATTGAACAGATTTCTCCTGCACCTTTGCAGGTTTTATACTTCTTTTATTCGTAGTAAGGTAGACCTGCAAAGGATGACGTTTAAGCTCTGAACTGCAGTTTTTACTGAACATATGACAATAAACATCTTGAATCTGAAAAGTCTTGGATGTTTTTGTCTCTTAAATCGTATCTAGAAGGTCTTAGGGGGTCTGGGAATGCCCCTGGATCCTTATATGGATCCATGATATTCAGCATGTTCTGGGAATCTTTGAGGAACTCTAAGCGCATCGTAAGACGTTGCAGGTTTCTCAGGTTGTTCTTCTTGAAAGGAAATGCATTTCCAGGAGTCTTTAAATGTGATTTCAAATTCTAAACTAGAGGAGCGCAGCCTGTTAGAGGTGCTTCCAGAGATGAAGCACCTTTTGCATAATTGAAAATTCGGATTCTTGGTTCTAGGAGCTTGTGGATCCTTGAATGAGATCCAGATATACTGAAAGAGTTTGAGGGTCTTAGCGATTTTTAAAGGTGTAATGTTGCTGGGGTGTTTGAGGGATCCAGGACTCGACTATGAGCGTCCAGAGGTGGAGAATTCAAACTTTACTGAAGTAGCACATGCTCGTCTGATGCTCAAATGTTGATCTTAATATAAGAGATCCAGATCCTGACAGGTTCTTGGATCTATCGGGAGTTTCTTTACAGACCTAATAGAAGGAGTTCCAGTGTTTTTCAGGTATCCAGGGCATCGAACTGGACACCAGGCATCATTTAAAGATTTCCAGGAGGTGTTGCACCATTGATGCATGGGATTCATGGATCCTGGTGTGGATTCCAGGCATTACTGAGGAGAATGGTCATTACAAGGCTTTTCTCGGAACAGATTCCAGAGATCCAGGAATCTTTGAGTATAGTTTTTTTTTTTTCCTGGAATGGATTTCAGGCATTTCAAAGAGTAGCTGGCCTGAAATGAAAACTTTAACACTTCTCTTAACTTAAAAATGCAGCTGATGCAAAGGACATTTAGCGTCTGTGTTAATATCTCTCTCATGCATGTGCAATATCTGCAAATTTGCACACATATTTATTTAGTAATAGCTGCTTTACATTGTTTAAATGCATTTAGCTTTCACTGATGTAATTAGATTAATTTTTTATCCTCAGCACTTAGTTTTGTTCCTTTGTTTATGTCCCTTGTGCTTTGGAATGACAATAAAAACCTCAAAACTTTGAATATTATTTTATGCATGATGTTTATGGGACACATTTTAGATGCAGCTTCATTGTCTCCTCTGAATGCAACAAAATAAAGGTGATAAAAGTGCATAACATTGATGCATGACATCAGAAAAGCACTGAAATTTTGCAAGCGCGTGCATTTCTAAAAGCACAGACTTAATTTAACTCTGTGTCTCAGTGTTTATTTGATAGTTAATGTATGGAAACCAGCTCTCTTCAGCGGAAACAGCCTGGAGTTAAGGACGGACACTTTCTCACACGCTGTCCAGTTTACTTTCAGGCCTGATTGAAACAACAGCATCTTGTTGGAAGCGTCCCGCTGTGCCGGCCGTAAAGTGTAACAGGAGCCGTGTATAGGCAGAAGAGCAGTGTGGGATCACTGGGGATCCTGTTATGTTAATTAGCCTCTGATGGAGCGGCAACACATGCGGTGGCTGAACACAAAACCAGGCGGAGGGGCATTTGTCTCTGTCTGAAGGGCTCTGACACCTCGACCCCTCGCGGCTAATGTGCAACAAACAGGAGGACGTGTCCTACAGCTGCCGGACACAAGTCACATCCGTCAGGCTTTTTACTTTTATCTGCGTCACAGTCCAGACTCATGGACTCAGAGTATAAGTCACGGATCCACTTATTGACATTTCATCTGCAGAAAAGAAGCAAACACTGACATTAGGTTGCAGAAAGTGAAAGTGTAAGCTTCTAAATAATTCATGCAACTTGTATCCTGCAAAACTTACAACTTAACTCCAGTTTAAAGACTTAAATTATTCTCATTTGCATATGAATTATCACTTTAAATTAATCATAGTTTCATTTGCTCCTGCTCCTGGAAAATGTGTATGTTACTACAATAAAGTTCCCATAGAGCACTATAGAGGCCTTTAGATTTAAAGCCTGTCATTCCCCTGTTGTCCACTAGGTGGCAGACTGCAGCTACCAAACAGGGGCATCCTCAGTCTCCTTGGATGATACTGTGATATTAATTGTCCTACAACCTCTTCATTATCAATTAAGCAACTACAGCAACTGATTGGACAGTAGTTTCATTTGTCTGATTAAAATCAGAAACTTCCACATGAAATCCACATTTATTTTCAGGAAACTGACCAGTGTGTTAACTAACCACAGCTGGACAAGCTGATACAGAAGGACACCGCTGTGGCAGGGACAGAGCTGGAGTCCCTGACATCAGTGGCAGAGGCAAGGACCTTGAACAAACTCTGGTCCATCATGAACAATGTCCACCACCCTCTACAGGCTCGATCAGTGACAGGCTGCTGTCTCTGTCCTGCTTCACAGGCAGGTTGAGGAGGTTGTTTGTCCCTCAGGACATAAGACTCTACAACGCCTCCCTGTGAGGAACCAACTGGACTGTCTATCTATCTATCGACCTATCGAAGAAGATCTGTTAGAAGGCAAGTGGAAGGATTTCAGCAACTCTGACAAGGACCAGATTGCGATGGCTACATGACTGGGTCAGAGCATCTCCTAAACTGCAGCTCTTGTGGGCGGCCAAGGTTCACTTGATGTGTGTGTGTGTGGGGCTCGGTACAACAGACGAGCAAAAAAAAAGTAGTTGAAAAACAGTGGAGAAGCCATCTTGCACAGAATTTATATTCTTCCATTTCTTGTACATTTGTTCATATGCTAATATGATAATTTGTACATTTTGGCTTATACTATTTCTATTTTATGTTACTATTTTATGTTACTAGATTTTATTCTACTTATTTTTTATTTCTATTTTATTTAATTTAATCTTTTCTTTTTATCTGAGGTTCTTAAGAGTGTGTTTTTTATGGACAACTAAGCTACTGTAACCAAGCAATTTCCCTTGTGGATCAATAAAGTTTATCTAAGTCTAAGTCTAAGTCTAAGTTAAAGTATCTGCTGCTAATGTCCGTCACAGAGGTCAGAGGTCAGAGGTCTGGTGGAGTCCTCGCCTCGACACGTTAGTGTTAGGGCTGCTACATAATATAATATTAGGCACGCAGTCTTAATGTTATGGCTGATGTGTGTATACCATTACTGTTACCAAGACTGTATCTCTCTGCAGTTTGGATAAACTTGGTTTGTGATCAGAAACGACCGCTGAGCTGCCCTGGAGCAAGGTGTTGGCTCAAAATTCTGGAGATTTGGGGAAAACTTTATGACACAAACTCCCAGAGTGAACGCTACAGGACATGATTCATCCCGTACTCTATCGAGGTGAACAACAACTCACCTTTCTGCAGCAGATAACTGCATGCTATTCATGTTAATGCAGATTATTGCACCTTATTAATCCTTCCTATGCATATAATATATATTGACTTCTGTCTCTATTTCTTGTACATTTTCTTGTACAGTTGTTCATATGCTAATTTTGTAAATTTTTTGCTTACAGTATTTTATTTTACCAGATTTTTACTTATATTTTATTTATTTATTTTTGTTAACTAACTATCTTCACCTATTTTTAGCTACTGTGACCGAGCAATTTCCCTAGCGGATGAATAAAGTCTAAGCCTGTCTCTCTCTCTTCGCCTTCATGCTGTCAAAGTGAGAAAAATAAATTGCACATTCTGGGAAAGAGCCAAGCCCCCCACCCCCCTCCCCTTGAGCACAAGACCAAAGTCCAACCTGCTGCAGGCTGCAAGCTCCTGGGAGATGATTGTTGATGTAGGATGGAGTGCTGCAGTTCCCGGAGTGGTGCACACAACCCCCTGGCTGTGGTCAACCAAAGACTGGAAGATAATGCTGGTTGAGCTAACGGTGCCATGGGTGGAAGGCTGCGGAGAGAGAAAGGCCTCCAAGTACTGGTCCTTGGTCCAGGAGTGCAGCGACAAGGGCTGGCAAGCCTGGCTGTTCCCTGTGGAGATTTGTTGCAGGGGCTTCTCAGCCAAGTCAGCGTGACGTCAAGCTGTCAGCTCTGGGCCTGGACGAACGGAGCAAGAAACAAGTACTCTAAGAAGGTTGTGTACCACCTGATGATGTCTGCTCCTGGCAGCTAGCATCCACAAGTGTATGTTACAAGTACAAGGGTGCAGTTGTTCCTCAGATGATCAGTGCTGGTCTTTGTAGGCTGTTCTGATTAAAACTGAAATATATTCCTGCTGAAAACACTCACGTCTGCTCGACTTCCTCCAAAGCTTTGTCTGATTTGAACATTTCAAATCAAGCTCTGCAATTATTGGCTCCTCTTGTTGGGTTGGTGTTTTGATGCTTAGCTGCCACTAGATGGCAGCACACGAAAGGTTTCAAATAAAACATGGACCAGGTTAGGAAGCAGAGACAAAAGTAAATACCTGCAAATGCTTAAGTCAACTGTGGCTCCATTTCTGCACATCTTTCATTTTCATACATCTTTCATACATCGCCCTGATAAATCTGCTCGCTTGGATTTTCTGTTGGTGAAGTTTACACATCTTGCATTTACAGTTGCCAAATTAAAGCCTTTACATCCCGTCAACGACAGAAAAGAAAATGCATTATTCGTTTTCAAAGACCAGATCAGGCGTTTGCAGCTACAAATCTGATCAGTGATGGAGAGTAAAAAATGTCTAAGGTGATTAATGGTTTACTACTTCTGTAAATAATGCAACCTTTTGGGGGGGACTAAAGGAATCGGGACACCTTCTGAAAGTAGCGTTAAAACTGAAAAATAAAAGACTGTTAAAGGTCCCACACTGTGACCCCTGTAGCCGCACTGAAGATGTCCTCCTCCTTCTATCAGGCCTTCCTCTTTCTCACCCTCTCTGCTCAGTTTTTACCAAATCATGCCTCAGAAAAACCTGCAGCTTAAAACCACAATGAATGTGTAACGATTAAGACTCTGTCTTTTCTCTGCTAAGTCGGTGTTCAAAAAGCAGACACTAGCACTTCTGGTTAATACCCTTTTTCCTTTTGGAAGCAACATGAATCTCAGCTTTTCTAATAATTATATAAAGGTTCAATAAATTAGCTACAGCACAAAAATAAAATGCAGCTGTGGAGACTATTTACTGTAACTCAGCACCTATAAGTAAATGCTGATGGTCAAAGAAACAAATACTAACAATATAGGGAGATGTACTTGGAAAAACATATCATTGCCATTAACAGCTTATCTCATATCTGCAAATGAGAGAGTATAACAACTATTTGCTTGCAAATACTAAAACTTTAGACTTCGACCTTCTGCAGATATTGCATTGAAAGCCTCCTGTCATACTGCATCTCAGCTGCACTGATGCAGACAAGAAGAGGCTGCAGAGAGTACTGGTCAACGCTGCACAGAAGATTATCGGACGCCCTCTCCCCTCCCTGGACTCCATCTACAAGTCCCGCTGCTTAAACGGGGCTAGAAACGGAGCTCAGGACAGTCTGCACCCAGGCCATCATCTGTTTAACCTACTACCCTCCAAGAGGCACTACAGGTGCATCAAGACCAGGACAAACAGACTAAGAAACAGCTTTTGTCTCAGAGTCATTAACCTGCTGAAGTGTCTTCTTAGTATATCTCAATGCACTTGCACTTTCATATTTCAAACACATACTCAAGGCCAAGTATTAACTGTTGATGCTGAATGATGGCACCATTTATTTACTGTTTATTGTTTAATGTCTTGTTTTGTTACATGATCTGCACTTTAAGGTTAAGCTTTTAATGCAATGACAATAAATAAATCCTGATTCTGATGCTTAGTTTTAGTTGTCAGCTGGTTTAACTTGCAGAACTAAATTGTTTCTAAGCTGCACACACTGTACTGTTATAATAAATATAAATGTTAAATGCAGTTGCACTATCTTTGATTTATTTATAACATGTTTCTTCTAAATGTTAAGTTGGATTGTGGCGTTTGTGATTAATGCATCATCAGAGAAGCTGCAGCATCCTGCTGTTTAATTAGATTTCATTATTAAAGAGAAATAGAGGAAGTAGATGAGTCCCAACCAGGAACTACAGATAGGCCTCCACGATTTAGTCAACAGCACTCAAGAACACAACCGTGTGGACTATACTCAGATTTATTTGGCATACTCGACATGCAGCGGGGCTCCTTACATCAGAGGGGTTCACAGTACTAAACATGCTGACAGAAAACAGACGGAGGGCTTTTAAGGTAAAGACTGATCGCAGGTTTGTTGCGTTCATCCGTTTTGGTCAAGTCCAGTGAGATGTTTTGAAGCACGGGGGGGGGGGGGTGATGTTGGAGGGGTAACGTCGCCTTATCAAAGGGTGATTGCTCGACACAGTTCAGTTCCAAACGAGACACAACGCACACTGATGTCCAGTCACAATAATACATTTTTGGTTCTTCCTTGCTGGAAAAAAAATAAGTCCATCATCAGCAATTATTTTTTAGGTGGATGAGTTCAGGATGCGGGAGTCAGCGGAGTCAGAGCGCTCTTCGTACTCCTCATCGGGGGAGTAGAGGCCGGGTTTAGGCCCTAGTGAGCAGGCCTCCTCCTGGATGGTGATGCGCTGCTCCTCGGTGGGTCTGGAGGAGAGGATGGGCGAGCTCCGGAACACGGACCCCGCTGGGCCGCCGGGGCCTGCCGAAGAGAAAGGGGACACGTACTGTGCCGCCGAGCGGAGCTGGTACTGCTGCTGCAGGGCCATGGTATTCCACAGAGTCACGTCGTTGTGCACGAAGGGGCTGGCCTGGCTGCGCGTCAGGGAGTTGCGCAGCATGAGCGGGTAACGCGTGGGCTGCGGGAAGGACGGGTGCTGCAGGGGGACGCCCAGCGCGCCGGTGGACACCACCCCCGAAGCGGAATCGGACGAGAACCGGAGGGAGTCGGGGACCCGGAAAGCGGAGCCCACCGACCACTTGGCGGTGGACGTCACCGGGTGGTAGGAGCCCAGCGTGTGCTCGAACAGGTGTCCGTTTGAAGGCAACACCAGGGCGTCCGGGTTCGGGTCAGAGTGAGGGTGCGCGCTTCCGTCAGGACTCCGGCTGGACAGCAGCACCTCGATGGCCCCGACCAGATCCCCTCCACACCCCCGGAGGATGAGCTCCAAGACAGGAGGCTTGTGGGCGGGGAAGATCTTCTTGAGAACCTCCAGTGGGGGCCTGTTGGTTCTGAGGCTGAACGGGAGGTTGATGGAGCCGGAGAGGCCTTCGATCACCACGCCCTGCTCCCCGGGGCTGGGGGGATACTTCTGAGGGCTCTCTGCTTTGGCTTCCTTCTCGGCGCCGGCGGCTTTGGAGAGGCTGTAGCGGCTCTCTTCCTGGTGGGAGGGCGTTTCTGGAGGCTCGGGGGTGTAGCAGGAGTTTGGTTTGGAGCCCTCCGGGGAGCTGACGGGGTCCTGCTCCTTGTCGCTGGAGCTGCCTCCGTTCTCTGCTCCCGAAAGTTCATCTGGACCGTCCTCTGCAGAGTCTGCAAGGCAAGGAAACAAAGCTGAAGATGCGCAGGAGGGAAGGGACACGTGTCTAAGTTGGAAACTCTTAGAGCAGATGTAAATATGCATCTCTAAAATCACAGAATAGTTTGGATCAACAAAGCACAAATCGTCTGTTTTACCCAGTTTTATATCTTTAATTGTGGGTTTTTAATTCCGTATGAGATCCTGATCTTCTTAATCACATTAAAACCTCAGCCAAGTGTCTCTGTGCTCTCCACCAGAGGAAAGGCAACAATTAATCTCTTGTCATCTTGTCTGCAACACAGCGCTGCATGAGGATTTATTCTGTATTTTCTTTCTTTTTTTTTTATTCCTCTCTCTCTCTCCAAAGCTGTTAACGCAAACTGCTGACTCTGTGTCATTGAGGAATCCACCGTCGATGCCTTTTGACCACATTCTGTAAACAGATCGCCCTGTTGCTCGGTAACATTTCATCCGAAGCTTGACCTCCCGCAAGAAATATGGCGATTATATTCGATCGGGCCTGTCCGACGGTGATTACTGTAATCTTTTAAAAGCGGCCCGTGTCAGGCTGGAAACGGAGCTGGGGTGGGGGGAGGCAACAGAGAGGGGCATGTGTCCCAAATTAAATCAGTGTTTGAGTCTCAGTGGTGTGCAGTAATTGCCTAATTATTAGATCTCAAATTAACTGAGCATAGGGAGGAATACTTTTGATTAAAATAATTATTTTGCTCAATAAACTGAGAATAAACGCAATTGGAAGTTTTACTGCCTCAAAATAATCCAATTTAATTTCAGATTCTGTAGTAATATGATATGCAACTTACTCGTTTATATTTGTATTTTTTTGGCTATATGGAAGAAAATACTCTTTAGAAAAAAAGAAATATGATTTTTTATATACACAATCATTTCAAATGACTGCAAAACCATATGGAAGTACACGTTACATATAATAACCTATTAAACCATTTTAAAAACACTGCAGGTTACTATTAAAACTCATTAAAAGTATATCAAACCTCAGAAAAGGCCCTTTAACTAAACTGAATATTTAAAAATTTTCACTGAACCATTTATTTTCCCCCAAACTTTTTATTTATTCCTATTATCATCACGTGTTTCTGCTCTAACGTGTGTGTTTACTCACTGAAAGTCAAGTCCAATCTCAAACTGATGTGACTAAGATAAAACGAAAGTGATCTGAATAAAAACTTCCATCAACCAACTGAGAAAAGCTGCCATAATAATACAAAATTAAATTTAGATTAAACCGTATTTAGGCTTGTAAATAATGTAGATGAATGATGGGATCAGATAAACATCTTTTTCATTATTTAGATGTTTTCTAATTTGAAAATGCACTGACTTTAATTTGACATCGTTTTTCTTCAGTTTGAAACCTTAACAGAATGAATTATTTATTATTCTCATCAGCTGTCCTACCTGTGCATGTTTGCGCTCCACTCTGCACCGGCTCCGCGCTGCTCCACCTCAGCTCCAGCTCCTCAGTCCTCGCCGGGGCCGCCTGGTTGCCCTCGCCGCTCCCCGACATGCTCCCGATGCTGGGCAACACTCTGAGGGACTCCGGGATGAGGCTCTCCAGGCTCTCGTTGGCCTGCTGCCTCCGGAGCGCCACCTGCGCCGCCATGACGCGCTGCCGCTCGATGATGAGGATGCATTTCTCGCAGGTGCAGTCCTTGAAGCGGCAGTAGCGCTTGTGGCCCTTGAGCCACGACAGCACGCCGTGGTTCCGGCACCGCGCGCACTTGGGGGTCCTCTGGAGCGGGGCCCGGGGCTGGGACACCGGAGCCCCCATGTAAAGGTAGGGGGACCCGTAGCCGTTCATTGTGCCAGACGCAGCGTGCTTTCCAGGACGCACAAGAGCATGTGTGGAGACTGGGAGCAGAGCGGGAGTGTCGCTGTCAGCAGGAGCAGCAGCAGCAGCAGCACTCAGAGAGATGGAGCTGGATGGAGCTGCTTTGCTACACGCATGACAGGATGGGGGATAAGAGGTGTTGGCTTGTAGTAGAGGATCCACCTTTCCTCCGGCTGACAGCACAGATATGCATCAGGCTGACACGCACTTATGGAGACGAGTAACCAAACGCTGTCACTCGCGTCAAAGCGGCTGTACGCGTCGAGAGGAGAAGAAAAAAAAAAAAAAAAGAAGTTCCTGCAGGCTCAAGAGGAATCAGATCAGATAACCTCCCCTTCCTCTACGTGTTAGAATTCCCTTTAAATCCACAGAAACCTTCAAGAGAAACATTTTGCGCCGGAAACAAACATTTGATCCGTAGGAAGCTGTTACTGTTATCTCAGCAAATTATACCAGAAAAAAAGAAAAGGCCACTGAAACAACCAAACATTAAAACGTTGCACCACCTGGTATCACTTCTGCAGGCTCTCACTTGTAGATTTGTCTTAAATTGAGCGGAATTCCAGTTTAATAGTTTGGATTTTGCAACAACGCCCACTGGATTAAAAAAAAAAATAAAATAGCATGCAGGAAAATGGACAACTGGATTTAAAAACACCATCATAAATACAGAAAAGGAGTCTCTGACAATGTAAAATATGACATCTCTGCATGAAATGAAATATACAGAGGTGATTTGGTGCCGTGTTCTTTAAAAGATTTGTGCAACCGGTGAGAGAACGAGTGCAAACACAAAACAAATCTACATGCAAAAAGGATTAAAATGCACAAGTCAGGCATCTATATTAGTCTATATTTAATTTGTTTAATTCAGCATTAATAAATAAATAATGATTTAAGCTGCAGATATCTGTTAAATTGTTTCAAGCAGCCTGGAAAACGTTTCATTTTTAGGAAATAACCCCGGTGCACAGAACTCTAAAGCCTAAAGTCTTAAATGGTCTTTCAGTGTATTGGGTATTAATCCAGATCTCCTCCTCTCTCTCTGCAGGCTGCACGACTTAATTCGGACCAAAAAAAAAAAAACGCACGTTGCCTTCTCGCACCTTTTACACAATCGTACATAACTTAGATGATTAGCTCTCTAACGTGTATAAAAGCCCTTCGGGAACTATGTCGAGGATGCTGATATGTCCCTTCTGCTGGACTAATAGAGGGCATTGAAACATAACACCGGACAAAGCCGGGGCCCATTTCTGACCGTAAAAAAGGTTTATTCAAGCAAATAATGGGATCCGAGCAGCGCGGCTTACAGCGAATAAGAGCCACGGTAAACTTCCCCACATGAAGCCCGTCTCCAGGGCTATTAAGCTTTTAATTGGAAAATAGCAGAGGAAATTTCAAGGTGACTAGAGTGGCTTTGCAGTTTGTGCCGGCCGAGTGGATTTGTGGGAGTGGGAGGCTGCGGGTGGACGCATAATAAATTTATTCATGTTGTTCCCGGAGAAAGAGTAAAACACAAACAGGAATAAAAGTTTATACCGCAAGGCTGCACCGGATGGAGGGGACGGTTTCATCCGATGCACGGCGGGGTGTGGACGCAGGAGGACTGTGGGCATGTGGAGAAAAACATGTTGCAAGGCACGTGAAATACATGCTCTTCATTATATATTATTAAGAAATTAAAAATACTAAGAAAATGGAAGCATATATGAATTAAAAAGCACATTGTGATGGGGCTCACTCACTGAGACTTCATTCACAAACTTCCTGGCTTGTACATTTCCTCACACCAGTTTTATAATTTGCAGCACATCCCTGAAAATAAAAGATTGATTCGGTAGTTTGCAGACAAAATGCAAAAAAAAGATATTTGGCACATTGATTTACAAGGAAAATAACTGTTAGTTGCAGCCAAATGTTATTCTATTTTCTTGTACAGTAGCCTAAAGATATCACTTCTACAGCTAGCATGCTAGCAGGCCTTGGGCTAACTGGGAATTAACCAACCATGGGCTCAACATTAAGAAGCCAGAGGATGATGGAGGTGCAGGGTGCTGCTGATTTTGTATTTCTGTGGTGAAAGTTTCACAATTCAGAGGAAACCGTGGACCGTCAGGGGCCCTCGTGATCTGGGGCCTTTGTGGCAGCAGCCCCATTTTGAAAATTCAGCCTTGATGTAGCACAATCATGCAGTTTCATTTCTGCTTATTTTAATCATGTTGGTACAAGTGAGGTCGGGTGATTTCAAGCTATTTCATTCTTGTCACCGACAGATTATTATTTTTTTTTTTTTTTAAATGAATGCTTTACGTGACTGGATAGAAAATATCTCATGCATATTCACTGTTTTCAGGCGTTTTGCAGACATCATGTCAGCTGCAGCCCCGTGTGAGTCTAGCAATAGCACTGCATTGCTCCTAAACTGGATGCTTCACCATTGTACCCCTGTGCCTTTACTCCAAATGGTCGAGAATTTTTATAAGGAATGGTTAGAAGAGCTTAAAGAGAATAAACCAGTGATGTTTAAATGTCTGACTTTACAGCAGAAATAAACACGCTGTGGCCTCTTCAGCTAATTTCTCCATTCATGACGAACTGTAAAGGGGGGAATTTTGTTTAAATTATATCGCACTTGAGGTTTAAGAGGTTTAACTCAATCATTAAGAGCGTGGCTGCTTTAAGTGACAGGTGGGTCCGCTCACAGTTTGCTACCTAAGATTGAATTATCAAAGAGTTAGGTGGAGTCAGCCTTTCTACTTATTTGTCCTTGTGGTCATTATGAGTATTATAATGATAAACCACCTTTTGTTTCCTCCCCCCAAGTGGATACAAGGTTGGCTTTTTACTCTATTAAGATTTTTCGTTGGACTCTAATATTTCGTTGGACCTCCTTCAGCTTGATTACAGCACACATTCTCTGCAGCATTGTTTCAATAATCTTCTTCAATGTCACCAGATTTATTTCCATCCAGTGTTGCATTCATTTTTCTCCAAGATCTTGTATTGATGATGGGAGAGTCTGACCACTGCACAAAGCCTTCTCCAGAACATCCCAAAGATTCTCAATGGGGTGGACACATAATGTTGCTGAACCCAGACCTGAGCAACTGCAGCAACCCCAGATCATAGCACTGCCCCCACAGGCTTGTACAGTAGACACTAGGCATGATGGGTGCATCACTTCATCTACCTCTCTTCTTATCCTGATGCCCCCATCACTCTGGAACAGGGTAAATCTGGACTCATCAGACCACATGACCTTCTTCCATTGCTCCAGAGTCCAATCTTTATGCTCCCTAGCAAACTGAAGCCTTTTTTTCCAGTTAGCCTCACTGATTAGTGGTTTTCTTAAGGCTACACAGCTGTTCAGTCCCAATCCCTTGAGTTCCCTTCACATTGTACATGTAGAAATGTTCTTACTTTCACTATTAAACATAGCCCTGAGTTGTATTGTTTTTCTACGATTTGATTTCACCAAACATTTAAGTGATCGCCGATCAATCAGGATTTGTTTCCGACCACATTTCTTCCTGGAAGACAATGGTTCCCCAATATCCTTCCAGTTTTTAATTATGCGTTGGACAATTCTTAACCCAGTTTTAGTAGTTTCTTTGCACGACCACAGGATGTGTCTTTAGACATGGTTGTTTAAGAAATGAGAAGCTACTCATTGCATCGGTTGGGGTTAAATAACTTGTTGCCAGCAGAAAGATAATCACCCATGCAGTAATTATCCAATAGGAGGCTCCTACCTATTTGCTTAGTTATATCCAGGCGGCAGTGTATAATATGGAGCAAACCTGGAGAGGACACTCAAGGATTCGTTTCTCAGATGAAACAATCAGCTGCTTTTGTGCCTACGTTGCCTCATAAATTGAGTCCTGATAATGACTCTTCCTACTTACTAAAAACAACATACGTTAACAGGAATCGAATGAATCAGTTTGTGCAACCGTCACTTTACATTTCAATCACTCTACACCTCTCGGATCCCATGTTTATATTAGCAGAGGAAACTCCTCCAGCGGGGCCCCCACAGAGGAGCAGGAGGAGCTGACCTCTGCTGAGTGCGCTCATTATTAGCTGCTGATTGGGGGCGTTGCCGCCACTCACAAGTCCTGTCACAGAAACGCTGATTTAAACTCCCCCAGGGAGGCGGGACACTGAGATCTTACAGAGGAATTAGCCGGGACATCTGAATTAGCGAGACGTTTTTTTTTTTAGAAAGGACAGAACATCAGTCAGATGTCAGCCTTCAGACCGCTGCAAGAAAAGAAAACCTTTGACATAATATTACAAATAAATCCTTCATTAAAATTCTACTGCTGGAATCTGCTCTCCTGTATTTGTCCATTATTATTTACAAAAGTAGATAAACACGTCTGTTATTTTTAATCATGAGAGCAGAAAAGCAGGTAATTTTTGAAGATATAATGAAGAAATAATGAAATTTCTCTAGCGGCACACTCAAAAGAGTTCATTTCCACAAAAATTTAAATATTAAATTTGCTACTACTATGCACTGAACTAATGTATCTGCTTTACATACCTATGAAGTACAAGTATATTTAGCTGAGTAAAAGTATTTTCCTCCCAGAAGCAAAAGTATAAATCTGCAAATAAAGGAAATATAAAAACAGGACAGTTGGTTAAATTATTAGAAAAATGTTCGGTAAGTAGAGAAAATAATTAAAATAATTTAATTTCTAATCAGAATAATTCATGATATAACCCTCTCAATATTCCTAATTAAATTTATCATACATTGGTTGGACATTAATGCTATTTAACCTAACCTACAACTGATTAACTGAGAAAATAATTAGCAGATTGGTTAATAAAATACATAAGAATATGATCAGTAAATCTTTACATGTCAGAAATAATAAACATAATAAAAATGTAATGAGAATATAGGAGTAAAATCACAACACTTTCTGCACCGAGTACTTTTAATTGACCCAGGTAATACTGTCAGTGCAGAACTTTTAGTATAAATACTGTCTTTTAAAGGATTTTAATTCATTTTCTTCTTTTAAAAAGCCTTGTGCTATATATAGTCATATTATTATATAACTTAAATATCTTTCATATCTGTTTCTATGTGATGAAGCGACTGGACAGTGTATTTCCCACAGGATAAATAAAATATCTATCTAATGATCTATTTCCAATACGTAAATACCAGTTTGAAACTCGACTTTCTGCCTGTGGAGCCCGGTGGCGTCCCTCCTAAAGGCTGCTGTGTCCTCAGCTCAGGCAGAGCAGGAGTAAAGACAAACGACGGCAGATTAGTTCTGATGCAGTGTTATGGAGCCCCGTTAAGTTAGTCAGTCTAGTCCGGCCCCCGTCCATTGCCGCTTGGCTCTCAGGAATGGACTTTTATGAATGAACCTGTGCCTGTTCTTCAAACAGCCGGAGAGCAAAGAAAAGAAAAACAGAGGTAGAGACACGTGAGAGGGAGACATTTACATGTGTTACTTGGCAGAGCTTAGGACGGTGTTTTAACGCTACTGTCCATAAATCCTGTGAGGAGGTCTACGATGGTTTTAAACTAAAAAGAAATGACGGAAACACATTTAGTGGACAGTTCAGGTTTAGACTCATGGCTGCCTTTGACAATATAATTAAAACTTCTGTCTCTATTTCTTGCAAATGTGTTCATATGCAAATTTTGTAAATTGTTTTTGCTTATATAATTTTATTTTATTAGTTTTTTATTTTATTTTTTATTTTACTTGTGGTTCTCAAGAGTGTTTTTTTTTTTTGTGCAACTGAGCTGCTGTGTCTTAGCCATTTCCCTTGTGGATGAATAAAGTCTAACACAGGTTTCTTAATTATAGCTGCATTTCTAACAGCGGAGGTCCTGCGCCTGTGATAACGTGAAATATTTAACTCAGGCCAGATGAGGAGCTCCAGATTTCACTGTTCAACTCTTGATGTTTAGCTTAGGGGGGAAAAATACTGCCCATGTATACAAGCTAACCTCTCATGGATATTAACTAAAAGGTAGTTGAACACCATATACACAAAGAGACATGAGTTATTTATTTAACATGCTCATCTTCACTGCTCCTGCAGCAGGAAAAACACTGGATATATTATGTATTTGTCTCTGGTTAAAGAATTTCCAGAAGGGACAAAAACATGGATGTAGAGTTGCTCAAACAAGTGTGACCATGTGGACGGTGAAATTGTAAACATGGATATTTCTTGGTGTTTCTATTGAATAATATCATTGCTGTCAACAGAGATGGGGAACGGTTAGGTGTCTGGTGAAGTAGGAGCAAAATGACTTTAACAAAAACTCAAAATGCAGAACTTAAGGTGCTGCAGGGAAGGAAAGGTATCTAAAAACACAAACAAAACAATAACAGCTCAAGGCCAAGACAAGAACACAAGGAACTGAACGCAGAGACGAGTGGGGTAACATCAACTTACAAAAGAACAAAAGCAAAGGCAGGGCTATATATACACATACCTGGGCAGAGGGTTAAAGGGGACACAGGTGAAACTAATGAGGGCGGAGCAACACCAGGAGAAACCATCAGACAATCAAAGAGGGGGAAAACGTAGGAAGTAAAGCGAGACAAGAAAACACCAAGGAAGAACAGAAAATATTCAAAATTCAAAACTGTGACAGGGGAAAGAACAACTATTTGATCTGATCCTTTTATTCATAATTTTTTTTAAACGGCCATGTAAATAGTTTTGTTGTTCAGAACATTGACTGGTTTAAACTGTTTCACCTGAGGTTTTTCCCAAATGCTCCTCCTTAACTACTTTTTCTCTGCGCTCGACAGAAAACGAGAAAGAGTCGAGAAATTCTCCAGGGCCCGTATTCCTAAATATTCAGAGGATCCTCTTAGAGAGCTCCTAACTTAGCCTGTGATTGCTAACCGGCCGATAAGAAGCAGTGTTGGTTGGCGTTCAGATCTTCCACAAACCGAACAGCGGTGGAGAAGAAATGAAGTAGGAAACCCAGCTGGACAGAGGAACCGTGTTTGCTTCTGGCTCAACTGATCAATGAGAAGAAAAGTGTTTTGAGATGTAGATTTGGCCCTGATGTCACAGTGCAAGCCAAGAAGCAGGCATGGGGAAATATAGCACAACAGATAAATGCCTCCTTTCTGCTTAAGAAACTCCTAAGGCCTAAGTCCTCCTCCCTGTTTTTAACTGATCTCACCTTAGGAGCACTCTTAAGAGCTAAGATTCTTTAGGAATACCTTTTATCTTTACCAGGATCTTCTCTTAACTTTGAGGGGAAATTCTTAGAAAACATCGTCATTCTGAGTAACTCTTTGCACAAAGAATCTTTAGGAATACGGCCCCAGGTTTGTAGAAAATGAGACGGAAAACAGGAAGAGAAAATTGCAAATCTGCTCGCAGCAGTCGGACCAAGTTAAAGGGGAACTACTGTTTTTTACAACCTTGACCTTATTTCTGGAATAAAATACGATCGTTTACTCACCCATATAACTTTTGTGTCATTTGTAGTCAATCAGGAGATATTTAGATCTTCGTATATCCATATAGTGGGAGTGACTGGGGCACCGAAACGCAGCCTCTAAATATCGCATTATCTGCCGCGAAACTCGTTCATTTCACCAATATTTTATTATGATACGCGGATGCTATTCCCCGTTGAGTCCAGAGTTACCCGTTATCATCATCCGGGGTAACAAATTACAGGTAAACAAGCCGACCGCTGCGGGTGCGCACGGTGCTCAGAGATGACATCATCCAGGTCAGAAGACATCATCCAGGGTCTGTAGGTCAATCTACAGACTCCGGATGATGATAACAGGTAACTCCAGACTCAACGGGTAATAGCACTAGCGTATTATAACAAAATATTGGTGAAATGAACGAGTTTCGCGGAAGATAATGCGCTATTTAGAGGCTGCGTTTCGGTGCCCCATTCACTCCCACTATATGGATATACGTGGATCTAAATATCTCCTGACTGACTACAAATAACACCAAAGTTATATGGGTGAGTAAACGATCGTATTTTATGCCAGAAATAAGGTCCAGGTTGTAAAAAACAGTAGTTCCCCTTTAAGGCAAAGTGAGCTGAACGATTTGAGCTGCAAACTGAAACATATTTCACATATCACAGTTCCTATTTCAAAGCCATTCAGATCTCTTACATCTCTACATTAGCATCACTAACAGAGTCCGGTTTATTCACTACAGCCCAAAGTAAACATCTAAATGTGTTCCCAACTATTTTTTCCTGAGCTTCCAGTGTGATCCTCCACACTTCCTGCCCGCATCGAGCCGCCATCCCTCCTCCGCCGCGGCTGCATCCGAGTGGATTTTTATCCATTACAGGAGGGCGTGATTCATAGAGGCGGAGGCAGCTCAAGGAAAACCAATTCTGTGACACTTTCTCCCCCTGCGCTGTACACACAGCAGCAGCAGCTACAGAAGGACATGGCAGCGGCGGCCGGTCGCCCCTGACAACCATGATAAAATGGCCTTCCTTAACTAAACTCGTAAAGCACGGGGCGATAAAACTCAATCTTCTGTAAAATCCAATTAAGTCATTATCTGACTGATTGTATCTTTAATTGAAAACAGAAGTGACAGTAAATTTCTGTGATATATCAGGATCAATCGATACTGCCGCGCAATCTGGTCCCGAGAGGTGATTTATAATGTCAAAGCCTTATAGGTAACTCCACATTCTTCTCTCTAAAACCACTGGTGGATGAAATTAAGAGTAAGTGCGTTTCATAAAAAAACAAGATGGTCACGTTATTGATTACAACAGATGGGGCAGAATCCAATGAATGTTCCCACAGCGCAGCGGAAAGAAAATACAAGTAATTTTCTCTGTCTGTTTTATATTGTTGTTCCCGGCACACCATCACATTTACACTCCATCACTTTGAGCATTTTTATTTCCCCAAAACTTGTAGCGACATAAACTCCAAAGCTCCAAATTACTTCTGTTGCTGTCTTATTCAAACACAAACACAAATAAAACTGGCTGAATGCATGCACGGTTTGAAACAAAACTCCATAAAACACGAGCAATACACAGCACAGGGGTGCGCATGTCAACTTCGCAAAGGCAGAAAAATCCCTTCCCTTAATTTACATTTAAGGAGCACAACTCAAAAGTGGGCGACACAACATTACTGTTTAGGTCATGAAGATGTCAGACGTCAAAAAATGTCAGGAATGAGTTTGTTTTGTGGGTTATTCAGTGTTTGGAGGCAACTCTACAACACTGCTGCTATTTATTTATTCTGCTAAAAACACAGTATGTAGAAACTATAAGGGCTGCAATTAAAAATCTTTTTATTTTATTTTTTTTAAATAACCAATTACTGTTGTAATGTATTGACTAGTTGTTTGTTCTAAAAGCTTAAAAAAAAACAAGAAAAATCATATTTCTTTTACTAAGATGATTTTCTTCCCCTCGTTAACAATCTTACATTATATTTTAGTCTTACATTCAATTTAGTGGATTAAATGATTATTTTTTTTAACTCCCCAGAGAGAAACATGATTCATGTCTAATGTGCCTTTTTCTCTCTGCAAACCTTTGAGTCGCACATCTCAGCGTCTTTGATGGGGGCTTTGTCAGACATGTTCTCTAGTCTTAACTTTAATTCAGGGGCACAGTCTTTCGTAGAATAAAAAGAAGGGTCAGGGTAAAGAACTTCACGTCAAACTATGTCTATAGTCACAAATCTGGGCTATATTCAGGATACAAGGGAAAGCCAGACTGATCCATCAGTCAATATTTAGCTAATGTAGATACACCGATCAGACATAACATTATGACCACCTTCCTAATATTGTGCAGGTCTCCCTTGTGGTGACTCATCAGAGAGTGGACATGGGCCTTCTGAGGGTGTCCTGTGGTGTCTGGTAACAGGATGTTGTTAGTTGTTTTTTTTTGTTTTTGTTTTTTCTCGTAGTGTTTTTTTTTGTTTTTTTGTTTTGTCATCTGTTTTATGTCTTGATTGCTTTTCTTTAGTTAAAGTTTAAATGTTATTTTGGGGAGCCCTCCTATTCAAGCCCCTTGAGGCTTTTGGGGGTTTCCCCGGCATGCCTCTTTGCCTTTTGTTTCTTTAATTGTTTAATTGTTAATGTACTTTCAGTATTGTTGTTGTTGTGTTGTTGTTGTATTTAAAATGTGCCAAATAAAATGAAGCAGTGGGGAGGCCTTTGACGGGAGGGGCCTCATCCCACAGATACTTGATCACTTTGAGATCTAGTGAATTTGGAGGCCAGGTCAACACCTTGTGCTGTTCTTCATGTTTTGTGTGTGTGTCTGTGTCAGGCTGCATCCTGCTGGGGATGGCTGCTGCCATCAAGGAGTGTCATTGCTACGGGGGGGGGGGGGGGGGGGGGGGTCTGGTCTGGTCTAGGTGGGTGCTACATGTGGTACACCAATGAATGCCAGGTCCATAGGTTTCCCAGCAGAACATTTCTTTGTCACAAGATGGTCAACGTTATTCATTTCTACTGTCAATGGTCATAATGTTATGGCTGATCGGTGCGTATTAGTATACAATCCATGTCGATCATTGAATAACAGTACTGCCTAAGACTTTTGGGGGTAATTCAGACACAGGGTCACATTACATTTAATATGTAAGTCTGATAAAGTGCCGGTTATTGATAATGAGAAAACCCTGTTATGATGAGTTTAAGTTTTCTTTTGAGATGTTCTTGTTTCATTGTAATGACGACATTTCAGAAGAAGCAGGACTAAACAATTTAAAATTGTTATTTAACGGCTGTTCCTAAAAGTCTTGATTTTTACTACACTACTGCAGTGGTGTGGAAGTGCGACTGGGGGGGTTGGAAGTCAATACATGGAAGGAAATATTATTATTGGAACGGGATCAGAAACATAAATTTTCAGCAAAACTAAAGATTAAAACGTTTACTCTGAGAAAAAAAAAAATTCTAGTTTTGACACCTGGAAATCTTTTCATGTGCAGATCAAGAAATAAGTGCTTGCTTACTGGGAAGCATGTGGAAGACTTTATCTGTTGTCTAGAGTCTTAAAGCTCTTTGGATTATCAGCTCCAAAACTCCAATTATCAAAAATATTACCCAACTAATCCCTACTTCCCCAAGTTAAAACTGGATCCCACCCCTATTCAATTTCCGTTCTATATTTCTACATTTTTTGTTTTCACTTTCCAAGCACTTTTAATGCTTGTCAACAAAAATGAACTGAAACTAACAACCTGTATCGTAAGCTACAGAACAGATAAAACATCAAAACACTCAACTATGAAACTGTTTTGCGAGAACATTCAGTTTTCAGCTCGTAACGTCTCATAATGCTTTTGCTATGTAATGTTATCCTTAGCTTTTTTTTAAAAAATTATTATTATTTGCTGGCGTTGCCGCTGATGGAGTCAACGGTGAAGTTGCTCATCTGGCTGCTGGTCCCACACTCAGCCTTCACATCAGGGTTAACCAGGGAGCTGATGGAGCGGCAGGTCGCGGTGGAGTCGTGTCCGGCGGTGATGCTGCTGGTTGAGAAGGCTGCAGAGGTGACACACAGACAGACATAGGGGCCTGTTCAGACCTTGCGTTAACATCCGATCTGGGCTGATCCGCAGCTCTGGATACGTGTGTTCAGACCCGGAATCAACGCGTCTTTACGAATCAGGCATCAGTTTCTGCATGCAAATAAACATCATCTAGGGCGTGGTAGAATATTTTAACAGCTGATGTCTCCAATGGATCTCTACCGCTGCTCCAGAACCAAGAACAGCGCTGGTATATGTGTGTGCGCCATGACTTTATTGATCGTTAGTTATATCTGCAGTAAACTCAGAGTATAAATCCAACTCTTGAAGTTTCCATATGCACCATAATCTCTGGTAATAAAGGTAAATAAAGACATCGTAGATTGAGGAAATACTTAACGACACACAGCTCCTTATACGTCAACATGACTGCATCAATAATTAACACAGAATCACACTTGTGTACTCATTAAATGCTTTCATTTGTTAATTCTTGCTTAGATTTATTTATGTTGTAGTAAGTTAATGACCACAGATCTCTTACAGTGCTTTTTCCTTTACAGGCGATCAGTTATAACACCCCTGTTGACTATAGGAGGTCTTTGCTGTGACTCAGGACACACTGCGTTCACACTACCAAAGGAATGAGGACACATGCGATCCATATCGTCTCTAGACGTGGTCAAAGATCGGATCTCTCAAATGCGTTCACACCTGTCTTTTACATGACTGGATCTGGAGCCGAGATCTAATATAAGGTCTAAACTGAGAGTCCTTATTAGAGATCCAGTTCACACTAGCAGTAAAAGAAAACACCCGTCTTTACGTGACGGGGCCCTGCACGCAAAATATCAAAGCTGAGCTGGCTTCAACTGTTTTTATTCATCAACCAAACATTTGTTTCACCAATTAATTGTTAAGCAGATCCGACAACATCAATAAGGGCTTGTAACAGTGACTTGCAGACAATCATAGACTGTACTCAGTATCTGAGACAGACAACCATTCACACTCACACCTACGGCCAATTTAGAATCACCATTTAACCTAACCAGCATGTCTTTGGACAGTGGAAGGAAGCTGGAGTACCTGGAGAGAACCCACTGAGAACATGCAAGCTTCTCGCTCTGAGGCATCAGTGCTAACCACTGACGCTGCACACTAGTGAAGCACAACAGCAGATTGCAGAATAAAGGTGTTTTCTGTTTACAGTTATGGGTGCACATGTGTTAAGTGACAGTAAAGCTACTGACCTGTGAACCTAAAATAAAATGGGCCATTATAAGTTCTTTAAATCAAGTTTTTATTATCAGAGTCTAGAGTAGAGTTTAAATGTGGGGGGAAATGTGAATAATTGTGTTGCAGGTTCTCCAAAGACGCTGAGGTTGCTCCTAAAACTTTCATTAAGAGGCCACAATGCTCCCTGTAAACATTATCCTTTAGTTATTTTCTGATAAACAACAGATGAAGACACAACAAGGTAGTAGCTGATCAATTGATCACATGATTGGGGGTTTGTTTGACAAAATTAGCCTAAAATGTCCAACAAGGGCTAAAATTATCCAATAAATGTGTAGATTTTATATATCAAGATGTAGACATGAGGTCAACATCTCCACTAGCATCTCCTCAAGGTGGTCCATGGATAAAAAACATGTTATATTTAAATAATTGCTTGGAATAATAAAAAACCTTAAACATCTGCCCCGCGGTGGTAAAATATGACCGCATATTACAAAAAGAAAAAGACAAACCTCAAATCTTTCATTCTCTTTCAGGTATCCAGCTACAAATCTTGTTTTTTTGTTTTGTTTTTCTTCCTCAGATACTCCCCCAAAGTCATTAATATGATGAATTCATATTGCTCTGCGTAGGTAGACAGTACAGGGCGCAAATAAATAAACATGTCTGCAGGCAAGTAAATAAACAGGACAATAGAAATACTATAGTGAGACAGACAAACCAGGACAGTCTAATCATCAGCGCTGTAGAATAAATGGCCCCGACAATAGAAATATGGCTGTACACTGAAAGCTTGGGATTTATAGCAAATTGAATCAGTGAGCCAAAAGGTAAGACCTTGACCACGAAGCTAAAGGATATCGTTTACATTGAATACTAAAGATATAAAGATAACATAATATAATTTCAGTACTTAATCTGCACTTGAACTAGGTTTTATTTAAAATATTTCTATACTACTATCAGTCTAATACCCGAGTATCAGACAGCAGGACAGTATTTTTTGACACTTCACTATGAGAATTATATTTCTATAAAGGTATTCTTTATTTAACAACAGAAGCAAAACTGTAGGTCTGCAATAAATTACGAGCAACCGATCACTTATTCACTTATCTTATAATCTTGTTAATATTGTGTATACTTATTTTATTTTTATTGTTGATTTTAGCTTTTGTTATATTTATGTATGGTTGAATGCCTGTACATTGCTGCTGCAACAGAGAAATTTCCCAGTTTGGGATTAATAAAGAAACTATCTATCTATCTATCTATCTATCTATCTATCTAAATCCTCTTAAATTGGATAAAAGTGGATTTAAATCAGACAAAAATAAATCAAGAAATAAGAAAATGGGATCGTTTTAGCTCCTTAATTAAATTAAATGAAAAGGAATTCTTAGCAGATCAAAAATTATTGTCAAAGCAACACTTCAACAGTTTAAGTAATGTTTTAATCCAAAATGAAAAGTGTAATCGCTTGTTAAATTAGTATTGTCCATCCTTTGTATTATCTCTTAATATTAATTATATTCGGGGTACATTTAAAGTTGAGGAATTAATCAGCACAATAAACATTAAAATCAGTCACTCTACAGCCCCAAGAGAATAACACATGTACATCTCCTAAAAAGGAACACAGCAACGAACCTGGAAAAATATTTCATAAGATGCATTATCTCAAAAACTAAGATTTACCAGCCTTCTAAAAGTCTCTCTCTCCCTTGCTCCCTCTCTCCTCAGCAGTGGCGGGAGGGGAAGCGGACTAATTTTTCTCCTCATTAACTTCCTGATTGGTTTCGGACTCCAATTTTTGCCCGTCTGCAGTTTGTCACCACTTCTGAACTGGCAGCCCAATCGTTAATACAAATGTTTGTGTAGCTAAGTGCACCCTGCTCTTTTTTCATCCCTCACTGGTCTATACGTGTACAGCAATAACAGCGAGCGGCTGGGGGAGGGCGGCCGCCGTGAATTAGCCCGTCCGCTGTTAATTCTCTGCCTGTTCATCAGCAGGAAATCTATGGTGTGATTAAAGGCTGGAAGCAACTGGACGTGTTAGTTTCAGTGGGGACGTTAAATCACGACACACTGTAGTACACATGTTCTCTGCTGCATCCAACCGCTCTCCTGTTTAATACAGATTAATGTCAGGCCGCTGAAACAGCAGAAAACCTTGTTCTCAATTAACTGTAGAGCACTTGTTAATGGCATTACAACTAATTAAACACTTTCTTTTCATTGCCAGCTGTTTGCTAGCCATGCTAATGGATGGTGTATCTCAACAACTACAGGATGGTTTGCAGTGAAATTCGTGACGTCCTAAAGATGAATTGTATTAAAGTTGGTGTTGCCCGGACTTTTTTGAATACAAAATATTTTGTGCTAAACAACACAGTAAACATTAGACCTACGTATGTAGCATCAGCCTGATCGATCACTTTGAGCACGTTAGCATGCTGATGTTAGTATTTAGTGCAAAGCATGGTGGCTCCAGCTGTTCCCATCTAAAGCTCGGTTCATACTCCCACAACCAGTCTACATGGAGCTCACGCCGTAGGGGGCTACACTGGTGGAAGGATTTATACCTGATTATGCAGCTAAAATGGTAAATAAATGTCGATTTGAACAGTTTTACGCAAATCACTGCAGCACAAAACACAGCGAAGACATCTGAGTAGGTGGTTTGCAGGGAGCTGAGCAAGGGGAAATGCATTTCAAACCAATCGCAGCCATTGTGGTCTACGTCGACAGGACGGGTAGCTACATTTCTACGGAGGCACTACGCCATAGAAGTGACCCACGACTATAAAATATGCTTAGCTCCGTCTAACCCTAAATTAGTCAAAGAGATGTAGCATGAGGATGTGGGTGAGGCTTAGGCAGACAGCTAGCTAACTTGTGATGGCATTCACCTGTCAATCTTATCAATCACGCTCTAAAATGATAGTAACTTGTCTATTGAAGACATTTCACCAATAGACAAATGTCAACAGGTTTAATGTGACGTATGCAGGTTTAAAACACATGTTAAGATAACGTGGGGTCATTGCTGCTACTTGACAGCGTATTTATTATCCGTTTTTCTCTAAATACAGTCAAAATCATTAGCTGAATTAGTTTATTATTGTAGATTAATAACTAATGTTGTCTTTTAGTCTGAAGGCTGCAGCCAATGAGCTAACTGTTCTAGTTAGAGAAAGTTTCCCATTTTGCTGGGTTCTAATCTATCAATCGTCTGGTCCTTTCTGTGTGGAGTTTGCAGGTTCTCCCTGTGTCTGCGAGGGTTCTCTCCAGGTACTCCAGCTGGCTTAAGTGGCCGTAGGTGTGAGTGTAAATGGTTGTCTGTCCCCGCGATAGACTGGAGACCTGTCCAGGATGTACCCCACCTCTCACCCAATGACTGCTGGGATAGGCTCCAGCTCCCCTGCAACCCTTCAGAGGACAAGCAGTTAGAGAAAATGAATTAATTAATGCAGTTTCCTATGTTAATTGGGCTTCATGGCCTCTTTACAGTAGGTTGATGAACAGTGAACTTACAGCAGGTGCTGAAAGACATCCTAGCTCAGTGGAAATGGCATTTTTTCACCATAGATGGATATATTATATGTGTGTGTTTTGCTTCTTAACAAAACACACCAGCCAGATTCAGAGGAGAGAAAGTCCCGATGACCTCAACCGTTTATATGGACAACTAGCAGCAGCCCAGTATTCAATTAAAAATTAATATGGATCAATTTATGCGTTTTAATGGGTAGTAAATTCTGTTTGGTTGTTACATTTACTTTATGGGTGAGAGAGGAGGACGGAGAGGAAGAGAAGGAGAGAGAACAGGACAGGGAGATAGTGTACAGTATAAGTGTAAAACTAATGTTACTGGTAAATCCTTAAGTTGTGTTGACGTATTATTGTGTTAATTGTAAGGCACTGTATGTACAATGCTCTAAAGGTCAGGTCCTTCAATCAGCCCCGACTGTAGTTATTGGTATTTCCTTGTTGGTTTTGTATTTCAGCCTCAGAGATTGTTACTAGTGTTACTTCTCTGCAGCTCACTCCTTTTAAGATATGTACGACTCCATATAGAACATTTGCACTTTTTGTTGAACGGATAGTAATGAGTTGGAAAATGGACATAACCAGTAGGCATTTGTTTGTACGTATGTTTTTTAGATCAGTTTCTGAATATGCCAACCGCTATCAGAACTAAGTCATATGACATTATAATCACCTTTTAAGTTTATACAACAAACTTATTTTCTTATTTTTGGCTACCTGGAAAAAATATCCATTCCTTCCCTTAGATCAATATGCTATTATTTTTATTTTTTTTTTAATAAATGCACTTTTCTTAATGCACCCTCTTGCACACACCTTTCCTCTGCCGTTATTTATTGTCCATACGACCTCTGCAGTAACATGCAAATATTCAATCCCTGCAACTCCTGTTTGCACTTACCCTGTCTGCACTTTATCCACTTTATTCATACAGTCATGTTTACATCCTCCAAGGACGGTTTGGAAAGTTTCAAACTTTCATAGCACAGTCTTTTGTACATATTGTGTATTGTTGTACGTTTTGTTTCTTTAAAAGACGCTTGTTTTCTTTTCACATGTGCCTTAAATTGCCCCCTCGGGACAAATAAAGTTTTCTAAATGCTCCACTGTGTTCAGCTACTTGATACCTCAGGTCAGCGGGTTGTATTTTGACTGATTGATTTTTTTGGCACTCAGCAAGAATTCTGTAGAGAAACAAGTTGATATCTCCCTATCCAACCATACTGTAGGTTTATTCTATTAACAAGATTTATTCCAGTGACCAAAAAGGGTTTTATGATCAAAATTAAAAACACAACTGTAGCATTCATGCCACCATTCAAGCTGTCTTTCTTTTTGTCTGTAACAACACACAGCATTACTCACTGCAGCTTTAAGATGCAAGTTGTAATAACAGAAATTACCACATGTCTCCATTATTCAAGTTCAGCCTGAAGTTTGTAACAAGGCAGACTTTACCTGCTACTGCCGCTGAAAGAGTTTATTCTCCTCAATGAACTTTTGCCCTTTTCTCAGTCACTCAGCGCTCTATATAAGATTTCCAAACTATTAAACAGTCTTTGTGTGGAATAACAAAAGGAAGCTTTTTTAACCTCCCACTTGTCCTGTTAAGAGAGGGAGGGAGGGTGTGAATGAAGGTGCAATCATTTCTGCGGCTGCCAAAGAGGGGAACAAAAGCCCAGATGTGAGAGGAGATGGTAATTCAGTCTGAGCCACCGAGGATAAGCTCTCTCTGTGGGTTTCATACTCGGCACTCATCCCCCGTACACAAGGGTCATAGGGGTAGATAACACTTAAGTAAACACACAGGTACGCACACACACACACGAACACAAGTCTGCCTTCAACTGCACTGACATTGATTATCTGAGTATCTTGAATTAAAGGGATTACCAAAAATCCCAGGCATATTTAGATAATAATTTTAATGAGTATTTTATTACTTATTGAAATAGGAAGGATTTGAGTCTGTAACTGTAATAACCAAATATTTAAATATAGCATTTTAATATTTAATAATAGCTATTTAATGCAGCTAAATGGTTTACAGCAGGGGTGTCAAGAATACAACGTGCAGAACAAAAAACAATCTATGTGTCGACGGGCCTTTAGACAATCACCAAGAGAATTAGACTAATTAATTTGGAGATATTTCAGTCCTGACCAACTGCAAGACAAATGTCCCCATTTTTTAAAGCACGGCTTAAAAAAAAAAAAATCTCAACTCTGGATAAAAGCTGGTGAGAGGACCCTTAAATTAATTGAACATATTATTATATTAATGTGTCTTGACAGCTTGCTGCAAATTCATTTTAGGTTTACTACCTTTGCATGTTTAAACTTCAGCGTGACATTGTACCATGCATGGGCTGCATGTGTCTGCTACCCACGGACAGCAGCACTTAGTGGAGGCTGTTATCAAGGCAACTAAAATTCAATCTCAGGAATGAAGAGTTGCCTGTCACATGACAAGGTTGACCTGGGATTAAATGGCTCTCATTAAAATGATACGAGCTGTGTCTAAAAAAATTGGCCCTGGCCAGTTTGAGAGGGTCCCATGTGTGTCCAACTGAGGACGACCCTCGTCAGAGATGGACGTTCCCCTCTCTGGAAGCAGGATATGGGCGTCTGGCTCCTCATCATCAGACCAGCAGCAGGACTTAATGGCCCAGAAAACTCAGTCAAAGCGGAGACAGGCAGGCTTTAAATACTGAGCGCTGAGGAGTGGAAGCCCATGACACTCAGCTGATGTTCACAACGCAGACCTTCACCTTCCAGTTTTAAACCACTGATCTCATCTGACTTTTGCTGCGAGACTCTTAATGCCACAAGTCTAATATGATATAAGGTAAGGTTATAGCATCATAAAAAAACATTTTGGAACAAATGTCAAAGAAACGGATCATGCAAAGCGCAATACTGGACGAATGGCGCTGGTTTAAAAGTCACAGGAACCCTTTATGTCTGCTCCATACTGCATTTCACTCTGAACCACTGTCCACATGCTGGTCTTTACCACAAAAAAATCTGACTTGCTGGTTGCCCCAGAGGAAAAATCAGTATTATGCCGGCAACATGACATACGAATGAAGTATTCTGCACGTTATGCCTCTACTATCTATTATGCATGCAAGATAGCTAGCTGGGGAACTTAAAGAGGAGAAAAAGCCTACACATATTGCACTGCCACTACTTGGCTTTTTAACCATCTTGAACATCTCTAGATGTTTCACTTGGTTTATATCCATCTAAATAGGAAGCATTCACCCTCTGACCAATTGCCAGATGTCCAAATAAAAAAAATTTAATGGTCTCACAACCTTATTAAGTACATGCAACATTTTCAGAGCTTGATCAGAATGAAACAAGCTGCCTCATACGATTAGAGCGTATTTAAGAATTAAATAACAATACATCTTTAGCTTTATTGTATGACTGAACATACTTAAAACAGCTTGGCTTATTGTCGTAACAGCAATATCTTCAGTTAATGCACTTTTGTATATGCTTGTGTTCTGTTTAATGGTATGAGGATGTGGACCCCAACAGCTAGGAATCAAACTATGTAAATATATATAATAAAGCCTGATCAATTAGAGAAGGTTGATAAGATTGACCCATACCGTTCTGTAGAAGAGGAGGACCATGAAAGAACATGAGTAAGAGATAAAAGAGATACTTAAAGAAACTTAAAACTAAACTAAACAACTATAAAACTCATGAACCAGGCTGCATGCATCAACTGTGAGCTCATAAAAGGCGCAGACACACCAAACCAACGTCAAACAACTACAGGCAACGAAAGCTGACGGTGATGTCGCCTCACGTCGCCTGCTGTAGTCCAAAAAAAGTTGAATACACCACAAAGTCTACAACCGACAAGTATTTGTCATTCAAAAAGGGAAAGTGGAAGAGCACTGGAAAGTTAGGAAGAGCTGGAATCACATGAATAATCAGTTGGTCTACAGTTCATTTATTCTGGATCACCATGTCTAGGAGAATATATTTGTGTATCTAAATGCTCAGATGAGATGTTCTGCGGGGGGTCTAGTTCCTGTAAATCATCTTGACACGTTTTAGATCGTCAGTGACGCTATATAAATAAAACCGACTCGAATTTGTAAAACGATAACGGCCTTCTGTGGGTTGTTCTGCGTTGCTCGCTTACTTTCGCCACTTTCCTCTCATGTGGTGATTTGCTAAGCTGATGAGTCAATCAGAGTGATCACTCGCTCTCGCCGACACACTCCGTTACCAATACAACATGCCGAATCAGCCGAAAAAACGCCAACGCCACTTATAACTGCAGGACAGACGGCAAAAACTAGGGTCACATATGTTCACTAATGGCCCAACACGGGGAAATAGCCAACGGACGGCGTGGTGAGTCACAGCCCTAGATGTACATTATAGCCTCTACAGCACTTTGTAGATGGCAGACTGAAATGCTCTTGTACCTGATTATACTTCAACAACCACTGAGGTTTTATTGAAGTCAAACAAATGCATTCTCTACCAAAGAGTTAGAGACTTACCACTCCTGCCTACGTTGGACTGTGACCACTGCTGACTGTAAGTCTGGTGGCAAAGCCTGAGCTACAACTAATTTCAAGCCGCATCAAACACGAGCTAAATAAAGAGTCAGTAATAGCTTTTGCATTGTCACGAATAAGAACTATGCATTTCATTGTGTGTGCAGCTAAATCATACACACATTTCTCCCGAATTAAGAGCCGTTGAGACAATTGTTCAAAGAGAAGCAGTCTCTTATGCGGTCATTACGGGGGTCAGAAAACACTTAAATGCTCATTATTGGTTTGCTATAGAGCCGAAGTGAGTGGAGAGTCAACGCAGCCTGACAGAAGGCATCAAGTGTCGGGGTCAAAGGCTAATTAAGCAGAGAGGAACCTTTGCTCCTGCATTGTTAACCAATCTGTCCCCGTTGAAGATGACTGCCAGGGAGGCGTGACACAGTTCTCATCCCTACGCTAAATCTCCATTTCGGCTACTGTGCCCCATCGCCTCACAAAATGACATGTCAGTCTATTGCCGAGCGTTCTGACATGATCCATCGAAGAGTTATGGATATGCAATAATGAGCTGAGGTGGCCGATCAATATTTGCGGCCCCTTTTCTATCATTACATTTTAAACAAGAGATTCATTGTGGGTCGACAGGGTAAGAAAAATGCCAAAGTAAAGGACACAGGAAGAGTGAAATATATTGCTATGGAAAGGAGGACGCCTCTCGTGGGTGCTAAAGCTGCCAAATGTGTTTATCCAAGTCGTTCAGCTGTTTCAGAGAGCTGCCAGGGCAACATCATTTGTCAGCTCGCGCCGTGCTTTGCAAAACAATGACTACGAGAGCGTGATTAGGTAAGAAGACACTATAACTCACAAAGTTTGTTTTAAACATAGGAATATAACATCTACTGATCTAGATGAAGAAGTGATTTACATGCAATTGCATTTAGATACATTCTGTATGCAAACCCATTAATTGTCTGGATCCATACAAGCCTGGTTGTGGTTTGGGATTTTATACTGTTTACTTTAGTTGGGTCATTGCAGCAAATCAGCAGATTTTGTTAATACGCACACGATTTAAAATCATATGTAGATTCATTTTCAACAGATATAATATGACAAAAGTGCATCTTATTTAAAAGAGCTGTCTATGTTTAATATTACTGTAGTTTACTTGAAAGAAAATACTATACAACAATGAGCCACAACATTAAAACCACTGATGGGTGAAGTAAATCACATTGACCATCTTGTGACAATTCAGTGTTCTGCTGGGAAACTTCTGGACCTAGCATTCATTGGTGTGGATGTTACTTAGACATGTAGCACCCACCTAGACCAGGCCAGGCACCCCCACCCCATAGCAATGACACTCCTTGATGGCAGCAGCCATCCCCAGCAGGATGCAGTCTGACACAGGCAGACACACAAAAAACGGTTTAACTTAAAAAAAAACATGAAGAACAGCACAAGGTGTTGACCTGGCCTCCAAATTCACTAGATCCCAAACTGATCAAGTATCTGTGGGATGATCCACAGAGGCCCCTCCCCTCAAGGCCCCCCCCCACTAACAACATACTGTTGCCAGACACCACAGGACACCCTCAGAAGGCCCATGTCCATTCTCTGATGAGTCACAACTGTTTTGGAGACCTACACAATATTAGGAAGCTGGTCATAATGTTATGCCTGATCGGTGTACATACAAATGATCAACTGTAAATCTTTTCTGGTATATTTCCATAAGCAGTATATTAAGATCAGGTCCCAGTAGGTTTCTCGACTTAGCTACCTAAACTTTAACCAAGAGACAAGCGAAACATAAACAATTAAAGACATGCTAGATAAGCAGATCACCTTGTTTATTAAGCGTTCTCTTATGATGCCTGTGCAGCAAGAAGACACTTCTTGAGATTAGCTAACATCATTAAAAAAATACAGTGCAGTCTGACTTCAGATATAACCAGTACTTCACGTTGCACGATTTACTGAATCAGAATCATCTGCAGGCGTAGGACATCAAACTGGATTAGAGGTGGAAGGTTTTCTTTCCTTTCAAGCCCCTTTAGAGCTGGACAGTGTGCGAGCATGTGTATGTGTGTGTGTGTTAGAGTGTGTGTAAGTGAGAAAGAGAAATAGAGTGAGGGGAAGAGGACATAAACTACACAGCCCTGGCCATTTAATGTCCCCACAGCCCCAGGCCTGTGTTAATGGTAGTGTTGTACAACACATTACAACGGTGCTTGTGCCCTTAGCAGACAATTATACTGGTATTTAGTCCATCCACAGCCCTAGAGGCTATCAGGGCACTTAGCAGCACGGAAGACAACCTGACAGGCCACACGGGACTTTCGTTCTGTAACTAAGGACCAGGACAGACGCTCAAGAACACCCTTCGGGGCCTGAAGTGTCCCAGCAGGAGGACCACCTTCTCCACAGCTACCTCTTATTTACAGATAGAAATCAAAATCTTGTCTGCATCGTATAGGTTTTTTTTATACTGTGTCTTATTTTGCTCTTACACAAACCACAGAAGAGATGACTTTAACTGTCGTTCTAGTGCGTGCAAGGACAATAAAGGCGTCCTGATTCTCTGATAGAAATCAAAAACATTTTTGAAAGTTTATTGTCCTACTAGAGAAATTTAAGCGTTTAGAAAGTAGCTCAATTTCCTGTAGTGTTTGAACTTTATTACATGAAAATACTAAACACTGTGCAGGGTGGATTGCTTCCGTTTACTGTTATTATGTCTCATATTTCTTTATTAATATTAAAAAATGGTTGTCTGTCTCTCTGTGTTAGCCCTGTGATAGACTGGAGACCTGTCCAGGGTGTACCCCGCCTCTCGCCCAATGACAGCTGGGATAGCCATGTTCAATTAACTGTAGCAGATATTAATCTACCGCATGAAACTACAACATTTTGCTACAATACTAAAAAAAAAAAAAAAGTCATGAATGAAACACAGAGCAATGAAGTGAGTGATGTGCTCAGCAAGTCAGCGACCAAGAGAATGAACGCTTTCCGCTACACGACATGAAACAGCACTTCCTTTTGAAAGGTCACCTCTCGGGTTTGAGGCAACCGATTTGTTTCGGGTTTAATAAATCCAAAAGAGCGAGAGTTCTTCTTGACATCCCCAGAATGAGTGTTGCCAAAGTGTGTGTGTGTGTGCAGGTACGGGCTGTGTGTATGTGTGGGTGTGTGCTGATTCTTTGTGTTTTGTGTGAGAGAGAGCGAGAGAGTGCGTGGGTGTGATTAGTAATCTGATCTGAAAGCAGGTAAAGCCCATTTTACACACGAAACAAAGAAACTCACTGACGCCAATCTTTTTCCTGCTTTTTTTTTTTTTTTTTTTTAAGAGGGGGCGGAAAACCTGAAACGACAGACTTTATACGCAGTAACTCACTTTGGTGTACAGTACAGTATAGACTGAAGCAAGGAGGAAATCAATACAATATCATCTAGAAAGATAGTAATGGATTTCTAAATGAATGGGCTCACGCGGGTCTATCGATTAGCACGATTAACATCTGCAATACCTCAACAATCTGATTTGCATTTAAATTACTGTACGCTCCGTGCTGACACCAATATAACAAAACAGACAAACGTATAGCCAGCACAACGCCGCTCGATTTTGAGGTCTGGCTTTAGTGTAAAAGAAAAAAAATAAATGTGACAGGAAAGTTGCTGTGATCACAGCTTGCAAACTTTCAGCAGTTGTGAATTAAAAAAATAAATAAAAGAAGTCCAGACAAGGACAAAAACGAAAGAGCATAAACACTGACAGAGTCGTCTTGTCTCCTGTAAGACTGAAACAGCCATAACTCTTTTGGGGCAGCTCATCTGAGCCTCCTCTTGTGGATTCTAGTGCGGTGGGTGTTTGTGAAGAAACAGTGCGAGTGTCTCTGTGTGTATGTGTATATATGAGGAAAGCGGGGGGTGGGGAGGGGGTGGTAGTGTGAGGTGAGATGTAGGGAGGGCAGCGGGGTGGGGTGGGAGTTTGATGGACTGCGCTGTCACCTCCCGTTCGGCAATTTACGGCGGCGGGGCTGCTGACGAGCGCGGGGCAGTAAACAGGCCAACCGGGGGCGTATTTCACAGAGAGCTGGCTTTTATGAAGAACACCAGGACGGCTCTACCCACACCTCCGCCCGGACCGCCGTGACGGATGGAGAAAGACGCATGACAAGCTTCATCATTGTTTGTAAATCTTAACTGTTCCCGCTCACTAACTCCAGAAGGCAATTTTGCGGAGACAGCGGGGCCTGCGAGGAGGGGGGGGAGGGTGAGAAGCAAGGGGGGAGTTAGAAGAAGGAGAGGGCGAGGAGGGGTGGGGAAAGGACAGCGTGGCACTCCTGAAGGTTATTTGGATCTCTGTATTTGGCCAAATGATTAGCCCTATCCTGGGAGGGAGATAAATCTGACAGGGCGCTGCTTGGCAGCCAGGTAGAAGGGGAGGGCAGGAAGGCTCGGAGCGCGCAGCTATTTCCTCCCCATGGATTGAAGTGGAGCTACACAACAGTCGAAACGAAACAAAATGTGATGCAAATGTCAAATGAGTCAACAACTAGAACAATATCCTGTATATTCTTTGGCTCTTTTACAATAGCCGTGTCTTTAACGCTGGAAATACTAGTTTCCCAGAGTCTAACGTAACACCTCTTATTATAATTGAACAAAAGTCCCAAATCAGTGAGTCACTCAACAGAAAAGGAATCAGCAACTACTTCCATAAGGTTACTAAAACTATTTTTAAGCAAGAAAACGTAATTAGATTGTTTCAACTTCTTCAAAGGAAATGTTTGCAGTTTCTTTCTTCATTGATAGTCCTCCTTTTGCCTCCTTTCAAAGGATATATTAAAAATGATTCCTATTGGATGTTTTGCAAGATCTGGAAAATATATTTGGAGTGGTGTTGTGCATGGACCCTCTCTCTTTGATTCTGGGTTACCCCAGTCAAGGGGTAAATATATAAAAAAATCTTTAAAGGTCTTTGATAGAAAACCAACATCATTTCCTGTTTGTAACATCTTAAAAAAGCACAACTTACTGAGCTTCGAGAATTTTAAAAATCTTAAATTTGCTTGTTTGATGTACAAGGTCTTTCATGGACTTGGCCCACCTCCCATGTCTGACTTTCTTAAAAAAAGGTCTCACAGTGGTCTCAGGACCAGGGCCTCCTCTAGAGGAGACTGTGAGATGCCACACAGAAAAACAGCCTTTGGACAAAATGCTCTTTCTGTAAAGGCCAGTAAGATCTGGAACAGTCTTCCTCTCTCCATAAGGGAGTGTCCCACTTTACAAACCTTCACAACTCACCTCAAGCAGTGGTTGAAATCAAACCAGTCTTGTAACCATTGACTTTTATCTTCTTAGTAATGTACTTTCATGTGATGTGCTCTTATTGTGATCTATTGTCCTGTCCTATGTCTTACCATGTTTTTGTGTTGCCTGCCTAGGGACTGCGGATGCAAATTAGCGTTGTTGCTATAATCCGGCATATTTACGTCTGTTTCTGTCTGAATAGATGTTCACTAGTGTGCACAGTCCCTATCAAATAAATAAATAAATAAAAATAAATGCTACAGTGGACGCTAACTCCACCAGACTGTATAATATCCTCACATATGCAGCAAAGGAAGAACATCTTTTTGTCACGGATAAGTGATAAACCCCCCACTAAATCAAACTGGCAAAAGATAATTATGGAATTCACTCTTCAGAGGGACAGTTTAAGAACATTTGGACTCGATATCTTCACTTTTCCAACTTTACAGTGGCTTCAGTGCTTCCGAGTGTCGTCCTTGGCTAGCCTTTGGCTCTTTCCTCGTGTCTTGCTCATAACACTTTACTTGCAACCTTTTCATTTGAGACTTCCAGAATTGTGATCTAGGATGTATTTTATTTATTTAAGTATTTTATCTGTCTGTTTCCTATTCATTGTAGTGGCCGGGTGCATGTTGAGATGTATATGTGTATGGACTGTCAAGACCAATGTTGTGCTGAGCGTTTTGGTTATGTTAATATACAAAAAGCTCGATAAACATATTTGAGAAAAAAAAAAGATTCCTTTACAGTAGGATTGTACAGTATCAGAGGAACAAGTTCATTATGTAATGTCCACAAAAAGAGCACGTCTAAAACCCTCCTGAGTGATTTCTGCTCAGCTGATAAGATCCAAGGCCACAAGCTGAAACATGCACACACGCAACTGTTCAACAATCAAAATGTTTCAACATATTGAACACGGCCTCCTCTGCAGAAACACAGTTCATCTTCTGCCTTTAGAGGAAACAACACACACACACACACACACTGGATGTGACAGTGACTGTGTCAAATGCGCACCAAAGCTCACATTTGAAACCACAAACAGTAGGCAAAGGGTAACCCAACTTTATTTGTTTTAGTTCATACGATAATGTTTCACGTTTGTCATGGATGCTGTTTCATAAATGCAAAAAAGTGACACCTCTCATTATTCTATAATCACCTAAAATAATAGACACAGTTTTATCCTCTTTGTGGTAACTTTGTTTTGTTGCTTTTGCATTTAATTGTGTTTATTCAAATAAAAACATAAATATATTGAATTTAAACAGAAAGAAATACGACTTGTTATGAGGCCCTGTTATGTGGATAATGCTTCCTTTTAATGGGTAAGAAAAAAAAAGAGGGAAAGCCACTGAATTAAATAGTTTGTTTCTCTGGTTTTGGAGCCTGAGTTGACACCAATTGGGGGACCACCCGCTGAGAGTGTTGTTATCTTGTAATGGAGCATGACGGCTCATGGCAGGGGGCTGACGTGGGACCCTCACAGGAAAAGGACAGGTGAAAGTCATAAACAAATACAAGGGTACAAGGGGAGATGTGGGGGCCTTGAGGTTCGCGATGCTGGTGGTGTCAGAAAAAAGACGGGTATGGATGGTTTATAATTGATGCAAACTTTTTTCTTACCCGTGACCCCTTATGGAAAATATTAGGAGCACAAGGAGAACATTTCGGGATGCACCTTACATGGACCTGCGATGCAAATATTACATTTTTCCCCCACTTCCACTGTATTAGTAAAAGGGCTCTGGTAATAAATAGATGTAACCTACAGAAACTGCAATATCCCAACCACAGGTTAACAAATGTTCACCCATAGATGCGAACGAGGGCAGTAATGGACGTGGTCATCAGAGCGCCAGTAAAGGTAAACAACTTTGCCTCTCTTTTCTGCCTTTGGGCATTTGTGTTGGCATTGTCCTGTAATTACGCTGCTAGTCAGTGTCTAGTGAGCAGCTGTGCTTTGTTTCTCTGTGTAGTTGGAACTGAGCAACTCACATTAGCGCTGGAGCTCATAAATGTTGTTCAACAGTTAATTTTAAATCACTGAACAACAGAAAAGAGAGAAGAGGTCTGATCAGATGGCGATGCCGTACCTACAGCGTAGCATTGACTGTATAAAGATGGGCGGCGGAACAAGTAGCGCTCCCCCTGGTGGCTGGCTGCAGTATAGGTCATAAGCTCCATCCCCTCCATGTTAGTGGATGGGACTTGGGCCAAACTAAAACATTAAAATACACATCAAATATTTTATTTTTGATGCTGATGCATGTTCAAGTGTCAATGTTTTGGATAGGGAAGCGTTGCCCATATCCCCGGGAAAATAACGCCAGTTTGGCCAATGCAAGTAAGTGGCGACACGTCGTCCATATTTACATTGCATACATTTACGTAACCTTCCCCCTCTCACACACATAGGCCCAACACCAGTGGAGTCGCTCCCAACGTGAAAAACAAAATCCAAATTTGTCGGTCGCCTGCAAATGCTAGCGTTTGGTCGCAGCCTAGAGCCCTGTGTTCCCCAACATCAGAAAACATTGAGTTTAATACATTATTTGTCTTTTTTTGGACACAGGTCCAAAAGGAACTGAGCTGCAACATAAAGGATTAAACTTCCAAACTGCAAACAGCTGAGAACAACAAGGACTAATTTGAAGAAAAGTAAAGCATGATTTAAATCTTCACTTAACTGAACTATGTCGATGTTTGTCTATGAGCAACAGGTGCATCAGAGGTCAGCATGACACGAATAAAGGTGAAGATAAACTCAATTTGTAAGACCTACAGGTACAGTATATGTCCAGTTCAAGTATTATTTGTTCATTGGATATTCCATTGAGAATCCAAAATCAAAAAATTTAAAAAAATGTATCAACATGATGGAGAAAAACAAATAATGCTCTAGTGTTTCGACTTTTAAATTGATTTTCAGATCAAAGATGGAACATTTAAAAACCGTGCCCTGGGACAAATTTAATCATGATATTTTATTTTTCCAATTCCAGGAGAGGGTGTGGGTTGCAAGACCCCTGCAAGACTCCCGGCAAGACCGGGTACGACAGAAAAACTCCCGATACGCCACAGGGTATAAGTGACAAGTGGCAGTACTGAGTGCCAGAGAGTACTGACCCACTTGAAAGTGATGGATTATTGTATCTATTGCTTATCCGAGCAAATGCAATATTGAAAACCAAACGTTAGCATACAGGATCCTGTTATAAAGCATTCATTCATCTGCAACTGCAGCATTTTTCTGTCTTTGCTTTTAAATACATTGGAAACAGGCCTCTAATAGCAATGAAAAGGTCAAACTCAAGCAAAAGTACTAAAGCAATGAATGCACCAAAGATGAGGAGAAGCTTTTCAAGGTTTCATTCTGAAGCTTAATATCCTCCTGAAGTTCACTGAAACAAAAATTAAGCACGTAGGAAAACTTCTCTTTTAGACCAACCCACTGCTCTGTGCTGGGTCTTTCCTCTTATCTGACGCATCGTGCACTTTCATGCATTCTTTACAAAGTTCCACAAATAGTTTACTGAAGATATTAAGCAATACACACAATCTGATTTGCCCACATTCACTGGTACCGAGAAAGGCAGAAAATCCAGGCAACCACCGTCAGCAGCCCTGCTCAGCTGAGATTCAAATACGAGATTGGTTGAGCTGAGTGCCAGAGATGCACTGCTGCAGAGATTAAACGCACTTCATCTTTAAACACAACAAAAAGAAACAGAGCTGCACTGTGACGTCACTGACAGCTTGGTGCTTGATGGCTTTGTATGAATTAATGACTCTAAAGAACAAATAATTAAGGCTGAGCATTATTTAATGACAGTCTGGCCATCATTCATGTATATTATTTCTCAGCTTGGAAATTAATAACCAGCTGAGTCACAGCACTGCATTTGAAGTAAGAGGTAAAAAGTAAGTATAGTAAAAGTAAAAAAAAATAAACTTTATGGCACTCTGGGCTTTAGTGCACTCCTCCCTTCAATGTACCGTTGATAAAGTCTAGGTAAAACTTTATTGGGCCTGAAAAGTGTGTGTTTGAGTGTTTTTGTGTGTCACTCACAGGCTGCCATGGTCTCAGAGCAGCTGTTGTTGTTGTTGTTGTTGTTGTTGTCATCCACGCTGAAGAAAGGTGGCACATACGCAGCGGAGCCCAGACCTTGAGACTGGTAAGTGGCTGCTGGGTAGTAGGAGTGCATGTGGTACTGAGGGGAAACGTTGTGGCTGGACAGGCGGCCATCACCATGGGGCATCTGTGTCACGCAAGAAAACAGAGGAATCAAAAAAATGTCTTCATGTACGACATAGACTCAATTCTAACCATGAAATTCCTAAAGATCTCCACCGATCAGGCATAACATTATGACCGAATATTGTGTAGGTCTCCCTTGTGCCTCCAAAACAGTTGTGACTCATCAGAGAATGGACATGGGTCTTCTGAGGGTGTCCTGTGATGTCTGGCAACACAGTGTTGTTAGTGGGGGCCTTTGAGGGGAGGGGCCTCTGTGGATCATCCCACAGATACTTGATCAGTTGGGGATCTAGTGAATTTGGAGGCCAGGTCAACACCTTGTGTTGTTCTTCATGATTTATTTTTGAGTTGTTCCTATCCCTCAGCAGCCATTCTGCTTGGGATGTCTGCTACCATCAAGGAGTGTCATTGCTATGGGGTGGGGGTGCCTGGTCTGGTCTAGGTGGGTGCTACATGTCTAAGTAACATCCACACCAATGAATGCCAGGTCCAAAAGTTTCCCAGCAGAACACTGAACTGTCACAAGATGGTCAATGTTACTTACTTCACCTGACAGTGGTTTTAATGTTGTGGCTGATCGATGTAGTTGGCATTTGTAGATTTCTTTTTTGACTTTGACTTCACATTTTAAGAGTTGAAACTTTGGATTGTTGCTTAAAGAATGTCTTGAACGATCAATTACATAAAAACTGTTTCTGTATGAATCCATACCAACCCCAAGAACCAGTAAATCATTATTCTTTTCTTTCTTATTCTACATTTGACATTTTCAAATACAGTATAAACACCATTGTTCAATGACTGTAAAACCCTTCAGATCACACATCACACAATCTCAGGCGACACTTTAACAACCTAAACGGACAGGGAGAATATATAGACTTCAAATTATATGTTGAAGAAAATTAGCAGTATTTGATTTCACAGGTGCATGGCTTGTTCTGAAAATGGGCCGCAACACACAGCGCTGGCTCTCTCCAGTGCTGTGAAAACTTTAAAACGAGCTGTCTACTCAGCAGCAAGGCCGCCTCACCGAGGGTTTTCAATTTCATTTTTATGGAATTTGATTTCTGTCAGCCTGTAATATGTCACCAGTATTGTCCACACCATCAGCTCTGCGACAGCTTTATAAACTGTTATTTAAGCTACACTCAGCTCTTGTATTAGGCCGTGAAAAATACAATAGAGATTGGGCCGGAGTGCACAGAGCTTGCGTTTTCCAGGACGCGCAGAGAAGCAAAGAAAACTGTCTCAGAGGAGGTTGCTCACAAAAGGTAAGCTTTTTTTTTCCATGCTTGCAGAGAAGGTTTATATGCACTGCTGAAAGGAGGATCCACAGGGTAACTGTATAAACCTTTCTCACTGGGTGCTTTTACATAGAGTTGAGTATCTCCGTCATGATCAGGTTTCTAAGTTTCACTGGTTTGTGTTTTTAATGTAAAAACCTAAATTTCAGAGATCTGAATCCGGGTTTTAAGAAATATAGTTATGATAACTTGAGTCTCCTAAAGATTCAGATGCAGATTACCTTATTTGTCCCTGGGGAGCAATTTAAGGCACAAGTGATGTATAATTGTGCAAGTATAAGATACTTTAAGGAACAAAAAACTAAAAAAGAGCAATACAAAGCATAGATGGTTTAACAATCCAAGCTGTCCATGGAGGTTGTAAACATGACTACTACGAGTAAAGAAACCAGGATACTGATGCACGCATAAATCTCCTTGGTCTGACTGGTGCCAATTACCTGCACAAGCGCTAACGTAGCACGTATTTATTCCCAGAATTCTTCATTGGTTCATTGCTTGTTGCACATCACTGTCAGCATCATTTCCTCTATATGACCCACGATAGGATCAGCCTCATACACACATAAACACAATCATAGTATTCCACTAATGATCAGGAATAATAGTCCAGTCACAATAAAAATGTCTCATGTCTCACTGCCTAGATCAGAACACACTGATCAGACCGAGAAGGGTGGTGTAAACCTTTGATAACTGGTTCATTAGGAAAATGTTAGCTCCTAAAAACCCTGTAAACTCGGGCGGCTTCTCTCCGGTTGGAATAAATCCATTCTTTCTGTGCATGTGGGGTAAACATCAGGTGATGTGACAAATATCAGGGAGGAGGGACAGAACCATGCAAAACAACAAGCTGCTCAAACAAAGTCTTTTTGCAGCATGTAAACAAATCTACTATATATATCAGATCATTTTCAGATCAAACGGTTAAGCTGGAGTATATAATAATACAGTATATATAATATATAATTGGAATATTGGAATAACTACAACATTTAGGATATATTCTGATTCATGTTAACACTTTGAGTGAGATTTACGCTGAGTTTAAAAGAAGAGAAAAGTTTCCTGGAGGCAGCGTCAAGCAAATAATATTCCAGAGAGGGTTAGGGAGTTAGACCAGCAGATTTCTGTAGTACAGAGCATAGGCTTTCTGGAGTCAAGGTATGAGCCACCCTCTCCTCGCTACTTTAGCTTTCCTGGCCGCCTCATTTATTGGACTTAATCCAGTCACACTGTGCGCACGTGATCTAGGAGAATAAGTAAGATAAGAAAAGCCTTTAGGAATCTACAGGGGATGAAATTTTGTTTGTTTAAGATCCGATCAGGACTCGGCTCGGCCTGTACCGAATATTATAAGATCGGTATCAGGGCAAATAAGGGGGGAAAGAAAAATTTGATTGGGACATCCTTAATCTCAGGAGGAAATTTCTAAATGTACTTTCATGGCAATAAGCAACTGCAGGCGAACTAATTTCCGATAACAATTTTGGCAGAGGCGGACAGTTTAAGTATTATCTCTGTGAGATTACCTCCATCATACCAGTGATATCGTTTTAAGTACAGATATAGAACTTGTGCACACCTTTTTGCAATAATCATATTATCATAATAATAATTTAAAAAGAAAAAGATATTTTGCCAATAGAGAATGCTTCCGTGCAGCTACAGTCCATGGCTAACTTGTTGACTCCTGGGGGGGCTTCCTTACCTCCCCTGAGAGGGCCTGTCCTCTTATCTGGCACCATCTCTTGTCTGGAAGCACTATACAGCCCTTATATTATCGTCATCCACCTGCATGACAGCCAAGCATCACTGAGTGCAGAGGAGAGAAGAGGAGGAGGTACTGGAGATGGCCTTACACTGATAAAAAGCACTTTGCTTCCTCTGGGTTTTTGGCGTTATAGTGGGAGGAGAACATAAAGATCACTATATTATGACAACTGCAGGCCCAGATTATTTGCAGGGTTACATTTCACATGTAGCAATGTCTGCAAAGGTGGTGGAGGAAAAAATGTAGAAGCAGCATGGTACTAAACTGTATACCTACTGTAGTAATACTTTAGATTTGGCAAGAAGGTGTTTCTAATGCTGTGTTCACACTGCGAGCAACAAAAGACTAAATGTTTCGCTGACTGTGTATTGCTACAGCAGTTTGCTCAAGCGCCCATTAAGGGATTGCTGGATGTCGTCAGCTCTTTAAAAACAAATGCATTTGACTAACTGATGACTGTCTGATCCAGAGGAGTGATTATACCCTTTTTAGAGTTGCACCCCTAAAATAATATTAATATATTTATAATAAAAACGTGTTTTATTTTTTATTTTCTGACATCGTTCTGACATTCATCAACCATAGAGAGCTTATGCACTATGACTCGATAGACTCCCTTTGCTCATGGCAGAGAGCAGAAGAGAAGAGGTCGTTTTATGCCACAAATCATGTTCCTTTAAATCACTGGTGCAGATTTAAAACACGTTACCTGCAACGTTAGAGAGCAAAAGTGCAGAAGGATAATGCTGTCACTTACTGCCTATGCATATTTGTTCTGTTAACTGATGGAGGCTGATGGTTAGCACTGATGCCTCACAGCAAGAAGGTTCTAGGTTTGAATCCATCGACCGACTGGGGCCTTTCTGTGTGTAGTTTGCATGTTCTCCCTGTGTCTGCCTGGGTTCTCTCCAGGTACTCCAGCTTCCTCCCACCGTCCAAAGACATGCTGGTTAGGTTCATTGGTGATTCTAAATTGAGACTCTAAACTCTCTGTGTTAGCCCTGTGATAGACTGGAGACCTGGCCAGGGTGTACCCAACATGGGATAGGCTCCAAACCCCCCCCCCCCCCCCCCCCCCCCCCCCGCAACCCTCCAGAGGACAATCGGTTACAGAAAATGAATGAATGAACGATGAAGGCTGGTTTTGCAAGAGGTTACTAGTTAATGTTAGCTTTCTGAGGTTGTAGTCTGCAGCCAAGGAGCTAGCTGATATTCATTCATTCATTCATTTATCTTCTGTAACTGCTTATTCCTGTTAAGGGTTGCAGGGTCTGCTGGAGCCTATCCCAGCTGTCATCGGGCGAGAGGCGGGGTACACCCTGGACAGGTCGCCAGTCTATCGCCAGTCTATCTTCATTATTTTAGTGAGTGAAAGTTTCCTATTCTGATCCAATTGGGCTTAATGGGCTTGCTTACAGTCCATTAACGGACAGTGAATCTAAATACTGAAAGAACCATGACTTATTGAAAAATGCTATTTTTGACTCGTCACTCAAAAGAGTCAAGCGCAGCCAGATTCAGATTAAAACAAGCCTGTTACAATTAGTACTTTCCAGAAACAGACAGATCGTGATTGGCCGTGGGCTGAACCGCTGACAGACGCCTGCATTTCAGGAGAAACTGTGCAAACGACTGTAACGTTGATTAACACAGACCTAACTCAGCTGTCACAGCAAGTAACTAGAATGGCATCCCACCGGTGAGTGTGTGAATGAGAAAGTGTTTTGAGTGCCAGTCAGGTTAAAAAGTACTATATAAGGGTAGTTCAGTTAAAGCGATTAACTCAAGGGTAATCACATCAGTATGGGATACTACATTTAGAAATGTATCCTATTAAAATGTCCAGGTTTAGAAAAGATAAAGAACATAACGCTAACTCAAGAGAAAAGCACTGTAGTTACAAACTGTGTGTTTGTGGCACTAAACCTCATCTTCAAATAAACATCTTTCCATGCAAATATATATATAAATAAAAAAAAGTGGTCTCTAAATTTGAATAACCACAGCACGTAGCCCTTCAACCTGACAAGTTCACTGAAAATACCATAAATCACAAGGGAGGATGGCTAAATTATGCTAAAGAGCGCTAACTGATTAGCATTAATGTGCTCACTTTCTCCTTCGAGCGCTGAGGCATAGCGGTTTGTCCCTCTGCCGACAGACAATACCATTAACCTTTGCAATTCAGGCTCCGCCGTGCGCTGGCAGGTTTGCGGAGGCAGTGACCCCAAAACTAGATGTTGCTACTGGGGGAAAACTGAGGGGAGGTGGCAGAGGGGAGGAGAGAAGGGTGGACAAATGTTCTTCATAAAAAACAAAGCACCTCATCAGAGATATCACTGGAGAGTTATAGATCTAATCTGCTTCATGCATAAGATAATCTCATCGGATACAATAGAGATACATTCAAGCATAAATCAAAGTGAATATGTAGATGGCTCAACGGAAGGGAAAAGGATTGAGTGTGTTTGTGTGTCAGTGAGATGTTCAATGTTGTCACCTCTGTGTCTCAGCTGTAACATAAGTGCTGATACACAAGTTAATACTCCAAAGAAAACAGATTTAAGTTTATATATTTAGTCTGTTATTGTTGGGGAGCATTCAAGAACATTACTACTCTTAAACAAGACCACATACACAGATCAGGCATAACATTATGACCACCTTCCTAATATTGTGTAGGTCTCCCTTGTGCCTCTAAAACAGTTGTGACTCATCAGAGAATGAACATGGACCTTCTGAGGGTGTCCTTTGGTGTCTGGCAACAGGATGTTGTTAGTTTGGGGGCCTTTGAGGGGAGGGGCATCTGTGGATCATCCCACAGATACTTGATCAGTTTGGGATCTAGTGAATTTGGAGGCCAGGTCAACACCTTGTGCTGTTTTTCATGTTTTTTTTAGTTGTTTTTGTGGCTGCATCCTGCTGTGTCATTGCTATGGGGCCTGGTCTGGTCTAGGTGGGTGCTACATGTCTAAGTAACATCCACACCAATGAATGCCAGGTCCAGAAGTTTCCCAGCAGAAGATTGTATTGTCAAAGGTTTGGTCAATGTTATTTACTTCACCTGATAGTGGTTTTAATGTTGTGGCTGATCGATGTATTGCCCCCAGCCCGACTTAGCAGTTTCGTAACTTTGTTGCTTGCAATGTCAACATCTGACTGTTAGATTTAGTCTACATAGTCTACTGTTGCACAACTCACAGGTAACATGAGAAATGACTAATATTCAGTCTATTTTAAAATACCATGTGCAAAAGAAAAAGGAAAATGTGTCTTCTGCAGAGCTGAAGGTTCAAGATCCACTTAAATGCAGTATTATAACCTGACTTAAAGTTTTTGCCAGTTATTTAAATCCTGCTTTGGAGGCTTTTTCCATCCAGCTATGTCTCTTACAATGAAATGAGACATTTATATCACATACTGACCCCTCTTTAAGCCTGTTTACAAGTCAGCGTGAAATGACGGACTACAAGATTATAGACTGCGATAAAGGCGCACAGATTTTTTTCCGATTGCGCTCACTCACGAAAATCCTCCCTTGAGCCAAGTTAAACATGCTTTGGAGGTTATCGGCAAACCAGACCAGCATCAACACATTACAAAACACATTCAGCTGCTGTTGTGTGTGTGTGTGTGTGTGTGTGTGTGTGTGTGTGTGTGTGTGTGTGTGTGTGTGAGTGGGTGGGGGGATCAAATGTATACAGCAGTTAAATACCACTAAGTGCTCCAAATAGAAGCTGGACATTAATGTAGATCACCTGGTACTGCTGGTAGTTGTAGAGGTTGCCGTAGTAGGTGGAGTAGCGTGACGGCTGGTAGAAATTGTAATAGGAGGTTTCCAGCAGCAGGTCAGCCGGTCCCTCGGTATGAGTCCTGGCAGCAGCTGATGGGCTGGAGGATGACGCTGAGAGGGCAAAAGACACACAGAGAAGACGCATTTAGAAGCTAAAGTTTAATGTTTGTGGCTGTTTTTTTCAAAAATCATGATGATCTGAAATGTGACAGAGAGTATATGCAGTATTTTCAAACTATGTTAAATCATTTTACACACTATATATTGAAGCTGCACTTGGATCGATCACTTAATACGAAAAGAAGACATCTTATTAGAGCTCTGCTGGATTTTCTGGTCATGCAGCCCGACCTTAGCTCAAACAACTGTCAACAGCACCATCTGCAGGTGACAGGTACATTTTGTTGTCATAGATGAGCTCTATCACTCTATCGGGATGAAAATGAGCATCAAATCATCATTACTAACTATCTGTTGTACTTGTTTTATCAGCAAGGCCACATTCTTCTCAGGCAGACTCTGATCTTTTGGTCTTACACAATGAAGACACTGCACCACTGACGCCAAACATAACACTTGTCACCAGCGAATCGCGGAGTGCTCAACTCCTTTTTTCCACCTCAAAGGTCTTTCTTTCAAACATACAAAGCAAGACATGTCCGGCCTTGACCATAGTCATGTTCCACCTCCTACAATATGCTATCAGGCCAAGAAGGAACACGCTATCTGTGTCTGCCTCCACACAACCTTAGGTTTCGCTTATTTTCCCAAGAAAATATCTTATGTTTTATTGCAGATGTCTACAGTGTCCATACGAATATCCACATATTGTGGACAAAGTCAGTGATGAAATTTTTATTTAAAAATATAACCCAGAGAAAAGGTTACAAGTAAGGGAATTCTCTAAACAGAGCCTCGGTAAGTTGAACGCATTGTTAAAATGAAAGAGCCCACCAGTTTGGAGCAGCTTTAGTACAGCCACTATGCTGGAGTACCTCAACAGAGACGGCTTTCTGATGGGACAGCAGACTCAGTATTTGGACAAATGCAATGTTTTTTGTCTTATTGGTAGATGTTAGTCAGTTGGAGCCACCGCTGTGTCCTCATCTGTTGTTTTTCAGACAAGAACTCAAGAAAACCACTCTCCACTAGCAGATGCTAGTAGCTAGCATGGCAGTGCTGTTTATTTAAAACAAAACAACATGGTTTCTCATTAACGTTATGCTCTAAGTGGGTGAAAGCTACTTTTAGCAGAAAATTTAAATCAGCACTAATGACAGAACACACCAATCAGGCATAACATTATGACCACCTTCCTAATATTGTAGGTCTCCCTTGTGCCTCTAAAACAGTTGGGACTCATCAGAGAATGGACATGGGCCTTCTGAGGGTGTCCTGTGGTGTCCAGCAACACATTGTTGTTAGTGGGGGGCTTTTGAGGGGAGGGGCCTCTGGGGATCATCCCACAGATACTTGATCAGTTTGGGATCTAGTGAATTTGGAGGCCAGGTCAACACCTTGTGCTGTTCTTCATGTTTTTTTTAGTTGTTCCTAAAGCGTTTTTGTGTGTGTGTCTGTGTCAGGCTGCATCCTGCTGGGGATGGCTGCTGCCATCAAGGAGTGTCATTGCTATGGGGTGGGGGTGTCTGGTCTGGTCTAGGTGGGTGCTACATGTCTAAGTAACATCCACACCAATGAATGCCAGGTCCAAAAGTTTCCCAGCAGAACATTGAACTGCCACAACCTTATTCACTTCACCTGTCAGTGTTTTCAATGTTGTGGCTGATCGGTGTCTTGTAAACAACACGTCTTCCAATTTGGTTGACACTGATTAAATCTGAACATTTGTGATGAATAGCATCATAAGGTAAAAGGTAAAGTTTAAAAGGGGTTCTTTATTAACGGAATTCATGTTAAAATAAGACACTATTAAAAGTTTAACAGAGGAAATATTGTTTATTATCTAGTGGTTAACCAAAGGATTAATGTACTTCTCAGAAAATAATAGATAGGTAATTGTTATCATGACTACGTCTCTCAGACACAGCACTGCATGATCTTAGAAAAGGATCACTGTGTAGTTTTACCACTGTCAGAGGGCTTCACACACACACACACACACACACACCTGTGACAACAAGAGAAGAAGCGGAGGCGCTGGCAGGTGTCGATCGTCCCTCCAAGGAGAACAGGCAGTCCGCTCCGGCTTCGTTCTTCACCACCACCTCAGGGCCGGACAGAGCCACCGGCCGACAAATCCCGAGCTCCTCCTCCTGAGCCTGCTGACGCCTCAAGGCAACCTACAGTACAAGGGAGGAAAGAATATGATAAGATACCGTGGCATCGAGGAAACACTGCCTTGATCTACCATCTACCTAAACAGACTTAAACGTGTAGTGCCACTAAATAATAACTGGACAATTAGAATAAGACGATTTCCTTCATAAGCTAAGCTGCCTCATTTCCGAGATGAAAAAGAGTATCAGTGTAACTTTGTAAAATCAGTGATTCTTTATTGTTTATGAGGGTCCACCTCTGCATCTCAAACTCAAACTATCTGTTAAAACCAGCCAAGATACGGAACAATAAACTACAACAGATAGAAAATGTATAACAACAGGCAGGAAATCTATTTAATTGAAAGGCTGAAAATGACAATTATTAAAATGACTTTACAGTTTATAAGCAGCATTATCATTTAATCATTTCAGTCACAGTTTCAAGCAAAAAGTCCTAAAATGTTCATATTCCTGCAACTTGTGTATTTCAGTATTTTTAGTTTGCATCCGTTTTCTGTCACTTGTAAATTTATTATTTTTGTTTTGGATGATGAATTAGACAGTGATGTTCAGCTTCTGATATTTCCTAGACAAAATTAATCAGTGATTAATGAAAAATATTAATAATAATCCAGCTCTTATTGGTTTGTTATAGTTTTTGTGATTGTTCATGTTGTAATTTTAATATATATTTTAAAATTAGCTTTGTTAGTGTTAAGAAATCTCAACATACTATATTAAATATAGTATATTATATATTATTTTAGTATATATTATATATTATATTAAAACAAAATTGCTGTTTTACAAACCTGTTGTAAAAACGTTACTGGAAAAACTCCCAAAACATTAAATAAAGACAAAATATGAGGAAAAACTTACTGTTCTTCTCACTTTAGTCAGTAAAATAAATTACTTTCTTTTAATAAATTTACTGCTGATAAACAAATAATGATGAAACATCCCGTTTATATTTTAGTAAGTTAGCTAACAGTTAGTTAGCTGTGCACAAACCTAGCTAGCTAGCTTAATATTTTATTGATTTATTGGTAAACAAATGCAAATAAAGAAAAAACAACAACAGTGAATAACTCCCGCTGTGCATACACGAAGTATTCCAACACAAATTAATTCATCCCGAACGAACTATTTAATATCTTCGCACACGAGAAGCAGTTTTAACTTTAAAAAAAAAAAAAAAAGTTTGTTTCTTTAGCCGCAGCTAGCTAACAGGTGGCTACTGAAAGGAGGTTACCTGGGCCGCCATGACTCTCTGCCTCTCGGCTATCAGTTTACATTTAGGGCACTGGCAGTCCCTCCAGTTGCAGAAGCGCTTGTGGCCCTTCAGGGGAGACACATATCCGTGGTTCCTGCAGCGGGAGCACTTGGGCATCCTGGCGGATTTCTGGCCTTTGGACGGGGAGAGTGGTCTGCTGCACTGCGGCACCTGTTTGCTCTGCTTGTCCTTGCTCATGACTGCTGGAAGTCACTGCTAGAGCACGGTCAGTTAGTGTGTGAGGGTGGGCTGGTTAAAGCATGTACTGGAGCCAGCCTGGATGCTATAAGGTCACCAGCCCTCCCCGCCCAGCTGTGACTATGATGTGCTTCTTTTTTTTTTTTTTTTTACGCGTGGGATCTTCCCCAAATTCCAGTGGGAGGAAACAAACTGGAAGGTGGGTAGAGAGTTGGCAGGACAAGTCCCATCACACTGCTGCACTTTGTGTCTCACGCTGAAGTTATTACACACATTTACTGGAAACTTGTTGCATGCAAACCTCCAGATGATTTCTGGACATGTGCACACAACCCCACTGCAACAGCAGAAGTCAAATCGTACTCAAGTATGATTAAACACTGCCTGGCCAATAAAAAAAGGCATTGTCATCTTGGAATATGCCCGTGAACATCAGAGAAGAAAAAAATCCATTGATGTTATAACCTGGTCATTCAGTATATTCAGGTAGTCAGCTGACCTCATTCTTTGGACACATAATGTTGCTGAACCTAGACCTGAGCAACTGCAGCAACCCCAGATCATAGCACTGACCCCACAGGCTTGTACAGTAGACACTAGGCATGATGGGTGCATCACTTCATCTGCCTCTCTTCTTACCCTGATGCCCCCATCACTCTGGAACAGGTTAAATCTGGACTCACCAGACCACATGACCTTCTTCCATTGCTCCAGAGTCCAATCTTTATGCTCCCTAGCAAATTGAAGCCTTTTTTTCCAGTTAGCCTCACTGATTAGTGGTTTTCTTAAGGTTACACAGCTGTTTAGTCCCAATCCCTTGAGTTCCCTTCACATTGCACAATAGGAAGCCATTGAAATGCTTTTACTTTCACTATTAAACATAGCCCTGAGTTCTACTGTTGTTTTTCTTTCGTTTAAGGGATCACTGATCACGATTAATCAGGATTTTTTTCCGACCACATTTCTTCCTGGAAGACGATGGTTCCCCACTATCCTTCCAGTCTTTAATAATGCGTTGGACAGTTCTTAACCCAGTTTTAGTAGTTTCTACAATCTCCTTAGATGACCCTTCTCAAACGGGATTTGTCTTTAGACATGGTTGTTTAAGAAATGAGAAGCTACTCATTGCATCAGTTGGGGTTAAATTATTTGTTGCCAGCTGAAAGATAATCACCCATGCAATAATTATCCAATAGGAGGCTCTATTTGCTTAGTTCAATTTCAATTTCGGTGACAAGGAAAAACTCCCTTTTAACAGGAAGAAACCTCGAGCAGAACCCAGCTCATATGGAGGGACCCATCTGCCTAAGGCCAGCCGGGTACAGACAGAAGAAAGAGAGAAGAGAACAGCAAAGAGAGAAGAGAAGAGAACAGCAAGATAAACATACATCTGTCATAGATACACATATCTGACTAAAGTGTACATGTAGTTAAATTCAGGTGGCGACTTATTTTTTTTTTGGCCAGGTAGTGTGGTAAACAACATGACTCCCAGTGAGGTCAACACTGATTAAATCTGGACATTTGTGATGAACAGGTAAAAGTTAAAGTTTGAAACGGGTCCTTTATTCATGGATTTCATGTAAAAATTAAATCAGAGGCAGCGCACAACAAACTACTTCATCTTAGCTGGATTTAGCAGCAGGTTGTTGTCTCTACACCACACCATCAACTGCTCCACCTCGCTCCAAACAGAAAATTAAACATTTTAGAAAACAGCGCTTCAAGATAATACCTCTTTTTATAACATTAAAATAGAAAACACAACGAAAACAGAACATTTTACAAAACAGGGCATGAAAACCAAACATCATGAAACATAAAAATTGAATGAATAACGCTGAGACTCTTTTAAGATGGTTCAATCAATTACATTTCAGTCAGTATTTCAGTATGTGGTGAAGAAACATGTGTGCTGTAGCTCTTTAATGCTATGCTAAGTGGTAAATGAATACTCTTTTATTAATTTACCAAGGCTGGCTGAGCTGAAACCGAATTAACCTCCACACTCAGTCAGTCAGATGAGTGGATTTAAAGACGAGGAGTGGCGCGATGTGAAACACCCGGCCACCCAATTAAAATCATCACAGCCAAATGGAGGAGGGAGGGATGAAAAGTTACCAATTAAAAAGCAGCCGTTTACACAGCAGTGAATCATCCCAGGCACCGGCTCAGGTCCTGGTGCTCTAATCGGGGGTGTAACACAGAGTTTAATTGCCTCAAAGGTAATAATGATAGATTATAATGCAGTGATAAAAGTCTGCAGTGTGAGACATTGAACATTTCTATTAGTCTGACTTCTGACCTAGTCTCCCTGTAACGGGCTGTGGAGCAGAGCAGCAGACGCAAATAGAAATATAAAATGTATGCAAAACACAGTGGCTCCCACTTTTATCATGCACACAGGATACATTTTTACCACATTTACATTTTAGAGTGAAACCCAATAGGGGCCAACACTGGATAAATTAGAGGCCCCACTCTAATTGTAAACCAGCATCAGATAATCTCCTTTGTGTTTTACGGTCGATTCAAATAGTTTGAGGCCGGACAAAAAAATAAGCATTAAGAACACTTGTGTGTCTAGTGCCTGAAATTTCTTTTGCACACTTCAAAACAATAAATTTTACCAGCATTACTTGGTGATCTGTGTTACTGTCCAATCTGATAATACATTTACGACTTTTTTGTTTGTTTTTATCTCGTACTCAAAGTGTTAATTTTTGTCTTTCCCTCGAAGTGTAAGAAGGAAGAACGCGTTCTTCCGAGGCGTCCCTGAAGGCAGCATTGCCTAGCAACGGGGCAAGTTTAGTTTTTTTTCTTGCCGGCGGAAAGAGTTTCGACAACTTTTCTCCGATAATGCCCAAAAAGAAGGAAAAGAAAAGCGGCGACAAACAAGATGAAAGCAAGAAAACGCAGAAAAATCAGAGTTCTGTGACTCCCGTGGATAAAACGGGCTCTGAAGACAAAGAGAAGGAGATATATCTGACACAAATACGATATTTGAACGAGCGGTTGGAGGGGTGAGGCAGTTGAGGACTTTTTTGTTGTTGTTGTTGTTGTTGTTTAGGGAAATAAGTCATTTTAATGTCATATTTATTAATATATTTATTTTTCTGAGTATAAGCTTTGTAGATAATGTTGTTAGTCTCGTTTTTCAGACTTAAAATCAGTGCAACTCATTTGCATATGTTGTCTTATACATTTCCATTTATAACCTCAAATAAAATGTAATTTTAACAAAAATAAATCTCATCTTACACTGGAAGTGAAGTAAGAGTTTAAAGAGACCTACTGTAGTCTCTCTGTTGCATCAAAATAAATGAGAAAATAACAACATATGAAAGTTACAGGGTTTAAAAGTGCAGACTCAGCTTTAATTTGAGGTTATTCACATCCAAGCTGGACGGTATGGTGTAGGAATTACAAATATATGTATACACAGATATTCCTTCAGTAGTATGATCATTTAAGCAGGTAAAGGTTGTTGCTTTGAACCCACGACTTGCTTCTGAGTCCTTAAAAATAGGTGACTGTGTATACAAATGGTCGTTATTCTCAGCTTTCCTCCAATTTAGATGTTAAAAACTAAAACTAGAGCAACACTTACAGCTAAAATAATGTCCAAACATGCAGTACATGGACTGTAAATAAACTTGAAATCTAGAAGAAGGCCGAGACAATACGCGAATCACTAAAGATGTTGTCGTCAGTGCTTCAGTTTGCTTCTTCCCTCATTTCTCCCCAGATATCAGCAGAAGTGTGATGAGCTCGAAAGGCAGAACAAAGACTTGACCTCTCAGCACAGCACGCTAGAGAGGGAGAAGAAGGACATTGTCGGTTTCCTGAAACGCTCCCTGCTGGAGAAGGAGGCTGAGGTGGACGATCTGCTGGAGCGGCTGGAGGGTCAGCGGCAGGCGGCCGATCGAGACAGAGACGCCCTGCAGCTGCAGCACAGTCAGCTGAGGCAGGAGCTTCAAGACCGCATTGATGAGCTTGCTGGAGAAAACGCGACACTTAGTGAGACTTTAATCCAACTGTCTGCGATATAAACCAGAACTGGGCTTACTGTAGCACGGTGAATGCCTTTTGAGACGATAGTTCTTCCACATAAAGATTAGATTGGGAAGATACAGCTAATGATGTTCACATATTTGGTTATTCAGAAGCCGGTTTAGTTAAGTTTACCAATGGAAAACTATTTTTTTGGGAAGCACTGTATGTATGAAATCAAAGACTGGACTCTCAGTGAAATATAGACTCTCCTCTCTTCCTCTTCTCCCCCCAGTGGAGAGGCTTGCTAGCCTGGAGGAGTTTCAGAAGCAGAAGGAGAAACTGATGTCCCACATGGAGTCCCTGGAGAAGCAGTTGGCTGCTCAGCGGGAGGAGCACAAAGATGACATTCACAGCCTGGAGATGAAAGCACTGCTGGAAAAGAAGAGGTAGGAGCTGGCCTACTGACTTTATGTACATACTTAAGTATAGCAATAAGCACAGCAGTAACATGTGCCATTGTATTTTACATGAAGTCTAAGAAAAATGAAGTACCAGGATGACCAGCATTACCAATTAGCTACTGTCCAGCTGTCCTCACAAGGCTTTAATTTATTAAGTTGTACGTAAACAGCATACCTGCATTATTCACGTGAAAGATTTTTGCTCTTTAGGCTCATTTCTATCTCTCTCCCCCTTCTCTTGTTCCCTCACAAAAGACTGGAGAAGGAGATGGCGAGCCACGCGGCGGCCATGGCAGCCGAAGTGCAGCACCTGGTGGACCAGAAGGTTCCTGAAGCAACCAGGCTGGCGCTACAGGAGAACACAGAGGTGAAGGCTCGCTTCAGCCAGCTGTCCGAGCAGGCGCAGGTCCTGATGGAGAAGAACGCCGCCCTGCGCGGTCGGAAGGGTCAGCTCAGCGTGGACGTGGACGTCCTGGAGCAAATGCTCAGCAAGGTGTCTCGAACAAGCTGCATTCGCAAGAAGGTAAGAGACAGACTCAAGGGTTATTAAGACATGATCAGATGCTTTTTATATTTGTTTTTCCCTAGCTCCTATTGCACATACTACTTTCTTTGACCCATGGCTTTAATTTGGGTTGCAAGTTTTTAACATGACAAAAAAAAAACAGATTCACTAAAGAACATCTTCACTCCCTAAGGTGGTGGAGCAGCTCACAGAGAAGTGCCAGCAGCTACAAGCCGAGCAGAAAAACAGCCGACAGCAGCTGGAGCAGCTTCAGACTGAACACACAGGAGTTCTGGCTGAGATGGAGGCAATCAGGTCAAACTTTACTCACAGTCTACTGTCTATAAAACAGAATCAGAACTTAGTCAAGCACACATTCTTTGTTTAAGGTTAATGTAATCCTTCCTTCTTCCTCTTTATTGGTTGTGAACTGCTGTTTAGTTAAAATATCACATTGTAGGACATCACTGTGTTCTGGGAAGTCAGAATCCAGAATCAGTTTGCTGAAAATAGTTCATCCACACCAACAATAGAGATTGCGTAAATAATTCACAGGGGGCATCCGGAATTGAACCAGAGACCTCTTGATCTGCAGTCAAATGCTCTACCACTGAGCTATACCCCCTCTGTCACATCCTTTGTTGTGGTTTCAGGCACGACCGGGCCTCCGCGTCAATGCAGTGCAGCGAAATCAAAGCAGAGGTGGGTCGGCTGGAGGTGCAGCTGCAGGAGGAGAGGAAGAGGAGAAGCAGAATGAAGACCACCATGCAGGAAGTAGCCATCACCATCAGACAAATCTTGATGGTAAAACAGTGCTTCACCTAAATGAGCTCACGGTTATTTTAGAGCAATAGTTTTGTTTTTGTGTATCTCTGTGACAACAGAATGGATTACTAGGCTTTTTTTTAGAATAATAAAACCATTTAAGAATTTGCCTGCCAAGTCTATTGACTCATGTAAAGTAGGAATGTAATAAAGTATTAATTTAACCCAGTAAACACAGCACATGCTGAGGTATCATGACCTCACACATTTATGTGACAGGAATGTTATGAAATATCTCACCGTGACTGTTGCCACTTAAATTTATATCATGTTTTCTTCCACTGTTAATAATTACGTAGGTTTATAATTCTCTGAAACAATAGTAATCTATATTACCTCAGCCTCTTAGAAACGCTTTCATGACTTCAGTCTGGACGTTGACTCTGTCTCCCTGCAGGAGGCGCCTGTTGAGCTGGACTCTGTCTTCCAGTGGAGGCAGCTGATGCAGAAGCTGCTGGTGGACTTGGACAGACACACGTTCACCGACTCCACCGCAGAGAACGACCAACTGAACGACCTGCAGACCTCGGACCCTATAGCAGCCCGGTAATTAAATGAGGCATTCACAGCACACGAGAGCCAGATCTTCAGATCAGGGCTCAGCAGTCCACCTACACCTGAAGGACAAGAGACACGCTTAGCCAGAGAAGACAGATGGTTTGAAACAGGAGTAAAGGAAACAAGCGATGTCACATTGGTACTGTAGACCTTTCATTAAACAGGGGAGGTGGACTGAGAGACCACTTATCAGCCACTTAGTGCACAGTCTTAACCTCTCTCCCTGAAGGGTTCACACCCATTCACACCTTTCTTGTTAAGGAACCACAAATGAGAAGGAAAAGAAATTTGAGCAACATCCTCTAATTCAGACAAATACTCATGTGATTTCAGCCATAGAGCTTCATCAAACTGTGAATAGTGTCCATTATAAGGGACTGAGATACAAGACAGTCAGAGTAACAGTAATAACAGAGAACAGGATGAATGACTGTCTCAGAAGTTGCCAGTGAGGCTAATACCCACCACAGTACGGTGCTGTTCTTGGGCGGTTTTGAAATAAATGTCAGAGTGAGCATAAAACCAGACAGAGAATGATCTGAAAACCTCTCCCATCCTTCTCGTGTCTTTACAGAACAGTGAGCTCGGATCCAGATTTGAGTCGTCTGCTCCATCTGGCAGCTCACGACAGGCCAAGGGATCACAGCCATTTGCCCCGCCGCTCACCGAAACACAAAAATATCATTTCCAGGACAGGAGCTGCAGCAAACAGCATCCATCTGCCTCTGCACAGGTTGGTCAGGAGCTGGAAAACTCACCATAGAGGGTCAGCAGTGGGCAGGGTGTTGTGTAGTAGGAGTTAAAAAGAATATCATGTCCTTTTAGAAGCAATATTTCAGACTGAGGCCATCTTTAGGATATTTAGATAGTTAACATCTTTGCCACTCGTTTGTCAAAAGTAGGCAACGCTTCTATTGTAGAAGATCAAAATGTCTCTGTTGACACTAACAGCTCATCAGATTGTTAATGTTTTGTGTGTTTCTTCTGTTCTTTCACTCAGGAAACCCTCCAGTCAGAAGAAGCTCGGTTAACACAACTGATTCAGAGGCTGTTGACATCCAAACACATCGGTCACTCAAATCTGTCAAATGTCAGAAACCAAACTCATTTCCAGAACTAAAGCGTCACCCTTCAGATTGAAATTCTGCTATAACTGTGTACATCTTGTCCTAGTGTCACAGTTGTCATGTAACAGGACAATGTCTTCTCCTCTACTTATTTTTCTTTCTTTCTTCAGTAATCATGATTTTGTGACTTGCATATAAAACAGAAAACGTTCAGTTTCACCAAATGCTGCACATGATCCTCTCCTGCTGTAAAGTGAAGAGCAGCCAGCGGGAAATTTGCTTCCTTACTTTTAAAACACGTCACAATATGAGTATTTCTTTTGCTCCTGCATCTTCAACAAGTTTGAAGAGATCATGTGCTAAAATTAAGATTTACAAACGAAAATCTCGACAGTTAAGTTAATTAAACTTGTGTTTTTATCTTTTTATGCAGGTTTACTTTAAAATAAATAATAACATGGAGAATTAGGCCACATGAAATTGTCGTTTACCCCATTTTTAACTGCCTTCATTCCACATTTTCTTCTTCTCCGTCTTGGATGTTTTTATGTCGCCTTGCCTTTAAAATTTTTCAACATTAAATGTTGCTTAAGTTTTATAATCTGATGCAAAAATATACATGTGTAAAGTTTGATTTCCAATGACGTTACTCGCATTGAGCTTCTTTTCAGTTTGTGGTACTATGTGGATCATGCTGCTTTGTTGGGTACCAGGTTTCCTTTTGGAAATAAAATAAACGGAGTAAACATTTAGATTTGAGCCACTTTTCTCCTTCTTAACAGGTTTAGAAGCGTTTTCAGAACCTCACTTGTCCTTCGATGAAGTGAAAACGGCATCAAATCCTTAAAAATGACGTTTATCAGATGGTAAGAAATGTCCTGTGGTCATTCTGCAGCCACGCCAGAAGCTTTAACAGTTAACATTTTCAACAACACAAACGCGACATCCTTATTTAGACTCTTTAATGGATGTTTATTGTTACATGGCAAAGTTTCAGGCACTTCAAACCTCATTTGAAGATGAAAGTCAGTACCTTGATCAATACTAGCGGAGGACAGACGGCTTATATTACACATGAGAGACAAGAGAGCGAGAGACTGGACACAAAGACAAAGAGGAGAATAAGTCGACTCTATGACCACCGTATGTACAAAGAAATACATATCTGCATTAAAAACTATACTTTGATAAATATATAACTTCATAGATTGTTAAGTAGTAATAGGACATATTCAAAATACTGTGATTCTTCTCTTTAAATAGATACAAAGGATTTGTATAAAAGGAAAATCTCTCCAGTCTAAGTCACGCCTGTATGCGCCGATGCGTTCATCCACGGGAAAGATGAGAGAGAAAGACGTGCACGGAACGAAAGAGCTGGGCGCACATACGCGAGTCGAGGTGAGCAATATATACAGGAAATGTTTCCTCTAACATGCAGGTGGATCCTTCTCCATCTGTGGACTCAAAAAATAAACTAAAAAAGAAAAAAGAAAAAAACAGCCGACGATGTTTTGGTGCTCTTGAATGATCAACACTGAGCTTTTAAAAATAAAAAAAAAGGAGACACACAAATAAATTCAGGAAAAAAAAATGGCCTTTTTAGTTGGATGTGTGTCCGTGTTGGTCTGAACTCCAGTGGCTTCGCTGACTGAATCTGATGGGACTCTGAGGCACCGGTGGGTTACATTCATATTCAGAGGACACTTTGGGCTTGTCATGAAGGCAAGAGTGCACATAAATTAAAAAGAAATAAAATAAAAACATTTGCAGAAATCTCATTGGTTGGTTGGGTTGGGGTGAAGTCCCTCATCCGGCTCTGGTTAAGGCGACGTTCATAGCGAGGATTCATAGCAGCGCGGGGTTTGTGGGCAGAGGAGAAGCGTCTAGTCAAATATGCCCCTCCGAGTCGGACTCGGTGAGGTTTTCCTGCCGAGGCGAGGCGTTCCCTTGAAAACAGAATGGATTACGTATGTGAATAAGCATGAATTTAGGAGGACGGGGCAGCTTGAAGTCGTATGCTGTCCAGATTTTAAAAACATTCGAGGGAAAGTTTGTGACTTTCAGACTTACGGGTGACTGGGCTTTGGAGAAGTTGACGTGAGCGTAGAGCAACACCGCGATGTCCTTGTGTCCCGCTTCCAGAGCTATGGACAGAGCGTTACTCTCATCCTGAAAGGAGGGACGAAAGGAAGTGAACGTGAGACAAAGGTTAAAGGAAGTGAACCTGATGGCTGTTGGCTCGGTAGAAATATCTATAGAGTATTTTATTGTTTACACCAGTATGTGAGCAATATGAACATATAGAAAGCCGGTCTTTAAGTTTTACTCGGGCAGGAAATTAATGGATTATGGTTGGAAAAATACTTTTTATTGGGAATAAACAAATACGAGTCATATGAGTGCCGAATTTTGGTAATATTACTGGAAATATTCAATAAACGGAGGATAGATATTTGCTTCAGGACCTTTTACGACTCACTACTGCATCTCGACTGATAGCAAGACTAAAACTAAAGACGCTTTGTATATTATTGGTTTTATTTTAGTTAGCTTTGTAAGTAAAGTACTAAATTTAATTTCAGTTCAATGCTTTCTGTTGCCAGACACCATAGGACACCCTCAGAAGGCCAATATCCATTCTCTGACGAGTCACCACTGTTTTGGAGGCACAAGGGAGACCTACACAATATTAGGAAGGTGGTCATAATGTTATGCCTGATCAGTGTATGTTTAAATTGCTACAAAAAAGGACAGTACTCAAAGGCCCAAAATGATCCCAGTAAGTTTCACGTCCTGCAGACGGTTTTTAGACCTCACACCCTATTAGTTTATATTCTCCTGATCCCAGACCAGAACCTCGGCTGCCCCATGTACTCACGCTGTCGCTCAGCGTGGCGTCGCAGCCGGGTTGCGCCAGCAGCAGTTTGACGATCTCGACGTGGCCGTGTTCGCTGGCGCACATCAGAGCCGTGGAGCCCTCGTCGTCCTGGATGTTGACGTCGGCCCCGTGAGCCAGGAGGGCCCGGACCATGTCCATCCTGCCGTGACTGACCGCCAGCATGAGCCCCGTCTGACCGGCCTGGGACGGGAGAAAACAGCACGGTGAGGGAGCCCGGTTTATACTTTAACACCTACTTCTACTACAAGCTATTGAAAGAATAGATTTTAATAATAAATACAAATAATCTAAGGGTTTAAACTTTAAGAAACAGCTTTTAAACAGCTTCGTCCTTTCTCCACATAATAAATGCTTCAGTTTACATTAAAGCTGCAATGGGGATGGACTTTATTGAAAACTAGAAGTTAACAAATGATTTAAAAAAACATAATAAATATAAATGAGTCAAAACTCAAATTTTAAATGTGACCGCCACTTTCCAGATCGTGTGATTAACTAAAAACTAAACATCTATATCAACTACTGAAGCAGTTACCATCTTCCACCACTTGGTGTCACCAAAGGATCATTTATCCAACTATAGAATATAGAAACATTTGTGTCTGCCAGTTTTTTCTTTATTCTTTAGTGAATCAGAAACTTGAAAATGCACTTAACTCCTCCGTCAGCCCTTATTTTGTTGTATTTGTTTCATCATGATCTTCATATTGCTGCTCATTAAAACCCAACGGTGTGCACGTTTCGTGGTTATGCCCTGCCGCCGCCGTTTGACCTCCGACCTCCTCTCACTGACCTGACTGGCGCGGGCGTTGACGTCGCCCTTGCTGAAGAGCTCCTCCACAATGCTCATGTCCCTGGGCGTCTCCACGGCTGCGAGCGCGGCCAGCATGATGGGCGTGTATCCCGCCTTGTTCTGCTGGTTCACGTTACACACGTCTGAAACACAAACGCACACATCAGCTGAAGTAGGAGCTCGAGCTCGAGGACATATCTTTTTTTTTTTCCATCACGGGTGGTCTAAGGGGGAATCAAACACTTGTAGGTTCAGATCGCTCGTGATTGACTCGTCACCGTCGCCGCCCGTCAGTCAACAACACGCTAATACACACAGACTTGTGTCGGGCTTGTCAAGCTTCAGTCAATCAGAGTCCTGGGACCGTGATGCATTGTGTCCACCCTAAAGAACTCATCCTTTACATTCCCTGCAATCAGCCTTTTCAGTCCTGAAGCTTTGCAAAGACACGGAAAAGAAAGAGGGTGGGGTGGGGTGTGGGGGATCTTTGAGACTTCAAAGTCTGGACGGGAGTGGAGTGAGGGGAGGCCTTGAGGAACTGGGACGGTGAGAGGACAAAGGCTATAATGGGGACAGGGGGGTGGATATGCTGTCACGGAGCACAAGGACACAAAAGGCTGAGGAGACAAAAGGCTTTTAGAGCAGCAAGTGGCCCAGACCCCATCACAGACTATTGAGCCTTCAGAGAGAGATGGCTGCACAGAGGTGTGGGGATGAAACTTCAAGTACATTAAAAAAAAAAAAAAAATCTTTACTCTCATTAGACATTATTTTTGTGAATTAGTGTCTGTTTCACTTTTAATGTCTTTTAATAGGCAGTGAGTGGTATAAATAATATGTCTAATTCATATAACAGATACAGTTAGACAGTCTTGAAGACAGTTGTGACTAGGGTGACCAGATCCCAATCGGCCAGACGTGGGACAAAGACTACGTTTGTGTGGGACAATGTGGGACAATGTGAGGTACCAATGCATCAAGGTAGTCTAAAAGAACTATGAGAAAAAATAAACATTTCTATTCTGCCCCTTTGCTTATAACATTACTGTGCTTTGCCATCTGATTGATTCAGTAGCACATAACAGCCTGCAAATAAAAACTTAACAAATATATTTTATAATATAAATATATATAAAAACTTGCTTAAATGCAACTTTCCCAAGTTCCCAAGGTGAGCAACACGTTTTGTCTCGCATTGTCTGTGTCGTTTCACGTCGTATTCACCTCCGTGTGAAACGGAAAAATGACTCAAGCAAACTTCACAGCAAACTTTACCAGACTCGCCTTGCACTGGTTTCATTCAGGGATAGATAGTTTCCCAGTCTTTATTTCCTCATCTTAGCCATACGGATTGTGCTTCCCTCCATGTCTCGCGCTGCATGCCGTTCTGATCTGATTTGCATTGTTTGTTGTTGGTGGGCGCGCCCTTAACCTGCGTCCGCGTCCCACTTTGATTGACATGATCAAACAGCCCGCCCCGACCCCTGATGACAGCCCTCACTGCTTTCTCCAAACAGCGATTGGATAAATGCCAGATTATAAAACATGCATTTCAAAACTGGAGTCTGACTGTCAATAATAATGCGGGACAACGTCTCAATTTGCGGGACGTGTGAAAAGTAATGAAAATGCGGGACTGTCCCGCACAAAGCGGGACATCTGGTCACCCTAGTTGTGACTCATCAGAAAATGGACATGGGCCTTGTGAGGGTGTCCTGTGGTGTCTGGCAACAGGATGTTGTTAATGGAGGGCCTTTGAGGGGAGGGGCCTCTGTGGATCATCCCACAGATACTTGATCAGTTTGGGATCTAGTGAATTTTGGAGGCCAGGTCAACACCTTGTGCTGTTCTTCATGTTTTTTTTTTTTTAGTTGTTCCTAAAGCGTTTTTGTGTCTGTGTCAGGCTGCATCCTGCTGGGGATGGCTGCTGCCATCAAGGAGTGTCATTGCTAGGCTCTCACCTGCATCCAGCAGCTTCTTCACCACCTGGAAGTTGGAGTGGGACACGCTGTAGTGAAGCGCCGTGTTGCCGTTGCCGTCGGCCATGTTGACGATGTGGCGCAGCACGGCCGGCGAGGCGGCCGCGAAGGCCCCCAGGTAGTCCTCCACCATGGCCGCCATCGCCGCCTTCTGGCTGGACACACGGAACCACTCGTGCTGCACCGTGTTGAGACAGGCTCTCTGTGGAGGCAGGAAGGGATTTTAACAAACTGAGACACAAATTAAATTAAATGTTTGAGCTCTGTACGGAATCACAGATCTACAGACTTGTTAGTGGCACATAGAAATGCTTCTGGAGAACAAGATCTAAACACATAAACAAATATTAGGGATGTAAACTGGTGACATTTTTCATTTTTCTCAAAAGAAAATAACCAGCAATTCTACGAGATACTGTGAGACACTGGCATAACTGGTGGAAATCTTTTCATTTAAATAAATGTCTGTTAAGTCACCATCTACCAAGTCTATAGTATTGCAATATTATAATGAACAATGTGAGCCACCACTAAATTACAGCTTATATGGACTTTCCACGTCCTCCATGTTGGCTACTGTTATTCCCCATTGGTGTGTATCAATTAGAACACACTTCAGATTACAGTATTGAGCACAGGAGATTATGTGAAGACCAGAAGAACTCCTCACCAGATCTTTACTGGTCACAGCCTTGGAATCAGCGAGGTGCGTTTTGAGAACGTTGCACGCCGCCAGCATCTTCTCACTGAGTTCATACCTTTGATTGAATGGAAAAAAAAAATAATAAATCATTCATTTAACATCCAAATAACTTCAGACCCATTTGCTGCATTTAATTTGCACTCAAGGTTTATGATCTTCTCTCACTATTACAATTAGATCCCTCTTTAATAAACTTAGAAAGAAAAATAACAAATATGTGAATCAGATTCTTATCTGCACACATATATAGCATGCTATAAGATTATTATGTTATTCAGTTTTCTACAGAGGGACTCTGTCGCTTCTCTTTCACACATGTTTAAGGATAACTAGTAATAGCATGAAATCAAAGATGTGAATTCAATAATGTAAACAGGTGACAATCTGTTATTTGGTAGCAGGTGGATAAAGGAATCATGACTCCTCAGCAAAAAACACATGTGTCCTTGTAGAAACCCCACATGACTATTGTCTTATCAACGAATCAGCAAAAAAATAAAAAAATAAAAAAATAAAAAAGTAAGAAACCAAGAAAGAAAGTAGGAAATTATCAAAGTAAGAATCTATCCATCTATCCATCCGAGTATCTATCTCTCTATCTATCCGAGTATTTATCCATCCATCCATCCATCCATCTACCTATCTATCCATCTATCTATCCAAAATGGATGTAATCTCCTTTCACCCACCTCTCTCTCGTCTCCTGCGTCTCTGAACTTTCCTCGTCGTCCTTCTTATCGACATCCTCGGCTCCCTCGGGCTGGAACTCCTCCCTGGCGCTCTCTCCCTCCACATTCTTGTATTCCTCCTTTCCTCCGTACTCCTTCTCCTCGTCTTCGTCCTCCGACCCGGAGGAGCTGCTGTCCTCTGAGCTGGAGTCGTCGCTCGACGTCGTCTCGTATCTGCGACACCAGGGGGCGACAGAGGTACAGGAGACCGGTGAAGACTCAGGTGTAAAATAAAATAGGAAGCCTGCAGCAGCAGCAGCAGCAGCTCGGATTTCATGGCATTTGCATGCAAGGTGTTCTCATCAGCTGACACATGACAAAATCACCACATCTATTACTCATCTTCTGCTTAAATGGTAATGAAGGCGATGAGTAAAAGTCAGGAGGAGGTTTTCCAGCTCACCCTCCGTTCACCCCGACGAACTGCAGGTTCTTCTTGGTGCCGTTGGAGTCGGGCCGGCCGTCTTTCTTCTTCATGATGGATTTCAGGGTGTTCTGACTGCCTGGCTGCCCTGATGGAGAGAGATGTGAACACAAAAATAAAAACTCAAGACAAGAGAGTCCACATTACAGCAAAAGTAATATTTATCTGGAGTTTATGGATCATTACAGAACTACTTAGGTTACTTAGGTGTATTTTTTTAGTTATTTTCCTGCATTTCACTCTTAATATCCCTCTGTTCACTCTCTTCCTGCATTATTTACACACAGACAACGTAACTAACAAGCCCAGGTCACTTCATTACAGCCGATAACGCCTGAATGCACCACTAAAGGCCTCCGACAATGATCAAGAGCTTTGGCAGAGCGGAAAGCAGCCATTAAGTGTCCGTCTCATCTGTCGGCGAGGAATTGGAAGTCGCCCCAGAGCCTTAAGCATCCCAGTCATTTTAAGTACAGGCCTCGAAAACCGAAATACCTAAGAGAGAGAGAGAGCCAGAACACTCGGCACATCTGCCAGGACTTGCCCCGACGCGGGGGCCTCTTTTACAGCTGCAGGGGACGGCTCGGGTTCGCGTATCGGCATGCACGCGGGACGCATGTGTATACGTTGGCGTGTGCGGCGCTCGGTAGCAACGGAGTCATTCAGATTCAGCACGTTTCCTGTGTTTTGACAGGTGGGAGCGTGTGAGCAGATTGTCGGGAGGAATCCAGGCTGGTGGCGGCCATGTTTGGCCTGCTGCATGCTTTATATATGTATATGGAGTACATGTGAAGCCCAGATGGACGGCGGTATTCAGGTTATGCACCTCTACTGGTGTTTCAGGAGCAGAACCAACTCAGAGCGGCTTGAAAAGAATCTTTCAGCCCAAACATCTGGTAATATACATTAACACATCTGATTTACATCCCACAGCAGTGAAGGGCTTTAGCTGTGTGAAGAGAAGGACACAGAAGGGCTCTGATCCTAAAAATAACAAGGCAACAAAGGCCAAGTCACTCACACACACAGACAACGGAGGCTGATTCCCGGAGGCCTCCATCATAAGAAAAAGAAAAGCTGAACACGGTGGAGGTAAATTCCTGGCAGAGCATCTCTAAAGATATTTTCTGCTGATGCCTTCACACAATGGCTACGTTTACATGGAAACTTTTTTTTTTTATTTTACAGCCTGATTGAAATCCTCCTGAGCAGAGATTCCAACTTTACTGTTTAATAAAATGTTCACATGTCCTGAAACATCAGTCAGAATAGACGTTCTTTTGGACGTGGTTCAGCCCACGTGTGCCGTAAAATGTGCCAAAAATACGACAGAAGTTTTTCTTCACGACTGTTCGATGACGACCAACATGGAGACGTATTCTCATCTGGTGCCCACATTGGATCCGCCTCAGTTCAGTGGATTTCAGGACTTGACTTGTTAACTTGTTTTGTTAACTAATAAAAAGATTTCATACACCGATCAGGCATAACATTACGACCACCTTCCTAATATTGTGTAGGTCTCCCTTGTGGTGACTCATCAGAGAATGGACATGGGCCTTCTGAGGGTGAGGGGAGGTTCCTCTGTGGATCATCCTACAGATACTTGATCAGTTTGGGATCTAGTGAATTTGGAGGCCAGGTCAACACCTTGTGCTGTTAACAAACCTGAGGAATTAACACCTGATTTCAAGTGTCGTGGTGTCTGAAGATGTTAAACTGGGTTGAATTCAAAGGGAAATGTTCCAGATGTTGCCTATTTTTAAGACGAAGTTATCTGAATATAATGTAGTTCTTATTAATCCGAGACAGTGTCTTACAGTCCTTTATAATGTGCTATAACCTGCAACTAAATTATCAGTATGGGTGACTTAAACTAAACTGAAACTAGCTGTGATTTTTAGTACTTTACTTACAAATCTAACTAAAATAAAACCAAAAATATACAAAGCGTCTTTAGTTTTAGTCATAAAAGGTCCTGATGCAAATATCTATCCTCCGTTGATAAAATATTTCATATTGTCATGTTCTTTTTTAGTTGTTCCTAAAGTGTTTCCACACCAATGAATGCCAGGTCCAAAAGTTTCCCAGCAGAACATTAAATTATCTCAAGACCATCAATATTATTCACTTCTCCTGTTGGTGGTCATAATGTTGTGGCTGATCGGCGTGCAGTGCTCATGTGGAGTTAAACATCCTCAAATTAAAGCCAAGATTGGGATTAATCTTTAACTGACCTCATAATCATTGTTTTGTTTCACATTTAAACACAAACTGCATCATAGTTCTTTATAACTGCATCATATTTATCACAAACTTTAACCTGGTGTTTTATTAAACTGATGTTTGGTCAGTTAACTCTCATTAAAATCAGGGAATGTGTAAACTTGGACGGACGGTTTTATCATTTCAAAGCCATAGTCCAGCAATGGTCATGAAGCAGTAGGCATTTTAACTCTACATCAAAGCTGGTGCATAGTGAAGGCAGGCGGGTACCGTGCAGCGCTGTAGACATCTGCAGGTCCATGAGGCTCTTCTGCTCGGCTGCACTGATCTGGTGCTGCTGTGCGGGCTTCTCCGCGGCCGTCCTCTCCGTCTGCTCCGTCCGAGTGGAAAGCAACTGGAGCTGACGACTGCTCTCTGAAAGAAGGAGAGGCAGAAATAATCAGCGTCTCAGTGGACAGGTAGGAAAAAAAAAAAAATACATGCTGCACAGAAATGTTACAGTAAGTAGGAGCCTGTAAAGTTTGAAACTCGTATCGCTGAACAGGTGTGAGGATGGATGTTCATGAATGAGGAGGAAGCCCTTGAAAACCTATTAGTTTGTTGGTGCAAGATATGAACTGACAACATGAAAAATCAGGAGCGCTTGGAAAAATGAACAAAGCTGAAACTGATGTGGGCAGGAATGTTATCCGTCTTTGTCGTCGTCTTCTCCTTCGGTGAATTGAGAAACTGTCCAGCAGATTCTACACCCCACAGCAGATGCAAACACTTAGTGCATGTCAAGAAAAGTCTACTCTGATTCACGTTCGGCGGCGAAGAAAATACAAACGATCTCAGTCTGGTTAAAGAAATATTGTCCAAGTAGATGTAACAATTGAAGAAACAGTTTAAATCATTATGGTACCTAAACTGGAGGACAAAACGCGTTATATCTGCATATTTCCCTTTTGAACCAAAATCTCCTTGAACAGTCTAACTTGTGTCCTGCACTGACAATAAAGACTTTTCTTATTCTTAATGATTTTTTCTTCCAAAGCATTACTTTGATTCCTGCTTGTTTAATTTCTACCATGACAGAAACAACACATGCTCAAGTGTTCATCGCTTGTGCAGCTGTGAGCGTCTCTGACGTGGAGCTGCACGATTCTGACCCTGACCTGTGGCGTTCATTGCCAGCAGTTACACAAAACACCAAGTGAGCTGGTAAATAAAACTCACACTAAGTCAAGGTTGCACGGCGACTTTCATGCAGTTTTACAACGACTCCTAGTGGCAGGAATGCTGTATAAAAAAATAAATCCGTGGTTAGCTGATCTAGGGGCTTGTTCATACCTTGCATTAACATCTGCCCCAGACAATCGGACCACGATTGACCAGCTTAAAGTACAGGAGTGAACACATGTGGTCACATTTGATTTGGGATGATCTGGGACGCATTTGACTGCACTTCTTAGGCCGTGTGAACACACAATACGTCCTGGGTCTCATTAAAGACCGCCAACTCAACAGGGGTGCTCTTCTGTGTCAGCTTGACAGCCCAGACCCTACGTAGACCCTAACGCTGTAGCCTGACGTGCACCTCCCCCAGAAATGCAACCCATCTTTGCAATTTTCAAATTGATTGTTTTGGATCAATAAAGATGGAACAAATCGAGGAAAGGTTAACTGAGGAGGTTCAGAGATACAAAGATTTGTACGACTTTGGCGAAAGTTTCAGACGCCGTTGTTGAAAGTGAAGCAGGAAGTAGAGACATAAATTAACCCAACTGGCAAAAAAGACACAGCTGTTGATGAAGAAAAATTAAGACAAGCGAATATGAACCATGTGGTTAATTACTGTTTCAATCGTGTGCATTCAAAGTGACGTATTTCCTTAATCACTCTTTATTTATCTTTATAACCGGAGATTTATCTGTTACTGCTTCAAACAGCAGCAGTGAAATTAAGATGAGTATAGAGGTTTTCAGGATTTCCAGTCAGAACCTGAGCTTCTGTGCAGGTCTCTCACGTCAGGCCGGAGATTAATGAATAAATAAATAGACACTACAGCGCTTAGTCCAAAATATGTCGCGACACATGAACAACAAACGGCGGCAGAGATCCATTAAGAGACGGCAGCTGTTACAATATGCTGCTGTGCCTCAAATGATGTCGGTGTTTATTTACATGAGGAGAATAAAACGGAGACCAGCTCTCAAGTGCTGGCTGGAGACGGACGCTAAGGCCAGATGTGAACAGCTGACATGTGATTAGATTTATCAGCGTGAAACCGTGTGTTCCGTTGCTCCCACACTTTACATCCTCAACACTTTTTCCCCCTTAAATGTTCCCCGTCCGTCTAGTTCTGGTAAGTAAACTGAATTTAGTCGCATGAACAGGAACTACGTCTGGTTAGTCATTCGACGTTCCCAAAAACACCAACGACTGACCAGAAACCAGGCCGCACACAGCACAATCACCCTGCATTCATCTGCCAGCCGGCATGAATGCGTGTTATGTAACTGTAAGAAGGAGCCATGAATCAGCATCCACGGGGAGGTGTTGGGTGAAGGCAGGGCGGCCCCCGCGAAAAAAAACAACAAGTGGCCGATCGGCGCGATGTTACTGGCTACCCGAAAAGAAATGAGCTCATTGTTGGTTCACGTCCAAAGCCCCGGCACATTTTTCAGGGTCAGAGATAACTTTGGTCTGTCCGATCCTATCAGGGTTTCTCTTTAGACCATGTGTGGACGCTCCAAACACAACCTCCAGAACTTTCAGGCTGGATCCCCTGAAGTACAGCAGGAACTATTTTAATTACCGGCCGTTAGTCTCGAAGTACATCTTACATCAGCTGGTCTTTAATTAGAATGAGGCATTATTTGAGGCTGTTGAAGGAAACCGGAGGCAGTCGGCTTTGGAGGAATGTGATGTAATTTAGCTTAAAATGTTTTGTGTTTTTTAACCGTTTTCATTTCCTCTGCATCTTTTCCAACCCAATATTTAACTGGTTACTTTGCAATAAACATATTTAATGATTACTGAAGAAATAACTAATCAGTAGTTGAAGCCCTAAAGTTCTCCACAGTAATGAGAGACACCGATCAGACATAACATTATGACCACCTTCCTAATATTGTGTAGGTCTCCCTTGTGCCTCCAAAACAGTTGTGACTCATCAGAGACATGGACATGGGCCTTCTGTGGGTGTCCTGTGGTGTCTGGCAACAAAATGTTGTTAGTGGGGGCCTTTAAGGGGAGGGGCCTCTGTGGATCGTCCCACAGATACCTGATCAGTTTGGGATCTAGTGAATTTGGAGGCCATGTCAACACCTTGAGCTGTTCTTCATGTTCTTTTGAGTTGTTCCTAAAGCGTTTTTGTGCCCGTTCCTGTGTCATCGCTATGGGGTGGGGGTGCCTGGTCTGGTCTGGTCTAGGTGGGTGCTACATGTCTAAGTAACATCCATACCAATGAATACCAGGTCCAAAAGTTTCCCAGCAGAACACTGAACTGTCACAAGATGATCAACGTTGTTTACTTCTCCTGTCCGGTCATAATGTTGTGGCTGATCGGTGTACAAAACTAGTTTAATTTATCAAGTAATAAACTACAGGGGAGAAAAGAAAAGATCAATCTCTGTACTGTCCCCTTCAGGCAGTAAATACACAACCGTCTGTTTTCCAGCTTTTTTTGTGCAACACAATGTGTGTGTGTGTACGTTCAGTTGTTTGCCCTTCAAACTGTGCTTTGATTCCCTGGCATGACTTTCAGTCAATCATCACAAGAATCATTTACACTGCATGGAAAACGAGGGATGTTGTTGTTTGGGACATTATAATCAGAGCATGTGACGTAGTTAGCCTGTGGTAATGTGCTCACCTTTGTTTGAGCCGACAGCGTCTGACTGCAGCTTCAGGATGTCCTCAGCGCTTCCATACTTCATGACCGAGTTGATGGACGACAGCGTGCTGACCAGCTGACTGTTGATGGATCCAAACTGGGACTGTGGCTGGCCAAAAGCTTCTGCCAGCTCGGTGTAATTCTCTGCCAGCAACATCTGCTGCTCCTGTAACAGCTTCTGCACCCTCTCGATGTAATGGTCCAGTCCGGCTCCACCTTGTGCCTCCAGTGGTGCAGCCTCAGTCTTCACCTCTACCGTCTCCGCGCTGCTGCTCGTCACCGATTCAGTTGGCAAGGAGGGGCCACACGCTATGTTTCGGGTCTTTAGGCCGACCAAGAAATTCTCATGAATGGCAACTGGTCCCACCCCGCATTCTTTGGTTTTCGCTGAGCTTGATTTGCTGTGAAATGACTCCATGTCTGAGACGGTTCCAACGGCAATTGAGCGCATTTTTACCGTCGAGTGAACATCTTTAACGAGCCCTTCCCCGGCAGCCACCGTCCTTGTTTCAGTTGCAGTCGTGTTGGTTTGCTTATTAGAAGTAATCAACACCATGTCAGTATAGGAGTCCGTTAGAACAGCTGTGTTTGTGTTGGTGGACTTGCTTGCAACTTCTGTCTCAGTATTGGTTTGCTGAGTTGCTGACTCAGGAGCTGCCATAACTCCAGAGTCCACTTTACTGATGACATCTGGGTCGGTTCCTTGCGACACCAAAGTCTTGACGGGACTTACAACCACATCCACTGAACAATCTCCACAGCCAACTGATCGGGACTCTTTGCTCAGCTCTGTCATGGGTTTGCAGAGGGCCAAGCTGTCCACCGACTCCTCTGTGTTAACTCCGACTTCACAAACATTCAGCTCCACGCCGACTTGCTGGTGCCGTGTCTCCACCTGCCTTCCTACGCACTTGTCCTTTACCTCCACGCGTTCCTGCACCACCCACCGGTCCATAGGAATCTCTGGTCCTGTGGCAACACTCTGCACTAAAGGCTGACAGGAGACTCCTATAGTGTGGGTCTGTAGAGTTTTAGCTGTGCTAGCATGGCTAAATTCCAGATGGTCACCCACTCCCTGGCTGCGCATCTGGACTTTAGCCTCCACACACGCGTTGTACATCTCTGGCCTGGCCATTAGACCTTTGTCCGCCTTTTTCTTGTTCGACCCACCAGCTGCTTGGAGCTCTAGTTTTAGCTTGCCCATCTCCATCTGATGAGTAGTCTCTTTTAGCTGTACTTCCAGGCGGTAGATCTTCTCCTTCAGTGCCTCGATGGTCTGCTGCTGGAGCTCAATCTCCTTCTCAGCTTCACTGGTCATGCCCAGCATGGCCTCGGTCACACCAACTGCAGTGCTCCGCATTTCCAGCCTCTCGGTCACTACTCCAGCATCCCGGAAACAATCTTTTTGCAGCTTCCTTTGAGTGACAGTGAGGTTGTTCATATTTTCATCAGTAACGACACCAATGGACTTTTGTTGAGCTTGGTTTTGCGTGGGTTTGCGAGGCTGAATTTCTGTTAAATTATTGTCCTGGGTTGTCTTCTCCAGAGCTTGGACCTCTGCAGCCAGACGTCTGAACTCCTCCAGGCGCTGGTTGCTCTGTTCCTGGGCCTCTGGCTCCATGATGTGCAGCTCAGTCTCCTTTTGGATGGGGCCAGGGTTCTCCATTTGGTCAGCACTGCCTACACTGTAGGAACGCTTGCGGAAGCCACCAGGACCTTGATTTTTGGACTGAGCAGCCAATTGTCTTTTCTCCTCCTGCAAAACTGCAATCTTCACCTGTAGGATAGGAATGGTTTTCACCTGCTCCTCTAGCTCTTTCAGCCTCTTTAGGGCCACAACCATCTGCTCCCGGATTTGTTGCAGGTGTAATGGGCTGACATTAGTCACCGGGGTGGCCATGCCAGAACTCATGGGGCTGTGGCGGATGGAGCTGCCAAGGGATTGTGGGTAGTAGGGGTTATATTCTCCATTAGAGTGATGGCCGTTAATGGTTAGAGGTTGATGGGTGCTGGGGGAGATCTGGCTAGGAGCCATGGAGCTTGAGTAAGAGGACAGCGAGCTGCTGGAGCCCATGCCGCCAAAGCTGGCAAGGCGGCGGCGGGGCATCGGAGGGTCGCTGTGCGGCTGCAGGAGCAGACGCTCTTGCTCCAGACGACGACGGGTCTCCATGAGGGTCTTCTCCACTTGGGGGTTGTGGCGAGGGGCAAACCTGGGCGAAGGCGGTGGAAGGAGCTGCTTCTGCTCTGTGATCCCCGAGTAAGGCTGATGCAGGGGGACTTCACAGGTCGCCCTGGAGAGGGTAGGGGTCAGCGGAGTAGCGACCTGGGGCCTGGAGGTGAAGAAGACTGGGGACTGCTTGTCATCGCTGTTGGAGGAGGACAGGGAGTCTGTGGAGGTCCATTCAGCCTGACTGCTGGCCCCACCAGTGCTGCCCCGAGGCCCACCCAAGGGTTTGGCCACTTTGGGCTTCCTCTGGATACTCAGCTTCTTAATGGTGTTGCCCCTCTCAATGTCGTCAACATATTTGAGGAAGTCCAGGTCTAGCTGGTAACCGTAAGGAGTTTCAACATAGTAGGGGGCCACAGAGTCCTTCTCGTCCTCTGTGCTTGGGCATCCTTGTCCTCTTTCTGTAAGAGAACCAACAAGAACATAATATGAGTATAATTTTAACATATTAATTTCATGCATATCTTCAAATGAAACATAAAAGGTATCACATCAAGAAACCACACATAAAGGAAGACCGTCTGTTTTGAAGTCCATGAAACAATCAGCGAAGGTGTTTTGAGTTTCTCCGGCCACTGACAATCACCATAATTTGACAGTGCAAGTACAAACATGCCTCACGCTTCTCAAGTCTCTGCTGGAAAAGGTTGAGTGATAATCATATTGGCAAGGGATGCTTTAGCTTTAAGTCAGCCCAAAACTATGTGAGCTCCAACTATGCGACGCCAACAAGAATTAAAGCTGCACAGAGGACTTTAAAATGAAAAACAAATGTTGGGTATTCTGGAAAAAGTCTAGCCAAGACGGGGGGGGGTGTGTGGAGACCAAAATGCTAAGGCTTGTGACAGATAAACAATCTGGTGTTTACAAAGCCCGGATAAGAGAGAGAGAGGAGCTAAAGAGGTCAGTGAGACAGAAAGACAAACAATGTCAATATTTTCTAGTCCAAAATCCAATCGAGTTTCCACATTTTCGCTTCTACAGGCAGAAAAATATATAAACATTTTGAGCTTAAAGCTTGAAATAAAAAAACAAAAAGCAAGCTACCGTTGAATCAAAGCTGCTTAAATCAAAGTCCAAACTCCACTCATGCCCTCCCGTCAGATCCAGCCAGCCTTCCACGCCATTACAACACCACTATATTCACACTGTGTTGGCTAAAAACAGAGCCTTGTTCTTGGCATGTCTGGAACTCTCACCGACTAAAGCAAACACAGGCTTGAAATAAACAGTCTCTGCTCTTCCTTTCCAGTCCACCCAGCTCCGGCAACTTCTCCCGTCAATCCTTTCCATTCAGCTCAAACTGAGGAGGGAATTACAAGGCTAAGCGCCTTGTTGTTCAAGCTTCACTCACCTCAGACCAACAGCACACTCTTCATTCGTCCGTCTTTACTCCTTCCCTCCGCTGACTTGCCTGACTTCTGCACAGTAAACCCTGTCCTCAAAATCAGTCTGCGCTACAGAACTGCTGTTTCTCCTCACTCCGTGCACTCTTTCTCAATCCTCTTCCCATAAGAGGGGGGGAGTGAAAAAAAAAAAAAAAGTTCCACTATTGGTGTAAACTAAGCGCAGCACTGCTCTGGCGCAGTATTGGACAGCTGCTTCCTCCAATCCTGTGAGGGTCTGAGCCGGGCGCTTCCCCTGCCCAAATAAGAGTCCGCTCATTCAGAGGAGGGGAGGTGAACTCACGACAATAACACTCTGTTCTTGAGACAAAACGGCTCAGCTGATGTACAGGATAAACCTTAACACTACAGTCTGCAGCATAAACCTCCTTCAAACAGAGGAACTCAGCTCCAACTTTTACAGCTGTCTTAAGACCAGTTTGTGTGTAAATATCTCCCGGTGAGGCTGACCTTAACGTTCAGGAATCTTAAATTTACAGTGTGTTTTTTGTGTTAAGTCAAGAAAACGTAAAAATTTCACATGTTGTCTGACCTAAAGAGACAAATCTCCCTAGTTTTTCCAATCTGAATTCAATATTTTTACATTTTTAAAGAAGAATCAATCAGAGCAGCAAATCCATCAAGTTTAAAAAGCTACAGCCATCATTATTATCCTATAATTTCCCCATTTTCTTAGTATAAATCAACATCAAGACAAACCACAGATTCTCTTCTCTTCTCTTCAGATTCCAGTCGGTAAATTAGAGTTTATGATAATTATTGGTACTCATTTAATTAGTGAATGAATAGAAGATGAACTGCTTTGAAACTAATAATAGTTCATGTTTTATATAAATACATGTAAGGCTTTTAAACTGCTTACATATAACTAGACGTCACCTGAGATTCTGGGAAACTTTGTTGTGACTAAGCTACTCACTGATTCATATAAAAAATATATATGATTTAAAGTAGTATTTTGAGATAGCTCTTGTGTACTTTTCCAAAATAAACGTACTCAAGTGAGACTGCTTATGTTTCTGAATATGTTTCAGATAACAGAATAACTGTCGTCACAAACTGAGTGGCCTAAATTCTATTAAAACAATAATAAAACATACATTTTAGAGGCATATATTCACAAATGGTATTTTAGACATTTCTCCAAAAGAAAAAAAAAAGAAAAAATAACTGGTTACAGCTTGTAAAATATTAAATATTCTGCTTTTCTTTGTCAAATATAAAAAATTTGGGGGTTTTCAATGGTAGACAAGAAAAATAATCTTCAGAATAAAATCCTAAACTGTGGCTCTAAACCAAATACATTATTAATTTAAGGTAGATTTTAATTTCAAACAACAACAAAGTTATTTTGAATTTTGAAATCAAGAAAACACAAGACCTCACTGAGTTTTCTGCTGCACTGCACTGAAAAAGTCATATCCTGTTTTTTTTCTTTCTTGGAATAAATACTCTCTTTGAGGCAGCACAGCACTGTAACGGCTTTGGAGGACCCCTCCACCAATCCCCCCCCCCCCCCCCCCACATGGCACGAGCGCTGACCCGCCATGTTACGCACACAGAGGAGTGACAGGCGGCCCTGTGGTACAGCAGAGACCCCGAACAGCTGAGCGATGACCTCATCGACAACAGGACAAGCGAAGGGGTCACGCTGCAGCAGAGAACCCGGGGGTCTGCTCCAGTTATCAACAGCTGTCGTCAATCGGACAGGGATTACACGGCGGCAGTCGGATCGGTCGGAGAGCCAAGCAGCACACCGTTCAGCAGGATCCAGTTATTACTCAATTAAAGAGCAGCTCTTTAAATTAAACAGCTGTTAAGGTTATTATATGTCACTAATATTAGATAACATCCCTGCCTGAGAGCGGACTTTTTGCATGACTAAGAAATGAACACATTTTAGTAGATGAACACACTTTTGTGCAACATTATACATTATGTCTGAGTTGTGCATTTAATAATCTGGAATAGCGGGGCGTGGGTCTTGTTCCAACAGGTTCAGAGAAAAAGGAAACCTCTGCATGCAATTGGACAGTCCTCCAACCAATCAGAGTCCTTTAACACCACAGTGATGAGATGAAAAGTATGACTACGTCGACTATTCTTCTGCCCATCACCGTAAAATGTCCCGGCAGACGTTTGCAGGGGCAAAACCAGTTCCCAAAGGAGTGACCCCAGACCAACTTTCAAACGCTTTGTGGGCTGAGGAGAGTCGGAAACTTCATTCATGCATTCTGTTTAAGCTCCAAGCTTTCACAGACAATATGCAGGCCAGAGGTTCTGATAGAAACCAGTTGTTTTTTAAATTACATCAACTTATATCACAAATCTATTCATTCACACCCGTTTTAGCCACTTCCCTTCTAAAGCTGAACCTTTCTCTGGACTTCAAAATGCCTCTCCAGCCTTAATCGACTTACTTCAAGCTCATGAACTCTCTCCTTGTTTGCTCTTAAAACGTCTCAGAGGAAAAACACACAAGTGGGGCTCTGCTTATTCCGCACTGGCGGTAAAGTAAAAGGTTAAATATAGAGCTGACAAAAGCCTTTTAACATCCACGGCGCCCTCGGAAACCGAATAAATTAGGCCGCCGGTCTAAATCTGTCTGCCAGTTGTTTGTTATCCACCCAGAAGTCTCTTAGCTTGGAAGTCGCTCATTGATTCAGCCTGTTATCACATCACAGCTGATGCAGGGGATCAGAGGAGCCACACGTGTCAATGTATACACAAAATGAACCGCTATTAGTGAATATTTGGCGGGGGAAGTTTACGTCTAACCATGATGCAGAAGTTTACTTTTTCCTTTCTGCATTTTTTATTTTTATTTTTTTAAGATAAATAACATGCGATTAAGTCTATGGGCATGAAATAAGAACATTACTTCGGACAACTATTTAATCACTGAGGAGATTTGTCAAAAAAATGTTAAGCGTTTGCTGCCTTCCATCATTATGAATTGTAGATTTATGGGATTTGTTTTTTTGGAGATAAAAAGCCGCAGCATTTGTTTTGATTTTTCCGACGGGAACCGTTGGAAATTGATGGACTCTTAAAGATGGGCAAGATTAGGATGTGCGTGCAGTGGATGAGTGGATGGATGAATAGAGAGATAGATAGATAGAGAGAGAGAGAGAGAGAGATAGATAGAGAGATAGAAAGATAGAGAGATTAGATAGATGGATCTTTATTGTCATTCAAATAACACACCACAGGTGCACACATGATTTCTTGATTTCTTCTAATGGCGGCCGATTAAAACTGTATAGGATGAATTTCGTCTGATAATGATCGGTGGCCGAGCAACCTCACACAGATCAGGCGTAACATTATGACCACCTTCCTAATATTGTGTAGGTCTCCCTTGTGCCTCCAAAACAAAAGTTGTGACTCATCAGAGAATGGACATGGGCCTTCTGAGGGTGTCCTGTGGTGTCTGAATGCTGTTAGTGGGGGGGGGGGGGGGTCTTTGAGGGGAGAGGCCTCAAAATACTTGATCAGTTTGGGATCTAGTGAATTTGGAGGCCAGGTCAGCACATTGTGCTGTTCTTCATGTTTTTTTTTTTAGTTGTTCCTAAAGCGTTTTTGTGTGTGTGCCTGTGTCAGGCTGCATCCTGCTGGGGATGGCTGCTGCCATCAAGGAGTGTCATTGCTATGGGGTGGGGGTGCCTGGTCTGGTCTAGGTGGGTGCTACATGTCTAAGTAACATCCACACTAATGAATGCCAGGTCCAGAAGTTTCCCAGCAGAACATTGAACTGTCACAAGGTGGTCGATGTGATTTACTTCTCCTGTCAGTGGTTTTAATGTTGTGGCTGATCGGTGTATATTCTCACAGTAATTATAACCTACAGTAGAGAAGAAGGAGTTGGTGCCTTGCAGCCGAATTCAATGCTTTTCAAGACTTTTCTAAACAGATGGCTTGAACAACAATGTATTTATCTCGCAACTCTGCAGAAACACACCGAGAGCCAAGCATGATGCAAGAGCCTGGGTGGAGGGGACTCCAGTGGCCTGACAGCACACACAAACACCCACAGTCCTGTTTCGATCACTTCAGAGGACATTACCCCGACATAAACACATTTCCTTTAGTTATACCACTACCCTAAAGATAACCACCACTCCCACTAATCTCACCTTAACATTTAACACAAGTTCTCACAATAAAACCTAATCATTAACCTCATGGGGACTTGACTTTTGTCCCCACAATGCACGTTACACAAGCTCTCTCACACACACAGTCCTCATAGCAGGCTGGTATTTCCTGGCTCTAGCCTGGGAGAATAACTACTCCCAAGAAAAGCAGAGCCAGCGTTAGATCAACACCTCATGCTGCAGCGGTGCAGCGCAGCGACGGCAAGACACATCCGTCCTCGTTTAAACCCAGGAAACAACACAATAAGAACAGACCAAAGCCGCACATTAGGCGAACAGAGGCTGCACAGGCCGAGCTGCCAGCTACGATCCGTCTATCGGCTTCTCCTAGAAACTCACGGGGCCGAGCCAGACGCCGCTGCCAAATTCAACAACTCGGCGCTGGACATGATGATGACGCGGGAAAATGTTTGGACTTCCTCGGGCAAACAGTGAGGCAGTCTGAAAAACTTTGCCCATCTTAGTTTTTTCTCATAGATGGGCAAGAAAAACAATCTTGGTATGCAGACGGTAATGCGTAAAAAATAAAAGAAATAATATGATTTTAGAAAACTTTTCAAAGAACATGTTCGGCTAAATATGGAAGTTAAAACTGTCTGGGTGGATGTTTGTTGTGTGGAGACCAACGGTGAGGTGTTTCATCTGCCTCTTGTTGCTGATTACCTGTGTTTGACCTTTGGCTTCACTCACCTGAACTCTCTTTTTATGATGGTGGTAGCTCAGCCTCTTCAGCATGAGCCCAGTGGTTCCCAAACTTTCTCTGCTGGGACCCCCTTTGGTACATAAGAAAATCTTCAAGCCCCCCCCCAAAAAAAAATTCTTTTCAGACTCCGTTGTAGTTTATTTCACACATTGTAATTAATACATACGTCAGCCTTTTTGAACAAATAAAAGATAAAAGTAAACTTTACTGTGTAATATGTTCAGTAACAGGTTTGCGTTTGCGTGGGAGCCCATCAAAAACCTGTCCATCTCATTGCTCCCATCCCATCCCGAGCCCACAAAAATACTCCCGTCATATCCCGATCGCGTGTGCCCCCCCAAAAAAATCCTGTCCTGCGTCTCCTGTGTCTAAAGTTGGGCGCACTCACCGCATTGCAGCGCCATTTTTTAATTTAATCTTGCACCTTTGGAGCCAGTCTGATCAGGACGGCCTTAGAGTGGAGCCATGTTATGGATGACCCGTCCACTCTTCCACCAGATTCACTCATGTTTTTGTTTAATTAATACTGCCCTCCGCTCTACCGCCACCAGCTACGAGGAAATGTTGGATTATATACGGCACTTTCCAACTCTGATGGTCCTACGGGTTGGCATGATGTCACGTCCTGTTTCTAAGTGACTAACTTAAACTGAACTCAACAGAAAAATTGACTAAATATGCATCAACATTATAATAACTACATAAAATGACAGAAACCTCCTTGAAAAATTATTTATTTGATGTGCATTTTAGTGTTTAACTTCGTCCCATCCACTAACATGGAAGGGGCGGAGATTATGACCTATACTGCAGCCAGCCACCAGGGGGAGCTCTACATGCTTTGGCTTCCCCTTTGAGAAGCTGTTCTGCCGCCTATCTTTATACAGACTATGCTTCATACGCAGCATTGTAAAACTCCAAATGTGGTAATAATGACCAAATATCAATGTGTCCTCATTCACATCTGGAGTTACCAGAGCCGTGTCTACCTATGACACATTGATGAGACACCGAGTTCCTGAGGGGTGAGATCTCATTGGGAGGTTTTCTGGGCCCTGTTCGACCAGATCTTTTTTAAGGATACACGGTGGCGCAGTGCTGCCTTCAACTAAATGCAAACATGCACACAAACATAATGCTAAGATGTTTGTTAGATGCAGGCTAGCATTCACTAATTAGCACATGCTAATGGACATATCATTAGATTTGAAGGTTTTTGTGCAAAAAAAATTAATAAATCAAAATCAAAACAGAAACTTGGTACCTGTATAAACCTGTACCTGACATAAAGCTTAAACATACGAGACATTCCTTTGCAGATATGGTGCGTAAAGTGCATGCTATGGCAGCAGCTAAAATATGATTAATCCTGCTAATCTATCAGATTTATGTATGCACACTCTCTGAGCTGAAATGCTGCACTGTTCTGTCTTATTGTGGCACATCTCAGATACCAACAGTGAATGCACACTGAGTCAGTGTCACACTAGAGCTCCATCCATTCATCAACACGGCTGTATGAAGTCATTTAGTGTCCGGAGCAGCCAGGAACAGCAAATAAAACAAAACGTTATCCCGCGCGGTTTACAAAGACCACAGTGTCCTGCCCCTTTGGCACACATTATTATATCCTCGCTGCTCTTTACACAAACACACAATGAGAAAGAGACTGAACCGTGTGCCATGGGGGGGGTAAATAAGTGCCAGCTGGGTCCATTACTGCTGCAGAAAAGAAGAGCGCTTCAGCAGGTTTAAATGAGCTGCAGGGGGCTTTCTGGGCTTTCTGTCCGCAGCAGGCTGGTGGCATTCAAGTCGGGCCAACGTTAATGTGGACGCTCTGAGTCTGCAAGTAAAGTTCAATAAGATTTCCTACTACCGTGTTAGATTTTACCTTCACAGATTAAATTTATATCATACATGTACGTATAAAAGGCTTCTAATAACCTTCCATCAGTCATGTGGTCCTCAACCTGCAGCTTGTAGTACTTTTTATGATTTTATGTCATTATGATTGTGCGTCATGGAAAGTGTTGATTCCAGTAAGACTGCAACAATCGCCTGCCTTGTGCCGAGATAGCCTCTTTTTCTAGACTTTACCACACAAGATATACAAATGTTTCACAGGAAGAGCAGCTCTCCTCATAAAAAAAGTGGTAAAACTTCCACTAAACACCTTGAATCAAAGCTTCAAGACTCTCTGAGCACCAACTTCTACAATGACTGCTTCACGCTTTTGTGCCCGAGCCACTGCACACACTCCACTTAAACTTGAATATCGGCGTCTTCTTTAAATTCTTTTGCAGCAGCAGGTGACCGCTTTGACCCGTTATCTGCCAACACTGCAGAGAAGCTGCTTTAACCATTAGCGGGGGAAGGAGGTTATCAGCGTTAGTGTAGCATTCCTCACGAGTTTAAAAAAGAAAAGGACAATAAACGGCCGCACTGACTTGTAAATGTTGTAGTGCATCTATATGTTTATCTCATCACGCAAAAAGGCATCATCTCAGAGTCTCAGCGTGTGCATGTCGGTGTCAGACCGACGTCCGAGACGGTGTTAGAGTCTCTTGAAAGCATCTGTTCTGCATGCTGCGCATTCTTGGAGGGATTTGGAAATAAGAAGCTCCACTCTCTCTCTCCTGTTGGTGTTTGCAGGAATGTGAGTAGTCTGCAGGTGTGTGTGTGTTCACAGCAGCGCCTCGGCTGACAGCAATTATTTCACACCGAGGCGTGGAAATCGTCTTTACGTGTGCGCTACATGAACACGACCTCGGTGGGTCTCAGAGTGAAAGGGGGAGCAGGAGGAGCTTAGAGAGGAGCTGGACAAAAAGTGACTCTTTTGTGAGCAAGTGTTTGACTTTCCTTTAGTACGTGTGTGGGACATTCATGAGGAGACTCCGAGAACAAATACACCGATCGGGCATAACATTATGACCACCTTCCTAGTATTGTGTAGGTTTTCCTTGTGCATCCAAAACTAGGGATGCACCGAAAATATTCGTCCGAAAAACTGAAAATGCACTTTTGGGCCATTTTCGGCCGAAAATTGCTGCGGTTGTTGCTTGCATCATCACAACATCCTGTTTCAGCGATAAATCTTCGTGCATTTTCGTTTTTTCGGCCGAAACAACACGTACAAGCAACAACTGCAGAAATTTTCGGCCGAAAATGGCTGGAAAGTGCATTTTCAGATGAAAATTTTTGGTGCATCCCTATCCAAAACAGTTGTGACTCATCAGAAAATGGACATGGGCCTTCTGAGGGTGTCCTGTGGTGCCTTTGAGGGGAGGGGCCTCTAGAGGGGATCTAGTGAATGTGGAGGCCAGGTCAACACCTTGTGCTGTTCTTCATGTTTTTTTTTTTTTTTAGTTGTTCCTAAAGTGTTTTTGTGTGTGTGCCTGTGTCAGGCTGCATCCTGCTGGGGATGGCTGCTGCCATCAAGGAGTGTCATTGCTATGGGGTGGGGGCGCCTGGTCTGGTCTAGGTGGGTGCTACATGTCTAAGTAACATCCACACCAATGAATGCCAGGTCCAAAAATTTCCCAGGAGAACAATGAATTGTCACAAAATTGTCAAAGTTACTGTATTTACTTCTCCTGTCAGTGGTCATAATGATGCGGCTGATCGAGGTATACACAGCCTAGACTAGTTAACGAATGAGTCAGCTGAAAGTAAAATCTTGCAAAACATGTTGTTGAGACGGCAACACGATGCGAGGCACGAGCCGGCGAGTTAAATATACCTGCACGACAAAAGCTTGAAACCTGACACCTAATCCAACTTTAGTCCCGTTGTATCCCTGCAGGGCTCGGGTTTTATTTAGCCAGGATGAGAGCACGTCACCCACGAGGCATGACGAGAAGGGAAACCTTTACTAGCAGTGCATGACTTCTGCAAGACAACCGATGATTTGGACTAGATCGCACAAGACAGGGAAGACGGCAAAAACACAGCACACAGGCACACACTCAAATGCACTCAAAATGAAAAAGAACCATTAAATAATTAAAAACAAAGGGGGGGTGGTTACCTGGGCCGTTGCCGTTCAGGTGAATGGTTTGAGCCATCGCTGCCGCTGTGTGCGCTCAGTCCCACAACAAGACTCACTGCTGTCATGCAACTGCCATGCATCAAGTCCAGATTATCATGCAACCTGCAAACTGAGATAAAACACAAAGAACACATTTACTCTCTTATATCAGGTTAGTGATGGGAGACAGATCTGGTCATTTAAAGTCATGCACTAAAACATTTGATTTGTCTCTAAGTTGGCTTTGCAACCTTTGACAATGCAGTACAGGTGTGACAGGGCATCTTATATAAAGATGCAACTTTTCCCCACATTTGACCGATTATATAAAAAGGTCACTGTCCGACATTTATATTTATTTATTTATTTATTTGTTGTTGGAAAGCATTTCTTTGTGGCAGCTGAAACCCACTTAATGCGACCACAGGTGTGTTTGACATTTATTAGCACAGAGGTCCTGTGTGCCCATGCCTGGTCGGTCTCAATGGACACATTATGAACGGGAACAAAAGGGCCGTTCTCTTCTTATAAAACGGAGCCAACACAGGCCGACTTCATGGGCCACAGAGAGCGTCAGTCCGGTCAAAGACGTGGAAGAGGTTGGCCTTCACAAAGGCGATACAGTCGGGCCCTTTTTATAATAGACTCTAAAAGAAACTCAGAGATTTTGGCAACATCAGACTTCTGTTTCAGCTGACATCTCCAACTCATTCGGTGAAAGACGGTGGAAGAAAATGTATTTATAAAGTAGGGGTGCAACGACTAATCGACAATCGACAGGTCGTTAGTGGCGTCATCGTGTATGTAACCCACGGCGTGCAATGCGACGTTAAACACTGTTTTACTGCAGCCAATTTAATTAGATCAGAGGGAGAGGTCTCACTTTTCCCAAACATGGACTGTATATAAATATGGACTACACATCACCACTTCCTGTCATTGGCTGATGGCATTTTGGGATAATCCGTCATTTTCCCGTGGAAACAGGGATCCGTTTCCATGGGAAAATGACGGATTATCCCATCTTGTGAGTTTGGAGTCAGACTGCAATTTCCCCATTGCGGGACTAATAAAGGTTTTTCTTATTTTTCTTATTCTAGATTCCGATCAGTACGGTCCAAGAGTGGAGCCACAATATCGATGCCCCGCCCACACGTCCTCCAGATTCACTTGCGTTTTCGTTTAATTAATACTATGCTCTGCTCTGTTGGATTTTTTAGGGTTTTTTTTTTTCCTCACGGCCCCACGTGACCACTTTACGGAGCGGTTGGCATGGTAACTGGTGGTCGCCATTATGTCACATCCTGTTTCTACAGCGTCAAACTAAAACGAAACCAAAAAAATTTACTCTTGAACATTCATCAACATTATATTAACTATCTAAAATGACAGAAAGCATCCTTGAAAAACAATTATTTCACGTGTACTTTAGAGTTTTAATTTGGCTCAAGTCCCGCCCACGAACATGGAGGGGGTGGAGCTTATGACCTATACTACAGCCAGCCACCAGGGGGAGCTCTACTTGCTTGGGCTTCACCTTTGAGGAGCCATTCTGCCGTCCATCTTTGTACCGTCTATGTTCCCAGTCGTTCATGCACTGACAGCACATGTGACCGGGAACATGCGTTGAAGCAGAAACATGGCAGTGGCTAAAGCGACGCCAACGCAAAACAAAAAGTTTGGGAACACTTCATACTCGAAACAACTGAGAAAACTGTCACATGCAAGATTTATAAGCTGAACCTCGTGCACCATGGGGTCACCTCAGCTATGCATGAACATTAGAAGAAGCACCTCGGTAAAATAGTTAGCTCCCATGCTAGCAGCTAGCCTATTACTGTATGTGCAAAAGAGTCCATATTATTTGTGTTACGACAGTTTAAAGAGTCATGTTGCCATTCTGTCTGACAATTAACTTTAGTTAAAGGAAAAAAAGTTTATTTTATTGCTGCTGCCATTTAAATAAATATAGACTAGGCGACTATCAAAATAGCCGTTAGTGCTTTATAATAGAGCTGCAACTTATAAATACAAATGTTGACCAAAGTGCTGTGCAGAGTAGTCAAGGCATGTGACAAAAAAAAATATGGATTAAAACATAATGAAAAGTCACAACAAAAAACATCAGCTGTTAAACTGAATTAAAAGCCAAAGAATAAGAACAAGAAGGGATTTAAAAACAGGCAGTGTCTCTGCCGGCCTAATGTGCAGAGTTTGGAGGCTGCAGCTGAGAAAGCACAACCTCCCTCCGTGCTTCAACCTTGTTCTAGGAACAACCAGAAGACCGTGATAGAGTATCTGTTCTCTACTCAACTTTGTAAATATTTAAAAAAATGCTCCGACACGCCAAACGACCACAACGAAGGCCGCCAGCGGCGTCGCCTCACGTCACCTCTGTTGCACTCGCAGCTTTTTCGTAACGGGAACATGTGAAATGTCACCTTGTTTGTCAGTAGCCGCTCTGCAGAGACGCTTTCGCTCAACTGCAGCGCACGTAAATCCTTGTTTACAGAACGCATCCAAATAAAGCAGTGCGGCCATGTCGTCAGTCGTCAGGCTGCCGTTGGCGAGGCCCGACTGTCCGTCCTCCCCGAGGAGCTATTATAGATCCAATACAGGGAAGAGAAATACGAACCAACCTTTGCAGAGCCCAACGAACTGTTCCAACACCTAAATAGACGCTCTGACCTGCACATTTTAAAATTGGCTACAGCAGGTTGCATGTTGCATGTTACTGGCTGTGTGTCCCCCGTCTCCATCTCCCTTTCCCTCCCCTCCCTTCCTCCCTCCATCTTCTGCAGAGCGCCGTAATTATCATCTGTGGTCGTGGTCACATCAACCTGTCCAGTCTTACTGACTCCTACCTGAATGCATCATTCTCCAACCTGCCTATGATACCTCTTATATTCAATCATTGAAGCGGTTTTATGCGCCTATTCTCTGGTTTATACTAATTTTCAATCTCTCATGTAACATGCATCAGCTATAACTTGTATGTTATCTCTTTCCTCCTGCTGTTCTCTTCTTCTGTCTCTACCCGGTTGGCCTCAAGCAGATGGGTCCTTCCATGTGAGCTGAAGGTTCTGCTCAAGGTTTCTTCCTGTTAAAAGTATTTTTCTTTCCTTCATCGCATTAATACTCGCTCTGGGGGTTTCTGGCCTGGTTCTGTAAAGCGTCCCGAGACAATTAGTTTTGTTACTGATGCCATATAAATAAAATTGAATTGAAAGTCAGTCATCCAGGTCATGGTATATCTAAAAAAAAACGTTAAAGAAAGGCAACTGGACTAGTAGAGTTTAGTCAAAGTCAAATAAGGCATAAAAAAAAAAAAAATGCTTCTTTCAGGTCAAAACGACAAAAAGACTCATTTTGAAATCACAGGGAACATGATCCGAATATGAAAAAGTTTGTGAAACACTGACAAAACCACAAACTGCCAGAGCGAGTTGCTGGAGATCTTCTACCAGTCTGTTGTCGCGAGCGCCCTGTACTTTGCTGTGGTTTGTTGGGGGACATAAGTAGGATCAGCGAATTGATCCGAGAGGCTGGTCATGTTATTGGCAGATAGTTAGAGACGTTTGTCTCAGTGAGGGACAGGAGGACACTGGACAAACTGCTCTACATCATGGACAATCCATCTCATCCACTACACCAGACTATAGAAGGACAGTGGAGCTCATTCTCTAACCAGATCCACTCCCACAGTGAACGCTACAGGACGTCATTCATACCAAACTCTATCCGGCTGTTCAACAACTCACCTTTCTGTAACAGATTTCTTGTACATTTGCTAATTTTGTAAATGTTTTGCTTATACCATTTTATTTTACTAGATTTTACTTATATTTTTCTTTTTACTAGTGGTTCTCAAGAGTGTTTTTTTATGTGCAGCTAAGCTACTGTGACCAAGCAATTTCCCTTGTGGATGATTAAAGTCTGTCTAAGTCTAAGATCCTGTTAATATTTTATTTTAATTATTGCTTAAACCAAATTTTTCATGCCATTCATTCACTAGGTTCAACACCATGTTTGTGTTTCTAGCTGTTGCAGCTGGTGCACATCTGGATCCAAACCATCAGTGCCAGATTCCAGTCATAAGCACAAATAAAACACAACACAAATATGGAGGGAGGGACACGGACTAACACACACACACACAAAGCAAAACAAAAAGTGTCATTCAGCTCAGGTCCAAGTTCACGGACCGTGATCCGACCAACACCCTCATCCTTTCACCATGCCTTCTCAGCATCAACGGCTGCCTCAAGCACCAAACCTTTTTAAAACATACAACTTCCAACCCGTGTCATAACCGCAAGCTCGTCTACTTCCAAGGCAGCGAATATCCAGAATACACCCAGACACGTGTTAAACCAGTTAAAAAGGGAACAATTAGACTTGAAGGACAAGCTCTCCTTTCCGTCTGCATGCAAACCGACTTATTTCACAGCAGACGTTTTCCAACCGCAGTAGTATTAACGATCGTTTCATCACGTGTCTCACTGCAGTGCACAAATACAGGATCCTCCCTTAACTCGTAAGCAGCCATTATCATTATCATTTTAATACACCTGTGCTTTTTATGGCTCTGACTAGACAAACTGTCTGCTGTGAAAGAGGTCTAGAAATGTTTTTTTAAAGAACAAAACACACACACCCACACAATGGACTGACCCAACATCTCCCAGGTTTCCTGTTCCATGAGCGGCCAGAACGCAAACCTGCAGGAAGGAGCAGGAAATCCTTAGAGATACAACTCTGATACGGACAACATCAGTCAATCAGCCGCACGGCGACTCTGTGAGAAACTTGCACAAGACAAATAGAAGCCAAGATATCAAGCTTTGAAGACGTTGTCGTACATGTTTGGGCTACAAGAGACTATCATGTATTTACTGATTATTTGTTCATTCGTTCATCTTCTGTAACCGCTTGTCCTGTGAAGGGTTGCGGGTGGGGCTGGATCGTATCCCAGCTGTCATCGGGCGAGAGGCGGGGTACACCCTGGACAGGACGCCAGTCTATCTCAGGGCTAACACAGAGAGGCATCAGTGCTAACCACCACGCCACTGTGCCGCCCATATTTACTGATTAATTCAAGTAGTTGCAAAGAAAACTAGCACTGATGCCTCACGGCAAGAAGGTTCTGGGTTCTAATCCATGGGCCGACTGGTTCCTTTCTGTGTGGAGTTTGCATGTTCTCCCTGTGTCTGCGTGGGTTCTCTCCAGGTTCTCCAGCTTCCTCCCACCGTCCAAAGACATGCTGGTTAGGTTCATTGGTGATTCTAAATTGGCCGTAGGTGTGAGTGTCTCTCTGTGTTAGCCCTGTGATCGACTGGAGATCTGTACAGTGGTTACAGAAGATGAATGAAGATGAGGATTAATTACTCCTTAACAGTTTAAATGTCCGCAATGGAAATTACCGTAATGACACCATACTGGCTGTAAACGTCTCAGCCTTCAGAAACCGTGATGTAATTATGGTAATCCAGAGTGGACTCGAGCAATTGTCCCGCCGGCGACACATTGGGTTTCACCGATTTTATTTGACCTTTGCACTTAAATATTTTAGTTTAAGAATCTGAAATGAGCAGAAATGCTGCATTTTATTCCACTGATAATTAATAGTAATAAATGATTAAATCAGGAGCCCAATAATTTCAGCTGACAAATCAGCTCTAAACAGGACGTTCTATAAGCTCATGAGGTCTGAGCGTCTTTTTAACGTTAGAAACTGAAAAAAAAACTAATATTATAAAGGACAAGTCCACAAATTGTTTTCCCCTGACACTGTTTTATCTCTTCTACAAAACAAGACAGAGTTAATAATCAACGTGCTGAGGAAGTCACATTTCTACAAGGAAAACCTGAGCTTTCATCCTGTTGCTTAATCACTCAGTGAACTGGATGGAATCACATATAGTCCCATGACATTACCCCCCCCACCCAACACCTTTTATCCAGCAGATTTTAAAGGAGCTGATACACCGTGAAGGTTAAACAATGTGTTCCTGTGTCTTGTCAAACACCACAGATCAAGAGCTGCTGAATCTGATGCACACGGCAAACAAGGTCACATCTGATCTGATCGTTACTCATTAACGTTCCTCAACACCACAACACTTTTAAAGTAACAATCAGCTCGAGCCTCTTACCTGTAACTCTCATTCTAACTTCCTGCAGCAGCGCGCAGACAGGTAGCAAACGCGACCGAGTCCCGCAAGCCACCGACAAAACAAGCCTTTACCCAGCGATCCTCCGAGAGGGAGAGAGAGGAGGGGGATAAGTTTCACGGCTAAGATTAGACGACTTCCTCAGATGACAGCCAAACGATCTGTGTCCTATAAGAGGAAACAGGTCTTTAAGGCCGTTTGGATGGAACCAGCCCCTCCACTGGGCCTCCAGGTGAAGCGCGTGGCGAGCTAACGTTGTTAACAACCTCTCACTCTGCAGCTTGAAGAGCAGCTAATGAGCCTCACAACAGAACGCAGTGGAAAAAGAATGAATAGTTATATATCAACCAGAACATCCAGGCCTCAGCAGCTGGAGGTGAAGACTGGAGGTGAACTAAAACGCCACGGGACGCCTCAATTCCCAGGAAGGACGTGCTAATAAAGGTGAGTATAAGATATCATTAAATATGAATCAGTTCTCTGTTTTGAATCTGTTTATTTGAATCACATGGGGCCTGCTCAGACCTTGCATCAAGATCCGATCTGGGGGATCCGTACAGGACAGGTGTGAACACCTCCAGGTCGCATTTGAGAGATCTGATCTCTGACCACATTTAGAGACAGTCTGGGTCGCATGTGTCCTCATTCCTTTGTTAGTGTGAATGTAATGTGTCCTGAGTCACGTTAAAGGCCTCCGCTAGTCAGCTGGGGTGCGGAGATTTGCCTCATTCATTCCGAAAAAAAAGAAAACATAAAATATTCTACTGCACCCCAGATGAGTGCAAAAACTGAGATCGGATCTGGAGACGCATGTCTGATGCCGGGTCTCAACACACGTCTCAAGCTGGCCGCTTGCGATTGGACAGCCCAGATCGGATCTTAAAGGGGAATTACTGTTTTTTTACAACCTGGACCTTATTTCTGGCATAAAATACGATCGTTTACTCACCCATATAACTTTGGTGTCATTTGGAGTCATTCGGACGATATTCAGATCCATTGGAGCGCCGTGTATATCCATATAGTGGGAGTGATTGGGGCACCGAAACGCAGCCTCTAAATAACGTCTAAATAACGCATTATTTAGAGGAAACTTTGGACTCAACGGAGAATAGGACTAGCGTATCATAACAAAATATTGGTAAAATTTTCACAGCAGACAATGTGTTATTTAGTGGCTGCGTTTCGGTGCCCCAGTCACTCCCGTTATATGGATATACGCTGATCTAAATATCGTCTGAACGACTCCAAATGACACCAAGTTATATGGGTGAGTAAACGATCATATTTTAAATAAGGTTGTCATTTGGGGTCGTTCAGACGATATTTAGATCCATTGGAGCGCCGTGTATATCCATATAGTGGGAGTGACTGGGGCACCGAAACACAGCCTCTAAATAACGTGTTATTTAGAGGTAACTCCAGACTCAACAGGGAATAGCACTAGCGTATCATAACAAAATATTGGTCAAATTTTCACAGCAGATAATGCGTTATTTAGAGGCTGCGTTTCGGTGCCCCAGTCACTCCCACTATATGGATATACACTGATCTAAATATCGGCCGAACGACTCCAAATGACACCAAAGTTATACGGGTGAGTAAACAATCATATGTTAAATAAGGTCCAGGTTGTAAAAAACAGTAGTTCCCCTTTAACACAAGGTCTGAAGAGGATCATGAAGTCAATTAAATCATTAAATCAACTGTGTTTCAGATCATTTTTATTCGCTCACTGAAAAAAACGAGAACTTAATCTGTAGTTTATAACAACTGCTCTGTGACGTACGTGGAGTCACACCAAGGACTCAAATATTTAAATGCACCAATAGTTTATTTTCGGTAATCAAATGTTATGCAATGGTTGCATAGGGTTGAGTGGAACTAAATGACCGACAGCTACCCGTCAAAGCATCACTTTCAGCTTTTACAGCAAAGAGAGGCTACACACATATAAAAGACCACACATTATGTTACCGTATATGTTGAAAAATTGTCATTTGTCATTCTTTAGACCACGTTTGTTCTACAAATGCAAAGCAGACGGTGGTTACAAACATACCAAACTAAATTAAAGTCGAACCGGCTGAGAAAGACGTTTTTTTCCGAAACTATTTTCCTGGCATCTCGTGAGTTTAAATGTGTCCACAAAGCAAACCAAACTAAATAACTTGTTCTCCATTCAAACAAATATAAAGAACTCACCAATATTTACTTTACTCCACAGCGAGCAGAACAAAAATAATCGATTCCTAGGGCGATCTGATCTGAGCAGGTCTCACGAGCTTTAAGCGGCTGAACACGTGAAACAAAAAAACAACAAGGCAGTGACATTAGCCGACACAAACCAGAACAACTCGTTTCGTCCCTCCTCAGCTCGGTGCTTACATAAATATGGAATGTGCTCATGCAGCGTTCGGCCTGTTAGTGGTGCGACAGGTGTTGAAGGTGTGCGTGTGCGGATTTATAATGACCCAGGTCAGGTTACTGTGTTCAAAGGAACTAAATGATTTATTGTGATACGCGACACCTGACGTGCAAGACAAACAAAAGAGAGATGCGCACGGGTGAAGTTTGGATTGCACACATAATGAAAGTTTTTTTTTGGTTTTCAGGTTAAATGTCACAAATCAAAACGCCCACTGAGTTAAAAAGGCTATAAAAACAAACTCAAATGTACCGTTTGCACCAAAATACGTCTCTATATGAAGAAACTCAATGAACAGCACGTTTTTATTTTTATTAAGAACATTATTATTGAATAATTTAGAAAATATCAGACTGAAATTCTTCCAGGTCTATACGGGAAGAAACCTTCTTCAACCTTCAGCTTTAAACCACATCATGATCAGTTCAACAGGACGAAGAAGAGAAATCCAGTTTCTTAAAGGCCTGATAAATCAAGTTATCTATTCTTTTTCCAAACTTTTAGGCTGTGTCCTCACAGAAAAACAGTCTAGTCTAACATTTTAGAGCTGAAACTGGAAAGTACACGCCCCCAAGTGCAAGATGAGTCATCAAACTGTTTCAACCGTTTGTCTGAGCACCGTTAATTAGACGTACAAAACAACATTTTTTGTCCATGCTGGGCCAGACAATACAGGGGATGTACACAGATCAGCCACAACATTATGACCGGAGAAGTGAATAACATTGACCATCTTGTGACAATCCAATATTCTTCTGGGAAACTTTTGGACCTGGCATTCATTCATGTGGATGTTACTTAGACATGCAGCACCCATCTAGACCAGACCAGGCACCCCCACCCCATAGCAATGACACTCCTTGATGGCAGCAGCCATCCCCAGCAGGATGCAGCCTGACACAGACACACACACAAAAACACTTTAGGGACAACTCAAAAAAACAAAAAAACATGAAGAACAGCACAAGGTGTTGACCTGGCCTCCAAATTCACTAGATCCCAAACTGATCAAGTATCTGTGGGATGATCCACAGAGGCCCCTCCTGTTACCAGACACCACAGGACACCCTCAGAAGGCCCATGTCCATTCTCTGATGAGTCGCAACTGTTTTGGAGTCATAAGGGAGACCTACACAATATTAGGAAGGTGGTCCTAATGTTATGCCAGATCGGTGTACATTAACGTAGACCTAACTACCAAGCAATGTGTCTAGAACCACATAAAAAGTGACAAACACTGACAGGATGTGGTGCAACCGTTCACATTTTCCACTGTGAAAAAAAAAAAAAAAACACGCAAAGTTCAGGATTTGAGGCTTCAACAGTAAACAGCATGAACAGTTAAAGAGAGGGCTGTGAATATTCAACAGGGTTGTTTTTCCCCTAATAAAAGCAGAAGCTCAAGCTTTAATGGGGGGAAAAAGCCTCGAGAGAAACCGTTTTTGTATCCAGATAATCGCAAAGAGTTCAGCAGCACAACAACATGAACGGCGTGTGCAGCAGCCTGCAGAGCATTTCATGCTTTAGAGAAAACTTAACTCACACTAAACAGAACATATGCGCTAACGTATACACGTGTGAATGTGTATAATTGCAAAACAAGCAGTGGCTACATGTCATCTCAGCTCTGCATCTGGCCCTCATTAGGAAATGCCTTTGAAGCTTTGCAGGAGGAGCTGCTGTGCAGACTGTGGAGAAGGAGCAGGCCGGGTGAGGAGGCCAGGCTCCTCAGCGCCGATGTCCTCCGCCGCTTGGCAGCGTTAGCCGCTGCACTGACCCGAGCTTGTGCGTCCGACGGTTTATTCTCCTTTGATGTCCTGCGTGAGCTCAACTCTGCAAAGCCTTCCTCAAAGCCTTTCAATTATCCCGGGAAGGAGGGAGGAACTTACAGGAATGAAAGGATTGCGTCTTCCACTTTATGAGTCTGCTGTCTGGAGGGTGGCGTTTCCCCCAGAGAAGTCACAAGGTCAGAGGCGGAAAACAAAACGCTTCCATCTACATCTGGGTGAAAGTAAAAACTTCCTTATCTCCAGGAAAGATAAGGAAACTCTTCAGCTCCACACCAGAGCTTTAATATAATAGAAGAGAGGTTGATTTAAGGACAACGTACAATCAAAGCTAAAGGTCAGTTCACGGCTCCACACTGAGCCCTCTATCTTTGCAAGAGAGGGACTTCAACCAGCACTGAGGCTCAGAGACACACTCGCAACAAGACAACAGTGCTTCACCTCTGGGTGATTACGGTCTGAACCAGAACTGGAACAACCACAACAGAGTTTATGACCATAAGCACATGAGCAACTGAGAAGCCCAAGCAACGGCTAAATATTAAAGATCTGTTTCACTCCAATACAAATAAGTCCCGTATTTTCCACTGCAGAGGAGAGGATAAAGGACCATAGACTGTATTTAAATATGGACAGGACGGCCCCACTTCCTTGTGTTGGCCAAACTGACCCTATTTTTTCTGCTCTACCTCCACCAGTTGCAAAGAAATGTTGGATTATACACTGTACTTTTTGGTTTTAGTTTTTATCTTTGAATGACAGAAAAAAAAATGATTTCACGTGTATTTTAGTGTTTTAGTTTGCCCCAAGTCGCATCCACTAACATGGGAGAGGCGGAGCTTATGACCTATACTGCAGCCAGCCACCAGGGGGAGCTCTACTTCCTTTGGCTTCACTTTTGAGGGGCTGATCCACTGTCCATCCTTATACAGTCTATGCAAAAGAACCAAGAACAACGTTGCCTACATTTTCCTACATGTTGCTGGATGTTCCACATATTTGTGACACATCCAGCAACCCACAGGTAGAGAATAATTCTGCACTGTACTATGGCAACAGAGCCTATAAGCCATGCTAACGACTGCATTAAGGCTCAACAGAGTTGTCGTTTCCCTGCACATCTAGCTCCTTCTTGGTATCATTCTTAAGGAAAAACAAAAGTCATTACCTGCAGTAACTCATACTCTGCAGCGTCCATTAACCACACACTTATTCCAAAAGAAAATACCCATGTCCGTCAATAAAAGGACTTAAATTCTTGCACTCTCTCTACTAAGGGCCAAAACACAAAAAGAAGCTCAAAACGGCAGCACTCAACACTAAATTGCTCAAACAATAAAAAAAAAATAGAAGAAGAAGAAGAAGAACTCTTAACTTGAGCGTGACATGATGAGTCAACGTTCAGTCAGTCCTGCTGCCGTATAATGACACATCAAGTTATTTCTGTCGATATCACTTTCAACTCCGTGCTATTATTATTATTTTTTTCAGCTGCAGCCACAGACCTCACACACACACACGAGGACAAACATAGCACTCAAGATCGACAAGCATTTGCTGAATTAGGACAATTATACATCATTACACTCTCCACTAGCAGAACTATTTTACCCAGAATGCATCCTGAAACAGATCCTTCTTGTTTCAACGTAGCAGTAGACCTCAGAAATCAGAATATTTCAGAGTAAAAAAAGAAAAAGAGGACTTTAAAATTACAGACTGAACCATCTGTGAGACACGTGCAGATCGATCTGAACGCAGATGGAATTTAAATCTACCCCATACTTTGCTGCTTTTAAAAAAAAAAAAAAAAAAAAAGTTGCAATGCTTTGCAAATATGGGAAAGGTTTAGGTAGGAATGAAAATGCCTCCGTGTGTTGCGTCACGAGAGCAAATCAAACAAAGAAAATTGCTGAACATGGTTTAAACAATGAATTACAATAAAAAAAAGGAGTCTACCGTTTCCAGAAAGGAGACCACATGCTTTGATTTCCACCCTTCTACTTTAAGCCTGTGCCTTATCTGGTTCAGCCGTTTATCTTGACAGCTGCTCACTGTGCCCTCATAAGAATCTGCTGCAAGACTCCAACTAAACGCCAACTAAACAGTAGCAGCGTCCTCCAGGTTTAAGTTTAAGAAGGTCCTCTCGCCAACTTAAAGACTTCAAAGGCCACAATAAAAAAAAATTTTTTTAAAAAATGTGAAGACTAATCGCTGCTAGATTCCAGGGCATCTTTACGAAACTTCTTTTGAAGAAGTGGTTTTCTGCTCGGATGATAAACATGTGGCAGGTGTTCTCCAGCACCGTCTCCACCTGAGATTTATTACGCTGAGATCCTGCCAGTCAGCAGCTTTTGATAAAAATAAAGCTTTGCAGAGCTTTAAATGGGCAGTACATCGATCAGGCGTAACATTACGACCACCTTCGTTATATTGTGTAAAAAACAGTTGTGACTCATCGGAAAATGGACATGGGCCTTCTGAGGGTGTCCTGTGGTGTCTGGCAACAGGATGATGTTTAGTGGGGGGGGGCCTTTGAGGGAAGGGGCCTCTGTGTATCATCCCACAGATACTTGATCAGTTTGAGATCTAGTGAATTTGGAGGAGTGTCATTGCTATGGGGTGGGGGTGCCTGGTCTGGTCTAGGTGGGTGCTACATGTCTAAGTAACATCCACATGAATGAATGCCAGGTCCAAAAGTTTCTTATTTCTCATGTCAGTGGTCATAATGTTGTGGCTGATCAGTGCATAATCTTTTATTTCTTCGATCAGATTTAACCTTCAGTTCGTTTGAGGTAATAACACTTCTTGTGTTTGCAAAACAAGGTGCAACATTTCCTTCTGAATGGGTTTCCAGGATCATTGTCTCCTTCCCTGTATTATGTTATTAACTATAATGTACTATTTTAAACAAAGACTTCCCATAGCTCCTCTACTGAGGTAATAATCCATCTTTAGACATCCCTTTCTCCCCATTCATGAAATACCTGGCAATAAAAAGAGAAGGATAACTTTACCCTTTACTCAGGACACTCTACCGTTTATCATTAATCAACCTATTCAGCTCGTGATGTTGCCCGGAGCTGAAATTTAGGAGGGCGTCCACTGTGTACAGGACACACAACTATTCCAACCAACCTTTAAATGCTCTTTAAGCTGACAACACCGCCCCCTAGAGGACAGAGGCAGCTAGGACACACACTGTGGCTCACACTAAAACTGACTACATTCAAACTGCAGCCATATATGGAATAAGCAGCTGTGTATTTTATTATTTAAATTGATGAATCTGTTTCTGGACAATAAGATTACTTCTTTTTGTCCAAATCACAAAATATAACAGATGCAAAATTATTCATTTTCTGTCTGATTAAAGGAAACAAGCTGCTAAGAAGCTGTAGTTCATTAAATGCTATAAAGACCATTTGAATTCGTTTCTTCCAACCTGTTTTTTCCCTTTTTCTCAACATTCAAAGAGTTTAGAATCACCCATGAGGTCCCAACAGAGGCCCTGTGTAATTTCTGCAGCCTGTCCTGCCAACAGAGAGTTGAAAGAGTTCAGCATCCGTCACAAAAACGTACAAAACATCCTCTGGGGGTCAAACTTCTTGTGTCTCTCCTTGAATCACTTGTTTGATCTGGTTTGGTGCATTTTAAAGCTTTTCCTTGTCCGTTTCTTTCCCTTTCACACCGACTCAGACCGTCATTCACCCTCCTCCTCCTCCCCCTACACACATGCCATCCTCTGTCCGGGCCTGCACTTGACCAAGGACAGGCTGGAGCCACTTATTTGTTTAGCCCTTGAGTGGAGTCACTAAGGCGGAGGAGAGCTACGAGCTGGTGAGGAGGAGGGCCCCACGCAGGGGACCCTCCTCAGTGGGACACCGTGGAAACTAGGCTCAGCGTGTCTCTGCAGTTTGTCACGTTGAGCCAAATTTGGACAAACGTGCACAGTTTAGGAACATTTTAAACAGACTCTTAAACCTATTACTGCACCACTATTATGTTGAGGCTGGGGATGGATGCTGCCATCAAGGGGTGTCATCGCTATGGGGTGGGGGTGCCTGGTCTGCTCTAGGTGGGTGCTACAGGTCTAAGTAACATCCACATGAATGAATGCCAGGTCCAGAAGTTTCCCAGCAGAACACTGAATCGTCACAAGATGTTATTTACTTCTCCCGTCTCCAGTGGTTTTAATGTTGTGGCTGATCGGTGTACACAGCAGCACCACTGGCTCCAGTCTGTCCCTCCCACAGCTTTCACTTAATGTTCTCAGCTCATTCAAAGAGGCACTGTGGGAGAAATTCCACATCTTAAACGCTCCCATGTTTACTTTTGTGCCAAGCGAGCCCACTCCGCTGACCTTTTGGAGACGGACCGGTGAGACCCACCGCCGCATCCTCTGCTGCCCTTCTCCTCTGACAGCAGCCAGACAATGAAGAACAACCTAATTAAAACCGGCGACGGCGGGAAGAGAAGGAGAGACGCCGACAGACACCTAACTGAACCAAGAGCCAACACCTTCTGCAAACCGGGTGAAGATGTCTGCAACACTAGAATCCTGGTCGTTGGGCAGTTTACTACGCCAGGAATGTCTGTGGAGCCACGTAACGCTGTCTGTATTGATTAGAGCATCTTAAACTCTTGAGCTGTTGGAGCAATTATGCCGTTAATGAGTCACGCTGTGCTGGATTAGCGCCAGAGTCCGGCGGGGTTCCACCGATGTATAAAAAGGTGCAGCTCAGTTTGACCCGCGATGATCGAGAGCTGCAAACGGGAGGCGTCGCTTTGTAGGAAGCTGTCACGCAATCATGCAGAGGGTGAGGGACCTTAACGTCCTCTTTATACATATTTTTAAACAGATCTTGGATAATTCTGAATCTATAAAAGGTAATCGTATCAGCCTCACGCTGACTGAGAGCCTCTACTTTCTCCTCTGGCCCTTCAGCCTCACTCACTTTCTCGGGCAGGCCTGCCTAGACACACACCGTCTGATTCGGATTCAAACAACATGTTTACCGTGACTGACTCACCGCTTGTTATGGAGGTTAACCAACTGCAGTGGTTGATTATCTTGCTTAAGAGACTGATCCAGCCCAGTTCCTGTGCTGAATCAGGCGGCTGACGCTCCTTAGAAACGTTTTAATCAGGAGCTTTTTTGTCACCATGACACATTCACGGTTAAAGAGACTGCAGTAAGTGATGCAAGAACACAGACCTGATATCAGGCAACGTGACTGATCCTTATCGCAAACTTAAATAAGCTTTAAAAAACGTGCATGGACTCTAATCTTGTGATCACAATGTTACTGCTGCAGACGTTATATAATGAAAACCTAAAAATGTGCTGATCGTACTGACAGCAGAAATCTTTAAATCTGCATTTCTGTTCATAGCTCAGTAAAAATGCATCGCTGGTATTTACAAAAATAAAAGTTTGTCCTGTCATGTAATTATTTGAAGAACTTACACAACTAAAATAAGCTTCTGGACACAGCTTCCTAGCAAACAACTGGTATTTATTTGGGAAAGACACAACAGAGTGGAGATAAAGAGTCGAGGGCTACAGGCCTAACACACATCCACGCTCGCTTTCTTCTATTATTCGTCCCCGTCGGCCTGTTTTTACATTCTTTTCTCCGGCTGACCTATATCTGAAATCTTTGTTCAAACTATTGAGGACGTCCGTCTCCGGCCACACAGCATTAGTGTTAAGCTGGACACTTTAAAGAACTCTTCTTATTCCCCCTACGAGGGAAAAAAAAAAAAGTGTGACCATAAAAAAGTCTTTACAAGCAAATTCCAGGAAGCTACGCAAAAAAATGTCTCATTTTGAATTTAAACAGACAACCATGCCACTGAAAATCTATCACTTTAAGAGGCTGGTTTTATTTTTTATTATTCTGTGTCTCCAGGGGCTCAAGTCCCAGCTGTGCCACGGTCCAGGTGCCGGGAACAAAAGACACCTGCCAAATCCAGAGGCTTTCAACCACAACGTGAGCACGACACAGAAAGATAACATGTTTCCCACTGAAGACCTTATCGGACTCATTAAAAGCGCCCGGCTTCTGAAAGCAGCTGGCGGCTGAGTTTGATAAAAATCAATGTCATCGCTGAGACGTGAACGGGAGGGGGCAAGTGACTCAGCAAACAACAAGTGTGTGTGTTTAAAGCAGGAGGACGGAAGTGATCCTGAATCACAGCGAGAACTGGTGACGGGCGTCCGTTCTGAACCGTCCTCGTGTCCACCAAATAGAAAAGTAGAACTCATAGGAGCACACGTGAGAGCAGAGACGTCCCGATCAAGTTATTTTTGCCCCCCGATCAGATACCGATCTTTTTTAGTTTGCCAATTCAAGTAACAAAACACAACAACAACAGCGACAACACAAAGTTAAAATAAAAACAGTAACACACTGGAGGATGTATTTCTTATTCTTTTTTAAATCCATTGTGGCTGGGATTTGGCCTTGAGTGCGGTCTATTTTAGCCATTTTTGTTCACAATCCCCTTCTCTAACTCTCGGGGAAAAGAAATATGTAATCATAGAAGCACCTTGACTCAACAAGATAAATGCACTGGTTTGCAGGGAATATGCAGCCTCAACGTTCATCCCCAATTATGTTGGCTTTTGTGGCCACGGAGGTTTGAAACGAGACTCTTCTGGACCGGTCAGACGTGTGGGAATACTTTAAAAAGAGTCAAAAAGAGTCATACAAATTAAAATCAGTCGCCGTGCATGATCCTGGAGCTTCCTGACCCCAGAACCATGAGATAGCAGCGGCAGTATTTGGACTATTGCAGTGAGTTTTGTCTCACTGTTGTGTCCTCATGTTGTTTTTCCAGACAAGAGCACAAAGACACGCTTAAATCTTAACTGGTTGAAAGTAATAGATTGTCAAAATCTTAGGGCAAAAATAACTAATTGACTGATGCAATGAAATAATAAACACGTGTTGCAGAAGTGGCAGAAAGCATTAAATCGATCAGTGCTTGCAGAGCCTCGTACGCTTCCTTCCTCAGAGCAGAGTTTCTTTTGCAATTAAAACCCTTCAATGTGTAACTGATTTACTGGTAAATGTTGTTATTGTTGGGTGCTCTGTGTAAAATGGGAGTAGAAAACAAAATTTAAATGAAATGTAAAATATATTCCAGCCCATCTGTTGCACACCTCGTCCCCAGCTGGCCCCGACGCCGGCCGCCTTTTGTGATCCTCTCCAAGCGTCGCTCTCAGCTGGCCTCATTGTTTACCGCGGCGAGGTCACGACTGTACCGCTTAATGTGGTGACATCAGTGCTTAACGGGATTCGGTGTCGTTTGTCATCGGGGGGATATCAAGCACACTAATGTGGGGGTTACTCAACGCTATCACCGCTCAGCAGCTGGGAAACCTCGTGATGGTGAAATAACCAAACTGCACATTTTTAACCCCTCGACTCCGAGTGCCGAGAAGCCGCGACACATTCGATACGTACCTAGGAAACACTAGTTTCTCGTAGGACCGGTCGGAGTGGGAACAACATCCGGCTAATGGAAGCTGACGAATAGGACAAATTAACGTTTTAAAGTTTAGAAGTCCTAAGTGTAAAGCTTGAGCTCGGTTTCAAATTAGATTATAATAGCTGGTGTTATAGTGTGTAATTTGAATTTGTACATACTGTGAACTGTAGTCAAATTAACAATCTCCACTTAATTTAGCATCAGCTTGAAAGCAAAAACACAATTTTGTAAATCAATTCAGGCGTCAAGGGGTTAAGAGTTTATTTGAACCAACACGTGACGCCGTTTTGTACTTACAGGGACTATGGGTCCTCAGCATTGCAAATGTTGGCCACATATTCAAAAGACAGCAAGAGGGAGGCCAAGTAAGGCAACTGAACCTCTACAAGCCTCCATTGAGTCCTCATTAATTCCCAGGGTTCCCTCTCTAAACCTTTTCACTCAGACGAACCACTCGTGGGTTTTTTTTTTTTCCAGAAAGAGAGAGGAGCTCAAGGATGGACTCGAGAAAAGAAAGAAGACAAGAGAGGAAGGGAGGAAGGGAGGAAGGGAGGGAGAGAGGGAAGACTAATCCCATTAGCTAAATGATTTGTTCCACTGAGAGATGGGGATATGAAAAGGTGTGTATGGGGAAGGAAAGGGGGGGGATGACAGTAGCGATGAGGCACAAACCTCTTTTCCAAAAAGGAACTCCTTTCTCCCTTTTAGCTGCCCCGGGCACCCGAAGCGGTGCGCACATTTATTCACCAATTTGAAAGTCTAATTTAGTCCCAAGGGACAAGAGATGAGGAAATGCAGGAACAAAAGAAGAGAGAGTGGACGCTCCGGCAGATTCAGACGCGAAACCACGACACCTAGAAAAGATAAATAAAACTTTCTGGAATAAAACGACGGCGTACCACATCAAGCAAAGTTTGAGGCGAAGGTCAAGGTAGCATTACCCGACGTAACTGCTAAAAGTTAAGTTCTCTCCAAGTTTAAACTGGCAAAAAATGAACAAAGCCTTTTGGTATTTGACAGTACAGGATATGATCCCCAGTCCTGCAGGAAAAACACAGCGTCAAAGAAACACAACCCTCGTCCTTCAGCGCTGACAGTTTGTCAGGTTGTTGGTGAATGAAACAGACGGTCTGTCTTCATACAGTAACCTTCAGCAGCTTCAGGAAGTCACTAAAACAACAGTTTGCCTCAGAGAGGGTCCAGGTGAAGACAGACAACGGAGCCTCACAAAAAAAATAAATAAAAAATGTACAGGTTGACAGGTTTGGAAGCAGTTTCTCACTAGAACCAAAAGGTTTAAACTGCAAAACCTAAAAAAATAAATAAAAATGTTGACGTATGTGATTGAAGGATTCCTGCGATTTTCTGCAGCATAGGTCGAAGCCAGAAACAAAGACAATATCTGACATAAGAACAGTATTTAGGGCACAAAGACAGACGTAATATTTCACACAGCAAATGGCATAAGTTTAAAATGGAGGAAACACAAATTTAAACACATTAAAAACTAATGCGAAAACATTAGTTTTATTAAACAGTTATTAATGTGCAAAACACAAGCTCAATTGTGAGCTCAATTTGTCCTCACAATGTGATTAATTTTAACATTTCCAACTGATTATATGAAAATATATAATATGCATGAATGAAACGAAGTTTAACAAAACATTTGTTCATATAGTTTGTGGATAAAAAGAAAAACTGACTGTCAAACTATTCCAATACTTAAATCTTTTAGATACGACAGAAAATGCCAAATATTTGGTGTTTCCCGGTCCTAAGATGTTGATAAATCAGGTATTTTGTATATTATGATCCTAAAACATGCAACTTGAGCTCACAGGACCCTGGACTGAAAGTATGATGTGTATTTAATTCATTTAGGGACTAAATTATTGATAAATTTTGACAGTTCCAGACAGATTCTACCATTAAATAGACTTTAGTTTGGTAAATACGAAAACATTTGTCGATTCAGTTTTGTAATCTTGCGTTAAAACATTTCACCGTGCCGATATAAAAACCGGTTCAGAGCTGGGATTCCCAGCAGCCATCGTGGAGCAGAGGAAGTTGTAATAGCTGTGGGACTAACTAATGACTTCCGTGTCATCCCTTTCATTATCTTGGCCTGGGCTCGCGGTCACGGGGTCATAGGCTACGAAAACAGTAGCATGCCTTCATAGGTATAATGCAACACATTGTATTGTGTTGGCAGTGAAGGGCTGAGTGGGTGATGCGGTGGGGTGGAGGGTGGTGAGGGGAAGGGAGGGAGGGGGGGCGGGGGCATCTTCCCAGTGGGAGTCATCCTGGTTGACAATAGAGGGAACATTCCACTGGAAACACTGTGACACTATGGCTGGAGGATCTCCACTTCCACCAAAACAAAGGGATTAACTCCCGGGGTGTTGTGGGAATTTTTAAAACGTCACCGTTGGGAATGATTCAGAGGAGAAATAAAACAACAACAATTCTAACAATGTGGTCGAAATGACTCTGTTTGCTTTGATTGCTCGTGAAGAGTCAGGTTTTGCTGTTTTTTTTAAACTGTATAAGCAACACTAAGCCACATTCCTACACGTTGACAGCTTGTGCAGCAGTATAACAATACGATGAAGTGATTTAATCATATTTTTAAGGTGTATTTATTTTATATGTGGCTTGTTAGGGACAAACTGAAGAAATTAAATGACCTAAAACCAAACAGAAAGGTAAAGGCTGGTACATACTCCACGAGAAGTTTGTTCGTTTGGGAGTTCTCGCAGCTTGTTCTTGACACATCAACCGGACAGAATGTTTTTTTCTCGTGTCGTGTCCAGCAACTGTTAATGCGGAAAAGCGGAAATGCTAGCAGTAGAGATCGGCATACTGTGTGTGGGTACATGAGGAAGGAACGGCGAGATCCGACGGACACAGGCATCAAAACAACCGGCCGACAACCAAAAATAATATCTCCCATAATTCTTAGCACGTGTGACATGTACTGCAGTGGGAGGGGCCTATGAGAACCTCCCTGAAGTTCTGCACTTGAGTTTCTCGTGAAGTACAAATGACCTGTCCAGAACAAACTTTGTTCTTGCAGCCCTAGGAGCCCTAGGAGCCCTAGGAGCTTCAACCTGGACAATAAATGTTGGCAATCTTGCCAAGTTCGGATATCACAATTTGAAAACAAAAAGTAGAAATACTGTACGTAGAAAATACGTACAGTATTTCTGTAGAAAAATACTGTAGATAAATGCAAAAGCAGCACTTGACTCCACATTCATCATCCACTTCAACAATTGGCCACAGTCAGTACTGGTGAGCCTTAAACAAGGATATTTACTATAATTATTATAAAGTAAATTTGGGTATTTGACTGCCTTAAACAAATACCAAGCAAACGCACCTTCATCAACCCGAGTCACAATTCGTACAGCTTTTTATTCCAGCATCACTGAGCTTCCATAAAACAGGCGGCCAGTGCCCAGGAGGCGCCGTCCATGAACAAATATTGACTTGAGAGTTGACCCGTGCTCTGCTGTTATTTCAGCTACACGGGAGGGTAAAGACAATCGGCATCAGCTAGTGGGGAGGTTTGGTGGCAGATGTCACTGAATATGTAAAACGGATGGAAGCGAGAGGAAGGGAGGGAGGTTGGAACAACAGTGAACAACAGATGAACCGTCAGATATCCCTAACCCTAATACATCTGTGGTCAAAGCCTGGCGAGGAACCGTTGCACAACCATGTGGGTTTTAGTCCCACATGTCCTCCAAATATACGAGCTCTGGAAACATGATCCCAATCATTTTGCCACATCGATATGACCAATAACAAATAAGCTAGCAACTATCCACTCCAAGATCCCAAGATTACGACATCTGACAGAAAACCAAACCTCCTTTTATTATTTGCTATCTAACAGTAAACGGCACAATGATACGTACGGCTGATACGACTAAACACTTTCCTATTGTTGTAGGAGCCGCCAAAGAGAGCACAAATCAAGATATCTTTAACATTTAATCATCATATAGGGCTGCAACGACTTGTCAGCATAAAGGCCATTGATCGTGTAAATACAGGGGCTTTATTTGGGTGGAATTACTAGAAATGAATCAGACCATCACTATAGCACGGCTCTTCAGCAGAGAAGATCCTCCAGATCCACCAGCTTTCCGAAGTCAAAACAATGACACAGCAATGTCAGTGCGTTTTGTCTGTTGGTTGGTTGGTTGTTGGTCCTTACTTGTTGTTTTTCCAGACACAAACTCAGAGACTCTCTAGAGCACTCTAGACACTAATGGACAATATGACAACACTGCTTTCCAGTGCTTTTCCAAGCAGTTTATGTGCATATAGACCTGAAACATGGTTTCCCATCAATGTTACGTTCTTACTGGGCATAAGCAGCCTTTAGAAGATAAATAATACAGCTGTATTTACAATTTAAATTGGCACAATTCATTCAAATCACAATCAATATCTACACTAATCATTTGAAGAATATAACAAACGCCACGTTACCGAATTAGGCAACTCTGAATAAATCTAAGTTAAAGTTTCGATTGGATTCTTCATTCTGCACCACACAGGAAGCGCTATTTGTCGATACCAGTCATTATATCAGTCATAGGGTCTGTCTGAAGGCACTTCAAAAAATACTTACTGGAAACACACTTCACTTAAATGAGAGGCTGCCGACCAGACCAGGTAATGTTGAACAATAAGATCAATGGCCAATTGATTGACCTTAGATGTCATGTTAAAATATGTCATGTTTATGTTGAATAAAATGTTTAAAAGTTCAATAAGGGAAGTTCTGTCCATTCAGAAATTAAACAGATTAACTGAAAAGACAGGCAATAGATTAACTGACAATTGGCAATGGTTTGTTGTAGCCCTATTACTACAAGACAATAATCTGACATATGCCAGAACAAGAAGTCTTGTTCTATATGATTCAGGTCATCCACAAGTACTACCTGCCGAGCACGTCTCTGATTTGAATAAACAAAACATGTTCACGTATAGCAGCCAGTTTATCAGTTCTCCGACCACGAAGCTCAGAGGAACACGGCTATTTTAGTTTGGTTAGAAGTTAATTTTTAATCATTATTAATAATGTGCATGAGGGTGAAATGTTTACAGCACAATATATACGCTTTTACTCCACTATAACTAATCAAGAATGATCTCAAGAGAAGATCTACAACGTGTACATATCCACCCCTCAGACTGCGACGTGGGATGGCTCGGGGAACCCGTGGATGGTGTCGCCATGGCGATCTGCCCCCTCGCTTTGTGGAAACTGAAACCCGAGAGGACGCCGGGCCATTGTCAAGAGAACTTCACTACAGGCCCAGTTTGCTGAAGTAACAACCGATTTCCATATCTGCAAGCAGGGACGTCCCGATCGTTATCAGGAGACCGGTGTCGGGGCCGATCCAGGCTTTTTGTTTAAAATGTACAGATTGGAATCGGTATTGGGCTACGGCCAAGCCTTATCTTTTATTTATTTTAGGTGTGCCATAAACCAAAACCCTGTAGCATCAAAACATCTTCCCCCGTTTTAAATGGCAGTTGGATAGCATCAAAGCTGCAAAAAAAACTAATTAGATGACAACTTCTTCTGTTTTAGTAAATACACAGTAAAACACTGAATGATTACACGTTCCCTCAATCATCTATGTGATCATTACAGATATCGTAGTCGGTATTTACTCTCTAATGAATATGGGATGCGGAAACACAGACTCGTATTAAAAAGCTCTCCGCCTGCTGACAGCGGGCCTTTATGTGCACAGAAGCTTTAACCGGAGCAGATAAGATCAATGCTGTCACCAGGGAGTCAATCTCCACTGTAAACAAAAGCACCGCTGACCACAAGAGGAAATAATTTGGTGCTGCAGTTTAACAGTTTACCGAGAAACGCCCGACGTTCGGCAGGAAGATGTTTATGCGCCGAATCAAAGGCATGCAGCCGCAGACGGGTTTTATGAAAGACCTCTCGCTGGCAGAAAGCAGCTTTGTTTCCGATTTGACAACCACTTCAAAAGAATTGCTGTTTTCACCTGACTTTAGAGACTTCCTATTAGTCTGCCACGTGGCCGGCGGGAAGTCAGACGAAAAGCTCCCGAAACAACTTACTTATTAGAGCTTTAAAATGGATTCGCTTTAAGACACTTGACGTCCAACATTATCGGTGGATACTGAGACTCATCTAACAATGAAAGAGCAGGTTTGCTGCATGGCTGCCATCTGTGTTAACATACTACAATTATCGAAAGCTACAAAAAAATCCCAAGTGTCCGGATGATTACCTCCAGAATGATCTGACAAGTCAGCAGCTTGTAATTACAGCTAATGTGACGTAAAAGTGACCTGATACACACTAGAGGCTGCATGACACCGACTAGTCTCTGATGACGACACTAATAAAAACACAGAAAGTAATGAAATCTATATTCTTAACCTGAATACATATGCTGAGAACAGACAGCTCATGTGCTACATACTGTGGGCTGCAGATATGTATAGCCTGTATAAAAACATGCAGCACCTCCGCAGCATTTAATAGTACTCCACAACAGAAGTCTTCTCCGTTTATAACTTTATCAAATTTCTGATGTTCAGCCTCCTTCTCTCTGTTACCACAGGATGTTTGGTGAAGTTGTTAACCGACTGCTGTCCAGAGGATTTGGACCGTTCCTCTGCTAGCGTTAGCAGCGTTACCGTCTTTTTTGCAGTAGTACTTTAGTTGTGTTTCAGGACTGACATGTCACGGTAATATGGGCTTCATCTTTTGTGAAGTATTTCCACACACTTGATGAACCGCTGGTAGTTTGCTGCAACAACTCCTCATCCGTCTTCTAGGAGGCGTCCATGTTGTTATTGTCACGTGATCAGCGACTAGTCTGCACAACTCCTACCACACGCTTTATTGGACATAAAATTAAGTCACGCCCCCAGTGCAGGTTGAGTCATCAACCTTTAATCACCAGTAGTTTGTCCACAGTCACTCCACGACATCCACACAGTGTCCATACTTCCCTGACAGTTATTATACTCTTCATATTCTATATATACACAGACGTACACACATACACCAATATTTTCCTCATGCATATGCAAATTTTACTATCATCTGGCATGTCCTAGTTCACCATCTCACTAGTAGTTCAGGTTATTTTGTCTGCCTCTTAAGACACAAAGATGGCACTTCCATATTAATAATAACTGTCAGATTATCAATATTTCTAAAGAGGAGGAGTAACATTGACTGAAACGAAAAGTAATTTGGTGGACATTTTTTCCTCCTGCATCAACACTAAAAGGACGTAAATCAGATTCTGGTGACCTGTGCCATTCAGGTCTAGCCATTCTGCACCAGGGCCTATGTGAGTAAAGCAAACACTTTGATTCACAACAAACATATTAGGTTTGAAAGCCTAAACAAATCACCCAAATACAAGAAATATAGATAGTGTCTTAAAAACACCACATCTTGATTTTTGGACAGCTGCATATCCCAGAAAAAACAACAAAAAAACATTGGAGCCTCAGCTAACTTTTAGGACATGGTGACTGGATCTTTATTGGGAATGTGGAGAAAGGCAGCTGTAGACACAACAAACATCCCCCTCTCCTACAGAACTCTGACCAGACCTCTGAACCAGTTCAAACCATCTGACACGTACATTGCTCTGCAGCGTTTCCCTTAAAAACAACAGAGGTTTGTCTTAGCAACGTGTGCATGTTGATACTGAAAAATCTTCTGAATACAACAACAACAACTTGTTTAAATGCATATTAGTATCCTGATGTGGGTCATTCTACATGGAACCTGGGAAATCCTGTTTCATATTTCCATTTTTTACATGCCATAGTGTCCTAGTTTCTATTGGAGCACCAACATGTTTCTCAAAAGCTTATCTGGGTGTCAAAAACAATTAGGAGATGCGTGCATGCACGAACTATAACTGGCATACTTTAAAATCCAATCCTACGCATCGTACTGGTGGATATGTGCATGAACTCAATGCAAACCCATTCAGAACATGAAGTATGATATGTGCAAAAAGTGTCTTTTTTCCCCTGTATTATCTGAAACTTTGCGGTTATTTACAGCATAGAGATAAAAGTTCAACGCAGCATTCAGTGGTGGCACTGAGTCAAAGTTTAACTGAAACAAATAAGTGCTTTTATGAATGCATAGCATCTCAAAAATGATCTACAGAAAGAGTGACAGTTGTAGAAGCGACTCATTTAAAATTTCTACTCACTTTAAAAGCAACAAAGTTATCCTGCAAATGCATTTCACTCCAACTCACAGACGGCACCCAGCACCACCAGATAGAAGTGAGGGATTAACATGGAGACGTCACCCGGCGCTGTCTCACACGGCGGAGCGCGAGCCAATCACAACACAGCCACGCACACACCAAACACACACACACACTGTAACCTGACGATCCCATCCAGCGAGGGAGGCTGTAACATGAGCAGGCCGGCGGCCAGTGGGCCGAGGCTCAGGGGTGTTCTCTCAGCCGTAAACAGTGGCATCCCAGGCAGGAGACAAATTCAACAGCTCGTTCTGTGGTGAAGAGGGTAAAGCTGGGGGGAGTTTCCAGCGGCACCAGGCGGAAAAAAGGCAACATTTTCAAGTCAAAGTACACCCCTAGCTCTAATTAAAGTGATTTACAGTCGACTGAAAGGATTCCACGGATGGAGTTTTATTCTACGGAACAAAAACGGCATGAAAACCCGCAATTACCAGAGAAGACAAAGAAAATTTGCCAATAATATTTCAAGAAGCTGTAAATAAAAACACATAAAATTGCTGATAAAGTTGAAGTTGAATTAACAGACCGATTATAGTTGTAAGGTGATCTTTGATGAGTAGTTCAGCAAGATGATGACTAATGTTGTCTTTAAAGGGGAACTACTGTTTTTTTACAACCTGGACCTTATTTCTGGCATAAAATACGGTCGTTTACTCACCAATATAACTTCTGTGTCATTTGCAGTCAGTCGGGAGATATTTAGATCTGCGCATATCCATGTAGTGGAAGTGACTGGGGCACCGAAACGCAGCCTCTAAATAACGCATTATCTGCCACGAAACTTGTTCATTTCACCAATATTTTGTTATGATACGTTAGTGCTATTCCCCGTTGACTCCGAAGTTACCGGTTATCACCCGGGGTCTGTAGGTCAAGCTACAGACCCCGGGTGATGCATTATTTAGAGGCTGCATTTCGGTGACCCATTCACTCCCACTATATGGATATACGCAGATCTAAATATCTCCCGACTGACTGCAAACTACACAAAAGTTATACGGGTGAGTAAACAATCGTATTTTATGCCAAAAATAAGGTCCAGGTACAGAAATGTGAAAGTGATCATCTCCATTTCAGAGAGTTATGAAACATACCACGAGCAAAACCAATTTAATCCAGCAGTAATAACCAAACTGTTGGTTATAGTGTGGTCATAGTAACCAAAGTGTTTTGTTTATAGACACTGTAGCTATTTGGAAGTACAAAAAGGAACTCAAACCAAAGAACATTCGCGTGACATCTTATCGATCGTATCAGGTCATCTTGTCAAGAAAAAATAGCAGGCATTCGCTGTAACTGATGTGAACCCAAGATGACCACAGCCTCTATCGTCTGTAAAGAAGCACATTACAAACATTTCCAAGCCTCCATTGAAGCCCACAGAGGGTGAACGCACAGCAACAACATCCAACGTTAATTAAAAAAGCCCCTTGCACCACCTGAACGCAGACAAACCAACTATTTTTCAATCCAGGATGCACAAAGAAGCATTTTTCGTAGAGAAATCTGGACACGGAATTAGATTTTTTTTATTCTCTAACAATCTAGCGACTTCTTGCGTCACATAATTGCTAGGAACTCAAGTTCAGACTCATAAAAACTAACATGAGGATGCCAATTATACAACAGAATATGGTGTTTTTGGTAAACAATGCTTGCATGCCATCCGTTTACGGCTGGTTAGCTCTACTGAGAGAGCTGGAGCTCTGGCTAAATTGAATCGCAGCCTGAGCTGCCTTCTTGTGGAATGCTTCAACTTGACAAGCAAAGTCTGTGCATGCCTGCATAGCTGAGGGATTATCACAGTATCAATTGAGCCCTGAATTCCCTCTGCACCTGCCCTGTCCTGCTTAATGTACAAGAAACAGGCGGGATTTTTTTTTTTTTTGCAGACTACTCGCCTTTTCATTCACACGTATATCTGACGGGATAATGACAGGGTGAGGATGAGCCGTTTTCTACAAACTGACACTTCCCCCTGCACAATGGAAGGATGTTTGGTATAGAAGAGTGCCGAGTGCTTTGCTGATCCCAAACATTTCTGCAGTTCCACAAATCCACCACAGGTTAAATCCTTGGTCCTGTCATGCAGATGCTGGCCTCAACGGGTTTTAGCAGGATTAAATTTAAGATTTTTAATACCACACAGAATGAAAAGCATTAATAGTGAAAGTATGAATAAAGGTGCAACGCCTAGAATTACTCACAAAGTGAATAAATCTATTGGCATTTGAGTATAGGCTACTAAAAAAAATCCTAATAATCTCATTAGGTCCCCATAAAAACTAGTTTATATTCAAATGTTGAGTTTTATTATGGCTTTCACATCATGACCATATAACAGCGAGAAAGAAAAACCTACTCTTTAATGGCAATGGTGGAGATTAAAAGGTTGATGACTCATCCTGCACTGGGGGGCGTGGCTTGATTTTATGTCCAATAAAGCGCTTTTTGTATTTCCATTCCCTTCCCTCCTCCTGCATCTCTCCTCTTCTTCACCAGCACCACAGCCACCATTGGCAACTGGCTCAGACATGATTTGGTAGTGGCCTGCTCACCCCACTGGAGCCGACCAATCAGACTGGAGATTCTGGGAGGAGGGGGGTGTGGCCTAGCTAGTGCTGTTTTGACAGGAAACATGTAAATATAAAGAAACAAACTAATCTTGCAAGCCATTTGACATGGACCTTAAGTACAGAATGACTTTTCAGCACATACTCAGACTTTGACAGCAGTGTGTTAGATAATCTCTATGATCCAGCCACCATGTGCCTAGTATAACATCTTGCCAATGGACTACAGTTGAAAATTAGCCTGCTGGCTAACACTGGCACATTTACAGAAATGTTAATTAATGTGCACTGTCCTTAAATAAATGAAATGAAATAATGATTATATCAAACGCACATGACTTTATGATTTATATACACATTCTTTCCCCTTGAGGGATTTAAAGAATAATTTGTCATTCTCCTATTATCCTAAAAAACAAACATACGTCTACATTTGGTGTAAGTTAGCACTGAAACAGCTCTTTGCCTCTGTGTTTAAAAGGAAGTCTATTGACGTCGCTACTAGGGGTGTCCCATCAGTATCAGGGCCGCTCAAGGCAAGCTTTTATTTATTTTAGGTCTGCCATAAACCGAAAACCGCATCCCTGCAGCATCAGAACGTTCCCTTCCTTTGTGTTGGCTAGCGTCAAAGCTGCCCAAAACAAAAGAAAGAAAATAAACTCTGTATAAGAGAGAAAGTTTCCTCAAGGCAAAATATTCCAGAGAGGGTTAGGGAGTTTATGGCGTTGGATGACCGGAACATTTCTGGAGTAGAGATCACAGCTACTTAACTTTGACAGAAATATTAATTGGACTTAATCCAGTTGCATGGAGCACACATTATCTAGGAGAATAAGTAAGATAGGAAAGCCTGTGAATCTCCAGGGGACGGAATTTTGTTTATTTAACATCGGATCGGCCGATACAGAATATGAAAAGATGGGTACTGATGGGGACACCAGGCCGCGCTTCCGCCAGATCTGCTTAAGAGTTTTGAGGGCAACCAGAGCGAGGACGGCTATATGCGTTGGTTTTAAGACATGCACAACGTGCAGAATTAGCATTAAGCTCGTTACTGTAAAGTTGGAGCTCAGAAATATCTTGGAAATGTGACAAAACAAGAGGACCACACACACTTTATGAGCAACAAGTCGTTTAAAAAAGGAAAATAAAGGAGATTTTAACTGGTCCAGTATCTATAATAAAACCAAAGGATATTCATGTTGTTTGTTTCTATGACAGCAAACTGAGACAATCACAAAACTTATTAAAGGTGCTGAGATTTTTAGGAATGCACCGAAAATTTTCGGCCGAAAAACCGAAAATGCACTTTCGGGCCTTTTGCGGCCGAAAATTGCTGCGGTTGTTGCTTGCATCATCACAACATCCTGTTTCGGCGATAAAAGTCTGAAAATTTTCGGCCGAAAATAAAACAACACGGCCGAAACAGGATGTTGTGATGATGCAAGCAACAACCACAGAGGACATAGGGACATCCCTAATCGCTACTGTACTTTAACTTTTTACATAAAGTACTTTATGAAATGATCACTAAAGTATCCAGCCTTTTAAAATCCCTACGTTTACATAGCAGTAATCTCCACAAAAATGTAATTTATGTCCAGATTTTTGTCTAAAGCAGAACGGCAGCATTAAGAAGTCTTTACAAGGATTCATTTTCCCTTCATGCACATTTCATGTGGATCTACCGATGCCTAAAAACACACATATTAATTTATATATTGCCAGTAAAGAACTCTTAAATCATAATATGTCCCTAAAGAAAAGTGAACCACCTCCTTTCCCCTTGAAGCAAGGGCAAGGCATTGAAAGGTAATTGATTGTTTTGGCATTCCCTGCTTTATCACACGGTTTTCTTTTTTTCCTGCCACTCCTCCCATTATGGTCAGCGTATCAAAACAGTCATTTATAGCGCGCCTCGCCAAGAATGGCGCCTTTTCATGTGGACGTCTTTCCGTGTAATTAATTTCATTCACAGGATTGTCCCATTAGCAGGAAAGCAGCAAGTTAATGAGCCCAAGAAATCCTTTATTGAAACCATTTAATTGTACCTACAGACTGTGTAAACCACATTGATCAGAGTGTGGTCAAGGTTTTATAAAACTCTGACCATAGTGAAGTGAGTAGAATATTGTCAAGGAAATGGTTACTGAAGGTAAGTCAGACAAGCAAAAACTCATTTAATGCGCTCTTATAGATCACCTCTGATCTTAAGGGCACTAAAGAGCACACGGTGACTGAGGGGAAGCATGAATGGGGGAAAGGGATTAACATACCGGGAAACAAAACATCTTTGTGAAACACACTTCAAGGTTTAGCCAGGGTTAATCCAAGCCACACCGAGCGATGCCTCTACTCATGTTTACCACCACAACTTTTCTACCCAACAAAAACCTCACACAAGTTGAAGCACGCAGGAGTGAATCATATTCCAAGTCTGCGTGCAGTTGGAACAAGATATGAAGGAGGTCTCTCTGAGTTACAAGGAAGCCAAAAAAAATAAATACATAAATAAATCTTTGGTGGACATATTCTGACATTCAGTAGGATTGTTTGTGAGCTTTAAGAGTTTCATAAGTGAGACACTAGCTCGCAACTGGAGAAGAACATCATCTCCTCATGCCTTAAAGGCATTAGAGGTTATCAGATCCACCATCAGCAACAACTTCCGCTCATTAAGCTGCTTTTGGACACAAAGGAGGACAAGAGCTATGTAACAAGCCACAGTCGAAGTTAGTCATTTGAAACGTGAACATTTAAAAAGTTCTAGATTACAATTACAATATCTTTAAGGATCCATTTTTATACCATTTTAGCAAAGGAACAATTACCAGGGGAAAGGACATCTTCTTACCTACATTAAAAGGGTTTAACAGAGAAATTTGCCAACTTATACTTTTGCCTTATAGATACACAAAATTGTTTATACGCCAAATCCAAAATGCACCACCATCGTTTAAGCTTTTGGAAGAGGTCCAGTTCTCTCCAAGCTTTTTCACCATGCACCCACTGTGCATGCAAACGTCACTATCCAACACGGTTTCTGATAAACTGCGTTATGTACTGGAGGCCGCCGTTCATGTTCAATGTGTGGTTTCCAATATTGTGTGCAACTGGACCACTAGCATCCTGAAATAGACCTGGAAACAATCTGGATAACTGGTACGACATGTTAGATCATGTTTGCAAGGTTTCTGTGCCTTGAAAGTTTTACTGAATAACGAATTCTTAAAAATGCATACAATAAATACAGGTCTGGTGTGTAAATACCTCGCGCTAATATGTTAAAGGTGAAGCTACAGCCACTATCTAGCCAACTTAGCTTAGCATAAAGATTTGAATTGGGGATAGGCTAGCTCTGTCCCAATGGCAACCAATTCCTGTTGCCTGTTTTAAAGTATTAGTGTTAATTTAAGTGTTTTTCCCCTGATAAATAAACTAATTAAAGTGACATCCCAATGCATAACCCAAGCTTAGCACGTACATCAAGAAAACTGTGTGGCGTAAATGGCTTTAGCCTGGTGTAGCCAGTACAGCAACACGCAAAAATGGATTTCATTATAAGATGCAATGAAAATACCTCTGCACGCAACTGGATGGCACTATAACCAATCAGCCGCCGTTACTCTTGTGTCCATGTCCACATAAATCCCGCCAAAATTATTTGATTGGCAGATCTTTGCTAGAGCATGTTCAGTTCTCAAGTGTATGACTCCAGACCACGGTCATTTATCAATATCAAGGACATGAACTCTGGACTTTGCAAGTTTGACTCTGGTAATTTGGTAATTCGGAAGAGCAGCGTACTTGATGACGCCATTGACATGCATTCTAGGAGACCCGATTTTCCAACCAATTTACCTCCTAATGCAATGGGGTATTTGGACATTACTTGGGTAGCAGGAGAACACATATACCGTCAAGACCGCATATTGATAAATGCCCCAACTTTCCCCAACAAAAGTTTTGTAAGCAAAGGAATCTTGCGCTGGCTTAAAGGTTTGGACAGCCATACTCAACTTTGAATATAAAACTAAACGTCTAAAAGTCTGCCTTAACTAAAAAGATCTATATCCGTACATTATATACCCTGCACTCCAATATAATATTTGTGGTCAGTGTTGAGAAAGCAGAGCTTGGCCAACACAAATGTTTCTCGTGCCGTCTCAGGCCACTCTGACTCGGTTAAGCCTCTGAAATCCATCAAGAAAAAAAAAGAAAAGTTTTCTGAGCAGCCCTGCCAGAGCTTTGATCGTTCAAATAATGACTTCCTCACAAATTTGCAAACAGTGTGGTGCTGGGTCTGGCAGCCAACGCCAAGCTGTTGGAAATCTTTTAGTAGGATTCCCCAAAGCTTGATTCCTTCTTTCTTTTTTTGTTGTTTGTTTTTAAATTACATTCAGCAACTCCCACATTTAAAATCTGCAGCACAGACCTAGTTTTCTTTTTCCCGACTTCCCAGATTCATGCCCAGAGGCTACTTGTGCGATATCTCCAATGTAATCTGACATAAACAGACAAAGCTTTTATCAAATATGCACGTTCTCTGGAGGGTTTGGGGTTTTTTTTTTTGCAGGCGAGCTCTGACTGTTTAACAGATCTACAATTCAAAGTAGATCTTATAATATCAGGTCAGTCTCTGAGGCTCGTGTAGGTCTTTATAACGCACACTTTAAGACCTCAGCAGCTGTAACAGCTCCCCTCAGTCAAGCCAGTAAGAGTGGTTTCTTCAAGGTTACCCAACAGCAATGCTGTCAGACGAAAAAAAAGATAAGAGTACAGATGGTTACACGCAAAAATAATACTTTTTTTCAAGTTAACGCAGTCCAAGTATTATTTTTAGCACTAAAAGTGCAAGAGAGCTCAAGTATGCACAGATGTTTGACCGCAACGAAAATTACAACTCAGCAACCTCTCCACATAAAATTACAGAGAAAACAGCTCTGCAGGGATTCCACGAAAAATGTGCACCCGCAAGAAAAGCAAAGGCCAGATTTGGCGTGCAAACTGCTCAAACACGGCCGTGTGGTGGAAGTCATTTTCTCCGAGCAAACACCGCAGGGATGGGAGTCAGAATCGCAAGGGGGCGGCGGAGGGGGACGACACATCTGAGTGGTGGAGGCCCGGCTTTGATGTCGCGGACAGGGGGCTCGTCTCACCGAGGTGTTAATTGAGAGACCTCTGCCATATGTCCGCCGAGGCCGAATGAGCGGCCCGGTGATGTGGACTCAGGGCGCAGCTAAGCCCGACGTACCAACCGACACCAGGCCGCGCTTCCGCCAGATCTGCTTAAGAGTTTGAGGGCAACCAGAGCGAGGACGGCTATATGTGTTGGTTTTAAGACATGCACAACGTACAGAATTAGCTTTAAGCTTGTTACTGTAAAGTTGGAGCTCAGAAATATCTGGGAAATGTGAGAAAACAAGAGAACCACACACACTTTATGAGCAACAAGTCATTTTAAAAAGGAAAAGAAAGAGATTTTAACTGGTCCAGTGTCTATGACAAAACCAAAGGATATTCATGTTGTTTGTTTCTATGACAGCAAACTGAGACAATCACAAAACTCATTAAAGGTGACGAGATTTTTAGGGATGCACCGAAAATTTTCGGCCGAAAAACCGAAAATGCACTTTCAGGCCTTTTGCAGCCGAAAATTGCTGTGGTTGTTGCTTGCACGTGTTGTTTCGGCGATAAAAGTCTAAAATTTTGGGCTAAAAACACGGCCGAAACAGGATGTTGTGATGATGCAAGCAACAACCGCAGTAATTCTTGGCCGAAAAAGGCCCAAAAGTGCATTTTCGGTTTTTGGGACGAGACTTTTCGGTTCATCCCTAGAGATTTTGGTATTTTTTCCAGTTTTCTGACACTTTTTACTTGTTACATTCTCAAAAACCTACATTAGATTTAAGCAGCAAGAACTTTCATAAATACATGATTATTTGTTGCATTGTTCTTATCCCATGATGAGCACTAAAAGTGCTCAGTTTATGTTGTGCAGCACTAAACAAGACTTTTAGCTCCACTGCAAAAGACGGCAAGCCAAGAAATAAGGCTCTCCACACACAGGTATTGGGCAAATGTGGGCGTTTGTGAAGCTTCACAGTCTAACACAAGTGAATATTTTCCCCAAGCCTCCGTACAAAGGGTCACCAAACTCGCCAAATCCACACCAGGTTGGGACTTTCATCTCTGAAGGCATGCTTTGTTTGGCCTCCTTTGATGAAAGCGCTGCTTGAAATCTGTACTTTATTATACCCGAGTGTGGAAAAATGGATTCAGGGATATGCCAAAATGTGCCACACTGGAAGCCAAAGAATTTCATTAAAAAGCTCTTTCACAATGCTCATATTCTTCCCCCACCTCCCTCTTTTCCTCCCTCCCTCCGTGACATATCAATTCTCTAAAGAGATGTGCGGGTCGGGGAGAAGATGAAGAGCCCTCTGTTTGACCCCCAGCTCTTCACCAGCACAATAGGGACCACCATCCAGGTCTGCATCCGCACCATTTCTGACCCTAAAATGCCCCCTTGAAGAGGTGGTGCCGTGCCGAATCGACGGGAGGAGTGGACAGAGAACCCCGCTGTAAGGTTGGGATAACCGGATAGGACCACCGGCAGCTTCACTCACGTTTGTATGTTGTCAGAGTAGATGACAGTCCCTTTCAGTGGACCATAAAGACACTTTTGTTAGGAGTCAATCACTGTACTGTACTGTACGATTTGAGGAGGAGGCGGTGAAATGCCTGCACCGCAAAGGAACATGAGGATGTTTGTGGAGTTGTTTGTGTTGAAACCTGATTCAAAATGAACCTCAAGCGAGGAGCATATAATAGTGAGGGGTTACTAAAAGGGTGTGGGGGTAAAAAATCCTAACAAGTCCTCATAATTGAGCTGCCACAGTGAGGCAGGGGCACTTCCCCTCGCCTCCTGTTGAGCTCCTTCCACATTTCCCTGCACTTGGAGCTCAAAGTTCAACCCCACACAGCCGCATGGGAGACACTTCCAGCTTCCCAGCACTCACTGGGGGAATACCTGCCCGGCGCAAATTGGTTTATTTGGTTGGAAGTGCTCCAGATTGGCACAGTCAGCAGGAGCAGGTGCAACAAACACCATATGACTTTAAACATAATCCCCGATTAAGCAGCAGCGCTTCATGGGATTGTCTGGTCTGGTCGCTGCAGGACCACCTGACCAAGAACACGCACCGAGAGCGCGTTCATTTAACTTTAAAGTTAATTAGACCTGCGTGCCAATTTACGCGCAAAACAACACCGGGAACATTTAACGCTTTAAAAATATATACATTTTTCAGAAGGATTTAGCAAAAGCGTTCAACTTACCCGACGCCAAGTGTCTCCAACGCTCTTTTTCGGACTTGAACGCAGCTCCTCGTCTCTGTTAACTCAACTACTAGAGCTTGAAGTCAAATTCTCGGATAGGAAACCGTCCGGATACTGCGGTAACTTCGCGCAGAAACTCCACTTTATCCCCGCGGCACACGGCTCGACCCGTCTTGCAGCACAAGCAGCAGCAGCAGCAGCAGCAGCCTCTTTGTACTTGTCCGCTTCACTCAGCACACGGCAGCAGCGAGTTGACCCGCGGTCATGCGCAGTCGGTGCCAAGACAAGCTCCGTCCGCTCAGCGCTGCTGCAGCCTGCTGCCTCTGCCGCTGCTAAATGAAGGTCAGGGCGTGCTACAGGTGTAGCTTACCTGCTTGGCCTACTTTTACTGCGCAGAGCCAAGCCGGGACCAACCAGGATATTTACACTGGCTTTGCGGTTTCTAAAATACTCCCCCTGCCTGGAAACGTTTCCGTAGGTAGGCTGTAAGGATAAAGGTAGCATTTAATGAGAACCAGCTAGTGTAAGATATATAAGCACATTTATTACAAGAAAAAAAAAGAAAGAAAAGCTGTAAGAAATACAATATTTTTAAATATATTTAACCGAGCCAAAATAATGTTTGGTTTCTCTTCCGAAAAAACATATAGTTCTTGGCTTGTCTAATGTACTTTAAATAGGTTGGCGCATTGATATCAACATCTCTTAACCCTCGTGCTACCCTCTTGCATGCTCTCTATCTGCCTGTCCATTCACTCGGGGTCCCAGAGACCCCAAAGGTAGCACGAGGGACTAATTTTAACGGTTTCTGAGAGCCTCTGCTTCTTAAATTAGATTAAACATTTAGCAGATTGTCTTTGTTAATGTGTGCAGTGATTATTTCGAGGATTAATGTTAATTGGAAGTTGGGAAGTTTGGGAACAATGAGGCTGACTGTCCAAGCGCGTCATCTTGTGGCGAAGTCTTGCAACAGCACCAGGTGGTTTTTTTCTGCAACGTCCCCCAGAATAAATATTGGATTATAGAGTTGAAAAGGCCCTAAAATGCATTCAGTTTCAGTGCAGCTCCTATATTTAATTTACGCACTAGGTCCTTTTTTTGTTTTTGCATTCAGTGTCATTAATCTTATGTGCGTCTGCGTGGGTTCTCTCCAGGTACTCCAGCTTCCTCCCACCGTCCAAAGACATGCTGGTTAGGTTCATTGGTGATTCTAAATTGGCTGTAGGTGTGAGTGTGAATGTTTGTCTGTCTCTCTGTGTTAGCCCTGAGATAGACTGGAGACATGTACCCCGCCTCTGGCCCGATGACAGCTGGGATAGGCTCCAGCCTCCCCCGCGACCCAACTCTGTGTGTTTGTCACATGCTTTGCCGTGAGTCCAAATACTGATAAGGTGCATCCCGTTTCAGTTAAGTAGGCTTGAATTGTGGAGAAGAGGTCAGGTCAGAGTGAGTGTTCCTGGAAGCATGATGATCTCAGTGATTATGAAACTGAAGAACAGCAGCTGTTAGTCCGGCCTTTCTCACAATCAGAATCAGAATACTTTATTAAACCTTCAAGGAAAGTGTTTTGTTGCTGTTGCTCCTATAAAGTGACAGTTGCAAGGTGACACGGTCAAATAGAATAAATTGAATAAAAAGTAATATAAAAATATATAATGAATAAAAGATGCATAAAAAGAAACAAATATTGCACAAGTACTAACAATTTACAGAGGTATGAGGTTAAAAATGAAAGAGTCCGTATTAAAGGGGAACTACTGTTTTTTACAACCTGGACCTTATTTCTGGCATAAAACACGATCGTTTACTCACCCATATAACTTTTGTATAATTTGTTCAGGAGATATTTAGATCTGCGTATATCCATATAGTGGGAGTGAATGGGGCACCGAAACGCAGCCTCTAAATAACGCATTATCTGCTGAGAAACTCGTCCATTTTACCAATATTTTGTTATCATACGCTAGTGCTATTCCCCATTGAGTCCAGAGTTACCTGCTACTGCTAGTTTTTTGCACACTGCCTGAATATTTACAGGTAGACAAGCTGACCGTCGCGGGTCCACGTGGCGCTCAGAGACGACATCATCCAGGTCAGAAGACATCATTTGGGGTCTGACGGTCAATCTACAGACCCCAGATGATGATAACAGGTAACTCCAGACTCAACGAGGAATAGCACTAGCGTATCATAACAAAATATTGGTGAAATGAACGAGTTCCTCGGCAGATAATGCGTTGTTTAGAGGCTGCGTTTCGGTGCCCCATTTACTCCCACTATATGGATATCTAAATATCCTCTGAAGGGCTGCAAATGACACAAAAGTTACATGGGTGAGTAAACGATCGTATTTTATGCCAGAAATAAGGTCCAGGTTGTAAAAAACAGTAGTTCCCCTTTAAGAGTGTTAAAAGTGACCAACACTCCGCTTTAGTTATAAAGTTTGATGTCAACAGACAGGAATGACCTCCTGTGGCGTTCTGTGGTGCATTTGGGTCAGATGAGTCTGTTACTGAAGGTGCTCCTTAGACTGGCCAGTGTGTTGTGGAGTGGAGCGGGTGGGACGGCCTTCACTCTTGCCAACACCCTCCTCTCTGACACCGTGATCAAAGAGTCCAGCTCCACCCCAACAACATCACTGACCTTGGGGATCAGTTTGTTGAGTCTCTTAGCGTCTGCCACTCTCAGCCTGCTGCCCCAACATGTAACGACTCGTAGAACATCCTCAACATTATCCCGGCAGATGTTTAAGAACCTTCTCAAAAAGTAGAGTCGACTCTGGCGCTTCTTGATAGAGGAGCTACAGAATTTAGCCTCTCTGAGTAAAATACACGCGTGAGCCTGCTTGTCGTTTCCAAAATGGCATTTAAAGCCTCGAGACAAAACTTGAACCGTGTGAGAAATGGCTGATGCCGCCCGTCCCCAGTTAATACCCTCAGAGTGAAGCATGGTGGTGGCAGCATCATGCTTTTGGAGGCGCTTTCCAGCAGCACGGACATGGAGATTCGTCTGACTTAGACCATCAAAAACAACTGATAAAAGACCTGAAGAAGGCGGTTGGTATAGTATCACATGAGACTTGACAGGATCTCTACCCCCAGAGCAAGCACCAAGATAGATAGATAGATAGATAGATAGATAGATCAAATTTATGATAGGCATACCAAAAATATTAAAACAGACATTGAAATCTTTAAATGTTCAGACTTGTGTTGAGAACAATGCAAACACACACTATCAGAGTGGCTCAAACAATAACTATAACAATTCCACCCTCCTCTTATCGCTGTCACACTTGCAGAAAAGTACACGACCCGTCTTGCTCAACCACCCTTTCAATGCGGGCATGTGCGCCTTCTATTATATCGGTCACATCCCTCCATTGGTAACACTATCATTTCATCACTGAGGGGTTGAGTTTGCACAAAGCCGCTCGTGTTTCCAGCGGAGCCACACCTCTCCCGCGGCTCTGGATTGGCCCCTCCGCCTTCACCCCCTCCCGCCCGAGGTTCCGCGTTGCAGCGGATTTAAGTCCCGCAGCGTTTCCTCCAACTCTTACTCTCGAGGCTGCAGGGGACACCGTCTGCCACCATGTCCGAACAAGGAGGCTTCGACACCAACGTGGTCACCGTGACCCGCTTCCTCATGGAGCAGGGCAGGAAGGCGAAGGGCACGGGGGAGCTGACCACGCTGCTCAACTCGATGTGCACGGCGGTGAAGGCCATCTCCAGCGCCGTGCGTAAAGCTGGGATCGCTCACCTGTGAGTTAACAGTAAAAGATGCGCTTTTGTTTTTTTGCTGGTTGCACAGTAACGACAGCTTGTCAATGTCAGTTTTCACACCACACCATGCTATACTGACAGAGGCATCAGCCGCATGCATCCACGTTGGCACAACTGTAGCTGGAGATTCAGGTTCTCTGTTCCAATCAGGAAGCTCATACCTGAAACCATCACGCCCATTTTTGCGATGTTGGAGTTGTTTCCTCGATAGATTTGATGTCTGATTTGCTGTGGCATGTGTTTACACTACTACTCATGTCCTCCCAGTAAGTTTTCAGTTGTGCATATTTCATCACTGCCTCTGTTTTTTAAATTCCTGCTGCTGATACTCTTCTAGTTTAGTCTCTATAACCTCCACACAGAAAAAAACATATGCATGTATACATTTAGTTTGTTGCATCGCTTGTTTTTCCTTTTTTCTTTGTTTTGAATCACTTCTGTTGTTGATGCAACACTTTACTCAACCGTGCTGTTGTGTGCAGAAGTGCAGCGTCATGCCTCAGTTGCAGCTTTTCCTTTTTAAATCAATCACATGAAGTGCAGACTAGTTATCACCATCTCGTTGCAGGCAATCTAATCTCTGTGCGCAACTGTACAGCTGGCTGAATAGAAGTTTTTCTTGCAATACGAACTATCTCAGTTGCAAGCTTAAAAAAAAAAAATAGCCACAAAACTATGTGTGTGTCCACAGAAGTGATGACATTTCCTGCGTGCCAGTTTTCAATGCTCACACTTTTGTTTTTGTTTTTTTGTGTCTTGTCAGTTACGGCATTGCCGGCAGCACCAATGTGACCGGCGACCAGGTGAAGAAGCTGGACATCCTGTCCAACGATCTGGTCATCAACATGATCAAGTCGTCCTTCACCTCCTGCGTGCTGGTGTCCGAGGAGAACGAGAGAGCCATCATTGTGGATCCAGAAACCAGGGTGAGAGAGAGAGAGAGAGAGCGTGACCGTGAGGGAGAAAGTTGCTGGAAACCACCGGGGATCTGTGCTCCTCCTGACCGGACGAGTTTAACGTCTGGTTTTCTCCGGGAGCTTGAAAAACCTGCTTTAACTTATTTAGGATCTTATTTCTGAAATCACCCATCGGCAAACTAGAAACAGGACGATCCAGTTTAGTTATATAACAAGTTGAGGAAAAAAAAGGAGTTATTTATTTCCAAACTGACCACTTTCAGAGATGATACCATCAGTGATTTTTATCATATTTAACCATCTCTGGTTGGTAGCTGCCGTTAACATGATTTATTTCCTTTTGTTTCCAGGGTAAATACATCGTGTGCTTCGACCCTCTGGACGGCTCCTCCAACATTGACTGTCTCGTCTCCATCGGAACCATCTTCGCCATTTATAAAAAGGTACGCTCTCTTTCATTGCGGTCTGCAGCCCCCTGTGGCGAACCCTTCCTGTTTTGTGGCAGGTAAAGGTTCCATAACAACACATGTGGTTTCCCTCAGACCACAGATCACGAGCCCTGCGAGAAGGACGCTCTGCAGCCGGGCAGAAACCTGGTGGCCGCAGGCTACGCCCTCTACGGCAGCGCCACCATGGTAGTGCTCTCCACCGGCAGTGGAGTCAACTGCTTCATGCTCGACCCGGTTGGTACTCCCACGAAGGGCCCTGATTTTTATACAAAGCTTGTGTGTCTGAAGAATTTCCTGTCTGCTTTTCTTTGCTGATCAGGCAATCGGTGAATTCATCCTGGTCGATAAGGATGTGAGGATCAAGAAACGGGGCAAGATCTACAGCGTGAACGAAGGTTACGCGACGTACTTCAACCCTGCTGACACAGAGTACCTGCAGATGAAGAAGTTCCCAAAGGTAACAATCACCTTAAAGCAAAATAGTGTTTTAAAATCTTAACATTAATCAGTTTAAATGATTAGACGCCATAACTAACCAGTGCTTCCCAGTATTTTACCTTTATCTTGTTATATTGCAGTGCAGATCTTGCGCCAGTAGCTACTTTAACATTTCAACTTTCTCCAGGATGGCAGCGAGCCCTACAACGCCCGTTATATTGGTTCCATGGTGGCGGATGTCCACCGGACGCTGATGTACGGAGGAATCTTTTTATACCCAGGAAACGCCAAGAACCAAGAGGGAAAGGTAAGGTGTCTCCTACTCCCCTGCCACCTTGCAAATGGAAATATTGGAGCGTTGAATATTTTGATGACATTGAGAACAAAATGAATAAATGCAACAAAGACATGAACCTTTGCTGCACGTGCACTCGAGGAGATTAAAGCTATAGTTCCGTGCTTTTAAGGTGAATGGTGCACCGGTAGGGATGTGTTTCACGCCAATCGGTGAAGATGCAACAGGAGTAGCTGCAACTGATTAATTGCAGAACGAGTCGACAAATGAAAGTTGGGTGCAGTTAATCTGGTTTGGTGTGCTGGTGAAAAAAGGGGAAAGCAATCGACACAGAGGACGAACATAGTTAGTAATCATGCGGAGAGATTGTAGGACACATCAATGCATCACACTTATTAATAGCGTTTGTGTAATTACTCTCATTGCCACAGGGTGGAGACATGGTTTCATTTATGATAAAATATGTTTCTACTGGGCACTGTAGGTTTTAGCCACTGTGTTTTGTAATAAGCTGGACTTCTGAAGCTCTCTAGGACACAGATGATTGTACCAGGGTTTGACGTCCTTTAATTACACCGTTAGCCTGAGTTTCACTTGCTGTGAGAGCGACGCTTGAAACAGGACTGTCACAATGTTGTTTCTTCACTCTCAACATCCTTCATTTCGTTTGCAAAATGCAGCCAAACATGAAGTTGAATGCCACCCGCCCGCCCCGGCACTTCCTCTCTGTCCTGTCGCTGTCGGCCGTCCTGTAAAGTCAGAGGACATTTTTACACTTTATGACGGCTTTAGTTACTTTGCAAATTCTAACTAATAACAAAAAATCAGCCCCACCTTTGCAGATGAACATTAATGTTTGATTTAATGATTTCATCAGTCTAAATGGGCGAATGGGTCGGCGGCATCTCGACGTCGCACCCTAACATCTGTCCAAACTTTGATTTACAGCACATCCTTCGTAATTCTTAAGTGAAAAGTAAAAACATGCGGCCAATTCGCACAAGATTAAGATTGCAGACGACCCCCGCTGTGGGGGAGCTGTGGAGTAGTGGTTAGGCGTGCAGCTCGGGATCGAGTGGTCTCCTGCTGTGTCCATGCCTGAGGTGCCCTGAGCAAACATCTAACCCCCAAATTGCTCCACGGGTGCAGTCCTTAGAGGCTGCAGCCCGCTGCTCCAACTGTACACACTACTGTGAACAATTGGGTCAAACTGCAGGAACTGCAAACAATTAAAGGCTAAATTTTATATTATATTATATTATATTATATTATTACAAATTACCGGAGGTCCCCAGATAAAACTTGTCCCATGCGAAAATGGCATTTGAAAGACGAAGCGTTAAAAATGCCACATGGAGTTAATAGTCAAAACAACTTTTGATTTACTCAGATTGTTGCAAGATGTGAACGGTCAAGCTGGAAACTCACAGCTGATTAGAGAAGGTCAAAAAAAGGGAGAGATGTGAAGATAGTCTTCCTGATTGAACTCTTTGTGGTGTTTCAAGCCAGACTTTTTAAACTAGGATGTTGTTATTTTTGAAGCTGTAACTCACAGTAACGTCTCTCCTCTCTCGTAGCTGCGGCTGCTGTACGAGGGCAACCCCATGGCCTTCATCATAGAGCAGGCGGGCGGCATGGCCTCCACCGGCCTGGAGAACATCCTGGACATCCAGCCCACGAACATCCACCAGCGCTCTCCCGTGGCAATGGGCTCCTCCGAGGACGTGTTGGATTACGTCGCCATCTGCCAGAAACACGCCAAGAAGTGAGAACACACCGAGTCGCTCGTGAGCCCAAAAAAGAAGAAGGGGACTGAGGCCTCGTACTGAGCTTGATGTGAAATGTATTTTGAATGGTTTATAATGCAAAAAATGTGAAGAGATTTTTTTTTTTGTTGTTGTTTTTTTTGGTGGGAAAGGGGCCAAATTTGTGGGTTCAGGGTTTTCATGCTTCTGTGGGTAGAAGGTGGTTCAGTAAAACTGAAAACTTGTTCTTCATAAGCTCAAACGCACACATTCCACAAAGAAAACAAAACTAGAAGACCGAAAAATGTGCCAAAAAAAGACAAATGCACTTTGAATCAAAGGTAACCTGAAGACCTTCCCTCTCCGTTTACCTCCACATGTGCCTTAATTAGAATGAAGATGCATTCTAGACGAGGCAACGACCAAATGCAACCTCTATGCAACTAGACTTAACGCCTTTTATTATGTGATGCAGTGACTGGAATGATGACGTCTGAATAAATCAGAATGAACCTGAAGAGGACGAGTTCAGTGTTTCCGTCTTTTATTATAACAATATTGTTCAAACTGTCTTTCTGTTTAATTCTAGGGTTATACTAATAATACCAATATATCAATAAATGTGGCTTGTTTTCTTCACCATATATGGTTTAAACCAGCAGAATATCAACATTCATTTTATTTCTGAAATGGAAAAAGTTGAAAGACTCTCCGTCGGTAAAAGTTGAGTGATATTTAATCCGTAAGGGTTCGACCTTTAAGTTAAAGGTTAAAGGTCAGCTGAAGCACACAGAGTCCGCATGACCTTTAAAGCTCTCTGGAGCTGCTGTTGAGCTTAAACCTGCTCCCTTTAAATACACATCTTGTCTCATTCACGTTCCTCTGTCTTCAACCAAAGAAACAACTGCACAAATTTGGATCGGGACTTGTTTTTACGAGGGCAGCGGTTGAACAGTTAATAAACCGACATTTATATGCAACATGCACGCTCAGATAGGGTTCTAGTTTTTGTGCAGAATCAAAATTTCTTGCAAAACGGCATATTGTTCAACACATGAGCCTGAATGCAGTTTACACACTGAGCTGTTCCTCTATTGTCACAGCTCTGCAGACTGTACTCAAGTTCATGTGCAAACAAATGTCGAGAAATTTACCTAAGAGCTCTGGTGTTTCCCAACACCTTAACCCTTACCCTAACCCTAACGTGTTGCAAACTCTTGACTATAACGCATTAAAGAGCTGATAAAAGTTGTGTGCGGCATTAAACTGTGCCGGTGTCTGACACCTGACACCCACACACACACACACTTCCACTCAGCTGCTCTCGCAAATAGATCGCCTGGCCTCCCTTCGTGGCTCCGGGAATGAGAAGGACGTGGCTGTTGGTGAGGTCGCTCACTCACAGTCCGTCCCCCGCTACAAGCAGAAGCCGCCAGCATGTCGGACCAGTCGGCTTTCGACACGGACGTATGGACCCTGACCCGGTTCGTCATCGAGACGGGCCGCCAGGCTAAAGGGGCAACCGGCGAGCTGACCCAGCTCATCAACGCCATGCTGACCGCCATCAAAGCCATTTCCTCTGCCGTGCGCAAGGCAGGCCTGGTCCACCTGTGAGTATTCACCTGCACAAATACTGCAGTCAGAATCAGGGTGGATGCTCCACGTGTTTAGGTTTAGGTGAAGGAGGCGTGAGGGGTTGTGTTTGTGCTCCGGTTCAGAAGTTTAGAGGTTGTTGTCAAGAGAAAGATCTGTTCTGATTTCATCACTAAACAATGGGCTGAATGAGTGGATTTGTGCCAGGTAGAGGTCAGTCTGCTCCAGTGTACACGGGACGTGATGTAGGATCATTTCAGGGCTCTAATCTTGAGGTAGTAGAGGTTTGTTAAGGTTTCTCAGGTGCCCTTTATGGGGACGTTTTGAATAGTTTAAACCTGAGGCAATAACCAGGGCAGTGGTTGTAGTTTTCCAGGAGCTGAGTGAGTGAAATCATGCCAAGTCATAAAGAGTGTCTCAGAAGAGGAAAAAGGAAATTATATTCCACTTCCTCTTATTTTGAGTCCCATAATATTGTCCTCGACTAGATCTTCTGCCGTCTACCAGTAGCTGAATGTCTTTTTTCACGCTTGCGAGTCGTCTCTCAGTCCTCTGAAGCTCGGCTGCTGGTTGGTCCTTGCAGGCAGGGCCTGACGGGCTCTGTGAACGTGACGGGCGACGACGTGAAGAAGCTGGACATTCTGTCCAATACCCTGGTCATCAACATGCTGAGGGCCTCCTACAGCACCTGCTGCATGGTGTCGGAGGAGAACAAGGAGCTCATCATCACCCCCAAGGATAAGAGGGTGAGTAGGTGGACAGCGGCGCTTCGCTATGAATGTCCACAGTGTGGAGAGGGATGCAAAGGATTTATGTGTATTAATGTTTGTCCCATAAACCAAGTCGGTTATGTCTTGTTTCCACATAAATTCATATATACACCAATCAGCCACAACATTAAGACCACTGACAGGATAAGTAAATAACATTGACCATCTTGTGACAATTCAGTGTTCTGCTGGGAAACTTCTGGACCTGGCATTCATTGGTGTGGATGTTACTTAGACATGTAGCACCCACCTAGACCAGACCAGGCACCCCCACCCCATAGCAATGACACCCCTTGATGGCAGCAGCCACCCCCGGCAGGATGCAGCCTGACACAGACACACACACAAAAACACTTTAGGAACAACTAAAAACACGAAGAACAGCACAAGGTGTTGACCTGGCCTCCAAATTCACCAGATCCCAAACTGATCAAGTATCTGTGGGATGATCCTCAAAGGCCCCCCAACTAATATAAAAAAGAGAGAGAATGCACATTATGTTAGAAATAAGTGACTAAGAACAAGTATACTGTAAACTAGCGTGTTTAAATTTCACCACAGGGGAAGTACGTGGTCTGTTTCGACCCTCTGGACGGCTCCAGTAACATCGACTGCTTGGCTTCAATCGGCACCATATTCGCCATCTACAAACGGGTGAGTGTGACCTCTGCAGAGATGCACAAAGCATGCAGTCACTGAATGTGAAAAAAAAAAGAATGTAAAAGGGGACATTTCAGGAACAAAGCAGTATTTCTTATTTAATCTCATAATAAATCATGCAGCAGGTCTTGAAAGGTCGAGAAGCTCACTGCAGACGTAGTAAATGGATTGTTTATTTGGGGAAAGTTTGCAAAACCCTTTTCACTTTTCAGAACAGTTACTGGTTTGTATTCAGCACTGTGCTTTTAAATATAAGAGCTTTAAAATCCTGTTTGATACAATTTGATGAATACAATTTCATGTGCAAAAATAAAAGGAGACAGAGCAGATCAATAGTTAATATTTCATCTTTGCTACACAAATGTTTTTAATTGGTTTGAAAGTGCAGTAGCAGTCTGCAGCCATGAGGGGGCGCTGCTGTCCAGCTAATCCAGGATTTCAGCTTCATATAATCTGCATTTATTGTTTTATTCACTGCAAACACAAAGTTACACAACCACTGGGTTCACTCTGCCTCTGTTAGAGTTGTTTTATTTTAAATTACATCAGAATTTCATGCCTTTTCTTGCATTTCTAGGTTCAAAATGTTGTAATTAAAACTGATAATTAATCTGTGTTATTAATGTTTGCACAGATAGACATTCTCTAAATCAAGATTCAAATTTAAAGCTTCTTCTCCTGTGTTTCTATTACAGCCTCAGTGTCTCTCCTCTGTTCCTGTTAAATAAGTGGATCCTGCTAGTTTACATAATTCACTTTTTAATCATTTATTTTGTTTTGTTCCTTCCCCGGTGACGTCCAGATAACGGACGGGGAGCCCACAGAGAAGGACGCCCTGCAGCCGGGCCACAACATCGTGTGTGCCGGCTACGCCCTGTACGGCAGCGCCACCCTCGTGGCCCTCAGCACCGGCGCCGGCCTCAACTTCTTCATGCTGGACCCCGTGAGTTTGTCTCCAGGCTTTTTTTTTCTTTTGAGCGTAAACTCTCTGTGATGTGTTATCTCCCTCGGTCCAGTTTTATGTGGTTTCATTGCCCCGTAACTGACTCCTTTTAAGAAAACGGACGTTATTCTGTCAATCATTCCTCCGCGCTGTAGTCAAGGGCCGTTAAACTCAGATAAATCTGCCGCTTTATTGGCCCCATGTAGTAGAAAGTATACACCAATCAGCCAGAACATTAAAACCACTGACAGGAGGAGTAAATGACATCGAGCATCTTGTGACAAGTCAACTTTCTGCTGGGAAACTTGTGTATCTGGCATTCATTGGTGTGGATGTAGCACCCACCTAGACCAGACCAGGCACCCCCACCCCATAGCAATGACACTCAGTAGATCCCAAACTGATCAAGTATCTGTGGGATGATCCACAGAGGGCCCTCCCCTCAACCCATAGGACCCAAAGGCTGCCATCCCACCCCAAAGAAGGTGGTCATAATGTTATGCCTGATCCCTGTATGTTCCAGACGTCTAAAGCAAAGACTGGGTGTATTTTCCTTATCAGTACCCCTGACCTTAGGTAACTCATTATATCTTATTAAGGAGCCAATATATCTACGTAAACATCTCCTGGACTTTACCTTTTTAAAAGCAGCTTTAGTTATTATGGGCTTTAAATAGTAATCCTGTTGTTGTGTTGTTTTTAAGCGCACAATTCACGCAACAGATCACTGTGTTTTAATGCAGAACACTGAATGTGTTTCCACGTGGAGCCTTTCCTTTAACGACTCTCTCCCGTCAGGCCGTCGGCGAGTTCATCCTGACCGAGAGGAACGTGAAGATCAAGCAGAAAGGGAAGATCTACAGTCTGAACGAGGGCTACGCCAAGTACTTCCACCCCTCCATCAACGAGTACCTCAAGCACAAGAAGTACCCGGAGGTGAGAGCAACACCACCACCAGAACGCAGAACCAAACAACGCGAAGCGACGCGAGGCCTCGGCCTAACCTGAGAGAGGTGTGACGTGAACGAGTCCCGCTTCGTGTTTGTGCTTTCTTAAATCTGACACCTAGACTTGTTGACGGGCTCAGAGCTGAACCTCTGCTCCGTCCTGAGGCAGGGTTTCAAACGGCGGCGGCTTCTCAAGCTCGTCATGTGAGTCCTGACTCAGCGTTTGTGACGCACAAAAGAAGCTGAGCACAGGTGAAATTCAAATATAAGTTATACTACATTACAACGCTCACTTTCACACTTTATACACCGATCAGCCACAAGATTAAAACCACTGACAGGAGAAGTAAATAACATTTAAACCATCTTGTGACAATTCAGTGTTCTGCTGGGAAACTTTTGGACCTGGCATTCATTGGTGAGGATGTCACTTAGACATGTAGCACCCACCTAGACCAGACCAGGCACCCCCCCACCCCATGACACTCCTTGATGGCAGCAGCCATCCCCAGCAGGATGCAGCCACAAAAACACTTTAGGAACAGCTAAAAAAAACATGAAGAACATCACAAGGTGTTGACCTGGCCTCCAAATTCACTAGATCCCAAACTGATCAAGTATCTGTGGGATGATCCACAGAGACCCCTCCCCTCAAAGACCCCCACTAACACTTACATCCTGTTACCAGACACCACAGGACACCCTCAGAAGGCCCATGTCCATTCTCTGATGAGTCTCAACTGTTTTGACCTACACAATATTAGGAAAATGGTCATAATGTTACGCCTGATCGGAGATTTAAGGTGAATCTCTTGAGTCTTAAAGGTTGAAGTGAAGTAGCATCACGGGCCGAGTGGTCAAACCGTGACCTGAAGGGAATCATGTGACTGGACAGTCAGTCTAGTGTGACAGTTCAGTCAGACGGGACGATGGGGCGGCAGCTCGGTCAGCTGAGCTCCAGGATGGTGACCGGCAGGAAACATCTTGTTTTTTCTTCAGGAAACAGCAGCTTTGTCATCTGGAAACACTGATGTCCACTCAGCGGTTCTTCAGCACGGTCACGAACATGACGGTCATGTTCGTTGGATCGTCAGCGGATTCTCTCTAAAAGCTTCCTCCTCACACACATGTGATGTAGAATCATTTCAGTTTGGTCAGTCAGTGCATTTCCACGCACCCTGAAAGATTGTCAGATATACTTAGAGTTCAGAGTATCAGCCACGAGTTCCCTGTCTCTCATGAACACTCATAGTTATATGTTTCACCACCATGACTTGGCAGATTGCGTCAGCGTGCTGTTTTGAGAAACTACAAGAACTTGTATCACAAGGTTGAAAAGAAATCCTGCAGGTCAAGTTTAGACTGAGTTGTTAATCCTCTCTGCTCAATTTTTTTTCATCTTCTTCTTCTTCATTAGCCTGAGGCTGCATGCTGAAAAAGTGCAGAATAGATTTAAAATGGAAAGTCTGGCCTTTGGAAGAAAGATAAACTATAATATGAACTCAGTGTAAATATAAGTTTTAATCTTCTTCTGGAAAACTTAAAAAAATAAAAATCCTGAGAACAACAAGTAAAAAAAAGCGAAGGTTAAAAAAATAAGAATAATAAAAAAATAACAATTAAAAAATAAAATAAAATAAATATAAAACATAATAATTAATAAAATAAAAATAATTAAAAAATAAATAAATAAATAAATAAATATAAAAAATAATACGAAAAAATAAAATACAATTAACATACAAATAAAATAAAAAAAACAAAACAAAATAAATATAAAAGTATAATAATTAAAACATAAAATAAAATAAGTATAAAACATAATAATTAATAAAATAGAAAATAGAAAAAAAGATATATAAAAATAATACTAAAAGAAAAAAATACAATTAAAATAAAAATAAAATAAAAATGATAAAAAATAAAACAAAACTAAATAAATATAAAAATACAATCATTTAAAAATAAAATAAATATAAAATATAATAATTAAAAAAACTAAATAAACTAGTAAAATAAAATAGTTCAAGCTACAAGATCTAGTAAAAGAAACGTGCAAAACATATATTAATAAGGTGCAGAAATGTGCATTAACATTAATAACATGGAGTTCACCTGTTCAAAGTCAGATGATCTGATCAGTTCTTTCAGATCAAACATCTAAAACTAATAAATCATTTTTAGACTCATCTCACCCTCAAAAACTTTCCCACTGCTCTTTTTTTGTTTTTTTTCGTTTTCTGTATTTTTTTATTTTAGGAACTTATTTTCACACTAACTCTGATGTCTTCTTCTTCTTTTTTAGTTGTGCGTGGGAGGCTTTACGAAATACTATGAACACACACGCACTCTTACAGTACACACACACCCCTGGCCTTGTGCTGAGCGGGATGTGACTCAGCAAGCACATGACTCTGCATCACGTTGTGCCGGTCTGAACACGAAGCCCAGGTTGGGACAGCTGGCTGGTTCTCAGATTCGGGTTCGTGCGACAGCGAGGTGTGAAATCAGAGACTAGCACCTGGAGCAGTGACTTCAAGAAGAAGTGAAAGACGAGTTATTAAGAATCAGATCGGTCAAATCAAACATGGATTCTTCTCACAGCTTGTTTACTTCCTTCGAGCCGCTCCGTGTGCTGCTGCTGCAGATAGACTTTGACCTGCCAGCTGTTTGCTGATGGGTTGTTCCTCAGCTCCAGAGCAGGTCATGATCTCTGAATTGAAGCAGATCTGCTGTTGCTGCAGCAAAGGAGCTGCCTGGCTGACCTGTTTACACCGGACACGTGTGATTAAAACTGAGCCATTCATTGCAACGAAATGCGTTTCAGTCACTCTGGACCAAACCAGTTTACTTCACACCTTTTAACCCTTGAATCCCTCAAACTAGTTTGAGGAGGTTCAACATGAGCTCAACCAGAGTAAGAGCAGAACATCTAAAACAGAAGAGTCAGTGTATCTAGCCTCAAATAAACCACAGATATCTCCAAACCAGTGCTGTTAGACTAAAAACTGGAGACCTGTCCAGGGTGTACCCCGCCTCTTGCCCAATGACAGCTGGGACAGGCTCCAGCCCCCTTGTAACCCTCCAGAGGACAAGCAGTTGCAGAAGAGGAATGAACAAGGGAAATGTGTAAGAATTATTATCTTATAATGTAGGAAAATATGCTTAAAGTTTGTGTGTAGATACAAAGGAAGGATTTAAGGACACATGCAAACCTGTGACCTATGTGGTAGTTCTGCCCCAGAACTGCCCCATAAGAGGATTTCATATTTTGCTTTGACCTAACACATTTAATCTTCATTAGATTTCAGTTTTTGCAGTGAAAGAAAAGCAGTTGCATTCCTTGAACACAGACCTTGAGGGATAATTGTCACAGAGCCTCATTCAAAAAAACATTTAAACCTAAAACGACTTCCCCCTCCTGCAGGACGGCAGTTCCCCGTACGGAGCGCGATACGTGGGCTCCATGGTGTCAGATGTTCACCGCACCATCGCCTACGGGGGGATCTTCATGTACCCCGCCAACGAGAAGAGCCCCAAGGGAAAGGTAACCACTGGCCCTCGATGAAGCCGTTAGACCACAGGATCAAGTATTCATGTAAATATATGTAAAAACGATGGATGAGGATGGACCGCCGTCGCCTCTTATCGGTTAACCTCTTTACTCTTAGTGTGTACAGTATGAACACCTCGGGCAAATGAAAACTGAAAGCATGCAGTTTATTGGAAGCTGGTTGTAGCTCTGGATGTATTTATAGTGACCTGAATGTCAGACGTACAGGCTGTTTCTGTTCCTCCTTCTTTACAACGAGTAAACAAGTGAAACAGGAGGAGAAACTTTACACCAGACTGTGCAGTCAGCATGTACCTAGGCTGGACCTTTGACTTAATCTGTCACCCGTCAGCCGAGCAGTGAAGCAGAACCCCCCCAATAACAACATTATGTGGAAGGAAGGTGGTCATAATGTTATGCCTGATTGGTGGAATGTCTTCCAAGAGAAACCTTTGACTTTTCTAACGTCTCTCTCCCCCCGAAGCTGCGGCTGCTCTACGAGTGCAACCCCATCGCCTTCCTCATCGAGCAGGCGGGCGGCCTCGCCACCACCGGCACCCAGAGGATACTGGACGTCCAGCCCGAGGCTCTGCACGAGCGGGTGCCCTTCGTGGTGGGCTCCCCCGACGACGTCAACGAGTACCTGTCCTTCGTGAAGAAGATCCCGTAAAAAGCTGCAGTGCAATCTTTTTACGGGATATTTACCAATAAATATGTGATAACCGGCTCCAAAGTTCATTTTGTAGTATCTCTATGTTAGACGCATGTTGAATCACAGCCTGTTACGAGCCGGCTCGAGGGCCACATATGTTTTATTAAAAACCAAAGGGCGACAGGTGAGCTTCTGCAGGTGAAAGGAGGTCATTAGGCCTCTACTACAACAACACCTTTTGTTCACATCTTCTTAGTCGAGGTTGGTTAAGATAATTAAGCACAAACACTGCCAACGCAAGACCAGCGGAGGTGTATTGGGGCGTAACACCTCCACCTCAAAAGGCTATTATTGGGAAGTCCAGCTCTTCTCAAAGATTCGTCTCTTTTGGCTTGGCTCCCTTTGACAAGTCGACTCTTTAGGCTCATTTAGAGTACTGCAGGACATAGACACCGTAACCTACATTAGTGATGTGTCATGCGCCAAAGAGCCAGCTCTAAGAGTCGATGCTTGGTAGTGAATCAGAAGAGCCGATTCCCATTGAATGAGAGCCAGCTCCCCATTGTTTTTTTGTTTTTTTGCCTTTTGTTCATTCATCTCTGCTCGGGCGAGGACGAGGGTGGAACTTTGTTTTGATGCCATGTCACCAATAACACGTGAGGACTTATTATACCAATATGTGAACCACAGAGAGGGCGTGACTCACAAGTTCACTTGGTTATGAGTGACACCCTTAGAAGAAAGCAGCATCTGGCTGATATTTAAAATACACTGGGAATGGCAGAGCAGAGCGTCGTCACTGCAAAATGAAAATATATTAAGAGCAGGTTCCACCACAAACCTGCACAAGGACATTTGTACCGTTTGTTTACTGAGCTTGGTTCCGTTTTTGCTTGTGTGGATTTGACTGCAGTGCTTTGTTCATTTGAAACATTGAACGCAATATGTATTTGCTGTGTTGGGCTAAAATATTAGGCTATACATGATACTAAATAAAGAACCGTTTGAGAGCTGAAAGAGCCGGCTCTTCTTTGGGAGCCATGGCAAAAGAAACGACTCTCAGAAAAGAGCCGAACTTCCCATCACTAACCTACGTACGTAGCCTACGCTGGTGAGAGCCATTATTACTTGTGCGCAGGTTAGCATTCAGAAATACCAGATGTCTGAGTTTGCATTTAAATCCACCTGCCGCCTGCTCCACATTTCGACAACCACACAGCGTCACACACAACAGCCACAAACCGAACCGATTACAGACACCAAGTTACTGCCTCAAACCAAGGTTGAGGTGAGGCGTCTTCACCACAGCCAGAAGGTCACACACATACACACCTCTTACGAATTCAATGAAGCCAACACACAAGTGACCTACCACAAAATGGAAAGCCGCACCCACGACGATCACAACAAATGTGGCACCGCACAAAGTTACTGCCTTCAACTGGGCTGAGTGACTTCCCCTCCCCCCATCGTAAAGAACAGTGTAAAAGCAGTGAACGCCATTGTTCCAGAACTTGCCCAGTTTCCTCTCTACCTACGAGACTGAAATTCTAACTATCTTGTCCTCAGCTAGTCTTCGTCGGCTTTCCCGGGCACGCCAGGGGCCACCCCGGGGTTACCGCACAAAAAAATAATTATAAAGTGGTGATGGTCACACCAACACCCAGAGGCTTTCTACACCAGGCAAGTTCTGAAACACGTGGCAACAACAAGTTAAGCTTTGATTCATGCCCTGAAAAATAACTTGGGGAGCCACATGACAGAGTTACAGAAATAAGGGTTTATTTTATTAAAAAAAGGCAACAGGTGAGATATGGTGAGCCTCTGCAGCAGAAAAGAATAGGTCTCTGCAGCAACAACAGCAACAACGCCCTTTATTCACAAGTTCTCAGGTGTGACTAGTTAAGATGATTAAGCACCAGCCAAAGAGATTGCAGGGCCAGTGGAGGTGCAGCCGGGGCGTAGCACAACCCTAAATAGATTTAAAAATAATGAAGGAGACAATGGAACAGTGACGTGGTGGTTAGCACTGATGCCTCACAGCAAGAAGGTTCTGGGTTTGAGTCCTTTCTGTGTGGTGTTTGCATGTTCTCCCTGTGTCTGCGTGGGTTCTCTCCAGGTTCTCCAGCTTCCTCCCACCGTCCAAAGACATGCTGGTTAGGTTCATTGGTGATTCTAAATTGGCCGTAGGTGCGAGTGTGAATGATTGTCTGTCTCTCTACGATAGCGCTGTCACGTTGTTGTTGTTTTTGTGGCTTTAACCCCAGACCCCCGGTGTCCGTTTAATCCCAACGTTAACAAATAACTGAGATTTGTCATTTTGTTCTGTCAAATTATTTTCTAAAAGTAGAACCGTGTGGACAAACTGTCTCAAAGAGCTGTGAGAATCCGTTTGTCCATTAAAGAAAGAGGAAGACTCCAGATTCTTTCTTATCTTGTGTTTTTGAGCATTTATTGATCCTTACATTGACCTCTGTGAGCCACGTCCTGAACAGCCCCCCCTCCTTAACAAAGAACACCTTATTTTGAACAACATGCTACAGATAAGAATGACGTATCTTTATAACCTCAGTGGAAAATGTTATCAATGAATAACTCTCAGAGGGAGTTATTTAGTCTCATATACATTCAGGTCAAACAGTCAGGTGGTTTGTTGTGACGCCAGAGCTGAAGCACCTCAGTCTGAAACTTGACCCTTTTGTTGTCCAGCTTGCACACGACACATTCCTGCAGCTGCGTCCGGCTGCACGACAGCCAGACCGAGCTCTGAGAGAAGTTATAGAAACACATCTACATAGATAGATAGATAGATGTGAATCTAATCATCAGTTCAGAGATGAGAGATGATGTTGTGCTTCCTGTACATTATTTTTGGACTAAATTATTCTTAGTTACCATCTCGTTTCCTTCAGGACTTCAGTTTGAGACCATGTCACCTTATATACAGATCTTAAAGACCACGTTGAGTAAAGAGGCCTCCTCTTCCTCCTCTTCCTCCTCCTAATGAACCAGCTCCTTTGTTCAACGATCAATAATCCTATAAGATCCTGGTACCAGACGTCAGGCAGCACAGCTGTGTTTAGGATTCATGTACGATCATGAGACTCCACATTTCAAACCAACGATTAAACCTCAGTAGTTGATCTGAGTTATACGTTTAGTGCAACTAGAGCCGTGAGAGATTTCTAAAGATATCTGCTATAGTTAAGATCAATGCATGTACACAGATTAGCCACAACATTATGACCACTGACAGGAGACGTGAATAACATTGACTATCTTGTGACAATTCAACGTTCTGCTGGGAAACTTTTGGATCTGGCATTCATTGGTGTGGATGTTACTTAGACATGTAGCACCCACCTAGACCAGACCAGACCAGACACCCCCCCCCCCCCCCCACCCCATAGCAATGACACTCCTTGATGGCAGCAGCCATCCCCAGCAGGATGCAGCCTGACACAGACACACACACAAAAACACTTTAGGAACAACTAAAAAAAAAACATGAAGAACAGCACAAGGTGTTGACCTGGCCTCCAAATTCACTAGATCCCAAACTGATCAAGTATCTGTGGGATGATCCACAGAGGCCCCTCCCCTCAAAGACCCCCCCACTGACAAAATTCTGTTTCCAGACACCACAGGACACCCTCAGAAGGCCCATGTCCATTCTCTGATGAGTCACCACAAGGGAGACCTACACAATATTCGGGAGGTGGTCATAATGTTATGGCTTATCGTGGTATGTTAACATTTTTTGCCACACAGTGTAATTCTGCTTTGTGGCATTTTATTTTAGATTGACTTAACGACATTAAATTTGAGAATGAACTAATAATTCTGCTTTGTGTCCTGAGAAGTCATTTAAGTCATTTTTAAATTACAGAGCTGAAAGTGAATCAAGAGACATGTGCTTTATAAAATAAACAAAAGAAGAATCTCTCCAAGAGTCCAAAGTAGTGTTTCACAACTTTAATTGATCACAGTAAAAGTAGAAAAAAAACCATTTACAATGACCGAAGCAAGTGTTAACAGATCACTCACCAAGCAGCATACACATATTTACAAAGAATAAAACGCTACACTAAAATGTTTCCAGATGAAATAAAGTGGCATAAAATTGGACTAAACAAGATGGCGCCATTTCCCTAAAATAATAATAATAAAAAAAAAAACTATGTTTCTCCTCGTGAAACATCTCAGAACCTCCCGTCGCTCTGATCAAGGCCTCGACCCTCCTCCTCCTCTTCGTCTTCAGACCGGGACCATTTTAATAAAAACACTACGGAGCTACAGACTGGAGCCCAACGTGTCAGACCAGAGGATAGCTGGCCGCCGTCGCGATGCCACAGTGGTTCTTCCTGTCTTTAGCCATTAGGATGTAGCCTTTATCGCCCCAGTTCTCGCTCCAGCTGCAGGACGACAAGGAAAAGAAAACGTCAGGAAATGAGAGAAGTCCACGTCTCTGTCTCAGCTGCAAGAAGATTTTAATAAATAAGAACACAGCGACTCTATAAACAACACGGGACTGACCTGTTCTTGACGATCCAGTATTTCTTGCCGTCTACGTCTTCGCCCTCGAAGCCATAACCCACCACCAGCACGCCGTGGTCCAGCTCCTCGCTGCTGCAGTCCTTCTCATAGTAGATTCCTAAAAAAAAAATTGAGTCAAGATATTAGACCTCAACCGCAGCGATTTTTTCATTTCAGCTCCCATCAGACCAACACAATGACAATAATGTAAAATGTGCGATTACAAAGTAGGGGGGACTCACCTGACTGGTAAAACTGGAAAGACTCGTGACCGGCGTCGATGGCGACTGAAACGGGTCCCACGGCGGCCACGGCCTTCATCAGAGCGCGCTCCTTGCCGCTGGGAACGTCCACAAATCCAGTGTCGTTGGCGGAGTTGTACTTGGGGTCGTAGTGGCACGGCTGGTCGTCCTGAGAAACGAGGAGGAGGTTGTTAAGACTCAAATAAATTAAATAAAATCGCATCGTCACTTGTTTAGTTTGGGGACTTTAGAGCTACTAATTCAGGCTTAAAAGGTTTCATCTGTAAATGTGCGTGGTACGTACAGTTCCCAGGTAGGGGTAGGAATCCTCAGAGTCCAGGCCCTGGTTGTCCTTGATGTACTGGAAGGCCTGGTCCATCAGACCGCCGTTGCAGCCCTCGTTGCCCTCGGGCCGGGAGCAGTCCACCAGGTTCTGCTCGCTCAGAGACACCAGCTGGCCGGTCTTCCTGAAGACCTGACCCTCCATAGCTCCGGTGGTGCTGAAAGCCCAGCAAGAGCCACACTGACCCTGGAGAGAGCAGAGAAGGGGGGGGAAGGCCGGGTTAAAGACGGAGAAATCAAATCTGCTCGCTTATTACATTTGTGCTGATTGAGAGTGAATCTTTTTTTATTCTCAGGCTGTAAAACACTTGGTTTTTATTTGCTGCTCAGGGAAAAAAACAAGCAGATACAAGAAATAAGAACTATTCTAAATAAAATAACTTGTAGATTTCTCTAGTGTTTAACCGTGCATTTAGACCAGCTGGACTCGTTTTAAAACGAAGACATCTTGAAATTAAATGGCAACGGTAGAACAAAAAGAAAAGAACTTGTAAATAAACTGTACTTAAATGTTATCTGCTCTTTATTCCAGTAGTATTTTGATTGAACCCACGTTTAAATTCGTCATTTGTGAGGTGGACATCTGAATTGTAGTCTTCATAGTTCTGGAAAATTTACAGAACTAGACACAAGTGCAAACGCAACCTTGGAAAAGAACGGACGCTTCATCGAAACAAAGCTGAACGTCCATAAACCAAATGAGTACGAGAAATAAAATCCACAAGTGGAAGTTCAGCACTTCCTTTACATTTTTAATTATATCTTTAACGTTGTCGCTCGGTCTTGCTCCACTTATGAGACTTCAGAGAGCAGCTTGCCTCTTTAACTTTGCACCCAGCCCTCAGCCCAAATGTATACAACAAGTGTTTTTCTCCAACCTCTGTCTGCAGGGAGCTGGTCGGACCGGTTTCAGCTTACAGAAAGTTAATGTATGTCAAGGGGGAGGAGGAGGAGGAGGAGGAGGAGAGAACATATTGTGCGCTCGTGAAGGAGAAACGAGAGACGGGTGCAGCGTGTAGATAACAACACACACACACACACACACACAAAAAAAACTTGCTAGCGGCCTCCTTATCTTCCTCTCGGAGCAAAACATTTGCTTCAGTGGACAGAGTCCTCCTGTTCTACAAATAAGCACGTCTGTGACGGCGAACGTGTCCAATGCTGGACATTACATCACCCTGTTTACCAACAGCTGACACTAGGTCATCCACTTCAATCTCATGTAGCACGAAAAAACCTTTTTAAGTTCATTTTTGTTAATTTTAAAAAGACTAAAACTTTGAATCAACAGGTGGGTTTGTTATGCGTGATATGTACAAGTCAGCTGCAGAGTGGAGTCATTTTCTTGTGCAGGATCTGGACCGCGTCTCCTCAAAATGTCTTCACCTGAAAAGCAGCCTCTTATTTTCTGCTCCCTACGCTTCGACCTCTACATTTAAACCTCGCCGTAGAGAGGAGGAACGCCGTCGTTACCTGGTCCTTAACGGGAGTGACGTAGCCCTTATCCCTCCAGTCCAGAGCGCGGGGGGCCTCCAGGAAGTTGGGCTCCATGAACAAGGACCCCGTGAACTTTCTCTGCGTCTTGAGCTTGTAGCCGTTCATGATCTGCCTGAACTCCTCGTGGGTCTGCAAGAAGAAAGCGAGCGTGTGATTTTAGCAGCTTAACACTTTGCTAATCTGGGTTTCATTTCTGCTCTGCTGGTTTTTTGTTTTAAACCTGTTGCACGTTACATCATTACAGGATTTATGCGTCACCCGTCTTCTATTCCCACAAACCTCAGTTTTATTTATATTATTCCAGTTATCAGCATCATCTACTCTGGTTTCCAGGAACCCTGACTGATAAATGCTACCAGCCGAGATAATGTGGCCGCTGTGTCGAAACTCGTGGCCTCACCATGTCTCCAAAGTGGTTCATGCCCAGGCGGTAGGTGTGTTTGCCCAAGGAGTGCTCCAGGTTGTGCAGCTCGATCTTCTTCAAGTTCTTCTCCCACACCAGCCTCCTCCAGCCCTCCTCCTTCTACGGGACAAAAAAAACAATAAATACTTCCAGATTTTTGCACAGAGCTAGAAAAAAAAATCTCGGTTCCTTACCTCGTGGTATTTTTTACTGTGCCAGCTCTTCCACAGGTCCCAGTGCTGGTCCAGCTGTGGGTCCAGAGTCGGGGCTGAGAGGACCGAGCTCAGGCCCAGGGCCAACAAGACGAGAGGCAACATTGCTGAGGATTCCTGCTGCAAATCAACACAACAAGTCAGTTTCCAAAGAAGGAGATGCAGATAACATTTCTCAGAGCATAAAATTCCTCATAATATATGTTTCCCAATCGTTGTGTTTGTCACACATCCTGTAAATACAGCTGCTCTCTGTGCTGATTCATGCACCATGAAAGCTGCGACGCACATTCCCGACAGTATAGTCATTTGCAGACTTTACAACAGTATCCTAGGTGATTTGCATGATAATATAATATGGAAACGGTTTTCGTGGACAAAAAACACGACGGTGTTTATCTGTTTATGGTCGTTTTCCTGGGAGGAAACCTGGATCGGATCCCCCCCTTCACCCCAACCCCCACAACAATAAACCGAGCCCAGCTTGTTTTTGCTGGAGCCGGCGGGTCACGGGATCCGCTGTCCTCGGCAGGGAGCCAAGAAAACCGGCCAGCATCGAAACTACCGAGCAGGAAAACGAAAAGAAAACCAAAACTTGAACCGGCAAACCGTTTACTCGCCTCCTGGTTAATTTAAAGGGATTTAAACTAAAAAAAACAATGGCTGCTTCTTCAGGAATGAGCCACAGACGACGACAAAGGGAGCCGAATCCAACAAGATGGCTATGTCTGGCCGACAGCAACACATAAAGACTAGTTTTCGAAGCAAATACCGACTTAAATTCCAATTTCGTCTTAAATTTACGTTTTTGTAAACGGACGCTGGTTCGTTTAATCGAGATTCCAAGCACGAAAAAATAAACCCGAATAAAAACCACAGGTATTCATGAATATTTTTTTTTTTTTACCCCTAACTCAGACGTCGAGTTTAGATATTTTGACGCTAAAGACGAAGTGAAACGAATAATTAAAAAATAAACTTACTGTATATTCTGAGGTTACTGGAGATGGAGAAGAAGAAAACAGTAGACAGTGAAGGTACACTAAGTTTATAAAGGCCTCAGCGGCCACAGAGTAACGGCCCACCGAGCTCTCTGATTGGTCGGCTGCTTGTTTTCACCAGAGACTCCTCCCCCTTTACGTCTTGCGTCATCGCGGCGCACGTGATTCCTTGCCTCTGGAATGGTGTTAGAAAAAAAAAAAAAAAAAGGAGGCCACCAGACTTGTTTTCTTGTTTTTGTCGCAGTGAAAACTATTAAAAAAACACATTTTGTTAATTAAAATTGGTTTCTTTCAGCTAGTTTTATAATTATAACCCTCTGCTTTATAATATCATAATATAATAATAGGGAATGAGCGCTTACCGGCTTTTTATTTGGTACCAGTTCCTGGAAACATAACAGAGGGGGGGAGCGTGCTTGCAGAAGTTTGCAGAACTGCTTCCTGCACTTATCTGCTTTAAAATCAGAGCATACACTGACAATTTTCTTGACCAGCTTTCCTGTCGTCGAAAATTTCACTAATGATTCAAACCAGCTGTGATTTAAAAACCCGTAGGAGGTTGAATCCTCAGCTTCTCAACTTGACCTGTTTTTCAAGCGAATAAATGATTATCAAGAGCACTGACGGCGAATTAGCCCGTATCTCATGCTAAATATCTTTAACATACAGTAAAGGAAAGATAAGGAGTGTAATATAATCAGTCACGGTCACTGTTTTTTTTTTTTTTGAAGTTATGCTTATGCATCACACTTCCATAGCTGCTTGCACAATCAACACCGGGGGTCAATCACAGTCGACGCTCATGTGATTGATAAGACTGAGAGAGTCGCCGTTGTTTGTGCGTTTCACCTCGAAAACCTTTAGTTTCTGCTGTAGCCTATCGCTTCACGTGTGTGGTAATCAGTTTGTTGTTTAGATTTAGATTTAAAGCCGCAAACCAAACATCTAATCCATTAAAGTGTTCCTCGTTGCCTCGTTAATTGTGTTAAAGTCTGATAAAACTAAAGCTTGTACCTCCTCTCCTGCAGCTAGTGAGCAGACTAGCTCAGACTGAAGTCCAGACATTGACCTCAGTGTTTTGAAAGTTTTTTGAGAACCGACTTTCACCTGCAAACGTAGAGATGGGAACTTAGGATGTAACTCAAATAGTTAAATAGGAAATAAACAACAAATATCAAGACGTTACGCACATTATTCCTGCAGAATAGAAAATACTCAATAACCACACAGTTTATGCAGCAAACACATCACAAATTGTCTCTTTGGGTTTTATAGAAATGTGCTTGTTGGTGGATTTTGAGCTGATCTAGATTCCCTCTCTTTGCTTTCAGCTTTGCGGTTTGTTAGTTGGTTGCTTGGCTTTAGTTTCATATTACCTGCACCATCATGACAGTGGTATCATTTCCCAAAAAATCACACATACACAGAGTCGCTCTGAAAGGCAAGTTCAGTTTGACCTTTCCCTAGCGTCTTTCTGCTGGACGGACCCACCACCACGACACGAACCGGTCGGCCGAGAACCTTCGCAAGACTCGCACGAAATGCTGAAGTCAGCCGATTAAACGCCCGCCAGAGAATATTAACAACCAGCAATCATTAATTGAACCCCTGCTCGCTGACGGCAGGCGTATATTAAGCGCTAATGCTGTGAAATCTGTTCATGCACGCAGGAAGCATGACGTCTCTCGGTGCAAACTGTGCGGTTGAGTTAACATGCCATCTTTAGAGCGGCCTAAAAATACATCATGTCTTTGCCGTTACGTGTGCAGCTGAGGGCAGCAGATGTGTGACTGGATCGTGTTGCACAAACTAGAGCGACACATGATTACACATGATGACAATGATTTTTTTGGTCAAGACACCAAATCAATCGCCTTCTTAGAGGAATCCAAAAACAAGATAACTGTGGTTTGGTTTGGAGTGAATATTATCACTTAAGTAAGTCAGAAGGACTCTTTATAGAGTGTGTTACATGATTTTTATTATGTCTTGTATTGTTAGAGCTTTATTACTACTGCTTTAATCTGTGACCTGCATCTCAATGTTCCATTAACCTTTCGACATTGTTGGCATTTCATAAGCTTGTAAATCATTTGCAGATATGTGCAGACGAGATGTGTCCTCTGGAATCATTTCCTCTGTACGGTAAATACACTGAGGAAGTGAACAGTACTCATGGTGAACCTCACTGAAGGAAGTGTTCTGTATTTACGGCGACTCCAGCAAAGGCCGCCTCGACAAGCGTGAAACTCGGCCTGTTTGTCTGTGGACAGAAAGTCAGAAGTTGAAACGCACACATGCAGTTGCGACTCCTGGACTCCTGTGTGTCTTCCACCTACACGACGCTGATCATTCATCATGAACCTGACGAGCTCAGAGTCACGCGGTTTCCAGCGACACACCTTTCCGAGGTGTAACCCCGCAGCACAACAACATCCCAGCAGTTGGGGCACGTTAAGACAGAGCCTCGGAGAGCGCTCGAGGGGCTGCAGGCCGGTCATGTGAGCGCGTGGGTGGTGCCCCCCCTCCGTCCTCCCCTCCAAAAGCAGCTGAAGCTCCACAATGAAGCCAGAGGAGTGGAAATAACAGAGTGAGGAATCTGTCCTCGCTGTCCTCTGATTCAGCAAAGAATAAACATCTTGGTGGAGTGTGTTGTGCACAGAAGCTTTGTATGTTCATCTTTTAAACGATTATGGAAGCAAAGATGGAAAACGTGAATTAGACTTATCTAGTTTAGACAAACATGAATAAGTTTAGAACTACCTATGCACCTTCCACTGTGACACTTTTTACATTTCTACAACACTTTAATTATATTTTATATTCTACTTTATACTTATACTTTATTTTAACTTAGTTTAACTTACTTAATTACTTATTATTGTACTGTATTATACTGTGTCCAAGCTGTTTCGTCCTGTTTTGTTTTGTCTTGTCTTCTGTTTTTTTTAAGTGCCACCAAAATTTCGTTGTAGAAATACAATGACAATAAAAATCTTGAATCTTGAAGTGTGAATGAGAATCCTCCCTTAAAACCTTTATACGGTCTCTTTCAGTAGTTCACACCGATCAGGCACAATATTATGACCACCTTCCTGATATTGTGTAGGTCTCCTTTTCTGGTGACTCATCAGAAAATTGGACATCGGCCTTCAGAGGGTGTCCTGTGGTGTCTGGTAACAGGATGTTTTTAGTGGGGGCCTTTGAGGGGAGGGCCAGGTCAACACCTTGTGCTGTTCTTTATGTTGTTTTTAGTTGTTCCTAAAGTGTCAAGGAGTGTCGTTGCTATGGGGTGGGGGTGCCTGGTCTGGTCTAGGTGGGTGCTACATGTCTAAGTAACATCCACATGAATGAATGCCAAAATAAATCCATTTTTTCTCTTGACTCAAGGCTCCAAACACTTTCTCTGACAGGGTCTGTGTTTGTTAAGTGTGATAGAAGAACAGCGCCACCTTCCTGTTCTGTGCAGTGAAGCCATGTTTACTTGCAAAACTCAAGTCATTGATTGCTTTAATCTACTGGTTTGAGCAAAGAGTTTGTTTTTCCTGCTGTGTTTCATATGACTAATAGTTAGATTAGATAGTTATTCAGAAATACAGAGAAAGGTTTTAACACATTTGTGAAGTAGATGTAAGTTTCTTCTAATCATGTTGTGACCTCTTCGATGAGTTTCCAGATTGGGAGCCAAACAAAAAGACATTTCTGCGTATTCTACTAAAGTCTAAAACTGTTTTCAATGAGACAGAGTCGATGGTATTAAGTAAAGCATTTATTATAAAATGTATTACACTATAAAGTGTCAGAAGTACTAAGAACATGGCATTCCAAGACATGCTAAAAGAATGTAACATAAATAGCAACGAAAAAGACTTTGTGCAATGTGGCGATCAGACCCGAGTGTCTCCTCCTTCACCCCCCCCCGACAGAAACACCCTCCACCCGTCCCGTCCACGGGTCGGACTCGCAGTCTGGACCGCCCCCGTCCCGTAGGAGGGAAAAAAAAATAAAAATAAAATAAAAAAAGACACCGAGTGGAGACGAACGTCATAATAATATTATAGTGATTCTCAGCTCTTACAAAATAATGTGCCTCGGTTTTTTTTTTTGTTTGTTTTGTTTTGCTTTTTTTTTTTTATTTATTTATTTTTAAACGTAATATATTCACTTCCCTTTCCAGAGCATCACTTCTCAGCTGGTAAATCTGTACAAGGCAACAACAGAGGAATGAACGAGTGTGTTTCAGGCACACGACATTGGCAACGAGTTTACACAGTTATCAAGAAAACAAAAAAAAAAAAAAAAAGCTTCAATAAAACGAGAAGTTTCTGACCAGTTTGGGACGTTTTTCGTTTCGTCGTGTCCGTCTTTGTTTTCACTTGCGTTTCCTTCAGCGGTACATTCATTTTGCCTCGACGTATTTGGGGCGAATAAAAGAGGAGAGGTGGAGGACGAACAGAAAGGAGAAAGGGAGAAGCAGGCCTCGGAGTATTTACAGCGCAGCTACGAGTCTGCTGCGTCCGACTGGCTTCAGTTCAGAAGGTCAGAGGATGTGAAGGATGGACTGAACAGGTGTTAACACTGGAGGAAGTGAAGCAGACAGGAAATACTGCACCGTCTTCTGAAAAAAGGCCCTCTGCATTCGTAAAATCTAACTTTTTAGGAAATAGAAACTCTTCCCGATATCAACACAATCTGCATTTCTCTGCTTCTTCTATAAAATACCAGCTTACACAAAGTGAAGCGCTTTTCTTCGGAGCCTTTGGCCTTTTTTTTTTCTCTCAGCTAACTAAATACTAACCGGGCTGGGGCACGAAGCTGCTTCCCGTTCTTAAAAAACAAACTGAAAGGAGATGTGGAAGCCACGCATGGCCGGCCAACACTGACAAGCGATACTGAGAAGCAGCTCAAATTTAGCTCGACGGAGGTGGCGTCAAAGCCACTGTGCAAAAACATCTGACACTGTGGACGGTAACTCGACTGTTGGCGTCCCCGCACTGGTCACTTGATGCAGAATTCTGTTGAGGAAGCGTTAAAAGAGGGCGCAGCGTCGGGCGTCGTTACTGTAACTGTGTGTGTGTGTGTGTGTGTGTGTGTGTGTGTAGAAAAGGTTAGAAAGCATCTAGAGTCACGGTTCATCGCAATTAACACGAGTTTTGTGTGTGAAGCTCAGCTGGATCGGTGCCGAGCTGCGCCCCCCTCGTCTGCTGCCGCGGCCGTCTTTAAGCTCCGCTCTGACACACACACTGTGCAGTGAGTATGTTTTGGTGCTTCAACGGTGAAACACTTGAAGATGTCTTGTTAAAAAAATGGCAACAGTTCCCTTAGTGTAAACAGAAAGCGATGATTCTACAGGTCCCAGAGTTTCCTTTGAATTTTTGTGCCGCGAGAACAAACCAGAGACGGTTTTAGTAGCAGGTCAGCTGGTTAGTCTAGGCATGCGCATGTGTAAATGATGTGTCTGTAGAATAAGTGTGAATCTGGAAAGTACTTTCATTCACAGAATCAGGAAGTCTGCATGTGTGGAGACGTTTATATCTAAAGTTAGAAACATGTTCCAGTTATCTTCAGTTTCTTCTAATGACTCGATCGAAGCTGAGAGTTTTAAAGACCATAAACTAATAAAAGGATCATTCAACATGCCTCTGTGTTTGTGTAACTCTTAGAAACTAAAGTCTGAGATGTGACAAAAGCAGAAGGAGTTTAAAACTTGATATATCCTTCACCAGCAAGCAAACTGTAAAGGTTTCCAGACATAAAACTGCCTTGATAGATAAACTGTTAACAGCTTAAAGCCTGAGAACACTTTACCAGAAATCTTTAAAGTCTGACACAGAATGGGAAATAAAAATTATTAGAAAACTCTGGGACCAGTAAAAAAAACACAAAAAGAAAGAAAAGAAAAGACGATTTATCCAAAAAATTAGCAAAAACATTCCGAATAAATGAAGATTAGCTTAGAAACACAAATACGCTGATTAACCACGAAGGCAACTGTTTCCCTTTGACCTACAGCTCCTGCAGAACGTCGCATCGACTCGCCGCCGAGTCTAATCCGAGAGCGGACGGAACCGGTTTCACCTCTTGACCGACTCAGGATTCAGCTGTTTTTATTTATCTATTTATCTATTTATTTATTTATTTTTGGAGGACGAAATTCAGTTTTCAAAAGCTTATAAAACGAGCTGCACCTTTTTCCCGTGTAAAATGTAAAACGGCCTTTTGCGTTTACTTGTGACCGTTTAAAAGACAGGTTTGAAATTTTATTGTCGGCGTCGACAAGGCACAGTTCTTCAAACGTTTGGAAAGAACTACTGTATTTATGACAACAAGACTGTTTGTGCTCTTTTCAGGGAGGTAGACGGCCACGAAGGCACTCTGAAAAAAAAATGCCGTTGTTTCATGAAACACTAAGCTGAGCGGCCGAACGTCACATCAGTGAAACGAGAAGCGAGCAGGAAGTTACCTGATGGACGGAGCGAGCCAAGATGGCAGCCTCCTACACGTACACACACCGTCTTCTGTTTTTCACGTGACGCCGTGGTTCACACGGGAGGATGCGATCTCTTTAAACCCGCCTCCATTCATCCTAAAACATAGCTTTTCCTAAATTTCTGACTGTTGAGCTGTGAGCGGAGTGAGACTTGAGTGTGCAGTAGAGCAGGAGGGATATTAACAAGCAGCGTGACGACATTGAGAACAGAATCAAAACACAGGATTCCTCTTTGGAGTTCAGGACGTTGAGTTTCTTTCACAACATTCATAGTGGAAGGAAGGAAGGAAGGAAAGGGTCGGCTGTACAGGTGTGGAGAGCACAAACACAACATCCGGTTGATTTCAGAGCGAGCAGCTGGACTCTCTGCGATTGCACTTCAGGTTCATTCACACACAAGTCTGTGTGTGTGTCCAGATTCATTCACCTCAGACTGACGGTCAGCGGGATATGACGGAGCTGATGGAGTTGTACGACGTGCCGCCGTTGCAGGCGGCGGGGTAGCCGTTGGTGGCCCCTCCCACCGCTTCCATGTTGACCCTAAACACAGGTGAAGCTTTGAGGAGGAAGTCTGCCGCGTCTCGGCGGCCGAGCTCCCTCAACTTGGACATCAGGACGCCAACCGTGCTGTCCGCCCGCCCGCTCCACTCCTGCAGCAGCGCCGCCGTCGGGCTGGGCTGCAGCGCGTCCTGCTGGGAGCTCGGGTCGGACTCCGGCTCAGGGGTGCCGTTCGGAGTCCCGTTACTGTGTTTGGCCACCAGATCCGTGAGGCCGAGGTTCATCGCCAGCAGGCACCAGTCTTTCCCCAGAGCGTCCGGAGGGTCCAGCATGCGGCAGAGCTTCCTGCGAGCCAACAGCGGGACGTCTGATATGTGGACGTCGGTTCCCAGAGTCCCCTGCTGGTAAACTTCCGCGCAGCCAAAGACCAGGATGCTGCTGAAGCTCTCCCGGTAGCCGCCCATGGTGTTGGTGAGTGAGGTTTCCCGCTGGACTTGAGCCCGGAGGAAATCTTTGGGTTGGTAGATCATGATGGGTGCGTGGTGTTCCCGCAGCTGCTGAGGACTCAGGTAATATTTGGCTGTGAGCTGTCCAGGGAGGGTGGAGGCCAGCAGGTTCTCTGTTATACTACAGATGGTGTCCAACAGGGTGTAGCACTTGGCCCTCTCTGATTCATGTCCACGTACTTGAATCTCCACACCCTGGCCGTGGTTGACCAGAAGGATCATGGCTTCCACTCCTGCCTGGCTCACTTTGGCTCCGTTGGTCCACAGGTGGATGTCTCCGTCGATATCCTCGCCGCCCTCCTCCTCAGGTTTGTGTTGGTGGCTCCAGCGACACAGGTTCACCTGCAGCTTGTGAAACAGTCCACAGGGGAAAGGGGTAAGGTGCTCCGCGGGGACGAGCCGGACGCCTCCGTAGACCAGAGACTCCTCCTCCTCCTCCTCCGTCCAGGAGCGGTGGAGGCCGTTTGTCTTGATGAGGGCGGGGACGTCCACCATGCAGGGGTTGGTGGCGTCGCGGGCGCAGACGTCCATGGCGTCCAGGATCTGCAGCAGCTCGTCCACGTCGCTCTCAGGGGCGAGGGCCTGCACCTCCTCCAGCCTGTAGCGCCCCCTGTAGTGGTGGATGGCCTTGGGCGTCTCCGCAGACAGCAGCTTGCCGAGGATGTTGCTGCAGAGCCAGCGGGGCTCCAGCAGAACTACGTCCTGCACCGTCTCACTCTGCATGATGTTGATCTGTGGGAGGAGGGAGGAAAGAGGGAGAGAGGAACGGGGAAGGAATGAGGGATAAACATGAGGACAACATTTGTTCAGGAAGATAATCAGGATATGTGAACAGAAAGTAAAATGTGGGGAATAGGCGGTGTATCTCATTTATAACAAAGAACTGTAACAATACATTACACAACAGAGAAAACAAAATGTTCCTGCTGCAGAATAATTCTGAGTAATGGTTTGCAGATGTTTGGTTCTGTTTATTGAAGAACCAACAGTGCAGCCTGGTGGTCGTCTGGTGAACTGACAGACTCACCTCCCCCATGCTGTGAAGCTGCAGGGCCAGAGTGCGGAGGTGATCCTGGCTGACCAGTGGGTTGATGTGCTCCTGGACGTCGCTGACAAACTGCTGCCACGATGTGAGCTGGTTGGGTCCGCTCAGCTTCCTCCAGGCTGGCAGAGCGGCCAGCAAGCGCTCCGACAGCAGCGTCATCGGACTACACCTCTGCAACGACATTCCAGATTTGATAAACACTCACTCTCAAGTGTTTTGCCCGTAAAGATAACAGACACTGCAAACTTGTTGAGGCCGTAAAGCCCAATTGGTTCAATTTAGACACTTGGGCTTGTAAACTGTGAATAAATAATTCGGTTGGATTGTTTTTGGATTGTCTCTGCTCATGTTTTTTGAGGAAGAGTCAGTAAAAGTCTGTGGTTTCACATAAACACAGAGAGGAAAAGGTTCCAGTGCTCACAGAGATGATGCTGGTACGAAGCTCCAGCAGGTGACTCCTCAGCAGCTTCACGTCTTTGGAGTTTGAGGCTCCGGCGTCCATCACAAACAGTTTGTCGCTGATCTCCAGGTCATTCCCGAACCTACGACAAATACCCAACACTTAAATAGTGACATGATGTATGCGTATTCTGTTTAATTTCAAGATAGCATATTTACCATGAATTACCCGGGCTCTTTGGGTCATGCTAACTTTGCAAACTTTGGGGAAATGAGGATTCGCACAAGCTCTATTTTATGACATTGTCACAGGTGTGAACTAGTCTCTAATCTACAATCTACAGCCTGTGAAGAGAGAATAACCTGCGCGTATTCAACACTCGTCTTTCAGGTTTCAAAATATGATCAGTTAGCGCTAAAGTTTAACAAAACCTATCTGACAGGAAATCAAATCCAGAACAGAAGAGGATCCGAGGACCCAACCCTCATGTCCACGTCCTAACCTGTTCCTGACTTCCTTGAGCAGCGCCCTCTCCTTGTCGTAGGTGAACTCTCCAGAGAAAGCTCTGGGGACGTCGGCGAGGTCGGCGTGTGTCGCCACCAGGACGACCGTGAGAGGCTGCTGGATCCGGCCTCCGAAAACTAGAGAAACACAAGAAATACAAACACACACACACTTTCCAGTTATTATAAGGAACAACTACAAAAGCATAATATTTCTGTTTCAAGGCTGAAGTTTTCAGTCGTTTTTATGCAGAAATATAGAAAAAGAGGGGTGAAAATACGTAATCGAAAATACAATGATGCACTAATTCACTCGCTGTAAAAATGAGTGCTGATGGGAGCTCCTCACCGATGTTGCCCTGTGGCAGAGTGAGGGCTTTCAGCAGGTTCAGCCAGTAGGTGATGTGGCCCAGCTGGGTTTCGTACGGCTCCTCGAGGCTGAACAGGACCAGGTGGATTGCTGTCACATCGTTGGCTGCAAAGTAGTCGTAGGAGCAGTAGTAGACCGGGTTCCCCGAAAACTCCCACACGCTGAAGTCGCCCACACCTGCAGACAAGGAAGTACGTTTGGTCGCCATTTTTACTCGTCATGTTTAAATGTATGCAACTCAAAATAACAACGTTTAAGCTTCACTCGAAAAATCTTTGGCTCTCACCGTGGATGTTGGCGTGCTGGATGTCGATGGCCTTCGTGGCCTGTTCGTCAGCCGTGGACAGGGCGTTGTGGACGGGGGAGAAGACCTCCAAGACGCCTTTGGTGAGGCTGGGCTCAAACATCATGCTGCGACTCCGCACACTCACGTTCTCACAGCCCGGATACAGGTTGGAGATGCTCACTGACACTGAACACAGACGAGGAGAGGGGACGGAAACTGTTCATACTATTATCATAGTCTTAATTATGCAGCACAAATCTCAAACTAAACTTAATGAATCTCAAATAAATCTCATTACTTTAAGTGATCTTGCACCTCTTTGCTCCAATCGAACCAATCAGAAACCATCTAACAGTAAATATCTCACCAACCTCCAGTCCTTTTTTCCCCAGCCACATAATTGTACGTATTCCAACACATGGGGGCGCTGTCTGCTGAAAATAAATCCACTATGTCGACATAACATTTGAATTCTGTTGACACTCTGCAGGACCACACCTACAGTTTTTTTTTTTGTGGTCTTAAGTCACTGCTTTATTTTGACAACACCAGGGCAGTGACGAACTAGAACAGCACTGAACTGTGTCAAAAAATGTTTAGTGTGATTAGATCCTGTCACAAAACAACAGAATTATGTTCAGTGAAAGTATGTGTTGGTCCCGATAAATCAACGTCACTTAGCTGTACTATTTGTACTGGATTCACAGGTCATGAGGGGTTTCTGTTTTTACGTCAGGCAGCTTTTTAAATAAACAACAAAGCCTTCAGTGATGCAAAGCTGCTCGTATGTTTGGGTCAACATCTTTCCTCTCCTCTTTCCTGTGATCAATAAAAACTGAGTGCACCTGTTTCATTTTACAGATCCCAACAATAAATTAAGATGAACAAGCTGAAAGGTACCAGAAATCTATGCACAGTACAAAACAGGCTTTAGGTGCCAGTTTTGCAGCGCTCGACAGATGTAAACATTCAAACTGATGCTTGTACCGACGTTGGCTGGACATAAACGTATGCGAGCAGACGGACGGACATCTCGACGGCTCCCCGTCAGCCCCGTTTCTTTGTGTCCCACTGTGGACTCGCGTCACGTATCGCTGCAGATATAACACGGAGTCAATAAGGAACATTACCGACTCCAGCGCGGACTGAAAGGGCAAGAACAGGCTCTTTCGACACCCCCTTCGGTTCTGACGGAGGCCACAGATTTCCAGATAGCATACAGGACGGGATCAGTAATTCTACACGGCTCACGTAACAGACTATTATCTGAGGCGGGAATCACGTCTGTCTGTCTGGGAGCGCTTAAAGGAGACACAGTGGTTGGTATGTGTGTGTATGAGGGAGGGAGGGAGGGCAGATGGAGAGTAAAAGCAGAGAGATGCTTGAGTGTGTGCTGTTGGTCTTGTTTACAGTACAATGAACACATCAGGGAGTCTTACTAAAGACCTGTGTGTAGGACTGACCTCCATGAAAAGGCTTTTCTGAAGTCCAAGAGAAGCTGGTTATGGTCACTATGGAGTATGGTAATGAAGTTAATGTTTCGGGTTAATGTGTGAGTTGCTAGCGTGAACAGGAGCGAGCAACGGAGCAATGTAACGAGACGTCGCTGACGGACTGGAGGTCACCAGAGTGTGAAATTTAGCACAAACACAAGATTATGTACAAAGAGTAGACACTGAAAGACGTTTAACAGCTATGGAGTGTGTGTGCTGGCCCCCATAGATTCCTTGAAGGGTGAAAGATCTCATTGAAATAAGACAAGTGTGCAAGAGTCACATACCAGCAGGTTTAGAGTTGATGGGAGAGTTGGGGTGTCTGGTCGTGTTGGTCATGCGTGTCCTCCTCCTCCTGAAGAAGCTGCGCAGGATGCCACATTTCAGAGACTCGAGCAAGGTGCTCTTCCCGGCCCCCGAGTGACCGAACAGCTTTAGCTTGATCCTGGGCTGGGCGGTCTGAGTGGGCCGCAGCTGCTGGATGTAGCTCAGTTTGTGGTTGTCCTGACCCCGAAAAAAAAAAAAGAAAAAGAAAAAGAAGGAGGCATGGATTTATTAAAAGACACCGGCAGCTCGTGTGACCTTTATTTACTGAACGGCGCGAACTCCCACAGGCTTTCATTTAAAGGAGACTTCATGTTTGGATAAATTTCAAAGTGAAACAGTGAACTACTTTTCTTCCATGCACACGGAACAGAAGCATCCATATAAAACAGACAGCAGATGGCCGCTTGAAGCAAAATCACTCGAAAACACACGTGTATACATTGTTGTGTAGGTCTCCGTTGTTCCTCAAAAACAGTTGTGACTCATCAGGGAATGGACATGGGCCTTCTGAGGGTGTCCTGTGGTGCTTTTGAGGGGAGGGGCCTCTGTGGATCATCTCACAGATACTTGATCAGTTTGGGATCTAGTGAATTTGGAGGCCAGGTCAACACCTTGTGCTGTTCTTCATGTTTTTTTGACTTGTTCCTATGTCTGCTGCCATCAAGGAGTGTCATTGCTATGGGGTGGGGGTGCCTGGTCTGGTCTAGGTGGGTGCTACATGTCTAAGTAACATCCACATGAATGAATACCAGGTCCAAAAGTTTCCCAGCAGAACATTGAACTGTCACAAGATGGTCGATGTTATTGACTTCTCCTGTCAGTGGTTTTAATGTTGTGGCTGATCGGTGTATATATTAAATCAGGAGTACCCATCTTCTTTGCACGGCTGATTGTTTTAATATCGATCCTTCTGGAGACCAGCCAGTGAGGCGGAGGATATCACAGAATAAATGGTCTGAGATTTAGACGTCACAAAAGATACGTCAACCTTTGTCTTCTCAAAAGAAGGTCCCTGTCTCATAAAGGTGTAAAATGAAAGGGCACAAGTTAGGGACCACAGATGATGATAAAATGTATGTTGTAGATGTGAAAGGCTGCAGTAGAAGAATTTTAATGAAATTCGAGGCCTCAAATTGAGGCGACTGATACATTAGATTGACATATGAAGCCAAAAGTTCCCATAATGTTTACTGCCAGGTTGGTTGCTGGTCGACATTCAAGGCTCTGGTGACCAGGTAACCAGGTAACCCTCTTGTGTTGCTGCTAGTTGTTTCCTGTGCACACCCCCCTTATCTTTAATACTTCACAGGTCATTAAAACATAAGGCAAACACTTTGAAAAAGGATCTAGGTCTGTATGTTGTTTGTTTTGATTGTTATATGGCTGGGCAGGGCAACCATAATGTCTGCCGTGAGTAAATCATCGTTACATTCCTCTCTGCTCGCGGTCAGTCCTCTTATTGTTATTTAAATGTGTCCTCCCACTAACCTACCAAAGTTCATCTGTGTAAAACGCAGGGCACACTCGGATATATTAACAACAAAAGCCTCTTCCAAAGACAGCTGCGTCCTGTGTAGTGCGTTGTCATTCTGCCAGTTTGACAGATAACATTTGTAAGACAGTTTTTTAACCATCCAGCTGATGAGTCATACATCAGAAGTGGCCTGAAACACTGTGAGTGGATGTGTGGGAAGTAGAAGCGCTCCACACTCCCACCTGGGTTATGCTAACGGCGTCAATAAATAAAAGTTTCTAATTTCAACAAGTGTGATTCACAGAATGCAACTTTTTGAAAATGAATCAGGTGGAGCTCGACGCGCTGTCCTTTAAAGTCGGAGGAACGACGCCGGGCTTTTGTTTTTGCCTCTTGATTAACGGAACGTAATCGTCTTTTCTTTCAAACCTGGCGTCCATGTGTCAAAGTGTCTTAAATTAGCCCAGCATATGCAGAGGATGAGTGTTTTCACAGTTGCTGCGTTCATGTTTTCACGCTCTGCATTGAATCTCAGCGGGTCTTCTGGGAAAAAGGGACCAGCAGAGACATTAGTGGTTTAGATTTAGATATGAAGTCTGTGCTCAATGTCACTGGAGGCCTTCAGCGTTGGCCACGGTGGTGCGTGTCCTGTCCTCTTGAAATGTGCAACACATTGAACGACTAGATAGCTGACTAGAAATTATTAGTGGCTTTAACTTTTTATTCATTAAAAGCATGTTAAATGAACAAGCTCCCCGTAACGTCATCCATTACCTGCATGTGTTGAGCAACGTGCTGTCACAAAGTCTAAAAATGGCGGCTTGCTAAAATCTAACACCTCTCTTTCTCCCTCAAACGTCTTTCTCCACACCTCAGCCCTGAAATAGATAGAAGTGTGGTGACTGTGAAACCTCATCTTCAACCTCACTTTATTCGTTTATACTACACACAAGACTGTTATTTATTTTGTACCACTTTATATTGTACTGCTATTATACATTATATTTATCTTTGTCGCTTTATTTCTTGTGAATATGATCTGTCCCACAGGGATCAACAAACTGCGCGTCTTCTGTTTATTATTGAATTTGAAGAGTAACACGCTAGAAATAAACTGCAGCCTTTGTTTTCTCCTTTTTTACCTTTTTCAGCTTTCCCAACAACGCCACTATGTGCTCCTGTTGATCAGTGGAGGCCAGATCCTCGGCTGTTTTTCCATCCTGAGAGAGAGAAAGACAAAAAGACAAGACACATCTTTAGCAAACAGTTGATGCCTTACATTTTCCTTTGGCTGTTTAAATGTGTACTTAACTATTTCTAATACACATCGTTGCTTTAGGATGTAGTTTTTTAGTCCTATCTGATCATCTGCCTTCTAACACCCAAGCCTCGAAACGTCCACCTGGACTTTTTTTTGCTTAATTCAATATATAAAAAGTCAGAAAATGTCTTTTGCACATTTTAATTCAGATCACATTCGGACCACATTTTGGAGGCAGGCTGGGCCGCTTGCGATCACGTTTCTTCTAGTGGTGTGAACACACAATGCAACCTGACCACATTGACCAACTGCCTATGCAAATGACATCCTATGTACCAAGCAGAGTTTTGCCTCAATCATTCAGAACAACAAACACACAACTACTTCATTTGAATGATCGCCAGTGGAGGCAAACCCGGCGTAGGGAGAACCTTCACGCATCCTCTGTCCATGTAGCTGTAAACTAACTAAACTAATAAACACTTTAAAACAGGAATTAACAAATTAAATGACTGATTATGAGTAGGCTATGTGTACATTACCTCACATAAAACATATCCACACGTGTTTCATTTGTGATGTGTTCATGTTGATGTATGCAAAGTTGTCATGTGGAGTCAACTTACGTGTTTTTCTCAGTAATTACAGGCGTTTCTATTTGCCTTTGCCACCAGACCCTTTTCCCTTCACTGCTGTAAACTGTTCAGCACACAAACACTCTGCTGGAGTTATAATCTGATCTTTGTGCTTTAGCTTTGTGTGTGTATGCGTCTGGGTGTGGCTCAGCTTTCCTGCTCCTGGTTCATTTACCTGCACGGCTGAGGTTCCCGCGTTTTTTATATTTTATTGCTCGTGTTGTCTGATTTTGTTTTGGATACTGGTTACTGTTCAATCAGCTTCAGGATACTGCTTTCTAAGAAAAAAAAAGGCAGTACAGCGATATCATCCTATTAACCACACAGATCCAGCGTCAGTCAGCTGTAAATAATAAAGCTGTAATGACCTGGATTCCTGATGCACAGTTATAACCCCTCAAAGCTGATTCCAGTGGATAAAGTACAGCTGCAGCGTCCGTACGGCACACAGACACACACTTACAGAACAGTACGTGCACTTTCTCTCCATGTCCCTCCACTCAGCCGCTCTCATTTCTTTCTCATTTCTCCTCAGCACACTGACACAGAAACGCCACATTCCTGACAAGTTTCATGTCTCTTCCTCTAAAGCGAGCCATCTGTCACAGACGGGCTCTGGCTGCTGCTCCGCAGGGAAAGCTTGCACGGACGCCCACAGAGCCCTCCCCTCTCTCTGCAGCGCAGGTTGGTTCACCTCGTTGTTTTTATCAAGAGAAACCAATAAAGAATACCTCAAATATATAAACAGCACATTTCTGCCTTTATTCTCCTTCTCTTTCTCTTGATAAGGTCGCATAATATTATCAAGAGTGTGAGAACACTGACCTTTAAGCTATTTGGATTGTGAAAATGTCAAACATGTGAATGTAAATGAAGTGCAGCTCGAACACAAAAACTGACCGCTTTAATATGTGAGCAAACCCAAGGCCCTGCTCGTACAGATGGCGGGGTGTCATGATTATTACTACTGATGCTTGGCAACAGCAGATGAACGGCTGGTGTCATGTTTGTCACAGAACCGATGAGGAATATTAGATCATCCACGCTTTCTCCATTTTAGATTAAATATCTGTTGAAGTGGACGGTCCGAAAGGAGGATTCAGTTTTTTACTGATTTATTTATTTTTATCAGAACTACTCTAATCCACGAATAAATGAAATAAAACTTCACGTGGACTCCTCAGTTCGTCCTCCCTCAGCAGCTCAACGGCGAACCCCTGACACAGGTCACTGGACGATGAATTATACATCTCAATATGTGCCTCCTCGATTAAACATGCATAGCACATCAGCTGTCATACAATATTAACGGCGGGAGAATGCAGAGAGAAAGAAAAGGCTTGGTGTGGAACAGCTGGCGGTGGAGAATAAGAATCAGTTTTACTCTGGCTGACTGAATGAAACGCGTTACTAACAGGATGTGGGCAGGAAGTGAGAAACAACTGACCAGTAACACAGTTTTTTTTTGTTTGTTTGTTAGTTTTCATGTCCAGAATCCTTTAGTTTTGTCTTCAGCACGTGAAACGCAGCCTCGATTAGTTTCAGATCAGCAGGATTATCTACTTTTTTACCTTCAAAGACTCCTGGCTTCCTTTCATACACTAATACGGCAGGAGAGCAGAGTGAAGTGAGACATATGTTTTATGTACGGCACCGAAGAAACGCCGGACGTGAACTCCCACCCATCTCTGCAGTCAAACAACACCTCGCTCTGAGCCTGAGCTGTGTGATAAAAGCCTGTGGCTGTCAAGAGACTTCAACACCGGTAAAGACTTCAGAGAAACAACTCTACAAAGTCATGAACGGTGATATAAACACTTTTCTCTGCATGATAATTAACCGTGTTTCATGACTGACTGTACCTTTAATATATAACCACCTGAGGGTCTCCTTTTAATCGAACATACAAGATAAATGTACTGTAAGCCCACTTTATTCCTTTATCTGTATATCGACATTTCAGAGTCTTGAAACATACGATATATGTCAAGTCGATTTACACTAAAAATAAATAGCCGCCACCTTGGATTTGAATATTTCAGTATTTTATAGAGAGTCTGAAAGGAGTGATCTAACAAGCTAATACAGATACAGTAAATGGGATGAAAAGGGTTGTTTTATTAAGACTGGAGCTACTTGAAAGAAAACTCAAGAGGGTTCAAGAGGTTAAATGAATTTCTAATGAACAATGGATGAAAGCGGCTTTAAAACCACGGAAGCGGCTGAGAATGCTAATGTGCTAATAATGAATTTCTCCAGATAAAAAGCTGTCACCGTGTTTTCTTCTTTAAGGAAGCGTTTGTGCTGAATGTCATGCTGGCACTGTTCACGTGTGAAGTAGATGATTATATATATACAGTATAATCAGTCAAAATGACAAGAGGCTGCATTGTTGTTGTTTTTTTACCAAAATGGTGAAAAGAAAAATGCTGCCAGAGATAAACACAACTCTCCACTACACACTACGACAGTGAGGAGGAACTTACATGTGTGACGGCGTCGATGTTTGCTCCGGCCAGACACAGATGACGTACGACCTCGAGGCTCCCGTTGTTAGCAGCCAGGTGGAGGGGAGTTCTTCCATACTGGGTAAAGAGTAAACAGAAGGAATTTTCAGCACACGCCATAAAATACTGGACGTAATCTTTATGCGACTCTTAGTAACATGCGTCACAGCTGCCAGTAGTTCCTTGGTCCGCACCTCCATGGCTAACAACCTGGAAAGATGGGCGGTGTAATCTTTAAGCCTCAATTTCCGGCTGCCCTCCTTTGTATTTATCAAACTTTCTTAAATTAGTAGTTAATGGTGATGGTGTATCAGTGATGGTGAGGAGGCCGAGTACAGAACCGTGGTGGGAAACTTTGTCACATGGTGCGAGGACAACTTCCTTCAGCTGAATGTGGCAAAGACAAAGGAACTGGTTGTGGACATGCAGAGGAAAAAGGCTCCAGTGACCCCCGTTACCATTCGGGGGGGGGGGGGGGGGCCCAGGTGGACATCGTGGAGGACTAGAAATATCTGGGAGTGTACACTGACAATAAACTGGACTGGTCAAAGAACTCTTTAAACGCAGTGTCAGAGAGGAGGATGCTGGCAAGAGTGAAGACCATCCTGGACGACACATCCCACCCACTCCACAACACACTGGCCAGTCTAAGGAGAAGCTTCAGTAACAGACTCATTCTACCTAAATGTACAACAGAACGCCACAGGAGGTCATTCCTGCCTGTGGCCATCAAACTTTATAACTCCTCCCACTGAGTGTTGGTCACTCTTTAACACTTAGACGCTGTTCATTTATTTGCAACCTCTACCTCTGTATATTGTGAATACTTGTGCAATATTGTTCCTTTACTTTAAATGCATCTTATTTATTTTTTTATATATTTTTGTATTACCTTTATTCAACTAGCAACTGTCACTTTACGGGAGCAACAGCAACAAAACAATTTCCTTGAAGGATTAATAAAGTATTCTGGTTCTGATTCTGATTAATACCAGAATAAATAAAATACTGTAGACCATTTTTTCTCTTAGGCGAACAATTAATGTTTTGTTTTCTTGCTCATGCTACAACATCCCAGCTCAGCACCCACATAGCTGGTCAGTTGGACAATTTAAAGCCACTGCCACAATATCTGAAGGTAGTAAGACAAAATGGTCAACATGCTGCTCCTGCTGTGGGTGACCTGTGTGTTTGACTGGAAGGATCAAAATATAAAACTGATGATTAAAACAGGAATGCAGGAATGATGTGCCCTCTGAAAACCAAGCTAATTATCCTAATGACCAATAATTACCAACACAATGAACAGTAAACCCAAAATAAAGATGGAGACATGTAGGTGTCTCTTCTTCTCCTTCTACAGAAACATGGAGGCAAAACTACGAGCGGATGAAGGCAGAATCCATGTGGCCAGCAACTCTTCTTCTGTCTAAAGTTTGTCTCATCTTCTTCTGTTGGAGTGGCAGAACCACAAAACACAAACTTCTACAAAATATACCTCGGTAAAAGCGTTTTTTTAATCAATTCCTTTATTACAGCTTGGAAAAAACAAGGAAGCTTCCCTCCTATTCTATTATGCTGCAAACGTGTTTGTCTCCTCGGTGTCTTTCACTGACAGTGAAGACAAACTGAGGCACACAGTCAGCCGTACGTCAGATGCTGCTTTAGATAAACTCAGAAGAAACAAGCACGAATAGAATATAATGCATAAATCACAGCCTCTCTGGCGGGAGCTGTCTTCTCCTGATGCGCATCGCTTCCCTGAACCGCGCTGGAAAAAACGTTTCTGAGTGCAGAGAAGCCGAGGAGGCTGGCGGCGTGCGAGGAGAGCGATTCTACTGCAGAATTTATTAAGATGGATGGTGTCAAAATAGAGGAGGAAATCAAAGAGGACAGAAACATGTGTGGGAAGAAAAACATTCCCGGGCGAAGACGCTAAGCGAGATGGGTTCTTTAATCAAATATAAATCCAATATTTATAGGACCAGTTCACCTGAATAAGAAAAATGTCTTGTGTGTTGTTAAAATTACAGAAAAAGAGTGAATTTAATTTTAACAGAAATTCTAACATGCCAGGAAGATGCACATTTTAGTCATAAATCTAGATGAAATCAGATCAAACTGAACTGAAAGGAAAAAACACTTTAATCTCCATAATACATCAGCTTTCTGTGTTTATTTATTCCTCTGTTCGCCTTGTGATCAACTTGGATGGGACAGCTACAGAACAAAACTGAAACTACAGCTCATGGGCTTGAATGTGCAGCTATAACGCTTCCTTCTTTTCTTTTGAGTCTGGCTGCAGAATTGTTCTGATGCCGAATGATTGGGTCAGGCTCACAGCTGGCGTTCCAGCTCATCCCAGAGGTATTAGATGGGGCTGAACTCCGTCGAGGGGAAAAGCAATTTGTTTTTGTTTTTTTGTGTAGAAGCTGAAACGCAAAGCAACTAAAGGGCCTGTCCCAAACCATGAAAAGTACCGTGGACATACAGTGGTCTGATCTAGCTGCTGTAACAAAACACAAACATGTCTGAGTTGACTCATCGTGGTGGTGTAACAGATCATATGATGCCACTGAAAAACAATAGCTGTGTTTGCAGGTTATGTAAGATGAGTGTCACAAACAGGAACATTGGAATATGAGGTGACTGAAAAATAAAACACATATAAACTGGAGACAGTAGTTAGAGCAGGGGTTTAAAACAGAGGCCCACCAGAGGGTCCAATCTGGCCCCTTGGGATGAATTTGTACAGGAAGAAAGGAAGAAGGAGGAAGAGGAAGGGGATGAGAAGACAAAAGAAGGAAGAGTAGAAGAATGAGTAGATAAAGAAGGAGAGGAAGGAAGAGAGAGAAGGGAGGATGAGGAGAAGGAGAAGTAGATGGGGAAGGAAGAGAAGGAGGAAGATGAAAATGAGAAAGGAAGAAGATGAAAGGGAGCAGGAAGAGGAGGAGTAGAGGGAGGATGTGGAGGAGGAGGAGGAGGAGGATCTGGAGAAGTAGGAGAGTGTGAGGAGGGAGAAGGAGGTTGAAGCGTCCACCTTGTTGGGGAGGTCCAGGTTGGCCTTGGCGCCACAGATCGCTGTGACGACGGGCAGATTTCCGTCCTTGCAGGCGATGTGAAGCGGCGTGTTGCCGTGCCGATCCTGGTGGTCCAGGTGGCAGTGGTGTCTGAGGAGGCAGCGGACGACGTCAACCTGACACCTCCGCACGGCCAGGTGGAGAGCTGTGTGGCCGTCCTGCAGACACACAACATCGTCACTGTACGTCGATGATGAAGTTAGTTTTTTGCCCGATCTGGCCGATCCGAGTCATAATCCGGCTTTAAATAAACAACATTTTCTCCCTGGAGATTCATAAATGGCTTTTCTTTTCTTCCTTGTATTCTCTTAGATCATATGGACTGGATTAAGTCCAATAAATGGAGCTGTCAAAGCCTGTGTAGTGAGGAGAGGCTTGTACTTTGGCTCCAGAAAACCTGTGTTCTCTCTTCTTTTCCTTTTTAAACGCAGCATTCAGTGTTTCTCAATGTTTTGGTGCAGTCTTGTTGAGTAAAATCTCTTACTACTACCTCACCAAACATCTACACTGCAAATGTATAGATGTCTGACTCACTTAATTTTGTTGAGTTATGTGATTTTGGTTACTCTTCTTTATTTTTTGGCAGATTTGATGCTAGCCAACAGAAGAGGACGAAGAGGGATGTGTTTCTGGTTTGTGGCAGACCTAAAACAAATAACTACAAAAGATCAGGCTTGGCTAAAGCCAGATACCAATGCGATCATTTTAAAAATGCCTGGATCTGCCTGATACTGATCTCCCGATAAATTAATATTAGAGCTGCACTGGAAACAATCAAGTGCCAGGCGACTAAGAAGACCAAAACGCAGGTCGACGCCTCCTTTCTAGTAAACAGGAGCATGAAACTATTAAATTACACCATGTGGTACTGGAAAGACAGCAGTTATGTTATGATTACCTTGTCAGTGGCTTCTAGATTGGCCCCATGCTCCACCAGACACTCCACAATGTCCACGAAGCCCCGAGCAGACGCCGTTAGCAGCGAACTCTCCCCCTCACGGTTCTTTGCGTCCACGTTGCATCCGGCCTGGCAGAGCGCTCGGGCCACAGCAGAGTAGCCGTGCCAGGCAGCGCAGTGCAGCGGGGTCTCCTGCTCCTGTAGATGGAAATGCAAAAAAGGAAATAAAAAAAAATAAAACTTTGTAATTACCACCGCGTCATTGTGTCGCCTCCGTCTGTGCATGCACTCACCCTGTCTGCCAGGTCTGGGTTGGCCCGGATGCAGCACAGGTAGCTCACCACGTCCACGTTTCCATAGCGAGCTGCCACATGAAGAGCCGTCTCCCCAGACTGGAAGAGAAGAGTTAATGCACCTATTAACATCTTAACATTCCTGTTGGGTCATTCCATTCCATCTGAGTCAGCGACTTTCAAAAAACTTCCACTCAAACGAGACATAAATCATCTGATAGGGGAATGGATCCATCAGCTGTGACTTTATGGCTGCAGTCAGAGAAGCCGCTTGTTAACAGGGAAACCACTTATGTGAAACAACACCCAAGACGACGTGTTCAGTTGCCGGTACGGAACAGAACCACTTAAAAATAAAACAATTAATGGATTTAAGAGCTAAAAAAAAAAGCTTTTAAGAAAAGTTTTATGAGAGGAATTATATGAAAATCACAAAGTTAAAGAATGTCTGAAAGGTCTTCTGGCCGGACAATTATCTGGTTACACGCAGACACCTCAGCCTGTGATTTGAGGGTTATGGTGTAATAAAGTGAGATGAAACTTTAACGATCCCTGGACCGGAACAACATAATAATCAGGAAAGTGCCTGGAGTGCAGATCAGCCCAGTCAGGTCTGGTGGTGGAGGAGGAGGAGGACTCAGCTCTGCCTCAGTGTTCACAGACAGAAGAAGAGGAGGAGGAGGAGGAGGAGGAGGAGGAGGAAGAAACCACCAGCGGCTAAAATGATTCAAGAGATTGGAAAAATGCTTTGGGGATTTGGTGAGTCTAAGCGAGCTCTATGATCGAGGCCACACCAGCATCAAAAGCAAACACACACACACGCACACAACCCATCTTTCCCCCTGCAAGGCCTGTTTCTATGGCAACAGCAAATAAGCTGATAAAAATGCCAGAGTAACTGGTTTTCTCCCCAGGTGTGTAAAATGTCGAGTGTGAATGAGTCCATACCGTTTGTGTGTGTGTGTGTTTCTGGGCATTTCAAAGTAATGCTTCTCAGGGGGGGGTTGGTGGGTGGGAGGTAGTGGTGAGTTGTAGCATGTGTGTGAGCGTTAAGACGTATGGAGAGAGAGGAGAAAGTCTTGATTTACCTTATCTTGGACATCCAGAGGACATTTCTTTTCATGGAGGAATTTCAGGGTCTCCACGTGGCCGTGCCTCGCCGCGTAGTAGATAGCGTTGGCTCCGCTCTGGAGGTTTCAGAGAGAAGGACATTCCAGGATTTATCCCCAACATTTACCATCAAATCAGGCTGTCGCGTCTGCAGCCAGGTGATATGACCACATCCTTCTATGATACAGCACAGCACGTTGCAGACAAAGACCCTTGAGTCAATGTGCAGCCATGGTAACGGTTTATCACAGAACCTAATAAAAACAATGTGTTTTTTTAACGTGCACACATCTGTTACCTGGAGTGCTTTTCAATAATTCATATCAATTATTTCCAAGCACAAGAGGAAGTTTCCGACCTGTAGCTGGGTCAAAGGTAGGGTGATCTACCTCCTGTAGTTTGTGTGCATTTACAAAAACAATTACAGAATATCGGTGTAGCATATGCCAGTCTCTACAGCGCGTGAGTGCAATGAGTTCACGGCTCCATGTATTTATAGTGCAGAATACCCCCCCGTCATAATCCAAATGACAGTCTGTGACTTTCTTCAGTGTTCATTACTGCAGCTCTGACGCATTTAATGCCCGTCTATTAAACGCTACAGCTGCGAGTCACAGGCGCCATGATGACACCCCGCGGATGAGTCCTTACCTTGTCGTGGGCCTGGATCTCTGCGCCTTTTCTTATCAGCACCTCGATAATCTGGATGTTGCCACAACCGGCTGCAATCAGGAGGGGAGGGGTCCCGTGCTGCAATATATTCACGCATGTATTATACTTTTCATTGATGATAATGTGTTTTTAATTTGTGCTAAACCAAAATCTGTCTTTTTTTCTTCTTAAAAAGAAAATTAATTCTCAAGTTTTAGACAAAAAGGGCAAAAGATAACCTTTTCTGAAACAGGTCGTTAAACACAGACATGTCCATTTCAAATACTTATATCACTGACAGCAGTGGTCTGGCCAGGATATTGTCATTTAAAAGTGAGAGTTGCAGCCCTCAACTGATGTTGATGTTGTCATGTTGTGTTTTGGTCTGAGGCGCCACCCTCCACCTATCGACCAATCACGAAGTCAGTAGAGTTTCGTCATCCGGGTTGCCAGCTCTGCTCTAGTTACCGCAGCTGCAGCTACGAACGTGTCGGATAAAACATGTATAACGTTACTAAACCTAAAAGACCTCGTTATGAATCCGAACTACGTCGTGACAAAGTCCGAAATAAAACAAGGATTTGTATAGGAGATGCCTTTCAAAGATGGAGACGGCTGAAAACAGAGAAGAATTTGAAGACAGACGCCAACGTTGCTAATTTTCTCCTGGCTAACTTACTTGTACATAATGTAAATGCACATTTAAAATATTCACGACAGTCAAACAAAGTTATGCATGTTCGTGCAAAGTAACGTTACGTTAGCGCATACAGAGGAGGTGGGTCATCGAATTGATAAGGTAAGGAACTGTTTGGGAAATAAAAACGGCGAGTCGTCATTGCTAACATTAGCGATGCATTATGAGCCCGTTTCTCTGTCATTATGCTGAAACGCCGAGGAAAACAACATTAGCACGTCGATTATGGCAATGTGAAACGTAAGTGAGACGTATTGAGTAGCCTAACGTTACCTCGGTAACCTGGCAACCTCGAGTCAGGGGGGAGGTTGGAGGGGATACACTGTTCGACAGTATTTAGAAAGTGATTGCAGTACCAGTTTTGGCCAGTTTTGGCCACAATCTTACATACTGTTCCTTTAATACAAACCTCTCTAAAGTTCACTGTCCCTAACAGTGATGTTATTCTGCTCCTCTTTTTAGAGTTGTTATAGCCACATGTCTTCTCTCTGTTTTTATAACATCAACTCGACCATCATCTGGTGCTCCATCGAAGCAGGAAACGTGTCTGACCATTAGGGTTTATAGCTCTTTTTAGTGCTAACATGTTTAATTTACTTGTGCCTATCTGCTCCACCACCAGTGTCTAGACTCCACAGGTTCTATCCCTAGTTCCTTACCTTCCTCAGGGATTCTTCATGTCCACATGACCTCTCCTCACTGAAATATTCTTATAAATCTGAACCTACATTGTTGCTCCTTTAAAACTTAGTGTAAGGGTTTTGGATGTATTCAAAAATAGGACTAAGAGAACATACAGCAGTGGGTTTTTGTTTATACTCCATATAATTTCACCTTGTTGGGCTGATTGACATCGTAACTGTTCAATGAGCCGAGCAGATGCTGCAGACCGGGTACGTTGTCATCGTTTATGGCATGAATGATGGCTTTCATAACGAAGGAGTCTTCCTCGTCCTGGACAGATGGAAAGACAGTAAATAAGTTAGTCTTCTATTGTTTTCAGTGTACTCTTGTGATTAATGCTGAGGATTTTTCCATCACATGATGTCGTAAGTTTCTCTTTCATCTTTCTCTTTCAGGTACGAATAAGAAACAGTAAAACATGCACTTTTCTTTTGCTTCTGCAGCTCACACTGCTGTATTTTATACAGTATGAAACACACGTCAAGACTCTTTTGGTCAGTGACATGTGACCCAATCACCTTCAGTCAGCCGCACAGCACAGAATCAGCTGTGACGCTCTGCTGCACAAAGAGACAAAGACGAGAGAGGCAGGGAGCTGAGGAGGGGAGAGGAGGGGAGAGGAGGGGAGAGGAGGAGGGAGGGAGGTGGGGCTGATGTGGAGTTTGCTCAGCCAAGCTTGACACTCCAGCTGCATTCCTCAACATAACCTCCCTGCTGGGCGAGCCATAACTAAAGCACCGCAGAGAGCTGCAAAAACACAACACAAATGTGTACGAGCAGCAAACCGCCTGCTGGGAGTTCAATGTCAGCACAGCTGCTTGGGATATTTACCTTCTGAAAACGGCAATTCATGACACAGGACATAGAGGCGTTACACGTGTTTTACTTTCTCCTTCATGCGTATTATTACAAAAGTTTGCTTCTGGTCTGCTACTGAACCTAACATTTAAAACCTCCTCAACACCTGAAATATCTACTGTACAAAAATAATTGGAAGTTACAATTATCCTAGCAGGACAGCTGGGATAGGCTCCAGCAGACCCCCGCGACCCTTAACAGGAATAAGCGGGTACAGAAGATGAATGAATGAATTATCCTAGCACTTCCCGAGGCTTCAAAGCACCTCAAGCTATCAATGTTTAATCAGTAGAAGAGACAAATGATTCTCTGAAAGTAATTGTAGAAAAACAATCTACAAGATGCCTTTAAGGAATAAACCTTTTAATCACCTGACTTAAAGTCTGTGACAAGTTGAAGCTACAGATTATGTTTTTGGGAAAGTGATAAACCATCATTAAATAATAATTAACTTGGAGCATTTGTCATCCAGTAACCCTATGTGTTAAGTCTAAGTTTGGATCAAATTAACAAGTGAAATAAGTAACACATTGATAATAATTCTTGCATCCTGAATGTGTGTCTCTGTTTTACACTCACAGAGCCTCTAAAGCTAAAGAGGGGAGCTGCACTGCTCATCCAGTAAAGCCTACACGTCTATAAGAGTGTACTGATAACTGTTAACTCCTGCTGCAGTTCAAGTCGTGCACTACAGACGGCGCCGCATCCTCAACGTGCCTGGTCCAACCTGGCTTCACACCTGCGACACCAGGAAGTGGCTGATGAGGAAATAGGCCTGGCCTCAGACTAAGATAATACCTTGTAAATGATTAAGCTCTGTGACAGAAGCTGGAGTGTTTACATCTCTGACAACGTCCAGAGGAGAACTTTACTGACTAATAACCCAAATACCTTGTGTTTGAAGTGCATTCCATTCATTATGGCACATAGAGTTTCTTCTCCTGTGGAGGCACATTCCTACACGCTAAACCTAGTTTTAACACCACACACACTGAAATTCCAACATTTCTACAAACACATGAGCTGTGGCACTCGGAGGGGGAAATGAGGAACAGATCAATTACATGTAACAGCTCGAGATTCTCAGGGAGATTGTAGCTTTTGTAGCTGGAAATACCAAAGCTGGAGCTTGGGGCCCTACTAAGCACAAGCGTTTCAATAAAAGCAAACTGAAACTCATTAAGCTCCAGTCTCCAGTCAGTTACTTTAATTTTTCTGTATTAAAGAAAGCACCGTGGAGATAGCCGTAATGGTTCTCTTGTTGTGTACACCCAATTAACTTCAATGAATGTGGATTCAGATCTTCTGTTCTTTGAACTTTTTTCAGTTAGTGGTAAATAAGAGGAGCAGATCTGCAGGCCTTACCAGCGTGTCATCACTGCGGGCCACACTTATGTTGCTCCTGGACAGGAAGGAGCGGGACAGGCGGTTACATAAGGAGATGAGTCGGACGGATTGCTGGAAAAGAGAAGGATGGTGGTTTGTGAACGAGCAGAACGGGAACAAGTTAATGTCAAGTCGCATTAAAGGGGCTGTCGACACGAGGGCATGTGTGGACGGGGCAGGAGATTTTCTGCTCTATTAACATTGAGTTACTCACTGGAATTGATTCTTGGCAACCCCTTGAACCTTGCATTGTGAGGTGACGCAACTGTACCGGACCTTAAGGTGTGTGAGGCACAGCTATCTTCAAACTCTTAACAAATTTTGAAACAGTCATGCCTCATGGAGCAATTTCAGTCGATGAGTTTGCAATCCACATTCATTAATACACAGGATTAGATGTTACAATCCCTTGTGCCAAAATCCCAGGCAAAACACATTTAGAGGCCCTGTCCAGCTGAGAAACTCTAACAAACCTACAGTCATGTGATATGACGCTTAATCTCCAATCTAAATGAACTAAGTAAATGCTGCTGGCTCGTATGGCCCGCTCAGCAGCAGATGCTAACTCAAACCTTGTGAAATATACGCTAACCAAATGCTACTGGTTAGCTTAACCTACAATCTAAGTAAACTAAGTAAATGCTGCTGGCTTGTAGGCCCACAGAGCAGCAGAGGATAATTCGAACCTTGTGAAATATGAGCTAACCTAACGCTGCTGGCTTGTATGGCCCGCTCAGCAGCTAACCATAGGTACCAAGCAACATGAAGACATCAGGAACCTGGCCTAAACAACAGCAGTATGCACAAATACTTATTAATTCACACGGTTTAATTTGCAATGCATCTATTTAAGTCTACAGGGATCTGGAATAACAACAGCCTCAATTCAGCACTGAGGCTAAAAACACCTAAATACGTTTATAGGTAAATCTGAAAAGGAAGATAAAATCTACGGATTTCACTAGACTAGGTGACTTATTTTGGATTTGAAGTCAACATAATGTGGCCCAGATTTTACTTGCTTTTTAAAGACTTATTTCATTTGAATTATTTAAAAAATATCACCTCAACAAACAGGAATTTTTATCACGTTAAAATAAATAAACTCAAATTCTGGTTGCTGTGTAGCCAGAAGCTGCCACTGCACCACCATTACCCAAACAGTAGACAGAGACATGGCATGACAGCATCGCTAAGCCACTGCACATAAACAGTCCCTGCCGGGTCAGCTGTGACGAACCAAAACAGACAAGTGGACGACCACCACTGGTTTTAAATCTGAATGTTATGGCGAGGCAGCAGCAGCGATCGGTGCCGACATCAAAGAATCTCTGAGGAGACGTTCTGGCGACGAGCTTTCAAAGTGCAGTGTCGTGGGGATGTGATGTGTTACTGGGTGTTATCGCGGCGAGAATTTGTGCAACAGTACAGTAATTTGTCTTCTCTGAAGCCTGACGCTGTAAAAAAATTAGAGACGCTTTCAAAGCACTTACTTTCCACTTTCTGCGAGCTGCAAACTTTTTGAACTTTTCCATGTTGACGGCCGACTCCTTCCTGCTCAGAGCTTGCTGCGTGTCTTTTGGCTGATTTCACAAATGAGATAAAGCAAGCAAAGATATATTTGGTTCAGAATCCATCAGGCGAGACTCACAAAACTCACAAAAAAAACATAACACAAGCGTTTTAAATTAAACGTGGATGACGTCCAACCTTAATCCAGGGGTGTTGGAGGCTGTCCTGGATCGTCATTCTCTTTCTGCGAAGAGAAAAATACATAAATTAGCAAAAAGTTATTCATCCTCCAGATTTGACAGTTAACGGTCTCGTTTAGTGCGTTCTCTACACAGAATTCACCTTAACCATAGTACTGTTGATCATTTCTCATTTTATAGGGGAAAAACTCTTCCACTGACGCTGTGTGGCATTTAAAAACCAAGTCCAAGAGAATGGGTGGGTGGTTAAAAACAAAATACAGCCTTTAATTATTAGGGACTGGTGTATTGCAAAAAACACACAAAGCTGGAATTAGATTTTTACGCAACATCCTACACACAGTACACCAGTGGTTGTAAGAAACACCAGCAGCATAAATGTTATTGGTGTCTGCAAAGATGTTTAGTGCAACTGTTGTCCTGTTTATGGTCTGATACAATGGTTGCAGTCAACAATCCACAAAACACATTTCAACTGTCAAGACTTTTGAGATACTACCGTTCCACCTTGTTATAAAATGACAGCATGCTATTTATTTCAAGTACGTGACTCAAACACATCGATAACAAAGTGTGATACTCTGTGAAACTATTCAGCCTCCTCTTCCATTATAATGAGACCGCTGAGATTTACGCCACAGATGATTGCACAGGGTCGGCAGAGAAAAGACTTAAACTTTGTACTTGCCACTAAAGTATCTGCTGTTATCTTTTTACAAAAAACAACACATCAGTCTATCTAAACACATAATCAACAATGACAATAATTTAATAAGTTAGTTGCAGCCTTAAAGAATATCGCTATATTGCGCTTCATTAATCAAAAACACCCATTTCCTTTTTGAAACTTTTCATACTTCTCTTTAACGCCTCAGTTAAGGTACTGAGAAAAACTACTCCAGACGTTTACGTCATCAATTTGCTTACTTCTTCCCAAAACACACGACTAACAAAATGCTCAGCACGTCAGCGATTTCTACTGAAAGAACAAATGACTACTTCCCTCGGTTTATTCCTGCTGTCAATGAACAATGAAAACAACAACCCACTGATCAGAAAAGGTTTCAGTTTATCCAACACAACCATTAGAGAAACTGGTGTGGTCCAGTAAACACACCACTTCCTTCTGCCCACGTCTGTCTGCGACCTCACCTCCGTTGCTAACCAACACACGTCTGATCAGAAAAACCCCTCAGACCTTCTCTCTACACGTTAAGGTAACAGTTAATGTAGAATAACTGTCCCGATGCAGTTTTTATCCAGCGTGATAGTAAACACTATCAACATGCGTCTCTGTTCTGCCGTCTGAGTGGACCCATGTCTCCTCGTTATGTAGATCAATTAAAAGGCGTTCCATTATGATGCACTCAGTCTGGGATTTCTAAAAGCCCCATTAGGTGAAGTTTGTAAAGTCGGTTTCTCCCTTTGCCCGCTGCCTGTTTAAAGCCACCCCTTCCCTGGTTCCCGTCTCACTGCGGCCTGTACGTATCTAAATGAAATTATCTTCACACCTACAATTATTCACCTCTGTTAGTGCCCTCGCCACCGTCTCTCCATTGTTCCGAAGAAACGGTAAGTAATTACGAGCGAGACAAAGAGTTTTGATGGCAGTTAATGTGTTCAAGTGCAGCTGCAGCCATTCAGCTGTTGCTAGAGCAACTCTGTAATGAGGCAGAGACACGGTCTGAGCAGTTTTAGGAACCAGTGGCAACAGGCGCATTGCAGAGGAGCTGGAATATCTATAGAAAGCACACATATTGGCTGTTTTAGAATAAGAATCATGTCATAGTTTAGAGTACGCCGTTACAGACTGATGTAGAGAGAAGGATGAGACCTGAAAACATTTGCAACTGTTGTATTTCTAATCTGAAGTACCTGTATCATGGCTCCTGTCGTGCTTCCTCTGTGTCTCCACCTGTGTGTTTGTTTCCTTGGTGTTTGTGTATCTATGGGTGTGGCTGATACCTGAGGCTGCTCATCCTACAACTAATCCTATCTTCAGCGAGCCACCTGCATGCCTACTCATCACAACATTCTCAGTCTACGACTCCAGCCCATTCCTTGCACAGTTTCTTCAATTTGTACACTTTCGAAATCCCACCAGCCAACTTTGTGTCGGTATTCGTCTCCTCCTCAGACTGGTTAGTGCAGGAAACATTATTTGATTGATATTCAGTAGTGCTGTACTAAACAAGCAGTTTGAAGACATCAGCTGGGACTAGAGAACACTTTAAAATGCATTTTCCACCATGTGATCCCAATGATTAATGATTAATCCTGCTCATGTTGTGATTTCGCTGTATTTTAACAGGATAAAAAGGACAGATTTTTTCCAATTCTTTTCATCATACAAGTCTAATCTAATGGAAACAGAAGAATCAGAAAGATGGACAGCACGTACTTTGGATCTTTGATGAGAAGCCGTGCTATGAAGTCCTTGGCGAGGACGCTGGTGTTGCTGAAGAACTCCTCGTCAAACGTGTAGTCGACGGCCGACACGTTGGCCAGCGTCTCCTGCTTGTTGTCGCCCAGGAAAGGAGATGCACCACTTAGACTGAGAAACAGAAAGGGATTCTGTCTGATTACACGCAGTGTTTTCATTGATCAAGCTTACAGTTCTTGTAGTCAAAGGAAAAAGGAATTGATTGGCTTTAGGCCCAAACGTGACTTCACCCGCAGCTGATTAGCTCTGGTCCTCAAAACCAAAACCAAGGCTGTACTACTATTTGATGAGGCAACGTGATTACAGAGCTGCAAAGCAACTAAACATGACTCATTCGTCAACCTTTGCAGTCATACTGAAGTATTCGTTGTGTATTAGTCAAACTTGATTGCAGGCGAGCCAGCTGGACCGTTTGAGTGCAAGAATTTTAATGCAGTTTCACACCTCTCCACTGAATGTGCACATAAAAAAAAAATACGCACAAGCACAAGACAAAGGCGTGTTTTTATGAACAACTAAGACACAGCAGAGCACAAACAGGGCTGAGCAGTCAAGTATGCTAATGAGGTCTCCTAGCGATGCGGCAGTTAGACCAGACATCGGCCCGTGACAGACCCCCGGCCTTCCCTTCTCCTCTCAAGCTTCTCCGGGCTCGTCAGCACCAGCCGCTTAATTAAGATGCCAGCTGGGACGGACATGGAGGTGGTGCAGGTCAAGCTCAAGTTGAGCAGAAATGTATGAATTTATCGACTGAATAAAGCACAGCTGCTCGCAACAGACAATTAAGGCAGTTTTTTCCACAAGGCCGGCCGGTAAAATCACCAGGAAAGTGTTAAGTCAGGACATTTACTGTTTTCCCAAAATGCTTCGCAAATGAGACGTTAAGATGCTCTGTGCACATTTTTTTATGCTGAAATAAACTAATCTTAACAACCTAAAATCCAAATTAGGGCACGGGCAGAACAGAAAGTCACCACTCGCTGATTCACCACATTCATGCGAGTGATTAGGTCTTTTTAAACGGTTCAAGGGGAAATATTAGTTTGTTTCACTGTGCGCAATAATTGCCTAATGAAGCTTTCATTATTTGTGCCAACTAGATCCTAATGCTCGTGAAAAAATAATCCCAGAAATCCCAAAAGAGTCGAGATGCTCTCAAGCAACGTCCAGAATTGTTTACTGACTGTTCCCAGTTGTTATTTTTTTTGGTCACGTTCCCTCCAGCAACGAGAGACGAACACTCGGTGTAGCTCACAGTCGCTCTGCTGTGATAATAGGCAGCAAACAATCTATTTTCTACCTTGCTGTACAAAGCTGTGACAGCTGTGTGGGTGGACAGCATGAACAGGGATCGTGTGTGTGTGTGTGTGCAGTTTGCATGTTAGCGTGCACGCTCAAAACTATGTAACACAGAGACAAAATGATGCATCATTTTTCTAAACCTGACATGCCGTTTTTCTAAAGCGACTCACGTAATGTTTTGCGGCTACTTATATAATAATCAGATAACACTTTTAGGTTGGCATTTACCTTCCGTTTACCTCGCTGTACTTTGGTGAGCACTCAACCTGCTTGTGTGGGCACATATAGCTAAAGTGCAGTTCTGGAAACGCTTTTTACATTTGGCCTTGTGTAGGTGTCACTCTGAAGGATAAAGGTGCGTGAGAGGTTTGAAAAGCCTCGTAACGGGGAATAAAAAGAGGACACTAACATCGAGAGCAGTGGGTCATCGAGGGCCTACACTTCTTTTTTTTTTTCTTCCTGTTGAATTAAACCGTGCTGACATGTCTGCAAACGGACGCGTCAGAAAAAGGCTTAGATGTTTAACTGAACTGTTGGATGCAAAGATCACACATGAAAAAAAAAAAAAAACAAGCAGCCGGTGAAGTAGTGAAGCTTTTATGGAACAATCAGCTGCATCCACAAACTTTGATTAGTCCATTTATAAGAGGGCAGAGGCGTCTAATCAGGACTCCTTGTGTGAGATATGAAGCGTTAACTGCACAACACGCCGGCAAGATCAAAGGCGACTTATCGGACAGTGGGCAAAGACCAGAGTCGGTTTCAGGTGAGTGTTAAGTTCAAGCTTGTTACTTTAGACATTCATTACCAAAAATAAATATATAAAACTACAGAAAGTCTTTCTGAGCTGCAAACTGTGCAGCAAGGTCTTCTACATTGTTTAATAAAAATAAAAAGCATGATTTAAGGAACTGTGTATTAAATACTGTAATATACAAACAATAAAGGAAGTGAGTAGTTGGAATATGAGAGGTACCGATACAGAATCTGCTATCTGTTGAAAACTGTGTTGTTTTGTGAGTGTGATCTTTGAGGTAATAAATGCAGGTACTAATGACAATCAGTGACGACTACAATGTTGTGGAAAAACAAACACAAGTGGACTTATATTGTATATTTAATAAAAAGCCAATTAAAGCACTATCATGCAAAATCAAAGAAAGAATCTCATGCTCAATTAACGCCAAAAGACAGTCTTAACATGCTCCACGGTTCTTGCTGCAGGCCGTTACATTATTCACGACAAACAGCGACATGAGTGCCGTTTGCTCCAGCGAGCTGAACAACAGAGAGGTCAAAGAGCAGCCGTTAACCTCTTTACGTCCGGACAAACTCTCTGACTGACTCTCATGTTCAGTGAGTGACGACGCCGCGGGGGTTCGCAAGGAAACTCAGATGCGAATGTGAAGGTGAGTGCTGTCAAAAGCCTGCGGTGACATGTGTTTCTGATTCATGTTTTACATTACGATGCGTCGTCACCGGTGGCGTTTCTGATACTTACAGGATGTAGGTGATCACGCCGACGCTCCTGGAAACAGGCAGAGAGAGAAAGATTTTTTAACATCAAACATCTCGGAACAGTTGTGCGCGCTCACGAGCAAAACATACATTTACATCACAGCAGATGTTCTCCATAAATAAGAGCAGTGTCAAACAGCATATGACAGCGATGGTGGTGCAGATTGTTTATTCACTCACCACATGTCTGCCTCCAGGCCCAAAGGTTCATAGTTGACTACTTCTGGAGCTGTAAGGCAAACGCACCAAACAAGAGATCATTACTATTCAGGTCAGCACAAACTAACTTTACCTCTGACTAAACTTCAGTCGGTCTTTTTTCACACTAAATCATTTCAGCGTCTTCATAGTTTAAGAGTTAAATTAAAGCATATTATCATTTTAAGCTGGGTAGGTGTTGTTTTTTTAATCACACATCCTCTCCTTTCTTTTCTCTTATGTCCACAGTTGTGTGAATAATTAGACATCAAACAGTTCATTTCTAATGAATCCTAAACATAATAAACTTGATACGTAACAGAATTCAAGCAGTGAAACTGTGTATTAGATTAATATTTTATATTAAACATATATCACAGTAATATGTTATGTATTCTCTAACCTTTATTGAATAATCCTTTGAATCTTAAACATTTTCTCAGCCTATATTCGGGCAAACAGTAAAAGCAGGTCAATCAGCTACTAGTGGTTTCAATATGCAGTTTACACAAGGATTTACAGATATCGCTGCATTATTTGGATAATAAAAATTACACCGATACCAGGGAAATTTTTAGATGTTTATTCGAAATGATTTCCTCAGGAGGTTTGAGTCCCACTGTATCAAAAACACAGGCATTATGCCTCTGTGTTCAGATTTAACTGGGTTCTGACTCAGAGACGGAGATGATTGCACGATCTGGATGCAAATTGCAGCAATTAAGTGTTAAGGGATCTAAACTACCTTAATTTCCTGAACGAGCTGTGCGTCACGGTCTCGCTTTCGGAATAGCCGTCTACGTTGGCAAACGGGCCAAATCAAGGAGCGATACTACAATAAAACAACTTCCTGTTGCTTTTACAACGAGCACCTGTCCCTTTCACACGAGCCTCGTCTAATTCTCCTGCTAGCACCCGAAAAGCTGTGTCTCATAGTCAGGAATATTTGGATGTACATCTAACAAAACCACAAGCTGCAAAGGAAAATGTGGAAAAAATAATATTTCCCACTTGAAATCTGGCTGTCTGCCACCTGATCTTTATTTACACCATTTGACTGCTGACACCCTGCTGAACGGGGAACAAGCTGTGGTCTTGGCCTGGTTGATGCTGGAAGTGGGCACTGACATCAGGCGGGGGGAGACAGGAGAGTTGGCGGCCGCCGCTGGCAAAGGGGTAGATGAGGGCAGATGGCACTGGTGTGTGTTCACGAGTGTATGTGTGTTGGAAAGAAGGGCCAGTTCTGATAATCAGCAGTCTATTATCAGGTCTCTCTCTCACTTAGTCCCTGCGGCCCTGTTGGCACCTGCTCTCACAACATGCGACCCCAGGGATGAGGCCAGTAATACGGGGAGGACGAACTCGTTAAAGCAAGATGTCAGATAAGACAATGAGAGAAGACGGCAACAAATACTGACCCACAAACTCCGGAGTTCCAAAAATGTTTTTAAAATCGTTGCCAAAATCTATCTTGTGGGCCAGTCCAAAGTCAATGAGCTTGATGCGCGGGTGAGGCACAGACCGGCTCAGCAGCATGATGTTCTCTGGCTAAAAAAAGAAAGGAGACAAAAAGGACATATTAAAGGATGAGACAGGAAAGGTAAACAGACAATGTGGTCATTTAAACTCTTTTTTAAAATCTCTTTCCAGTTAGGATGTTACTCGTACGCAGGTATCTGTGCAACAACTGGTTTAATGCTCGTAAAAATGAAAAATAAAAAGAGAAATGTTGAGAATTTTTCAGCATCGAACACAAATTAAGAGTAAACACAGGATCTGGCAGCAGCGTTGGACACAAACCCAGGAACAGTCTGCCAGGAAGGAGGCTCATCAGGGATGGAAATCCTATGCAAAACACACGAGTAAAAAGCTCTCGAGGAAGCAGGAGAAAGGGAAGAACAGCAAAGATGTGCTTTAAGCGAAGCCAAAGAACAGAGGCCGGACATTCCTGAGGACACAATGCCTCCTTCAGACGAGTCCATCTTCTCCTTCGAAACCTTGCCCTTTCAGCTTGAGCCGAGCCCGAGGATTTAGTCTGGGGCAAAGAAACAGATCGGCTGTGGGCAGCAGCGCCAACACGGGGAGGATGAGAAAAGACGATCGAACCCCGGCTCAGCTCGTTGGTTTTCTACGAAGCCGTAAAAACGCTGACGTGATTACGTTTATGCCGGAGTGAAGGAAAGTGACGTCATGTGTGGGTTACAAGCTGTTCCTCTTCTTCATCTGGTTTCAGTGTGGCTACTGTCAATGACCACGTTTACATGGTCTTTAGTATCCCGAATTTGATCGGGATATTGAAGTATCCCGATTTCGTGTTTGTTCATGTAAACACCATATCCCGAATTCAGAAATCGGGATATGCCCATTTCCCGATTTCAAGAAACCTGGTTTTGCTACCTGGAGTACTCCGATAGAAGCCGGGATACTGGAGCATGTATACACCTTATCCCGATTTCTGACGGCTGCCCACTGTCTGCACAGGCGCGAGTGACGCAAAGTGACGCACTAGATATACAATCAACATGGCGGCAACGAGAACGTTTCACTTTTGGAGCGATGAAGAGACTGAATTTTGCCTTAAAATAATGAAAGAACTCAACATAACTACGTGTTTAGATGGCAGAAAACACAGAAATGCTGATGTATTCAAATCTGTTGCGGAAAAGCTACGTGACGCTGGTTTTCCACCTCGCTCCGTTGAACAAGTTAGGTCGCATTGGAAAACATTGAAAAAGACGTAAAACACGCATGCGCAGATAGGATGCAGCGATCGGAAAACGGGATACTGTTATTTATCATGTATACGGGGATATGAATAACCGGGTTTCTCTGTGTTCCATGTAAACACCATATCCCGAATATGCTCAAAGCCGGGATAAGCCTCAAAACCGGGATACTAAAGACCATGTAAACGTGGTCAGTGATTAGAGCCCCGATCACAGAACAAGTCAACACTGATAGAGAGGAAGAATCAAGCTCTGTCATTTCCTGTATTTACCATTAACAGAGCAGCTGACTGTAAATCACTTTGGTCCATCAGGTGATATACATAGAAGATGACTGGTTCTAAGTCAGACATCATTAGCCTACTAGAATATTAGGCTCCTGCGAACAATAAGTGCATCGAATGGCAATATTACCGTCTCTGTAGAATTGATCTGAAACTACAAAGACAGCTCTCAAAGCAGACTTTTTGTGGAGCTTTTTGTTCAGATCCTAAATGTTTACTACTTCTTTTATCTGCTTTACTCTTTAACACTCAATATGTCGCCGGCGGCACGTTTGCACAGGGGTAATTTTGGTTTTACCGTAATTACGTCACTGTTTGTGCTTTTGAAGACGTTGCGCTTTACAGCCGGTAAGGTGTCATTACGATCATTTCACTGGCGCCGCTCCCAGGGAAAAAAAAGGTTATTACACTCTTATAACGTCTCATAAACTGCAACTGTAATAACTGCTAGGTAGTAAAAAGGTTCCAGGTACTCTGGGAAAATGGGCAAAAGCAGTTTTAAATACAGTTAATGACCTTTTTATAGTCCAGGCAGACATTTTTTGCTCACCTAACGTCTTAATAACAAATATATTTTAAATCATTTCACATTACACAAGAAGAAGGAATTGCTATAATAAACTTTTGTCACTGTAAACTGAATGCTGCACTACAGAACAAAGTCAATTAGCTACACAAATTAAGTTTACTCGGAGCCACTGCTGGACAGTGAATAACAGCGAGCCATGTCCAACGCCAGGTTGCAGCGGTCATTAAAAGCTCTCGCATTGATCAGAAGCGACTGGCAGCACAGAGGGGTTTTTATTTTTGTTTTTTCCTGCAGGACTGGAGGCCAGATGTCCTGAACTCTGATGCATGACTTGTGAGGATTGTTATGTAAAAGGAGAAGTCACTCTGGAGTCTCTGTTCTTCACATGCCAAAATATGCGGCCATTAGCGGACAGCTGATCAATGATATTGACTGAGAACAGTCACAACACGAGTTTAAAAACACAGCAAACCCAGATGTTGGGTTATGAACAGGAACCTCGTGTGCTGTATGAGTGTGCTGCTCTGCTTTGAGTACGCTATGACCTGTACAGCTTCTCCCTCAGGAGACTGAACTACCCACACTCCATAATAAAAAAGGAGAGACTCCAAACTGCAGATTAGTCACGGTAATTATCCTCTCACGAATTAGCTAAAAAACTGAACTTATAACTGCTCCAGGGGTGGCAGCGTTTAGACATTGGGGTTCATTTGCTTTGCATGTGTAGGAGGAATCTTTTCAGAAATTAAGTAGAAATACAAGAAGACCTTTGGCAAGTCCTTTTCACGACTTCTGGATCCAAATAGTTTCCACTGGAATCTCAGTGGACGTCTTTAATTCTAAATGTGTCTTTTCATTTTGAGGACATCACCCACACTAAACAAAACAGCATAAGCAGCTTTTAGTACCTTCAGGTCAAAGTGAGCAATCTGTTTGGAGTGAAGGTAGAAGACTCCGTCCAGGATCTGCTTGAGGAACTGTGTGGCCTCCTCCTCGCTCAGTGACTCCTTCTCTGCCAGGAAGTCAAAGAGCTCTCCGCCGGCCACGCTGGACAAGGAGAGAGAGGGAGAGAGAGGGAGAGAATTAAAAAGGGAGATCTCACAGATCAGAGGCGGCCACAATCCCAGATTAACAGAGCTGATCTTATGTAATCCAATCACCCTGGTGCATTATAGCTTGACCAATTTACACATCCAAGAGTACATGTTAACCGATGCTTCTCACAGTGAACTGGAGTAAACTAAGAAGGCGTTTGTTGCAAAAGTTACAAGATGTGTTCATTGAAATTCAACACTATTTATCCGTGTCAACACAATTAGATCAAACCCTTTAACCCTTTAATATCTAACGAGTCGCCAGTTTGCGGACTCTGCCTTACCGCTCCTACGTCAGGGTATCTGGAAAAACTCCAACGTTAAGTGAAAGCTGAGACGTTGCACTTTACAGCCAATACGGTGTCATTACGGTAACTTCAATTGCGCTCTTATAACATGCAGTCAATTCGCCTTTGGCTAAGCCCCGCCCCCCTTAGTTATCTATAAGGCTCTGGTATCAACATGGCTTATGCTGTGACAGCTCTTCCTGCTGAACTTTTGTCAAACTTTTATAAAGCAGCAAATAAAGTGTCCGATGGAAGTCGGCAAAAGGGGCTGCAATATGCGTTCGAAGGCTATATTCAAGACATACAAGTGAAACGCGACGAACAACAAGGCATCCAAACAGAGGCAAAAGCATACCGGTCACAGTCAAAAAATGAACCACCGCATATCCTATTAATCGAGACGGAGGCTGGGACTGACAATATCAAGGAGCAAAGCTGGGTACGTCTCTATTCACTTCTATAATCGTTATTACGAAGCAAACGGACTAACGTTACGCACGTATAACGTTGTATTTCTTCAGCGTGTGCTAGCGTATCAACAACTATGCAACTTAAGCTGTAACGGTGATGTTTTGGTTAGCTCCACAGGGTTTTGCACGCACATCATTGGGCTTATCCGTACCCTGGATGCTGGATATATACCGACAGTAGCTATAGCCTGCCGAGACCGAAAATACGAGACGCCTGCGTTAAAGTCAATGGAGCGCTGTGGAAAAAGTGTCGGACCCCTGTGGGAGCTCTCTTGGCTGTGATTGGTCAATCTACATTCTAGGGTGTGGCTTAGCCAAAGGTGAATTACAATTAACTGCCAGATATTCTATTAAGTTCCAGGTATTCTGAACAAATTGGCAGAAGCACTTTACTCGGGACATTTTCTGACCTATTTATAGTCCAAAGAAGCAAGAAATTCCATCCAGGCGTAGATAGGTGTTAAAGGGTTAATCATTTGAACTGAACATTATGAAGACATAATACATTAATCCATTGGCGCAACAAAATGAGATTTAAGAGAATGACTCAAATTCAGCTCATCCTAACTGATGTCTAAGGTGATTTTCATAAGAACATTTAAATATCCCCCATTTAAAACCGTTCACAACAGCATCAAGGGGTGCTAATCACTACCAAGTCATGACCCTACAATTTATCTACCCAACCAACCTTCTAAAAGCTCCGATCGGATCCATTTCACATCAGAAGTGAAGATCATTTAATAAACCTGTGGCGCGATAAAGTCCTTATTACATAATTACTGAAAAACCTGGTGACAGGGAGAAGCAACGAGGAAAGATGTGAGGATAAGATGGAGAACAGAGAGGGGGGTGGGGTTCATCATGCTCACAGCAAGACAACGTGAGGAGAAATGTGACGGAGAAAGCAGAAGTGAGAGGGAGCGCAGATAACTGTAATTACAGCCATGCTTATCCAGCGTGTTGGTCTGACGCTATATGTGAAGAATTAAACTCACCGCTAGGCCACTTAAATTAAAAAATACAATATTTCTGCAGCCGATTCACCTTGTTACCATTTTACATTTACGACTCCACCCCCTTAAAAGACAAAACACCGACTTCCGGTTGGGCGATGAGAGGAATGGCGGCGTAGCTTGTAGCTCCCACCAGTCGGAGATAAATAAACCTCCCCCCAACTAACGATAAACCAAATTCAAACAGAAGTTACGAGGAATGAGCGGGGGGACACGCCAGAAAGGCCGAAAAACTCTGAAAACTCGGGAAAAGACTAACGTAATGGAGGTAAGCGGCGAAACAGGGGATAATGGCGGCGAGGCAGCAACCGAAGACGTTACGCCAGCACTACACAAATACTTGTCGGAAATGACTAAAGAAATCCGTGAACTCAAAAACGACATAACGGCACTCAACGCGAATTTTAAACAGGAGTTTGCTAATTTTAAAGAAGAAGTTTACAACAAGCTTAAGGCAAACAAAGACGAACTACAAGATCAGAAAAAAAGTCTCAACGAGGCGCAAACACGCATCGAGGAGCTAGAGACATATAACTTGGAAGCTAAAGACGCTCTGTTGACAACACTGCGTGAGCAGAGAAAGCTACAGGATAAGCTAACCGATCTCGAGGGAAGGTCCAGGAGGAACAATGTACGGATATTTGGAGTTCCAGAGGGCTCGGAGGGGGACTCGGTCACCCGCTTTGTCGAGGAGTTACTACAGAGGGAGCTGGCTCTGCCGGAGGGGACGAGTCTGCTGATTCAACGAGCACACCGAGCGGCAGCGAGGAGGCCCGGTCCCGGGGAGACTCCCCGGTCCATAATCATAAACTTTCTCCGGTATGACATAAAGGAGATGATACTAAGGAAAGCCTGGCAAAAACGGGTAAAAATTGACAACTCGCCTCTGTACTTTGACAACGACTATGCGACCGAGGTGGTACAGCAACGCAGAGCGTATATGGAGATCAAAAAGACCCTCAAGGCCAAAGGCATCCGGTTCCAAACGCCCCTGACCAAAATCAGGATCTACTGGACGGACGGGCCCCGGCTCTACAACAGTGCGCAAGAAGCAGCGAAAGAGATGAGGAAAAGGGGAATGGATGTACAGATGAAGGAAACTGATGAGGAGCGCACGATGGAGGAGCGGATTCAGGCGGCATGGTCATGGCAACGCATCAGGGAACCAGGGGCGTGTGGAGGATTAACGCAACGCACCAGAGGAAGGCTGCAGGAGTTCAGGAGATCCGAAGAGGGAGGAAACATCTGATTGAAACGGGAGATCCGGACAAGCATAAAGTTTCATCTCAAAATAAGTGACCCATCCCCATATCTTAGCTATATAGTACAGTACGTTAATGTGCAGACCTGGATATCTATGAGTAAAAGAGAGGTAATGTATCCCTGGGAAAACGTAGGGGTTGGGGGGAAAAGATGGGGAAATAGAGACCAAATTATTTAAATACCCCAGGAGATAACCCTTGTTTACCCATCTGTTTATTGTTAAATACAGAGTTTAAATGCAAATATACCAATATACATGACTAGGCCTCTATACTTTTCATTTTGGCTGGTGGAGTGGGAACGCAGAGAAATGTTGGACACTACTAGAAGGCAGGGGGGACTATATGCAGGACCTCTACCCACCTCTAGTGAGGGGCCCCCCCATTACTGGGGGACCTTCCCCTCTCCTACCAACAGGGGCACGGGCATGATTGAAGAGGCCCGTTGTTATCGGAAGTATTGTTTTGGAGTTAGAGTTCTTAGTGTTGTTCGAGTTAAAGGTGTCAGTGGGAGAGAAGAGGGAAACTTAAAGAGTGAAGATGATGCAACATAGTCAGCTTAAAGTGGTGTCTCTGAATGTGAATGGGTTAAGTAATCCAATGAAAAGAGGGAAGGTCATAGCAAAACTAAAAAAAGAAAGAGCACAGGTTAATTTTCTACAGGAAACACATTTGTCGGATCAAGAGCATGAAAAATATAAAAGATTGGGATTTAAAAATTCATACTTTAGCTCATTCAAAAATGGGAGGAAAAGGGGGGTATTGATATTGATACAGAATGGAACAAAATTTGAGATTTTAAAAGAAATTAAAGATAAAGAAGGAAGATACATTTTGGTTAAAGGGAAAATTGAAAATCAATTAGTTACACTCGTCAATGTCTATGCACCTCCGGACAGTGATAAGAGTTTTTTCAAGAACTTATTTGAAGTTGTTGTTCAGGAAATAGAAGGGATACTGATATGTGGAGGGGATTTTAACAATACATTGAATCAGGACTTGGACACAACTAGCACAAAGAAAAATAGCAAAACTCAAGTGTCCCGATACTTAAATACTGTATTAACAGAGCTGGGAATTTCAGATGTCTGGAGGGAACTACATCCATTTAAAAGGGACTTCACATACTTCTCAGCTCCCCACTCAGTCTATTCAAGGATAGACTATTTCTTCATGAAAGCAGCAGATAGATTCAGAATAGAAGAGTGTAAGATTGGAGTAGCAGACCTGTCAGATCATTGTATTCTGCACCTGACACTGAATATGATCAGCAGGAGACGGAATACAATATGGAGAATGAATGTTGGTGTACTAAACAATCCAGGATTCATTGAGGACATCAAAAGAGAGATAAATACATACAAGGAAGAGAACGACAATGGGGAGGTAGACTTTACTACTCTATGGGATGCCATGAAAGCAGTTATGCGGGGAAAACTAATATCTCAAGCATCATTTAATAAGAAAGATAGGTGGAAATTATATCAGATGAAGATTGAAGAGCTGAAAAAATTAGAGCAACAACATATAGATTCGAATGATACAGGTTTACTTCAACAAATCAAGGAAGTGAGGACAAAAGTGAATGAAATACTAGGAGACGAGGTGGAAAAGAAATCTAGACTTCTAAAACAGACTTATTATGAATCAGGCCCTAAAGCTTCAAAATTATTAGCCAGGAGACTAAGGAAACAGCAACTCATGAATACAATCCATAAAATCAGAGATCCCATTACCAATTCATTAGAATTTGAACCAGGAAAAATAGAAAACGTCTTTGAAAAGTACTACAAAAAGCTATATACACAACCACAATCAGCGGACAAGGAAACAATAAGAAACTTTTTAAGTTCATTAGACCTACCAACAATAGGAGAGAAACAGAATGAAAGTCTAAATTCAAGTATCACAGCAAAGGAACTGGAAGAAGCCATAAATAAGTTGAAATCAAATAAAACTCCGGGGAGTGACGGCTTTCCGGCAGAATGGTACAAAATGTTTAAAAGGGAATTGGGTCCAATGTTATTAGCAGCCTTCAATGAAACCTTAAAAAAAGGCAAGATCCCCCCCTCTTGGAAAGAAGCCATAATTATGGTGATACCCAAGGAGGGGAAAGATACAGAATTCTGTGAGAACTATAGGCCTATATCAATATTAAACTGTGATTACAAGATATACACAACCATCCTAGCCAAAAGAATCGAAACTTTTATGGCAGAACTAATTAATGAAGATCAATGTGGCTTTATCAAGGGACGCCAAACACAAGACAATATAAGGAGGACTTTACATATAATTGAAGAAGTACAAAAAAAGGGAGAAAGTGCACTGCTGCTCAGTTTGGACGCAGAAAAAGCTTTCGATAGCGTCAGTTGGAAATTTTTATATCTTACTCTAGAAAGATTCGGCTTTAATCCAGACTCCGTTAACATTATTAGAACACTTTATCAGGATCCGAAGGCTAGAATTAAAATAAATGGTAACCTCACTAACTGGTTCAAACTGGAAAGATCTACTAGACAGGGCTGTTGCTTATCGCCAACTCTCTTTGCAATTTTCATAGAACCTTTGGCCCAGGCAATAAGAGAAGACGATGGTATAGCAGGGATAGAGGTAAAGGGCGCAGAACATAAAATTGGACTATTTGCAGATGATGTTATAATCAGTCTAAAACAACCAGATGTCTGTCTTCCAAGACTTATGGAGAGACTGGATTCATTTTATTACTTGTCGGGATATAAACTCAATGTGACAAAAACGCAGGTATTACCCATTAACTATAACCCACCCCAAGCCATTCAACAAACATATAAATTCAAATGGAAAGCAAAAACAATGAAATATCTAGGTATAAATATTAGTGGAAACTTAACAAAACTGTACAAAATTAATTATGGGACTCTAAATCAAGAAATTCAAAAAGATATAGAAAGATGGAAGGCGCTAACATTAGATTTTAGCTCCAGAATAGAAATCATAAAGATGAATGTTTTACCAAGGATATTATACTTATTCCAATCATTACCAATAGAAATCCCCGCATCACAATTCAGAGAATGGAACAAAAAAATCTCACGCTTCATCTGGGCGGGGAAAAGACCAAGGATAAAATATGCAACTCTTCAGATTCCCAAGGACAAAGGCGGGTTAGCCCTACCAAACCTCTTAGAATATTATTACGCCGCCCAAACTCGACCTTTGGTATATTGGTGTGACCCTGAGTATACTGCAAGGTGGAAAGAAATAGAATTAAAAAGAGAGGGATACCACATCCAAAGTATGATTGCAAACAGAGACATGTTTAAAAAATATAAGAATATGCTTGATCCAATTACTAGATTCACTCTGGAAATCTGGTTCACAGTGATTAGGAAATACAAGTTAGAAAGGGAAACAAAAATTTTGAGCTGGCTGATTGGCGACTCTAAATTTAAACCAGGGGCAATGGATAGTAGTTATGAACAATGGATAGACAAGGGGATTACAGCAATATGCACAATAATGGATCGGGGTAAAATTAAAAGTTTCCAAAAACTGAAGGGGGAATTTGGATTGGAGGATTGTGACCTGTTTAGATATTACCAAGTTAGAGATTTCTTTGACAAAGAGATAAAACCAGATCTTCCCCAGGAGCTGAATAAAGTAACTGTAACACTGTGTAATGCATATAGAAACATGACTGGAAGAGTGGTCTCAACACTGTACCAAGGGCTAGAGAAGAACAGAGGAGCTACTACACTGTATGTGAGAGACAGATGGGTGAAAGAAAGTAAAATTCTGTTGACCGAAGAGGACTGGTTTAACATATGTGATGTACAGCGAACCACCACCAGCTCCAGGATGTGGAAGGAATTCTGTTGGAAAAATATGATCAGGTTCTTTATTACCCCCAAAAGAAAGAACAGAATTACAACTACACAGCATACATGCTGGAGACGGTGTGGAGAGCAGAATGCAGGTCACACTCACGTTTTTTGGGAATGTACTAAAATAAGAAACTATTGGAATGATGTGTGGGTAGAATTGAAAACGATCCTGGGATATGAACTACCTAAGTCATGTGAGATATTATACCTGTGTAACCTGACAAGGGAAAATGTACAATATGAAGATATATACCTGGCAAAAATTCTATTGGCTGCGGCCAAGAAAGCAATTACCAGGAAATGGGGTAGAGAGGACCCTCCTACTCGGGGGAACTGGCTGGACATAGTGGAGGAGATAATCAACATGGAAAAATTTACTTATATATTGAGACTTCAACAAACAAAATTTGATAAGAAATGTGAGAAATGGATGGACTATAAAACCCAAAGCAGAGTCACCACTGAAAACTTGGACTGATCTCAGAGACAATTGAGGACTATTAATAACATGCACCCCACTGACCCTGTTATATGTTCTGTAATGTTTTTCTTTGTGTGTTTCTTTTTGAAAAAATTAATAAAATTTGAGTAAAAAAAAAAAAAAAAAAAGACAAAACACCAGCTGCTCATCTGGGACCTCCAACAGAACACCCCCCCCCCCCCTCTTCATTTCATCATCTGCTCCAGCGGACGACAGGGTGTAAATACACACTCAGACAGGAAAGAAGGTCCCTGCCCAAACACCTTTGTCTCTTTTCGCACAAGTGTGTCAGTGTTTAAGGTCAAAGGACGGCCGCTGTCGTGGCTGTATTTACCCAGCGTGCAGCACGGGGGGAGGAGAGGATGTGGAGGACAAAAGGGAACAACGTGAAGCCAAATATTTTTAGCGTACAAATGGAACTAGTTGTTGTTCCTGCCCAAGGCAACAGCAAAAACAATCAAAAATGAGTCACCTTTCCAACCCTTTTATTTTTTAATATCGTACATAATCCAGGTGGTTTAACTATTAAAGTGTACCATCTCCTCCAGGTGGATGCGTCTGACTGAATAAAAACTAAAGACATATTCTTCTGGAGCTCAAGCAGCGTAAGCCCTCACTCTAATCCATCACATCAGAGGACTGGCCTGAATAAAACAAGTTAATGAATGTCTCCAAACCTTTGTGTGAGCTGTCAGCAGCCATTCAGAATAAATGCCCCAAACTTGGGATTAGCACTGAGTCACTGCCTTGCTGCTTCATCTGACGGCTATTGTATCGCTCCCTAAACCCTGATTTAGAGTTATTAATTCATATTTGTGTGAATAAGCTGCCCTATTATAAGTCAGTGGGGTCACAGAACCAGAAAGCAACCATACCAGGTCAAAAAAGCTGTAATAATGATAGTAGTTATAATAATACATTCTATTTATAGGCGCCTTTCAGAACACGAAAGGTCAACGTACAATTAAAACAGGGTTTGAAATACATAACAGACATCAACTACAAGTATAAGACACTAAAAGATAAGATAAAAAGATAAAAGATTTGGTTTCTGGACCCGATGGTGGTCCATGAGGCTGATGGATGATGATGGTCTAAGAGTCCGGCTGGGTGCGTTGATGTAGAACTTAACCTGCATCATCAAACGTCAACACTTGCTTTGAAAACTTTAGTAATTTCTACATTCACACAAGCTGGTCCAGGAAGTATGAGCTCCCGTTTGAGCATTTAAGTCTCCAAACAACACTCACGGGTTCTTATTTCATCTTCTACCACTGCTCCGTAGAGCGACATGTCCACACAAAGCCTGACTGATATAACAGTGACTGACATTTCATCGATGTGAGCAGATTAGAGAGCTCTCTGTCTGGAAACCAGTGGCTTACATCACTGACAGCTGAGTCAAGAAAGTGAACTTCTCGGGTCTCTGCAGACACTGAAGCAGGAGTCATCTCTTCTACACACAACAAAATGGAAATCCTCCAAAAGGCTAATTACATATTATGCATTGAAATGAAACAACGCAGTATTGGGTACAGTTTGTTCTGTGAAGGTGTTAGTCACAACAGAATATACCCTATTTGAGATGTAGGAACAGATAACGGACCAGTCTTTATACTGGCTTTAAATATCATTCACAAGTGAGAAGCTTGACACCAGCCCAGCCAGAATGAACCTGCTGTTAGATGCATTTCTCACGAACACGCAACGATAGCTTTTTTCTTTTTTTTGCTTTGATATGTTGTTATTTATTCCCCATTTTGTGTCAAGCAAACAACTTATTATAACCAAAATGTTTAAAAGTTCTTCAAATGAGCACACAAATTTATGAAACAACCTTTAAACTGTCTGTGACTGTTCTCAGCCATTCAGGTAATGGAAGTTTCCAAAAACAATAAAGAAAGGCCACAGATATGACTATTCAAAAACCTCAACTCCCCACCAGTCCCTTTGAATTAATGGAGCTACTTGGATGAGTGGTGAAACGTCTTTAAGAAACTCTAAAAGTCCAGTTGCCTTTCTTTGATAAACTTTTTAATTATTCTTTTTGAGAAAACTAGTTCTAAAAGCCTTATCCTGTTATACAACTACCTAGTCACTAAAAACAACTGTTTAGTGCTTATATTTAGCCTGACGAGCCAGACCCACATTAAATGTAGGGTCTGGGCACTCTCCACAGACAGGGCTCAACCGGAGGGGTGGGGTAAACGGTTGTCTTTCAAACTCCCTCTCCACGCAATAGGATAGCGCTACAACCAATCAGAGCAACGAAGAAGGTGACGTAGTCAGAGCGACGGAAAAGAGAGTTCCTTGCATGTGTTGTGGAAAAAACTTATCCTAATAGATATTAAATAGTTCTTGTTGCATCCTGTTTTTTTTTTTTTTAATGAGTTCGCCTACAGGTTGAGTTTCTCCTGCATTAATCATTTTTAAGCTGTGGATCAAACTTTTGCCGTATCCGGTTGGCGAAACTCCAAATACATCCTTCTGTTGTAAGAACGACCTCAGTGCAGTTTCTTGTTCTTTTCTCAGAGAAAAGCTTAACTTCAAGTCTTTCAGAGCGGCGGCCAAAGCCGATTGGAAAGAAAGTTGTTCGTTAGCAGCAGCCATCGCTCTGGTAGTTCTAGCAGGATGGGAACTTATGGTCGCAGGTCAGTCGTCATCTTGTTAAGCCCGCCCACCGACTCGTGATTGGCCCGGTCCATCTTGGATTTTTCGAAATCTCAAGTCAACGGAGAGTAACTAGACTGCCTCTGGAAGCAAATGTAATTTGCTGCCGCTAGGGGCGCGTCTAGATTCTAGGCTAACTTATATTAGCTACGTCATTAAATATTACAACACTAAATACAAGTACCGAATAATTCCTATTCCACAGGGCTACACAACTGAGAATATACTTTAGAGACCCCCAAACCAGCTGGTCAGTGAGAGGGGTTCCCTTCACCAGCACTGCATTTAAATTTTAAGCTGAACACAAGCTCAACTAACTGACATCACGCTGACCTCGTAAAATCCTAGAGAAAATCTGCAAATTTGAGGAAACGGTGCAGATTTCACAACACGTCAAAGGCCGGGCGCTGCAGAAAAAAAGGAGGAAGCTTCACGTGGGCAACCCCCACAGACCTTCTTAATGAAACTGAAAAAAACACGACTTGGATGAGTGGAATGAGTGAAACGTCTTTAGGAAAACTCAGAGCAGTCCAGTTGTTATGTAGGAGTTATGTTTTAAGCTCATCTTTCAAAAGATACTGAGTTTTTATATAAGACACAGACATACACTATATTACCAAAAGTATTCGCTCACCTGCCTTTACTCATTCTATGAACTGAAGTGCCATCCCATTCCTAACTCATAGAATTCAATATGATGTCGGTCCACCTTTTGCAGCTATTACAGCTTCAACTCTTCTGGGAAGACTGTCCACAAGGTTGAGGAGAGTGTTTATAGGAATTTTTGACCATTCTTCCAAAAGCGCATTGGTGAGGTCACACACTGATGTTGGTCGAGAAGGCCTGGCTCTCAGTCTCCGCTCTAATTCATCCCAAAGGTGTTCTATCGGGTTCAGGTCAGGACTCTGTGCAGGCCAGTCAAGTTCATCCACACCAGACTCTGTCATCCACGTCTTTATGGACCTTGCTTTGTGCACTGGTGCACAGTCATGTTGGAAGAGGAAGGGGCCCGCTCCAAACTGTTCCCACAAGGTTGGGAGCATGGAATTGTCCAAAATGTTTTGGTATCCTGAAGCATTCAATGTTCCTTTCACTGGAACTAAGGGGCCAAACCCAGCTCCTGAAAAACAACCCCATACCATAATTCCTCCTCCACCAAATTTCACAGTTGGCACAATGCAATCTGAAATGTACCGTTCTCCTGGCAACCTCCAAACCCAGACTCGTCCATCAGATTGCCAGATGGAAAAACGTGATTCATCACTCCAGAGAACGCGTCTCCACTGCTCTAGAGGCCAGTGGCGGCGTGCTTTACACCATTGCATCCGACGCCTTGCATTGCACTTGGTGATGTGTGGCTTGGCTGCAGCTGCTCGGCCATGGAAACCCATTCCATGAAGCTCTCCGCGTACTGTACTTGGGCTAATCTGAAGGTCACATGAAGTTTGTAGCTCTGTAGCAATTGACTGTGCAGAAAGTCGGCGACCTCTTTGCACTATGCGCTTCAGCATCCGCTGACCCCTCTCCGTCACTTTACGTGTCCTACCACTTCGTGGCTGAGTTGCTGTTTTTCCCAAACGCTTCCATTTTGTTATAATAGAGCTGACAGTTGACTGTGGAATATTTAGGAGCGAGGAAATTTCACGACTGGATTTGTTGCACAAGTGGCATCCTATGACAGTTCCACGCTGGAATTCACTGAGCTCCTGAGAGCGGCCCATTCTTTCACAAATGTCTTGTTTCACAGTCTGCATGCCTGAGTGCTTGAATTTATACACCTGGGGCCAGGCCAAGTGATTAGAACACCTGATTCTGATCATTTGAATGGGTGAGCAAATACTTTTGGTAATATAGTGTATATGGATTAAGCTAAACTATTGGAGGCATACAACTATTCACAATGCACAGCAGTTTTGGGCAAATGTAGGAAACTGATAGTGTTTTAACGTTTTTACTGCTTGAAGATGTAATTTGAGTGCCGTCAGAAGCAGGAAATGTTTGTGTTTATGTTTGTCTTTGTTTGAGAGCACTTGTTTTGTGTTTTTGGGAATGAGGAAACAATAAAACACTTCTACAATCACTAAAACGACAGGATTCAAATTTCTGGCGCTCTGCAGTCGCAGGTTCACTGTTTCAGCATCGCTCCCCCGATCGTATTAGTTGTCATACAATGATTTAATTATCTTTCTTTCCTATAGTTTATATAAAAAGTTAATTCTCCCCTCAGATGCCATTAAACCACAAGATGTCTTCATAAAGCGAGCGCCAGTCAAACCCCAAACGATGAAAAACAACGTGGAGAAATGACATTTCTGTTCGCTCCATCTAGCTTCTTTTTAACAATAATGCTGATTTAAAACGACTGCAGTCAGGTCAGGCAATCATAAAATAACTGTGACATTATTTGTTATCATTACTGGTGACATTACGTATTTGTAGCCATAGCAACCTGCTCTACCAGTTCACTATACTGAGCTGGAGATGAGCCATGAACTTATTATTCACACACGCGCTGCGCCGTAGGCCTGGACAGGTTTTGTTTGTTGTTAGCTCTTTCTTTTTTAGTTCTGTCGTGTGTGTTCACCGGTCAGGAATGTTGTCGAGCGGCCGTGGCTCTGAGCGTTGCGCTCATTACCGCTGGCTGTAAGGTGACCTAGTATTTGAGAGGTACTCTATTCTATTCTTTTAGGCATCTTCATTCTGATTAAGTGTGTCAAGTGGATACCTAATGCAAACATAACTTATCTAACAGTGTGTGGAGATGCACGTCAGCTGGTGAAACAGGTTTAACTGAGGATTATGAAAGAGTGGCCTTGTGCAAAATAGGCTAACACAAGTTTTATATATGTTTTTTAAAGTTTTTAACACAAAATTCAGTTCTTAAGTACGATCAGAATATAAACTCTGGCGGCAGCTTCAGACTGACGTCATCTTGGCTTAGGGTGCATCCGAATACCCCATACTAACGTACTGTTCAGTAGGCGAGACGCAGTACGTCACAGTCGTAGTACGTCCGAATTCTTAGTAGACATCGACTAGTAGGCGAAAAATCCCCGGATGGCCTACTACCTCCACAGTTCACAACGGTAGCTCACTACGCTATCCCACAATTCAGCGGGAGCCCGCTAAGTGTAGAAGAAGACGAGCCGCCGGGAAAATCAAATCAGACAAAATGGCTGAGACCGTTGTGACAGCTGCAGCTACGACAACCGAAGTTTATAAATGTAAGTATATTAGGATAAATGTTGAGTTTAAAATGTTTCGAAAACACTTCTCCGAGGCGGCTTTAAAATTTCGCGGCATCCGTCGGTGTGCGTCATATGTGTCGGCGTCACACGTAAACATCCGGGGTCAAAGGACAGGCAAGATGGCTGCCCAGTACGTCCGAATTGTATGCCTACTACTCGCTCGCATACGTAAATAACGTACTAAATTGACGGTTGAGTAGTACGTTCTAACCGACGTTAGTATGTACCGACTATTCGGATGCACCCTTAGACTTTGTACCAGTTTGTTTCTCGTCCCACTGTTCCTACTGAGCCAGAGTTGCCATGACTGTCCAGTGAGATACAAAAGTCACTGGAGAATCAATGTAATTTAAATGAGAATGTTTGCGTGGCTTCAAAGATGTCGTCATCACCCAGTGAGGTAGCACAAAGGTAACACAAAGGTAACACAAAGGCCCACTGATGTCACTATTGCAATATTTATACAGTATATGCGCATTTTTATGAACCAGGTGTCTGGGGAGACATTCCTAGCCTGGTCGTTACCATCCTACGTTTCCGCCCGAAATTTGATTTCGGTCTGGCACGTTAGTCTGGCCCAATGTAATAGGAATCTGTCTCCGTAATGGGCGGATGCTTATTTTGAGGTTTAAAATCATTGGAGTTCCCTTAACCAATCAGCAACGTTTGGTAATGACGTATATTGTGCGCCGGAGTTCAGGCTCTCACGCTTACCACTTCCGCTTCCAGTTAAATAAATCAAACTTTTCCCAAAGCCAGTTGGAAGGAGAGCTACGACGTCCTTGCCATTTATAAAATTGACAAGACAAGCCTCTTGTTCTGGTTTTAATTCCGTGATGCTCTCGAGAGTTGAGACAACTTCGCGGATGGCTTCTAGCGTCTCTTCCTCCGTCGCCATTGCTGCTATGCTGTTGAACTACAAGCTTCGCTGGACTACAAGCAACTCGGCAGGCGAGTTCTGCGTCATCACTCAACCGTTCGCTGATTGGCGCGGTTACACGCGAACCGCGGAAGTGCAATTGGGCCAGACTCCGTGCCAGACCGAAATCAAATTTCGGGCGGAAACGTAGGATGGTAACGACCAGGCTAAGACATTCCTGCAAAAGAAATGCTATATTAACTTACTCCTAACGTAATTTCTATAAGCTGGATATGAATTCAGAATGCTAAATCCTCATCCTATTAGTGCAGCTTCACATTCAAAGCACTCAGCTGACAAAACATAAGTTGACTTTTGTTGTGAAGTAGTCACAGGAAATGCAAAGTCCCCGTAAAATATATGATTTATGATAAATGACATATGATTTAAATGGACTACTCTCTGTCAATTTAATAAGACACATAAAAAACAGCACTGTTGATGAATGCTGAAGAAGACAAAGCCACTCACAGCTCCAGGATCAGGATGACCTCCGCCTTGTTCTCAAAGACCTCGTGCAGCGTGATGACGTTCGGATGCTGGATCTCCTTCAGTATGTTCACCTCGCGCTCTATGTCCTCTCTCGTCACCCCTCGCCGGCTCGACTTGCTGCGCCGCTTCTTGATGAATTTGGCGGCGTACTCCACACCCGTGCTCCTGTGCCGGCATCTTCTGACCACGGCAAACTGGCCGCTGTCAACACACGAGAAGAGGGAGTCACATTTAGCCTCGAGACAATAACTCCCCACCAACTCCCCTCTAAAGCTCTCCAGTTAACAAGGTATATATCATTTGCCTAATCCAGGTAGGTGGCATTTGTTCCTTCTGAATAGAGCCAAGTAAGCTGATGCTAAGCTAACTGTCTGCTTGCTGTATCTTCACACTAACAATACAGATATAAGAGATTCATTAATCCTCTCTACTGCAGAATCTATTTTATAAAAGGCCAGTTTCTAAATACTACATTTTTAAAGTTTAAAAAGCAATTTGATGACACATAATGGAAGACGACATATGGATGCATAGAAGAAACAATTCAATCAGCTGCAAGGTCCTTAAAAACTGACTTTCAGCCATATACGCATCCGTCTCAGTGTAGAAAACACAAACATCAGAGCCAAAAGGAGGAGGCGAGCTTATGAGGCAATAAAACTGTTGATCAGAAACAGCTTTAATTAATAATTGGCCGATGATTCACGGCTACAGAAATGTGATCATCTGAAAAAAGGACACCAACGTACTGAAGATCAAGATTCAAATCAGAGCCACATGAGCTCAGTTGGTGTAGCACGTAGACAGTGATTACTCCAGCTGGATTATATCTTATACATTCGATGCCCACTTCCTTCACCGACCACAACCCTTCATAATTAGTTTGATCATCATCATAACAGTGTTTAAATTATAGTGATGTAGCGCAGCATCAACACAGCTCGCTGTTCTACGCCCGTGTGTGCCTCCAAAATGGTTGTGACTCATCAGGGAATGGACATGGGCCTTCTGAGGGTGTCCTGTAGTGTCTGGTAACAGGATGTAGTTAGTGGGGGGCCTTTGAGGGTGGGCTCCTCTGTGGATCATCCCACAGATACTTGATCAGTTTGGGATCTAGTGAATTTGGAGGCCAGGTCAACACCTTGTGCTGTTCTTCATGTTTTTTTGTGTGTGTGTCTGTGTCAGGCTGCATCCTGCTGGGGATGGCTGCTGAACATCAAGGAGTGTCATTGTTATGGGGTGGGGGTGCCTGGTCTGGTCTAGGTGGGTGCTACATGTCTAAGTAACATCAACACCAATGAATGCTAGGTCCAAAGGTTTCCCAGTGGAACATTTGATTGTCACAAGATGGTCAATGTTATTTACTTCTCCTGTCAGTGGTCATAATGTTGTGGCTCTGTGGGCGTGTTTCAACCGAACCAGGACAAAAAAATGCCTCTGCACTCAACTGGATAGACCTATAACCAATCAGAGCAACGGAGTGTGTGACGTATGTTAAGCGACGCATAGTTGTCAACAGAACTCAACTGCACGCACGCTGGAAGAAGTAGAAGAAGAAAAAGATGAGTGCAAACGATTTTTGCCGGCGTTGTAAAAAGAATTTAAGGATACACGGAGTACTTACCAACACGGCCATCATTTTTTAGATAAATATTAAAGGTGAATGCGTATACGAACAAGTTCTCAGTTTGGGATTACATCTCGAAAAAAACAGCAAACAAATCATGTCGCTATGTCGATATCTTCTAGAACAGACTCGATGGCAGAATCTACACATCTCAGTTCTCCAGCGGCAGCCATCTTTGTTGTAAACAAATTCAACCCAAGCGCTCTTTGGTGACGTGGTTGATTACGTTACTGTTGATCATCTGTCCATCATCGTATGAAGCCCGCCCTGAGAATCTGATTGGTACGAACGGCTCCTGTTCGAGCATAATTGCGCCTCAACGGAGTAACGCCAGACCGAACTTCCAGACCAAAAAATGTCGTGGGCGGGACTAAGTTCGGCTGGCACCCAGGCTAGGGTGGGGGGTGCCTGGTCTGGTCTAGGTGGGTGCTACACGTCTAAGGAACATCTCCCAGCAGAACACTGAAATGTCACAAGATGATCAATGTTATTCACTTCTCTCGATCGGTGTACACACAGCTTATTGTTTGTGTCCAGTAGTGCACACATGTGAACTCTCACCTGCAGGTCTTTCTTTATTTTACAGTCTTCACAGACACAAGCGGTCCTGGTTAAGTAAAATAAAACCTCCTGATTGCCGAGGAGCACACACGAGCAATGTTACTGTTTAGGCCGTCCAAATGTGGTAAAGCCCGTGTGACATTTTAGCGTGACAATTAGTCCGTGTATGATCAACAAAGGAACTGTTATGGAAATTTTTACCCCACCGTGTTGCCATGCAGCATTGCCGCTATAGTACTGCTGACACCGTCACTCGACCAAAACACTGCCAGAAAAAAAAACCACTCGGGGAAGCAAGGACACTTGGCTGAGGGCTGTTGACGCCTCCGCCACTGTGCCTCCTCACGGCCCTAGCAATCATGAAGCACTTAGTGTACCAAACACCCACGGAGGAGAGGAAAGGAGAGAACGAGGGAGTAGGGGGTGGGAGAGAGAGAGCGTGCCACGTTCTGTCTCGTTTTTTGAGACTTCCACATAATTTTTTTTTTCTTTTTCACACAGATTTACAACAGAGAAGTTGGCAAAAGCTTCCTCTGCCTCGGCCAAAAGAAATGGCCATAATAAAGTGAGAGCCCTGCGCCGTCAGTTCTGCCAAGATGAGAGCGTGCAGGCCGGTTTGTCATGAGGCGGTTCAGTAACATAGCTGTAATCCTCACTCTATATTGTGTCTCCCAGGAAGAGTTACAAAGCTGTATGAGGCCGGCCTCTCCTGAGTCGAGCTGATCAGCGTGTCGTTTAAATAGTTGAATGTTTTAATGTTCAGATGAGGATGAAAAACAAAACTAGCAGTCTGTGGAGGCCTTCAACACTCCTTCACTTACATTCATCTCATCGCTTCTCAGACAGTGATTGGCTTAACTGATCAGCTAATCAGAGCTGATTCAACAAGCTGAAAACCCACTGCCAGCCCTTGAATAATGTTTTCAACAATACATCACCAAAACTGGTGGGTGGCATTAATTCATATGGAAGACATAACTATTGTAGCCTGACGAGCCAGACCCACATTAAATGTAGGGTCTGGGCACTCTCCATAGACAGGGCTCAACCGGAGGGGTGGGATAAACGGTTGTCTTTCAAACTCCCTCTCCACGCAATAGGATAGCTACAACCAATCAGAGCAACGAAGAAGGTGACGTAGTCAGAGCGACGGAAAAGAGAGTTCCTTTCTCAGAGAAAAGCTTAACTTCAAGTCTTTCAGAGTGGCGGCCAAAGCCGATTCGAAAGAAAGTTGTTCGCTAGCAGCAGCCATTGCTCTGGTAGTTCTAGCAGGATGGGGAATTCACGCGTAATTCACGGAACTTATAGAGAGCCGAAGTCCCGCCCCTTCCGATTGCCTCCATGGGACCTATCTTTCGAAAAAATATGAACGGCAGTCTATGGCGAAAGATAAATTACTTTCTGGTCCTGATCGACTTGTGCCTTGGATTATACATATGTTGTTTTTCAGAATAAAAAATGTTTTTACATGTCAAGAATGTCACAGTTTGTCGCAAGACAGTTAAGTAAAACGCTATGGAAAATACGTAATTAAACGAACTACAAGTCCCGCATGCTGGCGCGTACAGAACCGACCAAACCTCCCTTCGTGTAACTACAGCTCTCGACATGACCCGATTTATAATGATCTTCACCTCGTTTGATGCTTCTGCCTTCGTCCTGGAAGAAGACGGTAAAGCTCAACAAGGAGACGGCCATAGTTCTCTAGTGACGTACATTGTTCGAGACGAGAGATGTAGTTCACTAAGCGATCTCATACAAAACCTAATGTTGTTCAGCTTATTTACGTCAAATAATTTATCTCTTGACGTGAAAAATTATCTTTTAAATTCACACACATCATATGTGAAATTCATGCCACAATTCGAACGGGACCAAAAAATAATTATGATCTCTCCATAGACTGCCGTTCATATTTTTTCGAAAGATAGGTCCCATGACCCGGAAGTAGAGGGGGCGGGACTTCGGCTCTCTATGGTCGCAGGTTGGTCGTCATCATGTTAAGCCCGCCCACCGACTCGTGATTGGTCCGGTACATCTTGGATTTTTCGAAATCTCAAGTCAACGGAGAGTAACTAGACTGACCCTGGAAGCAAATGTAATTTGCTGCCGCTAGGGGCGCGTCTAGATTCTAGGCTATAACTATTGGACAACAGACAAACTCCACAAATTGGACAACCAGCCAACAATAATCACAATACCTGGCATCACTTTCAAAGGTTTATTACATAGTGAACCAGATGTTTTATAATCCAGTATTCTATTGTCACCAGCCACATTAAACTGACAGGAAGGGATCTGATTCTAAACAAATGAAAAATTGTTTGCTGAGAAACTGAACTACAGACCAGCTGAGAGGAGTTACAGCTCTTTAAGGAAGTGACTTGTCCTTGTGACTGCGCCAGAGACAAGAAGCAGACAATGTGAAGAGGAAGGGAGCGCTGAGGACGAGGGCTTTCTCATGCTAATAACACTTCCACCCCCATTCAGTCTGGCTTCTCTCTCTATTGTCGCTTCCTGCCTCTGTCAGTCAGGCCTCCGTGCAGATAGTGGGAGCAGGCATCAGGATCTGATCCAGTAACGGGGGCCCCGTCGTTCACACGTGTAATATAATACATAAATGACTGAAAGCCTGTAACACACGTCTGACGCTATCACGCTTCATCTTAGCTACAAATGAGCCGCTCTGAAGTCATGAGAATAGCACGGCTAATGATTGAATGTTTGTCCCACGTGCTCAGAAAGGGTTCAGTGTAATTTGCGAGAATATGTTTGTCAAACATAAACTAGACTAACCGGCATCCGGATGAAAAGAAAGTAAACAAGAAGTTCAACAGTTAAACCTGTAACTTCATGTGCCAACCACAGAAACTGGAAGGGTGGGAAAACCGTAACAGGACGGCATCTGATAACATATATATAAACAAGGTGATAAACCAGGATCAGCCATCGGTGCGTCCTCCTAAAAAGTTTCCATGGGAGGAAAAGTGTAATCTGTGAAGCTGACAATAAGCAGATTTTTAGACTGAAGACATCCTGTGACACTTTAGATGTTGTCCAGTCACTGTGACATCCTTACAACGGTCTTATTAATTAGACAGATAGACTTGAGGAGTATTAGACCCTTGACTATATTCTGTGTGGTATTCTGTAAGGGCTCTTATGCTTCCTGAAAGTTAAACAGACAAGTGAAGCCTTGTGCATACAACTCACTCCACCCACTAACACAACAGACTGAAAGGTTCACCGCTCAACAGAACTCTGTATCCCCACATTAGTGAAGAGCTGAATTCATACCATCTACATGATGACAATATTCTCTATTCCTTTATATATAAATGAATGAATTTAGATGATAACCTTAAATTACCAGAGAGAAAAAAAAACAAGGTTATATGACTTTATTACGTGGATAAGCACCTGGTAGGTGTCAGGTTGAGCTCCTGATAAAGACCTGCAGCAAAGCATAACAGTGGCTCTGGATGATTGCTTCATGACGGGAGGAAACTGAAGACATATATACGGTTGGGTAACACACACAGAGGGCAGACTCAGACACACCGCGTTTACGTATTTAGCTGCAGTTATTACGTTACAGCCTTTAAAGAACGGGCGGTGAGGCTGTGGACACACAGATCTAGGTTGAGAAAACTAATTAATTCCTATTTCTTTTCTCACGCAGACGTGAATGAGTCAGTAGGCGTCCAGTAGTTCAGATTTTCTTACACTCTTTGTTAGGGGTGTGTATTGGCAAGAATCTGGCGATACGATATATTGCGATATATTGCGATACTGTATGAACAACGATATATTGAGTTTCTTTTAAAGATTTAATTGTGAGAAAACTGCCATAGCATAGTAAACACACAATGCTGTTACATGCTTAACATAAGCTTACTGAATTCGAACACAGGGATCTATATTTGTGTTTCACAAGAGAAGAAATACAGGATTTGCAGGATTTTTTGGATAAACAAATGAAAAAAATAAGTTAACAATTTCTTGACTCTGGTAAAAGGTTATCCCTTAACTGTAATAAGCAATAATAATAAGGTAAAGTAATAAGGTTCAAATTTCTGAAGTTGAAAAAGAAAATGCAAAGTCACTGCAACATCCGCTCTTTATCGCAAATTTGTAGTATTGCCCGAGTACTTGACTCTGGCGTTGCAGAGTTTACAGACCGCATGGCTCTTGTCGAAGTCGCAACTGCCTTCCTTTGTTTTGAAACCAAAATATGCCCAAACATCCGCTTTAAAAGCTGCTGGAGCCGGCTGTATCCGCTCGTCCTCAGTCATCGCCGGTGAACTATGCTAAGTTAGCGGTTAGCATGCAATTTGGCACAGACTGGCGCTTTCGCATAATGACTGCTGCCCATGCTGCCCACCTAGCGGCCGGAGGTTTAATTGCAACACAAAAATGAACAAACGCCGTGAATATCGCATGTTAATTGTTAATAAAAAAAATCGATACAGTACTGTTGAATATCGATACGGTATCGTGAAAGAAAATATCGCGATATTTAAGTGTATCGATATTTTCTTACACCCCTACTCTTTGTAGATGTTGAGTGTTTCTGAGACGACCAAAATGACCAGAAGTGAACAACTGTCTCCATATCATGACTAAAAAACATGAAAACGTTCCAAACCACAATTATCAAAGGTATGCACGTACACTTTCCTAAAAAAAAAAAAAACAATAACAGTTGTGAAAGCTGCATTAGGGAAACAACCATCACCAGCCTGTGGGAATCACAATTCTCCACTTTTTTTTTGTTTTTTTTCCAAAGCTCTCCCACTGTACGCACATAAAGAGGGGAAAACGAGCCCACCCTTCTTTGACAACACCAGCTGCACACACATACAAACAAGGGGAAAATGGCAGCGGTTCAACTGAGATCCCTTTCCTCTGTGAGGTAGTGGAGGGAAAACTAAAACCAAACGCTGCCTTGAAAACCAAGCACGCATTCTCCGGTGTTCTCTTCTCAGAGCTGAGGCTCTTAAAGCTGCTGAATGCTAAGTTAACGGCGGTTAGTGTTGTAGATTTCCCCCCTTGTGTGACAGGACTATTAGAGCATGTTTACTTGCTAGCAAAGGCTAGCTGGGAAATCCCTGTCATCCTCCAGGGATGTGCAGGGAGGGAGAGCACTGACTTGCACGAACGCTGCTGAACAAGCACAGAGACGGGGCAGAAATAATGAGCAGACGCAGAAGGAGAAACCCTTCCTGGGAATCGGTGACAAACACACGGGCAGGGAGGCTGTTTTTCAAGAGCAGCTCTCTCTCTCTCTCCCCCAACTTTTTGCAGCGCAGAAACCCTCAGATGGTCTGCAGGATCAAATTGCTGAGTTTCCTTTGTTGTGCTTGAAGCACAGACAAGGCTTCCCACTTTTGGCCTACTTGTTTCTCTCTAAAGCAACTGGAGGGGAGGGGACGATGGAGAAAGAGCCGGTTAAGAAAGGAGAGGAGAGGTTTGTTTGCGTCTGTTAGAGCGGCCTGGGGTGTGTGGCAACGTCTTGGAGAGCCTTTGCGTGGCTTCGTTACTTAACACTGCTGGTTGGACGGTGTTTATCTGTGGAAAGATACTACAGCAGCTACCAGATTTCTCACTGCCTGCTTCTTTTTACCCTTGATACACCAGGTCCAGATGACAGCTCACAGTGTGCAGGTTTACTATACACAGTCCTGCCTGATGAGTGTACATACTTGAAAGCGCCGTTGCGTAATCAAAGCATAAAGAAAGGGATAGTACTTCAGCTTGCTTCTTAAGACACACCTCCCCTTACTCAGTTTACATGCAAACAACCAGACAGAGTCCAGACCAACAGCCGAACACAATAAATTAGATTTTATGCTAAACTGTTGCTTCAAAGCTCTGGCTATACATAGAGCGTGCCAGCTGGTTTCTAGGACGCCTGCTGCAATATGATATATATTTTATTAAAATGATCGGATCAGATCGGGATCAGGCTTTAGCCGAGCCACATCTTTTGGAGTTGTTTATTCAAGACCACATCCCTGTAGTGTTGAAAACGTCTTGTTCCTCTTTGCTGCCATAAATCAAAGTAGAAGAAGAAGAGTAACAATAATCACGTGACTAAACATGGTGTGTGGAAGTGCTTTACTGCAGAAATTTATAAATTATCCAATAGAGAGCCGAAGTCCCGCCCCTCTACTTCCGGGTCATGGGACCTATCTTTCGAAAAAATATGAACGGCAGTCTATGGAGAGATCATAATTATTTTTTGGTCCCAATCGACTTGTGCCTTGGATTATACATATGTTGTTTTTCAGAATAAAAAATGATTTTACATGTCAAGAATGTCACAGTTTGTCGCAAGATAGTTAAGTAAAACGCTATGGAAAATACGTAATTAAACGAACTACAAGTCCCGCATGCTGGCGCGTACAGAACCGACCACAACTCCCTTGGTGTAACTACAGCTCTCGACATGACCCGATTTATAATGATTTTCACCTCGTTTGATGCTTCTGCCTTCGTCCTGGAAGAAGACGGTAAAGCTCAACAAGGAGCCATAGTTCTCTAGTGACGTACATTGGGCAGAGAATAAGCGCACAACACAGCACAATGCAAGACGACAGAAAGCGAGGCCAGTGTTGAGATGGAGCGAATAAACCCGACAGCTGTAGATGTTTTCTACATATTACTTTCGTTTTGTGTTCTCTTACGTTACTTGTAAGGCTTCATGTCATAACCACTGGTGTATGACTTCAACATGAAACAATATGACTGAGAAAAGACAATAACCTGAATGTTTATTACTAGTTGAGTCATATTTCTGATGCAATTTCCCTAATTCCAAGGTGCACAAAGGAGGGACAGAAATATGAAGTGGTCTAAACTCTTACCATACTTCTAGGGTATGGAACAACTTTATTAGACAGAGGCATTTCAGGCTCGATGTCCCTGATGAAGGCCATGAGCTGGAACACATCAGTATTAATAAATAAAATAAAAACTGAGCTGCTGTAATCCTTTGTTATGGTCAAAGAGGATTAAAATTCAGGGTAGGTTTTTTTATGTTTTTCTTTCAAGTCCCCCAACTTAATCGAAGCTGGAGTCTTTCATGAGTACTGCACTAGGTTATAATGCAAAGTGAACAGCCAACAAATTACTTTTACCTGTTTCACAAGATGCTTTTTATCCAAGTCTGCTTTCACAGCGGCTTACGACAAATCAAACAGGCAGGAGGAACTAATCAATAAAAACCTTCTGGATAATTCTTGAATCAAAGAATCAAATCCTGCTTAACACCGATACATCTCTGGGCACAGTGAACACGACGCTGGCCCCAGTCAGACCTTGTATCAGCGTCCGTCCTGGACGATCTGATCACATGTGACCAGCTTAAAGAGCAGGTGTGAACAGACCGAGGACACGTCTGAGCAATCGAATCTCAGATGACATTTGGAGGTGGTCGGAGACACGTTTGACCTCATTCCTTTGGTAGTGTGAACGCACAACGTGTCGCCGTTCGTATTAAAGACCGCCCGTTCTGCCTCATTCATTCAGAAAAAAAGCACCGTAAGTGATGTTTGATCATTAGTGATGAGAGACTTTTGAAATACTCTGTCCTTGTAGCCTCTGGAATAACTAATGTAAGAGCCAAGATAAATAAATAACATAATGTGTGTGCCCATGTCATGACACAATATTCTACTTCGTCCCAAATGATGACTTTATTCATTTGAACACTGAGCGCAAACCTGAGATCGGATCTCAAGTGCCGGCTGGGGGACACATGTGGAGACGCATTTTAACGCCAGGTGTGAAAGCAGGTACTTAAAGCTGACCAGCTGCGATTGGATGGCCCAGGACGGATGTTAATCCCAGGATTTAACGGGGCCACTGATGCTACTGAATGAGTATTGATGTAGTGACAGCCGAGCTAAGACCTTAGATCCAGTGCTCGTGTGTGATCTGCAGTCCACAGCAAAGTTCTCCAGCTAACACCACGTAATCTAGTGAACTATGCAAAATGTGAATTCCTAATTTAAATGCACACATTTTCTTTTTTTGCGCAGTAGACACAGAGTCACATGTAAAAGGCAGCTTCCTCAGTGAGAATGAGGTGATAACAAGCTCAAGTTTAAGTGTGTCTGACACAGCTTGAGCTGACAACAGCAGAAGATGACACACAGACAGTCAGTTTTCACACACACACACACACACACACACACACACACACACACACACTACCTGCCTAGAAAACCTGTACTTTCTCTGCAGATGAAAAGATCTTCACACATGCCCCAGCTGGCTGTCAAACGTTAGAAGCAGGAGGAAAACTCCTTAATACCTTAATGCATCTGTATTCCTCACACGGCAAAGCAGAAAATAAACCTTGTGTTGTTGTTTTTTTCCACCCAGACAGACAGACAGTGCATGACCAAGCTCACATTAGAGACCAGGCTTACATTATGCTTGTCTGGGCAGCATCAGATACTGAACGATAATCTAATATCTAAGTAACTCCGAGGTGAGTGGGCTTGAAAATCAAAGCAAGCTAGTTGCCCTCCTAATCTCCGGCCTCAATCCTGCTATAATCCATCTATACATTACGCCTACACTCGCAGGAGTATAATGCAATGTGTATCATAACATTTTAAGACCACCACACGCCCACAGATCCTGAAAACATAAAGCATCCCTCACAAAAGCCCATCATCTGCTCCCTGTAATACAGTTAACAGAGAGAAAGCTACAAACCTTTTTTCTTTCCTTTGCAGCATCTAAACACAAAATTTGAACTTTCCATATAGTCACGGTACGTGCAAAGTCAAAACTAGTACATGACATCAGTTAGAAATAAAGCAACAAGTGCTGGCAGCAACATCACCACGCAGCTACCTCTTTATAGATCAGGGCTGACTCATGATATAGTACAACGTCGTGTAATCCTGCTTCCTAACTTTAATCGTTAAATGTTGTATCTTCGCATTAAAAATCAGTGACTGACCACAAACACACCTTTGTCAATTAAAAGAGCCAGAATCACTCTCGGAGAATGTGACATATTAAAATATTCAAAGAGGTCATTTCAGTACAAATTCAGAAAAGCGTTTATGAAGCTCCAGGGGAGGAAATTGAGTTTATTTAATATCGGATCGGGTATATTATTTTAGAAGTAGACGTCACTCCGGAACCAATGTTGTTTTTGCTGGGAGCCATACCCAAAGACCTATATAATGCAGATCAATGATATATACAGAGGATTCTATTATTAGTAGCAAAGAAAATGATTAGAGTGAACTGAAGGGATGTAAAACCACCAACGATAGGTCAATGGTAGCCTGGTCGTTACCATCCTACGTTTCCGCCCGAAATTTGATTTCGGTCTGGCACGTTAGTCTGGCCAAGTTGCACTTCCGCGGTTCGCGTGTAACCGCGCCAATCAGCAAACAGTTGAGTGATGACGCGGAACTCGCCTGCCGAGTTGCTTGTAGTCCAGCGAAGCTTGTAGTTCAACAGCACAGCAACAATGGCGACGGAGGAAGAGACGCTAGAAGCCATCCGCGAAGTTGTCTCAACTCTTGAGAGCATCACGGAATTAAAACCAGAACAAGAGGCTTGTCTTGTCAATTTTATAAATGGCAAGGACGTCGTAGCTCTCCTTCCAACTGGCTTTGGGAAAAGTTTGATTTATTTAACTGGAAGCGGAAGTGGTAAGCGTAACAGCCTGAACTACGGCGCACAATATACGTCATTACCAAACGTTGCTGATTGGTTAAGGGAACTCCAATGATTTTAAACCTCAAAATAAGCATCCGCCCATTACGGAGACAGATTCCTATTACATTGGGCCAGACTAACGTGCCAGGCCGGGCGGAAGCGTAGGATGTTAACGACCAGGCTAGGACTGTGGGTCCAGAGATTGAAAAATGTATACATGATGGAGCGAATGACGGCAAGTTTGCAGCTGACTATGGACACTTTTGTGCAAAAGATGGACTTGTATTTCAAGGTACCTGGGGGTTTGATGGATGGGATGATGTGATGTTTGGAAGGGATACATATCTAAATTCCTCTTTGGAAAATTTAGCTTAGCTAATATTTGCAGATATTTACTCCTCTGCCTGTAGTTATGGTTGTAGTTACTATTATTAATATTGTAACTATTCTATTTTATTTTATTTATCTTTGTATGTTTTTATTGTAAACCTAAATTACCTGTCATTTGTTTATTACATTTATACATCTCTCAGGAAATGTTCTGCAAAATGATTCAAATGTCTAAATAAAAAGTTCGGATACCGGATCGGGTAAGACTAAATATTAAAAGATCGGTATCAGATCGTCGGGCAAAAGGACTTGACCGGGACATCCCTACCCACTAATAATGAATGTGCATATTTGACTGATCGATATTTGTGAAAAATATAATTCGTATCAAATAGAGAAAATGTACTACATGTGTTCAAGACATAAAAACACATATAAAGCAACACGACAGAATTCCCAAACTGAGCAGCACTGTTCTTGTGCTACATCGGCTACTACCACATCGTGCATCATCTTCCTCCCAGCGCTCTGAGCCAACTATTGATTGGCTCTGTGTACTACTACTGTGAAATAGGAGAAGACGCTGAAAAAGCAGAAAAGTGTAAAGCACAATAGCAGGCAGGCTTGCAGAACTCCAGGAAGGCACACACCACACACACACACACACACACACACACACACACACACACACACACACACACACAGCTATTCTGTCAAACCTGATACGGATGCACATGGACTAAAGGAAGATGACACACCAGTGGGAACACAAGGAGTGTGACCTCACCCGCAGTGTGTTCTCCTTTGATGTAAACCACAGAGCAAGTTTGTATTGTTGGATTTTCTTTGCATGCGGTTTGGTACACGCTAATCAGCTACAAGCTAAACAAACTGCAAGTCAAATGATATGAAGCCACATAACATTATTTAAAACTTGCTGCACTTGCATTTATCAGGTTCCCTGTGGGCGGACACATGTAGTGGATGATAATGCAATGATACTCAGTAGTTTTGGCTCTGATTCTGGTCTCTGCAATGTACTAAAGGAAATAGCTTGCTGGTAACGGCCCCACTACATTCAGCAGCTAGTATTTTACTGCTGTTCAGTGCTGATCAGGGAGTGTACAATGGGTTTTAATTTAAAAAATACTTGAAACTTGTTATAACGTTATATTTTTTTACATTATTATTTGAAAGATATAGTCAAACGTACAATAAAGTGCAATAACAAAAAGGCAAATCATTTTTAAATCAAGCTCAGGTTTATTTACCCGTCAGCTCCATTGATTTCATTTCAGTTTGTGTTTACCGAGTGGTTATCCCCGTGATAATCTCAGCAAATACCTAATCTACACTGCCGCGTCACATCCAGCTATTAAATCTGCTGTAACACGTGACGTACTTTACGGAGACGGTTTACTGAATGGGATTTAATGTCATTAAATACAGGTCTACATTTCAGGTTGGATAATACAGCCATCAGATAAAAAGTGAGACGCTGTAATCTGGAACCGTCTCAACTCCCTGTCAGCTTTCTGACAAAGCGGCTTTCATGCTGCCCGGTGATTGGCTGAAGGGATCAGTCATCTCCATGTCAGACTGGCAGAGAGCAGTAAAGAGTGGTAAGCTTGTCAAAGGGGTCTGTGTGTGATCAAATTATTAGAATAAACCCCGGGTAGGTGAGCGACACACACAGTTTAAACCTGGCACGCTCCATTAAAACATCTGGCAAAAGTGAAGACTGCAGTTTTATTATATTACTAAAGAGTTGGTTAAATCCCAGCGCGCGTGAGGTAGAATAAACTCTGGAATACAGTTTAATAATGTGACCTCTTTTCAACCGCCTGGATAAAATTTATTCTTGCAATCTGAAATGTGGCCAGTCATGCTAAGTTTACAGAATTTGAAATACAGTCGGACTAGCCTAGAATCTAGACGCGCCCCTAGCGGCAGCAAATTACATTTGCTTCCAGGGGCAGTCTAGTTACTCTCCGTTGACTTGAGATTTCGAAAAATCCAAGATGGACCGGACCAATCACGAGTCGGTGGGCGGGCTTAACACGATGACGACTGAGCTGCGACCATAAGTTCAGTTCACCTCTGGGTCTCTCCCAAATTGGGGGGTTACAGTGAGTTTTCTTTTTTTTTTTTTTTGCCGAAATGCCGAATAAATGCATTTTATTTTCCAACTCAAAAAGAATCGTTTGAAGAATCGTGATTTCAATCTTGACCAAAAAAATCGTGATTCTCATTTTTTCCAAAATCGACCAGCCCTACGTCACCTTCCTCGTTGCTCTGATTGGTTGTAGCGCTATCCTATTGCGTGGAGAGGGAGTTTGAAAGACAACCGTTTATCCCACCCCTCCGGTTGAGCCCCGTCTATGGAGAGTGCCCAGACCCTACATTTAATGTGGGTCTGGCTCGTCAGGCTACAGTCGGACCACTGGAAATCTCAACACCAGAAACCCTTTTTAATTGTAACATAAAAACAGAATGACAAAAAAGACAGACACCAAGTTGAATCAATCTCAATTTGATGGAATGCGATTGAGGTGACAGCCAACGGGAGTGACAGACACAGTCGATTGAAATATGATGCGGACACACCCGTTTACCGCAAGGAATCACCTCCCGTGGCTTGGTTCACATGAAAGCATTTGAGGTGAGAAATACACAAGAGCCTCTGTTGTAGTCAAGCAGAGCCCGGACCAGTCAGGTAGCAGGAGTCAGGATGAAAAGAGGGTTGCTTCATGTGTGGATGGGACTTTAGTTTTGCCCGTTCACCCTGTAGGGACTGACCTCGACTCAATAAGTGCGCACTGTCAAAAGCCAACGCCGATCAACCTTGGATGTACTGTGCAATGGAGCGTTTTGTTTTTCCCAAGTCAGACATTGATATTTCATGGGGATCGATATTTATGCGTCACTGTAAGTAAGTAAAAACTAAAGTGAGAGAGAGAGACGCAGCTCGGCGTTAATGATAAGAAGAAAGGAAACAAGAGTCTTTGTTTTTCTGCGATGTGTCCCTTTAACCCATTCAGACCGGATCACGCATCTGTGCGTAGTTACCATTAAGGCCGGCAAACGCGTCATTTTGAGCGTTGTCGTCTTTTTCGAGGCACATGGCCAATTATATGCACTGTGATTGGCTGAAATATTCTTGGGGTGAGTGACAGAGATGCTTAGGGATTTTTTTTTTAAACTCATGTGACTAATAAAACGCTTTGTGATTGGTCGAAATAAGCCTGACACGTGGAGTATGTTTTGGTCGAAATTTTTAAACACCGTGCTAGCGATCCGTCGCGGCTGACTCAAGTGAAGGAAGTGATATTGACGAAGTAATTGAAAAAATAGATCTTTACTAATTTTCAAAATTTTAAAAATGTTTGGTGTTTATTGATGCCTCAAATGCCTTTTATCTCATCTGCTACAGAGCCTGAGAAATTAAGGTTTTAGTAAGCGTTGACATATTTTGAAAAACCTCAGGTTTTGAGAGGGGGTTTACAGAAGAGTATTTAGGCCTGAATGGGTTAAACGTGCCTGGTCACTGCAATTACAGTCCTGCGTCTCTACTTAATTAAATTGTCTTTGGCTCATGGGGGATGAATAAAGTCCCAGTGCGCTACACACCATGCTTTGTCAATGTCCACGCTCACCACACCAGTCGCCCGTAGAGCTGGTGTTGATGCTGCTCTGAAAACTTCCTCTACTTGTTGGGTGTGGACTTGTTGAAGGAAATGGTAAATATAGATGACAGAGCAGATAAAGACAGAACAGAAACTATATAATGCTGACAAGGAGGACTTTGAGTGCAGCCAACATTACAATAAGGCGAGAGATGAAACCATTATTTCCTGGTAACCCTTGTTATTAGAAAGAATTTTTCTGCCCAAAAATATATGTATTCGTTCAAACTTCTCAGTTCATCTGAATACATTTGGACAGATCTGACTTCTTGTGCTTCTTGTTAAACCTAAGGCAAGCAATGTCATTCAAACAATCTAGTCAGAGGGCTTCAACGTGATCCCACACAGACGGAAAAGACAGATTCTCATTGGTTTAATTCAACAGCCACTTGAGTCCCACAATGCACAAAGTGGAATATCAACCGCCACTATCCATGCAGTTCAGCCAGTAAGAGTCAAACGAACAGAGGCTTTGCACCGCGGCCGTTACAAGGCTCTCTGCTGTCCGGTATGATTCAGCGTGAAAGCTCCCTGGTGAGGCCAAGCTTTTCATTAGCATGGAACGAAGTGTGGGAGGCCGGCTTGGAGTGCTCCCTGCCCACTCAGCGGTAGTGTGGGCCACAAACTGCACCGGCAGAAAAAAAAAAAAAACATTATGCAACCGCCGTGCCATTGTGTACAGCGGAAGAGTAACCACGGCAACGAGATTCAGAGACTGAGCGGAGGAACCGGTGCTGGTTGGAGGAAGGAAGAGTGTGGTAGATAATCCTGGCTGGGTGTCAACAGTGTATGCGTTTGTGTACAGATATGGATTTTGTCAGGGTGTCCTAATGAGTTTCTTCTGACCCCTGTGACACTAATTTAATACTAATATCACATGGTATATGAATCATGACACATCAGTGCTTAGTGTAGGGCTTGGGAAGAGAATCTATGTCAATAAAATACTAGTTTCAAGCTTTTTGCATGATGCTGTGAATGAAATATATTGATATATTGCCGACAGAAACTTGACCTTGACACTTAAAACGGAAGTCAAGCCATTTCTGTCCACATAATAGTCCTTTATGGACAAATAGCTACCAGCCAGGTTGGTTGATTGAGCTAAATTATGCATACTTGAAAAGGTAAACAGCTGTAAAGTGTGTTTTTGTACTGTAAACATTTGCAACAACTTGCTGTAAATACATCTGTTTGCAAAGATTACGTTGATATGTTGCAATGTTTATGCCCGTCCCCAGGTACAGCAGGTTCTGCCGCCTGAAATGCCAAAAATTCCACAGAAAAAAACCTGAAACCAGTTCAGTTTGCACGCTCACTTAAAATGAAACCATCCCTGTAGCAGCTCAACAAGGAAGAACCGCTGGTTTCCAAACTCACAACAATGGGACGGCGGTATCAGCGTTTGAACTATCACAAAAGAGTTGTGTATGACTGTTGGTTGGTGGTCAGAGCCTAAGAGTTGTAACTGTTTCCTCGTTTCCCGACGTTTTTGTGCATTTAAACCTGTAAACATTAACTGACGTAGCTTTGCATGACGCTTTCTGTCTCTTAGTGGGTGTAGCTCTAGCCCTAGTAAACACCCTGAAGAGAATCTTTGCACAATACGATTGTTTGATTTGAATTTCAGTAGAACAATAAAGTGATAGCACGGTCAGCAGCATTAAGACAACACAGAAAGACAAAGTGGACAAACCAGATAAACAGACATGGGTGTTATGACGGAACTTGGGCTACTTAGAGTTCAAACACTCCTAAAATTTATTTTGTTCACCACCTGTTGAGAGCCAATAAAAATCTATGCAACTCTTCACATTTTCGTTATTAATTTCAGTAATTTATTAATTAATATCGTTTTTCGCCATATTGCCTAGCCCTGGATTGAAGTACATATGCTTTCAACAATTCTGGGGAAACCTTTGTCTCACTGGTCGGCCTTGACCTCAGCAGCTTAAACCACATACAACCTTCTACACTGAAAGTAGCCAGGTAGCTCTCTGTGATGAGACTAGGGAGCAGGTAAGGCAACAAACATTTAAAGGTGTTTTCCCACTATCAGAAAAAATGGAAGCCAGCAAGGTGATGCCACAAACTGATGCCCGACACTTGGCGACATGTGACGTGCTACAAATCAGAATTGAGCAGGCTCCAACACTTCAACAGCGACTCAACAACAATAAACTCTACCTGTTCATACTTGGGCGTTTTGTAATGTTGTCGCTCGTAGTGTGAACGTTGCATAAGAAGAAAACTGATTAGCTGTGTTAGTGATGACAGTAAGCCGACATCTTAAGAAATACAAAAGTTCATATAAAAGTCATTTTAACACGACCTATAACATGGCTGATCGTTTGAAAGCCCCCTCCAGGCGTATGTGATCATGTCTCTCACAGATACAGTCGAGGCTTTAACTATGAGCGATACCACTGATAGACAGATTACAGACAGAAAGCTAAACGAGCAGCCGGCGGTGTTTGCCCTTGTCTAGTAGCCACAGTGAAAAGCCACTCGGTGTCAGAGGAATGCCATTCACCTCCCCCAGCTCCAAGGTTTTAAGGCAGCGCACACAATGGACATATTGTGCTTTAAGGTAAAGAGAGGTGAAAGGTTCCTTTGACCATCTTCAGAGTTGTTATGATCTATAGCTGCCAGGATTTCCAAGCAAATAAACACACTGTGATTAGTGGGAAAAGAGGTGAGGGCAAAAGGATCAGTATGTGGACATAAACTGAATAATGCTGGTACCCTGTAGTATGAGTCATGCAGATACAGAATGGACACGACAGTTAACGATGTATGCAAATACTCAGTAAACCTGACCGTTTCCACGCCAAGAAAAGCCACACAATGTATATTACCATCATTTGTTAATAATCTAAAAGCAGCAGAGAAACTCAACTCAATCTGTATTCAAGTCCATGTTATTATTATCCTTGTTGGCTTGATGTGAATCCTTTCAGACGGAGTGATCACAGCTGGTTTCACACTCTGCCAGCACTGGAGTCACTGGATGAAATCAAGTTGTCACCACCTTTCCTCATAATTAACAACATTTGACAATCTGGAAAACTGGTGTCTATGTAATACATATATTTATCTACTAAAACCAATGTGATTTAAGCTAATGTCTGCATACTAACCAGCTACGTTGACGATGACAGGTAAAACAGTTATATCTTTAGCACTAAATTCAAACTCAGAAAAGGGAAGTCATTAGTTGTGTATTAGTTCAATTAACAAAAGCACTGGACAAATACATTTTTTGAACTGACGATGGAGCTAATTCAGAAGTCAGAGGCCTTTTCAATCACTCTTACTCGTCTTCAGTTACTACGTTTTTCACACAAAACCAAACACGTAAACCTGACGACAGCCAAACGGCAACCTCTGAGGCTGTAAATAAAACCAATGCAAATTGGCAAAAATAGTTTCTCAAATGACAAATTAAGTCAGGCTCCACTTCAACGAAGCTCACGCACCACCTCTTCGTATTCCATGAACGGCCCATGACGATAGCACTAGTGGAAAAGTCATTGGACCACAAAAGTTAATAGTTAATAATATCTTCTGTGAACCATTGATGTTTGCATAAAATATCTGGAAAGTCCCTCTAATAACTGTTGTGATGTTGCAGTAACTGATGAGCACTGGCATTAGACTGTCTAAAAATCAAACGCTAAATAAATTTGACAATTTAATAGAAATTTAGATTACTTGGAACTGGGTCCAATACCCAGTGTTAATTGACCTATGGCTAAACCACGCCCCCTCCACTCACTCGGACAAACAATCAACATTCGATGACCGGCGCTATGGCAACTTTCACAGAAAGAGACATTTGTCAGGAGGCTATCGGTGATTTTTGGAGTCAGAAGGATTACATTTCATCTCGAAGTGACCAAAACTATGCGTTGGAAGGTTATATTAATGATGTTATCATTGAGAAGGTCGGTAAGAAGCTTCTACTTCAGGCAAAAATCTACAGGTCTCAGTGCAAACGTGAAAAACCCCATCTCGTTGCCATCACCATCTCAAACAAGATAGAGGATCAGCATTGTTCATGCACTGCAGGGTAAGAAGTGTGATTTACTTTCAGTTTATTCATTTATTACTTTCAGTTTATTAATCTAACTTGACGTGACTTGTAAAATATGCTATCGTAGTTGCTACTATCTTATTTTTAATCTAAACCTAGCTTAAAGCTCCGTATTAGCATAGCTAGATTTTTCTTCTGCTAAAGCAGCGCTTTGTAATATACTAGACTTTGCTAAACATCTGTTAACAGTAACGAGTTCCATGTCTTTGATCTGACACATCATTGGGATTGAATCCATAGGGAACCGGGTTAGTGCTCCCATGTTATTGACGGCTCACTTGACCGCAGTCTTTGGAAAGGGTAAAAAATAAACACCGTCGTCACCCAGCCTCTCGGGATACCTAGTATCGGAGTTGCAGGTACCCCATGCACACCGTTTGACCATTTTAAACTTAAAATGTCACGAAAAAAACATATAAAAACATACAAAAACTAACGAAAACTGACTAACTGCAATGCATTTCAATGGACGTGGAAGCAGAGAATGTCCGAGTGTATTGGCTTATGTCTCACTTCCTGCTTCCGGAACGCGGAGTAGGGAAATAGAACTTCCGGTCGTTGCTAGTAACGCTACTGTAACGATAAAAACAATGGCAGCCTCCACCCGCAGTTGTTCTTGTAGTGTAATAATAATAATAATTCTCAACTAACGTACAACTAACTCAACTAACAACTAACGTAACAACTTCACGTAGTGACCTGGAGCTTCTCTGACATGCTAGCGACATTTACATGTACAGCTGCTACCTAACTATGCTACCAATCTTGGGGCTCGTCAGGCAAGGTTTCGGAGCCACTGAGAAACTAAATATGTATGTATTCCCACCAATGATTGTAAATAAAACAAAATTCGATTAATTAAAAAGGATGTTTTATCTGACACATGTATCACACTTATCTCTGCTATATAAATACACTTGACTTTGACATTCAAGCTAGCTAACGTTAACGAAGGTGAGTCAGCGGAATTGAAAATGAATTTCTCCCAGAAGAACTTGTATCCCTTCCTAAGTTTGGACGTTTCTACTTGAGAGTGTTCATTTACAATCCGAACCACGTCGTCGTAGGTGACTTCAGGCAAGTTACGGAGAGACTTGGTCCAGTGGTATTTATCGGCCTCCGCCATTGTAAAAAGCTAACCGGAAGTGTCGTCTCCCCACTCAGAGACGTTCTTCGATATTCAATTGTTGCGTGACATAGGCCTATTGGGTTAGCTATGCGCACTGTGATTGGCTCATCGCGTTTGGGGGCGTGGTTTAGCCATAGGTCAATTCTAATGTAATTCAAAGCCATCTTGAATAATACATAAGCAAAACAATCAGCAATATTTTTCCAGCTTTTAAACTTCATCTTCATCTTGTTACTTTGGTTAAGACTTTCTCAGATGGCAGTAAGAACAAGGAGAGTTTACACTTCATCTGCGTGGATAGTAATGTGCTCAGTTTCGTAAAATGAAAGGAGGACAAAAAGACAAACGCAGAAGCCAATGTGATACCAGGCCGTGCATACAAATTGAGAGAAGTGCAAGACTGTTGTTCTGACAACCAAGGAGATGGCAGCAGGAGGTGAGGAGGGGGCTGACGGTGCTTCAGCTGGTCCATCCATCGTCTCCTGTTTTATTTTTTTGTGCTTGCGTTTTAAAGCGGGGGGGCCCCTATATGTCTGGCGAAACTGACATTCAGCAGGTTTCGTGGCTGTTAGCTGTGTCATGATTCAGGGAAAGTCAGCAGGTGCACAGACTGGTTTTGTAGGTTGTGCAAAGGCCGTCGCTGAGACAATCTCTAAACTGATAAGCAGCCAGGAGAAGACATTCCAACACACAGTGAAGACGACACTTTAGCAGAAGTGTTAATACCTGCAAGAAGGAACAGAGCTGAATTTGCTCACCTCCATTTTGTTTGACCTTGCTGCTGACATTAATTAAAAGTGAATCGAGTTTAGAAAGAGCTGGCCCCTTTTCTTTTGATTATCGCAAAGCAGACACGCATCACAGTCAGCACAAAAGCTTGATCTTCAAGGACGGGACTTTTCAATGTAACCAAACATAACAGAACGTGAACATGAAAACAGCCAAGGCAGAACAACAACAAGGATCCACCTAGAAACAACCAATAGAAAACCTTAGGCATGAAATACTAGAATTACCAACATCCCTTTTATACAAGACGTAAGAATATTTCTCAGAGTTACTGACATTTAAGCAGCACTACTACAATTGAAAAACAGGTTTATGGGAATGATAGAAGGAAGAGAAAAAGAATGCAGAAAACTGAAAGCGAGAGAAGAGATAAAACACACATAGTTTCAGTCACACAAAAGGAGAACATGTCACCTCAGGTCAGCTGACGAAAGCTTTAGCTCCTAAACATTGTCCAAGCGAGTAAATGCTGTTGGTCAGTGGAGATCCTTTTCTTTAAATGAGCTAAAAGCAAGACATGTTAAATGATAATCAGAAACAGTCTGCTCATCGGTTATTCAGTCGACGCTGCTCCAGTCAGACGAGCCTGAACCAGATAGAGGCTTAAGTTAATATACCGATGCTTATAGTAGCTATACTTTAAGCCTTCAGAGTATTTTTCAACAATGATGTATAATCCCCTGAGGGATTAGAGACATTTTTTTTTCCAGAGTGCTTCACGTTATCTTGTGCGTAAACCCACGCACAAGGCAACAAGAATGCTGACTTTTTTTTTTTTTTTTTTTTTAAATGCTGCCTTGTTATTATTCATACTGTTCATAATGAAAGACATACAGTGGCACGTATCTGTCTGTAGAGCCACTTCAGTTTTGAAGAGGGCATTTCTCTGCAGGCCTAACACTGTTGACCGTAACATACCCACATGGATTTTATGATGTATGTATACAGAGAGGCACACAGGCAGCACACATCCAGCATCTGACAGACACAACGCTGGTCTTCCACAAGGTACTGTGTTTATGTTTATGTTTTATTACACTGGCCCTTTGTCTAATCACTGCTCATTTGACTGTTCAACAAAAACAAGCTGCTGCTACTTCCCAGAAAAAAAATAATAAATAAAACAGAAAAACTATTGTTATATGTATTGCAATATACTGAGACAGCTTCATATTTGTTTGGTAAATATAACCCCATACTGAATGTAGCATCCCATGGAAATGTCTTCAACGTAAGTGGGCGAGCATGTGTGATAAGAGAATAGATTTTCGAAAAAAAATAACACACTGGAAGGCGCATTACATAACAAACCTACATCTTGAATGTAAAAAGATTAGACTTACACTCTACATGTACTAAATACAACATTTTCACTGTTTTCTGGTAGACTGTATTACAGTTAAGACTATTTTTGTCCAAAAGACATGATGTAAACATACATTCAGTACAGTTTACTTTAGTGCAGTCATCATATTTATTACTGTTAATTAGGGATGTTCCAATTGACCTATGGCTAAACCACGCCCCCTCCACTCACTCGGACAAACAATCAACATTCGATGACAGGCGCTATGGCAACTTTCACAGAAAGAGACATTTGTCAGGAGGCTATCGATGATTTTTGGAGTCAGAAGGATTACATTTCATCTCGAAGTGACCAAAAGGGTCTACACTATGCGTTGGAAGGTTATATTAATGATGTTATCATTGAGAAGGTCGGTAAGAAGCTTCTACTTCAGGCAAAAATCTACAGGTCTCAGTGCAAACGTGAAAAACCCCATCTCGTTGCCATCACCATCTCAAACAAGATAGAGGATCAGCATTGTTCATGCACTGCAGGGTAAGAAGTGTGATTTACTTTCAGTTTATTAATCTAACTAAAATATGCTATCGTAGTTGCTACTATCTTATTTTTAATCTAAACCTAGCTTAAAGCTCCGCATTAGCATAGCTAGATTTTTCTTCTGCTAAAGCAGCGCTTTGTAATATACTAGGCTTTGCTAAACATCTGTTAACAGTAACGAGTTCCATGTCTTTGATCTGACACATCAGAACCGGCTCACTTGACCGCAGGCTTTGGAAAGGGTAAAAAATAAACACCGTCGTCGCCCAGCCTCTCGGGATACCAAGTATCGGAGTTGCAGGTACCCCATGCACACCGTTTGACCGTTTTAAACTTAAAATGTCACGAAAAAAACATATAAAAACATATAAAAACATATAAAAACGAACGAAAACTGACTAACTGCAGTGCATTTCAATGGACGTGGAAGCAGAGAATGTCCGAGTGTATTGGGTTAGCTATGCGCACTGTGATTGTCTCATTGCGTTTGGGGGCGTGGTTTAGCCATAGGTCAATTGGTATTGAGACATCAGTATACCTGGCCAATCCAAGCATTGTTTAAAAGTTCGGATCAGATCGGCATCGGGCTTCAGCCAAGCCCAATCTCTGCAGTAGGGAACACATGTTTTCAGGAGCAAAGGTACAATCTAACGTCTACTTGCTATATTAGCTTTGACAGCTGTTTATTGGGCTTAATAAAGTCGCACGGTGCCCACATGATCTGGGAGAATAAGTAAGATAAGAGAAGCCTTTATTAATCTCAAAGAGGAGGACAATTTATTAATTCAACATCAGATCAGGACTTGGATCAAATATTAAAAGATCAGTACGCAGACAAAAAAAAATCTAAATCGAAAAACTCAATCAGCACATTCCTACTGTTAAAAGCAGGCGACAAGATCTAGTGAGAAAGAGGATGACAGAAAAGAGGAAGGGAAACTTAAACAGCCCCTCCCTTTCCATGCTTGACTGGCTGCAGATCTCTCCTAATTGACCGCAAAGGACTGGAGCTCTCCCTCGACGTGACCCTCAAAACGCTCCCATGTGCACACACACACACACATTCACGCACGGTGTCAAACCCCTGCCATTCACCCGCTAACACAGTCGGCAGGAATCCAATTATCCTCCACTGACTACAGAGATTAATTGAAAGTAACTCATTACGCTCCTCGAGGACATTCCTCATGAGTCCGATTTCAATTTGACTTGTAAGCTCCCCCCCCCCCAGTTTGAGGAGTCTGACAGGAACTATCACAAAGCTTAAGGCATCCACGCGAAGATGGGCCGAGCGAGAGACTCTGTGGGAATACTGTCGACCAGTAAGGCTGCACATTCTGTAATCCGCTTCTTCACTGGTTTTCAAGTACAAATGTTTTCTGCTCTCACTTTGCTTGTTTTTCTGTTTCCTGTACATCTTTATTTGATGATGATTTTGAGGTCAGAACAGGAGGATCTTGCTTTTCTGACTCATACACTCCTTACTACTACTATATAGTGTTGGCAACAGGCAGACTGAAGTTCAACATGCTTTTGCACACAGTGTACTCAGTGCAGTATATAAAACTTCCTGTGCAACACCATTGTGCAGACTAGGGGTCGTACAGACTAGTCAACAAGTCAGTTTGTCAGCTTAAGCGCCGTAACCGTGACACTTGAAGCTTCATGTCTTCACAGACTCCAAGAAGACAGATGAGGAGTCCAGTGGGTCGTTGCAGCTAACTAGCAGCGGTTCATCAAGTGTGTGGAAATACTTCACTAGAGATGAAACCCGTACTGTTGCGGCGACATGTCAGTCCTGAAATACAACAAAAGTACTACAGCAATGCATCTGAAAAGGCTAACGCTAGAATATTAACAATCCAAATCCTCTGGACAGCAGTCAGTTAACAACTTCACCAAACATCCTGCGGTAACAAAAAGAAGGAGGCTGCACATCAACTATTTCATGGTGAATTTTATTGTCAAAGTTATTAGACCTTCAGCTGTAGCACATGGAGAAGACCTACAGCTACACTATCCATCTTACAGCAGTGGAGTACTGTTAAATGTTGTGGATGGTGTTGAGTTGCATCCTGTTTTTATACAGGCTATATATATATATCTGTTTTCATATTCATTGTTGCAAAGCATTACTTTCTACTGTGTTTTTATTAGCGACGTCATCACCGACTAGTCGTATACCCACTTAATAATCAACTTTAAAAATATCTAAGGTCGTGCCACCCCTTCTGCCTAATAAACATTTTTCAGAAAAACATGTAATGGCGTTCCTACAAGTTAAATCAGTATTAAATCCATCACCATAGCTTCCAACAACGTAACACAAAATAAGAACCACCATACCGTAATTCTCTCCTGTTGTTTAAACTCTTGATTTCCTCCTTTTCCGGCGTCATCACTTTAAACTACCTCAACGACCAAGTAGGGGTGGGCGATATATATCGTCTGCGATAATATCGTGATTGTTGTGTTAACGATGTGCAAATTCACATTATCGAGTATTTAAATTAGTCCGAAAAAAAAAACGCTCCAAAACACGCATTAAAACCCCTTGGCTGCAGCAGGGCGTCACGTGACTGCTGTAGTGGGCCTACACGTCATCATCTCTCTCATGGTTACCGCATGGCCGCAAGTTCAACACCGGTTAACGAACGTGGTTAAGCTAAACATTTGACAGAAGGAGACAACATGCAGACACCCACAGCCTCGCAATCGAGCGGCAGGACAGTGTTGAAATAAAAAAAAACCCTCGTACCACCTCCCATTACAGACATGTTTACCCCTACATGAAAACCAGCGCAGTCAATTCAGCGACCAGAGGAGGAAACAGACGAGCAGCGACAGCTAGCGATGGGAACCGCAGTACGGCAGCTCGGCAGCTCGGCAGGGACAATCAAACATCTGATGGGCACGTAAACCGCACATCATTATCTACTGTGTAAAGACTAACGCTTGTCTTCAGTGCTATATGTATTAAAGTGACAAAAAAAATAATATAATCAAGTATCATATTTGAACACTTTCCAAGTTTAAGTTACTTTAGCATCACCGTATGCGTTTTTGTTGCGCAGGATTTTAGCCGTTGAGCAGCACGCACAACGTCGCCAAACGTAAAAATAAATAAGAACTGTTTTCATTCAACATTGTGCCCATTATTATTATCAGTGATTAAGTAACTCGGACTTTTAAAAACACATTTTTAATGGATATCGTCTAATTATCGTTATTGTTAAAATCCCCAAAAATATCGAGATATTATTTTTTGTCCGTATCGCTCACCCCTACGACCAAGCGGTTATAAACCTACAGTATTACACCCAAAACAGTCCAACAGGGACACTGGAACTAGTGTACTCAGAGGAAAAGCCTTGAAATCAAAGTCGGTGATAGAAAAAAGGGGCATCGTTGCATTAATGTGACAGTGCTGCTGCTGCTGCCAGGGGTCAAGGGGGAGGAGTGGGGCGGGGTGGATGAGTGGCAGGCCTCATCAAGGCCACTCCTGCCATCCAGACAGCCCCTCCACTCAATAACCAAGGGTGGGAGGGGGGGGGGGGGGGTAAATCTAGGTCAGTAGCCGGGCCGCTGTCTGCACCGAGTGTGTGCCGTGCTTTACTGGTGCTGGGGTGTTCAGCACGTTTTTGTAGATTTATTTTTTAAATCACCTCCGTAAAGACTACTGGTTTCTTGAGGGGAAAAAGGAAATTCTAAATTAATAGAAGGAAAACATGTGAATGACTTCCATATAATCTTATTTTGTATTCATAGAAATGTGTCTTTGGGGTGATTTTGTGCAGTGGAATAACCCAATTCCAGTCTCAGCGTAACATTTTTTTTTACATTAATTTGCATTGCAGAATCTTTAAAGAAGTTCACGCAGCCCTCCTCCAACCAAACACACACACACACAGACACACACAAAAGAAGGGCCCTAATGGTAGGGAGCGCCACACAGCAGTCAGATTATTGCAGACTAATGATAGAGGCAGAGCTCTGCAAAAAATATGCAAAGTGTAAAACTGGCCAGTGGACCAGATGAAAGGCACACACCGAATAGATTCCACCGTCAGCTAATGCAAATGTTCTCTTTCCAAGACTGGGCAGAAAGCGGCCGAGTCTGAACAAATGACAACACGGAAACTAAAGGAAAAAAACTGAACCCGGCTCACATGATCCTTCACGTAGACTTGGCTGCTGCTGTGTTTTTGGCTGAAGTTATCCTAAACGACTTCATGCTAAATATCAGATATCAGCCGGTGTTGTTTACCATTGGGATTTCTCTTCTGTATTTCTCTTCTTCAATACTGATATGATGAGTCTGTATATTTTTTTTACACATCCTCATTTAATGATGCTTTGTGAAAACTTACTCTTGACTGTTACGTGACACAGCGTCATAGATTTCCCCACACGACAGGAGTAAGTCACCCTAAGAGCTGCTATGTTAGAGTTTAATGAGCGGTGAGAGGTTTATGGTTATTACACAGATTAAAAAAATGGAAATAAAATGATAAATTTCTCTGTATCTGCAAGCAATTAGATAGATATCATAATTGTCAGCAACAGAGGAAATCAAATAGTCTTCATGGTTTTTCCAAGCACACGGGGCGACACCTGCAACTTATGTTTGTCTTATCAACCTACCTAACACGTATATGCAAACTGTATCCACGACTGGACTCTACAAACTATATAGTCTTGAAGATCTGTGCAAACAAATCAACTGCAGGTTACGAAGGCCACAAGCCCCAGGTGTTTTCATCCCTGCAGTCAGAGCACACAGAATATCACCACTATTAAACCTTTAAAAACACTCCAACGGCCCTTCACTTGACCGTTATTCTAGGCTTCAAACAGGAGATCCTCTGAGATGCCAGCAGCTAGAATGTCCTCCCGCTGATCTGAGGCATGAAGCGAAAATGTTCTGCCAATCTGCGAGGCAATTAGAGAGATCAACCGAGAACAGATGTGGCAAAGGGCTCGACTTTTCAGAAGAAAGGTTTTGCAGGAAAACCAGCAGCAGTGGCAGCAACGTCTGTGAGAAGCCCTTTAGAAAGACAGCCAGGGTTACACTTTAGTATTTCCGGCTGCTTCTCCCATCTCTGCATTTTTCATGGACGAAACATTTTCAAGAAACTCTACAAGTCCAGTTGGCCTTTTCTCAACTTGATTGTTGGATGAACTATATCAGTTGCACCCATTGGCTGTTGCCTCAATCACATTACCTCAATGTTTCGCTTATCGTCGCTTAAAACTTGCCGAACTTCATTACCATTCCGTGGTCTTTTGGTCGCTGCTCGCCACTTCCTGTTTGTACATTCCTTGCTGGAGACACTTTAACAAACGACTACATCTTGGCCGAGATAATATATTAATTTGGCTTTATTTACTGACTTCTACAGCTGTGTTGCTCCGTCCACAGCCTCCTCCTCGTTACGCCGCTCGCCTGCGCGCCGTGGCTGGATACTAATGAAGGTTAGAGGCCTTGCTTTACCGCGCATCAGTCCTGTCATGCAGAGAAACTCCAGAGCGGGCGGCGTCGGTGTCAGTGAAGGGATAAAGTCACTGCTTGGGTGATTTCCCATTTTCCCATTTTGCCAAACCAAACAAGCCTCGATCCAAATCAAGTCAGAGTCCGGTCTGGAGCACGGTTTGATCAAAAGGCTCTCTGTCCTAAAGCGTCATTTGCCAGTGAACAGAGGAGGCTCATCAGCTTACATTATTAACTAACGCCGGCTTATCACGAACTTTGCATGCTCTAAGTTAGAGCATGCAAAATGAAACTTCAAAACATTCATTCAACATCTGCATTCTTATCGTAGATCTCATAAGTTTTCCACTTAACGAAACTCTCTTCGGTGTGCAGAGTTCCTAGGAATGTGTAGTTTCACCTTGGTGGACATCAGCAGGCGTCAGTTGATGATTTAGAGTTGGGGATGAAGAGATAAAGGAAAAATGAAACTTCCAAGTTCACGCTCTTTACTATTTACCACTGCTGAACAGACGTCTGTGCATGAGCGATGCTTGCGTGAAGCCTGGCGTCTGGTTCTAGCCTTTTTGGAGCCAATGCAAAACAGGTTTACAGCATTTCTGTTTATGAGCAAATCGTATCAGATGTATTTTCAAAAGTACTTGAGTTTCTTGAGCTCCTCTCGAGCCGTGTATAACTTCTCTGTCTCATGAAACAATTCTCCGCAGGAACACTCACAAGATTATCATAAAATGCGAGCAGACATCTTGACTTAAACTCTCTATTCTTCCCAAACAGGGAACCGATCCTGGTGTTGGACGAGCGTCCAAATGAGACTATCGCGCTCATGTGGCCGTCTTCTTTACCTCCAGCCAGAAATTCAATCCCATTACACAAAGCTCCCCCGGTCGTCTCTATTACCTAAGTAGGCACGGTGAGGCGGCCACAGCGGCTCCGGCTCTCCCCCACAGTGCAGGAAGGTGAGTGCTAAAAGGAGAAGCGGCGCTGCCAGAAAGGCCCAGGAGAGCCGGAAACAAGCGGTCGATTATTGGTCACTTTTGATTATCAGAAACTCTCAGATTTTTCCATTTTGACGTTTCTAACCGTCGGTGGAGACGGCGAGCACGATCCACTGTGACAACCCTCGCCTTTACTATTATGTAATGCTGTTTCTGATCTATGCAGCAGAAAAGTTCAGCTGGAAACAAGACGAACAATGACTTCATATTGAGCAGTATGTGACAGGACAGGAGCATTCTGCTTTATCATTTCTCCACTACAAACATCCACCATACACCTCCGCCCAATCACATACTGAATAAAGAGAAACCTGACGGAGCTACGCTGTAAATCCTCCACCCCCCTCCACCCCCTGTAACGACGCACAATGATGCCATCAGCTCCCTGCTGCAATAAATCTCCAAGGAAGAGGCAGCAACAGTCGCAAAACGCCAACCTCTCCATCACTGACAACGGAGCATTATGAGCTGCATTAATCAAAGCCTATCAAGATGCACTCAGAGTGGGGGAGGGATGCGCGTCCTGGAGACTACTCGCAGTCCCAGTGAGTAGTATGTGTGCTGCACGCATGTTTGTCTATTTAGCCAACTTCTTCTCAGCCAGTAACTACATATATTGTGTGTGCCACATTTAAATCAAATTATGTGATTTACAAACATTCGAGACGAGTCAAATCTGAACTGGAACGCAGAATGTACTCCGATCAGGCATAACATTATGATAATGCAATACAGTATTGCGCAGGTCTCCCTTGTGCCTCCAAAACAGTTGCGACTCATCAGAGATTGGTCCTTCTGAGGGTGTCCTGTGGTGTCTGGCAACAAGATGTTGTTAGTGGGGGTCCTATGGGTAGAGGGGAGGGGCCACTGTGGATCATCCCACAGATACTAGTGAATTTGGAGGCCAGGTCAACACCTTGTAGCCTGGTCGTCACCATCCTACGTTTCCTCCCGAAATTTGGTCTGGCACGTTAGTCTGGCCCAATGTAATAGGAATCTGTCTCCGTAATGGGCGGATGCTTATTTTGAGGTTTAAAATCATTGGAGTTCCCTTAACCAATCAGCAACGTTTGGTAATGACGTATATTGTGCGCCGGAGTTCAGGCTCTTACGCTTACCACTTCCACTTCCAGTTAAATAAATCAAACTTTTCCCAAAGCCAGTTGGAAGGAGAGCTACGACGTCCTCGCCGTTTATAAAATTGACAAGACAAGCCTCTTGTTCTGGTTTTAATTCCGTGACGCTCTCGAGAGTTGAGACAACTTCGCGGATGGCTTCTAGCGTCTCTTCCTCCGTCGCCATTGTTGCTGTGCTGTTGAACCACAAGCTTCGCTGGACTACAAGCAACTCGGCAGGCGAGTTCCGCGTCATCACTCAACTGTTGTCGCTGATTGGCGCGGTTACACGCGAACCGCGGAAGTGCAATCTGGCCAGACTCCGTGCCAGACCGAAATCAAATTTCAGGCGGAAACGTAGGATGGTGACGACCAGGCTAAACACCTTGTGCTGTTTTTTTTTTGTGTGTGTGTCTGTGTCAGGCTGCATCCTGCTGGGGGATGGCTGCTGACATCAAGGAGTGTCATTGCTATGGGGTGGGTGTGGGGGTGCCTGGTCTGGTCTAGGTGGGTGCTACATGTCTAAGTAACATCCACACCAATGAATGAATGCCAGGTCCAAAAGTTTCCCAGCAGAACACTGAATTATCACAAGATGGTTTAAATGTCATTCGCTTCTCCTGTCCTGTCCTGTCCTGTCAGTGGTCATAATGTTATGCCTGATCGGATTCTCCTCACACTTGCAACCATGCACACCTCGGTCAAAACTCACCTCCCCAGCTCGTCCCCGATGTCATAAAATTCCTCAACATTTTCCGGGTTGAAAATAGTCATGTTGTCCAGGCACTTCCTCTTCTTCTTCTTCTTCTCCACCACCACCACCAGCCCTCCTCCTCCTCCTCCTCCGACCACACAGGCTCGTCTTCCGGCTCTTCACAGCAGCAGCAGCAGCAGCACAGGCACCTGCATCCCTACCAGCAGCCTCCGGTCTGGGCAGGGTTGGATCCTCCTCCTCATGCTAGGGCTTCCACACCAAAGACCAACAGAGATAGAGAGATAGAAAGAAAGAGAGAAAGAGAGAGTATTTAGTCTTTTTTTTTAGTATTGAGTGAAGGGGGGTTTAATAGGTGGGCGTTCAAGTCAACAAAAGGACCCCAAACTGACTGACTGACGGACGGACTGATGAACCTGCTCCACCGGGGCGATGTCACGACTCCCGGAGCTGATCTTTCCTGCAAGCCCCTGCTCCCTCTCTATCTTTCTCTGTCTATCTTTTTTTTTTTTCCTGGGCGGCGTGTTAGTAACACAACCATTAAATATGTCACCAACGGTTGCACGGGGACCCAAATAAGCCCACAGGAAAGCCTGGTGTAGCCATGGGAAACACGCTAACCGTCGCCTCCTCCTTTCAGTCGGAAAACGAGAGAAAAGTCGTTAGCTTATCTTCCAAATAATGACCCGAGAGGACCCGGACAGGTGTCTAAACCCGGGTTAACCGTGCAAAATGAGTGTAAAATAAAATTAAAAGTCGTAGCAAATACATATTACATTTTAAAAAGCCTAACCGTTTTCTAAATTTTGAAAAAAAAAAAAAAAGAACGTCTCGCGCCGGTAACGTTCTATATTCAACCAGGCTGAAGGGAATAAGAAAAAAAAAAATAATTAACGTTAGCTTACTGGCGTTTTATCCGAAAACTGAGTGTGTGTGAGGTAAAGTCTCTTACGGTTCGCCTCCGTGTGTCCCGCTGCCGAAATGTAGCCGAGATTTTAACGCGTTTGTTTTTTGTTTTTTTTTGTCCGAGCCTGGGACCCAGGTTTGGGGCTCAACGGAAGACGAGACGCTGCCGTGAACGGGAGAAAATCAACGTTAACAATGTGAGAGAGAGGCAGTGTTGGTTGGTGCTGGCGCTGCGTTCACGATCTGGAGAAAATCGGGGAAACGACAAGCCGTAAGGGAACAGCTCGTATTTTACTGTTTGCTAGACGACATTAATACCAATCAGTAGCAGATAAAGCATCAATAGCGTGTTTTATTTCTCTTCCCTTAAATAAACGCATTTAAACAGAGGACTCGTTGCCGCCTCGATATCTTAAGCGAGAGGCATTTTCCCATTGGGATGTTGAAATAACTATTTTTCCTACGTGCCGTAAAGGCAGCATCCGTGCTCCTGTCGCAGGAGGGCAGCAAACATTTCACTTTGATTTAAACACAGTCATGTTGAGAAATTGGGACTTTTTTGTCATTTAAAATGTTTATTAGAATCGCTCAGTTTATTTTATTTTGGCAAAAGGTCATATTCAGAAAGGAAAAATATTAAAACAAACAAAAAAAAAATGCAAATCAAATCAAATTAAGATTCACATTGACATTTTGACACACGTGCAGCCGTAACAGACAAAATGTAATGTCGTTTCTCTCAGGGATCTGTGCAGATTTGGATAAATAAATAAAAAGTGGATAAGTAAATACAAGAGAATAAATATATATATATCCAAGGTGAATGGACTCGTTAACCTCAGGACGCTCAGGCTGAGCAATAACAAGATCAGAGACGTGGATCCAAACAGTTTCAGGTCCCAGACCGGCCTGGATGAGCTGGACTTGTCTGAGAACACTCACACCTCAGATAGGTCTTCACGTCTCTCAACTCCACCAGGATCAGATTAGACGGGAAACCCTGGGACTACTCTTACAACACCAAAGGTTTTGTTGCCTTCTTAAAAGGTTTGAAAAATGTACGACAAAGGAAATCTCACCCTGATTCTGTCCTAAGATGTTTAGCAAAGTGCACGGTGCACATCCTGGATCAGATCAGCAGTTCATTAGTCTAACAGCTTGTGGAAGAAAGGCTGTCGAGCAGTGTTTTGGTTCTGCTTTTAACTCTCCGGTTTGCCTGAAGTTTACTGAGCAGGTGAGAGGGGTCTCTGACAATGTTCAGTGCCCTGTTTCTGCACCAACTCTGGAAGAGTTCTTGGACAGGGGGCAGGTAGACTCCAATCACTACCCTCTGCATGGCCTTGAATGAATTTAAGAATTATTTGCCTCTACTTGCCTCGATGAGGGCAGCCCTCGATGCACGCTGCATGAGTGTGGAGGAAAGTCCGTGGTTGTCGGCGCTGCTAGATCTTCTTTAGTCTTCAAGTAGTTCTTCAAAGCTTTGAGGCGTGCTTGGGCTCATTATCCTGCTGAGGAATTAATCCTTGTCCACAAAAAATGCAAACCAGAGGGTGCAGCTTCTCCTTGACCAGGATGGAGTCGATTCAGAGCGGTTTACCAATCCCAGAGGAGCAAAATCAAGGTAAACTGAACTTTTTTTCCATCATCCACTTTAGAAAGGATTATATTTCCGGCACAACCTCCCACTGCTACCAAGGTGCATGGAGGAGGAAGCAAAACTGTATCTCATACATTTTGTTTCTGTGATGAAGTTGCTCTTCTGTCTCTTTGAACAAAGCTTCAACTTTGCTTCTATCACAAAGCTACTTAGTCAGGATTACTCTGTTGGAAAACCAAGACACTGTCATATTTATTACAGGTGAACAATGGCTGCAGATTGATTTAGTGGAACAAAATACACCAGTTATCACATGTCACTGCCTACCGAATAAACCCTGTTTGCATACGACCCTGTCGGTGAAGCCAGTCCCAGCGTTCACTGGGGAATAGACAGGTGACACCCCGGTTGATTCAATGAAAAACAAACTTCACAAATTAGAGCAGGAGGCCCCTGTTAATGTCTCACTCTCCAGAACTCATTGACTTTGACCTGTATTGTGCGTGCTCGCTGAAGGAGAAGAGCTGATCTGGACCGGGGCCTCTTCACACATCACACTGTAAAGACGTGAGATCTACTGAAGCCACGTGTATTACAGTATTCATTTATCTGTGTCTGAAATATAAAATACTCAAATACCAGAAAAAAAGAAAAAAAAAAGAAGTTTAAAATAACACAGACACAGCTGCATGGGTGAGCAGACAGTGGAAAAGATTGGTAGAGACAGAAAGTGTCAGACACAGTGACATGTGGTTCTTGGGCGTCTGAGAACTCTGAAGGAAAATATTTAATGCTGGTTTGATTAAAGTGTTGGAATAAGTCTAAAAGACTGGGGGAGGAGTTTGGGTTTAAATAGAAACATGTGTAGATGTTAGCCATCAGAAACTCGCTTTGCTAGTCGTATGTTTTTGGATCTACCTTGACCTGGATGACTGAGAACTTTCACAGAGTTTTTATTGTGTTTCGATGTGATATGACATTTTTTACACGGTGCTGATTAACAAGACCATCTTTCACAGTGCTGCAACTGACTGCAGCTCCATGTCATTTTAGATAGTTACAACCTCAGACAGAGGTTGATCAGCTTGAGTAAGTGGACAGTGCCTGGTTTGTCAATATGTCAATGATCTGCTGATGGACGGAAGCTGTCCTTGTTCACACCGGTGTCCTGCTGGAGGTCATGTTGTAGGGCTCTGACGGTGCTCACCCTGTTCCTCCTCGCACAAAGTTCCAGATACCGGTCCTCCTGATGGCTTGAGGACCTTCTACGGTCCTGTCCAACTCTCCATGCACTTAAAACCGTGCCGGGAGACAAAGCAAACCTTTCGGGCAATGGCTCGTACTGATGTTGACGTTCCATCCTGGAGGAGTTGGACTGCCTGTGCAACCTCTGTAAGGTCCAGGTGTCTCCTCACGCTACTAGGTCGGACACAGACCTTAGAAAAAAAAAAAAGCAAAACTGTTGAAAAACAGCCAGAAAAGATGAGGATTGAGAAAACATCAGTGGCCTCCACCTGTAAAACCATTCCTGTTTTTGTTAAAAAGTGTTCCTTTAATTGTTTTGAGCAGTGCAGTTAGATTCCATCCAACTACATACAGAAACCAGCTGATAGGGAGGGAAATGACATGATGTATGAGGCAGCAGTGGTCCGCCATTTGATGGAGTCCAGACTGAATTTTGTCAAGTATTATTAGATGGATTGCTGTGAAATTTATAACTCCAGAGTAAAGATCGTACCACCTCTGATGATCCTTTGGCGTTTCCTTTTGTATCGCTATCAGGATAAACTTCCCATCAGCCTCCTCTGTACTTTGTTCATTGTACATTAAGGTATGTAAGGATGCTAATTTAGCATTGTCATTATGAGCAAGTTGAGCTTTTGTCTTCTCTATTTTGCTTAAAAGCACCACTGTGCCAGAGTGGGTTAGTCTTAATGCTTCTAAAGAACAGTCTCAGGGTGACTGTGCCAGTTTTACTTGTGAAGCTTCTTCCCTCCACCAGGATCTCACCAAGATGATTACATAAAAAAAACAGCAGATTGTTTAAATGTCTGTAAAATGTTGATAAAGTCAGACTGAAGACAACACGTTGCCATGTTTCCATCTGTCTGTCCGACCTGGAGGCACAGCAGGGCGGGACATTAATGTTAAACCTTTGCATGCATAATATCAATTTAACGAACTCGTGCACAATTTCATTTGCTTTCTATGCATTCTAGTGCAGCAGAGCGTGCACATGGTTTCATTTCTGCTCATTCGACTCATTCTCAGCTGCAGCCACACCGTGCAGTAAACACCCTGTGCGTACCAGAGCGTCAGCATGCCTCATAAATCTCACTAATATTACCTACGTCACACATTAGAGCTTGTGTATGCAGATAACAAATGGAGAACTGTTGTGGCGTTAATGAATCTTCATCCAGAGCAAGATTCTTTCAGTGTTAGTCACTGATTAAAAACATCAGGCAGCTGAGGTGCTGTGTGAAGGAGCGTAGCGCCTGCTGCTGGTGATAAACTGTAAGCACATAGGCAAAGATTCACACACCATCGCTTTTAGAAACACGTTCCTCTGCATCTAGAGACTGATGAGCAACAGCTTTACTTTAAACTACACAACAACACACAAATCCTTAAAACTGATTGTTGGTTTGATGTTATATGAGCCTCCCACCGTCCAAAGACATGCTCGTTAGGTTCATTGTGCAACGATGCTAAAAAGAAAACTTCTTTTCCTTTTGTCTTGTCTGTTTCAGTTCAGCTACAAAGAGCAGCGCTGTGTGTTGACAGGGAGGAGGAAAGTGCAGCGTGAGGCAGGAACAGTTTCTGCAGTTTGCAGGCCGACACACTCTAATATTTAGTTAGACCGCCTTTGGCTTTGATTACAGCACACATTTCCTGTGGCATTGTTTCCATCAGCTTCTGCAATGTCACCAGATTTATTTCCATCCAGTGTTGCATTCACTTTTCACCAAGATCTTGTATTGATGATGGGAGAGTCTGACCACTGCACAAAGCCTTCTCCAGCACATCCCAAAGATTCTCAATGGGGTTAAGGTCTGGACTCTGTGGTGGCCAATCCATGTGTGAAAATGATGTCTCATGCTCCCTGAACCACTCTTTCACAATCTGAGCCCCATGAATCCTGGCATTGTCATCTTGGAATATGATCCATTGATGGAATAACCTGGTCATTCAGTATATTCAGGTAGTCAGCTGACCTCATTCTTTGGGCAACATAATGTTGCTGAACCTAGACCTGAGCAACTGCAGCAACCCCAGATCATAGCACTGCCCCCACAGGCTTGTACAGTAGACACTAGGCATGATGGGTGCATCACGTTGGACAGTTCTTAACCCAGTTTCAGTAGTTTCTCCAATCTCCTTAGATGTTTTCTCTGCTTGATGCATGCCAATGATTTGACCCTTCTCAAACAGACTAACATCTTTTCCACGACCACAGGATGTGTCTTTAGACATGGTTGTTGAAGAAATGAAAAGCTACTCATTGCATCAGTTGGGGTTAAACAACTTGTTGCCAGCTGACATGAGTGGGGAGCTGGGAGCAGGTGAGGTGGCTGCTGTGGAGACGAAGCCTTGTGTCCACATCTAATGAGTGGCAATAAGCAGAAAACAAACATGGACTCTGGACTGTGATATTAACGCTGGAGATGGAGAGAGGCTGACTCCTGTCATGACACATCAGCTTTTATTACGGTAATTAAAATGAACGTGGCGTCAGTGTGCATCATTTCTAAGAACAGCTTCATCCCTTTATAGGGCACTCACTGAAATACCTTGTGTGTTATTGTAGGTCATAAGAAGACTTTCATTTATTTTGGGACATTTTCAGGTAGAAAATCAAGGTCAGTGAAGTTACCACATACGGTTCATTGTCTTTAAGTGGTAAACAAGTGTAAACATATATTTAGACCATTAGAACATAAGTGTTGATTCAGACACTTTATCACATTAGACAACATGAGGCCACTTCTTCTTCCTGGCACCTAATAATAAATCAGTTACACTTCATGCAGAGGTGGACCTTGCAGACGTCATTTGACCTGAGAACGTTGCCTTGATCTTCTCTGATTGGCTGGATGGAAACCACACGCTTCTAAACCTGCAATTTAAAATGTGTGCTGAAGTTACCAAACATAACCTAGGCGTGACTGAATCCTTGCAGTAAGGCTGATGTTTACTCTAATTTACAGCTCTGATAAGGCAGAAGTAAAACCTTACTCTGACTTGTTGAAGTCCTGTGAAGGGTTGCGGGGGGTGCTGGAGCCTATCCCAGCTGTCATTGGGCGAGAGGCGGGACGGGTCTCCAGTCTATCACATGGCTAGAATCCCCAATGAACCTGACCAGCATGTCTTTGGACAGCTGGAGTACCTGGAGAGAACCCACGCAGACACAGGGAGAACATGCAAACTCCACACAGAAAGGCCCCAGTCAGCCATGATGGATTAGAACCCAGAACCTTCTTGCTGTGAGGCATCAGTGCTAACCACCACGCCACTATGCCGCCCTATTGTATTTCAGTATTTTAGAAAAGTACTTGATGATTCACTGAACGCCACACAGCTAGTGAAGAAGGCTCAACAGCGGCCGCACTTCCTGAGGTGGCTGAGGCATGTCGAATAAGATCCTCTGCAACTTGTAAAGCTGCATCGTTCAGAGCGTCTTGACCTGCATCAGCGTGTGGTACGGCAACATTGCAGCCATGGACCGAAAACGCTTGCAAGAGAGTGGTGAAGACTGCTGAGAGGATCGCCAGGACTCCACTCCGCTCTCTGCAGAGCATCTACAAGAAGAGAGTCCACAGGAGAGCTGCCTCCATCACTAAAGACCCCACCCACTCCCAACACAGACTGTTTTTTATGTTGTTAGGCATTTGGGTTGACGGCAAAAGAAGAATTTCATTGCACAGAGAAACATGTTTCTATACCGTATACATCTTGAATCGTATTAGGATTAGGAACATGATATTATTCCAACTGTGGTGGAACAAAGTGGAACGTTTATAGATGCTACGGGACTTGCAGAAACTCGTTAATGCAGGAAGGAGAAGCATCACAGGTTTCTGAAAGTGAAACGTCTACAACAAATCATTTGTAGAAAGAAGAAGAAAGAACAGAAAACTGCACGTCTCGTTCTTAACTGGGATGAACTAGAACGGCACAGACATGTTGATCTTTGAGATCTTTTTATTGCAGTAAAATCATTTGGAGGTACAAAAAGATATAGATAAAGGCATTCAGAAGAGCAGTGCAAAAATAAAAAACAACAAAGAAAAATATTTATCAAAAACTTCCTTACTGTTTCAGTCTTCACGGCAGGAAACACAACGGTACAATATGCTGATAAATATTGATATGAATATTTTTGGCTACCATTTTATTTGTAATGTACCAAAGAAACATGAGGATGAAACTGCTCAGTATATTATGGGCCGCTTTTAATTTCCTCTGCATTAATAGCGCAGACAAAGCTCCGCCACGTGCAACACGAGACAATGTCCTCTCGCTCATTATGGGACTCTTCGACTTATTAAGACAAATGCGACATGACGAGAGCCCTGCAGAGGATTCACCCGCTAAAAATATCTGACAAAGAAACTTGATTTTTGAGATCGATCAAAACATCTCCTCTGCATGTAGAGACTTTGAAACGTTTGCACACGGAAAAACTTTACAGTGAATAACAAGAAGTGTGTTGTGAGAGGTTTAGAGCAGCTTCACCACACTGTCCTCCAGCAACAGATTGACTTTAAACTACGACGCACAAATCTTTGGTTCGGAAACAGTACATTCAATTCGCAGGTGTTCGGGTGCTTCCGCTGATGTCGAGCCATTTTAATGTCCTTAAACCGTGAGTGAAAACACACGGATGACACGTGAGAGTCATCAGATTCCACACTTGTAGTCAGATGTATGTTCCTCCTATCCTCTCTCATTTTCTGTCTCTACCCGGCCGGCCTTAGGCAGATGGGTAACTCCATATAAGCTTAAGGCTCTGCTCAAGGTTTCTTCCTGCTAAAAGGGAGTTTTTCCTGCCACCGTCGCCTAAAGCCTTGCTCTGGGGGTTTCAGACCGGCTTGTAGTCAGATGTATGTTCTTCCTATCCTCTCTCTTCTCTCTCTTTTCCTGTCTCTACCCGGCCGGCCTTGGGAAGATGGGTCCCTCCGTATAAGCTTAAGGCTCTGCTCAAGGTTTCTTCCTGCTAAAAGGTAGTTTTCCTTGCCACCATCGCCTAAAGCCTTGCTCTGGGGGTTTCAGTCCGGCTTGTAGTCAGATGTATGTTCTTCCTATCCTCTCTCCTCGCTCTCTTTTCCTGTCTCTACCCGGCCGGCCTTGGGCAGATGGGTCCCTCCATATAAGCTTAAGGCTCTGCTCAAGGTTTCTTCCTGCTAAAAGGGAGTTTTTCCAGCCACCGTCGCCTCCAGCCTTGCTCTGGAGGTTTCAGACCGGATGTTGTAAACCGGCTCGAGACAATTTGTATTGTTGTTGACGCTATATAAATAAAACTGAAGTGAACTGAACATGGGAATGAACAAAGAAGGGCGACTATCTAATATTAAAACCTGATGGCAGTAAATCCACGAACACCTTGAACAACAGGTCACCGGTTTGATTCCTCAGTGGCCTTACATTATTATTTTCCCTTAACCTTTAACAATAAATAATAATTAAAGAAACAGAGCTGCATAACTTTTTTTTTTTTTTTAGCTTCCTGGTTTTTAATCAAACATTCTTGAATAATATTAAGGCAGCCTCTGTGTTTTCCTTCACTGAGCTGGTGCGACATCTGAGGAGAAGGACATGCAGCTGAAGACGATAACGTGGTGGATAACATTCAAGACCTGCCGCTAAAGCAAATACATGATACTGGCATCATAGCGTAAAGCGTGATATGATTTAACATCTGACCCCAGCGTGGTTTATAAACGACCGAGGACTAAATGTTCGGGGACACGCAGACAAACGTGTCCCCGGATGAATTAAAGGATTACTCAGCTTGGTGTAGTGTGTGTGTTTATGTATGTACAGTACAACAGGTAGATGTGGTTGATTTTCCTACAGCAAACAACGACGCAAACGACTCAACATCAGGTTCAGTCGCGGCTGCCGTGCTCCTTCTTCTTCTTGATTTTTGATCAGGTAAAAATGTGCATGTTTGCTATAGTTTAATAGCCGGCACAGACAAAAATAATCTCTCATTAGGCAGGTTGAAACAACTTAAAGTAAGGAAAGACACAAAGAAGTTGCACGCTGCAGATGATCTGAGATCTCTTTGTAAATACCTTTTCAGTTGTCGATTAGTTATGACTTCATTAACAGATAGTAAGGCACTGCTGGAAAGTGAAACTCGTGGGTTGCCAGGTTGTGAAAAAAATCCTTTTGTTTTGTTGTGCATCCTCCCACAGTCTACTGAGATTTAAATGTAGATCTTCAGCTCTTTAAACTAATCTATTTACATTTCAATGATGCTCCTCAGTAACAGGAATAAAATACACTACATTGCCAGAAGTATTCACTCACCCATCCAAATAAGTGAATTCAGGTGTTTCAATCACTTCCATGGTCACAGGTGTATTAATTCAAGCACCTAGGCATGCAGACTGATTCTTCAAACATTTGAGAAAGAATGGGTCGCTCTCAGGAGCTCAGAAAAACTTGCTTGTTATGCTAATAACCAGAAACTGGTGCAGCCAATTTCCATGGAATTTCCAAGTCCTATTTAAACCTCAGACTTCCCACCAGTCCCCTAGAACTGAAGAAGCTACTCGGATGAGTGGTGAAACGTCTTCTCTATCCTTTGTTGGATATACCATGACCTGGATGACTGAGAACCTTCACAGACAGATATTTGATTTAATGTTTTAGAGACTGGGGGAAATGGAAAAAACTGTATTACAAAAAATTTATCTTCTAAACCGATAGGCTGGAATCACAAAGCTTTGGAGATCTCTTTAACTAAAGCACCAGGGATATGAGGGAACTATATTATCTGCAAAAAAATAAATAAAGGAGCTTTCAAAACCTGGCAATCCGATAAAAACTGTTATTCTGATTATTTCTTATCTGTGGAAAAACAATCCACTTTAACAGTATAAAGTACAGCTCATTCCATCCAGCATCAACCCTGCTGCAGAGTTACTATAGGTTTGATTATTTAAATGTTATTTCCTTTTTATTTTGATTTATTTATTCTTAGTTTTAGAATTAGTTTCATTCTTTTGGTTTTAGTGCCGACAAATTTAACCAGATGTCTGTAGTTTAAACTGGATGACCGTGACCTGCGGGCTTGTTTCATTTTGTTGCATGTAATTATCTTATGTTTTAGCACGTAGGAAGCAATCAACAAGAGGCTGAACGCGCCGTCGTCGCTGAATCCTGCAGCAAAACCAGTTCCCTTCCTCCTCTGCTGTGTAGGCCGTCGTTTGGTTCCGCGTGACGCCGCCAAAGTGCTAACTGCTCGTAGTTCTTCAAGGTTTAAGTTAGGAAAATAAAATGGTTTTAAAAAAAAGACCCCTATGGTACAAAAATTTAAATATTCCATGCAGCATGGCTTCGCTGGTTATTTCCTCTGCACAGACCACTGCTGTGCATCTTGGACTCCCAGCGTAAAGAAAGTAACCGGGTAGTCTGTAAACATGACGACGGTTTGTCTTCCTCTGACTCAGGAAACCATTTTCCCTCCTGTGGTAAAAAATAAATCACCTGTAGATTTAATTCGTCAGCCGCTCGTCCGCTGGAGCTTCATGTGTTACACAGAGGCATCCACATCAGAAGTGGCTGAACCTTTTTTGCTCTAGAGCCACAATTTCAGAGCAGAATTACTCATGTACTTCTCCAACTTCGCCTCAGGCAGACGAGAGGCGGCTTGTGAAACATCTCTGAATCCGTCTGGAAAGCAAGAAAGCCTTAAAGTTTTAAAGACTGACAGCGACGTGTGCAGCTGTCCCGTTAGCCGTTAGCTGTCGCATCAGATGGCAGGGTCGTTGAATGTCCTGTACATCTGCAGCGACGTCACCTCCACATCCGGGGCCTTGGTGTTCTGGGGGCGTCCCGTCGGGCTGTAACCGGCCGATCGCCCCATGGGGCTGAAGCTCGGGGTGGTGCGTCCGGGGTGGGGGAAACCCGAAGCCAGCGACACGGCCGGACGCCGCAGGAACCGCCGTGACGTCACCAGCTCCCCGTAGCCCTGCGCGTGCGAGAAGGCGTAGCCTGAACGCCGGGAGCTGGTGCGGCGGATGCGGGCGCGTCGGGACGGTGGAGGAAGTGTTGCTTTGGCCTGTCTCACCTTGAACATCACCTGAAGGTTTGGGGAGGAAGTGACAAAAAGTCAGAATGCTGGACTGAGGCAATGTAATAAAAACATATTACTTGCACATCATACTTGTTTATATTCTCCAAACATTTAAAACCTGTTTTGAACTTTATCTATCTAAACTTGATTTGATTTGCACAGGGTTTGTATCCCATCCCCACTTCCCTCCTTCCTATGTGGATGGATAATGTGCTTGCCTGCAAGAAAATCCTTTCTATTATACACCGATCAGGCGTAACATTATGACCACCTTCCCATATTGCTCCCTTGTGCCTCCAAAACAGTTGTGACTCATGAGAGAATGGACATGGGCCTTTTGAGGGTGTCCTGTGGTGTCTGGGAACAGAATGTTGTTAGTGGGGGCCTTTGAGGGGAGGGGCCTCTGTGGATCATCCCACAGATACTTGATCAGTTTGGGATCTAGTGAATTTGGAGGCCAGGTCAACACCTTGTGCTGTTCTTCATGTTTTTTTTGTGTGTGTGTCTGTGTCAGGCTGCATCCTGCTGGGGATGGCTGCTGCCATCAAGGAGTGTCATTGCTATGGGGTGGGGGTGCCTGGTCTGGTCTGGTCTAGGTGGGTGCTACATGTCTAAGTAACATCCACATGAATGAATGCCAGGTCCAGAAGTTTCCCAGTGGAACATTGGATTGTCACAAGATGGTTAATGTTATTTACTTCTCCTGTCAGTGGTCATAATGTTGTGGCTCTATTTTCTTTCTTCTAAATTCTATTGATTCTATTTGGTGAGAGTTTGCAGAATTAGTTTATAGCCCATTCTCCTTGGATGTCACTGGATTATTTTAATAATAGCGTAGAAAATGCAAAATCATGACTTTTTTTTTGGACGTTTATTTGCAGTGGATGTCGGAGATAACGAGGTCGTCAGAAGGAGAAAGTCAAAACTGACGGAGGGCTGCGCTAAAAATCCCTTCCCAACGTTTTGCATGCATAAAATGCCGGCGTGAGTCGTCTGAAATCAGATCGCGTGCAACGAGTAAAAGTGGTTCCTCCTCCTGTACCTTGTGATTGATGGTGGGGCAGAGCTGCATGAACAGGAAGCGGTAGGTAACCACGGGTAGGACACACAGGATGGAGGTGAGGAGGATGGTCAGCCAGATGTTGGGCTGGTTCAGAGTGTTTCGGGCCGTTCCTGGATGAACACACACACGTGGAAGTATTTGAAAGATTGTGAGGATGAAACCAGATGTTATTCCTACTTCAGCCTCTAGAATAAAGGAACAAGCAGCAGGAGCAGAAGTGAATAAATTCGTCCTGCATTTACATCTCACCTATGAAAGGGAAGGCTGAGGGCACCGTGAGGAACATGCCGTTACTGTACATGGTGAACGTGACAGCGAAGTACATGGCCAGACTGCCCAAAACAAAGAATGTGTTAACTGCCGTCCAGTAAGACATCTCGAACGCCAACTGTGGACACAAAAAAAAAGCTTTAAGAATTTAGTGTGTTTTAAATAACAACATTTTACGCCTAACAAATGCCTCCCTCGTACCTGGATGCTGACGGCGAACAGCAGGCACGTCTGAGTGAGCAGGGCGAAGGACTGGTAGTCGGCGACGTCCTTCCCGTCGTCCCTCACCGTGTCGTACATGGCGGCGTAGGGGATGAAGAAGAGCACCAGGGAGCTGTAGCAGCTGTGCAGGGCGCACTTGAAGAAGGCCGTCTTGCTGAAGTACAGGTTGAGCTGACCGGGGACGTAGAGCTGAGGATGCTGGAAACTCCAGGCGTCGTTCACGTCCTGACCAGCAGAGGGAGACAAAGCTGTTAGGTGTTTTTCATTTTTAGAACAGTTTGACGCATAGACTGTATATAAATATGGACAATGCGTCCCCACTTCCTTAAATTGGCCAAACTTTGACACTTGAACATGCATCATCAACATTATATTAACTACCTAAAATGACGGAAACAGTCCTTGAAAAAAAAAACATTTGGCATGTATTTTAGTGTTTTAGTTCGGTACAAGTCCCATCCACTTATGACCTATACTGCAGCCAGCCACCAGGGGGAGCTCTACTTGCTTTGGCTTCACTTTTAAAGGAGCGGTTGCCCTGTCCATCTTCCTACAGTCTATGGTTTGACTTCACGGCCTTGTCGTTGTCCGACACATACACTAATAAACATGTGACCACGTTACCTGATCGACCAGACTCATTCCCAGCACAGGTAGAGCCGTGTACATCAGGTTGTAGAGCGTGATGAACCACTCGTCGTACACCGTCTGAAACGCAAAGTCAAAGAGAGAAGAGGATAAAGAACACACATTCATTTAAACACAGCTTTCTGCCAAATGCAAATACGAAGCACATATTATTGAGAACTTTCTGCTATTTACACACTCTAAATCAGAACTACACATTGATATATTGATCTGACTGGTTATTATATTTATTTGGTATTATTTTAGCTGATAGTTGTGACAGTGCAGTGTCTATTGAACTGAATCTGTCTGTCTTCTTCTTACTTTTTAAGTTGTTTGCATGATTTCTAATTATAAATAAGAAAAAACTGGAAGAAAATATGTGAAAACATCCAAGATCCTCCACCTCCTAACCATAATTATTTGCACCTCTCCATCCTACACCCTCGTTCCTTTCCTCTTTTAAAAAAAATATGTTGCAAAAGGAGACTGTGTGTGTGTTTGAAGGCATGTGTAACACGTGTTATGTTGTAGTTAAGAAGATGCGTGACTGGCTAATATCTTTCTCCCTCACCTGCGCCGAGAATCCGCAGAAGAAGGCGAACCAGAAGTGGACGAAGGTGAAGGTGAAGTTCTTGTAGAAGAAGTAGCGCAGGAACTTGCACATGCGCAGGTAGGACCAGCGGCCGTGCACCAGCAGGAGGCGCTGCAGGAAGCGGAACTGGGCGAAGGAGTAGTCGCTGGACAGCACGGCCTGCATGCCCTCCTGGCCGGAGATGCCCACACCAATGTGAGCGGCTGGGAGGACACAGAGGGGGGAGGAGGAGGAGGAAATGAAACAAAAACAACCTGATGAATATGATAAATATTTAACTCACTCTTCTTTAGTCGCAGATTTCAGCAAACATTAAACCCTGTCCTGTGAGTTAAAATTATGTGATTCCATTTTTTTGGCCGCTAGGTGGCAGAGATGCACCAAAACAAAGTCTCCTCAATGTTCTGCTGGGGCAGCAGAATCGCCGCCAATAAACTGATTTAAGAGGCTGGACAAAGAACAAACTGCTATGAATCCTGGATAACCCTGAGCATCCTCTCCACAGTATACTAGACAGACAATGGAGCTCCTTCTCTAAAAAGGAAATTTTGTTTGTCTCGAGGAATGCTACAGGAAATCTTTCCTACCACAAGTCCTCATCTGTGAATGACAGATCTGACAAACCTAAACTTGGCCTAAACTTTTATCAAAATCACTGACTGACATTTTAATATTTCACCATTAATCTTATTAAATTATTCCCAGTAACCTATCCTTTTCATCTTATGTCTTGTCTGTCTCTCAGCTGCAGTGTAACTTTGCATTAGAGCTTTTATCAATCATATTTCAGCCGGCACGTGTTTTGCCGGAGTCAAATAAATCAGCCTGAGCCTTCACAATGAAAACTGCAGGCGGCTGAAGCTTGAAACACATTGTAAAGACGCCAATCACGTTTCAAGTTGGTGTTCTTATACCTTCTCTGTGGCGTCAGCGATTTCACATCCTCTGATTGGACGGTCAGAGAGCCGCTACGTTTAAGCCAAGCTAGCGGTTCATGTTCACCTGTTGCTAGCTGCACAAACAAATCGTCCCTGTTAACGTTTTGATTTGCTATTTTTTGAACTCACGACGGTGACCAATATCGATTTGGTTGCAGATCTTCTTAGAAAGAAGAAATTTTCACAACGGACTTTGAAGGAAAAGGCTGCCCAACCCTGGAGCTAGCTAGCCTGACACATTTCAGCTGGGGAAAGGCTGTGTCTGTTACTTTCAGGTCAGCAACTATGAGCGCGATGAGGATAACTCTGAGTCGTTTCTTAAGTTCTGGTGAGTAAAATGAATCATATTTACATCTTTTACGTATATTTTTATCATTTTATTGGGTCGACATTGATGCCTCTGCTGGATTTGACGTATGCGGCGCTGGTGAGCAGCTGCAGTGAGTGAGAGGAGACTTTTTGAATTGTTCAAGGTGAGTTTCTTGGTTTAGTAATGACCTTCATCTCACTATATGAGATAACCATCTACGAGGCAACGTCCTGTTTTATTGTGTGGTTGTATGTTGTTGATGGTTTCTACAGCAGTGGTTTCACAGCGATCTTATCAAGAGGTGTTTAGAATGAGGTTGGAGGTCACTGAAGGCCTAGGTGGAAAATGCACGGCCCGCCACTGGTTATATGTTATGAATATTATGGTGAGTGCTGCAACATTGACATTTCTATGATTACCACCTGAACGACACAGTGTTTGTCTCCACCAGCTCCTGAGAACAATATGTAGATCTTTAACTAGTCAGCTCTACTCTAGGAAATAATTATTTTCACTTCAGACTAAACTGCTGATGATTTGAAAAAAAACAAATATGCAAAACTGGCTAAATAGTTTCACAGCTTATTTTTCTTTGGTGGAAACTAAATCTAAAAGAAGCCAAACGCTGACCAGAGCTACGCTGTGGTAATCTGCTAGGTGTTGCATGCAAACTGCGTCGTCCCACGACAAACAGGAAAGCTGAATTGCCTCTGAGAAGGAAGAGATTCTCATCCCTGCTGCTACCTTTGATCATGCTCACGTCGTTGGCTCCGTCCCCTATGGCCAGCGTCACCACCTGCTTGTACTTCTTGACCAGCTCGACCACCTGGGCCTTCTGCAGAGGCGTCACCCGGCAGCAGATCACCGCTTTACACATGCACGCCGTCTTCAGGAACTCCAGCTCCATGGTGGGCTCCAGGGCGTACGCCTGAGGAGCAGAGGAGGGGTCAGAAAAGGGGACGAGTGGAGAAAGATGAGCATGTTAACAACTGTAAATGTCCGTGCAGATAAAATACCGTGGAGGTACAGAACACAAAGAGATGAGAATCTGACAGGTACAATGCTCTCTATATAGGATCTCCCATGTTATTTATTCAATTAATTCCTCATGATTTTTAAGGATTTAGCACAAAATCCAAATATTAGACGTTTTCCCAACATACCAGGCTGTGTCCATTGATAACCAGGCCGTACTCTCCACCAACCACATCGTCCGGGATCGCTTTCAGGCCTCTACCCAGAGTCCTCTCTGGTAAAAACACAGAACTCTCCGTCGCATCTGGTTTCATGCAGCTCCGTGCGTTTCTGCTCCAACAGAAAAGGAAACGTGTTTAATAACGCGCTCGCTCTAAAACTGAAACAGGTCACGCGAGAACGTCCTCCGACCTCAGCTCCTGTCTGACGTCCTCGAGCGAGTTGCCGGAGACGATGAAGACGTCGTTCATCTCCTCCCGCAGCAGGTTGCACGAGTAGCCGATGTTCTCTGCAGTTTCTGGAACGGAAACAGCAACAATCACACTATGGTTAATAAGCATAAACACTATACTGCCAAAAGTATTCACTCATCTGTCTTTACACACGTGTGAACTTAAAGGGGAACTACTGTTTTTACAAACCTAATCTAAATATCTGAAGTCTAAACATCTCCTGAACGAGTGCAAATGACACAAAAGTTATATGGGTGAGTAAACGGTCGTATTTTACGCCGGAAATAAGGTCCAGGTCGCAAAAAACTTTTAGAAGAGCATTTGTGAGGTCAGACACTGATGTTGGATGAGAAGGTCTGGCTCTCAGTCTCACTCTAATTCATCCCAAAGGTGTTCTATCAGGTTGAGGTCAGGACTCTGTGCAGGCCAGTCAAGTTCTTCCACACCAAACTCTCTCATCCATGTCTTTATGGACCTTGCTTTGTGCACTGGTGCTCAGTCACGTTGGAACAGGAAGGGGCCATCCCCAAACTGTTCCTGCAAAGTTGGGAGCATGGAATTGTCCAAAATATCTTGGTATTCTGAAACATCTCCACCAAACTTCACGCTTGGCACAGTGCAGTCAGACAAGTACCGTTCTCCTATCTGGAGTTATCTACCTTGCTTGTCTCCGGTCAAAACCCAGATCTTGATGTCGGCTTTGGACAGCTGCTCAATAGTCTGAGGCACTCCGTCTTGTAACTTGTCCTCGATGGCCGTCGCTCCTAGCAGCTGGAAAAATCAGAAAATCAGAAACACGGTCAGCTGTGAATTTAACCAAAGTCCAGTTAAGTAGAAATCTAAGTTCATCTTCTAACCTACCAGGAGATCCTTCTCTATCTCCTCGTACAGCTGGTCCAGTCTGCTCTCCCTGTCGTCCAGCGCGGTGCTGGCCTCATGGTGGCGCTGTAACCACTGGTCGAAGTACTCCTCGTCCAGATCCTTGTAGGCGAGCGCTAGAGTCCGCAGACCCTCACCTGCAAACTCCTGTAGGTCAGGAGCAGATCACACACTGAAGTTTGTTTTTTGAGTCTTCAACAACCAGGAGATAATCAACTTTCTACAACATGAGCTAAACATGAAAGTGTGGAAAGAAAGGCAGAGGAGGAGATGAAATAAATACAAGGACGAGCCTGTTACAGCTTATTTCTTTCTCTTTTAGAGAACCACAGTATGAGTCTAGGCGACGTGTCCTTCCTGAAGATGACAGCTGATCTTATTTTATGTCCATAAACACATCAAATGTGTATATTTCTTTCTAAAAATGGTCAAAGCAGACGCATTTCTTACATTTCTGTTTAAGTTAAAGTCAGTCGAGCCTTTTTTTTTTAAATAAACTAACAGTTTGTTTTTAAATATTTAGTTCTTGGGCTCAGAGCTGAGAGTCACAGAGAAAGTAGAAGAAGAACAAAATCTATTTACGGCTGCATGAGAAAAAGTCTGACAGTCTCTCTAACAGAAATATATCACATACATAAAGCCGCAGGTTTATCTTCCAGTTTATTTGAAGGTTTTACCCACCAGCATTCAGTTGTCTCAGAGCAAGCCACTGATCCTGCATTTATATAAATCACTGTCTTTTTTTAAGTTTGCTTATTTCATTTACTCACCTTTTTTTTTTATTTTTAAAGGGATATTTACAGAAAACCACTGATTATTAAAGAAGCAACACCAGTGTACTATTTACTATTTTATAGCCTTAGCTGATTACAACACTAGTCCCTTGATGGACATCTCCAAAACATAATCAACATGCATATAACTATTTATTATAAAACAAAAAAAGCCAGAAACATTATACAAACTAGTTTCAAACATATTTAACTTGAACTCAGATATATACTAAACTGGCAGGTGGTGAGTTTTTAGAGGGTTGGGTTATCTATCTATCCATCTGTCCATCTATCTATCCATCTGTCCATCTGCCCATCTATCTATCCATCTATCCATCTGTCCATCTATCTATCCATCTGTCCATCTGTCCATCTATCCATCCATCTATCCATCTGTCCATCCATCTATCCATCCATCCATCTATCTGTCCATCTATCCGGCTATCCGTCTATCCATCCATCTATCCATCCATCTATCCATCCATCTGTCCATCTATCCATCCATCTATCTATCATCTATCTGTCCATCCATCTATCCATCCATCCATCCATCTATCCATCCATCCATCTATCCATCTATCCATCCATGCTAAGGTCTAGTTATGAAGGTAGGCAATTGAGAGTAAGTGTGAGACTAAAGTATTTAATATATTTGCCAAAGCTGATTAAATTATTCTTTTTACTAAAATGTTCCAGTGATAAAATCCCTGTTGTTTCTCCACCAGAACTCCAACAGCTTGATAACAAAGGGATGTAGGTGGTTTGATAGTTATTGAAACCAGGAAGTTGCGTAGTATGAGATGGGAATAAACTGTAGGCCTCCCCCCCCACCCCCACAAAGAAACATAAAATACAATAGATTGTTAGTGGAAGAGTTGGTCAGACTCCCAGGATAATGAAAGGGTAAGTAATGTTTAAACTGCCTAAGTTTGAAGTTTAACCATGACCGTCTTTCCAAACGTTTCATTGTGTTTGTCAAACAAGATTTTTATCGTCCTGTACGGTCTTGAGTTCATTCTCCTTTATCCTGAATCTGTTGTGAGTATCAAACCTGCCTCAAGGCTTCAAAAATTTAGGGAAGTATAAATGAGTACTAGACAAATGAAGCTTAATGTCATGATTATTAAGAAGTCCAAACTTGCAAATTCTATTCGCTGTGCTTCCAATGACGCTTTCACTCATAGGGAGAGAACTTTGTGTCCATAAATACATTGAAACACTTTACACATGACAAAAAAACAGTGCTCACTCTCATCACCAGCAATAACGTGAGTATAAAGAATGAAAATGAGGTTTAAAAATACATATATGACCTACATTTAGGTGCTCCGTGGTGACGTCCATCAGCTTGCTGCAGGACTGGTGCAGCCTCTCGTAGATGATCGTGTCCGCACCTTTACAAAAGAGAGACAGCTTCCCTTCTGGACTCCGCACTGTGTGCACAAATACACAAAAGCTTTCATTTATTTTTAACATTCGCAGACAGAGGAACCTTTTTTTTTTTTTATATCTGACCGATCTCTTTGACTGGATCGCGCACCTATGACGGACATCCTCTTGCGGACGTTGTTGAAGTCCAGGATGGCCAGGAGCTCGAAGCTGCGCTGCTTCCCCATTTCCACGATGGAGATGCTGTCTGGCGTTCGTGACCGGAAGACAAATCCGAAGTTCCTGGCTGCCGTCACCAGCGCTCCCTCGTCTGGAGACTGGGCCTGGTAGAAGAGCTCACCTGGAAAAGAAGAAGGTCGGACTGTGAGCAGAGCAACCCTCTTCACCTAAGACTGACAAGAGAACTCAATCTGGACTTCAGGAGGTGCAGGGTCGACCTCCCACACATCCCCAGCAATGGAGACTGTATGGAGAGGGTTCATCCTCATTCATTCATCTATTCATCTTCTGTAACCACTTGTGAAGGGTCGCGGGGGGGCTGGAGCCTATCCCAGCTGTCATCGGACGAGAGGCGGGGTACACCCTGGACAGGTCTCCAGTCTAACACAAGAGCTAGAATCACCAATGAACCTAACCAGCATGTCTTTGGACGGTGGGAGGAAGCTGGAGAACCTGGAGAGAACCCACGCAGACACAGGGAGAACATGCAAACGCCACACAGAAAGGCCAAGTCGGCCCATGGATTAGAACCCAGAACCTTCTTGCAGTGAGCCATCAGTGCTAACACAGTATCTGGGAATAATCCACACTGACTGTGGTGTCATCTGCCTACTTTACTAGAAAAGCCTTTACTGTTATTGCATGCATGATGCAACGAAATTGCAAAATTGCTTTGAGGAAGAAACTGTTGAGTTGTCCGGTGGTGCAAGTTTTTGCAACTCTGTATCATGGGTCCAGAGAGCAATGTAGAGGCCAACTACAATGTCACGTAGTGAGGGTAGAGGGCGGCCGATGATCCTCTGAGCCGTGTTGAGGACTGAACAGCTTGCGTACCACGCCGTGGGACAGTATGGTAATAGGCTCTCTACAGCAGGTTACTGCATGAGTTGCGCAGGCAGTGCTGAGCCTTCTTCACAACGGCAGCGGTGTTAGCCGACCGGGAGAGGTTGCCAGAGAGGAGTCAGGAGACTAATCTCTCCAAGAATGCAGAAAAGGCAGAGGAGATGACTACTGATCAGTGGAAGAGGAAGAAGCAACACCTCCCATTAAACATCAGCGAGACAGAGGTGGAGAGGGCGAAAACCTTCAAATTTCTCACATCTGCGAGCGAGGATCGAGCAAGGGTCGTACCTGGTCTCAGGACACTCAGCATGTCCTGAAGAAATCCTAAAAAAGGCAGCGCTTCCGGGAGAAGGCTGAATAAATTTGCCACCTCAACCAAAACCCTAAGCAACCCTCACACCTTCACCTCAATCACTGTTAGTGGTTTGGCAACTGCACTACTCAGGAAGGCTCTCCAAACTTGTGATAAAAAAAACTGCACAACTCATTTCTGGAGGAGACGCTACAGATGTGAGAAATCAAGGACAAGGAGACTCCCTAACGTTTCTATCCTCAACCCTCAGACACAGCCTCGCTTCACCATCACTCCCACTGACTGTATCTGTAGCACAAGGCACAGAGTCCTTTTTAAACTCAGGTATTAAGCTTCTTAGCTTTCAATTGAACCCATTCAATGTCCCGTGAGTGAATGTTTTTGCCCATTTTTTCCAGATCAACTGGAACTGTCAATATCAGACAGTTATTTACAATCTACTGCACGTCATAAGAAGCTTCAGGGAGATGCATGAGGGAAATTACCGCCTCAGGTTTTAGAAACTCAGATAGAGAACTGTGGTGTAATCATGGTAATCTAAAGTGTGCTTGCGCAAACATGATGCCTGCGACACATCTGGTTTTTCGTAAGGAAGACTTGCAAATTCCATTGCATGGTCCACAATGCTGTTTTCTATCGTGCACACGTCAATTAACGTCTTCAAATCTACACGGCTAACCTGTCCTCACCTTCTTTCTTTTCCTCGGCCATGACGGTGTGGCAGAGGGCCAGCAGCCTGAAGAAGGTGTGGACCTCGGGGTTCTCCAGCTTCACCGCCTCCACCAGGGCGTGGTCGTGGAAAGCGAAGCGGGGGTCAGCCAGCGGGTTGAAGGAGAAATCCACCCTGTCTGTGTACTGAGGAAAAGATCGAGGCGATGGTTAGGCACCGAAGCTGTGCAACCAGTTTTATGTAAGAACTCAAATGTGAACATTAGTCATAATGATGCACAACACAACGGGTGAAAAAAAACATAGCAAATGTTACTTAAGCTGAAGCAAAACTGCAAAAATCATGCAGTCAAACAAAAGAATGGAAACGAAACATGAGGTTGACATCCTGTCATGATATTGTGTTTTATTATCTCAGTTTTAATCCTGTTTGGTTTCCTTTGTGTTTCCTGTTTCTGCTCTGAAAGTTTCTTCCTTGGTGTTTTGGTTTCTTGCTTTTACTTCCTGTGTTTTACCTTCCTTTGATTGTCGGATTAGGTTCTCCTTGTGTTGCTCTGCCCTCATTAGTTCCCATGTGTATATGTACACACACTGCCTGGCCAAAAAAAAAGCTGCCACCTGGATTCAACTAAGCAAATAGGTAGGAGCCTCCTATTGGATAATTACTGCATGGGTGATTATCTTTCAGCTGGCAACAAGTTATTTAACCCCAACTGATGCAATGAGTAGCTTCTCATTTCTTCAACAACCATGTCTAAAGACACATCCTGTGGTCGTGGAAAAGATGTTAGTCTGTTTGAGAAGAGTCAAATCATTGGCATGCATCAAGCAGAGAAAACATCTAAGGAGATTGTAGAAACTACTAAAACTGGGTTAAGAACTGTCCAACGCATTATTAAAAACTGGAAGGATAGTGGAGAACCATCGTCTTCCAGGAAGAAATGTGGCCAGAAAAAAAATCCTGATTGATTGTGATCAGCGATCACTTAAACGTTTGGTGAAATCAAATGGAAGAAAAACAACAGCAGAACTAAGGGCTATGTTTAATAGTGAAAGTAAGAACATTTCCACACGTACAATGTGAAGGGAACTCAAGGGATTGGGACTGAACAGCTGTGTAGCCTTAAGAAAACCACTAATCAGTGAGGCTGACTGGAAAAAAAGGCTTCAATTTGCTAGGAAGCATAAAGATTGGACTCTGGAGCAATGGAAGAAGGTCATGTGGTCTGATGAGTCCAGATTTACCCTGTTCCAGAGTGATGGGGGCATCAGGGTAAGAAGAGAGGCAGATGAAGTGATGCACCCATCATGCCTAGTGTCTACTGTACAAGCCTGTGGGGGCAGTGCTATGATCTGGGGTTGCTGCAGTTGCTCAGGTCTAGGTTCAGCAACATTATGTGTCCAAAGAATGAGGTCAGCTGACTACCTGAATATACTGAATGACCAGGTTATTCCATCAATGGATTTTTTCTTCCCTGATGTTCACGGGCATATTCCAAGATGACAATGCCAGGATTCATGGGGCTCAGATTGTGAAAGAGTGGTTCAGGGAGCACGAGACATCATTTTCACACATGGATTGGCCACCACAGAGTCCAGACTTTAACCCCATTGGGCATCTTTGGGATGTGCTGGAGAAGGCTTTGTAATGACGGCACCAAGACTTCAGTTTTCCGATTATGGATTTGTGTCCTGTTAACTTCCATAATAATCCTTTTATCCTCCAAATTAAGGTACGCCCACAACCAGACCAACACATCTCATATGTCTGAGCCAATTGAACAGATCGCAAAGTCGGCCAGCTGGAACATACCATACTTTTTGACAAATTAGCTTTAAAGGGTTAATTTAATAGTTTTAATTGACTAGATATAAGAAAATCATCTAGCTATATCAGCCAATATTTCACATGGATAAAAATATTTTGACTAACCTCATTAACTTCTAGTCTTTGTCCGGTGTAATCATACACATCTCCTACAGAGAAGAAGAAGAGGAAGATGATGGTTACAACACTCATAACATCACAACAAGCATTTACTGCATGATGACAAACCTTTAAAAGTATAAAACGAACACACAAGAACTAGAGTCTCACCGTAGGTTTTGCCGTTGATGGAGCACTTGTTGAAGATCATGATGTTCTGCGTGAGCGTTCCCGTTTTGTCGCTGAAGATGTACTTGATTTGTCCGAGCTCCTCGTTCAGCGTGGTGGTGCGGGCCTCGGCGGGGGTGTCGTTCCGGGCGTAGTACATCTTCCTGTCCCAGTCGATGTAGAAGCTGTTCCCCAGCCGGATGATCTCCACGCTGCCGGAAGATGAACATTCAGAGATTAATTAATAAAAATAAAAAATAAAAAAAGGCTATTTTAGTGTAAGTAGTTCGATCCATTTTACACGTCCTACCTGACGTAGAGAGATATGGGCACCACGGTGTTGAGGATGATGACGTAAGACCAGAAAGTGAGAAAGGCGGAAAAACCGGGACCTTTGCCGTCGAGCCTCGGCAGGAAGACGGTAAACTGGGAGCCCTCGTTCAATTCCCACGAGTAGTTTCCTAAGGCTAGGATGGTGCACATGAAGGCCAGGAAACCGAAGATCTGCAAGAAGACAATAAAGAGTCCAAAGTCTTACTATAAAATCTCTCCAGGTACTCCAGCTTCCTCCCACCGTCCAAAGACATGCTGGTTAGGTTTGGTGATTCTAAACTGGCTGTAGGTGTGAGTGTGAATGGTTGTCTGTCTCTCTGTGTTAGCCCTGTGATAGACTGGAGACCTGTCCAGGGTGTACCCCGCCTCTCGCCCAATGACAGCTGGGATAGGCTCCAGCCTGATAAAATGATGAACTGTAACGGTTTGGATAGTCGAGTCGAATCAAATAAATAACGAGGACACTCACACAGAGGACGAGGACATTCATCAGACGGTCTATGCTGGTCCTCTTAAATGTCGTCTTGCCACAGTTTTGCATCAGCTTTGTCTCTGGGCCTGCGGAAAGAGAAACAGAATCAAACTAAACCTCAAAACATTCATCATTCACACTCAGAAGTCATCATTAAAGGGGAACTACTGTTTTTTTTACAACCTGGACCTTATTTCTGGAATAAAATGCGATTGTTTACTCACCCATTTAACTTTTGTGTAATTTGTATTCCTTCGGGAGATATTTAGATCCACGTATATCCATATAGTGGGAGTGACTGGGGCACCAAAACACGCTACTGCTAGTTTTTTGCAACATGGCTGAATATTTTTCCGATTCTGAGGTTGCGGACGAACCATAGCAGTAGCAAATTGCAGGTAAACAAGCCGACCGTCGCGGGTGTGCGCGGCGCTCAGAGATGACATCATCCAGGTCAGAAGATCTGTAGATTGACCTACAGGCCCCGGATGATGATAACAGGTAACTTCGGACTCAACGGGGAATAGCACTAGCGTATCATAACAAAAAATTGGTGAAATGAACAAGTTTTGCGGCAGATAATGTGTTATTTAGAGGCTGCGTTTCGGTGCCCCAGTCACTCCCACTATATGGATATATGCAGATCTAAATATCTCCTTAACGAGTGCAAATTACACAAAACTTATATGGGTGAGTAAATAACTGTATTTTATGCCAGAAATAAAGTCCAGGTTGTAAAAAAACAGTAGTTCCCCTTTAACACGTGTCCCTGAACATGAGACGTCTCCCAGACCTGCAAAAAGCACCAGTCCGAAGCACCACTCGGTGTTCCTCAGGGTGCAGCCTCGCAGCAGGATTTTCTCGTTGTCCAGCGAGTACTTCTGCCCGGCGACGGTCAGCGTTCCTTTGAAGCGGTCCAGGCGGTTGTTGGGAGGCTCGCAGCGCACCTCGCCTGGAGGGAAGAAGAAGAGACACGGCACGGTTTTTGATTGTTGACAGATTTAGTGCTTTCTACATAATCAGTGCTGCATTCCTGGGAAGAAACTCTAAACAAATACAAACCTCTGTATACAACAGTTAAACCAATCTGCGAAATAACACAGTTGACTTTTTATCAGGTTATGTGTGTGTATATATTCTGTCGGCCAACATCTTACCATTAAAGTCTGCCAGTTTTTCAATGTCATCTCCCAGGTCTCCTGTCACCGGCAGGGCCTGTCTCACCTTCAGGTTTGTCTCTCTGCGTTAAAGGAGAAGAGGAAGAAGAGGAAGGAGGGAGTCAACGTGGTGCAGACAAAAAAAAAAAAACAGGAGGAAGAGAGAGTGGTGGAGACACAGAAGAAGAGGAAATGACAAAAGATAGAGATGATAATAATAGTGAATGTCAGAATGCACTGAAGAAGGAGGAAGAGGAGATGAAGAGTGCAGGACTTACCCGTCCAGCTCTGCTGTCTCAATGTAGACGAGGTTGAGTGGTTCGCTGCTGGAGAGCAACAAGAGGTCAGCCTGAAATCACAAAGGCATTCATCACACCATTAGTTAGATTTACGGTATATGAAGCAAGTCTGGGATCAGTTTATTAGAGACAAGCAGACTCAGATTCTACTTTATTGATCGTTCGAGGAAATTGTTTCATTGCAGTTGCTCCCATAAAGTGACAGCTGCAAAGAGACGAAGTAAAAATAATCATATATAAAAAATGTAAGATGCCAACGTAGTGGATCAATAAATACAAAATTAATGGAGTTCAACACTGATCAGGCGTAACATTATGACCACCTTTGAGTTGTGACTCATCAGAGAATGGACATGGGCCTTCTGAGGGTGTCCTGTGGTGTCTGGCAACAGATTGTTGTTAGTGGGGGGGCCTTTGAGGGGAGGGGCCTCTGTGGATCACCCCACAGATACTTGATCAGTTTGGGATCTAGTGAATTTGGAGGCCAGGTCAACACCTTGTGCTGTTCTTCATGTTTTTTTTTTAGTTGTTCCCAAAGTGTTTTTGTGTGTGTGGATCAAGGAGTGTCATTGCTATGGGGTGGGGGTGTCTGGTCTGGTCTAGGTGGGTGCTACATGTCTAAGTAACATCCACACCAATGAATGCCAGGTCCAGAAGTTTCCCAGCAGAACACTGAATTGTCACAAAATGGTCAATGTTATTTACTTCTCCTGTCAGTGGTTTTAATGTTGTGGCTGATCAGTGTAGAGTCTGAGGGCCACAGGGAGGTGATCTGTGGTGCATTTGGGTTGAATGAGTCTATTGCTGTAGATACTCAGACCTGAACTAGCCAGTGTGTTGGGGAGTGAGTGGGAGAAATTACTATGATGCAAGAAATGCAGTGATTTCTTGCATAATCATCATCATAATAATATCTCCAAACAAAGGTTTGATATATAATGCATTATAAATATAATCTTTAAATCGCCTCGTACTAAGTATGACAAGAAGGTTTTACTCACCGTGACAAACTGGTTGTCCTCCAGCTTGATGATGTCTCCTACCTGGACGTCCATCCATTTCTCGTTCCGTAGTCTGAAAATAGGAAGCAGGGTGGTGAGCACATGTTCGGACAGTGTGTGTGTGTATGTGGGTGTGTGTGTGCGTGTGTGTGTGTGTGTGACTCACAGCAGAGCTACATTGATCGTTTTTCCCTTTTCCTTTGAAAGGAAACAGCCCAAGAGACCATAAATAAACACCGAACACCAAGGTCATCCTAATATTAGTGACTCCACTGTCCCTGCCAGTTTCCTGTATTATCTGTTTCTCTCTGCCAATAATAGCGAGGGACTTTTTAAAACTTGGCTGGAATATATTTGCTTTACAAGGTTTTCCATTACACATTTCACATCATGCTGACGTATCAAAACTTGCTCAGTAGCCATCAGGAAATTACAAAGAAGACTTCGACAACATGACCTCCACAGCACAGAGAATATGAGACCAGCACCTGAGAGAAACAATCGATGTTCTCTGGTCTCAAGAGACGGCATATCTAGCGCCCTGGACGTATTTAACAAAAGAAGGCATCGCGTCAAGAGGAAGTAAACATCTCTTCGCCCTGCAGCTGCTTCCGAGGGTGCACTAAGGAGGCAGCAATCCAGCATCCAGGAGGAATAAACAGGCAACACATACATGCAAATATTTTTATCAGGTGCAAATCTAAAAATACAAATGCAGCTCTAACTCTTCCTTCACGATCACCTCATACGGGGCTGTATTTGTAACGGACAGCACTGAGATCACTTCCTCTGTGCACATCTTGCAAAGACAGATCAGGCATAACATTATGACCACCTTCTTAATATTGTGTAGGTCTCCCTTGTACCTTCAAAACAGTTGTGACTCAACAGAGAATGGACATGGGCCTTCTGAGGGTGTCATGTGGTGTCTGGGAACAGATTGTTGTTAGTGGGGGGCCTTTGAGGGGAGGGGCCTCTGTGGATCATCCCACAGATACTTGATCAGTTTGGGATCTAGTGTCTGGTCTGGTCTAGGTGGGTGCTACATGTCTAAGTAACATCCACACCAATGAATGCCAGGTCCAGAAGTTTCCCAGCAGAACACTGAATTGTCACAAGATGGTCAATGTTATTTACTTCTCCTGTCAGTGGTTTTAATGTTGTGGCTGATTGGTGTATATATGTGGAGACAGGTTTTGAAACAGCACTCGAAGTCCAGGTCAATTCTCCGGTATTTCTTTTGTATATTTTTGTTGTAGATTCCTGTATTTTTCCCCGTCTGTTATGTCTTCATCTTTCCAGTCAAGCCACAGGAAGCAGCTGCAGGGCATTTGTTTAGTATCCTGTTGACCTGATGTCTTCTATTTCAGATATGTGAGGCATGCCCGGTGTCTATGAGGGCATTTTATTATCATCTGAGCAAGGAAACAAGCAAACACTAAGGCTACCCAAGCTATATCCCTGAGGAACACCCAGAGGTGTATTTCCAACAAGAAACAAACATGTATTGACACGTGAAGACTTACTTTCTATCAATGAGGACTTCAACCTTTCTGTTGTTCACTTGATTGTCGCTCCTGTGGCGATTCTGCAAAACAGAAACACAAGGCGAGTCATTAATGGTCACGAGAAACTGAAATGGTCTTCTGTTTTGGTTATTAGATTTGACAAAAATTCCCGTGTAACAAATTCCTCAGCGTGGGAAATGAAATATGCTGGTCATGACTTAAACCTCTGACCCTCTGGTCAACCTCTACTTCCCTTCAAAATAGGATTAGGCTACTTTTGTCGTTTTGTCTAGTTTCTGATCGCTATTTATTTCTATGTAAGCGACAGAGAGGCGTCCTGAAACAGTAATTTTTAGAGTCATGTGGCGTCTCTTACGCAGTCCATGTCCAGAACAAACACACTTCTCTTTAAGCTCAGATTTAAGGCAATGACAGAGATCAACTTTTCAATAAAAGTAACAGCTATTATTAATATGTCCACTGTTTTAGTCAGGGAAACAGTCGGATTTGTGGATTTTTATAGGTGCTAAATGTCCTATTGTGTTACTGACCCACCTCTCTTGAGATCAAACTGGGCTGAATAGGACCCTGAACTGAAATGGGTTCTGATACAGTCTAATAAAAGAAGTTTAAACACATCCTCTCTTTGTTAAAACCAAGCTGATTGCCAGCACAAAATGCCAAAATCTTCAAAAACCTTTAAAAGGGAAGTACTGTTTTTTTACAACCTGGACCTTATTTCTGGCATAAAATACAATCGTTTACTCACCCATATAACTTTGGTGTAATTTGTATTCCTTAGGGAGATATTTAGATCTGCGTATATCCATATAGTTGGAGTGAATGGGGCACCGAAACGCAGCCTCTAAATAACGCATTACCTGCCGCGAAACTCGTTCATTTCACCAATATTTTGTTATCGTACGCTAGTGCTATTCCCCATTGAGTCCGGAGTTAGCTGTTATCATCATCTGGGATCTGTAGATTGACCTACAGACCCCGGACGATCAGATGTCTTCTGACCTGGATGAGGTCGTCTCTGAGCGCCACGCGCACCCACAATGGTCGGCTTGTTTACCTGTAATTTGCTACTGCTATTACTGCTATTAGCACTAGTGTATCATAGCAAAAATATTGGTGAAATGAACGAGTTTCGTGGCAGACAATGCGTTATTTAGAGGCTGTGTTTCGGTGCCCCAGTCACTCCCACTATATACGCTGATCTAAAGATCTCCCGAAGGAATACAAATTACACAAAACGTATAAGGGTGAGTAAATGATTGTATTTTATGCCAGAAATAAGGTCCAGGTTGTAAAAAAACAATAGTTCCCCTTTAAGCCTATAAGTCAAATAAAGGACTCGCAAGATGGCGCTGCCCTTATCCCTGGGAAAATAGCGCCAGTTTGGCCAATGCAAGGAAGTGGGGATGCATTGTCCATATTTATTTACAGTCTATGGACAAGAGCTTCAAAACTGATGTGTTAGGGCCATGGCTAAAACCAGAAGCAGAACTAGAACGACACTGGCAAGCCCTAGCAATACTGGGGAGTCAATAGTGGTGTCTGTGAAATCTGATAAGACTGAAAGCAACATGTAAAGCCAATTTGCAGAAGTATTGTTCTCTGTGGAGAATTTAAAAAAAACAGGTTTGTTCCTTATCTGGTAAAAAGTCAGTAACAGTTCCACATAAAACATGAACAATCTTGGGCTCTATGGAAGCTCGCTTAGAAGAATTCATCACAAAGCCAGGGAAGAGATCTGACGAATCTGTTTAGATCGTGAATAACGATCTTACAAAAATGAGTCAGTAGACATTTCTAGTATAATGACGTAGCGCTAGCAATTAGCCTCTATAGTGTGTCACTACATTTTCAAAGGCTATGAGTTGATCAAGTTTGAACAATTCAGGTGTCGATGACAGTTATAGAAATGTCACGTCTGTTTTGCAAGGTCGATCCGCCTCACCAAACATGGTCACCTGGCATGACCTTGAGTTAGCGACGCCACGAAGGTATCAGATGTTTACTGGCAGCGGTGAGCTTTTAAAAATAGAAATATACTTCTTGTTTCTTCTCTTTAAGTTAATGCTTAACCCATTAAAGGTTGCTTCCTCTTGGTGGTTTGGCATGAGCACACATACCTCCCCCTTCAATGTTCTACGGTTACATTTAGTTCTGCATTAAACACAGCGCGAAACAAAAGGGAGAAGAGACAGGAACATATTTCTCAATCCACTCAATTAACTCCCAGATGGCATAATTTCAACAGAAACGAGTAAATCACAACACATTTCCGCAAAAAAACTGAGTGACGAATCGTTCAGTTGAGCTCTGGCGGTTTCAATTGGGTGACGCCCAGCTCTGACACCCCCCCACCCCATAGCAATGACGCTCCTTGATGGCAGCAGCCATCCCCAGTAGGATGCAGCTTGACACAGACACACACACAAAAACACTTTAGGAACAACTTTGGCCTCCAAATTCACTAGATCCCAAACTGATCAACTAGCTGTGGGATGATTCACAGAGGCCCCTCCCCTCAAAACCGCCCCCCTCCCACTAACAACATTCTGTTGCCACAAAAAAGCCAGGCTGTAAAGTCATCTCTCAAAGACTGAATTTAGTGTACGCGAGTTAATTTTAGCGCTCCTTGAAACAAAGAGAACAAAGCAGCAGGTCGGCCGAGGATAAAATGTGGTTGATCGCACGTTCCATCAAACAGAGATACAGTTACCAAAGCAACCCTGTTGTCAGAGCCTCTCTCGTAAACAGCCGTCGTCTCTGTTATTGTGGCGCTGAAACATATGGCAGTTTCACAGGAGATGGTGGAGAGGGTAGAGGTGTGTTGGTCATGTTAATGAAAACCTTTCTCACAGTCAGAGATGGTTATAATTGAGAACATGCTGCGGTAGATTGTGAAAGATCTGGAGGAATTTATTTCATATTCAGCGAAGTCGCATCATCAAGGCCGCTCCCTTCATTTGCAATCTGCTGATAAATACGGTTACTTATTCTTTTACTCACTAACAAGAGGAGGGAGTCTGTGAAGAAATGTCGTACTCATAGCTACTGGAAATGATAATGACCTAAAGTTAAAGTGTCACGGTAAATACTTTAAGTGCTTTTTTCAGAACAGCATTTACTTTAAATGGTAAAAAAAAAAACAGTTTGGGCTGCCGACACCTCTTGTCCGTACACGGACCGGGACTGCTAGCGCTAACAGCTCCGGCGGTTTCTGTGCTCACTGCAACATGCTTTGCATTTAGATGGTTCCGTCGGGTTGAAATGCTTCGCTGGTATGCAAACTTCCATCAAGGCTTCTATCTGGTAGTTTTTTTAAAATAAAAATTTGCCTTCAATCCGTCCTAGCAACGTGCTTTCACCTGATTCCTCCTTTTTGGTAGCCGTTAGCCGAGCTCTGACGTGTGCATCAGTGTACCAGGAAATCATGCACTCACAAAAGTTCTGCGTTGTTTTGAATGCAAACTACAATTAAATGCGTTAATTCTTTTAACGCGTTCATTGTTTTGTAATTAATTAACGGTAATTAATGCGTTAAAGTCCCATCCCTAAAAATAATCTATTAATCATTTGGCTTTAGGAGCTTTAATCGGTCACAAACCACCGACAAGCAACGGCATGAACGTCCCAGACACTCAACATTTTTAACTGTCCTCTACAAACTGGTTTTATTTTCTCTCTCTGCAGCGTCTTGCTTTAATGAGTTGGCTGTGGCTTCCTCCATTAGCATGTGTCTCCTCGGGGGAACTACGCGGAGGATGAGACGAGCAGCAGTGTTGCAACCAGAGATCATGTACTGGTCATTAAATTTAGCGAGCGACTCTACGCGGTTGGGGAACCGAGTTGAACTCCTCATCTCTGAGGAAATGGTCCTGAGGTCAGTGCGAGTGGCTGATCCAGTTGACTCAGGCGTGACAGAACCGCAGATTTCTCCAAATATTTACGGCAAAGAAACGCTGTCCACACAAAAGAATGCACCGTGCTGATAGCGAGTGCTTGTTCCGTCCACTTGCAGTATTTTGGATTTGGTCAGGGTTACCTCGGTTACCTCGGTAAGGCGTGGAGCATCTTGATATGTGGTTACACTCCATATCAGAGGACTATTCAGTTTATTTAAAAGGTGAAGTTTAGGTTAATATCACCTTGAGTTCACACTTTAAAACAACACTGCGCAACTTTGACCTCAGACATTGAAACAGGACAATGTACCGTCACATGTCCGGAGTACGTTTATTTTACATGACTTCACAGCAGAGGTCACACTGCGGTCCACGCATTGTGAAGGTTCTCCTTTTTTTTTTTTCTCATCTCCAAACTATTGCAATCATTTTTACAGCGTGACACATCATTCTGGGAACGGCTGCTTTAAGTCAACACAATCTGCAGTCAGCCTCTGAAGTCTGGAGTTAAACATGTGTTTTGATGCAAACCTGCAGTAGAATCAGATGCAAATAAACACAAAATAATATACCGAATGATTATTGTTGTTATTATTATTTGGCAGAGATAACATATGGTCCGCAGGCAAAAATTGGCCCTCCATAGGGTCCAATCTGGTCCCTGGGATGAATGTGCAAAATTACATTGAAGATATTAACTGCAATTTTTAAAATAAAAGTTGCTGCTATTCTTAATTTGTTCACTAAGGGGTTGCACTTTTTTAGCAGGAGTTGCAGACATAACACTGAGGACAGCAACAGCAGACGGCAATGTCCAGAAATTGTTGTTTTTCTTAAAAAATTTGGACAGTTCATTAAATGTGAAAGTTTTTATAATGCACTTGTACTTCTTTGAGTTAAAACAAAGGTTATTTATAGGTTATCATGCTGTTATGTTACTGGTCTGGCGCCTTTGAGATCAAACTGGGATGTATGTGACTGACCCCTGAACTAAAATGAGTTTTACACCCCTCTTTTAGATTCATTCATTCGTTTTCTTTAACCGCTCGTCCTCTGGAGGGGGGCCTGGAGCCTATCCCAGCTGTCATAGGGTGAGAGGTGGGGTACACCCTGGACAGGTCTCCAGTCTATCACAGAGAGACAGACAACCATTCACACTCACACCTACGGCCAATTTAGAATCACCAATGAACCTAACGAGCACTGCTGGAGCCATTATATATTTTACAGTGCACATGTGTTTATGTATTTATATGCAGCAAATACATGGAGTACTGGGGGGAGCACCAGTGTGAAAGTGCATATCGCTAAGCTGCAGGTGGGGGAAATTAGGTTAAGCGTCCAAACAAGTTCACTCGCATTTAAGTCACTACGAGCATGTCTTTGGACGGTGGGAGGAAGCTGGAGAACCTGGAGAGAACCCATGCAGACACAGGGAGAACATGCAAACTGTGTGGATGTGGATTTGAACCCAGAACCTTCTTGCTGTGAGGCATCAGTTCTAACCACCACACCACTGTGCCGCCCCTCTTTTAGATTTTTTGTAATAAATGAAACAATGAAAATGAGCAAACCAAAAAAATTTGCTTACAATGTCGTCCGTCGCATCCTTGGCTGCAGTGACTGACAGCACGAGGACCAGAGGCACAACAGTGGTGAACCAGGACAGGGAGGAGATCTGGGGAATCACCTGAAGGGCACAAACACGGACAAGTTTCCTTCAGGTTAATTTCACATTTGTATGCAAACTGAAAGCGGGAGAGAGATTAATACATTTATATCGTGTGACATTTAGTTCAAGTGACTCAGAATGGAAAACAAGTACGACGAGCCGTGGGTGTATCTCCAGTCATAGTTGGAAGATAAGGTGTGTGATACCAGACTTAGACAAGACAAGTTTACACTCCAGAATAAAACATGAGCTCATCATCGTCCGCTGAGCTCCTCATCTGTTTGCTTTGCACTGAAATCCAGTCAAAATTCCTTCGGCTTCTGTTTATTAAACGTGCAAACAGCCTGTCGGTGTCTGTAGTCACCGCTGCCATGTGGTCTCCACCCCTGGCGAGATTCAAGACGACGTCCAAGCTAAACACGAATGTTGTTGTTTTTTGTCACACGCTCTCTGTTGCTGCGAGATGAGCGGTCGCTGCAGGCAACCTCATGACTGTTGTGCAAATGATGAGGCAACATCCTGTACTGGATATGACACTTCCTTAAATCTATCTTTTCACGCTAGACTTGCCCATATCTGGTTTAGTACAAAGTGTGGATTGCACATCCGTGAACGTGTGTGACCGTGATTCTGACAATTAATTACACTTAGTTTACCAACAAACCTTAATTATATACTTAAATGCAGCTTTTCTGTTCATTATGCATCTTTTCTACTAAGAAGGATTTTTTATTTATACTATAAAGAGTTATAACTGACTATGTTTGCAGTCTGACACGTTGATTCATAATGTTCTAAAATTGTGTGTTTTGGGGCCACGGGGACTTTTTTCACGGTGGTTTCTGTGATATCCGAAACCTTGGTTTGCATATCGAAGAGTCAAGCGTGACTTCAACACCCCCTCCTCCCCTTCTCCCCCTCACCTGGAGCACTAGCAGGAACAGGAAGTAGGCATTGGCGATCCTCTGGAACTGCTCGAAGAGGTTAAGAGGTAGGAAGGTGAAGAAGTTGTACTTGGAGGTCTTGATGGCGTTCGTCTGGGAAAAAAAGGTGAAAAACGAGAAGGAAACGGTGATGAATCAACTTGATCGGAGGTTCTTCTTCTGATTATAAACAAATTAAATTTGAGGCTGATGTAATAAGTGCTCGTTAAATCTCGGAGAAACTCCAGGAACTTTAAATTGTTATGATAAAGTGAGAAAAAAAGTCGTTCCTTTGCATTCCTGAGGAAAAGAAGGAAGTCGTTGAGCTTCTTCAACCAATCTGGTTCTGTCTGACTGTTGATATAAAGAAGGATCCTCCCTGATTAAGATTTGTTTAGTGTCTGTTTTTCATCTGGAACATATTTGGTCAACGAGTGCAACTGTTACACTCGAATCCATCAAACCTTCACGGCTTCTCCTATGGAAATCTGACTCTATGCGTCTGGAAAGATAAGACAAACCCACGGTAGGTAATCGTGTAATAAACTGTTGATTTAAGCCACGATGTTTGGATGAAGACGTCCAGACGGTAGATAAAGAAGAATGTAAGAGAGTGAATCGATTTTAAAGAGCTTAAAGAGCCCGGGCTGAAGGGTCCTTGAGTACGACTCTGGAAAACTTTGGAAGACTTTAAGTCTTACACGTTTAAGACGGTCCAGCTGCAAATATTCCCAATCTAGACAACTTTAACGCATGTCTTTGGGTCGTTTGTTGGCTTAGTTGCTCTAATCTGCCTTACCTGATGAGGTGTGGATAAAGGCATGACTGAAGAGGACTGAGAAGACATGACTCATGCACTGTACACCGATCAGGTATTATGACCACCTTCCTAATATCGTGTAGGTCTGCCTTGTGCCTCCAAAACAGTTGTGACTCATCAGAGGATGGACATGGGCCTTCTGAAGGTGTCCTGTCCAAAATATTGTTAGTGGGGGGCCTTTGAGGGGAGGGGCCTCTGTGGATCATCCAGCAGATACTTGATCAGTTTGGGATCTAGTGAATTTGGAGGCCAGGTCAACACCTTGTGCTGTTCTTCATGTTTTTTTGAGTTGTTCCTAAAACATTTTTGCATTTGTGCATCCTGCTGCCATCAAGGAGTGTCATTGCTATGGGGTGGGGGTGCCTGGTCTGGTCTAGGTGGGAGATACATGTCTAAGTAACATCCACATGAATGAATGCCAGGTCCAGAAGTTTCCCAGCAGAACAAACTGCAGGCTGTGTATTGCAGTTTTAAAATAAATCTTAGTATTAGCGTCTAAAAAGAAGTGGGCGAAAATTATGAGTTAAGAGTTGAGGTCTGACTAAAACAGTTCAGATAATTTCTGGGGAGCGATCATCCATTTCCCTTGAGCACGTCTAAACGGATGCATCTGCCAACTCTAAAATGTTGAAGTTAATCGGAGAAGCTTTAAAGAGACCAAATTAGGGTAAGAGAGCAGCTCAGATAATGTCCCCTGGGAATTAATTTGTTGATGTCTCTGAATTTGAGCCATGAATCTGTAGTGAAAGGGCTCTAAAGGGGAAACTTTCTGGTGACTGTTGTATGACGGATGATTGTGAGTTTTCTGCAGATGCTGCAGAGCGTAATCAGAGTGTGAGGCGTTTGCTCTGCACCAGGTGGATCTTATCAAAGCTCCTCCAGCTCCTCCGGACCGTCCAAGCTCCCACGGCACGTTATCGGCGCATCTAACAACACCGCCCACACACAGACTGAAGATTTTTTTCTCTGTAAATGTTTAAATACGAAAGCGGGCGTGGGGGGAAAGAAACGATGTTTACATGTAATAGATTTATCCCCTCGCTGCTGTCTGGAGGATCAGAATAGCCAAAATAAAAATTAAAACGGTCAATAAAGGTAAAAAAACTCTACTTAATCAACATTTTTCTTACTGTTTCTATGTTCAAAGTCTTCTAAATAGCTTTATGACCTGTTCTGAAAGTGACATTAAAGTTTCTCTAACTCTAAGTTCCCATTTCCAAGCATAATTTTGACTTTTCATTTTGTTTTTTAACATTTAAGTGTTCCTTAATTAATCCACAATAAACTAGTCTGTTTGTTCCTGTTCTGCAGTTCTGAGTAACATTAATCTCAGACGGAGCCTGTCTCATGGGCGCCATGATATATTTGTTCGTTCTAACGTAATCAGCTCAAACATTAAAATACAGTTTTGACCTCAACAGCAGCAACACTGAAACTGAGGAGGTTTACTCAGCAGCAGCTACAGAGCTCTTTGTCTTTGGCTGACGTCCAGTCTCCTGATAACAACCGCACCCAAAGGGGAATTATTTTTTTTGTTTTGTTTGTACAGTAATTATGAGTGCCAACAAAAAGGTTGATAAGTCGAGGGTTTTGTCTGAAAGGTGTGTGGGCTGCATCCGCTGTACATCCCCTTTGTCTGTTTTAGGAATCTTTTCGACGCAAACACCGACGATGAACTGTGAGTGGAAGAATGATACTCACTGCGTATTTAAAGGAGAGGTTGTATTCGCGGTCGTTGGCTCTTAGCTTCCTCTCCAGCTCTGTTTGGAAAACACAGATAAATTAACAGTAGTGTACGTGCTTTTTACTTAAATGTTTATTTTGAACGCTGAAAAATGAGTGAAAGTCAGGAAAAAAGATAAAAAATGGTTAATCCTATATAACATTAGCATGTTAGCGTGGTCATTTTGAGGGAGCGTGAGCATGCTGACATTAGCAGTTAGCTTGTAGCCCTCCCTGTAAGAGCTGCTACAAACAGTATTACATAACAACAGCATACATTTACAGGATATTTTCACCAAGTGTTGTTTTTTAGTTTCTATAAGTTATTTATTTTTAAATGAGTAAAAACTGGAAATTAGTATGGCAGCTAAACATAGCGTGTAATCCTTGTGAGGATATTAGCAAGCTGACGTTAGCATTTAGCTTGTAGCTCACCTTTTCACAGCTGCTACAAACAATATTACACAATATATTAATATAATTATATTTTCAACAAGTCTTGTTTTTTAGTTTTCATATATTTTAAATGACTAAAAATTGTAAATCAGTATAGCAGCTAAACATTAGCATGTAGGCATTTGTCCTTGTGAGGATGTTAGCATGCTGACATTAGCATTTAGCTTAAAGCCATCCCTCCCAGAGCAGTGCAAACAGCATTACACTCTATATTAACATAATACACAAACAGAATAACTTATGTATACATTATATTTTCAACAAGTCTTGTTTCTTGGTTTTCATTCATATGATTTTTTCCTAAATGAGTGGAATTTGTTCTTGTTTTAATGTTAGCATGCTGACATTTGCATTTAGCTCGTAGTCTGCCGCCTCAGAGCCGCTACTAACATTTTTACACTATGTATTAACAAAAACAGCATATATACTTTTTTATTAGCAACATGTCTTGGTTGATGGATTTTATGTTTGTTTGCTTTTTAAATGAGTGAAATTTGGGCAATAGCATACCGGCTAAACTTTAGCATGTAAGCATTGTTCCTGTTTTAATGTTAGCGTGCTGACATTAGCATTTAGCTTGTAGCCCGCTGCCTCAGAGAAGCTACTAACATTTTTACACTATATATTAACATATAGAAAAACTGCATATATACTTTTTTACTGGCAACATGTCTTGGTTGATGGTTTTTACGTTTGACATTAGCATGTAAGCATTTGTTCTTGTGACGATGTGCGCACGCTGTCATTTTTACATGTAAATCTGTGCGGAGGAGGAGATTAAAATAATTTCATTTGGGTCAATTTACTTCTGGAGCACGACGCAAACACAACTAGGACCAACTTTCACATAAATGAGGGACATTAGAAAACTTGTAAAACATTTAATTAGCAACTAACTGCAGTACACTACTATTATTCTTTGCTCACAAAAGTTTCTTGCAAATAAATTCTCGCATCTTTTCATTTTTTTATTGATGTTTAACTGTCAGCATTGCGACACAGGCTTGTTTACTGTGTCTTCACTGATAAAAAGTGTGAACTTTTTGCATGAAACCAGAAGCATGATCATGTCGGCTGCTGTTCTGGAGCTTTTGGAAGATTGCACAGTCTTAATCTGCAAAACTAGAGTCGCCAAGTTGTCACAGTAATAGATATGAGTACTTGAATTGAACTAATAACTGCTATAAAACATAAAAAAAATCTGCAGAGGAAGTCCATGTAAAGCTCCAGTTTGGCTACAAGGGTTTGAGTCTTTTTGTTAGTTTTTAATATTTTGGTAAATGTCAGTACTTTAAATATTATGATATCTGAAAATTGCGTGCATCTGTTAAAAAGCAGTACAGTGCCTACCTCTTTCTTTCTTCCTGACACAGTCCAGGCCAAAGAACGACATCTTCTTTTCCTCTTTTTTTCAGCTTCTGCTATCTACCCATCATACAGATCTGCAGAAGAAGGGAGAGAAGTCACACCATAATAAACGCTGTGCAGTGTATAACAAGTGAACACATCGCCGCCTCCCTCCTGGAAACTAAAATCACCGCCGCTGAAGTGAGAATTCCTGCCAGCTGTCATAATGGCATTTTCCGTAATGTGCTCTATGAGGTCACCCCTCCCCGGCCGTACGGCTTCTTAAAGACCTTTTTCTAAATGCATTTCGCTCCCTGGAAAAGCTTTTTATTGTCAAAGGTGGGTCAAGGAAATGGTCGGAATATGCTGAATTAACGGGTCCAGTTTTGAGTTTTGTGCGTCTTTGTATGTCTGCTGACATTTGAGGGCGAGAGCGTCCTGCTTTCACTTCCCCTCCTTCGATCCAAAAGTCCTTACTCCAGGTTTGCATCAGCCCTCCAGCCCCTTAGTGTTTTTTTTTTTTTTTTTTACCGTGTAGGGCAGAGTGACTCAGAGGGAGGCTCCCCTCTCTATCCGTCTCTCACTCTCTCTCTCTCAGGCCAGATGACCCATCCTTCAGACACCCAGGAACCTAGACAGGAAGAGGGCAAAGCCAAGGGCTAGGTCTGGGTCCTGGACTTCGTCTCAGCCAAGTGATGGCGAATCGGAAAAGAGGCAGCTGGTATGACGAGCTTCCAAAAGAGTGTTAATATTTATTCATTATCTTAAACAAGGCTCCAAAATAGAATAAGGTTTAAAAATAAATCCATCATGGTATGACTTTTAAATGTTTTCTGTGTGGTTTTTATTGTGTTTCCTGTTTTTATTTTGTCATCTTCATCCTTGGCGTTTCTTCTTTTCCCTCTGACAGGTTTCTTTTTATTGGATTTCACCTGTTTTGGGATTTTGTTCCTGATTTTACAAGTTCCTCCCCTTGTATTCTGCGTTCGGGCCCCACCTCACAGCTCAACATAACCAAATCTTTGCTTAAACGCCCCGTGATGGGCGGCTCAGAGGTCAATGCTGCGTATCAAACATACGCACAAAACAGCTCATGAGTGCTGTGTGAGAATATGTCTCAGTAAAGTATGTCGTTCTGGACGCAGCTATAGCGGACATAGCGATGGTCGTGATAGCTGTTATCTCACTGCAGAAGGTATGCCAGCCAGAGCATAATTAAGACCACGTTTCCCATAAAGCTTTGGCTTCCCGTTCCCTGTCCCGCACGGACGGCATCGCCTTAAGGGTGAATATAAATAAAAATGTTTAAAGTCGCCCGTTCTGTTTGTGTTCGAATGGATAAAATCAGCGAAACTTGTTATAAATATTAGGGCAGGAGAATAAATGAGTGAGAATGAGGTTTTTAAGTGTGTGTTTGTGTCTGAGACCCCGCCCCCTTCATCATCGGTTGCCAAGGTGACGTCAACGTTGGAGCTATAAATATAAACCTGCGTGAGATTGCTGAAGAATGTGTGTGTGTGTGTGTGCTTTAAAAGGCATGCCAAACCCCTGGAAACACACACAACATACCAAAACATGTGGTCCACACAAACTTTGTTAAAATCTTTAGACTAAAAATAAATAAATAAATAAATGAACTTTAAACAATTTAATGAGTTTCATTTATTACGTCATGTGAGAATAAAACTACATCGCATGTTGTTTATTTTATTTTTTTTAGATCTTAGATCTCAGTGAATTACTTAATACAGCAGACATTTACACTAATCAGCCACAACATTATGACCACTTTCCTAATATTGTGTAGGTTTCTCTTGTGGTGACTGGACATGGTGTCCTTCTGAGGTGTGTCTGGGAACAGAATATTGTTAGTGGGGGGGCTTTGAGGGGAGGGGCCTCCGTGGATCATCCCACAGATACTTGATCAGTTTGGGATCTAGTGAATTTGGAGGCCAGGTCAACACCTTGTGCTGTTCTTCATGTTTTTTTAGTTGTTCCTAAAGTGTTTTTATGGCTGCATCCTGCTGGGGATGGCTGCTGCCATCAAGGAGTGTCATTGCTATGGGGTGGGGGTTTGGTCTGGTCTAGGTGGGTGCTACATGTCTAAGTAACATCCACACCAATGAATGCCAGGTCCAGAAGTTTCCCAGCAGAACAATGAATCGTCACAAGATGGTTTAAATCTTATTTACTTCTCCTGTCAGTGGTTTTAATGTTGTGGCTGATCGGTGTACGTTGTGAAAGAACACAAGTCACCTGACCTTCCTCTCTTTGTAATCAATCACAGATTCAGATTAAAGTTTATCAGCGCGTGTCTTTCACTGAGATATGACGCTGACTTCATTTCAGTTTTTTTGCATACATGTGACTACGCTGCATTCTTTTACTCTACACACACAAGTTTACACAACTAAATAAAGTCACTGCACACAAGCCCACCCCCCACTCCCTCCCCCCGTCGACTTATAACTGACCACCTCGTGTCCTGTCCTTGACAAAGTTTCCACCACAAAACCCGTAAAACAAACAGTCCACACGTTCACTCACCGTGCAACTCCACTAATTTTAACCACGGTTTTTGTTCGACAACACAGAAACACAAGTGATGTGGCGCAACGCCGAGGGGTGGAGCAGGAAAGAAAGCGACATTTCAGTTCAATCATCATTCGAGATTTAATGAGCCTTTTACTTTTAATGTCAAATGGTGTCGACTGCTGAACGCAGGAAAAGCCTTCCCCTGTTTCAGACTCTTGGCAGTTGCTCTGACTTTCCAGGCTTTTACTACAGCGCTGACACACCACAGACTCACTGATCCAGCGGGTTACTGGAGATGCCTGGAAGTTAAAAGCAGCTCTCGAGTTAAATGGAAGTTATTCTTGTAGCTTTTGTTTATCTTGTTATCTGGTCAGAGGATGTTTGAGCCAACAGAACAGATCACAATTACTACAACCACGTTACGCCAAGTATTATCTAAAATCTTACAGACCACACCAAGTACAGAGTGAAGTTATAAAATACGCTTTAAGCCTCGTGTCGACTAGTCACTGATCACGTGACAATAACAACACGGACGCCTCAGAGAAGACTGGAGCAAACCAGCAGCGGTTCATCAAGTGTGTGGAAATACTTCACTAAAGATGAAGCCCACACAACCGTGACATGTCAGTCCTGAAATACAACAAACTGCAACGCATCTGAAAAGGCTAACGCTAACGCTAGCAGAGGAACGGTCCAAATCCTCTGGACAGCAGTCAGTTAACAACTTCACCAAACGTCCTGTGGTAACAGAGAGAAGGAGGCTGCACATCAACTATTTGATAAAGTTATTAGACCTTTAGCTGCAGAGAAATACCTAAATGCTACTGATGGTGCTGAGGTGCTGCATGTTTTTATACCGGCTATACATATCTGAAGCTCACACAGTATGTAGCACATGAGCTGTCTGTTCTCAGCATATGTATTCAGGTCAAGAATATGGATTTCATTACTTTCTACTGTGTTTTTAGTAGAGACTTCATCAGAGACTAGTCGTAAGTCGCGCAGTTGCTCATTGCTGAGCCATCAATGGGACCGCTTCCCCTAGATGGACCCCTGTCTATGGAGTTTTGAAGAAGATTGGCAAACCAGTAAATGGGAAGAAAAACAGACGTAACAAAAGTCGTTCATTCATTCATCTTCTGTAACTGCTGGTCCTCTGGAGGGTCACGGGGAGGATGGAGCCTATCCCAGCTGTCATTGGGGCGAGGGACGGTTTTACACCCTGGACAGGTCTCCAGTCTATCACAGGGCTAACACAGAGAGACCGACAACCATTCACACTCACACCTACGGCCAATTTAGAATCACCAATGAACCTAACCAGCATGTCTTTGGACGGTGGGAGGAAGCTGGAGTACAGACATGTGCCAATCTTTGTGATGAGTTCAAATGCAGTAAGTTGCTGGTTTGGTCGCTCTGGGCTCTGAGGACTTTGGTGCAGTGGTTCTGTTTAGCTAATAAATGTGTATTCAACTTCAAAGATTGAAGTTTTTAAGTAAAATATTGAGTAATTTTAAGCTATTCTGGTGCTGAAAATGTATTTTAAGGAGAACTGAAAAAGGGAAATGAAGAGTCGTATAAAGCAGTCGCCGTATATTGGCACAAAAAACTCGTGTGAACTTTTTGCAGATAGGTTTGATGGATTGATAAGTTTGTTTTTGAGTCGGACCAAAAGCAGAACGACTCGGTTAATGTATATCCAAACTGTACGGTAATATTTAAGCAAATTGTTGAATTAGACGCCAACTTGTTAGCTCTTTCAAAATTCAGAAAACCAAAAAAAGAACACAAAATCTTTAAAATCTCATAAAAAAAAAAAAAGCCTTAAAATAGGTCATGGGCTACGAACCGTTACACACTTGGCATTAAAACCACAATGGAAAAACATAAGTGTGTCTGTGGGAGGTTGAATCTGAACATGTGTTAGTGTGGTTTTAAACCACGTTTACCAGTGAATGAAAAAAAGGTCTCTCTATCTATCTCTATCTCTTTCCCTCTTTCTCTCTCTCACACACACAAACACACTTTCTCTGAGACATTTCACTATTTAAAGTTCAGGTGTTAACGTTACCCCGGGTAAAAACAAAAAAGGTTCGTAACAGTATCTGAGCGTCAGAGTCACCTGTGACGGGCTGCTAGCGGCTCAGAGGTCGCCGAGATGAATGGATGTCTTGTCTGATCGCTGATCTCTGGTTTCTTAACCGAACAAGTGGTCTATTATCAAAACTGACCGCATGTTTGCTGCAGAAAGAAAGAACCCTTTCCCTCTCCTCTCCATGTGTGAGTGTGCGCATCCAAATGACCGGAGAGCCCTTATGTGCTTGAAAGAGAACAGTTCCTCCACTGCTGCTACCACTTTAGTCGACACTACAGTCACTGTAAACGTAAATGTGATTTTATACCGTATCATGAGTATGCATAAATGTAATATTGGGGTATTCTGTGAGCTGCTTGTTCATATTTGATCCTTAGTATGTCGTTCATACCGTGATCCTGACGTTAACCGTCTACTTCTGCAAAGAGTCGTGCACCGAGACTGTTTGAGAAGGACGCGGCGACTTCAAATCTGCAACTGGAGACACAAAAAACAACAGTGACCTACAGTGAAAGATAAGGCTACGAGCACAGCTGCTGCATTTTCGGAGCCCTCGGCGTGTTCCCTCTCCCCGAGTGTGTTTGGTTTAATAGCAAACAGAGCTCTGGATGAATGAGCTCTGGTTTCAAGGAGGAGAGGAGGAGGAGAGATCGGCGTCTAGAGTGGGGTGAGGGTGAGTTACCGGGACGAGATGAGAGGAGGGGGAGGACACGGTCGTGTGCTCTGAGAGTAAACGAAAGAGCTTTTAGGTAAACTTTAAGGGCTTCTCGGGTTAATAGGTGAACAGGGAGTGGATGAAGAAACAATGGATCCCTGGACAGAGACGAGATGTCAAAGACCACCCGTCCCTCCCACATGAGGGGGACGGGGGGTTAACAATAGCAGTATTGTTGATTCCTTAGTGGTTGTTGTATGTCTCTTTACTTAGCACCTCTATGCTATTCACAGCGCCTGTCTTTGTAGTCTTTTCTGCAGGAGTTTTGTGTCTCTTTGCGGTCACTTTTAGAGTTTTATTTTACATTTTAGTACATTTCTGCAGCCGTTTTCATTTGTTTATGTATGTTTGTATTTGTTCTACACCTCTAGGTCTCTTATTGATTATTTTCTGTCTCTCTGTCGTGGTATTACACCTCAGTGAGGCTGTTTCTTGCACATATTGTCATGTTTGACTGTTTTGCAAGCATTTCACATCAATTTTGTGCCGTTTTGTGATTGTTTTGATTTTATTTTGCAGTCCTCTTGGTGTTATTGGGGTTTTTTTTGTGTCTTTTTGTGTCTATTTGTGTATTTGAAGCCACTTTATGGTGGATTTTGACCTATTTTTGTCTACATTTATGTGTTTTGTGAGGGTGGAGACTTTGCAATCCATCACTGAGCCCATCAGTATCCAGACATTACAATAAACAGTTTAAATATCCATCAGTGAGTGAGAATCTCCTGTTTTTTTTTTTGTTTTTTCATCAGCGCTCTGCATTCCTCTTTTATCACCTTCAACAAGTACTTCTCTTATCAGGCTTCTTGCTAATAATACCTTCCGTTAACACCGCCCCAGCAGGAAGACAGACTCGTATCACCTTCCCGGTCAGCTTCATCCTGTCGATCACACCATCTTGTATTGTCTCTGAATGCATCTGATCACTGGCCAGCACGATTAATGTCCTCATACACACGAAAAAGAACCGTGCAGATTAAAAACTGCAAGAAGCTGACGATGTATGTTATCTGCCCGATCAAAATGTTCCTTCCCTTTGGGGAAAAAAAAAAACCTACATCTGCAACTGTTTATTTTGCTCACAATGGCGCATTTGTGTTCTTTAATCAGGTCTGCTTTCAGATTTCAGTCTGTGACCGTAACTCAACAATGGCAGGAAGTAGCGCTGATAGCGACTTCTTGCTAGCTGTCCTCAAAGGCAACTTTGGGGAATAAACACACGCCATTAAAAGGGAAGTTTTAGAAAAGCTACACAAGCGCACTGCAGTTTTTAAAAGATCCAAAACCTATCCTAAACTGTCCTGTAACAGCAGTATGGGACCGCCAGAGGAAAGGTGCAGTAAACTCAAAGTTATGACAGCGTGAGTCAAAGGTATTTCATGACCATGTTAAAGTGCCACCACAGTGTGTAGAGACATTAAACACACAGTAGATTAGCAATAGGGGATATTAAAAACACACGTCTTTAAGATCATATCTGTGGAATAATGTGGTAGCACAATGGTGACTAAGCCGGTGGCCCACAGGAGTAAGCTACTGCAACGTTTCTGCAGTTTCATTGTTATCAGCTGGATTTTGTTTTTGCGGTAACATTTGCAGAAAAGAAAACGGTGTGTGCAGGTTTCATCTCTACTGAATATCTGCATGTGGATTGCTTCACTGAGGTGTAACCCAACAACAAAGAGAAAAGAGACTCAAAAGAATCAGACAGAGGCTCAAATCTGTCACAAACGTATGCTGATGCAAACTAGAATTTACTTAAATAAATGTTAACCACTTTCACAGCATGAGTGCGCCTTCTATTTAAATGCTAGTCATGCATTATCAGTTCGCAATTTGTGTGAAACCCCCTTATCAGTCCTTATTAAACATTGCATTTGCTCATGATAAACGTTGAAGAAGTGCCGTGTTATTTTCAGTCCCGCATGATATCTGCAGGAATCTTTAAGGCCGTTGATCAGAACCAGTTTACTCCTCCAAAGCGCAGATCCAGATAACCCACGAATGCAGCAGTATGTTAACATTTGATTTTGGTAAAATCCTCCAAGTATTGTTTTCTGGTTAAAATGCGCATCTAGGTCACAGGCTACAGGAATGAGTAAAACTTTCTCTGTGAAGACGACTCTGGGTTTCACCTGGCCACAGTTCGACCACAGTCTAAGACGTGCGGGGTTAAAGCTGCTTTACAAAACCATCTCTAAGCAGAGAGTGCATGCTGTTAAACTGCCATCCACAAGATGAGCGTGAGAGAATAATTTGTATGTGTGATGAAATGTTATTTTGGGTAACTGTGTCTGAGCCGATGGTTGAGGTCTTAACATGACACAGAAATCTCAAGGGAGCATTAATGACGACGACTGTCTGACAAACACGTCACCCACCAGTCAGTCTGACATGCAGTGTGCATTTGCATGAGAGGAAATATTCATTTGAAGGTTTAGCTTTCGCCTTGCGACCCCAGATCATTTCCTGGGACTAAAGTCCAGGAACTTCCTAAAGAAGTAATGATTCCTGTCGCCCTTTGTTAACTGCGTTTCCACCGTGGGCTATAGTCCAATGAACATTTTATCAGATGATATTTCATAAAGTACTGCATCCTTTTACACGTGCAACAACGATGAGGACCTTAACAAAATGTAAATGTGCAGCGGTCCTTCTGGTTTCTTCTGTCGCCCCACTCACTTGTCTTGAGCACGAACTTTGTTTGCAGTAACATACATTTAAACCACCCACACCACCTTTACAAACTACTACTCCGAACTTCCTCTAGATTCTTGGTTTTGCCAGTGACGAGAAAAGCTCCTGCGGCAGAAATTAAACCTCTGACGGCCTTCAAATGACGCCCTATGATAATCTGGCGGCCCGTCCACGGTGTACCCCGCCTCTTGCCCGATGACAGCTGGGATAGGCTCCAGCAGTTACAGAAAACGAATCAATAAATGAACCTTCAAATGACTTCATTCCACCGTTTAGAAAACTGGACCCCTACGAGGGGCAGACGTGCAGGAAAAACATGCATCTTTATGTCCCCAAAAGAAATCAAAAGTAGTGTTTTAACATGGTTTCCAGAGGTAAGAGCCCTAGAAGCCGGTCCGACTTACCCAGAAAATGTTTGCAAAGGAAAATTGGTCTGGAGTCACTCTGGTGGAAACTGATTAAGCTCCGGCAAAGATCTACCAGGCCAGTCAAACAGTTTGGGAGAAGCTTTACGTGGTGACGGACCGAAGAGTTGCAGCGACGTGGGCATATGTGTCAAGACCGCAGACGCCTGCAGAGAGTGGTAAAGACCGCGGAGAAGATCACCAGGACACCACTCCAACACGGACTGTTCACACTTCTACCCTCAAGCCAGACACCTACTGCACTGTTCCTCTTTTTCAGTTTTATGTTTACATTTCAGATTGTTCACACTCTCGTTTGCATGTGAATATTTGCATATGCTGTATTATATGGATCGTTTTATTTATATGCTACTTAGAAGATTCTACGTTGTTCGGCATTTGGCTGGACGGCAATCTTGAATCAGAGCGCCGTAGAGTTGGATTTGTCGACAACAAAATGGCTCTGATTGGTTGTAGTAGGGTACTTTTTCCTCTGTAACGACTCATTTGCACAGTCACGGTGCTGATTTATCTCAAAATTAACTTTTAGCTTATGGGGATCTCAAATTATAATTGACCCAAAAAGCTATTTGCTGCAGTGAAATCAATCCAGCTGTTCAACGACTCACTTTTCTGCAACAGATAACTCGATAACTTATTTCTGTCTCTATTTCTTGTACATTTGTTCATATGCAAACTTGCAATTTGCATGCAAACTTTGTACATTTTTTCACTTATACTATTTTCCTTTATTTCCTCTTTTTTTTTTAACTTGTGGTTCTCAACTAAGCTACAGCGACCAAGCAATTTCCCTTGTGGATCAACAAAATCTGTAGATATCTATCGAGAATGTGCAAAGAATGCCAATAAGAATGAAAAGCTGGGATGAATTGCAAGAATCTGAACAAGAGATTGAACTAGAGGAAGAAGGAGGAGGAGAAGGAGGAGGAGGAAGGCAGTAACAGTAACAGTAGCAACATGTAAAACAGTGGTGGTGAGTGCAGTGTGACAGCTCCACCGTGACCACAGCAAGGCTTGAGCATGAGGGTGGATGATCACATTAAAGACACTCACACCAACGGTTAATTGTTCCTGTAAACCTTCACCACGAATAAATTTTCCGTTCTGCTCCATTTTCCGTTCCACTGCACTGTACACAGAACCACGTCTGCGGCTATTTCAAAGGCCTCGGCTAACGAACTAAACAACCTTTTTACGCGGCTCAATAAAATGCAGTAATATCTGTTTGCAGAGAAGAAAATGAATGTTGCTTTTAGTTAATTTAATTCCGTCTTTCTGTGTCTGCGTGGGGTTCTCTAGCCCCGACCCGTCACAAGACAAGCGGTTACAGAAAATTAATGAATAAATTCCACCTTATCAGATTTCCTTGTACTGGTCAATTATAATGTCAGTCTAACTAGAAACCAAACAAACAGCGGACTCGTAATGGTGGTGGTTGGTGGTTGGGGCGAGGTGGGGGTCAAGGTTACTCTGGGTTAATGATTGAAGTCATTTACCTTGGTGGAGTTGTGATTCTGAGTAAATGAGAGAACAATGAAAGTCATGACTCCAAAACTGGCATTTCCCTCTGATAATGACTCATAAGCGTCTCATTCCCCCCACTGTGGGAGAGTGACGCCGTTAATAGACGACAGAGAAACGCAACGAATACGTCAGGCACCTTTTTGCTTTTATTAGGGCTGACCTGAAAAAGATCCACTGGCGATAGACGTTAATAAAGCAAGAATGGGGGTTAACAGGGGGACAGTTATGACATGAGGACACAAAGCGGTATCTGTGCTTTGAGCCCGGAGCGCTGCCTGCACCAAAAGGCCCAAAACAATCAGCCTCTGAATTATTCACCTGACCTCTCAGGCCACTGCTCCTCTCATCTTACCTGATAAAACACTGACATTTTAATTGACCTTATTAATCTGCACTAAACAGACAGGCACTCTGCATATCAATATCGAACAATGGGCGACCTTCAGGCTGCCATATGAGCTGTACTCAGCCCCACAATAAGCTCATTTGTTTGAGGCTGGAAGTCATTGATCGGGACTGAGTAGCTGAGGTTCCATCACATCCACGTTTTCAGTTCCCGTGTCTCAGCATTTTCTGTCTAATGTAAAAACGTCCTGCCTGTGTTACACAAAACCTGAGTGAGCCTCTACAATCTCTACAGTTCAGTAAAACTATTTTTCAATTAAAAGTAAACAGATCGGAATACAACAACAATGTTGGAGACAGTGTGGACACATCAATGCCAACCACAGTCATATTTTCTGGTCTTGTGCTAAATTGCCACCTTTATGGGATTGCATTATTGGATGTCTGGAGAGCATTTTACAGTCCAAGGTTCTTAGGGACCCCTGGATTTTGTATCTGGGACTGACCCCAGAAGGGTTAATTATGAAAGAGGACAGGCACCTCTTCAAAATAATGATTGTGACTAATAAGAAGGCCGTTACCAGGAATTGGCTGTGGAGGAGATCTATGCAATGGAGAAAATGACTTTTCATCTGCAAGTTAAAGGGGAATTACAGTTTTTTTACAACCTGAACCGTATTTCTAGCTAAAATACGATTGTTCACTCACCCATATAACTTTTGTGTTATTTGTAGTCCTTCGGGAGATATTTAAATCTGCGTATATCCATATAGTGGGAGTGAATGGGGCACCGAAACGCAGCCTCTAAGTAACGCATTATCTGCGGCGAAACTCGTTCATTTCACCATTATTTTGTTATGATACGCTAGTGCTATTCCCCGTTGAGTCCAGTGTTACATGTTATCATCATCCGGGGTCTGTAGATTGACCTACAGATTGGTGAAATGAACGAGTTTCGCGGCAGATAATGCTTAATTTAGAGGCTGTGTTTCGGTGCCCCAGTCACTCCCACTATATGGATATACACAGATCTAAATATCTCCCAAAGTGCTACAAATTACACAAAAGTTATATGGGTGAGTAAACAATCGTATTTTATGCCAGAAATAAGGTCCAGGTTGTAAAAAACGGTAGTTCCCCTTTAAAGCAGATGACTTGGAACAAAATTGGAGGAAATGGACAACTTTCAAAGCCAAGGAGAGTGCTCACCTTACAATATGACTATGACTGCCCCAATATAATTTTATTTGTGTTGTTGCTGTGTTGTTTTATTTTACATGTTAATATACAAAATTAAATAAACAGTAAAAACAAACTATTTTTCAAGCAGCGCTTATCTTCACACGCGGTGTTAACATGCTTCCTGTGTGATCCAAAAATAAGTGGCTGATTTTATGCACAAGACGCGAACGCACCTTCATTTGGAGACCTGAGACCACAGTCGGACAGCGGTGTGAACGCACCCAGACACTGAAGGAACAGCCACACAACTGATGACCTCTGATGTCGATCTCGTTTTGCTTTAAAATTATGGGAATATTTAAGGGTGTTTGCCCCTTTTTTGGCCTTAAGGGCACACACACACACACAGACGGTGACTGGCAGTGATACAGCAATGAAGGATTTCAATTAAATAAAGCAAGCTGTAGTGATAATAGACGGGGATGAGCAGATGGTCGGTGACGCAATAATGGGCAGATACCAAGTTGAAGTAATGTTGACTTCATGGTGACACAACCGAGGTTGACGACAAATGAAGGAAAGAAAGTTCCTCAAACTGAAAGGTTTCAACCACTATTAATCCACCCTGCTGACGAGCAGGACTGGAGTGTTGGGTGACGGTTCTGTCCGAGAGTGGAGCTGCCGTAACTGATGACCCGCCCACACTTCCTCTAGACTCACCCGCATTTTTTTGGTTTGATTAACACTATGCTCTGTGTTCTGCCTCCTCCAGTTACAAAGAAATGTTGGATTATACACTGTACTTATTTATTTATTTATTTCCAACTCTCACGGACCTATGGGACAGTGGTTGGCATGGCAACTGTCAATTACTATGTCACAGCCTGCTTCTAAAGAATTGAAACTAAAATGAAACTTCTCAGAAAAACACTTGGACATACATCAGCATTACACTAACTACCTAAAATGAATGAAATGTATTATTTGACGTCTTTAGGGTTTTAGTTCGGCCCATGCCCCATCCACTAACATGGAGGGGGCGCAGCTTATGACCTTTACTCAGCCAGCCACCAGGGGAGGTCTACTTGCTTTGGCTTCACTTTTGAGGAGCTAGTTGTCATGGCGTCCATTTTTTATACAGTCTATGCTCCATACACTAACATTATGTTCTGCTTATTTCAGTGTGAAACGTTTGGAGTGGGAAAAATACCATCTACTAGCGGCCAGTTATCAGTTACAAAGCTAAGAGTGACAAGTGATGACGAGTTGACATAGCCTACTGTACGGATGGGGTTTAATTGTTAAAAATTAGTCTAGGACACAAGTTAAAAAGCCCCCAAACTTCCTTTCTATGCTCCTTGCTTGTGTTCTTGGATTTAATAACTGACTGCTGCCGTTCTTAACAACTCAGCCTCATCAGAGCTCCTCGCTGTCTGACCTCGAACTGAAAAATGTCTGCACCACTTAATACAGGATATGAATGAGTTCGCCGCTGCTTCTGCTGCTGAAGTGATGCAGAAATTACTCACTGCTGACATCACTGCTCAACCACACAGTTTACTGACAATACATTGTTCCTGTAAACCGCATGTCGACCTACAGCACACTGGAGACAATTATTTGAAAACACCAAAACAAACAGGAGGAGACGAGGGTTTGACAGCTGAACAACTCCACGGTGATCAGTCCCAAAAGCATCTAAACGTCTTGTGATAAGTCTTTCTAGTAGAAGTTTAAATCTTGCTTGTAGAACTTTTTTTTTTTTTTTTTTTTTTTGGAAACACCAACAGCAGAAGACGTTTTCAGCTGTCCGTGGAAGAGATCGTGTGATTTCTGTGTAAAGACACCAAACAGAAAGCACAGCCTAAAGTTTCCCTTTTACCCCTGCCTGCCTGGCCAACTCTCCTTTTCATTGTTTCCGTTACTTTTTCAGCTCAATTCTCTCTGGAGGACAGCGGAGAGCAGGAAAGAGCGAGTTCACAGCTTCCTGATCAACTGTCCGCCTCTCTCTTTCTCTCTCTCTCCTCCACCTCCTCCCTTTTTCTCCCCAAACCCCCATCTCAGGGAGTCGACCCCCTCCCCGCGTCACCTTGACCCCAACAAGGTCAGCAAAAGAAAAGGAGCGAGCCTTCTTACCGTGCGTCCTGGCTTCGTGTGTAGGGGGGCAAGCCTCGGCAGCGCGTCGCCTGCGGTAGTGAGGAATTAAAACCCCCCCAAAAAAAAGCTAAGAAAATCTCCCAAACTGAGAAGGGGTCCAGTGTTTTCGTCCTGCCTCCCCACTCCCTCTTTCTTACACCATTCCCCTCCCTCTCGCATGCTCTCTCCTCCTCTGGTTTTGTGCGCCCTGCCTCCCTCCCTCTCTTGTCTCCACTCCCCTCCAGGGGACGCAGCGTTTGTTCGCTGCGTTCAGTTAAAAATCAGCTCGAAACACGGAAAACCCTTCCAGACAGAGGGCAGGTTAGAGAAAGAAAAAAAAACTTCTTACTTGACGTCGAGTTTTAATTTAGAAAACGTGATCAACTGTGACCTCTAGTTGACGAACTGGAAACACGAAAACTGCCTCAAGAAGCCAAAGAGATCTAACGATTGAGTGGTTTATTTCACTGAAATGTGGGAGAGCTGCTGAGATCATTGACTTCATTCATGATAGACAAAAGTACACATTAACACAGAAAGGTCCTGTTAGTAAAAGTATAAGAAGGACTCTAATAAAGTCATAATATATATATATACTTTTATACTGCACTACACCAGTAATATTACATTTAAATATTTACTGATAATTATCTATTCTTATTGTCTAGATTGTAAAAATAAATAAAAATGTATTCATCCTGTCATGTTGAGACAACAGGAAAAAAATCTGAAAACTGACCCAAGTGCAGGATTTGGGAGTTTGGGCACAAAAACAAGAGTTTAATTAGCAAAAACTTTAATTTGCACGTTCATCTTTTGCAACCGGTTGTTCTTTGAAGGCTTGCAGGGGAGACTGGAGCCCATCACAGGCAGGGTACACCTTGGACAGGTCTCCAGTCTATCACAGGGCTAACACAGAGAGACAGACAACCATTCACATTCACACCTACGGGCAATTTAGAATCACCAATGAACCTAACCAGCATGTCTTTGGACGGTGGGAGGAAGCTGGAGTACCTGGAGAGAACCCACGCAGACACAGAGAGAACATGCAAACTCGGCCCATGGATTCGAACCTTCTTACTGTGAGGCATCAGTGCAAACCACCACACCACTGTGCAAAACGTTTACAAAAAGAAATAAAAGGAGTAGAAGCTGCAGGAGCTGGCCGAGGAGTACTGGAGCTTGGCCTGCGTCTGCAGCAAAGACTGAAAGGCAGGCACATTAGGAGCTGCACCTCCAAGGTTGACAAAAAGTATATAAATATGACTGGTTCATGAGTAGTAGAGCAGAGGTAAAGTGAAGAAGTTGCAAACGGTGTGGAGAGTTGAAAGTATAGCTCCAGGCTTGATTGGATGATGAGAAGCAGGCGAGTTAACCGGCACAGACCCACAGAGGGCGACATCACACCACTTGACACGCTCGTTCTGCTATGTATGCAGGCTGTACGTGTTCGGTAGTGGTTAGCACTGATGCTAATTAGCTGACTGTGGCCTTTCTGTGTGGATTTTGCACAGTCTCCCTGTGTCTGTGTCTTCATCCCCCTTTCCAAAGACATAAAGTGGTGATTCTAAATTGAGCGTGAATGGTGATGTGTACCCTGCCTCTCGCCCAATGACAGATGGGATAGGCTCCCCCTGTGACCCTCCAGAGGACAAGCGGTTACAGAAGATGAATGAATAAACAGTCAGTTGTCTGTTAAGTTAAGGTTCAGTGGTGAAAACTAATGGAATAAAATAAAAAAAGGCGATTTAGAAATGTAGAGAAAGATGTTGGTGCTTGCTCCATATAAAATTCAGGATGTTTTCTTTCTAATAGCAACAACAAGAGTTTAAATTGTTTGGCAGTTAAATTGCCAGTTCAGCTAGTAGACAGATACTAATACTGTAGGTACATTAGTGAAAATGAATGAATGAATGAATGAATGAAGTGTGCTAATATAACAGTCCTGTACATAATCTTATGTCTATGAAGGTTTTCAGTCATCCAGGCAACCAGACTTGTAGAGTTTTTTGAGAGGACGTTTCACCACTCATCCGAATAGCTTCATCAGTTCTAGGGGACTGGTGGGAAGTCTGAGGTTTAAATAGGAAACTGTTACTGGGAGAAGGAGCCAGAGAAGATGGATGGTTTGAAAAAAGGAGTAAAGGAAGCCAGACTGGAGAAACCTTCACTAAACAGAGGAGGTGGACTGAGATTTAATCTGCCATCTATTAACAATACACTTTTAACTTGTGTCCCCAAGAAGTTTCAACACCATTGACATCTTGACACTGGAGCCTCTGATGGACAATGATTGTTAGAGCACCACTCATAGGGAAAGAGGACAGGGACAAAACAGTCCCCCCTCAATGACAGGTAAGTACCCAACTGTTTTAAAATTAGCTGCACCGATTTCTGGTTGTTTAAACAACAAGCACATTTCAGTATGAGTTTCGTATTTAAACCTCAACTTCCCCACCAGTCCCCTAGAACTGAAGAAGCTACTTGGATGAGTGGTGAAACGTCTTCTCTAAAAAACTCCACAAGTCCAGTTGCCATTTTTTAAAACCTTTTTTTCCGGCACATAATCTTATCTTCATGAATCTTATCTTTATGAAGATAAGATTATGTAACACAGTAATTCAATCCAGTTTGACAGCACCACAAAGCGCATCCTTGAGCTTTGAACAAGAGGGATTTGAAGGGGGATTTAGTGCACAACTTTTGAGATAGATAGATAGATAGATAGATAGATAGATAGATAGACAGATAGATAGATAGATAGATAGATAGATAGACAGACAGACAGACAGATAGATAGATAGATAGATAGATAGAACCTCGTTAATACTAATCTGTTTTAATACCACTCATTTACATTTCTTCAAGCAGGCCACTCTGCTGCACTGTCCATACTTTGACCAAAAGGTGGAGCTCTTTCCTAAATAAATACTTTTATTCATTTTTGTTTCAAAAACCGTCAAATTGTTGAGGTTTGACACCAGATTGTGTTTAATGTTGAAATATAAACAACGAAAAAAACTAAATTTAAAGTTTGTCACCATATAATATGTATATAAAAATATGCACAGTGTATATATAAAATTTATATATATATATAAATAAATATATATAAATGCAACCATATGTATATGAAAATATGTGGTGATGTAGATATATATAGATATAATGTACAATATATATATAGTGACAGATTTAAGACACAGTTGTAAGATGTTTAAGATATTAAATACGTAATATATAAATTCATACTGGTCTTTAATCTATTATAAACGTAGACAAACACTATTAGACATTTAGACTCAATATTTATTTTAATATCACGATGAAATAAAATACTTTCCAACGCAGATGTTTACACGAGTATTCTGTGGAAAAACTCCCACAGTCGACCTTAAAAGCAATGTTGTCAGTCGACCTTAAGAATTAAACCGAGGGGGGCTCGCTCCAAGTTTCTGAGTGACGTCTCCTCCGCTGACTGGCTGAGTGTCAGAATCCCAATGAGGGGGGCGGTGCTTGTGGCAACGAGTAGGTGACGTCAGTTCCCCCGTTGGCAGAGAGCGAAACAAACATGGCGATAGACTCGAGTGGACGGGGGTTTACTCTAACTTTATTCGTGTTTTTTTGTGTATTTGCGGACAGGCAGACCGAGGCGGCGCCCTCAGACCCGAGAGCCGCCACTCGGATACTCGGCATGCGGCTGGAGAGGAGCGAGAGGCCGGCCGAGACCACCGAGGCAGGCGTGATTCAGGTGACCGAGGGCAGCGACATCCTCTTCAGGTTCTACGGGCTCCACTTGCTCCCAAACACCTCGGAGCTCGTCAGGTTCGCCGAGCTGTACTCCAGCGACAAAGAGGACGACGAGTTCGGCGCGCTCACGGTCCAGTTGAATAGGACTTGTCCCGAACACACGAAGGATATTGTAGTTAAAGGGCCCATGGAGGTAAGCAACCAAAATACCACCGGGGTGGTCAGGCTCAGCATCAAGCAGCTCCGCAAGAGCGAGGTGGTCAAGGTGTTCGGCTTGTGCGTCCTCGACGTCCAGGAGCAGAAGTGGCACCTGCTGGACGATAAGGACGGCAGGCTGCGGGTGGTGGAGGAGGAGAAGTCCCTGCTTCCCATTTGGCTGCAGGTGATCCTCATCTCCTTCCTGCTGGTGCTGTCCGGCATGTTCAGCGGGCTCAACCTGGGGCTCATGGCGCTGGACCCGATGGAGCTGCGCATCGTTCAGAGCTGTGGCACCGAGAAGGAGAAGAAGTACGCGCGGAAGATAGAGCCCATCCGCAGGAAAGGCAACTACCTGTTGTGCTCGCTGCTCCTCGGCAACGTCCTGGTCAACACTACCCTCACCATCCTCCTGGACGACCTCACCAAGTCCGGGATTGGCGCCGTGGTGGCCTCCACCGTCGGCATTGTGATTTTTGGGGAGATAGTGCCCCAGGCGCTGTGCTCCAGGCACGGTCTGGCAGTCGGGGCGAACACCATCATGGTCACCAAGCTGTTCATGCTGTTGACTTTCCCCCTGTCCTGGCCCATCAGCAAGCTCCTGGACTGCGTGCTGGGCCAGGAGATCGGAACCGTGTACAACCGGGAGAAGCTGGTGGAGATGTTAAAGGTCACCGAGCCGTACAACGACCTGGTGAAGGAGGAGCTCAACATGATCCAGGGCGCTCTGGAGCTCAGGACCAAAACCGTGGAGGACGTCATGACGCCGATCAACAACTGTTTCATGATCCACAGCGACACCGTGTTGGACTTCAACACCATGTCCGAAATAATGGAGAGCGGCTACACGAGGATACCCGTGTACGAGGACGAGCGGTCCAACATCGTGGACATCCTGTTCGTGAAAGACCTCGCCTTCGTGGACCCCGACGACTGCACCACGTTGAAGACCATCACCAAATTCTATAACCACCCGGTCCACTTTGTCTTCCACGACACCAAGCTGGACTCCATGCTGGAGGAGTTCAAGAAAGGTTTGTGGAAATCTTGTCTCGCGTTGTCGTGCGAGAGGGCGACACCTCCGGGGTTGTGGGATGAGTTCTGTAGCTGTCCGAGCCAGGTAAGAGGGCCTTTGTGTCAGGTGTTTGAATCCTGAACGAAAGAGACGGACTCTTTGCAGGTTTTAGTAGTCGTTACGACCTCTGCTCCTCTTTCTTGGCGAACTATTTGTGAGCGTCTCCAAGATTCTTTAGAAAAGGGGTGTCAAACTCGCATACGACCCAATTCGTATCAAGCGGGCCAAACATAAAAGCCTAATAACCTCTAAGTGACGACAACTTTTCCCTTTGCTTTAGTGCAAATAAGTATATTTTTACATTTAAGGAACTATACCTTTTGCAAAACATCTTGAGAACAACCTGAGAAATAAGTGCGGGCCAGATTAGACTTAGGTTTTGGCCTGCGGGACGTATATTTGACACCCCTGGTTTAGACCTATCGTCTCACTTAATAGTAATTAGATTAAAGAACTGGAATTAAGAGTAGATGCAACTGGTTCAGGCAGCAAAGTGAGTGGGTTAAGGTCTTGGTTAGTGAGCTGTTTTTAGACAATGACTAGGACCCTTGACGTTTTTGTGGAAGTGGAAAGAAAATTTACCCTTGGGAACGAGCGATGACTGGATTCATCTTCAAAACCCCCAGAGTAGTAACTGTATTTGTCATAGTTTGCTAGAAGATGCGTCGTCATGATGTGACAGCGGTTGTCATTTGAAGTCTAAGCTGGTTCCATATTCATACCGAAGAAGGGAATTTAGGTAGAAACTACCGTACTGTGAATAAAAGGTTGAGGTTTTATCAGAAATATCGGTCAGGTTTACGATCGCTTACATCAGGAACACTCCCCAGTTTCCACTTCTCTCTTTTTGCCTTCCACACACACAGACACACTCTCCTACTAAACACACTCTCAGGAGGACGCACACTGACGCCATCTCCCACAGGGATATATTTTCCCTTTCTCGAGACATCCCGTCTCAAGGTCACAGATGTGGACGCAGTCTTGCTGTGTCTATGTCTCGGGCCTCCGTGTCTCTGCAGTTGCATCAGTATGTGACGGCAGGGCGTAGGAATAACATTAAACCGTCCCCGTTGCCGTCCTCGGCTCCCGGTTTGTCCAGGTTCACCTCACCAGAGATCTTGCTTTAAGCTCATCTCTGAATGGACGGCCGCGAATTAACTTTTGCACGGAGCTGCGTGACATTTGGCCGAGAAAATGGGCTCTGCGGCTCGTCTAAGTGGGCTCGGCTGGCGAGGTGGGAGGCTTTGGCAACAAGCTGCGATGCCTAAACACACACACACACACACACACAAAACAAATCCGGCTGCCCGGAGAGTCGACACCAACCAATCTACACCGGCTCCAGAGATTTACTGTAAGGAGCTGTGAGAATATACTCGGTTGTTGTCTGTAAAATCTTGAGGTTGAAACAAATAAATACAAGAAAGAGCATGCTGCTGCAAAGTAATAATACAATTAAATCATAAAAGGCGATGGAGGCTACTTGTAATTAACACTTTACAATCTCCAGTGAAAGGGTGATTACTGTGATTTGAGTAAAGTTACTTCCAAGTAGTTTAGCTTTAAAGCTTATTTTGACTATAAAAGAGTCAGGAAATGTCCTGAGTCAGTGATTTTGCCGTTTCTTTTCCAGAATACTTTCAATATCTGGCAGATATTTACATTTATTTGCGTATAACCTTCCAGGAGAGGAACTTACCGTAATGACACCATGTTGGCTGCAAAGCGCAACGTCTCAGCTTTTAGAAACTGATTTCCGATAGCGCAAACTGTTTAACGTAATTACGGTAATCCAAAGTGCACTTGTGCAAACGGTTTTAAACCAACCAACCAACCAAGCAGCATCTGAACCAGAAAGCTGAAGCCATTGCAGGCTCCAAAAGTTAAAATGTCAAACTTTTACAATAGGAATAAATACTTTTAAATTCTGGCACAGGTAATTCTAAGGTGGAGTTTTTTGTTTTAATGTATAACTCAACCATTCAAATTATATCAGGACTTAATGTTAAGTGTTATTAAGGATGCTTTCTGCTTCCAGGGACAGGTGCTAGCTGTCTGCTAGCTGTCTGCAGGCAGGTTCCCTCACGCGTCACTTCTTTGTTCATTTCTGAATGAGGTCTGAGTTAGGTGGAGCCAGGCATTGTTTACATGACGAGATGTGCAGCCGGTGCACGTTGAGTTTAAGAATCCCGTGGGCGACGTCGTGGACGGTTGTTGATCTTAGAATACAGTCACTAGTACCAGTGGCATCACACGTTATGCTATGAATGACAAAAGCTATGACGTGGTCAGCATGCTCAGCTACTTAAATACAAGTGCTGCTCAGTCACTTGTTGTCGTCCGTTTGAAAGCTCATGTTGACATGCAAACTTTGGTACACCTCAAGCGATTAACCCTACGCAGGATGTCCCGATCGGTATCGAGAGATCAGTATCGGGGCAGATCCAGACGTTTTCAAAATGAACGCATCGTTATCGGGCTTCAGCCGAGCATTATCTCTTTGACGTTATTTATTTTAGGTCTGGCATAAACCGAAACCACTTCCCTGTACCGTCGACACTTCTTCTTTTGTTTTAAAGGTAGTTGGCTTACGTCAAAGCTACCAATAAAAAATTTAAAAAAAAAAATGAAGAAGATGAGGAGGAACCAAAATTACGTGACTAAACATGTCTGCAGTGTGTTCGTTTCTTTTACATGCATCTTGCAGCCAAACCACTAATGAGTAGAAACAATAAAGGTGTAAATTAATCCCCTAGAACCTGATCCTGTGTTTATCCCATATGTCATGCATGGTTTACCTTGGTAGGACTTACTGTGTGTGACAGTGCTTTCACGTCAAGGAGCTCTAAGTGACTGAATGTAAGATCTAAGATCTAAGAGTTAATAAAACCACCACCAAGACGCTTATTCTCACTCTAAGATAAAACCGAGATGCATGCATCTGCGTCTGAGGAGATACTGCACAAGTTTGCATGTTTACTCAAGAATTGCTGCGGTTTGATGCGTCAGTTGATGTTATCTATTTCCTGCCGTGCATCTTGCGTATATATTTATTTACCAACTGCTAAATTTGTACCTGAGAATTTCTCAGAGAAACCGAGAAATAGATTTCTGTCAGAAAAAAAGGTTTCCAGTTGGTTAGATTAGAAACGGCCACTAAAGCCGAACAGAGCGTCAACCAGAAGAACTCTAAATCTGACGCGAGAACGTGGCAGATGTTTGCGGACGCTGAGAGTCTTTCAGATGCTGCAGAAGCAGCCTGTGGTCGGACGGTTGTGGACTGCGTCGACGTGCTTGTGCGCCCTCACAACCCCCCCCGCCTCTGCTCTGACCCGACTCCCCGCCCGCATCTCAAGTTCCTCTCGCTTGCCGCTTGGCATCAGTTACCACGGTGATGGCATCCAGCAGCGTCGGTGTGTGTGTGTGCACAGGTTTCCTGTATGATCCGATTTGCACCGTTGACTTTAAAAGCTGCTAAGAACTTAGTCAAGGCAGATATTAATAGATGTTCTTCAGTCGACGTCACGTTAGCTTTCACCTTATTAGAACACTTTAATGACATGCTGGAGATTATCACAGCAAATGGCAGCAGCAGACGTAAAAAGAAGGTTAATAAGGGAGGGAGGGATATTTATATATCCTATACATAGTTGAACACAAAGAACAAACTGAGATTTCCTGACAATGATCAACAGAACCCGTTTGTTTCTCCAGTGTTATCTTTAAGTAGAAGGTGGAGCCTCGTGGACACTGGACATCAGGTTTAATTTAGAAAACACACAAAGCACAAGTGAACCATGAAGTCACTGCAGGCACACTGCACTCTGTCAACAGACCTTCACATGCTATACCCCCAGGTAGTGCTTTATGTTGGCCTGCATTTTGGCTCAGTCTTGTGTAACTGTGTGGAACATACACCAATCAGCCACAACATTAAAACCACCGACAGAAGACGTGAATAACATCAACCATCTTGTGACAATTCAGTGTTCTGCTGGGAAACTTTTGGACCTGGCGTTCATTGGTGTAGATGTCACTTAGACATGTAGCACCCACCTAGACCAGACCAGACCAGGAACCCCTACCCCATAGCAATGACATAGGAAACACACACAAAAATGCTTTACCTCAAAAAAGCAGCACCTGGCCTCCAAATTCACTAGATCCCAAACTGATCAAGTATCTGTGGGATAATTCACAGAGGCCCCTCCCCTCAAAGGACCCCACTAACAACACAGGACACCCTCAGAAGGCCCATGTCCATTCTCTGATGAGTCCCAACTGTTTTGGAGACACAAGGGAGACCTAGAAAATATTATAATGTAATGCCTGATATGTGATTTTGCGTTGTCTTATGTGTCCTTGATATTTTTGTGGCTTTTTCTTGATAAGTGAGTCTTTCTCTGCCTTCTAGGAGCATGTTTACTACTGTTTAACTGAGTTGTTTACTATAATTAGTGAAACCTGGATGGATTGATTAAATGTGACTGTGTGGCGATGCCTGGCTAGGACTAGCTAGGAGCTATAGGACAAACACAACCGTCAACTGTCAACACTTGGAGCCTTTCAGGAAAAAAAAAAAGCAGCTTGCGTTTTGTTTGTGGTTGTTAGGACCGTCGGCATTGTCTGCAGCTTATCTGTGTTTGGGCACTTATCAGGCCTCCCCACCCAGACTTTAGGGTCCCGTTGTAAGTGCCACAATTTAATGACCGTTTATCTGTCAGCCAGCTGTATCTAGCTACAAAACAGATTAGCCAATGAGTGGTTGGAGTTTGCGTCTAGAAATCGTTTTTTGTGAAAGGATTTTGCAACACTCCTTTCACGTTTTAATACTGCGAAGGAAATAGTTTTGGGAGAAAACTTGTGTTTGTATTTTGAATAGCCAGTTTGACAGAACAAGGAAATCAGGACTCTATAAACAGATAATCATATTCCATATCAAGTTGTTGACTAAACTCTGGTGACTAACTTTCAGATTAGCCATAACTGGATGCAGTTAGAAGTTCTGGACGAAGTATGTAAACCTTTGGATCATGTGCCACACATGTGCAGCAGCAACCTCCTGACATCAAGCAAGAACAGCTCTGGTATTTACTGTGTTTAGCTGAACAACATGAAAAGGTCAAAAAAAGAAATCGGCTGAGGATGGGAAATACTCTGCAAACATCATTTTTGTCGACTTCATTGCTACTCCACCATGGCGCTTTAAGCATCATGTCGACTAGTCTCTGATCACATGACAATAACAACATGGACGCCTCCTAGAAGACAGGGCAGCAAACTAGCAGCGGTTCATCAAGTGTGTGGAAATACTTCACTAAAGATGAAGCCCATACTACCGTGACATGTCAGTCCTGAAATACAACAAACTGCAATGCATCTGAAAAGGCTAACGCTAACGCGAGCAGAGGAACGGTCCAAATCCTCTGGACAACAGTCAGTTAACAACTTCACCGAACGTCCTGTGGTAACAGAGGATGGATGAGGCCCATACTACCGTGACATGTCAGTCCTGAAATACAACTTAAGTACTACTGCAATGCGTCTCAAAAGGCTAACGCTAATGCTAGCAAATGGTAACAGAGAGAAGGAGGCTGCACATCAACTATTTGATAAAGTTATTAGACCTTTAGCTGCAGAGAAATACCTGCTACACTATCCCATCTAACAACACACTGTGGAGTACTATTAAATGCTATTGATGGTGCTGAGGTGCTGCCTGTTCTTATACAGGCCATACATTTCTGCAGCTCACAGTATGTAGCACATGAGCTGTCTGTTCTCAGCATATGTATTCAGGTCTAGAATATAGATTTCATTACGTTCTACTGTGTTTTTATTAAAGACTAGTCAGTGTCGACTTTAAAAAAATATGAAGTCGTGCAGCCTCTAGTGCGTTCAGACACGCTGCACCTTCACTGACTTGAGAATAATTTACATTTATGTCAAACCGGGGTTTATTGGACACAAACCAACTTTATTTAAACAAAACTTAACGGTTCACTTTATCATGTGTTCTGACATGTTGTCCTACGCGACCTTTGTATCCTGCCACAAATGCAGGTAGACACCCTTTAAACACTTCTTAATGAGCATGTGACACTCCCTGCACACAGACACTAACTCACGTTGTCATACATCAGCACAGCTATACATCAGAGGACATTCATTAACTACACTCCCTCCTCACCCTCTTATTCAAACTGTGACGCTAAACTAATCTGTTTTTTTTTTTTTATCTAAACCTGTGTCTGGAGGCAGCGGTATTTGGCGTATTTATATTTGTGTCCTCCTCTTTAAGCTTAAAGGAACGCACAGTTTTACAACTCTGAAGACAAGATTACCTAATCTCAGCCTGATAGGTTTGACACAGAGCAGACCTGATTCTCCACTCCTCTTTTTGTATAACGGGTGTGTCTCACTCTGCTCTCCGTTGCTAACTACACCCCCCCTCCCCTCCACCTCCGCCGTTGCTGCCTCGGCCCATCTGTCCTTGTTTTTTTTGTTTTGTTTTGGCTGAGTAATACTTTCACTTACCCCTGTTAGCGAAAGAGTGTGCTAAAATGCTAACTGTTTACCTTACCAGGCTATAGTACTATCAAATTAGAGCTAGAAGTTTGTCAGTGAAGTGAAAACATCGGAAGATTTGCACAATGGGAATAGTTCCCCTCTAAATTATTTACTAAAAATTGTTTATGAATAAATCTGAAGCAGGAAATAGGCCGTGCTGTGTGCGCATCATGCTTTTCTTGAGTTGTTAAAGATTCAGTGGTTTTGTGGAGGCTATTTTAGCTTATCCTGCTCATTTGTTTAGGCATAACATTATGACCACCTTCCTATTATTGTGCAGGTCGCCCTTGTGCCTCCAAAACAGCATGGAAATGGGCCTTCTGAGGGTGTCCTGTGGTGTCTGGCAACACAATGTTATTAGTGGGGGGGGCTTTGGGTCCTATGGGTTGAGGGGAGGGGCCTTTGTGGATCATCTAGTGAATTTGGAGGCCAGGTCAACACCTTGTGCTGTTCTTCATGTTTTATTTGAGTTGTTCCTAAAGTGTTTTTGTGTGTGTCTGGGGATGGCTGCTGCCATCAAGGAGTGTCATTGCTATGGGGTGGTGGGGGTGCCTGGTCTGGTCTAGGTGGGTGCTACATGTCTAAGTAACATCCACACCAATGAATGCCAGGTCCAGAAGTTCTCCAGCAGAACACTGAATTGTCACAAGATGGTTATTTACTTCTCCTGTGAGTGGTCATAATGTTGTGGCTGATCGATGTGTAAGCACGATCGAGTTCACATTGGTGACTCTGGATAGATAAATAAGATTCGGTGTCATGTAGGAGTCACGGAGGATTCCTGCTGTTCAGGTCAAACCAGTCCGGTTCATTTAGCTGCTGCCTCCAGAGTTGGCCCTATTGTCCATCTTCTGCAAAAACATCTACCAATTACCTGCTCCGATAGCTCTCTCACTCTCTCTCTTGTCATTTTTCTTTATGTTGTCCAACAAATATTTGATTTTCTATATTTAGACAGATGGCCCCTAAAGTGTTCTCCTGAGTTACAATTAGAGTAGACACACATCCACACCCTAACACATACACACCACTATCTACTCAATCACTCGCACTCTTGTCAGCCGACTTTCCATTTGTGAAAGATAAAGTATGTGTTATTTATTTAGGTTTGCAACTACTCTCCTCTTTCGGCTGTTAGAATAGAGTAAAATAGAATAACTTTATTGACATTTTAACATGTACAAACGCAATGCGCTGGCTAGGACAATATATGAAGACACTTTGCTAGAAGAGAGTCACTGCTTTGATTCTCTTCTCATTGATATAGAAGAAAGTCACACTTCCATGCATCATTTTTCAATGGGACTCATACATACATACACCGATCAGGCATAACATTATGACCACCTTCCTAATATTGTGTACGTCTCCCTTGTGCCTCCAAAACAGTTGTGACTCGTCAGAGAATGGACATGGGCCTTCTGAGGGTGTCCTGTGGTGTCTTGCAACAGGATGTTGTTAGTGGGGGGGATTTGTTGATCATCCCACAGATACTTGATCAGTTTGGGATCTAGTGAATTTGGAGGCAAGGTCAACACCTTGTGCTGTTTTTTTTAGTTAAAGCGTTTTTGTGTGTGTTTCCTGCTGGGGATGGCTGCGGCCATCAAGGAGTGTCATCGCTATGGGGTGGGGGGTGCCTGGTCTGGTCTAGGTGGGTGCTACATGTCTAAGTAACATCTACACCAATGAATGCCAGGTCCAGAAGTTTCCCAGCAGAACACTGAATTGTCACAAGATGGTCCATTTTATTTACTTCTCCTGTCCTGTCCCAGTCATAATGTTGTGGCTGATTGGTGTGTAAATGCAATCTGAAAGTTTTCCAGACTCTTTCAGAATGGTGTTTTTAATGTATAAGGTCTTACTTTGCAGATGGCAATGAAAACAGTCAGTAGATGGAGTGGAAATAATAAAATAATTCTGGACACAGCATTTCTTGTCTGAGATTAAAAGTTAATTCTTGCCGTTTGGTTCCGTTAATTAACAAGACATTCTCACCATAACACGGTAATTACCTTAGACCTTAGTCTCTCCTTAATCAGTGCTCATACAGCCAGAAATCAGTTTCTCTCAGTCAGTTCTTCTCACTTCGCCTCTTGACCGTTTCTCTTTTTTTTTTTTTTTCCGTCAGTCAAGCTAGAAGTGCTGACAGCGCAGCAGCCGCCCTCTTAACTCCAAGACGAGCGTGTGTTTGGTTGTGTGTCACATCAACACTTCCAGGCTGCGCGCCACAATGATATCAGTCAGCATGAAGAGAGAGCAGCTCAGCAGAAATGTGTTTATGTCCCAAACACAAGCGCACACATCTGTCTGGTTTACGTGTTGGAGGAGTTACTCAACAGCTTAATAGTGGGCCTTTTCTTCACGTTGTTTTCTAATTAACTGCTTCATTTTATACCTTAAATACCGGCTAGTTACACGTAGCACTTTGCTGCTGATTGTGTTTTATATCTTGCAAGTGTCACAAGAAAACAAATTGCTGCAGAGGTGAGGAAACTACTCTACTCTGACTTGTTGTCTGATACGTCTTCAAACTAAGACTTGGCGGTAGTTTATATTTCACGTTCCCTCGCTCCTTGTCTTTGGCAGCACACAAACACACCATATATTATTTTTATGTTCTCCTGTAGCAGATCGCAGATAGCCTTCACCGCCTAATCTCAGCTTTAGGGCTCTGTTTGAAAAATAGCGTTAAGTGCACCTCATTTCCTGCACGACATAATCTCGTGAGATTTGTGCAGCGGGGTTAGTCCGGGTGTCAGCGAGACGCAACCCTGAAATAGAGAAGACCTGGACAACAGAAAACACATGGAAGATGCGGAACTAGAGTTTAAATATTGAGGAAATACCACAAATATCTGGAACCAATGACGAGATTATTACGTTTAATTGTTTAAAACTGAAATATCTCGATATCGGGACCTTGTGAATCAAAATCGTATAGATTCAGCGATATCGTGTCCGGTTTTATTTGGAAAGAAGAGCTTGACCCGTCCTGCACAACAACAACCTGTGTGTGTGTGTGTATGAACGATATTTGCATAGTTGCAGCCGTGTGGTTTTCTGTTTCACCCCCTCCCCATCCTACAGCGTGCATGTTTTGGAGTTTGGCGGCCGTCGGTCATTGCTGCTGATGTGTCACCGGCCTGGTTGTGTTTTGTGCGTGAGCAGTATGCGTGCGGCATTCCTTTCCCATAAAGACTCATCGCTCGCCCACTCATCCCTTTGTCGCCGACGTTTCATGTCAACAAATAGGCCGGCTCACCGCGGTGGTGACGGGAGAGCCGGAGGGGCAGGGAAACGCACCGGAAAGGTCACCCGACCTGCCTGTGAGGAATATCTTTTTGTGTGTGATAGTCAATTAATGATGGTCTGAAACTGAGGGAAAATGTTGGGTAGTTTGTGCAGGAAGCTCTATTATATTATCGCTGGTAGACAATCCTGGGGAAGAGCTTCCTCGAGAAAAAGAGAAGCCGCAGTCTGTCGCTCAGCAGGGTCACAAAGGTTAGTGTGTTGCTCGGTTCCTGTTTCTACAAACACTTCTCCTCTGGTCTCTCATAGTTTGTCGTGTGCTTCCTTCTGGAGAAAATCAGTTTTTTTTCTTTCATGGTGCAGGCTGAAAGGAGGAAGGATTAGTTTTTATAAAATGGTTTAGTGCTGCAGGTGTTGAACTGCTAAAATGACGAGGGCGATGGTTGGATTGATGGCGAAACTACGGTGTCGGACCAGACCCTAACGCCGTAGCCTGACATGCACCTCCCCAGAAAAGACCTGCAAGAGCTGCGATTGGTCCGCTTGCTAGTAGCACATTTCCGCTTTACTATTTCCAGTTGCTTCTCCATCTCCGCAACTTTCTAATTGATAGTTTTGGATCAATAAAGATGGAACACATGGAGGAAAAGTTAACTGAGGAGGTTCAGAGATACAAACATTTGTACGACTCGTCTTTCAGTCGCCATTGTTGAAAGTGAAGCAGGAAGTAGAAACAAAAATTAACCCAATTGGCAAAAAAGACAACGCCAACTAGTGTTTGGGTGGTGTTGTTACAGAGTGAACCAGACTGACGACAGATCAAGTATAAATGGTTCACATTGACGTAGGCTACATACACAAGTTACTGCGTCTATGTCTTTGCTAAAGAGGAAAGTAATAATAGTACAAGTCAAACAAATGGAGGGCACCTGGGTTAAATATATTTCTTCCACTTCACGCCAACTTTAGTTTCCTGCAACTTCATGGAGAAAGTGATTCATTCCATTCTGAAAATTTCATGGATTATTTTGTACCAAACATCCAAAGAAGATGGTTGAAGCCACTTCTATGTTGTGTTTTTTTCCCCCAAGCAGCTACACTCATTAAACCAACCAAGTATTTTGCTTCTATATTAATACTTTTTGAATTTAGAAACCCAGTATAAAGTCCCATCCAATTAAAATGTATTTTTTATGCCTAATAAGATTTCACATTCTGTATGAATACTGCGCCAGAAAGAAATTATTGGTGTACGTGCCCAATATATGCGATGGTGACAATCAACTTCCTGAGAGCAACAGCTTCTGCAACAATGCGAATCTGAATGATGAGACTTCTGAACAGGGCCATAAGAAAACCTCCTTAAGCATTTAAGCCTCTCCATGAGGCTTAACCTCCAAATAACCTCCAAACAGGTTATTTTCCATTGAAATTCACAATATTTCATCCACACTCCCTCCTCACCCTCTTATTCAAACTGTGACGCTAAACTAATCTATTTGTTTTTTTATCTAAACCTGTGTCTGGAGGTAGCAGTATTTAGTGTATTTATAGTTGTGTCCTCCTCTTTAAGCTTAAAATTGGATCCACATCCAATATGGTTTGTCTGTCCCATATTTGATATTATTATCTGGTGTTTCTTAACCCTTTGACACCTAGGTAGAGCTGGGCGATATGGCTGAAAAATGTATCACGGTATAAGTGTTTCATATCAGTCGATATCGATAATTATTGATTAGTTTTTTTGACCTGTTCTACCCAGACTACGCTGAACTGCATCCGTTATTTCCTTATATCGGTTTGATGTTTTGTCGTATGGCACTGCTGCCGTGTACCTCTTGATCAGATGTTGTGCTAGACTTTTTCGTTGTCTGTCATTTTGACTGACAGGGTCATAAAAATCCCGTCATAACCCATTTTTACCCGTCACTTTACTTTTTAAAAAATGATGACAATGACATATTCAATAGCATTTAATTTTGATTCATTTTTAATTAATATTCAGTAGCGGTGGAAAAAAAGATTTGGCTCATATAACCGGCAATCAAAGACGACTCAAGAATCATGAATCTAGAGTCTATTTAACCGGCTCAGTTGAGTCCTACCACGTTTGATTGACATAAACGGCACCATTCAAACATCTTACATCTCACTCGGCAGAGAAACAAAACGTACTACCAGACTTGACCACTAGCAAACTAAGGCACTCAGACCAGACACTCACTCACTTAAGCACAATACGCAGAGAAACGAAACCAACTCATAACCGCTGCTTGTGGATCCCTGCTTAACCGAGTCAGCAGCCACTCACTCTGCCGGCAGAGAAACGAAACTTAACCAACTCTTACTACTAATCAAGAGACAAGAGCCAATTAATATGCTCACTCGCCACCAAGTTTGCAGACAACATCGGTCTGACTCTTGTCTGACTTAAAATAACCAAAATATTGCCAAACTGGTGACGTGACCTTTCATTTTTTATCTACAATTTCCTCTTGCACTGTCGCACACATATTCTCCTTTCACTCCACGCCATTCTTTTTTTTTTTTTTTTTTTTTGTTGTTGATGCCACCAACCTGGCTTAGCTGGGCCGTGATAGGTCGAGATTCTAAAGCTCTTCCTCTGCCTACATCGCCCAGAATGGCTTGCAGTTCTGGCTCTGGGTTTTCTTCCTATTTTTCTCAAACGGAGTTCAAGTGAAATTATCGAACATTCTATCGAACGTATTTTATATTGATATCGATCACGTGTCTATCGCGATATATATCGTTATCGTTTTATCGCCCAGCCCTACACCTAAGCCTCAAAATTTCCTCCAGGGCCTCTATTTTTTTGCTAATTTCGACTTTAAAAAGGTCAGATAATGTCCTTGTACTCTTGCAGAATACCTGGAACTTTCAGTACCTGACATTTATTTACAGCTTCCTCAATGTTATAAGAGTGTAATAACCTTTTGGAAGAGGTGCAAGTGAAATTACCGTAATGACACTGTTGTGGCTGTAAAGCACAAACACCTTAGCTTTCAGAAACCGTTGGAATTTTTCCAATTGCACGAACCGTAATGTAATTACGTTGATCCAAATTGCGCAAGGGTTAACTTATGTGTTCTGAGATAACAATCAAATGAGCTGATTGGTCATCGTGACATGCTGCTATCTCTGTAGTGGTTTATTTACAAACTGGTGAATCACTTTCACATTGAAAAACAATTAAATTACATAATCCGGTAATAGTAAAAAGATACGTTGAAATTACTTAATGAACGATTGGGATGTTATCGTAAAGGAGTGCCAGAGGCGTTCGTGTAAATAGACGAGGGATGGAGGGATGAGCTTTTACCAAAACTCACCCTCTGGGCAGATTCACAGATTGATAAGTGACCGCTCTGTCTGTGTGAGCCTGAAGAGATCTGGATCCCACGTACCGATTTGTTCCCCATCTTTATGAGAAGCACACATCTTCCATGGAAGTTGGTGACCGTACACACACACAAGAGCTCAATTACAGCTGTTTTTTGTTTATTTTTAAACAGCTGTAGCCTCGAGTGACACGGCTCAGACACAGAATGCACGAAGCAGCCAGTGTTTGGATGAACGTCCTCGTGTTTAGAGTGTCTTTTTCTTAGCGTGTCTGCTCCACTGCAGGAGACGGTAGACTGTGAAGTGACTCTCCAGTAACTGGGGGTAAGTATGTCCCCCGGGGTTCCTACTTCCTCTGAAATATTGACTCGGCACTACAGGGAGAGGTCACACACACATAGACAGAGTGCCTTTTCCATTACTTGATGTCTCTGTTTTCGTTGCTACAGTGATCTTGTGTGGAATGAACAGCGATCCGCTAATGAATGTCCCTGGAGGCTTTCTCGGCCATGGGACGCGGCTGACGAAAGTTTTCTATCTTGTCAAAATGATGCATTAAAGGTCCCATGAAAGTATGTGATTCCTCCCTGATGTGATGTAACTCCAGATGAAAATACTTACAGCTCCTCGTACACCAACATGACCGCATCGATACTTAACCGCATGCTAATACGTTATTTAATGACAGAAACACACACAGTGTAATCATATTAAATACTTCCATTTGTTAAATCTTGATGTGTTTATTATTTACTTAACATCTACAAGGACTCAAATTATTAATGAACAGACGACACTTGCTTACGGTGCTTTTTCCTTTTTAGGAGATCATTTCTAATCGCGGTTGTGTGTTTATTCATTGAGTAAAGTTGAGCAGGCGGCCTTTAATGTGACTCAGGAACGGATTGTGTGTTCACACTGCAAAAGGAATGTAGACACTTGTGGTCAGATCTCTCAAATATGATCAACTGTTTCGTGATAAAAGTCGACACCGACTAGTCTCTGATGACGTCACTGATAAACACACAGTAGAAACTAATGAAATCTACATTCTTGACCTGAATACATATGCTGAGAACGGACAGCTCATGAGCTACAGACTTGTGAGCTGCAGATATGTATAGCCTGTATAAAAACATGCAGCACCTCAGCACCATCAGTAGCATTTAATAATACTCCACAGTAGCAGGTATTTCTCTGAAGCTAAAGGTCTAATATCTTTATCAAATAGTTGATGTGCAGCCTCCTTCTCTACCGCAGGACGTTTGGTGAAGTTGTTAAATGACTGCTGTCCAGAGGATTTGGACCATTCTTCTGCTAGCGTTAGCATTACCCTATTCAGTTGCATTCAGGACTGAGAGGTCAAGGTAGTATGGTCTTCATCTTAAGTGAAGTATTTCCACACACTTGATGAACCGCTGCTAGTTTGCTGCAACGAACCCCTGGTCTCCTCACCTGTCTTCTCGGAGGCGTCCATGTTGTTATTGTCACATGATCAGAGACAGTACATCCCTGGCCACTTGCGATCGGATTACCCAGATCAGATCTTAATTCAAGGGTCTGAACGGGCCCTACAGTCTCCATCTCTTCGTCAAAGACATGAAAAGGTCGACAATGTGATTGGATTTAAGAAGAAGGGACGCCTCCTAGAAGACATTTTTACTCGCACTTCCTGATTCAGTTTAAATGTTGTCAGCCTTAACGCTGCGATAAGTTGGTTGTTAGTACATTCAGAAGTGAATGTCCAGCCCTCGAGATTTGAGCGTCCAAACTAAACACGCAGTCCATCATCGTCCCTCCCTGACCTCTCATGTTGACACATCACACAGCCCCACTGTGCTGCAGGCCCTAGTGGGAAACTGATTCCTCAAAGTCCCTCCAGTCTATTCATGTAGTAAAACCCAAGCAAGGTCAAAGCTGGGGAATGTGCGGAGTGTGTTTGTGTCAGCGACGCCCACTTTGCCAGGACATGCAAGCAGACATCAAGGACACTCACACAAAGACAAAAAAAACAAAACAAAAACACTTGCAGCCTTCGGTTAATTGCTGGTCATGTGAGCTCTTTGTGGATCCCATTGATCTGCTGTTTTTATTTTGGAAACAGTTGATGGACCTTTGTGATTTCCCGCTCGCTCTGCCTCCTTTCGTCAGAGAATTAGGAATGAATGGCACTGATGTTGATTGACTGACAGCGACAACAGCTCTTTTGTCTATATTTAGGAATCGAACGGTGTTGATGTGCACATATAATCACTTAATGGCGTCTATGTGAGAGATACAGTGGCGTTCTTTGGTTGTGTGAGCATGTGTGTACGGGTAGAGCCGATGAAATTATCCACTCGGGAGACCAGACTCCCTGATGTCTCCTGATGCTCTGCTCTCTCAGCGTCGTTAATAATTTAGAGCGTTGCCGGGACCGGTTTGTCTGGTCACGGCGCTGCAGCCGGTCAGCGTCTTTCTGCGCTTTAAAAGGAGTTTATCATTCATAGAGACAGTGTATATATATATATTTATATATATATGTGTGTGTGTGTGTCTTTGTGTTCATGTGTTGTACAGTAATAATCGAGGCCAAAGTCCAGACCCAACCCCAACTGTAATGACTTGTACACATTAACAGGCTATTTGTGGTGCAGACAGAGGAGGGTGTGGGGGGGGGGGCAGATGGGTTAATGTTAGCACTGAGCTCTTATCAGATAGGAATCCGTTGTGACACGAGGGTTTGTCATAATCTGGGGACCCTGACAGGTTTCTGTGTCGAAGTGTACAAACCCAAATGCACAAATATATCACACAAGAAGAAGTAAATGAGAAACAGAAGGTAAACAGAGATACTTTGCAATATGGGATCAGATAAAAGAGAACAAACTGTTGAAGACCTAAGATTTTAAAGTGGTAGGACATGCAATCAGCTGACCTACAAGTACTGTGTAAATAGAAATAAAATAAATATGTGCTTTCAGAAATGGAAGTGTTTAAAGTTTATTTTCATCAATTAACAAACTGAAATGACTGCGACTCGTCTGGCTAGATGGTGTGTAAGATGCAGAGACATATATGAAGATAAGTAGTTTGGATCAATCCCCGTTGTGTAGCTACGTTTCTGGGGAGGTGTAGTGTAGGGAGCTACGTTGCACCTGCGGACACAGACCAATAAATCCAGCTTGAGGTGAAACAAATGCATCTGAATGTGAATATCCAACAAAGGTTAAAAAAGGCAACTGGACTTGTAGAGTTTTTTTGAGAAGACGTTTCACCACTCATCCGAGCAGCTTCTTCAGTTCTAGGGGACTGAATCTGAATGTGAAACAACTGCCTCATATAACATTTGCAAAACCTGCTTTTGTTGTTTTAGGCGCAGATAAAGTCCTCCGTCACAACATATGTCATTATATATGGTTATATTTATATATTTTAACAAACTGAGATCTTTTATAACATTGATCCAGAATAACCCAATACTGCGTTGAAGCTGTTCTGCTCAACAGTTTGCACCAAAAGAAAAATTAAACGACCCAAGAAAGAAAAACATTGCAGCTACAGATGGACTGATCAGTCTATAACCAATTATTCTCTTTGTCCCATGTAGGAAAGTCCCACCTGGCTATTGTCCAGAAGGTGAACAACGAGGGGGAGGGAGATCCTTTCTACGAGGTGCTGGGGCTGGTAACCCTCGAAGACGTGATCGAGGAGATTATTAAATGTGAGATTCTGGACGAATCGGACCTTTACAGTAAGTTTCACTTTGCTTTTGTTGCTTATGTTTTATTATTTGACTAAAGAAGATAAGGTTATTTCATCTTAGTAATAGTTATTTAACTGTTATTATTGTTGCTCTGTCTTTCATACTAATATAAACGGACTCTCCAGGTGTTTAGTGATTAATAAAACCAATAAAGTTGCACTGACCTCGCTCTTTTAATTGGTTCAAGCTTTTGATGTTTGATCCGTGCGTGAATTTAATAATAAATGAGTTTGTCTGCTCCTCAGCTGATAACCGCACCAGGAAAAAGGTGGCGCCCAATAAGAATAAGAGAGACTTCTCAGCCTTCAAACACGAGAGTGAATCCAAAGTGAAGATCTCTCCTCAGCTGCTGCTGGCCGCTCATCGCTTCCTGGCTACAGGTGAGGGATGGACCAATGAAAGCATGCACACAGAGACACGCACACACACACACACACAGAGTCGCTTATAGGGGCTGCACAAATTCAGATTTTTCAAAGTCGACTGAAAGTCAAGTTGACACAGACTAGTCTCTGAAGACGTCACTAATAAAACACAGTAGAAAGTAATGAAATCTATATTCTTGACCTGAATACATATGCTGAGAACAGACATGCGACATACTGTGAGCTGCAGATATGTATAGTCTGTATAAAAACATGCAGCACCTCAGCACCATCAGTAGCATTTAATAGTACTCCACAGCGTGTTGTTAGATGGGATAGTGTTTTAAAAAAAATGCAGTATTTCACTGAAGTCTTCTCCGTGTCCTGCAGCTAAAGGTCTAATAACTTTATCGAATAGTTGACGTGCAGCCTCCTTCTCTCTGTTACCACTTGCTAGCATTAGCGTTAGCCTTTTCAGATGCATTGCAGTAAGTTGTATTTCAGGACTGACATGTCACGGTCGCAGCGGTTCACCCACACGTGATGAACCGCTGCTAGTTTGCTGCACTGGACTCCTCACCTGTCTTCTAGGAGGCGTCCATGTTGTTATTGTCACATGATCAGAGACTAGTGTCATGGCTGAGCAGTGACCAGTTGACCTAGTCTCTTGTCACAGTTTTACATATGACCACTATCTTATTTCTAAAGGGTCAGCTGAGTGCACATTTACCCACATGTCTTCGTTACGCAGCTGCAACATGTTTATTTGTAGGATGTCAGGAAGTGATAGATTCTGTAACGCAGACAGGTCCACACGTGCAGGGAGGATGACTAAATGTATTTATTTACTTGGAAGATCTACTTAACACCCAAGCAGTGTGTGTGTGTGCCTCTTTGCCTCAGACTCTAGGCAGCTGGAGGTGATACCAGCACCGCTACAAAACACTTGTGTTGCAATCCCTCTGGTTAGCGTGTGTCAGCTGATACGCTCTGCCACAAGGAGTTAGCCGGTGCTAGCATGACGTAGCACTTCCTCCCCTCGCGCGCACTCTGGCTTGTGTCTTGTGCCTCTGCAGACGTGATGCCATTTTTCATCTTCCTAGGGGTTCAAATCTAATCATGTGTTACCGTTTATTTGTTCCCGCTCACGTTAATGATCATTCCCAGCTCTTCTAAGGGAGTGCGATGTCTCTTCTTACTCATATTTTGTCGTGCAATATCACAGATTATTGCAGGGGAAACAAGCGTGATGCTTCAGTGCTTACATTTGCGAACGTGCAGGCAGCAAGCTCTACCTGTTTGTTGAGTTTTTTTTTTCCTTCTGTGCTGAGGTTGCTGCAGAACATACACACAACTATATATCTGCCTTAGATGAAGGAAGTTGTTAAAAACACCAGAGCAAAGAAGCAGGTGGACCTGTTGCCCGAGCATGTAAACCAGAATGAAAGAGTTTGTTTGACTTTTAGATGATGAATTCCAACATTGGTCATTTATGCCTCACCTCTCACTATGCCCTGCACAGGGCTTTGTTTGCAGGGTTCACCGCTTCTTTGTTCTCAGTTTGGGTGTGGACCAAAGCTCTTGCGGTTGAGCTCGAATTGCAACAGCCCGGCTTTTGTCTGTTGAGAAATCCCTGCAAACCATTTCTCTTTTTTCTTTTTAAAGCAGCGAACATACAAATTTAGCAACATCTCTGTAAATGTGCTAGTGCTATCAAACTGTTGAGTTTTCATTAAAAACAATCATCTTTATTTTTAGTATTAATTAATCTAGTCTTAAGTAGTTTTGTACATTCAAAGAATTAAAGTTAGATTTTAGGTTATCACAGTAAATCAAAGCCCAAGCTTGGAGTGCATGATAGGTTTCCTGAAGAGAGGTTTTTGGTGACTCCAGCCTTCGTCATCTTGACACTACCTGACTCCTCCCAACTTTTTCAAATATAAATAAAGAGGTGGAGCGTTGGTAGAGCCTTGGCCAACAGCTAGTATCCTAGGGCTGCAACCCTCCTGTCACTTAAAGCAGCTATGGATGTGGCGTTTAGCTGAAGAGAAAACCAACAGGCTTGTTGCACCAGACTGTAAACATGTTTATTTCTGGTGTAAAGGTGCACAAATTCACTTTAGTAGAAAATCAGCCCAAACTGATGATAATCAGAAATAAAAAACAGCATTTCCTTATATAGGTTTAGCAGTTTGGCCATCTAACACAGCTATTTACTCCCTCATGTCATCTTCATGTCAACCATGCAACTTGTGTCCTCTATAAACATACATACATTTTTAGCCGTACACTTCTTCTCAGCTAACCACTCTATATTGTACGCTTCTTTTTTATCAAATCCACATTTATATCAACTTATGTGGTTTAGAAACATTCGAGACGGATCAAATTTAACCTGAAGGACAATACGAAGGTTAAGAAATTACAATGAAATATCTGACAAACATGTTCATATGATGAAATACAACTGCTCAGCCCTAATCAAGAGATTAACTCTTCATAGGGCTCTTATTGAAATACTAAGAAATTCTAAATTTCAACCCTAAAATGTTATTGTAGGGCATAAGAAGACTTTTTTACTTCAAATCTTTAATTTTCATGTAGAAAATTCACATCAATGAATTGACCATATATGGTTCCTTGTCTGGTAAACAAATATAAACATGTATTTAGAGCATTAGGACATAAGTGCTGATTCAGACACTTGTCAACATACACATTATCACATTGGACAACATTAGCACACTTCTTCTTCTTCGTGGTACCTAATAATAAATCAGTTACGCTCAGCGTTCATGCAGAGGTGGACCTTGCAGACCACATTTGAACCTAAGAACGTTACCTTGATCTTCTCTGATTGGCTGGATGGAAACCACACGCTTCTAAACCTCACTGAGAGACACCGGGACGCAATTTAAATTAAGTGCGGAAGTTACCAAATATGGTTCCTCGCCCCATAAAGAGTCAACACTCAAAGAAACACTCATAAGACATTTGTTTATTGTCATTATTAACAGCTACTTTTTGTTTTAGTCTGTTACCTGATGAATTGTTGCATTTGTAAATGCTTAAGATAGATTTTCATTTCAACACATTTCGAAACTTTAATTGTAGTAGTTCAAACTCAAACTCAAAACACAAGCTACCCAATATACTTTAAATTTATGCTTGAACAACTCTTGTAATGTCATCATTAGTCAGAGGTCTGATATCCTAAAGTACAAGTTAATCTGCAGAATTAATATGTGTAGAGAATGAAAATGAGAATGTACAGAAAATGACATGGAAGACTTAAGTAATAAATGTTTTTTTCATCTATTAGCCAGTATACGTGATACAGATTACAGTAATATAACAAAAACTGTTTGTGGCCCTCTCTTCCTGCAGAGGTGAGCTTGTTCAGCCCGTCCCAGATCTCAGACAAGGTGCTGCTACGAATCCTGCGCCATCCCGACGTGATCCAGGAGATCAAGTTCAACGATAGCGACAAACGCTCACCCCACCACTACGTCTACCAGAGGGGCAAGCCCGTCGACTATTTCGTCCTCATCCTACAGGTAGGTAGGGCAGTGGTTGGGTCTGTAACTGATGCTAGGTTCAGGGTGGGTGAAAACCATAGACAGTTTAGAGATAGATGGTGGAACTGCTCTTCTAAAGTGAAGCTAAAGCAAGTAGAGCTCCCCCTGGTAGCTGGCTACAGTATAGGTCATAAGCTCCGCCCCTTCCATGTTAGTGGATGGGACTTGGCCAAATTAAAAGACTTTAATATTTTTTTTTAAAAGGATGAGTCTGGAGGAAGTGTGGTCAGACTCTCGTAGCGTATTGATCAGACTCTTGCTCCAAAGTCGCAAGATGGCGCCGCCCGTATCCCCGGGAAAATAGCGTCAGTTTGGCCAATGCAAGGAAGTGGGGATGCATTGTCCATATTTATATACAGTCTATGGTGAAAACAGACAGTTGTGATGTAAAGCTTTGTGGTTGCTCACACTGCTCTCAGATGTAGGTTAGCATTTATTTTTTTTTGGCTTCAGACGTCTACACAGACGACTCAACACTATTCAGGATTTGGTGATGCTGTCATGTTTTGGTGTAAATTCATTCTTGATGTATGTCTGCGTGTGGATTAGATAAATGTGAACATCTACCCCTTCTTTCTCCTGGCATTTTGACGGCACTGAGTAGAACGCTTCTCTTTCTGACTACATACTCCCACAAATACCACAGAACAGACAGATATTGTCTAAATAACCAGACTCAAAATTCCCAGTAAGTGGTGGGTTATATTTGTGTGCTTCTCGGTCTATTTTTGGCTGCGAGGCCATGAGGCTCCTCCTGAAATACATCCCTCCCTAAAGGAATTATCTTTGATCAACTCCGGACACGATGCTCACTGAGCTATTAGATAAGACGTAACAGTGAAACCTGTCTAAGGCTGAAGTCTCTTAAAGCTCTACGTTTACATTAATAAATAAGGAACCATTTCCTCTTATGATCCTGATATTTAACTTTAATTCTGTCTAAAGATACGAATCTTTTGACTCTTGTGTGGATGCTAAAATCAGTTTGTACTTGACATTGAAGCGTTACTGTACTTGACAACAGCAGAAATACACCAACAGTAGAAGTGAATAACATTGACCATTTTGTGACAATTCAGTGTTCTGCTGGGAAACTTCTGGACCTGGTATTCATTGGTGTGGATGTTACTTAGACATGTAGCACCCACCGAGACCAGAGGTGCCCCCCCACCCCACACCAATGAGACTCCTTGATGGTAGCAGCCATCCCCAGCAGGATGCATCACTTTGAGTATTAGAAGAGAGTAACGGTCCATTTATCATCCATGTTTATCTCCATCAACCTGTGACCTATATCAGATTTAAAATGGTTGATTTTGATCAACTGTCACAAACCTTAAAGGGGAACTACTGTTTTTTACAACCTGGACCTTATTTCTGCCATAAAATACCATCAATTACTCACCCATGTAACTTTGGTGTCATTTGGAGTCGTTCAGACGATATTTAGATCCGCGTATATCCATATAGTGGGAGTGACTGGGGCACCGAAACGCAGCCTCTAAATAACGCATTATCTGCCGCGAAACTCGTTCATTTCACCAATATTTTGTTATGATATGCTAGTGCTATTCCCCGTTGAGTCCAGAGTTACCTGTTGTCATCATCTGAGTCTGTAGATTGACCTACTAACTTCTGACCTGGATGATGTCATCTCTGAGCGCCGCACGCACCCGTGACGGTCCGCTTGTTTACCTGTGATTTGCTACTGCTAGTTTTTTGCAACATGGCTGAATATTTTTCCGATTCTGAGGTTGTGGACGATGACTTTGTTTATGATGGACGTCTTTACCGTTTTGAGTGAGAGTATACGGATGTGGAGCTCGTTGAAAGGAGGATGTGGAGGCAGAGAGAGGAACAGTTTGACAACAACAAACATGGTGCACGTCTGTGAATAGATAACAGGTAACTCCGGACTTAACGGGGAATAGCACTAGCGTATCATAAAAAAATATTGGTGAAATGAACCAGTTTTGTGGCAGATAATGCGTTATTTAGAGGCTGCGTTTCGGTGCCCCATTCACTCCCACTATATGAATATAAGCAGATCTAAATATCCTCCGAACGACTCCAAATTACACCAAAGTTATATGGGTGAGTAAATGATCGTATGTTATGCCAGAAATATGGTCCAGGTTGTAAAAAACTGTCTTTAAAATTAAAAAGCATTTTTAATTAATCAATTAACTTGCAGTGCTTTTGTTTAGCTTACTGACATCATGTTGAAAATTTTGACCCAAAAATATCACAATAAACGTAACATAACAAGACTATGTTCCTCTATTATTGCTCAAATTGTAATTAAATTTAGAAAATAATGAGCAACAGTGATGTGGGAGCGGCTGTGTTTCTGGTCGTCTGCACTGATTACATCCTGGCCTGCTGTCGATACACCGAGCACACGCCGACACACACTCCAGCTTGAGAATCTCTTCCTCCCTGTGCGCGTTCACGCCCTGCAAACACTCACAAAACAAATCACCAGCGCTCCTTTTCTGCCGCGTCCTCCGTGGGTCCGCGTTCATGTTGCACTCGAGTCCCAGTGGGTGGGAAAGCGACGCTTCATTGTCTCGCTCTTTTCACACACATTCATTTCCCACACGCCGGTTACATCATTGTCCCCAAACAGTCATTAGCTGTTCTCAGTAATCCAGAAATCTATTTCAGCTTGCTCTCCGCCGCTCTCCCGGTGAGATTTTCCTGGTGGGAGGCCGGATGTGGAGGCTGCCGTGGACCCCACACGTGGAATAATCCACTGGAAACCCTTTTAGAGAGAGAGAGAGAAAGTCGGCATTCAGTGTGTCAGCATGCCTTTGCTTTCTAGAGAGACTGATAACTCTGGAGACTGAGGTCGTAAGTGAGTTTGTGTAGTAACAAATCTAAAAGTAGTAGATGATGTCTTCTTCCTTTACTCAAAGTCACAATCTAAATCGGTTTAATGACATAAGATCCGGTTTCTTGCTTAGTGGATTTCCATGTAGACACGGTCGTTGACTTCAACTGCTAGTTTCATTAGCTCCTGTCCTGGTAAATATTTTATTTCAGCAATTACTCTGCAGATGACGCAATGAATTATTCATTTAAGAGTCTCGGGAGATGCCTCTGTGTGACAGCTCGTGGAAAATTTAAAGTTAGCTGATTATATTGGATTTGTAAACACAGTGATTCTGTCGCATTTGAAATATGCTTTATTTGGGGAAAAAGAGGCAGAGCTTGAACTGAGAGAGGGAGGAGGAAGATGCTTATTGATTCAAGCAATCTGTTTAATGGGCTGGTGTTAGTGTTGGTTTGGATGGAAAGATTCTTATCGGCTTTGTGCATGCCCGATGTTGAAACCTCACGTGGAGAGGAAGGCATGACATCCCTCGAATTCATATTTCTGTTGCACATGTTCAGGAATGGTATCATTGTACAATTTAAGTTCACAGTTCATGGCTAGTTACTTTAAGATTTGAGATCTTTTTGCACCCAACTTCTTGAAATTCCTATTTCACTAAACATATTTATATTCTATTTATATCAGCCACAACATTAAAATCACTGACAGGTGAAGCAAATTACAATGACCGTCTTGTGACAATTCAATGTTCTGCTGGGAAACTTTTGGACCTGGCATTCATTCATGTGGATGTTACTTAGACATGTAGCACCCACCTAGACCAGACCAGGCACTCCCACCCCATAGCAATGACACTCCTTGATGGCAGCAGCCATCCCCAGCAGGATGCAGCCTGACACAGGAACACACACAAAAACGCTTTAGGAACAACTAAAAAAAAACATGAAGAACAGCACAAGGTGTTGACCTGGCCTCCAAATTCACGAGATCCCAAACTGATCAAGTATCTGTGGGATGATCCACAGAGGCCCCTCCCCTCAAAGGTCCCCCCAATAACAACATTATGTTGCCAGACACCACAGGACACCCTCAGACTCAAACTTGGTGATGATGAAGCGGACCTGACTATTACCTGGAGCAATTTATAATACGTTCTCCAGACCTTTAAGTTACGGCATCTATAGTCTCAACATGAAACAACATGCAAGTGACGCAAACCAGTGCACAAATAAAAACAAAGGTAAAGGTTTATTAGTCTGAAGTGAACATCCTGCCACCCAGTCCTTTTCCTCTTTATGAAAAAACATTTTTCTACAAAATATCTCCAGAAGCTAAAGGAACCATGTGAACCCACTGTGCAGAGCGACTGTTTTGTGAGAATCACAGAGCATCTTTATGGACACATGAATCACTCTGGTGATAAACAAACAGCCTGTCTGCCCACAGTGATGATCACTACCAGAAATACACACACAAAGATGCAAACACATAGGCACTATAAAAGGAGTGGAACGAGGACGCTGAATTATCTGGATCTGAGGTTTTTGCGTTTCCCATGAGTCCGCCACACATCAGATATAGACATAAACATTAGGGTAAAAATATAATCAAACATGTACAGCAAATGGGAACGCACGCGCAAAACATCAGATGCATTTTTCCTCCACGTCTGTGAAAGGTTCTCGGTCATCCAGGTCATGGTATATCCAGAAAACGTTAAAGGAAGGCAAATGGACTTGTAGAGTTGCTTGGAGATGTTTCATCCACGTCGCTTCTTGGTTGCTATGCTCGCCAGAAGCGAAACGTCTTCAAGTCCAGTTGTCTTTCTTTAGCATTTGTTTGGATATTTTTCCTCTATGTCACAGTCTTGTGCCTACATTACCCATAATACAATTCTTCTACAAACCTTCACAGACACAAAAATCAGTTAATGTCACTTCTTACTTGAAGTGTCATTGCTATGGGGTGGGGGTGCCTAGTCTGGTCTAGGTGGGTGCTACATGTCTCAGTAACATCCCCAACAATGAATGCCAGGTCCAAAAGTTTCCCAGCAGAACCTTGAATGGTCAATGTTATTCACTTCTCCTGACCTGTCCCGGTCATAATGTTGTGGCTGATTGGTGTGTATAACAATATGAAATTGAGGAATCAGAATCAGAATTTGCCAAATATGTTCGCACAAACAAGAAATTTGTTGTGTTGTGGTTAGTGCAATAAATGTACGTCTGGATCCAAATAATAACGACTTTATTATCTATGCTGTCAAGACAACTTTCTGCCTTGGTCTTTTCATATAAACATTGTTGCTGTGGATTCTCCGCATACCAGGATAATTACATCAGAGCATCATTAGGGAGCAGGTCTTCCTGTTGTGAACACGAGCTGGAAAAATGTCCTGTGCGAATATGAAAACACTCCTGGAGCATTAAAAGGAGGCATTTCCAGTGTCTTTGTGTGTCTGCCACTTGAGCGTGTTGTCGGGTTTAGCCTATTGTACGCTGGCGATGACTCACGCTTTTACATGCCACTGAAGGAACGTGTGTGTGTGTGTTTCACGACTTAATGACTCCGTGACTTTGCAAACACGATTGTTCAGTTTGACATCAGCAGCTCATTGTATGACAAACACATGGTCACAAACCACTAAAACGTTAGAGGCTGGTGAAATAAAAAAAAATCACACTCACGCAACCACACACATACAAACACATGACCAAAATCTCCCTCCCTTACACACACACACACTGCTATGAGGTGTGTGTGTGTTCAGGGAGGCCCCCCTGCGTGCCTTGTTATAAGTTATTAACAAACCTGTGACGGTAAATCCTCAGACCTCTGCAGGGGTTCATATGATTAATTCTTCCTTGTTTGTTTCCTCAGTCTGTTTTACAGTCCGTCCTCTTGTATTTACCTGTTTCATTACATTAAGGCCCTCACTGTTTTTATAGCTGACGCTTAAAGGCTGCTTTTCCATAACATTAAAAGCAAAAGAATCGTGATCTTTACCGTGAACTGCATTGACCTGTATTCTTTTACCTTCTAGTGGTGTAATAACAGCTTATTACTCATCAGCGGACTGTGCAACTGCAAACACTGTAACTAGGGATGTCGCAATCGAAGCAGTTTTCAAACGATCAGATCGGTATGAGGTTTCAACCGAGCACGACCATTTGTAGATTTTATGTATTTTACGTCTTCCATAAACCAAAACCACATCCTTGTAGCGTCAAAGCGTCCTCTTCCTCTTTGTTGGCCAACGTCAAAGCTGCCAAAGATGCAAAGTCACGTGACTGAACACGTACTAGCGTAAGAACTTTACTCAGTCTGTCAGACGGTGATTATAAATTTATGCAATGTGGATGTTTGGCAAGGTGGTAGTTGGAGATCATTCAACACTGAACGCTGATTTTAAAAGAAAAGTTTCCTGGAGACGGCATCAAGGAGAAAAATATTCAAGGGTTAGGGAGTTTATGACGCTGGAAGACCAGAACCTTTCTGGAGTAGAGAACGCAGGTTTTCTGGAGCCAATGTACGAGCTACCCTCTCCACACAACATTAACTTTGACAGAAAGATTTACTGGACTTAATCCAGTAGCACGGTGCACACGTTGATTTAGGAGAATACATAGGTAAGATCAGAAGAGCCTTTAAGAATCTCCTGGATCGGGACTTGGATTGGCCGATACTGAATATTAACAGGTCGTATCGGATTGGCTCTATAAATAACTGGGGTTGGGTTTAAAATAAATCTACTGACTAATTCAAAACTTAATTTGAATTATCCCAATAGTTTTGATAAAAACCTTGGACTGACCTCCACGCAACGAATCGAATCCACACGTAATGAAGATCCACAACACGACAGAAGCTACAACTCTGGCCTTAACGCTGATGTGTGGCAGCATTTTATCTTCGCAAAGCACAAATCTCTGAAACCATTTTTCTTTGAAATCTATCTGTACATAAACTTATCAAACCAGGACCTTGAGATTATGAAAAGAAGAACAATTGACTCACAAAATCGATAGCGATATCCAGCCTAATAACTTAAACTGGGTCAAAACTACTTTAAAGTGATAAGAAAATCAGAAATGACTCCAGGTCTTTGGTGCAACCATTTATTTTTTTATTTTTTTGATAGTAATAAGATTATAGTCTCTGAAATAACTTCATTTAATCGCTAAAAATGTGAGCAGGATTAGACAGATTTAAAAGAAACCCTTAGAAAAACAAATATATTTGAAAGGGAATACAAATAACTTATACCTAAACGGTTGCTCTGTACATTTGTCACACATTTTCTGTCTGATGGCTTGATCACTTCTCATATATCTTCTTGTTTAGTTGACATTATGGTTTCTTTACTGACAGAAACAATGGCTAAAATTTAAACTAGAATAAAACATATTTATTTCTCAGACTTTGAGCCTTCATTTCTCCTCTACGGTCCATAAAAAGTGATTCTGCTGACATCCAGGTCTCATTTCAACACTGTAACAAGCTGCCCCGTCCTCACTTGACTCCTAATCCCCCCCCCGGCTGTAGGAGACTTTGTGTTTTTTAGCCTTTCAGGACGGCCATACATCAGTGACTCGCCGATTTGACGGACAAACTCTTCGGCGGGGACACCGAGTTCCTTGCTCACGTTGTCGATGAGTCATGACTCACTAACTTGAACTTTGGCCAAGAGCTCAGCTCCCGCACATGTCCTAGCGAAAAAACACCCACACTCCCAATGAACTTAAAGCTAACCAGGTTTGTGTCATTGAGAGCAAATATCTCTTTTAAACAGGAGCCCTAGTAAAGAGTGGCAGCAAAACCCTTATCCATAACCCTAACCCTAACCCTAACCCTAACAGTTTCAATAAGAGTTAACATAAAATTATAGTGACATGACATAGAAATGATCAGGTAAAACTTGTGCATGCATCTTTTTAAAGTCTTCCAGGTTCTGAAGTTTGAGATCAGACTCTCGGTTGTTCCATGAAGAAAACTTAAAAGCTGTCTTTCAGTTCGAACCTTAGGAACCACAACCTGCAGTGTATCCATAGAGCGGAGACTGTATTTTCCCAATTTCAAGATTAAAAGAGAAGATTAATACGTAGGAGTCGTGCCAAGAATGGTTTTGTAACTAAAAAACAATAACCAACAAAACAGGCCAACTTTTACCAACTTTTAAATATATAACATCATTTCTTTTTGTGTTTTTTGACTGCACAACATTTATAACCTAAACAAAACTTGCAGTGCCCACACACAGATGCCCTACCTTGTGTTTCTTTTCTTAGACACTGCATGCCATTCATATTAGAGATTATCTGACCCAGTCCTCTAGCCATCATAATTTGACCATTCGGAGTCGCTCAGCTCTTTACACTCGCACATTTTTCTCGCTTTCACATCAACTTCAAGAACTGATTGTTCACTTGCCGCCTAAAATAATCCCGCCTTTTGATGGGCGCCCTTGTAGCTGGACGATTCACGGTGTGTGTATATAAAGTGTTGGCTGTCAGCGTCGGCTCTTGGAAAACAGGTCCGACCAAAGCACCGGCAGGCTTTACACCTCTCCCACTGCTGCTGCCCTCCACCTCCCTCCTGTTTCTATTCTTTCTCCTCTACCTCCCCTGTGCCTCTCTTTAAATTAAACACCAACTACGCAACCATGGACGCCTACAGGTTGGTCGATTCGGCCTTCAATGTGCTTGTGCGAAGCGTATGTTGAGAGGTTAGCAAGTCCACCGATAAGTTGCATAAACTTGGGAGCAGAGCCAAGCCAAGTTTTAACCTTTGCATTAAGGGTCAGATGAAGAAGGCACTCTGCTATAAACCTCATGTATATGTGGTGCAACAGTAGAGTAGACCTTTGTTGGTTCGCTCTGTTTGGCTCGCCAATAAAGAAGAGCAGACAGATAAGGTTTGCAGCGACCGGCAGCCGGTACCCTTGGCATTTGACCTCTGATTACTCAGCGACCGGTGGTTGAGGCCTGTGGCTAAACAGTGAAACTGGACGAATTTGGAACAGAGGATTTGAGCAAAGGGATTCATGCAAAGTCAACTGAGAATAAATATCACGGTGAGCATCGATAGACGGTGAGGTAGTAATGAAAGGAATTAAACATCCCAAGCATCCAAAACATTTTCTCATTTACGCACCTTCTCATCATTTCACTCCTTAATGCGGCCAGCAAACATTATATTTTCAGTTGAGTCATGATGTGTCACTAATAAAAACACAGTAGAAAGTAATGGAATCTATATTCTAGACCTGAATACATATGCTGAGAACAGACAGCTCATGTGCTACATACTGTGAGCTGCAGATATGTATAGCCTGTATAAAAACATGCAGCACCTCAGCGCCATCATTAGCATTTAATAGTACTCCAGAACAGAAGTCTTCTCTGTGTATAACTTTATCAAATAGTTGATGTACAGCCTCCTTCCCTCTGTTACTACGGGACGTTTGGTGAAGTTGTTACCTGACTCCTGTCCGGAGGATTTGGACCGTTCCTCTGCTAGCATTAGCGTTAGCATTAGCCTTTTCAGATGCATTGCAGTTAGTTGTATTTCAGGACTCACATGTCACGGTAGTATGGGCTTCATCTTTAGTGAAGTATTTCCACACACTTGATGAACCGCTGCTAGTTTGCTGCAAAGACCCACTGGACTCCTCATCTGTCTTCTCGGAGGCGTCCATGTTGTTATTGTCACGTGATCAGCGACTAGTCGACATGATGCTTAACAAAACAAGCAGATTGAATGCGTAATCTTGATTATTTAAGTGTGTTTCACAGATTTAGGTTGATCTTTCTGACCAAATCCTGATCTGATGAGCAGACTTCTGAAGCATGGGGGGAATGTTGTGATCTTAATTCAGCAGAGCGTAATAAACTCGAGCCTCCTCCTCCTCCTCCTCCTCCTCCTTCCCTCTCCTGTAATGACACAAAGGCTTGGCACGTGTCCTAAAATAGCACCAGCAATGTTTTATTTTATTTTTTTTAATCAGATTATTTTTGGCTGGGTTTGGGTTTTGTCTGCTGAAAAAGATCAAGTCAAAGCAACGGTTTCTTGGCGTTGAGTTCAAGGACCCGTGTTTGTAAATGATCTGCGAAAGTGGAATTATTAACTCCAGAGTTGCATTTTACACTTTTCATTTCTGCCTGAAAACATTACTGCATGTTCTGACACTTTATTGACTCAAGTGAAATATTAACCCGTGGCTGCACAGTTAAGAGGGATGTAAGCATTCTCTCTCTTTAAACGTTTTAAATCAGCGCTGCCCATGCATTTGAATTTCTACCACACGGGTTTTTATCAGAACTCGGCCGCAGAACGTGACGCAACGCTCCATACGCTGTCCCGTTTGCCCTCTGCTCTTTTGTCTCTCCTTTATTTTACCACCTGTTACGCTTTCATCAGCCCGCACCCTGTGTTTGTGGGCGGGAGTGGGAGGACGGACGGAGGGAAGGAGGGGTGACAGTGTGGATTAACTGTGCTGTGTTGTTGCTGCAGTTCACACATTCCTGCCGGGCCGATACGGGCCAACTCTCTGAACCAACACGGAGGCCTCCTTAACCCCCCGTTCTGTCCTCTCAACCCTGCGTCTCCCGCTGGGTTTCTCTAACTTCTCCATCCATCCATCCATCCATCCAAAAACAGTTTGCCTCTCTTTTCTCTTCTCTTGCATCAACCCTCCTTCAGGCACCGCTATGTGAATCCTATTTCCGTTCATACTGTCGCCAAAGAAAAAGCCATTCCTCCCACGAATGATGCCAAGTTCCTCCAGAGGACGATCACTAATAAAAATCATCTTGTTGTCACCTATATGAGTCTACCGCCCTCTAGCGGCCAAGCTGTATATATTTCTCTGAATATGAGCCGAGGAAGTTGTCTGGTTGTGTTTAGAGTCAGCTTAATGATCAGCATCTGTTTTGGTTGTTTCAGTCGTATTACAAGGAAATGTTTTGTTGCCGTTGCTTCCGTAAAGTGACAGTTGCAAGGAGTTAAATACACGTAGAATAAAATAGCAATATACGCCGATCAGGCATAACATTATGACCACCTTCCTAATCTCCAAAACAGTTGGGACTCATCAGAGAATGGACACGGGCCTTCTGAGGGTGTCCTGTGGTGTCTGGCAACAGGATGTTGTTAGTGGTGGGGGCTTTGAGGGGAGAGGCCTCTGTGGATCATCCCACAGATACTTGATCAGTTTGGGATCTAGTGGATCTATCCTCAGGTCAACACCTTGTTCTTTTTCGTCGTTTTTGTGGCTGCATCCTGCTGGGGATGGCTGCTGCCATCAAGGAGTGTCTTCTCGAGTGACGTCTGAGTTTAGATTTTATCGAAGCATGCTGATTTCATCCCAACAAAAATCACGCTCCTGAATGTGTCACACGCTCACTTCACACGCAAGCGCGTTACCGTTTGTTTATTATTACCAGTAGGTGTGAGTCGTCCAGCGGGGGGGCCTCAGTGAGTCATAGGAAACTGTTCCACCTGGACACGTCAACTGCGTTGGCGTTCAGGGAATGAAGCTAGCTAGTTAATCCTGGTTATCTACGACTGGTTTCCTAGTTAGTGGTTAGATTTAAACATGTATGATCCAGAAGGAAACGTGTCTATATTTAGATCCTGTCGACATTTTAGTTCATTTAAATTCTGGACGAGTTCTTCTTTGTTACACATTGTGTTACATTGCTATGTGGTGGGGGTGTCTGGTCTGGTCTAGGTGGGTGCTACTTGTATAAGTAACATCCACATGAATGAATGCCAGGTCCAAAAGTTTCCCAGCAGAACATTGGATTGTCACAAGATGGTTGATGATATTTACTTCTCCTGTCAGTGGTCATAATGTTGTGGCTGATCGGAAGTATTTAACATTAACAGAAACAACATTAAACTATAATAGAGTCTGAAATGTTCATCTGGGTTGAATGAGTCTATTAGTTGTGTCTGTTATGTCGTCTCTGAAGGAGCTGATAATCCATTCACATGACTTCAGGAGGAGTTTTAGTGTCACATGATTCTCTGCCCTTTCACTTGGTGCAACATTATATTTTTATCTCCACTATTTATGACACAGACACAGATTAAAGTACATATGTTTATTTGTTTTATTGTATGTATTTTTATTATTAAATGTTTAAAAAGTCATCCTTGATTTAATGAGCTGTGATTAATTTATCTTTTCTGTCTGTGTTGAATCCTTCAGGGTCGAGTAGAAGTGGAGGCTGGAAACGAGAACATGAAGTTTGAGACTGGACCTTTCTCCTACTATGGTGTCATGGCTCTTAGTGCTCCCACACTGGGTGAGTCCTAAAACTCTCCCCTTCCCTCCTCTCCCCTTCCCTCCCCTCCTCTCCTCTCCCCTCCCCTCCCCTCCTCTCCTCTCCTCTCCTCGCCTCTCGTCTTCCCTTCCCTCTCCTCTCCTCCTTTCCTCTTCCCTAACCTTTTACTCTCATCTCCTCTCCTCTCCCCTCCTCTATTCTCCCCTCCCCTCCCCTCCTCTATTCTCCCCTCCCCTCTCCTCTCCTCTCCCCCTTCCCTCCTCTCCTCTCGTCTCCCTCCTCTCCTCTCGTCTCCCCTTCCCTTCCCTTCCCTTCCCTCTCCTCTCCCCCCTCTCCTCTCCTCTTGTCTCCCCTCCTCCCCCCCCTCCTCTTGTCTCCCTTCCTCTCCTCTCCTCTCTTCTTGTCTCTCCTCCTCTCCTCTCCTCTCCTCGCCTCTCGTCTTCCCTTCCCTCTCCTCTCCTCCTTTCCTCTTCCCTAACCTTTTACTCTCATCTCCTCTCCTCTCCCCTCCTCTATTCTCCCCTCTCCTCTCCTCTCCCCCTTCCCTCCTCTCCTCTCGTCTCCCTCCTCTCCTCTCGTCTCCCCTTCCCTTCCCTTCCCTTCCCTCTCCTCTCCCCCCTCTCCTCTCCTCTTGTCTCCCCTCCTCCCCCCCCTCCTCTTGTCTCCCTTCCTCTCCTCTCCTCTCTTCTTGTCTCCCTTCCCCTCCTCTCCTCTCCTCTTGTCTCCCTTCCTCTCCTCTCCCCCCCTCCTCTCCTCTTGTCTCCCTTCCTCTCCCCTCCCCTCCTCTCCTCTCCCCCCTCCTCCCCCCTCCTCTCTTCTCCTCTCCTCTTGTCTCTCCTTCCCTCCTCTCCTATTATTAAGAGAGGAAAGACAGGATAGATATATATTTATATTTATATCGTTTTGATCGTTAAGTATCATCATTAACGTGTCTCATAGCTTTTTGTGAAAACTTTTTATGCTACTTACTGTTGTCTATTAAAAACATGTTCTCTAGCATCCATCTCTCTGCTTTTAATAAAAACCTGAGGCCATTTAGCAGCGAGCATCTTAAACTTCAGTTGACCTTTTTAAATGGTACCAGTGATTTGTAACGGAGCGAAATCAGCTACTCACCTGCAGCAGTGTGGTCAAACAGCCCCACCTGGTGGACGAGATCACACATTACATGTACTCTAAAAGAACCTCACATGACCCTGGGCAGTATTACTGTGTGTATATATACATAGATATGACTATGATTATTAACCTTGGCTGAAGTGAGTATGTCATTGTATATTGTATAATTGTATATATTATATAATTTATGTGACATTCGCTCAACATCACTCTCCAAGTTCAAGACATGACATTTGTGTTCAGTTATCTTTTTACATACTTTGAAACACACACCCACACACCCACCACACACCCACCCACACCCACACCCACACCCACCCACACCCACCCACCCACACACACACCCACACCCACACACACACACCCTGATGTTTATATGTTGTCATGTAATAAACCAGGCAGATAAAAGTTTCCTGAGAGCGCCTGAGAATTTGAGAAGTAACTCTTTTACTGACAACACAAGTCAGACCATGTGATGGCTCCTTTAATCCTGTCGCTCTTTATTTTTAGGTCTAACATATATTTACTTCCCAGCAGGAAACAAAAATTTTCGCTCTTCTTTTGTACCATATGATAGAGAGAAGGTTTGGTTTGAGTTGACTGAGTGCACGTGGGGGAGACATCAAGGGGGAAGTGGGATGTAGTTGTGGTTTCTGAATTACTCCCCTCCTTTCGATCCCTCTCTCCCACACACATTTACAATTCCTTAAAAAAATAAAAATAAAATACCCTCTCTGCCAGTTTTCTCTTTTTCTGTTGCACTCAGCCGTCAGTTCAGTCTCTCCATTTGTGTCTCTGTCTGCTGATCATATAGAGAGAGACCCAATAAGAGCTCGGCCTGACAGATGTGGAACTTTATTTTATTTTTATTTATTTATTTATTTATTTTTGGTGCACAAATTTAGCAACGACTTTGGTTTCAGTGGGACTAGCGTATATTTAGATTTAGACTTAGAATTTACTGATTGACAGGAAAACTGCTTGGTTACAGTAGCTCAGTTGCACAAAAAAATGTGTAAGACAATTGAAATAAAATAAAATAATAAATAAATAAAATACAAACATACAATAAAACACAATAAAAAAATGAAATGCATTAAATGAAATAAAATAATAAACAAATAAATAAATAAAATAATAAATAAATAAAATACAAACATACAATAAACAATAGAAAAATAAAATACATAAAATACATTAAATAAAATAAAATAATAAAATAAATAAAATAATAAATAAAATACAAACATACAATGAAATACAATAAAAATAAAATACATAAAATAAAATAAAATAATAAACAAATAATAAATAAATAAATAAAATACAAACATAATAAAATACAATAAAAAATAAAATACATAAAATAAAATGCAATAGTATAAGCAAAAAAACAAGTAAACATATACTTAATACACAGGAAGAGTAAATGAATAGGTGAAAAGGATTTTTGACTTTTTAACGATGTGGCTTTTTCTTAACAGTAACTAATTATTCTTTCAGGTGCTCCGTGAAGAAAAAGAGCGTCATTTTCATTTTTTGACCTTCTTTCCTTCCTCAGACAGTTTCCTCAAACGTTCAGCCTTAAAAACTCTCCTTCAAACAGTTTAACAATGTTCTTTTCCTTTGGAACCACGTCTCTGTGGGTTTTACATGTCCTCACCGGGTCTGGAGGAAACTCCGTCTCCCTGTCTCTCACTGACTGTCCCTCCTTCCCCTTCATCCTTCTCCCCCTGTCCTCCCATCAACCCCCCCTCTCCCCTCGTCTCCTCTCAGTGGCTGCACCTCGTCCCCGCCACCTCTCCTTTAAGAGGTTTTCTCTGTTCTCTCGGTTGCCAGGTAAACGCCGGCATGTCTGGGTGCTTTAACACCAAGGACAGGCAGGGCTCGGGGCGGGGGGAAGGGGTTATAGTGTCAGACGTAGCTTTACTGTGCATGCTGGGTAAATTGATGCATGATCAGAGAGGACAGAAAAACAGTCTTGTTCTACTTTTTACGGGTTCTGACAGTAAATAATTGTTCAGTGTTGATTTACCGATTAAGGACAACAAAGAGTTACGGGATGACAGCTGCGTTTTCGGCAAATAAGCTCTTTGTTTAATCCAAAACGGCTTCTTTTAGTGAATCTGAGTCCCCAATTTATTTGCATGTATTTACAGGGCAGGTTGGGTAGGAGGCGCTCTCGCTGTCACTGTGTCATTTTAAATGTACCAGATCTGCTCAGACATCACTGCAAAAACTCACCTTAAGAAAAAAACATATTAAAATGAGGAATATATTACTTAAAATAAGCAAAATGATCAGCAAGTAGATGTATAAAACCTCAAAGGACCCACAAAACTGGTGTTTTTAGACTAAAAACAAGTAGATTTGTGTCGGTACACGGGAAATATTTAAGATTTATTCAGCATTTGACAACACCATCATCTTTAAATAAGGTTATATGTCTTAAAACATATATTTGCCCTTAATTCTTTTGAGTTAAACTCAAAAGTTGAACGTGAGCTGTCTCATTTTAAGCGTGAACTTAACTAAGAACATGTTCTAAAAGCTTATTAGGATTAATTTAGGAACGAAACACTAGAACTGTCTAATAAGAAGAATTATCTTGGTAAATAAAAAGGAGAACAAGCATATTTTGCCTTAATTTAAGGTATTTACTCTTTGTCAGATTTCTGTTTTTGAGGTGTTGTCAGACTCCTCTTGCTCCTCTTGGAAAAGTCAGTTTAATTAAGGCTTAACGAACGAAAAAGGAAATGTCAATATAATATTACAGGTGTTAGAACGATGTCAAGTTTATTTCAAGTAGGAGTTGCAGCTATATTGTTCCTATTGTCAAATTTGTGATAAAATTTTCTTTTATCAGATAGTCTTTTTGCATCCAGATAAAAATGATACCTAAACCATCACATGCATGAGGCCTTTTTCCTATTTGTGACATTTAAAATAGTTTATATGTGGAACAGTTTAAAGCAGCAGAGTAGATTTAAGATGTTTTACAATAAATTGTCTATCCCACATGCATGTGATGGATGCAGAGGTGACACCAGGGGACGTTGAGGACGCTGATCAAAGAGTTTATTTGCCGAAATGTCAGCGCTGTTTTTCAACCGGCAGGGAATTGATCACATGGCGCATTTAAAAATAAGACGGGAGAAGGATGGGACAACGTTAAGGGACGCCCAGATGGGACTTGAACCCCTTTAAGGACCCCTCGAGGTGTTAATCTGTCTCCTCTCTGCAGCATCAATTCTGCATCTTAATAAACAGCCTCACATAGTTTCTTCCTCCAGTATTTAGGACGAAGCTGTGGAGATGCAGCCAGCCATGTTTAGTTTTTGTCACTCTTGTAGCAGACATAAGCCCTGGTTTAAATATATAGTGATAGATATTAACAGCTGGTTGTAGATCGTAGTATTTTTTTTAAAGCACAGCAGATCATTTTTAAAAACTAATCCATCACCGGAGCCCGGTTTCAAATCTAATCCAATAGCGTCACAGTTTTGTAATCGATACTCAAAATGTTTGTGTGTGTGTGAGGACTGTTGTTTGGAATTGGGTAGCGTCTTAACTCTTCCACCTTAACTTTAGAAACGCTAACAAGTCTCTGATTATAGTTATTACAGATCCAGTTGGGAACTTTACAGGTTTTAACCATAGACTGTATATAAATATGGATGATGCATCGCCACTTTTTCTTGCATTGGGCCAAACTGACGGTATGTTCCCGGGGATACGGGCGACGCCATCTTGTGAGTTTGGAGCAAGAGTCTGATCAGTGCGTTCCGAGAGTGGAGCCACGTTATCGATGCCCCGCCCACATTTCCTCCAGACTCACTCGCGCTTTCGTTTAATTAATGCTACGCTCTGCTCTACCTCCACCAGTTACAAGGAAATGTTGGATTATATACTGCACTTATTTTAAAAAAAAAAAAAAACTCTCACGGTCTAACATGACGGCTTTATGGAGCGGTTGGCATGGCAACTCGCCATTTTGCGTCAAATAACTAACTAAAACGAAACTTTTCCAAACAACTGACACTTGAACATGCATCAACATTATATTAACTACCTAAAATGACAGAAACCATCTTTGGAAAAAAATAAAAAATATTTGACGTGTTCTTTAGTGTTTTAGTTTGTCCCAAGTCCCACCCACTAACTCGGAAGGGGTGGAGCTTATGACATATACTGCAACCAGCCACCAGGGGGAGCTCTACTTGCTTTGGCTTCATTTTAGAGGAGCTGTTCCACCGTCCATCTTTATACAGTCTATGTTTTTAACAAAGATTACGATTACATCGACAATATTTGAAATCATTCTGATTAGAGATTATAAAAACATAAATGCTGACATGGATGCTAAATAAAATGATCAGTGGTCATTTTATTTAGCGAACCAAAACATTAATCAGAATGAAACTTATTCAGCCTGCTGTGGAGCAACTTTATTGACAGCACCATATTCATTCAGTAGAAGAATTTTGAACCTGTCAACAATCGACGTTATGAACAATCTTTACCTCATTTAATGTCTCCAACAAAATTTTTTAAAAAAAAAGTTGCATCAGCCACAAACGACTTCTGTTTTCCTACCGCCCAGTCTCATCACGTCACCTGATGTTTACCCCAGATAAAGGATTTATTCAAACCAGAGAGAAACCATCATACCAAGAGTTTTATCAGCCACAACATTATGACCACCGATTGTAGAAGTTAATAACATTGATCATCTTGTGACAATTCAATGTTCTGCTGGGAAACTTTTGGACCTGGCATTCATTGGTGTGGATTTAACTTAGACATGTAGCACCCACCTAGACCAGACCAGGCACCCCCACCCCATAGCAATGTAACACAATGTGTAGCAAAGAAGAACTCGTCCAGAATTTAAATGAACTAAAATGTCGACAGGATCTAAATAAAGAAACGTTTCCTTCTGGATCTTACATGTTTAAATCTAACCACTAACTAGGAAACCAGTCGTAGATAACCAGGATTAACTAGCTAGCTTCATTCCCTGAACGCTAACGCAGTTGACGTGTGCAGGTAAAACAGTTTCCTATGACTCACTGAGGCCCCCCGCTGGACGACTCACACCTACTGGTAATAATAAACAAACGGTAACGGCCTTGCGTGTGAAGTGAGCGTGTGACACATTCAGGAACGTGATTTTTGTTTGGATGAAGTCAGCATGTTTCGATAAAATCTGAACTCAGACGTCACCCGAGTGATGAATGTTAGTCATCGTAGTTTCAGTCAGCTGGAGCAGAGCTGGAAAACAACAAGTCAAAGAAAGTATTTTCAACTGGTGAGTGTATTAGGTATTATTAATTCCCGAGAATTTGTCAAGAAGTGTGACTAAGAGGCTTACGGTAAGTGTGGAAGGAAAGAAGAAAGCTGGAAGCAGGGCCAGCTGTTTGGAATTGACTGAAAATGCCCATCCACGTATTTTGTTGGGGAGACATTCCATTACCGTTCTAACAAAATAATCCAAATCTGTTTTTACTAACTTCTCAAACGAGAATATTTCCATCTCAGAACTTTAGCAAATGCTATTTGAACGTCACCTTGAGCTCTGCAATACTGTAGTGGGCAGTCCTTTTAAATCAAGAAAACATCTGCCAGAGTAGTTGAGTCATGTAAATAATTTATACATACAAACGCTGCAGTCCATTGTACAGCATGTTTTCTTTGACGATAACCAACTAACAAGTCTGGAAAGTTGTAGATAGCACTCAGCTGAGCATCGGGCCAGTTTATTTTTCCTCCTCTCTGCAGATTTTGATTTTAACAAACTAAACAAAGCTCCCCTCTCTTTGAGAAATGACAAACTGAGTACCGTTTCCTCCTGTGTTAATAATCCACGCGTTGCTGGTTCGCATCCTGCACTACGGTATTCTCAAAATGTAAAGGAGATATGTTCTACTTTGTGAATGTCTGAGTACTAATTAAGTAGGATAGCAGTCATCTTGGATGCCACTGACTTTGTGTGCGAGATGTTTCTGATTGAAGAGGAAATAACTCGACTTTCCTTTTAACCTCTTTGTCTCTGCTGCTCCCAGCATCCTTACACCCTTACATCTACTCCTTCATATAACGTTAACCTGCATTGAAGCTACGCTGCATTTTGTGCCCTCGAGAACTTCATCGATCTGTATTTGCATCAAAGAACCGTGAATGGCATTGATTAAACGGCCTGAGAAGTCTTTAGACGTGACTGGAGCTGTTGCTGATTACCTTTTTTTTTTTTTTTTTTTCTTATGTGTGTTTTTGCAGAGTTCCGCTCACCGTCCAACGTCAGCGGCTTGAACCGAACGGCGTCTCTGAGCGGCGCCGACAGAACCGAGGCGCTCTCCGTCAGTGGCAGCAACAGCCAGCTCAACAACAGCATCCCCTTGCAGCAGTACACGCCCGACTTCTACGTCCGCGCCCTCACCGACCTGCAGTTTGTCAAGGTCAGTTCAGTCATTTAATCTTCGTAGAAACAAGTAAGTGGATTTTACCTTAGACGTAGGAAAACATTTTTGCATGAAAGGACAAGAAACGCCGTTGTCCTGCCTGAACATTTAGAGCAGGGGTGTCATCAGTCTCCTTTTAGTTCAGGGGCCACATACAAACCAATTTGAGCTCAAGGGAGCTGGACCAGTACGATAATAGAGTAATAACCTATAAATAACGACAACTCTGAATTTTCCCCTTTGTTTTAGTGTAATAAAAAGCAGCAGTTACTGTGGAAAGCAAGCAGAACTCAAAGTTCGTAGTAAATAACATGGGCTGTACAGTCAAAAATCCCCAAATAAGCAGAAAAAGAAAGCAAGCAGGAACAAATGAGCAGAAATGGATAAAAAAAAATAAAAGGAACTGGTCTTTTGAACCTCAACGACCTGCCGAGTGTTCTCTGAAATTCACCAGAAGATAACTTTCAGGTGGTTGTGTATTGGTATCAGTATTGGCCAATGACACAGAAAAACCAAAACCAAAACCATGAAGATGACTACTACTACTTCTTCTTCTTCTTCTTCTTCTTCTACTTCTTCTTCTACTTCTACTACTTCTGTTTTAGTTGTGGTTGGTCAGCATGAAAGCCACCAGATATCGAAGCAAAAGAAGTTTTGCAAGGTGGTGGGTGGAGATCATTATTCATTGCAAACCAAATAAACAAAACAAACAACAAAAAAAAAAAAAAAAAAAGTAATGAACGGAAAGTACTGAAACAACGGCAGAACCACAAACAACAACATCAACTAACTTTCTTCAAGACAGCATCAAAGGTTAGGCAGTTGATGACAAGAACATTTCTGGAGTAGAGAGCCTACCATCTCCATGCTACATTAGCTCTGACAGCCTTATTTATTGGTCTTAATCCAGTCGTACGGTCCACATGTGATCTAAGAGAACACAAGAAAAGAGAAGAAACGTCTTTATGAATCTCCATTTTGTTAATTTGAGATCAGACAACACTGAACATTAACAGATCGGTGTCGGATCACGGGGCAAAAAAACTTGACCGGAGCATCCCCTGTTGTGTAGAACAAACATGGAATCTATTTAAAGATGGACAAACCCATCTTTAAAGAGGTTTTAAAGCTCAGTGTGGTGGCTCCGCCTGCCGCCATCTTGGTATTCTGACATGTTTTCCATATCTGCTAAAGAGGTGACCAGACGTTTAATTCTCCCCCTCCCCCCTCAGATCACACGGGCTCAGTACGCGAACGGCCTGATGGCGTCCCGTCTGGACAGCACGCCCCAGTCGCCCGAAAGCGGCCACAACGCGACCACCGCGGATCAGACGACTCCCCCCGCCACCGCCAACGCCACCATCACGGACCCGGGGTCAGACTCCGCCCCGTTGGAGAACGGCCCGGACGAGACGACGCTTCTCCTCCTCAACGAGCACAACTCACCGCACACGGCCAATCACCACAGCCAGCTGGAGAACAGCATGTGACCCCCACCCACCTTACCGCCACCTTAACACCCACCCACCCGCCTCCACGTCCTCCATGTTTGAGCGTTTGCAGACGTTTCTCAAGTTTTCCGGGACGACGAAGATCTGAAAGGACCTGCTTGTCTGGACCAGAAAGCTCTTCAGATGTGTCGCCGGTTTGAGTTTCTTCCTGAATGTGTGTGTGTGTGTGTGTGTGTGCGTGTGTGTGTCGCTTCCAGTTCACTGTCCCTAATTAGAGACTCAGGGAGACTCCGCCCTCCTCGCCCTCCTCCTCCTGATGTACATAACACATAAGTGCGGTCGGGAGTAAACCGCAAAACCAACCCCGCCGACGCCGCATGTGTAGCAGCTCCTGCACTTCCGCCTCCGCCTCCAGCCTCCAGCCTCTGCCTCCACTTCCGCCTCCGCCTCCGCCGCATCCATACAGCTAGAAGACAAAGAGCATGTCAGCACAGCAGAGCAAAATATCCAGTAGAAATTCATAGCGAGATATTTATTGATGAGTTCTGCGTGAGGCAGACACACGAAAACACCTACTGACTCTTGTTTCTTACTTTTTTTTGTTTTTGTATGAGTGGAGGTGAGGGTGGGAGGGATTTCTATCTGTCAATCTACATATATACATACGTATATATATATATATATATACGTATGTATATATGTAGGTTTCCTTCTTGTTTCTTGCATAGAAACAGCGAGTAGTCGAGCGCCTTTGTCCCAGAGTTGTTAAAGAGATTCACCGCCGATAGACAGCCAGTCTGTATTGTGATTAAGACAATCAATATGAATGTGTTCAATTAAATGTGTAGGGTACGTTAACTGTGGCCGCTCTGCTCTCAGACCGCTCTCTCTCTCTGTTTCGTTGTTTGTTCTTTTCTTCTTTCTCTCTCAAGGTTTTAAAGATGAATCTGGTTTTTGAGAGCAAAGAGACTTGACAAGTCAAGAGAGGCTGGGTTAATCTGTGGATGTATATGTGTGTGTGCGTTTGAGTGCGTGTGAGACCAAAAACTACATGGCCATCAGCTGACGTGGTGGGAACACGAAACCAAAAGCGGGACGTTTGATCACCTCCCGATTAGAAAATACTTTAAGAAAAATCCGAGACTTTATTTATTCTGTGTGCGTCCGTGGACGAGGGAGCGGGGCAAGAAGAAGTGTAATTTTTATTTTTGCCTTCATTGTGAGATTTTATATGTTAACAAGTGTTCCTTTGCATTCAGTGGTTATGTTTGGGTTTCCTTTTTCTTTTTATATATATATATATATATATAAATCTGGGTGAATGGAGTAACTTTTACTGTTTGTATTTCTGTAGCCAAGCACGCCACTCAGCCAAAATGTAGTCGGTTTTATGGGAGGACGATGTTCGCAGAGCTGCAAACACTCCAGTTAGACCTTTACTGTACGTTCAAGGTGAGATTTTAAAAGATTTAAGCGGAGATGATTTATAGTTTCTACCCCCACCACCACTTAATCTGAATCACGGGTGAATCCAATGAGTTCCCGCCGTCTTCTCTGTGAGAATTCATTAAAAACTAAACGGAATATCTGGGTCTAATCAGCACCGTCTTCATATTTGTGAATTTCTTTCTCTCGCTGCATCCATCGCTGAAACGCTTTCCACCGATGTCGGGTGAACGAACACTGTGAAACCTCGTGAGAGTAGAACTACTGAAGCGCGGGATTTGTCGAGTCCTGAAAGAGGAAATACAAAGCACTTTTCTTTCCGTATTCGTTGCGAAATTAAAACCAAATCATGAGCTCACGATGAGCTCTTTTCTGCTTTTTTTTTTTCCAGTGAATTTCTTGTTATTTTGGGCTCGGTTACTCTGCCGACACGTGAGCAACGTCATGGGATTTTAGTTTCGTTCTTTTTTTATTATTATCATTGCTAATTACTTCCTTTATGACTTGAGATTAAATTTCTACCAAAGAGAGTTTCCTGAGCGGTGTTGCCTTACTTAAATCAGGCTTGTTGTCAAATTTACCTGATCCTTTAACACACTGTGCTTCTGTCGGTTTATTTTTTATTATTTTTTTCTCTTGAACTTATGAAATGTTCCCTCTTACACCAGATATACACCAATGTTTAGTTTTAGTGTTAGTTTATAACACACTGGGTAGATATCTAAGTGTAAAGAATTAGCCTAAATACAAATTTAATAGTGATTTTCAAGTGTGTCATGTGTGTAAAACTAAGCCTAAATCTGATAATAATACTTGAAACTTAATGTCTGGGTCAGCCACAACATTAAAACCACTGACAGGAGAAGGAGTAAATAACATCTTGTGACAATTCAACGTTCTGCTGGGAAGCTTTTGGACCTGGCATTCATTCATGTATTATGTTACTTAGACATGTAGCACCCACCTAGACCAGACCAGACCAGACACCCCCACCCCATAGCAATGACACTCCTTGATGGCAGCAGCCATCCCCAGCAGGATGCAGCCAGGATGCACACAAAGAAACAACTCAAAAAAACATGAAGAACAGCACAAGGTGTTGACCTGGCCTCCAAAATTCACTAGATCCCAAACTGATCAAGTATCTGTGGGATGATCACCAGAGGCCCCTCCCCTCAAAGGCCCCCCCACTAACACTAACATTCTGTTGCCAGACACCACAGGACACCCTCAGAAGGCCCACGTCCATTCTCTGATGAGCCACCACAAGGTAGACCTGCACAATAATAGGAAGGTGGTCATAATGTTATGCCTTAATCTCAACCAGCACCAAATTATTTTTTGTGTTGTTTTATTTTTTTTGCGGTTCACCGTCTAAACTAGTATGTTCTTAAGGTAAACACGCGCCTACAATACTTGACAGTAACATCTGAGCGCCACATTTTTATTTAAATTTTTTTAGATTTAAGAGCACTTGCGTCGTAGCTCTCCATAAAAACCCAACTCAAACCCTAGAAGATATATTTACTTGCATTTTTTTTCCGTCTTTGTATTTACACCGACATTTCTGCTACCTGCGAGAGGCAGCGGCTGTCGGCTAGTGGAAAAGTTCATCCTTTTATTTTCACACCAGCTGCTCGGATAAACTTCTTCCTCTCAGAAAAGACTCTCTCTGGACAACACTAACAAGATTTAAATATATATATATATATATATATATATATATATATATTATTGTCTTTTCTTTTTCCCCCCTCCATCCAGATCAGATGTAGCTTCCGATTTATCGTAAAAATGCACACGAGGCTGCTTTGGCGCCCCCTGCAGGCGTCTCAACTCAATCAGTTCCACTGGCGTTTTATTTCTTCTTTTGTTTTTTTGTTTTTTTTTTGGAAACAGCTCGGACTCTTCTGTGAGTAAAAGTAGAAGCACTTTAGGAAAGAGAAGAAGAAGAAGCCAGTATTTTCCCAAAAAGACACGAATTTGCCAAAGTTGCTGAGTGGGTAGCTCTGTCGCAACCCCGTTACTGTCAGGATTTCAAAACCATTTTCTGTGCCAGCTCCTTAACGTGACACTGCAGATTTCATTTAATTATTTTTTTTTTTTACATCTTTACGTTTGCAGCTCTCAGACTCACCGTTCTGTTGCCTTCGCTGTCACTTCATGACTGTACTGGAATTTATTCTTGTGTTCACGTGTGATTTATCAACACACACACACACTCCCGTTTCAACAAACTGTTGTGTTTTGTACATTTATACGGCTGAGATTGATGTTAAAATGTGTTTGTGCCTCCCCACCACCACCTCCCCCCTCCCTCGCTGCCGCCACACACATCTGCTTTAAATCGTACTGGGTTTGGTTATTTGTTATTGTGTGTGTGTGTGAATGTGTGTGTGAGAGTGAATCAAGTCGGATTATTTTTTTGTACCTCAGAACACTGTCAGTAATCGTGGTGGACAACCATCTTCTTCTTTTTTTTGTTTTTTATTATTATTTGTCATGAGTTTGATTTGGGAACAGAGCGAATGGAGTTTGGGGAAAAATAAGCAGTTTGTTCTTCATTCTCTCTGGCATGAGTTTAACTTAAACAAGAGAAACAAGATGTAAATACTGTTTTATAATTTCTGTCTTAATGAGTTTTGAAGATGAAGAAAGTTATTAATAAACCTGAGATATATTTCTCTATGGAGCTTTGTGGCTGTCCCAGTTTCTTCTGAACATACACCGGTCAGCCACAACATTACGGCCGTCTTGTGACAATTCAGTGTTCTGCTGGGAAACTTCTGGACCTGGCATTCATTAATGTGGATGTTACTTAGACATGTAGCACCCACCTAGACCAGACCAGGCACCCCCACCCCATAGCCCCATTAGGAACAACTCGAAAAAATATGAAGAACAGCACAAGGTGTTGACCTGGCCTCCAAATTCACTAGATCCCAAACTGATCAAGAATCTGTGAGTTGATCCACAGAGGCCCCTCCCCTCAAAGACCCCCCCCCCCCCCCCCCCCCCACGAACAAGATTCTGTTGCCAGACACCACAGGACACCCTCAGAAGGCCCATGTCCATTCTCTGCTGAGCCCCAAGTGTTTTGGAAGCACAAGAGAGACCTACATATTATTAGGAAGGTGGTCATAATGTTATGCCTGATCGGTGCATATCTATATTGTACCGTAGGCTTTATCAAAACTGTATTCGGGCACCAGCCCTGGGAATAAATGATGTTTTCAACCTGTCATTTTTAAGTTTTACAGGACTTATAATTCGTAATAATTCCTAGCCTGGTTCGCAAAATAACCAACTCTACAGTAAACTACAGGACTACAGGGAAAAACTACATTAAAACTCAAACTCTTAGAACAAAATGCAGAGATGATGTGTTACTGTTGTTTATCAGAGATATGTTAATGAGAGGGAACTGTTTGTACGTCCTGTTTATTCATTCATTCGTTTTCTGTAACTGCTTGTCCTGTGAAGGAGGGGCTGGAGCCTATCCCAGCTGTCATTGGGGCGAGAGGTGGGGTCCACCCTGGACAGGTCTCCAGTCTATCACAGGGCTAACACAGAGAGACAGACAACCATTCACACTCACACCTACGGCCAATTTAGATTCACCAATGAACCTAACCAGCATGTCTTTGGACGGTGGGAGGAAGCTGGAGAACCTGGAGAGAACCCACGCAGACACAGGGAGAACATGCAAACTCCACACAGAAAGGAACCAGTCGGCCCATGGATTAGAACCCAGAACCTTCTTGCTGTGAGGCATCAGTGCTAAGCACCACGCCACTGTGTTGCCCACGTCCTGTTTAGCTTATTGGTGTAAATGTAGGCGAGAAACCTTCACGTTGATGAAACGTAGACGGATGTGTGCAAAGAGCATGTGAGAGTTTAGAAGATAATTTATACTATGAAAGGATAGTTTGCCGCATCCAGCTGAAATGTAGAAAATTCTGAAGGGCGCAGAAACTATATATACATATACAGTACTTTGTTTATTCAGGAAAATGACCCAGTATTACATATCTGTGAGGCGCACCTCTAGGATTAGGAGTTCATTTCAAGGCCAAATTAGAGTCCATCTGTTCAGGAGTGTTTCCGATTAATGTAATAAGACTCGGGTGTTGTTCATTTCCTCGGTTTGATTAAAACAATCTGAGATTTGTCTCGGTCTGACCTTCACAACACTTGAAGTGTATGATGGCAACGGATAAAGGAGCTGTCTGGGGAGCTCAGAAATAGAGTTGCTGTTGCTCACCAGGAGATGGAAATTGGAGAAGGTTACAAAACCATCTCTAAAGAGTTTGGAATCAACAAATTAATATTCAGACAGATTAAAAACAAATGGAGGAGATTTAAGATGACTCTTACCCTCCACAGCAGTGGTCCAACAACAAAGATCACTCCATAACAGTCTGAGAGGTCCCAAAGGAACCCAGGGGAACTTCTAAGCAGCTAAAGGCCTCTCTCACTTTGGCTAATGTTAATGTTCATGAATCCAAAAAGAACATTTCTGCCCATTTGCTATTTACTTAACATCATGTGGACAAGACCGAAGACTATTGAGAAGATGTTTAGTAGTTTAAATGAGGAGGTGTCGTGTTTGGAGATGAAACAACACTCAGAACCTCATCCCTCCATGAAACATGGGGTTGCTAATGTCCTTCTTTGGGCCTGTTTTGCTGCATCTGGACCAGGACGGCTTGAACGTCATTGAAGGACCAATGAATTCTGAATTCTACCAGTGAATTCTAAAAGAAAATGTCAGGACATTTGTTCATGGGCTGAAGAGAAACTGGGTCATGCATCAAGACAGCAAGCCCAAGAACACAAGTGGTTCTACAAAAGGAGGGTTAAAGAAGAACAAGATGAATGTTTAGGAACGGCCAAGTCAAAGTCCTGACCTTAATCTAATAGAAATATTGTGAAAGGACCTGAAGCAAGCAGTTCATGTGAGGAAACCCACCAACATCTCAGAACTGAAGTGATTCTGTTCTGAGGAATGGGCTAAAATCCCTCCAAGCTGCTGTAGACGACTGATCAGCAGTTAATGTTTAATTGCTGAAGAAGGAGGTCACAGCAGATACTGGAAATAACTTACTTTTATGATTCACAGATAAGTCCATATTGTCACAATATAGTTTTTTGTGAAGTTCTTCCCTGGTGTTTCTTGTCTTGTTTTACTTCCAGTGTTTTTCCACGCTTTGACTGTTGGATTGGTTTCTCCTTGTGTTCTCCGCCCCCATGAGTTTCACCTGTGTCTGCCTTTCCCTTTGTTCTCCGTCAAGTCGTCTGGGATGTTACTCCTGTTGAGTTGAGTTTTATTTAATGACATATGGTTCATTTTCTTGAATAAACTGACACAATAGCACAATATTTCAGTTTCATTTGTTAGATTGGGGTCTCTTTGTCTACTTTCAGGGCCTGTGTGTAAATCAGAAATGTAGACATTCTTGTGAACTCTATTACGGCGGCGTCTCAACCCTCTTTGAAGGTTTACTTGAGTTCCACTGAACTGACTCAAACTGTATGCTCTACGACTCACAGTGACATCTTCATGTTCTGCATGTATTTATACAAGTCTGGGCAGACAGCTTGGCTCAGCTGAGGCAAACAACCTTTAGTGGCTATGGTTTCTAAGAAACCGTCTAAGAAGCCGTAACCACTTTTAATTTACGTTGGTATGATATGATGGAAACAACAAGACAAAACAATAAACTAAACTGGAAAGAGAAAATATTCTGACTCTCCCGAATAAATGGATCCAACTTTCTCTAACTAATGTAAAATGTGTCAAGCTGTTCATGACAAACGCTGTATTTTCAGACATATTTTCCCGTCTTCTCCGTGCTAAATAATAATGCATTTTTCCGTCCTCTTTCCTTGTCGGTGCATGTAATTCACCTGAAAGACAGTAATACTTAGACAGCCTTTGATTCTTAGACACCGTAACATAAACATGACGATGATGATGAAATGGGCACTTTATGCAGAGACAAAAATATGAGTCAAGCCCTGACAAGGAAGTGAAAATGGGCGTATTGGGAAGTGGTTTAAATTTCGAACATGAAAAATCCCAAAGCAGCTTCTCCTGTCATCACTGGGAATTTTGTTTGAAAAACCAGTTTTACAAGTTGTCACCTATGGATTAAACCATTGTCTCAAACTAGGGCGAATACAATGGAGAAACCTGTTGCTACAAGATAGATGAATGGGAGAGCGTTATTAATTACACCCACCACAACCAAAGAGCTCAGAGGAGGATGTACCAGAGAACCACTGCCCTACAAATCCTGTTCAGTGAGCCAACACTGATTTCAATAGGATCCCGAATGTGTTACCGTGGCGTAACCAACTCTACACAGAGACGGATGTAGAGTTGATTAGGAAAAAACTGTTAACTGTAGAGGAAGGACACAATTGTGTGATGCTACAGGAAGTAAATGTCAAGTTAAGTTCAGACAATGACAGCATTCACTTTACTAAGATAAGATATGACAGGACAAGACAAGATACGATACGATACGATACGATACGATACGCGGTGTGATACACGATATGATACACGATATGATACGATACCATACAATTCGATACAAGACAAAAGATATGATAAAAGACAAAATAAGATACGATATGATACAATATGACAAGACAAAAAAAAATACAACACGATACGATGCGAGACAAAATAAGATGCAACACACGGTATGATACACGATATGATACGATACCATACGATACAAGACAAAAGATACGATACAAGACAAAATAAGATACGATACAATACGATACGATATTTAAGAAATGGTATGAATAAAATGGTATGGTATGGATCCACAGAGGCCCCTCCCCTCAAAGCACCCCCCACAACCTGATCAGTGCATAAAGTGCAGGTGGACTAGGGAACAGGGATGGGAGCTAATGCACTACAGTCTGTGGGGTTGAAGCCGTTTTTCAGTCTGTTGGTCCTGGTTTGTTGTGTCTGAAATCATGTGCCTGGATCTTTCTGGCTTTCTCTGAATTGACTCTTGTGACCACAGGTGATCGGGACTTTGTCGCTTGTACTTCCACATCATGACACTGTCAGAGAATGTGGAAGACTAACAAACTGGTAACATCCAGTTACCACTTCCTCCTTTATGTGAACTTTCCAAAGTGAACTGAAACCTGACTGATATATATTTATTTTTCTTCTTCTAACGGGCTTAAATCCATCCTGTTTTAAGAAGATTTTGTGTTACACAGTTACAGTTTGCCTTTATTATTTGGCTCTGCTGGGTACAGCTTGTCCCGTCAGAGGACATCTTTACATTACTGTATTAGCAGTGTTGATCTGGTACTCAGTACTGCCAAACCAGGCCACGCCCATTTGGATTCCATTTATGGTCCGGTTCCTGCCTGGGGGAATGTGCCAAGTGTAGTATGGATAAGGGGGAGTTTTGGGAGATGTCAGTACAAGTATTGATTTTGAGCAGCTGACGATCATATTTACTCCTTTGAACTATGTATTAATGTTTTTTTCACTGTTAACTTGGAAAAACAGGTTCAGGAGTATGAATTAATCACTGCCAAATGTTAATTGATTTACTAATTGTATTTCCCTTGTGTAGGCGGAGCCACTGTCTATATAAGCAGGAGATGGCGCTTCTCCTGGGGGGCATTTTAGGTGTGACTAGCCAGCAGGCCACAGTGGTTGCCATTGCCAGGGGCCCAAGCCTGAATGGGGCATAGCCTAGTGCAGATTCCTCGTTTGACTTGTAGATTTGTTTGTATCTTAGTTAAGTGGATTCCAGTTATTTTCTTTTTATTTCTTTTTCTTTTGTTTTTCTTCAGTTTGGCCAAGCTGACCTGCACTGTAAATATTGCACCATGCTCACTGCTGGCAGAAAGGGGAAATGAAATAAGTTGGACTGTTGAACAGTATAAAGTTCTCTTCCTTTTTGCCTTCACCGCTCGACCAACCTTACAGATACGGAAAGTCGAGACAAGACAAAATACAATACGATACGCTACAATACGATATGATAAGATATGATACGACAAAATATGATACGATATGCTACGATACAACAAGACAAGACAAAATATGATACGATACGCAACAAAACGATATGATACGACAAAATATGATACGACAAAATATGATACGATACAACAAGACAAAATACGATACGTTACGATACGATATGACAAGACAAGACAAGACAAAATAAGATACGATGCGATACAATACGACAAAACAAGACAAAATACGATATGATACGATACGACAAGACAAAATACAATACGAGACAAGACAAGAAAAAACAAGACAAGACAAAATACGATACGATACAACAAGACAAGACAAGACAAAATACGATGCGATGCGATACAACAAGACAAAATACGATACGGTACGATACTAGAAGACAAGACAAAATACAATACGATATCATTCTACAAAACAAGACAAGATGTGTCAAAGGACCCCCTTTGCAAATCCACAGACAATGCTACAAAATATGTAAAGAAACATCAACTTTTAGAATCTTTTTTTCTTACTTTTATTCACTATATAATAATATAATAATGATAATAGATTATATTTTTTTATTTTCTGCAATTTTTTTTTTCTTATCTTCCCTCCAATTGTCTGAGGCCCCCCTAACGACTCCTGGAGGCCTCCCAGGGGGCCACGGCCCCCACTTTGAAAACCACTGGACTATAGGGAACAGGGATGGGAGCTATTGCATTACAGTCTGTGGGGTTGAAGCCATTTTTCTGTCTGTTGGTTCTGGGTTTGTTGTTGTGATGTGTCTGAAATCATGTGTCTGGATTTTTCTGGCTTCTACATCATGACACTGTCAGAGAATGTGTGTTTCCAAAGTGAACTGAAACCTGACTGATATATGTTTATTTTTCTTCCCTCTAACAGACTTAAATCCATCCTGTTTTAAGAAGATATCGTGACAACAGTTACAACAGTTTGACTTTATCTGGCTCTGCTGGGTACAGCTTGTCCCGTCAGAGGACATGTTTACCTTAATGTATTAGCAGTGTTGAGCTGGACCTTTGTCCCAGCGGTAAAAGTACAAAATTGTGAATGGTGACAACACAACTTCATAGTTTTTTAAATTTCAGTGCCGTGTTATTTTCCTCCTTCCTCACCACAGGAAGTTAAAGAGTAGTCATCAACAATTAGAGAGTGATTTATGTAACGGCCGGAAAACAACCTATCACACCCTTTCTGCTTAACCTGCACTTACACACACACACACACACACACACACACACGCGCACGCACACAAATGTAATTGCTCAAAACAAATGAATCATTTCCGCTGCTTTTGTTTGAACTGATGAAAAGAAAACCGAGGCCAACTGTAATTTTCCAGCCTTGGTTTGAGAGTTTCTGGTTGGTATTGGTATTGTGCTTGTCTTAACTTTGTTGTTTTTCTTTATGTCTTCTTTCTTTATTCCATTACGCATTCATTCAATTATTTCATTCACTTTTATTTAAGCTTGGACTGAAATGAACTTATGCCGTGGGGAAATTGAGAATAAACTGATAAATAAATCGATTTGCACACTGTTGTCGGTATTTTAATCAACTTAATAAGGACATCGCTGGTTTACAACTAACACGTGAGCCTCGCCTTGTCAAAGAAAGCACCATGAGAGCCAATAGGCTTGTCAAGGTACGGCAGTGATTCATATCTGGAGAATAACTCATCAGCTAAGACAAAAAAATAAACCAATAATCCATCATTAACCCCTTAATGCCAATTTAAATAATGTATGAAGCAGAGTTGTACCGCCATGACGCTTTAAGCATCGTGTCGACTACTCTCTGATCATGTGACAATAACAACATGGACGCTTCCTAGAAGACAGATGAGGAGTCCAGTGAGTCATTGCAGTGGTTCATCAAGTGTGTGGAAATACTTCACTAAAGATGAAGCCCATACTACCGGGACATGTCAGTCTTGAAATACAACTAAAGTACTACTGGAATGCATCTGAAAAGGCTAATGCTAAAGCTAGCAGAGGAACGGTCCAAATCCTCTGGACAGCAGTCAGTTAACATCTTCACCAAACGTCCTGTGGTAACAGAGAGAAGGAGGCTGCACATCAACTATTTGATAAAGTTATACACGGAGAAGACTTCTGTTGTGGAGTACTATTAAATGCTATTGACAGTGCTGAGTTGCTGCCTGTTTTTATACAGGCTATACATATCTGCAGCTTTTTTGCTTTTTTTTTTTGGCGAGCAAGAGCCTCATATTAGAAGTGTCAGACTGACGGTATTTGTGGTGCTGCCATGGGCTACGGCCTTCAGCAGTTTGTGTTCAAGCTTCAGTAAACTTGCAGAAAAGCCTCCGTAGCTTCTTTTGTGTGAGACGCAACAATATGCATAATATAATATAAAATAGTTTTTATTACATTCTACTGTGTTTTTATTGGTGGCATAATCAGAGACTAGTTGGCGTCGACTTGACTTTCACCACATATTAGTCAACTTTAAAAAATTCAACCCCTAGTATGAAGTAAAAAAATAAATGGAAACATCATGTCCATACACTGATCAGCCATAACATTAAAAACACTGACAGGAAAAGTGAATAACATTTAAACCATCTTGTGACAATTCATTGTTCTGCTGGGAAACTTTTGGACCTGGCATTCGTTGGTGAGGATGTTACTTAGACATGTAGCACCCATCTAGACCAGACCAGGCACCCCCACCCCATAGCAATGACACTCCTTGATGGCAGTGGCCATCCCCAGCAGGATGCAGCCTGACACAGACACACACACAAAAACGCTTTAGGAACAACTAAAAAAAATAAAAACATGAAGAACAGCACAAGGTGTTGGCCTGGCCTCCAAATTCACTAGATCCCAAACTGATCAAGTATCTGTGGGATGATCTACTGAGGCCCCTCCCCTCAAAGGCCCCCCCACTAACAACATCCTGTCTCCAGACACCACAGGACACCCTCAGAAGGCCCATGTCCATTCTCTGATGAGTCACAACTGTTTTAGAGGCAGAAGAGAGACCTACGCAATATTAGGAAGGTGGTCATAATGTTACGGCTGATCGGTGTATATATATACCAGCCAGGGATGCGTTAGGTGAGGTGAAAGAGAGGTGAATACAGATAAGACACACAATAAAAACAATAAAAACAGGATGCATAAAAGTAATCGATTAAATCAAAATTATATAAAAAGAAATAAAATACGTGATATAAACACATTACATACATAAACTGCATAATTTCTTTATTACCATTCCATTTACTACATGTGCTGCTGGAGTCTTTATTTTTCAACATGTGGACTCTAGTTGTGTAATTCCTTGAGAGAGTATCTGTTTAGTATCAAGTTGAACCACATCCTCTCTCATAAAGTGTTTTGCGTGTTCCCTGAGTGAACTAAAACCTCCAACCAAAAGGGTAGTGAGAGCTAGTCATTAGTGACCATGAATCAGTTAATGGTGATAAAACTTGAAACTAGAACGATGTCATGAAAAACAATTATTTATTACTCCACACGCCAAATCTGATTCCTTATTGACATAAGCGCACCTCCCTGTGTGTGTCACGCCCTCACATTACACCTGAGCCGAGGGGGTGGGGTGGGAGTGCAGTAAGTACAGTATTTCATCATCACAGAGGATCCCGCTGGGCGTCACCAACCTTAGATAACAGGTACACGACACATGTTTCTTTAGTGTATTATTTTTTTTTTTCTTGAACCGTTCTGATTTCTTTTCAACAGTGTGTAAAAATAAAGAATTTCCCGCCCAGACTTTTCACTGTGTAGCAAAAGAGAAATTCTGCAAACTTGACATTTTTTGTCATTGTGTTGTTCCAAAAAATGAAACAAAAGGAATTCCAGTGATGCAAGATTAGATGTGTACTACAGAGATGACGAGAGTCAAGTACAACAGCGCTCATCAAACCTGTCTTCTGCATTTGGCCAAGCCTTGCAACACACCTCGGAAATTATCTTTTGTTCTGCAGTTTAGATCGACTGCTTTTGGTATTTGTTTATTCAGGAGAGTGAGCCAATATTACATCCGTTTGGCACAAAACAAAACAAAAAAGTTCACCTACTTCTGCAAATGCTTAATTTTCTTGAATAAACAAACCTAATATTTCTCCTTCATTTTTATTTATTTTTTTCATTGGGTTCTCTTTGTCTTCTTTCAGGACTCTTTCAGGAAAAATCTGTTGATGTTTTGAGTTATTTTTACGCTGAAATACTTTTAAGCAGCACTCCATGTCATCAAATATCTGGTGTACGGCGTATAAAATAATGAGGAAAGAATAATGTTGTCCACTAGTTATGTCATTAAATTCACAAAATAGCGGCTTTAAGATGTTTTTAACGGCAGACTTTCTGACATTAATGAAAGAAAGTCGTGTATGACCCTGTTACACCAACATTTTACTAACAATGATGCAAATAAGTTTATTGGTAGACAGGTCGTGAGAGAAATGGATGGAGGGATGAGAAGGGTCGAAGAGTATGGGATGAAAGGGGGTTGAAGGGTATGGGATGAAAAAGGGTCGAAGGATAAGGGATGAAAAGAGGTCAAGGTAATGGGATGAAAAGGGGCAGAGGGTATGGGGTAAAAAGAGGTCAAGGGAATGGGATGAAAAGGGGCAGAGGAGTTGGGATGAAAATGGATGAGGGGATGGGATGAAAAGGGGCAGAGGGTATGGGGTAAAAAGAGGTCAAGGGAATGGGATGAAAAGGGGCAGAGGAGTTGGGATGAAAATGGGTGAGGGGATGGGATGAAAAGGGTTCGAGGGTTTGGGATGAAAATGGGTGAGGGGATGGGATCAAAAGGGATGAGTCGAGGGGATGGAATGAAGAGGGGTCGAGGGGATGGGATGAAAAGGGTTTGAGGGTTTGGGATGAAAATGGGTGAGGGGATGGGATCAAAAGGTTTGAAAATGGGTCGAGGGGATGGAATGAAGAGGGGTCGAGGGTATGGGATGAAAAGGGGTTGAGGGGATGGGATGAAAGGGGGTTGAGGGGATGGGATGAAAGGGGGTCATGGGGGTGGGATGAAAAGGGCTCAAGAGGATGGGATGAAAATTATGAAAAGGGTCGAAAGGAAGATATGAAGGAGGAGGAAATTGCAGACAGATGATGGTAGAGGAACCCAGGGATTGAGACTCGGGGGTCACATCTCAGGAGGCTGTGGATCCTTGTCCCCTGCTTCCTGTAAGGGAAGGTGGAAAATGAAGAAGAGAGAGTTTGAGAGGGTGGGGGTTGACAGCTGAGACGAACAGAGAGAGATAGAGGGGGTTAGGACACATTTTTATGGGTAAGCATGGGAAATACAATGATAAAGGGTGTCGTCTAGTTCCCATACTTAATTTCTAACAAGTTCATTATAGATGTTAATTTGCTGAAATCACAGAGCTGTTTGCTGCAGGTTCTTCTTTTTTAATCCGTGAAAAGAATAGAAACACAACTTAGAAAAATGTGTGTACACAAAACATAAAAAATTGAGTTTGATTTATTAATTGTGTTCTTTTAATCTCCAGCGCACCACGTGAATCGTGCAAGTCTCATAAACAATGGCAGCCCTTCCCTCTCACATACAGTAGCTATGCGGTTTTCTCAAAGCAAGTTCCTACCAGCCAGACAACTCGCCCCATCAACAAGGAAGTGAAGAAATATCAGATTCAGCCGAGGTGATGAAACACTCTGTGACTAGCAAGTGCTACAACTAAGTGGATTTTTAAAATATTTTTCACATCCATTTAACCTGAAAGTGAAAATAAACATTTCATATGATGTTCCAATAAAATATTTCTTCTTTAAACGTATTTTAGAGGACATATGTTAACATTAAAACTGGACTGGCTTGCTGCAGTGTACACAAAATCATTTACTACTGACCTCGATGCCCCTCCTTGCACGTGTGTCGCAATCACATATTACACCTGAGCCGCGAAGCGCAGCAGCGTGCAAGTACACAATTTCATCATCACACCTCATCACAGTCAGTGGAGCTGTAAAGACAGTTTCACTTCCTGTCTGCGACGCGTAAAGAAATTCCCTTGGCTCATGCGGGAGGAGAGTATAAAACCTTGGCTGGGAGGCACAGGCAGGCAGAACAACACTGACAGGACAACTGCTAACAGCACACTAATACAGCTTCTGATCTACAAGCGTCGACAGGTAAATGGACTCTTCTTGCCATGTTTGCTTTGTCTCTGAAGCAGGTTTAATCTTCGCTGAGAGACACTTTGATACAACAGCTTCTTTAACATTGCTTTTCTAGACGTAATGGTCCAGTTGTTGAGCTACCGTGAGATGCTAAGAGAAAGCTAGAAGTCAACTTTTAAATGTAGCTGTATTTCGAACATTTCATGATGATTTGACACTGAAGGTGGCTTCCTGTCTTCCCCCAGATCTTTCTTTACTCAAAAAAAAAAAAATGGAATCAGAGATGACATGCAACGTGAGCAACATGTGGAGCCTCCAGATGCCCAAAGGACTGGACTTGGAGATTTCCCATCATCCACTCAAGATGAGGCACGTCGTCAACCTCATCATCGCCATGGAGAGGCTGAAGGCCAGCAGGTCGGAGTCAGTGATGGGCACCGACTTCAGAGATGAAAACCTGCTCAGCATCATGCTGGAGAGCATCGTGGAAGGTAACCACACAAGACTCGAGACACTGCTGAGCCCTCTTGTTAATGGTGTGAATGAATGAAAAGCCTTTGATTGAAACGGCATCGCTAACCTGGCGTTCTTTCAATTTTTTCCTTTCTCTCAGAGCAAATTGTCTTCGAGAGAGAAGCAGCTGCACCGGCTCAGTTCAGCAGGACAGGCGAGCACCAGTGCACCGTGACCGACAGCCAGAAGAGGAGCTTGGTGCAGAACAGCATGGAGCTCCACGCAGTGATGCTGCAGGGAGGCAGTGACAACCGCAAAGGTAACGGTGTGATCTGAGGAGTTCGCTCACCTGCGAGCTGCTGGCTTGATATTTTAATTGAAGCGACTGGTGTTTAAATTATGCAGTGCTCCATCCTTTGTAGAACCTGTTTAATAACTCCTAGTTTTAAGTAGTAGGGAATGAGAATGCAAAACATAAAGTAAATTTACATCCAGTGTTTAATGTTTTTTGGCAAAATGTACAGAAACATGTCATTAAAATGAATCTGTATGTTCTTCTCACTCATCAGTTCAACTGAACATGTCGACCTACGTGAACCCTGCACCCAGCGCTGAGGCCAGGCCCGTGGCCCTGGGCATCCGTGGCACAGACCTCTACCTGTCCTGCCACGTGGACGGTGACACGCCGACCCTTCACCTGGAGGTAAACTTCTGACAAGCCTCTCACACCTTATGGTGCTTTGGTTATATTTAGTTAGTTCACATGGCTGAAATAAGGACTAATGAAATATGACGTGGCTGGTTTTCTAAGCTGTAATTACGCAGCAAGGTATTGATTGTCCATCTGACGCCGATCTTCTCATTCCTCAGGAGGTGAAGAACAAAGACAGTCTGTCGAGGATCAGTTCGGAAAGCGAGATGCTGAGATTTCTCTTCTACAAGCGCGACACCGGCGTGAACATCAGCACTCTCATGTCCGCCCGCTTCCCCAACTGGTACATCAGCACGGCGCAGCAGGACAACAAGCCCGTGGAAATGTGCCAGGAGACGGCCCCGCGCTACCGGAGCTTCAACATCCAGCGCCAGAGCTAGGAAACCATATTTCGGTTTTGACGAGTGTACGATCTGCTGCACTTCAGCTATTTGTGTCTGCAACTAAATAAGAAAAAAAAAAAAGCAGCATCTGCTAAAGAGTTTTACAGACTGTGTATTTACTGTATGTACCAAGTACATTACCAAGTGAAATACTTCATGTATTGACATAGTCAAGTTTCTTCACCAGGCGGCATCATTGTGCTGTCTGGTGAGCATCCTGCATATTTACTGTGCTGAATGACACAGCGCAATGTAAATGCTTTTATGTATTTATTTATTTATATTTATGAATCATTTTAATATTAATATTTATTTGAAAATTGGCTTACAAGTATTTAAATGATGTGCAGTGATTTTGAAATAAAGCTCTTGAATTAAACTGAAATTGTGATCTATATATATATAAAATGCCTTTTATAGTATCACGCAACACACACGCTGATCAGGCATAACATTATGACCACCTTCCTAATATTGTATAGGTCTGCCTTGTGGTGACTCATCAGAGAATGGACATGGGCCTTCTGAGGGTGTCCTGTGGTGTCTGGGAACAGGATGTTGTTAGTTGGGGGGCCTTTGAGGGGAGGGGATGCTTTCTCTGCTTATGTCTCTTTGACTGGCACCTGTTATGCCCAGTGTACCGTAGGACTTGCTCAGGGTGTGACTGCCCACGTCCCCTGTCATACATCTGGTCCTCCACCCATTCGTCCGACACTGCTCCACCAGCTCCTGGCATTTCTCCCTTTTTCTCTCTTGAGCCTCCTCCATCCTCTCCTCCCAGGGCACTGTTAGCTTCAGCAACAACCTCGGAGACCAGGATGATGGCAGGTCTCAATGTGGACCGGGTGATGATGTGTGGTGGAATCTTTACTCGCCTCTCTATGTCAACTGTCATCGCCCAGCCTCGGGCCGTGGAGAGCAAACCAACAGAGCAGCTTTTGGGTGTTCTCTCTGACCTTCCCGGACAAAGTGAATGGTCCTGGCTGTGGCTTGGCGATATTGGCTGTCCTTGATGGATTTGAGGACCTGATCATGTCTCTGTCCATATCGGCCCTTGTCTAGTGCCTTGGAGCAGCTGCTCAAGATGTGTTCTAGTGTCCCTGGCTTGGAACAGAGGGGGCATGCAGGTGTCTCTATTTTGTCCCATGTGCACAGATTATACATGGACTTTTTGCTTGACTGTCTTGTAGACTTAGACAGACTTTTTTTGTCATTTTGATTTTCATCAAAAAGAAATTACGGTACAATGGCTCATAGTACAGCATTGTACTAAGTTGTAACAGCAGGTGGCTCTTGAACCCTGCAGCTTCTCCAGATCGAAGACGACTTTTGCCACATGTGCCAAAGATAAGATTCATTCATTCTTCTATAACCGCTTATTCCTGTTAAGGGTCGCAGGGTCTGCTGGAGCCTATCCCAGCTGTCATCGGGCAAGAGGCGGGGTACACCCTGGACAGGTCTCCAGTCCATTGCAGGGCTAACACCAGGCTTGTGCACAATTCAGAATTTCAGAATTGGCCGCCATTCAATTCATGAGTTGGAATTTGAATTGAATTGACTCCGCCCCACAGGAAGTTGAATTTGAATTGGAGTTGGAATTCCACACAGTCATACAACAGAAAGAATGTGTTGAATCTCACATACAATTACATTAATTTTGTAATTTAATAGCATAATGTCATTACACATAACTAGTCACTCCTCAACCCTACATACATTTTGTTCAAATTCTTGAAATAAATTACTCCCTCAATGTTTGATTAGTTTTGTTCAAAATGTTATTTTCATTTCAAAGTAATCAAATAACACAAAGTCGTTGTAAATGCAGTTGTCATTTATTCCAATGCAAAACTCATTGAGCAACACTGTTGCATCTAATTCTCAATAGCTCCTCAAATGTTTTATCATTGAGTCTGCACCGTTCTGGTCTGAATATCTTTCCTGCAACACTAAAGATTCTCTCAACAGGTGCAGAGGAAGCTGGTATGGCAAGATATTTACAAATGACCTTTTAGGCCTGCTATTATTTTCCATGTTGCTGTTATTACAGGTGTTAAATCTATAAACGTTTGTAATCTGAAGTTGTAAGGGACTTCTGAAACTTAAAAAGTCCGGTGTTGACCATCAAATTGTGTAGAAAAGAAGCTTTCAAACAAATGTCCACCTCAAATTGTTTGGCAACCATTTTAAATACTTGGTTAAAGCAAAGCATTCTGGGATATTTAGTCACATTCCATTGTGTTCCACAAAATTACAATTCCAATAAATCAAACCTAATTATGTGTTCTGTGACTAGAGCTTTTAACATTCATTGCTGGGGGGAAACATTTCCTGTTAATGTAATCTGTACAAGTAGTTCAAACTAATATCATTTATAGAATATGTAATGAAATCATATCTGACATATATTGTAAAGCTTCATTGTTAAACACTTCACTTATGTATATGAATTTCTTTGAATTTGTATTGAATTACAATTCTGCTTCCTTTAATTCAAATTCGAATTGTAATTCTAGATCCTGTTTTTGACATCAATTCAAATTCAATTCAAATTCAAGAATTGAATTGGAATTTAGGAGTCATTCTCAATTCAATTCTGAATTGTTCACAAGCCTGGCTAACACAGAGAGACAGACAACCATTCACACTCACATGCACACCTATGGCCAATTTAGAATCACCAATGAACCTAACCAGCATGTCTTTGGACGGTGGGAGGAAGCTGGAGTACCTGGAGAGAACCCACGCAGACAGGGAGAACATGCAAACTCCACACAGAAAGGAACCAGTCGGCCCATGGATTCGAACCTTCGACCTTCTCGCTGTGAGGCATCAGTGCTAACCACTGTGCCGCCCCAAAAATAAGATTGTGAAATTTAAAAAAGAAAACGTTACGCTAGAAAACAAGTGAGTGCAGAAAGTGTCAGACACGAGGGGAAGTGTGTCTGTTTGATATGAAATCAAACTGTTGCTGTTGTGAAAGAGAATATGATGCACGATGACAAACCAACCATATACAGTAAATGCGTCAAACCTTTTTTTTTTTCATGCTGATAAAACACATGAAGATGACACAGTAGCCAGTTCAGAGGTCGTCAACTCACTGTCCAACATGGAAAACCTTCCTCAGATGGTGACTTCGTAGGAATGCGCCTCCCTAAAGTTGCAGCATGAATGTTCCTGGAAAAAAAAGGGAAGAAATTCTGCAACGTTAGCATGTCTAGAAAAACACTTGTGCCTCGAACTGAAGACTTGTCGAGTGCATGTGATGAGATATTCCACTGCCACGCCACAACTTTTCATTGGGGCGATAACTTGAATGCAGCATCACCGTTCCCACTGACAAGTGAAGAGTGTTGTGGAAATTTCTCTGCTGCTGGTGAAGAATGAAATAGAGACTTCTGCCGGCTGACAAGGTTTTTATTTTCTTCGCAAAGAAAAGGTCAATCAACAGGCGAAGGTGAAGAAAGACCCCAAATATGGGGAGACCTAAACATTTATACCTGAGGAACACCCCTTTCGCATCCCTTCGTCTGCTGCAGGGGTCGGCCCCTCCAGGAAGTGTTTTCGCACCCTTTTGTCTATTGCAGGTATCAGCGCCGACCCCCCGTTGGTGTGTTTTACACCTGAGGATCTTGCATTTAGGTGCAAAGCCGAGTACAGACATCACAATCTCACGTTAGGAAGGGGGAGGTTGGGCATCTCTAGTGGCTGACACAAAGAAATTGAATTTACCATTACAGGAGTTCAAAAATATATTCCACACTATTCAGGCTGCTGTTTTGTGAATGAGCTGCCCAAATACTGATTTGATAGTTTAGTTCTATTTATATAATTTTTAAACTGCACTTTGCATTAATTTATGGAACTATTTTTTATTTTTTTAAGCATCCTTACTTAAGTTTTAGTCTGGTTTAGTTCTTATGAGCTTTAATCTCTTTAATCCCAAAATGCGCCTCAACGCTGGTTACGACTGGACATTAATATAAGGAAAAACATACAAGGAATATACAAACAACCATCAACTGAAGACAGAGCTCCATCTTGTGGTCAAATCGTGGACGGTGTAGACTGATGCTCCACTTTGACATATTTCATTAGCCACCAACAGTGGGTGCTGATAATGCAATTATTTGCATTATTTACTGGTGTAAAAACCAATAAAGATATTATTATCATTTAATCTTTGGAGAAGAAACTGCCATGAGAAACTACTAAGCTGATGATGGCTTGTTCCCGGTCGCCTTCTGCCAATGCACCAGTCTGTATGGCTACAAATAAACTTTTGACGTAAGAAGACACACGATTTGATGAATAAATCTCTGGTATAAATGAATTAATCTGGGTGTAGATGAGAAACGTCAACATAGCGCATTGACTCTGAGACTGTAACAACACCCAGGTAACTTAACAAGCACCCCAGGGGGGTATTCCATCAAGCAGGCTAAAGGCAAAGCCAAGCTTAAATGGCCAAGTCTGGCTAATATGAGTGAGAGTTCGGTTCCATCAAAGAGGCTGAGATTAGCCCCAACTCAGTAACCATGGAAACTATGACTCCGGCTAAGCCTCAACCATGGCTAAACCAGAACTGTGGCTCAGGTTTCCGTTCCATCAATCTGAGCCTCAGCCCTGTTCCACCAAGGTGGCTAATGTGAATGCCAGCCAAGTAACCATGGTAACTTATGCTGCCGGGCAAACCTGGTCTGTAGCAGGCTAAAAGTGAAGCTTAGCACCATCTATGATCAAATAATGTCCAATAGACAGAAACAGAGACACACAACTGTCATGGAATGATAAAATAATATGTAAAACATAAAATATATAATAAAATGTATTAAAGAAATTATTTATACTAATTATATATATATTATCTATAAGTACATTAAAGAACATTATCATGAAAATAAAATATAATAAAAAATAAGACACAAATAAATTAATTAATAAAATTAAACTAATTAGCCAAAAAATATAATAAAAGGAAATTGAGGCATTGAAAATAAAAGACTGAATATGTACACCAAACCACAATTAGATGTAAATGTGTAAAACCACCACCAGCACCAAGGGTCTTCCAGGACAGGACCAACCCGTTGACCCACACAGATGCGTACCTGTGGGAGAGGTACCGGTTCAGCAGGCAAAGCATTGTGTATTTATGCAGTTTGCTTGAACCACACATTATGAGGGTCACTCGCCGCAGCCAGTCTCTGACCACTGTGCAGTCAGTCTGTACTGCACTGCGGTTCTTTGCCAGTGGTACATTTCTCTACAGTGTTGGTGATGCTGAGAAGTTAAGCAAGGCAACTGTTTGCAGAGAGGTAACAATTATATGTCCTCTATTCATTTGTGATTATTTCCAGCATCGCCACATATTATGCAAAGGAGTTGAGATGATCACATGGGGTGTCCATGATGTCATAGGCCATGACTAATTGGAAACAGAGACAGATGGCAATGAAGTAATATATTTATTTGAATAAAGTAATTTCCATAGTTATCTTTCATATTTATACATTAAACATGACACAGAGCAAACACATTACAGGTAAGAGCAGTCTACCTGGCCCTGAAGCAGTTCCTTAATATCTACATCACCTTCCCTGGCCATCATGACCCACAGCGGATCAAGGAGACATTCTATGCAATTGCATTTGATTAAATGTAGCCTATCATTATCAAAAATGTAGGCAAGGCAACTTTATATAGCACATTTTAGCACAAGGTGATTCAAAGTGCTTTACATAAAATAAAATGAAAATACAACAATTCAACATATAGCATCTGGGACAAAATACAGAAGTAGCACAAATACAGCATGTAAAAATGACAGGCTTAAATGAAAATGATATAAATTCTATACAATTAAACAGAGCAATTGGCCATGCAGGAAATAAATTAAAGCCATCCCATCGATTTGCATAACAATCAGTTGATAAATGTGATGAATATCACGTTCTAACATTACTACTAGGGCTGCCAAATGATAAAATATGGAGAATTTCACATAAATTGCAGTGAAACAATAATGCTATTTTAATTATGTTCATATGAATGTTACTTATTAGGGCTGTCTTTTTGTTCTTTGGGGATTTTCCTTTTAATTTTAGGGATTTGGTTGCATTAATAGGTCCACATAATTGATTAGTTTAAAACAAAAACCATCAAGAAATCAATTGGTAGATTATTGTCTACATATATTTTGTCCCTTTGATGGGGGATTTATATAACATGATGATGCTAAAATACTTAATTTTCTTTGTCACTTACGCATTCAGCCTGTCACAATATTCTGCCACGCCACATCCCTCGCTTTATTGATTGCCGCGGTATTGCCCTTCTTTCGGATTATGTGGCTGTAATCCTCATATACCTCCATGAGGAGGGTTTGCTCCGCTGCAGAGGACATTTCTGCACGCTTTCCCTTGCTTTTCGGCACTCGACTATAATGGGCTTTTTAATTTCCCTGTGGGCGTGCACAAGTTGAGACTTAACAGGTGAGGCTTGACTAAGCGTCAGGTGGAGCTTGCTGATTTCACTTGATGGAACGACTTGGAGCTAGATTGGGAAATGGAGCTTAGTCAAGCTTCAAGCTTACACCTAGTCTGGCAATTCTTAGCTACGTTGATGGAATACCCCCCAGGTTAGCAAAGCCAAGCAAACATGAAAACATAAAATAGGGCTTGGTCTGTTATTTTCAAGTGTTTTAGAACATATATCCTTTTGAGTCAGTGGATTCTATAACCTACAATCCAGGCAGAAGGTTTCCTTGACAAATTACATTTCATTTTTTTTTTTTTTTTTTTTTTTTACTAAGGAAAATTTTAATCAGAATCAGAGTCAGAATATTTTATTGATTACTCATTGATTAATTACTTGTACTGCAGCTTTTAAAACAGATACAGACCAAAACCAGCCATACTGCTTAAACTTAACTGTAGAAAAAGACTAGAAAAAGACGTTAAAAGGCTTATTTATTAGTTGTTTTAGATGTAATTTACAAACTAGTTTAGTGTTTTGTTTTGAATCAGTCAATAAATGACAATAAAAAGGAGTTTTTGAAAGCATTATTTCTATTAATATTATTATTCTTTACGTTAAACGTCCACATGTCTTTCATACCCGTGTCTTTGCAGGATTTGTTTACAACTCTGCTCCAATCAACGCCGGACTTCCGCGCATGCGTACCGTTGGTTTGGAATTTCAAACCGTCCAATCAAAGAAGAGAAGCAGCTCACTCCCGGTAATTTCAAACCCGGATGTATGAACCGTTGTTTAGAAGCCAGTTCAACGAGTTGTATTTCGTGGAGAGATAAAAAAAGAAATAACGCGTTTCCAGTATTAGTTTGGACAAAACTGAAAGACGAACCCGAATTTAATAGACATGGAAGAAGAAGAGACTGTAGCGATAATTTCCAGAAAAGGTTAGCGATAATTAAGTGATTAAAGTTTTAGAAAAGCTAGCTAAGTTTGTTAGCATAACTGCCGTTTTTTTTTTGTTTTTGTTTTTTAGCTAATAGCGAATCAATGCTAAAGCTAATGTAGTTAGCAGCCGTTATCTTAGTTGTTGTAAATTAACGTTTTAATATGTGGTGAAATTAATTTGTGTTGTTCCCTGGATTTTTAACGCTTACCGTGAAAATACAATGAACTTTAGTGGGTGATAATAACCGTCAACACAGCCATGGCTACAGTACATCTGCTCAATTAATTAACTAATGAATACAGAACCAAAAATAAATGATCTTTCCTCTCAAAACGGAGTCAGATATCTGAGGAAATGCGCCAGTTTTTTTTCGCTTATCTGGATTCTGGTGCTTTTATATGATTTATATGACATATATAGATCCTCATGTTGATCAAACACCCCAGACTGCCATGCATATTTGCATATTTCTAGGGTGTAAACATATGCAGTCTTTAACTTTGTTTGACATAGTGAAAGGTAGGTTAGTAGGCCCTTTATTTAAATGAAGAACAGTGCTTTACCTGAAGATATAATATGGTGGTTAATTAAATGCTTAAAGGAGTGATCTAGGAGTGTCATTGCTATGGGGTGGGGGTGCCTGGTCTGGTCTAGGTGGGTGCTACATGTCTAAGTAACATCCACGCGAATGCTAGGTCCAAAAGTTTCCCAGCAGAACAGAGCTGTCACAACTTTGTCGCATTATTTACTAATTTTGTCAGTGGTTTTAATGTTGTGGCTGGTCCGTGTATATGCATTATTGTTAATGCCAGGAGTCCACACTACGGCTTGCGGGCCAACTGCAGCCCATGGTCGATTTTTACTGGACATTAACACAATGAAAAACGTACAGCCAGTCTACAAATATCCATCAGTTGAAGACCGAGCTTAATTATCTATATATATATATGATAAGAACGCAAATAATTACTTTCAGCATCTCTTATTCCCATTTATTTATATATTCATAGTTGTCTATAAATGCATATCTCAGATAACAGTGGAAAAAGCCAGTCAAAAGTATATTTGTTGAGAAACAAGTTAGACTGCATATATATTCCCTTCTCCACTTTCAGATGTTCCACTCAAGTGTAAACACGCATTTCGACTGTCGCCAGATGGTAGTCGGCATCTTTGGATAATATCTGCTTCGATAATCAGACACTAAAGATTGCAGCTCCAGAGCGCTGCAGTCCTTTATTTACATGTATGCAGACACATGTTTAAGAAGTATGTGGCATGATATTAACATCACGTTTTAATTCTGACACTAAACAGTAATCATTAAGTGGTTGAAACTGACAGCTGAATGCAGGGAAAAACTGTCCACGGGACCAGTGCTGAATTCTTGTCTGATTTCCTTTCACAGAGCTGCGTAAGCAGAAGTTGATGGAGTACTTGGCTGCAAAGGGAAAGCTGAAACTTCCCAATCCACCCAATCTACTCAAAATGTAAGAGTAAAGCAGTGAGAGTAAGATTAATTTATCAAGGTTGTTTAATATGTCATGCAAATTAATTGGTTGAACGTTACTCTTCAGGCCGAATCTTCATGAGGACTCGCAGAGTAAGAAGCCTGTGACATCTACACTAAAGGTATGGTGGGTATGAGGTGTACATTTGCACGTGCTCTACGTGACAAAAGCTTGTCCTGCCCAAACAATGAGAACTGACTTGTTAAAACACCAACGATTTGGAACGGGTGTATCGAAAGGGTGTGACTCAAACATCATTGAGATGACAAGCAAATAAATTTCACATATTTATGTCAGTGTTGACGTATGGCCCCTTATTCAGTTGCCTATAATTAAGACTTGTGGTTATTCTGATTGTTGTTTTGTTTTCACAGGTTGTTGTTAGGGGAAAGGAAAACAAGGCTTCAACTGACAAACTCCGATATCATCTCCCATCAAGACAACACCCAGCCCGAAAAGCATTTGGTGTTGCTAACCAAGTGAATGCAAAAACAAACACACCAGCCAGACAGCAGGAAGCTGCTCGTCCATCGTCAGTCTTTGACCGAGCACAGTCAAAATGTAATGTAAACCCTGTGCTCACCAACACATACACCGTAGTGTCTTCCAAATCCCACCTGAATAGAGCTAGCCATCTCAAAAAGCAGCCAAACACAGGAATTCAAGCTTCTGGCAAAGTCCCTTCCAGTGGAGCTCATACAGTCGGAGCAAAACCAACCAGCAAATTTGTCTGCAGTTCAAATGCTGCCTTTCCACGTCCTGCAACAAATGTCAGTGTCAGGATGAGTCTTGGTCCCGTTGTCAAAACTAGAACGGGTCTAATTCCTGCAGTAACCCAGCCAAAAAGCACAAAGTCAAACTTAACACACACCTCTGCCAAAGCAGCTGATACCACCTCCGCCACTACTCTTGTTGCTAAAAAGGTGCGATCTGGCAATATAGCAACAGTTTCTGTTTCCCAGAGGTCTGCCATGGCTGTGTTGTCAACTGCAAGACCTGGAAATAAATTTCAAGCTCAGAACAATTCTAAATCCCTTCTGGGTAAAAATCCTCAGCTGTCTTGTAAGAATCACTTGTCAAATGCACTAAAATCGGCATCCACTTCCTGCACAGCTGCATCTTTTAAGCCCGAGGGGAGAGTAACAACTAATAAACGAGTTGGTCAGCCTGCAGACCGATCCACCAAGCCAAGATTGGTCACTGAAGGAGAGAATAACGCCCAACGACGCAAAGTTAACTCCCAAGCATCCTCAAGGCCAGAAACCAGATGCAAGTCTGTTAGTGGGAATATGCGGGATGTTGAACTGGGAAGAAAAACCAAGACAAGTAAAGAGACAGTTAAGAAGAAGGAAAGCGGTTCTGCAAATGCCCTTCTACCACAAGCAGGTGTGAAGAGAACATGCGCGCCGGTGATATCTAAGACAGTGCCACAACCTGCCAGGACCCTCTGCCTCACGGGCCGAACCACTGACATGAAGACACCAAAGGTCCAGGTCAAGGTGATTCCCCAGACTGAGGGAAAGAAGCTGAATGCTGCCCAGGAGGAAAGACTGTAAGTGAAACCGTACAGTTACTAGTAGCTCTATTTCCACTTCCTTAATTGGGGTGGTAATCCCTATCAATTAATCTAGTCAATTATTAGTCATTTAGCCTTTCAATCAAACTGTATGTTAGCAATATGTTACGAGGTTATGTCCCCGATCAGCCACAACATTAAAACCAGTAATAGGAGAAGTAAATAACATTGGCCATCTTGTGACAATTCAGTGTTCTGCTGAACAGTTACTGTCCACGGCTCTGTGGCTTCCAGTTTGACGATGACTAATCGGTGTGGGCGGACTATTATTCTATCAGTCTACACCCAGGAAAGTGGGTGTAGACTGATTTAATATCACTGGTATTGTCGAAGAAAAAGATGATGTGTACTTGGAGTCTTCAAAGTCTTATAGAATCACTGCAGAAGTGAAAGTTCGATGCAGTTTATTCTTAGAAAGATACTAACTCGAGTGATTCATGCGCCATTCTAGTTCGGACTGATTTTGTGGTGTTGTGTAACCCTGTATGTACCCTTGTGCTGCTGAGTTTCGCATTACTCATACTTCAAGGATTCAAGGATTCAAGGATTCTTTATTGTCATTACGACACATGTTGGTACATGGGAAGGAACGAAATTGGTTACTCTGGTCCCGATTCAAGCCATAAGTAAAAAAACAAAAAAACAAAACAAAGTACTAAAAGGGGGCTTGACCCCGGGAGCACAAGAAGCCGCTGCACTATTGCGCGCCGCCATCTTACCAACTATGGTCTGATGGTCATACATGGTCTGATAAGATATTTATTTTTTTCAACAATATCTTAACATTCAGTTTAGCTCTCAAACATACCCAGGTTGTGTGGGTCTTCAACAGTTTTACGTTGTCAGGACTATAAACACATATAATACAGAAAAAATAAAAGCCTCACTCTTATAATGTGCAGTGGTTGATGAACGTCTGAAGCTGCCAAAGTAAAATGTTGAAAGTTTCATCCCACTTCGTCTCATTCCCTACAGCATGTCGCTCTGCTGTGCTATCCACAAAAGTCAAATAATATGTTGAAGTTTTAACTGCTTTACCATTTTGGCGTCAAGGAAAAGACTGCAAGAATGGCGAGAAGCTAAAGGAATTTCCTACAAACGTCCTCCAATGCCGGTGAAGCCTCCGGTCAGGCGCACAGTGTCCGTCCCGCAGCCTTTCTGGACGTCCATGAAGGAGGAAGACGATGCCCAGTCCCTCATTTGTGCAGTGGACAGATCCCTGGCTGATTGCATCAAGTTGCTTGGCGAGGTATACCGCGTGGTGTGACCTTTTTAATCTCCCTCTACATATTACATGTCACTCGAAGTTATGTGGCGGACACGGGAATATGCGGGAAGTTAATTTGTTGAGCTCTGTAATCTGTAAGAATTGATTTAAGGTGAAGTGTACTTGAAAATATTCTGACTGGTCTTGTCACTTCTCTGTTTAAACCTGTCTGCGAGTTTGTAGAGAGGGGGAGAGTGGGGGTAGATAGTTACAATGTGTGATGTGGTAATCATGATAATATGTACACTTTGAAAACAACCGCAGAGACAAGTTCAAATGGTACTCAGTTTTACTTTTTATGTTTTGATCCAACTGTTGTAACTGTTGGATTGTGGTTTGTGGTAGGTATGAAAACCACAAGTATGGTGCGGAGAGATTTCTCACACTTTGACACCATATACCAAAACTTTGGCTGGCGTATAGTGATGTGTCCTTACTTAGTATCAAATATTTCTCTCACACCCACAGGGATGCCCTTTAGATCAGGTGAGGGGCGTTCTCTCCCGGCTGCCACCGCTGTCCCAGAAGTTTGCAAAATACTGGATCTGTCGAGCCCGCTTGATGGAGAAAGAAGGCAACCTGGATGTCCTGCCCATGTTTGAAGAGGCTGTCCGTGTTGTTTTGGAGGTGAGACCTCTACAGTGTATGATATCCAAACACTGAAGATATTTTACGTGGGAGTTTTATACAGTGCACTTAAAAATATTTGACGTTTCTGCATAGAAATTACTAAATGCATGCCTCAAATTTTAACGGAAGTTCTGAGACATTAGATTAGATTAGACAAAGAGGACCCAATCAAACAAATGAAATGAAATATTATGCTTTGGTATTTGTTTAGAAAAATTAACAAATACCAGTATTACCGTATTTTTCGGACTATAAGTCGCACTTTTTTTCATGGTTTGGCTGGCCCTGCGACTTATACTCAGATGCGACTTATATATTAAAATATATAATTTCACGTGTTCGTTATTTTCACACTGACAGCCGCGAGAGGGCACTCTAGGCTTGTGTGCCAGTATCTGCTACTTCTTTTACTCCTGCGTAATAGCGGCGGTGCGCCTTCTACCTCCGAAGTTCACGGAGTTGCTTAGAAGTGACACAGAGGATGAAGAATTCAATGGATTTAGTGATTTGGAGTGAGATCGAGAGTTTGGTAAACTTGTTATGTTATGATGTTTATGCTATAGTTATCTGAATAGCTGTTAACATACCAGACACCTATTCAGCCCGTTGTTCTATTGTTAGTACTATAACTTGCCTTTCAAGATGAAATGTGTTCTTGGTCTCCGATTTTATCAAATAAATTTCCCCCAAAAATGCGACTTATTGTCCAGTGCGACTTATATATGTTTTTTTCTTCTTCATTATGCATTTTTTAGCTGGTGCGACTTATACTCCGGAGCGACTTATAGTCCGGAAAATACGGTACATGTCCTTGAGGTGCAACAGTAAATGCACCTCTAGGATTACATGTTCATTTCAAGGCCAAGTTATAGGCCATCTGTTCACAAGTGTTCCAACAAGAAAGAAAGACGTCCTATAGTCTGAGAGGTCATGAAGGAACCTAGGGGAACTTTGAAGCAGCTAAAGGCCTCTCTCACATTGGCTCATGTTGATTGCTTTTGAATAATGAATAGCAATAACAAAGGACCATCTGCAGTTTGCATGTGAACAAGTCAGAAGACTACTGGGAAACTATTGTTTTGTGGACGGTTGAGGCCAAAGTGGAATAGTTTGATTTAGAGCTCCACTGAAGAAATTTCTTGTGAGACAACAAAACGCTTGCACCAGTGATTTTAATTTTTAACTATATGTTGCCTCACATTGTGTTTATCAACTTTTCATCTATATTTTGGGGACTTATTGTGTCTACTCCGGGCGGCACAGTGGTGAGGTGGTTAGCACTGATGCCTCGCAGCGAGAAGGTCCCGGGTTCGAATCCATGGGTTCTCCCTGTGTTTGCATGGGTTCTCTCCCACCGTCCAAAGGTGTGTGTGTCTCTCTGTGTTAGCCCTGCGATAGACTGGCGACCTGTCCGGGGTGGACCCCACCTCTCGCCCGATGACAGCTGGGCTCCAGCAGACCCCGCGACCCTTAACAGGAACAAGCAGTTACAGAAGATGAATGAATGAATGAATGAGTCTGTTCCTTGCTATATCTGGTGTATCAGGCTCGATGTTTAGCAGGACTTGAACGTAATCTAAATCTACGCAAAAGATTGCATTCGTATTCTCCAGCCTCTAATGTTTTGACAGCAGGTCATCCGTAAAAGTAACTTCTTTTCATGGCTCGTGACTTTTTCGAGACATTTGAAGAAACACTTGATTGTCTTTAAAGCGTCGACTGTTAATCCTTAAAAAAAATCAACGTGTCACCGGCGACACGTTTGTACACACACACTTTGGTCACGGTTTGTGGAATTGGAACAACTTGTGCTTTACAGCCAATGTAGTGTAATCTCAGTAATTTCACTCGCACCTCTCCCTTATTACACTATTATAACATGCAGTAAATTGTAAATTACTGCCAGAAAGTTCCAGGTCAAAATAAGCAAAAAGTCCGGGCAAACATTTTAAGGCCTAGGTGTTAAAGGGTTAATAACGGTTATAGACAAGCTAATGACACAGATTAGCCACAATAGTACAACCAGTGAAAGGGGAAATGAATGGGTTGTCTTGTTACGATGGAATGTCGTGCCAAGACACTGGGCACTTACCGTACACAGAAACCTTTTTCAAGTCCAAGCACACGCACCCATGCTCGAAAAGGCTCTGTTCTGAACAGCTGGAAATAATTGACACAAGTAAGGAAAATTAACCTCAAATAAGTGACAACAAACAAATCAAGATCAGACAGTTTTTGCAGGAAGGAGTCTCCAAAAACCTCCTCAAAATGTCACCACAGCATCTGCAGGTCCGTGTCACAATTTCCTGTCCAAAAACTACATTAGAGCAACACTGCTGTTAGCAGCCAACTTTAATTGGAATAATGTGTTCTGGACCGGTGAATCATTTCTTAGGCCAGACGAGTCTTGCCCCAGATGTATGCATGTTTGGAGCAGACCGAATTCAGCTTTTCGTGAGAAAAATCTCGTCTGGTGACGTGGTTGGAACACTTAAAAAATTATGGGGTGAATTTGAAACAGGCAGTATATTTTAGAAATCACGCAAACATCTTGCAACTCAAGGAACTACTCAAGGAGCAACAGTTAGATTTCACAGGTTGAGCAATATCAAACTTTGGGAAGAGCAGTTTTATTTTTATGGACATGTTGTCACACGGCTAATGTAAGAAAATCTAATTAGTAAATGTTGTGGCATGTAAAAAGTCTGTTTTTTTGTGATTAAGTTCATCTTTATTCATGTTATTCTCTGCTGGTCTACCACAGCATGAAACGTGTTGAACTGCTCTGGTATGAACCTTACAAAATAGAAAAAGAAGAAGAAAAAACGCTGATGATATATCTGTTCTTTATTCTAGCCAGTGGATGAGCTGAGGACTGTGGTGTTTGACATTTTGAAGAAAAAGGACAACATCCAAGGTAACTGGTATTCATGTATTGTAATATAGAATTAAGATTACTGGTAGCACACTGTAGAGCTCTAGCTGTCTGTATATAATTATATATATCTCTTCACAATTCCCAGTCAGATTTAGTCTTCATAATATTTATTGTTGGGTAACCTCTGAATCTCGGTCAGAAAATGAACAAAATTCACAATTACACATTATGATTGATTGCGAAGTTTTCCCCTTTAAAGTCTCAAAAGCCCTTTTCAATCTATCCAGACAAACGTGGACCCAATTCAGATCGAAGACCAATTCTAGTTCAAGTGTATTTTTCCTCAAACGATTTGTGGACGATTAGTTTCCAGTAGAGATGCACCGATTACAATTTTCCCGGCCGATTCCGATTTCCGATTTTTCATTGAGTTTGACCTGCCGATACCGATTTTAGCCGATTCCGATTTCATTTTTTCTAACCACTTTACAACACACACAAAGATTTATTTTCTCTTCTTTAATATAATATTAATATTATCTTTTCTTTAATAGAACATTTTTTGAACAGATAACACTATAAAAATAGAACTATATAAATTACTCCTGGTGTGGGAAGTTCACACACATCTAAAGTGCAGTGTTATGGAAGAACCATTTCTTTCTTTTCATATCCAATATCCAACTAAAGAAATGTGATATATTTAGCAAACTAAACTTCTGTATGAAAACAGGGAAAACAGGTAATGGCAATAAAATAATATATAAATATATAGAAAAGAGAAGAAGAGAAGAAAATAGAGGCCTTAAAGATTTTCTTAACAAATATTTAAAAAAAGGTGGTGACGGTGAAGCTGGGACTAGTAAAGTGAACGTAGGTTAGAAACAACGCAGCCAACGTTTACCAGCCTTGTAACGTAAGCTAACAGGCTAGCTCTAATGTTAACGTCCATTAGCTTGTATAAAAGCCCGACACAACACGTTATCTTTGACAGAAACAGTTGAGTTTGGTAGCTCCGTCAGAGAGGATGAGACAGAGAGGAGAGAGATCCGGCTGCAGTCAGGTGACAGAGAAAGTGATGCGGGAGGGGCCCGCTGTCTCGGAGCGGAGGGACAGAGTCAGGCTACCGTTGAGAGAAGAGAGAGGTCACAGTGGAGCGCGGGGGGGGGGTATCTAAGATTATCTCGTCCCGGGCCCAGGCAAGACTGTCAGCTGGCCTGCGTGTGATGCTGATGTTGCGCGATGTAAATCATGCGGCGCCCGAGTGCATTTGACCGGCAAAAAATCGGCATATGTCAGACTGACCGGCCGGTCTCCGGTCATGGCCGATCACGTGAAAATCGGCCGATTCCGGTCACCAGCCGATAAATCGGTGCATCTCTAGTTTCCAGTAAGGATATCCCAATCAGTATCAGGAGATCAGCATTAGGGCTGATTCTGGCATTTTTAAAATGATCAGATCGGTAAAGCCTTATCTTTTCTCAACCATATCCTTGTGGCGCCAAATGTCTTCTTCCTCCTCTGTTTTAATGGCATTTGGCTAGTGTCAAATCTGCCAAAAAGAAAACAAAAAAAGACTACGACGTTGTCTTCTTCTGTTTTAGTGGCGGCTTTCTAATGTCAAAGCTGCCAAAATTCAAGAGCAAATAGTCTGGGAGTCATCCAGGTCACGGTATATTCAGAAATACTGAAGAAAGGCAACTAGACTCTACAAGTCACACTGAATGCTGTGTTTATAGACGGTTTCCCGGAGACGGTGTCAAGTGAAACCTATTCCAAAAGGGTTAGGCGATGGATGACCAAACCATTTTTATAGCAGAGAACTAAGACTTTCTTGAGCCAAAATTCGAGCCACCATCTCCACACTACATTAACTTTGACAGAAATATTTAGTGTACTTAATCCAGTCTGACAGCGCACATGTGCTGGAGAATAAGAAGTAAGATAAGAAAAACCTTTATGAATTTCTAGGGGAAAACACTTTGTCTATCTGATTGGATTGTTTCTGATAAAGTCAAATCAAAATCAGTTGCTGTGTATACTATGTTATACTGGTAAAATTGTAATTTTTTGTGTGCTAGGTGTTTTTCTTTTGTTGTTTTTTTAGATCAACAAAATACAAAGTATGATTGACAAGGAAAGGAGATTTTCTTGAGCCTCACCCATGTCAGTGAGTCATCGATTCTTATTGTATTAAAAGCCACAGATTAACACAGAACAGAAACAGAAACAGAAATTCAACAAAACAACAATATCTGCTGTTAGTTCATGTGTGGATTGAGTCTGGGTCACTGTCTCCTGTCTCTTCATGTTATCTAAACTGACTTTTGGTCTCTGTGGGAATAATTTATTAAATGAGGCGCTTGTGTTTACGTCCACGTAAACACGAGGACCACCTGGCCACGTGGCTGGTGGTTGTGTCCTTATCTGTTGTTTTTGAGAAAGGAACTTAATTTAACCGCTTATCGAGATGTTAAAGGGGAACTCCGGCGCAAAATGAACCTGGGGTTAATAACACATGTGTACCGAGTTCGACCGTTCTCTGGTATTTGTTTTCATGCATTTGTTTTGTTAGTCAAATGTGACCAGTTTTCTTGCAAACCGCTAATTAGCGTATGACGCTAGCCTTCGGGGCACACCGACACATAAAAAGAAATCGCTATTTCTATACCACTAACAAGGCTCACAATATCACCACACTTGCACGGTAGCATAACTAGGGTCTCTACATGTAAACCGAAGCATTGAGAACTTTGCAAGTACACAGGCAGTTTATTAAAAAAGGAACACAGTACCGTTCATCAAATAAATTAATTCTGAGGCACTCACAAGGAATATAAATTAAAAAGCCTTTATTTAAACTTGGCTATCCATTAAAAATGCCAACATGTTTCGGCCTCTGTGGCCTTCTTCAGGGCAAATTCAAAATGGCAGTCTGTAGACTGCATGCTGTATATCTGCATGTGGTCACATGACCTCGAAGCACAGGTGCTCATCTGCCCAGGTGTCGCCTGTCAGAGAGCAATTACAACAAGTTGCTTTAAATAAGACAAGTCACATTTTCAATATTTTACCACTTCTCACATCAAGATAGTTTAAAATATCAATATATCAATTTTTGTAAATGACTATATGCACATATCAATGTTTTGCTATATGTATCTATCTACAGTATATTGATATTTCAAAGTGTATTGTGATGTGGAATGTGTTATTGCACATATTTATCAGATCATGAAATGAATTTAAACCTTTTCCACAATGTAACCTTTTTCTGTAATTTGTCTTTGGTAAAGTAACTTGTTGCGATATGTATCTATTTATATTGATATTTTAAACTATCTTGATGTGAGAAGTGGTAAAATATTGAAAATGTGACACATAAAGGCAGACTATAAATGTTCACCCACACAGATGTCGGTACAATCAGCACAAGTCAGTGAAGTGAAACCTTGCTTCTGAACTCCTGTAATGATTAGTAAAAGTTTGAAATGCGTTCTTACTTCATAGAAATGTTAAAATATGTTTAAACGTTTATTAGGAGGTGTTCTGTTTACGGTACGGTGGAGACGGTAGCTCAAACCTTGACTCCGGAAAACGTGTGTTCTCTGCTCCAGAAATGTTCTGGTCATCCGACGCCATCATGATTTGTTTTGTAGGAGGTAAATCGAGTTGGTAGTATTGTATGATGATCTCCTACTACCACCTTGCCAAACATCCACATTTCATAATTTACCATTTTCTAACCACCTGACTTCAGTTCCAGAGTGGAGTACTTCCACAAAGCAGACTTGTTCAATCACGTAATTTTGGTTCCTCTTCTTGTACTTTGATCTTTGGCGACTTTGACCGCAGGTAATCGAAGAAGACGTTCCGATGACACAAGAATGTGGTTTTGGTTTATGGCAGACTTAAAATAAACTAACTGCTGTAGATCATGCTTGGCTGAAGCCTGAAACCGATGTTGACATCCTCAGTTCTGTTTAGTATTATTTACTGGTTAATCAAAAGGGTTAATGGACTACTCAGAAACTAGACGACAGATCAATAGAAACGTTAATCTGATGTATTAGTCAACGAGATGAAAAAAAACTGCTGGTTTTGCGTTATGAACAACACTCTGGACATTGATGGAGCCTAAAATGTTGAAGGCACCTTCCACATACTGATACTTCTACTCTGTGCTGTGATTCCCATCGGTTACATGATGGATTATAATAGCAGGAACTCAGATGAAAATATGACTCTTGCTTTTTCCTAATCCAGACATGCCTTGATATGGAGGCCTATGGGAATACAGTCTCAGAAAACGTTTATTGCTTTAGTCCTTTAAACATGACTTGACTATGTTCTACATCCTGAAATCATGTCTGTATGTGCTTTTTTTCTGCCTTCCTTTGTCAATTTGCCTTTGCCTTTTAGCAGTTGGGTTGCAACACGCTTTTTTAGAAAGAATTACACTAACACAGAAACTACTATTGCAGCATCACATAACTTTCATTTCCTCCTGGAGATTCTTTCAAGTCACTGGAGAGGAAAGTTTTAAAGATTTATTTATCTACTTCTCTGTACTTTTCAGTGTAAAGCTCAAAAGACCAGCAGTGTCCAGAAAGTATTCACAGTCCTTCACTTTTTCCACATTTTGTTATGTTAGATTATGTTAGAGCCTTATTCCAAAATTAATTTCTTTCCCCAAAATTCTACACATAACACCCCATAACGACAATGTGAAAAAGGTTATTTTTGAAAAAACAAGAAATCATATGTCCATAAGTACTTCATAAGCCTTTGCCATGAAGCTCAAACTTGAGCTCAGGTGCATCCTGTCTCCACTGATCATCCTTGTGATGTTTCTGCGGCATAATTGGTGTCCACCTGTGGTAAATTCTGTTGATTGGACATGATTTAGAAACGCACACACCTGTCTATATAAGGTGCCACAGTTGACGGTTCATGTCAGAGCACAAACCAAGCATGAAGTCAAAGGAATTGTCTGTAGACCTCCAAAACAGGATTGTCTTGAGGCACAAATCTGGGGAAAGGAGATTTCTGCTTCTTTAAAGAGACGTTAATGGGTCCGCTTCATGATGCAGGAAGACGTAAGGCTGTTGGACTCCATTTCAGTGGCTTCTCCTCGTGAGTTTTCACAGACTCGTTGTTGGAGATCAGTCCAACCGCAGCTGTGTCATCTGAAAACTTCCACTCTTGGATTGCTCGGATACCTTACAGAGCAGTCATGCACCAATCAGCCGTCCCTATAGTGAAGCATGGTGGTGGCAGCATCATGCTGTGTGGATGTGGGAGACTATAGTCAGGATAGAGGGAAAGATGAATGCAGCAATGTACGGAGACATCCTGGATGAAAACCTGCTCCAGAGCGCTCTTGACCTCAGACTGGGGCAGCGGTTCATCTTTCAGCAGGACAGCAACCCTGAGCACACAGCCAAGATATCAAAGGAGTGGCTTCAGGACAACTCTGTGAATCTCCTTGAGTGGCCCAAACTTGAATCCAGTTGAACATCTCTGGAGAGGTCTGAAAATGGCTATGCACCAACACTTCCCATCCAACCTGAAGGAGCTTGAGAGGTCCTGCAAAGAGGAATGGGCTAAACTGCCCAATGATAGGTGTGCCAGGCTTGTGGCATCACATTCAAAAAGACTCGAGGCTGTATATGCTGCCAGAGGTGCATCAACAAAGTATTGAGCAAAGGCTGTGAATACATGTGATTTCTTAGTTTTTTATGTTAGAATTTTTATGGAAAAATGAATTTAATCCATTTGGAATAAGGCGCTAACATAGCAAAATGTGGAAAAGGTGAAGTGCTGTGAATGTTTCCGGATGCACTGTATCTGCATAGTGCCAAATGGCAGATAAGGTCAGGGACTGGCTGGTAACATAATCGAGTTGAGGAAAATATTTTTCTCGTGTAGCAGAAAAGTGGGTGAAAGAAATTAAGAAAATTAGTCTGGAATTTGTGAGGTGGACAAAAGCTGTTATTTGCTGACGAGTTTGCTGCATCAGATTTATAAGATGTTAACGTTTTGGTTTGTTTTCACTGAAGTATCTTGTTTTGTTGAGAAGATTTGAGGTTTAATGCATTTTGCCATTCCCAAAAGTGAAATCTAAAGGAAATCTAAATTAAATATTAATTCTTATAATATGTTTACTCTGGTTTTCATGTTTTTTTATTTTATTTTTTATTTTTCGTAAGCTTCTGAGGAAGATGAGAATGAAGACGGACACAGTCCAGCAGTTGAAGATCGTTCAGGGTGTGGCAACAACCAAATGACGACCCCAAAACCTGCCAGAGCTCTGATCTGGGCAGAGAGAGGAGACTCCTCTGTAGTCAAGTACAGGATCACAGCGACTCCAGGGTATGTTCTGAAGTCATTATTATTTTTATGGATAAGACATGAAACATCTGTTGTTCGCAGCAGCAGACAAATCTCTATGAATCTGTCATCATTTTGGTCACATGTAAATGTTGATGCATGCCTATATCTTCAATTTCTGTCGTTAATCCTGAACCTTCCCTCGTGAGCCAGTATCTTGATGCTTGAATCTCTAAGGCTGCGTTCAGACTGCCAGCCAAAATCCGATTTTTAGCCCATTCAGATTTGAATCGGATCTCGATTTTGAAGTCTGAACAGTGACAGATCACATGAAATCCGATTTTTGCCAAACGGTTGCAAACCACATCCAGAGGTAGTTTCATATCGCATTCGTATCGGATATGGACAGATGTGTCTCAGTCTGAACAGCTCCCAACACTCAGATCGGTTTTGACTGTCCGTGACGTCACTTACGCCAGTGTTTTTCAACCACTGTGCCGCCAGAGATCGTCAGGTGTGCCGTGGCAAATTATCCAGTTTCACCTAATTGATCTAAAAATATTGGCCTGTATTCCATTAGCGGCCGAGTCTCCAACATTGGCCGGTCTCGGTGTCAGCGGAGGTAAATAAAGGCCGGTCTCTAATAGCGGCCGGGGCTATTATTAGAACCATCTCGGCGGGTCAGGGTTTCGGCGGCACGGTGTGGGAGGATCCCCTCAGCGGGACCTCTCCCCGGCGTCGGCCGGCCCCCGCCGGGCGCATTTCCTCCGTGGCGGTGGCCGCAACCGGCTCTGGGTCGGTCTGTAAGTGCTCGGGGCGAAGGTGGCTCGTCGGCTCTGGCCGCGAGCTTTACAGCGACCCCACGCATCTCACCTCACCGCTTCCCTGGGGTCGTGGAATCAGTGCTCACTGCGCCCTCTCTCCGTGCGGAGAGGGACGGGTCCCACTCGCTCCCGGCGCGACTGCCGACCGGCAGCGGACTCACTGTCCTCAGTGCACTCCGACCGCGTCGCGCCGCTCATTTGTTGTTAATGTTCTGTATGCATACCATGTTATAGTAACGGTACGTTTTCAATAAATGAACCAGTATTTTATAGGTTCAAATAGACACAAAATCTTGTTTTTATTAATTCTACTCGTAGTTCGTTTTGCTCAAATAGAAATTGAGGCCTGCCTCTAATTCTGGCCTCCTTCCAATAAAGGCCTGGACCGCGATGCGCTTGAGTCAAATAAAGGCCCGGGCCTGTATTAGAGGAAAGACGGTATAAGACTTTTTTCTTTGTGTTTATTTGATTCATATTCAAGACACTTTGACAAGAATGACTTTATATTGTTACTTTAGGCTACAGAGCTTCATTTTTTTTAAATATTTTCGGTTGGTGGTGTGCCTTGTGATTTTTTCAATGAAAAAAATGTACCTTGGCTCAAAAAAGGTTGAAAAACACTGACTTACGCGAATGACGCTTCCGCTCGTTGCTACAGCAACCTATCAGATCGGTGAAGAATGTGGCCCAGTCTGAACAGAACCATATCCGATTTGGACACTTGCTAAAGGCAGTGTGAACAGTCAGCCCTAAAAATCGGATATGAGAAGGAATCAGATTTGAATCAGATTCGTCTGCAGTCTGAACGCAGCCTAACAATAACTGAAAATGTGAAGTAAATAATGACATAATGAAATAAATAATGAAATACTTTTGACAAGTCTAAGGGTTTCCAGGGAACCGCCTAGCTGTAACCACTAAAGGTTTTATTGCAAGAACTACTTCTTCTTTTCTATTAATCTAGTTTTAAAAAACAAACAATACTTCCCCTTCAAGATTGTCTTTTAGCAGGATACCAAATCAACAGGCATTATTAGAATCTGGTGAATTATCCTTGGAGATGAGCTGAAGTTAAGTTCTGTCTTTCTTTCCCTCAGTGGTCATCCAAGTCAAAAGAGAGAACCAGGAAGGGTCAACGGCCAGGAGGTTCGCTTCTTCACCCCGGTCAGGCGGTCAGTGCGAATTGAGAGAGCCTCTCTCCGATACCCCGCGTCCCTCCAAGACCACGACCTCTGTGTGACCTCATACAATGACCTGATCTCGGAGGAGGGAAGAGAAAGAAGTGAAGAGGAAAAGAGTTTGGAGACCAGCCCGCCTGTTAACGACGCAGCCGCCATGTACATTTACAGGGAGAACGAAGCGCTTGAAGACAAGATGTTTGTCAAGCTGGTCTGGGACGAGGATGAAGATGTTTAATCTCGTCCCTGCCAGTTTGCAGCCAAGACAGGTCACCATGTGTCACTTTCCCCATGTGATGTTTGACGCAACTGGTATGTGAAACCACAACTAGGTGGAGTCTCACAGGTATGGAGTGATTCATTTTCAGTTACTTGGAGAATTTATCACATTTTAACGTGGAGGTAAAAGTGCTGCTGCGTTACCTTGAAGAATAAACTTTTAATTAGTCGTGTAAATATGGATGAATAATAAAAAAAAAAAAAAAAGATATTGTTCAGTATTGGCGTTGTAACTTGTTCATGTGTTGTTATTTCATATTTATGTTCTTCATAGGCAGACATGAGTAATAATTTTACTTGAGACATAGGTATCCCGAAGATAGTCATCACAGAAACTGACAGATGTCACGCTTCACTGCTCTCGGTATGGATGACAGAACTGACATCACATTCCAGAGCCTGGATCTGAAAGTTGTTTATTTAGGCAACGGTGAAAATTGTTTTCTTCAGCGGCGATGTGAATCACAACGGAAAAGTTTGCGTCATAGCTGAGAGATTAAAAACAAAAAAGAATGCAGTCAAGCCAGACTTAATTAATTAATTAATTAATTAATCATTAGACATAAAATCATAGTAAAATATGACGTTCAAAAGTGCTATAAGAAGCAACAGATTAGTGATCGCCTCCCATCTAAAAATAAATCCGCTCAGGTCATCATGCGTACAGGCGAGTAATGAGGTGCAGTAGGTGTTTTTATACAGTCTGTGGTTCTTGTAAATTGTGAACGAGATAAACCGGTACAGGCATGCTGTATTTTAAGTTGTTATGTTAGACACGCAACAAACTTGTGTTTGGTGACTCAGATTTGCCACACTAAATGAGATAAGAGGCAGATATCAGTTGACATAAAAGGCGCCAGTGACTCTCGCTGCTCCTCTGAACTCATCTCTCTCTTGATTTTATTATTTTAGTTGGAATTTACCATTCACCCTGGTCCAGCAGCATACAGAATAAATAAATTAATAACAGGATCAGAACTAAAAACCTGAGCGCCTATAATAAATAAATAATTAGGAATATTTTCATTCTCATTGTTACATAAGATGAAACAGTGCAGGTCATTCAGTGTAACCTAATATAATATAATAAAAGGACATGAAATATGCTAATACACAGACATCTTCATTTCACAGTTATTGCACAATCCCTCAAGGAATTTGAATTATGCATTAGCAACGTTTAATACATTGATAGCTGTTGGGTAGTAATTATTTTTTTAGTCTTTTGGAAGGAGTTCAAAAAGTTTGTAGCCAGGGTGCAACGAGTCCTTCGGTATGCTTTGGGATTTCCTGTGCCAACGCGAGCTGTACAGTTCTTCCAGGAAGGGAAGAGTGGCGCCTTTATGACCCCACTGGAGCTATTTCCTCTGTGCTACTGTGTAGCTAGAGAACCACAAACAGGCAGCATTTAAAACAAAAGGCAGCTCAACCAAGTACGAAGGACAGAATTTAGGTCCTGGAGTTCGTCATCCTCAGAGAGCCTCTGGAAAGAAGCTTCACTTCAGCCTTTGTAGTTCTGGCATTGAGGCCACGCAGCCTTCTGCCTGAGGTACAGAGTGGGATGAACAGTTCATGTGCCAAATGGGCGGGGCCCCCCTGTGATTGCACAATGCATTGTTTCTGCACCTGCTGAGATACATGGCCTCTGAAGAAGGAAGGTTGCTGCCGTTTGTTAGTTTGCTGCCCTGATTGAACCACTTGTTGCAGGATCTTCTTGTCAGCTGCAGGGCAGTTCCTATAACAGACAGCTCTCCGGCGTGCACCAATATAAGGACAGCAGGGCTAAGCCTGGCCCTACTCAGCTTTCACGAGTACATGGGCCCTTTTCATGATGCAGGAAGACATAAGGCTGTTGGACTTTCACAGACTTGTTGGAGATCAGTCCAACCACAGCTGTGTCATCTGAAAACTTCCACTCTTGGATTGCTTGGGTACCTTGCAGAGCAGTCACATCATTATCAATAACATTGACCATTTTATGACAGTTCAATGCTGGGAAACATATTCATTCGTGTGGATGTTACTTAGACATGTAGCACCCACCTAGACCAGACCAGGCACCCCCACCCCATAGCAATGACACTCCGTGATGGCAGCAGCCATCCCCAGCAGGATGCAGCCTACAATTTACAATTTACAAAAACGGTATATACAAAATAGAATAAATATACATATAAAAAACTTGAAAATGGAGATAAATATTATTGCACATTTTAATTGCAGGGTGTGAGGAGGGGGGAACTATTTATAATGCGTTAAGCAGTCTTATGGGATACGGGATGAAACTGTTTTTCAACCTGGCTGTCCTGCTCTGTAGGCTGCGAAACCTCCTTCCAGAGGCCAGCAGCGAGAACAGTCCATGGTCGGGGTGTGAGGGGTCTGAGGGGATGTTTTGGGCCCTTGTCAGACAGCGTTTCTTTGCAATGTCCCGGGTGGGAGGAAGTGAAGTCCCGATGATTTTCTCCACTGTCCTCTCCACCCTCTGTAGGGACTTCCAGTCGGAGGCACTACAGGCCCCTGACCAGACAGAGATGGAGCTGGTCAGTGTGCTCTTTATGGTACCTCTGTAGAAGGTGGTGAGAATGGGAGGGGGTAGGTTTACTCTCCTTATCCGACGCAGAAAGTGCATGCGCTGCTGAGCCCTCTTCACAAGGGTTCCAGTGTGTTCACACCAGCTCAGAGAGTCTGTTATCTGCACCACCAGGAACCTGATGCTGCTGACGATCTCCACTGAGTTGTTGATGGAGGAGTGTGCCTGGGCTGGTTCTTCCTGAAGTCCATGATGACCTCTTTTGTTTTTGTAACATTCAGGATTAAGTTGATGATCTCAAGTGGTGGAGGATGTCAGGATAATTTCCAGAAAAAGACTTTGCAGTCTATTATAAAGAGGTATTCATAAATTCTCACGTCATACATAAAACATCAAGAATAGAAAGACCAGGCTAAAAAGATTTTGTCTGTATGCACCTTTAATTCTGCCTACCTTTGTTTAATTGTCTTTCACCTTTTAAATATTTACAATTGAAAGATGGTTTCGGTGGCTGCAGTTGGGTTGCGACAGGCATTTTGACAGCATGACGCTGTCAAAAAGATATCTGATCAAGACAGACCAGCCCAGGAACAAATTCTGAGTAATCGTCTGGGAAAGCAGTGGGATGTATGAGCATGTTTAATTAGGTGCATTGTCAGTTGATGGCGTGACAGATGAACATAGCTGCCGTATGAACTCTAAAGTGTGAGGGGATTTACAGTCTGTCTCCTAGACAATTACCCAAAACAGACCGTTAAAAGGAACCCGGGGGTTTTTTGAAGGCAAAGACGTGAAATATTGTGCAATGGTCGAGTCGGTAAGTCCGATTTCAACCCCATCGAGGATGCATTTCACTTGCTGGAGTCAACACTAAAGGCAGAAACATCCATGAGCAAACGACAACGGAAGACAGTTGTGGTTAAGGTGACCACAAAGTAGGAAACATGTTCATTGTTGTCCAAGGTTGGCAGACTTCCCGACAAGTCAACGCCTGCAAAGGATTCTGGACAAAATGCTCTTATTAATGATTTTGTTGGTTTATCCCACTCCTTTCATCCAACTTGGATGTGAATACCCTTAAATTAAAGCTGAGCCTTAACTTGAAGAAGCCCAGTGACTGTCAGTGTCCACTGGATCCCATTTCGCCTCTTGTTAGTGGTTTGTCTCAAGATTCAATCAACCGCTAGGAGGAATGGTAATGGTGACATTAAGCAGCCTTGCTTTACTCCTGTTGTGATGTTAAATGCCTCCGTCAACTGGCCTTCATGTATGATTCTACACTGCATTCCAGAATAGATGTTCTTAATGATGGTGATGAACTCCTCGGGTATGCCGTAGTGTCTCCTGAGTTGCCAGAGCTCTTCCCTATCCAGACTGTCGAATGCTTTCCCAAAGTCCAGAAATACAGTATATAGCGGTGACCTAAACTCTTGCGATTGTTCCAGGATGATTTGCAGGGTTTAGATTTGGTCGGCACATGATCTATTTTTCCTGAATCCAGCTTGGTCGTCTCTAAGCTCTGCATCCACTGCTGCCTTGAGGCATTTCAAAATTACTCCGTTTAGGATTTTGCCTGGTACGGATAATGGCATTATTCCCCTGTAGTTGTCGCAAAGGCTTAAATTACCTTTCTTGGGACTTTTTGCCACTTGGCCTTCCTTCCATTCCCTAGGCACGTCCTCTTCCTCCCAGATCCTAGCAAACAGGTCATATAGCATGTGTGTGGATGTTTGTTATTCTTGGAGAGCATGATGGCTTTTTTAATCTCTCTTTTTGATGGCCGTCTGTCGTCAACTGACTTCTGCAGATTGCATATTTGCCCTTATTGCCGGAGATGGTTGGTTTAGTAGGTGCAAGAAGTGCTCAACCCACCATTTGTTCTTCTTGTGTTTTCAGTGTCCTTCCTTCCTTTGACTGGGAGGTTCCCTTTCTGGTATTTTTTGGTCAGGAGTCAGATGTTGTCATAGAGAGCTTTGGTGTTGTTTTGCCTTGCCGCTTCCTCCGCTTCTTTTGTAAGCTCAGCCACATAGTTTATCTTATCTGTCGTAGCACTCCTTTTTATCTGTCTATCTGCTCTACTGCATGCCTTCCTTGTTTAATACTTTCTTTAGTTTCTTCCTGTCCTCTCTGATCAGAGTTGAGAGCCACTCCTGATGTTTCCTCTTCTTGAGCCCGACTGATGCTTCACAAGCTCCTGTAAATGCCTCCTTTACCCGCTGCCAGTGGAGTTCTATTGTCCTGGGTTCCTCTTCGGTTTCTTCCTTCTCTTGTAGTACTATGAGGCGGCTTCTAAGTTCTATTTGGAAGTCAGCTTGTTTATCTTTGGTGGCCAGTAGTGGCACATTGTAGCGCTTGCCTATTGAGGTGCTGTTGTGAAGTTTTTTCAGCTGAAGTTTTAAGTTAGCTACTAGAGCCCGACCGATATATCGGCCGGCCGATATTAGGCATTTTCAAAACTATCGGTATCGGCATTTATAATGGCCGATAAATGAATATTTCAAAAATAAAATAAAAACGAAACACCCTTCAACCATGTCATGAGTGTTGGCGTTGTATAGTTTAGTTTGTCCACCAGAGGGCACTCTACACCGTCCCTGTTGGCAACACTCGTGTATAACTCGTGCTGATCCAGCCAGAGTCGGGCAGAGAGAACCAGTTATCCGCGAGTAAGATCATCGGTGAAGTGTGTTCATGGTGAGTTGGTCACGAGACATACATTGCTTGAATAACAATTAAAAGAACATCCCCATCAGTTCTCTTAACTCAAATAAGCATGACAAAATTCGTGACTATCATGTCCAGTTTTGCTGCTGTTAAATAAGCCGAGAGTGAAGCGGAATTAGCTAGTAGCTAATAACGTTACGTTGTTACAGTGTAGTTGACTGACTGTCCTTTTAACTTTTGACAATGTGACTGAAGTATTTCTTTAATAGCGTGACAGTTATAGCAATGAGACGTATCATCTCTCCTTGGCCTGTTATATTGAAAATGTATGTTTTACAATTTGCAGTATGACGTTATCCATTGCTAAATTATGGCTCATCATAGACTAGCTAACCACAAAACTAGCTAATGCCACTATCAGTGGAAGACCACTAACGTTAACATTAATGAGCTTGGAAACCACAACGAACTTATTCTGCCTAAATAAAGTACTGTAATGATTACTGTATTTATAACTAGCATATCTCTAATTACAGTCCCTGCATTGTAAAATGTAAGTTAGACTTGCGAGGAGTGAACATTTAGACATAGAGAAAAAGTATCAAACGTAGCTTGTGCATAAAAGTTAGCTTTTCTTTTACACGTGTGTGAAATCCAATGACGCCAAGTGTGCGTTGCAGACTGTCGTACAGCCGCAGCATTAACGAGTCACATAATGGATTTAGATCGCTAAATAGTAGGTTTTAGAAGGCAGGCAGCAACTGATGATTGAAAATGGTTTGATGTAGCTTGATGGAAAGAATTTAAAAAGTGCAGGTAAAGGGATGCATTATCATATTATTTTAGTTAAAACTCATAAATAACTATAAATAACTAATGTTAGGGAAATCGGTTAATGTTTTGTTGCGCGTTTCTGAAAAAAATAAATATCGGCCGATATATCGGTTTTTAAAACCAACAAATATTTGTATCGGTATCGGCCTTCAAAATCCTTTATCGGTCGGGCTCTATTAGCTACCAATAGATGGTGATCCTTGGCTACGTCAGCCCCCCTCTTCACTCACACATCTTGTACGCTTCTCCTGAATCTCTTAGAGATGCAGAAATGATCTGGTTTTCTGTCTTCATGTCAGGAGATACCCAAGTGACCCGGTGGCATGGTTTGTGAGGAAAGAGGGTTCCACTAATGACGGGATTGTGGTTGGCACAATGGTTGGCAAACGGTTCTCCGTTCTCTTTCATCACTCCAAGGCCATGCTTTCCCATCACTTGTTCGAAGACAGTGTTATCACTGGCAACCCTAGCATTCATATCCCCCATCAAAATGGTGAGAGCCTTCTTATTGCATTTCCTTATGGTTTCCTTTAGCTTTTGGTAGAAATCTTCCTTTGCCTCTTCTTCTCCGTCATTGGTGAGGGTGTAGCACTGGATGATGTTAAGACTGATGCGTTTATGTAAGGTCTTAAATTTGGCCAGAATGATCCTTGGACTACCTGGTTCCCATCCTAAGAGAGTCTTCTGCGCTTCGTTCGATAGCATGATTACCACCTCATCTGAGTAAGCAGCCTGATCTCCTGTGTTTCCAGAGTATATGATTGATTCACCTGCATTTGTCCTGGTAATGTAATTAAAGTAAATTAATTAACATGTAATTAAAGTGGTGCATGTCGATTACGATCAGGTTATTGTATTACTGAGTTGCTAACACTAATACATTCCTGTGTGAGCAGAGTTTATTTTGTGTAGTTGATGTTGTTGACTAGCTATGCTACAACACCTGATGTGTCTGGGGGTGTGGAGAATGCGTCATGATTGCGAAATGGTGTTAACTGAATGCCAAATATGCATTTGAAGGGAAAAGGCTGCAATTCCGATAGCAATGACACTCCTTGATGGCAGCAGCCATCCCACATGAAGAACAGCTACAGGCAGCTTTTTTCTTGCTTCCTCATCAACGGCAGGCACAGAGCCAGGGCCTCCACCTGCAGTCATGAGTTCTGAGTGATTACGGCTGCCTGGTCTGGTCTAGGTGGGTGCTACATGTCTAAGTAACATCCACACTAATGAATGGCAGGTCCAAAATGGTCAATGTTATTTACTTCACCTGTCGGGGATGGGGGGGGGGGGTCCTGTCTGGTGTTAATCCTTAATTTACTCCAGGACACAAGGACAACATTAAAAACTACAAGAATCCAAGACAAACCAAATCAGCCACAGCTGCATGTACACAAGACATCAGATTTTACTTTGTGCAACTTTATGAAAAAATATAATTTAGTTGGCATGAACAACATTATGAACCTGTTGGATGAGTGGTGAGACATCTAAACTACGTGCGTAGAACAGCCTCCTGTGCCTTTGAGCCATCCCATTTCCGTGGCGCAGCCTCAAACTGCGTCAGTCCAGCACAGGCTACTTAAAGGGTTTCCCTCCCTGAAGCGGTGCACTCTCCTCTGCTGCAGACCAAGTGGCGCACACTCCTAAACCCAAGACTTCACGGCTGAAGGTAAGACACCGTTTCATTTATGCATGCACATTAGCACTGCCCTGTTCAGGGGCCACATACGGGCCAATATGATCTCAAATGGGCGGGACCACTAATATAAAAGTATAATAACCTAGAAATAATGACAATTCCAAATGTTTCAAAATATTTATAATTAATGAACTATCCATTTACAAAACATTTTATGAATAACCTGGAATTTCTGCAATTGTATTGTTGTCCGCCGTTTAGTTCTGGATGTTGTGTTCTGTCCGCTACTCTTACTAAAACAGTGGATGAATTAGGAATAGCAGTTCCTTTTGTAGCGCTCAGTCACTTTATTTTACAGGAGAGTGGGTAAACCGCCTCAAAACTAATCACTCTTTGCATGGGAGGTGAACGGATGACAGGTCTACTAAAGTATTAGATTTGGGATGTGTGTATAGCAGCAGTAAGAATGTATGACTCTTTCTAGGGTGCAGAGAGACCTGGTTAGCTTCATATACAGTTAGGCTATATCGCAGACATTAACAAAACCACTGTGGCCCCATCGGTCCCAACTAGTTACCAGGAAATACATTATCACGAAGGTACTTCTGGAAGCACACATAACATTTATTTTTGACCAGGTGGTCTCAACTTTTGAATTTAATATCAAAACAAAATTCGTTTGAATCCAGTTCACAGTGTTATAACAGTACTCACAGTTCCTGGGACTCAGGATGCAGTTACATATAATTTGGCAAACCCCCTCCTTCAGCAGTGTCCCATCACTGAGGTGAAGAAACATGTCCTCAGGTTTTGTCCACGTTCATAATCATCCAGTAGGTTCTCAGCAGCTTGGTGCAACAAGTGTTTCCCAAACACAAGTCTCTCATACTGCTAGCACTAGGAGCTAACCAACAACAGTCCGCAGTGTGGTCACGGTTTAGCATCAATTAAGTAGAATTGCTGATGGAAAAGGCTCCCACTGAGCGTCCAGTCTCTCCAGCAAACAAATGCATGCAAGTCGTGCAGGCAGGCACGTAACTAAATCATATTAAATAAATATAGCTTACTGAACTAAGTTTTAGTGGTGACTTTCTTTCTCACTCCGTCTCTTTCCTCTTGGTCCCACACACCTGGAAACAGGTAGGTTAACTTGAACATCACTAATTGGCTAATCAAACAGATTGACACCTGTTCATACCATTAAGTCTATGGTGCGTTCGAGAACCATGTTGAACATAGGACAGACCATATACTTAATGAACTGTCCCATATACCATCTTCCATATATCTTCCATGTAATTTCCACATTGTGCACTTTGCAAATTCATGCCGCGGGCCAGATTAGATCCTCTGGCGGGCTGGTTTTGGCCCGCGGGCCGTATGATTGACACCCCTGCTTTAGGAGTTTATTAATTCAAAGTGAAATCAAAGTGCTGCAGACTGATGGTTTCTCTCTTCTCACCTTCTTGCCAGAACTCTACATCACAGACAACTTGGACATCGACATGGCCAGATCTGTTCTGAAGGTAGAAGGAAGCAAATACCTGACCGTCTTGTGGTCCAACGATACACCCACGCTGTATGCTAAAGACCTCCAGTCAGGTCAAGGTACAGCATCTCACTGGTGTTGCTCAACAGTTTATACAGCGGTTAGCCGTTGTTTAAAATTACAACTTTATATAAGTATCTCCCAACAAAATCATGAACTGAATAAACCAACAAAAAAAGATTTTAATAAAATATTGAGTAATTAGTCATTTGTTTCTTTTAGAACCTTCCATGTTCATAGAGAGACGTGAAAAGGGCCAGGTACGCCAGGTGGCCTTCCATTTTGAGGATAAGAAGAAAGGTAACTTCTACTACCCAAAGGTTGAAAGTGATGGAAACAACTCCTTTCAGGTAAATAAAACACTAAAAGTGTAGTAAAGAATCGGTGCACGTCCATTTGTTGCAGTTTTCTCCTTCCAAGCCTCTTGAAAAATAGGTCTTTTAATTTACTCTGTAAAATGAAACCAAAGACGTTGCTGGATTCTATGTTTTGTGTGTTCACAGTTGCGGGTGGATCACTACACTAAACGCCAGTCAGTGTCACAAGATGATCGTCACTGGTTTAAGTTCGTGGACATCGGTAGCAGCGAACACAAGATGCTGCAGCCTGTGGTTTCTCCTGACTGTTACATCTCAATAGAGGGTTCCAGTTTGGTGCTGAAAGCCCAACTCTATGGTGTCAGAGTCACAGAGGAAGAAGCCAGCACGTCTTAGGAACCGCTCCTCACACCGTCGCCTCCTGATCCTAACTTGGCCTGCTGAGCACCTGAGTAGGATTTGCTCTGGCTCGCCCCCTTTATCTGGCGCACTTTCTTGACAACGCCAGAGGCCAGGTTGTCTTTTAAATAGATTTATCTTTTCCCTTAAGCAGGTGGTTTATTTAATTTCCTATGAGGTATTAGAACATTGTAGGCTTTATTATTTAAGTTTGGGTTGTAGGTGGCTGGCAGTCCTGTTTTTTGTTTTTGTTCATTTTATTTTATTTTAGTCTTTAAGTAGTCGAGTTACTTAGTGGAATGAGGTCGGGGCTGGCCCTGTTCCGACTTCCTCTTTTGTTTTTTTGGCCGGCACCTGCAGTCCTTTTTAATTCTTTGAATTTGCTTTGTTTGGTTTTTCTCCCCTGCTCTTTCTGTAAGTTTAAATAAAACACACGTTTGAACCTTCAACTGTGGTCTGGTGTCCCTTTTATATGTTATGAGCCGTTTTAGAAAAGGAGACCGTAAGATATTTGGGGGCTCGTCCAAAAAGAAAGTTTTGGAATTTAATTATTATTTTTTTTTTCTCAGAGGCTTGTTTGAGCCGTGTTGCTGAGATGGCGTTTTTTCTTGTGTGGGCTTTGTTAAAAACGCAGTGACTTTTTCTTACACTGTTGGCTTTTGGTGTTTTTGCTGTCTCGCATTGCTGCTTTGTGCCTTGTGCATTTTGTGTACACAACATGCTGGTAGCATTCGTATTGATTCTTATCTGTGTGCTGCCTGACACTGTGGTTTGTGTCTTTGATGAATTTTGGCCAACACTTTGTATTAGGGATGCACCGAAATGAAAACTCGAAAATGCCAAAACCAAAACACCGAAAGAAATTATTGTGACTTACAGTTGTTAGTACCATTGCATTTATGGCTATGACTGTGTACTACCCTCACTAAAATCAATGCATTGCAATTGCATAAATTAATAGTAATGTTTCAAAGAGTAAATCAATTACAAAATCATGAAAATATTTATTTAGCACATTCCAACAATGCACAAAATAAAATTCAAAATAAAATGTTTAACTTGACCCCACTCATGTGTACATTAAATAATAATGGAGCAGAAGCTTTTGCAGCTGCAAATCGGCATCGATCCACTGTGCGGTTAGACTGAGCATATTTGTTTTTATTTTTATTAAGAAAAATTGGTGCACTGCACCTTTAGAAAAATAGCGCTGTCCCTTTAAGAAAGACAGTAGTCTTAATTGAAGCTGGGCATGGCTATGGATGTGTGCTGCTGAACAGGATTGTTGCAATAACAGTTGTCTTATCACTGTGCTCTGAGGATTATCACTGATTGTAGCCGCCTCACCCACCACTGTGAACTGTATGCAAAAGCTGGCATGCCTTCCCTGGATATAAGACGCTATACACACTGGATGACTCTAGTTTATAAGGCTCTTCTTGGCTTGGTTCCCACATATTTAAGCACTTTTCTTCGGAGAACTAAAAGCTGTTATGCCCTACGATCAAATGACATTCTGCATTTTTCTGCTCCTCATGTTCGAACTGAAACGGGTAAAAAAAAAAAAAGCATTCAGTTTCTCTGCCCCCTCTGCTTGGACTGCCCTCCAATCTGAACTGAAAATGTCAGAACTTGTTTCATTGGAAGCATTCCGCTCTGTTTTAAGAAACCGACAGTGGAAATCTTTTGAACAGTGCCTACGTTCTTAAACTGTTACTGTACCTACAACTTCTGCACTTTATTTCTCGCATCTTAATATTTCATGTTTTTTATGTTTGATTTTTACTATTTGTTTGTTATTGTTGTATGTCTGTCAGTGGGTCTTTATATAATATTTATATAATACTTTATATATTGAAATACGTCCACACGGCAGACATGCCCGTGTTGGCTGCAGTTGTTGCTTGCGTCATCACAACATTCTGTTTCGGCCGTGTTGTTTCTGTGATAAAAGTCTTTCGGCTGAAAACCGAAAATGCACTTTTGGGCCACCTTCGACCGAAAATTTTCTGTGCCCGAATATTCGTTGCATCCCTACTTTGTATTTTGCACTTGAAATGCGGTGTTTAGAACTAAGAGAGAGAGAAGAAATTAACGAAAGGGAACTAAAAGAAAAACAAATGCTTATTGGTTTTGAACGTGGTAAAATGGAGGTTGAAGAACAAAGTTTGAAGAATTCGAAACTAAACAGGCCTCTTCTGCATTTGCTTTGCGCTCCGAGGCTCCGAGGATGGAGGTTTTGATTCGAATAAATGGATTTGTCTAGTTCCACCATTCAATGAGAGAGATGTCGATTGCTATTTTGTAATGTGCGAACGTTCAGCGAATACTTTGAAAGGGCCAAGAGATGTGTGGCTGTTACTTTTGCAGTCCGTGTTGACGGGGAAAGCTCAAGGCGTTTATGCGCCCATGGCCCCGGAAGCATGTCTTGACTATGACCAGGTGAAGTCGTCTGTGCTGCGAGCTTGTGCCTGAGGCATATAGGCAAAACTTTTGTAGGCTTAGAAAAACGGACAGCCAGACCTTTTGTCACTTTGGTCGAGAAAAAGAAGCGCTTTTTGATCAGTGGCGCCAATCCACAACAGTGCATAACTTTGAGGATTTGAGGGGCTTAATTCTCTTAGAAGAATTTAAAAATTGTCTGTCTGAAAACATTTGCAGTCATATTAACGAACAGAAAGTTAAAACTATGGCTGATGCAGCTGTCCTCTGAAGAATATGTTCTGACGCACCGGGAAAATGAGCGTAGCACTCCCGCACCTAAACCTTTTATTTTCGTTTCAACTGAACGCACACTATCAGGGTGAGGATAAAAACAGGGCACATACAAACTTTAAAGCGAAAGTTTGTTTTTGCTGTAAGAAGCCTGGTGACACAATACATGTGTGACCTTGTTCTGAAAAAGAAAGTCAAGACACCCAAGACAGTGAACTAATCATTTATTATTTACATATTTGCATTTGTACTGTTAATACTGCAAGTAGAAACATTATTTCTTGGTTGTTCACGTTGAGCAGCAGTGTATAGGATGTTGCAGTACCTAAGAGTCCAGCAGAGGGCGTACTGAGACTGTTACAGAGGTTAAGGTCAATGTTAAGCACTAGAAGAAGTTAGGGTTAGGGTTACTGACCTTGGCTGAAAGTCACGCAGCCAGATAAAAATAACACATGTGTAATGTGCAAGTCGGTTCCTTAAAACCAATTCAACTAAGTCAGACATGTGGACAATGGATTATTTCTGAAGATGCCAAACTTACCTAATACACAGTCTCCTACTCTCACTCCTGAAGCAGAAAACGGCCTTGAAATATATGCTCCATTTCTGATGAAAGGGTTTGTCTCCCTCTTTGAAGAGGGTCCAGAAGTTCCTGTCAAAATTTTGCGAGACAGAGCAGCATCACAGTCAGTTTTGCTGTAGGGGGTCCTTGCTGCCTTTGTCTGTTAAATCCTCCATAGATTCCGGTGCATAGGAGTCCCTCTCCATGTTGTACGCCTCGAGTCGGACCTCGTAAAAGGGCGTGTGGTTGTTGGTGAGGTCAGAGCTTCCCGTGGATGGGGTTTCCTTTATCCTGGGTAATGTCTTGGCGGGAGGTAAAATTCTTTTCAATCTCAAAGTTATTGCAGTTCCTGAACAAGTTGGAACAAAGGTTTCCTCAGGTGTTCGCAAGGGCAATGAGGGATAGAAGTCACCTGATGATAAAGACGTGGTCAGTGGTGGACAGTAACGAAGTAAATTTACTTGAGTACTGTACTTAAGTACAGTTTTTGAGTATCTGTACTTTACTTGAGTATTATTTTGGGGGGATACTTTTATTTTCACTCCACTACATTTGAAGGACAAATATTGTACTTTTTACTCCACTACATTTCTGATGATGCTCTCGTTACTCGCTACTTTTGAGCTTACGTCAGCTGATTATTTTTTTCATTTTTTTTCAAAATTCTGAGAAAATAAACTGTTTCTGCTGATTCGCATATGGTTTGTCTTAGTCGTGTTGTCGTACCTGTACGTCATGCCATACAATCCATACAATGGAGGAAGAAACTGGAGAAACACCTGGAGAAACTCCCACCGAGCACCCGTGGCCTTATCTCAAACCCACGTTTGAGATTTTTGCCACAAAAAGTGATTTGTTTCAGTTTAAATGTTTGTTGTGCTTACCGCGACCAAATTATATCACGGCCTACAAGAACTCGTCTTCCAACCTGAAAAAGCACGTCGCGGTATGTAAAGTAGCTACTGACGTTAGCTAGCTTAATGTTTGTTAAATTGCTGATGAACATTTTAAACGTAATTGTATGAGCTTGTAGTGAGTGAGTGTGAGAGAGAGAGAGAGAGAGAGAGAGAGAGAGAGAGAGAGAGAGAGAGAGAGAGAGAGAGAGAGAGAGACTGGGTGGGTGCGCGCGCGTACGTTAGTGATGTGTGTCTTTGATGTGGGTTATCCGGCTCATTTTTGGCTGTGATGCATGATATAAGTAAAGTAAACTGGCCAATAAGTTGTTTATCCGTCAATATCAGTTATTGTACTGCCTATTTAACTGAAGATTTTCAGTTCATATTTTCTATCTTTTTTTATGTAGAGAAAGCATGGATGTCAGATGCAAAAATATACTGAACTGACCGCAGCTGACCTGCAAGAGAAAGAGTGAGGCTGTGGATTGTAGAGTGGATTGTATAATGACAATAAAGCTACTTTCCTTTCCTGTATTTCCTGAGATACTTTTTAAATACTTTTACTTAAGTATTTTTTTAAGCAAATACTTTAGTACTTTACTTAAGTAATATTTTGACTAAGCTACTTTTACTTGTATTGGAGTAATATTTGACAAGGAGTACCTGTACTTTTACTCAAGTAGTGAAGGTGTGTACTCTGTCCACCTCTGGACGTGGTGGATTCAGCCAATAGCTTCATTGCAGATTGTAACAGTTCAGCCTTGCTAGCTGTTTCTGTTCCTCCTCCTCCTGTTGCTCCTGCAGCGCCAGCTGCTAGTTCTCACGGTGAAGACCGGATCTCTAAAAGGGAGAGCAGCTTATTGTCGAACAGAAACGGGACTTGTCTCTCTCAACACTCTTCGATGCGGTTGTGCCAGGGAATGGCGTTGACCACATTTCTAGGGGTTACGTTCCTTCCAGTGGGGGATTGGCCTCCCTTAGCCTTCTCCCTCCCGGGCCACAAGGCAGTGGCCCGGGAGTGCCATTCTTAGTCTGTTCTCTCCACCAAGACCTGCCAAGGGAGACCCTAGCAAGAGCACCATGCTCAAGACAACATAGCTCAAAGGTTCACAGGGACACGCAAACCTCTCCACCACAAAGGTGATGGTCCACAGAGATGTGAGATGCACAACAAGGCTTCACATACTCATAGATATGCCAATCAGGCATAACATTACGACCACCTTTCTAATATTGTGTAGGTCTCCCAAAGAGTTGTGACTCATCAGAGAATGGACATGGACCTTCTGAGGGTGTCCTGTGGTGTCTGGCAACACAATGTTGTTAGTGGGTGGCCTTTGAGGGGAAGGGCCTCTGTGGACCATCCCACAGATACTTGATCAGTTTGGGATCTGGTGAATTTGAAGGCCAGGTCAACACCTTGTGCTGTTCTTCATGTTTTTTTTTTAGTTGTTCCTAAAGTGTTTTTGTGTGTGTGTCTGTGTCAGGCTGCATCCTGCTGGGGATGGCTGCTGCCATCAAGGAGTGTCATTGCTATGGGGTGGGGGTACCTGGTCTGGTCTAGGTGGGTGCTACATGTCTAAGTAACATCCACACGAATGAATGCCAGGTCCAGAAGTTTCCCAGCAGAACCCGTTGTCACAAGATGGTCAACGTTATTTACTTCACCTGTCGGGGATGGGGGGGGGGGGTCCTGTCTGGTGTTAATCCTTAATTTACTCCAGGACACAAGGACAACATTAAAAACTACAAGAATCCAAGACAAACCAAATCAGCCACAGCTGCATGTACACAAGACATCAGATTTTACTTTGTGCAACTTTATGAAAAAATATAATTTAGTTGGCATGAACAACATTATGAACCTGTTGGATGAGTGGTGAGAGATCTAAACTACGTGCATAGAACAGCCTCCTGTGCCTTTGAGCCATCCCATTTCAGTCCAGCTACTTAAAGGGTTTCCCTCCCTGAAGCGGTGCACTCTCCTCTGCTGCAGACCAAGTGGCACACTCTCCTAAACCCAAGACTTCACGGCTGAAGGTAAGACACTGTTTCATTTATGCATGCACATTAGCACTGCCCTGTTCAGGGGCCACATACGGGCCAATATGATCTCAAATGGGCGGGACCACTAATATAAAAGTATAATAACCTAGAAATAATGACAATTCCAAATGTTTCAAAATATTTATAATTAATGAACTATCCTTTTACAAAACATTTTATGAATAACCTGGAATTTCTGCAATTGTATTGTTTTATTGTTCTGGATGTTGTGTTCTGTCCGCTACTCTTACTGTGGACAGTGGATGAATTAGGAATAGCAGTTCCTTTTGTAGCGCTCAGTCACTTTATTTTACAGGAGAGTGGGTAAACCACCTCAAAACTATTCTGAGTAATCACTCTTTGCATGGGAGGTGGGACCTGGAAACAGGTAGGTTAACTTGAACATCACTTATTGGCTAATCAAATAGATTGACACCTGTTCATACCATTAAGTCTATGGTGCGTTCGAGAACCATGTTGAACATAGGACAGACCATATACTTAATGAACTGTCCCATATACCATCTTCACCAGATTAGATCCTCTGGCGGGCCGGTATGATTGACACCCCTGCTTTAGGAGTTTATTAATTCAAAGTGAAATCAAAGTGCTGCAGACTGATGGTTTCTCTCTTCTCACCTTCTTGCCAGAACTCTACATCACAGACAACTTGGACATCGACATGGCCAGATCTGTTCTGAAGGTAGAAGGAGGCAAATACGTGACCGTCTTGCGGTCCAACGATACATCCACACTGTATGCTAAAGACCTCCAGTCAGGTCAAGGTACAGCATCTCACTGGTGTTGCTCAACAGTTTATACAGCGGTTAGCCGTTGTTTAAAATTACAACTTTATATAAGTATCTCCCAACAAAATCATGAACTGAATAAACCAACAAAAAAAGATTTTAATAAAATATTGAGTAATTAGTCATTTGTTTCTTTTAGAACCTTCCATGTTCATAGAGAGACGTGAAAAAGGCAAGGTACGCCAGGTGGCCTTCCATTTTGAGGATAAGAAGAAAGGTAACTTCTACTACCCAAAGGTTGAAAGTGATGGAAACAACTCCTTTCAGGTAAATAAAACACTAAAAGTGTAGTAAAGAATCAGTGCACGTCCATTTGTTGCAGTTTTCTCCTTCCAAGCCTCTTGAAAAATAGGTCTTTTAATTTACTCTGTAAAATGAAACCAAAGACGTTGCTGGATTCTATGTTTTGTGTGTTCACAGTTGCGGGTGGATCACTACACTAAACGCCAGTCAGTGTCACAAGATGATTGTCACTGGTTTAAGTTTGTGAACATCGGTAGCAGCGAACACAAGATGCTGCAGCCTGTGGTTTCTCCTGACTGTTACATCTCAATAGAGGGTTCCAGTTTGGTGCTGAAAGCCCAACTCTATGGTGTCAGAGTCACAGAGGAAGAAGCCAGCACGTCTTAGGAACCGCTCCTCACACCGTCGCCTCCTGATCCTAACTTGGCCTGCTGAGCACCTGAGTCAGATTTGCTCTCGCTCGCCCCCTTTATCTGGCGCACTTTCTCGACAACGCCAGAGGCCAGGTTGTCTTTTAAATTGATTTTTCTTTTCCCTTAAGCAGGTGGTTTATTTAATTTCCTATAAGGTATTAGAACTTCGTAGGCTTTATTATTTTAGTTTGGGTTGTAGGTGGCTAGTAGTCCTGTTTTTGGTTTTTGTTCATTTTATTTTATTTTAGTCTTTAAGTAGTCGAGTTACTTAGTGGAATGAGGTCGGGGCTGGCCCTGTTCCGACTTCCTCTTTTGTTTTTTTGGCCGGCACCTGCAGTCCTTTTTAGTTCTTTGAGTTTGCTTTGTATGGTTTTTCTCTCCTGCTCTTCCTGTAAGTTTAAATAAAACACACGTTTGAACCTTCAACTGTCGTCTGGTGTCCCTTTTATATGTTATGAGCCATTTTAGAAAAGGAGACCGTAAGATATTTGGGGGCTCGTTCAAAAACAAAATTTTGGAATTTATTTTTTCTCAGAGGCTTGTTTGAGCCGTGTTGCTGAGACGCAGATTTTTTCTTGTGTGGGCTTTGTTAAAAACGCAGTGACCTTTTCTCACACTGTTGGCTTTTGGTGTTTTTGCTGTCTCGCATTGCTGCTTTGTGCCTTGTGCAATGCTGGTAGCATTCGTTCCTCATTCCTTTGATTCTTATCTGTGTGCTTCCTGACACTGTGGTTTGTGTCTTTGATGAATTTTGGCCAACACTTTGTATTAGGGATGCACCGAAATGAAAACTCTTGGTCAGAACCGAAAATACAGAAACCAAGGCCGAAAACCGAAACACCGAAAGAAATTATTGTGACTTACAATTATTAGTACCATTGCATTTATGGCTATGACTGTGTACTACCCTCACTAAAATCAATGCATTGCAATTGCATAAATTAATAGTGATGTTTCAAAGAATAAATCAATTACAAAATCATGAAAATATTTTTTTAGCACATTCCAACAATGCACAAAATAAAATTCAAAATAAAATGTTTAACTTGACCCCACTCATGTGTACATTAAATGATAATGGAGCAGAAGCTTTTGCAGCTGGAAATCGGCATCGATCCACTGTGCGGTTAGACTGAGTATATCTTTTTTTATTTTTATTAAGAAAAATTGGTGCACTGCACCTTTAGAAAAATAGCGCTGTCCCTTTAAGAAAGACAGTAGTCTTAATTGAAGCTGCGCATGGCTATGGATGTGTGCTGCTGAACGGGATTGTTGCAATGACAGTTGTCTTATCACTGTGCTCTGAGGATTATCACTGATTGTAGCCGCCTCACCCACCACTGTGAACTGTATGCAAAAGCTGGCATGCCTTCCCTGGATATAAGACGCTATACACACTGGATGACTAGTTTATAAGGCTCTTCTTGGCTTGGTTCCCACATATTTAAGCACTTTTCTTCGGATAAATCTCTCCACACTCTTCGATGCGGTTGTGCCAGGGAATGACGTTGACGACTTTTCTAGGGGTTACGTTCTGAAGGACGGTGTGCTCGTACGTAAATGGACGCTGCCACGCACGTCCACAAATGACGACTGGAACATAGTGCCCCAAATTGTTGTTCCTAAACCTTTTCAGTCGGAAATTCTTAGACTTCCACATGATGATCCGCTTGAAGGTCATCTTGGTGTTAATAAAACATAGTCAGGTCCTTAAATATTGGGACATCGACACAATTCTAATCTTTTTGGCTCTATACAACACCACAATGGATTTGAAATGAAACAAACAAGATGTGCTTTAACTTCAGACTTTCAGCTTTAATTTGAGGGTATTTACATCCAAATCAGGTGAACGGTGTAGGAATTACAACAGTTTGTATATGTGCCTCGCACTTTTTAAGGGACCAAAAGTAATGGGACAAATTAACAATCATAAATCAAACTTTCACTTTTTAATACTTGGTTGCAAATCCTTTGCAGTCAATCACAGCCTGAAGTCTGGAATGCACAGACATCACCAGACGCTGGGTTTCATCCCTGGTGATGCTCTGCCAGGCCTCTACTGCAACTGTCTTCAGTTCCTGCTTGCTCTTGGGGAATTTTCCCTTCAGTTTTGTCTTCAGCAAGTGAAATGCATGCTGGGTGGGATTCAGGTCAGGTGATTGACTTGGCCATTGCATAACATTCCACTTCTTTGCCTTAAAAAACTCTCTGGTTGCTTTCACAGTATGCTTCGGGTCATTGTCCATCTGCACTGTGAAGTGCCGTCCAATGAGTTGTGAAGCATTTGGCTGAATATGAGCAGATAATATTGCCCAAAACACTTCAGAATTCATCCTGCTGCTTTTGTCAGCAGTCACATCATCAATAAATACAAGGGAACCAGTTCCATTGGCAGCCATTCATGCCCACGCCATGACACTACCACCACCATGCTTCACTGATGAGATGGTATGCTTTGGATGATGAGCAGTTCCTTTCCTTCTCCATACTCTTCTCTTTCCATCACTCTGGTACAAGTTGATATTTGTCTCATCTGTCCATAGGATGTTGTTCCAGAACTGTGAAGGCTTTTTTAGATGTTGTTTGGCAAACTGTAATCTGGCTCACCAATGGTTTGCATCTTGTGGGGAACCCTCTGTATTCACTACGGTGAATTCTTCTCTTGATTGTTGACTTTGACACACATACACCTACCTCCTGGAGAGTGTTCTTGATCTGGCCAACTGTTGCATACTCTTTTGAGAAGGGTGTCCATCTCCTTCTCTTTGTTGCCCGTGAGGTGGTTCAAGAATCCCTGGGTTTCAGTCCAGCTGAGTTGGTGTTTGCGCACACTGTGCACTGTCTTTGCTGCAAGACAAGTGGCTGAATGACTGTAAAAGAGCAAAACCTTTGTGATTACGTGAGCAATTTGAGCAGTTCAAACTTCACCGTGCTTGTCAATTGGCGAAAAAAAAAAAAACTGTCTGCTGCACAAACAAAAATGAAAAGGTGGTTTGACAAAGACGCCAAAAGTCGAAGCCTCATTCCTGGTGATAAGGTTTTAGTTTGTGCTGCCTGGCTTCCACTGGTCCATATGAAATAAAGGAAAAAGTAAGTGACACAGATTACATTGTGGCCACGCCAGAACATAGGAGGTAGAGTTGATTGTGCCATGTTAACATGTTGCTTTACGTTGACAGTAACTCTGATTCTCTGTCTCATGTAGGTGCAAAAAGTAAGACCGTTTTGGTACTGCAGCAGGGGTTCAGGTAACAGGAACTGTCCAGTGCGGACATGCCAGAGGCGTTAGGTGACGCGCTCGATGAGGTCGTCTCTCCGTCCCTTGCTGCCAAACTCGATGAATGTTTTCCCTATTTAAATGGGGCCCAGATGATGATGTGGTCAGTTTATTAAGGTCAAATCTAGCGTAGTCCATACTGTGAAGCATCGCATGTGAGCGTCACTGGTTTACTCACATCGTAGTATGACAGTTCTGGTGGACTAGACCACCAGAAAGTGATTACATTTTTTACAGGCGTTGCACTGTAGACCAAAAGCGGGGCATTTGTCTCTCTTGGCCGCATGACTGCCTCCACAGTTGTTGCAGTTAGCAATGCCCTGTTGCCAGTGATTGTCCACTTTATCTCTATCATGCTTTTTTATTCTCATGAATTTAGGCTGTAATGCATCAACATTTGTAGCATAATGCTGTTGTGAAGCTAGTGTCTTGTTGTGCTCTTCCGTCATCTCATGTGTTTGACAGACAGAGACTGCTTAGGCTAGGGTCAAGTCACTATCACGTAATAGCACTTTCCTCAAGTCACCGACATATGATTCAATGGTCTCACGAGCCCTCTGATTGCGTGTGTTGAACTTGTGTCTTTCCATTGTAATATTGGACCGTGGGTTGCATATCTCTTTCTTCAGGCATTCCAGTGAGGGAGGACAAGTCCTCCCTCACTGTTAGACGGTTTCCCGGAGACGATGTCAAGTGAAACATATTCCAGAAAGGGTTAGGGAGTTTATGGCGATGGATGACCAGCCCATTTTTGTAGCAGAGAACTAAGACTTTATTGAGCCAAAATATGAGCCACCATCTCCACACTACATTAACTTTGACAGAAATATTTATTGCACTTAATCCAGTCACACAGAGCACATGTGCTAGGAGAATAAGAAGTAAGATAAGAAAACCCTTTATGAATCTTCAGGGGAAGAAATTTTGTTTATCTGATTGCTTCTGATAAAGTCGAATCAAAATCAGATGCTGTGTATACTGTATTATACTGGTAAAATTGTAATTTCTTGTCTCTGCTAGGTGTTTTTTTTTTTTTTTTTATTGGTTTATTTAAGACAGGGACCATGTACAAGGTTCATTAATTACGCGAAGTAAAAAGATGGCTTGTACCAGATTATAGGTAGGAGCTAATTTCCATCTGCAGTCCCTGGGCAGGTAAGAAGAATTTTCTTTTCAATAGATCAATAAAATGGTCAATATGTTTAACAAGGAAAGGGGATTTATGGCGAGCCCTCGCCCACGTCAGTGAATCATCGATTGTTATTGTCTTAAAATCCACAGACTATCACATACACTGTCTGGCCAAAAAAAAAAGTTTGGAGGTGCCCTGTGTCTGACCGATTGGGGGGGGGGGGGGGGATTCCTAAAGGGATTTCCTAATTCCTAAAGGTTAATAATTAAAAAAACAGTTAATAATTGGTTACACAGAACTTTATTACATTAATTTTAACACCCTATATATACCGTAATTTCCGGACTATAAGCCGCACCCTAAAACGCTGGTGTTTTAATGTTTAATTACCGTAAGGGTTTCTTCTACCACGGGGGGATTGTCGGGACAGAAATGACTGTTTGGAAACGCAAAGCGTCCCATTTATTTACATTTGAGAAACACAATAAATCTTTCAATCAATCAATCGATCAAACTTTCACATCTTTGACATTACAAACAGCATTCGTGCAGTGCACAAATAATACAACGTTGCGCTCCTAGCGCACTTCTTGCAGTCATAGTACCGTAGTAGTGCAGTATAACAAAAAACAAAGCTTACAACGCTTGATGAGCCGCTTAATAACGTTAAATGGCTAAATTTAATCCGTTTTTAAAAGTGCTTGCCTGTAACACGACAGCACAAGTGCAGTAACCCGGCTGCTCAACTAAATAACCAGCATCTTTTTGGAAACAGCCAACACAGCAGTAAAGGTGCAGTAACACGGCCGATTACTGTATCAAAATAACCAGCCTGCTATACCAGAAAAGTCAGTCAGATCGATCGCCTTTAACTTAAAAGCAGCTCTCGTACTGCATTTGGGCTCACTTGGTTTGTTTTGCTCTCATTACCTGGCGCAAACTGTCTGTCTCGCTCTTGCGCTTCCATGATAGGGCGCCCCTGGTGACCGTTACCTGTAAAAATCCATCCGCCGTTGTATAAGCCGCAGGGTCCAAAGCAAGTGACAAAAGTAGCGGCTTATAGTCCGGAATTAACGGTATGTGTGTGTGTGAGAGAGAGAGACGCGTGAGTGACAGAGAGACGAAGAGAGAGCAGGGAAAGGAAATGCAGCTGAACGAATACGCTGCGTGTTTTAAATAGCGAAAAAAAAGAATAACGAAACGCAATATGTGACGGTCGGTGTTGAATCTTTTATTTATTTATTTTTTTGGTCGGAGTTGAATCTGTGGCGGTCGGAGTTGAATCTGTGGCGCACCGCCACAGATTCGTCTATGTGTGGGAAACACTGGGATGTTTAATAGTGTAAGAAAGAGCATTTCTACACGTATAAGGAGAACTCAAGGGATTGGGTCTGAACAGCTGTGTAGCCTTAAGAAAACCACTAATCAGTGAGGCTAACCGGGAAAAAATAAGGCTTCAGTTTTACTTTGCATGGATTGGCCACCACAGAGTCCAGACCTTAACCCCACTGAGAATCATCATCAATACAAGATCCTGGTGAAAAATGAATGCGACTCTTGAAATAATACCACAGAGAATGTGTGCTGTAAATATTAGTGTGTGGATTTAGTCTGTGTCTCAGCTCAGTGTCTCCTGTCTCTTCATGTTCATAATTTTTGGGCTCTGTGGGAATCCTTGTTTAAATACAGTCCTAGTGTTTACGTACATTGTTGGCTGGTGGTTGTGTCCTTATCTGTTGTTTCTGAGAAAGGAACTTAACTCGTAACTTAAGTCTGTTTATCGAGATGTTAAGGAGATGAGGCAAATTACTGGAACGAAATCCTGGAACTGACAACTTAGTGCTCATCAAATGACCTGGAACTAAACACTACAAAAGCAAAGAAATCATCATTGACTTCCGGAAGAAGAAGGCTGAGCACACTCCTGTGTAGATCAATGGTGCCTGTGTGGAGAGAGTCCACACTTTTAAATGTCTAGGCACTCTCATCTCTGCTGACCTCTCCTGGTCCACAAACATCACGGCAGTGATCAAGAAGGCCCAGCAGCAAATTCACTTCCAGAGGGTGCTCAGGAGGAACAACTTGGAGGGCAAGCTGCTGGAGACCTTCAACAGATACTGCATTGAAAGCTGGAGCCTATCTCAGCTGCCATCGGGCGAGAGGCGGGGCAGACCCCGGACAGGTCGCTTTACGGTACGGTGGAGACGGTAGCTCAAACCTTGGCTCCAGAAAACGTGTGTTCTCTGCTCCAGAAATGTTCTGGTCATCCGACGCCACCATCTCTGTAAACATCTATATAATATTTTTCTCCTTGACGCCGTCTCCAGGAAGCTGTTTTCTTCCTTTAAATGCAGCGTTCAGTGTTTGTTGTGAGTGTACTCCATGTATTTGTGATTTGTTTTGTAGGTGGTGAATCAAGTTGGTAGTATTGAATGATGATCTCCTACTACCACCTTGCCAAACATCTACATTTCATACTTTACCATTTTCTGTCCACCTGACTTCATTTCCAGAGTAGAGTACTTCCACAAAGACTTGTTCTGTCGTGTAATTTTGGTTCCTCTTCTTCTATTTAGATTTTTGTCAACTTTGACCTCAGGCATTGGAGAAGACGTTTCGATGATACAAGGATGTGGTTTTGGTTTATGGCAGACCTCAAATAAACTAACTACTGTAGATCATTCTTGGCTGAAGCCCAAAAACGATGAGATCATTTTAAAAATGATGTGGACATCCTCAGTTCTGTTTAGTATTATTTACTGGTTAATCAAAGGGTTAATTGACTACTCAGAAACTAGACGACAGATTAATAGAAACGTTAATCTGATATATTGGTCAACAAGATGAAAAAAATAACCGATTGAAATAATAATTTGGCGCAGACCTAATCAGAAGCATCACTGCTGGTTTTGCATTATGAACATGACTCTGGACATTGATGGAACCTAAAATGTTGAAGACACCTTCCACATACTGATACTTCTACTCTGTGCTGTGATTCCCATCGGTTACATGATGGATTATAATAGCAGGAACCCAGATAAAAACACGACTCTTGCTTTTTCCAAACCAGGACACGCCTTGATATGGAGGCCTGTGGGAATACTTTCTCAGAAAACGTTCATTGCTTTAGTCCTTTAAACATGGCTTGACTATGTTCTACATCCTGAAATCATGTCTGTATGTGCCTTTATTTCTGCCTTTGTCTTTCACCTTTGAAATATCCAGTAGAAAGATGGTTTCGGTGGCTGCAGTTGTGTTGCAACAGGCTTTCTCGAAAGAATTACACTAACACAGAAACTACTATCGCAGCATCACATAACTTTCATTTCCTCCTGCAGACTCTTTCAAGTCACTGGAGAGGAAAGTTTTAAAGATTTATTTATCTACTTCTCTGTACTTTTCAAACTTCTACACACAACACCCCATGATGACAATGTGAAAAAGGTTCTTTTTGAGAATTTTGCAAATTTATAAAAAATAAAGAAATCACATGTACATAAGTATCAGGTAAGCTCAGGTGCATCCTGTCTCCACTGATCATCCTTGAGATGTTTCTACAGCTTAATTGGTGTCCACCTGTGGTAAATTCTGTTGATTGGACATGATTTAGAAATGCACTCACCTGTCTATATAAGGTCCCACAGTTGATGGTGCATGTCAGAGCACAAACCAAGCATGAAGTCAAAGGAATTGTCTGTAGACCTCCGTGACAAGATTGTCTTGAGGCACAAATCTGGGGAAGGGTACAGAAAGATTTCTGCTCCTTTAAAGATCCCAGTGAGCACATTGACCTCCATCATCTGTAAATGGAAGAAGTTCCAGGACTCTCCGTAGAGCTGCCTGGCCGTCTAAACTGAGCAATCTGGGGAGGGAGGTCCAGCATTCCTCTGTGGAGAGAGGAAAACCTTCCAGAAGGACAACCACCTCTGCAGCAATCCAACCATCAGGCCTATATGATAGAGTGGCCAGACGGAAGCCACTCCTTGGCAGCATCATGCTGTGGGGATGTGGGAGACTAGTCAGGATAGAGGGAAAGATGAATGTGGCAATATACATCCTGGATGAAAACCTGCTCCGGAGCGCTCTTGATCTCAGACTGGGGTGACGGTTCATCTTTCAGCAGGACAGTGATTCTGAGCACACAGCCAAGACATCAAAGGAGTGGCTTCAGGACAACTCTGTGAATCTCCTTGAGTGGCCCAGCCAGAGCCCAGACCTGAATCCGATTGAACATCTCTCGAGAGGTCTGAAAATGGCTGTGCACTGACACTTCCCATCCAACCTGAAGGAGTTTGAGAGGTCCTGCAAAGAGGAATGGGCTAAACTCCCCAATGATGGGTGTGCCAGGGTTGTGGCATCATATTCAAAAAGACTTGAGGCTGTATATGTTGCCAGAGGTGCATCAACAAAGTATTGAGCAAAGGCTGTGAAGACTTATGTACATTTGATTTCTTAGTTTTTTATGTTTAATAAATTTGCAAAAATCTTTTTTTTTTTTTTCCACATTGTCAGTATGGAGGTAAAAGTGCTTCTGCCTTAGAATAAAATAATAAATTCTTAATTAGTCGTGTAAAAATAAAAATGATAGTGTTCAGTATTGGCGTTGTAACTTGTTCATGTGTTTTCATATTTTTGTTCTTCATAGGCAGACATTTGTAAATAATTCCACTTGAGACATGTAGTTATCCCGAAGATAGTCATGACAGAAACTGATGTCACGCTTCACTGCACTCGGTATCGATAACAGAACTGAGCCTGAAACTGTAAGTTGTGAATCACAATGAAAGAGTTTGCATCATAGCTAAGAGATTTAAAAAAAATCATGCAATAAAGTCAGAAACAAAATAATGAATTAATTATTAGACATAAAATCATAGAAAAAGTGCTATAAGAAGCAACAGATTATTGATCGCCTCCCATCTAAAAATAAATCTGGAGCAAGGAATGAGGTGCAGTAGGTGTTTTTATACAGTCTGTGGTTCTTGTAAATGTGAACGAGATAGGTACAGGTACAGGCATGCTGTATTTTGAATTGTTATTTTAGGCATGCAGCATATTTGTGTTTGGTGACTCAGATTTGCCACACTAAATGAGATAAGAGGCAGATATCAGTTGACATAAAAGGCGCCAGTGACTCTCGCTGCTCCTCTGAACTCATCTCTCTCTTGATTCTATTATTTTAGTTGGAATTTACCATTCACCCTGGTCCAGCAGCATACAGAATAAATAAATAAACAACAGGATTAGAACTAAAGACCTGAGCGCCTATAATAAATAAATAATTAGGAATATTTTCATTCTTATTGTTACATAAGATGAAATAAAGTGCATGTCATTCAGTGTAACCTAATATAATAAAAGAAGATAAAATATACACAGACATCTTCATTTCACAGTTATTGCACAATCCCTCAAGGAATATGAATTATGCATTAGTTTCATACATTGATAGCTGTTGGGTAGTAATTATTTTTTTTAGTCTTTTGGAAGGAGTTCAAAAAGTTTGTAGCCAGGGTGCAACGAGTCCTTCGGTATGCTTTGGGATTTCCTGTGCCAACGCGAGCTGTACAGTTCTTCCAGGAAGGGAAGAGTGGCGCCTTTATGACCCCACTGGAGCTATTTCCTCTGTGCTACTGTGTAGCCAGAGAACCACAAACAAGCAGCATTTAAAACAAGAGGCAGCACAACCAAGTATGAAGGACAGAATTTAAGTCCTGGAGTTCGTCATCCTCAGAGAGCCTCTGGAAAGAAATTGCACTTTAGCCCTTGCTGTTATGGCATTGAGGCCACACAGCATTCTGCCTGAGGTACAGAGTGGGATTAACAGTTCATGTGCCAAATGGGCGGGGCCCTCCGTGATTGCACGATGCATTGTTTCTGCACCTGCTGAGATACATGGCCTCTGAAGAAGGAACGTTGCTGCCGTTTGTTAGTTTGCTGCCCTGATTGAACCACTTTTAAATGAATAACAGGACTAGAACTAAAAACCTGAGCGCCTATAATAAATAAATAATTAGGAATATTTTCATTCTCATTGTTACATAAATTGAAATACAGTGCAGGTCATTCAGTGCAACCTAATAAAATACAATAAAAGGACATGAAATATGCTAATACACAGACATCTTCATTTCACAGTTATTGCACAATCCCTCAAGGAATATGAATCAACATTTAATACATTGATAGCTGTCGGGTAGTAATTATTTTTCAGTCTTTTGGAACCTGTGGTTAGTAACGCACACACCTATCTATATAAGGTCCCACAGTTGACGGTGAATGTCAGAGCACAAACCAAGCATGAAGTCAAAGGAATTGTCTGTAGACCTCCGTGACAGGATTGTCTTGAGGCACAAATCTGGGGAAGGGTGCAGAAACATTTCTGCTGCTTTAAAGATCCCAGTGAGCGCAGTGACCTCCATCATCTGTAAATGGATGCCCCTAGGCCATTTGTTACGACTGGCCTAGGGAAAACCAGCACATAACACACAACACGCTCTCCCCTTCTCCCTGCTCCCAAAGAAGAACCACAGATCCACGAACATTTGCAGTCCATAAATGAATTTATTTTGCCGTTGTTGTATTCAGGGTGAGCAATGCCAATATAACAAACAAAACAACTAACCAACATAAATTCTACCTAACTATCAAAGTTCTTCCCTAACTCCCTAACCCAAAAAACAGGAGAAAAGAGAGATAAACAAAAACAGGCTTCTCACCAAAAGTGTGGACTCAACTCAACTCAAAGTGCTGTACATTGGTAAGACAAAGTATTAAAAACAATAAAACAATAAAACAAATAAAAAACAATAAAACAATAAAACAAATAAAAAACAATAAAACAAAACAAATAAAAAACAATAAAACAATAAAAACAATAAAACTGATAAAAAACAATAAAAGCACGAAACAAAAGCAGAACAAAGTCTCATGCTGGGTTAAAGGCCAAGAAATAAAAATGGGTTTTAAGACAAGTTTTAAAAATGGACAGTGAGGGGGCTTGTCTGATGTGGAGTGGTAAGTTGTTCCATAATTTGGGAGCAGCAACAGAGAAAGCTCTGTCCCCTCTGAGCTTCTGTTTAGACCTTGGTACCTCTAGGAGCAGCTGATCAGCTGACCTGAGACAGAAGTAGAGATAGATAGATAGATAGATAGATAGATAGATAGATAGATAGATACTTTATTAATCCCGAGGGAAATTCAAGCATCCAGTAGCAGTAACATACATTGAACATACAATACAAAAGCTATATAAAAAATAGAAAGTAACTAGAAATAAAATGTTTTTTACAACTATAAACTATGTTAAAAATATAAAGTGACCAGTAGAAGTAGAAGGTTTTTTTTTTTTTTTTTTTTTTTTTATAAATATGAGAGCTACAGATGGGGAGGACTGTGTGCAATTAAATTAAATTAGTTTGTAAACAGATGAATGAAATGAAAAAAAAATGAATGAAAATCACACATGTAGCAGAGGTAGACAGACATGGCAGTGACAGAGTGTCCAGTAAGTAGGTGCGAAAAGATATGTCCATTGTCTATTGTGTCTCCTGCCATCACTGAGAGCTGTTGTACAGCCTGATGGCCAGGGGGACGAAAGAGTTCTTCAGTCTGTTGGTGGAGCAGGATTGAGACAGCAGCCTGCCACTGAACACACTCCTCTGCCTGATGAAGCAGAAGTGTAAGGGTGGAGAAGCTCAGAGAGGTAAGGAGGAGCGAGACCATTTAAAGATTTAAAAGCAAATAAAAGAATCTTAAAATGAACTCTAAAGTTCACAGGCAGCCAGTGGAGGGAGGCCAGAGTGGGAGTTATGTGCTCCCTCTTACGTCCTCCAGTTAAGAGGCGAGCAGCAGCATTCTGGACCAACTGGAGACGTACGAGGGACGACTGGCTGACCCCTAAATAAAGTGTGTTACAGTAATCCAGCTGGGATGTGATGAAGGCATGGATTACCGTCTCAAAGTGCTGATGTGTGAGGAAGGGCTTAACTTTTGCCAACCGCGAAAACCATGAGTGGTTTGAGCGAGAAAGCACCCTTCTTCTTTAGTGGCATATATATCTGACTATCATCAGCATAACAATGAAAGAAAATGCCAAGCTTTCTTAGGATGGACCCCAGAGGCAGTAGATACAGTGAAAAAAGCAGGGGCCCTAAAATTGAACCCTGTGGAACCCCATATGACAGCGAAGCCGAGCAGGACTCAGAACCACCAAGGCTTACACGCATAGTCCTGTCTGCCAGATAAGACCTGAGCCAATCTAGAGCACTATCACAAATGCCGACCAGGTGTTGTAACCGAGCCACTAAGATGTTGTGGTCCACAGTGTCAAAGGCCGCTGTCAGGTCCAGCAGGACAAGAATAGTCTCCAGAGTCGTTTGCCAGGAGGATGTCATTAAAAACTCTCAATAAAGCTGACTCTGTGGTATGCAATGTTTTAAAACCAGACTGGAAGACCTCCAAGACAGCATGCTCATCCAGAAAAGATTTTAACTGAGCAAGAACAACTTTCTCTAAGATTTTTGAGATAAAAGGCAGCTTGGAGATGGGTCTGAAGTTGGCCAGCACACTGCGATCGAGGCCAGGTTTCTTAAGAAGGGGTTGCACCACTGCATATTTAAAACTAGCGGGAACAACACCAGAGGACAGGCTGCTGTTTAGTATGGCCAGAACTGACTGCCCTATACTCGGAAGGACCTCTTTAAAGAAGCGAGGAGGGACAGTGTCAAAGGGAGATCCTGATGGCTTAATATGGGCAACAACATCTTCTAAAAAACAACAGAAACACCGGCTCGAACTTATCAAACACAGCAGCGCAGGGGACAGGGTCAGAGGGATCAGATGCAGGAGCTGAGACGAGAGCCCTTGCAGTAGCAACCTTATCAGTAATAAAAGTTCAGGAAGCTATTGTACATTTCAGGAGATGTTTTTAGCAGGTTGTGGGGCATTAAGAACAGTGGTGTTAAAAAGCACACGTGGGTTTTGACGATTAGACTCTATCACTTTTTCCAAGTGTTTCTTTTGGCCTCTAACAAGAACGAGATAAACAGGTACAGGCATGCTGTATTGTAAGTTGTTATTTCAGGCATACAACATATTTGTGTTTGGTGACTCAGATCCGCCACACTAAACGAGATAAGAGGCAGATATCAGCTGACATAAAGGGCACCGGTGACTCTCGCTGCTCCTCTGAACTCATTTCTCTCTCGTTGATTTCATTATTTTAGTTTGCATTTACCATTCACCCAGGTCCGGCAGCGTACAGAATAAATAAATAAACAACATTTATGCGGATGATACTGTGATTTACTGCGGCTCACATTCGATTGCTCAGGCATTTGATGCACTGCAGATTCGTCTGGAGAAACTGAAACTGGTTTTAAATATCCCTTCAATCAGAACTGTCTGGGGTGAAACTCTAGAGCTGGTCACCAGCTATAAGTACCTGGGATTCATTATTGATGAGGAGCTTTCATTCAAATTACATGTTAAAAATTTGATCTCCAAATTAAGGGTGAAGCTCAGTTTCTATCACAGAAACAAATCATGCTTTTCCCTCAGAGCCCGGAAGTTTCTGATGTCAGCTACTTTCTTGCCTATACTTGATTATGGCGATGTTGTGTATATGTCAGCTTCAACCAGCTTCCTTCAGTCCTTGACTCCTGTCTTATCACTGTGCTCTGAGGTTTATCACTGGTTGTAGCCGCCTCACCCACCACTGTGAACACTGTACACACTGGATGACTAGTTTATAATGCTCTTCTTGGCTTGGTTCACACATATTTAAGCACTTTTCTTCGGAGAACTAGAAGCCGTTACGCCCTTCGATCAAATGACATTCTGCATTATTCTGCTCCTCATATTCGAACTGAAACGGGTAAAAAAGCATTCAGTTTCTCTGCCCCCTCTGCTTGGAATGCCCTCCAATCTGAACTGAAAATGTCAGAACTTGTTTCACTGGAAGCATTTCGCTCTGTTTTAAGAAAACGACAGTGGTCATGAACAAGATCGCGAATACAAGCGGCCGAAATGAGTTTCCTTCGCAGGGTGGCCGGGCTCAGCCTTAGAGACAGGGTAAGGTGCTCGGACATACGGGAGGAGCTCAGAGTAGAACCGCTGCTCCTCCACGTCGAGAGGAGTCAGTTGAGGTGGCTAGGGCATCTGGTAAGGATGCCTCCTGGACGCCTCCCAGTAGAGGTGTTTCGGGCATGTCCCACCGGAAGGAGACCTCGGGGCCGACCCAGGACACGATGGAGGGATTATATCTCTCGTCTGGTTTGGGAATGCCTGGGGATTCTTCCAAAGGAGCTGGTGGAAGTGGCTGGGGAGAGGGTTGTCTGGGCTTCCCTGCTGAAGCTGCTGCCCCCACAACCCGGACCCGGATATGCCACAATTTGCCTCACGCAGTGCAACACATCTCCTTCGCATAGAGTTGATCAGGTTGTTGATTGTGGCCTGTGGAATGTTGGTCCACTCCTCTTCAATGGCTGTGCAAAGTTGCTGGATATTGGCAGGAACTGGAACACGCTGTCGTATACGCTGATCCAGAGCATCCCAAACATGCTCAACGGGTGACATGTCCGGTGAGTATGCTGGCCATGCAAGAACTGGGATGTTTTCAGCTTCCAGGAATTGTGTACAGATCTTTGCAACATGGGGCCGTGCATTATCATACTGCAACATGAGGTGATGGTCGTGGATGAATGGCACAACAATGGGCCTCGGGATCTCATCACGATATCTGTGCATTCACAATGCCATCAATAAAATGCACCTGTGTTCGTCATCCATAACATACGCCTGCCCATACCATAACCCCACCACCACCATGGGCCACTCAATCCACAACACTGACATCAGAAAACTGCTGACCCACACGACGCCACACACGCTGTCTTCCATCTGCCCTGAACAGTGAAAACCGGGTTTCATCCGTGAAGAGAACACCTCTCCAACGTGCCAGACGCCATCGAATGTGAGCATTTGCCCACTCAAGTCGGTTACGACGACGAACTGGAGTCAGGTCGAGACCCCGATGAGGACGACGAGCATGCAGATGAGCTTCCCTGAGACGGTTTCTGACAGTTTGTGCAGAAATTCTTTGGTTATGCAAACCGATTGCTGCAGCAGCTGTCCGAGTGGCTGGTCTCAGACGATCTTGGAGGTGAACATGCTGGATGTGGAGGTCCTGAGTTGGCGTGGTTACACGTGGTCTGCGGTTGTGAGGCCGGTTGGATGTACAGCCAAATTCTCTGAAGTGCCTTTGGAGACGGCTTATGGTAGAGAAATGAACATGCACGCTCCCTCAAAACTTGCGACATCTGTGGCATTGTGCTGTCTAATCAGCATCTTGATATGCCACACCTGTGAGGTGGGATGGATTATCTTGGCAAAAGAGAAGTGCTCACTATCACAGATTTAGACAGATTTGTGAACAATATTTGAAAGAAATGGTTATTTTGTGTATATAGAAAATGTTTTAGATCTTTGAGTTCATCTCATGAAAAATGGGAGCAAAAACAAAAGTCTTGCATTCAAATTTTTGTTCAGTGTACATTGATAGCTGTCGGGTAGTAACTGTTTTTTTAGTCTTTTGGAAGGAGTTCAAAAAGTTTGTAGCCAGGGTGCAACGAGTCCTTTGGTATACTTTGTGATTTCCTGTGCCAATGCGTGCTGTGCAGTTCTTCCAGGAAGGGAAGAGTGGAGCCTTTATGACCCCACTGGAGCTACACTATATTACCAAAAGTATTCGCTCACCTGCCTTTACTCATTCTATGAACTGAAGTGCCATCCCATTCCTAACTCATAGAATTCAATATGATGTCGGTCCACCTTTTGCAGCTATTACAGCTTCAACTCTTCTGGGAAGACTGTCCACAAGGTTGAGGAGAGTGTTTATAGGAATTTTTGACCATTCTTCCAAAAGCGCATTGGTGAGGTCACACACTGATGTTGGTCGAGAAGGCCTGGCTCTCAGTCTCCGCTCTAATTCATCCCAAAGGTGTTCTATCGGGTTCAGGTCAGGACTCTGTGCAGGCCAGTCAAGTTCATCCACACCAGACTCTGTCATCCACGTCTTTATGGACCTTGCTTTGTGCACTGGTGCACAGTCATGTTGGAAGAGGAAGGGGCCCGCTCCAAACTGTTCCCACAAGGTTGGGAGCATGGAATTGTCCAAAATGTTTTGGTATCCTGAAGCATTCAATGTTCCTTTCACTGGAACTAAGGGGCCAAGCCCAGCTCCTGAAAAACAACCCCATACCATAATTCCTCCTCCACCAAATTTCACAGTTGGCACAATGCAATCTGAAATGTACCGTTCTCCTGGCAACCTCCAAACCCAGACTCGTCCATCAGATTGCCAGATGGTAAAGCGTGATTCATCACTCCAGAGAACGCGTCTCCACTGCTCTAGAGGCCAGTGGCGGCGTGCTTTACACCATTGCATCCGACGCCTTGCATTGCACTTGGTGATGTGTGGCTTGGCTGCAGCTGCTCGGCCATGGAAACCCATTCCATGAAGCTCTCTGCGTACTGTACTTGGGCTAATCTGAAGGTCACATGAAGTTTGTAGCTCTGTAGCAATTGACTGTGCAGAAAGTCGGCGACCTCTTTGCACTATGCGCTTCAGCATCCGCTGACCCCTCTCCGTCACTTTACGTGGCCTACCACTTCGTGGCTGAGTTGCTGTTTTTCCCAAACGCTTCCATTTTGTTATAATAGAGCTGACAGTTGACTGTGGAATATTTAGGAGCAAGGAAATTTCACGACTGGATTTGTTGCACAAGTGGCATCCTATGACAGTTCCACGCTGGAATTCACTGAGCTCCTGAGAGCGGCCCATTCTTTCACAAATGTCTTGTTTCACAGTCTGCATGCCTGAGTGCTTGAATTTATACACCTGGGGCCAGGCCAAGTGATTAGAACACCTGATTCTGATCATTTGAATGGGTGAGCGAATACTTTTGGTAATATAGTGTATTTCCTCTGTGCTACTGTGTAGCCAGAGAACCACAAACAAGCAGCATTTAAAACAAGAGGCAACTCAACAAAGTACGAGGGACAGAATTTAGGTCCTGGAGTTCGTCATCCTCAGACAACCTCTGGGAAGAAGCTGCACTTTAGCCTTTGCAGTTCTGGCATTGAGGCCACGCAGCCTTCTGCCTGAGGTACAGAGTGGGATGAACAGTTCATGTGCCAAATGGGCGGGGCCCTCCGTGATTGCACGATGCATTGTTTCTGCACCTGCTGAGATACATGGCTTCTGAAGAAGGAAAGTTTGATTGAACCATTTTTAAATAAATAACAGGATTAGAACTAAAAACCCGAGCGCCTATAATAAATAAATAATTAGGAATATTTTCATTCTCATTGTTACATAAATTGAAATAAAGTGCAGGTCATTCAGTGCAACCTAATAAAATACAATAAAAGGACATGAAATATGCTAATACACAGACATCTTCATTTCACAGTTATTGCACAATCCCTCAAGGAATATGAATCAACATTTAATACATTGATAGATGTCGGGTAGTAATTACTTTTCAGTCTTTTGGAACCTGTAGTTAGAAACGCACACACCTGCCTATATAAAGTCCCACAGTTGACGGTGCATGTCAGAGCACAAACCAAGCATGAAGTCAAAGGAATTGTCTGTAGACCTCCGTGACAGGATTGTCTTGAGGCACAAATCTGGGGAAGGGTGCAGAAACATTTCTGCTGCTTTAAAGATCCCAGTGAGCTCAGTGACCTCCATCATCTGTAAATGGATGCCCCGAGGCCATTTGTTACGACTGGCCTAGGGGAAACCAGCACATAACACATAACACGCTCTCCCCTTCTCCCTGCTCCCAAAGAAGAACCAGAGATCCACAAAAATTTGCAGTCCATAAATTAATTTATGTTGCCGTTGTTGTATTCAGGGTGAGCAATGCCAAAATCCCCATAGTAGTATTGAGCAAAGGCTGTGAATACTTCTGTGAATGTTTCTGGATGCACCATACCTGCATAGTGCCAAATGGCAGATAAAGTCAGGGACTGGCTGGTAATATAATCAAGATGAGGAAAACATTTTTCTTGTGTAGAAGAAAAGTGGGGGAAAGAAAATAGGAAAATTGGTCTGGAATTTGTTTGGTGGACAAAAGCTGTTATAAATCTGATGCAGCAAACTCGTCAGCAAATGAGATGTTAATGTTTTGGTTTGTTTTCACTGAAGTATCTTGTTTGGTTGAGAAGATTTGAGGTTTAATGCATTTTACCATTCCCAAAAGTGAAATCTAAAAGGAAATCTAAATTAAATATTAATTCTTACAATATGTTTACTCTGGTTTTCTTGTTTTTGTTTTTTGTGTAAGCTTCTGAGGAAGATGAGAATGAGGATATATATGTCGATGCATGCTTATATCTCCTGAACCTGCACTCGTGAGCCAGTATCTTGATGCTTGAATCTCTAAAAATAACTCAAAATGTGAAGTAAATAATGATATAATGAAATACTTTTGACAAGTGTTATGACCCAGGGTCATAATTTAGTATTTCTGTTGGTCGTGATGTGTGATTGTTCCTCCTTGCCTGAGGGTGGTGCTACCACCATTGGTGTCTCTCCAGGTGCTGGCTGATGATTGAATGATTGGACGGATGGAGCTGCTATAAATGGCCGCCGCTTGAGCCATTCGTTCTCTTCTCTTCACCCTACTCCCAACTGCACCAGGCTCAGTTGTACTGTGTTGTGTCATGTTGCACTGTGTTGTGTCAGGTTGCTTGTGTATTGGTAATGTTTGATGAGACTTTACTTTAGCAGTCCAGGTAGTAGTAGGGGTGAGTAGCTCTTTCTGTTTATCTCCTTTTTTTCTCCTGTTTATCTTATAGGGAGTCAGGTTAGAAACCTGTATTTTGTTTTCTTTGTTTTTGGTTAGGCAAGTTAGCTTTGGGTCAAATCGTTTTGTTTGTTGTTTTGGGCCATGCTCACCCTGAAGCCAAATGCTACCATCATTTGCAATAAATGAACTTTTGTTGGACTGCAGCTCTGTGGTAATATTCATCCTTGGGAGTGGGGAAAGAGGGGAGCATCCATACCTTTTTCTTGTTGCGTTCAGTTCCCCTAGGCCGGACGTAACATTTAATGGGGGCTCGTCATACTTTTTCTGTGTCATTGTGTTGGGGGAATTCGTTTCTCTGTTTCTGCTTGTCTGTTTGGCAGTTTTTTCTGTGGTGGTGGCAGAGGTAAAATGGAGTTCAAATTAGCAGAGTTTGTGGCTAATCTGACTGAAGAAGTATTAAAAAAGTGTAAAAAGGCTGATTTGTGCCTTATCGCCAGTTCATTTAATGTGCATGTGTTATCTAGCGCAAAGAAAGAAGAGATATATGATCTGCTCTATGTGAAGTTGAGTGAAAGGGGATGGGTTGGAGTTGAGCCAGCTCCCACAGTTGGAGTTGAGCTGGGTGATCTGGCTGGTGTTCCTGCCGCACTCCCAACCTCCCAGTTCCAAACTGGCATGAATGCTGAGGAGCTGAGGCTCACCCTCCGTATAAAGGAGGTGGAGGTGAGACAACGGGAGTTGGAGGTGGAAACCATGCACCTAAAACTAAAGGCTCTGGAGTTAGAGCGGGGAGCCGCTGTAACTGCCAGTCCTTTATCCATGGAGACCTCCACACCCAGTCCTCATGATGGCTTTGATGTGAGCAGGCACATTGCGCTAGTTCCTCCATTCAGGGAGTCTGAAGTGGATATATATTTTAGTGCATTTGAGCGCATCGCCGCTACTCTACATTGGCCAAAGAGTGTGTGGCCTCTTCTACTCCAGTGTAAGTTAGTTGGGAAAGCACAGGAAGTGTGCAATTCTCTGTCCATTGAAGACAGTTTAAATTATGACACCGTGAAAGCCACTGTCCTTAGAGCCTATGAATTAGTGCCTGAGGCTTACAGACAAAAGTTTTGAAATTGTGGAAAAACTGCCAATCAGACATATGTTGAGTTTGCAAGGGAGAAGAGCACTCTGTTTGACAAATGGTGCCAGGCCAGTAAGGTAGCAACTTTTGATCACTTGAGAGAACTCATTTTGTTAGAGGAATTTAAAAACCGACTTCCTGAGAAAATTGTCATTTATCTGAATGAGCAAAAAGTCACCTGTTTCACTGATGCCGCTGTACTTGCTGATGAGTTTTTGTTAACGCACAAAAGTGTTTTCTCTTCCCCAGTGTGCCGTGATCCAGTCTCCATTGGCCGGAGCCCTAGATCACCCAAAAACTCCCGTCGTAACCCCACTGCTGCTACTGGTGACATTGAGAAACGAGAGTGTTTCTATTGCCATGAACAGGGTCACCTCATTGCCGTCTGTCCCACTCTTAAGAAAAAAGCACAATCTAAGAATGTCAAAACACCATCCCCAATCGGTTTCATACACACTAAACCACAACGCCACCAAAGTGTAGACGTGGTAGATGAAATTGATGAGGATTTCAAACCATTTGTTACACAAGGTTCTGTTTCTCTTGAGGGTATGGATAAGCCAGTTCCAATCACTATCCTAAGGGATACCGGTGCGAAACAATCTCTCATGTGTGACCATGTTCTCCCCTTTTCAGCTCAGTCTTACTGTGGTTCTGACATTATAGCATGGGGGGTTAAGCTAAGTGCTGTACGTGCCCCATTGCATTTCATTCAGTTAAACTCTAGGATTGTGTCAGGCAAATTCAAAATTGCTGTGAGACCCCAGTTGCCAATAGCTGGTATTGATTTGATCCTCGGAAACGATTTGGCCGGTGGAAAAGTTTTCCCGTCTCCTGAGGTCATTGAAACCCCAATTGCAGATTTGTGTGTTTCCGATTCTGTTGCGCCTGGTTTACCTCCTTTGTTTCCTGTGTGTGCTGTAACCCGTGCTCAGGCCCGGAAACTTGAAGACTTGGTGGATCTCAGTGACTCTTTCATGACTACCTCTGATCCTACAGATTCTCCCTCAGATGTTAAAGAGAATGTTGTGGTGGAGCTTCAGCCTGATGTTAAATCTCTGACACTTTCAGTAGACAGAGATCAGTTAGTTAAGGCACAGAAAACTGATCCCACTCTGTCTCCTTGTTTTTCTCTTCTAACAGATCCAAAATGTAATACGTCTGGGTCCTACCTGATAGACGATGGGGTTCTGATGCGCCGTTGGTCCCCTCATTCTGGTCTAGCACATGACTCTGTGACTCAAGTTGTAGTGCCACAGCAGTTTCGTTTCCAGGTGCTAGGTTTGGCTCATGACCATAGCATGTCTGGTCATCTAGGTATTAGAAAAACCTACAGCCGTATCCTCCGTTATTTCTTTTGGCCTGGACTTAAGTCAGATGTGGCGAAATTTTGCCGTTCATGCCACACCTGCCAGGTCGCAGGTAAACCAAATCAAGTGATCCCTGTAGCTCCATTAAAGCCAATCCCTGCCGTTGGAGAGCCATTTGAACACGTTATTGTAGACTGTGTGGGTCCTCTGCCAAAAACCAAGTCTGGAAATCGGTACATTCTCACTGTGATGTGTGCTGCGACTCGTTACCCTGAGGCTGTCCCGTTGCGTTCATTAAAAGCTCGTGCCATCGTAAAAGTGCTTGTCAAGTTTTTCTCTACATTTGGCCTTCCAAGGCGCATTCAAAGTGACCAAGGTTCAAATTTTATGTCCAAAATCTTCGCCCAGGTCATGTCGGAGTTAAATGTGAACCACCATACTTCCAGCGCTTATCATCCCGAGAGTCAGGGTGCATTGGAGAGATTTCACCAAACTCTAAAAAGTATGCTTCGCAAATATTGTACTGAGACAAATCGTGAGTGGGATGAAGGATTGCCTTTGTTGTTGTTTGCTGTGAGGGAAACGTTACAGGAGTCATTAGGTTTCAGTCCAGCCGATCTGGTATTTGGCCACACTGTTCGCGGTCCTCTACGCCTGTTGCGAGAGAAGTTTCTCTCAAACAAAACTAGTTTGAGTGAAAATATACTGGACTACGTTAGCTCCTTTAGGGAGAGACTGCATCACGTTTGCAATTTGGCCCGTGATTCACTCTCCACTGCTCAGTCAAAAATGAAAACCAATTTTGACAAAAAGTCTGTTGTGCGGACCTTCACGCCTGGTGATCGTGTACTAGTTCTCTTACCTCTTGTTGGTTGTAGTCTACAGGCAAAGTTTTGTGGTCCATATGTGGTAGACCGTAAGATCAGCGAGACAGACTATGTAATCCACACTCCCGATCGCAGAAAGAAAACTCGTGTGTGTCACATTAACATGCTGAAGACATATGTTGACCGTGAGAAGAATGCTCCATCTCCCATAGTTGTAACTGTTGCCACAGTGTCTGTTGCACAGTCCCCATATGATCCCAGTGATGACGGCCTGAATGACAGACGCAGTTCCTTTTCATGTGCGCGCCTCAGAAATTCAGAAATTCTGTCCAATCTAGATGCCCATTTGGCGCACCTGTCTGACTCTGCCAGGTCTGATATTGGCAAGCTTGTACAAAGTTATCCAACCCTCTTCGGCGACATTCCCACCCAAACTAATGTATTATGTCATGATATTGACGTGGGTGATCACCCCCCGATAAAACAGCACGCCTACCGAGTGCATCCGACAAAACGTGCCATAATGCAACAGGAAGCAAAATATCTTGTTGAAAATGGTTTTGCTGTGCGGAGTACTAGCCCATGGAGCTCTCTTCACTCCTTGTTCCGAAATCTGACCAGACTCCACGTTTCTGTAATGATTATCGCAAGGTAAATGCCGTTGCTAAGGCAGACTCTTTTCCGCTTCCTCGCATGGATGACTGTCGATCAGGTGGGTTCAGCCAAATATGTCACGAAACTAGACCTCCTTAAGGGATATTGGCAGGTTCCCCTGACCCCACGCGCCTCTGAGATATGTGCATTCGTCACTCCGGACCATTTTCTACAGTATACAGTCATGCCATTCGGTCTAAGAAACGCCCCAGCCACTTTCCAGAGGCTCATGAGCACAGTTCTTCGTGGGGTGAGTAACTGTGAAGTTTATTTGGATGATATTGTGGCTTATTCCTCCAACTGGGCTGAACATATGAAAACCCTCTCTGAGATTTTTGAACGTCTGTGTAAGGCTTCCCTAACCCTCAATCTGGCCAAATGTGAGTTTGGGAAGGCTGTTGTTACCTACTTAGGTCTGATGGTGGGACAAGGTCGTGTCTGTCCCGTGACTGCTAAGGTGCAGGCCATCATAGATTTCCCAGCTCCCCAAACGCGCCGTGAGCTCCGCCGTTTTCTGGGGATGGCTGGGTATTATCGTGGTTTTTGTAAGAACTTTTCCGATGTAGTGGCTTCACTGACGAGCTTGGCAAGTCCCAAAATCCCTTTCCAGTGGTCAGAGAAGTGTCAGTTTGCTTTTGAGGCCGTTAAAGCTCTTCTCTGTAGTGCGCCTGTACTCGCTGCCCCTGATTTTGTGCGTCCCTTTAAGCTGGAGGTGGATGCCAGTGCGCTTGGCGTAGGTGCGGTGCTTCTTCAGGAAGATGAGCGTGGCATTGATCATCCAGTCTGCTACTTTTCCAAGAAGCTCAAAAAGCACCAGCTACGTTACAGCACTATTGAAAAAGAGGCTTTGGCCCTGCTTCTGGGGGGGGGGGGGGGGGTGTTATGACCCAGGGTCATAATTTAGTATTTCTGTTGGTCGTGATGTGTGATTGTTCTGTGCTGTTGTTCCTCCCTGCCTGAGGGTGGTGGTGCTACCACTCTGAGATTCTTTCCCCAGGTGCTGTTCCTCCTTGCCTGAGGGTGGTGCTACCACCATTGGTGTCTCTCCAGGTGCTGGCTGATGATTGGATGATTGGACGGATGGAGCTGCTATAAATGGCCGCCGCTTGAGCCATTCGTTCTCTTCTCTTCACCCTACTCCCAACTGCACCAGGCTCAGTTGTACTGTGTTGTGTCATGTTGCACTGTGTTGTGTCAGGTTGCTTGTGTATTGGTAATGTTTGATGAGACTTTACTTTAGCAGTCCAGGTAGTAGTAGGGGTGAGTAGCTCTTTCTGTTTATCTCCTTTTTTTCTCCTGTTTATCTTATAGGGAGTCAGGTTAGAAACCTGTATTTTGTTTTCTTTGTTTTTGGTTAGGCAAGTTAGCTTTGGGTCAAATCGTTTTGTTTGTTGTTTTGGGCCATGCTCACCCTGAAGCCAAATGCTACCATCATTTGCAATAAATGAACTTTTGTTGGACTGCAGCTCTGTGGTAATATTCATCCTTGGGAGTGGGGAAAGAGGGGAGCATCCATACCTTTTTCTTGTTGCGTTCAGTTCCCCTCGGCCGGACGTAACATTTAATGGGGACTCGTCATACTTTTTCTGTGTCATTGTGTTGGGGGAATTCGTTTCTCTGTTGTTTCTGCTTGTCTGTTTGGCAGTTTTTTCTGTGGTGGTGGCAGAGGTAAAATGGAGTTCAAATTAGCAGAGTTTGTGGCTAATCCGACTGAAGAAGTATTAAAAAAGTGTAAAAAGGCTGATTTGTGCCTTATCGCCAGTTCATTTAATGTGCATGTGTTATCTAGCGCAAAGAAAGAAGAGATATATGATCTGCTCTATGTGAAGTTGAGTGAAAGGGGATGGGTTGGAGTTGAGCCAGCTCCCACAGTTGGAGTTGAGCTGGGTGATCTGGCTGGTGTTCCTGCCGCACTCCCAACTATCCATATAGTGGGAGTGACTGGGGCACCGAAACGCAGCCTCTAAATAACGCATTATCTGCTGCGAAACTCGTTCATTTCACCAATATTTTGTTGTGATACGCTAGTGCTATTTCCCGTTGAGTCCAGAGTTATGTGTTATCTATTCGCGTGCAGTCTTTTGTTGTTGTTTGGCCAGCTGTTCCTCTCTCTGCCTCTGCATCCTCCTTTCAGCGAGCTCCTCATCCGTATACTCTGGCTCAAAACGGTAAGGACGTCCATCGTAAACAAAGTTGTCGTCCACAATCTCAGAATCAGAAAAATATTCAGCCATGTTGCAAAAAACTAGCAGTAGCAAATTACAGGTAAACAAGCATAACGTCGCGGGTGTGCGTGGCGCTCAGAGATGACATCATCCAGGTCAGAGGTTAGTAGGTCAATCTACAGACCTCTAATGATGATAACAGGTAACTCTGGACTCAATGGGGAATAGCACTAACGTATCATAACAAAATATTGGTGAAATGAACGAGTTTCGTGGGAGATTATGCGTTATTTAGAGGCTGCGTTTCGGTGCCCCAGTCACTCCCACTATATGGATATACGCTGATCTAAATATCTTTCGAACGACTCCAAATGACACCAAAGTTATATGGGTAAGTAAACAATCGTATTTTATGCCAGAAATAGGTCAGGCGGTCAGTGCGAATTGAGAGAGCCTCTCTGAGACCTCAACCTCTGTGTGACCTCATACAGTGATTTGATTTCAGAGGAGGGAAGAGAAAGAAGTGAAGAGGAAAATAGTTTGGAGACCAGCCCGCCTGTTAACGACGCAGCCGCCATGTACATTTACAGGGAGAACGAAGCGCTTGAAGACAAGATGTTTGTCAAGCTGGTCTGGGACGAGGATGAAGATGTTTAACCTCGTCTCTGCCAGTTTGCAGCCAGGACAGGGCACCATGTGTCACTTTCCCCATCTCATGTTTGACGCAACTGGTATACATTAGTAAATAATCCTGCTTGAGACATCTGGGAATCCTGAAGATAGTCATCACAGAAACTGACAGATGTGACCCTTCACTGCACTCCGTGTTGTTTCCTTCAGCCGAGGTGTGAATCACAATGGAAGTGTTTGCGTCATAGCTAAGAGATAAAAAAAAAAAAAAATAAATCATGCAGTCAAGCCACAAACAAAATAATGAATTAATCGTTAGACATAAAATCATAGTAAAATACAAAGTTCCAAAGTGGTACAAGAAGCAACATATTAGTGATCACCTCCCATCTGAAAATAAATCTGCTCGGGTCATCGTGCGTACAGGCAACTAACGAGGTGCATGTGTTTTTATACAGTCTGTGGTTCTTAAGATAAACAGGCACAGACATGCTGTAATTTAAGTTGTTATTTCACAAAAAATTTGTGGAACAAATTCTGACTAATCATCTGGGGAGTCAAGTGTGATGCATGAGCCTGTCTGATTAGCTGATGATATGACTGATGAACAAAGCTGCCGTGTGAATTCTTAAGTGTAGTGTAAGTGGATTTACCGCCCGCCTCATGAACAATTACCGAAAACAGGCCGTAAAAGGAACCCAGCAGTTTTTTTGGTTGTTTTTTTTTTAAAGCAAAGACGTGAAATATTGTGCAACGGCCAAGTCGGTGAGTCTGATTTCAACCACATCGAGGCTTTGCTGGAGTCAACACTAAAGGCAGAAACAAACAATGATCCGACAATGGAAGACAGCTGTGGTTACCTCAAAGGAGGAAATGTGTTCATTATTGTCCAAGGTTGGCAGACTTCACGACTTTCCCGCAAAGGATTCTGGACAAAATATGATTGATGATTTTGTTGATTTATCCCACTCCTTTCATCCAACTTGGATGTAAATACCCTTAAATTAACGCTGAACCTTAACTTGAAGAAGCCCATATTTATTATCACATCTAAAGTGACTGTAACCGTCCTAACAAATATCTATATTGATGTTTGTATTTCTCCCATTTAATTGATCTCCATTTATACTGTAGATGTTATTTACGTGCTGTGGCAGGGCAACATTGCAGGATCAATAAAATTTGTGTCACGTCTTTGGACTTTGCACCTCGTCCATCTTCTCTTTCTATTCCAACACTCACTAGTGAAGATAATGCACTTCCTTATTGTTTGCATCTTACTTTATTCAGTCATTATCCATGACCGCTTGTCTTTCAACCTTTCACACTCAAAAATGAGCCAGTATTGCATATCTATGAGGAGGTTTAGAAGTGATTCCAGTCAATGCAATGAGACTCAGGTGTTGTTCAGTGGATGGGTTTGCTTGTCACAGTCTGATCTTCACACCATATGTTTGTTATTTTTTTTTTGGAAGTGTATGATGGCACGGACAAAGCTTTCCGAGGAACTTGGTAAAAGAGTCGTCGATGCACATCAGGCTAAAAAAACACCGGTCAGGCATAACATTATGACCACCATCCTGATATTGTGCATGTCTCCCTTGTGGAGACTCATCAGAGAATGGACATGGGCCTTCTGAGGGTGTCCTGTGGTGTCTGGCAACAGGATGTTGTTAGTGGGGGGGTCTTTGAGGGGAGGGGCCTCTGTGGATCATCCCACATACTTGATCAGTTTGGGATCTAGTGAATTTGGAGGCCAGGTCAACACCTTGTGCTGTTCTTAGTGTTTTTTTTTTTTTTTTGAGTTGTTCCTAAAGCGTTTTTTTGTGTGTGTGTGTGTGTGTGTTCTGTGTTGTTGACACTCCCTGATTTTCAATCCTTGGCTTTCAACCCAGCATGAGGCCGTGCTCTCATTTAGTGCTTTTAGTGTTTGTTTTTTTATTGTTTTATTGTTTTTATTGTTTTATTGCTTTTGTCTGTCTGATATCTTAAGTTCTTATTCTTACAGCGCTTTGTTTTGTCTGCGGTTGCTTTTAAAGTGCTCTATAAATGAAGCTGAGTAGAGTTCAGTTGTTTCTAAAGGCTGCTGCCATCAAGGAGTGTCACTGCTATGGGCCCAGGTCCAAAAGTTTCCCAGTGTAACATTTTATTGTCAAAAGATGGGCAATGTTATTTACTTCTATTGCTTCTTTGAGTTGTTTTCCCACATGCCTCCTAAATCAGTCTGTTAACTGTAGACTGCTGCAAGCAATAACCTGTAATCTGTGAAGTCAGTGTGAACGAGAGGATCTGCGATGAACACTCAGCGTCTTTCACTATCGGCCATGGTGGAGTAAATACTCAGGTGTTCTTTTATCCAAGCAGAACCCACAGAATTCAATTTAGTTGCCACATGTAATTATAGTGGTGCATGTCGATTACGATCAGGTTATTGTATTACTGTGTTGCTAACACTAGTAAATTCCTGTGTGAGCAGAGTTTCTCCAACTCACAGTGTTACTTATGTGTAGCTGATGAACACCTGATGTGCCTTGCGGTGTGGAGAATGTGTCATGATTACGAAAAGCTTTTAACTGAATGCCAAATACGCACACAGCAAATGCTGTAGAGTTAAAATTCAGGTGTTGGCAAAATTTTAGCAAGTGTAGAGTTAATTCCTTTTGTATAAAGTTATGTGTTACGTAAATATTGACTGTCTGAACAACAAGCTAACGCTAACGCTAACGTTCGAGTTTACACGTATGCTACAGTCAGTAAATGCTAATTCATGTACAATTACAAGGTTAACATAAGTAGGCTATTTCAGTTGTTACAGCTGACCAAGTAGACAAAGACTATAACTGCGGTGGTGTTAAAATGCTTGTCGGTTAGCATTACGTTTGACCCTAGCTAAACCATGTTAGGTTAGCGGGCCCATCACAGCCAGTGCCGTTATACGCTAACGAAGAGTTTCAAATATCCTACAGGGAAATGTAGATACATTATTTGAGAGCTTTCTGTCTTCCCCAATAAAATAGTGGTAAAGTTGATAGAGACCAACAAAACAGCGAGTGGTTGTAAAGTTAGCTGCCCTGCTGCAGGCTGCTGTATCCCGGTACTACTGTGTTTCGTGTTTCAGCCCGCATCAACGGGGTGAACCACGGTAGATTTGTTTGTTTGTTTCGTGGTTCAATCCGCATCAACAGGGCGAACCATGATAGATTTGTTTGTGTCATGATTCATAAAAGGACTAGGCTAATTATTGAAATATTAGTTGTTGTATAATATTAGTGGTGACTCCGGGACGCTGGAATTCACTGTTAAGCCTTCTTGAGGTGTCGTGGGCCTAACTTAACGAAACATCGGTGAAGGGAGATGCCCACTTGAAAACCCCAATGACATGCTGCATACTGCTGTTGTTTAGGCCAGGTTCCTGATGTCTTCATGTTGCTTGGTACCTATGGTTAGCTGCTGAGCGGGACATACAAGCCAGCAGCGTTAGGTTAGCTTATGTTTCACAAGGTTCGAATTATCCTCTGCTGCTCTGTGGGCCTACAAGCCAGCAGCATTTACTCAATTTAGTTAGAATTTAGGTTAAGCTAGCCAGAAACATTTGGTTAGCTTATATTTCACAAGGTTTGAGTTAGCGTCTGCTGCTGAGCGGGACATACAAGCCAGCAGCATTTACTTAGTTCATTTAGATTGTAGATTAAGCGTCATATCACATGACTGTAGGTTTGTTAGGGTTTCTCAGTTGGACAGGGCCTCTAAATGTGTTTTGCCTGGGATTTTGGCACAAGGGATTGTAACATCTAATGCTGTGTATTAATGAATGGCACCACTCGCTGTCTGTTTGGTGGTTCACATGAAGTCCAAAAACTCTGATTAGTCATTTGACTATATTTCTCTTTTAATTAAACTTTTTTGTGTGTTTGTTTGTGTTTGTATGCGTTTCTTTAACCAGGAACTCTACTATGACCCTGAGGCAGTACAACACCTGCTGTAGGAGCCCCAGGACTAATTCTCTCCTTCCCCCTGATGTATCTGGAAAGTTTGATATGAATTGGCGTTTAACGTGTTGTTCCATGCATTTTAAAATAAATGTTTTAAGCTTAACATGGCCTCTTTATTTCATCATAGTTAATTTTACATGTAATATTTAACTGAAAACTGTATTTACACCATACAGTGTAAATATAAAGTAAACACCTGTAGTAGTTAACAACTGACACTATGAGAAAGTTGATATCCAACACTATACACTAGTGTTGAGAGAAACTAACACTGGTTAGTGTTGAGAAGTGTTAAATTTTAACTCTAAGAAGAGTCAATAATAACACTTTGGGAGTGTTAACATACCAACACTTCAAATTAACTCTGCGGTGTGGACCCATATAGACACTTTAAAAGTGTTGAGATTAACTCAGATGGTGTTGATTTGCTGATTTTGCTGCAGTGGCTGCAGTGCTTTGAGAGTTTATTTTGAACTCTGCGAAGCTGCAGTTAGTTTCAGATGTAATCAGCCATTGAGCAAGTGCAGCACTTATGACTGCAGGCTCTGTGCCTGCTGTTTCATGTTTATTGGGGGTTATCAACGCCCCATTGCAATAAAACACTCCTCGGTGGCAGCAGGATGCAGCCTGACACAGGCACTTCCTGACACTTTCTCATCAACAGCAGGCACAGAGCCAGGTCCTCCATTTGCAGTCACGAGCTCTGCAATTGCTTGATGATTGATTTCAGTTGTTTGGTCTGGTCTAGCTGGGTGGTACGTGTCTGAGTAACATCCACATGAATGAATGGATGCAGGTCCGAAAGTTTCCTAGCAGAACAATGAATTATCACAAGATGGACAATGTTATTTACTTCTCCTGTCAGTGGTTTTGATGTTCTTATTGTTCATTCCTTCATCTTCTGTAACAGCTTATTCCTGTTAAGGGTCGCTGGAGACTATCCCAGCTGTCATGTTCTCATCAAACAATCCACTCTAAGGCCAGGTCACAGGTTAGAGAGCTACTTGCCCCCGAGCTACCGCAAGGTGAGTTTTGATCGTCAACATGAGGAATTTCTTGCAGCAGCTTAGTATGGTTGCTTTGTGAACATCATACAAACAGTTTTAGTTGTGTTTAGTAGCAGGCAAGATTTATGAAGCCACTCATTTACGAGGCTGCTTCGTGAATATTTTTGGCACTAGTGAAGATGACAGCGTCATCAGCGTACATTTGAATTTCAACATGGTCAATGTTATTTACTTCAATCGTCAGTGGTTTTGATGTTCTTAAGTATTCATTCATTCCTTCATCTTCTGTAACCGCTTATTCCTGTTAAGGGGCGCTGGAGACTATCCCAGCTGTCATGTTCTTAAACAAATGCACAGATATTATGTTTCAGTTTCATTTGCTTTTAAGCAGCTCTGTATATTACATATTAACCATTTGATTCCCACCACCCCCTGGAACACAAACTAGGGGTCATCAGAACAGAGCACAGACTGTACCCACAAGACTGGATGGCAAGGAGAAGGAGCAAAAACACATTAAACAGGCACTTAAGACGTGTGGATATCCCAACTGGGCCTTTGTAAAAGGCTCAAAAAGGACAGCGAGGAGGAGAGCAACAAGAGGAAAAACATCGTCATCCCCTACGTGGCTGGAGTGTCCAAGAAACTCAGGAGACTTTTCAGAAATCACCATATTCCAGTTTATTTCAAACTAGGAAACACACTTAGGCAAAGACTGGTCCACCCAAAAGACAAAACACCCAGGCAGAAACAGAGTAATGTGGTGTACGCTGTTCAGTGCAGTGAGGAGTGTACAGACTTATACACTGGGGAAACCAAACAACCCACCCATAAACGCATGTACCAACACAGGAGAGCCAGCTCATCAGGAAACGATTCAGCGGTCCACCTAAAACATGAAGGACAAAGGACACTCCTTTGAAAATAACAACATCCAAATCTTAGCCAGAGATGACCGATGGTTTGAAAGAGGAGTGAAGGAAGCCATCTATGTCAGACTGGAAAAACCTTCACTAAACAGAGGAGGTGGACTGAGATTTAATCTGCCATCTATTTACAATACACTTTTAACTTCTGTCCCCAAGAAGTTTCAGTCTCATTCACACCTTGACACTGGAGCCTCTGGCGGACAAGGGTCGTTAGAGCACCACTCATAGGGAAGAGGACAGGGACAAAAACAGTCCCCCCCGCAACAACAGGTAAGTACCCAGTCGTTAATAGAAATAAGCTGCACCAATCAGGAAGAGTTCCTATTTAAACCTCAGACTTCCCACCAGTCCCCTAGAACTGAAGAAGCTACTCGGATGAGGGGTGAAACGTCTTCTCAAAAAAAAACTCTACAAGTCCAGTTGCCTTTTTTTGAAACTTTTTTGGATATGCCATGACCTGGATGACTGAGAACCTTCACAGACATATTAACTGTTGTTTTAGTAGTTTAACAGGCAGAGTCCACGCTCTCATCTGCTTCAAAATAAAAATAAAAAGAAAAACGAAACCTGATGACTAAAAGAGTCTGAGCAGTCTGCAAAAACAGTCTGAGAACGTGTGTTTACCTAATGTGAATGTGACGGTTGTCAAGGTGACAATGAATGAAAAAGTCAGTTGATCACAATCGGCCTCCCTGCTGTGTTGGTGACCCGTGTCTGAGTAACATCCACATGAATGAATGGATGCAGGTCCGAAAGTTTCCTAGCAGAACAATGAATTATCACAAGATGGACAATGTTATTTACTTCTCCTATCAGTGGTTTTGATGTTCTTAAGTATTCATTCATTCCTTCATCTTCTGTAACAGCTTATTCCTGTTAAGGGTCGCTGGAGACTATCCCAGCTGTCATGTTCTCATCAAACAATCCCCTCTAAGGCCAGGTCACAGGTTAGAGAGCTACTTGCCCCCTAGCTACCGCAAGGTGAGTTTTGATCGTCAACATGAGGAATTTCTTGCAGCAACTTAGTACGACTGCAGCTGAATTAGAGATGAACTCTAAGCGTAATGAAACACATCTCCTTGTGTCCTGGGAAATAAATAAATAAATAAATATGAGAACTGCTGATGTTAGGGAATATCTTTTTTTATATGTATATATCTTCTTATTGCTTATTTGTTTTACACCTAATGAATTGTAAACCACTTTTAGTTTCAGCTGGTGTACAGTTATATTGTGTTCCTTCAGGAAAGAGGCCTGATGGATGGGGGGTGGGCTGGGGTGGGGGTCAGTTCCTTCCTGTCTGGTGTTAATCTTTAATTTACTCCAGCACACAAGGAGGAGAGGAAACTTTGTGGAGCAAAAAATGACGCACTTCATTAAAAACTAAGAACTCTAAGATGAACAAATCAGCCACAGCTGCACACACACACACACACACACACACACACACACATATTTTCTTCGTGCAGCCTTATGAAACAAAATGATTCAGCTGGACCTGTTGCATGAGTGGTGACACATCTTCCAAGTTTTCTTTCAATTTACACATATTACTCATATGACTTTGCCTACATCATACTTTTTCCTTTTTTTCTTTTTGTTTTGTTTTTTGTTTGTCACATTTTTCACTCCTCATAAACTGCACGCTTCCAGTTCCCAGAACAGCCTCCTGTGCCTTTGAGCCATCCCATTTTCGTGGCGCAGCCTTGAACTGCGTCAGTCCAGAACGGGCTACTTAAAGGGTTTCCCTCCCTGCAGCGGTGCACTCTCCTCTGCTGCAGACCAAGTGGCGCACGCTCCTAAACCCAAGACTTCATGGCTCAAGGTAAGACACCGTTTCATTTATGCATGCACATTAGCGCTGCACCGTTTTCTGCTCTGCGTTATACGGGGACTTCTTAATCACATTATGAAATAATATGAGACGCATTCATATTTCCGTGTCTCTCTACCCTCTCTCTGTCCCTGGATAGTCTAAAGGTCTGCGCCACGGCAATAACATGACAAAGCTGTGAATGAAAGCGCATGCATTCCACTCTTATTCTGCAGCAGGTGTTCAGACCATGCATTAAGATCGGATCTGGCCAGCGTAAAAGGACAAGTGTGAACACCCCCAGGATGCACTGAGATCGCAACAGGGGTGCTCATGTGCTAGGAGCCTCATTTATTCAGAATTGTTATAAATTATACAACATAAATTAGCACCTGTTAAGGAGAAATCACCTTGATGTTTGTTCATTAGTAATAAGAGTTTAAATATATATAAATTAAAAGAAATGTCCTTGTAGCTGTTAATTAACTAAAAGATTGTTGATCTGGTTATGTCCACATACATGGATCAGGCATAACATGAGCAGAACACTGAATTAGCACAGGATGGTCAATGTTATTTACTTCTCCTGTAAGTGGTCATAATGTTACGCCTGATCGATGTGTAATCTTTGAGTTGCCTCCTAAATCAATCTGTGAACCGCAGACTGCTGCAAGCAATAACCTGTAATCTGTGAAGTCAGTGTGAACGAGAGGATCTGCGATGAACATTCGGCGTCTTTTGCCGTCGGCCGAGGTGGAGTAAATACTCTGGTGTTCTTTTATCCAAGCAGAACACGCAAAAACACACAACCGACTTTATTCTTGTGATTCTGAGAATTAAGTCTGAACTTGTCTCTCACTGAAAGGACATGCTCTAAGTCATTTATTCCTTCTCCGTATAAATCAGGATTACATCAGTTTTTAAGCACATTCCAATATGTTGTTAAAATATTTTCATTTGTCTGAACGGAACTTTACATTTATCACTTGCGATCAGATTACCCGGGACGGTCGTTAATGCAAGGTCTGAACGGGGCCCTGGACCACCTTAACATGTGGTCTGAGATCATGTCACTCCAATGCGTCCTGCGTGTGTTCATACCTTTTAAGCCTGAAGTGTTTCGACCCCGCTCTAGGAGTTTATCAATTCAAAGTGAAATCAAAGTGCTGCAGCCTGAAGGTTTCTCTCTTCTCAACCTCCTGCCAGAACGCAACAGGCACAGATCCATTCTGAAGGCGAAAGATGGCAAATGCGTGACCGTCTTGTGGTTCAGAGGTACACCCAAGCTGTGTGCTAAAGAACATCAGTCAGGTCAAGGTACAGCGTCCCTCTGGTGTTGCTCAACAGTTTATGCAACGGTTTGCCGTTGTTTACAATTACAACTTTATAGAAGTATCTCCCAACAAAATCATGAACTGAATCAACCAACAAAATAGTAATTTAACAATAATTTGTTTCCTTTAGAACCTTCCATGTTCACAGAGAGACGTCATGACGGCCAGGAAATCCAGATGACCTTCCATTTTGAGTATGACAAGTACCTCTACTACCCGAAGGTCGAACATGATGGAAAGAACTCCTTCAAGGTAAATAAAGTAAAGAATCAGTGCATGTCCATTTGTCGCAGTTTTCTCCTTCCAAACCAATGAAACCAAAGACGATGCTGGATTCTATGTTTTGTGTGTTCACAGTTGGGGGTGAAACGCTACACTGAAAACCAGCCAGTGTTAAAAGATAAACATCATTGGTTTAAGTTCGTGAACATCGGTGGAAGCGAACACACGATGCTGCAGTCTGTGGTTTCCCCTGACTATTACGTCTCCATATCAAGAGAGGATTCCAGTTTGGTGCTGAGTCCAACCAAAGACAATGGAGCAGAAGTCACAGTTGAGGACATATAGGTATGTTTTCATTAAGTTGTTTCATAATGTGAAAAAGTTTCTCCGATCAGCAATTGTATGGAATGAATACACCATCATGAAAATCATTTAGAAACCCCAGGGCCTTGGTTAGCGCGGCATGTTCTAAAACAAGTTGTAAATGTTTATTTACATGGCCAGTTTAAAAATCGAAGTGGCCTTGGAGTCCGTTGGCTCATCCGTTCATTAGATACTCCATTCAGACTCTAAAATAAAGCTCAGAGCACTGGAGCTTAAGAAAACACATGGATACAGACAAAACGAATGAAAGTGTGTGCTGCGCTACACTCATTTTTTTTTTCACGGTATTTTGCTCCAGTGAAATCGGAAGTAGACTGTACATGGACTTTCCAGCGCACTCACAGGCATGAAAAAAATTCCTTCTGTGCTAAATAAACCTGGTGTTGCTCACAGACTTAGACACAAAGGAAATTGCTTGGTCATGGCAGCTTAGTTGCACATAAAAAAAACAAAACAAAACATAAAAAAACAAAAAAAAAAACACTTGAAATATAAGTAAAATAATACAAAAGCAAAAAGTATATGAACAAATATACAAGAAATAGAGATGGAACAATATATATTATATACATAGGGATGATAGTAAGGTGCAATAGTGTCCATTAACATGAATAACATGGAGTTATCTGTTGTTGAACAGCTGGATAGAGTTCGGTATGAATGACATCCTGTAGCGTTCACTGGGGGAGTGGATCTGGATCAGTCTGTTGGAGAATGAGCTCCTCTGACCCTCTATTGTCAAAATTACATCTGAATATTGTCCAACAGAAAGGTTTTCCCTAGAGCATGCAAGAAAATCAAGCAACTCCTGCTCCAAAGTTCCTAGCATTCCTCACCAGCTAGCAGCAAGGAATGTAAGATGTAAGAAAACTGGAATTGTAGAGTCTCTTGAAGACATTTCGTCACTCGTCCAAGTCCAATTCTGATAAATAACACCAACAGATGCATCTTTTACCGTTCCTTTACGACTGAAGAAGCTACTTAGATGAAACGTCTTCAAGATACTCTACAAGTCCAGTTGCCTCTAGCAGAAAGTAATGAAATCTATATTCTTGACCTGAATACATCTGCTGAGAACAGACAGAACAGATATGTATAGCCTGTATAAAAACAGGCAGCACCTCAGCACCATCAGTAGCATTTAATAGTACTCCACAGTGTGTTGTATTTCTCTGACGAGCTGGCGCTCCTGTGTTGAGCCACGTTTGTCCATGAACAACTGTTTTGCTTCCCCAGCGTACAAGTCTGTGTATTCCTCACTGCATTAAACTACATAAGACAATTTGCTCCGACCTTCCCGGCATTCCTCGCCAGTTAGCGGCTAGGAATGCCAGGCACAGCCTTATCTCGGCTAATTCATCTTTTATCGTTGCTTCATCGGGAGCGTTTAAACAGCACACGTCAAACGTGGCATTGGTGACATATTCAGCCTATGTGTTTTTGCAACGCCTGACCTAAACGTGTGCGTTTATGATTGCCTGTCTGATAAGATTTCTGTGAAGGTTCTCAGTCATCCGGGTCGTGGTTTATCCAAAAACGGTTGAGAAAACTGGAATTGTAGAGTCTCTTGAAGACATTTCGTCACTCGTCCAAGTCCAGTTCTGATGATTAACACCCACAGATGCATCTTTTACCGGTCCTTTACAACTGAAGAAGCTACTTAGATGAAACGTCTTCAAGATACTCTACAAGTCCAGTTGCCTCTCTTTAAAGGTATCGGATGTCTGATAATATGAGATGCTCAACCGATCGATGCGTCTCTTCCTCTGCAACACTCTCTGCATTCATTAACAGCATTATAAATATTGATTCTCTGGCTCTTAACCTCTCAACCTTCTCTGTGTTGTTTTTTTCCACAGCCCAACTGAACTTCATGACTCCACTTATCCCTGCTCGGGCAGATTCCTTCCTCTGCAGCGTCAACCAGATCTGCTCCGGCTGTGGACCAAGCAAAGAGTCATTATTCCCTGTGAGGCCAGTTGTCTCGTTAAACCGAATCCAAGCATTACTCTCTCACTGCTGTGCTTCCATAAATTTGGGCGACATTTAAGTGACAGATTAAAAAAAACACACACTCTCACACATACCGTAGCAACGAATTGATGCAGCAGGATTTGTTGAGATTTTAAGGTCTCGTTATGTGAAAGTGTCCCATACTGTGATTGTTACACGTTGCTGCTGGTTGCTGCTGGTTGCTGCTTTTGAGCTTTTAAGGCTCAGGGCCCTAATTTGAAGTGCAGATCGGAATTTTTAAGCATCCCTGCCAAAACTGAGATCACCGGACTGTTTTTCATAAGACAACTCCAGAGCCTGGTATAGTTGAAAAACAGTACTCGACTGCCCTCTTTCTTCTCAAGTGACTACAGGACCCTTTTATTTTGAAAACATTTCACAAATACTTTTGATCTGTTGGCATTTAAGTTATATCTGTGGCTTGTTTATATTACTACTACACGGCTACTACTAGCAGACTCTCTACTGACACAGGATGTATGAAGAGCTTTAACAATAATGCCACTACAGTGGCTATGATTACATGGACATTATATTAATCAGAATAATAGCCGAATGTAACCACCTCAATCAGAACAGACTGGCCTGATCAGAATTTATTATCAATCAGCTCAAGGAGCGACGGAAATGCGGAGATAGAAAAGTGTGTCGCTGTTCAGCTGTAGCCTGTTTAAAAAGTGGACGCCATGACAGCTCCTTGAAAGTGAAGCAAAAGCATGTGGGGCTCCCCCTAGTGTTAGGTTGCAGTATAGGTCATAAGCTCCGCCTCCTCCATGTTAGAGGGCAGGGCTTGGGCCGAACTACAACACTAAAACACACGTCACATAAATGTTTTTTCAAAGATGGTTTCCGTCATTTTACGTAGTTAATATAGCGCTGACGTACGTTTAAGAGCTTTTGTTATTAGACCCCTTACATTATAGTTAAATAGTTATTTAGTTATTGGACGCCTTAAAAACAGGATGAGACATCCTGATGATTGACAGTTGCCATTGACACCCGCTCTGTGGAGCAGTCCTGTAGGAATGGGACAATTGTAAAAAACCTAGGGGTGGTTTTGTAATTAATCTCGATTAATCGCATTTTAATCACACAACAATATTTGCCCCAAAAAGCAAAATTTTTTAATTTAAATGGATTTTAGTGAATCAAATACATGCATATTGTAAACTCAAACTCTTTTAAAGTCTGGAAAAATGCATTTAATTGCATTTCGATTCAAACCGGGACTGCTAGCGCTAACAGCTCCGGCAGTTTCTGTGCTCACTGCAACATGCTTTGCATTTACAATGGCACTGTAGCGTTGAAGTGCTTCGGTGGTATGCAAACTCTTTTTTTATGAGGTAGGTTTTGGAAATGAAATTTGCCTTCCATCAGTCCTAGCGACATACTTTCATCCACTTCCTCTATTTTGGTAGCAGTTAGCCCAGCTCTGACGTGTGCATCAGTGTAATCGGTGTACCAGGAAATCTTGCGATTAAATGCGTTTTTTTAAATTTTTGTAACGTTTTTGTTATTTTTTTTTGCAATTAACCAATCGCATTTTACGCGTTAAAGTCCCACCCCTAACCCCCCCCCCCCCCAAAAAAAAAAACTAAGTATACTTGTCAGGGGTTGCACGACACCGTCTAGTCTCTGGTGACGTCACCAATAAAAGCCCAGTAGAAGGTAATGAAATCTATATTCTTGCTGAGAACGGACAGCTAATGTGCTACATACTGTGTACTGCACCTCAACCTTGAGCCACATGTTTGTCCATGAATAATTATTTTGTTTCCCCAGCGTACAAGTCTGTGTATTCCTCACTGCATTAAACTACATAAGAATGACCAGAATCATCTCAGTCAGCTTGTAGAAACGCTGTCCATGTAACAGATATATATGTTTAAAGGATCTAATGAAGCTTATTTTTTTACTTTGTGTACTAACAGTGCAACTGTTATTTATTACTTATTAAGGCATTTATCATTAAAAGTGAACTATTCTGAATGGTGTGTTGTTTGTTTTGTTATTTTTACGAGTATGGCTTAGCCCCCCCCCCGCAACCCTTCACAGGGCAAGTGGTTACAGAAAATGAATGAATGAATGAATGAATGAATGGTTAATGGAAGAGACAATTAATTCTCAGAGAAGTGAGTGAGTAAGATTAGATTTCAGTTTGAGTCACGCTCACTCCCTGTTCTCCCGCACGTCTACGAGACTTTGCTGTTTTTTTCCAATGAGACATGCAGTGTCCAGTGTCATCATCACACAGTCAGCAAAAAGTGTCAAAAAATGAAATATTAAGATAAAGTGAGGTAGAATTTATACAAAGTGTATGTAAAATGTACAAGTAGATACAAACAATATATAAAGTATATGTAAAATATGCTTACAATATACTTGTATTTATATATAACTATAAATACAAAATAAAGTATATATTAAAAAGAATAAATATACAAGTGTGTGTATATATATATATATATTGGTCAACAAATTATTTAACCCCAACTGATGCAACGAGTAGCTTCTCATTTCTTAAACAAGCATGTCTAAAGACACATCCTGTGGTCGTGGACAATTAAATTCTAAGACTGTTTGAGAAGGGTCAAATCATTGGCATGCATCAAGCAGAGAAAACATCGAAGGAGATTGTAGAAACTACTAAAACTAGGTTAAGAACTGTCCAACACATTATTAAAAACTGGAAGGATAGTGGAGAACCATCGTCTTCCAGGAAGAAATGTGGTTAGAAAAAAAATCCTGATTGATGGTGATTGACGATCACTTAAACATTTAGTGAAAACAAATGGAAGAAAAACAACAGTAGAACTCAGGGCTATGATTAATAGTGAAAGTAAGAGCATTTCCACACGTACAATGTGAAAGGAACTCAAGGGATTGGGACTGAACAGCTGTGCAGCCTTAAGAAAACCACTAATCAGTGAGGCTAACTGGAAAAAAAAGGCTTCAGTTTGCTAGGGAGCATAAAGATTGGACTCTGGATGGAAATAAATCTTGTGACATTGCAGAAGCTTATCAAAACAATGACAGTCTAAAGGCGGTCCAAAGAAATTAAGAAAACCACTAATCAGTGAGGCTAACCGTTAAATAAGGCTTCAATTTTACTTGGATTGGCCACCACAGAGTCCAGACCTTAACCCCGTTGAGAATCTTTGGGATGTGCTGGAGAAGTCTTTGCTCAGTGGTCAGACTCTCCCATCATCAATACAAGATCTTGGAGAAAAATTAATGCAACACTGGACGGAAATAGACCTGTCCAGGGTGTACCCCCGCCTTTCGCCCGATGGCAGATGGGATAGGCTCCAGCAGACCCCCGCGACCCTTAACAGGAATAAGCGGGTACAGAAGATGAATGAATGAATGAATGGATGGAAATAAATCTGGTGACATTGCGATCCAACGAAATATTGTGTGACCTTTTTTTGGTTTATATATGTGTGTGTGTGTAATGCAATAATATGGATTTAAGATATATAGATATCAGTATATAGTGAGATATATAAGATATTAAATATATATTATCTATCTATCTAGTAGCAGCTGAAAGGGGTTCAGTCTTTTTTAGCTGAATAATAAAAACCACAAATAGTTCTCATTCCTTTCCATCCACCATAACGACATCAAGGAATAATCAGTGAATCACCACAGAGTGGTGCAACAAACACTTAAGTCATGACCTATCACGTAGTAGGATATGATGGATGATCTTTTATCATACTGGTATGCGTCAAGCTACTCAAATAAACGTCCAAATCTCACTGATTTAATGTACTTGCTTTGGAAAGAAAGTGGAGTTTGAGTGAGCGTTTCGTTTGCTGACTGCCCCCGCGCCCCAGTCATCAAAATAAAAAACAAGAAACACACAAGGAAACCCTGTCCAGCCTCTGGGAAGCCATTCAGACTGCATTTTGAAAAATAGTGCTTTTATATGAGAGTCTATGTGAACTGCTTGAAGTCACAATCTGTAATAATTATTCCCTTTATTATGATCTGACATGGGGAAATTCTTTTTTTCTGCATTTAACCCACCCATGCAATCACACAGTAGTGTGCACTCTCGGAGCAATCACTTGTGTACGAAGGGGTTGCTTCTCTAACCACTACGCCACAGCTCCCCAAGAGAGTGCACCTCTTTCGATCCAGTATGAGTCAAAGTTTATTTACTGTTGCCCTGTGTACAGGTACAGCAGGAGTGGAATTTAAATTGAAACGACCCACACTGTGCAAATTTAGCGAGTGCCTAAGAACTAAATTAAATAAGGTAAAGAATAATAAAAAATAAGAAAGTTGCTGCACAGAAGGGTGTTTATAGTCAGTTTAACCCGTGGGAAGAAGCTCCTTCTCAGCGTCTTGGTCACGGCTGTAATGGAGCATAATGAGTAAACACGTGAACACTCTGTGGTTTGGATGGTGAATGTTCCTGATGATCTGCAGAGCCCTGGTCCTGAGCATCAGACCTGACGTGTCCTGCCAGTTGAGGAGGGCAGACGCAGTGATGTATTAGAGATGACACAGAAAATTCTCAGGAAAAATTGCGTAATTTTAAACCCACTCTTGCCTTGTATAGCCATATTCCATTCCATCAATATACACCGATTAGGCGTAACATTATGATATTTCTTCCTAATATTGCGTAGGTCTGCCGTGTGGCCTCCAAAACAGTTGTGACTCATCAGAGAATGGACATGGTGTCCTTCTGAGGGTGTCCTGTGGTGTCTGGCAACAGAATGTTGTTAGTGGGGGGCTTTGAGGGGTCTGTGGATCTGTGGATCATCCCACAGATACTTGATCAGTTTGGGATCTAGTGAATTTGGAGGCCAGGTCAGCACTGGGGTTGGCTGCTGCCGTCAAGGTGGGTGATACATGTCTAAGTAACATCCACACCAATGGAGGCCTTGTCCAAAAGTCTGGGTCTACTTCTGGATCACAGACTGAACTGGATCGGCTAAAACAGACTCAGTATACAAAAAAAGGTCAGTTTTTCCTCTGTTTCCTCAGGAGGCTAAGGTCGTTTAACATCTGCCGGAAGCTGCTGGACATGTTCTACCAGACTATCATAGCCAGTGTTCTCTTCTACTACGCTGTAGTGTCAGCACTAAGAAGAAGGACACCTCTGATACAGAAGTAGGAGCAGAGCTGGAGTCCCTGACATTAGTGGTAGATGGAAGGACCTTGAGCAAACTCCGATCCATCATGGTCCATGTCCACCTCCCTCTACGGGACACCGTAGTCGGAGGAGAAGCTCGATCAGTGGCAGGCTGCTGTCTATCTATCTATCTATGTTAACTACTTTGTCTATCGGTGGTCATAATGTTGTGGCTGATTGGTGTATGTATAGTGGTGCCCTGAATTACAAACAAGAGACAGTTTAACAGTTTAGTCTGACAAAGTGAAAACATGAGTGAGTGGGTGGTTGGTTGGTTCCGTCACACTGTGAGGGGAACGCACCAGACATGATCATAAATAGATTAGATGACAGATATAAAAGTAAAGTCTCTCCTGAACTGCTGCCAGGGGGAAATACTATCATTTATGAGGCAACCGTTGACCTCACTAAGAGCAGCAGTGAATGAGTAAATAAATAAATAAATATTGAGCAAGCGCAGACAGGATGTGTACTGGCGAACTACTCAAACTCGCTGTGAGGGGGCGGAACAACTTCTTTTTGAGGCATTTCTGAGCTTTTTTTTATCCCAAATGAAATCATCCCTTTCATTTAAGGAAGTAAAACCCTCACACGAATTTAACTGTAAAATCTTTACGTGGCCCCGCATCCGGTTGATGAATCACACTTGCATCCCATCTTCTCATCAAGCCTCCATAAAAGTCCAGCTTCGCCTGTTTGCTCTGTAGTGCCTACGCAACAGTGCCTTTGAGAGTTTTCCGGTTCTCTTGACCCCTTTTTCGACCTTGAATCAGACCTCTGCATTCTCCTCTCCAGACTCAGCGCTGCGGTTTTTAGTTTTTTCTTTTGACCTTCTATTGAATTTATCAACAGATTTTGTGTTGATTGCTCAATTAATTTCATCCGTGGGACAGGAAGTGCCAGAGTTCACACCATCTTTAAAGATTTTATAAATGACCTAAAAGTAAAGATACAAAAGCGCTGACCTGTCCAAAACACACAGAACATGTGCTGGGGATCATTCAAACAGATTCAGATGTGGGCTGGTTTAAACACTTCCATGTGTCTTTTTGGAGCATAATTTGCTCTTTGGACTGGCGGCAGTAAAAGTTATTTGCAGAGGCTCAGAGAAGAGACAGCTCACTGCTGTCAAACCTGAGTCAAACCAAATAAGTCTGCCAGCCGGGTAAATGGAAAAACCGAGCATGTTTATTTTGCATAACCTGATCCAAGTCTTAAGCAGGCCTGGTATTGGAATTTGTCAACCAGAGATCACAACATACGACTGACCTAGTTCTAGTAGTGGAGATTGTTTATATGAGTCACGTGACTAATACATGCCACGGATGCATGCGAGAAAAGTACCTAAAAACCAGAGACCTGTCTGTGCAGGAGGTTGGATTTCTATGGATTAGATTTGAAACGATGCAAAAGGCGCTTTCAGTTCTCAAGTTGTTCGCAGGAATTTCAGCCCACGCAAGAATTTGCAAACAACATGCTTCACGACCCATGTGTAGAGAATAATTATAGCTGTACATGACTTATTTTTTGAAGTGGAATTTCATTATAGCTTTGAAGGACAATAAAGAAAGTCTGTTTGGAGTATGTCGTTTTGTAGGTAAAATAAAGCTGCAGAATTAAATGTTTCAGCAGTCAATAGGATTTATCTTCTGGGGATCACAGATACCATCATCATTTTAGTTCCCCCTAAAACAATATATTAACAAGAGACCTTGTTAGCTTTGGCTCTAAGAATAGAAATTAACATTAGAGACCTAAACCCGTAATTCATACCAGGCTGTAAACATGTTTATTTCAGGTGTAAAGTTGGACATATTAAAGAGGAATTACCATTTTTCTTACAACCTGGACCTTATTTCTGGCATAAAATACAATCGTTTACACACCAATATAACTTTGGTGTCATTTGGAGCCGTTCGGAAGATATCCGAAGATCTGCATATATCCAATAAAGTGGGAGTGACTGGGGCACCGAAACGCAGCCTCTAAATAACGCATTAACTCGTTCATTTCACCAATATTTCGGGGAATAGCACTAACGTATCATAACAAAATATTGGTGGAATGAACATGGAGGTCTACAGAGATTAACTCGCTTTTGGAGCCAGCCTCAAGTGGTCTAACGCTAGCAGAGGAACGGTCCAAATCCTCTGGACAGCAGTCAGTTAACAACTTCACCAAACGTCCTGTGGTAACAGAGAGAAGGAGGCTGCACATCAACTATTTGATAAAGTTATTAGAGCTTAGCTGCAGAGAAATACCTGCTACACTATCCCATCTAACAACACGCTGTGGAGTACTATTAAATGATATTGATGGTGCTGAGGTGCTGCCTGTTTTTATACAGGCTATACATATCTGCAGCTCACAGTATGTAGCACATAAGCTGTCTGTTCTCAGCAGATGTATTCAGGTCAAGAATATAGATTTCATTACTCTCTACTGTGTTTTTATCATTGATGTTATCATTGGTGATGTTATCATTGGCATTGTAATAAGTCAATTTACGTTTTGGCTCATATCTCCAGAACCGTGTGCCCTAGAAACAAAATTCTCCCTCTGATTCCTACATAGCCCTGGTTCTAATGGACTAGGCCACGTCCATTTCCGTCAGCCAATTTTTTTCCGCCACCTCAAAGCAAAATCAACTCCTCCTACCACGCTCATCCAATTCTCACCAAACTTGGCATGAATCTTTTATGGACAAAGATGATGAAAAGTTCTCAAAATAACTTTAGCAGGGTTATTGATTACAAAGTTAATGACTAATTAATTTTAATGGCGTGCAACAGTATAACTCCAAAGCTAATATTTTGTGAAGCATATACCCAAACTTAATGAAACTTCATATCATTGATAGTAATATGATTCTGTACAAGCACCCCAACTTTTGTGAACTTTGGTCTGTAGGGGGCGCTACACAGGCAACATTTCAATATCTCAAAAACTGCAATAGCTAGCTTCATGAAAGACGCCCATCAAGTGACATTGCGTCTACAGGGGGCGCTACACGTGACACGGAAATATTTTCTATGACTTTAAGGCCTATAACTTTTGAAGCATTCACCCAATCCTTGTGAAACTTAGCACCCCTCATTATAATATGTTTGAGTACAGTCATGGCAATTTTCGAGAAATTCGGGCAGTATGGGGGCGCTACAACGACTACATGTTTATATCTCACAAACCAAAACAGGAAACTGCTTGCAATTTGATAATAATAATCTGTGGATGACCCCTTATAAGCCCACCAAGTTTCGTGCAATACGGTCTATAGGGGGCGCTACTGGTGACTCATGTCTCTGCGTCCCACTCGGGGGTGACTTTGGACCCCTCTATGATCGCTTGCAATCATCTAGCTCTATGTGTAACACTACTGGAAGAATAATGCAAACGGCACTGAACATCTTTTGTTGTTTAACTTGGAGGACTTGTTGCATATTAAGCGTGAGCCAGAACTGCACTGTATGCACTGTATATAAACATCACAATACAGCATACGGTGGTAAATACATACAGAAAAACAGAAATACGTGAATAAAATTGTCATGGCTTTGATCTTTGAATATTTTCTGTGACCCTGTTTGGTTTGCGTTTCCTGCTTGTTATTTTATAAAGTTCTTCCCTGGTGTTTCTTGTCTTGTTTATCCCCCCCCCCCCCCCCCCCCCCCTTTAATTGTTGGATTGGTTTCTCCTTGTGTTGCTCCGCCCTCTTTAGTTTCATCTGTGTCTCATTTACCCCTCTGCCCAGCTGTGGTGTATATAAAGCCCTGTCTTTCCCTTTCCCTCTGTTAAGTCATCTGTTAAGTTCCTCAAATTCTTGGTTTTGGTCTCTTTTTTTTTTTTTTTTTGGCATTGTGTTTTTTGTGTTTCATCTCCTGTGGCGCCTTAAGTTCTGCATTTTGCATTTCTTATTAAAGCCATTTGGTCGCCTGCTCCTTCCACCCTCTGCGTCCTGCATTTAGCTCACACTTCACCAGAAATCTGCCTTTCCGTTTCACTAATGAATGATACCTATAATCTGATAAGCATGGAAATCTCTCACACCATCCTTGATGAGGCAACACGGAGCTGCAATGATTCACCTTGATGTATTTGCGTTGGAGGGGAATGTGCCGGATGAAAATCGTTCTCTTCCGACATGCGATAAAAGATAGGATACATAAGATAAAGATAAAGCAACAAACACTTTCCTTTTGATGTGCTGCATACCATTTTGGCAGTTTAGAAATCTGATGCAAGTTTCAAATTGACACCCAGACCCTGTAGGCCCAGTCCTGATACAATAGGTTTCTTGTGCAGAGGAAGGCTTATACATTTCTTTTTAAAATACCTCAGAAGATAATCGGCCCTGTATTCCAAGTGCTCTTAAATAGCATTTAAATAGTCCAGTCATTCAAAACTTTAACCTTCAAACTACACCTTTCTTTCTCTCATTGGTGTACTAAAGGCTTTGCACACACGTAGGATGACAAAGTAATCAGTGATTAATGTTTAGGAACCTACGATAAGATAAGTGAAAATCAGAAGGTGGTTGTCGCAATATCCTGTGAAGCGCTGTTTACACCTTCTCCTCTGTATTGTTTGTTACCAGAGAACTTAACACAGCATGAGTCAGTGAGGCAAGCATCTGAGGATTAATTACTGAAGTCAATAGGCCACACTCCACAGGCTCTTCTTCATTCAAGTATACAAATTTATTCACCCTGGCCCACACATGGAACTTGCGCTTGACTGTATTGTACCATTTCGTAGAACAGTAGGTGGCGCTAGCATCTTGAACCCTGCAGCTTCTCCATAAAACGAGATCAATGAGGGCACAGCTTCCACAGACCAGGGGTCGCGTTAACCGAATATTTTCCGTCATTGACCGTTTTTTATTTTTTTTTTTTAAATGTGAATCTGAGGCCATCCGTCATTTTGACAGATTGCAATTCACACCCCTGACCACTTGGCGGCGAGTGACCTTATTAATTGGCTCTTGTCTCGCATCGCATTTTCCTGGTACACCGATTACACTGATGCACACGTCAGAGCTCGGCTAACCATATGTCTACGTCTATGCAGCTAATGGCTACCAAAATTGAATTTGCATACCACCGAAGCACTTCAACCCTACGGTACTGTCTAAGAGCTGTTTACGCTAGCAGTCCCGTTCCGAGTACGGACAAGACGTGTCGGTAGCATTGACTGTCGGCAGCCGAAACTTTTTTTTGTTGTTGTTGTTGTTTTTTATTACCATTTAAAGTCTATACTGTTCTGAAAAAAGTACTTAAAGTTAATTAAACTTTATTCATTCATTCATTCATTTTCTATACCCGCTTATTCCTGTTAAGGGTCACGGGGGTCTGCTGGAGCCTATCCCAGCTGTCATCGGGCGAGAGGCGGGGTACACCCTGGACAGGTCGCCAGTCCATCGCAGGGCCAACACAGAGACACAGACAACCATTCACACTCACACTCACACCTACGGCCAATTTAGAATGACCAATTAACCTAATGAGCATGTCTTTGGATGGTGGGAGGAAGCCGGAGTACCCGGAGAGAACCCACGCAGACACAGGGAGAACATGCAAACTCCAAACAGAAAGGCCAGCCGGCCCTAATTAAGCTTTAATGAAAATTAAATGCTATTGAATATGTCTTTATTATCATTTTAAAAAATTAAAGTGACAGGTAAAAATAGATTATGACAGGATTTTTATGACCCTGTCAGTCAAAATGACAGACAACGAAAAAGTCTAGCGCAACCTCTGCCACAGACGCAACTTTTTTTTATCGTGACGTTGACGATAAACGGTCTGCATCAATTTGACAGCGACAGCCCAGACCCTACGCATATTTATTTATACTTGTGCAGTCGTCAGTCTGGCTCGCTCTGTAAAAACACCTCCCAAACACTAGTCGGCGCTGTGTCTTTTTTGCCACTCGGGTTAATTTTTGCTTCCACTTCCTGCTTCACTTTCAGAAATGGCGACTGAAACTTTCGCTGAAAGTTCGCGAGTCACACAAATGTTTGTCCCTCACAATACAGCCTATAGTGGTAAATGCATACAGAAAAACAGCAATACGTGAATAAAATTGTCACGGCTTTGATTATTTTCTGTGACCCTGTTTGGTTTGCGTTTCCTGTTTTTTATTTTGTAAAATTCTTCCTCTGTGTCTTGTTTCTCTTTGTGTTTTTTGTGTTTCCTTTCCTTTAAGCGCTGAAATTCGCCGAACACAAGTCGTACAACTGTTTGACAAATGTTTGTATCTCCGAACCTCCTCAGTTAACCTTTCCTCGAAGTGTTCCATCTTTACTGATCCAAAACAATCAACTGGAAAATTGCGGAGATGGAGAGGAAGACAGAAATACTAGGCTGCTAGACCGCAAGATTGATTGTGATTGGTCATCTTGGTAGTAGCGTGTTTCCGCTTTGGTATTTTCAGCTCCATCTACGCAATTTTCGTATTAGTCAGAGGTGTAGAGGGTGTACAAGAATGGTGGCAGAACAGTTCCTTGGGGTTCTCAGTCATCCAGGTCATGGTATATCCAAAAAAGCAGACTTGTAGAGTTTTTGAGAAGACGTCAGCTCTAGGGGGCTGGTGGGAAGTTTAAATAGGAAACTTTTACTGAAGCTGTTTGTCAGACGGCTCGTCAAACAAACAGCCCCCTCTCAACGACAGGTAAGTATCTAAAATTGGAAATTGGCTGCACCGGTTGTTTACACAAACAAACAAGCTTCGGTAAAAGTTTCCTATTTAAACTTCCCACCAGTCCCCTAGAACTCACCGATCAGGTGAGTGGTGAAACTCTATCATCTCAGAAACTCCACAAGTCCAGTTGCCTTTTTTAAAAGCTTTTTTGGATGTCCCTTAAGTGCTTGTCAATACGTACACAACGTCTTTCACTTTTCATCTTACAGTCTCGTATTTGTTTCCTATACATCACCCGTTCCAGCTCACTGGAGGTCCTATTCTTTCCCAGTCTGCCTGTAAACTGGATGCGTTCCTGTTCTTGAGTTTCACTCTTAGCCAGTGTCTGGTTACACGTTGTGACATGTTTCTTTTGCTACCTGAACGGCAAATCGAGTGTATTTATGTATTTTTTTGTCTGAACATTTCTTCATTACCTCACACTTTTTCCCCTTCACTCTCCACTTCAGCACTCATCATTGGCTTGGTTCCCTTTTATTTCCTGCTTCTCTTTCAATTACGCAGAGTAAACAGGAAAGGTCAGCTCAGCAAATATGCTCTGTATAAACATTAGACGAGCTCTGCCTTGATTTAATCGATTTTGAGGCAAAGCTGGCATGTTGCTAATGTGCTTCTGATTTTCTAATTCATGAATATTGATGTGATTTATTATTAATGTGAGTCATGCAACAAGACCTAGAGAAGCCAGGGATACTGTTAGTTAAACAAAAACAAAATATCTTCCGCATGAAATGAAAGTACAGTAAGTGTGCTACACTGCCTCACCAAAAAAAACAAAGGTGACACCCTCTAATATTTTTTATGGACTGTCTTTAGACGCCATTGTTTCGCTAAGTTTCTGCAATGTCACAAGATTTATTTCCATCCAGAGTCCAGTCTTTATACTCCCTAGTAAATTGAAGCCGTTTTTTCCGGTTAGCTTCACTGATGTGGTTTTCTTAAGGCTACACAGCTGTTCAGTCCCAATCCCTTGAGTTCCCTTCACATTGTACGTGCGGAAATCCTCTTACTTTCACTACTGAACATAGCCCTGAGCTCTACTGTTGTTTTTCTTCCATTTAATTTCACCAAACGTTTAAGTGATCGCCGATCACCATCAATCAGGATTTTTTTCCCACCACATTTCTTCCTGGAAGACGATGGTTCCCCACTATCCTTCCAGTTTTTAATAATGCGTTGGACAGTTCTTAACCCAGTTTTAGTAGTTTCTACAATCTCCTTAGATGTTTTCTCTGCTTGATGCATGCCATTGATTTGACCCTTCTCAAACAGACTAACATCTTTTCCACGACCACAGGATGTGTCTTTAGACATGGTTGTTGAAGAAATGAGAAGCTACTCATTGCATCAGTTGGGGTTAAATAACTTGTTGCCAGCTGAAAGATAATCACCCATGCAGGAATTATCCAACAGGAGGCTCGTATATATTTCCTTAGTTAAACGCAGGTGGCGACTCTTTTTTTTATTTATTTATTTTTTTGGCCAGGCAGTGTGACAATGTGTCTTGGCGATGAATTGTCTGTGTTTGCAGTTTGCATACCCGTGACACGAATAGATATGGGAACAATATCACCACACACTAAAGATGTTTCACCACCAAAGGCTTGCATGGATATGGGCCAGGTTGCGTTTTAAATGGTATGTAATGGATGCAGTGATGTAATGGTATTTCAGAATTAATGGCTCCTTACCATCCATCGGGAACATCAGCCTTGCAAAAGTACACGGGAGCTGAACATTCCCAGGGCCGTGTGAGTAGCTTTAACTGTATACACCAATCAAGCATAACATTATGACCACTGACCGGAGAAGTGAATAACATTGACCATCTTGGGTTCAGTTACTAGATTTAGTGAACAGGTTATATTCGTGCATGATTATGTAGAAAACCTATTGGTTCAAGGAGAGTGCAGGAGGCCTGAGACCTTGTTGCCACCTGAAGATACTCCCTCCTTCCGAAGAATAGATAACATGTTTTTTGCTAGGCAATATGACGTGTACTGAAGATAATCTGGCATTGTGTATAACTACTGTTTCATTTTTCTGTTCTGGGAGCTCCTCTACCATAACCTTGTGTTGAGTGAGATTCAGCGCACCCATGGCACATGTGCAGATTCAGTTACTCAATGTCTGACAAGGGAGCGCGTGAAGAAAAGGAAGCGGGACTTCTTAGAGATGTGTCCTCAAATTGATTTCAAACTAAGGGGAAATAACAAAACACAGAGATTTGAATTACTCCATCCAAGACTCACTGAAACGGATCATTCTTTTATGTAATTGCATGCGACAAATTCTAGGCATTGTTGACTCTCACTGCAGGTATTTTATTTTATTTTTTTGCATGTGACACCCTCCAGATCCCACTGTGGCTTTCCCGTCTGCAGGTGAGGTGAGCAGGTTGTGCGATACGAGCACCACCTCCGTCAGTAGATCTCTGCTGCTGTCATGTGGCATTCCAGAGGTACTGCCGTTACTTTCAAGAGACAACAGAAGAAATCCGCCAATCACCTATTTATTTATGAACTTAAAGCGCACACGGAGAAAAGGCAGATGCAAGACAACCATCTTGGTTTGGCGGAATTACTTCAGCTGTCACGAGAGGAAAAAAAATCAAAGCAAACATCCGAGTGAATGTTTGGATGCAAGACGAAAACGCAGGAACAGACGACTCTGATGCGTGTCTGCATCTCCCAGAGTTCCAGCTCTGCAGCACTGAGCCGATCATTTCCCCCACTCATGCATGGGATTTGGATGACGCCGTGTCATGTGCGCAGAAAATGTACAGTTTGCCTGAGAGCGGCAGGCAGAGCACATTCCTCACACATGGCAACACGCGCTAAAAATAGCTCGGAAGCCCCTCGCTCAGTCACTGTTATAGGATGTTTGCTCGGCTCCTTTGGTCCAGATTCAGGGCATTCGTGAAACCTCCTCAGCTGCCTCCCCTCACACTTTCTCCTCCATCATCCTCCTCGGTCCTCCGCTCATCATCATCATCATCATCAGCTCTGTCCTCTCTCCTGCCCGTCGTCAAACCAGCTGCCGATGCATTTTGTCAGGAAGGAAGCATCAACAGCAAAAAGACGTACTCTGCACAAACACAGTGGTTCCTTTTTCATCGTATTGCTCCATGCATCTTGGAAATGGTTTTGCTCATTGCGTCGAGAAATCCATACATTGCACTGCTGTTTTTTTTTTTTTTTAACTGACTCAAACCGATTCATCAGTTCAGACGTGCCTGGGCACCAGATCGCAGATGCATCTCGCTCAACTTCTGATGATCCACCTGCATTCATTCATCTTCACATTTGAGAAAGACTGAAGGTTAAATGAACGATGCAGTGGCAGTGTAGCACTACTACGTGTTAACAAGTAAACCTTGAACACAAATCCTTCTGCCTCCGTGTCATACTGACAGTCTGGAGAGGATCTTCTTAAATAAATGAGGCCAATAAATCTGTCTTCATCTCATGCGTCCTCTGCAGTCTCTCTCTTTCTCTCTCTCTCTCTCTCTCTCCCTCTCTTTTTTTTTTCTTTGGTGATTTGGAGCCGTATGAGTAAAATAGATTTGGTGCTCATCTTCTCTGCAAACAAACCAGTAAGACGTCGAGCAGACTAACCGAGTTTGTCACAGATTCAGATCACAGATGTTCTCCTTAGAGCTCCTTAGATTCAAGTCATCATAATTAGACTATAACAACACTACAACTACTACGAATACAAGAACTACACATTTTACTGCCTTTAACTTTTATGAAACATTGCTTTTGACAATGATGTCTTGGATAATTGGGGAGGACCTTGTAGCTCTTAGCTGCTCCAACAGTAGGAGCAAAAGGCTGAATGTGAAATGTCACGATAGTATAGGCTTTATCTTTAGTGAAGTATTTCAACACACTTCATGAACCGCTGCTAGTTTTTCTGCAACGACCCACTGGACTCCTCACCTGTCTTCTTGGAGGCATCCATGTTGTTATTGTCACGTGATCAGAGACTAGTCGACATGATGCTTAAGCGTGAAGTCGACAAGTCTGTGCAACCCTAAAGGCTCATTTGGAGTACTGCGGGACCTAGACGCCATAACCTACGTACGTAGCCTACGCCGGTGCAAGATGCTTATACTTGTGCCTTGTCAATCTGGCTCGCTCTGTAATAACGCCACCCAAACACTAGTCGGCGCTGTGTCTTTTCTGACAGTCGGATTCATTTTTGTTTCTTCTTCCTGCTTCACCTTCAACAATGGCGAAACTTTCGCCTAAATTTCGCCGAAAACGAGTCCTACAAATGTTTGTATCTCTGAACCTCCTCAGTTAACCTTTCCTCGATGTGTTCCATCTTTATTGATCCAAAACGATCAATTATAAAATTGCGGAGAGATAGAGAAGCATCTGGAAATACTAGGCCGCTAGACCGCAAGATTGATTGTGATAGGTCCTCTTGGTTGTAGTGTGTTTCTGCTTTAGTATTTCCAGCTGCTTCTCCATCTCCGCAGTTAAGTCAGAGGTGTAGAGGGGTGTACGAAAATGGTGACAGTACAGTTCCCTGGGGCGCTTGTCAACACGTCTGGACCACTGCACCACTGGGACATTTAAGAAGGGCTCATGAACTTTGATCCAAAACAATCAATTTGAAAATTGCAGAGATGGAGAAACAGCTGGAAATACTAAAGTGAAATCACGCAAAACAACCAAGTGGACCAATCACAGCTCTTGTGGCGCGTAGTTACATTTCTGGTCAGGTTTGCTCTGTTGCCGTAGCTTCTGCGTCTGAACCGCCTATTAGTGTGCATGCATGGTTGTATTTCGCCATTTTGGGCACCAGGTGTATTCAACCCAATGCCTCCACCTCTCAGAGATCCGAGCCCTCACTTCTCCTGCTCTGCATGATGGATAGGCAGCTTAGCGTGGCTTGTATTTCTGGAGCAGGCCATCAGGAGACCAGGGCCATGTGAAATAATCCCCTCTTTCACTGGCACCCGGCTCAGCATGCCCTTGAGCTGTTCTCTATCTCTCTCTCTCTCGCTTGTGCACATTAGCGCTCCGTCCCTCTTCATTTTGCCTCTGCACACACTCTTCGTCGCTCAGTGTATGGAGAGGTCATTGAGGCTGGGTGTAACGCAGGGAGGGAGGGAGGGGGATGCTTTTTTTTTGTGAATAAAAATTTGAGCGAGTGCGAGTACAGCAGCAGTGGATGTCGTTCGTTCGGCTAAACAGCGGAACTGGAGTGTGTAGCAGAGGATTTAGCGTCACGGGCGCCGTAGGTGACAAGAACGCACTGATGACACTGCTGTTAAACATCACAGAGACGGCAGCCATCGTGAAAAGATGCGACACTTTGTTGGAAAACTGTCTCCTATCGGCGAGCCTGGAGCGGCTTAGATTCGTAATGCAGCTTCAATCTTTAAGCTCGGAGCTTGAAGATGACTCGTAAAGGTCATTCGTTTCGTTCACGTCGCCAAACAGTTCCAGCACAGTTTAGTGGTCACGGTGGCTGCTGTTCTTCCTGTTAGGGGTAAATGTCCCTGCATATCGCAAGACAAATTCTGATTTCAAAAAAAATTGGGGAATTTCTTTGCCAGGTCAGCAAGTGCACGAGTTCAACTCCATGATTTCGAAAAATCTCTGCTGCATAAGCATGACCGTCTGCACGAATATGTCATGAATCAGTGTTAACAAAGAGTCAGCAACAGAGTCAGCAAAAAAAAAAAAAAAAAAAGGGGCAACACTGAGGATGATCTGGTTAGATGAGAAACAGTTCAGGTGTTTCCAGCTGAACCTGCCACTCTCAAATATTAAGAAAGAAGAGGTGGCCTGTCGCGCTGATCAAATATTGCCGTTTTTCAGGAAGACATTCGTAGTGTTGAACTGTTTGAAAGGAAAAAAACAGAACTGGAGAGAGAGAGAGTCTGAAACTATGACTCCTTTCTCTACCAAGTTACACATTTCCTCAGAATCTCTGGAGGCCAGACGGAGGCCACAGTTCCTATCTGGTCACAGGGCACTAAATAATGGAGGAACTAAACTCAATATTTAAGGTTTTGGGGTCAGATGAACCATTCAGATTATTTAAAGGAAGGTTAGCGAAGGGTCACAGGTCACGCGCTCTATCGTGCACAGCTCTCCCTTGTGGGGGGAGGGGCTTGGGAGACCGTTTTGGGCTTTAGCGGAAAGTGGGGAGGGACTGAGAAGTTGTCGATGTTCAAATTTTTTGGCTAAGTACTGAATCTTCGCAATCCTGCCTACTGCACCTTTAAGCATCACGTCGAGTAGTCACTGATCACGTGACGATAACAACATGGACGCCTCCTAGAAGACATTTCAGTCCTGACGCTAACAGAGGATCGGTCCAAATCCTCTGGACAGCAGTCAGTTAACAACTTCACCAATCGTCCTGTGGTAACAGAGAGAAGGAGGCTGCACATCAACTATTTGATAAAGTTATTAGACCTTTAGCTGCAGAGAAATACCTGCTACACTATCCCATCTAACAACACACTGTGGAGTACTATTAAATGCTACTGATGGTGCTGAGGTGCTGCATGTTCTTATACAAACTATACTTATCTGCAGCTCACAGTATGTAGCACATGAGCTGTCTGTTCTCAGCACATGTGTTCAGGTCAAGATTATAGATTTCATTACTTACTACTGTGTTTTTATTAGTGACTTTCATCGCGTAACAGTCGCACCGCTGTGGACGAATGTGTGTCTCAAATGCAGAGAAAGAATTTCCCCCGTGAGCGATCGATAAAGGAACAACTCTATTCTATTCTTCTGTTCAGTGTCAGTGGCGCAGCTCTGCAAAGTGTCACATGATGGCATCATGAGACTTGAATTGTTGGTCACGCATGAAGAGAAGCGTCCACTAACGTCCATTATTTGTCCACCGCGTCTCCTACGGTGACATATTTTATAGCGTCACAACTGTGTTTTACTGTGTTTACAGTCAAACGTCCAGTTATGGGTTCTCATTGACGGAGTTTGCTGTAGATAGCTGTAGCTGTAAAGTTTGGAGAATAAGCTGGGAAATTAAACTACTGCATGTGCTGTTATTTTCCATGCATTGTCACAGTTATGAAGAAATGATTTCTCATCCTTTGTTACAGTTCCAAGGTTTAGTGAATCAGCAGAATATATGACGAATACGGTGAAACAGACTTTTATTCACCTAAACTGATGCACACTCACATGAGAAGCAGCACCTTCCTGAAATCTTGGCCTGTGGTTACATTGTCTGTCCATCAGCAGTTCTTCTTTTTTTTCACAAGAACTTGTAGAGAAGTCCTATATTTATATTTCATTTTAATTTTCACAGGACAAGCGGTCACAGAAGGTGAATGAATGACTTGTTTTGTTTTTCTAAATAACTATGACGACCACTTCAAGTGAAACATTTTAAATCTGTGAGATTCCTTGGTTGTTAAACTGGAATTCATTTAGCGTGAGTGTATGTGAAGGAGTTAAAAGTAGCTCAGTGATGTCATGCACATTTGATGCATCACTATTAATGGTCTCCAATGTTTTTTAAAATTCTCGTTAAAACGTCCAGATTTGATATTTTTTGCTGTAGCATATTGACTCTTTTTGATTATTAATGTGTTTTGGACCGTTGAACGAGTCTGGATCTTATCTTTTAATTACAGAGTTAAAACTAGCTCAATGTTGATGTGCAACAAACAGTACACTGATGCTTCACTATTAATGGTCTAATAATGTCACATACAAGAATATATAATGAGTACTTTTGCAGAATACTTCTACAATTCAAGAGCTGGTGCAGAGTAAAATTTAAGTTAAAGAAAAGGATTGAGAAGGTTGGTAACACGTCCATATTTTATGTTCTTGCTGTAGTTTATTCACTATTTCTGATTTTTATTTTGTTTTGGACTGTTGAACAAGTCTGGATCTAATCATTTATGGATAATATTATGAATTATTCGACATAACGGCATACCGCTTCTATGTGATGAATAAAAAAGGTGACCACAACCAGCAGAGTTTATGTTGAGGAGTTAAAACTAGCGCAACAAACATTAACACTGGTGCATCACTATTAATGGTATAATAATGTCACATGCAAGAATATACGATGAGTACTTTTGCAGAATACGTCTTCTACAATTCAAGAGCTGGTGGAGAATAAAATTTAAGTTAAAGAAAAGGATTGAGAAGGTTGGTAACACGTCCACATTTGATGTTTTGCTGTAGTTTATTCACTATTTCTGATTTTTATTGCGTTTTGGACTGTTGAGCAAGTCTAATAATGTCACATGCAATATTATATGATGAGTACTTTTGCAGAATACTTCTTCCGCAATTCAAGAGCTGGTGCAGAATAACATTTTAAATTTAAGCTAAAGAAATGATGGAAGGGTTAGTAACAAATAAAATGTCTATGTAAAAATTCTCTTTGAAACGTCCATATTTGATATTTCTGCTGTAGTTTGATTCTTCTTGATCGTCATTGTGTTTTGGACGCTGCTGAACGCGCCTGAGACGTTGGATTTCTTGTTTTTACTGATCTTTTCAACATAATATTATTAATTATTTGACATAACGGTATACCGCTTCTGTGTGATGAATAAAAAAGGTGACCACAACCAGCAGAGTTTATGTTGAGGAGTTAAAACTAGTGCGACAAACAGTAACATGCTAAACTGGTGCATCACTATTAATGGTCTAATAATGTCACATGCAAGAACATATGATGAGTACTTTTGCAGAATACTTCTTCAGCAATTCAAGAGCTGGTGCAGAATAAACGTGAACTGATTCAGTGCGTCCATGTTTGACGTTTTTGCTGTGGTTTATTAACTATTTCTGATTATTATTGTGTTGTGGAGACTGTTGACCGCCTAGGAGAAGTTGGATTTTTTCGCTTTTACTTTTCTTTTTGACATAACACAGCCAAGAATGCGTCCGAGAACCCGCCACACGATGAACCAACAAGGTGAACCAGAAAAGAGCGACATAAAAAAACACCACAACTCTCCTGAGCAAAAACCTTTTTTTTTTTTTATTTCTCGTTGAAAGGAACTTGGTAGAATATTACAGCAGAACACACATGACTGAAACAGCTGCCATTTCACGTAACACAGTACAGGAAGAAGGATGTAGTTCAATCGCATGTGTAATATTATATATAGTATATTTATATCAATAAAAAAGAAAAAAAACAACAAAAAAAAAAAAACTATTGCTCCCAGGTGTTTATTTTTTTTTATCATATGGCATTTCTCTGCTGTGTGGAAGTGGGTAAAGTAAAATTCAACGAGAGGTTTGCACACCAAAAGGAAGTGGGACGATGAAAGTGACAGTTCCCGAAAAAAAAAAAAAAAAAAAGCACGGGGAACGCGGTGGCTTTTTAATAGGCTTGAGAAGTAAACTTTCTTTTTGTCTATTGCAATACAGAAGTAAAACTTGAAACCGCTCTCAAAGTAAAAATGGATAAATACCATTGTACAGCAATCAGAATATGCAAAAGAAACACAAGGCAGCTCCGCGTTAAGAGCAGGCATGCAAAACAAAAAAGAAAAAAGATTTTTTTTTTTTTAAAAAGGAGCACTAAAGACAAACTGTGGATGGTTTGCAGGTGTTTGTGTTCGCGTCGTATGGCAACTGATGGGAAGCCAATTTATGACAAAACATGAGTGAAACAAGGGGACAACTTGATGTTCTGTAAAGTGAACTGGAGTGCTGAGTGTTTTGCTGACAAACTACTTCAATGAAGTCGTTTCTAGAAATTGCTATAACATACTGTGTTATCAATTTGTTGTACTCTTATTTATTTTTTATTTCCTCTAAGGAATAAAAAGAAATGTTAGAGAAAAAAAAAAAAAAAAAAGAAAAAAAAGCAGGTATGAAATATCATCCTGGACAGTTGCATCCAAGTTTAGTGTTTTTAAATAAGCCACTTTAGGCAGCGTTATCTAATAAATGTCTCGTATTTCTAAGACATAATTCAATATATCTCTTTTGAAAAATAATTCTATCTATACTTGATCTTTTTTATTTTTTTTTTAGTAAGTAAATCTCTTCGAGTGTATATATATTTTTCTTTATCTTATAAGGTACAACACCCAAATTGCGGGTGTTCGTTTTCCAAAAGCACCTAATTCATTTGTTACAATCAGACTGAATGTTGCTTCAGTCACTAATGGTCTGAGTTCAAGATTAGAGGATCCAAATGGTGCACCCTATTTAGTCAACAAGGCCGGTTCCCTTGAGACTGCAGCTTAAGCCCGGCAATATTAAGCTTTTAACTCAGAAAAACTGTGACCAGTGCTGGAGGTCTGAGCTCACTGCGCCGCCGCCGTCGTCGTCGCCGCAGTCCTGTTTTATTTATTTATTTTTTTAGACAAAAAAAAAAGGTCACAGGGGTCAAACATGGCCCTGTGTTATATGAGACATCATCAGTTGCCACAAACGGCTGAGCTGCAGCAACTGACGGACTGACGGATCGACGGACTGACCGGACCACCACCCTGAACCTCTTGAGGATGACGTGCAGGCACAGGTTAACGCCGGTCGGGGACTTGTTCAGCCCTGAGACACGACAAGCGACGCGTGAGCAAGGCCTCACGGCGCTTCAGGTGTAGGAGTAGGAGGTCAGCACCTGAGGGGGATGCCCAGGAGGGAGGGTGAGGAGGAGGAGGAGGAGGAGGAGGAGGAGGAAGAGGAGGAGGAGGAGGAGGAGGAGAGGGGGCGGTTGTGACTCATTTGGATCGTCCAGAGAATCCAAATGAGTCGTGTGCTTGTAACAGATCACTTTGCGGGTAACCCTCGCTGGGCTGAGAGGTCGTCCCGCGATGCTAAGGGTGTGTTCCCCCTCCCCACTCCCCTCCACCACAACCTCCCGCCGTAGCCGAGACCGTGGCTCTGGGTGTTGCGGGTCTGTTTTGGGGCGAGCTGGTCGTTACAGGTCACTTCAGACGAACAAAAAAAAAAAAAAAAAAAAGAAATAACAAAACAAAAATAAAAATAAAACACACACACACACACACACACACACAGCCATGGCGGTCACTCCCACGCCTCCTGCGCCTCCTGGTTTCACGCCTCCTTATTTATCATCACACAGAAAGAACTACAGGTCAGCGCCAGGTGAGCTCTTACCATTGGACATCAACCAGGAAGTAGTGCTGGTGACCTACTGCTGTGTTTTGAGCACGGCCAAACTTAATTTGCTGGGCTACATCTGTAAATGGACACTCAATCTATCTATCTATCTATAAATATATATATCAGCATATTTATATATATATATAGATAGATTTTTCTTTTAAAATCAATAGGAATCTCATACAGGAGCTGACTACTGCAGTCCGCACTCAGTTAGCTATAACATCCACCTAAACTTTAGAACATGATTCTCTTATATAGACAGTTATTTCTCAGTCAAATATACTTTTTTTTTTTTTTAGTTTACTCCATTTTTTTTAGCTTTTTGTTTTTAAGTTCGATTCATGTCATGCACAGAATAGTCGTTCCTCTTTCTCTGTTTATCTCTAGGCTTTGCATCATGTTGTCAGCTTCATCACATACAGCCACCTCTCCTCCTCCTCCTCACTCCTTCCCCGTCAATCGTCGTCCACGTCGTCGCCCTCCGACTCCTCTCCGGTTCTCCTCTCGTACATCTTATCCCGGTGCCGCTCCTGGATCTCCTTCATCTCCTCGGCGTAGCGGCTGAACGCTCCCCCGAACTTGCTCCACGCCTTGAAGGGGATCGTGATAGAGTTCCTGTAGCTGGGCTTCACCTCGCTCACCCGTAAGAAAACTCCGTACTTGTTGGATCCAACGTCAAAGAAGAACCGCTTGGAGTCCACCATGATGGAGGTGCCCTCCGGAAGCTCGCTGAAGCCCCCGGCTCCTCCGCCGCCGGCCAGCTCCTCCTCGTCCCCTCCGTAGTCATCTATCAACTTAGCCAAGGCGTCGCGGAATTCTATTAAGCCTTGGGCCGGGAGGGCGATGGTTTGTCCGGCCTGCAGGCCCGCCCCGGGGATGCCACCCACTCCGACTCCGAAACCGGGGCCTCGGTTGACGGTCTGTCGGATCCGGAGAAACCGACCCCGCTGGTTCTCCTTAAGGTCGAGGTAGTATTTGCGGTTCTCACGCACCAGGAACTCACTCTTCAAGGCCCGTCTAGGCCCGGTGTCATCCCCGCCGGATGACTGAGCAATCTGCTCCGGGGTACTAGGCCCGAGTTGGGCGTAGTGCTCTATGAAATCCCCCAGGTAGTCGCGGAACTCCGCCGCAACTGACATAGAGAGGGTGAGCCGACTTTTAGAGCCCCCGGCTCCGACCTCGGCGATTTTGATGAACCGGCCTTTGGCGTTCTGCTTCACGTCAAGGTAGAAGCGTTTGTTCTGAATGTCCAGACGCTTCGAGGCCAGCTCCTGGGTCTCCGGTTCCCGCTGGTAGTGCTGAAACCCGCTGCCTCCTCCCCCTCCTCCGCCGCCGCCACCGCCGCCGCCGCCGCCGCTGCTGCCACCGCGCTCACTACCACTGTCCCCATCCGCCATCTTCGCCACCAGCAGCCCGTTTCTCTCTGCGTATCTTTGACCCCCACCCCCCTTCGGTTTGCCGAGCGAGTGAACGGAGGAAACCGGACGCGGGCTCCTGGGCTCTGATTGGCTGCCGCGTCTGCCTATCACAACACCACATAGACAGCGAGCGTTCTCATTCGCTCGCTCAACTGCCAGTCAACTGCCACGTGACCGTTGACATTCGAGTAGATATTTACAATCCATAACGGCTCTCTCTTTACGCCAGTATTAAACTTGTATTTAACGTATATCTACACTTGATAATTATTTTCCGTTGGTACATATATTGTTTTATACCTTAATCTATAATAAAAAAAAAAATGTTTTACCTGAAGATGTTAAACGTGCCCGTGTATTAACATAAAATAAATAATGTCAACTAAAGTGTCCAGATTATGTTTGTTGTACATTTTTAAGGACTAATGTCCCTGGAAGGACACTCCACACACTCACACACACACACACACACAGTCCCGCCTACTTGTTGGTTTCGTGCGCAAAGACAGGGCACGATGATCCTCGTGTGGGGGATGGGTGAATTTTCTGCAAGTCGCTCTGCTATTGGTCGAGGGGCAAATTCGAAGTAACAACGCGCACCGCGATTGGCTGTCGGGACTCCCACGAGGGGTTGCATGCAAAAGATTTGCGAAAGGGTTTATTGTTTCTTTGCTTTCGGGAGCCGAAATTATTTGCTATCTTCTTCAGTTCTGCGATCAAATAACGAGGCGGAAAAAATGGTACGTGCTCTCCGGCTGCTGCTAAACGCGTACGCGGGCATGTCGGTTATATTCTTACTGCAATTAATGTGCAATTGTTGAAAGTGCTGTTTTGAATTTGAACTGAGGAAATTCGATTAGACTGTGTGTGGTTTAAAAAAAAAAAAAAAAAAAGCTTGCTAACTGTCAGCTAATACGTTAGCATTAACGTTTACTGTACCGTGAGAAGTCCCGAGGTTTTTTTTTAGCTTTTCTTTTCAATGTACCATGTCGTGTTTGCTACGCTTTGTTTAATCGGACCCCGTGTGTAAAAGTAGAGTGTTTAATTAGACATATAAACTTTGATTCATTTATATAAAAAGTGTTTTTTTTTGACTCGGGTGTAGCCGTTTTGAAAGGTGCATTAGCAAGCTAAGTGGTAGCCGTTCCATTGGTTTAACGGTTGGTTAGCTGGTTTGTTGTTGACCGCAAGTCATTCATAATAAGTCTGTACTACTTTTAAGGAAAGTTGAGATAACTCGGGATGTGTGTGGTTTACATGCTCCCGGGCGATTCAACCGGGACAAACTTTTCTTTCTGTTTAAAATTAAAATCTTAAAAGTGAGACCGTCTTGAAACGTTTTTTCTTCTTCGTGGAGGTGGTGTTTCGGTTTGTCGTGGAGGTCAGTGGCAGCAGCACTGACAGCTTCTCGTCCGTTTTCTCTTCTTAATTGGCTCTGTGTTATTTTTCCCATCACCTCGTTTGGTTTATTATTCGGTTTAATTCACGTATTTTCCGAAAACTATAACCGTATTTGCAGCCGTTGCCTTGTTTTGTTTTCCTTTTGATTGGCGGGAAAGCGATAACCGTGCAACCTGACATCACTGACCCATGTGTTTACCACTGTCTTGTCTAATTTATTGATTTTATTCAGTTCCTGCACCTTTCTCTTATTATTTTATGGTTTATTATTCAATCTTACTTGTTTAGCTCGCTCATAAATGTCTGCTGTAGTGTTGCACAGAATACAAACATGTGCCACTTCTCCTCTGTGGTTTGAAAAATGTCTTGAAATGACTCCTCGCAGGCTGGTGGCAAGGCAGGAAAAGACAGCGGCAAAGCCAAGGCGAAAGCAGTGTCGCGCTCCCAGAGGGCTGGGCTGCAGGTAAATATCATTCAATCTCCATGTGGCAGTTTGTGGCTTTACTGCAGGTGCTATGAAGCTTTATTTGCAGAAAGTTCCCTGCTGCATTTTTATTATTATTATTTGATCAAACCACTTTCTGTTTTCCTGACAGTTCCCGGTGGGTCGAATCCACAGGCACTTGAAGACCCGCACAACCAGCCACGGTCGTGTAGGAGCCACAGCAGCTGTGTACAGCGCTGCCATCCTCGAGTACCTCACCGCTGAAGTAAGCCGCTGACTTTTACGCTTTGTTGTTTTTGTGACTAATAACTGTTTGCACTGATGCCTTGCCTTGTCATTTCAGGTACTAGAGTTGGCGGGCAATGCCTCCAAAGACTTGAAGGTGAAGCGTATCACTCCCCGTCACTTGCAGTTGGCCATTCGTGGTGATGAGGAGTTGGACTCTCTTATCAAGGCAACGATTGCCGGAGGAGGTGGGTTGATTGCTTTGTTCCTGTTTGCGCGCGCAGTGCAGTTATTTTTGTTAATCGTGCAGATACACTTTTTTTTTATAAGTCATTCAATCATGTATATTTTCTTTTTCTTCCCAGGTGTAATTCCCCACATCCACAAATCCCTCATTGGGAAGAAGGGCCAGCAGAAGACTGCATAGATACCATGTTGACCAGAAATTTTGGGGCTTGGGCTTTGATCGGACCAGGAGTTCACATTTGTTCTTTTTTTTTTTTTTATTATTAATATTATAGCAAACGAAGGGTGATTGCTAGATTTTTTGTGTTGTTACATTTTCCCATAGCTAGAAAATCGTGCAGAAAACCCCTTAACGACAGAAAATCCTTTGTATGCTCTTGTAGAACGTTTGACTGGGGGAGTTCATGATTATTTGAAATGTTGACAGTGAATTTGTTTGATTGGCCTGGTTCTCTGTAATGTTTTATACTGAAAAAAAAAAAAAAGAAAATTGTTAAACCGTTTTTATATATAAAAAAAAAAAATCTTGTTTTGTGGTTATTTTCTTGAATTTGCAATTTATACTACAACCAGTTTTTAAGGAAATGATTTTTTTGGACAGTGACTTTAACAGCAGCTATATGTAAGATGGTGCTTTTTTCCTTTTACTGTAATATTCTGAACTGCACAAAGACAGCGATGTATTAAAAGTTAATGTTTTTTCTTTTTTTTTTTCTTTTTTTACATCAAAATGAAATATTGAAAACAACCTATTGTAAGGGTCTGCTACAGTGTTTTGTGCCAGTGTTTACAGCGGCTGAAGAAAATGTGTTAAAACTTGAAATTACATATTGGCAGTGTGATCAGGTGACACTGATCTTGCAGTTTATTCCGTCATCGTGGAACAAATGTCTTGCCATTTGTCGACTACATATCACTGTGGATGGGTACCTTCATACCACACCAGTGCTTAAAAACAATTACATGCAATACTTATATGTATAGGCAAGCTGAAACGTCCCCGTCCCTAAAAGTCCTAAAAGTTAGAGCCTTTTTAAGAACGATGTGTTCAGGGAAATGATTTTTATCTTTGAATAAATACCCTTGGCATGTTGTCCGTGGCTTGGTTTGAAACCTCTACTTGAAATGATTTTCTGTCAAACTACCTGTGCAGGTGAGCTTTATTTACATTTTACCTATTTTAAGCCTTTACGTAGGACAAAAAACAGGAGGATTAGGTACTTAAATAACACAGAACGGAGGTATTAAAACATATTAGGGGTTTTATAATTTAGTAAATGTGTCTTTGTTTATCTTTTTGTCACCTGGCTCAGTTTAATCACAGTTTGTACCAGCAGGGGGAGCCACTGTCTTTCCTTCTTGCCCTATCAAACAATCACTTTTTTTTTCTTTTTAAATATTGGTTGCATATAATATTCCACCTTCAGACAACTATATCAGCTCATAGCAATACTGCAAACTGCACACATGACAAAAACATATACAAAAACAGTATTCAGGTCATGTGGTGCTGTTAATGTATTGATGACATACGGTTTGGGTTTTCCAGTGAAACACATTCACCTGATGTTATATTAAATTGCAATTCAAGATTCCAACTTTAAAAAGCTGCGCTATAAAAATATTTGATATATTTGTGCATTATGCGAATACACTTGACGCTATATAAATAAAAATTAAAAATTGAACTTTGCTATTCAATTTAGAATACTTATTGAGTAAAAAAATAAATAAAATAATATGGACAGTGGATTTGACGTTCGTTATCAGCCTGTTTATCATGCCACTGCTTTAATACCCCAGACTACTATATATTAATGTTTAGGTTGTGTCTATATGTGCAAGCGACACTGATCAGCCATAACATTATGACGAGAGAAGTAAAGAACATCTTGTTGGGGAACTTGTGGACCTGGCATTCATTGGTGTTGATGTTACTTAGATATGTAGCACCCACCTAGACCAGACCAGGCACCCCCACCCCATAGCAATGACACTCCTTGATGGCAGCAGCCATCCCCAGCAGGATGCAGCCTGACACAGACACACACACAAAAACACTTTAGGAACAATTAAAAAAAAAAACATGAACAGCACAAGGTGTTGACTTGGCCTCCAAATTCACTAGATCCCAAACTGATCAAGTATCTGTGGGATGATCCACAGAGGCCCCTCCCCTCAAAGGCCCCCCACTAACAACATCTTGTTGCCAGACACCACAGGACACCCTCAGAAGGCCCATGTCCATTCACTGATGAGTCACCACAAGACCTGCACAATATTAGGAAGGTGGTCGTAATGTTATGCCATATTTATTTGAGTTCACACATACAGACTAGATTTTTAGTGATACCCAAACCAATTACAATGCACGCATATAATAATATACTAAATTATGTTATTATATTACATGTTATTTACACAGGTTGCACGCACATTCACAGTTAACTGTGACAGTCTGATTTGGACCACTGGCTGTGACACTGTCCTGCACAGACTCTAAGTGGGTGCTGTTGTGTGGGCAGCTGTTGATTTTCAAGTGCACACAGCAATTCAGCTCTTCGTCCACAAGATGATGGAGAGAGTTTCCATGGAGTGCTCGAGGGCTGCGGGTTTTATCGCACATGATGACACACGGTTGTTTTTTTTCCAGCTGAGCCATTTGTTATAAGCAAATACATAATATAGAAGTAGATATATGTACTTTTCAAGGCTGAAGTATGTCTGCTTTTGCTCCACTTGCTTTTCTCTCACTCCTTTTGATTCGTTTGTCTTGTTAGGAGTGATTTTCTGAAGGACAGTGGTGCCGCTGAAGTCGCTTTCAGCTGTTTGTAAAACACTTTGAGCTTCGACCTTCACAACTTCACTTGGTTAGCGTAGCGGGCTTTCCAAAGGGCAGCAGCATTCACATACTTCAGTCGATAGCTGGGGCGGGGGGATTGCAAGAAGTATTGAAATCCTTTCCTTTCCAACTGAAAGTGATGCCCTTGCAAGTAGAGCCTCTTTAAAACTTGATCCCAGTCTCCAGAGTCTAGGCAGTCTGCATCCAGAGTGTCAAAAACAAGATTTGCTCACGTATAAGTAGAAGCAGTGAGAGTTTCATGTCTTGATGTGGAGTTGAAACTATAACCAGGGCTCTATACCGTCACTGTGACATCATTCTGCACCCACAGCTTTTAGGATTATACTTCAGATCAGCTTCTGTGACATGAGCAAAACCACTGCTGTTTCTTTTTCTTACAGTTTCTCGAGTTTTATTTTTGCCCAGAATGATATTGTCACAAGGGCAGCACAGTGGTTTGGTAGTTAGCCTTGATGCGTCACAGCAAGAAGGTTCTGGGTTCTCTCCAGGTACTCCAGCTTCCTCCCACCATCTAAAGACATGCTGGTTAGGTTCATTGGTGATTCTAAATTGTCCGTAGGTGTAAGTGTGAATGGTTGTCTGTCTCTCTGTGTTAGCCCTGTGATAGACTGGAGACCTGTCCAGGGTGTACCCCGCCTGCCAGTTACAGAAGATGAATGAATGAATGAGTAATATTGTCACAGTTTCTCTAAGTCTCTGCTGTCACTCCACATCTACCCACCAGATGTCCTCACAGTCACCAAACTGCACCTGTTCCCCGTTCCCAGTCAGCTCTACTGCACCACCTTTCCATTGTCTTTTACTTTCTATCCTCTCATGTGATCATTTGTTGCCTTAGTTCCTGGTTGCTCCATAAGTTTCTCATTTGCATTTTCGTAATGAACCATCTCGAACTGTGACAAATCCTCTGCACAGAGGCGTCGGTGCATAGTTTGCATAGTTGTGAGGGTCAGATGTGAACCTCTGAGTTCTGTACAGTAAGCATGAAGCTGCAGGCAGTTCGTTTGGCTTAGCATAGCCTGCAAGCTTTGCTCTGTCAGAAAGTATCAGCACTTTGACTTGTGGAGTTTCTTGAAGACCTCTCATGCCAATAACTTCTTCAAAGCTAAAGGACTGGTTGAGGAGTTGGGGTTTAAATAGGAACATCTGTGGGAAAGTTAAGACCATGAGAAAGTTAAGGACCAGATACGTACCTGTAGTTGGATGGAGGCTGTTTGATCGTGTCCTTTTTCTCCAATGAATGCTGCTCTAACAACCCATTGACAGTCAGGGGCTCCAGTCTAGATTATTTAAACTCCGAAACCCCACAGTTGAGTGGCAAAACGTCTTCAAGAAACTCTACAAGTCGAGATGCCTTTCTCATACGTTTTTGGATGTAAGGTTCAGGAGCACGGCCACACCTCAAATACTTCTCTTCAAGCAGTCCTCTCTCACCCATTCATCATCCTCCCCTACCTTACAGTTACCCAGTTCCTCTCTTTATCCATTCATGCTCCATTCCAGAGGCCCGTGGGCCAAAACCAATCCACCAAGGGTCCAATCTGGCCCGCAGCATGAATTTGCAAAGCGCGAAAGTTACATAGGAGACATTAACTGCAAATTTTTCAAGAAAGGTAACTGCTATTTCTAATTTGTCCAGAGTAGCGGAGAAAACACAACACCCAGGACTAAACAATGAACCGAAATTGCACTTAACGTTTAGTAAAAGGTTCAAACTGGGCTGTATGTGGCCCCTGAACTAAAATGAGTCTGACCCCAATGCTCTAGTTCCTCTTTCTCCATAACATGCATGGCTTGCTTGGCCAAGTACAACCCGTACTCGCATCATTCTTTACATTTGCAGCTGAATCTGTTTGCCCAGTGTCCAGCTAATAAAAGAATCGTTGAACTATTCCTTTAAATATCCCAAAAACGTTAAAGAAAGGCAACTGGACTTGTTTCTTGAAGACGTTTTCCCACTCTAGTTTCTTCAAACGCGAAACAATTTACAGTTAACAAGCTCATATTACTTTCACAATCCCTAATCTTGAGGCCTAATTAACTTTTTGACTCCAGAGCCCAACTGTGGTTTCCTCCTTCGCATCTCCTCGACACCTCAGAGTCTCATGCTCGTCACATTATTTCCTTTCCGGTTCTTGCAGGCTGAAGTGTCAGAACATCTCTTTATTATATGCGCTGTAATGTGGAGATGATGTGGAAAGAGATGAGTGACGAGACAGTAGACGAACATGCAGTTTCAAAGATGAGAGGATGCTGCTTAAAAATATTCACGCCCCACTTGTGAAGTTGTGTTTGCTCATGTCTGACTCAGAGGTGTAATGACTCTGAAATGATGCAGTGTGTCGCTTGGGATGCGTCGTATAGCTCGCAGCCCGGCACTGACAGTGAGGATATTATGACAACACTAGTGGGGCTGACCTTTGCAGTGACATCCAGAGCCAAAGACTCACGAAAGCTTTGATTGGTGATGCATTTCATTCTTCACGTCTCTCTGTGGCCGGACAAGCATTGAAAATTTACCACCCTTCTGCGTTTTACACATCTATCCAGACGACGTCTTTTCTCTTTTGTGTGTGGGTTGGGTTTAGCCGCCATTGCTTGAAGTGCGCAGATTGACTCGCGTTTTAGAAACGTAATTATAGAAGGATGCCACAAGTAGAACTTAAAGGCTCTGCGTAGATCTGTTACGGGAGTATACACCAAACCTTATCCTGTAGCTGTTGGCCCCGAGAGCCTTTTAGGCCTGAAGTGACTGTAAATATACAGTCTGCAACGAGGAGCATGTCTGGTTGAGATCTTTAAGTCTGGATAAAAGTTGTAGACTCACTCTTGCCTTCCCTAAAACCCTTCATACAGTGCCACTTGTGAAGTACTTATGAAGTCGTGAAGTACTCACAAAGTAAAATATGTAAAAATGACTCAAAACATCAGAAGGTTTTGGCCCACGTAAAGAAAGGAGACAAAGACAATCCAATCAGCATTTTTAATTCTGGAAAATGGTCCAATATTACATATCTGTGAGGTGTACCTCCAGGATTAGGAGTTAATTTCAAGGCCAAATTAGGCTGCGTTCAGACTGCAGACGGATCTGATTCAAATCTGATTCCTTCTCATATCCGATTTTTAGGGCTGACTGTTCACACTGCCTTTAGCAAGTGTCCAAATCGGATATGGTTCTGTTCAGACTGGGCCACATTCTTCACCGGTCTGATAGGTTGCTGTAGCAACGAGCGGAAGCGTCATTCAGCACGTGTATTTGTCAGACGTCATATAATTGCGACAGCGACAAGCAAAACAACAACAAACAACACGATGGATGTACGTCACGACAGTGTAAAGATTTATAAGGCATGCAGTTTCTTCCTCTGTCCAAGGCGAATTGTTTTCAAAGTCCTCCTCCATTGTGATAGCTGTAATATCACTGTCCGTGGCCGTAACGTGGCTCCTCCACAACGGAAATAGGCACGCGGTCTGGCGCATTGGTTCTGGCCTGGCGTCGCGTAAGTGACGTCACGGACAGTCAAAACCCATCTGAGTGTTGGGAGCTGTTCAGACTGAGACGCATCTGTCCATATCGCTGCATTGGCTTCCCGTGCGCTTCAGGATCGATTTCAAGGTTCTTTTACTTGTTTTTAAGTGTCTTAACAGTCTTGGGCCTTCTTATTTATCTGACTTACTTTTACCATATCAACCCTCGCAGACCCTGAGGTCTTCCGGCACTGGCCTTTTAATCATACCTAAAGTTAAATCAAAAACACACGGGGAGGCGGCTTTTAGTTATTATGGTCCCCGATTATGGAACAGCCTGCCGGAGAACCTCAGGGCCGCAGAGACTGTTGATGTTTTTAAAAAGAGGCTCAAGACCCACCTTTTCAACCAAGCTTTTAATTGATTCTCTTAATATGTTTTTATGGTACGTTAGAAAGCATTTTATCTATATTGTTCCTTTCTTTCCCATTTTACAGTTTTAGTCCCTCAGTTTTTAGCAATTTTTAGTTTTTAGTAGTTTTTATCAGACTTTTTATTATTTCCTTTTCTATTTTTATTTTAATTATACGTTATAACTACATGTTTTAATTTTATGAGCTGAAAAGCATTTTATCCATATTGGTCGTTTTAGTCCTCGGTTTTTAGCCCCAGTGTTTCCTCATGGGGGCCGACCACACTGGGAGTTGCGGCTGGTCTACTGACGGGGGTGCTGTCCTGTGGGCGGCTCTGGCCCTGGTGGCTGGAGGGCTCTGAGTCTGCACCTTGGTGTGGGGCCTCCTGTCTGCCCGGGTCGGGGCTGTCTCTATGGCGGTGCTCCCTACAGTCGTGGGCTGGAGGCCCTCCCGGTGTGGTCGGCTCCCAAAGGTGGCTTTCTCCTTGTGTCTCGTGTCTCTGTGTTTTTATGGGGGTGGGAGGGTTCGATTTTTTGTTCTGTTTTTGCTGTTTTTAGCCTCTGTGAGGCACTTTGTGTTGCTTTTAAAAGGCATGAAAAGTGCAATATAAATAAATTTTGATTTGATTTGATTTGATCCGATACGAATGCGATATGAAACTACCTCTGGATGTGGTTTGCAACCGTTTGGCAAAAATCGGATTTCATGTGATCTGTCACTGTTCAGACTTCAAAATCGAGATCCGATTCAAATCTGAATGGGCTAAAAATTGGATTTTGGCTGGCAGTCTGAACGCAGCCTTAGAGTCCATCTGTTCAGAAGTGTTTCCAATCAATGTAATGATACTCAGGTGTTGTTCAATGCCCCGTTTGGTTGATCTTTACAACTCAAAGGAGCTTTCTGAGGAGCTCAGAAAGAGATGTTGTTGCTCATGAGGCTGGAGAAGGTCAGAAAACCATCTCTAAAGAGTTTGGAATCAACAAATCCACATTTAGACAGATTGAGAACAAATGGAGGAGATTTAAGACAACTGTCACCCTCCACAGGAGTGGTCCACCAACAAAGATCACTCCATAACAGTCTGAGAGGTCCTAAAGGAACCCAGGGGGAACTTGTAAGCAGTTAAAGGCCTCTCTCTCATTGACTACTGTTAATGTTGATGAATCCACCATCAGGAGAGCACTGAACAACTATGGTGTGATGGCAGAGTGGCAAGGACAAAGACACTGCTCTCCAGAAAGAACATTTCTACTTCATGTGGACAAGCCAGAAGACAACTGGGACAATGTTTAGTGGACGGATGAGACCAAAGTAGAATAGTTTAAATGAAGAGGTGTCGTATTTGGAGATGAAACAACACTGCATTCCAGCATCAGGACCTCATCCCTCCATGAAACACGGGGCTGGTAATGTGTTGGTTTGTGCCTGTTTTGCTGCATCTGACCCAGGACGGCTTGAACATCATTGATGGACCAATGAATTCTGAATTATATCAGTGAACTCTAAAAGAAAATGTCAGGACATCTGTCTGTGAGCTGAATCTGAAGAGAAACTGGGTCATGCAGCAAGACAATGAGAACCAAGAACACAAGTGGTTCTACAAAAGAACAGTTAAAGAGAAAGGGCAAAGTCAAAGTCCTGATCTTAATCCAATAGAAATGTTGTGGCAAACAGTTCATGTGAGGAAACCCACCAACATCTCAGAACTGAAGCAGTTCTGTAAGTTTAATGTTTAGTTGCCGTTATTGCTGCACAAGGGGGTTCACAGCAGATACTGAAAACAAGGGTTTGCTTACTTTTGCAACTCGTAGATATGAACAAATGATTAATTTTCTTGTATAAATAAATATATGCAAGTGTAATATTTAATTTTCATTTTTTGTTTAATTAGGTTCTGTTTGTCCAACTTCAGTACTTGTTTAATAGTTGGCTGATGTTTTGAGTCATTTTTATCCAGCAGGAAAATTCCGAAGCATGCAAAAACTTTTCGGTCTGTATATCTGAAAACCAAAATCAGAGCTGGCTGTCATAACACGAGTAGGAGAGCGTCATGCCAAAATAGGACATTTAAGCCTGAAGTTTACCCCTTCGCCTCGTTCATCACATTCTGTAAAACAAAGACGAAGGAGAGAGAGAATCACTCCTAGGTCAAGACAAAAGGCTAGTTATGAAACCGCAGCTGCAAACCCGGGAACCCCAAACACATAAAAGTGAAGATTCCTATAATCAAATGTGACACCAGATGTATTGTCCACACGAGCGCGGGCCTCTGCGGGGACACATGAAAGATGGAGCTGCCTCGCATCTTCAAAGAACGGGAGTCATTTGTTTATTCTTACATCTCTCCCTTTGTCTCCGTCTCAGCGGTTTGCTCTTGAGGATCGTGGGAGGGTGACAGTCAGAGGTCAGCCTTCAGCTTTCATTCACATCTCTCTCAATGAAACACTGACAACTTGTGAGGTCAAATTTCCAGGAATGTTTTTCTTTTTTGTTTCAGACAAATTCAATTGCAGGCCGGCGTAAAACGCGCAAGAATTAAACTTGCAATCAGTCACTGAAAACATTTGCTGTTGTTAAAACTGCATGTGCAACTTTCATATTAAATTGGAACCTATTTGGTTTAAAATGTTCTCTACTGATGCATAAAGTGAGGAGTTGAACATAGAGTACAGTTGTGGTAATTTGTTATAGTGCGGTGGTGAAACTTGAGGTAATTTCATAAAGGGGGATAACTTTATGATGAAAAGAAACGCATGCTTCCTTTGATCCTCGGTGTAAAGAACATGTTAGATAGTCGGTGACAGAGAACATCTTCATACACTTTGAGAGAGAGGAGTTTCCAGGGAGGCCTGTCAGCGACTTGCACACGTTTGATGTTGTTACGCCCTTTAAACGTCACAGCCGGGGTTCAAGCAGGAGACTGTTGAGATTTATTAGATAAGAACATGTTTAAAAAAAACAATAAAACACAAACTAGCAGAAACTACAAAGTGTGCTAACTTTAAAAAGAGCTAAAAGATGAAGTGAGATCTAAAAAAACAAACGGGTGAAGTAACGGGATGACTAAACTAAAACACACAAAACGAGTTGAAATAGTTTACGTTGGACCTTGGTTGTCTTTCTAGAAAGTTTCATAGTGCAACAGTTAATGAACCAGTCAATCACTTCAAACTCTTTTTGCACCGCTTGTCTATTTCTACATCACGTCAAAGTCTGCACATCTTCTTTTAACACCCCTAACGTAAGAGCAGTTTCAGTTTTCAGTCTATGGCACGGTTGTTGTTGCTTCATCGGGTGAGTTCATCGGAGGAGGCACCAACATGTTCACAGTAGAGTTTCGCCAAGAGTTTCGACATGTCCTCCCATGTGCGGATGCTGCTCTTGTTGGCCACATTTATACCTGAGTAATAACAAAAAAAGATGTTTCCGACTTTAACTGAACTCATTTCTACCTACAAAGACACGGCAACAACAGTTTTCTGTCTCTCGGTGTCCCTGAATGCGTGGGCATTCTTTCTTCCTTGTCGGATCAGCACCAGGAGAACGACCTTCCGACCATTTCAAAGAATAACTTGTTGGGCTTCCGGAAGTACCGGCAAAGCTTCTTCAAGGCCTGGGCGCTCAGCGGCGCGTGCGGCCGGCCTTTAGACTCGTCCAGGCACTTATCGTGTCCGGCGGACAGGAGGCAGTAGAAGCCCTTGGTGGCGTTGTAGTAGAAGTTGTCCGGGTTGATCCTGGGCGGCAGGTCCAGAAACCTCTCGGCCTTCCTCAGCTCGGGGAAGGGATCCCGAATGAGTGCGTCACCGTCCACCACATGTATCTGCTCCCTGGGGAAGACCTCCAGCCACCGGGCCAGATGCTGGTGGTACAGACTTCTCTGCAGCGCCTTGTACCGGGGGTCGATCTGACCCTTGTGGAGAAGGAGCTCCTCTAGCGGCTCATAGGGCTTGTGTTGTGCCAGGCGGTTGTGGAGGACCTGGGTGTAGTCGGAGACGAGCCTCTCAGCTGGGTCTCGGACGATGAGCAGCAAACGGACGGAAGGGTTCAGGTCCCAAACGCGTGAGGGAACCTGAGGAGCCGCGAAGTAGCCGGGGGTCTTCTCTACTGTCAGCTGACCAGGGAAGGTGAAGGGCATCTGTGCTCGGTACCAGGCCAGACCTCGGCGGAAGTGCTCCTCCACGTTGAAGTAGTGCACCTGTCAAAGATATAAAAGGTGGAGCAGCGTTGACAAAGACGAATGAACAAAAATGGTGTTCTTCTAAGACATGCAGCTCCGTCTTATCCAAACCAGTCAGTTTCTTGGCACTCAAACTCTCAACAGATCCGTCATCATTCTTAATAATAAAAGTACTCAACAAACTACATAAATTGAGCAGATTTCCTCCGCTACTAAAACTAAACTGCTCCCGGGCCTGATCTTTTATTCATATCTCAATATTACCTGATTTAACTGACTTACAGTTTACCAAATATACCTCAACATTCCCTCAGATTACTCCTCATTTGATGAGAGAACAGGGAATAAGGAAGACGCTGATGTTTGCGTAACCAAGTGTGTTCAGGGCGTGTTTCAACTTGAGTATTTCTGCAGAATTATTACGATTATGAGTTTAGACAGAGCCCAGAAGCCTCAAATTTGCAGCTCCTTCATGCTTCATGATCAGGACTGTCATGGTATTTTTACTATGTTCCCTGTTTGGTTTTCCTTGTGCCTTGTTTTACTTCCTGTGTTTTTCCCCCCTTCAATTGTTTGATTGGTTTCTCCTTGTGGCTCCGCCCTCATTAGTTTCACCTGTGTCTCGTCAACCCCTCACCACTGTGTGTATATATATATCTGTCTGTTCAGCAACCTGTTTCTTCCCCAGTTTCTCGTATCTTTGTTTTTGCGTTCTTTCTTTTCTTTCTGTCTTTTTCTGGGTTTGTGTTTTAAGTGTCTACCCTGCAGCACGTTTTATTCCTGATTTAGTACGTTTCATTGAAGTTCTGTTTGTGTCCTGCGTTTGGGTCCTACCCTCTACATAACCTAACAAGGAGTGTGTCACCAAGCGGCCTTTTGCTAATATACTGAGATATTCTCCCCTCTCATCCATGGCACAGCAGACAGTCACAGATGGTTCCATGCTGGAGTTTTACTCCAGAACCAATAAAGCATAAAACTATTTTACAAATGCCACTAGTTAAAGCTGTCTTTCTAGGCCTCAGTGCCCCCAGAGAAGAGAGAGTGGAAACATGGTGAGGAGCCTTGAAACGGCCACAAGAGGAAAGAATGATCCATTTTCACACTCAAAAGCAACACAAAGGTTAAAATAAGGCTTTATCAGAAATCCCTTTGGGTACATTGTGCAAGGAAGAATAATAATAAAAAAAAACTTGGTTGTTTTGGGAAATGTAAGTCTGAGTAACATCCCCAACTATGATCAGTAACCACCAGTAGGGTGATAGACTGCAGACCTGTCCAGGGTGTACTCTGCCTCTCGTCTGATGACAGCTGGGATAGGCTCAAGCCTGAATGAATATTACAGATAATAATATAAAATAATCATGGCAGACGTGTGGTAGAAATGAGTGAAGAGTATAATTATAATATTGAGTTATTGCAACCTTTGATTTCATCTGATACTTGTTGTGTCTCTGTGTCATGATAAACAGTCCTTGCTGGGTTTTGTTATTCGACCTTGTCCCTGATTGCAGTTGGCTGTGATCGGCTTGTAGGGAAGATGGTGTTTGGAGTGTGGAGTCTAGTTTTCTAGGCCCAGAAAATAAATTAGATATATAATGGCACTGATGGAGAAAGAGTTAACTGTTTTACAAGCAGGTCACAAGATGAATATGAAGAGGCCTTGAGCTGATTAATGACAAAAGAAGAAGTGTGGGCGACTCTGGCTGAGGCGACAGAGCAGGTTGTCCTCTTATTGTAGTGTTGGCGGTTTGCAGCTATTATATATTTTTTATATCTATAATATCTTATATATCTCACTATATGCTGTACACGATGTCCGTTCATCTAGATTCATATCCATATTGACTGCATTTATATATATTTATGTAGTTATACTACAGGATACCAAAATTTCCTGGATACCTATCTGATGCCAACATGTCCTTAGGCAAGACACTGAACCTGACATTTCTTCTGATGGTAGACGAGCACCTTGGTAAAACAGATTCCTGAATCCACCTCTTCTGGTTTATTAAAGCTGTCTTATAGGCGGTTTAGGCTTCTGCGTCAATTTGATGCAGAAGCCTAAACCCCAGAAATGAAACTACGTGCCACAGCGATGCAGGCCGCAAGAGCTGTGATTGGTCCGCTTGGTAGTAGCGTGTTTCTGCTTTTGTATTTCCGGCTGCTTCTCCATCTCTGCAATTATCTACTTGTATTGTTTTGGATCAATAAAGATGGAACACATTGAGGAGCGGTTAACCGAGGAGGTTCACAGATACAGACATTTGGAAATTTCGGTGAAAGTTTCAGTCGCTGTTTTTGAAAGTGAAGCAGGAAGTAGAAACAAAAAAGACACAGCGCTGACTAGTGTTTCGGTGGTGTTGCTACAGAGCAAACCAGACTAACGAGGCTCAAGTATAAATGGCTCGCACCGGACGTAGGCTACGTACGTAGGTTACGGCGTCTAGGTCCTGCAGTAATTTAAGTCAGCCTTTAGAGGGAGATATTGGAGAGAGTTTACTGTGACTATTAAAGAGGAACTACAGTTTTTTTACAACCTGGACGATCGTTTACTCACCCACATAACTTTGGTGTCAGTTTTAGTCCTTTGAAAGAACTCCGGACTCAACGGGGAATAGCACTAGCATATCATAACGAAATATTGGTGAAATGAACGAGTTTCGCCGCAGATAATGCGTTATTTAGAGGCAGCGTTTCGGTGCCCCATTCACTCCCACTATATGGATATACGTGGCACTCCACTGGAGCTAAATATCTTTCAAAGGACTAAAAATGACACCAAAGTTATATGGGTGAGTAAACGATCGTATTTTATGCAAGAAATAAGGTCCAGATTGTAAAAAAACGGTAATTCCCCTTTAAACTCAGACTGTATAAAGATATTTATATACAGTCAATGGTTAAACTTCACATTGCACCACTGTTACAAAGAATTTCTCTCTTTTTTTTACTTTTCTCAGAGGAGTCGTCTTTAGACGTCTGAAAATCCAAATACAGGTTGATTTTTATTTGATATGCGTTTTATGATTTTTTTCCCCCCACCTTACCAGTAGCTACAGCTGTCAAATAACTAGTGGTGTTGAGAAACAATCTCACTTTTACTTGAGTAACACTTTATCTGATGGGAATTTCCTGAAAAGCACACAGAAGAACAACCTGAGTGAATCTACTCGGGTCAGTGGCGGTTGCATTTACCTCAGCCTTTGCCACTTCCACATCTGGGTGCAGGTTGAGCATCTCCAGCAGGGCTCTGGTGCCACCTTTCCTCACGCCAATAATGATGGCTCCGGGCAGCCGTTGTTGGGTAGCATTGTACGATGAGGAGGAGGAGGAGGAGGAGGATGATGATGATGATGATGAAGAGGAGTAGACAGGAGGGCTTGAACCCCCAGTGCGTAATTCCCTTAAGCACACAGACAGCTGAGTCTGCAGCAGCAGGAGCACCAGCAACGCTAGTAGCACTGTCCACAGCATGGTGCTACACACACACACACACAGAGGAGTGGTGGTTATGAGCACGGACTCATGAAGCTCCCAGACTAGTACGATGTGCTTGTTATCCGTCAGCAGGGGGCCTCAGGAGGGAGCTCTTCAATTGGACAACCTAGAAAAACAAAAAAAAAAAATAACCCACAAAGGTTATCCACTTTTGCTGTTTGCCACTTTCCTTTTTCAATATTGCCCCTGTGGCAACAAATACAAAGTTGAGAAGGGATCAGTTTGTGAAGAAGGCTGTTGATGAACAACCTCAATCAATTAGTGCGTTTTTCTAAATAACTCAGAACTCAGGTTGTACAGATTCAGCCGCATAGAAACTGAAAGATTGAGTTTATAACACATGAATACACTGGGTAGCTGGACTGGTATAAGTGTTCATAGGCCCATATTTATGGCTGTATTTGTGTACTACATTTATGTGGATATGTATAGACACCGATCAGCCACAACATTATGACCACTGACAGTAGAAGTAAACAACATTGACCATCTTGTGACAGTTCATTGTTCTGCTGGGAAACTTTTTGACCTGGCATTCATTGGTGTGGATGTTACTTAGACATGTAGCACCCACCTCGACCAGACCAGACACCCCCACCCCATAGCAATGACACTCCTTGATGGCAGCAGCCATCCCCGGCAGGATGCAGCCACAAAAAAGCTTTAGGAACAACAACAAAAAACATGAAGAACGGGAGAAGGTTTTGACCTGGCCTCCAAATTCACTAGATCCCAAACTGATCAAGTATCTGTGGGATGATCCACAGAGGCCCCTCCCCTCAAAGACCCCCCCACTAACAACATTGTATTGCCAGACACCACAGGACACCCTCAGAAGGCCCATGTCCATTCTCTGATGAGTCACAACTGTTTTGGAGGCGCAAGGGAGACCTACGCAATATTCGGTTTTGCAAGTCACACACATATTTGTGCAGGTGAGCAGGTGAACCCATGTGTGTGTCCTGACCAAAAACAGGTAAAAGAAACAGAATGAAAGTCTAAAATGTTTTGACGTCGGGGGAAGATGCAGCATCTGCAGCACTCAGCGTTACCGAGTCTTTTCATCTCACATAGATGCTCCATGCTCGCTGGACTGTTTCATGACCCATATGTCTGAGATGGCTCTCAAATATATAATGTGCCATTTTCACAAAGTCCCAGTAGAAGGAGTGGCGATTTCAGCCCAGAATACAGAGCTGTGAAGTGATTATGGGCAGAAAATATTAAAATATTAATCTACATCTAAGCAGACTGAGAGTCGACGCATTGAAAATGAATGAAGCGTCCCCACGGAGCGCTAACACTCACTTTTACAGTATAAAAGACAAGCTGCACCGAATCCCCGGTGTATCAGTGCTGCGGTATCTTTCACGGTTTGGAGGTTTTCAAAATATGCCTTAAGTGTAACTTCACAGAGGCATTAAAGGAGTCAACTGGTCCTTTCATGTGTTTTCATCTCAGCTGAGAATTAAAAAAAAAACATCATCTCATCTGCAGAAGAGGAAAAAAACAAACCTGTGATCGGCTTCACATGATCCTCCGACATCAGCCGTGGGAGTGTGGTTTTTGACTCGATTGGTTTTGGGCCACAAAATAGTAAACTACACACAGACTCGCATGTGTTTCCAAGAGAGCCGGTCAGCTGCTTGTAACCATGGGGATCTGAGGTGTTCTCAATGTTTGAGTTGAAGAAAGGAGCTGCTGTTCCTGGGAGTTCCTGGGAGTTGTTTTAAGTTCTTTGTGCACAAATGCACAAAGAGGACGTTCATATCTCAGGGTGTCGTCACCACTGTCTGACCTGCAGCAGTGATTCTCGGGCGGGGGATTTATTTTATTTACTTGACATACTTTCAAGTACAAATCCAACCTTTTTTCCAATGAGAAATAATTGTCCATTGTGGGGAAATATATGTGTCAACTTTCTCGCCAAAGAATAAGATGCATCTCGTTGAAGTTGAAGCCAGAGGATGCTCACTATATATCTGAAACAACCTGAGGTTAAAAAAAAACAAACCTGTGAATCTCACTAATTAACCGTCTTTCTTTTACAAAAACAAGCCTGTCCCCTGTGTTACGAGGTTACAATCGAGACATTTTTCTTCGCTTTGTGAAGTTTCTATCATGTTTTTGATGTGCTGACACGGTGCCATGCCGTACCTTGTCGGCATTTTTTTCTCCAAGCACCTTCACGCACCTTTTCTTCTGCAACTGCCTCCTGCTGGTATTTTCTGTTATTTATCACCCGTATTACCTCTGCAATAACATGCAAATATATAATCCCTGCAATTCCTGTTTACTTTTGCAATTTAGTCACTTTACTCTCACAGTTATGTTACATCCTCTGAGGACGGTTTGGAAAGTTTCAGATATTCATGGCATAGTTTTTTGTATAAATCATCTATTGTTCTTTTTTTGGTTTTGTTCCTTAGAAGTGTCTCGTTCTTGCACGTCATGCTGCTCACATGTGCCTTAAATTACCCCCCGGGTGACAAATAAAGTTTTCTGAATCTGAATCTGAATCTGAATTTTGGTTGTCTCTGCACAAATATCGATTGGGAGAACTCAAGTCTAATTTGCATTTTCGTGCACAAAACATCGTCTGAGCCTATTGCATTTAGCTCATTAGCTTCTGTCTCTATTTCTTTCTGTGCAGTAGAAAGTAATGAAATCTATATCCTTGACCTTAATACATATGCTGAGAACAGACAGCTCATGTGCCACATACTGTGAGCTGCAGATATGTATAGCCTGTATAAAAACATGCAGCACCTCAGCACCATCAGTAGCATTAAATAGTGCTCCACAGCCTGTTGTTAGATGGGATAGTGTAGCAGGTATTTCTCTGCAGCTAAAGGTCTAATAACTTTATCAAATAGCTGATGTGCAGCCTCCTTCTCTCTGTTACCATAGGACGTTTGGTGAAGTTGTTAACTGACTGCTGTCCAGAGGATTTGGACCGTTCCTCTGCTAGCTTTAGCGTTTTTTGCTTTGTTTTACTAGATTTTTACTTCTATTTTATTTTTTAAATTATTTTATTCTTTTATTTTATTCTAACTATCTTCACCTATTTTTCTTTTTACTTGTGGTTCTCAAGTTTAGTTGCGTTAGAGAAATATTGTCCATATAAATCATAAACACTGATGATGGCTACTGTCCTTTTTAGTGCTAATGCCATTATTTGTGAGTTTGTCTGTCAAGAAGGTTGTGAAATGGTAGTCAGAGCTAGTTACATTTGATTGCAATAATCTAGTATTTAGTTTTATCAATAATAAAACAGAAAAACAGACTGAATTATAAAAATCCAGAACACAGAAAACACCTGAATCCTTCTGCTAGTCTCTTCTTCTGGTGTATTAAAGCAGCTTTAGAGGGAGATAACTGAGTTTATATAAAAACCTATTATTTCTGTACAATATTGATACACAATCTGTGGTTAAACTCCACTTTTAAATGCGGTTTGTTTTGAGGCAGGCGTTCACCAACAACATGAAAACAGGAATTAAATGACTTCTGGTCCCAGCTCGTTCTCCGTCGCTGCTCTTGTTTTTATTGTCACTGTTGTTATTGTGCCGAAGCCGCCCCTGATGCGACTGAGTTATTAATTAGTGCAACAATGTTCTGGCTCAGGAACCCTGTCTAGCGTTGTTCCTGTAGCGGAGCACTAATTGCGCCTTCGGGGAGAATCGCTACACCCCCCCCCGACCTTCTGTGCTATCCCCTGGCTTGGTGACATTGGCGTCATCCAGCCGAACCTTAGCCATCCCTCGTTGGCTGTGAATGGGAGCTTCAGTGTGTGTGTGTGGTTTTTGTTTGTTGATGTAAATGCAATGGGTGCGGTAACTGTTCAGCCACAGTTAGGATAGAGGAAAGGATTAAACACAGGAAGAGAAGCACCTGAACAAAAATAGCTGTATAACTTTGCATTTTCTTAAAAGCTTTTGCATACATTTGTCAGAGCATAAACTAAAAATGGATGCTATTTACAAGTGGGGAAATAGTAAGAGCTGTAACTCTAGTAAAATCTAAACACAGCTGCAGCTGCTGCACAACTGAGACTGATGGGAATGTAGTTTTGTAGGTTTACAGTAATGAAGCAAATTATTGACATGAAAATATTAGTTCAGCAAGAACGGGATGTCATCATGTTACGACTAAAATTCAAATAGTTTTGATCCAAAGTGGACACACAGACCACGTTGAGTTTCAGCTCAAACTCTGACCTGTTCCAGGACCATTCTACAAATAATGGAGTGTATTTCTAGCTTTCTAGCACAAACTGTATTGGACATAAACCTCCAGGCTAAAAAAAGAAGAAAATAATGAAACCATCGTAGGACCACTAAATACTGCAGTTCCTCAAATGGCCACTTGAGGCTGGTGCCAACAGTGAGTCAATCCTCGTTGACCTCCGTGTTAAAACGTCCAACTTTACAGCAGAAATAAACATGTTTACATGATAGTAGGGGCTGCTCCAGTTCAGATTCATTAAAATCGACTGTTACGTGATGAAAGACTTGACCCAGTAGAAAGTAATGAAATCTATATTCTTGACCTGAATACATATGCTGAGAACAGACAGCTCATGTGCTACATACTGTGAGCTGCAGATATGTATAGCCTGTATAAAAACATGCAGCACATCAGCACCATCAATAGCATTTAACAGTACTCCACAGCGCCTTGTAAAATGGGATAGTGTGCTTCTCTCTGTTACCACAGGACGTTTGGTGAAGTTGTTAACTGACTGCTGTCCAGAGGATTTGGACTGTTCCTCTGCTAGCGTTAGCGTTAGCCTTTTCAGATGCATTGCAGTTTAGTTGTATTTCAGAACTGACATGTCACGGTAGTATGGGCTTCATCTCTAGTGAAGTATTTCCACACACTTCATGAACCGCTGCTAGCTTGCTGCAACGACCCACTGGGGTCCTCACCTGTCTTCTTGGAGGCGTCCATGTTGTTATTGTCACGTGATCGGTGACTAGTCTAAACAGTTAATTTAGAGTCGGTGCCATTAATCCACTAATGATAATGATAACGGGTAACTCCAGACTCAACGGGGAATAGCACTAGCGTATCATAACAAAATATTGGTGAAATGAACGAGTTTCGCTGCAGATAATGCGTTATTTAGAGGCTGCATATCGGTGCCCCATTCACTCCCACTATATGGATATATGCTGATCTAATTATCTCCCGAAGGAATACAAATTACATAAAAGTTATATGGGTGAGTGAACGATCGTATTTTATGCCAGAAATAAGGTCCAGGTTGTAAAAATTTCCAAATTATAGTCACCTGTTCGGAGGTTATTATTATTTTATAATAATGCGTATTTGGTCATAAAATTGGCCTCAGCTCCCTTCAGCTCTTTGCTCTTTTGTCCTGGAGTTTCTGCCAAGATGGCGATGTGCCGGAGCCACCACACTGAGCTTCAAAACCATCTTTTTGTCTTTATGTACAGTAACTATAACAAAACTCAATATTTGACCCTTCTTAGTATTTTCTGACTATAAACACATTACATTTACTGTATATATGTTTAAGTATGGCTGATATCATCTGTCCTACATATGAACTGAGCTGCAGCCAGAACACCTGACTCAGATAACCTACCCTCATCATGTAGTTGTGAGATGTGCACTGATGCTGTGCAGGATGTGTACAGGTTTGTGAGTACAGACACAAAGAAGGAAATCTTTTGGGGTGGGGGTGAGGGGGTTGTGTGTGCGTGTGCATGTACGGGTGTGTTGCACACAGAGACACGTGCTTGGGTTAAGTGGTTGCACGAGTCCCTTGTGACTCCTCTCTAAGCCGGAATATTCCCCTGCTGTCAAGTTGCGTCGCTTCCACTTCACCTCCCGACTTTGCTCCCCTCCCGCTGCACCCTGTCGTGCCCTCCCCCTCACCTTCACTCGTCCTCTCTGACTCTCACCTTTGCTCTGTGTGTGCTCAGCCTCGTCCTGGGTGCCTTTTTGAATTCCCGTCTATTTTTCTTATTTCTTTTTGGTGTATCACCTCGCAACATGCTAATGGGGATGCCCTGCAGCAGCCTCTCAGCTGCTCATTAATAAAACACAGGAACACCTTTCTGCCCTGAAATATTCTGGAGTCAGTGAACTTTTAATCTGGATGAACTGGATTCAGAGATGAGAAGCAGCTCCATGCACGTGTTACGATGAAGTAAAATTGTTTGTATATAGCTTTATTTTGAAAGCTGGGCCGAACCTGAGTCACTGAGATGTTTGAACATCATCTTCTGCAACTGCTTGTCCTTTCACACTCGCACCTACGGCCAATTTAGAATCACCAATGAACCTAACCATCATGTCTTTGGATGGTGGGAGGAAGCTGGAGTACCTGGAGAGAACCCACTCAGACACAGGGAGAACATGCAAACTCCACACATGAAATGCCTCAGTCAGCCCATGGATTGGAACCCAGAACCTTCTTGCTGTATGAGGCATCAGAGCTAACCACCCTGTTTTGAAACTGTATCTTCAATGTTTTCTGCAATTTCAACAGCATATGCAAAACAAAAAAGTAAATCGACTGGAAAAAAAAAAAGGTAAATACACAAAATTGCCTTATTTTGCAGCGTGCTGCATATCCTCTTTGGTCAGCGTCCCTTGAAATATGCGTAATTCCTTTTTAAATGACATAAACAAAAACAACTGACTTTGGAACAATCTCTTTCTGTTCGGTTCGACCAGCCGGACTGCTCTTCTTTTTTTATTTTATTTTTTTATTAGCCCCATATAGAGTCTAGCTAAGTTAGCCTCTTAGCTCTGCTCAATGAGCCTCACATGAGTCATTGCTAGACCCCGTCTTTCCCGCTCATTGCTTCTCATGATTCACATTAGCCGCCGTGGATGGGGAGAACAAATAACAACAACAACAACAACCACCACAATGCCAATGATGCATGAATTCTCCATACTGACGCATATCTCGCCAGGCTGGAGAAGATTTAGATGGAGGGGGGTGAAAGCAGAAAAAAAAAAAAGGAGGGGAGGAAGGGTGGAGTGTAATTATCTGTGAAAGGCAGATGCTGCCATCTGCATTTTGGGAGAGTACCAGTGTCTTATAAGTTCTGTTGTGTGTGTGTGTGTGTGTGCAGTGCCTTTGCCTTTTGTGCGAGCACACAGCGTGCGACTGCCTGCGATCTGGGCCCTTGGAAATATCTTTTTTACTGAGCGACGGTATTTGGGGGGTTGGGGGAAGGATTATCCTGTACAGAGAAATGGAGGGTGGCAGGGAGGGAGGGAGGAGACGGGCGGCAGCGGAGAGGATGGGGCTGAGGTAGAGTCCGTGTGTGTGTGTGTGTGTGTGTGTGTGTGTGTGTGTGTGCTCTGCAGGCAAGCAAGAAGATTGTCACTGGTAGGGGGTGGCATGGTGAGCCGCCTTGGATTGCCAAGCCTGTCATATCACTAAGGCTGCGAAAGTCAGATAAAACTCTGTCCTCCTTCCTTTTCTTTCTTCCTCCATTCAACCCCCCGATCATCCGTCTTCGTTTCACACTCTGGCCTCTCGCCCGTCCTTTTATTCGTCTGGGTCTCACCTTAATTTCTGCTGCATACTTCCTGCACCGTCCCGGTCCTCGTTTACCTTCTCGTGCCCTTTTTTCCCCCACTCACTCAATCAATCACGCCCGCTGATTGCGCCACATGTAAACAGAGATGATGGGCTTTCAGAACAACAAAGGAAAACGCTCCTGCTTCATATCCCTTCCCCATTATCTGCACGGACGGGAGACGACCAACGCTCAGAGGGGGGTCTGTAATCAAGGTAGATGGAGTCCTGTGTTATCGTGCACGAAAAAGACAAGAGGAGCTATATGATTCTAGACGGGGGTTTGCGATGTTTGACAATAAAAAAAAAAGAGAGAGACGCTTTAAGTCCCGTCAAGTCCCGTCAACAAAGCTTCCTCTCTGCTGCCAGGTCTCTCAAAGTCCACAGATAAGATGAAAGAAACCTGATATGCGGAGGAGAGAGAGTGAAAAAAAGACCTCTTCCCGTGTCTATTGAAGTCGAGGAGGTTCACCTCTCACAGGCACTTTTTCCATTTCTCTCTCTGAGGCACCCCAGCACCAGGGCACCGAGCCCGGGGAAAGATGTGCTTTAGTTGGCGGCGTGAGTGGAAGATTAGATGCTTTTCAAGAAGGAGAAAGACGGAGGGTGAAAGAACAGAACTGTCTGAGAACAAGAGTTGTCTCAGACGTTTGTCTCTGCTGCAAAAACTCAACATGTCCATTATTTACAACAGTACACCCATGCAGCCATCCACGAAGTTAATGACAGAGTGTGTTTTTTTAATCCATCAAGGTGTGACCACCAAGTGATCACCCTTTAATTAGGTTTAGGATAAAGGAAAAGGTTGAAATAAGTTTCTATGCTGCGTTCCAGAAAACTGGGAGGTCTGAAACTTCCGACCTCCTACTAGGAAAAGTGCTCTGGAATGCCACTTTAAGCCGGAGGGCCTACTAGCGAAGAGATGCAGCAGCCTGACGTCACAGAACAATGGCGGTCGTACTAGACGTCATCACATTACACAACATGACTTTTGCGTGAGGATGGGTCGCTGTAATCTCTCTGCATAATAGATGAAGTGCACCCATGAACGAGTCTGACAAAAGGAGAGGAGGTTTGTTGAGCGTGAAGAAGTATATTATCTATTGCTGGTGGAAAAACTTTGGGAGACCTCAATCTCGATCATTGTCAGTAACTTCGGAAACAAAACAAATATTATCTTATTGCGGTCGGCCATGTTTGTCTAGTGCCCTCCAAGTGGGATACATCCGACATCCCAGCTTTCTGGAACGCAGCACTAGTTAAGGGTAGGGGTCGGACGTCATCACGGATGAAAGAAACCAATAATTGACTGCCGGTAGGAAACAGGAAGTTACCTCCATTCTCTGCGTTCTGATACTGGAGAAACCGCGCCGTAATCAGATGCTAATGTCCCACAACAAATGCTGCTGCAAAGTTACTGACACACACAAGTTAAATTAAATTTCTGTGCTCACAGTTCAGATTATTCGAGAACGCATACGTACTATAATCTGTGATGACCACGTCCTTTTAAACCCACTGAAACACTGACTACATTAACGTGGACGCTAGTATTTTGCTAATAATCAGAATACAAGACCAATCATTAAAAGAGCCTCTTATGAGAAAACATCAGCTCCTAATAACCTTGCAAACACCTGATCTGCATGGTGCATGTTTGCATGGGATGAATTTCCAAGAGGGACAAAGACGTGCAGGAGTTCGCCAAACAAACATGGTCGCATCTTGGTTCCTGTGCATCATTTTTTATTTTTTTTTCAAAACAAAACACGTTATATTCTGTTGTAAACACTTAACAGTTTATCTTAACCCTCTCAGTGTCCTCTAGGTCAGATCTGACCTGTTTTTAGAGTCTTCATATCACAGACTTCGACATAAATGTGTGAATTCTGCAAAAAAATGTCCGATGTATAGTAATTAGCTCAGAAGAAATTGGCTAAATGCAAGATAATCAGTTGATAATCACTGGTTTGAGTTTGCAGACGCAGAAGCTTCCAGTGTTTAGGAAATGCATTTTTATCAAAGGGATCTTTGATAAAAGCATGCATGCATTTACAGTCATATTCACCAAGACCTGGCTTTGAGTGCACAGGCTGCTGAGACAGGAAACGGTCTGCACCCACATCACACCTTTGCCTAAAATACCACATGCTACGGGAATGTAATTAGCTCTGAGTCAAATGGAGAGGACTTCTTAGTGGTTACTAGTTGTGGAAACACACTTATACTTGTATTTGTTTTCTGGTGACAGACAAACAAACACCAGACAAACAAAGTGTGGCGCGTACGCCAGAGACAATGGCTAAAACGTGTTTCCCAGCTAGCGTTACTCTTCTGTTTGTCTCTATTCTTTGTCTCCCTCTCTCTCTCACTCAAACACACATCGTTACAGAAATATCTTAGTATTTTTTTTATGGATGCACGCATGCAAAGATCCCTTTGATAAAAATGCATTTCCTAATCACAACACCCCCTCGGGTGCACCCTCTCAATATGCAAACACACCAAACACACACCACAGAGGCGGGGTTGTGTCGATGTGACTCGTGTACCTGTCGTCTAAATTTGGGAGCATTCGGTTAACGTGTTGACGAGTTTATTTAAGAAGATTTATTCAAGAATTTGAGTAAAGATCAGAACATGCCCCATGTAGGGGGTTTGCAGATTTTGAGAAAAACCTAGATACAGTTTGAAGGAGGAGGATTAAAAACGTGAGTTCAAACTGGTGTTTTTTATGTTATTGGCAGTGAGTTGGAGACGTTTGTCTCAGTGAGGGACAGGAGGACACTGGATTACCTGCTCTCCATCATGGACAATCCATTTCTTCCACTACACCAGACAATAGAAGGGCAGTGGAGCTCATTCTCCAACAGATTGATCCAGATCCACTCCCACAGTGAACGCTACAGGACGTCATTCATACCAAACTCTATCCAGCTGTTCAACAACAAGATAACTCCATGTTATTCATGTTAATGGTCACTATTGCACCTTACTATCATTCCTACGTATGTAATATATATTCTTCAGTCTTTATTTGTTCAGATGCTGATTCTGTACATTTTTGTACATCTTTCTTTTGCTTGTGGTTCTTCAAAGTGTTGTTTTATGAGCATCCAAGCTACTGTGACCAAGCAATGTCCCATGTGGATCAAATAAGTTTATCTAAGTCTAAGTCTAAAGGCTCATTTAAGGTACTGTTACGGGACATAGACGCCGTAACCTACGTACGTAGCCTTCACCATTGAGAGTCATTTCTACTTGCGCGCTCGTCGCAAGTCTGGCTTGCTCTGTAAAAATGCCTCCCAAACGATAGTCGGGTTAACTTTTGTTTCTACTTCCTGCTCCACTTTCAACAATGGCAACTGAAACTTTCACCAAAGATGAGTCGTATAAATGTTTGTATCTCCAAACCTCCTCAGTAAACCTTTCCTCCAAGTGTTCCATCTTTATTGATCCAAAACAATCAATTCAAAAACTGTGGAGATGGAGAAGCAGCTGGAAATACTAAAGAGGAAACACGCTACTACCAAGTCGACCAATCACAGCTCTGGGGAGGGGAGAGTCAGTTATGGAGCTAGGGCCTAGCTACGGCGTCAAATTGACGCAGAAACCACCAATTAAACAGTTAATGAGTTCTGTAACTTGTGAGCGTTGTACGGTGGTATGATGGTAGGAGGTTGAGCACCGTAGGTAAGTTGTAGTATCGAGGCCTTTTTTTTTTTACTTTCTTTAGTTTTGGCTCAGTCTGTCCCATTCTCCACAGTGTTTGTGTGAAGCCTTCTCATGTTATGTTGACAACCTAATAAACCCGTTTAATTTTACCTTCCACCTCGACTCCTTCGACTCCCTTGTGTGTGTTTGTCCCTGAATTCCCCACAGAAGGCACAAAACACAACCACAACCACATATCCTGCTAATGAACACAACTAAATTCATCTCTATAACAAACTGACCGCACACATCTTTCCCAGTTCACACCCCGGACGCTACCCTTTCCGACATTACAGACTTAACATATGTGGCCTCTCTCACGGTGACGGTAGCCCCGACAGCTTGGCCCGACGGTGAGGGGAGCCTGACCCGTCAAAGTGGATTTAACCCGACGGTCACTGAGGAAAGCGGGACACTTGGAGTGGTGGTGGGAGGGGTGGGCTGCAGGACGCTAGTTTATTTAATATGTATGTCTGTCGTTTGGAGGGATGCTGGAGGATTTGCGTGCTGCTTAGAACTCAGGGAAGGTCATCAGCAGTTGTTGTTTTCAGTTGAATTCGTGTCATTTCCTGTGAATACAACGGTCACGTTTGTATAAATATGGGTTTCTGGAACGAGGGAGAGCGGACAGATGGGGGCGGGCGAGTTGTGTCTGGTCAATATCATCACGGGCCAGTGAGTCCCAATATTAACTGGGTCTTAGGACTGTCTTTTATTATAGGGGGTGATGGTGATGGTGGTGGTGGTGGTGGCTACAAACCAGATAAGCATATTGTTTTTGTAAAAGAGGAAGATTTGATGGTCGGAGTAAGAAGTAAGTGACACATGAAAAGAGAAAACGAGAAAGAAATGATGAGCCAGCGTCATCAGGTGTGTTTGGGGCTCCTGCTGGCAGTTTACCATGGCAACAATTGTTGAGATCCCTCTCTCACCTGGGCTGTAGACCCCAGAGACGGAGGGAGGAGGGGAAGAATGGAAAAAGAGAAAGGGTGAGAAGCTGTGGAGGGACAATCAGGGATGGAGGGAGGGAGGGAGGGATGGAGGGAGGGGGAGAGTGTTGGTGGTAGTGGTTGCAGATGATGCCACAGTTGGTGTTGGTGTTACGGCCAAACAGTGTCCTACAGCGACAGTAATGAAAACCAGACTGACTTCTGCTGCCTTTGTTGTCCAAAATGGACAATTAGACGGGATGGTGTCCCTACTCTTCATGTCTTCAAGTCTCTCATGTCGTACAGCGATCAGCCACAACATTAAAACCACTGACAGGAGAAGTAAATAACATTGACCATCTTGTGACAATTCAACATTCTCCTGGGAAACTTTAGGACCTGGCATTCATTGGTGTGGATGTTACTTAGACATGTAGCACCCACCTAGACCAGACCAGGCACCCCCACCCCATAGCAATGACACTCCTTGATGTCAGCAGCCATCCCCAGCAGGATGCAGCCACAAAAACACTTTAGGAACAACAAAAAAAAAAACCTGAAGAACAGCACAAGGTGTTGACCTGGCCTCCAAATTCACTAGATCCCAAACTGATCAAGTATCTGTGGGATGATCCACAGAGGCCCCTCCCCTCAGAAGCCCCCCCCCCCCCCCCCACCAGACACCACAGAACACCCTCAGAAGGCCCGATCTCTGATGAGTCCCAACTGTTTTGGAGCCACAAGGGAGACCTGCACAATATTAGTTATAATGTTATGGCTGATCGGTGTGTGTAAAAAAATTAAACACTAAATACACATTTAATAAATATTTACATGACCATGTCTCATCAGGCCGATAGACCGCACCTCCACCGCTCTCTGGCCTCCTGGTGTCCTGCCAATTAAAATCAATCAAACAATCTCCCCGTCTATCGACCGGCCCCCGTACAGTAACAAGGTCATTAGACTTGAATCCTGGCTCGCTTCCAAAATTTCAGAAAAAACAAAACAAAAAACCAAATCAAATCAAGGTCACGGAGGGCAACGAGAAAGACTCACGGTGCTTTGGGTTTGCGGGGTGACCTTGATAGATTCCAGACAGCAGGAGGGACTTCAAATCGCAATCTGGGTGGCAAAAAATATACGTACGGCCATGATGGCTCTCATTAATTTCCAGTCGCAGAGACCCCCTGAGGAGCGTGTGCACATGTGTGTGTGTGTTGTGGTGCGACGGGGGAGGAAGGAGGTGGTGCGCGGGGGTTAAGTAGAAAGGCAATAAAGCCATTTAAGAGCCATAAAGTGCTTGGTCAATCAAAACCGCCCCCCGCCAGGCACCTCATGTCCTCTTGTTTGTGTGTTGCGTACATATGTGAGAAAAAAAAGAAAAAGAGTTATGAAGTGCGTTGACGTGTTTCCCGTGTATCTGGGGGAATGGGTTTGTGCATCGGTGTGCGTCTGTGAGCTGAGGCGGGCGATGATGGAGCCAGTCTGGGCTCAGAGAGAAAGAACCAGTGGAGCTTTGTTGAAAATAACAGCAGAGCAGATGCAGTGATTAGAGTGTAATTTGTCCCGGAAGCTTCGCAATGTGTTTTTGTTTGTACGTAAATACATGTGCATGCATTAGCGCCTGCGTCCAAGACTCTGAGGCAGATTATCGGAATAATTTTGTCGCCACAACAGGGGACTCTGTCCAGCTTTGCGAAGCAGACATGCAGACAGGAACGACGTCATTTCTAGATCCAGAGGGAAAAGAATGAAGGTTGTGTAAATAGAAAGAATGAGATCAAGGAAAACGCACCATCAAATGCTGCACATACTCTACGAGGCTTATATACACCGATCTGGCATAACATTATGACCACCTTCCTAATATTGTGCAGGTCTCCCTTGTGGTGACTCATCAGAGAATGGACATGGGCCTTCTGAGGGTGTCCTGTGGTGTCTGGCAACACAATGACGTCAGTGGGGGGCCTTTGAGGGGAGGGTCCTCTGTGGATCATCACACAGACATTTGATCAGTTTGGGATCTAGTGAATCTGGAGGCCAGGTCAACACCTTGTGCTGTTCTTCATGTTGTTGTTTTTTTATTTGTTCCTAAAGTGTTTTTGTGTGTGTGTCTGTGTCAGGCTGCATCCTGCTGGGGATGGCTGCTGCACTCAAGGAGTGTCATTGCTATGGGGTGGGGAATAATCGAGACTCTAACTGTTGAATCTTTTTTCAAGTTTGCAAAGTTTGTAGTTCTCAGTTTTATTCCACTTGGATAGAGTGGTACCGTTCCCGTCCACGTTAGCGAGACGGTCGTCCCTCGCCCTGAAAAGTCTGACTGCTCTGCCAGCTGACCTCCGAGCTCCGGGAGCGGGAGGACAAACCCACATCTGGTGACTCACTGTGTGGGTAATAAAATTAATCACAGTACACTCTGCAGACGAACCGTGTCAATACATAACCCAGTAATCTGCAATAAACTTCAGAGTCTTACTCGACTGAACATTCCAAACTTCGAGTGTAGCACAGTGTCCTGTTCTGTGTCTGGGTGCTTTCTCTAGAATTAGGATTTTTTTGTCCAAATAAGGATTTGTAATCTTAACTGATTCCTTACTGAGGTATAGAAAAATAACTTAGAGATAGAAAAACCCAGAAAAACAAGAAAAGATGAGGTGTAATGGACTCTGAACCTTAAATCATCTTATCAGGCTTAAGACAAAGGAGTCTTTTCACGCTATTTATTTTATATCAGGTCTCATAAATAAATTAAATCACGACGGCGCAAATTACGGGTGTGCATGGGTGTGTGCAGACTTACTCACCCCCTCCACCTGTTTGCAACCAGGAGTTGTCGATAAGTCATAGCCTCCCAGGTGCAGTTTTTGTTTCGTGTGTCCTATTGAGCAAAGCCGGAGTGAACCTTGGCCCATGACACAGAGCGGTCCACTGTCGGGTCGGGCTGATAAACGCCTGCAACCAAGGTTTTGCAAATACAGCCGACCCACTGACCCCCCTACGTGCAAGGCCTTGCCTCCAGCTGCAGCTCTTTTTTTTTATTAACTTATTATCTGATTTAATGCAATTTAATGAAATACAAACTCATGCTGAGCTCAGACTACGTTAATGTGTGGTTGATTTATCCACAGATCCGGAAATTTGGTCCAGACCTTGCTCAGTACCAGATTGTCTGGTTTGTTCTGAAACCTCCTGAAATGTTTGCAGACTCACGAGGGCTTTATATCAAACGTGTTGGATATTTAGGAGTTAAATTCTGGATGATTGTGTAAGAATTCTGACAAAAAACAAGAGAGAAGCCGTCAAGCATTCCTAAAAACTCAAAAACTATTACAGTCCAGCTTCTGCTTGTGTTTGTTTTTCTAATTAATGTTATAAAATTCCAGGAAGTTCTTCTTCTTCTTCCTCTTCTTTTTAATAGCATCTGGCGAGCCGGCTTGCAGGACTGGACTTCAGATCACATGCTCCACAGTCTCCGTTTTGGTTTACATCCTTCTTCTGATGAGATTACATGAGGCGCCACCTTTAACAATCTCAACAGCTTCCTGTAATGTGTTGCGACATTACTTCTTTTTAAAAACAAACCTTTTGTCTGTGCCAGTTTGAAATTCGAGAGAAGGTTATCTGTGAAGTTTCTCCTGAAGTGTGTGACGCAACCTGATTTCAAAGTGTGACTGGATTTGAAGTTCCTGCAACCTGACTTCACGTGAAGGACAATTAGTCCAACAATTGTCGTCACTCGGCCAAATTATTTCTATTTCAGTTCTGATTTTGCAATTTTTTATTACATTTACATTCATGTGGAAAACTTCTTAGCATTAGTGGCAACTAAATTAACATTTTGGTTTTCATGAAGACCGACTTAATCTGTTCTGTGGATCATTGACTGTATCTATATTAGATGAATGGATTTTCTATTATTGTCTCTCTCGAAGGCTTTTCTTCTTCGGCGTCTGATTAAACCATTCTCTGATATTGGATGTTCACTCGAGCTCTTCGATGTACAAGCAGGGAAATCAAAGATTCGCTGTTAACAACCGCACGATTCAGATAAGATTCAGAAAATGAACCCATTAAAGGCAAATTAAGTCGAAACAAAAGTGAAGATTTAAAGATGAGTCATGATACGATTAGTACGTAACAGAGGAGTCCGCGTAGGGGTTGTACGGACTAGTCGACTAGTCAGTTTGTCGACTTCACGCTTTAAAGCATCATGTCGACTAGTCTCTGATCACGTGACAATAACAACATGGACGCCTCCGAGAAGACAGGTGAGGAGTCCAGTGGGTCGTTGCAGCGAACTAGCAGCGGTTCATCAAGTGTGTGGAAATACTTCACTAAAGATGAAGCCCATACTACCGCGACATGTCATTCCTGAAATACAACTAAAGTACTACTGATGTGCATCTGAAAAGGCTAACGCTAGCAGAGGAACGATCCAAATCCTGTGGACAGCAGTCAGTTAACTACTTCACCAAACGTCCTGTGGCTATTGATAAAGTTTAGACCTTTAGCTGCAGAGAAATACCTGCTACACTATCCCATCTAACAACACGCTGTGGAGTACTATTAAATGCTATTGATGGTGCTGATGTGCTGCCTGTTTTTATACAGGCTATACATATCTGCAGCTCACAGTATGTAGCACATGAGCTGTCTGTTCTCAGCATATATGTATTCAGGTCAAGAATATAGATTTCATTGTTGTAAGTGGCTACATGAGTTTGTGTTGGACTCAGTGACTCAATGATGCACACCCACCCACCCACCGACCATCTGCTGCCGCCACATTACGATGGTGTGCAGAAATTGAGGAACGGAAAGTTAACTTTGCCGAGTCAGACATTTTCAAATATCAATTGTTAATGTGTTTATGTGCAAGAGAAACCAGTGTGTGTGTGTGTGTGTGTGTGCTTGTTTTCCTAAATTTGAAACCAGTTTATACATTTACATGTTGACCTCCCTTTTCGTGTACACATGAAGACGTGGTTTAAGGTTCGGTTTGGGTCAATGTTAAAAGACTCATGGTTAAGAGTTTATTTATGGTTAAGTCACCTGGAAACTAACGTATGTGAACTGATGGAGACGTGACATGTGTGTGTGTTCCCTGTGTTTACCGCGCTTCAGAGGACATTTGCACTCTGCTCATAAATAAAGGCCATGCATTATTCAGGGCTGCTCCTTCAGCTAATGTCCCTTAATGCGCCCAAACTGCCATAATGTACTCAGCTATCAAGGTGGCCGAGCACCCCCTCACCCCACCCACCCCTTCCCCATCTAACATGCGTAGATATGTCAACCCTCCACCCCTACATCAGAGACACAGTCATTGTCAGTGTCTTCCTCGTTTCCTAAAATATTTGCTTCACCATATCTCCATCGAACTTTGCGCTCCTCTTCCACTTCTCTTTTGAAACCCCACGCCCTCTTCATAGCCCCTGGGTCCTTTCTGTAGAATTTCTTTGTCTAGATAAGGATTTGTAATCTCAACCTGATTTTCGGGGAAGTGACGCCATTCAGAGTTGTTTCAAGAATAGGTTGCAAAAGAGAAAAAAACCTGAAAATGCCATAAATGCCGAGATGTTTATCACTTCTGCTTTGCCGGTCTGCATTTCATCCACAGTGTTTCGTGTTCTAGTCCCCCATTCGTAATTGATTTGCCCGTTTACCGCCTGTGGTTTTAATTGCTTGGGCGATTTGTGATCCTGTTTTGTTTTGTTCTCTGTGGCATTTTAAAAGTGGAAAATAACTCAAGTTTAAAAGGGTTGTTTGTTAAATTAAATGCTGGCTGCAGGAGGCACTGTTAAAAGTTTCTGTGAGGAGACGGACGTTATTATGAACCGCTGCTTTAGAGAGTCACAGGGTAGATTTACACAGCTTTTCTAGTGTCTCCAGTTTTGCACAGATCAGCCACAACATTATGTGGAGAAGTAAATCACATTGACCATCTTTGTGACAATTCATTGTTCTGCTGGGAAGCTTTTGGACCTGGCATTCATTGGATGTTACTTGGACATGTAGCAACCCCAGCGGGATACACCCACAAAAACGCTCTAGGAACAACCCAAAAAAAAAAGAAGAACATCACAAGGTGTTGACCTGGCCTCCAAATTCACTAGATCCCAAACTGATCAAGTATCTGTAGGATGATCCACAGAGGGATGATCCACCCAAAGGCCACCCTCAGAAGGCCCATGTCCATTCTCCGATGAGCCACAACTGTTTTGACCTGCACAATATTAGCAAAGTGGTCATAATGTTATGCCTGATCTGTGTATAAAGCTGTGGAACCCCTTGTCTTCATTACACCCTCACAACACTGTTTTCAAACCCTGTGCACGTAGCGGCATTAAAATATCCGAAAAAACGAGTAATGAGTTCTTCTCTTCCAAATCACTTGTGCCTCTAAAGACAGTTTCCCAAACTTTTCTCAGACTCTTCTAATGTTGTTTCGACTTTGATGCAATCATTACTGATCAACACATAAAAGCACATAGCTGCTGGAAGGAATATGCACACAGACTGCAAACCTAAAACTCAGAAAGAGAGATTTTTAGTTCATTAATATGCGAAAGTTCTTGTAATTCAGTGCTGACCGTATACATCTGTTTCCCAACTGCTCTGTGTGTTATTTGACTCTTTGCCTACGAACGGATGACGTCCTGCAACCCTGCTTCACAGCGGCAGAGACTGGAAGTTACAAAAAGCGGCATTTAATCCCGTGAATCTGTCGGAGATTATTATTATTATTATTATTATCATCTGAACTGAGCTGTTATTTAACGTGACGCCTTTGTTCACCGGGCGGCCCACATTCTGGTGTAACATTAACCTCTTACATGTTGCTCACAGTTTGTTTTGAGACACACACACACACACACACACTGCACCAGACAATGAGTCCATTCATCCCTTTACTCTCTCCCTCTCGCTCTCTCGCTCTCTCTCTTCTTGTATTTTCTCTTAATAAACACAGTGAAGGTCAAAAACACGACATCGAGTCTATCCCTTCGCAGCCTCTCTGACCTGGAACTGCTCTGCTCTGGTTCATATTATTTATTTCTTTACTTTAGACGCTCCAGTTGGGGCATTGTCTGTGTGTTTATTTTATTTTTTTTCCTGGTACCATTCATTCAACCAATTAGTCATGTGTGGGAGTGGCAAGCTTAGCACTGCTGTATGACAATAGCTGCCTTGTTTTAGCTATCATGTGTTCAAAATAAGGCTGAATCCATACTGTAGACGGGAGGTTAAATGCGCACTTTTGTTGTCGATGACATAAATGAGCTTTTTTTCTGATACGATGTGTGGAAAAAATCTGTGATATATGATCTGGCTTTGGTAAGAATAGCGTTACATGATATGATCTTTATTTATCTGGATGTTATTAGGGATACAGAGCTTCAGAATCTGCTGTTCCTTCCTGGAACCTGTGGTGTCATTGGTTCACAGAGGAAGCATGAGCTGTTTGAGTCAGTCTACGCCTCTGGAAAGATAAATGGACATGCTCTAGATCAGGGGTGTCAAACGAAATTATACTGTAGACATTAACTGCAATTTTTAAATAAAAGTAGCTGCTATTCCTGATTTGACCACTAGGGGTCCGCACTGTTTTAGTAATGAGTGGTTTAGACTTCTGCACTACGGGGACAGCAGACCCTACGCAGACCCCAACGCCGTAGCCTGACATGCACCTCCCCAGAAACGCAACTACGCGCCATGGCGACGCAGAAAAACAAGGGCTGTGATTGGTCGGCTTGGTAGCAGCGTATTCACGCTTTAGTATTTCCGGCTGCTTCTCATCTCCGCAATTTTCGAATTGATTGTTTTGGATCGAAAAAGATGGAACACATCGAGGAAAGGTTAACTGAGGAGGTTCAGAGAGCTTGTATGACTCGTCTCTGGCAAAATTTCAACATTGTTGAAAGTGAAACAGGAAGTGGAAAGTGAAGCAGGAAGTGGAAACAAAAATGAACCCAAATGGCAAAAAAGACTTAGTCAATATTAGGGAATAATGATGATGGTTATAGATAAAAGAAACCATTGTTGACTGTGGCTCAGAAATAAAAGGCTGTGTCCCGTGGTTAGACTTAGACTTAGATAAACTTTATCCATCCACAAGGGAAATTGCTTGGTTGTACATAATTAAAGGGGAACGTGGAAAGTGGTTCAAGGGGAACTACTGTTTTTTACAACCTAAAATACGGTAATTTTCTCAACCATATAAGTTTGGTGTTATGTGGAGTCGTTCTGACGATATTTAGATCCATGTATATCCATTTAGTGGGAGTGACTGGGGCACCGGAACGCAGCCTTTACGGATGAGGAGCTCACTGAGAGGAGGATGCGGAGGCAGAGAGAGGAACAACTGGCCAAAGAATAACAAACATCCATGACTAGATAACAGGCTAGTGTATCATAACAAAATATTGGTGAAGTGAACTGAGTTTCGCGGCAGATAATACATTATTTAGAGGCTGTGTTTCGGTGCCCCAGTCACTTCCACTATATGCATATACGCTGATCTAAATATCTAACGATCAACACCAAATAACACCAAACTTATATGGGTGAGTAAATGATCGTATTTTATGCCAGAAATAAGGTCAAGGTTGTAAAAAACAGTAGTTCCCCTTTAAGCGTGGTGTTTTGTTAACCCATCCAACCAGCCTGACCCCTCTGGCTCTCTAACTGACAGAGGGGAGCCACAATCAAGGCGGCCGCTGCAGGTCTTTGACACTCGCATGTAAACAAATGACACGAGAGTCACATAAAGCATCGCCACGCTGCAAACAAACCCAGTAAAAGTTGTTTTTTTTTCTAACAATCAAATGTGAATTTTGTAAAGTCTTCAGCTTTAACTCTTGCCTGGGCGCGAGTCCCAGAAGCGATCTGGGAGACTCTCCAAAAGCTCTATTTGTTTAGGTTTCAAAAGTTTTCTCTCACAGCGTTTCATTTTCTTTCTTTTCCTCACACACAACAATGACACCGACTGCACCTTCTTCTTCTTCTTCTCTGTTCACAGTTCATTTGCTTTTCCGTTTCCGCATTTGACAGCACAAAGCCACGGTGTGCAGCTGTGTCTCCTGCACAGCCCCGTTACAGGTGGATGAATATATATACAGGCCTTTTTAAGAATTGGCTGTGAGGGAGCGAGGAGAGGTCATGACTCCTAGAGAGTCGGGGCGGATGAGGACGAGGGGAAGCCTGCGCAGCGTGGAGTTGTACTTCATGCAGCCTTTTATGTGAAATAAATAAATCTGTCTGTTTTTCTTTTCAAGTTCCAGTGAGATATTGTCAAGAAGCATTAAGAGAAAAAATAAAGAAAAAGCGAAAGTAGTCTTACCTGAGTGATGTTCCCTCTTAGATTTCTCTTTTTCTTTTCTCCAGTCTCTTCTTTCTTTCCTTTCTTTCCTTCTTGTCTCTTGTCAGTTTTGCTTCAGGTCCCTGGGTGTCGCTGAGGTGTTGTGTGTTGAGTGTGTGTGAGGTATATATGTATATATGTATGTATATGTGTGTGTGGAAGCCGGTAAGAGAGCGCCTGTGCTTTGTGCTGCCGACCACGGCGAGCGTGTTGTTGCGACTGACTGAGTGACTGTGAGGGAGGAGAGGGGAGGGGAGGGGAGGGAGGGAGTGTGTGTGTGTATGTGTGTGAGATTAGTTCACACACAAACACATCTCCGCCTGCAGGGAAACACCCCTCTCCCTCCCCTTCTTTCCCCTTTCTTGTCTTCTTCCTCTTCTGTCTTTCTGCCTTCTTTCATCTGATCACCTTCACGACGGACCGAAACAGTTCCACTCCTTCTTCCTCCTTCCTCTTGCTCCCACTCCTTCTCAGTTTTTAACCTTTTGTCTTCTTTTCTTTTTTTTTTAATCTTCCTCATACCCCCTTCTCCTCGTTTTCAGTTTGCTGTGTTGTGAATTCCCCCACCCCGAATCATAAATAAGTTAAAGAGAGCTGGCACAAAACGGCACAAAGGCGACAAATTAACCTAAATATCTGCGATGGGGCTTCTCTCTGTACGATGATGTTTTTCTTGTTTGACTTTCTTATCCGTAAAACCGACTCTCTCTTTGCTACTGTCCAAGCGTTTTCTGTCTTAATAGCCTAGCAGTGGGCAGTGTAGCGCTGTAGGAGTCTTTCCACTTCACTTCAAGTCGTTTCAGGGACAAACTTCTTATTAGTGGTTGTCGAGTGTGGAGAAGAAAAATATTGTGTTTTAATCAACTGTAGGTCTCCCTTGTGGGGGCCTCTGGGTGCTATCCATCCCACAGATACTTGATCAGTTTGGGATCTAGTAAATTTGGAGGCCAGGTCAACACCTTGTGCTGTTCTTCATGCTTTTTTGGGTTGTTCCTAGAGCGTTTTTGTGGGTGTATCCTGCTGGGGATGGCTGCTGCCATCAAGGAGTGTCATTGCTATGGGGTGGGGGTGCCTGGTCTGGTCTAGGTGGGTGCTACATGTCTAAGTAACATCCACACCAATGAATGCCAGGTCCAGAAGTTTCCCAGCAGAATACTGAACTGTCACAAGATGGTCAATGTTATTTACGTCTCCTGTCAGTGGTTTTAATGTTGTGGCTGATTGGTGTGAGACATGAGAGACTTTGTGATTGAATTTGCATGTAGAGTAAAATATGTCAGTCTTTATTTTCTATCTTCTATATCAACTATATCAGCTTGTTGAAATATAGTGAAGACAAACTGTAATTAATGAATTTAAATCATGCATGTGACAAACTATAACAACAAAAGTCTCGTTATTATTAGATTTTACACTCCGTCGCTGAATACGACGTCTGAATCCACACCTGGACGTCTTCCATTGGCGTAGAAAATGCTGACCGCTCGAATGAACTCCGGCACGTAATTGAAAAAGACATCCATCAGTTTAACCTTGAGCAGACCCCCCTCCTCCTTTTAGTTTAAACCCATCACAGCGATTACAGAATCCAGCCTCAGCCTGCTAATCTGCTCCAGAGCCACATTAAAGTGCTCCTCGGGAGGCCGAGGACAGGCTTGTGTTATTGTGGCTGTTAATATAAAGCACAGTTCCCTGAGGTGTTTGAACCCCTTTTTGTTTTTGGGGGGATTTTCAACACATTGCGCCTTATTATAATACAATGAGAGAGAGGTTAACACGGATACGTTCAGCTTTAATTTGAGGTGGTTGGTTTACAGTCTGGGTACTGTAATTAGTTTAATATATAACAAGTGTCAGTCCTACTTTTCTGCACATCTAGATGGAAACGACATCTTAAAGCTGAAGATTTTACTTTGTAATGAAGCATCTCTGTCCACGAAGTTCCAAAAAACTGCACTTCCTCAAATGTCCACTTGAGGCCTGGTCCAAAAATGGGTTTTGATCTCTATTGCTTTACATGAACATCTGTATCTTTACAGTTATAATAATTAATCCAGGGTATGGCCACTCTGGGTGACAGGTGGTGCAGGTGGAGTCAGATACAACCAAGACTGTTATAGCCGTCCAGCCTGAGCATCAAAACCCTTTTTTAGAAAACCTGTACATCTGCTTTTAACCCCGAGCCTTGCCTACAACGATCAGCCACAACATTATAACCACTGACAGAAGAAGTAAATAACATCGACCATCTTGTGACAATACAGTGTTCTGCTGGGAAACTTTTAGACCTGGCATTCATTGGTGTGGATGTTACTTAGACATGTAGCACCCACCTAGACCAGACCAGGCACCCCCACCCCATAGCAATGACACTCCTTGATGGCAGCAGCCATCCCCAGCAGGATGCAGCCTGACACAGACACACAAACAAAAACACTTTAGGAACAACTAAAAAAAAAAAAACATGAAGAACAGCACAAGGTGTTGACCTAGCCTCCAAATTCACTAGATCCCAAATTGATCAAGTTTCTGTGGGATGATCCACAGAGGCCCCTCCCCTCAAAGGCCCAACACAGACACCACAGGACACCCTCAGAAGGCCCATGTCCATCCTCTGATGAGTCACGACTGTTTTGGAGGCACAAGGGAGACCAGCACAATATTAGGATAATGTAGATAATGTAATGGTCATAATGTAATGGCTGATCGGTGCATAAATCTCTGTTTTCATTTCTGTGCACATAACAGCAGACAAAAAATAAGATCGAAGGAGAAAAAATGAGTAATGAGTTCTTCTCATCCAAATCACTTGAGCCTCTAAAGAGAACTTTCTCAGATTCTTCCAATGTTGTTGAGACTTTGCCATAATCATTACTGGTCAACACATAAAAGCGCAGACATCAAACTTAAAACTCTGAGTGATAGATTTTTGGTTCATTAATATGTGAAAGCTCTTGCAATTCAGTTTTAAAAATGCTGAATGGCAGCGTTGCATCCGACATGAAAACCAACCAAAACCAGTTTGCCAACTGCTCTGTGTGTTATTAGTCATAATGATACGTCGGCGGTGTATCTGTGTCTGTATCTGTCCTTTGTGGTTGATGTAAAGATGAAACGTTATGGTATAGTTTAGGAAACTCTTAGGAAGCACTTGGTTAACAGACAAGACTGGTGATACTATTCTTGTCAGTCATTTGCTCCATTATTCAATAATTGAACTTTCCATCTGTGTTGGAGGCACTCAGTACTAACCCTGTCTGTTCCTACAAGCAAGTCTTTGACAAAAGGTCACAAATATTTAAAAAGGTTAAGTGCTTCCGTCAAAATGACTGCGCATTCTACTTTTCCATCGAAATAATTCATTTTAGAGGAACTTTTGGAAGTGGGTGGATCTACATTTGGCACTCAAGAGTACCTCCTGCTGCAGAAACGAGTACGTTCACAAAAAGGAAATTTAGTATATCACTACACATACCATCAGTGATTAGTAAAATACTCTGATCTTGGTTAAAATCTCTAAAATCATCCAACTAGATCAAACCACCAGGACAGGGGGAATAAACTTTAGATTATTCATTTTTCTTGGACTAGCAGATCTGATCTGTTTCCATTTTAATGTGTGTTTCCACCGACTAGAGGTTGCATCAGTTCATATTTTTTTAAACTCGACAGTAAATGATGAAAGTCAAGTCGACACCAACTAGTCTCTGATGATAGAATAAAAACACAGTATGAAATCTATATCCTTGACCTGAATACATATGCTGAGAACAGACAGCTCATGTGCTACATACTGTGAGCTGCAGATAAGTATAGCCTGTATAAAAACATGCAGCACATCAGCACCATCAGTAGCATTTAATAGTACTCCACATTGTCTTGTAAGATGGGATAGTGTCCTTCTCTCTGTTACCACAGGACGTTTGGTGAAGTTGTTAACTGACTGCTGTCCAGAGGATTTGGACCGTTCCTCTGCTAGCGTTAGCGTTAGCCTTTTCAGATGCATTGCAGTTTAGTTGTATTTCAGGACTGACATGTCACAGTAGTATGGGCTTCATCTTTAGTGAAGTATTTCCATGCACTTGATGAACCGCTGATAGTTTGCTGGACTCCCCAACTGTCTTCTCGGAGGGGTCCATGTTGTTACTGTCACGTGATCAGAGACTAATCTAAACAGTTAATTTAGAGTCGGTGCCATTAATCCACTAATGATAATGATAACGGGTAACTCAACGGAGAATAGCACTAGCGTATCATAACAAAATATTGGTGAAATTAACAAGTTTCACGGCAGATAATGCGTTATTTAGAGGCTGCGTTTCGGTGCCCCATTCACTCCCACTATATGGATATACGCAGATCTAAATATCTCCCGAAGAACTACAAATTACACAAAAGTTATATGGGTGAGTGAACAATCGTATTTTATGCCAGAAATAAGGTCCAGGTTGTAAAAAACAGTAGTTCCCCTTTAAAGTCTCCTCATCCCTTTGCACAAATCGGTGTCACCCCGTGTTGTGTTCCACTTACGTCTCCATCATTTTCCTACTTTCTCCAAATCCCGATTAGAATTTCTGACATTTGTGTGTGTGTGTGCAATAGGTGGGCAGTGTGTTTATGTGTGACAGTGGGGGTGGGAGATGACTGAATTAGAAGAAGCCCCACATCTCTGAGCACAAACCTCCTCCGCCGGCTCCATCGGCGCGTTACCGTCGAGGGCGTCGAGGAAAGGTTTTCTCTTTCTTTTCTTCTTTTTTTTTTCTCCGCTAAACAAAAAGGCCGACCCCCCGCTAGGATCCTCGGTGGGGGGTGCACTCGCCGAGCCATCCTCCTCTCCCTCTGAGACCCCTGGGAGACACTCAACCGCCCCTCCTCGCCTCCTGCCTTGTTAGTCCCCCCCCTCCACCCCCACCCTCCTCTCATTTCCCTCCCCCAGAGGCTCAAGTTAACTATTGCTCTGATCTCCCAAAAAAACTATTTTCCTGTCTTCTATTTCATCTTCCCTTTGTGTTCATCTCCTTCCTGTCCATCCTCTTCTCCCCCCCACTGTCTTTCAACCCACACCTGTAATATCCCTCCTCACATCCGTCGTCTCTTCTTTTTACAACTTCATTGAAAACACTGCCTTCTCTTTTCCTTCTCCATCTCCTCGCTTTATCTTCTTTTTTTTTTCCTCTCCTTCCAAGCAGCAAAGTGATTTGGCGCTCACTCGGGCCCATGAGAAGACCCAAGGGGGCGTTGGGGGGGGGGGCTCGGTTGCTCTATGAGGCGACGTCTCTGAATAAATAAGCATGGGTAATTTGCTCCGAACCTGCAGCCCTCTTATGTTTTCCTCCCTTCTTTTCAGCCTCCCAGTTTAGAGAGAGAGAGGAGATAAAGACACAATAATAAAAAAAAATAAAAGCTCCTCACAGAGGCTCATTATATGGTTGTCAGAGAAGTTTTCTCACAGGGCTTTGTGACTGATCGCTCAGCCCCGCTCCGCTCCGTCTACTCCTTTTCAGAGTAAATTATCTATATTACCTTCCATTTTCTTTTCCTAATGGCTGCCTATTTGGATAAAACCAGTCTCACTGAATCAAGCAGTGCAGCTCCAAATCTAACCGAGGCAGATTACTGAGAACAAATTGCGAAAGCTTGCCATACGGCGCTAACCTCGATTAGCAGCACCACGCACACTCAAGACTGCGAGCAATCAGTGGATTTGGTGTGTGTCGCTCCCGGAGGTTGCAGAGTAATCTCAGCCAGACAGACGCACACACACTCCCTATGTTCACGGGTCCGGGGAGGAAAGTGTGCGAGCGCCAGGTCAACTGTGAACATCAGGTATTAATAATGCAGGACGCGAGAAGTAGCCCCTCTGACAACAAAGCTGTGCACTCAGACTCTTTGCTAAACCGTCCCACCGCTCCATGCTACATAACCCAGGACTGACTCCCTTGTAGGTCTCCCTTGTACCTCCAAAATAGTTGTGACTCATCAGAGAATGGACATGGGCCTTCTGAGGGTGTCCTGTGGTGTCTGGTTGTTAGTGGGGGGGCCTTTGAGGGGAGGGGCCTCTGTGAATCATCCCACAGATACTTTGGGGAGGCCAGGTCAACACCTTGTGCTGTTCTTCATGTTTTTTTTTTTTAGTTGTTTCTAAAGTGTTTCCCAGCAGAACATAGAATTGTCACAAGACAGTCGATGTTATCCACTTCTCCTGTCAGTAGTCATAATATTACGGCTGATCGGTGTACCTTCATCTGCTAAACACAAACATGATCATAATGCTTACCTTGCAGGACATTTAGGCAAGTTTTTTTGGCCTGTTTATTATTTTGTAAAGTTCTTCCATGGTGTTTCTTGTCTTGTTTCCCTCCTCTTTGATTGTTTGATTGGTTTCTCCTGGTGTTGCTCCGCACACATTAGTTTCACCTGTGTCTTGTTAACCCCGCTGCCCAGGTGGGGTATATATAGCCCTGCCTTTCCCTGTGTTCTCTGTCAAGTCTCTGTCAATTTGTCCTGTTGTGCATTTCTTTGTGTTGTGGTTCTCATCTGTTCTTGTAGTTGTGTTTTTGGATACCCTGCCTTTCCTGCACCCCATTAAGTTCTGGATTTTGTTCTGCCTCCCTCTGTGTCCTGCACTTGGGTCCGCCCTCCCTCGCTACGAAACGTGACAGAAGCACCAGCAATGTCAATGAAAGCTCAGTTCGCTAAGATGAACAGCTGATTAGAGTGATTTCTCTCAGTGATGCTGAATCAAAAACTCGCTGACAGCATCCGGTTGACCGTCAACTCTACTGTCACTGCCTTTACCTTCAAAATAGACTCCACGCCTTAATCACCTCTCCCCTTTGTTTCAGTGTTGAACCTGCTGAGTAGACTCATAGTGTTTGGATGTAAACTCATATTGCGATGATAATACCGTTCAGATGCTGCACAAGCTTTTATAAGAAGCCAGCAGCCAAATAAAGTCTTTCTTTAAATGACTGAACCAGCTTGAATCACTCCTCAACCTTGTTCCTGTAACAGCCTGATACAGCAAACAACTGAAACTGATTTTTAAGTGAATGTTAGATCGTGCAAGCACAACAGAAACAGCTGCACGCAATAGTTTCCATCTTCTTACGCCTAAACAGTCCTTATGTTAAAACACATCTGAAGCTCTAGCATAAAAACATAAATAAATGAATTAATAAAATAAATTAAAGTGATTCTAACTTTATGTAAATGAATCCTCAGATTCAATCTGTTGATGGATCCGCCAGCAAAAGATTTAAAATTCAACGCTCCACCTTCTTTGAATGACTCCGTGCCCTCTGCCAGTTTTGCCATCTGTTCTTTTAACATTTGTGTCTTCCTCCTCCTCATCCTCCTCCTCCTCATCCTCCTCACTCTTAAAGAAATGAACCCTTTGGGATGTGTTGAAATCTCTTAAGCATCCTCTGCAGGAGGATTCGCTGGCTGCACATTTGCGACTCCACATAAAAAGCACAGCGCTACGTCCAACTCGTTTTCTCTGTTGTAAACATCCAGAATATTTATCTTCTCATTTGCTAACGTTTGCCATCCTTAGATTGCATGTAAGAATAAAAGTGCACAAAGTCTATAGAAGACAGTTTTTCCATTGATCAACTGCATTCATTTGATCGACCAGATATGCTTGTGACCAACACACATAACTTTGTGCATTGGGCTGTGAGTTAAACCAACACCAGGCTAATGAATGGTTTACAGATTCAGGAAGGTTATAATGATCTTTTTGGACGGTATTTCTTTCATTCTCATTAGAGATTCCAACTTAAGATGTTAAGATAAGAGTTTACTAGGGGTTGCACGACTTCAGATTTTCTAAAGTCGACTGTTGTGGGATGAAAGTCAAGACGTCACTGATAAAAACCCAGTAGAAAGTGATGAAATCTATATTCTTGACCTGAATACATATGCTGAGAACAAACAGCTCATGTGCTACATACTGTGAGCTGCAGATATGTATAGCCTGTATAAAAACAGGCAGCACATCAGCACCATCAGTAGCATTTAATAGTACTCCACAGCGTATTGCAAGATGGGATTGTGTCCCTCTCTCTGTTACCGCAGGACGTTTGGTGAAGTTGTTAACTAACTGCTGTCCAGAGGATTTGGACCATTCCTCTGCTAGCATTAGCGTTAGCATTTTCAGATGCATTGCAGTTTTGTTGTATTTCAGGACTGACATGTCACGGTAGTATGGGCTTCATATTTAATGAAGTATTTCCACACACTTGATGAACCGCTGCTAGTTTGCTGCAACGACCCACTGGACTCCTCACCTGTCTTCTCGGAGGCGTCCATGTTGTTATTGTCACGTGATCAGTGACCCCTAGTGGTTACATATCCCAAAGCGTCAATCAGGATATGCAAAGTGGTTCTGTCTGCTCTGGAGCATCTGGGTAATGATACTCCTAACCCTAACCCAAATCAAACTAAACTGGATGTCCATCTCTTGCTTCCATTTCACCGTCACTTGTGAATAACACTCTATAGAGATTCTTGAAATCCATTTCCTTATCTTTAAGCCCCGCAGTCTCCATGGCTTCGAGTAATGCCAAACTGCTTACTGTGGTTTTTAACCAGCTGCTGGCCACAGCTGCTGATACATTTTAAATACAACCTCTTGCAGCAGGGTAAATGCATGCATGTGTGCGCGTGTGAGCACATGCACTGAAGTCTCAGAGCCTCCGACCAATTACCCGCCATATGAGCAGGATGTAAACAGCTTCTCCAGAGAGTGTGAGAGACATTTTTGGCAGGAGGAGAGTTTTCACAGACGCTCCAGAGACGGTCCTCACCCTCAGTCAACAAAAGCAAAAGCAAATATATTGATTGATGAAGGCATTTGTTCTTCACATGTGGAGTAAGCTCAGTGTTTTCCAGTTAACAAAACTCAAAGATAATTATCATCCAGGCTGGTGTGTGACTTTATATTTTGTTCCTTGACAAAAGAATATGTAGAAAAACAAGCAGAGGTAGTGTAGGTACAAGATCAGTCATGACGTCCTTTGTTACACAAACCCAGCACACTAACGGGTGTCTTCCTGACACTGCTGTCAGCGCATGTTGGGAGAGAGTGTGCGCTCAAGACTAAAATAGATATGAACTGTCATCCTTCCCAAAAAATATCGGAAACAAGCAGCAATTCAAACCTGAGCGTGAAGATCTGCGACGAGGCCTGTCGCTGAGCGTAAGTTAGCGAGAACAAAATAAGGAAAGACAGAGGAAGGAGAGAAGACATGCTGGTTGGGTTCATTGGTGATTCTAAATTGGCTGTAGGTGTGAGTGTGACTGGTTGTCTGTCTCTCTGTGTTAGCCCTAAGATAGACTGGAGACCTGTCCAGGGTGTACCCCGCCTTTTGCCCCAGTGACACCCCCCTCCCTCCGCGATCATTCACAGGTTGCATTTGCAGAAGATGAACGAAGAATCGGAGAAGGAGGAGCCAAGAGGTAGCACAAAAGGGAAATTGCTCCAGTGAGAGTCATTTAATTAATCTTTAACCCCGCTTGTTAACGTTTGACTTACCTGTCTTTCCTCATCTGCACTTCCTGTCCTCGTCTGGCCCCTGATCCTTCACACACACCTGCTTCTCATTCATTCTCCCCTTTCCATTCATGTGTTTAAATCATCCTCGTGTTTGAACTTTCACCAGATTGACGTTTCCACCTGTTTTGCATGTTAAGAAAAGAGTCGTCAGTGGTACCATCAAAACTTCTGACACATTGCTGCGGCGGAAATGGAAAAGGATTTCTGACTTTTTCTGACTTTGTGGAAACCCAACATCTGCAGACTGATGGAGCAAGCAGCAGGAACAATGAGCGTGCTTGTTTAAAGAGAACTGAGCATCTGTAACTTAATTTATTGTAGAAAAGTCATCTTCAATGACCTCCAACCTCATTCAAAACACCTCTTAATACGATAGCTATGACACCACTGCTATAGAAACCATCAGCAACATAGAGATACGCAATAAAACAGGACGTTGCCTTGTAGACGGGTATCTCATATAGTGAGATGAATGCCATTACTAAAGCAAGAAACTCACCATTTTCCCGGCTGGGTCAGGCTAGCTAGCTCCAGGGTTGGGCGGCCGTGGGTTCAAAAAATAGCTATCAAAACGTTAACGGGGACGATTTGCTTGTGCAGCTAGCAACAGATGAACATGAACCGCTAGCTTGGCTTAAACGTAGCGGCTGTCTGACCGTCCAATCAGAGGACGCGAAAACGGTGACGCTACCGTATGCCACAGAGAAGGACTAAGAATATTAACTTGAAATGTGATTGGTTAAAGGAGTTAAAGCGTCATTACAATGTGTTTCAAGCTTCAGCTGCCTGCAGCTTTAATTGTAAAGGTCCAGATAGATTTCTTTGACTACGGCAACACGTGACGACTGAAGTATGATTGGATAAAGGCTCTAATGCAAAGTTACACTGCAGGAATCACCGAAGCTGAGAGACAGACAAGATATGAGATGAAAATAACAGGCTACTGGGAATAATTTAATAAGATTAATGGGAAAATATTAAAATGTACGTTTAAGGTAAGATAGTTTAGAATTTTAAGCCAGCAGAGAAGGCTACGTGAGGATGAGCTACATGAAAGCAAGTGATTCTCTGTCAATGGTACTATTCCCGGGAAGCTCATTGTCACGCTACGTGCAGTTGTGGTACTATTGTGCACATGGGAATATATGCAATAAAGCTGCAGACCCACATTTTTCCATAAGGTGGTGAACTCTGTACCTCCAAGACGCAAACGCGGCTCCGCTTTCAAGTCTAACCGCCATCAAAAAAACATGCCGGGCAACAACTTTACCACAAAGCCACGCTCACTCATGTGGTCCCGTTTGCCCCTTTTCGGATCTTTTTGAACAATGAAAGAGTTTTTAATCTTATAATCCATTTAAAATGCTATAAATTACCAATTTCAAATCCACACAGAAAAACAGGAAGCAGCGACGTCTGAGAGGCAATAAAAAATGACGTGCATGTGAGGAGGCCGATTGAAAACATGGGCCATTAGGAGAAAAATACAACCACTTGTGTTTTTGGTGAACACATGTGTGCAACCTCCTGAATCTCTGCATGCCTGAAATGATTTACAAGAGACATTTTATTTTTTTTTTAATCCACCGTCGTACAGAGCCTTTCCTTTGTTGTAAACACTGAATGATAACATTTTTGTTTTGAGACGTCTGCGTCAGGGCGCCAAATATGGACAACGTGCAAAAACAGGACTGGAACGCACACAGTTCCACTTGAGCGTGATGAGTTTTCATGGCACCTTTGTTCATTTTAAATGCGACGTGGCACGGACGTTTGTGTTTCACAAGTGACCGACAAGTGATCCGTCTTCCTCCAACATCACAGCCTCTGTTGCAGACGGTGGTTTTGCTTGTGCTGCTGAAAGTTTTGAAGCAACGATCCACTTTTGCTCTTTCATCCGCAGCTTGTCTGAAAGAGCAAAAGTGGAAAGAGAATGTATCCTTGACCCTTTAAACTTCTTCAGGAAGGGATTTTCCAGACTTGGTAATGCCAGGTAAACAATCCCACGCAAAGAGTCAAATGAAAGCTGTGAAGCAACTTTGTGGTAAACTTTATGGACACTGGTATCCCACTAAAGGGGAACTACTGTTTTTCACAACCTGGACCTTATTTCTGGCATAAAATACGATCTTTTACTCATCCATATAACTTTGGTGTCATTTGGAGTCGTTTGTCAGATATTTAGATCCGCGTATATCCATATAGTGGGAGTGACTGGGGCACCGAATCGCAGCCTCTAAATAACGCATTATCTGCTGTGAAACTTGTTCATTTCACCAATATTTTGTTGTGATACACTAGTGATATTCCGCGTTGAGTCCAGAGTTACCTGTTGTCTATTCGCGTACGTGCAGCGGTTTGTTGTTCTTTGGCCAGCTGTTCCTCTCTCTGCCTCCGCATCCTCCTTTCAACGAGCTCCACATCCGTATACTCTGGCTCAAAACGGTAAGGATGTCCATCATAAACAAAGTCGTCGTCCACAACCTCAGAATTGGAAAAATATTTAGCCATGTTGCACAAAACTAGCAGTATCAAATTACAGGTAGACAAGCCGCACATCATCCAGGTCAGAGGTTAGTAGGTCAATCTACAGACCCCGGATGATAATTACAGGTAACTCCGGACTCGACGGGGAATAGCACTAGCGTATCATAACAAAATATTGGTGAAATGAACGAGTTTCGTGTCAGATAACGCGTTATTTAGAGGCTGCATTTCGGTGCCCCATTCACTCCCTCTATATAGATAAACGCAGATCTAAATATCTGACGAACGACTCTAAATTACACAAAAGTTATATGGGTGACTAAACGATCGTATTTTATGCCAGAAATAAGGTCCAGGTTGTAAAAAACAGAAGTTTCCCTTTAAGTTGGAATCTCTAATCAGAATAATGTCAGGTTTAAGACATATTGGAAAAAGCCGTCAGTGTTTGCACGAGTTAATTTAAGCCCACCCACTTTGCAGAAACGAATCTGCACTTACACTGTGTATTAAAAAGATGCAAACTTCCAAAAGTATTATATATGCAGAGGATAAGACTGGACGTACTTGTTGTCAATGAGTTTTCTGCCCTGAACAAAGTCATTGTTCAAATCTCAGCAGTATGGGCAGTTTGCCGTGTGACTTGGTACAGATTTGTGCTGTCGCTGCAAACCAGAGAGTAAAGAAAACGCTGAATACTGCAGTATTGCTGGTGGCGAATGTGTAACATGCTGGCGAAGGTGGCGAGACTGAAAACCCAGAATTGCGAAACGTGCAGAAGCTTCTCATGTTAAACATTAACCGCAAACAAGTGTTGCACAAAATGTTTTCAGTGCCCCAATACCAGCTCATTCATTGTCTCTGTTTGTGCAAAGATTTAGGTAAACATTTTTTGTTTTTTATCTGATCCTCAGGTTTGCACCCACAGTAGATGCTTAATATTTCGGACTGAATCAGTTTGGTTCAGTCGATGTTTGTGAACAAAGAAAGACTCGGTCCCGAGGCTGGAGATGAGACAGATGATGGGATGCTCAGGGACGAAAGCTGGAGCTGATCCACTGGCAGACGACCAGACCGACTGAGTTTAAAGGCTGAGCAGCTGCTTGGGGTTGTTTATTATTGTCCCTGTTTATCCGGCATCTAATCAAACACTGTAGGTCTGTGTCACCACACTACCGAGGTTAGTGTGGTGACAATTTATCCGACTTCTTCTCTAATTACTTTATATCGTTGTTTATTTCCGAATACGTGGGCATTTATATCAAATTATGTGACACAGTCAAATTTGACCCAGAGGACGATAGGAAAGCTAAGCCATGCACTTCATGGCTTCAAGGGTGCTGCTTCACAAAGAAAAAGTCTTGAATGAGTCCCTCCCTTATCACTGTTGTTAATGTTGTGCACTGTTAACACTCCTCGTCTGATTGTCTCCCTCGGCCCCAGCAGAGTGCATTGGGTGTGTTGTGTCTGGAGCCCTGAGCTTGGAGATGCTCCTCAATGACGCTCCTCTGAGCCTTGGTGGGTGTACGAGAGTGGAAGGAGGCGGAGAGGGAGGAGAAAGAAAAAAAAGGACACGAGAAAGGAAACGGGGAAAAAGGAACAAAGAGAGAAGAGGAGATGAGTTAGAGAGGAGAGATTGATGAAACAAGGTGCAAAAGAGAAAACAAATGAGGATAGAAGGAGAGGAGAGGTGAATACGAAGGACGAGGTGGAGGCGAGGATGCCGCTTTGACTTTATGAATTTTACATGAGTCATATTGTGGTGGCGACGACCGTGACCTACAAATCAGTTGTCCACTTGTTGCTCCGCACTGCACAAATTACCCATCAGAGTTATTTACTGAGCTGCATCCAGGTGAAGGCTATGCTCCTGGCAAGGCTGCAGGTTTCACTCATTCATCCATTCCTTTTCTGTAACCGCTTGTCCTGTGAAGGGTCACGGGGGGGGGGGTACACCCTGGACAGGACTCCAGTCTATCACAGGGCTAACACAGAGAGACAGACAACCATTCACACTCACACCTACGACCAATTTAGAATCACCAATTAACCTAACCAGCATGTCTTTGGAGGAGGTGGGAGGAAGCTGGAGTACCTGGAGAGAACCCACACAGACACAGGGAGAACATGCAAACTCCACACAGAAAGGAACCAGTCGAACGATGGAGTCGAACCCTGAACTTTCTTGCTGTGTTTGCTTGGGTTTCCTCGGGCGCTCCGGTCTCCTCCCACCGTCATCAAGCAACATGGGTGCTAGGCGCTGGGTCAGGTTGGCCCACGGTGGCGGCCCTCCCCCATCCAACCATGCGATTCAGTTGTACAATATCATACAAAGCACTTTACCTTTACCTTTACGAGTGCAAACCCACACGCATTGTTGTTTTTTGTTGTTCCCTGCCACTGTAACACCTTAATTTCCCCACAGGGATAAATAAAGACCTATCTTCTCTTCTCTACTCCTATATCAAGACCTAAAGTCATGCAATAATAAAGGGAATCGTTACTTCAAGTGAAAGGTGCCCACCCGCCTCAAAATAAGAAATATGTTCCTTATGAACTTGGCTTCGTTGAGCTCCTTTATTTTAATTTCTTTTGCCTCATCAAAAGTTTGAGCTTATTAAGTGTTTTTTTTATTTATTTATTTGTCTGAGCCCAAAGAGCCAAAGAGGATTTGGTAACCAGCATGTATAACCCCTTGTCAATTAGCTAACGTGTTGATGTCAGCATGGTCAGTGTAATCCGCCTCTTAATGTACTGTAACGACCCCCCCTCCCCTCCTCTCCCTCCTGCCTCTGCCCTCCCTTCAGTGCCGTGTTCAACACACACACACACAACAGTACCTGAGGGATAACACAGCACAACAACATGACAGGATGCTGCATTAGCTCAGCCGTCATAGGGGCTCGATGAAACTCTCCAGGGCTTCCAGAGAGACAACTTTGTGACCGAGCTAACTGCTCTCACGTGAATGCTGTTTAGAGTTCACACAGGTACCGGGTCGCATTCAAACCTCGAATGCACAATTGGACTCTCTCGCTTTGCAGGGACTGTAGAAATGGTTGTTTATTCTTAGTGTTGGCTAAAGACATGTTACAGGTTTACTTTTGATCACATGGTAATGTTAAAGTCCTCCCAGCGTACCTTTAAAACGTGCAAATAGACACAAACACAAGCAAATGGTCAGTTTGACACCAGGGGCTGCAAATACTCCCAACACCAGCAAATACAGAAACACAATGCATGCAGCACAAACGCCTGAATATTCATTCATTCATTCATTCATTCATTCATCTTCTTCAGATTGACCTACAGACCCCATATGATGATAACAGGTAACTCCGGACTCAGTGGGGAATAGCACTAGCGTATCATAACAAAATATTGGTGAAATGAACGAGTTTCATGGCTGATAATGCGTTATTTAGAGGCTGTGTCTCGGTGCCCCATTCACTCCCACTATATGGTTATACGCGGATCTAATTATCTCCTGAGCGAGTGCAATTAACACCAAAGTTATATGGGTGAGTAAAAGATTGTATTTTATGCCAGAAATAAGGTCCAGGTTGTAAAAAACATTAGTTCCCCTTTAAATTAATTGCTAAGCTAAGGCCCATGGTAACACGATAAGTACTGGACAAATAAATTCTGCATCTGTGATCAGGGAACATTTTATGGTAATATTTGTTGAGATATTTCGCTCTGGATCAAACTACCCTTTCCTTTTTTTTTTTTTTTTTTTTAATTACAAACAAACTGTAAACTTGGAAAAACTTGGAAAAACTGAATACACAATTTTCCATATTTGTCAAATGTTTATTTTTCAGTTTGTTTCTTTCTGAGCTTCACAGCTGGAGCCAAAATAATGGCAACCACTGAAACTCCAGCCCACTAACGACATCAACATTAATCAGCCTCCGTCTGGTTCCGTGGGACACTGCGAGTGTCGAGGCCAAGGCGGCGGCTAATGATGCGTAGCTCGCCAGGGGGCTCGGGGGAGGCTGCCATTTCAGCCGGGAGGAAGGTCCAGTACGAGCGGCAAATGCATCCAAGACAGCTGGTGACACAAACCCATCCTTCCAGAGGATCTGGCCCCTCAGACACCGGTCCAGACAGTCGGTCCATGACGATCAGAGAGTCCCTCGGTGAGGAACTGTGTGTGTTTATGTGTGGACATTAGATTTTTTTAAAGTTGACTGTTATGCGATGGCGTTGACACCGATGTCACTGATAAAAACACAATAGAAAGTAACGAAATCTATATTCTTGACCTGAATACACATGCTGAGAACAGACAGCTCATGTGCCACATACTGTGAGCTGCAGATATGTATAGCCTGTATAAAAACAGGCAGCACCTCAGCACCATCAGTAGCATTTAATAAAAGATCTAATAACTTTATCAAATAGTTGATGTGCAGCCTCCTTCTCTCTGTTACCACAGGACGATTGGTGAAGTTGTTAACTGACTGCTGTCCAGAGGATTTGGACCGTTCCTCTGCTAGCGTTAGCATTAGCCTGTTCAGATGCATTCAGTTTGTTGTATTTCAGGACTGACACACTTGATGAACCGCTGCTAGTTTGCTGCAACAATGCACTGGACTCCTCACCTGTCTTCTCGGAGGCGTCCACGTTGTTATTGTCGCGTGATCAGCAGCTAGTCGTAATGATGCTATGCTAACCCTTATGATGATTTTCGGTGGGGACAACAGGTCTCTGGCCTCCAGTGAGCCAAATGATGATGAGACTGGGATATGAGGTGTTTATACAGTCTGTGTGTGTGAGTGCAGGTGTGCGAATGCAATTAAAGGAATACTCCGGAATTTTGGACATAGGGCCTCATTTACAACTGAGCCGGTGTGATATAGGTCGGTGGAGACCGTTTTCAGCACATTTGATCCATTCCTTATATTTGCACAAATCACTGTTGCTAAACTGGTGTTGAGCTAGCGTGCGTCAACGGTAACATCCAGCCTGTCACTAAAAACAGCTATAACTGCTCCGCAGAACACCCGAGACAAATGTATTATAACGTCGGACTATCGATGTACATGTCAGTGTTGGTAGAATCATTTTAGAAATTAAACCAACCTTGCATTTTCAATGATAAAACATTTTGAGGGACTAGTTTCTCAGCAGCAGCGGAATTTTACTTTGCGTGTTAGTAGTAGTGCGTCAAAACGAAAACAGAAGCGCCCTAAAGTCGTGACAGCTAGTAGTAGCCGCGTTATAAACATAGACAGTAAAAATAGGTTATAAACATGGTGCTTCAGTGTGCTTCCGATTCCTTCCCACTAGCCTAGGAGGACTGACAGCAGCTAAATAATCTCGCGTGATTGTCAGCGAAACCGGAACTGTCTTCCTCTGTAGCCTCACTAGCCCGGAGATAATATCAGTCCGCCGCTGCCGTAGCCTAAGCAACAACAGGGAACAAAGTGTAAGCTATTCCAATGCCATGCAAGGTTGGTTTAATTTCTAAAATGATTCTACCAACACTGACATGTACATCGATAGTCCGACGTTATAATACATTTGTCTCGGGTGTTCTGCGGAGCAGTTATAGCTGTTTTTAGTGACAGGCTGGATGTTACCGTTGACGCACGCTAGCTCAACACCAGTTTAGCAACAGTGATTTGTGCAAATATAAGGAACGGATCAAATGTGCTGAAAACGGTCTCCACCGACCTATATCACACCGGCTCAGTTGTAAATGAGGCCCTATGTCCAAAATTCCGGAGTATTCCTTTAAATGTGAAACTGCTCCAAATTCACATGTAAATGAGACGTAAATGACTGCTAAGTTGTTTTTTTTCTCTATATAAATCATGTTTATGCTAAACTGAAGGTGAATAAACAGGGCGGGTATGGACAGGTTGCCTTCCCTGCTTCGTGACACATAAGTGTCCTCTGAGGACTGAGTGTCTTTTTCCACTTTCTGTCTCCATGGTGAAACAAATGAGGTTCCTTTCTCGAGAGCTCATCGAAGAGCTCGCAAAGGTGTTGTCAGGTACAGGGCGGCCTGTCTTAAACACATACTTGTTGTGTTTTGATGAGTCTGTCTGCCGGGCTGCAGCAGAATAATGACGACAAACACGCACACATACACTTAAACACAAATGATCTTTAATTGGGAGAACAAACTCATTTGTTCAGATGACAGCAGATATTTTGTCATATTTTCCTCAGGGTGGTCTGTTTTATAGACGTCTAAGATGCCATGTGTGATGTGGCTTCTTGCTTGTGTGTGAAGACATAGTCTGCATAAGTGTGTATTTTCCTTCTCAGCTAAAGTGTAGAGAGTGTATCGCCAGCCAGTGGCCTTAGTTTACGTCTCCCAGCGCTCTTATGAAAAGATAAAGAATAAAACCTTTCTGAGGCAAAAGCTCTTGAATAATTCAGTCACGTTTAAAAAGAATAAACTATGATCCTCCACGAGTATGACCTGATACTCCCCTAAGACGCTCCCGCTTTCTCTTTCTTCTTTCGTTTTTACGACAGACGACTGCACTGCAAATGATGGAGGGCTCTTTTCTTGTCTCTTTTTCTCAACTGTCACGATTATTTCACCTCAATAAAACTTCACAGCTGTGTTTTTGTGGATGATTTACACTTTCTGTTCATATACTACATGTGTTCCCCGCATTTCAGATTCATCTACGCATTCAGGGAGTATCATAAAGCTTAGCAACGTGCGACTTCAGTTCGATAAATACTTTCCAAAATGGCTGTGGCTCAGTGGACAGAGTGGGGTTGTCCACAAACCACAGGGTTAGTGGTTTGATCCCGAGTAGACTGATATCGGGGCCGATACAGGCGTTTTTAAAGGATCAGATCGATATCGGGCTTAAGCCAAGTCTGATCTTCGGTGGTTATTTATTTTAGGTCTGCCATAAACCAAAACCACGTCCCTGTAGAGTCAGAACATCTTCTTCTTCTTCTTTAGCGGCAAAGCTACTGTCAGAGAAGAAGAACCTAAAATCACGTGGAGTAGTTTTCTGTGAAAAATTAAGTCAGACGGAAATTCATTTAATTGTGCAAGGTGGATGTTTGGTGAGGTGGTAGTATGTGATCGTTTTTCAGTGCCAAGTCCACTCGAGGCAAAGGCTGCACCAACAAAACAACAAACACTGAACTAAAAAAAAAAAAAGAGCAAAATTTCCTATATTCCAGAGAGGGTTAGGGAGTTTATGGCACTGGATGACCAGAACATTTCTGTAGCAGAGAACACAGGTTTTCCATGCTACATTAGCTTTGGCAGCTTCTATTTATTGGATTATACAGTCGCACGGTGCACAGGTGATAAGAAAAGCCTTTATGAATCTCCAGACTCAGATACAGAATATTAGAAGATTGGTATCGGTGTGGGTAAAAAAACAGTTTGATCTGAACATCCCCAACATGGACAACGTGCCGAAGTAACCACCGAACCCTAAATGTGAATGTGGGTGGGCAGATGTGTCGGTGTGACTGTAAAGCGCTTTGCGTCCTCTATGAATAAAAGAATATTTCCTATTTCCCCTGTCCCTGCACGACTCTGTGCCTCTGTGAATTAAACCTGCTCTATAAAGTCACGTTTTCAAGTTCTCTGACGAGTCCTGAACTCCACCCACTGAAAGAACTTCATGAAAAACAGAAGACTAGAACAGCGAGTCAGGCCATAGCACTCAATATATGTCTGTTATGTATCATACTTATATGCGTTCCATTTAATGTTGTGTTTCTCTACTATGCCTTAGGCCTCTCATTGCTGATTGCTCCATGGATTCAGGCACTATTACATCTCCATTACACTTTAACTAGAAAAGAACACACACTTTGCGTGATCACATTGTGTTTATATTAGGGGTGGGACTTTAATGCGTTAAATATGATTAATTACAAAACAATTATCGCGTTAAAAGAAGTAATGTGTTTAATTAATAATAGCATTATGCGATTAAAATATGATTAATCGAGGTTAATTAATTACAAAGCCTCTTTTTTATCAAGTCCCACCCCTAGTATTTATTAAACCCTGGTACGTTTCTGACTTGGCTTTACATGGGTGCAGTTGCTATATTATAAACACAAACTGCCCACAGGCCGAATGGGAGCAAATTCCTACGGCCTGGTACCAACATCTAGAATGCAAAAACATGTGCGGCTAACACACCACTTTACTTTTTATGTATATACCTTTCTGATTATCTGCACTTCATCTGCTACTGTATTCCCTCTGTGGTCACATTACTGTTGATTTATCTTATCAGTACTTGGTATGAAAACAAACGCGTTGGAACCTGCTTGACGTGGAAGAAGTGAATCGCAGCCAAGATATTTTCACTTTTGTTTTAGGCAGGGGGGGGGGGGGGGGCGCTGTGCAAAAGTCAAAGCAAAGGTGGAAGATGTGTCAACGTGAGTCACTTTTCTGGGAGATGAGCTCAGATCAGTGAGCAACCTCGGCTTAATGTTATCTCTGAGAGCCCACAGGCTGAGCCAGCAATTACGTATGACTTGTGGAGCATCCATCCAAAACACAACATAGACCTTTTGAAGTATTTGCATTCTTTCAAACAGGTTTTGGAACTGTTGCACAAACTGAAAGGGACAAAAGCTTTGCTAAAGATTTCAGCTGAGGAGATCTTGTCATGGCACAGCGGTTAAGTCCACAAACTGACTGGTAGACTGGTCTGTAGGACCCCTAAGCAGTCATCATCCATGGAAACATGAGCCCAAGCAATCTGTGGTGACCACTGAGGGGCTGCTGTAGCAGTGATCGTATCTGACGCGTCCTTTTCCGTGGTGGATCCATTGAATTAGAAGACGTCCATGCAGTTGCACCGAACATTTATTTACAATCTTCAGTTAAATGATCCAAAGGTTTTGTGAACTTGGCCGATCGATACACACTTAAGGTACTCCTAGAACTAAACAAAGGCTCACATTGTGGCTACGGAGCAAACAAATGGCAACACACCTGCTGGAGTAATTAGCACCTCTCCTGTTTGTGCCTTCCCACCTCCCACAGTACAGATCGCCACCCACCGTGGCCCGTAGGGAATGACATGCAACAACTATAAACAAAACACAAAATCAACAACTAAAGAAGCACCAAAATTCATGGGTATTAACTTATCTGTGACCCCAGGCCCTGTGATAGACTGGCAACGTGTCCAGGGTGTACTCCGCCTCCCGCCCAATGATAGTCGGGATCAAGCACCCCTGCCTCGCAAACCTCTAGAACATGGATGGTTAAGGAAAATGAATGAAAGAATGAATAAATGTAACACAGCACAGGTTTAACATAAAGGACTGGACAGAGAGGCCCAGACATGTTGGACAAATGGTGCCCTCTACAGTTGTTTGACTTCAATCACAGTTTTAAAGTTCACATTTTTTCTCTGTGTCTGGGGTCTTCCTGCGTGGACTTTGCATGATCTCCCTGTGTCTATGTGGTGATTCTGAATTGGCCGTAGATGTGAGTGTGAATGGTTGTCGGATCTGAAGGACAGGAAGCTTAAGTGATTGATTTTATGAAATCTAGAAGCTCTCACCACAAGTTCTAATTAGTTTTTACACATTTTGACATTGCTTTGAAAATGAGTTAATGTTCAGACACTAATTGCTGAAATAAACAAATACATTTTAATCATTTGAAGTGAATTGTGTTGTTTTGGGAAGTGGAAGCAAGTCGTGTTGCAAAAAAAACCGCTGGTTTGATGCTGGTGCTGGAGGTTTTCACATGATGGAACAAATCTACATTCATCGATATATTTAAAAGACAAACAAAACAAATCTTCAAATGAAAATATAAGATTTTACTTACTCTCTTTTTTAAGAAAGAGAATATTAGCCTTGATTTAAATATACGAGTGGATGAGCAAGAGCCATAATCAAACATTGACTAGTCAGGCTGCAAATGTTTCAAATGTTATCAAAGGTTAATAAAAAGAGAAAGCTAAACAGGTTTGCCATTAATAATTAAACAGTGAATGATGTGGATGTACATTCTGAAAATCATTAACAATCCAGACACTGCAGAACCAAGGCCACAGTAAAATGATCTCAGCCCTCTCACTGAACAACACTTGCAGGACAGAAAGAAACTGTGACACAAGCCGAAGATATTAAAGTTTGGTGAGTTTTTTTTAGCAACAATTTGAAGTGACTGAAAATGGCTGAGAAGGTTGTTCTTCTTAAAAATTTCCTGAGCTGCCATGTGTGTTCAGAGACTTTCAGAGACCCCGTGTCTCTGAGCTGCAACCACAGCTTCTGTTCAAGCTGCCTGCAGAAATTCTGGGAACAAGCTGAAAACAAAAACTGTCCTATTTGTAAAAGAAAATCCTCAAAAGGTCTCATTGTGAATTTTACCCTGAAGGAACTGGCTGACTCCTTTGCAGGAAGACAGAAACTTGGATCATCTGAGACAAAGAAAAAAATCATGGTGGTTTGCAGTAAACACAAAGAAGAGCATAAATTGTTCTGTGAGGATGAGCAGAAAGCTGTTTGTCCTGTCTATGAGATTCCTCATGAAGGTCACGAAGTGGTTCCTCTAGAACAAGCAGTGAGTGACTTGAAGGAGCAGCTGAAATCTGACTTAAAGTCTCTGCAGGACAAGAGGGACAAATACGAACGAGTGGAGAACACTTACAATAAGGTTATTCAACACTCCAAGAACCAGCAGCTGTTCACAGAGGAGCAGATCAAAGCAGAGTTCAACAAGCTTCACATGTTCCTGAAAGAGGAAGAGGAGTCCAGACTGGCAGCTCTGAAGAAGGAAGAGGAGCAGAAAGGGGAGATCATCAGCAGAGAGATGAAGAAGATTCAGGAGCAGATCTCCTCTCTGTCAGTCAGCATATCTGCTGTTGAACAAGAGCTGAATAAAGCCAACGTGCTGTTCCTCAACAGTTATAAACCCACTCAGACCAGAGCCAGAGCCCAGTGGTCACTGCCAGATCCACAGCTGGTCTCAGGAGTCCTGACAGATGTGGCCAAACACCTGGGCAACCTGTCCTTCAGAGTCTGGGAGAAGATGAAGGAGAAGGTCCACTACAGTCCTGTCATTCTGGACCCAAACACTGCAAACCCCCGTCTCTATCTGTCTGATGATCTGACCAGTGTGAGACGTGGAGACACAAAGCAGGATCTCCCTGACAATCCAGAAAGATTCACTCAGTATTATGACGTTCTAGGCTCTGAGGGCTTCAGCTCAGGGAAACACAGCTGGGAGGTGGAGGTGGGAGATCATCCTGACTGGATTATAGGTTTAACCAAAGAGACAATTGACAAGAATGAAATAACGGCTTCACCAAAAAATGGATTCTGGTGTTTAAAGCACCGTGATGGAAAATACATTAATAGTTATGGCAAGACTGTCACAGTGAAGAAGAGTCTCCAGAGGATCAGGGTCCAGCTGGACTATGAGAGTGGACAGGTGTCCTTCTACAACTCTGAAGACAAGACTGAGATCTACACCCACAGAGACACCTTCACTGAGAAACTCTTCCCATATTTTAATATCGGAGATGCTGTTGATGCCAAAACCTCCGACATCAAAATCTGTCCAACTGAGATCAGGGTGTCTGCTGAGGCTTAGGTGACTATTATTATAATCGTTAATTTATCAGCTTTAAGAAAATCATAGTTAAAACAGCAAACTTACATGATGGGACACCCTCTTTTGTAGCTTGACAGTAAAGCACAAAACAAAACAACAAGTTTAGAGTAAATTCAGAACCAGGTCTGAAACCCCAGAGGGAGCATGAAGGCGATGGTGGCAAGAGAAAAATAAAAAATCCCTTTTAACAGGAATAAACCTTAAGCAGAACCTTAAGCTCATCACAGAGGGAACCAATCTGCTTGAGGCTCAGCCAGGTATATGAGATATAGCTGATGCATGTTATATGACTGAATAAAAGACGTATCATAGATGCATGATGCATTGAGGTGGGAGTGGACAACTGCAGGCCATGAAGACTGGACAGGTTGATGAGACCAGGACCACTGAATGATTTCTAACAAGAAGAAATTTTTACGTAAAATCATATAATCACAGAAGAGCAGTGTCCCACTGTTTTAATTTTGACATTTCATATTAACTTTAGTTCAATTCTTTACGTTCGTTCATTTTTATTTACGCAAACTTGATCTTTAATAGTTTTTTTAAATTATGTTAGACACAGTTAATATTTCTCTTCATGGTTCAGTCCAAATTACAGCCTGATGACTGTGTTGATTGAGATGTTTCAGTTATATTTTTAGTTTTCTAGTTTTAGTAAAATGTCAGAGACAGAATCAGCTCACACATGAGAAAATGTTTGTGATTCTCGTTTTATTAATGACCCCAATGATTAATCTTTGTGAATGTCTGTGAATTGTGGACGTCTGTTTTAGTGGCTGTGTGTCTTTATTCAACATTTGGAGCTGCTGTCTGCTCCCGTGTCTTTATTTAAACTCTTCCTGTCTAACAGCACTTCAGGATTGACTCTAGCTAACAGTCAGATGTCGAGCGTTTCATACGTATCTTGGATGATCTCTGTCAATAAAAAAAAAAATCAAAGCCAATCAAAGAAGTTTTATCCGTCTCTAAACACACAGAGAGATGGAGAGAGAGACGGTAAACTTTCTGGTCTTCATGTTTACATCGGTTGTGTAAAATGCAAATTTAAAGATTCCTATTATTTGTGCTTTTGTGTGAATTTTATGAGAAAGTATTTTCTTTTATTAACATAACATAATTTTTGTGGATTATCATTTTCCCATGTATAAATAAAACACTTTACAGCGTGTCTTGATTTCCTGAAAGAATACGTTATTCTATGTTTATAGTAATTTCCCTGTACTGCTGCTGTGTTGACTCAAATATGTAAAAGCACATTTGAAATTAGACTCATTGTTTTCAACAGTTTGGAGTATTTTAATCAGTCTACATTGAATACTGAACATTCAAGTATGAGGGGACATGGCTAAAAATGGCTCTGGTTGAAAGTTACACAAGTAGTTAAATGTCTCTGAGCTGAAACCACAAATTCTGTTCAAACTACCTGCAACAGTTCAAAATAAGTTTTTACTTAACAAGGGAGACCTAGACAATATTAGGAAGGTGGTCTTAATGTTATGCCTGATCAGTGTATACTCCACTATAGTTTCTGACTGGTTCTGTGCTGCACCTTAATGGGCTCAAACACTTGTGCTCAAATGCTCATCTTACTTTCAGCAGGTAAACAGCTTACCAATGTGACAAACACTAATATAAATAGTCGTTCAATGAGTCGTCTACGTGTGTTTCAGGACTTTTTCGCATGCACGTCTCTCAAACATAGGAGCTGACAGGGTTTGACAGTCACAACAAAGGTTTTATAACAAAGAAACATCACCATCTAGTGGGGACACTCTCAAAAATCAGCTCCACCCGTAACACAAGGAAATGAAAGTGAAAGGTTTTCATTGTTGATCGGGTGGAGACGGGATCAGTACTCAAGAACACGACTTAAGAGGATTTCAAGCGGCAGAGCTTAAAGTTTGGTGAGTCTCTAAATCTGGAATCAATCAACAGAAATGGCCGAGAACCTTTTTGAAAGTTACCTGAGCTGCCATGTGTGTTCAGAGACTTTCAGAGACCCCGTGTCTCTGAGCTGCAACCACAGCTTCTGTTCAAGCTGCCTGCAGAAATTCTGGGAACAAGCTCAAAACAAAAACTGTCCTATTTGTAAAAGAAAATCCTCAAAAGAAAATCCTATGGTGAATTTCACCCTGAAGGAACTGGCTGACTCCTTTGCCAAGAGGCAGAGTCAAAGTTTAGCCATGATTGAAAAACAAAAGCAGGCAGAGAAGGAGGAAGTGGTGTGTGCTGAACACTCAGAAGTGCCATCCTGGTTCTGTGAGGATGAGCAGAAAGCTGTTTGTCCCGTCTGTGAGTTTTCTCTTCACCAGAGTCACAAAGTGGTTCCTCTAGAACAAGCAGTGAATGACTTGAAAGAGCAGCTGAAATCTGATTTAAAGTCTCTGCAGGACAAGAGGGACAAATATGAACAAGTGGAGAACACTTACAATAAGATGATTCAACACTCCAGGAACCAGCGGCTGTCCACAGAGAAGCAGATCAAAGCTGAGTTCAACAAGCTTTGCCAGTTCCTGAAAGAGGAAGAGGAGTCCAGACTGGCAGCTCTGAAGAAGGAAGAGGAGCAGAAAGGGGAGATCATCAGTAGAGAGATGAAGAAGATTCAGGAGCAGATCTCCTCTCTGTCAGTCAGCATCTCTGCTGTTGAACAAGAGCTGAAGAAAGCCAACGTGCCGTTCCTCAACAGTTATAAACCCACTCAGACCAGAGCCAGAGCCCAGTGGACACTGCCAGATCCACAGCTAGTCTCAGGAGTCCTGATAGATGTGGCCAAACACCTGGGCAACCTGTCCTTCAGAGTCTGGGAGAAGATGAAGGAGAAGGTCCACTACAGTCCTGTCATTCTGGACCCCGACACTGCAAACCCCTGGCTCTATCTGTCTGATGATCTGACCAGTGTGAGACGTGGAGACACAAAGCAGGATCTCCCTGACAATCCAGAAAGATTCAGTAATTATGCTAATGTTTTTGGCTCTGAGGGCTTCAGCTCAGGGAAACACAGCTGGGACGTGGAGGTGGGAGATCATCCTGACTGGGTTATAGGTTTGGTTAAAGAGACATTTGACAAGAATGAACCATATATTTCACCAAAATACGGATTCTGGTGTTTAGTGCATCGTGATGGAAAATACACTAATGGTAATAATAAGACTGTCACAGTGAAGAAGAGTCTCCAGAGGATCAGGGTCCAGCTGGACTATGAGAGTGGACAGGTGTTCTTCTACAACTCTGAAGACAATACTGAGATCCACACCCACAGAGACACCTTCACTGAGAAACTCTTCCCATATTTTAATATCGGAGATGCTGCTGATGCCAAAACCTCCGACATCAACATCTGTCCAAGGGAGGTTAATGTCAATTAATCTAGGTTTATTACACACTTAACTGTGTGTTTTTCATGTACAATATTGATAATATGCAAAAGTTATTCAATATGTGGAACCGAAAAGTCCATTGTCACTTTTGAAAAGGTTTTAAAACTACATTTTTACATGTTTTTAATTCAGTCACTGCATCCATTTTTCATTCATTCATCTTCTGTAACTTCTTATTCCTGTGAATGGTTGCTGGGTCTGCTGGAGCCTATCCCAGCTGTCTGCATCCGTTTTTAAAATGTGTAAAGGCTGATATTCTGCCTGATTAGCAGCATTTAACTCATCGACTGGATCAAATACTTTTTTTTTTTTACTTTGTCGTCATCTTATTTTAGGTTGTACGATATTCTGTTTATCTGATGACTTACTTTAGTCTTTAATGTGTTTTAATGGGATTGTTTACACTTCAAACTCAGTGGTTCAATTAGTCAAAACGTATTCTGTCTCTGATTGATTTATTTTTTTCCCCTTCAGCAGAACGGTTTTATTTTTTTTTGGTTGTGGAAATTGCTAATCCAACTGTCGCATCTGTCTGAAATTAATTATGTAAAGTAGTTTTCTTTTGTTGGTTTTGTGGAGACTCATCCTCAATACCTAAACAGTTGTTCCTGTTAAATCAGTCTTTCAAATCCACCAAAGATTTAGTTGTTTTAACTTTATTTTATGCTTGATCAGAATGCTATTTACAAGGAATTACTAGACAAAGAGTAAAGATTAAAATGTGCTTTAAGAAACAATTGGATTATAACTGAAATTTTGCTGCATGTTCTTCAATAAATGATCATTTTGAAAACTGAATGATTCTTTACTGGCTTATGACCGTAGCACCTGTCCCATGTAGCAATCAATAAATGTAGTTTAAACATAGTTTGGGTGTTATAGTGTTATGGGCTGTTTTTATATCTCAGGGAAACACAGCTGGGAGGTGGAGGTGGGAGATCATCCTGAATGGATTATAGGTTTAAACAAAGAGACAGTTGACAAGAATCAACCGAAGGCCTCACCAGAATACGGATTCTGGTGTTTAGAGCATGGTGATGGAAAATACACTGATGGTGATGGAAAGACTGTCTCAGTGAAGAATTGTCTCCAGAGGATCAGGGTCCAGCTGGACTATGAGAGTGGACAGGTGTCCTTCTACAACTCTGAAGACAAGACTGAGATCTACACCTACAGAAACACCTTCACTGAGAAACTCTTCTCTTGCATGCTGTTGATGTTGACGCCAAAACCTCCGACATCAAAATCTGTCCAAGGGAGGTTAATGTCAGTTAATCCAGGTTTATTACACACTTAACTGTGTGTTTTTCATGTACAACATTGATAATATGCAAAAGTTATTCAATATGTGGAAATGAAAAGTCCATTGTCACTTTTGAAAAGGTTTTAAATACTACATTTTTACATGTTTTTAATTCAATGTTTTGTTGTTTTTTTGTTTGTAGATGAGATTAGAAGAAACAACAGTCACAGCAGCAGTTTTTATGGCTGATTTTTACCCTGGTTGTGTTCACACTATTAAAAGTAAATGTGTTGACAAGCAGCCCAGAGCATCTCCCAATGAGATCCTCAAATGTGTCCTCAAAGTGTTTTCTGTCACTTTACACCTGTGAGCTGACCACCTATGATGGGACAGAACCTTTTCTGCATGCAAGCAGTTGTTGTTGATACAGACTGTTAGATATTAAAGAGTTATGGTAGGGAAAAAACAGAAAGAAATGTTCTTCTTTCTGTCTTACCAGATATGGGGTTATTTACTGCTTTGCTTCAGCTTGCTCATTAGATAAGATGCACCACACTCATATTTCACCTTGAAGATATCAGTTAGGGCCGGCCTCGGCCACACATAGAAAACCACTGATACACGAAAGGCTGCGCTCCTCCTATTATACGTGGGTGGAGCCCAGATAGAATAAAATCTGTGTGTACACTTAGGGGCTTCTCTTCTCCTACCCTTAAGGTGGTTAAGTTGAAGTCTCAGCGCTGGGTCTGTACCTATTCTCTGCGTGTCAAATAAATTGTTGATTGGAGAGAAGTTGTCGGGTGATCTATTCATAGTCGAACTAACCTTTCCAATAGGTATAAAGAACTTGGGCTGAAGGAGAGGAAAATATTCCTCCTTCGACAAGACCTAAGCCAAGCAAACACCAACTACCATCTTCTGGGTTAGGGTTATCCTCATAGTGTTCATAGAACAGCGTCATTATAATGTGTTATAAAGCTGCAGCTGTCTGCAGTTTTAATTGTGAAGGACCAGGCAGATTTCTATGACTACGGAAAAAGCATTACGGCTGAAATATGATTGGACAAAAGCTCTAACGCAAAGTTACACTGCAGGAATCACTGCAACTGAGAGACAGACAAGACATAAAATGAAAATAACTGGCTATTGGGAATAATTTAATAACATTAACAGGAGTCAGTGGTTTTTATAAAGTTTAGGCCAGCAGAGAAGGTTTTGCTGACCCGGACGGCCCACCACAAAATCAAGAAGTAAGGACGGATCAAAATTCATAGGTATTAACTTATCTGTGACCCCAGGCCCTGTGATAGACTGGCAACGTGTCCAGGGTGTACCCCGTGTCCCGCCCAATGACAGTCGGGATTCAGCCCCCCCACCTCGCAGACCTCTAGGACATAGATGGTTAAGAAAAATGAATGAAAGAATGAATGAATGTAACACAGCACAGGTTTAACATAAAGGACTGAACAGAGAGGCCCAGACATGTTGGTCAAATAGTGCCCTCTACAGTTGGTTGACTTCAATCACAGTTTTAAAGTTCACATTTTTTTCTCTGTATCCGGATCCTTCCTGTGTGGAGTTTGCATGTTCTCCCTGTGTCTATGTGGTGATTCTGAATTGGCCGTAGATGTGAGTGTGAATGTCTCTCTGTGTTAGCCCTGTGATAGACTGGAGACCTGTCCAGGGTGGACCCCCCCTCTCAGGAGGACAAGCGGTTACAGAAGATGAAAGAATGAATGAATGAAATAACATTTGGTCTTCAAGCAAAAACGACACGACATTTACTGAACAACAACGGTGACAAGTGACAATTACATCATAAAATAGAGCAGTATTAAATCACGGACTGTGGATCTGAAGGACAAGAAGCTTAAGTGATTAATTTTATGAAATCTAGAAGCTCTCACCACAGGTTCTAATTAGTTTTTACACATTTTGACATTGCTGTGAAAATGAGTTAATGTTCAGACACTAATTACTGAAATAAACAAATACATTTGAATCACTTGAAGTGAATCGTGTTGTTTTGGGAAATGGAAACAAGGCGTGTTGCAAATAAAACCGCTGGTTTGATGCTAGTGCTGGAGGTTTTCACGTGATGAAACAAATCTACATTCATCAATATATTTAAAAGACAAACAAAACAAATCTTCAAATGAAAATATAAGATTTGACTTAAGAAAGAGAATATTAGCCTTGATTTAGATATATGACTAGATGAGCAAGAGCCATAATCAAACATTGACTAGTCAGGTTGCAAATGTTTCAAATGTTATCAAAGGTTAATAAAAAGAGAAAGCTAAACAGGTTTGCCATTAATAATTAAACAGTGAATGATGTGGATGTACATTCTGAAAATCATTAACAATCCAGACACTGCAGAACCAAGGCCACAGTTAAATGATCTGAGCCCTCTCACTGAACAACACGTGCAGGACTGAAAGAAACTGTGACACAAGCTGAAGATATTACAATTTGGTGAGTTTTTTTTTTTTTAACAACAATTTTAAGTGACTGAAAATGGCTGAGATGATTCCTGTTCTCGAAAATTTCCTGAGCTGCCATGTGTGTTCAGAGACTTTCAGAGACCCTGTGTCTCTGAGCTGCAACCACAGCTTCTGTTAAAGCTGCCTGCAGAAATTCTGGGAACAAGCTGAAAACAAAAACTGTCCTATTTGTAAAAGACAATCCTCAACAGAAAATCTCCTGGTTAATTTTGCCCTGAAGGAACTGGCTGACTCCTTTGCAGGAAGACAGACACTTGGATCATCTGAGACACCCAAGGGACAAAAGAAAAAAATCATGGTGGTTTGCAATAAACACAAAGAAGAGCCTAAATTGTTCTGTGAGGATGAGCAGAAAGCTGTTTGTCCCGTCTGTGAGATTTCTCATGAGAGTCACAAAGTGGTTCCTCCAGAAGAAGCAGTGAGTGACTTGAAGGAGCAGCTGAAATCTGACTTGAAGTCTCTGCAGGACAAGAGGGACAAATACAAACAAGTGGAGAAAAATTACAGTATGGTGATTCAATTCTCGAAGAAGCAGCGGCTGTTCACAGAGAAGCAGATCAGAGCTGAGTTCAACAAGCTTCACCAGTTCCTGAAAGAGGAAGAGGAGTCCAGACTGGCAGCTCTGAAGAAGGAAGAGGAACAGAAAGGGGAGATTATCAGCAGAGAGATGAAGAAGATTCAGGAGCTGATCTCCTCTCTGTCAGTCAGCATCTCTGCTGTTGAACAAGAGCTGAAGAAAGCCAACGTGCCGTTCCTCAACAGTTATAAACCCACTCAGACCAGAGCCAGAGCCCAGTGGTCACTGCCAGATCCACAGCTGGTCTCAGGAGTCCTGACAGATGTGGCCAAACACCTGGGCAACCTGTCCTTCAGAGTCTGGGAGAAGATGAAGGGGAAGGTCCACTACAGTCCTGTCATTCTGGACCCAAACACTGCAAACCCCCGTCTCTATCTGTCTGATGATCTGACCAGTGTGAGACGTGGAGACACAGAGCAGGATCTCCCTGACAATCCAGAAAGATCCACTTATTACACTAATGTTTTTGGCTCTGAGGGCTTCAGCTCAGGGAAACACAGCTGGGAGGTGGAGGTGGGAGATCATCCTCTATGGTTTATAGGGTTAACCAAAGAGACAGCTAATAAGAATCAACTGAAGTTTTCACAAAAATACGGATTCTGGTGTTTAGTGCATAGTGATGGTGAATACATTAATAGTGATGATGAGACTGTTACAATGAAGAAGAGTCTCCAGAGTGTTGGGATCTGAACCTGGTGGTGCATAATCAGGTAACCACATGGCTGCTTTTGTCTTGGGAACAAAGGAGCCCTGGAAAAACTCTATTACCCACAATCCTCCAGGTGTGAAAAACTGACCAAGCAGTTCACTGGCTGACAGTGGCATGTGACCTATGAGGTCATCAGGTCATATAAAATGCACCGTTTGGCCTTTGTTCTCTCTCTTATTCTCTTATCCTCCTACCCTCTACAACTCCACACCTCCACGTGGAGACCCCCAGCTGCTAAGCTGCAGCTGGGCGCCAGGTAGTCTGCTAACAAAGAGCAACTACTTGCAGGCCTGTTCTCCATACAGCAGCGAAGCGAGTTCCTGCTGAGGAATCTACACCAGCTTTTTAGCCAACAACAGAAGGTTTGCAGGCTAAACTCCCAAACAACAGGAGCCACACGGCTAGTTAGCACCGAGCTGCTAACAAGCCACTTCAAAGGACTTCAAGGAGCGGCCAGTTTCCCCTCCAACGTCTGCCATCAGGAAAACACAGCAAGGACTACAGCTTTTCCCAGTTTGGCCTTCCATCAGGAACTGCCAGCTAAAGGAGCAACACACCAGAAATTGACTTTTCCACCAAATCTGGTAGTATGACCTGGGCCTAGTTAAGCTAAGCAAAGCATAGAACTTAAACTTTGATTTGATGTGATATGTGTTTTATTGAGTGTTTAGTATAGTGATTTGATGTTAGTTTAGATTATGCAACACATAGACTCAGGGTCTCTTGCATGCTAAACTAACCATCCTTTCTCTAACCTGGCACTTCTTATCACATTCTCTTATCACATTCCACCAAGGCATTTGGCCAGCACACGGCACATGAGTGTCCCCACTCAGCAGCCATTGTTTCCTTTGTGTTCAAGACCTCAAGGCCCAGCGGCCATCTTGACACGCCCACAACCGGCGGCCATCTTGGCACGCCCACAACCGGCGGCCATCTTGACACGCCCACAACCGGCGGCCATCTTGACACGCCCACAACCGGCGGCCATTTTGGCTCACACACAACCAGCGGCCATTTTGGCTCACACACACACACACACACACACACACCTGTATTGAGTACACTGTAGTTAGCTTGTATGTTTACTTTTATTCTTGTTAATAAATGTCTTTTAAACATACCTGTCTGTTTAATGTTGCACAAGAGTGAATATTGCCAACCTCTACACTGTCAAGAACTCCAAATTCCTTCAACTGTAACTAGTTGTTAACATGGTAATTTTGGTTATAGTTATTAAGTTAATTATTAATCCGAACTCCAAATTGACAATTTAGTATAATTTATGAGACTGTTTTGATTAATTGGCTATCTTTTCCCTTCCTAGAAGGGTGGTGCCCCGAGGTGATCTAGTAATTCAGATCCAATTATTTAATAATAAATAATTATTTTTGATAATTATTAATTATTCATGATAGCCAAACCCCAATACTGAGTGCCTTAGTACCAGGCCCAACAAATGGTGCCCCGTGTGAGGCAGAGTACTGTTGGCAATTATTCATAATTGTGCAATATTAATTTCAGCATAATTTTGGCCAAAGCCAAAAATATTTTTGAACAACTTTTAGACTTGCCAGAAGTCTTAACGTTCAATCCCACTAGTCTACCACAAGAGTAGATGTCCAGTTGTACTTACAAACAGGTGCAGTGTGGTGATAATTTATGAAATTCATAAATTGATAAATTGATAAATTATTAATAATTCGTTATTAATAACTACTGTTTTCAGTCCCATTGTTCTACATTAAGTGTTGCTTTTGCTGCTAGCCAATTCAAGTTGAACCTACCTTTCGTAGTTGTAAGAATTTCGGCATTCGAATACCACGTATTCATGCAATCCAGTCAAGCTGTTTCCTGTTAATTTAAGTGCTCCCCTGTTGAATTAAACCACAGCGTGCCACCGGCCCTGTGTGAAAGAACTTGTGCCAGCTGTTACTGCCATGCATTTCAGCCTAAGTAAGATAAGGAGTCTGAGATAGAGCCACAGTGTGCTACCAGCCCTGTGAAATATAAGTTATATACTTAGCTGCCACTAACACGTGTTACAGCCCAAGTTAACTTTAAAAATCACGTCTCTAACTGTTACTGCCCTGCATTTCAGTTACTGCATTTTGAGTTTTGGTGAGTAAATTTGCATTTACTGTGTTACCAAATTTGTTGTGCCCACTAGAACCACTAGATGGTGCCATAGCTACCTTTCTAGCCTCTCTCTTAGAAGCTACATAGCTACTTAGCATAGCATTGCTAACCCCATTGCTTTGTTGTTGTTGTTTTTGACACCTCCATCCCACATAACAATGGAGAACCCCTGTGTAGAGCAATTCATTTCTTCCCTTGCACAGAGCCTAAACCCAGGCTACCCTGAATTCATTAACAAGTTGAATTTCAGTGAGTGCAGGGATGAGATAGATTCTCTACTGAAGGACAGGTGTGATGCACAGACTGCATCCAAAGGCCCATTGTTAAGATGTTTGCTTCTGAACTTCCACAGGCAATCCAGCCTTGCCTCTCAGAGCAAAGCAGCCTTAGAAAAGGAGGTAGAGTCCCTTAAAGCGCAAACGGCTTGTCTCCTCCATGAGGTACAAATGGCCAATAATAAAGCTATGCGCTACTTAGCAGACTTGCACTCAGCAGAGTCCGATCTTTGTGCACACAAAGAAGAACTGCTAAGGCTTAAATCGGGTTGTCTCTCCCCACCGCCGTCATTAAGCCAATGTGATTCTGGTTACTCCGATTCACACTCCTCCTGTAGTGAAAGGTTAACGTCCCCTACAGTTAGAAAATGGGAACAATTTCCAGCTGACCCTAAGTTCCTGGGAATGGAGTCAGGTCCTCAACCTCCTCTGAGAGACCGAGGTAACAATTACCTGACGTCCCATCTCTCTGACATAGACCGTGAAGAGATTTGTAGTTTATCCTCCAGAAGATATTCTGCCCAATCTTCTTTTCAGCCGATGATGTATGACACTCCCATCCGTGCCCATCTCTCCGAAGGGGGGACTACAACACCACAGGTTTGCCCAGCCCCCGCCTTTCCACCAGAGATAACTGTTGCACGTGATGCACCTGCCCGGACACCACAGTGTCCCCGCTTTAAAGTGCTTGAGTTCCTTGCCAAGGACATTGAACATTTTGATCCAGACAGCTGTGATCATAACGTTGACAATTACGTTAGGGATTTAGACCACGCCCTAATTGATTTGCCCCATGCAACCCAAAGGGAGAAGGTTAAACTTGTATGGAAAACAAGCTCTAAAGCTGTCCATAAGTTTATCCAGTCACAACCTCCCACAGTCAGAGATGACTACTCAGAGCTCCGTCAAGCACTACTAGAAGAATTCTCTTCTACTGCTGATGAGATTGACTCAATGGTTGCAGCCCTCCAAATTAAACATACCCGTCATGAGCATCCTAGAGATTATTACAAACGTTTGAGAGATGTGTACTTTCAGGGCAAGAATGCACCAGGCTTAGAAGAGAACTCCACCTTCAAGTCTTTATTCTTGCAGAACCTTCACCCATGTGTACGCACTCACGTTGCACTCATGACACGCCAAGGTGACCCCTCGATGCAGGACATCAGGAAGATGACACAGGTGGCTTGGGAAACTGTTGTCACTTCCAAAGCAAGAGGGAAGACAGTTGAGCTCTCCAGCTCCACCACCAAGGCATCACCCCGATCTACCACCTTTAAACATCACCCTCACAACAGACCAAAGGGGGGTGATAAAGGGCCACACAGGGACACTGAGCGTAGCCGCCATGTCCGCCAGCTTCCCCGAGATAGACATTCACACAGTCGAAGCTGTAGAAAGCCTTACTCTGAAATTATGGCCCAGCAGTATGATCAACCAATAGACTGCTCAGACGATGATCGCAGCATCTCTGAGTGCAGCTTAGATGATCATAATTCAGCAGACAGTGACAATACCTCTGAATACCTCTGTGCCTCTGGCTACACGGAGCGTTACAGCCCTGAGCCACTAGTTCATAAAAACTTAAGGCAACACAAATTCAGAGTTCCTTCCTCAAGGAAATAATAACACAGTCCATCCCTGTACTGCCAGTATGTAGGAAGTACTTTACTTTCTTTGCAGTTAAGTAGGCAAACTTGTGATTTGTTAGCAACAGCAGCAAACTCCATATTTTTCAACTCACTAATAGTCACACCTGCCACTATTAGCTGAGAAAAGCCTAAATTCTGGTTGGAACCAGACCCACTGTCTAACTTTGCAATTACACCTGAACCAACTCCTTGGTAGTATTTTGCAATTTATACATGTCCTTATTCAACGCAAATTTTAGGACACATTCAGACAATGATACAGCCAAAACCAAGATATTTAAACGTGATGACATCCTTCCGCAGCAACATCTGCATGAAGGACAAATTTGTTATTTCTGTTAAGATCAGACCGAGTACTGCATTGAATAATAATTATTCTAATAGGATCCAACGAGTAAACCACAAAACTCTTGGACATTTGGAAATGGTTTTATCATTGTAGGTGCCACTCTCTTTCTGCATCTTACCCTAACAATTTACATCACTGACATTCTTCTTTTCCTCACTAACACTGTTAGTAACTGTCAATGTGCTTATGTGTATTTCAGTTTTTCACCTGATGATTTTGTTTTGCTTAGCTAAGATAGTTAGCATTTACCACAGCCCAGTTGGTTAACAGACTGCCCAGACGTCATTACTATGAATGAACTTTTCCAACTTGGATTACGCACGGACACTTGTGCTCTCACGACCACACATCGAGTGAGATCGTGAGACCAAAGGGGGGAATGTTGGGATCTGAACCTGGTGGTGCATAATCAGGTAACCACATGGCTGCTTTTGTCTTGGGAACAAAGGAGCCCTGGAAAAACTCTATTACCCACAATCCTCCAGGTGTGAAAAACTGACCAAGCAGTTCACTGGCTGACAGTGGCATGTGACCTATGAGGTCATCAGGTCATATAAAATGCACCGTTTGGCCTTTGTTCTCTCTCTTATTCTCTTATCCTCCTACCCTCTACAACTCCACACCTCCACGTGGAGACCCCCAGCTGCTAAGCTGCAGCTGGGCGCCAGGTAGTCTGCTAACAAAGAGCAACTACTTGCAGGCCTGTTCTCCATACAGCAGCGAAGCGAGTTCCTGCTGAGGAATCTACACCAGCTTTTTAGCCAACAACAGAAGGTTTGCAGGCTAAACTCCCAAACAACAGGAGCCACACGGCTAGTTAGCACCGAGCTGCTAACAAGCCACTTCAAAGGACTTCAAGGAGCGGCCAGTTTCCCCTCCAACGTCTGCCATCAGGAAAACACAGCAAGGACTACAGCTTTTCCCAGTTTGGCCTTCCATCAGGAACTGCCAGCTAAAGGAGCAACACACCAGAAATTGACTTTTCCACCAAATCTGGTAGTATGACCTGGGCCTAGTTAAGCTAAGCAAAGCATAGAACTTAAACTTTGATTTGATGTGATATGTGTTTTATTGAGTGTTTAGTATAGTGATTTGATGTTAGTTTAGATTATGCAACACATAGACTCAGGGTCTCTTGCATGCTAAACTAACCATCCTTTCTCTAACCTGGCACTTCTTATCACATTCTCTTATCACATTCCACCAAGGCATTTGGCCAGCACACGGCACATGAGTGTCCCCACTCAGCAGCCATTGTTTCCTTTGTGTTCAAGACCTCAAGGCCCAGCGGCCATCTTGACACGCCCACAACCGGCGGCCATCTTGGCACGCCCACAACCGGCGGCCATCTTGACACGCCCACAACCGGCGGCCATCTTGACACGCCCACAACCGGCGGCCATTTTGGCTCACACACAACCAGCGGCCATTTTGGCTCACACACACACACACACACACACACACCTGTATTGAGTACACTGTAGTTAGCTTGTATGTTTACTTTTATTCTTGTTAATAAATGTCTTTTAAACATACCTGTCTGTTTAATGTTGCACAAGAGTGAATATTGCCAACCTCTACACTGTCAAGAACTCCAAATTCCTTCAACTGTAACTAGTTGTTAACATGGTAATTTTGGTTATAGTTATTAAGTTAATTATTAATCCGAACTCCAAATTGACAATTTAGTATAATTTATGAGACTGTTTTGATTAATTGGCTATCTTTTCCCTTCCTAGAAGGGTGGTGCCCCGAGGTGATCTAGTAATTCAGATCCAATTATTTAATAATAAATAATTATTTTTGATAATTATTAATTATTCATGATAGCCAAACCCCAATACTGAGTGCCTTAGTACCAGGCCCAACAAGAGGATCAGGGTCCAGCTGGACTATGAGAGTGGACAGGTGTCCTTCTACAACTCTGAAGACAAGACTGAGATCTACACCTACAGAGACACCTTCACTGAGAAACTCTTCCCATATTTTGCTATCGGAGATGCTGTTGATGCCAAAGCCTCTGACATCAAAATCTGTCCAACTGAGATCAGGGTGTCTGCTGAGGCCTAGGTGACTATTATTATAATCGTTAATTTATCAGCTTTAAGAAAATCATAGTTAAAACATCAAACTTACATGATGGGACACCCTCTTTTGTAGCTTGACAGTAAATCACAAAACAAAACGACAAGTTTAAATTCAGAACCAGGTCTGAAACCCAGAGAACCAGCATGAAGGTGGCGATGGCAAGAGAAAAGAAAATCCCTTTTAACAGGAAAAAACCTTAAGCAGAACCTCAAGCTCTTCACATGGAGGGAACCAATCTGCTTGAGGCCGGCCAGGTATATGAGATATAGCTGATGCATGTTACATGATTGAATAAAAGACGTATCATAGATGCATGATGTATTGAGGTGGGAGTGGACAACTGCAGGCCAAGAAGACTGGACAGGTTGATGAGACCAGGACCACTGAATGATTTCTAACAAGAAGAAATTTCATGTTAAATCATATAATCACAGAAGAGCAGTGTCCCACTGTTTTAATTTTGACATTTAACATTGACTTTAGTTCAATTCTGTACGTTCATTCAGTTTCATCGACGCAAACTTGATCTTTAATAATTTTTTTAAATGATGTTAGACACAATTAGTATTTCTCTTCATGGTTCAGTCCAAATTAAAGCCTGATGACTGTGTTGATTGAGATGTTTCAGTTATATTTTTAGTTTTCTAGTTTTAGTAAAATGTCAGAGACAGAATCAGCTCACACATGAGAAAATGTTTGTGATTCTCGTTTTATTAATGACCACAATGACTGATCTTTGTGAATGTCTGTGAATTGTGGATGTCTGTTTTAGTGGCTGTGTGTCTTTATTCAACATTTGGAGCTGCTGTTTGCTCCTGTGTCTTTATTTAAACTTTTCCTGTCTAACAGCCCTTCAGGAATGACTCAAGCTAACAGTCAGATGTCGAGCGTTTCATACGTATCTTGGATGATCTCTGTCAATAAAAAGAATCAAAGCCAATCAAAGGAGTTTTATCCGTCTGTAAACACACACGGAGAGATGGCGAGAGAGACGGTAAACTTTCTATTTAAACATGTTTTATTGTTAACACCTTAACACATGTTCACGTGAGAGAACAGAGCAATAATCCGAAGAAGAATCCGAGGCTCAGACAGATCTTTCCTGCAACAAACTATCAGTCTGTAAAAAAGAAAAAAAAAAAGGATCAGTGTACACTCCACTAAACTTTCTGACTGGTTCTGTGCTGCAGCTTAATGGGCTCAAATACTTTACATTTTACTTTCAGCAGGTAAACAGCTTACCAATGTGACAAACACTAATATAAATAGTCGTTCAATGAGTCGTCTACGTGTGTTTCAGGACTTTCCACGTGCACGTCTCTCAATCATAGGAGCTGACAGGATTTGACAGTCACAACAAAGGTTTATGGAGAATTGCTTAAAGATTTATAACAGAGAAACATCACCATCTAGTGGGGACACACTCAAAAATCAGCTCCACCCACAACACAGGTAAATGAAAGTGAAAGCTTTTCGTTGTTGATCGGGTGGAGACGGGATCAGTACTCAAGAACACGACTTAAGAGGATTTCAAGTGGCAGATCTTAAAGTTTGGTGAGTCTCTAAATCTGGAATCAATCAACAGAAATGGCTGAGAAACTTGAAACTTTCCTGAGCTGCCATGTGTGTTCAGAGACTTTCAGAGACCCCGTGTCTCTGAGCTGCAACCACAGCTTCTGTTCAAGCTGCCTGCAGGAATTCTGGGAACAAGCTGGAAACAAAAACTGTCCTATTTGTAAAAAAAAACAATAAAAGAAAAGCCTCCAGTGAATTTTACCCTGAAGGAACTGGCTGACTCCTTTGCCAAGAGGCAGAGTCAAAGTTCAGCAATGATTGAAAAAGAAAAGGAGACCGAGAAGGAGGAAGTGGTGTGTGCTATACACTCAGAAGTGCCTTACTGGTTCTGTGAGGATGAGCAGAAAGCTGTTTGTCCCGTCTGTGAGTTTTCTCCCCACCGGAGTCACAACGTGGTTCCTCTTGAACAAGCAGTGAATGACTTGAAGGAACAACTGAAATCTGACTTGAAGTCTCTGCAGGACAAGAGGGACACATACGAACAAGTGGAGAACAGTTACAATAAGATGATTCAACACTCTAAGAACCAGCGGCTGTTCACAGAGAAGCAGATCAAAGCTGAGTTCAACAAGCTTCACCAGTTCCTGAAAGAGGAAGAGGAGTCCACACTGGCAGCTCTGAAGAAGGAAGAGGAGCAGAAAGGGGAGATTATCAGCAGAGAGATAAAGGAGATTCAGGAGCAGATCTCCTCTCTGTCAGTCAGCATCTCTGCTGTTGAACAAGAGCTGAATAAAGCCAACGTGCCGTTCCTCAACAGTTATAAACCCACTCAGACCAGAGCCAGAGCCCAGTGGTCACTGCCAGATCCACAGCTGGTCTCAGGAGTCCTGACAGATGTGGCCAAACACCTGGGCAACCTGTCCTTCAGAGTCTGGGAGAAGGTGAAGGAGAAGATCCACTACAGTCCTGTCATTCTGGACCCAAACACTGCACACCCCCGTCTCTGTCTGTCTTATGATCTGACCACTGTGAGATGTGGAGACACAAAGCAGGATCTCCCTGACAATCCAGAGAGATTAACTAAGTATCCTGAAGTTCTGGGCTCTGAGGGCTTCAGCTCAGGGAAACACAGCTGGGAGGTGGAGGTGGGAGATCATCCCAAATGGATTATAGGTTTAACCAAAGAGACAGTTGACAAGAATGAAACGATGATTTCACAAAAATACGGATTCTGGTGTTTAGTGCATAGTGATGGAAAATACACTAAAGTTGATGGCAAGACTGTCACAGTGAAGAAGAGTCTCCAGAGGATCAGGGTCCAGCTGGACTATGAGAGTGGACAGGTGTCCTTCTACAACTCTGAAGACAAGACTGAGATCTACAGCCACAGAGACACCTTCACTGAGAAACTCTTCCCATATTTTGCTATCGGAGATGCTGTTGATGACAAAACCTCCGACATCAAAATCTGTCCAACTGAGATCAGGGTGTCTGCTGAGGCCTAGGTGACTATTATTATAATCGTTAATTTATCAGTTTTAAGAAAATCATAGTTAAACAAGCAAACGTACATGATGGGACACCCTCTTTGGTAGTTTGACAGGAAAGCACAAAACAAAACGCCAAGTTTACACTCAATACCAGGCCTGAAACCCCCAGAGGGAGAATGAAGTTGACGATGTCAAGGAAAAAAAAATAAAAAATCCCTTTTAACAGGACAAAACTTTCAGCAGAACCTCAAG